>NC_047024.1:3606803-6139889 GCF_902652985.1 Pecten maximus | reverse complement strand
GCGTATGATTGACGTAGACGTTTACATGCGTTTAACGCATATGATACGCATAATTTACGCATGTAGCTACGCATGATCCACGCATGTCGAAATTTACACACGAGACACATGCGTATTACGCATGATATTCATATGAAGTCAACGCACGATTTACGCGCGTGCTCTTTTCTGCTTAACCACGCATGTAAATTTCATATGATTTTCATGCGTTTTACGCATGTGGCACATGTGTGGCACTTTTGCCTGTGTAGGTTGCATGTCGAATATGTTAATGATTCAGTGTACGGGTCTATAGTTCTCTAGCTGCTGAATGGTGCTCATCTAGCTGTTACTGAGCATATAGGGGATTCGTTATGGTAATACTCCAGAATCTAATGAGCATTGGGAAGGCGTCTGAGATTTGCTGAGCTCTCTGTTCGAGCTCCAATCTTATCCGGACGCTTTACCTTGATATATGTGTACACTGATTTGGTTTGGTCCAGTTTGTTATCTTTCCAACATGAATGTTCAGTGTTATAATTGCGAATGACATGAATTTTTAGGGTTCTTCTTCAAACGTGAATGTATACTGTATAACTGTCGCCGCTTTCGCCAAATAAAAAGAGAAAGGGACACATTTAACTATAAAGTGAAAGCTTCGATACTCCCTTCTGCGAAAATGATATTTTGGCAGAGGGCTTAAGTTTATGTTATGCAGTATTTGGATTGGTTCATTACGATTGCATCACAGCCCTTTCCAGGCGTTCTATTATTACTTTTTTTCTGTCCACAATGATTTGTTGTTATTTTTTTTTATTCTGTAACTGTTCGGCGGATGTATATACGTTCAGCTTCCCCTGTTTTAACATTCGTTCTACTATCTTTTGGTACCGTGATAATGCTCCCATTTTAATGATTTTTCTGCTGTTGAACGCTGCTGATGGTTGCTTGATTGATCCAAGGCAGATTGTTTTTCCGCGATTTGTGTTTGATGTGCATGTAAGTTCAAGATATGCGCTTTTTGTGGTCCTGTCAATCTAGCGTTGACTAGGACTTAATCCCAGGTGATTATACTATTAAAACATTCTACCGATGTCATGTCTCAGCTTAGACAATCACGGCGACGCTTGTTTTACTGAGCCTTGATTTGTGTGACACATATACGTTTTATTTCTTTGCTTCCATCACCATTAGCCAACGTTTTTGTTCTACGTAGTACAAGTTCATGCCGACATCAATTTTGCCAGTCGTTATGATATACGTTGGCTTGCTCGGTGGCGCCTCCTATGTAAACATCTTTTATCGGTTACTTCACGATGACACCTACCCAGATAAGGACCGAGAACTCTGTATAAACATTGTGGCTATCTTCATCACTCTAGGTAAGTGGATACTGTAAAATATTACCTCGATAGTGATTTTAATGATTACCTTTTGAAAAAATATTTAAAAATATATTAAACTATATAGTCCGCTTACAATACTAAATATTCGAGAACAGATTATCTACATGTGAAGTATTCTTTTTTTATACACTCGTAATACTTGACGGAAGTATTGTGTTAAGGCGTCGTCCGTCCTTTCTCCCGACGGTCCGTTTAAAGAAATATAGCCTGGAGATCTCTTTGAAACTAAGTAGTTAATATGCTTATGTGTAGAGAAAACTTATCACTCTCCCTGGATTTTCACTACATATGCTATAAAGTTGTGTTTACCTGTGCAGCACTTTAATTAGACTATTTTACAAAGGTCATTTGCTCATTACTAATTTCAGAAATTGTTACTTGTCCGGAGGTCTCCTCCCACATCATTTAATAGATTTCTTTTAAACTTTTTAATAACCATGATATCTAGTGATGTTTTCCTGAGTCGAATTTTGATTCCACAATGTTTGCCAAAAATAACACAGGGTAACGACAAAAGAATGAAACTAGTATTCAAACTCAAAGCCGATTCATTGAGGGTAAGTTGTAAACAAAAGTATAAACATGGAGACTTATGATAAAAACACAAGGATGGTACGACCAGGTGCCCCGGAAGAGTAAGCCTCTTCTATTTAATTGACCACACACGCCAGATAAATAAAGGGCAAATCCGGGTTAAGTCAACATCTCAAGTTAGGATGGCGACAATAGAACCTATGGGCATCTCAACAAACGTCAAACACGTCTGACTTTATATCAACAAACGCCAAACATGTCCGACTTCATATCGCACAAAGAATTGTTTTTTCTCCAAGAGATAAGGATGTCGACTATAAACTGCCCCATGATAATCGCCATTAAATGTTTATCTCTACCTCGCTATCAGTTTTTATGGAATTTCCTTCAAGATTTGTAGATATGCTTCTGAATTTTTCCCTTATCAGCACTTGACATTTTAATCGGACAATCACTATTACATTACACTAAATTTGACACAGTAATGTTGTTTTTTTTAGCCCACCATCCTCAGATGGTTTGGCTATTCAAATCGCCCTGCGTCCGTGGTCCGTCGTCCGTCCGTCCGTCCGTAAACAATTCTTGTTATCGCTATTTCTCAGAAAGTACTGAAGGGATCTTTCTCAAATTTCATATGTAGGTTCCCCTTGGTGCCTAGTTATGCATATTGCATTTTGAGACCAATCAGAAAACAACATGGCCGACAGGCAGCCATCTTGGATTTTGACAATTGAAGTTTGTTATCGCTATTTCTCAGAAAGTACTAAAGTGATCTTTCTCACATTTCATATGTAGGTTTCCCTTGGTGCCTAGTTATGCATATTGCATTTTGAGACCAATCAGAAAACAACATGGCCGACAGGCAGCCATCTTGGATTTTGACAATTGAAGTTTGTTATCACTATTTCTGAGAAAGTACTGAAGGGATCTTTCTCAAATTTCATATGTAGGTTCCCCTTGGTGCCTAGTTATGCATATCGCATTTTGAGACCAATCGCAAAACAACATGGCCGACAGGCAGCCATCTTGGATTTTGACAATTGAAGTTTGTTATCGCTATTTCTCAGAAAGTACTGAAGGGATCTTTCTCAAACTTTTTTGTAAGTTCCCCTTGGTCTGTAGTTCTGCATATTGCATCTTGGGACCAATAGGAAAACAACATGGCCGACAGCCAGCCATCTTGGATTTTGACCATTGAATTTTGTTATCGCTATTTATCAGAAATGGCTGAAGGGATCTTTCTGAAATTTCATGTGTAGGTTGCCCTCTGTGCCTAGTTATGCATATTGGATTTTGAGACCAGTCAGAAAACAACCTGGCCGACAGGCAGCCATCTTGTATTTTGACAATTGAAGTTTGTTATCGCTATTTTACAGAAGATACTGAAGGGATCTTTCTCAAATTTCATATGTAGGTTCCCCTTGGTCCCTGGTGTTGCATTTTGGGACCAATCCGAAAACAACATGGCCGACAGACAGCCATTATCGCTAAATCTTAAATTTTATATATAGGTTCCCCTTGTTTGAAAAGTACTAGAGGGCTGTTTCTGAATTTTCACAGATAAGTAAGACTTAGAGGAAGGGAAAAGTTGAGAAAAGATCAATCTGACATGGAACCTATAAAGATCATTCAATGGTGGGCGCCAAGATCCCTCTGGGATCTCTTGTTTCTCTTTATTTTGGGGGTTGGGCGTATATTGTGTACGTTATGAAATTGGAAGTGTTGGATACTCATTTAACTACCCTCGGATTCATGTTTTGTTATTACATTGTATTATCAATATTCCGGACCATATCCTTGTATTCCGTGAGGGCTGTCAATTAAATCTTTCAGGTTTTGATATTTTGACCGTTTATCTGTTTTAGTTTAATACAAAGTGTTACGTTGTTGTCGTCCTTGGAGGGTTTCTTGAATGTTATTTCATTTTGCCTTTTGATAAAAGACAACACGTTTTTGTTTTTATCGTGAATATGTTGATATCTGTCATTGTATTGTGAAATCATCACTGTTTTTATCATTTTGGTGTCTTTTTTAAACATTATAATTGTTTTCATCGTACTAAATAAAGGAATGCTTTATATAACCGAAATACGTACTAGACTTTTGGTTTGATTAAAAACATTCCTCACAGTTTTCGTTGACTCAGTAGATGAATTAGTTTGTGTTTACAAATGTATGTTTACGTTATTCTCCTGTTTGTTTTGATGTTTTTTACAGGTATAGTTTTGGGCACAGTAGCGGAGACCATATTATTTAACACTGTCCTCAAATCTGATTAGGACAGTCTGTCTACAGCAGCGGTACCATACACAGTGGCCAGCAACCTGTTGTCAGTGATATTACGGCCGCAAGCTGATTATCTAATGAGGCAAACTGTGATATCAATGGCATAGTGCAATATACTGAACCTGTCACCAGTTAGAATGTACTCAACGTTAATCCATGTATATAATTGTATGTGTTTATCAATATATGATGTTATTAATGAGAGAGTGTTCCCCTCAATCATGGTGTAGCTTCCCCCAGCATATTACAATGTTATTGGAGTTGTCCCCCTTATCCCTCGTGTTTTAGCTGTGATTGTGATAAAATGATGCATGTTTAGACTCTCTATGGGGATCGTGCAATGCTATTAAACGTGCTCAATTTCAAGGCTTTCCACCATGAGGAAATGTGTATTGTGTTACTTTATTGATGAGGTCTGTCTGCAGAATACTTCAAGTGTTATATAAACAGGGGAAATAAAGAGTGTGGAATATCACAGTGAAATCATTTTTAAAACTTTCTCATGTTTTCCTATTAATTTTATTAAAAAAAGAAATGCATGACTCATACAAACATCCATTATAAACTGATCTGAACACGTGTCGCATAACACCTAGGGGGCTGATTGGCAGTGTTTTTGTGACCGTTTTGAGGTGACAGCTTCTAATACATGGCGACAAATACGTTCTGATGTCAAAACTGAGGGATTGGGAATCAAAATATCCCAGGTTAAAATTTCACATCACTCTGAGAGGCTATCACAAACATTAAATTGGCAAAATAATCTTCGTTATGTAATAAATGAAGTATAACGATCGGTTCCATTTCAGAAAATATATAAAAACTCGTCCCGATCTGTTTGCTTAAATTCCCATGAGAATTACAAATTTATACACTCTTAATCTGATATGAGGTGGAAACCAGTGAAAAGATTTATCACGTGCATGTAATATAATCATTCTACTGCTGATCTATTTACGCCTTGGCAATACCGTCATGAACCGTGATGCTGAACCAGAACTTCCTACATACCGTATCAGACCTAACAAAACACATTAAGTTTAGCATGTCATAGTTTCATCATAGAATAAAGTATGGTAGAGAAAGTAAAACAACAAATCGCTTCTCTGCAGAATTAATATCATTTGATATAAGAATATTCAGGTACCCGTCGCGGGGTCGAATCTGTGTCACCACATACGTGGGATATTCAAGATACACGTCGATCTTCATCAAGAGGTCGGAGGGGTTGGGATCGCTACCACGCCTACATTTCTGTCAAGCCTTGTGTATGTGTACCTTTTGGGGGGAAGGGTCCGAGATCATTATTGTCACACCCCTTTTATGTGGATCGTTGGCGAGGAGTCGGTATCAGTGCACGGCCCTGTGGTTTTGACATGATTTATTTCTGTATGCATGCATCTTTTCCTGTAGTTTGCCTCATTCGATCGCCCATTAGTGATACTAAATTTACACTAAATAGAGAGCTTAGATTTTTGAATGAGTTTGGATCTGATCCCGTAATCCTAATGTTTGGCTAGGCCAATGTTTCCTATGGGATGTTCTGGTCCTATGACTGCCTGTAATGGGCCTCGGATTCCGGGAATGCCTACAACAATATGTCAGACTGACGGGCTGTTCTGGTATATTTCCATTTTGGACAAGACGTCTTAATCATTTCCCAATTACTCTGTAACAAATTAAGTAGAATGTGAACCCAGGGGTTTGCTTTTCATCCGTACGATTTAGCACCGATCGCTTTGTGCTAACATGTCTGACGGGGTCGGTAAAACGTATCCATGTCTAAATCTGCTCGTTTACAGTAGCAATATTTAACGCTGAATTATTCATACATTATCAACTAAAGACAAAAACGATGTCTCCGGAGACGTTTCCTCGTGGTCTGCTAGGGATTCATGATTGCATTTATTCATGAATAATTTTGCAACCTACATCTAAAACGACGTACGGAGACGGATAACGATCTCCGGATACGTACCAAACGACAAAATGTTGCAGGGAAATGTCATCGGTCCTGGCGAGCGAAGGGCGTAGAGAGTCGCCTGCTTTGTCACGTGCTGTCGGAGACGTGCATCATGGTGATCTTATTGCACGTCCGTTAATGTCCAGGACACGTACAACCATAAAATGGCACCATGTCGGCCCGCTATTCTAAAAGGCGTTATGTTTTTGTCGTGAATGGCTCACTCTGTCATTTTGTGGTGACTGGTTATAATTCCCATCACGTCTATAGTGTGAATACTGACCGCTGGTCGAGATTAGGCTGCCGGAGGGTAGCCAGAAATACCATCGCTCTCACCTTCACCTACACGACACAACTCGTCAGTAATTAACATGGACATTGTTATACGAAATGGTGGGACTGTGAGTCCGAAAGTATTTACAATAGAAAGGACCCTACACATTTCATCATTCGTGTGTCTCGATCTTATATGTTGCTACAGTGTCGGTTTTAATTGCTCAGTAGAACTGTTGTTATACTGTTTTATCTTATGCCATAACACTTTGTTTGATATACATGGCTTACATATAAAACAATAATGTATGTTCCTAGAAACAATTTCTATCATCATATTACGCTTATTCCCTTTCTGGATAGTAACACTCTTGCATCTAACATACAAAGTAAACTTTGCTGTATGTTACTAGTGTAACGATTTACATCTAACATTCAAATTAAATTTTGCTGTTTGTTTCTAGTGTTACGATTTACACCTAACATACAGATTAAATTTTGCTGTATGTTACTAGAAACTATCCCATTTCTTGTTAGTAACACTCTTGCTCATTACATATACGCTGATAGCGTTCATAGTTGGCATTCAAAGGGGCACTCACAAAATATGAAGCATGATAAAGAAGTGTAAGCGTTATAGTGGGAGCCGTCGTACACGTTTGTAAATAGTACAGTACATTGTGTGATAAAAGGTCGACAGTTCTTATTATGTTCAATAGTGTACCTGATGACATTTTATCGTTATTATTTTTGAAGACCAATTGGATTTTGATCAAGGTTAGCCTGGCGGTATCGTTCATGAAGCTTGCGCTAACCCTTCCGGAACATCTGGTCAATGTTTCCCTCTTACATGTGTATGGTTTTTTGGTCTTTCATTTATGCATATTTTGGTATAGCTTCATCGGCTTTAGCTTAGAATAAGAGTTCTATGTACAGCGTCGGTACATTTTCTAAATTTTGCAGACTGCTCCTGAAGTATAAATATTATTTCAGGTCAACATATACCAGGTAACATATGTAAACATGTGTAGGATCCGTTTCTCTCCTCCTGCTCGCCCACATATTCAGTTATACCCAGGAGTTAATGGTATCTTTATCATGAAATAGAATAAAATATGTAGTAAACTGAGCCGTGTAACAGATTACATCGTGTATTAATGGATTTCGTGCAATGTATCGCTATTTAAAAGGTTCATGTATCTTGCGTTGACGAATGTTAGAGAATAAAATGTCATCACCGAATTATACATTAGAAAATGATCTCTGTAGTTTGCCATGCTTTTTCTTACCTAACGATAGCTAACATATTTACTGATCGTCGTGGTATTCAACCAGTGTTAAAGAACTTCAAAATCAACACCAAGTAAATCCAATGCATAAAGAATAAATTTGGTTTCGTGATTGCTGGAAATTGCTCTATCCCTAATCAGGCTTATTAACTGAATTTAAACCCAGTTAAGAATTAATTATTTACCACTAGTGCCCGGCGCTGCCTTTTTGAGGTGCGTCGAAATGTCACATATGGTTAAGCTTTGTATGCTGACATCTTGCGCCAATTTGACGTTCGATATCCCTCGTGTGCCGACAGTGTCTGTTGGCGATGCATTGATGTCCGATTTTGAGTGCCAGCTCGGGACATCTTGGAACCCGTCCCTGACCTGTCTGCCTACTAAAGAAAGAGGAAATATCTTGCAGGGTTTTCTGAATCATCAAGGTGGCAATACACTGATGCAATTTTCTTTTTTTTTTACGGTCGACCTCTGTCCAATGTCGGGTCGGTAATTTCTGTACCTAGGTGATGACCAGCCCGACCCGCACGTGCGAGCACGATGTCGTCATCCGTTCCCCAGAAGGTCACAGCGTCGGACGTAAAATAAAATCCTGGCTATAACTCCGGGCCATCTGACTTGACACGTCCTATAGACGTAACAGTGCTTGTCTGTTTGTCACTGTATAATGCAGTTTGAAAAGGAGAAGCGTAGAATTTTCGGCACGCAATGATTTCCATATTTATTATAAAACGTCTTAGCGGACGCCGTTATATATACTGTTTAAAGTGAGTCACTATCTATAACGACCAACAGTATCATGTGCATATCCACTGTCTATAAAGACCATCCCCTACCTATAACCACCTTCCCTGTATACAAAGACCAACCGTCTTCCTGCCTATAACGACCAATTTATAGCGCCCAATGACCAATTTATAACGACTAATCTATAACGGCCAAGTTATCCCCTGCCTATCATGACCAAACGTTCCGGGCAGTTGATACCATTATGGCTACAACAGTGCCGATAGTCCTGTTGGTTTTTTCCATAGAATTGACTGTTGTCGTCCTCAAACCGCTTAAATAATGTTTGTATCCAAAAATAAACGTCAGTATATGAAACGAAGGTCCATATCTAGTTAGTATTGACAAAATATTACTGATATACTTCTATTATGACTATCATATTCTGTAAACGACAGAGCATGGCGTGTCATTATGTCGCGGCTGTTAATGGAAATAGGAAATGCTTTCATTTATATTTAAATTCCAATCATATAAACTTAAAATTACTGTTTTCTCTATCTCGTACTACGTTTAATTCATTCCATCTTCTTTATTTCAAATATAGCATTACGTTTTAAAGAGTTTGCCTTATTAAATTTTATTTGATATTTCCTTCATTCAATTGCAAATATGAATCATCCCTAATTAAAATACCAAATTTCTGCATCATGAATTTATGGTTTTCCTTTTTTTTAATTTCACGTCTTTGAAAACATATTGTAACTTGGAGTTGTTGCTTCAAAACTATTTTAGACATTATATGATAATCTTTTGATTAGAGTCCTCCTATCTCTATGGCAGTGACTTGAAGGCCCATTGTTAAATCATATGCCATCGCTCCTTTGGGAGCCTCGACGTCACGTGACTTAATCAAATTACGATGGAATTTAAATTGAGAAAGAAATTATGGTAAATTCATTACGATTTTTAACGAAACTAATTCGGAAATAAATTAGATTTAAATTCAAATATTCGGTTCAAAGACTGCATTGATGTAAGACATGTAAGCCCAGTGCCCGTTATAAAGCTGTCTTTACTCGGCTTCCGTGTGTTATCCTAGCGGTGGCGCCTTACATGTCCAGTAAAAATCAACCCGATTTCACTGATTATTCTATTCGAAGCATTATCAAAAGCAATTTAAATGTCGTCCCGAGATCCCTGTCACGTTCCTCGCAATCTTTTAATTTTTTTTTACATTTTAAAACAAAATTTAGGAATTGCAACGTTTAATTTGATAAAATATACCGTGAAAGTAATATCATTCAAACTATTTAATAACCAGATTATACCAACAAAGACTGTCTATTTGGAACAAATCACCATTCGTCTCTCAGATGCAAATAACTGTTCGTTTTTCAGGGGACAGATCACTGTTCGTCTCTCGGGGGCAGATAATTATTTGTCTCTCTGTGGCAGATACTTGTTTGTCTCTCAGGGGCAGATAGCTGTTTGTCATTCGCCTCTCATGGGGAAACAAATATTCGTCTCTCAGGGGCATATAACTGTTCGTGTGAACAGTGTTAACTTCTGAGGCATTTCATAGATATGAGGTATTATGTTACTGATGAGCAATGTTATTAAATCAGTTCGCCGAGGAAATATTTGACACGGTAAAGTCATTACTATTGAAAATGATCTCTATATAGCTGGAGTGTATGACCCACCCAGTACATCAAATTATTATATCTTGAAACCGTGATTTGGTTTCTGGCCTTAAATGGCGACTACTCAAATATGGGTGATATCTTTAATATATGATGGTTACTTTAACAGTAAAACACCAAATGTATAGTACATAATGTATATCCGACCATTATACTTCGTGTAGCCGCATTCTAACTTCGACACGTACATTTGTAGAAGGCATGGACAAACAAGTCTAAAGCCGTGCAGTTACAAATAACCTGCCCAGTTTTTATGTACCAGCAAATCAAATTAACACACTGGAAATTACAAAATTACACTTAACATTTTACCAAAAAGCCGTTTTGCTAATTGAGCAGGCCCTAGACATCGGATAAAAGTGTGAATACAGCACTCTCTGGGTTTATCCTCAGGTTTTACTCTCGCCGTAAGTGACGAAATATGCCTGTTGGCAATTTAGTCCCAACACAACAGACACGTGCATTGAAAGATACGAGGGACCGATAATGGTATAGCTTCTACTTAGTTTATCCACTTAGCCACATCAGCGAATTAGAGGGAGTTTCTAGGGGAAATTAGGCAATACATTTGTTAATCAAATATCAAACTTCTCACTGTGCCTAGAAAGCAGAGCTTTATAAAGACCCTTTTTGTGTGTCTGTGCCAGATACTCGAGCACTCTTTGTAAACAATGTTGGTTGCTTTGTTGGTGTCGATGGTATCTAAGCCTCTAGGACATACCTGTTGGTGCCGATGGTATCCAAGTCTCCACGACATACCTGTTGGTGCCGATGGTATCCTAAGTCTCCACGACATACCTGTTGGTGCCGATGGTATCTTAGTCTCCACGACACACCTGTTGGTGCCGATGGTATCTAAGTCTCCACAACATACCTGTTGGTGCCGATGGTATCTTAACCTCCACGACACACCTGTTGGTGCCGATGGTATCCAAGTCTCCACGACATACCTGTTGGTGTCGATGGTATCTTAGTCTCCACGACACACCTGTTGGTGCCGATGGTATCTTAACCTCCACAACACACCTGTTGGTGCCGATGGTATCTAAGTCTCCACGACACACCTGTTGGTGTCGATGGTATCCAAGTCTCCACGGCATACCTGTTGGTGCCGATGGTATCCAAGTCTCCACGACATACCTGTTGGTGCCGATGGTATCCAAGTCTCCACGACATACCTGTTGGTGCCGATGGTATCTTAGTCTCCACGACACACCTGTTGGTGCCGATGGTATCTTAACCTCCACGACATACCTGTTGGTGCCGATGGTATCTAAGTCTCCACGACACACCTGTTGGTGCCGATGGTATCTAAGTCTCCACGACATACCTGTTGGTGTCGATGGTATCTAAGTCTCCACGACATACCTGTTGGTGCCGATGGTATCTTAACCTCCACGACATACCTGTTGGTGCCGATGGTATCTAAGTCTCCACGACACACCTGTTGGTGTCGATGGTATCTAAGTCTCCACGACATACCTGTTGGTGCCGATGGTATCCAAGTCTCCACGACATACCTGTTGGTGTCGATGGTATCTAAGTCTCCACGACATACCTGTTGGTGCCGATGGTATCTTAACCTCCACGACACACCTGTTGGTGCCGATGGTATCCAAGTCTCCACGACATACCTGTTGGTGCCGATGGTATCTTAGTCTCCACGATACACCTGTTGGTGCCGATGGTATCTTAGTCTCCACGACATACCTGTTGGTGTCGATGGTATCCAAGTCTCCACGACATACCTGTTGGTGCCGATGGTATCCAAGCCTCCACGACACACCTGTTGGTGTCGATGGTATCTAAGCCTCTAGGACATACCTGTTGGTGTCGATGGTATCTTAGTCTCCACGACATACCTGTTGGTGCCGATGGTATCTTAACCTCCACAACATACCTGTTGGTGCCGATGGTATCTTAGTCTCCACGACACACCTGTTGGTGCCGATGGTATCTAAGTCTCCACGACATACCTGTTGGTGCCGATGGTATCTTAGTCTCCACGACACACCTGTTGGTGTCGATGGTATCTAAGTCTCCACGACATACCTGTTGGTGTCGATGGTATCTTAGTCTCCACGACATACCTGTTGGTGTCGATGGTATCTTAACCTCCACGGCACACCTGTTGGTGTCGATGGTATCCAAGTCTCCACGACATACCTGTTGGTGCCGATGGTATCTTAGTCTCCACGACATACCTGTTGGTGCCGATGGTATCTTAGTCTCCACGACACACCTGTTGGTGCCGATGGTATCTTAGTCTCCACGACATACCTGTTGGTGCCGATGGTATCCAAGTCTCCACGACACACCTGTTGGTGCCGATGGTATCTTAACCTCCACGACACACCTGTTGGTGCCGATGGTATCTTAACCTCCACGACACACCTGTTGGTGCCGATGGTATCTTAGTCTCCACGACACACCTGTTGGTGCCGATGGTATCTTAACCTCCACGACACACCTGTTGGTGCCGATGGTATCCAAGTCTCCACGACACACCTGTTGGTGCCGATGGTATCTTAGCATCCACGAAGCCCGGAGAACTACCTACTCGTCTTGTCAATGATATTTTCATCTGGGAACAACAGGTTTTGTTTTACTTCTAAACATTAAAACACGTGATTAACAATTCAGAAGGTATCCTATCATTGCATTAAATCATCCACATAATCAAATTAGGTAATCTACCAACCGAACATTAACAGAAAGTGTTTTAACTGTAACGAGTTTTTTCTTAGGGTTTCGCCATTTCATGGATGTGTTACCCATGTTCGTCCGTCCAGTCCTCATCCCCGGTCCCCCGTCCCCGTACCCAGCCCCGTCCCAGTCCCCACACCACCTTATCACACCGAAAATACTTTTGAATCGCAATATTTTATCATAATCAGACAAGATTTGAGAAAGAAAAAAATATATATAGACATTATAGCCAAACCGTAATTCAAACTCAAAGTTGATTGAACGAGGGCAAAATATAAACAAAATTAAGGTTATCATAGAGACTCCTGAAAAGTACATGGATAGTAAGACCGGGTGCTCTGGAAGGGAAAGCGTCTTATACTTCATCGACGACACATGCCATACAAAAGCTCGTCGGACTTCATATCGCATAAAAGAATAGAATATGTCCAAATGAGATCATGACGTTGCCCATAAAACCTTGCCGTGGTCTTGATCAACCTGCTCGATACCTTGTGTTGTTGATTTCTCCGTCAGTAGCCGACATCAGTTACAGAAATCATGATACTAGTAATTGGAACAAACCACCAAATATCGTATCAACTGAGTTATCTAAACACCCTTGGTAGGGGATATAGCAATGTTGTACATCTAGAAATGGAAATTAACCATTTGGGAATTCAAAATCACAACACTTATCATACAGAAGCATTGTAAGCTGTCCCTGTTGGCTACGTTGTGAGTAAAGGTCAAGGCTAGCAGCTAACCTTGCAGAGTCTGTAGTGTCCTTGATTTCAAGTTCAGGGTATATCCAATCGACAATATTAGTTAATTGTTCTTTAAAGATAACACACCCTCAATATACCCACATGTGAAATTGAAGGACATCGCAAGGTCCCTTTTACCTGTTCGGATAAACTCTTCCAACAAAAAAAAAAGATCCAACAGAGGGGCAAGTTTTGTTCCAACAGTTAATCAAATTTATGCATTGATACACGTCTCTCGAAACCTTGTGTTGGTAATTGCTCCGTCAGTAGTCGACATATGTCACGAAAATCGTGATAATGGGAACACGTCCTTGAATAGTATACCAACTTGGTAACGTAAACAATGTTCGTAGGGGAAGCAGGGATGTTGCTATCTAGAAATGGAAAGTTATATTGGAAAACAGTAATAATCATCATACTTATCACACAGCTTATTTGTAATCTGTCTCTGCTCGTTTCGTTGTAAGTAAAGATTAGGCCAAAATATAGTTGGTTTAATGCGCCTACTCAGAAAATGTTATTGTGAAAAATATAACTTTTTTTTTTTTTTAATAACTTGACCGTTCCGGATCCTAATGTCGGGAAGTTGCTTTGCAAATTTGAAAATACGTCTTTTGTTTAAGATTACAAAATGAATAATAATTTCCAAACAGTTTATATTCTGGGTTGTTCTTGTATTGAAGGTTGAAAATCTGTTTTCAAAACTGAATAAAAAAAAAGTTCAGCACTACCTACAATGTACCTACCCATATGTAAAAGAACCGGGTCGGGTTACAACAAACCAAGATATTCTTAAAGATGGCTTAAGCGTGTGATGTTGAAGAGTCTGTAATGTCATTGATTTCAAGTTGAACAGGGTATATCCGATCGACATAGTCAATAATGTTTTTTGTTATCTAAAGATCACACATCGTCGAAACACATGAAAGTGAAAATGAAGGACTTACTAAGGACCCTGTTACCTGCTCTGATCATCTCTTCAATATGATGATCCTCAAAAACAAATCTGCCAACAGAGGCGCATAGTTTGTTCCAATGGGTATGCCAATAGTCTATTGAAGATATGATCACCATACTCAACAAAGATGTTGTGGTCGATCAGAAATTCAATCAATCTCATTTCATCTTTGGTGTATTTTCTATAAACCCTAGTCGTATGTTTAACGGGAAATGGTCCCGTCGAGTTCACAGCGATGTATTTCAACGCCGGACGCCTTTCGCCTTACACCTTATCCATAATAATATCCGAGTGGTAATACATATTGAATGCCAAACATATCCCCCAGACCAAAGTCCATGTGGCATCGTCTTGTTTTATGTGCTGACGAAAACGCTTTCAAAGGAAAGCATCTGTCCAGAAATACACCTGGTGCTACAATACTCCAGAGTTTCGCCCGTACACCAAAGGGAGACTACCGCGCAAAGTTTATGTCATGGATTGCAAGTATGCGTTTCTCCCAAAGGGAATACTTTGAAACTTGCGTTTGTGTGATAAACACCAGACACTCTAAGTCACTTTCTACCTACGGATACAAATGGAGACATGGCAAAATCCGAGGAAACGTTTTGACACATTAGAGATGATGATAAAAAGAAAACCAGCTAGGGATCAACTATTTATTAACTTTGTACCTCCCGGGGAGGTAGGGAAGGTAACAACTCAACAAAATGGAATCTTTAATGAAGTACAGAGCTGGGAAATAGAGGGAGATCGGACAGAAAACAGGTTTTTCAAGACATTCTCCATTATTATCTTTCTCCAAATAATCCTATCTGGACTACCAGGGAAGGAGGAAGGTCATGATGGATTTAATGGTGGCCGTTGAGGACCGGCGTGAGTAAATATTCGAAAGGAGGAAGCAACGTTTGAAAGAGTGGTGAAGATGTTAGATTAGGGAGATAGGTTTTGGTCTTCCCTGTGGAGATAAGGTATCAGAGATTTCTAGCACAATACTATAGGAAATGTTCTCGGCGCGAGAGATCGAGGTAAGAGACATTTAAGCAGCTGTACAACGATTGTTAAAGACGACAGAAAAATCGTCCAGACGGCTTTGGTTGAGACAAGACATCGGGTTTTAGGGCGTTCCAGGGTACTGGTTGAAACCCTCGGATAGAGGAAGACCTGGCCGATGAAGTTTGTGGAACTTAACAACTGAACATTATGGTTTCACTTTGGTGCATTTTGTCATGAAAGAAGTCAGTATTTCTACATGAAAATCTCGTTACCTTCTTACTCTTCATACATGTGGTAATAAGCTATCACCTGTTGGTGCCTGTCGAGATATCTCATGATGTTATCATTCAATGTATCGCTAGAACAACGTAACAATGGGTACATACCTTGTACCGAACATATGTGTGATGCATGCATAATATTGATATGATGTTAGGACTGCCACCAAGACAGTAGAATACCTCTGTAATAAACAAGGCCGTTATATTTAAATGTCCACCAGATCGTACGATGCACTTTTAGTGTGACATTGGCTATCAGCCTAGTGAAAGCGGCCATACAGATTAATAATTGTTATTTATAAAAAAAACAACATCTAAGGCTATAAATAGTATAGATTTAGTGACTAAATCAAATGTGTTAAATTCTAACTACAATGGAGATGAAATCAACAATTGAAAATTCCTTTCTTTTCTTGGCGTGTTATTATCTTTAATAAAAGAATAACTATGTAGGAGTATTGATATGCCGAGTTATTATCTTTAATACAACAATTACTATGTAGAAGTGTTGGTATGACGAGTTATCATCTTTAACATAGAATACCAGCGACAAATATACTTAAGCATCATTCTTGTTTCATATCTCATGAAACCAGGTGAGCGATACAGGCCCTCTGGGCCTCTTGTTATGTAGAAGTGTTGGTATGAATTATTATGTAGAAGTGTTGGTATGATTTATTGTGTAGAAGTGTTGGTATGATTTATTGTGTAGAAGTGTTGGTATGATTTATTATGTAGAAGTGTTGGTATAAATTATTATGTAGAAGTGTTGTTATGAATTATTATGTAGAAGTGTTGGTATGAATTATTATGTAGAAGTGTTGTTATGAATTATTATGTAGAATAGTTGGTATGATGTATTGTGTAGAAGTGTTTGTATGATTTATTATGTAGAAGTGTTGGTATGATTTATTATGTAGAAGTGTTGGTATGATGTATTGTGTAGAAGTGTTGGTATGATTTATTGTGTAGAAGTGTTGGTATGATGTATTATGTAGAAGTGTTGTTATGATGTATTATGTAGAAGTGTTGGTATGAATTATTATGTAGAAGTGTTGGTATGAATTATTATGTAGAAGTGTTGGTATGAATTATTATGTAGAAGTGTTGGTATGATGTATTGTGTAGAAGTGTTGGTATGATGTATTGTGTAGAAGTGTTGGTATGATGTATTGTGTAGAAGTGTTGGTATGAATTATTATGTAGAAGTGTTGGTATGAATTATTATGTAGAAGTGTTGGTATGAATTATTGTGTAGAAGTGTTGGTATGAATTATTATGTAGAAGTGTTGGTATGAATTATTATGTAGAAGTGTTGGTATGATGTATTATGTAGAAGTGTTGGTATGATTTATTGTGTAATAGTGTGGGTATGAATTATTATGTAGAAGTGTTTGTATGAATTATAATGTAGAAGAGTGGGTATGAATTATAATGTAGAAGTGTTGGTATGAATTATTATGTAGAAGAGTGGGTATGAATTATTATGTAGAAGTGTTGTTATGATTTATTATGTAGAAGTGTTGATATGATTTATTGTGTTGGTAGGAAGTGTGGTGGGATAACTAAATACGTACATTGTAATAAAGTCTGAATTATCACGAGCGCCAGAAGCAACGTTCGCCAACCAAATCTTTCGAATCATTTTTCTTTCCCCTTAACATTTTTTTTCAGCAGGAATTGATCTTCATTGGTAAAAGATAAAGGTTGAGAGAGATTTGAAGCGATGGAAACCTCATTTTCGTGGAGTTAAAATTTCGAAAGGAGGAAGCAACGTTTGAAAGAGTGGTGAAGATGTTAGATTAGGGAGATAGGTTTTGGTCTTCCCTGTGGAGATAAGGTATCAGAGATTTCTAGCACAATACTATAGGAAATGCTCTCGGCGCTAGAGATTGAGGTAAGAGACATTTAAGCAGCTGTACAACGATTGTTAAAGACGATAGAGAAATCGTCCAGACGGCTTTGGTTGAGACAAGACATCGGGTTTTAGGGCGTTCCAGGGTACTGGTTGAAACCCTCGGTTAGAGGAGGACCTGGCTGAGAAAGTTTGTGGAACTTCTGGCATTTTGTCATAAAAGAAGTCAGTATTTTATCATGAAAATCGTGTAACCTTCTTACTCTTCATACATGTGGTAATAATTTATCACCTTTTGATGCCTGTCGAGATATCTCATGATGTTATCATTCAATGTATCGCTAGTACAACGTAACAATGGGTATATACCTTCTACCGAACATATGTGCGATACATACATAGCATTGATGTGATATTAGGAGGACTGCCACCAAGACAGTAGAATACCTCTGTAAACAAGGCCATTACATTTAAATGTCCACCAGATCGTACGATGCACTTTTAGTGTGACATTGGCTATCAGCCTAGTGAAAACGGCCATACAGATAAATAATTGTTATTTATCAAAACATCTATGGCTAGAAATAGTATAGATTTAGTGACTAAATCAAATTTGTTAAGTTCTAACTACAATGGAGATGAAATCAACAATTGAAAATTCCTTTCTTTTCTTGGCGTGTTATTATCTTTAATAAAAGAATAACTATGTAGGAGTATTGATATGCCGAGTTATTATCTTTAATACAACAATTATTATGTAGAAGTGTTGGTATGACGAGTTATCATCTTTAACATAGAATACCAGCGACAAATATACTTAAGCATCATTCTTGTTTCATATCTCATGAAACCAGGTGAGCGATACAGGCCCTCTGGGCCTCTTGTTATGTAGAAGTGTTGGTATGAATTATTATGTAGAAGTGTTGGTATGATTTATTGTGTAGAAGTGTTGGTATGATTTATTGTGTAGAAGTGTTGGTATGATTTATTATGTAGAAGTGTTGGTATAAATTATTATGTAGAAGTGTTGTTATGAATTATTATGTAGAAGTGTTGGTATGAATTATTATGTAGAAGTGTTGTTATGAATTATTATGTAGAAGAGTTGGTATGATGTATTGTGTAGAAGTGTTTGTATGATTTATTATGTAGAAGTGTTGGTATAATTTATTATGTAGAAGTGTTGGTATGAATTATTGTGTAGAAGTGTTGGTATGATTTATTGTGTAGAAGTGTTTGTATGAATTATTATGTAGAAGTGTTGTTATGATGTATTATGTAGAAGTGTTGTTATGATGTATTATGTAGAAGTGTTGGTATGATTTATTGTGTAGAAGAGTTGGTATGATTTATTGTGTAGACGTGTTGGTATGAATTATTATGTAGAAGTGTTTGTATGACTTTACTGTACGAAGTGTTTGGTTGCTTATTGTGTGTAGTGGGTCTGCCTTATGTAGCGTGTTGTTCTCCATTATGTCGACACGTGTTTGTTGACTTTTTGTCGCAGTGTTTGTATGCTTTACTGTCCGGTGTTGGTCTGCTTCTTCTGTCGCTGTTGGTCTGCGTCTTCTGTCGCCGTGGTCTGCCTTCTTCGTCGCCGTGTTGGTGTGCCTTCTCCTGTCGCGAGTGGGTCTGCCTTCTCCTGTCGCGTGTTGGCTGCCTTCTTGTCGCCGCGTGGTCTGCCTTCTTATGTCCCGTGTTTGTTATGATTTATTATGTAGAAGTGTTGATATGATTTATTGTGTTGGTAGGAAGTGTGGTGGGATAACTAAATACGTACATTGTAATAAAGTCTGAATTATCACGAGCGCCAGAAGCAACGTTCGCCAACCAAATCTTTCGAATCAACTTTCTTTCCCCTTAACATTTTTTTTCAGCAGGAATCGATCTTCATTGGTAAAAGATAAAGGTTGAGAGAGATTTGAAGCGATGGAAACCTCATTTTCGTGGAGTTAAAATTTCAATGGAAATATCGGCGGATAAAAACAACACAGTTTCTGTGATCGCTCCAGGGTGCTGTAGGTTTTTAAACTGGCTCGAAAAGCCATGTTGTCGGTAATAAAATAGCACCAAAATGCAAAGGGGAAATTTTGAAGTCACCTTACGTTGTCGTTTTAATTGTGACAAATTCTACAGAAATTGCCGGCTTAACGAATTTACGGTTATGGGACGACTCTGTGGTCGTAAAAAGGTGATGAGGCCGCTTAGATGTAGGAGGGTTCTCGGTTATACGGGATAGTTATGTCAAGGTGAGGGCATTATTTTTATGAAAGGTGAGCCGGAATACAAGATCAGCTGGCGTGAATCTCGTCTCCGGTAACGTGCCTGTACATTCTCTGCCTTCGGTTTTTACCAATACAGTTTTACGTGAAAATATATTATCAAAATAGCTTAATTAGAGCAATTAACTGCATTCTGATTCAGGTAATAGGCATTATAGATTTTGTAACAAAAGAAAGTTGACTTCACTAAAAGAAGCGCTAAATACATGCGCCTTCCATCTAGGTATATGAATTCCCCTACATAACACACCAGTACCTACATCTTGTATGTAACGAAGTGAATGCCGGGGAAAAGATCAGTACATGAACTTTTATCAAATCAGCTCGTCACGATATATGCTTTGTTATATCAAATTTGAAATTTCACGTTTATGATGACAGTATAATTGAACACAATGCTTGAAATGATCATCATCATTGTGATTTAAAAAGGTCGTAATATTCCGCCTCAAATCCAAACTCAACTTAAATCCAATACCGTTAGCATGTACGCGTGATATTAGACACAGCGGAAAGACGGCACTGCAATTATCATTAGATAAGACGTCTTGGATCAATATCTCCTCGCCTTGGTCTACAAGTGACGAGCGACACAGGTGTTGGTAGAGAGATCGGGAAGAGTTATATGACCTATGGATATTGACACCTGTTAAACTTACTGTTAGATTAGCACAAGAAGATGACAAATAGGTTTTGTCAACTGCATATTGTCCTAGGTAATAACCGGGACACATAATTAACTTGTGTTTCAGAACGCCTACTAGGACGACCGATAAAGGATCACGCGCACTGATGACGTCATTGACTTTTCGCATTCATCATCCGTTATTCCGTTTTTATGCCTTTTTATAACGTTTGCATTGCAAAAGTGCTTTGGTGTCGTAAATAATACAACTTTGATATGTTTCTGAAGTCATGTGAATGTCAATCGATACTGCAAGTATAAACAGTAACAAAATAAAACAAACGAACGATTGCTTTTTAATTGAACTCATTGTTCAATACCAATGCAATTGATAAATTTAGTATTTCAATATCTCAGAGTTGACATTAAGCAGACTTATATCCAGTGTGAACAAATGTACAAAAGACATACATTATATCAGCACCTTTCAAAACAACTTAAAAGTTAGATACAATAGAACAAAAAAAAATTACGGTGAACCATACAGCTGCTTCGTTCTTCGTCAGTGATACTAAAGGTCTAATGTGTTGATGATAGGAGGCGACCAAATACAAAACTCGGGAAAGATCAAACGAAATGTCGAAATATGGATGGGAATTTCATAATTTTTAATACTACATTTCTAAAGACCATTAAGTACATATAAGCACGCCCTTTACATGTCATGCATATATCAAATAAACACGTTTAATCATCAAATAAACGCTTTTCATTTGAATAACAATTGCATAATGTATTACTAAGGAGAACAACAATTGTATATTGTATTACTATGGAGAAAAATAATTGTTTATTGTACTGCTAAAGAGAAACAGTTGTATGTTGTATAACTTAGGACAATAACAATTGTTTATTGTATGAACAAAACTTCGATACATGTACATTATGTATGTTGCGACAACGCGAGTTCGCGTGCTCTTCTGCATGCTTCCTTCGAGTACTTAGCTTCCTGGATACCAACTTCACAGCTTTTTCTCCGCTGGTAAGTCTGGGACTTGGAACGGAACGCGCAGGCTAATATTTTCTGTATATAGTCTACGTCGTAAAATCTGGAAGTGCCCTCATAAAATGACGACCATAAATATTTTACAAAGCAAGATCATTTCATGCATGTTCGGACAATACTTTTAATAGTCTGACTAGGTCCAGCTGGGTTTTGTCCTAAATGTATCTCCATATACTGGGATGGCCGAGTTACAGCCTATTATGTGCTTGACCGCCAGTAAAGATTGGGTTCCACGTAACATTACACGGTCATACATTGTCTCCACTTTAATAGACTTTATTGCCAAGACAAGAGTGTTCATCACTTGGTCAAGGAAAGGCTATTAATACGGTAACTACTGTAAACTTAACACAAAACCAGCATATCTTCGTCAAATGAAAACACTTGCTGATATTATTTGATGACAAAAGTTGATTATTACTATCTCAATTGAATACATTTTCAGTTCAGAATATATTTTAAACATATTTTAAATCTATAAACATTGAGAAATATGAGCATGTTATTTCATGAAAACTAGGAGTATGCTTGTTAGTTTCGGATATAGTGGCATTTCTCTGCTTGTCTCTGTGCTTGTGCTTATCTTAAAGATAAATTGATAACTACGGGTTTTTATGTTTGCTATGTAAATACAAAAGGGACAACAAACAATGATCTGATTTATCATTTCTTCTTCTTAGGTTGGGTGAGTCGTCTTTCGGATAATTATTGGGAAAGATTTAAACGTGTCCACGTTTCCGAACATAATTCCATTGTTATGAATCTGGGGCCGCGGTGGCCGAGTGGTTAACGTGTCCCGACACTTTATCACTAGCCCTCCACCTCTGGGTCGCGAGTTCGAAACTCCTGATGCCTGGTACTGACCGTAGGTCGGTGGGTTTTCTCCGGGTACTCCGGCTCTCCTCCACCTCCAAACCTGGCACGTCCTTAAATGACCCTGGCTGTTAATAGGACGTTAAATAAAATAAACCAAACCAAACTAAGTTTTGAATCTCGGCCGGTTACATCGTGGAAATTGACACAAAATAACCCCTAGATGAACGCATTGCCTGATTTCGACACATGGCTCCTATATGTATATCGTGTCATTACGTGTTGACGATACATCCTCACGATTTGTTTCTATACTTCTCCTCAAATGATTTTTGTACGCCAAGACGGCAACTTCTAACGCCCCGACATTTTAGCAGCATTCATTTCGTCTAGATTATATGGCGCGCGAGGTACAACATTTGGAACCAACCCGTCGTTATAAACCGCTAAACCCCGGACTAACACTCGACCTGGGCATGAATTGTTTCTGGAGTAAATTATACCGTCACATATAATGTTGTAAATCCTCGTCATGGCATTCTCAATAAACCAATCCGTGCTTTCGTCCTCGTTTGCCTTTAGAGGATAATAACACCGCTCTAGGCAGACGCCATACTTCTTGTTTATTTTCCCGGAAATTACGCCCGGTACTTACATAAATGTCGTTATATTGTCGTTGTAGGGAATGATAATTGTAGTCGTAACACATTCTTGGAGTGCTTTTCCAACTACATATTCATAAGCCACTATAGTTCGGGATAGTCATTCCAAAACTGCTGAAGTAGCTTTTACTGGAGAAATGCTAACAGACATGTCCCCAATATATGTTAAATACTTATATCACTGCATTCCTATCAATATCTATTTATTTTAGATAAACAAACTAGTCTGACAATACGAGGAACAAAATATCTAAAGTAACTTTCAAACAATCAGGAAAAACTCAAAACAACAACAAACAACTGACTATTTGTCTTATCAGTCAGTCACTTGAGTAATTCTGTAACACATTAATTTCGCCTAGGCGGAAGATAATGCGTTGTCGAAAACTAAGACCTGTACAGATGTTCTTCCTTATACAAGATAATTAACAGACATTCCTCTTCCCCGGGTTACCCAACATAGCAGTAAAAATAATCAAAACTTATAAAACATAGTACATATAAACTCGAGACATAAAAATCGAGGAATTTGAAGAAGTGCTATAAGGTAGGCTATTCACAAGTAATTAGAAAGCCATTTACATCCTAAAGTGGTCCATGTCCATTCAAAAGGAAAAGCTATATTTTTTGTTTTAGCAGTCACTATAGCTGCCATATAGAGAAAATTCCATAAAATATATCAAATTTATGGTCATTTCTCTTCTTCTTTTCTGAATACGTAAAAATTACCTCATTTTGACTGCGTATACGGTAGCGCTCCATAAGATAGGTTCGTTGCCATCTACAGGCATACTACCGAATACGCAGTCAAAAAGAGGTCAATCTTTATATTTACATCAAACAAATCGTTTAAATACAGAACGAAGAAAATAAAATGCAGGTTGTCTTGCGTCGTTGGTAACGACGGCAACCATGGCTGCTAAGGTAATATAGTTCCAGTGAATCTACATTGTATTGTATTGTTTATTCACTTTAAGCCTTGCGGCCCATCGGTATTACAGCAAAAACAGAATAATGTCATGTGCATGTGCAATAAGGATATCAAAAACATATACAAAATGTTAAGTATAATATGAAAAAATAACCTACATTGTACAAGACAAGAATGAATTTGATAGAATGGCGGACAGCTGTGAAATATATATGAGATAATTGTATGAAGTCATATTCATAATTTGATAGATTGGAAGACGACAGGCATAACATATGAAGTAAAAAATGTGCCAGATAATGTCATTTGCAGGAGGTAACCGGAAGAAAACACATTGTAATTAAACAATACATATTACATATTAAGCTTGAAACATTGAACGTAATAATAAACTTGATCGTAAATATTTACCTAAATGACAAAGTTCCTTACTATTACGTACTGCTAGTAACTGTACAAGTTTATACGACGACGGACGGTTCCAATAGTATTTTTTGATAATTTTTTTACGTAAAATTACACACAGAGGACAAATAAGAATAAAATGAAATTCATCTTCTACCTGATTTTGGTTACAATAAATACAAATTCTATGTGCCCTTGGGATATTACGATATCTGCCTTCTTCTATTCTTAACTGATGAGATGATAAACGAAACTTTGATATAAGCCGAGAATAAATATCTGGAATTGATTTTGTTAAATAATACTGTAGAGTAAAAAGAGTCTAACAAGAATTTATACACATAACATTTTGATGAATTTTCAGTAAATTCATTCCTTAATTGAATAAAATTATCGGTTAGGCGTTGTTTGAAAAGATGCAAAAATACTTTTTCGTTATTAACGCTTTGATTTAACCAAACATCACCAAAGCCAGTAAACATCAGTAAGTTTTTAACCTGGCATCGCCAATTACAGTTTCTGTGATTACATACAATTATATCGTCATACACTGACTTTAATATACAATAAGTAGTCTTAGTTAACTTCAACCAGTATTTAATTATTCGGCATTTCCGGGTAACTTGCAGAGGTAAACGACCAAGCTCAGAGTATAACATAAAAGTAGGTGTACTCTTTTTAACATTCTAGATTCTTTTCAAAAAGTCGGTATGTATTTTTTCTATCTGATCAGCCGGGATAAAACCCCATAGTTCACAGCTGTAATTAAGGAGAGGTGAAATATATACATCAAAAACATTCAACTTAGATTCAACATTTAGAGCTAAATTATTGCAAATTTTCAAAATATTAAACATGCATTTGCGTCCCTGGTCAGCGATAGTTAGCTGAGTTTTACTAAATGTACCGTTAAAGTTCAATAAGACACCAAGATAATTAAAACTATCAACAAATTCTATTTCATTGTTTTCAAAATAAAATTTGTCATTGGCACTAACTCTACCACCATTTCGAAATACAACAATTTTAGTTTTATCTATGTTAACTGACAACTGCCATTTGTCACTATATAGTTTCAATGTCTCCAACATCTTTTGTAAACCAGAAGCTGACTCTGAGAAAAGAACAGTATCATCAGCATACATCAACAAAAACAGAGAAAAATCTCTTAGAAAAAGTGCATCACATGACGTATAAATAAATTCATTTTCAAAATCATTTACATACATAGAGTAAAGGAAGGGAGATAACCCTTCACCCTGCATCAAGCCTAGAGTGCATGAAAAAAAAATCGGAAAGCTCCGACTTGTACCTAACACACTATTCCATTCTGATACAACTTCAAAAACAATTTATTTCTGTTAACACCATCGAAAGCCTTGCGGTAGTCCACAAAACAGCAGTAGAGCTGGTGTCTTTTTGCAAGTACCCTTTTAACCATACCATGTAAAACAAATATGGCGTCATTGGTGCCGTGACCGGGTTTAAAGCCGAACTGGGCATCAGTGATGATATCAAACTGCGCCGACCATTTAAGTTACCTATTATTTAAAACATAAAGACATCAGTATTGTTAACAAAATTAAAAGAAACAATTCAACACTTTTGTTAATTACCTTTATGTTTTTTAATGAATTGATACAATCCACAATTTCCGTCTCAGATTAACTATGTCAAGCAAAGTGTGTACTTACACAGATTTAGTAGTGATGTGGTCAAATGTTCTCTAGGAACTCTACGCTTCAGTCATTCGTTGTAAGATTACTACGTGCAGAAGTCAACTCCTCTTGTAGTTCTTTAAGGAAATGAGTGTGTCTATACCAAAATATATATAAAACATTTTTTTGTTTCCCACTTACAGCTTTTTACGGCTCGTCTCTCGCATGATACACTGGTGTAGGACGTTCTGGGCGCGTACAAGTGTACCCACTTCCTAGATAAACTTGGGTATGACGTTCTGGGGGCATACAATTGTACCCACTTCGTGATACACTGTGTTAGGCGTTCTGACCACATACAATTGTACCCACTTCCAATGTACACACGGGGTAGAGCGTTCTGGGCGCAAACAACTGTATACACTTTGATACTGTTGTGAAAGATGACCGAATATACAATGTCATATACTCAATATCTATATTGCCGACAATGGCCGGTGAAGTCTACGATCACACAAATATGGGTGCGTAAAATACGACCAAGTTTCGGGACGAGCTGACATAAACACCATCGCCTAGAGAAGTTATTAGAATGTGCTCTTAGCATAAAGTTACAACTGAACCTGAGCTTGAACGGGCAACTCAACCCCGTCCTCACGGCAGGACAACATGAGGAACGAAGATCCAACTTTCGCAGAGAGAACCGACGTTCGACCCAGAGTCTTCGAACACGACTCTGCTCACCAAAGAACTGGTTGAACCAAGTTATCGATTCACGAGCCAATGCAACTCTCGCCACTTCTGTCGCTAATAAAAAGCAATGCCAAGCCAGTGGCTGAACGAGCCATCACCAAAACCACTATCATATCCTCCAGCATCCCCAAACGCCAGATGAGCGACTACAACCCCCTGACAGATACCATCCTTGAGCTGCTGGGTACAAAATGAGACATGAGCATACCGGCCGTCCCGGAGAACATGCAGCACAGGTGCCATTACCGAAGAAACCACATTAAACCATCCTTTGCCTAGGAACGAGAAGTGATGGACAAGATTCACATCCCAACTTTGTCAAAGAACCCACCTTGCATTTATGGGTCATATCCGACACAATAAATGCGCACGGATACCTTTGGTGCATGACTGACGAACTGCCAAGAACTCCCGGTCAGGACATTCCCGTCCGCCTTGAAAAATTGCTAGCACTCCAACAGATCAAGCAAGCCGTTCCCAACGCCGCCGCATCGGCTCAATTACTGTCATATTTGGCACAGAAACCCTAAGGATATCACTTCCAACTAGCCAGACAAACTTGAGGACATCAGGGAGTTTGCAGCTCTACATCCGGTCATGGTGACTTCCCATTACCCCCGCGATCCCTAATATAACAAATATCCAGTGATTGTAGCGGGTTCCTTTCAGGTGATCCATCCGCATTATAAGCTACTGATGAGGCTAGGAGCAAGCTGCATGATTGAGGTCGCCGTCGTGTCGCAAAGGTGCGACATTCCTTTCGCCTGGCACGGGATTGACCTTTATAGGGAACAACCAACCAATTGAAAAAATATATTTTTGAAACAGCCCCTGTGTATAGAACGTTGAGCCAAGGATAAAATGTCTGGCAGTCACTGATTGGCCAGTATGTTATGAAGTGAGAAAATAGATATGTAGCCTGATAGGTAACTATCAATAAGAAATGTTGATATAAATTTCTTAAGTCCGATTGGTTTTTTTCCCAAAAGTTCACGTAATAATAGTAAACAGGTAAACATTTAAGATTTTTGAGAATTTTTACTGCGAAATTCACCTATTTTCAAAATGGCTACCCTGGAGAAAATTTGAGCTGAAGGACCCAACTTTTTTTTTTTATTAGGTGTTATATCAGACCCTAAACTTTTGTTATAAACCATAATCGTCATATTCAATTCAAGAATTTGAATGAAATAATCCAAAACGTTAACACTAAGGTCTATGGGAAAACAATTGGTTGGTTGGTCTCTACATATAGCTACCGCATATGACATTTTGTGCCATCTAGCGTCCCTGGAAACCAGATGATGGGACCGACTAGCACATTTTCGGACGGGATTCTCATCTTGGAGGCATTGTAGCAGAATTTAGAGAGAAATTGAGATTCAGGGGGGATTGATGATGAAAATATGACACATGTAGTGTTACAAGGAGGACCATAGACCGGACAGATACGGACATACATTCTATATTTCAATGGTAGCGGTATATATCGTGGCTCGGGGTACGGTGGTATGCTGGTTGTACTGCTGGCACTACCCCGGTTCAATGTGTGGGTGTGTGTCTGGTTGTTCTGTTGTCACTACCCCGATTCGGTATTCGGTGATGTGTTTGGTTGTTCTGTTGTCACTACCCCAGTTCAGTGTTTGGTGATATATCTGGTTATTTTTTGTTGTCACTTGCCCGGTTCTGTGTTCTGTGTCTGTGTTTCGACTCTTTTATCTAAATAATGGCTCTACTCCCTAATTTTTTTTTCTCGTTCGGCCTTTTTTTCTTCATTTTTTACAAAAAGACCAGAAATTAGGGGGTGGGGGAGATAACATTGAGTTATCTCCCCCTGATCTTTATTCTATATCTTATTTGTTTATATTTCTGAGTAGCACGATTTCTATACTTGGCTATTAACCAAAAGCCATCCCTTTAAATTCAAAGCTTATCAAGATATTAAAATTTACATTTCAAAATTAACTCAATTTTAATGTGGTTTTCTCTTAAGAATTTCATATCCGGTACCAATAGAAGAATCAACCTACCAGCCTAAGACTTGCAGTCAGGCACTGCATATTTTGATAGCATAGCCTATGGTTCTATTCTGTTCCAGAAAAGTTATATTTGAAAAATGTGAAAGATGCTATAGGGAACAACCAACCAATTGAAAAAATATATTTTTGAAACAGCCCCTGTGTATAGAACGTTGAGCCAAGGATAAAATGTCTGGCAGCCACTGATTGGCCAGTATGTTATGAAGTGAGAAAATAGATATGTAGCCTGATAGGTAACTATCAATAAGAAATGTTGATATAAATTTCTTAAGTCCGATTGGTTTTTTTCCCAAAAGTTCACGTAATAATAGTAAACAGGTAAACATTTAAGATTTTTGAGAATTTTTACTGCGAAATTCACCTATTTTCAAAATGGCTACCCTGGAGAAAATTCGAGCTGAAGGACCCAACTTTTTTTTTTTATTAGGTGTTATATCAGACCCTAAACTTTTGTTATAAACCATAATCGTCATATTCAATTCAAGAATTTGAATGAAATAATCCAAAACGTTAACACTAAGGTCTATGGGAAAACAATTGGTTGGTTGGTCTCTTATACAACGCCGGTAGATGCAACTTTGTCTTCAGTCTATTGGACATAAAGTCAGCAGACCCCTCATTTGCATTATAGTGAAAAACGCCACCATACAGTTTACCCTCAATCCAACAGGGAACTGGAGGCGGCATTCGAGTCCTATCCACACCCATCGACGCTGAAAGGCCGACCTCCCCACGGACCAGGAATACGTTCAACAGTTTTATGTCCATAGGTCACAGACACAACGACCTCAGGTCCACCTTTCGTTTCCCATCACCATTGAGCAAAGGTTGTCCCCTTTTGATAAAGTCGCAATACCCACAAGCAGGACTGCAACCTCTGTGACCAACATCATATCCCATAAGGGATCCAGTGAGTCCGATCATCCGACCAGTCTGACCAGTAACTGTACTTAATACGTCGTTGCTAACCTTATCAAGAGATTCAGGAATGACAAACTCAGCAAAAGCCAAAGCCAAAAGATGTCCTTGTCATTAGCCTGGAGGGTCCTTGCCACGACAACGATCAATAGGCAACTCTCAAAGCAACATCTGTTGCAGCGAGAACTAATAACCCATACATCAGAACGTATAGAAATTATTCCCTCCACCTGTTCATTTAAACAAAAAAAACATGTCCATATAAATTCCAGAAGGGATGCTACAAGGGAGCAAGGACCACCCATCAAACAACATAGGATTTACATCAATCCCAGTAGCAGCATCCTGGGAGTACATGCAAGGATTGTTCGTGCGCGATCCCCAATCTGACAACAGCAATTTCGTTTGGCCATATACATGTACATGTACGTCTGAAAGTTTTGGCAAAAAACTGCCTACGATGCCTCCTAATGGCCTCTCTAACAATCCGTTGTCCCTGAATCGCTCGAACGGTCGAGGGATTGAGAACTCATGGATTGGGTGGGTTGAATGTGTAAACTCATGCATAAGAGCGGCATAAAGCAGCATGTTGACAGCTTTTGCTTGAACCTTCACACAGAAGGAACTTGCCCCCATTGCCTCCTCACGACATAAATTCCCGTCGACGGGTTCTTTCACAACATGGAATCCCATCCACGGCCTCGTCAAAACTGGTTTCTAAACCCAAGACTTCTGTAACAGCGACATCGATACCCAGGGTCTCTTTTTCACATAAAACCTCAATATGGGCCTCCCAACATCACCCCTCCGAGGCATCATCACATGCGAACACATCTCCGATGCTACTTTACAACTAAAGTCCTGACCTTCTCAAAACAGGGATCCTCTTTCGGGGACTCTTTACAACAGAAACTCCCCTATGTGAACTCTTCAAAACATCGAGCCCCTTCGGAGTTTCATGTTTTATATATATCGATAGTAATGTAAGTGATAAAGGTAGGGATAACTTCCTAATTTGATATTTGTATATCTATTGTCTCTAAAGAGTAAATAACTAGATTAATATATTCTAGTTATCGATATGTGTATTCTAAAAACATAAACGCATTACTACTTGGCTCTGTTAACGTATTTATAACCGTTATTGTGCCATCTCTTTGTTATCGTTTCAAATATGTTACATGTAAGAGGTATCCCTTGATTGGCAGGTCCGTGTTAAGTATGTATGTGTGTATGATTAGTATTTCTTGTAATTGTAGGGTTTTATTAACGGAGAATAAAAGTATCATGAACAGCGAAGTGGCATTGGAATTTTCTGTACCCACACCTGTAACACTACTATTTTGAGATATTTCTTCACAAGGGCGAACGCTCAATCGAAAGGTCAATAGGTGGTATTATAATGATGGACATTTGGGGGGAAAGTTTGGAAAGAGGGAAATTTATACCTTGTTTCTTAACTTTTAGAGTGGGCGAAATAAACATCTATACAGCTGCTTTCATAGTTTTTTTGAGAAACCAATAAAACTTTTTATAAACACATTAAGTCAAATATAGAGGCAGCTGCGTGATTTTTTTTTGTCTTTTTTGTCTTTTTTTAGCGAAATGAGAAAATGCATGTTAACATATTCTATAGAATGCAGACCTGAAAGAAAGTCTGTGTATGAATAGAAATGTTTGTTATATGTAGGAAGGAAAGCCAAGAACTCGTACAACTGTAAACGATAATAAAATACATGTACTAAAATCAAACCTTACATAATCTCCAGAGAGCACAAATCTCGAATAGATGGAATGTGCCTCGCTGGGGAAGCGATGTATTTACGTTTCCTCATAGGACACGTAAATGTTATATAATTTATTTATCGACGCGTGTTGGCTATCCACATTCAAATATGTCGTTTAAATATCGTAACATTACCTTTCAATTATTTAAAGCTCTAGAAATGTCCCGTGATTTTATTTGTTGACATGTAGTTACCGATGAATAATTCAGGAAATGGCGACGAGATTTATTTAATTATATCACACAATACAAGCCCCCGTGGGACAGTTGAACTGTTTTAGTATCCGGCTTCAGTACTCATACTGCTTCTTAGCCAATCTTAGTCCATGCTGACTGGCCAAACACTTAAACTCGGGAGGAGATATCCCTGTCCACGGAACAGACCCATGTTAGATTATATTATTCTCTTACCCTGGACAGGTATATCCGCAGTTTTACCGGGATGAGATTTTCTTATCTCACCCTTGGGAAAAGACAAGCTAAACGTGCTCTTTTCACGTTCTCAACAATTGTATTTCGTCACGTCAACAATACCATGACGTCACGGCAACGGTGTAATGACGTCACGTCGACAATTCAATCACGTCACGTCAGCATTTCCTTACATTGATGTAACGTCAATAATAGATACATAAGAGGGTGAACAGAATAAGAGAAAAATAATTTCCCCCCCCCCCCCCCCCCCCCCCCAAAAAAGGGGATTATTAGAGGATATTAAACAGTGTCCTTCAGTAATACCAAATATATTTCACGAGTGTAGCTTTATATTTTTTACGAGTGCGTAGATCTAACATGAATGAATTTTTTTTAATAGCCACACGAGTTTATTACATTTTATAGGAAAATATACCGAGGTAGCTCAATCTCTCCCAGAATTCATTGTGGTCCCCTGTCAACTGCTCACAAATTTACGCCAAAAATTATATCTTGCATTACATCGGTGTCTAAAATGACGGAGAGCTATATGCAAATCTTATATTCCCCAATGCCGTTTGTAAGCAGTGCCCTGATTGGTCAATTTCTCTAGTGAAAAATATCAGAACAAGTAATATTTTTTCCTAGTGAAAAATATCACTTTTATAGATTGAATACTTTTCGATATTTCACTGGTAAAATGTAATAAAAGATTAACCCGATCCCTAACAACAACATGATCGCCATGTAAAGTTTGTGAGAATGATAGAATCCTTTACACCGTTTAGGTGAGACAGGGGAATATCAACCCATGGTGGAAAGGTTCTAGAATGCCAAAAACGAGGCTTGTCGTGATTGCATTGTCAACGTGACGACATTGTATTGTTGCCGTGATGTGTAAAAAGCACGTGTAGCTTCCAACCCTAGGATGAGGTATAATAAGAAAATACCACACCGGTAAAATTGTGGATATCCCTGTCCAGGGTAGAGAAAGGGGTATGTCAGTCCTCCAGTTAACATAAAATGCTTAGGTAGCCGAACACTCGGCAAGCCCAGTGTTTTTCAATTTAAAAATCTCAACACTTTGGTTAAGTTTCCCTCCTTTACCCTCACGGGAATGAAAACATATATTCAAAATATCATCCCTGGGATCGAGGCGGGGGAGGGGTCATTCACAATATCTGTATGATGTCACGACAGCAATACATTTTATAATGACGTCACGTTACATTTCAATCGTAATGAATACAACAGAGAGAAAGTTCACCTCATGTATATTAATGTAACTGAAGGGTTTTAAACATATATTAATCCATTCTTACAAGGTACCCACAGAGGATGACGTTACCTTTTCGCTGCCTGGCTTCCATACTTCAGCCAAGGAGACAAAATGAAAGAAGTTAGAATTTAATTACCATAGTCTCAATTGCCCTGTCTAGTGGCCTTGGGGTAAAGTTGGCGCGCGCTGACACTGGCTATACAAGTTGATAAAAATTGATCTTTGCATTTTTCGCCTTTGTCCAGAGTTTTCCTTGAGAAGTCAAAGTGAGTAATCCCTTCAAAATTATCTAATCTACGCTAATTAATTGGCCGTTTGTAATATCCGGGCGTCGTGGCTTGAAGGTAGATTTGATTTACAAAGCGATAGATCACTAGAGAGTGATGCTGAAGTTGTCTAGGTGCGCGAGGAGTATATATATTTTAGTTGAAGTTGATTGTGAGGCCGAAATTAGAAAATAATGGAAGCGAGCACAGCTTCACTTCGTATGAATATTGATATACAATCTGTGACTCTGAGCTCCCCACTAAATGTCGCTCCCCTTATCTCCGGTATTATTGTGTAGCTATTATGAGCATCACGGAGCTATTTTGAAAATATGAAAAAGGCAACAATGTCTTTTAATAAATTCAATATAACAAAATTTAAGCTACCCCGGCATCACTATAAGAACAGATAATTTTAATTCCTTAGGAGTTCCATTCCAAGCTTTACTTACACAATATTTTAATTAAAAATAAATAATCTACACTGTATGTATTGCATTGGCGTTATTGTTTTATAACTGTTCATCAATTATATGTTTGAATCATGACAATGTACATTCAAATCTAGTAACAGGTACACAAATATATTACACACTCCAGCGATACATGCGTGAACATCAGAAACCACAGACAAAGCCTGTGTGACGATCTAGTACTACACACAAGGAATAAGGACACATCTGTACTAAAATAATTGAAAATGAGACATAAACAAAAAGGGTCAATCATTCAACACAAGTAGCCACTCCACTGGTGAGTATGTACATGTATTACTCAAACATCGTGAAAGGATAGATATTGCAAATATATTGTAAATGTTACAACAATTAAGCTTGTGCTCGCAAAGCACGTGCATTTTAAGCACTTAATTTCTAAAAAGTCGGGATAGTTTGCTTCGTCATCAGGTGTTCTGTATGACTTTCTTCACGATATCAGTTTTTTCGTGAAAAGAAAAGGAGATATGGCTCCACAAAGGCTGTACCGAGTTGTGAAGAAAATCCAAACACGCTTTGACTGCTTTTCTTTCAGATAATCAATGAATTTAAATACAAAACAACCCAATCGAATGCTTTCCAAATCAAATTTCTGCTTGCCATCTTAACGCGTATTTGGATTTGAAAAAATGAATTAAAAATATAATCATATGGAACTTAAGAGTAAAGCCTAAGCCGTTTGGTATCAGTGTTTTTTGTGTCTGTAGATTATCTCGTCCCACATTTCTATACACACACATAGCAAAGGTTTATATTCACTTACGTATCCTAGAACACTCGAGCCGAGTTTATACTTCACAGTAAAGAAAGACTCGTATAAAATTCCACTTCACAGTAGAGAAAGACTCGTATAAGATTCCATTTCCCAGATGCACCATTAAGCTAACAATTCAAAAAACATCCTTTTTCCATGACAACCAAAAGTAAATCTAAAACAAAATTAAATCGAATTATTTCTAAATTGTACTTTCAGTTTTATGTCAGCACAGATCAGCGATTGGGTTGGAAGCAGGAAAACAATACGACCTGACTTGGGTAAATTGGATTGTGAGCTGTATATCTCCACACAGCGGTGTGTAACGCCTTTGATCCTATCACAGGTTTGCAGTCCCATGTTTAACACGTAACACCGCCACACAATTTCACTGCAGACTGAATTGGATTTAAAAAAAACAAATGTACTTTTAACGTTATAACAAATAACAAATCTAGACTTATCTGTAGGGGCACTCGGGTAGACAACCTAAACGCTTGTGGGTTAAAAAGGATATGCTCGTATCTACATACGTAAAGAATAAATCGGATTTGTTTCCTGTAAAGAAAATATGTTTATAGCTAAGGCTGATGTTGAATGTGTCCGCTGTAATTGCGTGCGTGATGATTATGAAAACCTACAACCATATTTCATTCTTAGAATTTACATTGTACGTAATAAAAACCCATCACACTCAAATGCGTTTTAACTACATATATAATCCCGCTCTGGGAAATTTTGAGGGCGCAGTAGGAATTTGTACAACGTAATAAGCACGCAGTAAAAACGGATATGGGCGTGGAATGGTCTTTATGGACAAAGAGGACATGGAGGAAATAGAGGACATGGGGGACATGGAGGTCATGGAGGAAAAAGATGACATAGAGGATATAGAGGCGATGGAGGACAGAGAGGACATAGAGGACATAGAGGACATAGAGGACATGGAGGTCATGGAGGACATAGAGGTCATGGAGGACAAAGATGACATAGAGGACATGGAGGACATAGAGGTCATGGAGGACATAGAGGACATGGAGGACATAGAGGACATGGAGGACATAGAGGACATGGAGGTCATGGAGGACAAAAGAGGACATAGAGGACATGGAGGACATGGAGGTCATGGAGGATATAGAGGACATGGGGGACATAGAGGACAAATAGGACATAAAGGACATAGAGGTGATGGAGGACAAAAGAGGACATATAGGACATGGAGGACATAGAGGTCATGGAGGACATGGAGGTCATGGAGGACAAAAGAGGACATGGAGGACATGGAGGACATGGAGGTCATGGAGGACATGGAGGTCATGGAGGACAAAAGAGCACATAGAGGTCATGGAGGACAAAAGAGGACATAGAGGACATGGAGGACATGGAGGACATGGAGGACATAGATGACATAGAGGACATAGAGGATATAGAGGATATAGAGGTGATGGATGACATGGAGGACATGGAGGACATAGAGGTCATGGAGGACAAAAGAGCACATAGAGGTCATGGAGGACAAAAGAGGACATATAGGACATGGAGGACATAGAGGTCATGGAGGACATGGAGGTCATGGAGGACAAAGATGACATAGAGGTCATGGAGGACAAAAGAGCACATAGAGGTCATGGAGGACAAAAGAGGACATATAGGACATGGAGGACGTAGAGGACATGGAGGACATAGAGGATATAGAGGACATGGAGGACATAGAGGACATGGAGGACATAGAGGACATGGAGGACATTGAGGACAAAGAGGACGAGGAGGACATTTTCAAAAACAAGCGTAACGAGGACATGGTCGAATCAGGACTCAGTGATAACATATTAAAGGCGTAGTAAGACGGCATTGACGTAATCAAAACCTCCATAGATGTAAAGGATTGTAATGGCGTTCTCGGTGCGTTGTCAACGATTGCATTTCACAGTACGACACCTCTACGCCTGTGAAATGACCACGGTACGCATACAGAGCCATATTAAAGACCATATAATGTTTTTAATACTGTCAGCGAGCGGTGCTTACTACTGTAGTACGTCAATGACACAGGCGCTTGCATAGAAAATGTGATTTTCATTTTTTTTTTTTTTTTTTTTATATGACAGTGGTATGTGTACTCTGTAAAGTACAAGGTTGGCAACTCCGCCACGAGCGAAACGGCACCCCATCTCGCTTCAATTGACTAAAAAACACATTTATTCAAACTGACACGGCGCATACTATATACTACCGTCATCTAGAAACATTCATCTTTAACCTACCGTGTCACTCAATACGAATTGGTACATCCAAAACACAATAATCCGTGAAAACATCGCCGAATTCCTCCAACAAAACACCATTTTTCAAACTGCTCCCTCAGCCTGTACCAGATTCTTCATTTACATACGGGGTTGAAAGGTCATGCAATTATATAATCGACTGTCACCAGGTGCACTTTTTGGGGTCATCTCGGCATCCTTTATTTTACAGATGCATGTACAGGACGTCGTTTGCGAGATCACGGACTAATAAGATAGCATGTTTTAATGCCAGTGATGAGATCGTCCTTTCCTTTTCTTTAACTGCATCATTTCAGTAGTTGTTGAACTTCGTTTTGAAATCGAAAGATTGCATGTAACGGTGTTCAATAACTTGTTCAAGACAGGGCCGGGGCATTATACGTATACCATGAACTAGCAGTATCAGTTGAAATTTTTCGTAAAATTTGGATGGGGTAATAGCTGATAGTTGTTTGATATTTTGTTTTTTAATTGAACTTGCCATCTATTTAGGGTTATGCCTATCTTCAATTTAAAAAAATGGACCACTACATGACTAGTTAAAAATATATAGACCACACACAATACCGGTAAGAATAAGAGATTGTTCTGGGTGTTTTGGCGTTAGCCCTAAATAATATAAAATTCTGGCGTTGACACAAAATAACTACTACTACCCCTCAAGTATTCTCTTTTCTTTCTCATTTCAATTCAGTTTCTTTATTCTGTAAGCCCTTCAGCCAACTTGATTATTATTAGAGTAGCGTTGGATGCTTACACACTCAATTAATCAGGTAATTCATCAATAACTTAAATATATATGCGATGTAAAGTGAAATTACATAGATAATCAGTATTACGAAGAATACTTTACAATGCGTTAAACTCTTTAACATTGTTTTCTAGTCAATTGAAGTGAGATGGGGTGCCGTTTCGCTCGTGGCGGAGTTGCCAACCTTCCGTATTACACAGTACACATACCACTGATATATATATTTTTTTTAATTCTCATGTTCTATGCAAGCGCCTGTGGTCGATGACACTTCCACACCAGGGTCTCTCTGCGTCTCCCGTAAAGGTACGTGCACTTTGTATCGGTATAGTTATCGTTCTCGACATCTTCATTACACAAATCATGCCGATAAAATCAAAGCATTCCAGTGAGAAATTTGGACACCATCTGGTTTTAAGGTAAACAGGCTTTGAACAATATTGTACCCCGGTACGTTTACTGTTTTTTGTTAATGTTGTGACGTCCGAATCATACTGCAGACTTTCCCCATATATTCGGTCATCCTTCACACCATAATTATAACAGTACATGTAATATCGTAGTTTGCCAAATAAGTTACTTTGTTATAAATAAATTAGTTTTATTGATTGAAACAACAATGAACAGAGCACTACCATACTATGTGCCATATTGCAGATTTTCGTTAATCTTCTTTTCTCAGAAGGAACATATCATACTCATGACTAACGCTTCAACCTACATATGTATAGTCCAGGTAAAAAGTCATTGTTAAAAAGATCCGACCAGCTTTTATCAATGGCTAACTTCAACGACTAAAACGTTACGTGAGCAGTAATGGCATGGCGTTCAATTATTCCCTTTAATCCACTGACATATTTGTCGTTGAATGTTAACGTCACACATCACTACCTTACTTAAGGTAGAAGCTGCCTTGGGTAAATCTTGTAAAGAAGGAAATGTGTGGGGTTTTCTTGTTGTGTCAAAGAAACTACGATAGACCTGTGCCTTTTCTCATCGGCACCAATAGTTTAGTGTCTGTCCCCACGTCATAGCAACATTTTGGTGAGACATATTGTTGCATGGATGCACCTTGGTACATGACATGGAGATGCGCAGCGCGAGGGGACCGTGTTCACGCCCGGAAGAATTGGTGTTTTTGTATGAAATTTGTTTTTTCAACATTCATGAGGTTATAACAACATTGGCTTTTTGGACATATTATATATGATATTTCCAGAAAGTCAATGTTTTTATGACCTCATGAATGTTAAAAAAATTTCGTTGTTTTCGTTCGTTATATTTACATTATGGTTACTTTTCATTATTATCTTATTTGTTAAAGCACCCATTTTTTTTAATGCATTTTTTCATGTTTTTATCTGGGAGTGACGTCGGAAAGAGAATAGCCATTTTTACGGGAAAGTGTCAGACAGTTCTTGGCACGGTCTTAGTAACTATCATAACAACAACACAAACAAAATGTAGTTCCATCTACAACATTTATTCTGTGAGGTTTTTGGAGCTATTTTTGTTTTGTTTTGAACATCTAGGAGACCGAAACAACATTGGATTTATGTAAATATTACATGGATCGTGTTAATTTAAAAGGACAAGTGAAGAAGAAAAAATCCGACGGTGGAGAGTTCTACCCGTGGCAACGCGGTCCCCGACATTACTACGCACAGTGATGAGGCTAATGTTGTTATGGAAAATGAATACAATATCAGCCAATGCTTTTTAGCATACTGAATGTAAATATTATGGTATAATTAGTATTTCGCGTAATTATAAGGTAACGCCTTAAGGATATAGTAGATTATTTTCTTACATGTGCCTGTGTACAGACCACTGCCTCATCAGGACTCGTTTCCGATTTGGATGTCACCCAGGGTTAGTCCTTTTATGTCTACAAGGAGTGTGGATATATTCCTATAACCACAATGACTATTACCACCAGGAATATGATGTTAGCACCCAAGACAGCTCTCTGAGAGTTACAGCCTGTGAACACAGAAGACGAAATATTGCCCTCGTCCAGTGATACATAGTTCATTCAACTGTTTGATCTTTGAGTTACTGATATATATGATTTACAAGAAAATTATGTAGTTATACATTGTACCCAGAAAAAATTAACTCCATGTAAATCAATCTATACACTGATACTTACCATTACTCATATAGTTCAAAGTTATGCAATATTTTAAACCTCAGTGGACTTTTCATAGACCTTTTCCGCTCAGGTGACAAAATGACATTATCAAAAAAAAATTAAGCATTAAATTTGCATAATACAGGTTTGAATAGAAGAGGGACTGTTCATTTAAGATATCTTATACACAATTTATCTCTTTTTCGTCTTCTGTTATTAGCTCTGGTATCACCTGCTCTGTAAATTGTCACTTTTCTAAATTGTAAAAGTATTTCGTACTTTTGTCACCCTTTACCGTCCACATTCCGCCTGTGTTATAATCTCTATACTTTTCACACCTTAAAGTCTTTATTCTCTTTATCAGAGACTTCCTGTAGTGTGTTTGAATCGTGATTGGTTTAATATACATATCATACATGTCTCTTAACTTTCCTTTAAATCATTTTACTCTGTATCCCTTTTCCTTGAAAGTAGAACGAATGATTGTCTCCCACCTGATGATTAACTCGTATTATATATTTTGGAATTATATCACTTATAGTTAATTTTACAAGGTTTTTATATTCTAGGTCACCTATATAGAGGATATTGAATGGTTTCCCGTTTAAAAAAAAATATATTTCACGAGTATGGCAGAATATCGATATTTTCACGAGCACGAGTGGAAAATATCAAAAAAATCTTCGCACTCGTGAAAACTTCGATATTCTGTCATACTCGTGAAATATATTTTATATTAAACGGGAAACGATTCAATACCTTATATATATTTCACTGGTCAAAATGTAATAATAGACTGTTATTAAATTCCATTTTATAAATCTATAGAGACAGGTGAATGATTATATTTGTAGGCACATCTAAGTGACTTTGTACCATTAAGGCCAGACCAAATGTGTTTAGGTAACTCTCTTTGCATTATTAGTTTTTACATTATTACGATTAATGTAATTGACAGGAGTAAGATTGTAATGAAAAGCGACCTTCCAATACCCTCCAATAATTATGGTATCATCTCTAATACTCTCTTTTAATTTCGAAAACAAAAATGGAGTGTCATATATCCGACACAGACTTAATGTATACCTTGTTCTGTCGTATGCAATGGTATTCGCATTCAAATATAAAATTAATCGAGTTTGTCTGTGACTAAAATTTCAAGTAAAACAATGATTAACAAAATGAAAGCTGTATTTAAGGAAACAAGTACTACCCCGTTCCCCATTTAATTATTTCAAACATCCTCCAAAAAACATGGTAAAACGAGCAAAGACAAACAAGCGGAGAAACTCCTGATAAAGTACATGTCCAGCGGACAAGACTAGTTTAACACGTCGATAAGTTAAACTTTATCAATTAAAATTTACACAAAAAGGAGGTCACAAATAGGTTTTAGTTACAGACAGACCCCATATCCAAAAACGTATCAATTCATAAAGACAATATACATACTACGCACTCACAAATTTTTAATTTATTTCAAGTGTACTGGATGCATTGATTGTATATGGTGTATACTAAAAATCTGCTATATGTAGCAGGTCCATATGACAAAACACAGGCCAGAGTCCCTAACGTCACGGGTAACTACTGTTGCAATCAGGTTCAAGCGTCTTTGTGCAATTGAAATTCAATTAACAGAGAGAGAAAATAATAAATTTAAAATGCTCTCCACAGCATACACTATGTTGCACGTGACAGCATAAATACACCAACTTTTTAAAATTAATTAGTTTAAACAATTAAGAATCAAAGGCATGATGTGTTTGCAAAAGATAATGCTCATATCCTGGTCACCAACTTCAAAGGAAAGAAAGACAGAACCAGTAAGACAGAAGCTCCTGTAGGAAAACAAATTAACTTCACATAGATCGATACAAGCAATGAACATGGTTTTATGCCACTAGCATAAAGTTAACTTTATTTTTTTAACTATTGTGAAACAAGTTATATCAACTTCCTAATGCCACTCTTGTCAGATGGAGGAGCGAGAATGGTCTGTGACACTTTGACACCCGACCACCCACTAGCATACGTTAATAAAATATGTAAGGAATGTTATATTAAGTATGTGTACAATATTAAATATTTTATATCTGTGTTCAATAATTGTAAATATATGTATACTATTTGATATTTGTAATCAATAATTGTACATATACGTGCACTATTTTTATATTTGTATTCAATAATTGTAAATATATGTAAAATGCCTTTTAAACTTGCGTTCAATAAATGTTAATCAATGTCACACCTCTGTAAAACGATAAGCGTTTGTTTTATAAGATACATACAAAATATTAAAACACATATACGTACATACTCGTAGCCTATAAAATAGGTTTTTTTTATCTGTATTTCGACAGGGATTCTTACTGAATCGAAACAGCTTCTCTCATCCATTTTGTACCGTGTTTAGTTATACTGCAGGCTTATGTTGTCGATTTACATTAACATGAAGGTTTACTAGTAACAAGTTGGTATTTGTATTGCTAATCCATTTAAACAATCATAATTCAAGCTATGAATTTAATTTGAATACCGGCAAAAATATTGTAGACGATCATCCCTCTTCTACACGACCGGGCACACAGCGTACGTTTGATGTGATGAGCTTGAGGTGCACCAAACGACTTTCTCATGCAGATGAGCATTAGTCAGCTATCAGCTGTGTAAACAAAGATGTAATAGAATTGAGGTTAATAAAAACTTAAATGTAAATAGATGTATCACATTAATGGTAGTTAGTCAATTTAAGCATATTTTATCAGAGCAAGTCCACGCTATCCAGCTTTATAGATCCGACAGCACAGTTAATGTGGCAACAATACCTGCAGTTAGTTTACAATCATAGTGTCAAACAAATAGAAAATGGCAGTAAGCCGTAGCTCTAACACAATAATAGATTGACATAGAGGAAATGACAGTAAGCCGTAGTACTAACACAACAGATTGACATAGAGAAAATGGCAGTAAGCCGTAGTACTAACACAATAATAGATTGACATAGAGAAGATTCAGATAAGACCCTGTGGGTCCGAAGACGTATGATATTTTTGTTATCGAAGACGTATGATACCTTTGTTCCTGAAGCCGTATGATATCTTTGTTCCTGAAGACGTACGATATCTTTGTTCCTGAAGACGTACGATATCTTTGTTCCTGAAGACATGTGATACCTTTGTTCCTGAAGACGTATGATATTTTTGTTATCGAAGACGTATGATACCTTTGTTCCTGAAGCCGTATGATATCTTTGTTCCTGAAGACGTACGATATCTTTGTTCCTGAAGACGTATGATATCTTTGTTCCTGAAGACGTATGATATCTTTGTTCCTGAAGACGTATGCTATCTTTGTTCCTGAAGACGTACGATACCTTTGTTCCTGAAGACGTATGCTATCTTTGTTCCTGAAGACGTATGATACCTTTGTTCCTGAAGACGTATGATATCTTTGTTCCTGAAGACGTATGATATCTTTGTTCCTGAAGACGTATGCTATCTTTGTTCCTGAAGACGTACGATACCTTTGTTCCTGAAGACGTATGCTATCTTTGTTCCTGAAGACGTATGATACCTTTGTTCCTGAAGACGTATGATATATTTGTTCCTGAAGACGTATGATATTTTTGTTCCCGAAGACGTACGATATCTTTGTTCCTGAAGACGTATGATACCTTTATTCCTGAAGACATATGATATCTTTGTTCCTGAAGACGTATGATATATTTGTTCCTGAAGACGTATGATATTTTTGTTCCCGAAGACGTACGATATCTTTGTTCCTGAAGACGTATGATATATTTGTTCCTGAAGACGTATGATATTTTTGTTCCCGAAGACGTACGATATCTTTGTTCCTGAAGACGTATGATATCTTTGTTCCTGAAGACGTATGATACCTTTGTTCCTGAAGACGTATGATATATTTGTTCCTGAAGACGTATGATATCTTTGTTCCTGAAGACGTATGATACCATTGTTCCTGAAGACGTATGATATCTTATCGACGACAACCTTTATGTATATAGTCTTCAAATCAACAGATAAGTAATTTCGGACCACATTCAAAGACCTGGTGATTTGGAACCGCTAGTGAATTTTGTTTTATTATTAAATGACACCTAGTATCCACCATGCAATTGGTCATCCAACCCAAGAATTGTGTTTTGGTAATGTTTCCTTTCGTGCATTGCGTTAAATCAGAAGCGTATATAAGCCATTGACTTGGAACATTTGAATAAATAATCATAAAAAATGTCTTCTTTAATGCAATCAGCATAGAATAGAAATCTGGCACATGAACGTTTTAATTTAAGGCTATTTCTCCCTGTGTGAGATAAATGTACGTGTCTTTGTTAGTAGAACATGTGTCCCGCTAAAAAGATGCTTCCGTCTCCATGTAAGGATAAACGTATCTCTTTGTTATGATACACATGTCTCTATAAAGATACATATGTGGATATAAAGATAAACGTGTTTCTATAAAGATACACGAGTTTCTATAAAGATACACGAGTTTCTATAAAGAAAATCGTTTTTCTTTAAAAATACATGTCTCTATAAAGATGCATGTCTCTATAAAGGCACGTGTCTCTATAACGGTACATGTTTCTATAAAGCTACACGTCTCTATAAAGTTACACGTTTCTATGAAGATACATTCATGTCTCTACAAAGATAAGCGGGTTTCTATAAATATACACGTCTCTATAAAGATGCACTTGTTTCTGTCGAATGATTCTGCCAAAGATATACAGCAGTATATCAATTGCGTGTCTCTAATTCCCTGTGACAGTAAGAACTATGTACAGTGATGGCGATGTATCCGTGTTATCGTCATTATCTAGCAAACCAGACCATAACACAATCGCTAGCAGGTCGAATCACTAACAACCATAAATGGCAAACCCGCGTGCTACAGCTGTGAAAAATAAAATCCCAGCATGACTCTGACGAATCCTTTAAATGCTGCTTACTTGTCAGACCACATCATCGAACCCCTGAAAGTTTTGACATTTCCCTTTGATTACATCTGTCACAGACAGTAACATTCACTTAATTTCGTTAGAATACACCCTCATGCAGCATTTCTCTGTATTCACGACCTCACTTGTGGCACCGGCAGAAATATGTTTTCATGTATTTATTATATTTACCGTTATTGCCAAACCGGTTTAGTAAAGAATCTTACAGAATTCACGTGAACAATGTTAACACTATAGAAAGACATTTGCCGTAAAGGGATAGCTGCGGCCATCTTTGATGGAGTAAAACCTTTACTGCCAACAGTTTTATTTAACAAACAAAAATAAGAATCGATGAGGGGCTATTGATTAAATCTGCTTTATTTCACTTCCTGAATTAGAGGAGAACATCCTGATAAAACCACAAAGAATGTCACAACACCCCAATCAAACAACATTAGATTCCAAAAAACATAAATAATTCAAGATGGATTTTCCAATTAGTAACAAAGTAGTTCATCGCTTGTCTACATTTAGAAAAAGTATATTCTCTTGTATGGTAACATCAAAGTGTCATGCTTTCAATAGAAGGGAGACAATTTCAATTTATTTTAGATGGGATACTAACCAGCTTTTAACTATTATTTCAAGTAGTATCAATTATATCAAAATCTCATGATTTTCTGTACAAGTTATTTTGTTTTGATCTATGAAACACACTCAAGTAACGTATTGTATCAACAGCTATTTATACATAAATAGTATTAGAATGTATACGATAAATATATGCATGAAAACCTTATCTTATGTCAGTTTTAATTCCAGTATACAACATTACATCTTGCAGCGATATCCAAATACAAAAGTTCCACAATAAAAAAGAGGAGGTCAGCCGACAACACTCTCTTCAGTAGATACAACGGATGTTAGTTTGTTCAATACAATCAATCTTTCCAATTCTTTACAATATTTTTGCCATTTTAACCACTTAAAACTGTTACCACCTTTTGCCACAAGAAGGCCTCCTCTTTCAAGACCCAGTACAATTTTAGAGTCACATGTGGCATCTCTTGCTTTTAACTGTTCCTGTCTGTACAGTTAAGATGTCTGACAATGGTTCTTCTGTTTGTAGTTCGTTTTCGCGACATCATGCTAAACAAGAAGATGGCACAGGTCCACATCGTAAGAATATAATACAATTGGCATACTGTATTTATCAAGCACCAAGTTCATGCCTGTTAGTACATTGTAATACCATTGTAATACTCCCAATACTCCCAACCATAATGTAATGTGAATGTCCTGTAATAAGACCGACCCAGACACAGTGTGGCCCCTTGCAGTTTTTTTTGCATATATCGAGAGTTTATCTATCCGAAGCGTCAGGACTCTACATTTAAATTATTCTTATTTATATTTTGAAGCTAATACATTCTTTGTTTTTAGGGATCTAACGATGCCAGAATTCACCATTTGACATCATTTGTATCGGAAACAATTTTTAAACATCATTGTTCATGATACAGTACAACAAACATGACCTACCTACATTAGATGTCGATGAATTTCACTACACCAATATCTAAATCCTACTGTAGCTCATCCACCCAAACATTTTCCTTATTGCCTCTGTACTGGACTTCATGCACAGCACCATCCTGGCCATCTTTACCTTTCACACAGCCCAATACAGTGCCCTCATGCCATGTATATTACCATGTTTTCTCATCAATACGCCATTAATGGGGGATTCGGTGCCCAGTAAATATGCCCCTGCGACGTCTGGTAGATCGTGTAGAACGTGATGTAGTCCTAGGGTTATCCGGCGTTGATGGAACTGGAACTATACAAAACAATTATATATGTTACATGGATGTTTACACAATATGTATAATTTTTTGTTTATAAAGTCATTCAGAGCTGACATGTGATTGTAGTTATTCAAAAACACTTATTCATGTGTCAAAGTGTCACCTATTACAAACATTGAACGGGGTAAATTTTCGCAAAAATATTGAATTCTATTTTTTCTCTATAAACGTCTCATATACATATTGTAAATCAGGTCATCATGATGCAGTATTGTGTAAATAAAATTCATTTTGTACTTGGTTTATTTTTGTTGTTGTGTTGTTGTTGTTGTTGTTGTTGTTGCCATAGATGTATGAATGACAGATATAATGCGTTTCTTATACAGATATCTTGAAGTGTCCTTTCTGTGCTGAGTTGATTGACATTTTCCTTGCCTGGTGTCATATGTCTGATCTTGGACTGGACCTGACATGGAACAAACTGAAATAAAAATAAATGTATTTGAAAGTGTATTCATATTCTACATATATGTATATCACCAAATACGTAAATATTTATAAGTAACTCATATTTTAATGTATAAATAACTCTTTGTTTTAATACTGAGCAGTTTGGATTTTTTTCCAGACATAGAGGTTTCAGTGCATGTTCTGTTCATTATAATTGCTTGAATGAAATTTAAATTGATTTTGAACTATTCATTGATCATATTTATCTGGTCCATATGTGTACCCTTGTTGAATCAAGGAATCCTAACATTTTCCCATATTCTCTCATAGCGTAAAACTATTTTACTGTGGATCTGTATGGGTTTGCCCTTCGTACTACAAAATCAACTCATGATAATTTCAAAATGTCCAATTGTCCTTGGCATTATAATAATAGCAATTGTGTGAATGTTTTAAATGGAGTTTGGCACCAGTCTGTGCTCAGCAGAAATTTCCTGTTATATCTGCGTCTTCCAAAGTCTTTTTTGCAGACGGTATCTGACTTCTGCAAGCCTTTTTGCATCTGTTTTTCACTTTCCCATTAAGAGAAGCAGCCAATTTTTATGAACATTAATCATAAGTTCTGATGTGGACATTTTCCCATGACCGATTCCTATCCGAATCCATTTGCTAATAAATGGGTTCTTCCGAAAACTGATATAAAGATGGCTTCTCCAAAGGTCCTGCCTTCTTTTGTGTCACGTCTCACAAAATCTCCAAACCTCGATGATGTTAGCCTTTCTTCCTTTCTTCTATCCATGTAACGCTGTCGCACTTGCTGGTTGTCAGGCTTTCAATTCGCCGCAGCTTATCTTCTGAAAGGCTAATATGGCTAGAAAGGTACTTATTACACTCCTTTCCATGGTGATGCAGTAGTATTTCTAGCACTACAGCTTCAACACGTTATTCCAAGCGACCTTCCCTGCAGGTACAATGTGTTGGTGAGCCCTTGGGTTTTAAGGGCGGATCCACGTTTTACACCAGTGTGTCTGTGTCAAACTGATGTGGACCAGGAAGCACCAAAATGCTTCCTGAGAACTCTACCAGAACAACCCACGGTTACACCGGTTATACAGATTATTTCTATCAAACGTTATCGTATCATTGATGATTCGGCAAGGTTTGTAGTTAAGTTGCCAATGAGGTGAAAAGCTTTAGAAGCATGGCAAGTCAGCGAAATACTGACATCCCTTAACAACTCCCTGTCTATAGCATTGGATAGTAAAGGCTGTCATCTGGTTTGCTCAAGGTCGTTTTCAGTTGTTATTTTATTCTATATTGACTCCTGTTCACTCAAGGTTGATAGAATAGATTCATCCGAGTGGATACTTTGGTGGGTAATCACACTCCTCTGTTGTTGGCCTCTTTACAAACGTCAACGCAGTGTTCTTGGTTACCAAATAAATGGTGGACGGAGTTCCGTATGTCGTGTTTAAATTGTTCGGTGGCAGTTTTAGTGTTGGTTGTAACTGAACGCATACGTGTCGCATCTTTGACTCCTTTCACAAGACGAATGCTCATTGGTTTGGTAAGGTTTCCAATATCCTTGTAATGAGGTTTGCTCTCTACTAGTTTCCCGTAATCTGTAAACAAGCATTTGTAAGCATGATTTGCACATTTTTTTCCCTTTTTTGTCGCGTGTCTCCATAAAACAGGTAACTGTTGCTGTATCCAAGTATAGACAGAGCTATCCCCATCAGTAATTAGCTTCACGTATCGGAGGTAATGTGAACTTTGTTAAAAGCCTTCTACATTAATGCCCGTGTTTATGTGTGTATAGGCGAAATCACTATTTCAGGAACACCTCTGTTTCTTTCATTCAGAAATTTAAAAAACACCGTATCGCATGTAATAATCAGTTGAAGAATTTATCAGATGATTGTTTCTGAACAATCATAAGTAAAAATGTATACCATCGTTTCACGATAAGCACTGATCATATTTGTATAAAGCACATTTTAGTGTAAATTACACTTGTGGTCTCCTGTTAATTTACACGTGTTTTACTATCAATTTAAGGTCAGCGCTTTGGCTTCCTGGATATCACAAATGCATAATCAATTAGCTTGATTTTCATTTGTAAAGATGAATGTTGCAGATCTTACAACTCTAACAGTAGTTTTGTCCCAAGTCTGATTTGTTCCTGCTTATAGTCATGATTATTGACGCCTCTTGCTGCATTAAACTTGAATCTGGCTCCGTTATTCCTCTTCTTCTAATTCTTAATTTTCTAATTTCAATAGGTTGTTCTATCTTGAGGGCACCACTCTTACCCAGTTACACCACTGTTGACAGCCGGAAAATCCAGAAAATGTGTACATGTTGATGTCTTTGATTGACAGTCTACAGCAAAAAAACATAGTGATGGTAAAAGTGGCCCGTGGTCAAAGGCCGGAGGTTACACTTGTATCTTATCAGAATTATTTTAAGGTCAGAAACGACCAATCAGAGTCTTTGAAAGTTGTAAACAGAACCCATAACACATGGTAACGAGGTTTATCGAGTGGCATATCGGATGTGAAACGGGCGTGGTCATGGGATAAAAACATCAACAGTGACGTATTGTCTGATTGGATAAAATTCCTCCAGTTAGATCTCGTCTGATTGGATAAACAACCACAGAAACATCTCGTCTGACTGGATAAATACCCACAGAAACATCTCGTCTGATTGGATAACACCCACAAAAACATCTCGTCTGATTGGATAAACAGCCACAGAAACATCTCGTCTGATTGGATAAACACCCACAGAAACATCTCGTCTGATTGGATAAACATTCCCACAGAAACATCTCGTCTGATTGGATAAACATTCCCACAGAAACATCTCGTCTGATTGGATAACACCCACAGAAACATCTCGTCTGATTGGTTAAACACCCACAGAAACATCTCGTCTGATTGGTTAAACACCCACAGAAACATCTCGTCTGATTTGATAAACACCAATATCTTGTCTGTCATATACAGTCTGCTGTAAATACAGCGCTGCTTTATATCTCTATAAACTTTGAATTTATTAAAAACATCTACGTACATGACTTCGAAAGAGTTATCTAGATAAAGAGGGGTATTAAAATATTATCTCAGTATGTCCATTTTACCGGTCTAGACTTTATGACGGCGGGACACGTCTCTCGGCTACATATAATGGTCGTGATGTCCCTCACTGGACGTGATCACAGAAAGTAGGGTGCTTTATGCTACTGTGGCGTGGGGAGGGAATGCTATAATTTTACCAGTAATCACGTTCTTGTCATCCGAATAACTTTCTGAGTATGAAAACACATTATGTCATCTTATCGGACAGAAGTAATTCCGTCTAATATCAGCTTACACGTTATATACGGAGATAGGATCTATGGTAAGCGTAGTACGTAGATATATGATATACATGACTAAATTACATAAAAAAATCTATATATTTGTTGTCGTTAGTTATTGATATATCTCTGCGTATTCGTGAAAGATACCAAATATTAGCCACGCGAGGGCAATACATTACAGAAGACAATATCAAATTGTTTGTTTTATTCATTTTCTGACTTCAAATCTCTCAAAAAATGCGTTCATTGATTTGTGTCTTTTAGAAATGAAAACACATTGTCAATACGTGACAATACGGTTCATGTAACTACACGCGCTGTATCGGTATTCTACAAGGTGATGTGGGAAGTGTGTATGTCTTTTATCAGAAGACATAACACGAACCAAGGACTTTCTGTGATAATTGATAGTTTCGAGATGTATTTTTACTATTTGTTTTTATCTCCATCAAATTTAAGAGGACTAAGAAAGCGCGAACAAACTGTATTTTATATCTTCTCTAAATGGGATATACACACGCCATTGGAGAGCTGATGTCACGTGACTGTATTTTATATCCTCTCTGAATGGGATATACACAACCCATTGGAGAGCTGATGTCACGTGACTATATTTTATATCCTCTCTGAGTGGGATATACACAACCTATTTGAGAGCTGATGTCACGTGACTATATTTCATATCCTCTCTGAATAAGATATACCCACCCCATTGGAGAGCTGATGTCACGTGTTAATTATCTATTACTGGTTATATCAGAGACAGAACAAGGAACGGGCGATCGGAGGGGCGGGGTTCGACGAAGCTTAAACCCAAAGCATTTCAATACTATACAAGTTGTACCAATAAACATGTCATGGTTTAAGATTCAAAGTTCAACCCTCATATGCTTAATCCTGGATCCGCTAAAGTTAAATTAATAGAGGACAATACGGACTAACAAAATAACTGTTTCACGGCATCAGTACCTTCTCAGCAAAAAGATAGGTAAATCGTACATACGTTAAGGTCAACTTACCAAGTCTTAAGTGACGTATTTTGTTCGAATTTCATTCGTCGTTGTCACCAGAGAAATCCGTAAGATCACCCATGTCAATTTTCCCGACAGACGGTTCATGTTTTCTTGACCGTGTCGTATCCTCTGAACAACCGAATTTAATCAGTTTAAGACGTTCACAGAATCTACTAAACAAACTGTTCAAAATGTACCAATCTTTTCAGGAGGAGTCTGGTAAACATGGACACATGCTTCTTAAAAACAAAATACAAACACATGGTTCCAGATTAACAAAGCAAAATATTGAAGAGAAAATAAATCAATTATTCTCCATTTGGTTTTCTTTAGATTTCTACAATACTATTGATTTAATGGTGACTCACTGTACGGAACCATAAGGCCTCCACTACCTTTGTCAGTTTTACGAACATAACAAGATGAATCAGCTTAAACTCTTCCTGGTGACATTTGGAAACTAGCATGAAAACTTTAAAATTATTGATAATATTGCTCAAATTAAAGGTTTTAAGTCGTGTCCTTACAGAAAGCCACGAAGCAAGGCAAGGCACTTTTTGAAGTTTAATTTTCCCCTAAGGGAATTTAATCTAATAATGTTGAGGCTTACATACCGTTATGTCACAGAAACATAGCCATCACAAAGCAGTTCCTTTTTATCCGTGGTGACAGGACCTTAAGCAACCAGCCAATGTATTTCTCAACTCCATGGTGAACATACAGCCGGAGCTGCCATTTCGGCACTAACAGCTTTCACGCGACATTTCTTGGACTGACCCAACACGTACTTTATTTACAGCTGAGTCGACTGAAACACAACGGAGTAAAGTATCTTGTTCAAGGATACAACACAGCGTCTGTGTAGGGACTCGAACTAGTGACCCTTCGGTCACGTAGCTCTGCGTCCTACCACTAGGCATCCATAATATGTTATAAAAACATTAATACCCTTCATCATAGGTTTGTCCTAGCTCCCATACTACCGTATGTAAAAGTATCCCTGCCATCTCCTTCAGGATTGTCTAACCTCATTGCTTCCAAACTTTTCGATTATAAAGACTACAACAGGTGAATTTGGATGATCTGCAAATACATCCTCCTTCAAAATGTCCCTGTTCTAATCCCCAGTACATCTAAGGTCCGGCTAGACACGTGGTCGATCTACATATCATAGTTCAGCTGGACACGTGGTCGATCTACATATTAAGGTTCAGCTGGACACGTGGTCGATCTACATATTATAGGTCAGCTGGACACGTGGTCGATCTACATATTAAGGTCCAGCTGGACACGTGGTCGATCTACATATTAAGGTCCAGCCGGACACGTGGTCGATCTACATATTACAGTCCAGCTGGACACGTGGTCGATCTTCATATTAAGGTCCAGCTGGACACATGGTCGATCACGCTATCAGGTGTAGTCTACGATCACGCTATCAGGTGTAGTCTACGATCACGCTATCAGGTGTAGTCTACGATCACACCATCAGGTGTAGTCTACGATCACGCTAACAGGTGTAGTCTACAATCACACTAACAGGTGTAGTCTACGATCACGCTATCAGGTGTAGTCTACGATCACGCTAACAGGTGTAGTCTACGATCACGCTATCAGGTGTAGTCTACGGTCACGCCATCAGGTGTAGTCTACGATCACGCCATCAGGTGTAGTCTACGATCACGCTATCAGGTGTAGTCTACGATCACGCTAACAGGTGTAGTCTACAATCACGCTATCAGGTGTTGTCTACAATCACGTTAGCAGGTGTAGTCAGCGATCACGCTATCAGGTGTAGTCTACGGTCACGTTAGTAGGTGTAGTCTACGATCACGCTATCAGGTGTAGTCTACGATCACGTTAGCAGGTGTAGTCTACGATCACCTGTCTGTATATCAGATTATAGTAACACCGAATATCACCTTCGGGAGGTGCTGTAATAAACACCTCGCATTCACAACGCATGATTCTATTCTGCAAACATATGTTTACATTTTCTGTTTCAAATGGAGCTTAGTTACGTTTAACAAAAAAACTACGCATAGTCAAATTGATCAAAATACGAAATACGAGAAATACATGCTTATGAAAATTCTTAACTACCATGTTCATATCGGATTCCTTATTATGATAAACATCATTATAAACAACGTTACATTGCTGATTTGAAACGTTGCTCAACTACAATTTGTAAGCCTTTATCAAATATTACCATTCTTAGTATTAAAACATATACACGTGACACTGAGTACTTTATTTCAAAAGCTCTAAAAGCCTTTTGATCAATCATGAAAATTCGTTCGCTCCTGGAAAACGTTTCATCAACAAAAACGTTTGATTTTCTATTCTTTACACAAACATTATCCATTTAAAACTGATGGAAAGCGTTCGTTCTCTTTTGACGAAAGGTTTCTTTTCCAAGAAAGACGATCGACGTGTTATCATAATTGTGAGCGTATTTCTTCAATATACGGCTAGAACACAGACAAAAATACACTGAGGATGGAATCTTTGTAACCTTTGTTGAGTATGTTGATCATCCAACAGACCATTGACATGATCAATGGGACAAACTGTGTGACGTTCAATGGAACACACTGTGGGATGTTCATGGGAACAAACTGTATGATGTTCAATGGAACAGATTGTGTGATTATCAGGGGAACAAACTGTGTGATGTTCAATGGAGCAAACTGTGTAATGCTCATGGAAATTGGGAACAAATTGTGTGATGTTCATGGGAACAAACTGTGTGATTCTCAGGGGAACAAACTGTGTGATGTTCAAGAGAAGAAACTATATGGTGCCCAAGGGAACAAACTGTGTTATGCTCAAGAGAAGAAACTATATGGTGCCCAAGGGAACAAACTGTGTGATGCTCATGGGAACAAATTGTGTGGTGCTCAAGAGAAGAAACTGTATGGTGCCCAAGGGAACAAACTGTATGGTGCCCAAGAGAACAAACTTTGTGATGTTCATGGGATTTTTTTTATTACACTCTTGGCCGACTTTTACCATCATATTGACGTGATTGTCAGAACAGGTGACACTGAGCATACAAATTGATTGTTTCCATGTCACCTATAAATGTATTAATGATATGTGATCTTTGAAATTAAACAAACATTATCGGTGGCGACCTTATATGGCCTAGAGGAACTGATATATAAATTCCACATATTGTAGACTATTTAAAACCATCCACTCACATCAATCTTTGGGCATCTTAACACAAAGTTGTAATGCAAGCGTGTTTACTCGAATCTTCATAGTAACATCACTATTTCCCCTACCTATGGTGTTAAGGACTTGTTTCCATTATCATGACTTCCCTTGCAAATGTCGGCTACTGACGAGCATGCAGGATAAGGACGACCATCATGCCCTCGTTTTGAGATGTCCCCATATAGAAACGTTCATAGCTCACGTATATGACGAGTGGTTTCATTGTCACCACAATAATTCTTATTTTGAGGACATGACCTCTACCGGATATGACCCAGATTTATATGGCGGGTGTCGTGGATGAAACCGGAAATGTTTACCCTTCCGGATACTTGATGCTATTGCCCATTACGTTCCCGTCTTCTCCATGCAAATCTAAATTGTGTTCATATTTTGTTTTTCGTGTTTTATAGATTTTGAGTGTTACGCTGTCGTTTGTATGTCGGCATTCTCGAAATCCTCGGCTAATTCTTGATTCTGAACTTGCCGGAACTGGTCGAGATGTTACCGGCGATACCGCCATCGTCTAAAAGGACATACAGAACGAATCCTAATATATTCCTGGTCGAAGAGCACAGTATCACATACTGAATGGGCGGAGGAACGCATGCTAACATGGACAGATCAGATACTTAGTACATTGTGTTCCTTTTCTGACTGACCTGGTGTCAAGGAAGCTGAGCATTGAGAGTACACAGAAAACACTCAGAACTCAGGGCAAACCCAGAACTCAGGGCACACTCAGAACTCAGAAAACACTCACAACTCAGACCTCAAGGAACACTCACAACTCAGGGAACACTCACAACTCAGACCTCAAGGAACACTCACAACTCAGAAACACTCACAACTCAGGGAACACTCACAACTCAGGCAACACTCACAACTCGGGGAACACTCACAACTCGGGGAACACTCACAACTCAAGGAACACTCACAACTCAGGGAACACTCACAACTCAGGGAACACTCTCAACTCAAGGCACACTCACAACTCAGGAACACTCACAACTCAGGGAACACTCACAACTCAGAAAACATTCACAACTCAGGGAACACTCACAACTCAGGAAACACTCACAACTCAGACCTCAAGGCACACTCACAACTCAGGAACACTCACAACTCAGGGAACACTCAGAACTCAGGGAACACTCACAACTCAGGGAACACTCACAACTCAGGGAACACTCACAACTCAGACCTCAAGGAACACTCACAACTCAGGGAACACTCACAACTCAGACCTCAGGGAAAACTCACAACTCAGGGAACACTCACAACTCAGGGAACACATACAACTCAGAAAACACTCAGAACTCATGGAACACTTACAACTCAGACCTCAAGGAACACTCACAACTCAGAAAACACACGACGAAGCAAAAGGTGTGTACTTACCGCTGGAAAGAATTAAGTATTTCGGAATGGTGAATAAAATAAACCTAAGGCACGCCATTTCCCTGTACATCTCGAGGTTCTGAAACACGAGGTACATTGTATTCCAATGATACATTAAGAAACTTTACACTGGTTAATTAGTGGCCTATGTGTCGTAGCATAGTTGTTGTATTGTCTAACGACGTTACATCCTTTTCAGACATGTTGACATTTAAATTGTTGTACACCTCTTTGATTGCCTAACAGCTATATATAACAACGTTAGTTTTTTTCCAATTTTGCCAAGTCTGAGGAGACGGTTCATTAAAAGTCAAGCTAGGACTATATATTTTCCAAAAATTCACAAACTAGAATAAAAAAATAAATAATAAGATGGAGTATATTCGTATATACCATGCTTTTACAGATGATGCTCCTATTAGGGAGCATACCGACATGTGTGGGGAATCCCCATTTCTGCCGTATCATTACCATTCATCGATCGTTTGCAGTCAATGCTACGCTGAGTATTCTGCCGTTATTTGAGAACAGCGAACCATTAGTGTGATCTCTCCGAGTAGCAGAAGTAGCGTTCACTTCTCGTCCACAAAATCATGAATATTACTCCGTCTCTCCTGGCTGTCATAAACCTACTTTGTCAGGAATCAGTGCTCTGGAGATAGCTGATCGGGACTTCCCGATAACCAACATGACTCGGTGTTAAATGACCCGAGTAGACGACACATCTTCAGAAAGAAACCAATATATTCGTTGATATAGGTATTGCCACGGACAGGTGTGGTCACGTGGTTGCATATACGAGTGTTCGTCGCTAATCATGACATGTGCTGGAACAGGACAGCGTGTTCACTACCTGGCACGTGACATTGGTACTGCTGCTGAGGTCCTGTCATCCGGGAACTTACATCACAACATCTCTTTTATCATACAGCAACGACAAATAATACCTGGTGGGATTTAATAAATGTATTGGGGCACGTGATGTCGCATGACTACTTTGGTGCGCACTAAATGTGGGACTGCTGGGGTGGTTGCTACGGAACATGTCCCGGAGTTGGCCTGACCGATTGCTGGTTCGTGGACACCCCGTGTTTCCACCAGGTGAGTCATTATACATTTTAACACGTGCTCTACCTCCTATATCACTGCACTCACATGTCAATGTTTGTCCTTGAAGAAGGTTTTATTACCGTGGTGAAAATCATTGGGGTGTGATGAGTGTGATGAAAACTTCACACCGACCATCGATGTTGCGATGTTGTTGGTATACATCGATAACGCCGCATGAGTGTGACTTGAGTTAGATGGTGAAAATTGATATCAAATCTGCCGTTTGGGCATATTTCGATTTTTCAGGATTGGTATCTTTACCATCTATATTTATGTGCACAACACAGTCGTTAAACATTCTGAACATCAGTTAAGCAACAATTAAACATTAAAACACTAAAATATTGTATCATTTTCTTCAAAATACTAAGATATTTGGGTTGACTTGGCGCCACACGTATGGGTGTTAAGGAGCTTTATTTCTGTGCGTAGATATCCTCCACTAAAGCATCCCGGTCTTCTGTCGTCAGTCCCTGGTTCTAACTTCTATAACGACAAGCTTAAAATTTACCTATTCCCCGAAGTATGGCAGGGCTTTCCTTCACCAATCCTGAGCCAAATATCCCATCACCATAACAGTTTTCAAAGTGTTGAATTATATCAAGAGGGCATTGATTCAAATTGTTGGAAATGGATTGTAGGTTGGCGTACCACTTACCGATTTCCGACGGTTGCATGGCAACACGAGCCGAAACACCAACTGTGCGATCGTTTAAGGGAATGTGTTAAAGTTCAGGTAACTTACAGTTTCTCCCTCATTGATGGCATTGTCCCAAATGATTCGGTTTTACGTCACCAACACAAATTATCCGTCACATACGTAACGGTTACAAATGGTCTATGACAGATTTACGTCATTATGTTACCGTCATAAATCATCCGTGACAAATTCACGTTACTGTCACAAATAGTCCGTGAAAAAAATTCACGTCGCCATCACAAATGCCCCGTAACAAATTCACGTCGCCATCACAAATGCCCCGTAACAAATTGACGTCGCCATCACAAATGCCCCGTAACGTATTGACGTCGCTGTCACAAATATTTATATTTCCACTTAATTTTGACTCAATGAACCTACCACAGTTAACTCAAGTCATTTTCCAATGAATTATATCAAGTCCGGCGTAGGAATACATTTGTCGAGCTTGGACTATATTTTTTTAATTCCTTTTTAAAAGTGAGCATATTTATATGAAATTAATTCCATTAAAAATAATATTTGTTTTAATTCGTTATTAAGTAATAACCGTATGTAGACGAAGAGTGATGACGTACATTTCGGTAAGTTCCGTGGTAGACTTGCACAAGTCCCTATTTGTCAAGGACAAAATATTATACAAAATATCAAAAAAAATATATAAATATAAGGATTGAACAAAGTTATGTTGAGGTGAATGGGGGTATAAACCTCAATAGGTCTTGAGACAAATTTATAATGAACTGCTTCGCAGTTCATAAAATTTGTCTCAAAACCTATTGAGGTTTATACCCCCATACACCTCAACATAACTATATTCAATCCTTAAATGAACCGTAACAAATTGACGCTACCGTCACAAATGACCCATAACACATTTACGTCGCTGTCACAAATGAACCGTAACAATACATTGTATATCTTATTATAATGTTACACGTTTGATATAGCAGTCAATCGAATTACAAGTTGTAGCTCAAGAATAAGATGTATAATATCCCCTCACCAAGCTAAGGGAGACAACTCCGGGTTATGCTACTGTAATTACTTTTAATTATGGTTATGTTCTGGTAAGGAATATGAATGGTTTAACCAAGGTCGCTGATGTAACGAAGTCTATGTTGTGTTTCGCTGTAAAACAAGGACAAGGACGCCTATCGGTTCAAGCTCGGGCAACTGTTCTATAAATTATGCAGATCCATGTCTGTACGTATATTACAGATATATATATATCGTGACCGACCTCCGACATGTTATTGTAAATGATAACATCATGGTCTACACATGGAGCTGTACCAGTCGTGACTCCTCTGTGATACTCGGCTTTGTGGCATTTAAGAGCATAGGGAAAATCTTCTTCTTAATATAAAATATCACTATACAAAAAAATGTACAACATCACGATAAAAATCACTATACAATAACACGATAGAAATCGCTATACAAAATCACGATAGAAATCACTATACAAAATCACGATAGAAATCACTATACAACATCACGGTAGAAATCACTACAACATCACGATAGAAATCACTACAACATCACGATAGAAATCACTATAAAACATAACGATAGAAATCACTACAACATCACGATATAAATCACTACACAACATCACGATATAAATCACTACACAACATCACGATATAAATCACTATACAACATCACGATATAAATCACTATACAACATCACGATAGAAATCACTACACAACATCACGATAGAAATCACTACAACATCACGATAGAAATCACTATACAACATAACGATAGAAATCACTATATAACATCATGAAAAAAATTACACAGTATTTCATAGTGTTTAGCCACTATATTCTATAGTTTCTAACAACTGTACTATATGGTGTCTAACCACTGTATTGTATGGTGTCTAACCACTGTATTTTACGGTGTCTAACCACTGTACTATATGGTGTCTAACCACTGTACTGTATAGTGTTTAACCACTGTACTGTATCGTGTCTAACCACTATATTCTATAGTGTCTAACCACTGTACTGTATGGTGTCTAACCACTGTACTGTATAGTGTCTAACCACTGTACTATATGGTGTCTAACCACTGTACTGTATAGTGTTTAACCACTGTACTGTATCGTGTCTAACCACTATATTCTATAGTTTCTAACCACTGTACTGTATGGTGTCTAACCACTGTACTGTATGTTGTCTGACCACTGTACTGTACGGTGTCTAACCACTGTACTGGATGGTGTCTGACCACTGTACTGTACGGTGTCTAACCACTGTACTGTATAGTGTCTAACCACTGTACTGTATGGTGTCTAACCACTGTACTGTACGGTGTCTGACCACTGTACTGTACGGTGTCTAACCGCTGTACTGTATAGTGTCTAACCACTGTACTCTATAGTTTCTAACCACTGTACTGTATGGTGTCTAACCACTGTACTGTATGTTGTCTGACCACTGTACTGTACGGTGTCTAACCACTGTACTGGATGGTGTCTGACCACTGTACTGTACGGTGTCTAACCACTGTACTGTACGGTGTCTAACCACTGTATTATACGGTGTCTAACCACTGTACTGTATGGTGTCTAACCACTGTACTATATGGTGTCTAACCACTGTTCGGTGTCTAACCACTGTACTGTATGGTGTCTAACCACTGTATTATACGGTGTCTAACCACTGTACTGTATGGTGTCTAACCACTGTACGGGGGTTCACCACTGTACTGTATGGTGTCTAACCACTGTACTGTACGGTGTCTAACCACTGTATTGTACGGTGTCTAACCACTGTACTATACGGTGTCTAACCACTGTACTGTATGGTGTCTAACCACTGTATGTATGGTGTCTAACCACTGTACTGTACGGTGTCTAACCACTGTACTGTATGGTGTCTAACCACTGTATTATATGGTGTCTAACCACTGTACTGTATGGTGTCTAACCACTGTACTGTACGGTGTCTAACCACTGTATTATACGGTGTCTAACCACTGTACTGTATGGTGTCTAACCACTGTATTATACGGTGTCTAACCACTGCACGGTGTGTAAAACTGTACTGTATAGTGTCTAACCACTGTATTTTACGGTGTCTAACCATTGTACTGTACGGTATCTAACCACTGTACTGTACGGTGTCTAACCACCGTATCGTGTCTAACCACTGTACTGTACTGTACGGTATCTAACCACTGTATTATACAGTGTCTAACCACTGTACTGTATAGTGTCTAACCACTGTACGGTGTCTAACCACTGTACTGTATGGTGTGTAACCACTGTACGGTGTGTAACCACTGTACTGTATGGTGTCTAACCACTGTATTGTACGGTGTCTAACCACTGTATTGTACGGTGTCTAACCACTGTATTGTACGGTGTCTAACCACTGTATCGTGTCTATCCACTGTACTGTACGGTGTCTAACCACTGTTCGGTGTCTAACCACTGTACTGTATGGTGTCTAACCACTGTATTATACGGTGTCTAACCACTGTACTGTATGGTGTCTAACAACTGTATTATACGGTGTCTAACCACTGTATTGTACGGTGTCTAACACTGTATTGTATGGTGTCTAACCACTGTACTATACGGTGTCTAACCACTGTACTGTATGCTGTCTAACCACTGTACCGTACGGTGTCTAACCACTGTATTATACGGTGTCTAACCATTGTACTGTATGGTGTCTAACCACTGTATTATACGGTGTCTAACCATTGTACAGTGTCTAACCACTGTATGATACGGTGTCTAACCACTGTATTATACGGTGTGTAACCACTGTACTGTATGGTGTCTAACCACTGTACGGTGTGTAACCACTGTACTGTATCGTGTCTAACCACTGTAATGTACAGTATCTAACCACTGTACTGTATGCTGTCTAACCACTGTACTGTACGGTGTCTAACCACTGTACTGTACGGTGTCTAACCACTGTACTGTACGGTGTCTAACCACTGTACTGTACGGTGTCTAACCACTGTACTGTATCGTGTCTAACCACTGTATTGTACGGTGTCTAACCACTGTACTGTACGGTGTCTAACCACTGTATTGTACGGTGTCTAACCACTGTACTGTACGGTGTCTAACCACTGTACTGTATCGTGTCTAACCACTGTATTGTACGGTGTCTAACCACTGTACTGTACGGTGTCTAACCACTGTATTGTGTCTAACCACTGTACTGTACGGTGTCTAACCACTGTACTGTACGGTGTCTTACCGCTGTACTGTATGGTGTCTGACCACTGTACTGTTCGGTGTCTAACCACTGTACTGTACGGTGTCTAACCACTGTATTATACGGTGTCTAACCACTGTACTGTATGGTGTCTAACCACTGTATTATACGGTGTCTAACCACTGTTCGGTGTCTAACCACTGTACTGTATAGTGTCTAACCACTGTACGGTGTCTAACCACTGTACTGTACGGTGTCTTACCGCTGTACTGTACGGTGTCTAACCACTGTACTGTACGGTGTCTAACCACTGTACTGTACGGTGTCTAACCACTGTATAGTGTCTAACCACTGTACTGTACGGTGTCTAACCACTGTACTGTATAGTGTCTAACCACTGTATTCTCCGGTGTCTAACCACTGTATTGTACGGTGTGTAAACACTGTACTGTATAGTGTCTAACCACTGTACTGTACGGTGTCTAACCACTGTTTTATACGGTGTCTAACCACTGTACGGTATGTAACCACTGTACTGTACGGTGTCTAACCACTGTACTGTACGGTATCTAACCACTGTACTGTACGGTGTCTAACCACCGTATCGTGTCTAACCACTGTACTGTACGGTGTCTAACCACTGTACTGTATAGTGTCTAACCACTGTACGGTGTCTAACCACTGTACTGTACGGTGTCTAACCACTGTACTGTACGGTGTCTAACCACTGTACTGTATAGTGTCTAACCACTGTATTCTTCGATGTCTAACCACTGTATTATACGGTGTCTAACCACTGTACTATATGGTGTCTAACCACTGTACTATATGGTGTCTAACCACTGTACTTTATGGTGTCTAACCACTGTACTATATGGTGTCTATCCACTGTATTGTATGGTGTCTAACCACTGTACTCTATGGGGTGTAACCACTGTATTGTACGGTGTCTAACCACTGTACTATATGGTGTATAACCACTGTACTGTATGGTGTCTAACCACTGTTAAATGTTGAATTTATTGGGTTTTTTTACAAGAATGCAAATCATTTGAGATTTACAATATTAATGTGATGAAACGCACGGGTTATATTTGGTGATAAACTTATTTCCGTTCTCAATACCAACACAGAAATGTATTAAACAGGCAATATTGTGTTATAAATCACTCTCGAGTATTAACTTAAATCTTATCCTATTCATGCTCTCAATTACTGTTGGCACAAAGTCAAGGAAAGCATTCGTCAATGATAAAAGGAAATGTACATGTATTGATTAATAATCCACGTTAATTTCCACCCTTATTTGTTCACCCTCATAATACAACTCTACTGCATTAACCTTAAATTATAGAGAAAGCATGATTTACGATTTTGATGAAGTTATTCGAATGAAATTCGAATTTGCAATTAAAATCGAACATTGATTGGTGTCTCGTGAGTTTCCTTGTAATTACGAGCGCGCGCTGTCGACCGTCCTATCTTTTCTCGTCCTAGTGTATCGGCCCTCAGAGGGCCACACTAGGGATGTGTGACACTATTACATTGATAATGATATAAAGAAACACTTCATTAATTGATTCTGATAAATAATATAGTGATAACGAGAGAACAATTTACGATACATTCCGTGTACTGTTTTATTTCTAAACTTAACTTATAAATTCCCTGCATAAAGCCTCTTAAAATCAAAGATTTTTTTTCAGCGACAAATATGGCGTCAAGGTGGAAGCAAAAATTACATGGATTAATTACCAGGGAGCGGGCATTAGATACAGCTCGTCTCCAATGTTATCACTAAGTGACGCAATCCAATCTTCTTGCAATTCCCCAAACAAAGACTTTCTTTCCGAAATCACGGACAGATTCATGTTATCTCATTCTAAAACACAACACTCTTGAACATTTCTACCTTTTTTTCTATTTTAGTTTATGCCGATTTATATGCAGTGATTTGTTTCTATGTAATTCTTTAAAGAAAACTTTAAAGATTCTCTGTCACCAAAGAGTCAGCGAGCTAATATTGGCTTTTAGCTGGTTTTCCGATTCCCCATAGACACTGTTTAAACCAATGCTTGCTGTTGAAACACGTTCTGAAATAAAAGTGTTTAAACTGATCGTGACTATCTAAATGTTCCGCAGGTTGTTTTTTATCGGGGTATAATTATCCCGACTTTGGTAGCCCCATTTTCCTTATTCACATGGATATGGTCACGGTGTAGGTTAATCACATTTTAAGTATGAACTTATTGGAGCCCTCAGACGTCCTTGATAATATTCCTGTACAGTGTACATATGTTAAAGTTCCACTTTGTTATGTTCGAAGTTGACACATATGCTATTTTGGGTTAAAAGGGTACTATCCTCCGGAAATCCATTGATTATATACAACACAATATTGTGATATAAGGATTCTATTTATAGACATATTATATACAACACCATTTTGTGATACAAGGATTCCAATTATAGACATATTATATACAACACAATATTATAATACCAGGATTCTAATTATAGACATACTATAATACCAGGATTCTAATTATAGACATATTATATACAACACCATATTGTGATACACGGATTCTAATTATAGACATATTATATACAACACCATATTGTGATACACGGATTCTAATTATAGACATATTATATACAACACAATATTATAATACCAGGATTCTAATTATAGACACATTATATACAACACAATATTGTGATACAAGGATTCTAATTATAGACATATCATATACCACACCATATTGTGATACAGATGTACAAGGATTCCAATTATAGACATATCATATACAACACCATATTGTGATACACGGATTCTAATTATAGACATATTATATACAACACAATATTATAATACCAGGATTCTAATTATAGACACATTATATACAACACAATATTGTGAAACAAGGATTCCAATTATAGACATATTATATACAACACAATATTGTGATACAAGGATTCTAAATATAGACATATCATATACAACACCATATTATAATACCAGGATTCTAATTATAGACATATTATAATACCAGGATTCTAATTATACACATATTATGATACCAGGATTCTAATTATAGGCAAATTCTGATACCAGGATTCTAATTATAGACATATTATGATACCAGGATTCTAATTATAGACATATTATAATACCAGGATTCTAATTATAGACATATTATAATACCAGGATTCTAATTATAGACATATAATGATACCAGGATTCTAATTATAGACATATTATAATACCAGGATTCTAATTATAGACATATTATAATACCAGGATTCTAATTATAGACATATTATAATACCAGGATTCTAATTATAGACATATTATGATACCAGGATTCTAATTATAGACATATAATGATACCAGGATTCTAATTATAGACATATTATAATACCAGGATTCTAATTATAGACATATTATAATACCAGGATTCTAATTATAGACATATTATAATACCAGGATTCTAATTATAGACATATTATGATACCAGGATTCTAATTATAGACATATCGTCCTGGTGTTTTTAAACTAATGATCGCATTCCGTTCTATTTTCGAACTAAAAAAAATATGATTACATAACTTTCCTAATCTATCTATTTTGTTTCAGCCCCTTTTAAAACTAAACATAAGAATAATGACAGAGGTTTGATCAAGCATGTGTTTGTTAACTGGTCTCGATAAGTTCTTGTTGGATCCAAGATATGATGTTACGAATTCCCAGCACTCTCTCTGTCAAAATGTAAGGAAGACTAAAAGGATATGTGAGTTACTATTGGAAATGGTGTCATAAATGTATTAATTTACTGTTACTGCATATAAAATTCGGTGAAGGGGGACCAGGAATTTTCCTGTACTAATAATAAACGAAGAGTTCTTGTTACAAGTTATCACGCGGATTAGAATATAGACCGAATGTTCGTTTTAATGTGAAATTACAGATTTCTATTGATATCACATAGATAGCCCACAGTATAAAGAATGTTATTGAAAACTGAATGGACGTGTCACTCCAATCTGCGCGTGCTCTACTGATTAAGTTCAGTGACTGTCGGTAGATCTATACACCAGCCGACTGTATCATGAACAACTTCGCAGAAGATAAAAAAAGTAAAAACTTGATTTATCTCCTTCCGGCATACATCACAAACAGTACATTTTACCGCCAAACACTTCCGGAAAACATCACAAACAGTCTCTTTTAGCAAAAAATATTTTCGGCACACATCGCAGACTTTCATTAGTCGATTACCATACATCTAATTCTGTTGACAAGCTATGCCAACTGAAAGTGGAAACAGACAAAATACTGTTTTATCAATTTGATGGCACAACACTCTGTTTATTGCATAAATACGCGTAGTGATACATGTCACCAGCAGGACTTTGATAATCACCTAGTGCTATCTGGAAATTAAATACTAAGGTTATGACACAAAGTCCAGACCTAGCTTGGGGATTCAGATGTAACACGCCGTATGTCTGAGGTTATTTTGTCCCCACTGATATTCTATAAATTGTCTGATAATCACATTTTCTATCCACACCTTGAAGTCAGCCGGTAGAAAAGCAATGATGGCATAATTAACGTCATCTCGCGCGTTTTATTCTCCATGAGGAACATCTCAAAGGTCAGGTTTTGATTGTTTCTGTTAGCCCTGATGGCCATGTCTGAGGAGACTAATAACCAGCCTCGTCAGAGAGTGTAAACATTACATTTGGACACGAGCCCTCGACGATCTGATTGTCGTCACACAATATAAATCCTAGATCAGTTAGTTGGGCGAGAGGTCGAGAAACACTGCCACATCCCACACGTCAGGACTAGTGAGCGACGCGGGTTGGAATCCTTAGTGTTGCTTGAGTCAAATGTGCTGGTCACTTTATCGCGGATTAAAATAATTGCATGGATATTGTTCATCTCGAGCCGACCAATACTGTGATTAACTCGCCCTCGTGTCTTTGCTCTGGCGCGGTAAAGAACAATCATCAATATCTACCAACAAGTAGGGTTCGTTTTAGTGACATTATCATTCAAGTTTATTTATTTGCTGCTATTTGCAAGAACATTTACAAACAAACTATCAGATGAGCTGAACAGTGTCAGCGTCATTTCCAACTTTCCATTTGGTAAGGGAGTGGTAGACCCTGTCACATCTCGCCACGTGATCCGGTTGGTAAAGGAGTGGTATACCCTGTCACATCTCGCCACGTGATCCCGTTGGTAAAGGAGTGGTAGACCCTGTCACATCTCGCCACGTGATCCCGTTGGTAAAGGAGTGGTAGACCCTGTCACATCTCGCCACGTGATCCCGTTGGTAAAGGAGCGGTAGACCCTGTCGCATCTCGTCACGTGATCTCGTTGGTAAGGAAGTGGTAGACCCTGTCGCATCTCGTCACGTGATCCCGTTGGTTAGGGAGTGGTAGAGCCTGTCGCATCTCGTCACGTGATCTCGTTGGTAAGGAAGTGGTAGACCCTGTCGCATCTCGTCACGTGATCCCGTTGGTTAGGGAGTGGTAGAGCCTGTCGCATCTCGCCACGTGATCCCGTTGGTTAGGGAGTGATAGACCCTGTCGAATCTCGCCACGTGATCCCGTTACTAAGGGTGTGGTAGACCCTGTCGCATCTCGTCACGTGATCTCGTTGGTAAGGAAGTGGTAGACCCTGTCGCATCTCGTCACGTGATCTCGTTGGTAAGGAAGTGGTAAACCCTGTCGCATCTCGTCACGTGATCTCGTTGGTAAGGAAGTGGTAGACCCTGTCGCATCTCGTCACGTGATCTCGTTGGTAAGGAAGTGGTTAACCCTGTCGCATATCGTCACGTGATCCCGTTGGTTAGGGAGTTGTAGACCCTGTCGCACATCGTCACGTGATCCCGTTGTTAAGGGCGTGGTAGAGCCTGTCGCATCTCGTCACGTGATCCCGTTGTTAAGGGCGTGGTAGAGCCTGTCGCATCTCGTCACGTGTTCCCGTTGGTTAGTGAGTGGTAGATCCTGTCACATCTCGTCACGTGATCCCGTTGTTAAGGGCGTGGTAGAGCCTGTCGCGTCTCCCCCACGTGATCCTGTTGGTTAGAGATTGTTTTACGTAGTAGAGATTGGTCACCGATTGCACTTGAGGAATTGGACACGCAAAGGACGTTGTGTACTGGTGATCAAGATAATGGATTTGTCTAATTAACCGTAATGGATTGGCATGGAGTTGGGAGTAAACATCGGTACTACTGGTTAATGTACCGGAGGACGTATCCGCCAGAGACAGGATTTTACTGACATCCTCAAGTCATATAAAATAATATTTGTTCACAAAACGCTGTTGATCTCGGATATACAGACATTCACTTATCAGAGAATTATTGTATACACTACAAATTACATTGTTCTTCAGTAACATGTAACTGCCTATTGTATTCGTTTACATTTGTACCTTGCTATTTTTTATTTCGGTATTTTTCGAAATCTTTCGTTCGCTTTTATAGTGCATGTGATATGGAAACATTTGTTTGATTAATGTTCAGAGCAAACGTCTTAATTGGAATTGGCCTTTTCAGATATCACCTTTTATGGCTATGCTCCCTGGTGCCGCCGCAAGCTTCATCATATTTAACCGTGCGTTTAACCGACAACGTCATCGTCATGATTAATGAAAACATTGTATTGAAGCAGACTTAGACTGGCAACAATATATATCCGCTCCTTCAGCCATCGCTGCACTGGCCGTGTGTTTGTAGCTGGGGTACTATCCCTATCTCCCAATTGTCACTTAAACGCTTAGACCTGCATTTTACTTGTAGAAAAAGAAAAATATATAAATGTCACCTTCTCTCCCAGATTACATTAGTCGAAATGAAATCAACAAATTATGAAAGCATCTTGCTTTTCACCGCTAAGTTTGTAAAGTCGAATCTTTCTCCCTAGGGGTATCATGAAGGAATGCGTTCCTCCTCGGGGTTCTGATTGAATCTAGACGTTAGATAATTACCCTAAAAGGGGGGAAAGGTCATGTAACGATTTGTCATATAACATGCCCTGTCGCGTTATGTTTACAGCTTTGGGTAAAAGGTTTTCGCCATAATGGTATGGTGCAACATCAGCACACAAAACTAACGAGCGAATTAGATTTAGGTATGACATATAGGACGACACCTAGCGGTGTATCCTTACAGACACTTACGGAGTACATTTATATCTTTCATACAAAGGATAGACATAGAACGACACCTAGCGGAATAGATTTTTGGTCTGGCATACATCGGATACTTACAGTGCGACACCTAGCGGAGTAACTTTGAGGTCTCAAAAGGGTCGGACCGGTACAGAAAACCACCTAGCCGTTTAGAACAGACATGATATCTCTCACTCATTGACTGTATCGATATTATTTGTTTTGCCAAATTAACTATCTGATGTAATATTTGCTCCATAGTTCGTTTCCATATATCATACCGATTCGGGTCAAAACTTAGTCGGTCGAACTAATTGCAGGAAAGTTGTACGAATGAACAGGACATGACGGAGTAGGACAACAGAATTGCCTGGCCGGATACATATGAATCGAGATCTCAGTCTATAGACAGGTGTGAACACCCTACAACACACCGTTTATCATCCATAAGACAAATCGTTTTGCGGATCTCGATGCCTAGATCGATCATTTGACCAATGATTTCTCTACGTGATTAATCACCGCTATAGCTATGTGCCGTTAACGCGGGGAGATTTCAACACTGCGCTGTTATACACTTCCCATGGGTGGCTGGTACTGGAGCCAGTGCCAAACTTATACCAGTATCAATTTGTCATCCCCGAGGATAGACCCCCGAGGATTAGACCCCCGAGAATATACGATTTTAATGTTTCTTTATAGTATAACGTCGGATGTTTAAAATATGAGTGTCATGACTGGTGTTGGTACGATCAACAGATTTTACTGTTCCGTACAACGATTAAAACAATTGTTAGCTTAACTTTACAAGAACCAAGTACAGGTACCCCAAAGTATGCAACAGAAACATTCAATAAAACTATCTCAGTCATAACCAATGTTTGAAAACCACTCCATGTAGGAAAGTCAGCCGGTAACGATAAATTCATATACAAGATACAGTTGATTACAACCTGTCCCTTACTTTTCACGTTGGGTTTGTTATATACATGTACCTAAGACAACAGAAACGTAATACCCATCATCCAAATGTAATAGTCTTCATCCTAACGTAATACCCAACATCCAAACGTAATACCTATCATCCTAACGTCATACCCATCATCCAAACGTAATACCCATCATCCAAACGTAATACCCATCATCCAAACGTAATACCTATCATCCTAACGTCATACCCATCATCCAAACGTCATACCCATCATCCTAACGTAATACACATCATCCAAACGTGAAACCCATCATCCAAACGTAATACCTATCATCCTAACGTCATACCCATCATCCAAACGTCATACCCATCATCCAAACGTCATACCCATCATCCAAACGTCATACCCATCATCCTAACGTAATACCCATCATCCAAACGTCATACCCGTCATCCAAACGTCATACCCATCATCCTAACGTCATACCCATCATCCAAACGTCATACCCATCATCCAAACGTAATACCCGTCATCCAAACGTAATACCCATTATCCAAACGTAATACCCATCATCCAAACGTCATACATCATCCAAATATAATACCCTTCATCCTAACGTCATACCCATCATCCACACGTAATACCCATCATCCAAACGTCATACCCTTCATCCTAACGTAATACCCATCATCCAAACGAAATACCCATCATCCAAACGTAATACCCATCATCCAAACGTAATACCCATCATCCTAACGTAATACCAATCATCCAAACGTAATACCCATCATCCTAACGTAATACCCATCATCCAAACGTAATACCCATCATCCAAACGTCATACCCATCATACAAACGTCATACGTATCATCCAAACGTCATACCCGTCATCCAAACGTCATACCTATCACCCAAACGTCATACCTATCACCCAAACGTCATACCCGTCATCCAAACATAATACCCATCATCCAAACGTAATACCCATTATCCAAACGTAATACCCATCATCCAAACGTCATACCCATCATCCAAACGTCATAAACATCATCCAAACGTCATACCCATCATCCAAACGTAATACCCATCATCCAAACGTAATACCCATCATCCAAACGTCATACCTATCACCCAAATGTAATACCCATCATCCAAACGTAATACCCATCATCCAAACGTAATACCCATCATCCAAACGTCATACCCATCATCCAAACGTAATACCCATCATCCAAACGTCATACATCATCCAAATATAATACCCATCATCCAAACGTCATACCCATCATCCAAACGTCATACCAATCATCCAAACGTCACACCCATCATCCAAATGTAATACCCTTCATCCTAACGTAATACCCATCATCCAAACTTAATACCCATCATCCAAACGTCATACCCATCATCCAAACGTAATACCCATCATACAAACGTCATACCTATCATCCAAACGTAATACCCATCATCCACACGTAATACCCATCATCCAAACGTCATACATCATCCAAACGTCATACATCATCCTAACGTAATACCCATCATCCAAACGTCATACCCATCATCCAAATGTCATACATCATCCAAATGTAATACCCTTCATCCTAACGTCATACCCATCATCCAAACGTCATACCCTTCATCCAAACGTAATACCCATCATCCAAACGTCATACCCATCATCCAAACGTCATACCCTTCATCCAAACGTAATACCCATCATCCAAACGAAATACCCATCATCCAAACGTCATACCCATCATCCAAACGTCATACCCATCATCCAAACGTAATACCCATCATCCAAACGTCATACCCATCATCCAAACGTCATACATCATCCAAATATAATACCCATCATCCAAACGTCATACCCATCATCCAAACGTCATACCAATCATCCAAACGTAATACCCATCATCCAAACGTCACACCCATCATCCAAATGTAATACCCTTCATCCTAACGTAATACCCATCATCCAAACTTAATACCCATCATCCAAACGTCATACCCATCATCCAAACGTAATACCCATCATACAAACGTCATACCTATCATCCAAACGTAATACCCATCATCCTAACGTCATACCCATCATCCAAATGTAATACCCATCATCCAAACGTCATACCCATCATCCAAACGTCATACCCATCATCCAAACGTAATAACCATCATCCAAACGTCATACCCATCATCCAAACGTCATACATCATCCAAATATAATACCCATCATCCAAACGTCATACCCATCATCCAAACGTCATACCAATCATCCAAACGTAATACCCATCATCCAAACGTCACACCCATCATCCAAATGTAATACCCTTCATCCTAACGTAATACCCATCATCCAAACTTAATACCCATCATCCAAACGTCATACCCATCATCCAAACGTAATACCCATCATACAAACGTCATACCTATCATCCAAACGTAATACCCATCATCCTAACGTCATACCCATCATCCAAATGTAATACCCATCATCCAAACGTAATACCCATCATCCAAACGTCACACCTATCATCCAAACGTAATACCCATCATCCAAACGTCATACATCATCCAAATGTCATACCCATCATCCAAACGTCATACCAATCATCCAAACGCCATACCCATCATCCAAACGTAATACCCATCATCCAAACGTCATACCCTTCATCCAAACGTAATACCTATCACCCAAACGTAATACCCATCATCCAAACGTAATACCCATCATCCAAACGTCATACCCATCATACAAACGTAATACCCATCATCTAAACGTCATACCCATCATCCAAACGTAATACCCATCATCCAAACGTCATACCTATCATCTAAACGTCATACCCATCATCCAAACGTAATACCCATCATCCAAACGTCATACCTATCATCCAAACGTCATATCCATCACCCAAACGTCATACCCATCACCCAAACGTCATACCCATCATCCAAACGTCACACCCATCATCCAAAAGTGATAGACATAATCCTAGTGATTGTAGACATCTGTTGAAGTTTCCCATTGTCTGGTTTTAATTTTCACTGTGTGATTATGTACTTGTCATTAGTGGATTATAAACATTTACATATTGAGAATATTGAGAAATAACAGTTTACTATAACAGTGGAGTATATCATGAAAACCCAAGTAACAAATAAATCAAAAGTCTGAATTTAAGAACCACATTTTCCAGTATACTTTTATTTAAAAGATTATAGTACAATGATAATATAAAATACAAGAATTTATTAAAATACAGTTTGATACTGCAATGCAAGATGAGAGTTTTTAAAATTTAACTTATAGCATTTAAGGGGATGAAGCCCCCGAAAATAATTAATTTTAACCCACCATCATCAGATAGTTGGTTACTCAAATCGCCTTGCGTCCGTGGTCCGTCCGTTCCTCCCTCCCTCTGTAAACAATTCTTGTTATCACTATATCTTAGAAAGTATTAAGGGATCTTTCTCATATTTGATATGTATGTTTTTCTTGGTCCCTAGTTGTGCATATTGTATTTAAGGAGGGGGGGGGGGGGGGGGGGGGGGGGGGGGACATGGCCGGAAAAACATGGCCGAACCAAACAGTACAATACAATGTTCGGTGATTTTGCCTGTTTTTTCGTTGTTGTTTTTTTTCGATATTCGTGAGTGTAAGATTTTAAAATACTGGACACACTGGTGATTTTATATACTCTGTGTATACCTGTGGTGTCTTTATTTAACATATCATGCTTTAAACGTCCACGGATAAACTTCAGTCACCAGTTTATTGTACAGCTCGTGGGCAAACTCTTCATGAATATTAATGAAACTGTTATCCCTTATCGGAACTGAATTTCTTTGACTATATTTAGATTTAACCTTTTGGCCTTAATCATCCCTTATTGAAGGCATTCACTTATAAGGACACAACTGTAACTGTCAAAGACTTTCTCCTGGTCTCTTAACCAAGTCAATTTGTCTCAAGTTACTCAAAACTGGGCTATTGCATTTATTATTGAATTTTTGTTTCGTAAAAAGGAAAGAAGGAATCAAACATTTTGATATTCACCCTTAGAGTTACCTCGCTTTGTTGGTTCTACATAAACCCGTAGTCCTTAAAAGGTTGAGAAGGCACCATTTCAAATTAACGCTGTTTATCACGACTTGCCGAAATCAATCGATCCCTGAAGGCGATTTCTAGTGTGAAAAGAAACTCCCCAGGAAAGACGACTCTAGATAACTATTGTAAATGCGTTCACTCTCAATATATCGCTCGGAAGATGACACAGTGTGATATTCACGGTGTATCTAATATCATATATATCACAAGATCCTCAGGGACAGCGATCAAAGTCATAACAGCGTTTAATGTTACATGCAGCCGCAAAGAGTTATGGATACGCTGACCGCCTACTCGTACTTGCCTCACATTTAGAACAATTTGCCTCGACCTTTTTTTCTAAAGCCTCCACACAGAACGTTGGATGACTGACGTTGCATGTGGACTTCTTGGTAAGATTAACCTATCTGGTCTCTTTCTGTCTGTGTCCTAAGATCTTATCACGTGTCGGTGTCACCTGGGTAACTGTGTCATTTCTATAGCAATACAGCATCGCCATGGCGGGCCTTGGTTACCGTTAACAATACACTCCACAAAGTAAAACCATTTCCAATCACGTTACGGAAACAGTACCATTGAACCAGGCACCATCTCTTGATTGAAAAATTGTATTCAAATGATGTCATTTCCATTATCAAATATCGGATATTTCTAATGAATTATTCAGAATTACCGTTTGATACTTCTAAGCTCAGAACGCTAACTGAAGATATATGGTAGTAATACGAATTAAATCTAGCATTTCTATTCAGCAAAACAATAAAGGCCGATTACATCCTGAGGTTCCCGATCAATACTTCATCCGTGTAAATGCCTGAGTGAGGCAGACTTTAATGCTATGTAAACTTACTGGTGAATCAGGTTGACGTCCAATTAAAGAATACTATCAGATAAAAATTATCGTTCCTGTTGAAAATATTTTCCAGCAATTACATTTGGCACACATATTAAATACTTTGTTGTTGGTGTATTGCATTTTAATTATCAGCTTCAAAATCAAACTGTTCGATATCTTCTTTTTAGATTACGAAACGCAAAGTAACCAATCAAAAGGCAGCAAATCTAACAACACAACAACACCAAGTAGCCAATCGAGCAACACTTCAACACCAAGTAGCCAATCGAGCAATATTACAACACCGAGTAGCCAATCGAACAACACTACAACACCAAGTAGCCAATCGAGCAATATTACAACACCAAGTAGCCAATCGAGAAACACTACAACACCAAATAGTCAATCGAGCAGCGCTACAACACCAAGTAGCCAATCGAGCAACACTTCAACACCAAGTATCCAATCGAGCAATATTACAACACCAAGTAGCCAATCGAGCAACACTACAACACCAAGTAGCCAATCGAACAACACTACAACACCAAGTAGCCAATCGAACAACACTACAACACCAAGTAGCCAATCGAGCAACACTACAACACCAAGTAGCCAATCGAGCAGCACTACAACACCAAGTAGCCAATCGAGCAACACTACAATAGTAAGTATCCAGTCAATCACTAGTATAACATAGAATGACTAAAGTAATGTTTATTTACTCTGATACCTAATTTTACCCGATTGTTGTGTGTTCCGAATTACAATTTCCCACTTGTACTCCGCGATTAATAACATTGACAAGCCTTATCTCGATAATGTTTTAATGTCACCGGTATACATGTGAAAGCTGTTTAATGGGGCCATATACAGAGTTTTCTAAATATACATGACAGCTATAAAAATATCTTAGCAAGCCAGAATAATTTTCCAAATGATACATTCGGGATTTTCCGTAATTAAACATTGAAGGTTTTAAATACGGAGTAGCGTCCCCTTAAATCATCGGTTAATTTCGAGTATCAAGCAAGTAATTAGTTAGGATAACAAGGATATCGGCATTTAAATTACCGTATATAGTAAACCTAAAGAATATATTTAAATTAAGGAGGCGATAGCGTAGTGTGAGGTGTCAGACAGGACATTATGTTTAGATGTGATGTGGAGTGTATGGAGGTGTTAGTGTGATGTGGAGTGTATGGAGGTGTTAGTGTGATGTGAAGTGTATGGAGGTGTTAGGTGTGAGTGTGGAGGTATGAGGTGTTAGTGTGATGTGGATGTATGGAGGTGTTAGTGTGGTGTGATGTATGGGTGTTAGTGTGGTGGAGTTAGGAGGTGTTATGTGATGAGTTATGAGGTGTCGGTGTGATGTGAAGTGTATGGAGGTGTTAGTGTGATGTGGAGTGTATGGAGTGTTGTCAGTGTGATGTGATTGATGGAGTGTCTGTGATGTAATGTATGAGTTCATGTATGTGAGTGTATATGTTTTCTGATGTTGGGTGTTTGTGAGTATATTCCAGTGTGTGATGGATTAGTGATTGAGTAAGTGTATGTGATGTGAGTATGGGTTATGTGTGGATGTACTGGAGTGTTAGTGTAGTGGAGTATGGAGTTTATGTGATTGAAGTTATGATGGTATGTGATGTATAGTGTTAGTTAGTGAGTATAGTGTAGTGTGATGGAGTTATGGATGTTGTGTATTGGATTGATGAGGTGTTGGGTGTATGAGGATGTATGGAGGTGTTAGTGTGATGTGAAGTGTATGGAGGTGTTAGTGTGGTGTGAAGTGTATGGAGGTGTCAGTGTGATGTGGAGTGTATGGATGTGTCAGTGTGATGTGGATTGTATGGAGGTGTTAGTGTGATGTGGATTGTATGGAGGTGTTAGTATGATGTGGAGTGTATGGTGGTGTTAGTGTGATGTGGAGTGTATGGAGGTGTTAGTGTTATGTGGAGTGTATGGTGGTGTTAGTGTGGTGTGGAGTGTATGGAGGTGTCGGTGTGATGTGGAGTGTATGGTGGTGTTAGTGTGATGTGGAGTGTATGGAGGTGTAAGTGTGATGTGAAGTGTATGGAGGTGTCGGTGTGGTGTGGAGTGTATGGAGGTGTTAGTGTGATGTGAAGTGTATGGAGGTGTCGGTGTGATGTGAAGTGTATGGAGGTATTAGTGTGGTGTGGAGTGTATGGAGGTGTCAGTGTGATGTGGAGTGTATGGAGGTGTCAGTGTGATGTGGAGTGTATGGAGGTGTTAGTGTGGTGTGGAGTGTATGGAGGTGTCAGTGTGATGTGGAGTGTATGGAGGTGTTAGTGTGATGTGGAGTGTATGGAGGTGTTAGTGTGATGTGGAGTGTATGGAGGTGTCAGTGTGATGTGGAGTGTATGGTGGTGTTAGTGTGATGTGGAGTGTATGGAGGTGTCAGTGTAGTGTGAAGTGTATGGAGGTGTTAGTGTAGTGTGAAGTGTATGGAGGTGTCAGTGTGATGTGGAGTGTATGGAGGTGTCAGTGTGATGTGGAGTGTATGGAGGTGTTAGTGTGATGTGGAGTGTATGGAGGTGTTAGTGTGATGTGAAGTGTATGGAGGTGTTAGTGTGATGTGGAGTGTATGGAGGTGTTAGTGTGATGTGGAGTGTATGGAGGTGTCAGTGTGATGTGGAGTGTATGGAGGTGTTAGTGTGGTGTGGAGTGTATGGAGGTGTTAGTGTGGTGTGGAGTGTATGGAGGTATTAGTGTGATGTGGAGTGTATAGAGGTGTCAGTGTGATGTGAAGTGTATGGAGGTGTCAGTGTGATGTGGAGTGTATGGAGGTGTTAGTGTGGTGTGGAGTGTATAGAGGTGTTAGTGTGATGTGGAGTGTATGGAGGTGTTAGTGTGATGTGGAGTGTATGGAGGTGTCAGTGTGATGTGGAGTGTATGGAGGTGTTAGTGTGATGTGAAGTATATGGAGGTGTTAGTGTGATGTGGAGTGTATAGAGGTGTTAGTGTGATGTGGATTGTATGGTGGTGTTAGTGTGATGTGGAGTGTATGGAGGTGTTAGTGTGGTGTGAAGTGTATAGAGGTGTTAGTGTGGTGTGGAGTGTATGGAGGTGTTAGTGTGATGTGAAGTGTATGGAGGTGTTAGTGTGATGTGGAGTGTATGGAGGTGTCGGTGTGATGTAAAGTGTATGGAGGTGTTAGTGTGGTGTGAAGTGTATGGAGGTGTTAGTGTGGTGTGGAGTGTATAGAGGTGTTGGTGTGATGTGAAGTGTATGGAGGTGTTAGTGTGGTGTGGAGTGTATAGAGGTGTCAGTGTGATGTGGAGTGTATGGAGGTGTTAGTGTGATGTGAAGTGTATGGAGGTGTTAGTGTGGTGTGGAGTGTATAGAGGTGTTAGTGTGGTGTGGAGTGTATGGAGGTGTCAGTGTGATGTGGAGTGTATGGAGGTGTCAGTGTGGTGTGGAGTGTATGGAGGTGTTAGTGTGATGTGAAGTGTCCGTCAGAAGATAATATTTAGATTATGGAGCTGAAAGTGCGATGTGAATTGTCAGTCAGGAGACGAGGTTAAGATGTGTGGAGGTGATAATGTGAAGTGTCACGAAATTCTGTTTCAACTCAAGTTTGTACGTTAGCGAAATTCACTCCTCGGGAAGGATTCTGTCGATCAGAGTCGTGGTGTTACAGCTAAAGTGATGTATGAATGTGTACAAAGAGTCTATAGCTACATGTATTCAACGCGGATTAATTACATAAGCATGCCCTCCTCTGTCTGTCTTTAACGACGTATAACTGAACACTAACTAATTATATAACGAAAGCTAGGAACCTGGTGATGAAACGGCATGTGTGTTTTAAAATGTCTATCTCAAATGTTGATATCGTTGTCTAGTTATCGCAGACACTAAGATTATGTGTGAATACGCTGGAGTAATCAAAACAAATGATTAGTATAAAAAATATCACATAGTTATGTCGCTTGTCATCTGATCTACATGTCATTGCTTTAATACATCCGCTGGGAATCGAACTCAGGTCTACCGAATGAGCTTTAGAGAAAATTTAGTCGAGTAGGAAACGGTTTTCTACCAGGTCGACATTAATATCACCGCAAATATCTTTATACTTTTTTTATGAATTGAGATATTCCTTGGTTCATTACGGGAAAGCACTTAAAATAGTGTCACTTAACCGTATACAAGTAGTGTGTGCTAAAGAGGTCCACTACAACCCAGACTGTTTGATTGACCATATCGATGGAAAACGTTTGATGACGTCAGCTTTATTGTTGTTTTATGTTTCCAGTTTGTCGGCAGAGACTTTAGGACACCAAACACTTATGCTATCTTGGTATTTTCCCTGCAAAAGGCAGGGTTATCATTAAGATAGTAAGGGCTATCTTAAAGATTTTCTGTCTGCTTAGGGAGAAGTAGGGTAAGTGTTATCGTAAAGATGTTTTGTCTGGTTTAGGAGAAGTAGGGTAAGGGCTATCGTAAAGATGGTCTGTCTGGTTTAGGAGAAGTAGGGTCAGGGCTATCGTAAAGATGTTTTGTCTGGTTTAGGAGAAGTAGAGTAAGGGATATCGTAAAGATGTTTGTCTGGTTTAGGAGAAGTAGCGTAAGGGCTATCGTAAAGATGGTCTGTCTGGTTTAGGAGAAGTAGAGTAAGGGCTATCGTAAAGATGTTTTGTCTGGTTTAGGAGAAGTAGGGTAAGGGCTATCGTAAAGATGTTTTGTCTGGTTTAGGAGAAGTAGCGTAAGGGCTATCGTAAAGATGATCTGTCTGGTTTAGGAGAAGTAGAGTAAGGGCTATCGTAAAGATGTTTTGTCTGGTTTAGGAGAAGTAGAGTAAGGGCTATCGTAAAGATGTTTTGTCTGGTTTAGGAGAAGTAGAGTAAGGGCTATCGTAAAGATGTTTTGTCTGGTTTAGGAGAAGTAGGGTAAGGGCTATCGTAAAGATGTTTTGTCTGGTTTAGGAGAAGTAGGGTAAGGACTATCGTAAAGATGTTTTGTCTGGTTTAGGAGAAGTAGGATCAGAGCTATCGTAAAGATGGTCTGTCTGGTTTAGGAGAAGTAGAGTAAGGGCTATCGTAAAGATGTTTTGTCTGGTTAAGGAGAAGTAGGGTAAGGGCTATCGTAAAGATGTTTTGTCTGGTTTAGGAGAAGTAGGATCAGAGCTATCGTAAAGATGGTCTGTCTGGTTTAGGAGAAGTAGAGTAAGGGCTATCGTAAAGATGTTTTGTCTGGTTAAGGAGAAGTAGGGTAAGGGCTATCGTAAAGATGTTTTGTCTGGTTTAGGAGAAGTAGAATAAGGGCTATCGTAAAGATGTTTTGTCTGGTTTAGGAGAAGTAGGATCAGAGCTATCGTAAAGATGGTCTGTCTGGTTTAGGAGAAGTAGGGTAAGTGTTATCGTAAAGATAATTTCTCTGGTTTAGGAGAAGTAGAGTAAGGGCTATCGTAAAGATGTTTTGTCTGGTTTAGGAGAAGTAGGGTAAGGGCTATCGTAAAGATGTTTTGTCTGGTTTAGGAGAAGTAGAGTAAGGGCTATCGTAAAGATGTTTTGTCTGGTTTAGGAGAAGTAGGGTAAGAGCTATCGTAAAGATGTTTTGTCTGGTTTAGGAGAAGTAGAGTAAGGGCTATCGTAAAGATGGTCTGTCTGGTTTAGGAGAAGTAGGATAAAGGCTATCGTAAAGATGTTTTGTCTGGTTTAGGAGAAGTAGAGTAAGGGCTATCGTAAAGATGTTTTGTCTGGTTTAGGAGAAGTAGAGTAAGGGCTATCGTAAAGATGTTTTGTCTGGTTTAGGAGAAGTAGGGTAAGGGCTATCGTAAAGATGTTTTTTTCTGGTTTAGGAGAAGTAGGGTAAGGGCTATCGTATATATGTTTTGTCTGGTTTAGGAGAAGTAGGGTAAGGGCTATCGTAAAGATGTTTTGTCTGGTTTAGGAGAAGTAGAGTAAGGGCTATCGTAAAGATGTTTTGTCTGGTTTAGGAGAAGTAGAGTAAGGGCTATCGTAAAGATGTTTTGTCTGGTTTAGGAGAAGTAGAGTAAGGGCTATCGTAAAGATGTTTTGTCTGGTTTAGGAGAAGTAGAGTAAGGGCTATCGTAAAGATGTTTTGTCTGGTTTAGGAGAAGTAGGGTAAGGGCTATCGTAAAGATGTTTTGTCTGGTTTAGGAGAAGTAGAGTAAGGGCTATTGTAAAGATGTTTTGTCTGGTTTAGGAGAAGTAGAGTAAGGGCTATCGTAAAGATGTTTTGTCTGGTTTAGGAGAAGTAGGGTAAGTGTTATCGTAAAGATGTTTTGTCTGGTTTAGGAGAAGTAGAGTAAGGGCTATCGTAAAGATGTTTTGTCTGGTTTAGGAGAAGTAGAGTAAGGGCTATCGTAAAGATGTTTTGTCTGGTTTAGGAGAAGTAGGGTAAGGGCTATCGTAAAGATGTTTTGTCTGGTTTAGGAGAAGTAGGGTAAGGGCTATCGTAAAGATGTTTTGTCTGGTTTAGGAGAAGTAGGATAAGAGCTATCGTAAAGATGTTTTGTCTGGTTTAGGAGAAGTAGAGTAAGGGCTATCGTAAAGATGTTTTGTCTGGTTTAGGAGAAGTAGGGTAAGGGCTATCGTAAAGATGTTTTGTCTGGTTTAGGAGAAGTAGGGTAAGGGCTATCGTAAAGATGTTTTGTCTGGTTTAGGAGAAGTAGAGTAAGGACTATCGTAAAGATGTTTTGTCTGGTTTAGGAGAAGTACAGTAAGGGCTATCGTAAAGATGTTTTGTCTGGTTTAGGAGAAGTAGAGTAAGGGCTATCGTAAAGATGTTTTGTCTGGTTTAGGAGAAGTAGAGTAAGGGCTATCGTAAGGATGTTTTGTCTGGTTTAGGAGAAGTAGAGTAAGGGCTATCGTAAAGATGTTTTGTCTGGTTTAGGAGAAGTAGAGTAAGGGCTATCGTAAAGATGGTCTGTCTGGTTTAGGAGAAGTAGAGTAAGGGCTATCGTAAAGATGTTTTGTCTGGTTTAGGAGAAGTAGGGTAAGGACTATCGTAATGATGTTTTGTCTGGTTTAGGAGAAGTAGGATCAGAGCTATCGTAAAGATGGTCTGTCTGGTTTAGGAGAAGTAGAGTAAGGGCTATCGTAAAGATGTTTTGTCTGGTTAAGGAGAAGTAGGGTAAGGGCTATCGTAAAGATGTTTTGTCTGGTTTAGGAGAAGTAGAATAAGGGCTATCGTAAAGATGTTTTGTCTGGTTTAGGAGAAGTAGGATCAGAGCTATCGTAAAGATGGTCTGTCTGGTTTAGGAGAAGTAGGGTAAGTGTTATCGTAAAGATGTTTTCTCTGGTTTAGGAGAAGTAGAGTAAGGGCTATCGTAAAGATGTTTTGTCTGGTTTAGGAGAAATAGGGTAAGGGCTATCGTAAAGATGTTTTGTCTGGTTTAGGAGAAGTAGAGTAAGGGCTATCGTAAAGATGTTTTGTCTGGTTTAGGAGAAGTAGGGTAAGAGCTATCGTAAAGATGTTTTGTCTGGTTTAGGAGAAGTAGAGTAAGGGCTATCGTAAAGATGGTCTGTCTGGTTTAGGAGAAGTAGGATAAAGGCTATCGTAAAGATGTTTTGTCTGGTTTAGGAGAAGTAGGGTAAGGGCTATCGTAAAGATGTTTTGTCTGGTTTAGGAGAAGTAGAGTAAGGACTATCGTAAAGATGTTTTGTCTGGTTTAGGAGAAGTAGAGTAAGGGCTATCGTAAAGATGTTTTGTCTGGTTTAGGAGAAGTAGAGTAAGGGCTATCGTAAAGATGTTTTGTCTGGTTTAGGAGAAGTAGGGTAAGGGCTATCGTAAAGATGTTTTGTCTGGTTTAGGAGAAGTAGGGTAAGGGCTATCGTAAAGATGTTTTGTCTGGTTTAGGAGAAGTAGAGTAAGGGCTATCGTAAAGATGGTCTGTCTGGTTTAGGAGAAGTAGAGTAAGGGCTATCGTAAAGATGGTCTGTCTGGTTTAGGAGAAGTAGGGTAAGGGCTATCGTAAAGATGTTTTGTCTGGTTTAGGAGAAGTAGAGTAAGGGCTATCGTAAAGATGTTTTGTCTGGTTTAGGAGAAGTAGAGTAAGGGCTATCGTAAAGATGTTTTGTCTGGTTAAGGAGAAGTAGGATCAGAGCTATCGTAAAGATGTTTTGTCTGGTTTAGGAGAAGTAGGATCAGAGCTATCGTAAAGATGTTTTGTCTGGTTTAGGAGAAGTAGGGTAAGGGCTATCGTAAAGATGTTTTGTCTGGTTTAGGAGAAGTAGGGTAAGGGCTATCGTAAAGATGTTTTGTCTGGTTTAGGAGAAGTAGAGTAAGGACTATCGTAAAGATGTTTTGTCTGGTTTAGGAGAAGTAGAGTAAGGGCTATCGTAAAGATGTTTTGTCTGGTTTAGGAGAAGTAGAGTAAGGGCTATCGTAAAGATGTGTTGTCTGGTTTAGGAGAAGTAGGATAAGAGCTATCGTAAAGATGTTTTGTCTGGTTTAGGAGAAGTAGAGTAAGGGCTATCGTAAAGATGGTCTGTCTGGTTTAGGAGAAGTAGAGTAAGGGCTATCGTAAAGATGGTCTGTCTGGTTTAGGAGAAGTAGAGTAAGGGCTATCGTAAAGATTGTCTGTCTGGTTTAGGAGAAGTAGAGTAAGGGCTATCGTAAAGATGTTTTGTCTGGTTTAGGAGAAGTAGAGTAAGGGCTATCGTAAAGATGGTCTGTCTGGTTTAGGAGAAGTAGAGTAAGGGCTATCGTAAAGATGGTCTGTCTGGTTTAGGAGAAGTAGAGTAAGGGCTATCGTAAAGATGGTCTGTCTGGTTTAGGAGAAGTAGAGTAAGGGCTATCGTAAAGATGTTTTGTCTGGTTTAGGAGAAGTAGAGTAAGGGCTATCGTAAAGATGTTTTGTCTGGTTTAGGAGAAGTAGAGTAAGGGCTATCGTAAAGATGGTCTGTCTGGTTTAGGAGAAGTAGAGTAAGGGCTATCGTAAAGATGGTCTGTCTGGTTTAGGAGAAGTAGAGTAAGGGCTATCGTAAAGATGTTTTGTCTGGTTTAGGAGAAGTAGAGTAAGGGCTATCGTAAAGATGGTCTGTCTGGTTTAGGAGAAGTAGAGTAAGGGCTATCGTAAAGATGTTTTGTCTGGTTTAGGAGAAGTAGAGTAAGGGCTATCGTAAAGATGGTCTGTCTGGTTTAGGAGAAGTAGAGTAAGGGCTATAGTAAAGATGGTCTGTCTGGTTTAGGAGAAGTAGGGTAAGGGCTATCGTAAAGATGTTTTGTCTGGTTTAGGAGAAGTAGGGTAAGGGCTATCGTAAAGATGTTTTGTCTGGTTTAGGAGAAGTAGGGTAAGGGCTATCGTAAAGATGTTTTTTTCTGGTTTAGGAGAAGTAGGGTAAGGGCTATCGTATATATGTTTTGTCTGGTTTAGGAGAAGTAGAGTAAGGGCTATCGTAAAGATGTTTTGTCTGGTTTAGGAGAAGTAGAGTAAGGGCTATCGTAAAGATGTTTTGTCTGGTTTAGGAGAAGTAGGGTAAGGGCTATCGTAAAGATGTTTTGTCTGGTTTAGGAGAAGTAGAGTAAGGGCTATCGTAAAGATGTTTTGTCTGGTTTAGGAGAAGTAGGGTAAGGGCTATCGTAAAGATGTTTTTTTCTGGTTTAGGAGAAGTAGGGTAAGGGCTATCGTATATATGTTTTGTCTGGTTTAGGAGAAGTAGAGTAAGGGCTATCGTAAAGATGTTTTGTCTGGTTTAGGAGAAGTAGAGTAAGGGCTATCGTAAAGATGTTTTGTCTGGTTTAGGAGAAGTAGAGTAAGAGCCATCGTAAAGATGTTTTGTCTGGTTTAGGAGAAGTAGAGTAAGGGCTATCGTAAATATGGTCTGTCTGGTTTAGAAGAAGTAGAGTAAGTGCTATAGTAAAGATGTTTTGTCTGATTTGTGTGGTGTAATTAAGATATACACATTATCTAGACAATCATGAATGAGTCATCGCTCCAAACGACGACAAATCATATCTGACAACATACATTGAAACAGATCACTCCATGTCTGTCCTCCCTACGACATATCACTGTCTCTTCGTTTCGTTTTTCGATTTTTCTGTCCATTTAATTGATCACGTGGAAAGACGAGTATTTATATGCTAACATTTTAGGTCTGTCGACAAGGTAGGAGTGTAGTTGTTATGAATATCGATACAGAGGGTTTGGTCGGGTGGTGTCTGTACTAAAAGGTACTTTTATTATGATACTTGGAATTTTCAAAATTTCTTTCATTGGATTTGATGTTTTGACAATGGATCAGGATCTGGATGGCTTCATTTATCGACATTACTATTTCTGTTTTAACCTGGAATTTCATTTGGTAGATCCTCTTAAACGGACCACACTTATACTCGAATAGGGAAAAATTGTTCTAAACATAACATGCCATACTTTTACACGAATAGGAGTAAATTGTCCTAAAAACAACGGGATGTTTGCTACAGAATACATGGCATTATGTGCTAACAGTTTTTGTTATGACAACAATTCATTTCTCTCCACACACATTACATTTACCAAGAATATCCAGCATCCAAAGTAGGCAGTGTGCAGTGTAAAGGTCAAGGACGTTTGGTTTTTTTATATTATCGCCCCTGTCATACTACAAAGCACGTTTTTCTGGATGTCCTATAAGACACAAAAGTTTTTGCCTCAATAAAACCCTGTCTGTTGTCAGAATTTGTTCTGTGCACGATTCGAAGTTCAATAACCATTACCCTACGTTGCCCCGACCACGAATCGAGTCGTAAAGAATGTAATAACGAGGTAGCTATAGAAATGTCATCCATATGTTATCAGCTTCATTTAAACGCTTGACATCTAGATGACAAGGAACCTTGAGAGCAGACACATTCAACAAATACTGCCATCATATCCTCCGATCAATATATCAGAATTGTATATCTCCGCATCTCTAAGAAACTCGGTCATATATCTAGTTTATCGAGACTATGAACGATATGGCGGAATTTATGTATTACTTACAGTAAAACAGTTATTACATATCTTCCAGTGTCAAATAGTTCGGCATGTTGAGGAAATCGAAAGTGTAAATATAGAGTTCATATATTAAACACAATATCTTTAATGGAAACTACGATATATTGTTCTGTAAGCTGAAATAAAAATGTGTTTGACTTTGAAGAAGAGATACACCGAGGAATTAACTTTTAGTTGATTATAAACATCAGGGTCTGAACATTGTAATGGATGTGTGTATTTCTGCGTGCGTTATTTCTGATTTATGCATTGCCCCTTAATAGACAGGATCTGTAATGTACGTTATTTGTGGTTGTGACATTGTCCCTCATTAGACAGGATCTGTAATGTACGTTATTTGTGGTTGTGACATTACCCCTCATTAGATAGGATCTATAATGTACGTTATTTATGGTTGTGACATTGTCCCTCATTAGATAGGATCTATAATGTACGTTATTTGTGGTTGTGACATTGTCCCTCATTAGACAGGATCTGTAATGTACGTTATTTGTGGCTGTGACATTGCCCCTTAATAGACAGGATCTGTAATGTACGTTATTTGTGGCTGTGACATTGCCCCTTAATAGACAGGATCTGTAATGTACGTTATTTGTGGCTGTGACATTGCCCCTTAATAGACAGGATCTGTAATGTACGTTATTTGTGGTTATGGCATTGTCCCTCATTAGACAGGATCTGTAATGTACGTTATTTGTGGTTGTGACATTGCCCCTTAATAGACAGGATCTATAATGTACGTTATTTGTGGTTGTGACATCGCCCCCTCATTAGATAGGATCTGTAATGTACGTTATTTGTGGTTGTGACATTGTCCCTCATTAGACAGGATCTGTAATGTACGTTATTTGTGATTGTGACATTGCCCCTCATTAGATAGGATCTGTAATGTACGTTATTTGTGGTTGTGACATTGTCCCTCATTAGACAGGATCTATAATGTACGTTATTTGTGGTTGTGACATTGCCCCTCATTAGACAGGATCTATTACGTACGTTATTTGTGGTTGTGACATTGTCCCTCATTAGATAGGATCTGTAATGTACGTTATTTGTGGTTGTCACATTACCCCTAATTAGACAGGATCTATAATGTACGTTATTTGTGGCTGTGACATTGCCCCTTAATAGACAGGATCTGTAATGTACGTTATTTGTGGTTGTGACATTGCCCCTCATTAGATAGGATCTGTAATGTACGTTATTTGTGGTTGTGACATTGCCCCTTAATAGACAGGATCTGTAATGTACGTTATTTGTGGTTGTGACATTGCCCCTCATTAGATAGGATCTATAATGTACGTTATTTATGGCTGTGACATTGCCCCTCATTAGATAGGATCTGTAATGTACGTTATTTATGGTTGTGACATTGCCCCTCATTAGATAGGATCTGTAATGTACGTTATTTATGGTTGTGACATTGTCCCTCATTAGACAGGATCTATAATGTACGTTATTTGTGGTTGTGACATTGTCCCTCATTAGACAGGATCTGTAATGTACGTTATTTGTGGTTGTGACATTGTCCCTCATTAGATAGGATCTGTAATGTACGTTATTTGTGGTTGTGACATCGCCCCCTCATTAGATAGGATCTATAATGTACGTTATTTGTGGCTGTGACATTGTCCCTCATTAGAGAGGATCTGTAATGTACGTTATTTGTGGTTGTGACATTGCCCCTCATTAGACAGGATCTGTAATGTACGTTATTTGTGGTTGTGACATTGTCCCTCATTAGATAGGATCTGTAATGTACGTTATTTGTGGTTGTGACATTTTCCCTAGTTAGATAGGATCTGTAATGTACGTTATTTGTGGTTGTGACATTGTCCCTCATTAGACAGGATCTGTAATGCACGTTATTTGTGGTTGTGACATTGTCCCTCATTAGACAGGATCTGTAATGCACGTTATTTGTGATTGTGACATTGCCCCTCATTAGACAGGATCTGTAATGTACGTTATTTGTGGTTGTGACATTGCCCCTTATTAGATAGGATCTGTAATGTACGTTATTTGTGGTTGTGACATTGCCCCTCATTAGATAGGATCTGTAATGTACGTTATTTGTGGCTGTGACATTGCCCCTTAATAGACAGGATCTGTAATGTACGTTATTTGTGGTTGTGACATTGTCCCCTCATTAGACAGGATCTGTAATGTACGTTATTTGTGGTTGTGACATTGCCCCTCATTAGACAGGATCTGTAATGTACGTTATTTGTGGTTATGACATTGCCCCTCATGAGATAGGATCTATAATGTACGTTGTTTGTGGTTGTGACATTGCCCCTCATTAGACAGGATCTGTAATGTACGTTATTTGTGGTTGTGACATTGTCCCTCATTAGATAGGATCTGTAATGTACGTTATTTGTGGTTGTGACATTGTCCCTCATTAGATAGGATCTATAATGTACGTTATTTGTGGCTGTGACATTGCCCCTCATGAGATAGGATCTATAATGTACGTTATTTGTGGTTGTGACATTACCCCTAATTAGAAAGGATCTGTAATGTACGTTATTTGTGGTTGTGACATTGCCCCTCATTAGACAGGATCTGTAATGTACGTTATTTGTGGCTGTGACATTGCCCCTCATTAGACAGGATCTGTATGTACGTTATTTGTGGTTGTGACATTACCCCTCATTAGACAGGATCTATAATGTACGTTATTTGTGATTGTGACATTGCCCCTCATTAGACAGGATCTGTAATGTACGTTATTTGTGGTTGTGACATTGCCCCTCATTAGACAGGATCTGTAATGTACGTTATTTGTGGTTGTGACATTGCCCCTCATTAGACAGGATCTATAATGTACGTTATTTGTGGTTGTGACATTACCCCTCATTAGACAGGATCTGTAATGTACGTTATTTGTGGTTGTGACATTGTCCCTCATTAGATAGGATCTGTAATGTACGTTATTTGTGGTTGTGACATTGCCCCTCATTAGACAGGATCTGTAATGTACGTTATTTGTGGTTGTGACATTGCCCCTCATGAGATAGGATCTGTAATGTACGTTATTTGTGGTTGTGACATTGCCCCTCATTAGATAGGATCTGTAATGTACGTTATTTGTGGTTGTGACATTGCCCCTCATTAGACAGGATCTATAATGTACGTTATTTGTGGTTGTGACATTGTCCCTCATTAGATAGGATCTATAATGTACGTTATTTGTGGTTGTGACATTGCCCCTCATTAGATAGGATCTATAATGTACGTTATTTGTGGTTGTGACATTGCCCCCTCATTAGATAGGATCTGTAATGTACGTTATTTGTGGTTGTGACATTGCCCCTCATTAGATAGGATCTGTAATGTACGTTATTTGTGGTTGTGACATTGTCCCTCATTAGATAGGATCTATAATGTACGTTATTTGTGGTTGTGACATTGCCCCTCATTAGATAGGATCTGTAATGTACGTTATGTGTGGTTGTGACATTGCCCCTCATTAGATAGGATCTGTAATGTACGTTATTTGTGGTTGTGACATTGTCCCTCATTAGATAGGATCTGTAATGTACGTTGTTTGTGGTTGTGACATTGCCCCTCATTAGATAGGATCTGTAATGTACGTTATTTGTGGTTGTGACATTGCCCCTCATTAGATAGGATCTGTAATGTACGTTATTTGTGGTTGTGACATTGCCCCTCATTAGACAGGATCTGTAATGTACGTTATTTGTGGTTGTGACATTACCCCTAATTAGACAGGATCTATAATGTACGTTATTTGTGGCTGTGACATTGCCCCTTAATAGACAGGATCTGTAATGTACGTTATTTGTGGTTGTGACATTGCCCCTCATTAGATAGGATCTGTAATGTACGTTATTTGTGGTTGTGACATTGCCCCTCATTAGACAGGATCTGTAATGTACGTTATTTGTGGTTGTGACATTGCCCCTCATTAGACAGGATCTGTAATGTACGTTATTTGTGGTTGTGACATTGCCCCTCATTAGACAGGATCTATAATGTACGTTATTTGTGGTTATGGCATTGTCCCTCATTAGATAGGATCTATAATGTACGTTATTTGTGGTAAAATTCAGTAAAAATTACACCCCCGGTGTTTATTATAGCCAGGGCCGCGGTGGCCGAGTGGTTAAGGTGTCCCAACACTTTATCACTAGCCCTCTACCTCTGGGTTGCGAGTTCGAAACCTACGCGGGGCAGTTGCCAGGTACTGACTGTAGGCCGGTGGTTTTTCTCCGGGTACTCCGGCTTTCCTCCACCTCCAAAACTTGGCACGTCCTTAAATGACCCTGACTGTTAATAGGACGTTTAACAAAAACAAACCAAATAGCTTGAAGGGTGAAAAGTACTCAGTAACAAAACAAAACAAAATCAACCCGCTTACGTTTCTCGATGAAAAAAAAACATATTTCTATTGAGTGTGGAAAAATATGCTTATGATCGTTGAAAAGATGGATAATTTTTCGTTCAATAACATCCTTTATATGTAGAATTAATTCTTATTACGATTGCAGTCTTGAAGATTTGACGCTGAATCTATGTATATATTTCTTAATTTTCCCTTCGTTGGATGTGCATCTGGTTGGTGGTTAACGTTAGATGTAAATCTCGTGGTGTCCCGAGAATATTAAATACGGAGGGCCTCAAAATAGCCAGCCAATGACATCACAGCTCGTGAATATCAACCCTGTCACCATTGGTCGTATTTTCCCAAATCGAGGAAATGACGTGATGTTTTGGTTGAAACGGCGGAAAACTCTGATACGAAGTGGAATGGCTGACGGACGGACGGACGGACGGACGGACGGACACGCCGTCAGCTTCTAAACGACGTTAATTTGGAGTGTTATTGTTTTGTCGAATTCGTTTGTTTACTCCCAGAACGATGGTAGCTGTCTGGAGCTTTTGAGGCGGTAGGTTTTTCCCTCGGTCGGGTATAGCGTGTGAATCATGGCTATGACAGCCCTGATCTAAAGTCCAAATGAAATGTTCGTATTGTACGAGCGATGTGTACTTGATGTCGTCGGAAAAAGTGATAAAATATGCGACCGTTCGGGAAGAAAGACCTATCATTTATTCATGAGTAACTGTACTTAATTTAAAATTTGTCAGTTTTAATCACCACGCTGTGTTCGGTTAACTGGCAAAAGTGATTAACTTGAACTTTCTGTTTCCTTATATGACGGAAGTAGCCGGCTCTAGGAACTCCAAAGATAATTAGTACTTCATTTGAAAAAAGAAACTTTTACCGCTGTCTTTGACAAAAAACCGTGAGTTACACTGTACATATCGATCGGGGTCTGTTAGTTTTTATGTTACCATGGTTACAACAACAAAGCATACGAAGAAACAATAAAACTTCATATATCGAAAAGTTAATGTGATAAAAATAAAATGCATTACTCTGTCATCGCTTTTCTTGTCAAACTTTAAAAGTGAATATTGTAGAAGTTAATTTCGATCGTGACAGACTTACATTTAGAATATGAAATAATATACGCTTCTACATATTATATTAACTATGCGTGTCTGAAATAACACCAAAATGGTGCTTCCTTGCGGCTGGTAAAGTCTGCGTGACAAACTCCAGTTGAAATCAGACCACTTCCGTTTTCCTCTATTCTCAAAATACAAAATTGCCCACGTTTCGAATTTATAAGCTTTTCTGTGACGTTGACATATCATGACTGTAACACCCAAGCGTTTGTGTGAACATGTACAGAGTAAAACAATACCTGACAACTCCTGCGGAGACAGCGAGGATGCGACCACGTTGTGGAATTTCAACGTTGGAAGTTTTATAGGAGATTAAACCGCTACTCTGTAGTCCTACTGCTGTCCCTTCTATTTAGTTTGGTGTGGCAGGTGATTTATCGACGGTTTTATCGGTCGTTAGTAGCACAGTGTTCTTTTGGGAATTTATAACATAAACTGCATCCGTACAAAAATATGCTTGATTAATGGTCCAAATTCGAATCAACCCTCTATAATATCACATGGCTTCAACCGTCTATAATATCACATGGCTTCAACTGTCTATAATATCACATGGCTTCAACCGTCTATAATATCACATGGCTTCAACCGTCTATAATATCACATGGCTTCAACCCTCTATAATATCACATGGCTTCAACTGTCTATAATATCACATGGCTTCAACCGTCTATAATATCACATGGCTTCAACCGTTTATAATATCACATGGCTTCAACCCTCTATGATATCACATGGCTTCAACCCTCTATAATATCACATGGCTTCAACCGTCTATAATATCACATGGCTTCAACCCTCTATAATATCACATGGCTTCAACTGTCTATAATATCACATGGCTTCAACCGTCTATAATATCACATGGCTTCAACCCTCTATAATATCACATGGCTTCAACCGTTTATAATATCACATGGCTTCAACTGTCTATAATATCACATGGCTTCAACCGTCTATAATAGCACATGGCTTCAACCGTCTATAATATCACATGGCTTCAACCCTCTATAATATCACATGGCTTCAACCCTCTATAATATCACATGGCTTCAACTGTCTATAATATCACATGGCTTCAACCGTCTATAATATCACATGGCTTCAACCGTCTATAATATTACATGGCTTCAACCCTCTATAATATCACATGGCTTCAACTGTCTATAATATAACATGGCTTCAACCGTCTATAATATCACATGGCTTCAACCCTCTATAATATCACATGACTTCAACCCTCTATAATATCACATGGCTTCAACCCTCTATAATATCGCATGGCTTCAACCGTCTATAATATCACATGGCTTCAACTGTCTATAATATCACATGGCTTCAACCGCCGTCTCTCAATACTGCCATGTAAAACATGTCACTGACGCTGTGTGTAATACGTGTTCTTAGCGACGTATGTAATACATCTACATGTAAGGGCATCTCATATCTAATACATGTAATTAGCGATGTGTGTAATTAGCGATGTATGTAATACATGTAATTAGCGATGCATGTAATACATGTAATTAGCGATGTATGTAATACATGTACATGTAATTAGCGATGTATGTAATACATGTAATTAGTGAGGTATGTTATACATGTATGTCACACACATAACAGTCGCCGTATGTCATAAAAATAACATTCGCTGTATGCCATACATATTAACAGTCTCTGAATACAATACATGTATAGCGATACCTCTGTAAACATGATTGTTAATTTGAACTGAGTTTATACTGGTTACTGTTTCAGTCTGGTATAAAGCACGTCCTCAGTTTGCCCCTATATCGATATTTAATTCTTAAACTACACCACGTGCTCTCGGATTTTATTATATGGCTGCAAATATTTGAATTTATTTTAGTTACTGAAGAAGATAACAGTGTAATTTGATCCGTTGGAATTGTCTAGAAGCCATGTCAGTAGCGAAACTGCTTTCTGTAAAATCACTATTAAACAGCTTGGCATCTTATCCCTTGAGAATGGAGAAAAGAAACTGGTTTTTAAAAGTCGCCATTTCAGGAAGGCTGTTACTGTTATCGAGTGCGAATGTATTTGGCTGTAACTCAGATGTCATAAGATACGTCGGCGTTATTTCAGGGTTGCCGACGTTAAGTTTGTCTCGTTGCTAACACCAGTGATATTAAATGGCCATAAAATTTCACTATATGGAACAATTATTAACATGTAGGCGTGATACAATGTCAGCCCAGATCTGGTCCACAGTATCCTTTATATATACGTAGTTCACGATATCAGCACATGTCCCGGATAGCCATCTACACGTGTATTCCCGGGACAACATGATGTCCCGGATAGCCATCTACAAGTGTATCCCCGGGACAACATGATGTCATGGATAGTCATCTACACGTGTATCCCCGGGACAACATGATGTCCCGGATAGTCATCTACACGTGTATCCCCGGGACAACATGATGTACCGGATAGTCATCTACACGTGTATCCCCGGGACAACATGATGTCCAAGATAGCCATCTACACGTGTGTCCCCAGGACACGTGATGTCCCGGATAGTCATCTACACGTGTATCCCCGGGACAACATGATGTCCCGGGCAGTCATCTACACGTGTATCCCCGGGACAACATGATGTCCCGGGCAGTCATCTGCACGTGTATCCCCGGGACAACATGATATCCCGCGCAGTCATCTACACGTGTATTCCCGGGACAACATGATGTCCAGGATAGTCGTCTACACGTGTATCCCCGGGACAACATGATGTCATGGATAGTCATCTACACGTGTATCCCCGGGACAACATGATGTCCCGGATAGTCATCTACACGTGTATCCCCGGGACAACATGATGTCCCGGGCAGTCATCTGCACGTGTATCCCCGGGACAACATGATGTCCCGGGCAGTCATATACACGTGTATCCCCGGGACAACATGATGTCCCGGGCAGTCATCTGCATGTGTATCCCCGGGACAACATGATGTCCCGGGCAGCCATCTACACGTGTATCCCCGGGACAACATGATGTCCAGGATAGTCGTCTACACGTGTATCCACAGGACAACATGATGTCCCGGATAGTCATCTACACGTGTATCCCCGGGACAACATGATGTCCAGGATAGTCGTCTACACGTGTATCCCCGGGACAACATGATGTCCAGGAAAGTCATCTACACGTGTATCCCCGGACAACATGATGTCCCGGATAGTCATCTACACGTGTATCCCCGGGACAACATATTGTCCAGGATAGTCGTCTACACGTGTATCCCCGGGACAACATCATGTCCAGGATAGTCAGCTACACGTGTATCCCCGGGACAACATGATGTCCAGGATAGTCGTCTACACGTGTATCCCCGGGACAACATGATGTCCAGGATAGTCATCTACACGTGTATCCCCGGGACAACATGATGTCCCGGATAGTCATCTACACGTGTATCCACGGGACAACATGATGTCCAAGATAGTCATCTACACGTGTATCCCCGGGACAACATCATGTCCCGGACTGTCGCCTACACTTGTATCCCCGGGACAACATGATGTCCAGGATAGTCATCTACACGTGTATCCCCGGGACAACATAATTTCCAGGATAGTCATCTACACGTGTATCCCAGGGTCAACATGATGTCCCGGGCAGTCATCACACGTGTATCCCCAGGACAACATGATTTCCCGTACATTCATCTATACGTGTATCCCCGGGACAACATGATGTCCCGTTAAGTCATCTATACGTGTATTCCCGGGATGGCGTGATGGCTGATTTTCCTTCGGTGATATTTTCTTTTTTTTGAAATAGCGAAACTTGCTGAGGGGATTTTCATTTCCTAGAAATGGTGTGTTGGTAGTACGTCTTCCATTAGCAAATCTTGTTTTCAAAACTAGATTACAACACAGAATGCACTTAATCTCGTCTGACGAGGTTCACTTGGAAATGGTATAGTGTATACTGCTATCTTTAAATTCCTTACTAAGTACCTAACTGTACAGGCCACATTAACAAATTGTGTCGTAGCCTACCCCCAGGCCTAGATATCAACTTTAATGATGAATCAACAAATTGTGTCGTAGCCTACCCCCAGGCCTAGATATCAACTTTAATGATGAATCAACAAATTGTGTCGTAGCCTACCCCCAGGCCTAGATATCAACTTTAATGATGAATCAACAAATTGTGTCGTAGCCTACCCCCAGGCCTAGATATCAACTTTAATGATGAATCAACAAATTGTGTCGTAGCCTACCCCCAGGCCTAGATATCAACTTTAATGATGAATCAACAAATTGTGTCGTAGCCTACCCCCAGGCCTAGATATCAACTTTAATGATGAATCAACAAATTGTCTCGTAGCCTACCCCCAGGCCTAGATATCAACTTTAATGATGAATCAGGTGAAGATACATGTACGTCTGTAAAATTGTTGTCTGTGATGTTTGAGGTTTTAATTAGATTCGGGAATGTTAAGTTCTGATGATGATACGAATAAAGCTATGTACGTTCTTAATAACAAAACTCATTACACAGCAATTGGAAGACGAACTATGCTGCGCCGACACCCAATACACTGTCTGTCGTAAAGATGTTACAACGCCGACAGTCTATACACTGTCTGTCACAAATATTTACAACGCCGACAGTCTATACACTGTCTGTCACAAAGATGTTATATCGCCAACAGTCTATACACTGTCTGTCACAAATATTTATAACGCCGACAGTCTATACACTGTCTGTCACAAAGATGTTATATCGCCGACAGTCTATACACTGTCTGTCATAAAGATGTTATAGCGCCGACAGTCTATACACTGTCTGTCATAAAGATGTTACAACGCCGACAGTCTATACACTGTCTGTCACAAAGATGTTACATCGCCGACAGTCTATACAATGCCTGTCACAAAGATGTTATAGCGCCGACAGTCTATACACTGTCTGTCACAAAGATACTACAGTGCCGACAGTCTATACACTGTCTGTCACAAAGATGTTACAACGCCGACAGTCTATACACTGTCTGTCACAAAGATACTACAGTGCCGACAGTCTATACACTGTCTGTCACAAAGATGTTACAACGCCGACAGTCTATACACTGTCTGTCACAAAGATGTTACATCGCCGACAGTCTATACAATGCCTGTCACAAAGATGTTATAGCGCCGAAAGTCTATACACTGTCTGTCACAAAGATACTACAGTGCCGACAGTCTTTACACTGTCTGTCACAAAGATGTTACAACGCCGACAGTCTTTACACTGTCTGTCACAAAGATGTTACAGCGCCGACAGTCTATACACTGTCTATCACAAAGATGTTTCAGCGCCGATAGTCTATACACTGCCTGTCACAAAGATGTTATATCGCCAACAGTCTATACACTGTCTGTCACAAATATTTACAACGCCGACAGTCTTTACACTGTCTGTCACAAAGATGTTACAACGCCGACAGTCTTTACACTGTCTGTCACAAAGATGTTACAACGCCGACAGTCTATACACTGTCTGTCACAAAGATGTTTCAGCGTCGACAGTCTATACACTGTCTGTCACAAAGATGTTATAGCGCCGACAGTCTATACACTGTCTGTCACAAAGATGTTACAACGCCGACAGTCTTTACACTGTCTGTCACAAAGATGTTACAACGCCGACAGTCTATACACTGTCTGTCACAAAGATGTTTCAGCGCCGATAGTCTATACACTGTCTGTCACAAAGATGTTACAACGCCGACAGTCTATACACTGTCTGTCACAAAGTTACTACAGCACCGACAGCCTATACACTGTCTGTCACAAAGATACTACAGCGCCGACAACCTATACACTGCCTGTCACAAAGATACTACAGCGCCGACAACCTATACACTGCCTGTCACAAAGATGTTATCGCGCCGACAGTCTATACACTGTCTGTCACAAAGATGCTATAGCGCCGACAGTCTATACACTATCTGTACCAAAGATACTACAGCGCCGACAGTCCATACACTGCCTGTCCCAAAGATGTTACAACGCCGACAGTCTATACACTGTCTGTCACAAAGATACCACAGTGCCGACAGTCTATACACTGTCTGTCACAAAGATACTACAGTGCCGACAGTCTATACACTGTCTGTCACAAAGATGTTACATCGCCGACAGTCTATACACTGTCTGTCACAAAGATACTACAGCCCCGACAGTCTATACACCGTCTGTCACAAAGATACTACAGCTCCGACAGTCTATACACTGTCTGTCACAAAGATGTTACAACGCCGACAGTCTATACACTGTCTGTCACAAAGATGTTACAACGCCGACAGTCTATACACTATCTGTACCAAAGATACTACAGCGCCGAAAGTCCATACACTGCCTGTCCCAAAGATGTTACAACGCCGACAGTCTATACACTGTCTGTCACAAAGATGTTACAACGCCGACAGTCTATACACTGTCTGTCACAAAGATACTACAGTGCCGACAGTCTATACACTGTCTGTCACAAAAATGTTATATCGCCGACAGTCTATACACTGTCTGTCACAAAGATGTTACAACGCCGACAGTCTATACACTGTCTGTCACAAAGATGTTACAGCGCCGATAGTCTATACACTGTCTGTCACAAAGATGTTACAGCGCCGACAGTCTATACACTGTCTGTCACAAAGATACTACAGTGCCGACAGTCTATACACTGTCTGTCACAAAGATGTTACAACGCCGACAGTCTATACACTGTCTGTCACAAAGATGTTACATCGCCGACAGTCTATACACTGTCTGTCACAAAGATGTTACATCGCCGACAGTCTATTCACTGTCTGTCACAAAGATGTTACATCGCCGACAGTCTATACACTGTCTGTCACAAAGATGTTACAACGCCGACAGTCTATACACTGTCTGTCACAAAGATGTTACAGCGCCGATAGTCTATACACTGTCTGTCACAAAGATGTTATATCGCCGATAGTCTATACACTGTCTGTCACAAAGATGTTACAACGCCGACAGTCTATACACTGTCTGTCACAAAGATGTTACAACGCCGACAGTCTATACACTGTCTGTCACAAAGATGTTACATCGCCGACAGTCTATACACTGTCTGTCACAAAGATGTTACATCGCCGACAGTCTATACACTGTCTGTCACAAAGATGTTACATCGCCGACAGTCTATACACTGTCTGTCACAAAGATACTACAGTGCCGACAGTCTATACACTGTCTGTCACAAAGATGTTACAACGCCGACAGTCTATACACTGTCTGTCGCAAAGATGTTACAACGCCGACAGTCTATACACTGTCTGTCACAAAGATGTTACAACGCCGACAGTCTATACACTGCCTGTCACAAAGATGTTATAGCGCCGACAGTCTATACACTGTCTGTCACAAAGATGTTACAACGCCGACAGTCTATACACTGTCTGTCACAAAGATGTTACAACGCCGACAGTCTATACACTGCCTGTCACAAAGATGTTATAGCGCCGACAGTCTATACACTGTCTGTCACAAAGATGTTATAGCGCCGACAGTCTATACACTGTCTGTCACAAAGATGCTACAGCGCCGACAGTCTATACACTGTCTGTCACAAAGATGTTATAGCGGCGATAGTCTATACACTGTCTGTCACAAAGATATTACAACGGCGACAGTCTATACACTGTCTGTCACAAAGAGATGTTATAACGGCGACAGTCTATACACTGTCTGTCACAAAGATGTTACATCGCCGACACCCTATACATTGTCTGTCACAAAGATACTACAACGCCGACAGTCTATACACTGCCCGTCACAAAGATGTTATAGCGCCGACAGTCTATACACTGTCTGTCACAAAGATGTTACAGCACCGACAGTCTATACACTGTCTGTCACAAAGATGTTACAGTACCGACAGTCTATACACTGTCTGTCACAAAGCTTTTACAACGCCGACAGTCTATACACTGCCTGTCACAAAGATGTTACAACGCCGACAGTCTATACACTGCCTGTCACAAAGATGTTATAGCGCCGACAGTCTATACACTGTCTGTCACAAAGCTTTTACAGCGCCGACAGTCTATACACTGTCTGTCATAAAGATGTTACAACGCCGACAGTCTATACACTGCCTGTCACAAAGATGTTATAGCGCCGACAGTCTATACACTGTCTGTCGCAAAGATACTACAACGCCGACAGTCTATACACTGCCCGTCACAAAGATGTTATAGCGCCGACAGTCTATACACTGTCTGTCACAAAGATGTTACATCGCCGACAGTCTATACACTGTCTGTCACAAAGATGTTACAACGCCGACAGTCTATACACTGTCTGTCACAAAGCTTTTACAGCGCCGACAGTCTATACACTGTCTGTCATAAAGATGTTACATCGCCGACAGTCTATACACTGTCTGTCACAAAGATGTTACAACGCCGACAGTCTATACACTGTCTGTCACAAAGATACTACAGCGCCGACAGCCAATACACTGCCTGTCATAAAGATGTTACAACGCCGACAGTCTATACATTGCCCGTCACAAAGATGTTATAGCGCCGACAGTCTATACTCTGCCTGTCACAAAGCTTTTACTGCGCCGACAGTCTATACACTGCCTGTCATAAAGATGTTACATCGCCGATAGTCTATACACTGTCTGTCACAAAGATGTTACATCGCCGACAGTCTATACACTGTCGGTCACAAAGATGTTATAGCGCCGACAGTCTATACACTGTCTGTCACAAAGATGTTATAGCGCCGACAGTCTATACACTGTCTGTCACAAAACTTTTACAGCGCCGACAGTCTATACACTGTCTGTCACAAAGCTTTTACAGCGCCGACAGTCTATACACTGCCTGTCACAAAGATGTTACAACGCCGACAGTCTATACACTGTCTGTCACAAAGATGTTACAACGCCGACAGCCTATACACTGTCTGTCACAAAGATGTTACAACGCCGACAGTCTATACACTGCCTGTCACAAAGATGTTACTATGCCTACAGCATATATACACTGCATGTCAAAAAGATGTTACAACGCCGACAGTCCATAGACTGCCTTTGGCACAGGGGCGAACCCTCAACTAAAAGCCCGGGGAAAGAACCCAAAGTCTTCCTGACAGGGGCGAACCCTCAACTCAAGGTCAGGGGAAAGAACCCAAAGCCTTCCTGACAGGGGCGAACCCTCAACCAAAGGTCAGGGGAAAGAACCAAAAGCCTTCTTCACAGGGGCAAGTTATAGTAACACGATATCATTATTATAGATAATAGATATATGTAGTGTGAGAGTATAGATATATGTAGTGTGAGAGTATAGATATATGTAGTGTGAGAGTATAGATATATGTAGTGTGAGAGTATAGATATATGTAGTGTGAGAGTATAGATATATGTAGTGTGAGAGTATAGATATATGTAGTGTGAGAGTATAGATATATGTAGTGTGAGAGTATAGATATATGTAGTGTGAGAGTATAGATATATGTAGTGTGAGAGTAATAGATATATGTAGTGTGAGAGTATAGATATATGTAGTGTGAGAGTATAGATATATGTAGTGTGAGAGTATAGATATATGTACTGTGAGAGTGTAGATATATGTAGTGTGAGAGTATAGATATATGTAGTGTGAGAGTAATAGATATATGCACTGTGAGAGTATAGATATATATACTGTGAGAGTATAGATATATGTACTGTGAGAGTACTAGATATATGTACTGTGAGAATAATATATATATGTACTGTGACAGTAATATATATATGTACTGTGAGAATAATAGATATATGTACTGTGACAGTAATAGATATATGTACTGTGAGAGTCTAGATATATGTACTGTGAGAGTATAGATATATGTACTGTGAGAGTAATAGATATATGTACTGTGAGAGTAATAGATATATGTACTGTGAGAGTAATAGATATATGTACTGTGAGAGTATAGATATATGTACTGTGAGAGTAATAGATATATGTACTGTGAGAGTAATATATATATGTACTGTGAGAGTAATAGATATATGTATTGTGAGATTAATAGATATAAGTACTGTGAGAGTAATAGATATATATGATGTGAGAGTAATAGATATAATATTATGTACTGTGAGAGTAATAGATATATGTACTGTGAGATTAATTAATATATGTACTGTGACAGTAATAGATATATGTACTGTGAGAGTAATAGATATATGTACTGTGAGATTAATTAATATATGTACTGTGACAGTAATAGATATATATACTGTGACAGTAATAGATATATGTACTGTGACAGTAATAGATATATATGATGTGAGAATAATAGATATATATGATGTGAGAGTAATAGATATATATACTGTGAGAATAATAGATATATGTACTGTGAGAGTAATAGATATATGTACTGTGAGAGTAATAGACATATGTACTGTGAGAGTAATAGATATATGTACTGTGACAGTAATAGATATATATGCTTTGATACCATCCCTTCGTCACATAAGTTGCTGTAGTGTTTTGTGTACTACTTGACAATCTGTTTGTAATTATATGTCTGTTCTTGAAATTGAAACAATCCATTTATATCTGCCTCAAGACAAGTATTCTTATAAAGTCCCACGAGATAGGCTGTAAACAGTTCGTCTTTTCAATGATAAATCCACAAATGTATTCGATTTTAGCTTAAATTTTAGTTTTTTCTTCTCTTGAGTATTTCTCAATGCGATAGCAAAGAAAGAAAATAAATGCATTTACAGACATTGGGAAGTTTAAAGACAAATTCGATTTGTAAATGTCTTTGTAAATGTCTTAACTATAAAACATTTAATGGTTTGAACTGTGAGCATGTAATCGATAGGCTGTACAGAGAAACACGTCACTTCCTTATCAAACATTTTATCTCCTCTCCTGTGCAGTGTTCTGATAAAACTACTCTTTATCATACTATGTTCCGACTTACGGTTTTTTACAATAATTAAATCTTGTAATTCAACCCCATATAATATTTCTATGGTTAGGAATCACTCGAATGATCGTGTAAATCACGTGGTTACCAAATGTGTGGCACTTCAATGGCTAAGAGCTCACCGGAAATTGTGTCAACTATACGTCATCAGTTATGTTTGTTTTAATGATCAATCTATTAATAGAATATTCTCCTGGCTTGGGGCTGCGATAGAGATTCTTCCATACTTCACAGTGTGATCTTGTGGTTGCTAGGGTAGTGTCATCATTTTATGTAGTGTAACCATGTCGTAAAATTATTCATTCTGTAAAAGTGGTATTTTTCACTAATGAATGAAAAATATCACTTTTTCGGATTTGACCAATCAGAACACTGATTACAAACGACAATGGAGAAGATTAAGATTTGTCTATGGCTCTCCGACATGTTATATGACGTAAGATAGAACACATAACGTCGCGATTCGGCGTACATTGATGAGCCGTGGACAGGAGACCGCAATGAGTTCTGGGAGAGATTGAGCCACCTTGGTATATTTAAGGACTGTACCCCATTTTGACTGCCTGTACGGTAGTATGCCCGCAGTTTGCAACGAACATTTCCTATGGTTAGCGCTCCATAGGATATGTTCATTGCAAACTGCGGGCATACTACCGTATACGCAGTCAAATTAAGGCACAATCCTAGTACACATCAAACAAATCGTTTAAATACAGTACGAAGGAAATAAAATCCAGGTTGTGTTGCGACGTTGGTAACTACGGCAGCCGTTGTTGCTAACATAATATAGTTCCAGTGAATCTACATAAAGACACCAGTATTGTTAAAAAAATTAAAGAACCAACTCAACATTTTTGTTTAATACCATTTACTTTTTTAATCAATTCATATATTCACAATCCACCATTTCCGTCTCGAATTACAAATGTAACTATACTTGTCAAGCACAGCATAAAATAGCTCAGTTGTGAAATTCCCCAGGCATTGCGGACCTATTTATAACACGAACAGGTCGGCAATCTTTGCCTCCAATCACGCAACGTGTTACTTTGAAAAACAGCCAATCAGAATGCTGGAAACAAACGATTGTTGGGCATCTCTTTGTTTACAATATGGCAGACGAGATACCGCAACAACGTTTCGCTACAATAAACGAGGAGGAATTAAAAGATATTTTCAAGAAAAAAGACTTGTTGAATACCCGGAAAAATACTTCAGGTCCATCAAAACTATTCCGACCATATTTAAGTGTCAAAGGTCAGTCTGCATGCCGACTTGAAAATTTTAGTCAGCATGATTTGGACAGGAGCCTTGAGATTTTTTTATGCAGTTGTTTTAGTTGGCCATATTACAAAGCAGGTATTGTCTTTTGTGTTCGGTGTACACGAGACTATACGGACCTGGCCTCGATAAACAAACTCTAGACCAGGTCCATACAGTCTCGTGTACACCTTCACAGAAGACAATACTGTAATTGTATAATGTACACTGCTTCGCCGCTTTATACAGTACTGTACATACATGTACATACTAACATTCTGATTGTTGGATCCTTTTGTATGAACATACCAAATGAAAACAACAATTATTTTGACCTTGAAAACACTATGAATACAGTATGAAAACGTTGTTTCACGTGCTGATTTTCCAAACATTATTACGTCTGAAAAATATTTCCCGTTTCATTTCCGTAAATTACGTTTTCTTTGCCATCTACTAACAGAAAATAATTCTAATTCAACACGAATTATTGTATTTGATGTTATTTTATGTCTTTTTTTTGGTTGGAATAAAAGCAAACGAGAAAAAAACACACAAAAAACGGCAGGAAACTGCAGAGCGGAAGGACACAGTAAACGGTGATGCGTTGGCAGGATCACCGGCTGTCTATCAATTTAGCGTCTTTTCGTATATAGTTATAAAAAGTCAAAATTTAAAAATGGATCTGATTATTCTAAATGATCCTTATGTAGATATATGAATTGAATTGTTTGTTTTCATTTCCATGGCGGTTATGAATAACAGTAGCTTTCTACATATCTTCCGAGGTGCAGTATAATGAAAACTAAATCCATTCAATCCCTATATGTACACTGCTTCGCCGTCTTGACCTATGTGTTGAGTGATTCATTCTTTCAATTTCTGCCCATAGTTTGTTTCCTACATAGAGATCACGTGATATCCATCTACCTGCGTTTAAACATATCCCATACTTTAGTAAGAGAAATCATTATACATACATTACAACGGATACAGCGACCACTCGTTGCGAGTAAAGATACGGTCACAGTATTTTAGTATTTCAGTATTCCACAAATTACAACAAAAAGTATTTCTTCATGTTGTGGTATGATTAGAATTAAAATGTCATACATTAATAGATAATAAATATTCCTCATCAAAAGGAGTAATTATTATTTACTTATAGTCCGCCAAGCATCTTTAGACAGCAATGTTATTCCGTGTAGTCTGCGCATGTGTGGTGTTTGGTTGTCGAAATAGATCAGCTCGCACTTGCTTAAGTTTTTAATATTTTTCTCCTCCGTGGCAAATTCGTGTTGGAGATTTAGGAGACTTCATATCAACAATAGACAATGATTGATATCTGTTGGAGGAAACAGAAAACCTTCGTCAGTAATGTTTATCGATTCGACAGGCAATGGGAGACTTCTAAAATTCTTATCTCAGACTTATATGGACACGCGTCATGAAAGAGTGATCACGTCTCCACGTCGAACACGAAACGCTTTCCTCATATCGACATCTCTCAAACAGATATATGTTGACTTTGACGTATGGACGTATGCGTAAAGTAAGCTCATTTTCCCAAGGGGGCGCTCAATGAAATCTTATTGAATCACGCGCGTGAAAAATCATCCAGAATCCCCTGGGACCGGATGTGACGACAGACTGATGCTTTGGTCAGATAATATCCGTCTGTCGATATTTTCACGCGCACGCTATACTCAGCAGTTCAGCAGATAAAACCAACTTTTTGTTTCGGCGGATCGCCCGCATTAAACGAAAACAAAAGTGCAGAAAACTTAAAATATCTGCATAACGCACTTAAAATGTCTATGTTCCCCTAACGACGAATCAGATGATCGATATATTTCTTTTGTCAAAGGTTCTGTCCCTGGTAACGTTTACGTGATCGTCATGCCATCTTTATTCTCCTACAATATAATATCCAAATGTCATCATGAGGGTCACAAAATGTACCAAAAGTTCGGGCGCACTGTACCATACTCATCAACTCTTCGTATACCTCAAGGGTGCTGTAAGGAAATAGGCGGTCGCGGAGAATACTTGTAAATTACAATCTGACTTTATGGAGGCGTTACGATATACGGACAGGACACGATACATGTATATAGAGAACAAAATACCTAAAATAATGTAGAATGCGTCACGTTTGGTCGAAAGTTTTATTAAAAATATGAGGTAATCTCGGTCTAGAAATGTTATCATTGGTGATTCCAGCGTACAGCAATGACGTCATAAAGCAGTTTTGGTGTCGATTTAAAACTCATGTTACGATACAATTAAAAAGGAATCTGATATAATTGGAGCAGTAAACCAATACGAACCACTCCGGGCGGTGGCCATTTATTTACGGCAACGTTTACCGTGTTATGTGGCATTTAGGTTATCAGGACCACGCGAGCGTTCGTGACATGGAGATTCTCCGTACACATTGGAGACACAGTCCCTGGGCGGTGTAGACACAAAACTTGTGCATTGCATGTCGTCGTGCTTCTCATAGGAGAATCTCCGCTTCGTGTATGAAATATGCATTGTCTGGTTATTTCATAAACTCGGGTCGCAGACAAAAATCCTTGATTAAAACACCAGTAACGTGTGTACATCGCATTTCGTAGACGTGTCGCTGACAACGTCCAAATAACACGGTTTCTTTTAATGGCACGGAGCAGACGACATTTGGTCATTTTCCCGCCTTTCTTATTCCTAGATTTCAGTTTTGACCTCCTCCTCCTCTCCCCCTCCACCTCCTCCTGATAGTCTATTACAAAGAGGTGTAACTTCTCACATGCCGAAGCCTATCGCATGATAAGGTTTTTGGACACCCCATCTTCTTCCACAACACAGTATTTAGTTCATGTTATCATATGACTGCGGCTACATTGTAGTTCCGGTTCAGAGGGTCCAAATTAGTTGTGATGTGTCATTTATGTCATGCATGAGTGAATATTTACGATCACCAAAGGGACACTAGTACTGAGTATAACTATAATAACAGTAGAATATTTACTGAAGGATCGCGTCACATCTACCAGCACTCCGTACCTCGTAGATCTTGTCTTTGGACGAGGAATTTATAGTACTAGACTTTACTCTCACCGTCATATCAGTATCCTATAGAGATTAAAAGCTTGTCGCGTACTACAATGTTAGATAATAGGTCGCCAAGGTCACAGTGTCATATTTGTCGAAACATTCAACCGATCTTTTTCTGAAGAGCCGGAAGTGACGATATTTGGTCAGTAGATTGTTGTAATGCTCCTATCGACAAATCATGTAGTAGAATAGGCTCTGTCAGTAAAATTGCGTATCCGCCATCTTGGATTTTGAAATCTACAAACAGATATAGTAGGATAATAGAGACCGGGCGTTCCCGGGCATATTTTACCAGGTAATGATCACACCTGGCACCGTTCTGATTGCACCGACATCAAGCAAATCCCTGTTTCTCTTAAAGTTTCCACGAGAAACACAAAACTGAGGCGGAAAGTGCTACATAATCTCTGCTGTCAAGCGACAAGATAGCATGCTTTCAACATGTTCGGTGGTTTTGAGCCATTGAATTCTTCACAGGAGAAAGTTTTACCGTTAATGATATACAGATCTACTGATTTATTTCAGAATCGGGGAAAAATTACTAAAGTAGAAGCAGATTTAAAGGTTTATTTTGAATGTGTATGCACTTAGTCAGGGACAGGCAAACTACACCTTAAGGAACGGAGAGGAAACAGGTTTACAAAAGCGTGGAGTGAAACGCACCATGAGGCATTTATAAATCCAGTGTCACCATTTAGCCACTTTTTTCGGCTATAATAAGATCAGTACATGGAGAGGCCCATAGAGTAGTTATCAAAACTGATAAGTCCTCCTATTTTGCCGCCCCGCAAGTTTCGATGACGTCACGAATATTTTGCATTTCTCATGAATATCATTGAGTGGGGCGAGCTTTTTTCTCCACCTGCAATCATTGATCAGCACAAGGTCAACGTTTTGTATTTTTTCAAAAATCATAGATAATAGGATGACATTATCGAGATAACAGAGGCTTGCCGACAAAACACTGGCTATAGTTGGTGAGAGTTAAAACATATTACCACCAGGAGACGGGATGGTTATCATATAGTATACATTTTGTTACTTGACTCTCCATTTAAATGTTAATTAAGTAATTTCGGTCCCAACACCTTCGGGAAGGATTTTTGGCTGTTGACTAATATGGCATGAAACAGCTGTATAATGTTACATGACGATCTCTGTAAACGTGAATTAAGTATTTTAGTAACAAGTCGGTTAACAGTCGGAACGCTTTACCGTATGGCTGCTTCAGGGTGGCTTGATGATATATTAGACGAGTTTATTCTCTTTTGCATTATTTAGATAGCTTATATATTAATTTACGTTATTCAGGTGACAAAACAGTGACTATTGACTGATAAGGCATGAAACAATTGACATAGCAATTATTTCATGCCAAAATTTACTTTTATAAAGATAAAGTTGACCTTGACCCATTTTGAGATTTGTTTGCAAAGATTATTGGATGACATGATAAAGGTACATTGGACCTCTTGTTGATCACTGGAGCAGTTTACATATTTTTTTTTACAATGTCGTTATCTTTTCGTGACCTGGCGACGTGACCTGTATACGCAGTGTCTGCCATTATCGCCCGAGTCTATCATAAACATTTTACAACCATACACCGACTTTAATTCTGCTCAAAACAGTCCATATACCGTATGCACGCGATTCTGTAGTGGATTTCGACTGTGATGTTGTAACATCGGACGATTTAACAGTGGTATAACGTTGGACACTTAATTACCAGTATAAACAGGGCGTGTTCCAACATCCTCGAACGCTTGGAGTTTGCAAATTAACACACGATGGAGACTTATCGAGATCCAGATGATAGAGATACCAAGTATCTATACAGGTGGGTTGGAATTGGGGATTAATAGAATTTTTCACTCCCTTGGGAGTCAGACAGAGGGTTTCAACCCGAGTGTTGAGGCTCTTAAGCTTAAGAATGTTACCCCGAGGTTTGAGATCTTCTGTCTCAGTCACAGTGGGTTGAATGATTATTGATCTATTACCATGTTTACCCTCTTATGTATCTTAACATTGCTGTTTTATCATTGCCAGTCAATGTTGCCATGACGTCATTGTCTTGTTGCTGCGACGTCGTACAATTGTTGAGAACGTGCAAGTAGCTTGTCTCAACCCTACGGTGAGACTTATAGAATCTTTACATCCTTCGGGGTGAGACAGGGGAATCTCCCTTGTGGGTGGGTGGGGGGGGGGGTATTCCCTGTCTCACTTCCATGGAGAGAATGGGGTTTTTTCTCTCTTACCCTCTTTACCCTCTTTACACTCCTATGAATCTAATATTACCGTTATATAAGTGCAAGGCAATGTTGACGTGACGTGATTTAATTGTTGACGTGACGTCATTGTGTTGTAGCCGCGACTTCATGCAAATGTTGCGAACATGCAAAGAGCATGTGTAGCTTATCTCAACCTTAGGGTTGGACTTATAGAATATGTCACACCCTCGGGAGTGAGACACGGGGGTCTCAACAAGAATGGGATGATTATTAAGTTTCATGTTTCATTCCCTAGTCGGTGAATGATTACTTTTCTCTTACCCTGTTTACCCTCGTATCTCTTAAATACTATCGTAACATCAATGCAAGACAATGGTGACGTGACGTGATTGAACTGTCGACGTGATGTCATTGTATTGTTGCAGTGACGTTAAACAATTGTTGAGAACGTGCAAAGACCACGTGAAGCTGGTCTCAAACCTAGGATGAGATATGAAAACCTCACGCCGGTAAAATTGTGTATATCCATGTCCAGGGTAAGAGAAATAGAGGTCCCCAACGAGTGACGGTTGTTTATCGTGTTTATCTAACTCTCGTTAATTAATTTTCATATTTAGGAAGGACACGAGTTTTAGCGAACTGCCTTTCCTACATTTGAAAATCAACTAACGAGAGTTAGATAAACATAACAATTAAACAACCATCACTCGTTGAAGAACATGTTTATCCCATGACTAGCAACTAAATTTCATGAACCAAATCACTACGCTACAAAATATAGTTCGTGATGAAGAAAGTTTATTATCTATTTTAGATGCACGATTCATATCATCAATACCACATTTGTAAATGATACAAATTTACAAAACGAAATATTAGTTTGACAATCCTTGTATCTGTGTGTAAAATGACTCCGCTCAAATATATTCAAAGACGAACATCGTCACCGCGAAGTCGAACGTCACCGCTGAATATTAGACTATGGCTTAACTATTATCAGATTCAATTATCGGTCCTTTCCTGGATATCGTACATGAAGGTATGCTATTACTGGTTATGGTGATTCATTCATGACACGATGCATTTCAACAACTATTTCGGACACCGAGCTGGAGAAAATATCATTCCAAGCCTCGTGGCAAACACTCGGCGAGGCTTGTGTTTGTGAACATAAAAATCTCTTCACATCTCTGTACAGGTGTCGAGGTGTCTGATATCTCACCTAGTAGAGTAAAACAAAATCCGGATTTTTCTCGTTTGGTTTGTTGAGTTGGTTCGTTTATTGCACGAACTCACCCAACTATTTGAAGAACTGTAAACATGTGTTGATGTGAGGCCGACATAACGACCATGTGATTTTGCTATGCTACTGGTTTATTATATTAGAACATGCTTTATAGCTGTGTCAGCACGATCATCTTATCATTATTATATTAATGCTGTGTGTTGTACACGTAATATAAAGAATCTTGTTCTCACGAGAATGCTGAATCAATCTCTATCTGAACATTTGTTTTAATAGCGTACACTATCAGGGGTTACTAGCATTGTTTTCTCCTTCATCATTGTAATTTACGTAAAACTGCCATCGGTGGCGTTGTATTCTCAATGCCGCAGTTGTTAATAGCCATTTATTTTTAAAATGGCAACCGTCTCAAGATCTTTCGGAGGCTTTATTTAAGATTGACGTATCGTAAAAAAAATATCCGAATGAAAATGTTGATTAGACTGGTCCCCTCCCTTAGTTCTCTACTCTCCGTCAGGGCTCCGCTCCGCTCACAAGGACCAGTATATGAAACATGTCGATTTTTCATTGGTTAACTTCTACATCCGGTGACGTGCGTATTGCTTATTTAAGACGCGCACACGAAGCGATGGGTTTCAGAGACAAGAGTAGATATACCCTTGATCAATAAACAAGCGAAGAGGATCTTAAGTTTCGCTTTTTGGAATGACATCACACAAACAGCGTCCATTGTGCTTATTGCAGTGACACCATTGACGCTCTTTTCTTCTGCTGACGTAATCATCTCCATGATGACATAACATGCGCAATAAAGATGTGCACACGCTGTAGAAGGAATTCCTGCTCAAGATGGTTACTCGCTACCGGTCCCCCTGTAAAGCATACTCGAGGAGGGTACCAATCTAAATGTCGATGTATGCGCCCTCTGGCGTTCTCAAAACACGTAGGAAAGCACATGCTCCAAGACGTCCTCCCTAAAACGATACCGATAATGTTACGATATGTTGATGTTGTTTTTCGCGTCGCCCTCTGCTTACCATTAGACGCCTTTTTTGCTTGTTTACGTCCCAACAGGGTGAAATCAGCTGTTAAATCCATCAGTGCTTTTTTCTTTGAATTGAATCTCTGATGTTAATACTCCAATTCCGATTAGCCAGAGATCCTTGTATGTCAGGAAGTCAACTAAAAAGCTGCATGACCACCGACGAAGATAGTTAATTATGACTTTTCCAGGAAGTCTCATTATAACTCTATCGACCAGTTAATGGTTGCAGCTAAATACCCAGGTGGATTCGCCTTGTCACGTGGCAGGGATTTCTCTGTAGAAACAGATCAATATACCTCGATGTTATATCTTTCAAATGACAACGTTTCATTAAATTGACAATTCAAGATAAATCCAGAACATAAACGCATAATCCGGCTTTTAGACGTGGAGTAGAATCCGCTGTGTTATTACAACGGAAGCGCGATACATCTTATCTGCTATCGCCGGAACCGTGGGCCACGTGTACCCCCTTACTGCTCGACTAGAAATCAATCTTTTCCAATGGCATTTCGATTTGTTTAAGGTAATTTGACAGCATCAAATAAAACAGTTCAATAAACTTTAATTAAGAGGACAAAAACCGTCATTAAGACATGAATTTTTCATCGGTATTTTTTATTTCCTTTGGAGCTTTGCCCTGTGAATAAAAGACGCGGTAGAAAGTCTCCGATTCTTCAGGAACCTAGGTTTAGTCACCTTTTACAACATACATTTAGATACATATACATCACAGAAGGGGTACTGGTGATGACTACCTCACAGAGGGGGTACTGGTGATGACTACCTCACAGAGGGGGTACTGGTGATGTCTACCTCACAGAAGGGGTACTGGTGATGACCGTACCTCACAGAAGGGGTACTGGTGATGACTACCTCACAGAAGGGGTACTGGTGATGACTACCTCACAGAAGGGGTACTGGTGATGACTACCTCACAGAAGGGGTACTGGTGATGTCTACCTCACAGAAGGGGTACTGGGTGATGACTACCTCACAGAAGGGGTACTGGTGATGTCTACCTCACAGAAGGGGTACTGGTGATGACTCGTACCCTCACAGAAGGGGTACTGGTGATGACGTACCTCACAGAAGGGGTTACTGGTGATGACCGTACCTCACAGAAAGGGGTACTGGTGATGGCTACCTCACAGAAGGGGTACTGGTGAGGACTACCTCACAGAAGGGGTACTGGTGATGTCTACCTCACAGAAGTGGGTACTGGTGATGACGCGTAACATCACAGAAGGGGTACTGGGTGATGACTTAACCTCACAGAAGGGGTTACTGGTGAAGGTCTACCTCACAGAAGGGGTCAGGTGATGACTACCGTCATAGAAGGGGTACTGGTGATTGACCGTACATCACATAAGGGGTTACTGGTGATGACCGTACAATCAACAGAAGTGGTACTGGTGATTGACCGTACATCACAGAAGGGGTACTGGTGGATGACTACCTCACAGAAAGTGGTACTGGTGATGACTACCTCACAGAAGGGGTACTGGTGATGACCGTACATCACAGAGGGGGTACTGGTGATGACTACCTCACAGAAGGGGTACTGGTGATGACCGTACTTCACAGAAGGGGTACTGGTGATGACCGTACATCACAGAAGGGGTACTGGTGATGACCGTACATCACAGAAGGGGTACTGGTGATGACTACCTCACAGAAGTGGTACTGGTGATGACTACCTCACAGAAGGGGTACTGGTGATGACCATACCTCACAGAAGGGGTACTGGTGATGACTACCTCACAGAAGGTGGTACTGGTGATGACTACCTCACAGAAGGGGTACTGGTTGATGACTACCACACAGAAGGGGTACTGGTGATGGCTACCTCACAGAAGGGGTAACTGGTGATGACTAACCTTCACAGAAGGGGTACTGGTGATGACTACCTCACAGAAGGGGTACTGGTGATGACCGACCTCACAGAAGTGGTACTGGTGATGACTACCTCACAGAAGGGGGTACTGGTGATGACTACCTCACAGAAGGGGGTACTGGTGATGACTACCTCACAGAAGGGGTACTGGTGATGACTACCTCACAGAAGGGATACTGGTGATGACCTGTACCTCACAGAAGGGGGTACTGGTGATGACTACCTCACAGAAGGGGTACTGGTGATGACTACCACACAGAAGGGGTACTGGTGATGACTGTACCTCACAGAAGGGGTACTGGTGATGACTACCTCACAGAAGGGGTACTGGTGATGACTACCTCACAGAAGGGTACTGGTGATGACTACCTCACAGAAGGGGTACTGGTGATGACTACCTCACAGAAGGGGTACTGGTGATGACTACCTCACAGAAGGGGTACTGGTGATGACTACCTCACAGAAGGGGTACTGGTGATGACCGTACCTCACAGAAGGGGTACTGGTGATGACTACCTCACAGAAGGGGTACTGGTGATGACTACCTCACAGAAGGGGTACTGGTGATGACCGTACCATCACAGAAGGGGTACTGGATGATGACTACCTCACAGAAGGGGTACTGGTGATGACTACCTCACAGAAGGGGTACTGGTGGATGACCGTACATCACGAAGGGGTACTGGTGATGACCGTACCTCACAGAAGGGGTACTGGTGATTACTACCTCACAGAAGGGGTACTGGTGATGACCGTACATCACAGAAGGGGTACTGGTGATGACGTACATCACAGAAGGGGTACTGGTGATGACTACCATCACAGAAGGGGTACTGGTGATGACTACCTCACAGAAGGGGTACTGGTGATGACGTACCTCACAGAAGGGGTACTGGTGATGACGTACATCACAGAAGGGGTACTGGTGATGACTACCTCACAGAGGGGGTACTGGTGATGACTACCTCACAGAAGGGGTACTGGTGATGACTACCTCACAGAAGGGGTACTGGTGATGACTACCTCACAGAAGGGGTACTGGTGATGACTTACCTCACAGAAGGGGGTACTGGTGATGACTACCTCACAGAAGGGGTACTGGTGATGACTACCTCACAGAAGGGGTACTGTGATGACCGTACCTCACAGAAGGGGGTACTGGTGATGACTACCTCACAGAAGGGGTACTGTGATGACTACCTCACAGAAGGGGTACTGGTGATGACCGTACCTCACAGAAGGGGTACTGGTGATGACTACCTCACAGAAGGGGTACTGGTGATGACCGTACCTCACAGAGGGGTACTGGTGATGACTACCTCACAGAAGGGGTCACTGGTGATGACTTACCTCACAGAAGGGGTACTGGTGATGACCGTACCTCACAGAAGGGGGTACTGGTGATGACCGTACCTCACAGAAGGGGTACTGGTGATGACGTACCTCACAGAAGGGGTACTGGTGATGACGACCTCACAGAAGGGGTACTGGTGAATGACTACCTCACAGAAGGGGTACTGGTGATGACGTACCTCACAGAAGGGGTACTGGTGATGACCGTACCTCACAGAAGGGGGTACTGGTGATGACTTACCTCACAGAAGGGGTACTGGTGATGACGTACCTCACAGAAGGGGTACTGGTGATGACTACCTCACAGAAGGGGTACTGGTGATGACTACCTCACAGAAGGGGTACTGTGATGACCGTACCTCACAGAAGGGGTACTGGTGATGACTACCTCACAGAAGGGTACTGGTGATGACTACCTCAACAGAAGGGGGTACTGGTGATGACTACCTCACAGAAGGGGTACTGGTGATGACTGTACCTCACAGAAAAGGGGTACTGGTGATGACTACCTCACAAGGGGTACTGGTGCTGACCGTACCTCACAGAAGGGGTACTGGTGGATGACTACCTCACAGAAGGGGTACTGGTGATGACTTACCTCACAGAAGGGGTACTGGTGAGGACCGTACCGTCACCAGAAGGGGTACTGGTGATGACTGTACCGCTCACAGAAGGGGTACTGGTGGATGACCGTACCTCACAGAAGGGGGTACTGGTGATGACCGTACCTCACAGAAGGGTAACATGGTGATACTACCCTCACAAGGGGTACTGGTGATGACTAACTGTGACACCTCACAGAAGGGGGGTACGGTGATGACCGTCCCTCACAGGGGGGGGAGGTTTTGGGATGACTACCCACAAAGGGGTACTGGGAGACCGACCTACAGAAGGGTAATGTGAGACTACCCAAGGGGGGTACTGGTGATTACCCGGTAAACCTCAAAAAGGGGGTTTAGGGAAACCTTTACCTCAAAAAGGGGGGTAGTTGATGATACTCACAGAAGGGGAAAGGTTTCCCACCTCACAAAGGGGGGTAGGGTGATGCTCCTAAAAGGGGAAAAATTGTACCCCCCCAAAAAGGGTTCTGTTGACTTCCTCAACAGAAGGTACTGGGATGACACCTCCAGAGGGACGGTGATGCCACACGAGGGTGGTGATACTACCTACATAAGGTGGTGTGACGTATCGAAGGGTACTACGTGATACTCCTCACAGAAGGGGTCTGGTATGACTACCCACAGAAGGGGTATGGTGATGACTACTCCACAGAAGGGGTATTGATACACCGTACCTTCACAATAAGAGGGGTACTGGTGATGACCTGTACCTTCACCGAAGGGGTACTGGTGATGACTTACCTCACAGAAAGGGGTACTGGTTGATGACCGTACCATCACAGAAGGGGTACTGGTGATGACTACCTCACAGAAGGGTGTACTGGTGATGGACCGTACCTTCACAGAAGGGGTACTGGTGATGACTGACTTCACAGAAGGGGGCTACTGGGGATGACTGACCGCACATGAAGGGGGTACGGTGATGACTACCTCCGATGGTACTGTGAGACTACCTACACAGAAGGGGTACTGGTGATGACTACCTCACAGAAGGGGTTCCTGTTGATGACCCGTACCTCACAGAAGGGGTACTGGTGTGATTGACTACCTCACAGAAGGGGCTACTGGTGATGACTACCCATACAGAGGGGGTACTGGTGATGACTACCTCACAGAAGGGGTACTGGTGATGACTACCTCACAGAAGGGGTACTGGTGATGACTACCTCACAGAAGGGGTACTGGTGATGACTACCTCACAGAAGGGGTACTGGTGATGACTACCTCACAGAAGGGGTACTGGTGATGACTACCTCACAGAAGGGGTACTGGTGATGACTACCTCACAGAAGGGGTACTGGTGATGACTACCTCACAGAAGGGGGTACTGGTGATGACGTACCTCACAGAAGGGGTACTGGTGATGACGTACCTCACAGAAGGGGTACTGGTGATGACTACCTCACAGAAGGGGTACTGGTGATGACTACCTCACAGAAGGGGTACTGGTGATGACTACCTCACAGAGGGGGTACTGGTGATGACCGTACCTCACAGAAGGGGTACTGGTGATGACTACCTCACAGAAGGGGTACTGGTGATGACCGTACCTCACAGAAGGGGTACTGGTGATGACTACCTCACAGAAGGGGTACTGGTGATGACTACCTCACAGAAGGGGTACTGGTGATGACTACCTCACAGAAGGGGTACTGGTGATGACCGTACCTCACAGAAGGGGTACTGGTGATGACCGTACCTCACAGAAGGGGTACTGGTGATGACTACCTCACAGAAGGGGTACTGGTGATGACTACCTCACAGAAGGGGTACTGGTGATGACTACCTCACAGAAGGGGTACTGGTGATGACCGTACCTCACAGAAGGGGGTACTGGTGATGACTACCTCACAGAAGGGGTACTGGTGATGACCGTACCTCACAGAAGGGGTACTGGTGATGACTACCTCACAGAAGGGGTACTGGTGATGACTACCTCACAGAAGGGGTACTGGTGATGACCGTACCTCACAGAAGGGGTACTGGTGATGACCGTACCTCACAGAAGGGGTACTGGTGATGACTACCTCACAGAAGGGGTACTGGTGATGACCGTACCTCACAGAAGGGGTACTGATGACGGTTACCTCACAGAAGGGGTACTGGTGATGACCGTACCTCACAGAAGGGGTACTGGTGATGACTACCTCACAGAAGGGGTACTGGTGATGACTACCTCACAGAAGGGGTACTGGTGATGACTACCTCACAGAAGGGGTACTGGTGATGACTACCTCACAGAAGGGGTACTGGTGATGACTACCTCACAGAAGGGGTACTGGTGATGACTACCTCACAGAAGGGGTACTGGTGATGACCGTACCTCACAGAAGGGGTACTGGTGATGACTACCTCACAGAAGGGGTACTGGTGATGACCGTACCTCACAGAAGGGGTACTGGTGATGACTACCTCACAGAAGGGGTACTGGTGATGACGTACCTCACAGAAGGGGTACTGGTGATGACTACCTCACAGAAGGGGTACTGGTGATGACCGTACCTCACAGAAGGGGTACTGGTGATGACTACCTCACAGAAGGGGTACTGGTGATGACTACCTCACAGAAGGGGTACTGGTGATGACCGTACCTCACAGAAGGGGTACTGGTGATGACTACCTCACAGAAGGGGTACTGGTGATGACCGTACCTCACAGAAGGGGTACTGGTGATGACTACCTCACAGAAGGGGTACTGGTGATGACTACCTCACAGAAGGGGTACTGGTGATGACTACCTCACAGAAGGGGTACTGGTGATGACTACCTCACAGAAGGGGTACTGGTGATGACTACCTCACAGAAGGGGTACTGGTGATGACTACATCACAGAAGGGGTACTGGTGATGACTGTACATCACAGAAGGGGTACTGGTGATGACTACCTCACAGAAGGGGTACTGGTGATGACTGTACCTCACAGAAGGGGTACTGGTGATGACTGTACATCACAGAAGGGGTACTGGTGATGACTACCTCACAGAAGGGGTACTGGTGATGACTACCTCACAGAAGGGGTACTGGTGATGACTACCTCACAGAAGGGGTACTGGTGATGACTACCTCACAGAAGGGGTACTGGTGATGACCGTACATCACAGAAGGGGTACTGGTGATGACTACCTCACAGAAGGGGTACTGGTGATGACTGTACCTCACATGAAGGGGTACTGGTGATGACTACCTCACAGAAGGGGTACTGGTGATGACCGTACCTCACAGAAGGGGTACTGGTGATGACTACCTCACAGAAGGGGTACTGGTGATGACCGTACCTCACAGAAGGGGTACTGGTGATGACTACCTCACAGAAGGGGTACTGGTGATGACCGTACCTCACAGAAGGGGTACTGGTGATGACCGTACCTCACAGAAGTGGTACTGGTGATGACTACCTCACAGAGGGGGTACTGGTGATGACTACCTCACAGAAGGGGTACTGCTGATGACTACCTCATAGAAGGGGTACTGGTGATGACCGTACCTCACAGAAGGGGGTACTGGTGATGACCGTACCTCACAGAAGGGGTACTGGTGATGACTACCTCACAGAAGGGGTACTGGTGATGACTACCTCATAGAAGGGGTACTGGTGATGACCGTACCTCACAGAAGGGGTACTGGTGATGACTACCTCACAGAAGGGGTACTGGTGATGACTACCTCACAGAAGGGGTACTGGTGATGACTACCTCACAGAGGGGGTACTGGTGATGACCGTACCTCACAGAAGGGGTACTGGTGATGACTACCTCACAGAAGGGGGTACTGGTGATGACCGTACCTCACAGAAGGGGTACTGGTGATGACTACCTCACAGAAGGGGTACTGGTGATGACCGTACCTCACAGAGGGGGTACTGGTGATGACCGTACCTCACAGAAGGGGTACTGGTGATGTCTACCTCACAGAAGGGGTACTGGTGATGACTACCTCACAGAAGGGGTACTGGTGATGACCGTACCTCACAGAAGGGGTACTGGTGATGACCGTACCTCACAGAAGGGGTACTGGTGATGACCGTACCTCACAGAAGGGGTACTGGTGATGACCGTACCTCACAGAAGGGGTACTGGTGATGACCGTACCTCACAGAAGGGGTACTGGTGATGACCGTACCTCACAGAAGGGGTACTGGTGATGACTACCTCACAGAAGGGGTACTGGTGATGACTACCTCACAGAAGGGGTACTGGTGATGACCGTACCTCACAGAAGGGGTACTGGTGATGACCGTACCTCACAGAAGGGGTACTGGTGATGACTACCCTCACAGAAGGGGTACTGGTGATGACTACCTCACAGAAGGGGTACTGGTGATGACCGTACCTCACAGAAGGGGTACTGGTGATGACTACCTCACAGAAGGGGTACTGGTGATGACTACCTCACAGAAGGGGTACTGGTGATGACTACCTCACAGAAGGGGTACTGGTGATGACTACCTCACAGAAGGGGTACTGGTGATGACCGTACCTCACAGAAGGGGTACTGGTGATGACTACCTCACATGAAGGGGTACTGGTGATGACTACCTCACAGAAGGGGTACTGGTGATGACTACCTCACAGAAGGGGTACTGGTGATGACTACCTCACAGAAGGGGTACTGGTGATGACTACCTCACAGAGGGGTACTGGTGATGACTACCTCACAGAAGGGGTACTGGTGATGACTACCTCACAGAAGGGGTACTGGTGATGACTACCTCACAGAAGGGGTACTGGTGATGACTACCTCACAGAAGGGGTACTGGTGATGACTACCTCACAGAAGGGGTACTGGTGATGACTACCTCACAGAAGGGGTACTGGTGATGACCGTACCTCACAGAAGGGGTACTGGTGATGACCTACCTCACTGAAGGGTACTGGTGATGACTACCTCACAGAAGGGGTACTGGTGATGACTACCTCACAGAAGGGGTACTGGTGATGACTACCTCACTGAAGAGGTACTGGTGATGACTACCTCACAGAAGGGGTACTGGTGATGACTACCTCACATAAGGGGTACTGGTGATGACCGTACCTCACAGAAGGGGTACTGGTGATGACTACCTCACTAGAAGGGGTACTGGTGATGACTACCTCACAGAAGGGGTACTGATGATGACTACCTCACAGAAGGGGTACTGGTGATGACTACCACACAGAAGGGGTACTGGTGATGACCGTACCTCACAGAAGGGGTACTGGTGATGACTACCACACAGAGGGGGTACTGGTGATGACTACCACACAGAAGGGGCACTGGTGATGACTACCTCACAGAAGGGGTACTGGTGATGACCGTACCTCACAGAAGGGGTACTGGTGATGACTACCTCACAGAAGGGGTACTGCTGATGACTACCTCACAGAAGGGGTACTGGTGATGACTACCTCACAGAAGGGGCACTGGTGATGACTACCTCACAGAAGGGGTACCGGTGATGATTACCTCACAGAAGGGGTACTGGTGATGACCGTACCTCACAGAAGGGGTACTGGTGATGACTACCTCACAGAAGGGGTACTGGTGATGACCGTACCTCACAGAAGGGGTACTGGTGATGACCGTACCCCACAGAAGGGGTACTGGTGATGATTACCTCACAGAAGGGGTACTGGTGATGACCGTACCTCACAGAAGGGGTACTGGTGATGACTACCTCACAGAAGGGGTACTGGTGATGACCGTACCTCACAGAAGGGGTACTGGTGATGACTACCTCACAGAAGGGGTACTGGTGATGACCGTACCTCACAGAAGGGGTACTGGTGATGACCGTACCTCACAGAAGGGGTACTGGTGATGACTACCTCACAGAAGGGGTACTGGTGATGACCGTACCTCACAGAAGGGGTACTGGTGATGACTACCTCACAGAAGGGGTACTGGTGATGACGTACCTCACAGAAGGGGTACTGGTGATGACCGTACCTCACAGAAGGGGTACTGGTGATGACTACCTCACAGAAGGGGTACTGGTGATGACCGTACCTCACAGAAGGGGTACTGGTGATGACCGTACCTCACAGAAGGGGTACTGGTGATGACCGTACCTCACAGAAGGGGTACTGGTGATGACTACCTCACAGAAGGGGTACTGGTGATGACCGTACCTCACAGAAGGGGGTACTGGTGATGACTATCTCACAGAAGGGGTACTGGTGATGACTTACCTCACAGAAGAGGGTACTGGTGATGACGTACCTCACAGAGGGGGATACTGGTGATGACTACCTCACAGAAGGGGTACTGGTGATGACTACCTCACAGAAGGGGTACTGGTGATGACCGTACCTCACAGAAGGGGTACTGGTGATGACTACCTCACAGAAGGGGTACTGGTGATGACCGTACTTCACAGAAGGGGTACTGGTGATGACTACCTCACAGAAGGGGTACTGGTGATGACTGTACCTCACAGAAGGGGTACTGGTGATGACTACCTCACAGAAGGGGTACTGGTGATGACTACCTCACAGAAGGGGTACTGGTGATGACTACCTCACAGAAGGGGTACTGGTGATGACCGTACCTCACAGAAGGGGTACTGGTGATGACTACCTCACTAGAAGGGGTACTGGTGATGACTACCTCACAGAAGGGGGTACTGGTGATGACTACCTCACAGAAGGGGTACTGGTGATGACTACCTCACAGAAGGGGTACTGGTGGTGACTACCTCACAGAAGGGGTACTGATGATGACCGTACCTCACAGAAGGGGTACTGGTGATGACTACCTCACAGAAGGGGTACTGGTGGTGACTACCTCACAGAAGGGGTACTGATGATGACCGTACCTCACAGAAGGGGTACTGGTGATGACTACCTCACAGAAGGGGTACTGGTGATGACCGTACCTCACAGAAGGGGTACTGGTGATGACTACCTCACAGAAGGGGCACTGGTGGTTACTGTACTTCACAGAAGGGGCACTGGTGGTTACTGTACTTCACAGAAGGGGTACTGGTGATGACTACCTCACAGAAGGGGTACTGATGATGGTTACCTCACAGAAGGGGTACTGGTGATGACTACCTCACAGAAGGGGTACTGGTGATGACCGTACCTCACAGAAGGGGTACTGGTGATGGCTACCTCACAGAAGGGGTACTGGTGATGACTACCTCACAGAAGGGGTACTGGTGATGACCGTACCTCACAGAAGGGGTACTGGTGATGTCTACCACACAGAAGGGGTACTGGTGATGACCGTACCTCACAGAAGGGGTACTGATGACGGTTACCTCACAGAAGGGGTACTGGTGATGACCGTACCTCACAGAAGGGGTACTGGTGATGACTACCTCACAGAAGGGGTACTTGTGATGACTACCACATAGAAGGGGTACTGGTGATGACTACCTCACAGAAGGGGTACTGGTGATGACTACCTCATAGAGGGGGTACTGGTGATGACTACCTCACAGAAGGGGTACTGGTGATGACTACCTCACAGAAGGGGTACTGGTGATGACTACCTCACAGAAGGGGCACTGGTGATGACTACCTCACAGAAGGGGTACTGGTGATGACTACCTCACAGAAGGGGTACTGGTGATGACTACCTCACTAGAAGGGGTACTGGTGATGGCTACCTCATAGAAGGGGTACTGGTGATGACTACCTCACAGAAGGGGTACTGGTGATGACTACCTCATAGAAGGGGCACTGGTGATGACTACCTCATAGAAGGGGTACTGGTGATGACCGTACCTCACAGAAGGGGTACTGGTGATGGCTACCTCATAGAAGGGGTACTGGTGATGACCGTACCTCACAGAAGGGGTACTGGTGATGACTACCTCACAGAAGGGGTACTGGTGATGGCTACCTCACAGAAGGTGTACTGGTGATGGCCATACCTCACAGAAGGGGTACTGGTGATGACTACCTCACAGAAGGGGTACTGGTGATGACCGTACCTCACAGAAGGGGTACTGGTGATGACTACCTCACAGAGGGGGTACTGGTGATGACTACCTCACAGAAGGAATACTGGTGATGACTACCTCATAGAAGGGGTACTGGTGATGACCGTACCTCACAGAAGGGGTACTGGTGATGACTACCTCACAGAAGGGGTACTGGTGATGACTACCTCACAGAAGGGGTACTGGTGATGACCGTACCTCACAGAAGGGGTACTGGTGATGACTACCTCATAGAAGGGGTACTGGTGATGACCGTACCTCACAGAAGGGGTACTGGTGATGACTACCTCATAGAAGGGGTACTGGTGATGACCGTACCTCACAGAAGGGGTACTGGTGATGACTACCTCACAGAAGGGGTACTGGTGATGACTACCTCACAGAAGGGGTACTGGTGATGACTACCTCACAGAAGGGGTACTGGTGATGACCGTACCTCACAGAAGGGGTACTTGTGATGACTACCTCACAGAAGGGGTACTGGTGATGACTACCTCACAGAAGGGGTACTGGTGATGACCGTACCTCACAGAAGGGGTACTGGTGATGACTACCTCACAGAAGGGGGTACTGGTGATGACTACCTCACAGAAGGGGTACTGGTGATGTCTACCTCACAGAAGGGGTACTGGTGATGACTACCTCACAGAAGGGGTACTGGTGATGTCTACCTCACAGAAGGGGTACTGGTGATGACCGTACCTCACAGAAGGGGTACTGGTGATGACTACCTCACAGAAGGGGTACTGGTGATGACTACCCCACAGAAGGGGTACTGGTGATGACTACCTCACAGAAGGGGTACTGGTGATGACTACCCCACAGAAGGGGTACTGGTGATGACCGTACCTCACAGAAGGGGTACTGGTGATGACCGTACCTCACAGAAGGGGTACTGGTGATGACCGTACCTCACAGAAGGGGTACTGGTGATGACTACCTCACAGAAGGGGTACTGGTGATGGCCGTACCTCACAGAAGGGGTACTGGTGATGACTACCTCACAGAAGGGGTACTGGTGATGACTGTACCTCACAGAAGGGGTACTGGTGATGACTACCTCACAGAAGGGGTACTGGTGATGACTACCTCACAGAAGGGGTACTGGTGATGACTGTACCTCACAGAAGGGGTACTGGTGATGACCGTACCTCACAGAAGGGGTACTGGTGATGACTACCTCACAGAAGGGGTACTTGTGATCGCCATATCTCACGGAGTTTCTACAGGGGATCCTAACGCCTTGTGAAATGTATACTTCCTAGTTTGTACTGATACTCTCCACTTTGTCCTCTCTAATGTCATGTTTATATTACAAGTACAACTAATTAGGTCAGCTGACAAACAGATAACAATAGACCCGAACAGGGTCAATATATACACGGTGTTGTGTTAACGGACACCGCCAATGAATTCTCTACACGTACCAATTTACAAACAACTTGATATCGGCCGATAGCTACATTAAGTCATTTGGTGTTGGTGGTACAATGACCGGTGATCAAACTCGGACAACATCTAAGGGAAATTCGGTTCGTACTAGGGTCGTTCGTAGAGTTGTTTGTTATATAACTAAAAATAGAAACCGGATGTGAAGTCCAACCACGATCGTAGCATTTTGACTGACAGTTATAAAGTTTCTGTAGTTGTGTCATCTACAATATTGTATATAGACTTTTGTTCATATTTTAGCCCAACGCCATTAGATAGTGGACTATTTATATCACCCTACTGTACGTCTGTAGTCCGTTATCTGTGGTCCTTGGTCCGTGGGCCGTGGGCCGTTGGCCGTTTTCCGTGGTTGTGGGCCGTGATCCGTGGTCTGGAGTCCGTGGGTCGTTGGTCGTGGTCTGTGGGCCATGGTTCGTGGTTCATCCCGTAAACCATCCGCTTTTTCTTGAGCAAGTATTTGCAGGATATTTTGAAACTGATATGGAGAACAAACGGCCGACAGGTAGCCATCTTGGATTTTGACTGTTGAAGTTTGTTATCACTATTTCCTGAGAAGAACTGGAAGATATTTTCTCAAACTCCTGTACTATTTATATACATGCATAGCGTTATTATAAAACACAAATGGCCAAATCAAGCGCATTAATAGGATTGTGCTTAGGAACACTGGGGAAATCGGGACCTTTAAGATTCAGTATGATGCAAATAACCATTTCCTGTCGTATAGTACTACTCGCCGGACCGGTAGCGGACGTCAGAAGATCCGGAAATGTCAGGCTATGTCATGGCTCGCCAGAACCATTTGTTCTCGGGTTGGCGTTGATTTGGTGATGTTGAAATGTACAGCTGTTAACGTCCATCATGAGACTCGGTGATTGCGAGAGCTGACATCGGGGGATTTACGATGAATAATGGACAATAGAGAGAGATGGGTATAATCATAGATATGGGAAATGAATTAGGGAATATTCTAGGGAATAGATTCGCATATGACCTTATCGTTTAGAAGGGACACGGCTCTGTCCTCCATTATATAATGTTGGTTATGTACGATAGATTAGGATACTGCCGTATTAATTGCTGAGGGAGTAAACCATGCGTAAAAAAGTACGATTAAGAAAGCTGATATATAAGCACACGACTTTTATATATATCTGGGGACAGAGGGATATATGTTGACAGACACGGATGGGAGATTTTACTTTGACAGAAAATTGCACATTGACAAATTGACAAAGTTTCGACGCTTTGTGAATTAACTTATCCCTATTTCTTAAATTGCTATATAAAGGTCTTTCTCAAATCCTATAAGAAGGCTCCCATGGGGCCCCTTTATAAAATTCCGATTTGAGAATTACCGGAAAAGTAAAAGCGGAGGTCGCCATTTCTCAGAAAGTACTGCATGGATATATGTCTCGTGCTACATATCTGCATGTATAGATTCCTTGGTTCATACTTATACATGTTCAGTTATAATTAAGACTTATTTAATGAATATGGATATCGGTATATCTCAAAGAGCACTCAATTGACAGGTATAATGTTACTTTTTAACAAGATCCAAAATATCTAAAACCGGTAAATCACAAAACTGTACCCTCAAGGTCAATGTCACTACTCAAAACATTGAACCCTCACTGCCTCTACTCATATTCCAGTGTCCTCAAGGTCATTGTCACTACTCGTATTCCCCGTAACCTCAAGGTCAATGTCACTACTCAAACCCCCATACCCTCAAGGTCAATGTCACTACTCAAAACCACATACCCTCAAGGTCAATGTCACTACTCAAAACCCCATACCCTCAAGGTCAATGTCATTACTCAAAACCCCATACCCTCAAGGTCAATGTCACTACTCAAACCCCCATACCCTCAAGGTCAATGTCACTACTCAAAACCCAATAGCCTCAAGGTCAATGTCACTACTCAAAACCACATACCCTCAAGGTCAATGTCACTACTCAAAACCCCATACCCTCAAGGTCAATGTCATTACTCAAAACCCCATACCCTCAAGGTCAATGTCACTACTCAAACCCCCATACCCTCAAGGTCAATGTCACTACTCAAAACCCAATAGCCTCAAGGTCAATGTCACTACTCAAAACCCCATACCCTCAAGGTCAATGTCACTACTCAAAACCCAATACCCTCAAGGTCAATGTCACTACTCAAAACCCCATACCCTCAAGGTCAATGTCATTACTCAAAACCCCATACCCTCAAGGTCAATGTCATTACTCAAAACCCCATACCCTCAAGGTCAATGTCATTACTCGCAGTCTCATACCCTCTAGATCAATGTCAATGCAATCTCAAACCCGCAAGTTTAATTCCATTATACTCACATACGTATATATATCCTCAAATTCAATGTCATACTCATGGTCATCCACAATATTTCGTGTCTTCAATGTCAGTGTCATCATTACTATTTCGTACTTACTGCTAATGTCACCCTCACTAGTTCGTACCTAACGGTCAATGTCATCCTCACTATTTCGTACCTTACGGTCAATGTCACCCTCACTATTTCGTACCTAACGGTCAATGTCATCCTCACTATTTCATACCTTACTGTCAATGTCATCCTCACTATTTCATACCTTACGGTCAATGTCACCCTCACTATTTCGTACCTAACGGTCAATGTCATCCTCACTATTTCATACCTTACTGTCAATGTCACCCTCACTATTTCATACCTTACGGTCAATGTCACCCTCACTATTTCGTACCTAACGGTCAATGTCATCCTCACTATTTCATACCTTACGGTCAATGTCACCCTCACTATTTCATACCTTACTGTCAATGTCATCCTCACTATTTCATACCTTACGGTCAATGTCACCCTCACTATTCATACCTTACGGTCAATGTCATCCTCACTATTTCATACCTTACGGTCAATGTCACCCTCACTATTTCGTACCTTACGGTCAATGTCACCCTCACTATTTCGTACCTAACGGTCAATGTCATCCTCACTATTTCGTACCTTACGGTCAATGTCACCCTCACTATTTCATACCTAACGATCAATGTCATCCTCACTATTTCGTATCTTACGGTCAATGTCACCCTCACTATTTCGTATCTTACGGTCAATGTCATCCTCACTGTTTCGTACCTTACGGTCAATGTCACCCTCACTATTTCATACCTAACGATCAATGTAATCCTCACTATTTCGTATCTTACGGTCAATGTCACCCTCACTATTTCATACCTTACGGTCAATGTCATCCTCACTGTTTCGTACCTTACGGTCAATGTCACCCTCACTGTTTTATACCGTTACGGTCAATGTCACCCTCACTATTTCATACCTTACTGTCAATGTCACCCTTACTATTTCATACCTTACGGTCAATGTCATCCTCACTATTTCGTACCTTACGGTCAATGTCACCCTCACTATTTCGTACCTAACAGTCAATGTCATCCTCACTATTTCGTACCTTACGGTCAATGTCACCCTCACTCTTTCGTACCTAACGGTCAATGTCACCATCACTATTTCATACCGTTACGGTCAATGTCACCATCACTATTTCATACCTTACGGTCAATGTCACCATCACTATTTCATACCTTACGGTCAATGTCACCCTTACTATTTCATACCTTACGGTCAATGTCACCCTCACTATTTCATACCTAACGGTCAATGTCATCCTCACTGTTTTATACCGTTACGGTCAATGTCACCCTCACAGTTTTATACCGTTACGGTCAATGTCACCCTCACTATTTCATACCTTACGGTCAATGTCACCCTCACTGTTTTATACCGTTACGGTCAATGTCACCCTCACTATTTCATACCTTACGGTCAATGTCACTCTCACTATTTCATACCTTACGGTCAATGTCACCCTCACTATTTCATACCTTACGGTCAATGTCACTCTCACTATTTCGTACCTAACGGTCAATGTCACCCTCACTATTTCATACCTTACGGTCAATGTCACCCTCACTGTTTTATACCGTTACGGTCAATGTCACCCTCACTATTTCATACCTTACGGTCAATGTCACCCTCACTATTTCATACCTTACGGTCAATGTCACCCTCACTATTTCATACCTTACGGTCAATGTCACTCTCACTATTTCGTACCTAACGGTCAATGTCACCCTCACTATTTCATACCTTACGGTCAATGTCACCCTCACTGTTTTATACCGTTACGGTCAATGTCACCCTCACTATTTCATACCTTACGGTCAATGTCATCCTCACTATTTCATACCTTACGGTCAATGTCACCATCACTATTTCATACCTTACGGTCAATGTCACCCTCACTATTTCATACCTTATTGTCAATGTCACCCTCACTATTTCATACCTTAGTGTCAATGTCACCCTCACTATTTCGTACATAACGGTCAATGTCATCCTCACTATTTCATACCTTAGTGTCAATGTCACCCTCACTATTTCGTACATAACGGTCAATGTCACCCTCACTATTTCATACCTTATTGTCAATGTCACCCTCACTATTTCATACCTTAGTGTCAATGTCACCCTCACTATTTCGTACATAACGGTCAATGTCACCCTCACTATTTCGTACATAACGGTCAATGTCACCCTCACTATTTCATACCGTTACGGTCAATGTCACCCTCACTATTTCATACCTTATTGTCAATGTCACCCTCACTATTTCATACCTTAGTGTCAATGTCACCCTCACTATTTCGTACATAACGGTCAATGTCATCCTCACTATTTCGTACCTAACGGTCAATATCACCCTCACTATTTCGTACATAACGGTCAATGTCACCCTCACTATTTCGTACCTAACGGTCAATGTCACCCTCACTATTTCGTACCTAACGGTCAATGTCATCCTCACTATTTCGTACCTTACGGTCAATGTCATCCTCACCCCTCCGTAATCTCACCGGTATTGACATCGGTTATATAACCTACAATATGTTGAGATGAGAGTTTGTTATATAAAAACGTATTAATGTAGCCCGTACACCGTCCCTTTACAATGTATTAATTCATTTTGCTATATCTTGTTACTTATATTTTGATACAGGAAACCAGCACTTATCGGTGCTTAGGGAAAGTACACATACATGTGTACAATTGAGCCGAATACATTGTATACAGACTGGGAAATAAATAAAGGGGAAGTTAAGCGGTTTTGTTGACGGAAACAGTACGTCCGTCATCATCAGTTTGAGTGAAGCGAATAAAGATACAGATTGTTGTGTGCTTTTTTCACCACAATAAATTGTGTAACCGTGCACGTGATACAGGGACAATATGTCAGCCATGGAGGTAACCCGGGTACATTCCGTCAGCCATTTACGTTAGTAAAGGTAGGAACATCCATTTGTACTAATTTAGCGCCTGCGCATTGCGTCGTTTCATCACTTCAGATTATTTGATATTAGAGCAACAAACAAATGATATTAGAGTATGTCCTGTAAGCTGATTATATGAATAGCTTATACATGGCATTTTGTATTTATTTGTAGTTAATCTGTATTTTGTGTATTCATTCATAGGAAATCTGTAAACAAAACAAAAGAAGAGCCTTCCTGATATATTACAATCACGGAAGTTAATTATATATTGAAGTACCCCCGGGATACCAGACTCTCGTCTGAGGAGCCACACAAATACACGAGAGTCTGAGGGGCCACTCAAATACCCGAGAGTCTAAGGGGCCACTCAAATACACGAGAGTCTGAGGGGCCACTCAAATACCCGAGAGTCTAAGGGGCCACTCAAATACCAGAGAGTCTGAGGGACCACTCAAATACATGAGAGTTTTAGGGGCCACTCAAATACCCGAGAGTCTGAGGGGCCACACAAATACCCGAGAGTCTGAGGGGCCACTCAAATACCCGAGAGTCTAAGGGGCCACTCAAATACCAGAGAGTCTGAGGGGCCACTCAAATACATGAGAGTTTTAGGGGCCACTCAAATACCCGAGAGTCTGAGGGGCCACACAAATACCCGAGAGTCTGAGGGGCCACTCAAATACCCGAGAGTCTGAGGGGCCACTCAAATACCCGAGAGTCTAAGGGGCCACTCAAATATCCGAGAGTCTGAGGGGCCACTCAAATACACGAGAGTTTTAGGGGCCACTCAAATACCCGAGAGTCTGAGGGGCCACTCAAATACCCGAGAGTCTAAGGGGCCACACAAATACCCGAGAGTCTAAGGGGCCACTCAAATACCCGAGAGTCTAAGGGGCCACTCAAATACCCGAGAGTCTGAGGGACCACTCAAATACCCGAGAGTCTGAGGGGCCACTCAAATACCCGGGAATCACTCGAGATGTCGGTAACTCAAATTTGTCAGTGTTATATTTACATCCTGATGTGGTTGTCAGTGTTATATTTACATCCTGATGTGGTTGTCAGTGTTATATTTACATTCTGATGTGGTTGTCAGTGTTATATTTACATCCTGATGTGGTTGTAAGTGTTAAATTTACATCCTGATGTGGTTGTCAGTGTTATATTTACATCCTGATGTGGTTGTCAGTGTTATATTTACATTCTGATGTGGTTGTCAGTGTTATATCTACATCCTGATGTGGTTGTCAGTGTTATATTACATCCTGATGTGGTTGTCAGTGTTATATTACATCCTGATGTGGTTGTCAGTGTTATATTACATTCTGATGTGGTTGTCAGTGTTATATTACATCCTGATGTGGTTGTCAGTGTTATATTACATCCTGATGTGGTTGTCAGTGTTATATTACATCCTGATGTGGTTGTCAGTGTTATATTACATTCTGATGTGGTTGTCAGTGTTATATTTACATCCTGATGTGGTTGTCAGTGTTATATTACATCCTGATGTGGTTGTCAGTGTTATATTACATTCTGATGTGGTTGTCAGTGTTATATATACATCCTGATGTGGTTGTCAGTGTTATATTTACATCCTGATGTGGTTGTCAGTGTTATATCGACATCCTGATGTGGTTGTAAGTGTTATATTTACATCCTGATGTGGCTGTCAGTGTTATATTACATCCTGATGTGGTTGTCAGTGTTATATTACATTATGATGTGGTTGTCAGTGTTATATTACATTCTTATGTGGTTGTCAGTGTTATATTACATCCTGATGTGGTTGTCAGTGTTATATTACATCCTGATGTGGTTGTCAGTGTTATATTACATCCTGATGTGGTTGTCAGTGTTATATCTACATCCTGATGTGGTTGTCAGTGTTATATCTACATCCTGATGTGGTTGTCAGTGTTATATTACATTCTGATGTGGTTGTCAGTGTTATATCTACATCCTGATGTGGTTGTCAGTGTTATATCTACATCCTGATGTGGTTGTCAGTGTTATATTACATCCTGATGTGGTTATCAGTGTTATATTTACCTCCTGATGTAGTTGTCAGTGTTATATTACATCCTGATGTGGTTGTCAGTGTAATATTACATTCTGATGTGGTTGTCAGTGTTATAATTACATCCTGATGTGGTTGTCAGCGTTATATTACATCCTGATGTAGTTGTCAGTGTTATATTACATTCTGATGTGGTTGTCAGTGTTATATCTACATCCTGATGTGGTTGTCAGTGTTATATCTACATCCTGATGTGGTTGTCAGTGTTATATTACATTCTGATGTGGTTGTCAGTGTTATATTACATTCTGATGTGGTTGTCAGTGTTATATTTACATCCTGATGTGGTAGTCAGTGTTATATTACATCCTGATGTGGTTGTCAGTGTTATATTACATCCTGATGTGGTTGTCAGTGTTATATTTACATCCTGATGTGGTTGTCAGTGTTATAATTACATCCTGATGTGGTTGTCAGTGTTATATCTACATCCTGATGTGGTTGTCAGTGTTATATTTACATCCTGATGTGGTTGTCAGTGTTATATAACATCCTGATGTGGTTGTCAGTGTTATATCGACATCCTGATGTGGTTGTAAGTGTTATATTTCCATCCTGATGTGGCTGTCAGTGTTATATTACATCCTGATGTGGTTGTCAGTGTTATATTACATTCTTATGTGGTTGTCAGTGTTATATTACATCCTGATGTGGTTGTCAGTGTTATATTACATCCTGATGTGGTTGTCAGTGTTATATTACATCCTGATGTGGTTGTCAGTGTTATATCTACATCCTGATGTGGTTGTCAGTGTTATATCTACATCCTGATGTGGTTGTCAGTGTTATATTACATTCTGATGTGGTTGTCAGTGTTATATCTACATCCTGATGTGGTTGTCAGTGTTATATCTACATCCTGATGTGGTTGTCAGTGTTATATTACATCCTGATGTGGTTATCAGTGTTATATTTACCTCCTGATGTAGTTGTCAGTGTTATATTACATCCTGATGTGGTTGTCAGTGTTATATTACATTCTGATGTGGTTGTCAGTGTTATAATTACATCCTGATGTGGTTGTCAGTGTTATATTACATCCTGATGTAGTTGTCAGTGTTATATTACATTCTGATGTGGTTGTCAGTGTTATATCTACATCCTGATGTGGTTGTCAGTGTTATATCTACATCCTGATGTGGTTGTCAGTGTTATATCTACATCCTGATGTGGTTGTCAGTGTTATATTACATTCTGATGTGGTTGTCAGTGTTATATTACATTCTGATGTGGTTGTCAGTGTTATATTTACATCCTGATGTGGTTGTCAGTGTTATATTACATCCTGATGTGGTTGTCAGTGTTATATTTACATCCTGATGTGGTTGTCAGTGTTATATTTACATCCTGATGTGGTTGTCAGTGTTATATCTACATCCTGATGTGGTTGTCAGTGTTATATCTACATCCTGATGTGGTTGTCAGTGTTATATTACATCCTGATGTGGTTGTCAGTGTTATATTACATCCTGATGTGGTTGTCAGTGTTATATTACATCCTGATGTGGTTGTCAGTGTTATATTACATTCTGATGTGGTTGTCAGTGTTATATCTACATCCTGATGTGGTTGTCCGTGTTATATCTACATCCTGATGTGGTTGTCAGTGTTATATTTACATCCTGATGTGGTTGTCAGTGTTATATAACATCCTGATGTGGTTGTCAGTGTTATATCTACATCCTGATGTGGTTGTCAGTGTTATATTACATCCTGATGTGGTTGTCAGTGTTATATCTACATCCTGATGTTGTTGTCAGTGTTATATCTACATTCTGATGTGGTTGTAAGTGTTATATTTACATCCTGATGTGGTTGTCAGTGTTATATTTACATCCTGATGTGGTTGTCAGTGTTATATCGACATCCTGATGTGGTTGTAAGTGTTATATTTACATCCTGATGTGGCTGTCAGTGTTATATTACATCCTGATGTGGTTGTCAGTGTTATATTACATTCTTATGTGGTTGTCAGTGTTATATTACATCCTGATGTGGTTGTCAGTGTTATATTACATCCTGATGTGGTTGTCAGTGTTATATTACATCCTGATGTGGTTGTCAGTGTTATATCTACATCCTGATGTGGTTGTCAGTGTTATATTACATCCTGATGTGGTTGTCAGTGTTATATCTACATCCTGATGTTGTTGTCAGTGTTATATCTACATTCTGATGTGGTTGTAAGTGTTATATTTACATCCTGATGTGGTTGTCAGTGTTATATTTACATCCTGATGTGGTTGTCAGTGTTATATCGACATCCTGATGTGGTTGTAAGTGTTATATTTACATCCTGATGTGGCTGTCAGTGTTATATTACATCCTGATGTGGTTGTCAGTGTTATATTACATTCTTATGTGGTTGTCAGTGTTATATTACATCCTGATGTGGTTGTCAGTGTTATATTACATCCTGATGTGGTTGTCAGTGTTATATTACATCCTGATGTGGTTGTCAGTGTTATATCTACATCCTGATGTGGTTGTCAGTGTTATATCTACATCCTGATGTGGTTGTCAGTGTTATATTACATTCTGATGTGGTTGTCAGTGTTATATCTACATCCTGATGTGGTTGTCAGTGTTATATCTACATCCTGATGTGGTTGTCAGTGTTATATTACATCCTGATGTGGTTATCAGTGTTATATTTACCTCCTGATGTAGTTGTCAGTGTTATATTACATCCTGATGTGGTTGTCAGTGTTATATTACATTCTGATGTGGTTGTCAGTGTTATAATTACATCCTGATGTGGTTGTCAGTGTTATATTACATCCTGATGTAGTTGTCAGTGTTATATTACATTCTGATGTGGTTGTCAGTGTTATATCTACATCCTGATGTGGTTGTCAGTGTTATATCTACATCCTGATGTGGTTGTCAGTGTTATATTTACATCCTGATGTGGTTGTCAGTGTTATATTACATTCTGATGTGGTTGTCAGTGTTATATTACATTCTGATGTGGTTGTCAGTGTTATATTTACATCCTGATGTGGTTGTCAGTGTTATATTACATCCTGATGTGGTTGTCAGTGTTATATTACATCCTGATGTGGTTGTCAGTGTTATATTTACATCCTGATGTGGTTGTCAGTGTTATAATTACATCCTGATGTGGTTGTCAGTGTTATATCTACATCCTGATGTGGTTGTCAGTGTTATATTTACATCCTGATGTGGTTGTCAGTGTTATATAACATCCTGATGTGGTTGTCAGTGTTATATCGACATCCTGATGTGGTTGTAAGTGTTATATTTACATCCTGATGTGGCTGTCAGTGTTATATTACATCCTGATGTGGTTGTCAGTGTTATATTACATTCTTATGTGGTTGTCAGTGTTATATTACATCCTGATGTGGTTGTCAGTGTTATATTACATCCTGATGTGGTTGTCAGTGTTATATTACATCCTGATGTTGTTGTCAGTGTTATATTACATTCTGATGTGGTTGTCAGTGTTATATCTACATCCTGATGTGGTTGTCCGTGTTATATCTACATCCTGATGTGGTTGTCAGTGTTATATTTACATCCTGATGTGGTTGTCAGTGTTATATAACATCCTGATGTGGTTGTCAGTGTTATATCTACATCCTGATGTGGTTGTCAGTGTTATATTACATCCTGATGTGGTTGTCAGTGTTATATCTACATCCTGATGTTGTTGTCAGTGTTATATCTACATTCTGATGTGGTTGTAAGTGTTATATTTACATCCTGATGTGGTTGTCAGTGTTATATTTACATCCTGATGTGGTTGTCAGTGTTATATCGACATCCTGATGTGGTTGTAAGTGTTATATTTACATCCTGATGTGGCTGTCAGTGTTATATTACATCCTGATGTGGTTGTCAGTGTTATATTACATTCTTATTTGGTTGTCAGTGTTATATTACATCCTGATGTGGTTGTCAGTGTTATATTACATCCTGATGTGGTTGTCAGTGTTATATTACATCCTGATGTGGTTGTCAGTGTTATATATACATCCTGATGTGGTTGTCAGTGTTATATCTACATCCTGATGTGGTTGTCAGTGTTATATTACATTCTGATGTGGTTGTCAGTGTTATATCTACATCCTGATGTGGTTGTCAGTGTTATATCTACATCCTGATGTGGTTGTCAGTGTTATATTACATCCTGATGTGGTTATCAGTGTTATATTTACCTCCTGATGTAGTTGTCAGTGTTATATTACATCCTGATGTGGTTGTCAGTGTAATATTACATTCTGATGTGGTTGTCAGTGTTATAATTACATCCTGATGTGGTTGTCAGTGTTATATTACATCCTGATGTAGTTGTCAGTGTTATATCTACATCCTGATGTGGTTGTCAGTGTTATATCTACATCCTGATGTGGTTGTCAGTGTTATATTACATCCTGATGTGGTTATCAGTGTTATATTTACCTCCTGATGTAGTTGTCAGTGTTATATTACATCCTGATGTGGTTGTCAGTGTAATATTACATTCTGATGTGGTTGTCAGTGTTATAATTACATCCTGATGTGGTTGTCAGTGTTATATTACATCCTGATGTAGTTGTCAGTGTTATATTACATTCTGATGTGGTTGTCAGTGTTATATCTACATCCTGATGTGGTTGTCAGTGTTATATCTACATCCTGATGTGGTTGTCAGTGTTATATCTACATCCTGATGTGGTTGTCAGTGTTATATTACATTCTGATGTGGTTGTCAGTGTTATATTACATTCTGATGTGGTTGTCAGTGTTATATTTACATCCTGATGTGGTTGTCAGTGTTATATTACATCCTGATGTGGTTGTCAGTGTTATATTTACATCCTGATGTGGTTGTCAGTGTTATAATTACATCCTGATGTGGTTGTCAGTGTTATATCTACATCCTGATGTGGTTGTCAGTGTTATATCTACATCCTGATGTGGTTGTCAGTGTTATATTACATCCTGATGTGGTTGTCAGTGTTATATTACATCCTGATGTGGTTGTCAGTGTTATATTACATCCTGATGTTGTTGTCAGTGTTATATTACATTCTGATGTGGTTGTCAGTGTTATATCTACATCCTGATGTGGTTGTCCGTGTTATATCTACATCCTGATGTGGTTGTCAGTGTTATATTTACATCCTGATGTGGTTGTCAGTGTTATATTACATCCTGATGTGGTTGTCAGTGTTATATCTACATCCTGATGTGGTTGTCAGTGTTATATTACATCCTGATGTGGTTGTCAGTGTTATATCTACATCCTGATGTTGTTGTCAGTGTTATATCTACATTCTGATGTGGTTGTAAGTGTTATATTTACATCCTGATGTGGTTGTCAGTGTTATATTTACATCCTGATGTGGTTGTCAGTGTTATATCGACATCCTGATGTGGTTGTAAGTGTTATATTTACATCCTGATGTGGCTGTCAGTGTTATATTACATCCTGATGTGGTTGTCAGTGTTATATTACATTCTTATGTGGTTGTCAGTGTTATATTACATCCTGATGTGGTTGTCAGTGTTATATTACATCCTGATGTGGTTGTCAGTGTTATATTACATCCTGATGTGGTTGTCAGTGTTATATCTACATCCTGATGTGGTTGTCAGTGTTATATTACATCCTGATGTGGTTGTCAGTGTTATATCTACATCCTGATGTTGTTGTCAGTGTTATATCTACATTCTGATGTGGTTGTAAGTGTTATATTTACATCCTGATGTGGTTGTCAGTGTTATATTTACATCCTGATGTGGTTGTCAGTGTTATATCGACATCCTGATGTGGTTGTAAGTGTTATATTTACATCCTGATGTGGCTGTCAGTGTTATATTACATCCTGATGTGGTTGTTAGTGTTATATTACATTCTTATGTGGTTGTCAGTGTTATATTACATCCTGATGTGGTTGTCAGTGTTATATTACATCCTGATGTGGTTGTCAGTGTTATATTACATCCTGATGTGGTTGTCAGTGTTATATCTACATCCTGATGTGGTTGTCAGTGTTATATCTACATCCTGATGTGGTTGTCAGTGTTATATTACATTCTGATGTGGTTGTCAGTGTTATATCTACATCCTGATGTGGTTGTCAGTGTTATATCTACATCCTGATGTGGTTGTCAGTGTTATATTACATCCTGATGTGGTTATCAGTGTTATATTTACCTCCTGATGTAGTTGTCAGTGTTATATTACATCCTGATGTGGTTGTCAGTGTAATATTACATTCTGATGTGGTTGTCAGTGTTATAATTACATCCTGATGTGGTTGTCAGTGTTATATTACATCCTGATGTGGTTGTCAGTGTTATATTACATTCTGATGTGGTTGTCAGTGTTATATCTACATCCTGATGTGGTTGTCAGTGTTATATCTACATCCTGATGTGGTTGTCAGTGTTATATCTACATCCTGATGTGGTTGTCAGTGTTATATTACATCCTGATGTGGTTGTCAGTGTTATATTACATTCTGATGTGGTTGTCAGTGTTATATTTACATCCTGATGTGGTTGTCAGTGTTATATTACATCCTGATGTGGTTGTCAGTGTTATATTACATCCTGATGTGGTTGTCAGTGTTATATTTACATCCTGATGTGGTTGTCAGTGTTATATTTACATCCTGATGTGGTTGTCAGTGTTATATCTACATCCTGATGTGGTTGTCAGTGTTATATTTACATCCTGATGTGGTTGTCAGTGTTATATAACATCCTGATGTGGTTGTCAGTGTTATATCGACATCCTGATGTGGTTGTAAGTGTTATATTTACATCCTGATGTGGCTGTCAGTGTTATATTACATCCTGATGTGGTTGTCAGTGTTATATTACATTCTTATGTGGTTGTCAGTGTTATATTACATCCTGATGTGGTTGTCAGTGTTATATTACATCCTGATGTGGTTGTCAGTGTTATATTACATCCTGATGTTGTTGTCAGTGTTATATTACATTCTGATGTGGTTGTCAGTGTTATATCTACATCCTGATGTGGTTGTCCGTGTTATATCTACATCCTGATGTGGTTGTCAGTGTTATATTTACATCCTGATGTGGTTGTCAGTGTTATATAACATCCTGATGTGGTTGTCAGTGTTATATCTACATCCTGATGTGGTTGTCAGTGTTATATTACATCCTGATGTGGTTGTCAGTGTTATATCTACATCCTGATGTGGTTGTCAGTGTTATATCTACATTCTGATGTGGTTGTAAGTGTTATATTTACATCCTGATGTGGTTGTCAGTGTTATATTTACATCCTGATGTGGTTGTCAGTGTTATATCGACATCCTGATGTGGTTGTAAGTGTTATATTTACATCCTGATGTGGCTGTCAGTGTTATATTACATCCTGATGTGGTTGTCAGTGTTATATTACATTCTTATGTGGTTGTCAGTGTTATATTACATCCTGATGTGGTTGTCAGTGTTATATTACATCCTGATGTGGTTGTCAGTGTTATATTACATCCTGATGTGGTTGTCAGTGTTATATATACATCCTGATGTGGTTGTCAGTGTTATATCTACATCCTGATGTGGTTGTCAGTGTTATATTACATTCTGATGTGGTTGTCAGTGTTATATCTACATCCTGATGTGGTTGTCAGTGTTATATCTACATCCTGATGTGGTTGTCAGTGTTATATTACATCCTGATGTGGTTATCAGTGTTATATTTACCTCCTGATGTAGTTGTCAGTGTTATATTACATCCTGATGTGGTTGTCAGTGTAATATTACATTCTGATGTGGTTGTCAGTGTTATAATTACATCCTGATGTGGTTGTCAGTGTTATATTACATCCTGATGTAGTTGTCAGTGTTATATTACATTCTGATGTGGTTGTCAGTGTTATATCTACATCCTGATGTGGTTGTCAGTGTTATATCTACATCCTGATGTGGTTGTCAGTGTTATATCTACATCCTGATGTGGTTGTCAGTGTTATATTACATTCTGATGTGGTTGTCAGTGTTATATTACATTCTGATGTGGTTGTCAGTGTTATATTTACATCCTGATGTGGTTGTCAGTGTTATATTACATCCTGATGTGGTTGTCAGTGTTATATTACATCCTGATGTGGTTGTCAGTGTTATATTTACATCCTGATGTGGTTGTCAGTGTTATAATTACATCCTGATGTGGTTGTCAGTGTTATATCTACATCCTGATGTGGTTGTCAGTGTTATATTTACATCCTGATGTGGTTGTCAGTGTTATATAACATCCTGATGTGGTTGTCAGTGTTATATCGACATCCTGATGTGGTTGTAAGTGTTATATTTACATCCTGATGTGGCTGTCAGTGTTATATTACATCCTGATGTGGTTGTCAGTGTTATATTACATTCTGATGTGGTTGTCAGTGTTATATTACATCCTGATGTGGTTGTCAGTGTTATATTACATCCTGATGTGGTTGTCAGTGTTATATTACATCCTGATGTGGTTGTCAGTGTTATATCTACATCCTGATGTGGTTGTCAGTGTTATATCTACATCCTGATGTGGTTGTCAGTGTTATATTACATTCTGATGTGGTTGTCAGTGTTATATCTACATCCTGATGTGGTTGTCAGTGTTATATCTACATCCTGATGTGGTTGTCAGTGTTATATTACATCCTGATGTGGTTATCAGTGTTATATTTACCTCCTGATGTAGTTGTCAGTGTTATATTACATCCTGATGTGGTTGTCAGTGTAATATTACATTCTGATGTGGTTGTCAGTGTTATAATTACATCCTGATGTGGTTGTCAGTGTTATATTACATCCTGATGTAGTTGTCAGTGTTATATTACATTCTGATGTGGTTGTCAGTGTTATATCTACATCCTGATGTGGTTGTCAGTGTTATATCTACATCCTGATGTGGTTGTCAGTGTTATATCTACATCCTGATGTGGTTGTCAGTGTTATATTACATTGTGATGTGGTTGTCAGTGTTATATTACATTCTGATGTGGTTGTCAGTGTTATATTTACATCCTGATGTGGTAGTCAGTGTTATATTACATCCTGATGTGGTTGTCAGTGTTATATTACATCCTGATGTGGTTGTCAGTGTTATATTTACATCCTGATGTGGTTGTCAGTGTTATAATTACATCCTGATGTGGTTGTCAGTGTTATATCTACATCCTGATGTGGTTGTCAGTGTTATATCTACATCCTGATGTGGTTGTCAGTGTTATATTACATCCTGATGTGGTTGTCGGTGTTATATTACATCCTGATGTGGTTGTCAGTGTTATATTACATCCTGATGTTGTTGTCAGTGTTATATTACATTCTGATGTGGTTGTCAGTGTTATATCTACATCCTGATGTGGTTGTCCGTGTTATATCTACATCCTGATGTGGTTGTCAGTGTTATATTTACATCCTGATGTGGTTGTCAGTGTTATATAACATCCTGATGTGGTTGTCAGTGTTATATCTACATCCTGATGTGGTTGTCAGTGTTATATTACATCCTGATGTGGTTGTCAGTGTTATATTACATCCTGATGTTGTTGTCAGTGTTATATTACATTCTGATGTGGTTGTCAGTGTTATATCTACATCCTGATGTGGTTGTCCGTGTTATATTACATCCTGATGTGGTTGTCAGTGTTATATTTACATCCTGATGTGGTTGTCAGTGTTATAATTACATCCTGATGTGGTTGTCAGTGTTATATTATATCCTGATGTGGTTTTCAGTGTTATGTTTACATCCTGATGTGGTTGTCAGTGTTATATCTTCATCCTGATGTGGTTGTCAGCGTTATATTACATCCTGACCATCGTCATCTCAAACGAAAATCGTTTAGTATATAGTTAAAGTATGGTGTTGAGGGATATAGCAAGTTTCTGGAGTCCCGAGACCATGGGGTTGAGGGATATAGCAAGTTTCTGGAGTCTCGAGACCACGGGGTTGAAGGATATAGCAAGTTTCTGGAGTCTCGAGACCACGGGGTTGAAGGATATAGCAAGTTTCTGGTGTCCCGAGACCACGGGGTTGAGGGATATAGCAAGTTTCTGGAGTCTCGAGACCACGGGGTTGAAGGATATAGCAAGTTTCTGGAGTCTCGAGACCACGGGGTTGAAGGATATAGCAAGTTTCTGGTGTCCCGAGACCACGGGGTTGAGGGATATAGCAAGTTTCTGGAGTCTCGAGACCACGGGGTTGAGGGATATAGCAAGTTTCTGGAGTCTCAAGACCACGGGGTTGAGGGATATAGCAAGTTTCTAGAGTCTCGAGACCACGGGGTTGAAGGATATAGCAAGTTTCTAGAGTCCCGAGACCACGGGGTTGAAGGATATAGCAAGTTTTTAGAGTCCCGAGACCATGAGGATGAGGGACATAGCGAGTTTCTGGAGTCCGGAGACCATGAGGATGAGGGACATAGCGAGTTTCTGGAGTCCAGAGACCATGTCTAATAGGCATGGTTAAGGGACACAAGAAACTTGCTATATCACTCAATCCTATAGATTAACCGTTTTATTATATCGATACAGACTGGAGAAATTATTTTAGCAGATTTTTTAAAAAAACATAAACTGTGAAACAAGCTTCCATGTGATTGTCCCAGCCACCATTTATATACGGACCAAGTGACACCCTGGATCATGACTGAAATAGGCACGTTCAGTTGTCTTGGTCAGATTTCCAATACAGATCTGATAATATTCCATCCTGGTTTCAATATAGATTAAATGTCAATAATTTGGACGTGGGTGTCTGATCAAAGAATGTGACTAAAGAAAGAATAAGAACGTGTCCGGTAATATCGCCTCGCGGCTCTACTGACTTCATTAATGATTCAATTGTCCTGAAACTTCATACACTTACTCACTGCCATCATCTCTTATACGAGTGTGCATTTCAGCCACCTGGGGTCAAAAATGAGGGTAATGTTACTCTTCTCCTTCTACCGACTTCATCTATGGTCAAGTTATCCTGAAACCTCACACACTTACTTACAACAATTATTTCCCGTAAGAGCTTGCATTTCCACCACATTGGGTTAAAATTGAAATCATTTTTAGTATAAATAGATTTTCGATATTCTCACTCTATCAACTTCATTAACTATGTGTTTGATTGTCCTGAAACTTCATAGACCTACAACTGTGATCGCCTGAAGGAATTCGCGTTTCAATATATTTGGATCCAAACTGACATCACTCCGACCTGTACGATATCCCTAGAGCCCAAAGACTGTGCTTATTATGTAAAAGAAGAAAAGTTGAAGATGAAACCCATTTTATATTATTATGTCCCGTTTATTCAGAGTTAAGAATCTTCCACAATGATCATGTCAGGGTATCGGGCCGACCATCACTGCGCCGTTGAAACGTTGCGGTATAAGCTGCGGGTATTTCTGGCTAGGCGATTGGGTGCCGTAGATCGTGAGTTCGAGGCCCGGTCAGGGCACGAGTCAAAAAGTTGTCTTCCTTCGTCATTTGTGTTGCTATGTTACATATCTATTTATTAGCACAGTGTATCATATACACTATGTGTTGGTGATCCGAAGATATAGATTTGATTAGTTACGCTACGTTAAAGTCTTACTCACAATTATATCGCGTGTTTATTCCGAGTTTTCTCTAACCCACCACCGCCTATTGACCGAAATCCTGACGACTTGAGAGAAGTGTAGGGGACGGGAGAACATCGGTAGATAGGCAGAGTTTGGGGATAACAGAACGGGTGCCGTGTCCAGCGTCTGTCTACATGGTGGGTCCTGACCATGGAGAAACGCAAATATTTAAATGAAAGTAAACTAACCAGTGCATAGGTTTTGCGTGGCGGTGGTGGTGGTGGGGGGGGGGGGGGGGGGGGGGGGGGGGGGGGGTTGAAAAAAAGGATGGTGATGATGTCACGGAGACACAGTTACGTCATTTTGACAGGAGATAAGAGGCTAATCATCTTCTGAGGAATAGAAAGTAAGAGCAATTCATGGTATTTTGTTTATCGGAGAATCTAAACATCCAATATCCCGAGAATATAACATAAAACAGTCTATTTATAGTCACCTCAGTGACGCATTTCGTGCACTATTTCGTGCGATTTTTCTACCATTTTCCAGCAAGTGTTATCATCATCGATTTATCTGTAGACATGCCTTGAATCTACAAAGCTTTTAATGTATCACAATACACATACAATGAACACGTTTTGTCGGGCCTCTTAACCTATCACCCCGTACGATACAAACGTGTTGTCCATCCTCGTCTCCCATCCGTAACCCGTACGATACAAACGTGTTGTCGATCCTCGTCTCCCACCCGTAACCCGTACGATACAAACGTGTTGTCGATCCTCGTCTCCCACCCGTAACCCGTACGATACAAACGTGTTGTCGATCCTCGTCTCCCACCCGTAACCCGTACGATACAAACGTGTTGCGATCCTCGTCACCCACCCGTAACCCGTAGATACAACTGTTGTCAGATCCTCGTCTCCCACCCGTAACCCGTACGATACAAACGTGTTGTCGATCCTCGTCATCCACCCGTAACCCGTACGATACAAACATTTTGTCGATCCTCGTCATCCACCCGTAACCCGTACGATACAAACGTGTTGTTGATTCTCGTCATCCACCCGTAACCCGTACGATACAAACGTGTTGTCGATCCTGGTCTCCCACCCGTAATCCGTACGATACAAACGTGTTGTCGATCCTCGTCTCCCACCCGTAACCCGTACGATACAAACGTGTTGTCGATCATCGTCTCCCACCCGTAACCCGTACGATACAAACGTTTTGATGTTTCTACACACCAATAAGCAGGTCTCTTAACGAGCTTGCTGTTTTACCTTTTTCTTGTATTTGTTGTCAATAATAATATTGTTACCGGAACTTCCAAATGACGCCGGTAAAGAGGGTTTTACTTCAATAGCGTATTTCCTTTCCTGCTATTGAGTCATCTAGGTCTACAGTTCGACTCCCTGAAAACTGGTATTTGATAACTCAGCCATATAAAGATACAACGTTAAAGATAACAGCATATCTAGATAGCCATTTGGAAACAGTAGGAAAAATTAACGGTTTAACAGTTTGTATATCTCTTCTTTTTTTCAAAAACAAATCAACCTAAAAACCATCGATCACCGCCAACAAAGTCAACAACCCCTAACATCTACAACGTGTTACGTCGTCACCTAGCTGTGCGGCCATAATTAGTAATGGGCAAAGAGCAGTCCCGGGGAGGCGTGTCTGAGTTAATTAGCACTGATTGGTCCAGAAACATGGTGACAGCAGCGGCGTAAATATACGCGTTCTAAAAGCAGGGCCGTGTCATTAATGCTATAATAGGCGCTAGGAATTATCTTTGATATATATGTTTGAGCCGATATAGAACGAAGTGAAGAAGACTTGTAGGGCAACGCGTGGTTACTACTGCGTCATCGAAATACACAACCTGAGCTTGCAATTATGACCTCTTAATTGTGACAACTTAGTGTTACACGATCGCATATTTATATAACACATACACATTCTGATATAACCACACAATACCTTAGGACTTAAAAGATCAAGTCAATTCCAAATATAGATTATTGGCTAAAAAGGGTATAGTTTTCACTAATGATTTCGTTTGTTTGAGCTAATATTGTTCGTTTATCATTACACTGCTTCTTGACTGCGCAAAGGTCCTGGACCTAAACACTGCTGACTGTCTTCAATTCGACACTGATATATAAGTTATTTCCCGTTTTCGTTCACAGACGGACGAATTATTCCGCGGTAAACGGTGTTATCTAGTTATATATATATATATATGTACCGTGTCTTGATGTGACCGGAAACAAAGGCATCAGACAAGACACCAGAAACTCGTAGAGACGTCCAAGACTCCCTGTGTACCAGTCGCGAGAACTTCTCACGAAACTGTGAGGAATAAATGAGTAATGCCTTCTAGTGGAAGTCGTTATTGAGCAAATGAATCAGATTGCCTGGTATTTGAGTAGAACAGTTGCTGTCCGTTGTGGAAAATAAAATCGGCATACCAGTATAGAGATCGATTATTACACAACAGAGACTCGGGGCGAAAGTCGTGACGGAGTTAGGGGACATTTTTTTAATCTCCGATTAGCTTCTCAACTTATATTGACAGTAATTAACGGCCTGTCAACTTAAAACAATTGTTCAGTCATCCGTAGCTTTTTATTTTGACAAGACTTCAGTCGACCAGGATAGATGTTTCCACCGAGAATGTCCCATAGAAATCACTCGGATATCGAAATCCCTCGGATATCCTACATAACGCCACGGACTGTCACATCTCATTCCGTGGTAACACTAGAATTGAGACATGTTCTACATAACGCCACGGACTGTCACATCTCATTTCGTGGTAACGCCAAACTTTGGACATATTCTACATAAGGCCACGGACTGTCACGTCTCATTCCGTGGTAACACCAAACTTTAGACATATTATACATAACGCCACGGACTATCACATCTCATTCCGTGGCAACACCAAACTTTGGACATATTCTACATAACGCCACGGACTGCCACATCTCATTCCGTGGTAACACCAAACTTTGGACATATTCTACATAAGGCCACGGACTGTCACATCTCATTCCGTGGTAGCACCAAACTTTGGACACATAATAGATAACGCCACGGACTGCCACATCTCATTCCGTGGTGACACCAAACTTTGGACATATTATACATAACGCCACGGATGGCTACATCTTATTCCGTGGTAACACCAAACTTTGGACATATTCTACATAACGCCACGGACTGCCACATCTCATTTCGTGGTAACACCAAACTTTGGACATATTATACATAACGCCACGGATGGCCACATCTCATTCCGTGGTAACACCAGACTTTAGACATATTCTACATAAGGCCGCGAACTGCCACATCTCATTCCGTGGTAACACCAAACTTTAGACATATTATACATAACGCCACGGACTATCACATCTCATTGGTAACACCAGTCTTTAGACATATTATACATAAGGCCACGGACTGCCACATCTCATTCCGTGGTAACACCAGACTTTAGACATATTATACATAACGCCACGGACTATCACATCTCATTCCGTGGCAACACCAAAGTTTGGACATATTCTACATAACGCCACGGACTGCCACATCTCATTCCATGGTGACACCAGACTTTGGACATATTATACATAACGCCACGGACTGCCACATCACATTCCGTGGTAACACCAAACTTTGGACATATTATACATAACGCCACGGACTGCCACATCTCATTCCGTGGTAACACCAAACTTTGGACATATTCTACATAAGGCCGCGAACTGCCACATCTCATTCCGTGGTAACACCAAACTTTAGACATATTATACATAACGCCACGGACTATCACATCTCATTCCGAGGTAACACCAGACTTTAGACATATTCTACATAAGGCCACGAACTGCCACATCTCATTCCGTGGTAACACCAAACTTTAGACATATTATACATAACGCCACGGACTATCACATCTCAATTCGAGGTAACACCAGACTTTAGACATATTCTACATAAGGCCACGAACTGCCACATCTCATTCCGTGGTAACACCAGACTTTAGACATATTATACATAACGCCACGGACGGCCACATCTCATTCCGTGGTAACACCAGACTTTAGACATATTCTACATAACGCCACGGACTGCCACATCTCATTCCGTGTTTACTAAAACATTGCTGTCAATTATATACTATAAATACAGTATAAACATCGTTTCACGTGCTGATTTTCCACACAATACACTACATCGGTTAAATATTTATACACCAGAAAAATTTTTCCCCTTTCATTTCCGTAAAATTTGTTTTCTTTGCCATATAGTCGCATCTAATATATGTTTGTTGTTTTCACTTGGTATGTTCATATTAATAATGTAAATATAGAGGTATAAAAAGAAAAAAACTCAACTAATTTTATTATCAGAAAGCAGCATTTTGCATGCAAACAATGGGAAATTAATAATACGTACTTGACATCAAACATTCTACGTGGTATCAAAAGTCAAACGACTTTCATGTATGCGTGCAATGTATATAAGAGAAGTCTAGAATGAAATGTTTCTGAAAGCAGGCGGTTCCCTCGCCGACACCAAACACGATTAATTCCAACATATCCGTTTAAATTTTGGTCTTTGATCCCACAGTGTTAGAAAGACTGAAAAACTAATTTTACCATACATACAGGTACCAGTATAGAAAACAAATTTGAAAATCGTGATTTCTTTTTATCAGAGAGTTGTTCAGCGCTGGTGATATTGTATTAAATCAAAATACGGGCTTTACATGTGAGCGCTGCGCTAGGGTGTGCACGTGCGTGAGTGTCGGTTTCGTGCATGTTTGCTGGTGTTCGCATAAGTACCATCATTTGTCTCTGTTTTAATACTTTTTGTCACGCACGTGAGCAATCCATTAAATGACAGCTTATGCGATTTTGTAGATACATGTTTTCAGCAACAAATACTTATGCCAAAAACAAGCTATAAAAATGTTTTCTATGACGTACAAATCATCAACAATACACCCTTTCGAGTAATCGCGACACCTTGATAACCATGTCATTTGACGACTGTGATTTGAGGTTTATATTCTACCTGTGAGTACATGGTTTTTTTATTTTCGAATGTATCGATCTTTTGTTATCGCCAAGGAACGCTTACTGTATAGGATATAAATGTGCACAAACGAGATTCCGTTAAACCTATTTTGTGTATCATCGACTAGTTTGTTTTAGACGTGTACCGTCACCTCATCACTTCCGGACTGGTTATCATACATCATTTTTCATGTTACCATGGATACAAATTGTATACTAGTAATCAAACAAGTTTCGCAAAAAAAAATCTTCATAACTCGTTGCTCCGATATATATTTTTTTCATAAACACGAGCGTTTCGGTCGTGTTGTTTTTCATTTTAAGGCGCATTCGTGATGGTAGACAATACAATAGATGTCATGATGGATAAATAAAATTCCGGTTGTTTAGTGAACATGTTCCACTAATGGATATAAATACGCTCAAATTCTCGTGTTAAGTAATACTGAAAAACCGCTGCGGGGAATATTATAACATCAAGGTCGATCACTGCTATGTATTGAACGTCGCTTACAGTTGTGTGGGATGAGAATTTCGGAACATTTTTATGGCTGTGTATATTTTTATCAGTAGAGATATGTAGGCAGAAATGCCGTTGTAAAAGTGCGAGGTTAGTAAAATTCCGGATTAAAACCAGGAAATCCGTTTTGTTCTTTATCTACCACTATCAAGTTCCTGGGCGGATCAATTCATCTTAAGGTAGGCCTACTGTCGATAACATTCTCTAACCCTATAGCTAGGCCTAGTTAAAGCTACGAAGGATGAGTATTTCTTGCTTTTAAGCTGCTTCGTTTTCTACTTTGTTCTACCGTCGGGTGTGGAATTAAGGCGACTACTAACAAGTTTTCGGTGTATAATGTTGTTATATAAAACAGATCCATACCTACTTAGTTAGACTTAGTTTCTTCTGAACGCAGGCACTAGCTGCCCCTATATTAAGTCCATGGACTATATATATAACTAGGTATACTGTATTTAAACATGGGATATAGCATTATTTTTGTATTGTTGTTGTGAGTATCCTTCCATATTCCCCACTTTAATTAAAATCTAGATGGTCATTCTCACTAAGTGACACGAACATCTAACAACATCCCATATGGGGTCGCGTTCTGATGACCTTTGAGATGTGTATTTCACTTTCAATGCGAATCGTCAATTTGTCGATGTCATCGAAGCAAACCATTTCGTCACAGTATGCATCTTCTGAAGCAAACCATTTCGGCACAGCATGTAGATCGATCTGCTTTCTGGGACGAAATGACTTAAAACAAGTTGACAGATTGTGCAACCTATGCACTCTAGTCATACTAATTCGGACAAATAAAATTCACTTCCAAGATTCTGGAAGTAGTCATTTGATTGGCTAATCCAAGAAGGTCACCCCGACGTGACCCCGTATGGGATGCTGTTAGATGTTCATGTAACGTAGTGAGAATGACCATCTAGATTTTAATTAGATTGATCACTTCCCCAAATTGGATTATCCGAACGGTTATCAAAATTTATTTCATTACGTGACTGAAGTTCTACCGCCAGGTCGATCTACAATACAATGTACCTACCGCCAGATCGATCTACAATACAATGTACCTACCGCCAGGTCGATCTTCAATGATTGTACCTACCGCCAGGTCGATCTACAATACAATGTACCTACCGCCAGGTCGATCTACAATACAATGTACCTACCGCCAGGTCGATCTACAATACAATGTACCTACCGCCAGGTCGATCTACAATACAATGTACCTACCGCCAGATCGATCTACAATACAATGTACCTACCGCCAGATCGATCTACAATACAATGTACCTACCGCCAGGTCGATCTACAATACAATGTACCTACCGCCAGGTCGATCTACAATACAATGTACCTACTGCCAGGTCGATCTTCAATGATTGTACCTACCGCCAGGTCGATCTACAATACAATGTACCTACCGCCAGGTCGATCTACAATGATTGTACCTACCGCCAGGTCGATCTTCAATACAATGTACCTAACGCCAGGTCGATCTTCAATACAATGTACCTACCGCCAGATCGATTTAAAATACAATGTACCTACCGCCAGGTCGATCTACAATACAATGTACCTACCGCCAGGTCGATCTTCAATACAATGTACCTACCGCCAGGTCGATCAACAATACAATGTACCTACCGCCAGGTCGATCTTCAATACAATGTACCTACCGCCAGGTCGATCTACAATACAATGTACCTACCGCCAGGTCGATCTACAATTAATGTACCTAATGTCTCCCATCCCCACCCCACCCATCCCCACCCGGCAGTTTTACAGCGTTACCTAGCTACGATAGCGAGACACAATTATATGTACAGTTTGTGTAAGGTATTATTCGTACTTGTCAAAGACACTGTATTTGACTTACAGTTCTATCGGTGGTACAGGTCTTTTTACTGTTCAACTTGTATTCAATATGACCATTGACATTCTCCAGTGGGAGTTACGCCCCTTCCCATTATATTTCAATCTCATTGCAGTGGTTTTTGTTTTGTTTGTTTTATATAAGTGTGTCTTTATTCTTGTAGAACTATGATTTTCGTTGCATTTTACACCTAGAGGCCTACAAAATACAATATTCCTTCACTTACAGATTTTCCTTAACTTAATTTTTTTATAGAAAGCATTACAGTATTAAGGAATGTTCCTATGAGTTCTACAATGCTTTACTATGAGTTCTACAATGCTTTACTATGAGTTCTACAATGCTTTCCTATGTAAACGTTAAGGAACATTGAAAAACTGGGCCCTGGATTAATGTGAGTTATAACTGGAGCGTATGTGTTTTGATCTTGTTTGAAACAGGCGCTTCTATGGCTAAAATCCAGTTACGAAATAAAGAATTAACTTTATTATTCGTTACATTGATGGAATGATAGCGCTATTTAAATAATTTCACGAAGGAATGTATCCGGTATTAAATGTCGTGCATTACTCAAGCTTGAATGAATTATAAACCTTCACATTGTTAAATATAATCTTATTTCGTACCTACATTACATAAAAATAATTCAAGTTATATCGCACTCTTTAGCATTCAGAAATATTTTGGTTCAAATATGAAAAATCATGCAAAACTTGCTGGTAATTTGATTATTTGACACGTCAGCATTAAGTTAAGTAAATCATCTGACACGTCAGCATTAAGTTAAGTAAATCATTTGACACGTCAGCATTAAGTTAAGTAAATCATTTGACAATAGATAGCTTTCTTTTGTGTCACGTGAGTGTCGGTTTAGTTGAAATGACTCTAATCGTCAAGGAGTCGTAAAAGTAAAACGACACAAAACACGCGAAATAAAAAATCCTAATTTTGTGGCACTAAATGGCTCTAATAAATAATAATTTAATTTCAATGAATCGCACTAAACAACACAGTATAGAGATGATATTATTTATAACGAACTCCGATTGTCTAACCATTGCGGAGATATGTTAGTTTAGCTCTTTTTCTAATGTCTTAATTAGTCTCAATTAGTATAGATACATCATACTAAATTTTACAATCAGTCATGTGTAACATTATCATGTACATAATTCTCTAATAAAACAAAATACAGGTATCATACTATATTCTTGGTGGTTTATAAGGCCAAAAGGGAACGACGTACACACGTTAATATGTGTTCGCCTCCATAAGTCTTTACAAACTATGTTGTCTATATACGTCAAAACGAAAACAAGTGAGAAGTCGTTTACCGAGTGTTTTGGCGAACACCCATGTACTGTCCCTTTGTAATTAATATATACGGTGTCGAACCCCAGGGGCACGCTCAGCGTCTTATCTCATGACTGGGGCCGGCCCAGAGTTACCGTGTTTACAAATCTCGTCCGGTTTGTATAGTTATAAATATTTCAGTCGTGTAAATACGATACGCATACTACAACACTTACATTGAACATTACCTGTCCTACCTATTGATCACACGATACCCTGGTTATACAACACTCCATGTCTCATCCAACCAAACAGGTCAAACGAATTTTAAAAGAGTATTGGTCGACATGCGTTTCTACAGATCTTGCATACCGTACATGAAAAGGTGGTGATTGATCTACCGAGGTATAGATACGGGGACTTGTCTGTTTGTAGTTGTGTCCCGTCGGTTGTGTCGCGCTGGTCGGGGCTTATTTACCCAATAACAAAGCTATGTAGAATACCCAATAAAAGCTGTAGCTCTATCGACTGTGTGTGTACCTGAGCGAGACGGCATCAGGTGTATAGAGGACAAACTCGGTGTTGTAGTGCTGTGTCGATTCAATGCATGTTCTGTGACTGATAGCGATTTAAAGTGAAATTATTATGGAAATCATCACAGGTAAGTCATTAATTAGATAATGTGCCATGTTTTACCTGATTACGATTTGCGAGAGACGTAAATAAGGCGTGTACTTGTGATATCGACTGTGGAATCAATCGAACAGCATTCCTAGTGTTAACCAGAGCCCACCTGTAATATATATAAACTGGTTGGGTGTGTACCCGGGTCACCGCGGGCTGCGACGCGTACACTTAATATTACATATAGGTTGTATAATTCATTGTTTTGTATTCAAACTAAGTCATAATACTCGTGACATGCTTGTGAAATTGTCCACTCTAATCCCAAGTCAATCGCAAAAGACTTGTAAATAAAAATATGGACGTCGATCGACTGAGTCCAGGAAACCAGGCTTTGACAATGTTTTAACTAATATCGACTCGATGTCGTGGGCTATTGGACTTTGTATCGTGTGTTATATAGCAGTCTCGGTACACTCTCAGTTTCTCTACTGTATCCAAATGTAGATTTACGTACATATATATACGTGATCGACAGTTGAAATACATTCCAAACACTGCTCAGCTATGACGGATTTTGTGTTGTCACACGCTAACTCATCGTCGGGTATCCAATACCACCTACGTACGCTACTGCAATGCATTCAACAGTGGTAGTTTAAAAGATTCTCTATAGAGCAGGTTTTATACATCATTGCATAAGTAAAAAACACTTGCTTCGTTTTGTCAGTATGTACCAAACGTGGTCATTTGAAGACGTTCAACCCGATATTGTGTCGGGACATTTTTGGTATAATATGTCTCTTTACAGTGTCGGGACATGCACATACCTCTGTCTAGTGTCAAAACGTGTAAGTACCTCTATAGTGTCGGGACATGTTAGTACCTCTATATAGTGTCGGGACATGTAAGTACCTCTATATATTGTCGGGACATGTTAGTACACTGTGTACCTCTAAATAGTGTCGGGACATGTAAGTACCTCTATATAGTGTCGGTACATGTTAGTACCTCTATATAGTGTCGGGACATGTTAGTACCTCTATATAGTGTCGGGACATTAGTACCTCTATATAGTGTCGGGACATGTTAGTACCTCTATATAGTGTCGGGACATGTCAGTACCCTCTATATAGTGTCGGGACATGTAAGTACCTCTATATATTGTCGGGACATGTTAGTACCTCTATATAGTGTCGGGACATGTTAGTACCTCTATATAGTGTCGGGACATGTTAGTACCTCTATATAGTGTCGGGACATGTTAGTACCTCTATATAGTGTCGGGACATGTTAGTACCTCTATATAGTGTCGGGACATGTTAGTACCTCTATATAGTGTCGGCACATGTTAGTACCTCTATATAGTGTCGGGACATGTAAGTACCTCTATATATTGTCGGGACATGTTAGTACACTGTGTACCTCTATATATAGTGTCGGGACATGTTAGTACCTCTATATAGTGTCGGGACATGTTAGTACCTCTATATAGTGTCGGGACATGTTAGTACCTCTATATAGTGTCGGGACATGTTAGTACCTCTATATAGTGTCGGGACATGTTAGTACCTCTATATAGTGTCGGGGCATGTTAGTACCTCGATATAGTGTCGGGACATGTTGATACCTCTATGTAGTGTCGGGACATGTTAGTACACTGTGTACCTCTATATATAGTGTCGGGACATGTTAGTACCTCTACATATAGTGTCGGGACATGTTAGTACATCTATATAGTGTCGGTACATGTTAGTACCTCTATATAGTGTCGGGACATGTTAGTACCTCTATATAGTGTCGGCACATGTAAGTACCTCTATATAGTGTCGGCACATGTTAGTACACTGTGTACCTCTATATATAGTGTCGGTACATGTTAGTACCTCTATATAGTGTCGGCACATGTTAGTACCTCTATATAGTGTCGGGACATTAGTAACTTTGGAGACAAACTTAGTATCTTTTTATGGCCCCGACATCAGTTTATATTTATTGTCGTGACTCGTAAATTAGTATGCAGTATGACGCATTTTTAAAGGCAAAATTATAGTATTTGTTTAGTGAACAATGGAAATCGACAGCTGTTGTACTGGTAGTTGTTGAACACAGAGCTCTGTTTCCCGTGACAATACTTTATAAGTGGTATAATGTGATGTATGTGTTAAATCACAATCAATGACATACCCGTAACTAGGTATAGAAATTAGGACTGGTGTCCTGGACTAAATACAAACCTCAGCTCACCTCAATGACATACCCGTAACCAGATAAAGAAATTAGGACTGGTGTCCTGGACTAAATACAAACCACAGCTCACCTCAATGACATACCCGTAACTAGGTATAGAAATTAGGACTGGTGTCCTGGACTAAATACAAACCTCAGCTCACCTCAATGACATACCCGTAACCAGGTAAAGAAATTAGGACTGATGTCCTGGACTAAATACAAACCTCTGCTCACCTATGTACATTGACCTCGTTACATTCACATTTAGAGAGGTTATTTACTGGCCTGGGTCAAGGTTATATCAAGGTCACTCACTGCTCTGGTCAGATGATGCTTACCTTCACCTTCAGTATAAAGTTTGGGATAGTTGTATAATAACAACACGATAATGTCCTAATTTAAACGTGAAACAAATTATAACTGTTCTTAATCATTGAAGTACAGATTTGATCATTTAAATTAACTATTTGACAAACAATAGAGATTGGATTGAGTTAACATTAGGTTCATAAACCTGCACGATATATGTCATGAAATAGTTGATTATTGAACGATTCTGAACTTTGGCGCCTTTCGACCTTAACGTACCTGTACTTTTGATTTATTGGGCAAGTTTAACACTAGGATAATAAATATATATCCCGTTTAAAGACTGTTGTATTGTTGACCGTATATAAGCCTCCTATTAAAATCATAGAACGATATGTTAGGACACACGACATGTGTGTATATTGTTGATGTCGACGAGGAAGATTTTTTTACTTAAAAATGTGGTAAACACTTCCTGGTTCAGTGAACACGTACATGGCTGCCGATCGTGTACGGGGTACGTTGACTGTCAACCTACTGCCGATCGTGTACGGGGTACGTTGACTATCACAACCTGTGTAAGTATAATTCAGCTGTTACCTAACTAGACGTATATGATGTGGTAATTTTTAAAGTTCTTAATCCTAGACAAGTTTCAGTTATTTTTACCATACAATTAAACTCTGTAATCTGATACTAAGTCATTTTCTATGACTGTACGTGAAATAGGATCTCTAGAGTACCGCCATATGTTAGCGAGCTCTAAATATAATCGTATGTGGTTAGACACCCTCGGCTTTTCTAACCACTCGCTTTACTCACAAAACGGGACTGATACACTTTTGATTAGGATGTGCCGCTGTGCCCAAAAAGTCTTTATCAAAGTGTTCAAAAACTCCTATGTACATACTGAATCTGTGACAGATCTACCGTCAATAGACGATGTGATGCAAACTATGCATGTTTAAGCATAATTAACGAGACAACAACATTCTGGTTATTTGATTACCGAATAAATGGCTACGTCTGACAAATTAACATATAGTGTTTCGGGCATTTCTCCCTCCACGGCAATCTCTTGTATGCACTCGCTTCATTTTTAATTTTAAGATTTTAAAATCCATCACAAAAACAAGACAGATTATATAATAAATTGGTATGGCCTGTTCTTTAGATATAATCCCTAGATTGCTGTGATGTTTTGGTATGTTAAAAGTGACCATAGCCTACGTAATAAAATACCGAACAACTATCAAATTTAACACATAAACAGTTTTTGCCTCTAGGTGCCCATCCATTCTAGTGTCCAGTTTGACGAGGAAACTGCATATTGTAATTGCCTATAATTTTCTCTTAAATAATACAATGTATTTTTAAGGAATTATCAAATATATCGAATGCGAGGCGACAGTAACAAAACGTTGTAAGAATGGATGGGATGAATAGTGGTGTACGCCGTGCCCGGTCCCGGGCTACTTTCCGGCATTGGATTACGAGCTTCATTTTCAACTCAGTTACGTCTTTATCGACGACAAAATGTTTAATTTAGTATTTATTATTATTCCATTCCTTTTAACTGAAAGTTTCTTTCATCAATTTTTTTTTTTCAAAAACATAAAGTTCACTGTGAACTTGTCCGGGACTGGGCACGGCGTACAATTTGAAGGAAAGCAGTACAAGAAGGATGGGGACTATTTTCTCAGATCTATATATCTTCGAATGATCTCAGTTTCCCAATTTTTTTTTCTTCTGAATAGCACAATGGGTTGTTGTTCTTTCAAGCACGTGTTCGTTCCGTCATGTTGTTTTCACCAGAACATACGTTCTGCATTGCATTTTGGGATTTGGAAGCCTCATTTGCATGCTATATATAGATAGCTGTCAGATTAGATCCGGCAGAGATTTCCATATTTATATAATGACACATTTTTGGAACCCATTGTAATGACAAACACAACGTCATCCCTGCTCCTTCCTGTCTACTACAGCCCCATCAGCTGGCTTCCCCTCTCTACTGTCAGACTTTTGAACCCTCCCCTCCCTACTGTCGGACTTTTGAACCCCACCCCTCCCTACTGTCGGACTTTTGACCCCTCCCCTCCCTACTGTCAGACTTTTGAACCCCACCCCTCCCTACTGTCGGACTTTGGACCCCTCCCCTCCCTACTGTCGGACTTTGGACCCCTCCCCTCCCTACTGTCGGACTTTGGACCCCTCCCCTCCCTACTGTCGGACTTTGGACCCCTCCCCTCCCTACTGTCAGACGTTTAACCCCTCCCCTCCCTACTATCAGACTTTTGACCCCTTCCCTCCCTACTATCAGACTTTTGACCCCTCCCCTCCTTACTGTCAGACTTTTGACCCCTCCACTCCCTACTGTCAGACCTTTGACCCTTCCCCTCTCTGCTGTCAGACTTTTGACCCCTCCCTACTGTCAGACATTTGACCCCTCCCCTCTCTACTGTCAGACCTTTGACAATTCCCCTCTCTGCTGTCAGGCTTTTGACCCCTCCACTCCCTACTGTCAGACATTTGACCCCTCCCCTCTCTGCTGTCAGACTTTTGACCCCTCCCCTCCCTACTGTCAGACATTTGACCCCTCCCCTCCCTACTGTCAGACCTTTGACCCTTCCCCTCTCTGCTGTCAGACTTTTGACCCCTCCCCTCCCTACTGTCAGACATTTGACCCCTCCCCTCCCTGCTGCCAGACATTTGACCCCTCCCCTCCCTACTGTCAGACATTTGACCCCTCCCCTCCCTACTGTCAGACATTTGACCCCTCCCCTCCCTGCTGCCAGACATTTGGCTATCTGGCAGTGTTAACATTGCTGGCAATCTTGGAGACAGTTATCACCGAGGTCCATCAGGACTACGGACAAAAGCCGGACATAGATAAAACTAGGTTTTAGTTAAGTGGCGATGTTCTGTCGTTATGCTTACATGGAATCTGACCACACATACATCGTTAATCTTATCATGTACCTTGTGGTATTGACCAGATGCCATAGTTTGAGAGAAAACTAATATATTACGATGTCTTTACGGTAAATCTAAGGGACAAGACAAACTGTCCTATTGTTTTTTAAAGCATGCTTTAGGGGGGAAACCGAGCTACGTGGTCAGACAAGGTCAAAATATACGGCAACACACGAGAACATTTATCAAAGCAGACAAACTATACCATAACGTCAATACACGGGGAAAAACAGCGTCAACACAGAACAAAATATACCATAGGGTCAACACACGGGGACAAAACAGCGTCAACACACGAGGACAATATATACAATATACCACAGCGTCAACACAGAACAAAATATACCATAGCGTCAACACGGAACAAACTATACCATGGCGTCAACACGGAACAAACTATACCATAGCGTCAACACAGAACAAACTATACCATAGCGTCAACACAGAACAAACTATACCATAGCGTTAACACGGAACAAACTATACCATAGCGTCAACACGGAACAAACTATACCATAGCGTCAACACAGAACAAACTATACCATAGCGTCAACACAGAACAAACTATACCATAGCGTCAACACAGAACAAACTATACCATAGCGTCAACACAGAACAAACTATACCATAGCGTCAACACGGAACAAACTATACCATAGCGTCAACACAGAACAAACTATACCATAGCGTCAACACGGAACAAACTATACCATAGCGTCAACACGGAACAAACTATACCACAGCGTCAACACGGAACAAACTATACCAAAGCGGCAAAACTCCAGACAAGACAAAATGTAGTCAACACACGCGATAGAAATGGACCTTATCGTCAATACATTTAGACGTAATATGCATGCATCATCAACACACCAACACACATCACAGGATCAACACACAGGTAGGACGTTTTATATACACGTACAAACAATACACGTCATTTACTGTAATCAGTGATGCATTTAGACTGCTAACGTCAGTAAAGCGTTACTCTAGGTAAATTGCTATCCACAGTCCTGAGCAATACACAATTATTTTACGACAAAACCATTTCATTGGAAATTAACATTATGACATATGACATATATAAGTAATTTACATGTGTATATGATGTCATCAGATAATTGACATACGAGGTCATTAACATAATTTGTTTATTTTTGTACAGTGTAGTTTTGTACGGTTTGTACAGGATAGACTTTACATATATGTAGTACTTATATGTACAATGATGTTACAGATTGCTGAGACCGGGTGGATGCCGGGGATTAATCTGCCTCCAGAAGATGAGATTCCACTTCCGGAAAGTCGTGACGTATGCGCTCACTGTGTTCGGCCTCCTTTTGATAGTGTTTAATGTTTACCATCACGACCTGTGGGGGCCAGTTTACCAGCCCCAGGACCCACCATGGCGTTCCAAGGGAGTAAAGCGACCATTTCCTCGTGTCGACGGCAAGAAGATTCATGATCACATATCACAGGAAAATCGGGGGAAAGCTCTAGCCGGAAATTCTCTTGGAAAAAATCGGGACCCGTTATTCCGAACCAATCAGTCGCTAAGCCATGAAGAATTGGGGAAGGATTTCGCTTTAACAATAGATACTCCGAGGGGTATTTGGTTGGAATGGGATCATTATAGTGATGATAGGATAGTAGCGCAAATGCGCCATAGACCAAAGTCTTTGATAGAAGCTGAAAAAGAAGAAGACGTGCCTTTAAAAACCATATTGCTTTACCACGGTGTTGGACACTGGAATATCCGGAAGGGCCAGGAACAGTTCGTACATCAGAAATGTCCGGTGAACCGCTGTACCGTGACAGACGACCGATCGCTCGGACGCGAGGCCGACGCCGTCATGTTGCACCATTCTGGTGCTCGGCCGTGGACGAAACGTCCGCCTCACCAAGTGTGGATACTTTATATGTTAGAATCGCCATATCATACACCGGGCCTACAGGGGGTCAAGGACGTATTCAACTGGACAGCCACCTATCGGCATGATTCTACCATTGTTGCGCCTTATGAAAAGTTTGTGCCATTCAACCCAACAATTCAGACTATCCCTCAGAATAAGAGTTATGCAACTGGCAAAACAAAGAAGGTGGCATGGTTTGTGTCTAACTGTGGCGGAAGGAACGGTCGGCGGGAGTACGCCTCGGAACTTTCGAAATATATATCTCTGGATATTTATGGGGCATGCGGGCCCCTCAAGTGTCCGCGTCACAATTCCAAAAAGTGCTTTGATATGTTAGATAAGGACTACAAATTTTATTTATCTTTTGAAAATTCCAACTGTCGTGACTACATCACAGAAAAATTCTTCGTCAATGGCCTTCAGTAAGTATGAAACTACACCAGTAAGTATAAAACCACACTCAATATCTGTTCAATGTCAGTATCTCATCGGCCTAGAGAAGCAACCAAAATTTGGGGTAATTATGCTTGCCGACACAATCGTATTAAAATTCCTTATCAGACTCCGACATTTTTTGTTCTGCATAGCACATTTTGTAATCTCAACACTGATAGTTTGCTTGCAATCAACAAAATGTGCTATGTAGATATATTTAAGGAAGCCTAGCGACAGCTCTATGACATGATATATATTGAGTTATACACCAAGTTAAAGAAGCACTATCTATCTGTCGATTGGGACTATTCCCAGCACCATATCTTTAGCGATTTGTCCACAATTATCATTTCCCCGAAAGTGTGTCGTTTCCGTAGGCAGATAGAGGAACTGGCCTAGATTATTATATATTGAGTGTATTGACAGACTAGACTAATGCCTGTGTTGTATAATGTGTTGTGGTAATATAAAACGCCTATACCGCAAGAGAGTTGATTTCGCGCAAGGATATGGCAGTAAAACGCATAGGTAATGCGGTTATAGCGCGAAGATATGTGGGGATTGCGCAGAGATATTTGTTAGATTGGAGGGTTGAAGGCTTCATTGTAACATGAATGTCCCAGGTGTGCTTTCAGTATCATCATATATATGTTCATTATATCCGGACCATGGGTTGTCCTGTTGGTTTTCCTATTTACTTCATCTCACCGGAAGTGTCTGGAAGATCTATAGTCCTCGTGTTTCTTACGTCATTGTGTGCCGTGCGCCGTACGCTAACTTTTCATGTTTTAAACTTGTCATGGCTCACCGGGGGGGATTTAGCTATATCTTGCCTGAGATGATCCTGAGATAATCCTGAGATGATCCGAACAAGTATTATTATTTGTCGGGTTGGTCGCCATCTTGAAAAACACTTTTCAAACTTCTCAAGTTTCCTACCAGAACCAGCTCGGTCTTGCCTGAAATGATCCCGAGATGGCGGTAACAAAACGTTAATGTTTAGATCGGTCTGAAATCCAAGATAACCGCCATGGCCAACAGACTGTATTGTACTGTACAGAAATCCAAGATGACCGCCATGGCTAACACTGTATTGTACTGTACAGAAATCCAAGATGACCGCCATGGCTAACACTGTATTGTACAGGCCGATACATATACCCCTATACACTGTACAGGCCGATACATATACCCCTATACACTGTACAGGCCGATACATATACCCCTATACACTGTACAGGCCGATACATATACCCCTATACACTGTACAGGCCGATACATATACCCCTATACACTGTACAGGCCGATACATATACCCCTATACACTGTACAGGCCGATACATATACCCCTATACACTGTACAGGTCGTTACGTATACCCCTATACACTGTACAGGCCGATACATATACCCCTATACACTGTACAGGCCGATACATATACCCCTATACACTGTACAGGTCGTTACGTATACCCCTATACACTATACAGGCCGATACATATACCCCTATACACTGTACAGGCCGATACATATACCCCTATACACTGTACAGGCCGATACATATACCCCTGTAAAAACTCTGATAATTCTTTATAGAACTAGGATGTTTGTGTTAGTATTGATGTACACGCTAATTATGAATTAATGACATGTTTGAAGTGTGTCATGTTTTAGAGTTATGGATCTATGATCACGACAGCTGGTGTACTTGTCTCCACGTGGCAATTTCACACGTTCCTCGGACTCAATTCTCGGTTGGTTAAAAAAAGGTTCCGAAAAATCACGTGATTACTCGGCTACATCCCATAGCAGCCAATACAACTCGAGTGTTTACCGACGAACGTTTCAAACTTTCAAATGTACAATCTTTGGACTTTTTTTTTCGCAAATAAAGTGGCATAGCTTTGTCAGTAGTTTAATTTCAAGTATTCGAATGCTTACCTGAAACCAAATGTCCGGAGAATAAGAGCGATATATATATATATAATACGGTAATAGCCCCTTTACTACAAGTTACAGGAACATGATGCTTATCCCTTTTTCAACACCAGGACGTATTTCTTTATTCGCTCACATGTACAGGACAGTATATAAGTTTAATGTTTAAAGAGGACATCTCCGTGTCTACCACAGACGTCCCGATGTATTATTATATAGCTACGTCAATATTTCCGGGCGGATTGTCATACTGCCCGTCCCTTTACCACGTGACTGTACCACCTGGTCACACTCCACCTTGTACAGATATACTGCCCGTCCCTTTACCACGTGACTGTACCACCTGGTCACACTCCACCTTGTACAGATATACTGTCCGTCTCTTTACCACGTGACTGTACCACCTGGTCACACTCCACCTTGTCATACAGATATACTGTCCGTCCCTTACCACGTGACTGTACCACCTGGTCACACTCCACCTTGTACAGATATACTGCCCGTCCCTTTACTACGTGACTGTACCACCTGGTCACACTCCACCTTGTACAGATATACTGCCCGTACCTTACCACGTGACTGTACCACCTGGTCACACTCCACCTTGTACAGATATACTGCCCGCCCCTTTACTACGTGACTGTACCACCTGGTCACACTCCACCTTGTCATAACAATATCTGCCGCGTCCCGTTACTACGTGACTGTACCACCTGGCACACTCACCTGTACAGATATACTGTCTCGTCCCTTTACAACGTGACTGTACCACCTGTTCACACTCCACTGTACAATATACTGTCCGTCACTTTATACATGACTGGTACCACCTGGTCCACCTCCACTCTTGTCATAAATATACTGCCCGTCCCTTTACGACGTGACTGTAACCACCTTACACTCCACCTTGTACATATTACTGCCCGTCCCTTTACTACGTGACTGTAGCACCTGGTCACACTCCAACTTGTACAGATATACTGCCCGTCCCTTAACTACGTGACTGTAGCACCTGGTCACACTCGACCTTGTACAGATATACTGTCCGTCCCTTTACCACGTGACTGTACCACCTGGTCACATTCCACCTTGTACAGATATACTACCCGTCCCTTTACTACGTGACTGTACCACCTGGCCACACTCCACCTTGTACAGATATACTGTCCGTCCCTTTACCACGTGACTGTACCACCTGGTCACACTCCACCTTGTCGTACAGATATACTACCCGTCCCTTTACCACGTGACTGTACCGCCTGGTCACACTCCACCTTGTACAGATATACTGTCCGTCCCTTTACCACGTGACTGTACCACCTGGCCACACTCCACCTTGTACAGATATACTGCCCGTCCCTTTACTACGTGACTGTACCACCTGGTCACACTCCACCTTGTACATATATACTGCCCGTCCCTTTACTACGTGACTGTACCACCTGGTCACACTCCACCTTGTACAGATATACTGCCCGTCCCTTTACCACGTGACTGTACCACCTGGTCACATTCCACCTTGTACAGATATACTACCCGTCCCTTTACTACGTGACTGTACCACCTGGTCACACTCCACCTTGTACAGATATACTGTCCGTCCCTTTACCACGTGACTGTACCACCTAGTCACACTCCACCTTGTACAGATATACTGTCCCGTCCCTTTACTACGTGACTGTACCACCTGGTCACACTCCACCTTGTACAGATATACTGTCCCGTCCCTATACCACGTGACTGTACCACCTGGTCACACTCCACCTTGTACAGATATACTACCCGTCCCTTAACTACGTGACTGTACCACCTGGTCACATTCCACCTTGTACAGATATACTGCCCGTACCTTTACCACGTGACTGTACCACCTGGTCACACTCCACCTTGTACAGATATACTGTCCGTCCCTTTCTTGTCACTCTCTACATTACGTGTACAAATATGAAATAGTCTATAACAACACCCAATAAGATAGTCCAGAATGGAGATAGGCGAAAAGGCGTGTTCCTGTCTACAGTACGCCAGCTCATCATTAGCAGGGAAGGTAAATAGTCATATACAAAGGGAGGTAATTAGTCGCGCACATCCGGAGGTCAGTCGCCTCTTAATTTATGTGAAGTCAGGGTGAAGGACATGGGATAGTCCGCCACCGCTGGAAAGGTTAACATTACGGTACATCTTACACTGTACTTAAGGCCTTGGTATTAAGCTGGAACGATAAATTTACGACATCGGTATTTTAGACAACATTGACAAATGTCGGTATGTATATTATATACACTGTAAATTAGATATACCGGGGTGAAATCGAAACTATGCCTTATTGCAATGCCAACTGCAGTAAAAAAAAACATTTAATAAATGTGTGAGCGTATAATGATATAGGATTTTTTTCTAAGTTTTCTATGTTGTTTATAGGTTTGATACGAGTTTCCGACACTTTAAATGTTTTGATGAAACCTTGGCTGTGGTAGCTATATAGTGACACTAGAGGGCGTTACGCGCGCGACGGACTTTCATTCATACCTTCCGGCTGGATAGTTTGTCCCTGTCTAGTTCTTTGCCCATTTCTATAAATAAATGAAACAGCTATGTACTATTGGGCCTTTATGTACTTCATTAAAACAGGCAGTACATTTTACATCTCGAGTATCTATATTGTTTTTGACACGTTCAATACTTTCTCTTGTGCTAGGTTTGGTAGTTTTTTAGAAAGAGTTGTGGCCGTTTATTCTATCTGATAATGAAAACATGGCATGCCGGTCGGAGTGATAACGACATGCCTACAGCCGTTACGGTCTGCTTGTATGTTGATAATAATCATGGAGGTCTCTCCATCTCAGAACTGTCATAAACGTAAACCGACGTATGCTTCATTAACGCTGTGTTCTGACTGTCATTTAATGGACGTTCACATTGTCCAGAGGCATTACCTAAACTCTGTCGTTCGGACCAGAAATGTATTTAAGATCGACTCCTTGTCGATCCAGTTATCCTTAAAAAGGTTTCATTGTGGGCTGTTCAAATCGCTGCTCGTCCGCCCGTCCGTTCAGAAACTATTCTTGCTGTCGCTATCAGGCGCGGATCCAGGAATTTGAAAAGGGGTGTCCAGTCATTTAGTGGTAATACGAGCGCCGTAGGCGCGAGCCGAATTTTCCTCATCCGAAAAAGGGGGGGGGGGGGGGGGGGGGGGGGGGGGGGGGGCTGACCCCCAGGACAACCCGGCGGTGGGCGTTAAGAACCCTCTGCGATCTCTTGTTAGTTGGCTCACAGGTACTCGTCTCGTCTATCAGTACACCAAATATATAATCTTAGGTGGACAGACGAGGCGAGTACCTGTCGTTGAACAGCGCGGATTTTATATCTAACTTCATATATAACGTTTGTTCCAGTGTGTCTGGCTTGTTATGCAAATTATCGTGTAAAACATCTATAGGTAGAAACTGTTCCTACCATCTGTCGCTCACACGTGTCGACGCATATTACCAATACACATTGATATTAAAGACCGATAAAGTATTTAAATGAATACCTAGGATTATACCGATCTATCGAGTTTATATCGCGATCCTGGGTGATAGGTATATAAGAGGATTTTATCCTGTGAATGTTGATTTCATACCAATATGGTCGAGTTAAAATGCCTTTCAGTCTACATATAAAGGTCCTGAATGTTTGACCGTAACATACCAGTGCATTTTTCTGATTTCATTACCAGCTATATCTACCTTTTTATTTATATCAGCAGTAAATCCCATACATACACACATACTAATGAATGTTCGATACAGATTATTGTTTGTTAGTATATTTGGTAAGATCTGTGTGCCCTATACACACGTACAGTGTATATTGAAGGCTGGGACCCTATATAATAGAAAAGTTGAGAAACTTTTTGTATGAGAAGTCAGTATTTCTTTCTTCTAAAATGCGAGAAATGCACTGACAGATGGTATCTTTTCTAAGTATCTTCGTTGTGCATTTGCAGAAACCACATTTTATACATACATATAGCCCTGTCGTATAGTTAGGGAAGTCAACAGCTTGGTCCTTATTTTTATGAGGTGATAAATTAAAATATATTGTAATAATACACCTGCAGAGCGCAAGTACAGGTAAATCCCAACACAACATCAGAATACCAACAGAAAACTAGATAACAGGTGTTCAGTATTGAAATAGGTTAACATTGGATTTGGTCTCAATGTCGATACTTGCTAACTTTGCTAACCTTTTTTTTATTTGAGAGAAAGACACTCGAGTTTTGAAGGAAATTAAAAGTTACACTTTTTCCTCTTCATATTTTTAAAAAAAAAATGAGTTATATCGGCATACATGACTAGTCTGAACTAACCAACTGTCGCCAAAGTATGATTTGACATATTTCACTTCCATTTAATTGTTCTTTTCCTTATTTTGCAGACATGACGTGATTCCCATTGTGATGGGAGCGGCCCCGGAGGACTACAAGCGAGCAGCACCTCCCCACTCTTTCATTCACGTGGACGAGTATGAATCTCCTCAGGCATTAGCAGAATATTTACATAAGCTGGATAAAAATGACGACTTATTTAATGAGTACTTCAAATGGAAAGGCACCGGAAGCTTTGTGAACACCTTTTTCTGGTGCCGTCTGTGTGCGATGGTCCACGAATCACAAAATCACCAGCCGACCGTTTATAAGGATCTGGAACGATGGTGGCGGGGCCCCGGGGTGTGTATAGGGCAGGAAAAATGGAGGGATCGCCCGCGGACGTCAAAGTTTATCATCGATAACTACGAATGACATCTACAAACACTACCTCTCAAGTGCATTCTCTTCCCAAAGGGACATAACTCTCACTGCGCCTTACTATGATGGTGCATTGGGTAATGTTTTATGTTAATGTTATTTTTAAGCATAAATTAGTTGCATATTTTAAAAAGGGGCCTGCACGTAAGTCACGAGCTTGGTCCTGACTTTATAGGACGATTATTTTATTTGATATTTTTGTGTATTAGAGTGATACAGCAGTATTTCCAGTGTAATGACCAACATATTACTAGGAGATACATTATTGACTACAGGAATATGAGCCTGGAACTGAGGCGGCAGATATCACCTTATCAAATCATTGACACAAGTGACAGAGAATTTTTTATGTTTTTAATGTTCTGAATTTTTTTTCTAAAGTGTCAATCATGCCATTAACAATTCACCACTTAGATAATGCATTTTCATCTGATTTGGTATAGCTAGATTTAATTAATGCAATTTTCGGTAATGAAATTTAGGTTATCAACGTATTAAAGGAAATCTTCTAACCCTTAATTAAATCCTTGGTGCTGTTTCTAGCTGTAAGTGGTTTAGGTTGTCATTTGTAACGTCTTATTACATTTAATTTCATTTAAATATTTTAACAAAAAAGACAATGACGAGTCGATTAGGAAGTAGATACAAGTCTCTGTATGACGTCACATCTACGGTGACGTGTAGGATGTGTACCTTGTCATCAGAACCCCGACAGTACGTCCATGGCCAGACCAATCTAATGTCAAGTTTAGTTGTCACTCTGTCAATATAATGATATAGTTGAACATTCAAATGTGTTTGTATTACTGATGCTGAATTGTTGAATTTACAGATCAATTACTAATTGAATTGATGTTAAACCGTTAATGAAATACAAATTAACTACCAGGTTAATTGTAGGTAATAGTCATTTGAGCCTGTTAGAGATCAGTTAATGACCCAGACTATACATATCATTGAGTCCACACGTAACAGTGGATGTCAAACTGTCTCATCAAAGCTGCACACTTTATCATGTCAGGTAAAATAGGTTTAATCTGATGAAAATAGATTAGCTCAGGTAAAAATGAGTATGTTCAGGCTAAAATGTGTTTAGGGTCAAATAATTATGTAATTGGTGAGGTAAAAAAAATAAATGTTTTCAATTTTTCATCAGTGAAACAGATGTTTGCGTTTAATAATGATAACACCTGAACATAGTTAAGCAGACACTGCTGCAAGTTGTATTATATATTGAACATTGAACTTTATAGTAATGTTTACATGTTGTATAATTCAATGTTATGATATACTACTTCAGGGCCTGGATAGTATATATACAATGTTATGATATACTACTTCAGGGCCTGGATAGTATATACAATGTTATGATATACTACTTCAGGGCCTGGATAGTATATATAATGTTATGATATACTACTTCAGGGCCTGGATAGTATATATAATGTTATGATATACTACTTCAGGGCCTGGATAGTATATATTCAATGTTATGATATACTACTTCAGGGCCTGCATAGTATATATTCAATGTTATGATATACTACTTCAGGGCCTGGATAGTATATATAATGTTATGATATACTACTTCAGGGCCTGGATAGTATATATAATGTTATGATATACTACTTCAGGGCCTGGATAGTATATATACAATGTTATGATATACTACTTCATGGCCTGGATAGTATATATTCAATGTTATGATATACTACTTCAGGGCCTGCATAGTATATATACAATGTTACGATATACTACTTCGGAGCCTTGTATTGATAACTAGTATACAATGTTAGCTATTCTACTGCATGGCCTGGGTTATTTTGTACTCTCCGATGATCTTCCATAGAGAAAATTATTGAACTGAGTCCGTAATCATATCTAATTTATAATCCATTTGAATGGGTTATCCATACCTCCCTGGACAGGTCTAGTCCGTGTCAATACCATGTGCGACAGAGAGCCATTAGTATGGCACAATGTCAATATTTACAAAATCAGACTGTCCCGTGTGACGTCACCACATTGTCTGACCGAGTAATACCTTATTATAGCATTAACCCTTCTCTACAGAATAATGCGATGAAAATGAATTACAAGTGAATCCGTTTCTATTGAAGGGGCGGTTTGGTTCGCCGTCACGTCGTTAGAAATGACTGAATTGGAGGTAAATATTGAGTTGTAATGCGTCCCCGATTAGTGTTGATTGATTACTTACATGTCAGTAGCACGTCCCATCCGTCTATATATATACACAGGGACACCTAGCTATAGGTAACAATACCATGGATACAGGATCAATACCAGAGACACACCTAATGCTCTTTTTATATGTGTAGTGAATTAATAATTAAGATTCAGAACGACTTCGTTCCATACACTTGGAATTGTCAATTAACTGCTGAAATAAATTAATTGTCACGTGATTTCTAATATAGTCGATATGTAGTGTTGTATATCAAGATTGACCGCGTTCAGTAAACCAACTTCTATCCACATGGCTCCTAATTCCTAAACAGTGATGTTATAATACCTACAGGGGCCATAGGGGCATGCAAAAATGTTCCTTGGGGAGGGGATCGTAGTCCCTTGGGAAGGGGATTGTAGTTCCTTGGGGAGGGGATCGTAGTTCCTTGGGGAGGGGATCGTAGTTTAAGTAGCTACTCATAGTGTACTACACATGCGCCGCATCTAGAATCATTGTTACATACCCGTGTACGTGGGGCTGGGGGATCCTAATCGGGAGAATGTATAAGGGACGACAACTCCTGGTGGATATTGTCTGGATACATTCCCGAAGTTAAGAAATGTGATGTGTATTTTGATCACGAACTCCAGTGTGGAACGGTGAATACTGAATGGGAAATTCGTCACGTTCCACGTCACTGTGATATCACTTCCTGTCAGTGTTGGGAATCATATCCTATGTATATTAAGAGATCTCATTCTATATTATGTTTTATATATTATTTTTATATTACTACAAATAATAACATTCCATATATATCGTGTAAATAAGTGTCTTAGGGATGTTACGGCAACCTGTATTGGTTTGTAAATATGTGACGCCATTGCTTGTGTGACATAATCAATTTTGCGAATGTTTGATAAAAGCTGAACTGTTTAAACATATAAGACAAGTTTATATTGTTGCTGTTATTATAAGTTACTTGTATAATGAACGACCAGATTCTGGTCGCGCTTGGCGTTGAAGTTTGAATCTATTAATGCATTTTGTTGAATTCTTCAAATGTTTGAAATTCCATTTTTATGTTATAGTTTGCATAAATTGAATTTTGCAGAGCGACATGTGACGTCATGTATGAGACTATTTGAAAACATCAATGTTACATTGTTGGACGTTTTCATATGAATTACTAATAATTTCTCCTAGCACCGGAGACTTTTACATCTAAGCGGTGTCCAGAATGAAGTCCCATTTTTATAGAATTCTGTAGCTGTAGCTTTATCATGTTTTTGTGCGCCCAACCTAACCATCATACTTCTGTTATACCCAACGTAACCATCATACTTCTGTTATACCCAACGTAACCATTGTACTTCTGTTATACCCAACATAACCATCGTACTTCTGTTATACCCAACGTAACCATCATACTTCTGTTATACCCAACATAACCATCATACTTCTGTTATACCCAACGTAACCATTGTACTTCTGTTATACCCAGCATAACCATCATACTTCTGTTATACCCAACCTAACCATCATACTTCTGTTATACCCAACATAACCATTGTACTTCTGTTATACCCAACCTAACCATCATACTTCTGTTATACCCAACCTAACCATCATACTTCTGTTATACCCAACCTAACCATCGTACTTCTGTTATACCCAACGTAACCATTGTACTTCTGTTATACCCAGCATAACCATCATACTTCTGTTATACCCAACCTAACCATCATACTTCTGTTATACCCAACGTAACCATTGTACTTCTGTTATACCCAGCATAACCATCATACTTCTGTTATACCCAACGTAACCATTGTACTTCTGTTATACCCATCCTAACCATCGTACTTCTGTTATACCCAACCTAACCATCGTACTTCTGTTATACCCAACCTAACCATCGTACTTCTGTTATACCCAACCTAACCATCGTACTTCTGTTATACCCAACCTAACCATCGTACTTCTGTTATACCCAACCTAACCATCGTACTTCTGTTATACCCATCCTAACCATCATACTTCTGTTATACCCAACCTAACCATCATACTTCTGTTATAAACTTGTTCCCGCGTGCTTGTTATTTTGGTTATGTTAAGACCGACATTGTTTCCGTACTTTACGTGTATCATTTGTTAGGATGTGAGTCGATTCCAGATCTATGTTAAATAATCAGCTGTATGTGTATTACATGTGGGTGATATTCCAGGACGAGACTGGCAATGGAAGTCATCATGATCGACTAGCTACAGTCGTATATATGTGAGGTTGTGTAATGGTGATTGTATGCCAAAACATCTATTGACATAAACGTTGGTTAGTAGCGATGAGGTTTGACTCTTATAGATCTCGAACCGTTTGACCACCAGGTGGCGCTGGAAATGTTGTTTCCTATTACTGTCACCATTGTATAGTCTCAAGTCCCCGCTACTGTCACCATTGCTTTCTGATCTGTCATTGAAGTAAAATTACTGTATTTTTCTAATTAAAACTTGATAATTATCTGGTGTTCATTTAAAGCAGACCATTACCGTTGTGATATCTTTGTGTATGAAGAGTGTACAGAGAGTTTCTGTGTGATTCAAACTCTTGGCGACAAGGAAAACATGTATTATCAGTTCTTTTGGATTTAGTCGCTTATTCGATACCGTATCATGCCGGTTATTAGCTATAAAAGACAATTGTTCTAAGTTGGTTACTCTATCTCTACAGTTGTAGCCAGTTTAAAGATGTAGTTAAAAATATGTAGGTGAGTGTGACCGAGTTCTGTCTACTCCGACTGTCACTTATAACTACAATACAAACTGTTGGAATATAAGTTACTTTAATGTTATACTGTAGTTATGTAAGTTACATTAGTGGACTAGTATATACTTTATATAATGTAGCGCATAGAACCGAAAATATAAAACCATATTATTTACTAATCCTTATTTTTATTTTACAGTTTTGTGAAAACAAGTGTTTTTGTGCATTATTTTACATAAGATGGACGACTATTTTTGTGTAACATTCCCTGAGAGTTAGGAGATGTTTATTTGGAGACTATCATTCTCATTCCAATGCTCAGATATGTTTTGAGGTTAATGACATGAAATAAATTTATCAACATTAACCTTTGTCTGTCTTTATGTTCCGACCTAATCACGTGTGTTGCTTTTGTTCCTTTCTGTACAAACCCTTCGCCTTCTCTGTAATACAAGGAGCACGTGCACTCAAATGTATACAAGTCCCTTGGATATAATTGCCAATTTCTACACAACTTGGATGAATTCTTATTGGACAACTGGTCGCATCAATCTAGAGAACTTTGATGCCGTGTTGAACTTCGGTTTGGACGCGGTGTCGTTACAAATATAAAGTATCATTGTACCTCATACAAACTATTCACATTTAAAGGTTTGATTTTGTAGAGAATATAGTGAAAACCTATACTTTACGTCAATACGCACCAATTCTAAAGCATAACCTTGCCAGCCGTTTGAATACCTTATATTACTTTTTCGATATTTTATAACTGATATTTTAAACTGACCTTTATTATTATAATAGCTTCCACAAAGTGTATGAGAACACTAAGTGTGTCAAACCGATCCAGAGAATGCATGCACTCTTTTCACTGACTTCGTTTCGACATATGACAAGATGTCTTTAGAACGATATTGACGAGACAAGCTTCAAACAGACATGACTTTGATATCGTAGAAAAACACACTTTCTGACGTTCTGTGTACGCTGAACCATTATAAAAGTGAAAATCTAATGGATTAATAATCGCAATGTGCTGTGAGTTGTGAGTGGGTTATAATCAGGAGGGGAACATACCACTGAAAACATCTTAACGGCATGACTCTCTACAATTACAAACGTCAGAATACAATGTCCACTGTATACTGCTGCTCTGAGGTCAGAATCGGTTTCAGCTTATTTATAGGAACCATTACCAGCTCGCCTCATGTTCCCCTTTTACCCATAATCTTTTAATTAAATGAAGACATTTATGGAACCCTCTATACGCTCCATTCTACCAGGAATTGACGGGTCTCCTCCATTTTATCGTTCCATCAGGGTGACGCAAAAGCTTTTAGACGACAGCATTAAGTGATTCAACATGTAAACGCGGACTGGCATTAAACAATTACCGTTAACATCAATGTAAAACACTATGTATAAAATATTAACCGTATCAAATTCTGTCTCGTAAATACACTAACGATGGACCGGAGTGAGTCGTACATGTTGCGTCCTGTTGGTGGACCAGACGTTGTAGTGTCCTGTTGGTGGACCAGACATAGCGTCCTGTTGGTGGACCAGACGTTGCGTCATGTTGGTGGACCTGACGTTGTAGTGTCTTGTTGGTGGAGCAGACGTTGTAGCGTCCTGTTGGTGGACCAGACGTTGTAGCGTCCTGTTGGTGGAACAGGGGTTTTAGTGTCCTGTTGGTGGAGCAGACGTTGTAACGTCCTGTTGGTGGACCAGACGTTGTAGCGTCCTGTTGGTGGACCAGACGTTGCAGAGTCATGTTGGTGGAACAGACCTAGCGTCCTGTTGGTGGACCAGACGTTGTAGCGTCCTGTTTGTGGACCAGACGTTGTAGCGTCATGTTGGTGGAACAGACCTAGCGTCCTGTTGGTGGACCAGACGTTGTAGCGTCCTGTTGGTGGACCAGACGTTGTAGCGTCCTGTTGGTGGAACAGACGTTATAGCGTCCTGTTGGTGGAAAAGACCTAGCATCCTGTTGGTGGACCAGACGTTGTAGCGTCCTGTTGGTGTACCAGGGGTTTTAGTGTCCTGTTGGTGGACCAGACGTTGTAGCGTCCTGTTGGTAGAACAGACGTTATAGCGTCCTGTTGGTGGAACAGACCTAGCATCCTGTTGGTGGACCAGACGTTGTAGCGTCCTGTTGGTTTACCAGGGGTTTTAGTGTCCTGTTGGTGGATCTGACGTTGTAGCGTCCTGTTGGTGGATCAGACGTTGTAGCGTCCTGTTGGTGGATCAGACGTTATAGTGTCCTGTTGGTGGACCAGACGTTGTAGCGTCCTGTTGGTGGATCTGACGTTGTAGCGTCCTGTTGGTGGATCAGACTTTGTAGCGTCCTGTTGGTGTACCAGGGGTTTTAGTGTCCTGTTGGTGGAGCAGACGTTATAGCGTCCTATTGGTGGATCAGACGTTGTAGCGTCCTGTTGTTGGACCAGACGTTGTAGCCTCCTGTTATGGACCAGATGTTGTAGCGTCCTGTTGGTGGACCAGACGTTGTAGCGTCCTGTTGTTGGACCAGACGTTGTAGTGTCCTGTTGGTGGACCAGACATAGCGTCCTGTTGGTTGACCAGACGTAGCGTCATGTTGGTGGACCTGACGTTGTAGTGTCCTGTTTGTGGACCAGACGTTGTAGCGTCCTGTTGGTGGACCAGACGTTGTAGTGTCCTGTTGGTGGACCAGACATAGCGTCCTGTTGGTTGACCAGACGTAGCGTCATGTTGGTGGACCTGACGTTGTAGTGTCCTGTTTGTGGACCAGACGTTATAGCGTCATGTTTGTGGACCAGACGTTGTAGTGTCCTGTTTGTGGACAAGACGTAGTGTCCTGTTGGTAGACCAGACGTTGTAGTGTCCTGTTGGTGGACCAGACATAGCGTCTTGTTGGTTCACCAGACGTAGCGTCCTGTTGGTGGACCTGACGTTGTAGTGTCCTGTTTGTGGACCAGACGTTGTAGCGTCCTGTTGGTGGGCCAGACGTTGTAGCGTCCTATTAGTGGACCAGACCTAGCGTCCTGTTGGTGGACCAGACGTTGTAGCATCCTGTTGGTGGATCAGACGTTGTAGCGTCCTGTTGGTGATAATGTTTCTATCTCAGTTGATTAACCGAATGGCTTATCGATGAAACAACAAATAGAATAGACTAAAGAAGACTGAAATGTTACTTCGACAAAATATGAAGAAAATATTATATATTATATAGAGATCAATGAAAATTCAGGAATGGTAACGGGCTTCTGCTTCATTAACGACACCTGCAATGTTAATCAATTATAAGGTGTGTTTCAGACTTTAAACTTCAGACAATGTCAAGTTCTCCTTAATCAATGTAAACTTCAGACAATGTCAAGTTCTCCTTAATCAATGTAAACTTCAGACAATGTCAAGTTCTCCTAAATCAATGTAAACTTCGGACAATGTCAAGTTCTCCTAAATCAATGTAAACTTCAGACAATGTCAAGTTCTCCTTAATCAATGTAAACTTCAGACAATGTCAAGTTCTCCTAAATCAATGTAAACTTCAGACAATGTCACGTTGTTTAAACAGGAATAGAACAGTTTTTTAAACATAGCACAAAATGCATCGACCACGCGAAACTTGATGAAATCGCGATGACTTCCATGGATGGTCCTCCTCGTCAGTTACCGACATTTACCTCGAGTCCTTTAAGTCTGTGAACAAGTCTTTGAACATATAACTAACACCGTGCTTGGGAAAGCTGGGGTATTACTTTCTAGAAACAGAAAAATCACAATAAGGAAATCAAATCCATCACGCTTATCATTGCGAAATATCCCTGTGGTTATTAAACAAGAGATCAAGGCGAAACCCACCACTAAAACATTTAAGCTAATACTGGGTTAGGAGTCAACATAGATAAAGATACCAACGTTTGGTTTGGATGCTACAGACTTATTTTTGTAACTTTCGCATCCACAAACAAAGGGTTTTCACATTAGTCGCCTCTTACGACATGTAATGGACAACAAATACACATTGTCTACTCAGTCATTGTCCGGCAGGTGACGCTTAAATCGACAGATGAATAAGTTATACGTGGAATTAATATCGTCGACATATTAAAATTTCCAAAAGCGGGTCCAATTAAAAGTAGATAATATTGATTACGTATTCATAAACATTCAGATGAAACAATACCATGAAGGATAGTCACATATATTGTTGTCTTCATCAGAACATGATCCGGTTCTATTCATTCGGGGTCAGGGCAATTGATAAGATCAGTTTATGTCATGCATGTTTTATAGCCAGAAAATTAACAAAGTGTGTAACGAAAAATTCATTGGATTTTTTTTACCAGAGATTCCCTCGAATTTACATAAGGATCCCTGGGATACTTAACTACATGGATTTGTTATACAAGACTGTCATGATCAAGCGCCATTCTGATTGTTTGGTGGATGGTGACGCGATACTGTATTTGGTATATAGACATTATCGTGACAACAGTATGGCTGTCTCTAGTCACAGCAACAGTCGACTGTACACCACTGCATGTTCACAAAGAGCAGCACTGGGATCAAGACAAATCCAGCGGAAAATTAAACAATTGGTGACGACATCAATTCAGCAATACGCACGGAGTTAAAGTGAGATATCTCGAAATCTTAAGATAGTATCTCAAAATTTCAACGTATACCAATCCGAAATTTTGGGATACCAAGTCAAAATTTTGAGATAGAAAAACAAAACTCACGTGGCAGCAATACGCTTCCAAAGGTTTCAGAGAAACACAAGCAATGAGCTTCTAAAGGCCTATACCAGGCCTTCACTTCCCTTTTCATCGATCCGCCTTTCCCATAAGAAATATCTAAATATGTCTACTATAAAATGCATGCATAGACTCTCAATTATAAAATCTTACATTGTGGGCACATAATTTAAAGTTTAGAGTAGACAGCTGATTCAAGTTTTGAGGAAAACCCATCCAATTGCTCTGTTTTAGTAGAGGGACACTAGTCTCGTTCAACCAGCTCGGACAAAGCGGTTCGTCAGTTTTTAAATGTTATATTTCAAACATATCTATACGGACCTGAATATGTTAATATAGGCCTTGAATGTCTTTGTTAGGGCTCGTCTGAAGACAATATGAAATCATCAGGTCCGTCTTTATTTCATAAACGAACAACAACGGTCCAACTGGTCCGTCCGTTTAGACCGCAAAAACGAAAACTGCTAAAATCTCTCCCAGAATCCATTGTTCAAGCAAATGGTAGGGACCGCAATGCACTCTGGGAGATAATGCATAAATGTGCGTGTCAGGAGAACATATAAATTATTACAAATGCGTTTCATAATAATGAGACTAACACATGTATGTCCATATTACAAAACGGGAATTAACATTAAAGTGTCCTTCATATAGCAACGCTGCTGTCCAATAGATATTGTATAATTTTGAATTTTGATGAAGACGTCACATTGTGGTAGTTCTGGCTAATCTAACATATTGGTACCGTGTGATGTCTGTAATCATAGGGACCCGAGAATTTATGACAGTACAGGAGTATTTCGATCTCTAGAGGTTAGATTAACATTCGATAAAATGTCCACGCTCGTGACAACCAACTGTGGTGCTCTGCTCACCTGGACCTCTAACCGGCTAATGTTGTGTTAACACATGGATAAAGGTTCAACCGTACACGTGACATCATGTCACAATGTTGTGATGTTTTAAGCAAGGGCAATATTTGATAAGGCCGTCGCAACCAGACCAGTAATATACCAGGTGACCGATGTTTTGTTTCTGACGTATTTAATAATAAATCTGGTCAGTGAGGTAAAATCAATACTTACATTGCAGTAATGATAAAACGTTCCCTAACAACCAATCCCTTCCCCTGTGTGTGTGGGGATACCTGCCGTTATATGACCTGTGTTTTATACATGTCATCAATCAGCTAGCAACTTAATAATCCTGTTTTCTATCAAACTCAAATCATACCTTATTTACATTCAGTGATTTTTTTTAGAGTTATTGCCCTTTTTCTGATTCAAAGATTTGTCCGGGTATCCTCTTACTTTTCCGCTGATCTCTTTGATTTTTACTAAATGTCTAGATAGACGTTATCGCCACATGTATACACATACAATTGTACCTTATAGAACAGCGTTTTGGTTTGAAATTGATAACGTTTCCATAATTCTTATACTAATTGATACAAGAACATGTCCAACTATAAAGGGGCGGCGTATATCGTTCTGCTCGAGATACATTTAAGTCAGATAGGGCCTGGCCATTCAGAATCAGAACTACATTACATGTAGTATGGCGTGCTGAATGGGTTGACTATGTGGACTGAAGATCGATAATGAAGTATATGAATTAAACTCCACGGCCGCTCTTTAAGTAATCATAACACTGAACGCTTTTGAGCGGACGAATTGACTTCGCTGGGGATGATCAGGACTGTTTTCGTTTATCGCGGTCCAAACGGTTGGATCAGAGTTGTTCGTTTATGAAATAAGGATGGACCTGGCGATTTTTGAGCTTTGACAAAGAATTTCAAGGCCGGTGTAACGTTGAAAATGGACCCCCTTGGAAAATGGAACCTGGGTTCCATTTTCAACGGTGAAAATGCAACCGGGATGCCGTGGAAAACGGAACCAAATATCAAATTTTCTTTACATATCGGTTGAAAATGGACCCCGTTGAATAATGAACCACATAAAAGTATTAGATCTCGGTACCAGTTTATATTGTCATGCGATAAGATATGCTACAATGTATAAACGACATTGAAGGACATTGGTAAAATAAAATGGCCTGTGACCTTAGGTGACCTTTGATATTACATTGGGCTGTTATGAGAAGTGTATATAAAATGTATATAATACGTATGTACATTGATTAACACTTTAACTCGTGACAACAAGTGACAAAGATAATGACCATTAGCATCACTTTAAATAAGATGTCCCTATACAAGTACATGATATTGATTGACATTGATTAACTATTTGACCTTTGACCATTGGTTACCAATATATGACCATTGGTTACCAATATATGACCATTGGTTACCAATATAATGACCTTTGATATAACTCATCACCGTTATGAGATATCCATATGACATGTACACGATATTGATCAACATTGATAAACAATTTAACCTTTGACCTTTGGTGACCCAGATAATGACCTTTCGTATAACTTATCACCGTTATAAGATATGCATATTTAATGTATATGACATTGGTCCAAATTAATTAAGAGTTTGACCTGTGACCTTTGGTGACCCATATAATGACCTTTGGTATATATTCAAACTGTAATATGATATGCATATGAAATATATACGATATTGATCAACATTGAGTAATAATTTGACCTTTGACCCTTGGTGACCCATATAATGACCTTTAATATAACTCATCACTGTTATAAGATATTCATATGACAGGTACACGATATTGGTCGACATTGATAATAAATTTAACCTTTGAACTTTGGTGACCCAGATAATGACCTTTGATATAACTTGTCACCGTTATAAGATATGCATATGTAATGTATACGATATTGGTCCACCTTAATTAAGAATTTGACCTGTGACCTTTAGTGACCCATATAATGACCTTTGGTATATATTCAAACTGTAATATGATATGCATATGAAATGTATAAAATATTGGTCGACATTGATTAATAATTTGACCTTTGACCTTTGGTAACCCATTTAATAAACTTTGGTATAATTTATCACGGCTATAAGATATTCACATAGCACGAAAACGATATTGATCGACATTGATAAAAAAAATACCTATCACCTTTGGTGTATTTTTTAACTATATAAGACATGCATATGACCTTATACGACATTGGTCCATATTCATGAAGAATCTGACTTGTGACCTTTTGTGTCCATTTTAATGACCTTTGGTATACATTTCAAACTGTTATATGATATGCATATTTTAATGTATGCGATATTGATCGACATTGACCTTTGACCTTTGGTGACACATATAATGACATTTTAAATTTAAATTCTAAGTATTATAAACTATTCATAAAACATGTATACGATATTGATCGACATAGATTTGTTCAACTATGTTTTCGGTAAATTATTTATAAACCGAGATCCACTGTAACGTTTGAATATGGAACCGGTGTCATTTTCAGCAAATGATATGCAAATGGGTCAGTATGTCGTGGGGTCCATTTTCAACGTTAAATATGGAACCGGGGTCATTTTAAGCAAATGATATGCAAATGGGTCAGTATGTCGTGGGATTCCATTTTCAACGTTGAATATGGAACCGGGGTCATTTTCAGCAAATGATATGCAAATGAATCAGTATGTCGTGGGGTTCATTTTAAACGTTGAATATGGAACCGGGGTCATTTTAAAAATAAAGTATGCAAATGGGTCATTATGTTGTAGGGTCCATTTTCAACGTTGAAAATGGACCCCAAAACATACTGACCCATTTGCATATTTAAAAAGAAAAAAAATTACCCATTTCCATATTATATGTTTTAAATGGCACCGTTTCCAATTTCAAATGTTAGTGGATCTCGATTTATGAAAAAAAAAAAAACACACAAAAAACCCCACGAAAGCTTATAGGACAAATTGTTGATCCATGTCGATGAATATCATATACAAATGTATATGATTATCTTATTATTGTTTAAATTTATACGAAAGGTCATTATACGGGTCAAACAATGTCAAAGGTAAATATCGATCAATATCGTATACATTTTATATGCATATCTTATTACAGCTTGAAAATAAACCAAACGTTATTATAGGGTTAACAAATGTCACAGGTCACATCGCCAATCAATGTTGATCAATATCTTGTACATGTTACATATATGCATAACTTATATAAGTCATAATTCATAGCAAAGGTCATTATACGGGTCACCAAAGGTCACATGTCAAATCGTTAATCAATGTCGATCAATATCGTGTACTTGTTACATGAATATCTTATCACAGAGATAAATTTTACCAAAGGTCATTATATATGTCACCAAAGGTCAAAGGTAAAATAATTTATCTATGTTGATCAATATCGTATGTGTTTTATATGCATGTCATATTTCAGTTTGAAGATATACCAAAGGTCATTATATGGGTCACCAAGGGTCACAGGTCGAATTTTCAACCAATGTCGATCGATATCGTGCACATGACGTATGTATATCTGATAACTGTGACAAGTTATTCCAAAGGTCATTATATGGGTCACCAAAGATCAAAGGTCAAATTGTCACTCAATGTCGATCAATATCGTATATTTTACATGTATATCATATTACAGCTTGAAGATATACCAAAAGTCATTATATATGGGTCACCAAAGGTCAAAGGTCAAATTATCAATCAATGTCGATCAATATCGTATACATTTTACATGTATATCTTTTTACAGTTTGAAGATATACCAAAGGTCATCATATGGGTCACCAAAGGTCACAGGTCAAATTAACAACCATTGTCGATCAATATCGTGTACATGTCATATGCATATCTGATAACAATGATGAGTTATACCAAAGGTCATTATATGGGTCACCAAAGGTCACTGTTAATCAGTGTCGATCAATATCGTGTACGTGTCATATCGATATCTTATCATAGTGATAAGTTGTACCAAAGGTCATAATATGGGTCACCAAAGGTCAAATTGTTTATCCATGTTGTTTAATATCGTTTACATTATACATTTATTTTTTGTATATGTATATCACATTACAATTTGAAGATATACCAAAGGTCATTATATGGGTCACCAAAGATCGAATTTTTAATCAATATCGATCAATATTTTATGCTTGTTAAATTGTATACAGACTTGTATCTTATAACAGTGCTGTTATTCAGAACAACATAGTACATGTGGCTCACTTTCCAACGGGTTCCGTTTTCAACAGGCTACACGTGGAAAAGAGAGACCTGATGGGGTCCATTTTCAACAGGAGAGTCAGTTTTCCACAGCGTCCCGGTTCCAATTTCAACGTTGAAAATGGAACCGGGTTCCATTTTCCACGTGGGTTCAATTTCAACGTTACACCGGCATTAACATCTGCGCCCGTCAAGATATGTGCCTGAACTATTGCATTTAAAGGCCCCGGGAATAATCCAAACCAGAACACATTACACAAAATCTATGAAAAAACGGGTTTGTTAAATGTCATTATCACTCCATTCAGTTATATATCAGATGGTATAGCGATAGTTTGACAGCCGACGGGAACACGTCATTCTAACTACGAGAACACATCACTCTAACTACGGGAACACATCACTCTAACTACGGGAACACGTCACTCTAACTACGGGAACACATCACTCTAACTACGGGAACACATCACTCTTACTACGGGAACACATCACTCTTACTATGTGAACACATCACTCTAACTACGGGAACACACCACTCTAACCACGGGAACACATCACTCTAACTACTGGAAACACATCACGCTAACTACGGGAACACATCATTCTAACTACGGGAACACATCACCTAAGTACCTACTCTATCGACCAGTTTGTAATTTTTTGTTTCAATTTAACCTTTAATTTTTTTTTTAAATATGAGTTTGATTCGCATTAACAAGAGTTGTGTTTTTGTGTTGCACTTTTCCTTTCACCTCGTCGACCTGATTTCACGAGGTATGGGGTCACGTGTCTGACCATGCGTTTGGGTTTTCCTGGTACATGTACTCCGGTTTCCTGCCATAATAATTTTGGATGATGATGTTTGAAGGGAGACAATCCTTATGGAATGTTTACCATTCTTGTGTCGATATCACAACGGTTGTATTGAAGGAGGTACTAAAATATGTTCTTTTTATGTCCCACTATTATCTGACTATACAGGGCCGTGTACCCAAGGACTGGTTTAATTTGGTTAGTTTATATCGACGAGGTAGCACTCTGAAGTAAACAAGACAAGCGGCTTTAAATCGGTTAGTGTTAGGATGCAACCCCAACAGCCATGAAAATGAGGTATGGCAAGGCAAGTGGTCATTTATTCACGGAGCAACGTTGATCCAGGAATTTGCCAAATTATATAAGATATCGTATAAACTTATCAGATATCTTATAAGATATTTCATAAAAGATATCAGATATCTTATATAACTATATCAGATATCTTATAAGATATTTCATAAAAGATATCAGATATCTTATACGATATATAAGATATTTCAAAATATAATATCTTATAAAGAAAACTAAATAAGATATCTTATATATCATATTACATATCTTAATAATATATTAAATAAGATATCTTATAAAGGAAATTATATATGATATCTTATACAATTCGATTATAAAATATCTTATAAAGAATGAGATTTGAATTTGAGATATGAACTCTCCTCCACTCGATGAAGCTGGAACTACATATATAGTGGTTTGAACTTCATACTTACACATCTGGTCCGTGCCTAGCCGATCGTGGTCGCGGGTTGATTGTGTAATAACAACTATGTTCCTCGAACTTTTATGTTTTGCCGGTCTCACGAGAGTCTCGTTCTTTATAAGATATCTTATAAGCTTTTCTTTATAATATATCTTATATATTATATAAGACATCTTATATATTTATGAGATATATTGTATACTTTATAAGATATCTTAGAAAGAAAAGTTTATAAGATATCTTATAAAAGATATATCTATATATTATATAAGATTTCTTATTATGGAAAAGTTTATAAGATATCTTATATAATATATATCTCATAAAAGATATATCTTATATATTATATAAGATATCTTATATATTATATAAGATATCTTATGAGCTTTAAATAAGATATCTTATGAGCTTTAAATAAGATATCTTATAAACATACAAGATATCTCATAAACATATCTTATAATATGGTAAAATACTGGATCAACATTGCTCCGCGAATTAATGACAACTTGGCTTGCCATATTGAGGCCCTTAAACACCGCTAGCAAAAGTGTATAGATACTGAAGGGATTATGTTAAAAAATAACACAATATGTCCGGCAACATTCAAATCCTTCAATATGAGGCTCATAACTTATCAATCAGCCTTCGTTTTACAGAATGCAAGAAAAAAACTAAAAAGGCTCAGTGGGCTTCCCTCAATAGGGTGGTATGTACTCAAAGGCGGTTTTTTTTCGTTTGTAGGCGTTATCTTCTTTAATAATATGATTTCTGTGAGAGTTACCTTCTTTAATAGCGTGATTTGTATTATAATTATTTCCCTCAAAAGCCGTTTTTTTATTGTTTGTTTGTTTGTTTGTTGGTGTCATCTCCTTTAATAGCATGATTTGTGTTAGAGTTATGTCCCTTATCAGCATGATTTGTGTTAGAGTTATGTCCCTTATCAGCATGATTTTTGTGAGTTATCGGATTTAATATCACGGAGAGATCACACAGACACAGCATAGTTCTATATTTCTATTTAAAGATAAAACTAAACAAAACATGTCTTTTTCATATAATTTGTTTAGTTAAATGATTAAATTGTCATGAGTTTTCGACGATATAATTACTTGGAAGAAACAAACACATAATCATCATAAAATGTATTTAATGGAAAACCCAGACATGCATCACCTATACATGTACATCATTAGTACATCATTTATACATCAGAGTACATCTCCTATAAATCATTGGTACATCACCTATGCATCATTGGTATGTCACCTATACATCAGCTAAACATCATTGGAACATCATCTATACATCATTGGTACAACACCCATACATCATTAGTACATCACCTGTACATCAGTGGTACATCACCTTAACATCATTAGTACATCACCTGTACATCATTGGTACATCACCTTACATCATTATAGTACACCACTTGAAAATCATTGGTACATCACCTTTACATCATATTTCCATCACCTATGTATCATTGGTACATCACCTATACATCATTGGTACATCACCTATACATCATCGGTACATATGTACATCACCTATACCTCATTGGTACATCACCTGTACATCATTGGTACATCACCTGTACATCATTGGTACATCACCTATGTATCATTGGTACATCACCTATATGTCGTAGGGTCAATCGTCATCTTATTGTATTGTCAAGTGTATTTATATGCGTTACTGGTTACAGAGAGTGTTCTCTGTTTACCTGTGTGTCTATTTATAGTGTCCATGTGCGTTCAGTGGTCATGTAATATTGTGTCTATATTTGTAACCTGTTTGTCCGGTTGTGTCCAGGTATGTCAAAGTGTGAAGCGCATGCAAGTGAGTGTGAACGTGTAAAAAAGGCGTGTTTGTGGGTGTATTTAAGTGGAGTGTTTGGGGGGAGCGGCGCACTAGCCATGTTATCGACGGACAAGTACGTTCTACGGGACCACGTCGAAATACAAGATATATACCAGTTACGATTGACTGACATTATCCTGACTACGTGTCACCACGATAGTTAAAGGTATGTAATTCCTGTAATTGCCTAATATTGCGCGGACAAATGTTGAATAACAATTTTACGCGACTATTTGTCATGCTGGTACAGAATGTCTGTTCATGTAATTACATATAACTTGGTAGCATTCTAGATAATGGCTTTTATTTTCCAGGGGTTTTTTCCCTATCTCCTGAAATATATATATGTGGCGACGCTCCTGTCAACTGAGAAATAAACTGATAGAAAGAAGCAAGGTTTTTGGTTGTTTCTGCCACCTATCACATATACCTCATTGGTACATCACCTATACATCATATGTACATCACCTATGCATCACCTTTACATCATTGGTACATCACCTTTACATCATTGGTACATCACCTGTATATCATTGGTACATCACCTATGTATCATTGGTACATCACCTGAACATCATATGTACATCATCTATACATCATATGTACATCATCTATACATCATATGTACATCATCTATACATTCTTGGTACATCACCTATACATCATTTGTACATTATACAAACAAAAAGGTTATGGACGGACAGACAGCCAATGCCATATCATCATTCTCCTGTAAAGTTTTAAAAGTCCTCTCGGTGTTTATTAATCTGATACTGGTGTATAATCTTAAAGTCCTACCTGTGTATATCAACTTAATTCATTGAAGTTATTTTCTGTCATAAAACATATCAGGTATACACATTTTAGAAAAGCTTTTCTATATCAAATGATATCGGTGTAACCATGTCATGCAGTTCATTGGAGAACCGATAACCCTCAGGGGACTCGGAGGTAGGGCCTCCATCTGTGGGTCTGTATATTTTCTATACATTGATGCATGCACAGCTAAAATAGTTTCCTTACACCAGCCAAAATCATCAAAATATTCCTAACATATTGCTATAATAACAACGCACCATTTGTTTTCTATCAGTCACACAAAATGTAAAATTATAAATCCGAGTATTTAGTAATCAAACATCAGTCACTTAAAAAGTCTTACTTGTGTATATCAACTTAATTCATTAAAGTAATTTTCTGGCATAAACATATCAGAGTTGTACATTTCAGGAAGTTGTTCTATATCAAATGATATTGGTGGGTCCATGTCATATGGTTCCTGGGGAAACTGATAACCCTCGGAGGACTGGGAGGCGGGGCCAATACCCATCTGTGGGTCTGACAACAGACCACCCGGGTTATCAAATCTGTTGTCTAGTCTTAGGATCTCTGGCTTTGTGTTGGGAAGGAGAGGACTGGTCAGTGAAGGACAAACCTGGGAACTGGACGGTGGGCAGCTGATACTGTTTATAGCTTGCTGTTGCTCATTCCATGACACACCAGGTACAGGTTGGTTGGCTGGTGATTGGATGGTTTTTGATGGGTCTGAAATGCATCAAAAACATGTCATCTAATGTGTTGGACTATTAGATAATAGAAATTCTTGGCTAACAATTTAACAGGCTTTTACAAATGTGGTGAAATGGACGAGTTGTCTGATGGACATATCGATGCCTATAGGAGACAACTCGGCAAGTGAGTGATGCTAGCGAGAGCTCTATTGTTAGTCAGTCTACAGTTTAGTTCGTCAGTGAGCACACAGGTTTTTACAGCTCTGCTCACTGTCGTCTTTGTAGACCATTGTACCCCGCATTGGGTTATTGATAACGTTCACAACACAATCGTTGATGTAAAGATTCATTTTAACACACTTGATGGCCCATTGTTCTGCCAGGATACTTAATTGGCATTTTCCATAACCCTTAATCTAAACCTTTTGGTTAAACATAAAACAATTTGTATGGACAAAAAGACCTGTTTTTTTGTTGATAACGAATCAAAGTACTGAAAGTACTGTAAACATACTTATTGTGGCATGCTCAAATTTTTTCAGTGTAAAAGTTAAGTAAAACGGTTTAGTGAAATGATAAATAAGTGTATCAGCAATCCTTACCATATAAAACATTTAAGATTTACTATCATTAGAGAAATCAAAATTTAGCGGAATACTTCCAGCATGCATTTTTTTTTTTAAACGCATAAAAATATCAATATTCTGTCATACTTGTGAAGTATATGTTATATTCAACAGGAAACCCTAAAATTGGTTCCATGTCATAGCAAATACATACTAGTAAAATAACGCGTTTTTGACCTCTGACACAACTTTGCTTCATAAAGAAAACAGAAAACCTGACCTTGTTATCACATGATGGTGTAAATATTTATAACTATTTTCTACTGGTACAAGATAGTTACCAAATGAAGCAAGCATGCGATCTTTAGTTCCCATCTGCCAGTCAGGGCCACAGGTAGATAGGATGGGGTCAGGGTCACGTACAGGTGACGGCACTGCATCACCTGTAGAAGCTGTTGTAGGTATTTTGTCCACGCCTAACAGTGGGCCATACTCTGCCAGGGATATACCATACTCGTTGGCGATACACACTACATCCTGTATTGATGGAACAAATAGTAAACAACACCCAGAATACTAGACACTGAGCTTAAGATGTAGTCTGTATCTTATAACAGCAAGATTCTGAAGGATTTCATCACCAGTCACTGACATTGAAATGGTGAGGTGTAATACATGTATGCATATTAGATGAAGTTTGCATCAAATTTGATGCTCCAAAAAGTCCTAGATGAATTTTGGAAAATGACCTGCTAATATAATATAGATATGTATATCTTGTATATATACGGTTATACATGTACATTCATTTTATACCATTACATGTAACCTGCTTGGTACATCCATTTTGAACATATTTCACAAAATTGGATGAGTTGGATACTTCTTCTACCTTTTATACTATATAGTACAGTTGTCCCCTGGTATAAACCCTGTTTTGGTGTTGTTTTTTACATTTTATAGTTGTTACTGGGATGCGTCAAAGAAAATCATGGATTCACTGAATAGAAACGGAAAATCGGAGAATATGCAGTCAACAATCCAAAATATTCCCTATGGAGATAACTATTTTATTATTGTTTACTAATTCAAACACCGCTGGAGTATTCCTGTAAAACAATTAACTCTTCATGAAAACAGAATGGACCTCTCGATCTGCATGATCTGTCCCCCATGTACTTTTGGTCAACATGGAACATTCTGTTTTATTTATAGACACAACAGAATTCCTGTCTTTCTTGCATGTTATAAGTATTTGCTGTGCCTGTACTCTGCTTCCAGGACATGTTATAAAATGATTCATTTTACAAATACAAAATGTATAATTTATGAAGGTAATGATGGTAATATATAGCTTCAAAAGAAACAAATAATTCAAACCATTGGTTTCAGATGTACATGCTCATTGTTGGCATACTGCGTAACAGTATGACTGTCATCATTGGACCGCCCTTATATCACCACCCCTGTTAATTTGGTGGTATAACGGGGGACAACTGTATATATATCTATGTCTAAAATGCTTGACTTAAGCTTTCCAAATGAATGAGTGATTCCACACTACTACTAAAACAGCCTTACCTCAAGACTACCATATTCCCCTTGTATGTCCATTTCTTTTTCCTCCTCCTCTGTCAGAAGAGCTATCACTTTGTCATGGGTGTCGGGATCAAGGTCAAAGTCATCAAAATCATGCTTTTTTGACCCTTCCAAAATAATACAGGTGAATGAGTATTATCTTGATAACTATTTCAATGTAAATTGACATCATTTAATCTGCCTCTGTATGGCAGATACGTACACTACGTACATTATGATAAGATGTCTAGATCCTTCAGAAAAATGGCAATATACCTAATGTAGGTCGTTAAAAATATATACCAAACTAGAAAATGTTTGTAAGACATAAATGTCCCAAATGCCACTAGACACCCTGAAACCTCAGCAGTTCCTGAGATTAGCTAGTTACATTGCATCAGAATGGGACAGGACGGGACAGGACGGGACGGGACAGACATGGTTTTTTGGTTAAACTTTAGCAATGGAAGATTTCTACAAAATTTCTAAGAAATTAGTACAGGGGTTTTTAAATGAAGTTGCAAATGTAATTAATTGTTTACAGATACATGACACGTAAAGGCAATTTCAATAGGTCACCCGGGAATCTCAGCTGACCTAAAACATGTGTGATGAAGATCTATTAGATAATGGACAAGAAGATTTAATGTGCCAGCATTTTAGCAGAAAAAAAAAAAAAAAAAATGGAATTCAAGAGCAGATATTTACTCATTTAGAAATTATCTAAATAAAAATTCACAAGCATACAACTGCCTTGGGTATAGTGACAAAAATTTGCTGGCCTACAATAAGACTGGCACACGTACAGGCTTCACTCTGTAACCTGATTGTAGTTTAAGGTATAATATAAGCACATCTACCTGGCGTTTCTGTTTTGCTGGGTTGTTCATTGTCCCGGTGAGGTTTGTGTCGTCTGAGGATCGTCTCCTCCTTTCTGTTGACGGGTACATACGTGTGATTGTTGGCCCAGTAACAACCCTTAGTATTGATGGCATGAGTCCCAAACCGAATCTTCCTAAACCACTTTTGATATAGTGCATGTCTTATTGAGCTCTTAAATGAAAAAAAATTAATAATTCAAAAGTATTTATCAATTCATGATGATTTTTGATTTTATTTTTACTCTCCACCATATCATTCATATTGATTCAAGGTTGTTACAACTTAGAGAAGCACTCTGACAGAGGGCGAAATAGTTATTCCTTAAAACTGTAAGTTTAAACTGGCTAGCTGTTATTAATACTATACATACCCTCCAGCTTCCAAGTGCAGCTCGGTCCATGTAGCGGAAATATGGATATCTATTTCTGAAATTAATGATACACATTTAACAAGAGATCCCAGAGGGATCTTGGCGCCCACCATTGAATGATCTTTATAGGTTCCATGTCAGATTGATCTTTTCTCTACTTTTCCCTTCCTCTAAGTCTTACTAATCTGTGTAAATTCAGAAACAGTCCTCTATAGCTAGTACTTTTCCAACAAGGGGAACCTATATATAAAATTTAAGATTTAGCGATAATGGCTGTCTGTTGGCCATGTTGTTTTCCGATTGGTCCCAATATGCAAAACTATATATAGCTAGGCACTGAGGGGAACCTACATATGAAATTTGAGAAAGATCCCTTCAGTACTTTCTGAGAAATAGCGATAACAAACTTCAATTGTCAAAATCCAAGATGGCTGCCTGTCGGCCATGTTGTTTTCCGATTGGTGTCAAAATGCAATATGCATAGCTAGGCACTGAGGGGAACCTACATATGAAATTTGAGAAAGATCCCTTCAGTACTTTCTGAGAAATAGCGATAACAAACTTCAATTGTCAAAATCCAAGATGGCTGCCTGTCGGCCATGTTGTTTTCCGATTGGTCTCAAAAGGCAATATGCATAACTAGGCACCGAGGGGAACCTACATAAGAAATTTGAGAAAGATCCCTTCATTACTTTCTGAGAAATAGCGATAACAACCTTCAATTGTCAAAATCCAAGATGGCTGCCTGTTGGCCATGTTGTTTTCCGAATGGTCCCAAAATACAATATGCATAACAAGGCACCGAGGGAAACCAACATATGAAATTTGAGAAAGATCCCTTCATTACTTTCTGAGAAATAGCGATAACAAACTTCAATTGTCAAAATCCAAGATGGCTGCCTGTCGGCCATGTTGTTTTCTGATTAGTCTCAAAATGCAATATGCATAACTAGGCACAGAGGGGAACCTGCGTATGACATTTCAGAAAGATCCCTTCAGTACTTTCTGAGAAATAGCTATAACAAACTTCAATTGTCAAAATCCAAGATGGCTGCCTGTTGGCCATGTTGTTTTTCGATTGGTCTCAAAATGCAATATGCATAACTAAGCACCAAGGGGAACCTACATATGAAATTTGAGAAAGATCCCTTCAGTACTTTCTGAGGATTAGCGATAACAAACTTCAATTGTCAAAATCCAAGATGGCTGCCTGTCGGCCATGTTGTTTTCCGATTGGTCTCAAAATGCAATATGCATAACTAGGCACCAAGGGGAACCTACATATGAAATTTGAGAAAGATCCCTTCAGTACTTTCTGAGAAATAGCGATAACAAACTTCAATTGTCAAAATCAAAGATGGCTGCCTGTCGGCCATGTTGTTTTCCGATTGGTATCAAAATGCAATATGCATAACTAGGCACCAAGGGGAACCTACATATGAAATTTGAGAAAGATCCCTTCAGTACTTTCTGAGAAATAGTGATAACAAACTTCAATTGTCAAAATCCAAGATGGCTGCCTGTCGGCCATGTTGTTTTCCGATTGGTCTCAAAATGCAATATGCATAACTAAGCACCAAGGGGAACCTACATATGCAATTTGAGAAAGATCCCTTCAGTACTTTCTGAGGATTAGCGATAACAAGAATTGTTTACGGACGGACGGACGGAGGGACGGACCACGGACCACGGACGCAGGGCGATTTGAATAGCCCACCATCTGATGATGGTGGGCTAAAAATCCAAGAACTCATCATATCACTGGTTAGTGCTGACTGGCCTTCTGTTATTGTACTCAGGCTAATTAATCACTACCTTTTTTAAAGTTACATTAAAAGTTATTCAATGTACAATAGTCAGTTCCCATTGCCCAATAATGCTGCTGACCAAATCCTTTAATCTATACATTTGAAGACTTCTGTTTTGTGTTCCACTACTCTCTTGCAGACCCAGTTTATACCCTACACCGTAAGGATGATTGAAAACATTTAGGCATAACAATTTCATTCCAACTAAAGGAAGAATTATAAAACTACATGCATTCCTCCTTGCGCCACCTCTCAAGCCCTATAGAGGCCCAGGCCCACTGTTTTCCTTCACTGATCAAGGATGTTCAGACCAAATTTTGTCAAAATCCTGTCATTCCTGAAGAAGAATGAAGTATATATAGAATTAGGGCACGGTGGGCCATATTGCCGTGGTCACTTAAGGAGGGCCCGGCCAGCTCCCATGTGTGAGAGATGCAGGAGTGTGGTGAGTGTGTTTTGGGAGGCTACAGTATGTTAATTGTTTCTCTCCTTGTGACAGCGAGGAATTGATGCTGACTTTATAGTGCTACCTCACTGAATCATACTGCCAGCTACACCTGGTCACACTAACAGGCAAACAAATTGTTCCTCTCCCAAAATGTTAAACAGGAGTAGTAACTACCATTTTTGTTGACTCTGGTATGATTTGACCAGGGGAAAGAACCGAAGGCTTTCCTCACAGGGGCGAAAACTCCACTAAAGGTCAAAAGTGGGGCAAGGGAGACAGAAAAAAGATACAAGTTCTTTAGAAATAAAGAGAAAAAGTAAGACCCCAAATTTAGCTGCCTCTTTACGAACATACAATTGGTAAAGCAGGTACAATTCTTATGCCCAACCTGCAAGGCTGTTTGGACAAGGAGAATGGACAATGTTACATACTGTACCACTGTGTAGATCTGAGGGACCTGCAGCAGACCATCAGGGCTTCCATCTATGGCCTGCCCCACTAGTTCCACTAGCTTGTCAGGTGGGCGAATCAGTTTACTTCCTTAAATAAAACAACAATAAATGTTATATTATATCTACTGTAAGAAAATACATATGTCCCACCCACCCTAAAATAAATGGTGAGGGAATAAAGATAATACCCAGATGCACATGGTCAATTCACAGATATCATATACTACTTCGTTTTATTGAATTCTGCTTTTATTTTATATTTCAAAATACATGTAGTTGTCTTGACAAGAAATTATCTTATATTTATGACAAAAGGGCATCAATCCAAAAAAATGGGTCTTGAATAAACAAGTTTGTTTACAGAAAGCCAGGTATTTCTCAACAGAAAAAAGGACAAACAATACCAGTGAGTCAATCCAGCAAAAAGGAAACACTTACCTATAGGTAGTTTATGACTGTTGTCGTACGGGTCACTTTCCGTATGGTAGGTGAGGAACACACTATCAGACATGTAGTTCCTTCTCTTACGCTTTTTTGGTAACTGTCCAAAGAAATGATTTATGTACATGCATATAAAATAATGTCAATATGATTGGAACATCTAGATTACCTGAATGATTACACAGTGCCTTCTGACTCCAGATTACCTGAATGACTACACAGTGCCTTCTGACCCCAGATTACCTGAATGACTACACAGTGCATCCTGACCCCAGATTACCTGAATGACTACACAATCCTGCTAACCCCAGATTACCTGAATGACTACACAGTACCTCCTAACCCCAGATTACCTGAATGACTACACAGTGCCTTCTAACCCCAGGTTACCTGAATGACTACACAGTGCCTTCTGACCCCAGGTTACCTGAATGACTACACAGTGCCTTCTAACCCCAGGTTACCTGAATGACTACACAGTGCCTTCTTAGTTCTAACCTAAGGTTACCTGAATGACTACACAGTGCCTTCTAACCCCAGATTACCTGAATGACTACACAGTGTCTACTGACCCCAGATTACCTGAATGACTACACAGTGCCTTCTAACCCCAGATTACCTGAATGACTACACAGTGCCTTCTGACTCCAGATTACCTGAATGACTACACAGTACCTCCTAACCCCAGATTACCTGAATGACTACACAGTACCTCCTGACTCCAGATTACCTGAATGACTACACAGTACCTCCTAACCCCAGATTACCTGAATGACTACACAGTGCCTTCTGACCCCAGATTACCTGAATGACTACACAGTACCTCCTAACCCCAGATTACCTGAATGACTACACAGTACCTCCTAACCCCAGATTACCTGAATGACTACACAGTGCCTTCTGACCCCAGATTACCTGAATGACTACATAGTACCTCCTGACCCCAGATTACCTGAATGACTACACAGTGCCTTCTGATCCCAGATTACTTGAATGACTACACAGTACCTTCTGACCCCAGATTACCTGAATGACTACACAGTGCCTTATGACTCCAGATTACCTGAATGACTACACAGTGTCTCCTGACTCCAGATTACCTGAATGACTACACACTCTTGACCCCAGATTACCTGAATGACTACAGTGCCTCCTAGCCCCAGATTACCTGAATGACTACACACTCCTGACCCCAGATTACCTGAATGACTACACAGTACCTTCTGACCCCAGATTACCTGAATGACTACACAGTGTCTCCTGACCCCAGATTACCTGAATGACTACACAGTGCCTCCTAACCCCAGATTACCTGAATGACTACACAGTACCTCCTAACCCCAGATTACCTGAATGACTACACAGTGCCTTCTAACCCCAGGTTACCTGAATGACTACAGAGTGCCTTCTGACCCCAGGTTACCTGAATGACTACACAGTGCCTTCTAACCCCAGGTTACCTGAATGACTACACAGTGCCTTCTAACCCCAGGTTACCTGAATGACTACACAGTGCCTTCTAACCCCAGATTACCTGAATGACTACACAGTGTCTACTGACCCCAGATTACCTGAATGACTACACAGTGCCTTCTAACCCCAGATTACCTGAATGACTACACAGTGCCTTCTGACTCCAGATTACCTGAATGACTACACAGTACCTCCTAACCGCAGATTACCTGAATGACTACACAGTACCTCCTAACCCCAGATTACCTGAATGACTACACAGTACCTCCTGACTCCAGATTACCTGAATGACTACACAGTACCTCCTAACCCCAGATTACCTGAATGACTACACAGTGCCTTCTGACCCCAGATTACCTGAATGACTACACAGTACCTCCTAACCCCAGATTACCTGAATGACTACACAGTACCTCCTAACCCCAGATTACCTGAATGACTACACAGTGCCTTCTGACCCCAGATTACCTGAATGACTACATAGTACCTCCTGACCCCAGATTACCTGAATGACTACACAGTGCCTTCTGATCCCAGATTACTTGAATGACTACACACTCCTGACCCCAGATTACCTGAATGACTACACAGTGCCTTATGACTCCAGATTACCTGAATGACTACACAGTGTCTCCTGACTCCAGATTACCTGAATGACTACACACTCTTGACCCCAGATTACCTGAATGACTACAGTGCCTCCTAGCCCCAGATTACCTGAATGACTACACACTCCTGACCCCAGATTACCTGAATGACTACACAGTACCTTCTGACCCCAGATTACCTGAATGACTACACAGTGTCTCCTGACCCCAGATTACCTGAACGACTACACAGTATCTCCTGACCCCAGATTACCTGAATGACTACACAGTACCTCCTGACCCCAGATCACCTGAATGACTACACAGTGCCTTCTGACCCCAGATTACCTGAATGACTACACAGTACCTCCTGACCCCAGATTACCTGAATGACTACACAGTACCTTCTGACCTCAGATTACCTGAATGACTACACAGTACCTCCTGACCCCAGATTACCTGAACGACTACACAGTACCTCCTGACCCCAGATTACCTGAATGACTACACAGTACCTCCTAACCCCAGATTACCTGAATGACTACACAGTACCTCCTAACCCCAGATTACCTGAATGACTACACAGTGCCTTCTGACCCCAGATTACCTGAATGACTACATAGTACCTCCTGACCCCAGATTACCTGAATGACTACACAGTGCCTTCTGATCCCAGATTACTTGAATGACTACACACTCCTGACCCCAGATTACCTGAATGACTACACAGTGCCTTATGACTCCAGATTACCTGAATGACTACACAGTGTCTCCTGACTCCAGATTACCTGAATGACTACACACTCTTGACCCCAGATTACCTGAATGACTACAGTGCCTCCTAGCCCCAGATTACCTGAATGACTACACACTCCTGACCCCAGATTACCTGAATGACTACACAGTACCTTCTGACCCCAGATTACCTGAATGACTACACAGTGTCTCCTAACCCCAGATTACCTGAACGACTACACAGTATCTCCTGACCCCAGATTACCTGAATGACTACACAGTACCTCCTGACCCCAGATCACCTGAATGACTACACAGTGCCTTCTGACCCCAGATTACCTGAATGACTACACAGTACCTCCTGACTCCAGATTACCTGAATGACTACACAGTACCTTCTGACCTCAGATTACCTGAATGACTACACAGTACCTCCTGACCCCAGATTACCTGAACGACTACACAGTACCTCCTGACCCCAGATTACCTGAATGACTACACAGTGCCTTCTGACCCCAGAGATGACAATTTAATAGCAAGGGTGAGATCAGCGAGTTTTCAGAATATTTTCTCTGAAAGATAAACATAACAAACATAGAACATTTTAGCTGAGAATTCTCATGCCTCCTAGGGCATGTTACCTGATATGTCCTACTGTGGCGACTACACCCATTGGTGGTCAAAATAATACTGTCTGGATTTTGTTCTTCTGGAGGAATATAGTAGTCTTCATCTGGAGATACGGACATGGAGTAAAATTCTGCTCTCTCATGTATGTCTCGCTCCTCCAACTACAATAGGATATAGACAGATTATACAATGTGTGTCTCCCTCCTCTAACTACAATAGGATATAGACAGATTATACAATGTATGTCTCCCTCCTCTAACTACAATAGGATATAGACAGATTATACAATGTGTGTCTCCCTCCTCTAACTACAATAGGATATAGACAGATTATACAATGTGTGTCTCCCTCCTCCAACTACAATAGGATATAGACAGATTATACAAGGTGTGTCTCCCTCCTCTAACTACAATAGGATATAGACAGATTATACAATGTGTGTCTCCCTCCTCTAACTACAATAGGATATAGACAGATTATACAATGTGTGTCTCCCTCCTCTAACTACAATAGGATATAGACAGATTATACAATGTGTGTCTCCCCCTCTAACTACAATAGGATATAGACAGATTATACAATGTGTGTCTCACTCCTCTAACTACAATAGGATATAGACAGATTATACAATGTGTGTCTCCCTCCTCTAACTACAATAGGATATAGACAGATTATACAATGTGTGTCTCGCTCCTCTAACTACAATAGGATATAGACAGATTATACAATGTGTGTCTCCTCTAACTACAATAGGATATAGACTGATTATACAATGTGTGTCTCCTCTAACTACAATAGGATATAGACAGATTATACAATGTGTGTCTCCCTCCTCTAACTACAATAGGATTTAGACAGATTATACAATGTGTGTCTCCCTCCTCTAACTAAACAAGGACATAGACAGATAACACAGTATATCAATCAATATACAATATATATTCATGTATTTCAGAGTTTTAGGTTAAACAAATAAAATGAATATGTTGATGATCTATTTGAATAGAAACATTTTGCTGAAAATGTTCTAAAGATTAATGAGAACTGTATACAATAGTTAGTGACCTGTTAAGTCTTCCCATTACAATATACAGAGGAAGCAATATGTGTTGTGATACTATAGCTCCATTTGATCATGTGACCACTGTTGTGACAGCTTCATCCCATTCTGACAGCACAGACTTTGCTGTCCCATGAAATTCACAAACTGATCCAGAAATGGGTAATAACAAGGAATAACTAAATCTATACTCCAATAAATGAATGTAAATATAAACAATGACTAACTTTGTCATGATGGTCCTACAACACACAATGCAGTAGTTAAAGTATCACAAAGCCTAAGTCAGATTGTTATAAGTTTGTCAGCAATAGCAATGAGTATTATAGGACTAACACAGATTGCTGAAAAATCCACTGCTTAACGACGTATGATACAAACCTTAGTAAACAGATATTCTTGCCCTCTTTCCAATTTATCCCTGATACTTTTCCTGCGCTCTTCTTTTTTCATATACTCCTCTTCCACACCTGACAAAGGCACATCATATAAACACACATGTATGACAGACAACAAGTATGTGTTCAGAGTAGAAGTTGACTACTGTTTTAGTACTGTAGTTTACCTGTATGTTCCCTAACAAGGTAGGAGACCCCCAACACACAAATAGGTCTGTTATTTTCAATAAACTTTTTTAACTAATACAAATGAACTGCATTTAAATAAAATACGATTACAAACATCCATCATTCTCTACTACTCTGTGTAGTGTACACTATGGAATTTCACCCTAGTCCAACATCCATATCTCTACTACTCTGTGTAGTGTACACTATGGAATTTCACCCTAGTCCAACATTCATCTCTTCAGCAATATTCTATAACTTCCTGTGGTATCATTATTATAATTTACATAATACTCAGCATTTCTATGAACTTCTGTGAGTTACTAAATCAAAATATAAAAATATGGCACACCTCTCATATCATTCAGATCTGTATCAAACCGTGGAGTATTATTTAAAGAAAGTTTGTGATGTTTTGATCTTTTCAGATGGCCTCGTTCTCTTTTTCTCTTTTTAGTTTGACCTTCCATGGCTTCGACATGAGGGGGAGCAACACGAGGTGCGTGGCTGCAATTTGCTGTAGTAAACGGAAGTCTGATCTGATAGATCTGAACCTCATCGTAACAGTCTCTGATCTGAACTCCTGGCTGGGTTGCCTGGGGCACCGCTTGCTTCCGTCTCCCTGGCATTTTTGTGTTTGACTTCATGTTGATTATGGGAATATTGTACCCATATTTACAGTTATTTGTATCATGATCAGCTCTCATTTCAATCTGAAAATATATTAATATCAACAATCATTTTAATCTGCTCTGCCTCCTATTTCAATATTATGAAAACAAATATCAATGTTAATCTTTTTGTGATTTAATAATCCTGAGTTCATCATATAGTGCTTTTGTTTGTATTATTACTGCTTTTATGCTTCAGTGAATACTACCCATTTTATAGTAGGGGAATTTTGTAATTTTACCAATTGAAATAGAAGTCTCATTGAAGTGGTCTCAGGCAGAAGCCAGCAATAAATCACCAATATTGTTGTTTTTTAGCTCACCGGTTACGAGTAACCGAGAGCTAATGCTGTCACCCCGGCGTCCCACCCCAAAACCCAAAAGTTTTTTGGGTAAGTTTTTGGAAAGCTTGTAAGTCCAAAAGTGTACATCTCATGCCCTTCTAATTTGGTTTATACATTTATAAGAGGTCTAGGAGTAATGTTATGGCAAAATCATGCAGAAAAAAAATTTGATTTTTTCGCATTTTACCATTTTGTGGACTTAACTTTTTTGGCACCAAAACCCACATTTAAGTTTTTGGGGTCAGTTTTTGGAAAGTTTGTAAGTTCAAAAGTATACACCTCTTGCCCTTCTAAATTGGTTTATACATTCATTAGAGGTCTAGGAGTGATGTTATAGCAAAATCATGCAGAAAATAATTGTGATTTTTTTCGCATTTTACCATTTTGTGGACCTAACTTTTTTGGCACCAAAACTCACTTCAAAGTTTTGGAAGTAAGTCCAAAAGTATACACCTATCACCCTTCTAATTTGGTTTATACATTCATTAGGGATCCAGGAGTGATGCTGTGGCAAAATCATGCAGATGAAATTTGTGATTTTTTGGGGCATTTTACCATTTAGTGGACTTACTTTTTTTGACACAAAAACCCACTTTAAAGATTTTGGGGGTTAGTTTTGGAAAGCTTGTAAGTCCACACCCTTCTTATTTGGTTTATACATCCATTAGAGGTCTAGGAGCGATATTATGTGACATACAATTTCAAAATGACATGCTTATATAGGTCTACATAAAAAATGAATGCATAGTGTGATTGCTGCCGCCGGTGAGCTTCCGCAATCATTGATTGCACTTGTTTCACATGATCTCACTTTGACAAAGTTATCCTAAAAGCTAAAACTACTGTGAGTTCTATTTGTTTATCTAATAACAAGCCTTTTACCATACTTATTTTAGGGATTTTTTTTTAAATTTTAAAATTATTATTAATGTTAATTTATAGAGAAAAAAACAACCTTTGGATACCCTTTTGTTAAACCACTGTGGAGATACTGTTTTTCCCCTCTTAAATATTGTTAATAGATGTCTACAGTACAGTAACGTTCTTTATTTCAGAACATTCTCTAAACCTAGTCTTCTTTCTGCTTGAATTATTTCAAGATAAATGCATGCGAAACAGTTCTTCATGTCTACGAATGCTTTTGGACTAAAGCTTTGGTGCAGTCTAGCTATGCAGAAAAAAAAACTGTTCCTTCACCTTGAACGACACCACGCCCCTTCTCCAGAAACCGACAGTAAAAACCGCGGTTTTCTTTCAAAAACGACCGCTTTGCTCTCTATAACAAACTTTGTCGTGTCCAGGGAAAGGAAAAATAAAAAGTAGTTTTTACCACTTAATATCCTAAGTAGGCATAAGTACATAAATAAAGAACTAGCTAACAATATGAAATTACAACCCTACAACCCTATCTAGTACCGCCTACCATAAACGTTGTCAACATAGGCCGATTCGATCCAAGATCACATAGGCCTATATCGGATGTTTGACACACGTTTCGACAGCTTCACATTTTCCGCAGGCTTGAAATGGGGGCAAACTTTGTTACGGCATTTGTGCTTACCATGCTTGTTGCATCAGCTGTTCTGTTAGAAGACCTGTGTCCACGTGTTGGAAATATTGACACACTTCATAATCAGAGATCAACAAATGGAAATCGACATCGTCTGCTTCAACCAATGACCCCGACGAACTCTAGTGTCACTCTTCATTGGGTTAAAAAGACCACGTGATACAATAAGAAAAAACTGCCGCCAAACATGAGGAGTACCTTTCGCGCTAAAAATTGAATTTGGTCATGGTACAAATCTCGTTTTTTTGTACGGATCGCGAATAGACTAGTTTCCATAAAAACACACTTTTGTCAGAATAAAGTTTATGTATCTATTACCATGGTTATGCATTCTAATTCAATAAGAGATTATCGATAAACTAATAGTTGAAGTTTTACCATGAAATTTAACTGAACGTCGTCAAATTAGGATATGCTGTCACTTTCACCATTGTGGATTTCACAAGTTATCTTAAAGACAATGAGAAAATCGCACATATTAATATGACATGGGCTTAAATACTAATGCTTTCTAGTGTAGGCTTGTATTGTTCAAGAAAAAGATCGATATATTGCAAATCAAATATAATTCAAGAATATGTTCAATATACGATTTTTTTAGATCCCGAATATATATATACATCTGATGTAACATTTCCTATCAGGCAACACTAGATCTAGTATTGTGTACGTCAAATGGAAATGGCGTCGGAACCACGTGCCGTGAGCTTACAAATGAATCAAGGATATGAGGGAGTATTGGTCGTGATGACAGTATATTTTGTACCTGTTCTTATTATTTATGGAACGCCAAATTTACATATATTCAATTAATTGAACCTATCTTCAATTATTTGAAGATAGGTTCAATTTAATTGAAGATAGGTTCAATTAATTGAATATTCTCTTCTTATTTATGTGTGATGACCAATTCCGTCAGTCATGACGATAACATTGGCTTTCTGTTGGGGGAAATTACAGAGGCGTGAGAGGGTTATTTACAGTGATTGATGATTTTTTTTTTCAGATAAGATAAAAGATTTGGTTGATTTTATGGTACGGATTCTTTAATCTGTAGATTTTCAACACTCAGCAGTGCTATTGCTATAAATGTAAAATAATTTTATATAAAATTAGTATACAAATTAAGATATAGGTAATGATTTATCTGATGCTGCGCATATCGAACAAACAGATTGTTGTCGGAATTGTATAATAGTATACTGTGGCATAGTTAAACATAATTCTAGAAGTTCACTAGGTAATCAGATCAGTTTTTCATGTTGATTTATCGATGTTATTTTGTGAATATTGTCAGAGTTTTTATATATATATATATATATTTTCAGGTAGTTCGTTAGTCATAGGTATATCCACTAGTATGGTGTGTAGTTGTGTGACTTAGTACGGCTTTCAGAGTGATTTTTCCGATGTCGGAAATGGCCAACTTCTCACGAACTTCGATGATACTATCTAACATTATATATAAAGTGTATACTGAAAGGAAAAAGAAACGCAATTAGGGAATGTCCGGTTTACGGGAAATGAAAACATATTATAGAATGTAATAAGGATGTAATTGAAAGATATTGAGCCACTCTGTCGCCTGTGAAAATTTAATCTATGTAAGGTTGAGCTGACCTCTCCTATAGACAGTTATGGGACGAGTTGGACAGATGGATAAGACGTACGTAGGCCGAACCCTCCAATCAATGTCGCTCAGTTCACAGGGGCTGGACACGATTTCCAAAACGATAGTCCATATATATATGTATTATTATAATTTAATAGTGTTACTAAAACATGACGATGGACGAGGAATGGGACAGGATCCACACCGTGATTAAACACAGGAGTGAGTACAACCACTGTAGGTCATGGTGTAGATACACGATCTCTGACACCCTGAAACTTAAAGTTTACTAAACGTATATGGATTAAATGTCACAGACAACAGAGTAGTTCCTTATTGTTGAATTACACCATTATTACATTCTACATTTTTTTTTTTAATTTCCCGTAGTAAACCCGCCAATGTGTAATTGCGTTTCTTTTTCCTTTCATTATACATGTACATAAATGTATTTAATATTGAAAAAAAATCACAAGGTTGTACATTTTAATGTTAATATGTGTTTGAATGATCTATTTTACTAGATTTGAAATGTCTGAGCTCTAATGAAATATATCTCTTATTGCTCTACAGCACATCCACACATACACTGTATAACAAGAGGCCCAGAGGCCCTGTATCACTCACCTACTTTATTTTAGCAAACATCAAAATAATGTTAATGTTCCATTTGCTAATAGATATGTTGGGGTGTGGGGTGTCAGTCCTATTATGTGCGTGAATATGAATCCCAGCCTCCTGGGGATGTTACCACTGAAATATCAATGTTATACATTGCTTAGTTCCAGAGAAGAAGTCATTAATATCAATACCTTAGGCCCCCAGAGGGTCAGCCCCATCATTTGTACAATTTTGAATCCCTACCCCATAAAGATGCTACCAATCAAATATGAGCCATGTACATAACTTAGTTTCAGAGAAGTCGTTTTTATATCTTTAGCCAAATTAACCCCTTTAAGACCCACCCTTCAGCCCCCGTGGGGGTCAGCTGGACAATTTATAGTTTTTTTTAATACCCACCCCCTAGGGATGCTACCAGTCAAACATGAATGATATTCAACACTTACTTCCAGACAATTGTTTATAGCAATTTAGCAAAATTTTCTTTTTTTAGCCCCACCCCTCAGGCCCCCAGAGGGTCTGCCCAACCACTTGTACAAATTTGAATCCCTACGCATAAGGATGTTACCAGTCAAATGTGAGCAATATCCAATGCTTAATTTCAGAGAAGAGGCTGTCTATATCAATTAAGCCAAACTGACCCCTTTCGGGCTCACTTCAGGCCCCCGGGGGGTCAGCCACACCATTTGTACAATTTTGTATCCCTATCCTATAAGGATTTGACCTGTAAAATATGACCAATATCCATTACTTAGTTTCAGAGAAGAAGTCGTTTATATCAATTAAGCCAAATTCACCCCTTTTGGCCCCGCCCTTCAGCCTCACTATTTGTTAAATTTTTTAATCCCACCCCATAATGATGCTACCAGTTAAATTTTATTCAATTCTGATCAGAGGTTATGAAGAAGAAGTCTATTGTTGACAGACGAACAACGGACACTGGGCGCCACAGCAAGGACCAGGTTAGCTAAAAAAATATGTCTATTGTGATTCAAGACAGGAAACTGACAGTAATAACATAACCATCCAAAGGAAGAGCTTTACATCCCTCACATCTGTTTCGAAATCATCATGAACAATGGAATTCACCTCTCTCTCTCTCTCTCTCTCTCTCTCTCTCTCTCTCTCTCTCAAATACCAACAATAAGACAACCTGAGAACTATTGTAATTTCATTTACCCACCTTATATCTGTAGAAATTTGTTAGAACCTGATGTTGAATGCAATAAAACAACAAAACCACTGGTGTTGTCTATATCATTTTTACTGCAAATCTGTAAGATTTATCAAATTCACATATACATTTTCCTACAATGTGTTTATACAAAACATGCTCTGTATTTTATGGTGATGTTTAAAGTATACCCAATGACATCAGAAACAATATACACGACCAATGGCTGTGTATTGTATCCTTGTCTATATACCATACAATACATTTGTACATATCATATTTTCTCTAACCCCTACATGCAGTCAGTCAGTCGACTCATATTTTCACTTATATAAACTTGTTATGAAAAGAAACAATGGTAGTTTATTGTAAATACAGGTACTGATTTTATGCGACACACTTAGTTTATTTAAAGACTGGTTTCATGCAATACAAAACGACTTTCTCTGAAAATGTGCAGCAAGAAACAGCTGGCTTTTATCTTTTTGTACAAGCAGAGAGTATTGTTTAATTTTCTTAAAAAAAAAAACAAAAACAAAAACACAGTCTCTGGTTCAAGTGTCATCCTCTATTTTTCATTTTTCCATATGTATTAAGAAAGAAGTAAAAAAGTTGTTAAATCAAGTAGAAATTTAAGGTTTTTTTAAAGTTGAAAAGTTCAAAAAAAACCAAAAAACTTCAAAACAAATTTTGCTAAAATTAGCCGAAGTTTCGAGTCTAAAAAATGTGAAGCTGTAAACAGTCATTTTTTGTCTTTATACCGAAACATGAAAGACCATGTGATAATGATGTCTTTGTATACGAAGAACTACATACTGCTATGTTGAAGGGCAGTAAGCATGTTGGTGAACCTATTATGTACATGTGATATCAAAGATACAAGCAAATATACTAGGCAGAAACTCTTGATTTACATTTTACAATTAATTTGTATCAAAAACATCATACATTCTTCTATTGACAATTTGTGTTTTACATAAGATTTGTTAATTTGTTTAGTGTTTACAACCCATTACTACAGTATCAATTCAAGTTTAGGCACCAATTAAATCAAACCTACATAAAAAATTCTGAACCTAGCTTCCCAAGATCACTAATTCATTAAACCTGGTCATTAATCATGATTTTAACCTTCCAGGGTTAAAAACTTCACTTTTAACCCCCGAGTTATAAACTTCACGTTCAACCCCCAGGGTTATAAACTTACAACCTCCCAGGGTTACATACTTCACTTTAAACCTCCCAGGGTAACAAACTTCACTTTAAACCTCCAAGTGTAACAAACTTCACTTTAAACTTTCAAGTGTAACAAACTTCACTTTAAACCTCCAAGTGTAACAAACTTCACTTTTAACCCCCAGGGAAACAAACTTCACCTTTAACCCCCAGGGTTACAAACTTCACTTTAAACCTCTCAGGGTAACAAACTTCACTTTTAAACCCCAGGGTAACAAACTTCACTTTTAACCCCCAGGGTTACAAACTTCACTTTTCATCTCCCAGAGTTACCAATTCACTTCTAACCTTCCAGGGTTTCAAAGTTAACTTTTAACCCCCAGGGTTACAAACAACTTCATCAAACTTTTACACTTACTCATAAGTTCATTGAAGAAACTATATTCAATAATAAATACATTTGATTGATGAAATAAAGAACTTTTAAATAACAAAAAATAAAAACATAACAGTGCTTGATTAGTGCCTAAGAAACCACTTAAATAGCTGTGTATTGACAAAGACTTGAATATTTTATGATTGCTGTTAGGGAGAATCATTAATACATTAAAAGCCACATCCATATTATATCTTTATATTAGTATGGAACTAAGCTGCTCTTTTTAAGGTAGTGTTTGCAAACACTTTCCTGCTATGTACAGGCTTTCCTGTGTTTTTTCCCTGTTAAGATAGCAAGTCCCAACACTTTTCTACTATATACAGGCCTTCACATGTTATTTTTCTGTTGCTATGTACAGGCCTTCCGGTGTTATTTTTCTGTTAAGATGGCGTGTCCCAACACTTTTCTGCTATGTACAGGCCTTCACGTGTTATTTTTCTGTTAAGATGGCGTGTCCCAACACTTTTCTACTATATACAGGCCTTCCCGTGTTATTTTTCTGTTAGCCCAATAAATCCAATTCTCTTCTATATTCATAAATACAATAGGTTGCAGGCGTATTTGGGAAATATTTTCTTAGTACATTTTCACAATACTCTTTGCTTTTAGTAAATGAGGAGCAAGTCTAAGTAAGAAAATAAGAACTTGCCTTTGTTAGAGTAAAGAGCACTGGATCACTCTAACCTATACCAAACTTGTATGTATGGTAACAGTCCACTCTGGGTATACAACCTTGTTGGTTCTAGTCCATATATCTCAATTCAATCACATCACTTTACCACTGCCTGGACCTTTCCCTTAATATTGCAAAAGCAATATCAGAACAAGAGAAGCAATCACATGACACAAATATCAAATCTCAAAAATGTTTTTCTTATACCTCGACATGGAATCTGAAGCTCATTTATAAAGAATATTTCACTTCCTCCTGAAATTTTGTCTAGAGTTAGTGCTTTACCAGAAATGGAATATCACACTTGAGTAAGTTTGAACTTTTAGAAAATTGGATACAACATATTAGTATAAATGTCACATTAAATAAAATCTTGTGCAAAACGAAAACTAGTAATGCAATGAATGAGAAATGTGTGGCATACAGCACCGTAGATTCAAACTCATGGTTCAAACACTACATAATTTTTAACATGATATACAATGCACTACATGTGTATATGGAATCTCAATAAATATGTATCTATAATCAGATAAATCAATCTCATGATATATTCAATTACATCTCTACTGTATCATAGGTGAATATTTAGCCTGTAAAAACCCAGGGTCCATTACATCAACTTGATGTTAGGTGTGCTATCACTGCAGGACAATAACGTTATATTAACTGAACTGCAATATATATGAGTGGGCTTGTTACAAGACATAGGGCTTATTGTTGTATAAATACAGAATAAATACAGAACTGTTGATCTGTAATATAGACTCGAAGACCAGCTACAACTCGGCCACAGACTTTTGTACACTGGGTATGATTCCAGCTGGGGCGCACTACTGTATATACACTACTATTGTGTTATAGTACCATGTCCTTATAGGAGGATAATGATACTAAGATATACCAACATTTATTTGACTAGCCATCAAGTATACTAAAGATAGACCCAATTTCCCCAACAGTATCCATCCCTATTGATATATTAATTTTCATCAAAATATGAATTGACACTTAATTTCCAATTCCATTTAAAATCACCATAATAATTCTCATGGAAACTCTGTTTTACGTCAATTTCAAGGTGCATTATAATGATGTTTTGTATACATGTACATGATTTCAAAGGATTTTCCCACACATTTTAAGATTCAGATATAGATCTCGCAGAATCCCGGGTATGTCCGATATCCTAGTAACTTCACCTGATAAAAACATATCCTGATTTGCACTACCGTTCTGTAAACTACACTCTGCTACGTCTTGGTGTAGTTTAATTGCAGCGCAGATCAAGATATGAATTTAATCAGATTGCCATGTACCTCTGGATCTAGGCATAATCCCGAAGTATGTCTTATAACCCAGTCACTTGGGTGCCAGGAAATATACTGGTATGTCAGATATGAAACCCTTTAACTCTGGCACTGAGGAAATCTAGGTGTGATAATAACCCAGTAAAAAGGCCTTAGTGTCGTAAAGTAATATAGGCATGCCATATAACCCTGTAACTCTGCCTCAGGAAGCAGTAAGGCCTCTTAATTAAGGTTATAAAATCGGAGACCATAATGACTATGTTTTACGTCTGAACCTATATTACTGTGTTATGTGGAGAAACTGTATTATAGTTAACAACACCGGCTTACTATAGGTATCTGTTAGAAAACAGACACTAACAATATCAATGATAGTGGGTATATAATGATTGTAAGGAACTCCCTGCTCTCTCACACACATTCTTCTGTTACTCAGGTACACAGCTTTTTTATATACAATTTTGTATTTCATAAAATATCTACAATTGATTTCTATATGTACATGAATGAAATAAAACATGTACTACATATGGAGTTAATCTAGAAATACATACTCCCAATACCTGTCGTCACTACACCAAGGACAGGTATTAACAGATACTCCCAATACCTGTCCTCACTACACCAAGGACAGGTATTAACAGATACTCCCAATACCTGTCCTCACTACACCATGGACAGGTATTAACAGATACTCCCAATACCTGTCCTCACTACACCAAGGACAGGTGTTAACAGATACTCCCAATACCTGTCCTCACTACACCAAGGACAGGTATTAACAGATACTCCCAATACCTGTCCTCACTACACCAAGGACAGGTATTAACAGATACTCCCAATACCTGTCCTCACTACACCAAGGACAGGTATTAACAGATACTCCCAATACCTGTCCTCACTACACCAAGGACAGGTATCAACAGATACTCCCAATACCTGTCCTCACTACACCAAGGACAGGTATTAACAGATACTCCCAATACCTGTCCTCACTACACCACGGACAGGTATCAACATTCTTATTCTATTATATTATGTATTAGGATAAAATGTGCACGTCATTAATTTCAGCTTTACAGAAAAGTTAAATTGAGAAAAATCACTTTGACAAATTAGAAATAGTTTAAACATCAGACAGTCTATGAAAATGTTTCGTCTTTTGAATTGTAACATGCTTCAATATGATGTGCACGTAACAAGTTGAAGATCATAACAACATGTGTTTAATCTTCCAACCTGAAAGTTTGGGGCAAAAATCTGCATTGTAATTAGAAACCTTGATAAATCTACATGCGAGTCCCAAGCCCTTTACACATTGAATTTAACATTGTGGGACTCATTGCTTTTAGTAATACAGCTGGAAAGAACACCTGCAAGTAAACTGTGAATTGATCACTGTAAAAATAACAATTCCTCTGGCTTAAGTTTTCTCTAAAGCTTTAAACAAATATAAATAAATCATTGAAACTCATACAAATTAATTTCATATCATTGAAAAGAAGTCTATCTCTACATTCTTTTGTAAAATTCTGTACACTGGGACAAATTCACTGCTGTCACTAAGAGATTTTGTTGTGGATGCCAATGTTAATTCATTTTAGTAGGATTTATCACTACTGAAATTGATAAATAAAAACAATTTGTATTTCAATGGGCGACAACATCCCGTAATACAGTCGATATTTTTTGTATTTAATCAATATTCCTGTATACAATATTAATTATTTTGCATTTTCAGTGGGTGACAATATCCCAGTATACAATATTAATTGAAGTCAGACTAATCCATATCACCATTTTCCTATTTCTTGAATAAACATAATATTATGATTTTAATTGTCAACTCTCTTTGTCCTAGCTTCCGATCTTGTGACAACGATCTGTGGAAGCCGCAGAATACAATGATCTCCACCAAATGAGTTTTCTGTCTTGCCTTTTAAGGATCTCCCAAACCGTCAGACCAGAGAGACAAAGTCACTCATTGGTCTAATTTTGGCATTTTATTAAAACTGGTCACATGGTGTGTAAGGTAACGCAGACTGTACAGTATAAAACCCTATGATCAGGTTGTTGACAGCTACGTCCCAGTTCCGTCCTGGTCAATAAACTTAACATGAGTGAATGGAAAAATTCCTTTCCTTCCTTGAATCTCTCCTTCCCATTGCCCATTTTTGTTCATTTTAGTCACTGTCACAATTTCACCTTTCTGAAAAACAAATATAGTGAAAGAATTAATTCAGCACTTGTATCATAAGAACTACAGTCAAACCTTGTAATCTCGTAGTCATTGGGCCTGGGGTGATGAAGAAACTTTTGACATATCCCGAGTACATTGGGGGTTATGGAGTATGTATATTTGTTATAGCATTTTTATTTTGAGTTATGCAGGATCTTCATGAAAGAGTTATTAGAAATCAAGATAACACATCTTAACTGTAATTTTTTGCCATACATCATTTTCTAACTTTCTACATTAGGATTTAGCATCTAAAAAGTGACCTTATCCTGAAGTTTTGGACAAGAGATAAATGTATGTAGGTTATCCAAGAGGGGTCTGGCGCCAACAATTAAATTATCTTTATTGGTTCTTTGTTATCTTTATTGGTTCTTTGTAAGAATAACGTTTTCTCTACTTTTCCATTCTTTCTCTTTTTCCTCTTCATCATTTAATAACAAGCTAGGATAATCTACAAATACAATCTGTGAAAGATCTAAGAACTTTCTGAATAACATCAACACATGAAGTTTGAGAAATACATTTCCAGTACTTCTCCAGAAATAGTGATAAGAAACTTCAACAGCAAGTAAGAGTTTTGAGTTCAGAAATAAGTTACCAGGGCAATCTTATTATATATAGAACTAGAAAATATCTAAGACATGATGGCCACACTCCTATGCAAAGAACACGGAACCAAATTTGTTGAGGGATCTTTAGGTATGACACTGATTTCAAAACAGGACAGGACACTTTGTGGCCCATTCAGTAAGGGTCAAATATGACCTTTAACCCTTTAGCCTTGACCAATGACCATCAAGTACGACCAAGTATAGCACTTTATGTCATGATAATATAACTAAATTTGTTCAGGGTTTTCAAGATATATTAGGATTCAGAACAGGACAGGGCTGGATGTAACAGACAGACATGGGTTACACTACATATACACCCCCCTCATAAACACATGGGTATACAAATAACAGGAAATTCACACAAATTTCAGGTAAACCTGATTCTAATTATTTGATCTGTTATTCAATCCATGAAAACAGACATGTACACCCAAACATTGAGATACAACTTACTAAAACAGGTCCTATTGTATAATCTTATGATTGAGGAAAATCTCCAGATAAAGGCCATCAAATATATGTACTTACGCTGAACAAAGAGAAACTCACCTCTAATTTCAATTGTGTCTTGTCATAAAGGTTTGGTATCCGTGGTTGTATTACTATTGCCATTGCTGGCAATTTCACCTGCAAAAGAAATCACACATGTACTAAATTTTCCATGAAAATTTTAATCTGCAAATACACTACAGCAACCTCTGCCAGAAAAATGCACATGGTCATAATTGACTGTTTTTGTCCTTTGATTAGGATAATCTATATTGTTTTCATGTTATAGGGAGTTTCTTAAGATAATTACAATAAAGCTAACTGGAGTTATTATGGGGAAATTTGTATTGATAATTACGATAGTTTATATAAAGCTAGTGTACATTTGAAGGTGTTTTTTGTGATAATTACAGTATTAAGGGAGTATTAAGAGAAAATTAAGAGAAGTAGTAGATTGTTGTCGATACCATGCCAATATATGTACCCATATTGTTTATAATTAAGAGCTCCAACATCTAAGATTCAATGACATAAAATGCATATGTTATAGCTACAATATACAAATGATTGAACGAGTGCCCTAAACACCTTCAGAACTACCGTTATGACCATCTTAACCATAAGAGTGATGTCAATTTGCCAAAAGTATTTGGTCACAAGATATTTTAAGCATATCATTTATCTCTACAAATTTGCCATAAATTTTCAAGACTTTGCTTTTCAATAGAATTTATTGAAATTTCAGATACATGTAGAGAACTATTTGCTCCTTCTAATAATTTGGAATTTCAGTAACAGTATTAAATAAGAAAAATTAAATCAGAAAATGTCACACTACGTAAAAAAAAAATCAGGTTCAAGAGCTCACGATTGTCTCGTTGTGTGTGGAAAAACAAGAAAATCCATTGAAAAATGAAGAAAAAATCATTATAAATTTGTCTGATTGAATAAAATACAGTGGACTGTACATGTCTAAACCGTACTCTGTCTAATCTGTATCTTTGTCTAAACCAGATCAATAATTTGGACATAGTACTAGTATGACTGAGATAAGATATCTTATTACCCAGTGTTGTTGTGGTGCTATTTTTTAGAAATATTATAACAAAAGTATTAGAGAACTTAATTTGGCATTATAAAGCTAAGGTTAGTAGCTTTATCATTATGATGATATTTTTACTGATGATTATGGTATTAACTAGTATTATCATGAGGCAGTTTCTATAAAAAAAAAAAAAAATGAGACAGTGTCTAGTGTCATTAAAAAAAATTGGTCATATAATTCACAAGACACTTTAATGTTACGGCCAATTAATTCTCAACATTACATTCAATGAATAAATCTAATTTAGTTATAATTGTGTTTTAAGTTTTAATCATATCTTGACACTTCCTGTAACGGATATAAAACAAGGCCTAATTTATAAGGAAGTAAGTCTACTATCCCTTGATATAAACATTGAGGAAGTAATTCAACAGGGGGTTTCAATACTATCTCACACTTATAGGACAATTTCCTTTAATTCTTTACACAGTGTTTGAATGTGTCAAATTTGAAGTATTCATGCTGTCAGGTTCATTTGTACACTTACAAGGCTTTTCTAAATCATTTCATACAAATCTGTATTGATTTGTGTTAATTATACAACTTTGTCTGATAATTTCTATTTCCTGGACAAATTCTTCCTGCTAATAAAAACTAGATAATGTGACAAAATGCGTATGTCCTCACTACCACCATGACGGAAATATGTCTAACTGTAAAATTCACAACTTGGCCGTGAACACAGCATCAAAATGTGTGGATAGAAATGTGTAGATATCTGGAGTAACATTTTCTGAAATTAACTGCATATCACCAACAACGTTATACCTGAAAAGGATTTGTAATGACCATCCTAACATCTATTGATTCACTTTGAAACAGACTTATTACATTACAATGTGATGGACAAATCAATGGATAGGACTAATATACTTTATGCCCTAAACCATTTCATGGCTGAGGATTAATATACTTTATGCCCTAAACCATTTCCTGACTGAGGATTAATATACTTTATGCCCTAAACCATTTCCTGACTGAGGATTAATATAATTTATGCCCTAAATCCTTTCCTGACTGAGAATTAATATACTTTATGCCCTAACCCCTTTCCTGACTGAGCACAAAATACACAAAAACAAACAAAATACATTGTTCTGAATAACAAAATTCAAATTAAACTCAATATCATGCTTCATTTATCATTTCATGCATAGTATCGTAATTATTTCATACACCTTCTCAGACTGACCATATGTCTATCTGTCTATTACAAGCGTAGTTTTTATACAGCAGCAGCTATATAGCGATGGGACAAGCACTAGCAGGAAGACAGGAAGTACATGCAGAAATAAGAATGACTGTGTGGGTGATTATGATTGATAGTGTAGGACACACAATGTGATACTGGATGGTGGGAGAGCCAACAATTCAAGTATCAGATGATATATGTTGTATATGATGGTTAATACCATACCAGGTAGTCACATTATTATTAACAACAATATACTACCTGAACACTCTTACCTCAAATACACTAGTATCAGATGATATATGTTGTATATGATGGTTAATACCATACCAGGTAGTCACATCAGTATTAACAACAAGATATTACCTGAACACTCTTACCTCAAATACACTAGTGAGAAGTTCATGAATGAAACAAATAACTATTTTTCAGATACTATGTAGATGAAGAATAAAAGACTTGAAATCAAAGCCAGGATTGATGTGAGGATGTGGGTTAAGTAAAGTGTACACAGTAACTACACAGACCTAGCTAGCACTGTCAAGAAACCCTAAAATCTTAAATAAGCCATCAACTTTTTACAAAGAGATAGAACTGGACCAGGTAGTTTTATACGACACAAACAAAATCTATGATCACATGTCAGTCATGTGAATTATCACATGTCAGTCATTGAATTATACTGAGAGATCTGGACCAGGTAGTTTTATACGACACAAACAAAATCTATGATCACATGTCAGTCATGTGAATTATCACATGTCAGTCATGTGAATTATCACATGTCAGTCATGTGAATTATACTGAGAGATCTGGACCAGGTTGTTTTATACGACACAAACAAAATCTATGATCACATGTCTGTCATGTGAATTATACCGAGGCCTTGTCTACATCAGTCTTTACTCAAAAATTCAATATTTGACGTTTTGTTTAATGGAACAGTAACTCATACTTTTCAAAATATGTGGCCTGAATTTAAAACACATTAAAAAAATAAATTGGTCTCAAAAGTGATCATGAAATCCTTAGAAAAATAACATACAATACATATACGGCACAAATTATTTTCCAACATTAAAGGGTATGTTGCAAAATATAAAACGACACAAAACACATTACTATGCAGTATAATGTTTACAGTATTTGACCTTGAAACATACTGCACATTTAAATAACCATGGTAATCCAGTAAGTTATAGTTGGAAAATAGCCCAGATTCCTCTGAAGTGTACTAATAACAAATAGATTAATGTAGGATTCTGAATACTGTCCTAGAATTCACGTGGAACTCACACTTTCTTTCTTCATTCTGATATATGCATGTAATGAGGTCAAATACTGCAGACGAAAAATTCAGAAACAAAACAAATATCAAAATGCATACACATGAAATATATGATAGAAGAAGAAAAAATATATGATAGATGAAGGAGTTGTAGAGAAAGGATGAAGTATCACAGAGGAAAATGTAGATGAAAATAGATGAAGATAAAGACTACAGAAAGATCAGAGAACAATTACAGAATAGGTACAGAATAGGAACAGAATAGGTACCTACAGAATAGGAACAGAACAGGTACAGAACAGGTACACAATAGGTACAAAATGGGTACAGAATAGGTACAGAATAGGAACAGAATAGGAACAGAATAGGTACAGAATAGGTACAGAGTAGGTACAGAATAGGAACAGAATAGGTACCTACAGAATAGGTACAGAATAGGTACAGAATAGGAACAGAATAGGTACACAATAGGTTCAGAATGGGTACAGAATAGGTACAGAATAGGTACAGAATAGGTACAGAATAGGTACAGAATGGGAACAGAATAGGTACCTACAGAATAGGTACACAATAGGTACAGAATAGGTACACAATAGGTACAGAATAGGTACAGAATAGGAAGAGAATAGGTACAGGATAGGTACCTACAGAATAGGTACAGAATAGGTACCTACAGAATAGGAACAGAATAGGTACACAATAGGTACCTAAAGAATAGGTACACAATAGGAACAGAATAGGTACAGAATTGGTACACAATAGGTACCTAAAGAATAGGTACACAATAGGTACAGAATAGGTACACAATAAGTACCTACAGAATAGGAACAGAATAGGTACAGAATGGGTACACAATAGGTACCTACAGAATAGGTACACAATAGGTACATAATGGGTACAGAATAGGAACAGAATAGGTACCTACAGAATAGGTACACAATAGGTTTAGTACACAATAGGTACCTACAGAATAGGAACAGAATAGGTACGGAATAGGTACAGAATAGGTACACACTAGGTACCTACAGAATAGGTAAAGAATAGGTACAGAATAGGTACAGAATGGGAACAGAATAGGTACACAATAGGTACCTACAGAATAGGTACACAATAGGTACAGAATAGGTACACAATAGGTACAGAATAGGTACACAATAGGTACCTACAGAATAGGTACACAATAGGTACACAATAGGTACAGAATGGGTACAGAATAGGTACAGAATGGGTACAGAATAGGTACCTACACAATAGGTACACAATAGGTACAGAATGGGTACCTACAGAATAGGTACACAATAGGTACCTACAGAATAGGTACAGAATAGGTACCTACAGAATAGGTACAGAATAGGTACCTAAAGAATAGGTACAAAAAAGGAACAGAATAGGTAAAATAGGAACAGAATAGGTACCTAAAGAATAGGTACACAATAGGTACAGAATGGGTACCTAAAGAATAGGTACAGAACAGGTACAGAATGGGTACCTAAAGAATAGGTACACAATAGGTACAGAATGGGTACCTAAAGAATAAGTACTTAAAGAATAGGTACAGAATAGGAACCTAAAGAATAGGTACAGAATAGGTACAGAATAGAGAGAAACAATTACAGAATAGGTACCTACAGAATAGGTACTTACAGAATAGGTACAGAATAAGGAATTGGAAGCAAAGGTTAAGTATCAGAATCATAGTAGTAGAAACGATTATGATGAAAATGGCGATGAGAATGTCTTACAGGCGGCGGAGCAGGAGTGGTGGGGGGAGGACTGCCAGGCGGAGGACCATGCACGTTGCCCATATTGTTCTGGCCTACCTGAATTGGCTGGTTAACTTGGTTGGCCGGGGACATATAGCCCTGAGTGTGGGATGGCTCAGGGCCATTCAGGTCTAGTAAGTGTTCACTCATTTCTCCGTCAAACTGTTGTGATGAAAAACAAAGCTATATGTTATGATAGATATAAAAATGACTAAACTCAAATAGCAGATAACTTAGAGTAGCTTAAACAGAGAATACAAACATGCATACAAAATTAAAATCATAAAAGAAAAAAAAACGAGCATAAAATGTGAACAAATTATAGATTTGTATCGAGACCATTAAAAATCACAAGGAAATTAACACGAGGTTTTCTGGAAGGGTAATTGCCTTCTGCTTTATAGATGACAACTGTACCAAAGGGCTGTATGTATAATACACGTGTGCTTTAGTAAATACATGATTTAATATTATATTTACTAGAATCATGTGGAATATTGAATGTAGTCACAAGATACATTAGCCGTTTACTAGAATCATGTGGTATATTGAATACATTCACAAGATACATTAGAGTTTACTAGAATCATGTGGAATATTGAATAGATTCACAAGATACATTAGAGGTTTACTAGAATCATGTGGAATATTGAATAGATTCACACAATAGATTAGAGGTTTACTAGAATCATGTAGTATATTCAATAGATTCACAAGATACATTAGAGGTTTACTAGAATCATGTGGTATCTTGAATAGATTCGCAAGATACATTACTATGGGATCATGTGGTATATTGAATACTTACATGTGTGGTATATTGAATACTTACATGTGTGGTATATTGAATACTTACATGTGTGGTATATTGAATACACTTGCATGATAGATTTGAAGTTTAGTAGAATCATGTGGTATATTGAATACACTCACATGACAGATTTGAGGTGTAGTAGAATCATGTGGTCTATTGAATACATTCACAAGATACATTACTATGGGATCATGTGGTATATTGAATACTTACATGTGTGGTATATTGAATACACTCACATGACAGATTGGAGGTGTAGTAGAATCATGTGGTCTATTGAATACATTCACAAGATAGATAAGAGGTTTCACTTTTATGTGTTATGACTTCATGTTTACACTCACTAAACAGGATAAAGAGACTTCAGTTTTGTAATACAGGGTATAATGTTTAAGGATTTCACACAATGGTATAGGGCCAAGGCTCCATTCATGCATAGACTTACTTTCACAACATAAGGTACAGGTATCTGTCCCACACGATTATGACTGTTTCGACACGTCCACCAATCTTTCTCGTCTTTTGATATAACTTCTAATACCTCGCCTTTCCTAAATGGCAAATCTTCTGGATCCTGAAAAATAACATATATTCATGTACATACAATGTACATACATATTACAGCACATTTAAATCAAAATACTGCATGCTAGGAAATATTTGTGGATGACCTCTTTGAATTTAGTGGTTTCGAGCTATATTAGATAGTTTTCAAGTCAAAATGTCATGGTAATAAACTGCCTATAATAATCAGTAGTTTTACACATCAAGCTAATTTTGTTACTGTGTGGTTCCTTTTAAACATATTGTGAAAATTAATATTTCATATCATACATAAAATAACACTACAAAAAAACTCTGAAATCTTCCAAAATCTTTCCAAAATCTTCCAAAATCTTCCAGAACTAATTTTTATCCTTGTTATGACCAAGATACAATGCATTTTCATACCAAAATGATACCAGTATTTAACTAGTGCATTAGTGCCTGCAGCTTAAATGATAAGGTATGGTCCATGTTTCGAAGCCTGATACACTGTCAGAATTATGTGAAATAAATACTGTAACATTTCTATGACTAATGACCAGAAGACGAAACACTTAAACTAATTCTTATCAAACATAATGTTCCTGATATTTAATGCTACAAAAACTTACATTTCCTCCAAAATCAAACTTTGTGATCACCTTCAGTCTTGTTGCCTGCAAATCAGAAAGTAATGTGAGTTACATACAAGGAAAAGTTTATACACTGAAGTCAGTTTAAGTGTCACCAGACTTAAATGTAAATTCACAAGTATTTAACTGTCTTTGCATGTAGTCTATTTGACCTTGCAATGACTTGTAACACAAACTTATCAACAGGGAAGATTTTTTTTTATAATAGTCTAATATAGGGAAATAAGTGTTCTCAACAAGAGGCCCAATGAGCCTGTATTGCTCACCTGGTATATAAACTTCTTTGATAATCCCCTGCCTTTCAGCTAATTTAAAGAAATTTGTTAAATGCTATAAACACATTTGACCCCGTGAGAAAGTGTCAGAGGCATTTCATTTGCTAACTTTGTCCAGCATCACAGTCACTCCAGGAACTTATCCACCAAACATCTTCATTCCAGGCCTTTCAGTTATCAGAAGAAGTCATTTGAGTGTTTTAACCAAATATGACCTTGACTATGGATGAAGGTAATTTATTACTGTACCATCATGACTTTGGGTAAAGTGCGAGCGAGTGACCTTAGGTAAGGTGAGGTGCGAGTCATGAGTCAATGACCCTATGTGAGATGTAATTGAGATCATGACTTTGAGTGAGGTGTGAGTCAATGACCCTATGTGAGGTGTAATTGGGGTCATGACTTTGAGTGAGGTGTGAGTCAATGACCCTATGTGAAGTGTAATTGAGGTCATGACTTTGAGTGAGGTGTGAGTCAATGACCCTATGTGAGGTGTAATTGAGGTCATGACTTTGAGTGAGGTGTGAGTCAATGACCCTACGTGAGGTGTAATTGTGATCATGACTTTGAGGTGTGAGTCAATGACCCTATGTGAGGTGTAATTGAGGTCATGACTTTGAGTGAGGTGTGAGTCAATGACCCTATGTGAGGTGTAATTGAGGTCATGACTTTGAGTGAGGTGTGAGTCAATGACACTATGTGAAGTGTAATTGAGGTCATGACTTTGAGTGAGGTGTGAGTCAATGACCCTATGAGAGGTGTAATTGTGATCATGACTTTATGTGAGGTGTGAGTCAATGACCCTATGTGAGGCGTAATTGAGGTCATGACTTTGAGTGAGGTGTGAGTCAATGACCCTATGTGAAGTGTAATTGAGGTCATGACTTTGAGTGAGGTGTGAGTCAATGACCCTATGTGAGGTGTAATTGTGATCATGACTTTGAGTGAGGTGTGAGTTAGTGACCCTATGTGAAGTTTAATTGTGATCATGACTTTGAGTGAGGTGTGAGTCAATGACCCTATGTGAGGTGTGAGTCAGTGACACTATGTGAGGTGTAATTGTGATCATGACTTTGAGTGAGGTGTGAGTCAATGACCCTATGTGAAGTGTAATTGTGATCATGACTTTGAGGTGTGAGTCAATGACCCTATGTGAGGTGTAATTGAGATCATGACTTTGAGTGAGGTGTGAGTCAATGACTCTATGTGAGGTGTAATTGTGATCATGACTTTGAGTGAGGTGTGAGTCAATGACCCTATGTGAGGTGTAATTGAGGTCATGACTTTGAGTGAGGTGTGAGTCAATGACCCTATGTGAAGTGTAATTAAGATCATGACTTTGAGTGAGGTGTGAGTTAGTGACCCTATGTGAGGTGTAATTGAGATCATGACTTTGAGTGAGGTGTGAGTCAATGACCCTATGTGAGGTGTAATTGAGATCATGACTTTGAGTGAGGTGTGAGTCAATGACCCTATGTGAGGTGTAATTGTGATCATGACTTTGAGTGAGGTGTGAGTCAATGACCCTATGTGAAGTGTAATTGAGGTCATGACTTTGAGTGAGGTGTGAGTCAATGACCCTATGTGAGGTGTAATTGAGGTCATGACTTTGAGTGAGGTGTGAGTCAATGACCCTATGTGAGGTGTAATTGAGGACATGACTTTGAGTGAGGTGTGAGTCAATGACCCTATGTGAGGTGTAATTGAGGTCATGACTTTGAGTGAGGTGTGAGTCAATGACCCTATGTGAGGTGTAATTGAGATCATGACTTTGAGTGAGGTGTGAGTCAATGACCCTATGTGAGGTGTAATTGAGATCATGACTTTGAGTGAGGTGTGAGTCAATGACCCTATGTGAGGTGTAATTGAGGTCATGACTTTGAGTGAGGTGTGAGTCAATGACCCTATGTGAGATGTAATTGTGATCATGACTTTGAGTGAGGTGTGAGTCAATGACCCTATGTGAGGTGTAATTGAGGTCATGACTTTGAGTGAGGTGTGAGTCAATGACCCTATGTGAAGTGTAATTGAGATCATGACTTTGAGTGAGGTGCGAGTCAATGACCCTATGTGAGGTGTTGAGACAGTGACTTTGGTGAGTTATGAGTCATGATCAGTGAGTTTGGAGAGGTGTGAGTTGGCGACCTTGGGTATAGAAAGTTACTTACTGGTTTGATGAGAGACGTCGTGTCCAGATAATGTGTTTTATAAAAGCTGAGAAGGTTTGGGATGTCGGGAAACTCCTGGTCTCCTATACGGAATCTTGTTGTATTGCCCACAGCTATTTTATTTATTATGTAATGACTTACTTTATTATCTTCCCTGCAAAGAAACAAAAGTCCATACAATTTTTATACCACAAGCTTATGTTAAGGTCAATTACATTATATATAATTATAAACTGGTTGAAAATTACTGAATAATCAAAAATGAACTTAAGGCTTAACAAAATTTTGAAATTTCATCACAGTGTATACACGAAACTTGATTGAGGATGATTACATGTAACAGGATATATATATCAGATACCAGATGGGGAAGATTACAAGTAACTAGATATATCATATACCGTAGGTGTACATTAAATTTAAGAAGCAATTTTGATAACATATATAATGTTAAAGCTGAGGAAATATTGACTTAAAGTTAATTCATTTATAATTATTGAATTATAAATGTAATTCGTATAAAAGAGAACAAAACCAATGAAAAAATGGTTACAACATACAGGTATGTGGAGCCTTTACTATGGTTACAACATACAGGTATGTGGAGCCTTTACTACGGTTACAACATACAGGTATGTGGAGCCTTTAATTACTACGGTTACAACATACAGGTATATGGAGCCTTTACTACGGTTACAACATACAGGTATGTGGAGCCTTTACTATGGTTACAACATACAGGTATGTGGAGCCTTTAATTACTACGGTTACAACATACAGGTATGTGGAGCCTTTACTACGGTTACAACATACAGGTATGTGGAGCCTTTACTATGGTTACAACATACAGGTATGTGGAGCCTTTACTATGGTTACAACATACAGGTATGTGGAGCCTTTACTAGTGAACAATTTTATGGAAGTCATCATAAAACAAACACACTAATAAATTGTCTAGAGTCTTTTTTTTGTGAATTTTATATTTGTAACATATACGGTACAGGAAGCTACCCCCAACCTCGATCTGCCAGTGTAATAGATAAGACTGAGTACAGCTTGATTCCAGAGCAGAGATAATAAGCTCTAACTTCAGCAGTTTATTTTTATCTCTGGAATGCTTGTTTATCACTCACCAAAATAAATCCTTCCTTTTTCACAATAAAACTTTAGAAGGGTGATAAAACCAATAAAACACTAAATATGGTGATTGTGTATCTGTGAATAGGATTCCTGTACATGTCATCAGCTAGCTTATATAGCATATTGTATAACATGATATTGAACAGGATTCGTGTATATGTCATCAGGTAGCATATTGTATTACAAATACAATATTGAGCAGGATTCGTGTACATGTCATCAGGTATACATATTGTATTACAAATACAATATTGAGCAGGATTCGTGTATATGTCATCAGGTAGCATATTGTATTACAAATACAATATTGAGCAGGATTCGTGTACATGTCATCAGGTATACATATTGTATTACAAATACAATATTGAACAGGATTCGTGTACATGTCATCAGCTATAGCATATTGTATTACAATATTGAGCAGGATTTCTGTACATGTCATCAGGTAGCTAATATAGCATATTTTATAACATGATATTGATCAGGATTTCTGTACATGTCAAGATCATCAGCTAGCATAAAGTATATATTATAATATTGAACAGAATATTCCTGTAAATGTAATCATCAGCTAGTATATATATATTGCATTACAATATTATCATATTTATACAGAAAATCAGTAAGGCATACATGTACATGAACACATTACATATCTATACATAGTGGGGAGGGGGTGTTACATTTTAGCCAGGTGTACTGGGGAAATCACTTTAATCAGACTGTTTTGGCTGTAAACCTAGGCAAAATTTATCCCTGATATACACAATGGTGCCATACACAACATCTGAATCTAATGCAATTTAACTTTTAACTATTGTTTTATTTATTTATCTTTTTATTTCTGAAATCAAGGATATGACGGATATTATATATGGGCCTTCAATTTCCCTCATTTTGATGAATTCCATATGGGTGCTCTGGTATATAATATACGTCAACATCAGAATCCTCAGATTTTGAAGATGTTTCTACACTGTAGTAGCTGGTACCTGGTAGCTTGTTAAATCCACACCAATCAGAGAATTGTATATCAAATCTTTCCTGAAACCATACCAGCTGCAGGGGGTCAACAAAATTAAATACATGTATATATACTCTGACTTAAAGTAATGGATGGGCTTTTAATGAACTATAATAGATAAAGGTGGACTTACTGTATACATGCTTTTTACCATATTAACCAATGTATGTGTTTTATTGTTGGATAGAGTTCTCCAAACTAGAGATCCCACTGGCCCAGAGGGATCTTGTGTGTCAGCATATATGTACACCTGGGCCAAAAGGTGATTAGCTTAATCACTTGATTAGTGAAAATTTCATTTCTCATTTGTTGAAAAACCTGTGAGTATATTGTCTTGAAATTATGCAAGTTTGAAGAGAACTATGAATTACAGAATTTCATAAAGTTTTGTCAAGAAAGTTCTGCCAGAAATTATCATATTAGGATTTGAAAAATGTTGTGAAAATGTGATTAGCCTAATCACCCTTTGAACAACTGGGCCCTGGTATCCTTGACTTTGTTATATTAGTTCTAATGAGTACATGTTTGTATATTTGATTTTGTTTCTGCTATAATTTGTTCTTTTCTCCAAACTATCAACAGATATCTCCAGTAATTTTTGAAGTCATTTTCAGGTGTGTCTAGACGACGTTTTCAAAATTTTGATGACTTGCAACAATATCACAGTATTTAAATAAATAGGACGGATAGAACTTACACAAAAATCTGAATGTGTCTAATTATAAACTCTTCTAGGAAAAAGAAGCTGCAGAATGTCCTGGACTTAAATTGAGTCCTAAGAAGCTCTGAGAATATAATCAACTTCATCAAGCATGTGGTAACTTCTGTTTTGAAATGTTCATTTCAAAATGAGGTTCCTTTGATGTACAAATTTTTGAGTACTTTTAAAACAAAGAGTGAAAAAGCTAAATTTTCCAGTCAATGTATGGTAATCAATTTTATCAATAAGAAAATGAAATTTGAAAAATATTACTGAAAACCAAAAATGCAGTAATGACTTTCAAATATCATAATCCAAGAATGAAGACTTTCAATGAGTGTAGAAAATAAACATCTACAACAATACTAAATGATCAAGGGAACCTACCCAGGAGATCTGAAAACATCTATCAAGTACATGTACTTTTGTGTAATAGCAGAAAAAAAATCTCAAAACCAAAGTGGATGTCTGGTCACTCGAGATCTAGTGGCCATTTTGTTTCTTCCCCTCAGTCTATAAATCTCTAAATTAAACAGGCAAAGCAAGGAACCAAACTATGGCTACCTACAATTACTGTGAAAGTCAATCTGAAATTTCTTTCAGCAACTACAAACTTCAGGTGTCGATTTGCAAAATATCCTTCAAAATGCAAAATATCCTTCAAAAATGTATTTTGTTCATAAATATCAATACTGAACTATGCAAATTTTTGGACCAAAGCCGTAATTGAACCTGCATAGATACCTTGTACAGTCAGGGATCAATCTAGGGATTTTTTACTACCGTTTATGGGTAGTTTCCCCTCTGGATTTTGTTCCATTTTCCCCCTCAGACTTCTGTTAAATTCACTGAAATATTGTATTTTCCCTCATTTTTATGGCAATAATATTCCCAAATACTCAAGATTTGCTTTCCTAATTAACCATTTGCTGTTTTTACTTGGAAAATGTGCTTTTAAAGCAAAAAACTGAAACTTTGTGATGTTTAAATTTCCCCTTTTTCAGAACTGATTTCCCCTTATAGTCCAAAAAGGGTAGTTTACCCTAAATTCTAGATTAATCCCTGACAGTGTACATGAAATTTGTGAAAGATTTATATGTGTATGACCTCCAGTACTTCCTGAGAACGAATGAGAAAGCCAATATATTGCAATATGATTTTAAGTATTGCAATATATTGCAGCAAATTTTTTTAACTATTTCAAGGATTTTAACAGCAGAATTTAGAATTTTTTACTGATAGTTTTCTATTTAAACCTTAATTCAACTTGCTGGATGTGTTATAAATCCTGTGTGTATGTACAAGATCAAAATAAGGCAGTTTCTGATACATCACTGGATTAAATCATGCAATTGTTTCTCTTATGTTCATGTTTCAGTCATTTGTTCTACGAAATTCATTCAAAATTACTGAAATCACAATATCCCTTCAAATATTGCAATATGAAAATTGATTGCGATACTCATACAATTTAATATAATGTCTGAATTTTAATTTTTATATACTGCTATATCACAGTAAAATTGCCTTCTCAAAGTGCTCCACAAATTGGTATATGTACTTTAAAAAACATTTTTAAGCTAAATGAATACGCATTGACCGACATATATCAAAGCTGCTTTGCACTTTCAATCCAAAAGTTTTGTCAGTGAGATAACATTAATGCCAAAATCAGTCCAGGTTAGGAAAATTTCCAAATTCAAGAGATATTTTGCTTCTAACTTACTTTACACATAGCACAAAGTCGCCTTTTATAGATTGGCTATCTCTAACTAGGAACTCTCCTGATGATTGTGTTGGCTGTAGTATCTCGTTTGCTTCCTCTCGATTTAGTGGACCAAAATACCAACTGAAACAAAAAAGACAAGAGCTGATAAAATATTTGAACAATATATTTTTTATACCGAATTTTTTTTTTTATTTTTAAAGACATTTTCAATCCATAAATAGTAATTATACATAATTATAAGAACCACACACAAATACACATCTAGCTAGATCTACACACTACTAGTTACAGATAAATATAGATACATAATTACATAACTACAGGATGCACATGGACACTATAAATAGACACACAGGCAAATAGAGACACTGCCTGTAACCAATGGCATACATAATAAACAAAGTTAAAACTGAACCTATACAACAATAGATTCAGTGAGACTTTTCAGATGGGAGGTTTTAGAAATGAAATAGTTAACATTGAGAAGCTTCAGAAATGAAATACTGTTAACCTTGGAAAGCTTTAGAAATGAAATAATTAACCTTGGAAAGCTTTAGAAATGAAATAGTTAACCTTGAGAAGCATTAGAAATGAAATAGTTAACCATGGAAAGCTTTAGAAATGAAATAGTTAACCTTTCATTTATAAATGAGTTCAGAACTAGAGAGAAAACTCAGTTAATATCATATCAAGCCAATAAAATATTTCAATAGTGTTGGTCTCCTAGAATTTGTCCTGATGTATACATGTAAATATATTTCAGAAAATCAAATGCTATAATTAAAAGTTACACAGCAAGGGGAAAAACTCTCAAGAAAACAAATGTTAAGAGAAAAATTTAAACATTTTAGAGAGGTTAATAAACAAGAATTTACAAAATTTCATAATATGAGTTCATAATAACAAAAAGCTAATATATCTTTGAAATTTGAGGTTTTGTTTAAAATATATCTCCAGATATAAGAAGTTATCACAATAATGTACCGTAAATATTTGCGTAAAGTGCATTTTTTTTCAAACTTTGACATTGAAGTGAAAAATCCACTGCACACTATACGCAGGTACAAGCCTTTTCCGCTCAGATGCATGCATATTTATGGATGTCATGTTACTTTAATTCTAAGTTACAAATTTAAATCCATTTGCTATGAATCAGTAGGAACCATTCGCAAATGTATAAATGAACTATTTGTTCAAATGATTAGAGTACATTATCGTTTTGATAAATATAATTTTTCAGTTTTCAAAGTACATGTATCAGGTAGGTGAAAACCGCCAACTTGCGTATGGCATACAAACTTGCGCATTATATTATACGCCAGTTGGAGTATGGATTTGTTACTAAAAAAGCTAAAATCACTTTAACAGTAAATTTTACAATATATCTAATAGTACATTAATTCATGACAGGGTAAATAATATTTTACTATAAGATTTTACTGAAAGCATTGTCTACTTACAATCTTGATGCTACTTCACCGGAAGCATTGCATACAATTTTTGCATTTGTATGTTTCCTAATAATAGCGACTTTGATGACAATTTTTCAAAAGTTAAGTTTGAAGTGATTTTGGCTATTTTTAGTAACAAAGCTATACTGTACCTCAATAAGCGTACATTAGGCAAGTTTGCGTACATATCATACACAAGCTTAAAGTTGGTGGTTTTTCTCAACCTGATACATATATGTAGAATTCAGCAGAATACAAGATATTTTCTTGACTCTATCAATTAACTCTACATTTAAACGTCTGGTGTCATAACTAACCTGAGAAAATATTTTGAATATTTCATGATCGTGAGATAGGCCTTCTAAATGCATGACTGATAATTGAGTCAATATCGTATAACGTAATGCTCATTATGAAGCAAAATGCTATACATAATATTCATAAAAGGTAAACGTAAACTTAGTGTTAAAGTTTACATGATTGTATATGGTGTTAAACCAAGATGTATCATAAGTGCATAAAGTTTATTTAACCGCCAGACTGCAGACGGTGCAACTCGACCTATGTGTGTCATCAGTATGCACTGTCTAGGCTATAGCCAAACCCAATTATGCAACCGATTAGTAGAGGGACATTACAAGACAGAATATCATTTAAAAAGGGTACACGAGAAGCAATATTAAAAATCTTAGAAGTTTTATTCAAACATTTCAAATTGTGGAAAGTTGATTGAACTTCTGAATCATGACGTGCACCGTAACAGATAACAGGACGGATAAATAATGTTAAGTGTATAATTTGTAAACAATACCTATATTTATCATCCGGATCAAACTCTGCCATTGTGACAAAATGCCGATACTGTAAGATCAAACCATAAGTCGTACGTTGTTTACTTTTTACTCAATCCAGGAAGTTCAGAAAGTAACATCCACTTACAAATATGGCGGAACCGACTCATAATCTTCAACAAAAATGGATATATGATTTTAAGATATATAAGCAATGTTTGACATATGCACAGAAATAAATAAGTTTTTTAGGTTATAAGGAAGAAGTTTCCGAGACAAATTTGTTTATATAATTCCAAATAATTACAGATAATATAGTTTACATTTTGTTAGAGAGTATTGCTGTTAATGGCGGCGCCCATGTGCCGAAAATGGCGGCAATTTATAACAAATTTGTTATTGTAATTTTGACTTTGTTAACCGTGAATGGGATAATCTATTCTATACGAGGTGCACGTCTTAGTGATCCCAAGATATTGCTTCCATACTACAGTACTGTGGTTACAAATTTTACGCTGCACATCAATCTAACCAAGGAGGAATCGCACGTGCACGACAGTTGTTACACATGGTTTGTTTACTTGTTTCAAAATAGTTTTTGGATGCATTATATCATTACGTGTTGCATATCTGTTAGTTAAATTAATGCTTGAATGTCATGTAAATGTTATAACCTTGATTAGAGGCAAGATTTTACCATGGATGTTATGGTTTTATGGAAACTTCACTATCATTATCATACTAGATTCTATGCCAATGGCCCTGAGTTAGGACATTTCGGTACCAATTTCCTTGTCCATTCGCAACATAGTAGGCAGTAGGCCGCTGGTCGGTCGCTTTGATATCGGACGTTTTATGCTGACTGTTGCAAGTATCTGTCCTCTCACATTATTTTAAGTATACGTATCTTATATAGGGTATCGAAGTATTTCAGTATCTAGGCAAGACGTTTGGGCACATTATATCTAAAACGTAAGGTACGTAGCATAAGATTCTTTGACACTATTTTGTACCCTCTTTGGAGTACATTGACAGCTTTTGACCATTAAATATGAGTCGCCCAAGTAGTGTATTTCGTATACGGTAAGGATGATTCTTTCCCAACCGTCTGACACAATCCTGCATATATGGGTAATCCTGCATTTGAGCAAACGTTATTGCTTTGAGTAGTTAAAATAAGTTACTAAAATTCAGGATAATATGAAATAGAAACAAAGTTCTTTTATGCATTTAAAAAAAAGGTTTCATCTTTTAAGCATTATCTTTCTGCACATTACTTTGTATTAAAATGACAATTTATCTCCCTGACTTTTTTTTCTTCTTGATCTAATTATTATACTATAACAGTGAATAGCTAATCCAATGGGAGCAGTCTAGTACACAGATCATAGATGAGAATGAATTTACATGTGTTTTATATTAGACACATTATAATCAATGAATGAGATAAAGTTGGTGACTTCTATAAGAAAACAGACAACTGATCATGAATGATTCCCTTTTTTGTTTAAAATGTACAATGTTGCTTAAATTAATTATGGGACCATTTTAAAAATGTGATGCCTTTTTATATCAAAAATGCACAAAAGAACTTTTGTTTCTATTTCAAATTATCCTGCATTTGTTACTCAAAGCAATAACTGTTACTCTGATGCAGAGCTATACCCATATGAAGGGTTGTGCCTAACCTGTAAATGTAAGAGGAGCAGAAAAATGTCCAGCTAGACCTACACTAGCTACCCAGTCCAGTTCCGCCACAGTCTTCGACCCCCTAGACAGAAAAAAACACCCATTTTCAGGTATTCCCTTTTCAAGTATTTACCTCACTTGAAACAAGGTTTAGGAATGGAAAAATTCATGGCCAGACCTTGGTTTGAGCCTGCAGCTGGGACCCTCCATACACTAGCCAGATGCTCTACCAATTGATGATCATGAGCTACCTGGTCACTGATGATCAGCCCAGTCCAGTTCCACTACATAAATATGCATATTGTTACACCATTTTGTGTGACAAAAGTCTTATCAAAACTCTAATACTATAAACAATACATAGCTATCACCATAAAACATCTTAACATCTAAGAATTCTTATTATTAGGGCTATGTATAAACGAAAAGTTTTTTTCTTAAGACAACTACTTTACTAATTATACTAGAATACCGGTATGCAATTAAGTAGTCTGAAACAGCAGATTTTTTTTTTATTTGTGTACATATTATTTCAGATGTGTACATGTATATAAGTCTGTTGATAATTAAACCCATGTTTATTTTTATTGTTAATTAATATAAGTGATTTGATTTTGTTGATCCATAAAAGTGCTAAGGATAATTAGGCAGCAACTGTTACATATGCTGCATTGGACTCTTTAAGACAACTGAGGGCGGAACAAGCATTAGAAAATACTCAAAGATATATACATGTATTGTGAATAAATGAAGTACAGATTAGTTCCATAACAAAGAGGATCATTCAGATAATTGGTTTTTCTTTCTCATTAAGGCGATCAACACAACAAGAGGTGGCCACAGTTCAGCTTGTAAATAGTACAGATGGGGAGTGTGCATTCTCAGCAGTTATTTCAGCTGTGTCCAAATCTTCCCACAGGAAAACCTCCATTGTTTTGGCAGAGAACAAAGGTATTTCCAAAAGGATCAAGATATTGTTGAGATAATTGTTTAATGACAATATGACTAACCTTGAGTAGAAAATGTTACAACTCAAATTAAATGAAAGATTTTTTTTATAGTAATTCTATCTGTTACTCTTATATTCAATTAACAAAAACATGTCTTATTTATGTTTTGAAAGTCTGTTTATGAAATTATTTTGCAGTCACTCGTGAAGTACTGAGATGTATTGTGATTGTGGAATCTCTACATCGGTTTGAGATCCAGACCACCACTCGTCTACTGTATCTTGAAGATTCACCAGAGGAACTTACCATTCGGGGCTTTGATGAAGAGGGTGAGATTAGACATTAAAATGTTTGATTAGATATGGCGTATATATTACTCTGAATGTTCATTGTCATAGCCTGCTATTGTGTAATATATACTGTACACATTACAAGTAAGATGTTTACTGTAGTGAATGCTAAGATCCCTTTGACAATCCATACTGAAGTAATACTGATGTTTAACACTTAAACTCATACTAGACTTATTAACAGTTAACTAACTAGTTAATCTGCAGAAGAGAAAGGACCTGTTATAATACAATGGTTTGTCGTGTACATAACATAAACAATGGATTGTCGTGTACATAACGTAACATAAACAATGGTTTGGTTTGTACATAACATAAACAATGGTTTGTTGTGTACATAAAATAAACAATGGTTTGTTGTGTAAATAACATAAACAATGGTTTGTCGTGTAAATAACATAAACAATGGTTTGTTGTGTTCATAACATAAACAATGGTTTGTTGTGTACATAACATAAACAATGGTTTGTCGGGTACACAACATAACATAAACAATGGTTTGTTGTGTACATAACATAAACAATGGTTTGTTGTGTACATAAAATAAACAATGGTTTGTTGTGTAAATAACATAAACAATGGTTTGTCGTGTACATAACATAAACAATGGTTTGTTGTGTAAATAACATAAACAATGGTTTGTTGTATACATAACATAAACAATGGATTGTTGTGTAAATAACGTAAACAATGGTTTGTTGTGTACATAACATAAACAATGGTTTGTTGTGTACATAACGTAAACAATGGTTTGTTGTGTATATAACATAAACAATGGTTTGTCGTGTACATAACATAAACAATGGTTTGTCGTGTACATAACATAAACAATGGTTTGTTTTGTACATAACATAAACAATGGTTTGTTGTGTACATAACGTAACATAAACAATGGTTTGTCGTGTACATAACATAAACAATGGATTGTCGTGTACATAACATAAACAATGGTTTGTTGTGTACATTATAGCGTAACATAAACAATGGTTTGTTGTGTACATTATAACATAACATAAACAATGGTTTGTTGTGTACATAACATAAACAATGGTTTGTTGTGTACATAACGTAACATAAACAATGGTTTGTTTTGTACATAACATAAACAATGGTTTGTTTTGTACATAACATAAACAATGGTTTGTTGTGTACATAACGTAACATAAACAATGGTTTGTTGTGTACATAACATAAACAATGGTTTGTTGTGTACATAACATAAACAATGGTTTGTTGTGTACATAACATAAACAATGGTTTGTTGTGTACATAACGTAACATAAACAATGGTTTGTCGTGTACATAATGTAACATAAACAATGGTTTGTTGTGTACATAACATAAACAATGGTTTGTCGGGTACACAACATAACATAAACAATGGATTGTCGTGTACATAATGTAACATGAACAATGGTTTGTTGTGTACATAACATAAACAATGGTTTGTAGTGTACATAATATAAACAATGGTTTGTTGTGTACATAAAATAAACAATGGTTTGTTGTGTAAATAACATAAACAATGGTTTGTCGTGTACATAACGTAACATAAACAATGGTTTGGTTTGTACATAACATAAACAATGGTTTGTTGTGTAAATAACATACACAATGGTTTGTTGTATAAATAACATAAACAATGGTTTGTTGTGTACATAACGTAACATAAACAATGGTTTGTCGTGTACACAACATAACATAAACAATGGATTGTCGTGTACATAATGTAACATAAACAATGGTTTGTTGTGTACATAACATAAACAATGGTTTGTTGTGTACATAACATAAACAATGGTTTGTTGTGTACATAACATAAACAATGGATTGTTGTGTACATAACATAAACAATGGATTGTTGTGTACGTAACATAACATAAACAATGGTTTGTTGTGTACTTTCCAGGAAATGTCTTCTCTAGTTTGGCTGGTCTGCGGTTTGAGTGGAGCCTCGAACCAGATACGTCAGCTGACCAAGATGTCATCATTGATGCCAGCAACATTCTCCGGTAACTCTTAATTACACAATCAATTAACACCAGTAACACCTTCAGATGGGCATTTTATGACATTATTAGTATACAATCAGTTCATGGCTACAGACATCGTAGTTAAGAATAGTTTTAGAAGATATTAAATAGCACTTTCCTGGCCTCTGAGAATTTTTCACTTGATTGAATGATATTTGAGAGGAACTGATTTTTTGGTCACCTGAGCTGAATGCTCTATTGTAAAGGCCTTTTGTCTGTCGTCATGCATTTTGTGTTAAGTTTTTTCTTCCGAACATGATAGCTTGAGTTAATACAGACAGATTTTCATGAAATTTTGTATGCATCTTTATGCACATAAGATCTCGGAAAAGTTCAACAATGATTTTGTTTGCCTTTGTAGTTTTACTACCAACGGACCTTGTGAACATGCTCACTTGATTGATTATGAATTTTGGTACTTGATTGATTATGAACTTTGGTATTCTGTGAGTTTTATATAAAAAAATCTTGAATAATTTCCTCAACGGGACTGATTTGATTGTAATAGTTATGGCCATATGAAGTTTTGGTCTAGGGTCATGATATTGGGCCAGAAGCATGCTGGGATGAAGGACTACCAAGTTTTAATGTTCAAATTAATTACCTTAGCCTACTTTCAAGTTCACAGGGGTCAAATAGGTTAGATCTTAATTAAAAAGCAAAAGTCATCTATTAGTATATATAAATCAGAGCCTCTTGTTTTAATCTTTGTGATATCTGTACACATAAAAGTCCAGATCTATAGATATATTGGTTACCATATCTACAGATAAATCCTTAAAGATTATACAGACTTCATTAAAGCATGGTTTTTATGATTTTTATGGACCCTTAGAGGTACCAAATTCATGTCTGCATCTTGTTGTATTACAAACTTTTTTAAATTTGGTGTCCGATGACTTTAATTGCCATCACAGAATATGTTATGATTTATTAAATAGAATAATATTTCTTGTTATTTTATATATTTTTTTTTTTCGTTTCAGAATCATTAAATTTTCAGAGTCCCATTACACGCGACCCTCCTACATCGACAGATTGGAGGGACGGGGTCTGCAGGGAGACATGATCCTGGTTGAGGGTATACGGACAGGCAGTGCCAATGTTAGGTCCGTCATACGTGATCCAAGGTACAAGGTTGGTATCTACAGAGACATTTTAACTACCCACACTTCCCTTCAACACATGACGTACATGATGAATCAGGGATCACCACAATTTCAAAATGATGGGTGGAGGAAAATTTTTTGACAATTTTTTCTGAACATGTACTTTTGTGGATGTCATGCAGCCTCGCGGTGCGACGTTTCGAGAAACATCATCAATTATGACATTAAGAATAGAGATTTAATTATGTTGTTTGATTTAGTTCTAAATAAATATGCATTTTAATCATTTGCTCACTCTATGCCATATATATCGTGTAAATTAAAACAAAATAACAGCTTATACCATTACTTTAAAAAACTACAAACATACATTCCTCATTTAAACAATCATCAATTTATTTTCACAAAACCATTTCAATCTCAATTCCAACTCTTTAATATAACATGGAATAAAACAAACTCAAATAGCATCTTTAACTGTTATAAATATGATAAACATTCACATCAAGATCATATTGCATTGTCAAGTATTATAAGTTAAAACATTTCAATTATTAATTTCATAAATTGCACTATAATATTATCAGTGAACATATTAATAGCAACTATTATATCTATGATACAGCATCTACAAATCAAACTCAATGGCAACTTTTACTGGACATAATATAAGAATATATAAAGTATTTAAAGCAATGCACAAGCCACAATATAATTTCAATTAAGATATCAATTCAACACAGTCACTATAATTTTCTCCTGAAAATAGTCTTCACTATGAACAATTGAAGCCAAACACAATTCGTCTCTCCAAATGACATGAACATTCTGCTGTTGCACAGCCCCTTCTAGAAAGAAGCAGCTTTCTTGTAGGGAACTCCCTGGGTAAACACCATCATCAGAGAGTTCAAGATCCTCTGAGAGAGCCTGTTCCTGCTGGTGGTAATAAATAAATAAATAAATAGAAAAATAAATAAATAAATATTTTTGAAAAGCTTAATGAATCTTATTGTGGTCATTACCATATTATAATTATGAACTTCTTATTCCTACAAATTTGTAATAAGCAAAACAATTAAAAACATCAATAAATCTTTGGAAAAAAAACCCCCAAAAAACAAATTAATTATATTTTAACAAATATAATCAAATTAGTACATATTCATTACAAATGTACATGTTATTTTTTAATTACATTGTATATACTTGAGGTGCTAATTAACATATCTTTATTCAATAATAATTAAAGAAAATCAAAAACCTAGATAACACTTTGACCGTTTCGAGATCGTTTTTGGAAGGGAGATCACTCTAATAGTGCTTTCTAAAAATAGCACGTGACAAGAAAACCAATGCACGAAATATTCATTAGATTATTATCATTATCTAGCAAATCAAATATAGGCTAATTGTAAGCTTACCTTGGTCATCTTCATACACAATTAATCCATGCGCATTTCTGTAGCCGTGGCTTGCGCGATATATCAGATTTCAGTCTGTTGGCTGCAGGTTTTCTAGATCGGTTGTCGCGATCGCATGTCGTTCACATGGTGTTCCAAAAAAGGAGCTGATACTCCTCTCTTCATGGTGACATTGCCATACAGTTTTCAAAAATGTATCCATGCTTCTCAAACATCGGCTTAGGTATTGATATTATCAGTTTGATTATCCCAGCTGAATATTAATTCTTGTGAAAAAAAAAATCTAATCGGACCGTCGGTTTTTCCGATGTAGACGATGGTAACATTTTCTCTGATGTCCCGATCGACTGAAACCATACAATCACATCTGTTCCCATGGTCAGAACAGTACACCTACTATTAATTAATTATCACCATCGATATAGGTGTGATCAAGAGATCAGTCGACCGTATCAAAACATAACGGTGAGGCACCTTACCGAGATCGCAATTCGTCAATTAGGCCTAGTTCACCTGTAAAAACAGGGGCCATAGGTAATGAGTATCGGACGCTATAGAAACGGGTCAGTTTTCTGCTTGAAATCGATACAAAATAGGGGTGTTAGGTAGCAATTACATGCGTGGCGGATCGAGTGAATTTGGTTGTGTAAGCGTGGCGGGTACCCAGCTAAGGGTGGCGGGCCGCCACGTTAAAACAGGCAATGGTGATCACTGATGAATGTTGTGTCAGTGTTATTTTTCCATGAAAACCTCGCCATGCATTGCTTTCCCTGTATATTAGTATGATCATTGTTTTTTCCCCCAGAATGTCATGCCGTACGTGGTAAAGATTATGGTGATTGCGAACTTGATGGTCAGTCCAGCTGAAGCGTATGTCCTGAAATACTCCACTGTCAAATATACTGTCGAGCTGATCAAACAGAACTCCATCATCGGTAAGTCTCCCAACTCCAACATTGGTAAGTCTCCCAACTCCAACTTTGGTAAGTCTCCCAACTCCATCATTGGTAAGTCTCCCAACTCCAACTTTGGTAAGGCTTCCAACTCCATCATGGGTAAGTCTCCCAACGCCAACTTTGGTAAGTCTCCCAACTCCAACTTTGGTAAGTCTCCCAACTCCATCATTGGTAAGTCTCCCAACTCCATCATTGGTAAGTCTCCCAACTCCATCATTGGTAAGTCTCCCAACTCCAACTTCGGTAAGTCTCCCAACTCCATCATTGGTAAGTCTCCCAACTCCATCATTGGTAAGTCTCCCAACTCCAACTTTGGTAAGTCTCCCAACTCCATCATTGGTAAGTCTCCCAACTCCATCATTGGTAAGTCTCCCAACTCCAACTTTGGTAAGTCTCCCAACTCCATCATTGGTAAGTCTCCCACCTCCAACTTTGGTAAGTCTCCCAACTCCATCATTGGTAAGTCTCCCAACTCCAACTTTGGTAAGTCTCCCAACTCCATCATTGGTAAGTCTCCCAACTCCATCATTGGTAAGTCTCCCAACTCCAACTTTGGTAAGTCTCCCAACTCCATCATTCGTAAGTCTCCCAACTCCATCATTGGTAAGTCTCCCAACTCCATCATTGGTAAGTCTCCCAACTCCATCATTGGTAAGTCTCCCAACCCCATCTTTGGTAAGTCCCCCAACTCCATCATTGGTAAGTCTCCCACCTCCAACTTTGGTAAGTCTCCCAACTCCATCATATTAAGACTATCAACTCCACCATCGGTAAATAGTATGAAAATCAATTATATAGAAACAATTAGTTCCCCTTAGGGATAGAGTTACCATTTGAGTACCAAGATGTTAGTTAAGTGACATTCATACTGAGATATATATGACATTTGTAACTTGTATATGTTGCAGAGATTGCAATGCCATCAGAACAGTTTTATTTGGAAGTCCAGGACCATATGATCTGTGAGTTCAACGCCCAGACATCATTTGCCACAGCAGCAGAGCTTGGCTCCACAGAGATTGTACTGATGGACAAAAGTATCCTTCCTGTCTGAACTATCACCCAAAATCACCTAGAAAATACTGCCATCAGTTTTTATTAACATTTCATAATTTCATTGTATCTTAAACAGTCATTGTAAACTAGAATTTGTTACAGATTTGATATAAAATGTTTGATAGCCTTAACCAGCATTAGACATCAAGAATCAGGATGTTTTGAGGCGTCCATCTGCGATGATGTATGTTGTCACTGCGAGTCGTCTAGGTATGTAGAATTTGTTTATAACTGGGTGTTTGTTCCTGTGAACTGTTGACACAGAGAGGCAGGCAATATCTCTAAAATCATGTGCTTGGAACAATGAAGTGTTTAATGTGTTAATGAATAGTATACAGTTTTAGTCTGTATCCAATGTAGAAAGACTCTCTCACAATATTTGATATACTGCCATATTCTATAGAGGATTCCCAGTTAGATGTGACCTGAGTAATAACTCTGTAATGATTTTTAGTTATCTGTAGTATTAATGTTTATTCCAAGAATTTCTCAGAACATGCTTATCTTGTAGAGGCAATATTTGTTACAGTTTTAGATTTTACATTCACCGATTCGTGAAAGAAGCAAATGGAATTGCATGTTACTATATTTTGTATTTTTCAGCATTTGTTATTCTGCCTCACAAGAAATGGGTATTAGAAACTGGACGGGAATATGAAATCCTGATAGAGGTTTACGATAAAAACAGTCACAAGGTCTACCCCTCTGATGTAAGTAGACAAATGATGTACATGTCAGACAGTTTTAATTATCTGTAAGCAAGAATATAATCAGCAAATGCAAAATATTTCTTCTTTAAAGATAATGCAGAAAAGATGATACTACAATTGCAGCATTTCAAAATTCCAGGTGGCACAGTGGTAACACACTTGCCTTTCACCTATTACAATGTACATGAAAAGGTATGGGGTCACCTGCTGGACCAAGTTACCTTTCTCTGGGTAATCCAGTTTCCTCCCACAGTAAGACTTGTAGTGCGCTTCAATCCAGGCTAACAAGAGTGATTGATAAAAGTTAAAAAAATAAAGTTTAATTATAAAAATTGAGTGAATAAATTTTGAAATGTAAGAGATTAAAAATTCATTGTTTTATATTTTTCATCACTGTTTACCTGCTTCTAGAACGTTATCATCAAGGCAGTGTTCCCTAAGGAATATTTCGAAGTCTTGTTCTCCACCAAAAATGGTACATACCACAGAGTAAAGACCCGAAACAACGGACAAACAGTGCTGGATGGAACCCTAGCCACTGTGATCAGAACAGTAAGTCAGTTTGGTGTTAATTCTATGTAAGGAATAAGGATGATAGAAGAAAATGTTAACATTTCTTATTATATTAGTTCTTGTATTATAACGTCATCATTTCTTGAAAGTTGTTTATAAAGCAAATTGAGTTATTTTGCCTTTTATTCACCTGTAATAAGTACCATCCATGTATGTCAGTATATTTATTATGACAATTTAATAGGAAACATCATGTTGTGATTAAATGTATGTATTGCAATTCAATATGTCAAAATTCACGTCCATAAGCTAACCGATAGTAAATTAACAAATTTGAAATGGTGCAATACCAAGTGATCAATCGTTGTCAGGTAAAGCGACGAATGACCGAGGGCACCCATTACTATGTCTACTATGTAGAGGTAAATCCACAGGCTTGTTATGTACCCAACAGGCGTGTCAAGCACCAGTATTAGCTTGTCATGTACCCTTTGGGCTTGTCATGTACCAGATGGGCCGATGTACCTTTTGAGCTTGTCACTTTCCCGATGGGCTTATCACATACTGGACTCGTATACTCAAAAAGCTTGTCTTCCCAGGCTGTCATGAGAAAATCTTGTCATGTAGTGCTGCTTTATTTAGATATATATGTTTAATAGTTGATCATATAATCAGCGAGTTCAGGCTTTATTACAAGAGAGCAGGCATTCTATTGTGAGATTTGTAACAAATACCTGGATACACAACTTGTAAAAGGTTGACAAACTCTTCAATACTGTTTAAATAATACATGTATTTGAAATACCAAATCTGTTTATCGAAGCTTCGCATTTCTGAACATAATTTGAAATAATTGAAATGAGGTCACTACCCAAAATAGAGTGCATTTGGATGAAATGTTGTGCTACAAATTTGTTAGCCGACTTTACTAACACAGCCTATTTTGGGTAGTGAGCTGATTTCAGCAATAAGAACATATTAGATGATGATGATGATGATGATGATGATGCAGGCATGTGGTCAGTTATGTCATAATTATACTTCATGGGATGAATTAGATGACATGATTATTCTATTTGGTGTTGAATTCTTCTCCGAATTAAAATAAGACATTGATTGATATTTATGAGCAGACACAGTCTTTGTTTCTTTGGGAACTTAACTAACTGTCAACTCGTAACTTTGGCGAACTTTGGGAAATTAGAATTATTATCTGCCTTAAAAATTCTATATGAAAAAATAAGTTTGATTGTTGGAGAAGTCTTTAACTAGCTTACAGCATTTGTACAGTACTAGACCAAGCTGCTTAGATACTAGGGTTTTAAGATCACTTCAGCAAGAATGTTCACTTTATGTTCATCTGCATTTTGCTGATATACACTGTATATTTGAGTATAGCTTGAAGTGTATCTTTGCAGATCATATGTTTTAGTTGTATATAATGGATGTCATTGCAGCTAAATAGGTATTATATTTTAGCTATTTCAGAAAGTTGTTTTGAATACTAGTGTAATGCTAAATATTTTAAAACCTAAACAATAAGGATATATAACTGCAATTCAATATTAATGAACACAAAATATATAAAACAGAACTGTTCAGCTATCAATTTTAGTTAATTGAAAACATACGAGTACATGTATTGTATCAGCAAATGTATATGGTAAACTTCAAGTTATATCATTTGTATGTGAACATAATGACTAGGTCCCCTCCATACAAACCTAGATGGCATTGTCATAGTTGAACATGAAGTCTGGTAGGTATATTGGTTACTGTAAAATGTCTATACAAATGTCGTCCTTCAGGAGATTATTTTTATTGACTGTAAAATCCTGACAAAACTTTGTTGTTGTTGATTATAGGATGGATCAGAGTACCCGATCAGTCCAGCCATCAAACAGATACAGCCAGTGGAGATTTATGACCCTATACTGGTAAAACCATCGGAACTCTTCTTTCCTTGGGACCCACACATGCCAATCAGTCACCGCTACCAACTACAGGTTAGTTTATATTCCATTTCCCATCTGTACCAATTTCAGGTTAGTTTATATTCCATTTCACACCTGTACCAATTACAGGTAAGTTTATGTTCCATTTCACACCTGTACCAATTTCAGGTTAGTTTATATTCCATTTCACACCTGTACCAACTACAGGTAAGTTTATATTCCATTTCACACCTGTACCAACTATAGGTAAGTTTATATTCCATTTCACACCTGTACCAACTACAGGTTAGTTTATGTTCTATTTCACACCTGTACCAACTACAGGTAAGTTTATGTTCTATTTCACACCTGTACCAACTACAAGTTAGTTTATGTTCTATTTCACACCTGTACCAACTACAGGTTAGTTTATGTTCTATTTCACACCTGTACCAACTACAGGTTAGTTTCTGTTCCATTTCACACCTGTACCAACTACAGGTTAGTTTATGTTCTATTTCACACCTGTACCAACTACAGGTGAATTTCACAATATACAATTACTCTATAATTCATTTGATGTATAGATTATGATATGTTATTTCAATAAGAAGATGATTAAAGAACAAAGCTATAATTTGTTATCTCCTGATTGCAGGCTACAGGAGGAAGTGGGGAGTACATATGGAAGTCGTCACAATCACAGATCACCGTTGTCAACATAAATGGGGAGATAACTACAGGTCACACAGGAAGTGCAAACATAACCGCAGCTGACACGAGGAACCAGGCTCACTGGGGTTTGTCTACTGTAAGTCTAAATCTTTTTCTACCACATGCTATAATCTTTTCGGGTCGGATGGGTGAAGGAGTATTGGCATCATGCTGTCAGACCAGTGACCAGGGCCGTTTTCGTTTATCACACTGTCCAAACAGTTGAACTGGTTAGACCAGAGTTGTTCGTTTATGAAATAAGTAAGGACCTGGTGATATTTTGTTGTTTTCAAACGAGCTTTGACAAAGAATTCCAAGGCCTGCATTAACATCTGTATGTAGGTCCGTCAAGATATATGCTGAAATATTACATACAAAAATTGACGAACTGGTTTGTCCATATAAACGAACATGCCCCAGTACATAGTGTGAAGTTTCAAACTACAGAGTGATTTTTCTCAAATTTGTATGCCTTTTTTATGACATTCTTGTGAAAGTTGTATGTGACACTAATCTGTTGACTGTCCTTTAAGGTACGAGTACTGCCACCATCAGACATGTTGTTCCGCCCCAGAAAAGTCGAAGCCGCTGTGGGGACAGTTCTAGAGCTGCCTCTGGCGGTGTTTGCTCTATATAAGGGTGAGTATAGGAAAATGATTACAAGATGACTATTGATAGCTCTGGTAGACTGGTAGTTTTAGTTGATTTATCACATAACTGGTCTGTAATATGACTGTCACAAATATTTGAAGATACATTGTGATGTGAAATTAATTTATGACGTCACAATAGATATTTGACATCACACAATAATCTATAGAGAAAGTCACTGGTCTTATATATATAGACAAAATTGAAAGTTTTCACTAGATGTAATCTCATAAATATGAGTTATGTGATATTAAATTGAATCTTACACTTGTGACTAAGTCATATGGAACTATTGAACACATTTTTGATACTCATGTAATATTCATTATACCACGTGTCCTATAAAGGTTTTGTCAAGTGTTTTGTATTCTTTTAAAGGACCAATTGTAATATGTAGTTGTCGCATACAATGTATTCTTGTACTTTTTCAAGGATCTCTGAGTAAACCTATATCTTGTCCATATTTTGCCTTGTTTAGAAATTTTGAGTTCAACTTTACATTAAGATTTCGTTAGCATGTCAGTAATTTGTTTTACACATTGTTGTATCGTTTCTAGGGACTCCCCGAGAATTCAATGACTGCAGAATGATGAGGCTGAATGTAACCTTTACTGACCAGACTGTGTTCCAGTATATGGAGGGTAATGAACACACAAATTATAACAACTGACAAATGTGGATAACTACCTGTTATATTTGAGTGTTAGGATTACATCTTTACATAATCTCCTTTCACCTATATCCGTCTCTTCAGAACATAATTTAAGCCTTCCGATTAGCCTTTTGAAGTATAGAAATTAAACATGGCCCCAGTTATTAGGATAATACTTTTGTGTTGTGTTTGTCTGTCCGTCCATATTTTGGGCAGTGGTAAGATAGTGTGTCATGTACCAACCAAAGTAGGTCTCTCTGACCTATATTTTGACCTTTGATTTACATCAAAGAAAAACTTTGTCTTGACTGTATCTCCTATGTGTACTGTTATTCATTGGAACGTCATCTCTGGATCATGGGTTTATCTAGGTGAGACGATGTGTTAGTACCAACTGACCGACATTTTGATATTGGACCTACAGCAAAACAATATTGTTTGAGTCTAATCTCCTGCACTTCATGTCACTGGAACCTCTTATGTTGGGCATGAGTTCACTTGCACTGAAGTTCTCATATCGCCTACTAAGTTTAGCAATTCAAAAGGAACCTTCCAATTAGCCTCGTTATTAGGTCACCTGAGACGAAGTCTCAAGTGACCTATTCTAATCGCCTTTTGTCCGTCGTCGTCCGTCGTGCGTCCGTAAACTTTTTACATTTTCGACTTCTTCTCCAAAACCACTTAACAAAATTCAATGAAATTTGGCAGAAAGTTTCTATGGCTGAAGGTCAACCAAAATTGTGAATTATATGGTCCCCAGCCCCCAGGGGCCTGAGGGGTGGGGCCAAAAAGGGTCAAATTGACTAAAACTTCAAAAATCTTCTTCTCTACTCTCAGATATGGTAGAATCAAATACTCTTCATAGATGGAAGGGTCTTAAGGTGCTTTATCAAAATTGTGAATTTCATGACCCTGGGGTCTCACGTTTGCCCCTGGGGAGGGGGTAAACTTTACTATAGTTTATATAGGGAAATCACAATTTTGACTATTATTTGTTGGATTTCTATTGGAATTCATTCTAACTTGTATCAAATTATCAGCATGGGATGACACTTTGATGGTATGTACATGTTGGCCCTGGTTGACCCCCAGGGGCTGGTGGGCGGGTCCAAAAAGGGTCAAATTGACTGAAATTTCAAAAATCTTCTTCTCTACTCTCAGATATGGTAGAATCAAATACTCTTCATAGATGGAAGGGTCTTAAGGTGCTTTACCAAAATTGTGAATTTCATGACCCTGGGGTCTCACGTTTGCCCCTGGGGAGGGGGTAAACTTTACTATAGTTTATATAGGGAAATCACATTTTTGACTATTATTTGTTGGATTTGTATTGGAATTCATTCTAACTTAGTTCAAATTATCAGCATGGGATTACAGTTTGATGTTATGTACATGTTGGCCCTGGTTGACCCCCAGGGGCTGGTGGGCGGGGCCAAAAAGGGTCAAATTGACTGAAATTTCAAAAATCTTTCTCTATACTCTCAGATATGTTAGAATCAAATACTCTGCATAGATGAAGGGGTCTTATGGTGCTTTACCAAAATTGTGAATTTCATGACCCTGGGGTCTCGCGTTTGCCCCTGGGGAGGGGGTAAACTTTACTATAGTTTATATAGGGAAATCACATTTTTGACTATTATTTGTTGGATTTGTATTGGAATTCATTCTAACTTAGTTCAAATTATCAGCATGGGATTACAGTTTGATGTTATGTACATGTTGGCCCTGGTTGACCCCCAGGGGCTGGTGGGCGGGGCCAAAAAGGGTCAAATTGACTGAAATTTCAAAAATCTTCTTCCCTACTCTCAGATATGGTAGAATCAAATACTCTTCATAGATGGAAGGGTCTTAAGGTGCTTTACCAAAATTGTGAATTTCATGACCCTGGGGTCTCACGTTTGCCCCTGGGGAGGGGGTAAACTTTACTATAGTTTATATAGGGAAATCACATTTTTGACTATTATTTGTTGGATTTCTATTGGAATTCATTCTAACTTGGTTCAAATTATCAGCATGGGATTACAGTTTGATGTTATGTACATGTTGGCCCTAGTTGACCCCCAGGGGCTGGTGGGCGGGGCCAAAAAGGGTCAAATTGACTGAAATTTCAAAAATCTTCTTATCTAATATATGTTAGAATCAAATACTCTTCATAGACTGACCCCATTAGGACTGATTGGTGGGGCCAAAAAGGGTCAATTTAGTTGGCCGAAATATTTCAAACCTCAGGTGACCGTTAAGGCCCTTTGGGCCTCTTGTTATTTAGACGAAGGCTTTCAATGCGAAAAACACTAAAAGATTACTGCTAAAATAAGAACATTAACAGTAACTTCAGATTCGGTACATGTATGATAATGTTTGATCTTAATTAAAATGTGATTTGTTTTGTAGATAAAACTTCCTTACCTGAGAATGGATGTCGGTTTGTGAAGGTCAAAGCTGTGATCCAAGGTCACACAGAGGTAACAGCCTCCTATGAAGTAGGCAACATACAGTTGGAATCCACAGTGACAATTGCTGCCTACGATCCACTTCAGGTAAGTCAAAATCTACAATGATAATCACTGCCTACGATCTATTAATAGGTAAATCAGGAATCCATGGTGACAACCCACTTTAATTAAGTTAGACATTCAATTACAAAGCTTCATCAGAGTTCAACACATTGATTAATAATTCAGAACAATCCAATATTGATTTAAGGAATACCGTTTATAAATTAAAGTAGTTGAGAACAAGTTTGTGGAAGGTTAAAATGATCCAGACAGTTAAGATAGTCTGTGATACACATGTGCTCTTTATGTTTACACAGGCTGTGGATCCTGAGAAGGAGGCAGTTGTGGCAGTGGGCTCACTGAAGGAGGTGGTGTTCAGGGGTGGCCCCCAGCCCTGGGTGATAGACTCATCAAAGTATTTCCAAATCTGTAAGTATCATACAACACTGTCATAGATCAGGGCAACATTGTCAATTGGTGTAAACGCTTAGATTGTTCTGATGTCTCAATTGTAACATTGGGCTCATAGAGAGCAGATCTGTGTGTATCCAAGGATATTCAAGATATTCAGTTTGTAACTTCAATAAAGGTCCTTTTATTATGTCCAGGTTTTGGTCAGGCTTTAAGAATTTTTTTGTTTTGAATATTTACCTTTGGCACTGCAGTCTCCCATTCCTCCATTATGAATATAAACTGCATCTATGAGCACATAATCCAGTCTAGATCATGACTTGATGTGATTTTTATTCCATTTTGATCAACCTCAAAGAAATGCTTCGCAGGGAACTACCAATGAATCAAACACAAAGAGGATTCTGATTGAGAACAATTGCATTACTATGACATCATTTTGGTGCTATGTTAATCATCGTCATGGCAAGGCTTTGTACTATGTAAAATGGGTTGTGAATCAACCCCAGAAATGAATTTGATTTTTTCAAAAGGATAGGGAAATGGGTGAAAATGAAGGATGTATTTATAAAAGAAAGAGTTAAACATTTGTTAATGTACATGTAAATATAACAATTAAATGCTTGTTAGATTGTAGTTATTGTCAGTATAAATGCAGTCTGGGTGACAGATGAATATTCATCGTGCCATTCTATTTATGTCACCCAGATCACATTTATATTGAGAGTAGATACTGCAACAGTGGAACCTCTCTAAACCGATCATGCATGGTACATGAATATTTGGCCGGTTTACAGAAAGTTTGATTTGGAGAAATGATCCATTCTGACTGGTTGGGGATAATTTGAAAATTGATCGGATTACTATAATAAAGATGGATGGATTCCTTGCATCGCCATTTTGATCGGTATCAAGAAGTGACTGGTTTTGGGAAGTTGAACTGTACAATCTAGGAAGCGTTTAATTGTTAATTAGAAAATAATATGTTCTTATTTGAAATATGTGTTCTGATGTCATAAGTTTTAACATTTCTAGTGACTCCAGAAAATCCTAGCATTGTCAAACAGCATCAGTTGGGGACATTTGGCAACAACCGTGAGTATTGGACAAGATATATTATTGTCACAAGATTAATTTGGGTTGTTGTCTTTGTAATTTGTGCATATTTCTATATCACCAGGTCAACTGATTATATAAATAAGATGGTAAATATAGGACAAACCTTTACAACATTACGACACCTACATGTAATAATAGAATGAGACTTCAAACATTTCTTTCTGAGCCACCTGATTATGTCAATATTGTCATCTGTATGTACTTAAATATCAGACATTTCTTTCTGAGCCACCTGATTATGTCAATATTGTCATCTGTATGTACTTAAATATCAGACATTTCTTTCTGAGCCACCTGATTATGTCAATATTGTCATCTGTATGTACTTAAATATCAGACATTTCTTTCCGAGCCACCTGATTATGTCAATATTGTCATCTGTATGTACTTAAATATCAGACATTTCTTTCCGAGCCATCTGATTATGTAAATATTGTCATCTGACTGTACTTAAATCTTTTTGTTTAATTGTTTAAATGTTGTGTCTTTTTTAGGAGGATTCCACAACTTCTTAGTGACTTGTAAAGATATTGGTAAACAGGTAAACATGATTCATAATTTATCTGTAGAATTATTAGGGCGCCCTGATAGCTCATATGGTTAGAGCGCCAGCCATGTAACCTCGAGTGAAGATCCGAGGTGCCTAGTTTGAGACTCCCTATGTTGGTTTGTGTTTCTTAGGAAGCTGAAAACAGACTGGTCTTTGCTGTTGTAGTTGTGTCCTTGGGCAAGACACTTTACCCTCATTGCTCTGGATGGCATGCGGCAGAGCTTCTGTATGTTGTTCAGTGAAGTAGTCACCATATACTAAAGGAAACCCTTCCTCAAAATGACCCTGGCTGTTCATGGGGCGATAAACCCAGCTAAACTAACCAACAAACAAACCAAAAATATAATATATCAGTTCTGCAATTTAATGCTGCCATATTTGTATTCAGGAATTACTGGTATTTTGAAGGAAAGCCCTTAAAATTCTATTCAATGGTCCATCAATTGTTAAAGGATGGATAATGTTTCAATTAGATTAGCATATTATGGAAAGTTGTGTAAAATGTGAAAATTTCATAATTTTAGCATCTTAATTGCATATTATAGAATGTCATGTAAATTGTGAAAATTTCACTATTTTAGCATCTTAATTGAACCCATCAATTTTACTTCACATGAAGATTAGAATGGCCAATAAGATGTGTTCCATGAAAGGTATCATTCACTACACTTGGACCACTCTTTGAAGTTTTTGAGTTAAAAAAAAAAACTGTTTCCTGGTGATGTGTTTGTCTTTTATTTGAAAAAAGGAAATTTAAAAAATAATAAAAAAATAAAATGAAACTGTGGTAATATGATCATTATTATCAATGATGTATTTGACAAAGATTTGTGTTCATTATTATATCAAGACTTGATTTATGTTGTTACAGAGGTTGACCCTGAAGGTTGGAAATGAGAAAACTGCCAAGAATCAGTACCCAGCATCAGAAGAAGTCTCCATCATGTGAGTTTGTCAGGATCATTTACCAATTGTAATAAATATGTTACAATGTTGGGGTTTTGAAAATAAATGAGAGGAACGGAGGAAATGGAAGGAATTGAGGAAGTTATGGGTCAGGAAAGATCCATAGACAGATGTTTCAGGGGTGTAGGATTCCTTTAGGAAGTAGTGGGAATATTTTGAGGAACCCAATGTCACCTCTCATCGTAGGTCAATATCATATCATGTGAGAAGCACAATAATGTCATGTATATATGATACGGTGAGGTTATATCCAGTTCTGCTTGTATTCTTTAGACAAAATATCAAAATATCTTGAAACTGAAAAAGTACCAATGGATATTTCATATTAGACAGTATGAGGTGACTCAACAAGGGGCTGCAGTGGTCGACTGGTTAAGGTGTCCTGACACTATCACTAGTCCTCCACCTCTGGGTTGCAGGTTCCAAACCTGCATGGGGCAGTTGCCTGGTACTGACGGTAGGCCGCTGCTTTTCTTCGGGCACTCTGGCTTTCCTTCACCTCCATTATAAGGACGTTAAACAAAATAAACCAAATCAAATCCATGTCACTAGTTGGTGTAACGTCTGACTGCTGTTTGTGTTTTGTAGTAACTATTGTATTTTGTAGTAACTATTGTGTTTTGTAGTAACTATTGTATTTTGTAGTAACTATTGTGTTTTGTTGTAACTATTGTATTTTGTAGTAACTATTGTATTTTGTTGTAACTATTGTATTTTGTAGTAACTATTGTGTTTTGTAGTAACTATTGTGTTTTATAGTAACTATTGTGTTTTGTAGTAACTATTGTATTTTATTTAACTGACCAGATATAACTGTGCCGCCCCTGTAGAACTACACCTGACACCCCTGGTGAAGACACCAGACAAGGACCTGCCACCATGTCCTGTCATACGAGATCCAACACAATCAGTAAGTCGGCCTGAGTATTCTCCACTTTATCTCATCCAGTAAATTGTCAAACATTTCACTATTTGAAACAATAAAACTAGGGACTGCTTTTCTTCACCATCTCATCTGTTTGATGATCATCCTGACGGTGGGGAAAAAGCATTGGGATCATAATGGCTGTAAAATCTGTAGAGAAGTTGATCTTATATTTGATGTGTTGTAGGTACCCGTACACTGTAGTCGAGATCTGGACATACTTGTGACTGTGACAGACTCTGCTGGCAATAAGTTTGACAACTTCTCCTCCTTGGAGTTTGAATGGTCACACACTGACCACTCCTTGGGCTCATTGGCCATGGAAAGTGGTCTGATGAGCGAGGTGACCACATCCAGCGAGGGAGTCACCACCGTTAAAAGTAGGTCTCGTCTCAGGAAAGACAAAGTTTGTGGAATAATATTCTATCACGATTAAACACCAGAGTAGATATAAATAACTAAATCATATCACAGTTATGTTGAAAAGGAAAGAAAAAAGGAAAGGAAAACTGTTAAATAAAAATAAAAAAGGAGAGGATTTCGTGTAAATAAAATGCTTTTTGATGAATAGCACTTTCTGAATATTCGGTGATGTACAGTTAATGTAGAATTTTCATGGTTGATTGTGCAAAGACATCTTTAAAATTTGAAAAGTTCTGTGAGTAATTGTGTAATATTTATGTAATCTTTGTGTGTGATGTTTATGTCTGATAGCATTAATATGTCCTTTTTGACAGATTTTCAGACCCTGAATCCAGCCGGTCGACCTGGATATATCACTGTAACTGCCACCGTCAATCGCTATTCTGACAAGTATCTCCGTGAGGCTGAATCTAGAATTTATGTATGTTACTGATTATGTATTTCTGTGTTAAATCATAAAATGACGCATTGATACCAAAGTTTTTGGATAGTTGTAAAACTAGTGTTTTGTCAATTATGCATTTTCAATAACTTTTCTAAGGGATTCAAATTGTGAACCTTGGGAATTTTTTTACACATATAAGACATGGAGACCTCGAGATTGCCATCTATGACATACAACATTAAGACTATCTTGATAAATTAGATAAATTGGTTGTGTTTTTAATATTCCACCCACTATATATTTACCAATGTTGTACCCGACATTGTTGCTATGCAGTGAAACAGTTTTTGTTAATTCAGGCCCACATATCGCCGCCTCTCAGTAAGTCTCTACAACTGAAGCTGGTGGAGGAAGCTGTTGTATCTCCAGACATGATATCAGTGTTCAACCACCCTTCTAACAAGGTTTGTATGATTGACGAAATGTCTGATATTTATATCATATGAAAATATTTTGATGTATTAAATGTTAGTAATAGTTTGTTATAATCTAAAAAAAACTACTTTTATGAAGAAAATGAACTGTTTTCAATGCCCATTTTCAGTACCTCAGTGTAAAGTAGTGTTTAAGTAGCAGTTGCTTTGACTTTCATCTTGAATGATTTGTTATGGATCTTCAACTGCACCATACCTCAAGCTTTAATTGACCTTTGTTTGATCATTCAGGTGACAGTACACATACGGAAAGGTTCTGGTTACTTCTTCATCCACCCAGCACAGTCTGACATTGTGAAGATCGACTACAGCGACCAGAAACACGAGATGCTGGTAAAACTTTTATCTCTATCCATCTTTAATTTGAAAAACACATTTTATCAAGATAACATTTTCAAAAAACAAAACATTATCCTTGTACTCTAACAGTAGTTATGATATGTTTCTACCTTTAATTCAGGTGTAGCCTATATATCTTTGTATCCTATTTCAGGTGAAGCCTATATCAGACGGATCCTACAATTGTCATGTTACATCTGTGTGTCCTATTTCAGGTGAAGCCTATATCAGACGGATCCTTGTCCGTAACCGTTTATGACCTTTGTATTGATATGCCTGACCCTCCCGTTGCCACAGTGTTTGTGTCTGGTGTTGGAAGTATCCAGCTGTCTTCCATGGACAAGGTAAAACATTGTTAGCATTGAAACATAGGACATCCGATTGACATCTGGTGTCATTCATGTCTTTATAAAGTGATGTCACTATTTCTGTATCTTCCTCTGTAGAACATTTTTTCTTTTAAATCAATGTAAAACTGAGTTAAAATGTTGAATTATATTAGTAGGCCATTCAATAATAATGGAGTTGTACTTGCCAGGTTTGAAGGCCACAGGATCTTAGTGATGCAACATTAATTAGCTCACACTATAGATAGCACGCAAATTTAGTTTTAAACACGCCTCACTAAATACAATAGAAAGTCAGTATTGTTACTTTTACATGTTCAGGTGGAAGTGGGCAAGGACTTTCAAGCAAGAGTAAAGGTATTGGACATGCACGGTAAACCACTACAGGCGAGCTTCTTCCCCTTGATGGGCCTCCGATTGGTTCCAGCATCTACCATCATCACAGTCAAGTAAGTGTGAGCCAGGGTGAGGCCATGTGGGGATCTTATACAATAATAAAGTACTACAGTGCTACAGGCGAATTTACTCCCATTGACGGGCCTCAAAGATCCATTTTATTATTACGTTATGGGGCCATAGTTATTGAATTATAGGGGCATGTTTTTAAATTATGTTTGATATGTTAAACCACAGGCCAGATCTTGAGGCAACTGAGGACAAATTCACTGCATACTACACCGTACACGGGGCAGTGGTGGGCCACACCTCCCTAGAGGCTCGAGCCACACCCAGGCCTGATGTCACAGTCACCAGTCTGGCCAAGGCAGTGGAGGTGAGTGTTTAAGCTAGATATTCAAGTGATTTGTAGATCATTTTGAGTTTGTGAGACTGGTAGTCCACAAGACTAATATACGTAAGAGACTTTGGGTTGCCCATTGTAATCCTTAATTACATTTACTGTTGATAGGATGTTATACATACAAACCACACAGGGGAGGCCATCCTTAATTACATTTGGTGTTGATAGGATGTTATACATACAAACCACACAGTAGAGGTCATCCTTAAATTACATTTACTGTTGATAGGATGTTATACAATACAAACCACACAGGGGAGGTCATCCTTAAATTACAAACCACACAGTAGAGGTCGTCCTTAAATTACATTTACTGTTGATAGGATGTTATACAATACAAACCACACAGGGGAGGTCATCCTTAAATTACATTTACTGTTGATAGGATGTTATACATACAAACCACACAGTAGAGGTCATCCTTAAATTACATTTACTGTTGATAGGATGTTATACAATACAAACCACACAGGGGAGGCCGTCCTTAAATTACATTTACTGTTGATAGGATGTTATACAATACAAACCACACAGGGGAGGCCGTCCTTAAATTACATTTACTGTTGATAGGATGTTATACATACAAACCACACAGGAGAGGTCATCCTTAAATTACATTTACTGTTGATAGGATGTTACACAATACAAACCACACAGTAGAGGTCGTCCTTAAATTACATTTACTGTTGATAGGATGTTACACAATACAAACCACACAGTAGAGGTCATCCTTAAATTACATTTACTGTTGATAGGATGTTATACATACAAACCACACAGGGGAGGTCATCCTTAAATTACATTTACTGTTGATAGGATGTTATACATACAAACCACACAGTAGAGGTCATCCTTAAATTACATTTACTGTTGATAGGATGTTATACATACAAACCACACAGTAGAGGTCATCCTTAAATTACATTTACTGTTGATAGGATGTTATACATACAAACCACACAGTAGAGGTCATCCTTAAATTACCACAGCTGTTGATAGGATGTTATACAATACAAACCACACATGGGAGGCCGTCCTTAAATTACATTTACTGTTGATAGGATGTTATACATACAAACCACACAGTAGAGGTCATCCTTAAATTACATTTACTGTTGATAGGATGTTATACATACAAACCACACAGTAGAGGTCATCCTTAAATTACCACAGCTGTTGATAGGATGTTATACAATACAAACCACACAGGGGAGGCCGTCCTTAAATTACATTTACTGTTGATAGGATGTTATACAATACATACCACACAGTAGAGGTCATCCTTAAATTACATTTACTGTTGATAGGATGTTATACAATACATACCACACAGTAGAGGTCATCCTTAAATTACCACAGCTGTTGATAGGATGTTATACAATACAAACCACACAGGGGAGGCCGTCCTTAAATTACATTTACTGTTGATAGGATGTTATACAATACATACCACACAGTAGAGGTCATCCTTAATTACATTTGGTGTCAAAAGAACATTAAACAATACAAACCAAACTAAAGACTTTGGTATTATACCAAATAGACATTATTAATTTTGGACTTGGAGACTTACAATTTATTAGACTTGTCGTCAATTAATTATTAAAACCAGGGACACAGCTCCTGACCTCTTTTAAGCTAGGAACTACTAGGCCAAAGACAAACAGACTGGTATGAAGTTAAATTTGTGGATTGTTTTATCACAGGTGTTTCCCCCACTGCAGCTGATACCACAAAACATAACGCTGATTATTGGAGCACTCTTCCAGGTAAGTGCATAAACTTTGTGTGTTTGTGATGTTATGTTGGTTTTCCAATAAAATAGATACTGGATAGTTAAGAATATTTAATTCATCCAGGTATAGAATCTGATATGTTAAAACCATCCAGAATAATTCAGATTTTGGTCACAAGGTTAAAAAGATCTTGTTTAACCTCGTCTGTGAAAAAATATAATAGCAACAGTTCAGTATTTAAGTTATATTGACCTATAACAGTTATTTAATTGATATTGACCTATAACAGATAGTTAAGTTATATTGACCTATAACAGATAGTTAAGTTATATTGACCTATAACAGATAGTCCAGGATGTGATTTTTGTTCCAGGTGTTGAGTAAAGGTGGCCCCACTCCTCAGTGTACAGTACTCTTCTCCATAGCCAATGATGACATCGCTCTAGTGTCGAGCAGTGGACTACTGGATGCACAAGAACTGGGTTCTACAAGGGTCATAGGTCAAGCTGTAGGTCAGGACCCAGAGACAGGGGAGACAATTATATATTCACAGGTAAATTCTTTTTAAGTTTTAGTTAATTATTTAACTTTATCTTTCTATTTTCTTTATGTTGTTAGGGGTAGCTACTATGACAGTGGAACTCACTTAAGTCAGCAGTGATGTATCATGGACAAAGGTTATAGAGTCGACTACAATAAAGATTGTAAATATATTTGTAGATTTACTGGGAGATCTCTCACTCATAGAAAGTTCTACATTACTATATTATGTTCAATACAATAAATTATATCAATTGATGTCAGTTAGAGTCTGAAATATTTCGAACATTGAATGTTTAAATAATTTACACAACAAATATGAGCTTTGTATGGTGCAGCAGTTAATGGCTTTCCAGTAGAACATCTACCCCACCCCAGGACTCCAGGTTTGGTTAAGGGGTACCACCTTTAGAATTTATTTGATAAATTACATGGAAGTTATAGGAAGGCATCCAACCATGTATAGAAGTGATTTATTATGGAGTCCTGGGGTAGATATTTTAATGGAATAGCCCTCTCAGATGAATTTGTGGTGATACATTTTGTTTTATTTGACCCACAGGATGAAGCACAGGTACACGTTGTACCTCTGACGGACATCAGGATCCACGCCCCGCTTACACGCCTACAGACTGGGACACGGGTAAGAGTAGAAGGCTGTATTGTAATAGGTAGTAGGGAATTTTACTGCTTCAGAATTACAGTACAGTACCACAAACTTGAATGATTACCCATGTCAAATACTGATAAATCACATTTAACCAGAACACTCAAAGACTACGCTGTACCTTGATTTCTTATATTGTGTATTATATATTACCAGTATCTCTGTCAAGCTGAAGGTGTTCTTTCAGATAATGTGTTGTCATTGAGAGATCGAGATTCAAATTGTCTACAACAGAACCTGCTTTGTCATTCAATGGGACACTTTTTACTAACAAATGTAAATTTCATGACATTTTGTGTCCTATTGATCGTAAAAAAATATAAACAAAAACAAAAACAGATTATGTGTGTACATGTTAAAAGTGAGATACTTATGTGTATTCCAGATGCCCATGTATGCTGTCGGAGCAACTGAACACGAAACTCCTTTCACATTTGGCAGTGCTATCCCACCACTCACATTCACCTGGTCCGTCTCCAACAAAGATGTGGTCTTTCTTGAGAATGTTTTCCATTCGGTAGGTAGCTGTTTTCATGTTATTTGAATAGGAGGATGGAATAATGGCATTGCTCACTTTTGTGGAGGAAAAATTGGATTCAAACAACTGTTTATGTCGGAAAATGTCACTCTACACTGCACTTTTTTGTGTTTACCCTTCAGAGTGGAGTCTTTCCTCCAGAACAGAGTGACTTTGCCAACCAGCTGGTTGCTAGGGAACCTGGTAGAGTGACAGTTAAGTTGGAAGTCAGTCCATCACGGTTCAGAAAAGTCCAAGTCAGCGGTCATGTTCAGCTGACAGACGAGCTTCAGATAGAGGTATGTTGTTTACCGTTATTACTGTAAAGGTGAATTTGGAGTTGTTACTGTGGTGGTTGCTATTGATACATTAGCTGCACCCAGTTTCATGAATATTCATATACTGAATATATCCTCAAATAAGCCCCCTCCCCAGGTGTAAAAGTTAAGTATTAAAGCTTGGGGAGTGTTATTTGTTAACCAATTTTACCTTACTATTTTTAAATTGATAATCCTACAAAAATGAAGAAGGGACAGAGCTTATTAGTTGATAAATATTGTAATGTTAATGTTATACTTGACTTATTGGAATAATTTGGTGGAAAATTACATATTTGTGTAATAAAAACACTTAATCCCATCTCATTGGGAAAGCATAATACATGGATTATTTCTGTCTCATTCTTGAAGTAAAGAGTATAGAATGGACATAATCTCAGTGATTTGTGTTGATTACAGGTGTTCCAGAAACTTGCTGTGATCAGCCCATCAGTATGTGACGGTAAACTTCTGATGACCCCTAACACAGAAGCAGTTGTCAAAACCAACAGGTATTACAAACATTGCCCTACAGTGATTAAGTCTCCTGTAACCAGATTTTATTATGGTCCAGTGTAAATATAGAACCTGCAACTAGTTAATATAAATATATTTTTCCAATGAATAATCTAAAAAGTGTATTTGACTGTTTCTTATTATTACACACTCCTCAAGACTCTTTGTGTAATTGAACAGAGACGGTGCAGCCAAGGTGACCTACACAGTGCTGCCATCCAGTGGTAACCAGAGGGTGGTTACCGTGGGAGACGGAGGGCTACTGAGTTCAGGACCAAAGGCTGGAGAGGCTGCCCTCCACATCACATCACAGGAGGAGTTTGGTACCAACCAGACACTCGTTCTCCTTATCAAGGTCATAGTCTTGTAAATGCCTTCTCCTTATCAATGTCAAGCTCATGTATATTTGTGTTACCTCCAGGTAAAACCTGTGTATTTGTGTCCCCTCCAGGTAAAATCTGTATTTGTGTGACCTTTAAGTAAAACCTGTGTATCTCTGACGTCTATTTAAAACCTGTGTATTTTTGTGACCTACGTGTAAAACCTGTGTATTTTTGTGACCTTCAGATAAAACCTGTGTATTTGTGTGACCTCTAGGTAAAACCTGTGTATTTGTGTTACCTCTAGGTAAAACTTGTGTATCTCTGACATCTAGGTAAATCCTGTGTATTTGTGTTACCTCTAGGTAAAACTTGTATCTCTGACATCTAGGTAAAACCTGTGTATCTCTGATGTCTAGGTAAAACCTGTGTATCTCTGATGTCTAGGTAAAACCTGTGTATCTCTGACATCTAGGTAAAACCTGTGTATCTGACATCTAGGTAAAACCTGTGTATCTCTGACATCCAGGTAAAACCTGTGTATCTGACATCTAGGTAAAACCTGTGTATCTCTGACATCCAGGTAAAACCTGTGTATCTGACATCTAGATAAAACCTGTGTGTCTCTGACCTCTAGGTAAAACCTGTGTATCTGACATCTAGGTAAAACTTGTATCTCTGACATCCAGGTAAAACCTGTGTATCTGACATCTAGATAAAACCTGTGTGTCTCTGACATCCAGGTAAAACCTGTGTATTTGTGTTACCTCTAGGTAAAACTTGTATCTCTGACATCTAGGTAAAACCTGTGTATCGCTGACATCCAGGTAAAACCTGTGTATCTGACATCTAGGTAAAACCTGTGTATCTGACATCTAGGAAAAACCTATGTATCTCTGACATCCAGGTAAAACCTGTGTATTTATGTGAACTTCAGATAAAACTTGTACATTTCTGTGACCTTTAGGTGAAGCCTGTATCCTATATGATGATTAACTCGGACACCATATTGAGGACGTCTGGAGGGTTGCTGAAAAAGATTCCAGTGGGAAGTACTCTCCACTTTTCTATTAGTTACCATGACAACATCGGAGAACAGTTTTATGCAACAAATGTGAAAATGCATTACAGATTTAGCAGGTATTATTTCTGACTTGAGAACATATCTGTGTATGTAAACTTGTTCTTTCTTGTGGAGTTGTTGCTAAAATATTGAATTAGATATTATGATTATTTTTTAGGAATTAAATGTTAACACTTCTATATGATTTTGAGAGCTATGTTAATAATGTATGTCTAGATCTCAGTTTATCTCCCCTGTTCTATAAGACCATGGGCACGTCTACATTTTACAGCTGTTCAGTATCTCTACAGTAATTATGGTTTATATGGTATACACTGTATTGACATTCTCTATCCTCTAGGTATGACCTAGTACAAGCTGGCTATGGTGTGGAAAACAACACTCTGGTTGTCAAAGTGTCAGATGTAGGCCAAACTATACTCAAGGTAAGTGCTCAGGCATTGAAGGTCATGAAGTTGACCAGTTTGAAAAATTTAAAAACCAATAAAAAAAAGAAATTAGTGCATATAACAAGTGGTGTATATAAAATATTGTGTCTTATGAATGGACAATACAACTCGTTTGGCTGAACTAAAACTTTGTCCTTTCAAACATATCAATTTGAAATACTTGAGTAATTCTAATGCTGCATACATACAATCCTGGGACATTAACTTTAAATGATAAAGAAACATTGTAAAGCTATTTGTTTGAACTACCTGGTTAGCACTTTAAAATCTGTCCATACATCATATATAAAGTTCCTTCAATTTGTCACTCATTACACTGTTGTCTTTGTAGGTTTGGGACAAACAGAATCCCTGGCTAGCTGACTACATCAACATACATGGCGATTATGCCATCATGCCAGTTAAAGTTGTCATGTCTTTGGGAGAAATTGTTTGCTTCCAGTCATCTCTGGTGTCAGAGAAAGGTACATCAATCCACTGATTTCCTTGCCTTACAACAGGGGCTTGTGCTTTAATAAATGGGAAAATGTTGTGATTTTGTAATATTGGGAAAACATTTAAACTTGATTTGAAGACAACTTGTTACAATACACAAAAATGAAAACTTTCTGTATTCACTATAATATAATTGAAAATAATTTTTTTTCATGAGATTGAAAAGCAAAATAAGACCAATGACAAATTTGTTTTCATAATATTATGAAAAATAGATAAACTTTAAGGTAATGCAATTTTCTCCAGAATAAAGTCTGGGCCCAATTATCCAACAGAATATTCAATTTTGAACATATTGTGGATTTAACATTATCTGTATATACAGATGATCAATACTGCTGTATAACAAGTTATGTTTGTACTTCCTTTCATGATTTTATGTTTACAAAATACTCTATAGGTTAATATTATGTCATTGCCTCAATGTATCTTCATCCGATGTTTGAACGTTGATCTACAGGATATCCAGGAGCTTGGTTTTCGAGCAATGGTAACATTCATGTGGACAAGACCTCGGGCATCGCTATGGCAACAGGAGTGGGACAATCCTTTGTGGACTATAACATATCTAACACTGTATCAACCTACATGGAGGTCAGTACCTGCCATGATGGACCAATCATCCATTGAGTGTTTCGTTGATTGTTACAATTGAAAAATATTTTTGATATCAGAAGCTTTTGTTTGATGTGCCATTATCAATTTAAAAATTACCAATTTCATTATTTTTGCTCATATAATTTTTTCAAAAAAGAGCAAGACTAAATGGTTATAAATTTCCCAGATTGCATGTAATCTATTTTGAAGCAATATTCACTAAAATTCTTGTAGATTTTGTTTGGAATTATCATTGTCCTGCAAAAGTTATCATTTCCTGATTTTAGCTTTGTAACTTTACAGGTGACTGTTTCTCCAATCAGTAAGCTGACGCTGGACAACAGTATGGACTATCTAACCAATGTCCAGTCACGAGGAAAAGCTCCCTTCATCACTGTAATACTGGACAGCGAAATTGAAGTTCTAGGTAGGTTATTTATTTGAAGCCTATTAGAGTTTGTGCATAAATTTCCCTATAGTCTTTAGAAAACAGGAAATAAAAAGGACCTCTGACATTTAGGGAATCCATGTACACTATACATATTCTTATTCATAGCCATTAGATCTATAAAGCTGAGAATCTAAATAGTGAACTACCATTTAAGATTGGTTGCCATAGTTACTAACTTTGTTAATGATTCTATCTCCAGAGAAAGATTTTGTTAAAAAATGTGTTTGAACACTGCTACAAGTTCAGTAGCATTACTGCATTATGTAGTTTGGGGACTTCCATGTGATAGTATTACATAAACTGTTTTAATTGAAATAAGAACCTCCCCTGTTTTGGTTGACATTAGAACCTGCCCTGTTTTAGTTGACATTAGAACCTGCCCTGTTTTAGTTGACATTATAACTTGCCCTGTTTTAGTTGACATTAGAACCTGCCCTGTTTTAGTTGACATTAGAACCTTTCTGTTTTAGTTGACATTAGAACCTGCCCTATTTTAGTTGACATTATAACTTGCCCTGTTTTAATTAACATTAGAACCTGCCCTGTTTTAGTTGACAATAGAACCTGCCCTGTTTTAGTTGACAATAGAACCTGCCCTGTTTTAGTTGACATTAGAACCTGCCCTGATTTAGTTGACATTAGAACCTGCCCTATGTTAGTTGACATTATAACCTGCCCTGTTTTAGTTGACATTAGAACCTGCCCTGTTTCAGTTGACATTAGAACCTGCCCTGTTTCAGGTGACATTAGAACCTGCCCTGTTTTAGTTGACATTAGAACTTGCCCTGTTTTAGTTGACATTAGAACCTGCCCTGTTTCAGTTGACATTAGAACCTGCCCTGTTTTAGTTGACATTATAACCTGCCCTGTTTTAGTTGACATTATAACCTGCCCTGTTTTAGTTGACATTAGAACCTGCCCTGTTTTAATTAACATTAGAACCTGCCCTGTTTTAGTTGAAATAAGAACCTGCCCTGTTTTAGTTGACATTAGAACCTGCCCTGTTTTAGTTGACATTAGAACCTGCCCTGTTTCAGTTGACATTAGAACCTGCCCTGTTTTAGTTGACATTATAACCTGCCCTGTTTTAGTTGACATTAGAACTTGCCGTTTTAGTTGACATTAGAACTTGCCCTGTTTTAGTTGACATTAGAACCTGCCCTGTTTCAGTTGACATTAGAACCTGCCCTGTTTTAGTTGACATTAGAACCTGCCCTGTTTTAGTTGACATTAGAACCTGCCCTGTTTTAGTTGACATTAGAACCTGCCCTGTTTTAGTTGACATTAGAACCTGCCCTGTTTTAGTTGACATTAGAACCTGCCCTGTTTTAGTTGACATTAGAACCTGCCCTGTTTCAGTTGACATTAGAACCTGCCCTGTTTCAGTTGACATTAGAACCTGCCCTGTTTCAGTTGACATTAGAACCTGCCCTGTTTTAGTTGACATTAGAACCTGCCCTGTTTTAGTTGACATTAGAACCTGCCCTGTTTTAGTTAACAATAGAACCTCCCCTACACACTTTCCATACTAACTATTTGAAGTGATATGAAACAAAAGATTCTATGTGAATTATGGGACTTCTAACTGTACTCTGTAGGTGAAAACTGCACAGCCAAAATCCAGGAGAACCACTTCCATCCTCAACATATTCCTTTCTGGTGTGAACTGGGATTCACTGGCAAGTCATCTGAGATCGGAGTAGAGGATCTTTTCACCACTCAACCAGAATTTGACCTCAAAACAGGTTTGTACTGGTTTGGTTTGAGTTTGTAATCAAAGTCCTCTCAATGGCTATGGTCATTGAAGGACGAGAGTATATGACTTAAACATCGGCCAGGAAATAACACAGAAAGGATTGATGGAGTGATAAAAATTGATTATGGACAAATACTAATGTACAAATAAAAATGTGTCTTATGTGATATGATATATCACTGGGTTATTTCATTATGATATTTCAATTCTTACCATAGCCATGTGAGAAAATGTTTTGACTGAAATTGCAATGGAAGGTTCAGGACCTCATCAATCTCTAATGAAATGGAAATTCATGTGAGATGTGATGATTATGTATGTTTTCTATTAATTAATTAGTATCAAAACATGTATTGGTATCTGAAGACAGTTGGAATCTGCAAAATTTAAGGAATATGTTTCACGAAATTCCAGGAAAGTTTGGATGCCAGATAAACCAGGTGTCAAGACCAGAGATACTGCAGCAGATCAGCAGACTAAGCATGGATGTGTCCTTGTCAGTGGGTGTGGCAGCCCGGGAAGGACAACCAGAGATCATGGCCCAACAGCATGTGTTCAGCTTCCTACCCTCATTCTACATCCACCAAAGTGAGGTCCATCTATCTACAGTCAACCAACTGTCGTCTATCCGAATATCCACAACTTCTCGTCTCATGGACTGTATAGAGGTAAGGTGGTGATTCATTGTAAAGATACTGTTGATAAGCTGTAGGTTGATGTCACTGATTCTTTTATAAATCTATATTCTGTACTTGGTTTGTAGGTTTGTGTAAAGGACCCCTCCATTATTAACCATTCTCCAATATCTATATTATGTAAAGGACCCCTCCATTAACCATTCTCCAATATCTATAATCTGTACTTGGTAGATTTATATAAAGGACCCCTCCATTCTTAACCATTCTCCAATATCTATATTCAGTACTCGGTTTGTAGATTTATGTAAAGGACCCCTCCATTATTAACCATTCTCCAATATCTATATTCTGTACTCAGTTTGTAGGTTTATGTAAAGGACCCCTCTATTATTAACCATTCTCCAATATCTATATTCTGTACTCGGTTTGTAGATTTATGTAAAGGACCCCTCCATTATTAACCATTCTCCAATATCTATATTATGTAAAGGACCCCTCCATTAACCATTCTCCAATATCTATAATCTGTACTTGGTAGATTTATATAAAGGACCCCTCCATTCTTATGTAAAGGACCCCTCCATTCTTAACCATTCTCCAATATCTATATTCAGTACTCGGTTTGTAGATTTATGTAAAGGACCCCTCCATTATTAACCATTCTCCAATATCTATATTCTGTACTCAGTTTGTAGGTTTATGTAAAGGACCCCTCTATTATTAACCATTCTCCAATATCTATATTCAGTACTCGGTTTGTAGATTTATGTAAAGGACCCCTCCATTATTAACCATTCTCCAATATCTATATTCTGTACTCGGTTTGTAGATTTATGTAAAGGACCCCTCCATTATTAACCATTCTCCAATATCTATATTCTGTACTCGGTTTGTAGATTTATGTAAAGGATCCCTCCATTCTTAACCATTCTCCAATATCTATATTCTGTACTTGGTAGATTTATGTAAAGGACCCCTCCATTCTTAACCATTCTCCAATATCTATATTCTGTACTCTGTAGATTTATGTAAAGGATCCCTCCATTCTTAACCATTTTCCAATATCTATATTCTGTACTCGGTTTGTAGATTTATGTAAAGGACCCCTCCATTATTAACCATTCTCCAATATCTATATTCTGTACTCGGTTTGTAGATTTATGTAAAGGACCCCTCCATTATTAACCATTCTCCAATATCTATATTCTGTACTCTGTCGATTTATGTAAAGGATCCCTCCATTCTTAACCATTCTCCAATATCTATATTCTGTACTTGGTAGATTTATGTAAAGGACCCCTCCATTCTTAACCATTCTCCAATATCTATATTCTGTACTCTGTAGATTTATGTAAAGGATCCCTCCATTCTTAACCATTTTCCAATATCTATATTCTGTACTCGGTTTGTAGATTTATGTAAAGGACCCCTCCATTCTTAACCATTCTCCAATATCTATATTCTGTACTCGGTTTGTAGATTTATGTAAAGGATCCCTCCATTCTTAACCATTCTCCAATATCTATATTCTGTACTCGGTTTGTAGATTTATGTTAAGGACCCCTCCATTCTTAACCATTCTCCAATATCAATATTCTGTACTTGGTAGATTTATGTAAAGGACCCCTCTATTCTAAACTATTCTCCAATATCTATATTCTGTACTTGTACGTCTGTGTTACCAACATTCTGTTGTCATTTGTAGGTCTTTGTGAGTGATCCGTCCATCCTAGAAAGTCTATCCCCGGAGAAGGACACCCAGTCGGGAGCTGTTCTACTTTACCCCATCCGATTAATCGAGTCCGCAGCTCTGTGGGAGAAAGACCAGATAGATGTACAAGTTGAGATGATCTGTCAGAAAACAGGTCAAAGGGTAAAACTGCCCGTCTTTGTCAGCCTTATTGGTCAGAAGCCTGATTATATCAGTAAGTATTCCAAACTAGGTAGTCGGGATGTATAATGGCTTTTTAATACCTTTAGCAGGATATTGCTGGATCTAATGGTTAAAAAGGGTCCCAGTTTTTACATCTCTGAACAAGGGTTCAATATTTACATCTCTGACAACAACTTTCAAGTGTAATTAATTTAAGAAATAATGGTATATTTCTTCTATAATTGGTAAAATAGGAATTCAGTAAAGTAGTCTAAAACAGAAACCAATTAATATTCATTTTCATATTTGTGTTCTGTATCATCAGTGCTACTTGTGATTAGATCAAGTGGATTGATGAAAAGTTTGGATTAATCTGTTTGAAATGAAAGGGTTTGACAATAATTGATGCAGGTATCATGAATATATACCAGCTGTATTCCAATGCAGTTATAATTTGTACTGGGATGTCATTTAATGTCTTTGACGAAGGTGTTATCAACAGTGCTGTGCTGTTCTTACCTGACATCTATTTGTTTCTACTTGTTTAACCAAGGTAGATGACACATCTTTATCTGAATTTTTCACACAGGTACATACAGAGGGAGTGGCTGGCAGTCCTTGGTCCGTAATGTCTTCTACAACTATCAATCCTGGCTTTTCATAATTCTGGTCATCATCCTTACGGCTCTAGCAGTCATCATTGGTAAATCCTTCATTACAATACTAGAATTGATTGATGAGTGAAAATGATAGCATAACTGTACATTTTGTTTGTTATAAAAAAATTATTAGGAATTTTATACTAGAATGGATTGAAGAGTGAATATACTTTATAACCCTTGTTCTTTCAATAGCAAGATAACACTTCTATTATACAATTTAATATCAACTGTAATGAAGTTCATTCAATGAAAAAAATGTATTTATTAAAAACAAAATAATCCAGTTCTTTCTGTTAAACAGGTTACCATGCTGTGTTTGGACCAAAGTACAGAGCTGCCAATGCTGGTGTATTCATGGGACCAGGAGGGGCTGCCACACCCATCGCCTACTCACCCCAAGGTAAAATCAGTATACCAGTAAAACTCATTTTGTGGTCATTATCTTATGTACATTTACAATAGTGTAAGTTATCTTAAAGATTTAACTGATATGATTCAAAGATTTAATTGATATGGAATTTTTTGTCAGTGCTATTCCTGTAAAATATAAATCCTCTCCAGAAAAAAAGGAAATTCTATTCATGTTGGGTGCTTGAGAAAATTCAGCTTATTAAATGGTACTGTTTGAATTAAATCACTTCTTTTGACGGTTCCTGTTTAACAAACTTGGCAAGATAATTTACTGAAATAGCCCTCATGCAAACAGGTATTGTCGATGAGATATATGATACATACTCTCTAATTGACTGTAAACATGAGGCTTTATATCATATACAATGTATCATGTCTTGTTTTATTGTCTCGCCTGGAATGGCAATGTTACTTTTCTGCTGGCTTTAACATTTCTGTTATACTTTAAAATTCTTTCTGTGTACAAAAGCTATCATAAGGGCACCTGACATTTACTTGTTACAGTAAACAGTTGTTTTACAACTAAAATTTACTCTTATTTGGAATTTGTTAATTGATTTGGCCATTATATACAACTAAACATGTTGAGTCTTGAGAAATATATATGTAGAATAAATTGGCCATGTTAAAATTTTCTATTTAGCTCCACATTGAGTTGATTTTCTCTCTTAAGTATATAAGCTATCATAACGGCACCTGGCATATACTTGTATCTATATAGACCATCCCAGCACGTATGAAAGCTTAAGAATTTCAAAGAAAATTTACTTTTAATTGATTGGGCCATATTAAAGTTTTCTGTTTACCTGGGGGTTGAGTTTAATTTCTCACAAAGTAATTGTGCTGTCATAACCAAACCTGGATAATACTTTCATCTGTATATGGGTCTCCTTGCACACATTTCAGATTTTGAATTTTAACCTAGTTTACTATTGATTAGACTTTGTTTATTAATTGTACAATGTTAAAGTTTTCCAATTAGCTGAGGGTTGAGCTTAATTTCTCAGTATGATAAATGGAGAAATACATTGAAGCAATACAAAATGAGGTTATAACAATAAATACAATGAATACAATAAATACCAGATGTTGACTTAATCTCTATGTAGAAGAAAAATGACACACACGGCATGTGATTATATGTAAATATATTTACTGTATTCCAGCTCTGATGGGTCCTCAGTACTCTCCGTACGCTGCAACTACACCTAAAACTCCATACCTCTGGTCACCTGGATATAGCCCTGTTGACGGTACTACTCCTCGGCAACGCAGGTCACCATTCCAACGTACACAGACTCCTTGACGATCTACAATATCGTATCAGAAGCTCAAGTGAACATTATTGAATATTTGTTGTTGCGTTAACATTCCAACATATCGTTGTACAGGTTCATATTTAGATATGAATCTTGTTACAGTTAAATATTTAGATCAGATATCTCACCCTAGGGAAGGATCCAACAAGCGTACATGCCTCTACATGTATAGGTTTACAGTGTGAAATTATCCAGGTCTGTAACTGTACATGTATTATATGTTGTGTATACATTGCCACTGATTTATATTTTATCTATTGTAGATTCAGATTAAAGAATTGAGAGGCAATTTATTTAACAAAATCTGAATAAGGAAATAGGAAAAACAATTCCTTTATCCTACTTTAATTTAATTATAGACAACGAAAATCTTGTGTATCGATGTGACAGATGCTTCTAAAGCCTGTCCAATCCAACCGTTTGTATGAACAGTAAACTGATCAATTTAAGACTCAAGAGGCATCAAGGTGCACAAAACAACAACATAAGTACTGGTTTTTCTTTAATGTCCAGGATATTGTTTAGACATCCATGTTTGTTTTTCTGTTTAGAACTGGCACTGCTTGACTTTATGAATGATCTCAGGTAGAGGCAGTAGGTTTTACAGCCCATCCCATCAAATTTGACAGGAGTATCATAGTGTGATGCTATCCGTCTGTCTGTCCGGCGTAAACTTTTGTTTGGAGATTTCCTCCTACATTTACTGTTTTTGAAACTGGGTGTACATTATAATTATAATATTAAGTTGTGCATCCCAGAAAGGAGTTTAAATTTAACTGTTTTTGCAAAAGTTATTGGCCTTGTTTATTTCAGTATTCAGTTTTTTGTCCGGATATCTTTTTTCACTTGATTTGATTGAAACTTGGTAGGCTTTAAAGTGATGATATCAACATGTGTAAAATGAGTTGGAGACTAGTTAGTAACTCCTCATTACTTATATTTCTCAAAATGTTAGAAAAGTAAACATTCATTCTTTGGTGAAATTTAAGGGTTAATAATGCAAATCTTATTCAAATGCCAAATAGTATATAATGGCATTCGACAGGGCTATCTTGTTCCTGCTCCGTGGTACTCCGGTCGAGTCACAAGACAGGGCAACAAAAAGACCAGGAGTTTCTGTATCATCAGTCTACTCGGTAATACAATGCAGGAATATTTCAATTATCTCCACTGAAGTAATGTGATTTTTACATTGAGCCATGTTTTGTATGATTTATCCGCTATTATTAATTTGACCTATGATACTAAACTCTAAAATCCTCTATGAACATCATCCCCAAAGGTTAACAAAATACCATCCTCTGTTTGTAAAGCTGAGCTTGATATTTTGTTAGCAAAATGGGATTGTATTGGGGGTATGTTCTTTTAAAATCATTAAATAACCAAAATGAGCAAGTGTGTATTGTTTAAGGTACCGGTGAGTATAAGTTGAACACTACAGCTTTGATAATTTCTTTACTACGTGGTAGGAACTTCTACCTCATCCACATCTCATGACTGTCCTAACATGTTATAATGTTTTTAAAGACAACAATTCAGATAACCATGAGATAAACTGGTATTAATGTTGAGATAAATATTAGGAATACTTCTTTAGATTGAGTTTGAGCAAAGTTTTTCAGATTTTTCAATTCATGCTGATAAAAGAACGATGTTAACAAACACTCAAAATTTTCCATGAATAATTTGTTTTTGATATTGAGATGTAACAATGCAATTAGCTTTGTTTTTTTTCCACCATTTCCTGGAGTTTGGAACATTTTGCCAGAAGTTTTGTTGTCCAAAACTATTAGTCAGTAAAATTATTCATACTTAGCAAATAAGTCGTATGCACCCACTATTAATTTCTCTTCAGCTTGGAAGCTTCATTTGTTGCAAGCTGTGTGCTGATATTAATCCTTTTTTTCTTCTTTTTTTTATCTGAAAATTTAATGAAGCAAATAGTTCCCAGCATTCTTAAGTAAATCAAGTGTAACAATCTGAAAATCAGGCAAATATCAGCTTATGGTATTAGGAACACTAAAATTTATCTTAAAGCAAGAATTCTTTCTACTACTTTGTATTCTGTAGTGCAGTTCTTGACAGTGTTATTTCTGATTCTCGGGAAGAAATCCAGAAATTTCAGTCGAGACAGGTTACATGAGCTACACATGTATGTGTCGTCAGTTACAATGATGAGAGGGGAACAGATAATGTGTTAAAATTAAGAAGATACACATTCTTGTATGACTGTCATAAAAAGGAGAAGTGTGTGAAAGAAAGTTGAGAGAAAAGAAGAGTGACTATTTAGCTTCAGAGAGAAAGTGAGGATGGTAAATTGAGAGGGAGGAAAGAGAAATTTAGTGAGAGGTAAGTACGAGTGGGAATGAAATATAGTTTGCAAAAGATGTTTTGGAAATGGTAAAGATTTTGAATTATTTTTGAGAATTTGATCTTTGTTTCATAACAATGTATTGTTTTGTATGTAATTTGACTGTATTTTATTATGTTGTACAAGTCTGTTTTGTGAAAGAACTGATGCAATTGAAATGAAAGCTAAGTCATAAGAATAGTAATATAAAAGATTTCCACACTCATCACCCAACTTAAAAAATCCTTATTCCAAAGTGCTATATACCAATACTCAATAATTAAGTTCAATTTTCAGAATATGTTTAAATAATTCAGTGTTGTACAATCTGTAAAGGGACTTTCTAGAAGTTTGTAAGAAACGTTGTGAATTCAAGTGTCACATAACCTTTTTTTTCTGCAAAAATACAAAACCTGAATTTTTAATAAAACATAAATACATATAAATGTCGTTTCTAATAGATATTGAAACATAATGTGCGAGAAAATGTCTATTTTATTGTAAGTGTGAGCTAAAGAACGTGACATTTGGTATCGTGAATAAATTTCCAATATTTTGTATATGATTGTGTTTAGTGGTGATTGTAATATGATAGTGATGCTATCTATATACATCTTGTATATCTGGTTATTTTGAAAACTGCATACAGATCAAGAGCATCTTGTCTGTTGCAATGTGTGGTGTAGGAAGAGTAATATGTACTTTAAAATCCTGTATGATTTTCACACCCATGTCAATTGTGCAGGTACTGTTGGTGCATCAGAAATTTCAGCCAAAAGTGATGTCCATGAGGTCCCCAAAATCTTCTTTTTTTTTTTTTTAATTTCATTCAACCAGAAGATGACATACTAATATCCAGCTATAAATATTTGCAAGAGTCACCCTTTTAGTGCAAATGTGTGTGCATACAAAAAGGTGGTACAATTGTACTGAAACTCCAGGTCAAGAACTTGACAGTTGGCACACACAAATTTTGAGAGGGATAAGTGTATAAAGTATAGAATTCAAGTCTAGGTGAAATTTCTATTAGTTATACCATAAAGTATAGTGTTGACAACACTGCTCAGCCAACACCATATATTCCTTCAGACAGGCATGTAAATATTGTAATTTGGTTTTTTGCTTTGTTTTTGTTTAACGTCCTATTAACAGCCAGTGTCATTTAAGGACGTGCCAGGTTTCAAGGTGGAGGAAAGCCGGAGTACCCGGGGAAAAACCACCGGCCTTCGGTCAGTACCTGGCAACTGCCCCACATAGGTTTCAAACTTGCAACCCAGAGGTGGAGGGCTAGTGATAAAGTGTCGGGACACCATAACCACTCGGCCACCGCAGCCCTCTTAATATTGTAACAACAGTAACACATCTATTATATTATTCCTGGCAATGATTCTACAATATTCTCTACAGACAAAAGCATAACTTTTTTTTACGGACCTCTAACATGTCATGTCTATGAAATGACAAAAACATAGCCATTAGCTCAAATATCTTATGCGGTCTCTGATCATCTATGTGTCTGTATTATATGCCTACAAGTCTTTGACATTAACAGCAGACAGGGCTTGCCAAAACAGTCCTGCAAGGAACTGTACCAGGTGATCAGATGAAGAGATGCAGTCAGAAAAATATGGGATGATAACATTCACGAATGGACAGTCATAAAGCTGGGTGTAACATTGCTGGTAAGGAAGAGTCTAGGGGAATGGAGGGGGCTTCTTGCCAGGTCATTTGTGGTAACACCACAGTCCACTAGACCATGGGATAGGTGAAGGTGAACATGTCATCTCAGGCATTCAATAGTATCAATTCTTTGCCAATTCAGATCACATTTAAAAAAGAAAGAGAATGTTACAGGAATTTTATTATATATATTACTATACATTTGCATTCAGATCTCTGTAGTACAATCTGTCTCAAATATTGACTTTCATTGATTTAGAATGAAGACATCGTATAAGGTTAAAACATACATGTAGTACATTGTAAGTTCATTGCACAAATAGTAACAAGCACTTTGACTTTCTTAAAAGTAAAACGAACGACTGAGTATTCTTTATGAAAATATTGACTCTTGAACATATAGGGAACCTATTGTTAAAGAAAAAGTTCACAATTCACAGATCAAAACTGTTAAAACATATTAAATATATAAAGTTATCCATATATCTCCTTTGTATGTCATAAAATTGTGGTGGAAATGAACAAAAGTTTGATATTGCTGCAGTTTTCCGATGTTTCATGATCAGTAGTTTAGATTAATAGTCTAAGATAACTATTTGAGTATCCATGAAAGTTTGTACATTGTACCATGAAACAATCTAAACAGTTTGAAACCATGAAAGAATGTACTCGTAATAATTTAAAGTTTGATACAACAGCATGATAAAAAAATAAACCCACTATTCTCTCAATTAACAATTAGTCTAGAAGAATAGGTTGAGTTAGAGCTTTAAAATCATAAGTCTGTGGGAGATAAAAAATGCACTCTGCTTAATAAGGCAGACTAAGTGATAAAATTGCACTCTACTTAATAAATGTATTGGCGATCACTAATATCACAACTACAGTATATACAGTAAACTCCGGTTTTCTAGAAGTCAGTCGGACCATGAAAACAACTTCGTAGAAACCGGACTTCGTGAAACACGACCAGTCCTCCCTGTCTAAAATTAGTCTCGATATATATACCGTTCACCAGCTGGCTAGCTAGGCCTAGCGTAAATGTGTAAAAACTAACTGTATGATCAGTATTTAATTTTGAAACGTTCAATGAAACCATTAGAGGATTTGAAGTCACTGTATCCGAGATCTTTCGCAAGATCCTCTGCTTTCGCGGAAAGTATTGGTCCATTGACGGGAATATTTTTATCACGCACATTGTGGAACCATTTGAAAAAGCGCTTCCTCAATATCTGAGTGGTTTGCTGTCCGTAAATACTTGCGTTTTGGACTGAAAGTTCCAGTATTAAAAGCTTTCTCTATTTGTGCCCGATTTTTCAACAACGTACTCAACGAGTTTTGCGGTATGCCATAAGCCTCCGCTATGTCTTTTTTTTTGATTGAATTCCTTTGTCGACATCAATCAAAATTTGGTGTTTCGTTTGAAGATCCAATATCTTTCTCTTTTTCGGAGTAGCCATTTTGACACCTTCCTTCGTGTATAAAGTGACAAACAAATGAACAGTGACTTGTTTTTACAGCGATTTATATCGGGTAGGGTTAATGAGTTGTTTTCACAGTTCGTACATACAGGTAAATTATCCCGTGGGGACCCCCAGACCATATCGCACAAAGCGATAGTTCGTACATAGCGACTTCGTGAATACAGGATTAATTTACAAAGGTTTATATAGAGGCTCAGTAGGGGATTTTTAAAGACTTCGTGAAATGCGGTATATCGTTAAATCCGACTTCGTGAAATGTGGAGTTTACTGTATGTTTAAAATGATGTCATCAACTGCGATCATTAATATCACTACTATACATGTTTGAAAACCATGTCATCATCTGCGATCACTTATATCACTACTATACATGTTTAAAAAACATATCATCTGAGCAAGTCTTTAAGATTTAACTTCTGTGAATCACAGCACATTTAAACATTTAACTCTTCCTTCAATCTACAACACGTCTTGAACTGGTGGTCATTCTGACTTTGGTTTGTTCCTCTATGTATATATAGTCCTTGTTGGTGACCTGACCCAGTCCTAGGTAGGTGTACCAGGTAAGGAGGGTAGATATGAGCCAGCGGTCCAGGGACATGTGTGGGTATACCCACAGTAGGATGAGGAAACACAGGACACCAGGGTGTGGCATGTGGACAATGAGACTCTGTAACCTCCGAGACATGTACTGCCAAGGGGACACCTCCCCCCACAGCCAGTAGTACACCTGTAAGGGAAGTACAAAGTGAGAATATTCATGTAGGATTCCTGTACTAATGCCAAATCAGCATCTGTCACTTAAGAAATGATTTTGAAACCATTTTATTTTCCATTATAATAATTCAGCTCGTTTCATATTATTCTATTTAAAGCTTGAACTTTTAACAACAAAGTCAACTACTGACCTGTTTCACCCCTATGAGGTAGAAAGGTTCCATCAATGCATGTTCCAGGACCAGGACACACCAAGCAACTGTATGAACCAAGAAAAAGAACCCAGATGTAACTGGAGAATCACGCAGGTCCCAAAACCATATATCCCATCCACTGACTGTTTTCCAGTTTTCGAACAAAAGCTGCAAGAAGGAGTATCAAAATCATTAGACATGCACACTTTAACATAATAATTATTATGAACTAAAAAGTAAATTAAAGTACATTTTTTTTTCAATTGTACTTGTACATGTACACCTCCTGTTTCACTGATGTCAGATGAACTAAAGAGTAACTAATATAATACCAATTCAATTAACAACAAAATTGGTATTTATTTATTAACCTAGGTATTACCCATTTATTGGGAAACACTTTATAATTGTATATGAGTATGGATATCCTGATGTCCAGGTAGCATATAGTTATAAGTCTGCTGTATCTTGCTGCATGTTTTAACGAGAAGACTAATTGTGTGGGCCCCCTACATCATCATCCAGGTAGGATTGTAGGTTTATCCAAGGTGGTTTGTACAGGAACAAAGGATAACCCCAGAGATAAAGGCCAACTGTATCTCACTGAAGGGTTGATCGTCATGTGAACGTGACTGAAAATGGGGCCCCTAAAGGATCAGGGATTTTCTTACGTGTCTTCTATTCAGGGAAAATTAAAGAAACCAAAGTTATATGCTGCCTTCATTGCAACACTTGAGATCCTTATCTTATCCTTTCTTTCCTGTCTATTCTTAATTTCTGTGCTTCGCATGCTGTTGCAATTATGTTAAACTGTACAAAGAAATCCCAACTGAAATTTTCATCATAGGTTTCACAGAGATTGATTATTTCCATGTTTTAATCCACAACTGTGTGTGTGTGATCTCATCTATGTATCTCTAAATGATTGACAACATTTATGATCCTATCCCGATTTCCTCTGAATGTTTGCTATACCACAGGCATCTTCTGGATAGTATTTAAAAAAAAAAAAAAAAAAAAAAAAAAATCAACCCTACTACTATATCAGCAACATTGTTGATATAGTAGGAGTAGGTTTATTTTTTCTATAAATACTATCTGGAAGCAGACACCTGTGGCTATACTCTGTATATATTTTAATCATCACCACATGAAGATGCTTATTAGATTTCTTCCTTCATGCATCTACCTGTAAAGTCTGTTTACTTTTCTGAATTTCAGATAATAAATGGGAAATTCTACCTAAACCAGAGTCGGAAGGATGATGTTGGTATTTTATTAGAGACACAACCAAATATGATTGAATCTGCATGATCTCAAAGTTTCAGAGGAAAAAGTCAGTGGCATAATGACCATAATTGTATTTTCATCGTGCTAATATTACTACATTGACTACATTATGCTCATTATTTGTAACATTATACATTACCTTAAGAGTAATACAAGAAATAATAGTGTAAACAGATCTCTGCAGGAATCCCAGCCTTCTCCCAATTAAGTCTTTGTACAGACGACTTGCCATCAAGCTGTGTTGTAATACAAACACTCCTACTAAGAGTAGATCAAACAGCAAAATCTTCAAGACTTCTTTGGAATCTGCAAAAAATTCATCAAGGTCAGTATGTGATGAAATTTTACTTTTTAATCATTTTAGTAGGTTTAACATCTGTTTTTTCTCTGTACATCTTTAAACTGCATCTTTTGTCCATACATCTTTAAACTACAATGTACATATTTTGCACCCATCTTTGTATCTGTTTTTCTCCCAACTGCATGGTATTAAATGCTACATGTAGCCTAGCTGAACTTAAAACGACACCTTATTCCCTTTCATTACATTGTGACAGCATAAAATGGACTAATCATTATCATACAGAATATCAGTACATAAATTATGATACCTTTGCAAAGCAATATTGATAAGCTCATGTCAAATAAGCATTAATTAATAACAAAAGATTAAAGAGGGTTCTTGCCACCCACCACTGAATGAACTTTATAAGTTCTATGTAAGACTCAGATCTTTTCTCTTTTTTTCCCCCTTCTTTCCTATTTTCCTTTTAACTACTTGAATGGTTTGATAACAAGGGGAACCTACAAATGAAATCTAATTTCATTGAAAGATCAATAAAGAACTTATAAGCAGATTGAAATTCAGAATTTAAGTTTTTAAATGTAGGTAAATGGTCAGGATCAAGGTCAGCAATCCCAAAATGTAGTCCCAATAGAAAGGTCTTGTGACAAGGAACAAACATCAAAGATGAAAGCCCCATATCTTATGGTTAATATATGATGGCCAAGGTTAAAGTGTTTTTAAGTAGGTCAAAGGTCATGGTCAAGATCAGCAGGTCCACAAATGTAGTACCAATGGAAATGCCTTAATTGTCACAAGTAACACACATATCAAATTTGAAAGCTATCTCATTAATAGTGGAACTGGACAGGGTTGATCATCGGTGACCAGGTAGATCAAGTGGTAGAGCATCCGACTAGTGTTCAGAGGTCCTGGGTTCGAACCCCGGTCTGTCTGTGCATTTTCCCACTCCTCTTACATTTGGTGCCTGTGACCAAACCTTGTTTCAAGTAAGGTGATTACTTGACAAGGGGATACCCAAACCTGGATTGTGAGTTGTTAAGTCTTCAAGGTCAAAGACTTTAAAAGGGGGGGAAGAGTGTAGCAGAACTGGACCAGGTTGATCAGAGAAATCTAGCTAGTGTGTTCGGAGGTCCAATGGAAAGGTCCTGTCACAAGAAACACACATGTGAAATACCTAAGCTGTGCACAAATTCACTAGTATTGACACAATTCACAGTTTCATAAAACTTTTACCTCACTGTCTAAAGATGTTGCCAACGACAGGGGTATAACAATTGCTCCTCTGAACATCATCCAAGTGAGCTAAAAGTATGGAATCTGATGAACATCTATCAAGAACTTTTTAAATAATACTTACGGTAACTAAGCAGTGGAACTGACATTAACTTTGCAAACAAGACATCCCAAAAGGATTTGGCACCCACCATTGAATGATCCTAATTGGGTCTATGTAAAACCGATCTTTTTCAACTTTTTTCTTCTTCCTTTTAATCATTTATTACCTACATATGAGATTGAGAAAGACCCACAAAGACCTTTTTGAGAAATGGTGATAAACTCTTAACATTCAAAATTGAAAATGACTGCCTGACTTCGCTAGAGAGAATGTTTTCTTTAGCTTTGATTGGTCGATTGCGCAGCATAAGACTAGAAAACCATGCATTGATGCAGAGGCTCTGGGTTCTATCCGGTAATCCCTAGCAGAGGCCATAAAATCAATTGAATTAATAATGCTCTCTACTACTGAATTTACATGTACAGTGTAGTCTCAACTTAGGACCTCTGCTATGAACCTTTGATGTATTTTTTTTTTAAATATACCACTGGTTGTCTCGTTGATTACTGAGGACTTATTCAACTGATCAATAATATGTCATCATAATACAATTAAAAAAACCCAAACTTTAAGAAATAAGCACACTGTGTTATGACAGTACGGTAGCTACTGAAGCAGTAGGCCTACTGTACTGATATAGCAAAATTCAAAAATGAATTTTAGTCTACTAATTTCTGCTACATAACAGATATAAATAAAATCACCTTGAACGATGTATACCGTATGTGTCTTCTGGAATGAAAAGAAAGTCATTGCGTTAAAAGAAAGGATACACATTGCATAGCATGTCGCTATGCAAAGAGGTATGGAAAACAGCACTTTTAACAACATTTTGAAATGACAGTCGTCTGCTAGTGCTACGATCTGCTACGGAATCACATATAACCGCTTATGACGTTAAAAACAATACATAACATTGTAAGTTTCTCACATGTTTTGTTGTGATTACAAGAAATAAATCAGATGTGTTTCTTTTTAATATCAACCATTATCAAATAATCAATAATCTTAAACAAACCAATTTAATCTACATATTCGACTTGCTCTAAGCGATACACCGGAACTAGGGGCGGATAACTAAAAAGGTAAAATGGCCGGACACGTTCCAAGAACTGTCAGAAGACTGATAGCTACACAAATTAGTCCAAAGTTCAGAGAAATAACAAAAATCGTAGAAGCTCCTCTGAAAGATTTGAATCCTGGGGAGGTTCTTGTGAAAAATAGGTGAGAACAAAGAACTGACATCTACAGTACAAGTTGAAAAGTTGACGACTTTGCACAGGACAGGCATCTTGGGGTCAGGAACTAGGCCTAAAGTAGCCCGAGTTTTCTCTGGCCCTGTTACCATGTCTGGTGTAGCCTACACCAGACATGGTAACAGGGCCAGAGAAAACTCGGGCTAGGCCTAAAGTTATAATGAAATTGTAACAACCAGAAACGGGTATTTTTTGAAAAAGCGCTTTACAAGAAATGATGTTACAAATTAAAATTAGACAATTTCATTATAATGTTATAGTTCCTGACCCCAAGTACCTGTGATATTGTCAGCCTGTTCAGACTGTTGCCTTATTTTCAGCTCGCCTGGCCCGAAGGCTTTAATACTTATGATTATTTATAGTAGATTTCCATCACAGGTCTGAGTTAGGTCCTCTTCGTTGGACTTGTCGATTTCGTCATTATAGTTCTGTTTGCCGTACACCAATTATATTAGAGGTTAAAAGACAGGAAAACTTTTGACAGGCTATCATGTAACATCCACCAATTTATCAGGTGGAATAAGACCTCATATAGAGCAAGGGTACGTAATTTCGCACAGTACGTAAATTCGCACACCTGACGATTTTTTGAGTTTTTCCTCCATGTGGTCAAGGACTGTGGTTTTTTGTTTATATGTTAACTAATGCCAACCTTTAGTGGAACATTTGCCATTTTAAGTACATCTTTTCAGATAAAGTTCGTTTTGAAAACAAATTTTACCTGATACGACTCTCTATGGCGCGGGAAGGATGTCATAATTAAATATTTATGCCTAGGCAAAATTATTTCTGCCTAGGCAAAAATCGAATATTGCTTAGGCAAAAATATTTCAGCCTAGGCAATATTCGATTGATGCTTAGGCAAAATTATTTCTGCCTAGGCAGAAATCGAATTTTGCCTAGGAAGAAATCGCATTTTGCCTAGGCAGAAATCGAATTTCGCCTAGGAAGAAATCAAATTTTGCCTAGGCAAAAATATTTAATTATGACATCCTTCCCGCGCCATAATTCTCTTCCGATAAAATTGATACTGGATGATTAAATATTTTATTTAAAATAATCCCAGTTGTTGATTGGTATGTGAATATGCAAATATTAGAGGAAAATATCATTTGATCAGAACATAATCAAAACTAAATACAAACCCACTAAAGTATAGCTAATATCAGCATTGACCTGCAGACACCCCGACATTTTCGCCGCCTTGTTTACATTACCTCCCAGGGAGCGGTCATTATTTAAAGCAAAAATGGCGGTAAATTAACACTTTCCAATTTCACATTATTTTGTTTTTAAAGATTTTTTTAATCATGGCATTGGGCTTAATCTTAATATAGAATGTTGTTTGTCTACAAAATGGCTGGAAACTATTTTTACCAACAAAATTAAAGAAGTTAGATGGATGTGCGAAATTACGTTCCCGATCGTCTTCAAACCCAGCAATAAACAAAAGTTAACAACAGCTCCCATGCGCAGTGATACGTGTGCGCATATCAGGTTGCACACGTGTATGTTACGAAGCATTTGTACATCTAACAATGTGAGGTATTCTTTCTTGATTTGAATAAAGATTTGATGGAAATGTATTTAAATACATACCGAATGTGTGGGAAATTACGTACCCCCACTCTACATGTAACAGGAGAGGAGAAAATGTAGCGGCCAGACAGGGTTTCGAACCCGGGCCCCTCCGAACACAAGCCAGATGCTCTATAAATTGAGCTACCTGGTCACCAATGATCGACCCAGTCCAGTCCCGCTACACACCTCCCTCCTTTTTTCCAAGTCTTTGCCCTTGAAGACACATGAGACGCTTATACCACCACCGTGGGTATTTTAGTTGGGCGCCAAGTTTGTAACAGGAGAGGAGAAAATGTAGCGGCCAGACCGGGTTTGAACCCGGGACCTCCGAACACTAGAGGGATGCTCTACCAATTGAGCTACCTGATCACCGATGATCGACCCAGTCCAGTCCCGCTACATACCTATAGGAGTGTGTTTGCCGGTGGTATCTAGGATGAAGTAAGCCTTAACTTGTAGCACATTCTGTCCTTCCCAGAAACTATCCAGCTTGTTCTTGAAAGAGTTTATGGTTTTAGCACTCACCTGCGCTTTCTCTGGCAGAATACAATAATAAATAATACACTCTGAGAGCATAACTTATTAAGTTAATAGAGGTTTTTTCATGTAGTTGTAGTTCAGTTATGTAGTGCATTGGATAGAACAAAAACTGTTAGTGATGTAAAAGTTCAAGGAGTAGTAGTGTGCAGCCACCCGGGATCGAACCCGCGACCCTCGGCTTACTGGTGGATCGAACCCGCGACCCTCGGCTTACTGGTCCGTCACTCTACCGACTGAGCTAAAGGGAAATTCCCCCTAGCCGGAGGCTAGAAGGCGACCATACAACTATGTACAGTATTTACAATTAAAACCTGGCCTGCTACACTACTCCCTCCTTCAAACGTGTTCACCCCCGAACACACCAACCCATGTTCTCTCTCCAAGGAAGCCTCTTGCTTTCACTTGGAGTGGTCTGCGGCACCAATGTAAAAGTTCAAGGAGTAGTAGTGTGCAGCCAGCCAGGATCGAACCCGCGACCCTCGGCTTACTGGTCCGCCGCTCTACCGACTGAGCTAAAGGGAAATTCCCTCTAGCCGGAAGCTAGAAGGCGACCATACAACTATGTACAGTATTTACAATTAAAACCTGGCCTGCTACACTACTCCCTCCTTCAAACGTGTTCACCCCCGAACACACCAACCCATGTTCTCTCTCCAAGGAAGCCTCTTGCTTTCACTTGGAGTGGTCTGCGGCACCAATGTAAAAGTTCAAGGAGTAGTAGTGTGCAGCCAGCCAGGATCGAACCCGCGACCCTCGGCTTACTGGTCCGCCGCTCTACCGACTGAGCTAAAGGGAAATTCCCTCTAGCCGGAAGCTAGAAGGCGACCATACAACTATGTACAGTATTTACAATTAAAACCCGACCTGCTACAATGACATATAAATTCTAAAACTAAGCAAAATTATCTTTGAATACAATGCATTAATAAATATAATGGTGACATATTTGTATGTCATGGATTTTTTTCTGGTAATAAACATACAACCAGATAAATCAATAGACAATATATACACTGTCCTTCCAACAGGAACCATTAACATAATTTATTAAGTATCTTAATTGAATAAGTCCACATAGAATATGTCATGTATGTGACATATTCTATGTGGACTATCTATGTGGACTTATTCAATTAAGATCACTATCTAATAGATAAATTAAAAAAAAAAAAAAAAAATTGGGAAAAAAATGGCTATTTCTGCTTTGGATAACTCATTAAAGCTTAGAAAAGCTAATTTCCAATGGAGTCTTTTGAATATTGTTTTAATACCAAATGAAAGATACATGCCCTCTTGGCCTCTTGTCATGTGTTGGGCTACACATTGTTTACATGGTAATGAGATGTAGTGTTACTAATTTTAGAAGATGTAAACAATGCTCAATCTGTAACTTTCATATTCCACTGTATCATCTTGTATTGTAGATATGTAGGTATCAATGCTTCAGACATAAATTACACTGCTGGGAGATATGATCCATCTATCAAACCACCGTTTGTCTGTGGAATGGAGGTGAGGACTTGTCAGAGAATTTACATACAAAATACTATTCAGTTAAAGTATGTTAGTCTTAAAGTAAAATGATCTTAACTTTTCATCTACTATATGAACACATTACAAAATACTGGTACATCCATTTTTCTTTTTTAAGTTCAGAGGTAATATAAAAATATTTGTGTTGAAATTACATGTATATGATAGTTATTGTTATTTAGTTGTTGTTTACATAAAAGCTCTATATTATAGCAGTATTGTAAATAACACTGCTGTATCATATAGTGTATTTCTGTTTTTCATTAAAACAGGGCCTTGGTGAGGTTGTCAGTGTGGGGTCAGGGGTCAATATGTCTCCAGGACAGGCAGTCATGTACTGTAGAAATGGCAGCTTTGCAGACTATGTGGTACGTTTTATCTGAATATCTATGGATCTTATATTTGATCCTATAATGATGGCTTGTTAATTTGGGGAAACAAATCACATGTAAACACCAAAGATCCATTGAGAATTATACTGGAAGAGTATTGAGCTTGACAACATGTTTTTATGAACAAGTCATCACAAAATTTATTTTAATTGAAACATTTAAATTTTCTTAACAAAATTAAAAACAATCAATATCATAAAGTAGGAAGAGTTAATCACAACAGTCGAAGGAGACCTCAATGGTTCATTTTTATTGGTCTACCGGTTTCGCCTTTTTCAGGCTTCATCAGGACCAGGACTCCAGCCACCTATATACTCACCGGCGTTGGCTCTATATTCCTTTTCACAATCAATATCATCTTACAAAGATTCAGTTCAAATTCAGGAAAATAATCCTGTTTTACTTGTATGTGTTTATAAAAAGTTCAGTTCATAGGTTTATTTATGATTATAGCGAGTACCAGCCAAAGTCCTGACTAAGATTCCCACAGCCTCTCCAGAGTTTCTGCCATTCCAACTGAGTGGACCAACTGCAGCAGTAGCCTTAGAAAAGGTACCATAATACAATCTACTCAGAGGCAAAATATTCTACAGTGTAGAGATTTAGTTGGAGTAATGTTGCCCTGGTGTATTTTAGATCTGTATTGTAAAATATTTTACAGAATGATGTACATATGTTTACAGTGACACAATACTTGCATTACATTGATGGATTTCAAGACAACTGAAACTTTTTTTTTTCAGTTTGGGGACTTGAAGAAAGGAGAGACTGTGTTAGTTACAGGTAATTATTACAGTTTGATTTTTGTTCCTCAATTTCATTCATTTACTTGGAAACCTTGATTGTATCTAGAAACTCTTTGCCTATAAAATGAGCTTTTACATTCACCAGGCACCACATATACCTTAATGCAGTTAATTGAGTTTGGGAAAAATCATTAAAATCATCAGCTGAAAAATATTTTGTGTTTTTGATCGTACCTCTAAAAAGGAAAAGAAAAGTTATGGAAATGTTGTTCTAGCTCACCATCATCAGATTGACGTTTCTTATCACAATTTCTTGAGTATGGGAGGGATATTTCTCAAACTTCACATGTAGGCTCCCCTTAGTCCTTAGTTATATCCATTAATTTTTGGTGAACCGGTTTTGATTTCCTTATGGGACATGATATTGCTATGGGGTCCCTTCCCTGACTGTGGGTTTTCTCTCCGGGTACTCTGGTTTCTTCCCAAAATGTGACCTTTTGCTGTGCTTTCATCCATGCCAACAAAAGTGAAAGTATAAAGTGGTAGCTTAAATATTAATTAGTACTGTATTGTTAACTTATTATTGCCTACTTTTTATGTTAAAAGCTGCAGCTGGTGGAACAGGGCAGTTTGCTGTAAGTATTATATCCTGTGGGTACATAGTGAAAATATACTTTGACCAGAATAGAACATAGTAAACTATATATATCTGGACAATGTGTTTAATAGTCATTTGAAAAGATGTCAGTCTGTCATCACCAAGGTTCCAAAAACAGTGATCTATCCTTCTACTCCTTGTATAAATACAGGAAATTCTGTAATTTTAACACTGATTATTCCACTCAAACTAACAAATTGTGAAATTTCAGGTCCAGTTGGCAAAGAAAGCTGGCTGTCATGTAATAGGAACATGTTCTACAGAGGAGAAGGTGGAATTCCTCAAGGTAATAGCGGTAGAGATATATTATTACAGGGAATTTCTCATGGTAATAATGGTAGAGATATATTATTGCCGGGAATTCCTCATGGTAATAGTGGTAGAGATATATTATTGCAGGAAATTCCTCATGGTAATAATGGTAGAGATATATTATTACAGGGAATTCCTCAAGGTAATAGTGGTACAGATATATTATTGCAGGGAATTTCTCAAGGTAATAGTGGTAGAGATATACTATTGTGGGGAATTTCTCAAGGTAATAGTGGTAGAGATATATTATTGCGGGGAATTCCTCAAGGTAATAGTGGTACAGATATATTATTGCAGGGAATTTCTCAAGGTAATAGTGGTACAGATATATTATTACAGGGAATTCCTCAAGGTAATAGTGGTAGAGATATACTATTGTGGGGAATTTCTCAAGGTAATAGTGGTAGAGATATATTATTGTGGGGAATTCCTCAAGGTAATAGTGGTAGAGATATATTATTACAGGGAATTCCTCAAGGTAATAGTGGTAGAGATATATTATTGCCGGGAATTCCTCAAGGTAATAGTGGTAGAGATATATTATTGCCGGGAATTTCTCAAGGTAATATAACTACAAAAAGTGTATATATAGTGATACAGATAAACTACAGAGGGGAATTCCTCAAGGTAATATAACTATATACAAGTATAGTGATACAGATATACTACAGAGGGGAATTCCTCAAGGTGTAATAACTATATATAGTGATACGGATATACTACAGATGGGAATTCCTCAAGGTGATATAACTATATATAGTGTTACCGATATACTACAGAGGGGAATTCCTCAAGGTAGTATAACTATATATAGTGTTACCGATATACTACAGAGGGGAATTCCTCAAGGTAATATAACTATATATAGTGTTACCGAATAATACATAGGGGAATTCCTCAAGGTGTAATAACTATATATAGTGATACAGATAAACTACAGAGGGGAATTCCTCAAGGTAATATAACTATATATAGTGTTACCGATATACTACAGAGGGGAATTCCTCAAGGTAATATAACTATATATAGTGTTACCGATATACTACAGAGGGGAATTCCTTAAGGTAATATACATGTAAATAGATAATATACTGTATTTTTTGTGAATGATAACTATCAGGAAAAATGTATTGAATCATTAACTTTTGCTTTTATACAGAAATTAGGATGTGACCGACCTATTAACTACAAAAAAGAGGATCTGGGAACAGTTTTGAGGACTGAATACAAGGTCAGATTTAAGTACATGTAGTTCAAATACTGGTTGCTCTTCAGGTTAACCTGTTTGGAACGTTCAGTTCTGGGGAAATATTGATATCATGAATAAATGTTTAACTTTATATTATTGAAATATAGTTCCTTATACAAACAAAATAGCTGACAAGATTTGAACATCTACAAATCATATCAAATTGATCTTTAAAATCAATGGTGTTATTAGAGTATTATTGTTTTATCAATTAATGATTATGTACTCTGTAGTTACTTAGGCAATAGTCCCAGAGACATGTAGATCAATACATACAAGATTCCCATAGCAAGATTTTAAAAAGAATTTGGATGAATAGATTTTAACATCTGAAATGATAAAACTTCATTTACATTTGAGTAACAACCTTTGTCTATGTCATCCTTTAGCGTGGGATTAATGTGGTGTACGAGTCTGTCGGAGGAGAAACATTTGACACCTGTTTGAACAGGTAAGTTATTGATATATGGTTTACATTATCTAAAATGTACCAGGAAATACAATTATGTATATTTCTTCTATGTAACACAATCATGTTCACACATTCCAAGTCTTTGGTGACCTGTATTGGTGAACAAGGGAGGAGAGATTTAAGTAACTAATAACAACACTTTATCTAATATAAGTAAGCTAGTAACGGAGCTTTATGGATGAAAATGTAACTTTGATGATTTCATAGTTGCAAGTTAAAAAAGTCCAAATGAATTATGAACTACATAAGAAAAAGATTATGCTTGTTGCACATTTGCATGTTTTTCCCGAACATAATGCCAGTATTTCACAGTTTCATGTTTGTGTCTGTTGAACAGAATATAGCCATTAACATCACTATTGTAGAGATAACTTACATACCTGTTTGTTTTGACAGCCTGACTACTGAAGGTCGTCTCATTGTCATTGGGTTTATATCTGGCTACGAGTCTGACTTGGGCTTCACGCCATCCAGAACCATGGCCTCTCTTCCTGTCAGGGTAAGTTTTAACAACCCTTGGCAGTAGGGGGTCAAAGTTCAACACCTGTCTCATCTCTAAACATTTTAATGCATGTTTATATAACTGTCTACACCCAACAAGGAGTCACTGTAGTGTTTGATGTGACAGAGTGCAGTCTAAATGGGAGGCATTTTACTTGTATTCATCAAAATTGTATTCTAGCAAAATGATTAACACAGCGACGACTCCTCACGTGGCAATATACATGTGATATTGGTGAACATTAATTCATTATGGCAATGGATTGTGTGATATGTATTGTAGTGCCCTATTCTAGTCTAATATGTTGTCTCTATTTGCCATGTTGCACTATTACAGTTAAATTGTTATGGAAATCACATTTATGAAGTAAGAACATATATAGAAGATATTTCCTGTTTTTGTTTTTAGTTGTTACAGAAGTCAGCGTGTGTTAGAGGATTTTTTATACCTCATTTTGAGAAAGATTGGATGAAATCTGCCTCAAAGCTGTCAGAACTGTATAGCCAGGGATCTCTTAAAAGTATTATTGACAATGGAGAAACAACTTCTACCGGCCCTTTTATTGGTCTGGAGAAAATTGCAGATGCAGTGGAGGTAAGTACAGTTAGTACTCTACCAGGCTAGGGTAACATTGTATGGAAGGTCACTAGACCTGACATATACTTATGAAACTATTACTAAGGTTTACGGTACAACACTCATATCTTCATTTTAGCAATCTTACTTTATTGTATAGCACATTTTGCGCATAGATAGCATTTTCCCTCATGATATCTGACAGTACAACTATTTTATTCATTCAAAAACCTTCTCCTCATGAGTAGCTGTTTGAATTTAAACAAAAATCAGGATGCATTCTTAAGAACAGAGAATAAAATATTCCCAGAAGGAAGGTTGGGGCTTTAAATACATCCAGAATTTCAGAAGACAAATTGTTCCTTTTGAGTCTGAGTTTTATGCATTTCATAATGATGTTTCATTTCTCTGCGTATGTTAAGTCAGATGACTATTAGATGGACCTCTTGTGATAATGTAGATTTTGCTTCCTATACTGATTCTGATGATGATGACTGTTTCAATAAAGTTTAAGATAATGACTATATACAATAAGGTTTCTATTTGATGTGTTTCAGTATATGTACACCAAGAAAAATTTGGGAAAGATTGTGGTGGAATTGAACAAACCAGGGACCAACAGCAAACTGTGACAATATAATTTAACCAGTTAGCTACATGCACCGGTCCATATTGGGGAATGATTTCAGCCAATCAAAAACCAGATTTGACTTCCAATGTTTGTCATAAAGAGACAGCTGTGGAATAATCAACATTAGTGATATGAAAAGCCTTTTTGATTCTCATTAATCAGTGGATAAATCTATAAGCCAATTGAACCAATTAATGTGCTAACCAATCGGGTACCAAGCCTTTAGTATGCAGTGATATAATGTGGTTATGTGAGATTGCAATGAGCTTGATAGGGGATGTCATCTAATCCATTGTCAGACTCATTGGTCTTTGATAGGGGATGTCATCTAATCCATTGTCAGTCTCATTGGTCTTTGATAGGGGATGTCATCTAATCCATTGTCAGTCTCATTGGTCTTTGATAGGGGATGTCATCTAATCCATTGTCAGTCTCATTGGTCTTTGATAGGGGATGTCATCTAATCCATTGTCAGACTCATTGGTCTTTGATAGGGGATGTCATCTAATCCATTGTCAGACTCATTGGTCTTTGATAGGGGATGTCATCTAATCCATTGTCAGACTCATTAGTCTTTCATCCTGGATGAAATTGAGTTTCCATTCTACTGACATGTAGATGGTTCAGCCTTGGCATGTAAGGCATCATTCAGGGCACATATCATTTTCTGATGGTAATGTCATAAAATCATTGACATAAATAACAGTCAAGTGTAAAAAATCCTGAATGTTTTAAAGGTGCTATTTATAAAACAGATGATTAATATGATCACAGAGAGATAAATGATGACCTCACAGTTATTTAATTAATGTGATCAATGGACATCAGTTTGTGACAGAGATATTTAATTAATATGATCACTGGACATCAGTTTGTCACAGAGATATTTAATTAATATGATCACTCGACAACAGTTTGTGACAGAGATATTTAATTAATATGATCACTTGACAACAGTTTGTCACAGAGATATTTAATTAATATGATCACTCGATATCAGTTTGTCACAGATATTCAATAATATGATTACTTGACAACAGTTTGTTACAGAGATATGAATTATTATGTGTTTTTGATGTTATATGTAGTATTCAGATCAAACATTATATTAATTTTTTATAATTCTTTTTTTTTTATGATTTTTATTAAAATTTTGAATTCTTACAATTCGTCCACGTTTTGTTTTAGATATTTAGCAGCAACTCTAAGTTACAGCAGAGACTTGTACACAAGTCTCTGGTTACAGTTGCATTGGCGACATTTACTTCTCCTACTGTTAAAATTAAGGCCTGACAAACTTCAGAAATATCAGGGCCTTGTTCCGTTAATAATTATCCAAACTTAAAATTTTCCAACAAGAAAGCAATATTGGAATTGAGGAAAAAATCTACGTAATAGAATGTTCTTTAAATTCTGTAATGATTTACTAGATATTTTTTGGTAAGGGAATTTCCAGAATTTAAAGGATATGGATTAAACTGGATTTAGATATGATGGCAAATTTATGTACTGACAGTCCTATATTCAGCCATTATTTCATTTTTTTCAAATTTAAAGGGAAAAAAAGATCAAATTACCTCTGTATTTTAATGAGAAATACCTATTAATTCTAAGATTTATACAAATTTAACGGCTTGTTTCTGGATCCCAGTTCATTGTATGCTTTAATACTTGGAGGATATATTATACAAACTTACGAAATGAAATATGGTTTATATTAATTATTAGATTACAACATCAACACAACAAAACACAAATCACCTTAGATTGAACACACTCCGATTAAAAAGTCAATCTACGGCCATACAAAATAGGTAAACATTGTATATGACAATGCTGCAAGACAGTGAACCTAATACACCGGAGACAAAATCAGCATATTTAAGATTCAGAATCATAGAGACATTATCATCAACACATGATACATACATTACTGGTATAGAAGAACCCAATACACTGAAATATTTTCATGGATTTCTGCCATTTTTCGGGTAAAAATTTAAAAAATTCTGGACTATGAAAAAAAAATCAACGCTAAGGTTTTGCGTTTGGGCTGTTTCTGAAAAACTTTTAAAAGCTAGAGCAACCAGAACTGGTTTATAGATGTATCGTTGGATGTATAGCTGAATGCAATACTCATTACTTGCATTTCTATGATTTTTTGTTGTTGATTTTTTTTAGTAAACATCAAGTTTCTTGTCTTAAGATGTTTGGTTTATTTTGTTTAACGTCCTATTAACAGCCAGGGTCATTTAAGGATGCGCCAGGTTTTGGAGGTGGAGGAAAGTCGGAGAAAAATCACCGGCTTACGGTCAGTACCTGGCAACTGCCGCACGTGGGTTTTCAACTCGCGACCCAGAGGTGGAGGGCTAGTGGTAAAGTGTCGAGACACATTAACCACTCGGCCACCGAGGCTCGGCCTTAGGAGAAAACCAATGAATTTCATTAATCTTTTCATATATATATGTCAATGTAAAATGCTTATGATGTTGACTTATTATTTAGGAGTTAACGAATTGTAATGCATGGAGTTGAATGTAGTCACAATATTGAAAACTTCATCCATTGGGCTTGTACTCTGTGTTCACAATGTTCTCAGGGTCATTTGATCCATAGTAGGGAATATTAATCCGATTTAGTCTTACGATGAAAGCCCAATTGAGCCTGGTGGATAACTCCGTCTCTGCAAGCGACCCAGAACTTATCCTTGGTGTCGAATACTGCACACCTCATGTCTTTTCAACATGACATTATCATGCATGGTTGAAAGCTTTTCCCCCGCTTTGTCAAACACAATAATTCGCCTGTTGCCTTGGTCCAAGACAAATAGATCTCCTTCTGAATTGACGGCTATACTGATTGATTGAAACTTGGTCATCCTATCTTTCCTAACCTCATCATCTAGGTCACCTCTCCAGGTGTTCTTGACCTTCCCGTCCGTGTCAAGCGTTATCACCGTTTTCTCATCAATGATCAGCACGTCTTCTGTTGGTATCACCTCCAGCACATGTCTTGGTCTGTGGAAGATTTCTTTCTTGTCCTCATCCAAACGAATGCTCTGCAGTCTGTTTCCAGTAGGGGAAAACTTGACGATTTCAGCATAGTCAATTCCTTGCAGGCAAACTAATATATCATCCGCAGATGTGATGCCGATTCCAAAGGTCTGAAGGGGTTCTGTCTTTACAAAAGTTTTCCAGTTGAAATAGGTTTTCTTTTTTATTCTACAGCCATTTTGCACTGATGCAAAAAGTTCATTTTTACTGTTGACGTCTATGTCATATATATCAAAGTCAGTCGAAAACTTTCCGCCTAGAATTGCCTTCGTCGTCGAAATGTGTAATGCACCTTTGTCCGGTACAGGTTACCCAGATACCTCCATCCCTGCTGGCAGCTAGTTTGATATCGTCACCTTGTTGATTAGGGTCCTTAAATTGACAAACCTTCAGGATTTCAACATCATCAGGGCTTGCTTCGAAATATATTCTGTCAGTGTTCAGGTCCTTCGTTGAATTCCTCTCGGTCTTTGATAGTCCGTGAAGATCAGAAGTATTGTCAGAACCAGTAAAGGAATTTGGTTTTATATCGGACACACAGTCAGACCCATACGATTCTTCATCGGAAATGTGCCCAAGCAAGGTATCCATGTCAAGCTCCGAGGAGCTGCCTTCTGTCAAGATAAGACAAGCAGGAAAGTATACAGACGACTGACGTTTGACCTGTATAGCTTCATCTGCCATCACAAGTGATGTCTTGTAGTTTTCTAGACTACATTGATCCAGGGCTGCTCGTAGTTTATTTTGGTCCTCTTTAATTTGATCCTGACGGACCTTCATTGGTATCCTGATTTCCTCAACCCTCGTCTGAAGCGCTGATTTTGTTTTTGTCTTCCAGGATTCAATATCAGAGTGTAAACGTTGACTTCTCTTATCAATCTCATTGTTTAGATCATCGACGCGAGCGTTGAACTTGGTCTCTATTTCCAACTGATGTAAAAGTTCAGCACCAAGACTTTCCTCGATCTTACGCATTTCTATTTTCTTCTGATCAATCTCTGCTTGATGTCCATCAACTATTTTCTCTAGTGATATAAAGATATGTCCAGCGTGTTTCTCAGACACCATACCCTGAATACAGACAAACGTCCGACAGATTTGACACCAGGCGCTCACTAGTGCGGTGTGTCCTGGTTCGGTACATGATTTTGCTGACATAGGATGGGGAGTCGCACTATCCATTAGCTCTGACACGACCTACAAATAATAATCACTGTTACACCCTTCTAGTTATATATGAAGTAATACATGATTTTGGATACTGCTATATTATATGGACAGCCATTTCACAGTTATACACGATATTATTACATATTGCGGTCATCAATGCTAACAGTTGGCATGCATTGAAACGTCAAATACATGTTATTGCATCAAGAATATCCACAAAATAACCCGTATTTGAGTAGAAAGGAGTACCTACCTAGACTGGCTTCTCCCTGGGAATACCAATTCTGGAGACAAAATCCAAAAGCCCTATATCAGGATCACTACTGTAGCTATATCGGCCGACGGTAAATGTTGTTGTTATTTGGTAGAGAAGTACATGGATTCGTTATTGAACAATTCCTTGGAAGACCTATAGCAGTTAATTAACGAATTCCTGGTAAGGCCTATACCAGTTAATTAACGAATTCCATATAAGGCGATACCAGTATCACTACTGTTATGTGTATTAGTCATAATAAATATAAAAAAAAGTGGTACGATCACTACTGTTATGTGTATTGATTGTTATATATATATGGCACGAGTCAAAAAGTTGTCTTCCTTCGTCATTTGTGTTTCTAAGCTATATATATATATATAAGTTAAAAAGTTTAAGGTGAACCTTACGGACGAAAAATATGCATTTAAAAAGAATAAAAACACGACACAGCAGCTAGCGCTTTCGTCACGTCTAGGTGACTCTAGCTGCTGTGTCGTGTTTTTATTCTTTATATATATATATATATATATATAAAAGGGTTGTACCTTGTCATTGTTCTCTGTGGTCATGCCCTATTGCACACACTGGCACAGTGCATATATATCTGCATGTTATATAATACATTGAACGAATTTGGTGGGACCAGATAAAACAACTTTACAGATAATTTATGTCCTGTCTGAATCCGCTTCTATTTCAACTTTTCAGTAAAAGCAGCCCTGCTGAAGTTAGTTGACAGCTATATGTCGACAGGTAGTACATTTTGTTTTGGTAGACAAGTACATGCATTCGTTAATTAACTTTAGTAGTAATATGACACTAGCTGCAGTTAACGGGTGTTAGTTGAAGATATCACTACTATTTATAGGTGAGCGGTAGTTTTACGAGTAGCGGGGATATTATATGTTTTGTTAAGCCTATCAGGCAATCTATGTGTCCGTCCGTCCGACCTGTTTGTTTTGTAAAGCCTGTCTAGCAATCTGTGTCCATCCGTCCGACCTGTTTGTTTTGTTAAGCCTATCAGGCAATCTATGTGTCCATCCGCCCGACCCGTTTGTTTTGTTAAGCCTATCAGGCAATCTATGTGTCCATCCGTCCGACCTGTTTGTTTTGTTAAGCCTATCAGGCAATCTATATGTCCATCCGTCCGACTTGTTTGTTTTGTTAAGCCTGTCTAGCAATCTATGTGTCCATCCGCCCGACCTGTTTGTTTTGTTAAGCCTATCAGGCAATCTATGTGTCCATCCGTCCAACCTGTTTGTTTTGTTAAGCCTATCAGGCAATCTATGTGTCCATTCGTCCGACCTGTTTGTTTTGTTAAGCCTGTCTGGCAATCTATGTGTCCATCCGTCCGACCTGTTTGTTTTGTTAAGCCTATCAGGCAATCTATGTGTCCATTCGTCCGACCTGTTTTTAATTGTCTGGATTTGATAAAGGACATTTGCATAGGACAAACCGTTGATAATTTCCAAATTATCGGTCATTACAAATTATCGGTCATTAATGAAGGTCACCATGTAGAGTGTGACCTTCAAACCCTGGCGTTTTGAGGAAACATCATATATATGATTGCAATAAAGATACCTCGAAGACTCGTTTGGATTAAACTAATATAAGTTGTTCTGCAATTGTTAAAGGTCATAGGACTTCTTGTAATGATATTGGTAATGTCTCCTATCTTCCCAGAAGATAATTAAGTTAGAAAAGTTGTGATGTAATTGATCAAAAAGGGACCGAACGGCAAGCTAATATCCATTCAACCAATCCGCCATTTTGTATTACGTCTTGGTTGCAGCCAGTCAAAAGTCAGAACTTAAATATACAGTTATGGGATAATTGCAGTTGGTGATATGCAGAGAAAAGCGTACCTATCGATGTTCAGTTGATAAGTCTCATGATGAAATCACTAGCATTTTTCTGTTGGTGTCGTGTCATACTGCCTTACACCAATCACATATATTCAGTAAGTATATTATATATATGAACGGTGAGCCAAATCAACAGTGGCATGCGTGGTAAAACATGATTACAATGTATGTCTTATATGGGGATGTAATATAGAATCAGTTACATTGTTTCCCCGTAATTATGGATGAAACGGAGTACGATTCTGCTGACATATATGATATAATGTACCTGTATAATTTTAACCCGTCATTTTTGCCATCCATTTCATTATTTTATGATGGGATTATGGTTATCTTCGAGTATGCGGTTCGTATGGAAATCTGAGAATGTTTTATCGGTGCTCTTTGTGCCTGCTGCCCCAATTGCATAATATCGTAAGAGGCGACTAAATTTGGGATATTATCTTTTCTCTTTTGTTTTTCTGAGGGTTTGCCCATGCGAGAAAGGATTTGGGTTCTGTTCCCTGGCCGAGACATATCAGTCTTTAAAAGTGGTAGTTACTTCTTCCTGCTTAGCGCGCAGCATTTTGAGAGTGGGGCGACTGGTTTGCCCGTTGTCAGTATAATGTGACCGGGTGGGGTGTCCTTCTGGGTGTTTTAGGCAGTCCACTTCAGTGAGGTAGCACTATAAATCGGCAAAACTTCCGGCCTATCATAAGGAGACTTCATACAAACATACCACACCTTCAGAAAACACACATACGCAACCACCACAGGCATGCATATTGCACGCACGGGAGGCCGTCCTTAAATGACCTTAGCTTTTAAAAGACGTTAAACAAATAAAACCAAACCAAAACCTTTTTATGCAACTGTGATACAACAAGCACAGAGAAATCAATAATAACGCCACATACTTTAGATGTCATGCCATATGGTAACGCGACAATATTTTGTTTGTCAAAGTGAAATGATAAGGTGTTTCTATGTCTTATGTAGAATGATTCAGACCAAATAAATTATTCAAAATAGTTTCATATATATATAATGTATAGTTAAATGATACAAGTTTGTTACAAGTTTTTGATATCTCTTAGTCCAATTAATCAATTCACAGTTACAGTTTTGACGCCATTCATTTCTTCTAATGATTAAATATCGCCGAACCAACATCACATTAGAACAATACTATACTCGTTTTGTCATTTGCTATTAAAAGTTTACACCGTCTCCTTAGTATTTGCCATTACGGATTGACAATGGTTTATTTTGAGATTTGTCTGTTTCTTTGAGGCAATTATGAAATCTGCATGAAACACTAAAAAGAAACCTAGCACTTTACTGTTAATGGAATTACCGCTAATGTAATAGGAAAGCTAAACACACATTTTAAATAAGATATGAATTAAGGAGGTCGATGAATTTTAATTTCACAGCCGATGTGATGAAAGTTTTATTATTTCAAGACTTGATCAGCAAACACACTTTCGAGACGAATTCCATAAAATCTCATATGAAATGAAAACAAGATACCTAACACAAAACTCAGAAAACCTGCAATTTGACAGGTTTATAGTCTAATGTGGAGGACGAAACCAAACGGAGAAATAAAAATGAAATACACTCCAGGATATACTACATTATAGTGACATGAAAAAAAAAATTACATAGTCACAGAAAAAAGGCAACTAACAATGGGCACGACGGCGGATCCATCAAATCGGACAAATGATCACCAATGAAACCGGAGAAGAGGTGTTTTACACGATGGCAGCAATGGCGTGCATTGTAGATTTAGAACCGATCCGAACACAAATGATGATGGCCATTACAGGATTATTCATTAAAGCTTAGCTAAATCCCACTCTTGAAACTTGAGAAGATGGTTGAAATGTGAAAAGTCGCATGAAATATATTTTCTGGCTACGTCTAGGCCATCCTGATCTTTCGGATCAGATGACCTAAACCATGTCACTGTTATTAATGCAGGTCCCCCGTTGACTGATAAATGACTGGACCATGACAATAACTCCCTAAATATGTAGACATTCTATTTACCGCCGATTGGCTTGGTTCTGCATATTTACGTCATATCAAAATAGGACAGTCACCACAGAAAACAGAGTTTGTATTAAAGCCATTGAGCTGCAATAATTCAAAATTTGAAGCTATAAAAAATGGCTAATACATGTTAACTAACCCAGTCTTTCACCCGTTGAACATTAAGTCCCTGTTCACAATACTGTCAGGTTTGAAATGATAATTTGATCCAAGTGGTCTTAATCTGATTTATTTTTACGATGAAAGCGCAACTGTGCCTGGTGGATAACTCCGTCTCTGCAGGCGACCCAGAACTGATCCTTAACGTCGAATACTGCACAACTCATGTCATTCAACATGACGGTGTCATGCATGTTCCAGAAGGGTTGTCCCATTTTGTCAAATACAGCAATTTCCTTGTTGCCTTGGTCCAATACAAATAGATCTCCTTCTGAAGTGACAGTTATACTGACGGGTTGGAACTTCACCATCGCTTCTTCTTTTCCAGTGTCACTGTCAAGCTCACTTGTCCAGGTTTTCTTGAATGCCCCCTCTGTATCCAACGTTATCAGTGTTTTATCATCAATGACCAGCACGTCTCCCGTTGGTTCCACCTCCAGCACTTTTCTTGGTCTGTAGAAAATTTCCTTCTGGTCCCCATCCAAACGAATGCTCTGCAGACTGTTTCCGGTAGGTGAAAACTTGACGATTTCAGCATAGTCCATTCCTTGCAGGCAAACTAACATATCATCCGCAGACGTGATGCCGATTCCAAAGGTCACACGGTGTTCTGTTCTTACAAGAGTTTTCCAGTTGAAATAGGTTTTCTTTTTTTATCTTAAATCCATTGTGCACTGATGCAAAAAGTTCATTTTTACTGTTGACGTCTATGTCATATATATCAAAGTCAGTCAAAACTTTCCGCCTACAATTGCCTTCGTCGTCGAAATGTTTAATGCATCTTTGTCCGGTACAGGTTACCCAGATGCCTCCATCCCTGCTGGCAGCTAGTTTGATCTCTTCTTCTTGTTGGTTGGGGTTCTTAAACTGGCAGTGTTTCAGGATTTCAACATCATCAAGATGTACCGGTAGGTCGCAATAAATTCTCTCATGCTTCAGTTCCTCCATAAAATTACTCTCGGTCTCTGATAGTCCGTGAAGATCAGAAGTATCATCAGAACCAGAAGAGGAAAATGGTTTTGCATAAGACACACAGTCGGACCCATACGATTCTTCATCAGAAATGTGTCCAAGCAAGGTATCCATGTCCAGCTCCGTGGAGTTGACTTCTGTCAAGATAAGACAAGCAGGAATGTATACAGACGACTGACGTTTGACCTGTATAGCTTCATCTGCTTTGTAGTTTTCTAGACTACATTGATCCAGGGCTGCTCGTAGTTTATTTTGGTCCTCTTTAATTTGATCCTGACGGACCTTCATTGATATCCTGATTTCGTCAACCCTCGTCTGAAGCGCTGATTTTGTTTTTGTCTTCCAGGATTCAATTTCAGAGTGTAAACGTTGACTTCTCTTATCAATCTCATTGTTTAGATCATCCACGCGAGCGTTGAACTTGGTTTCTATTTCCAACTGTTGTACGAGATCAGCACCAAAACTTTCCTCAATCTTGCGCAGTTCTATTTTCCTTTGCTCAATCCTTGCTCCAAATTCTCCAGCTCTTTTCTCCAGTGATATAAAGATATGTCCAGCGTGTTTCTCGGACACCATACCCTGAATACAGACAAACGTCTGACAGGTTTGACACCAGGCGCTCACTAGGTCGGTGTGTCCTGGTTCGGTACATGGTGTTGCTGACACGGGACGGGGAGTGGCACTATCCATTGGCTCTGACACAACCTACAAATAGTAATAATTGTTACACCCTTCTTTTGCTGTATACGCAACTATGTGTCACATATCTTGTCGCGCTCAATAATGCATATTTTCAAACCCAGTAATGTTTTTATATTATCAATGTTTTAACATACATGTATCGCATTTATCGATTATAATCGATTATTATCGTGATTTCATTTCATGGCGGAGTTAAGAAATAATACTTACTTAGACTTGCATGTTCACGGAAATTAAATTTCATAGATGAATTCTTTGTGAATTACTAGATAAGCACAACACCTGCCTAAAACTACGACGGCCCATATACGCCTGGACAAATACACATAAGCAATTGATGTTTGTCCGAGGTTTCCAGAAAAATGTGGGCAAGAAACTGCAGATGCAGTTGTTTTTTGCCAAGTGTCGGACACATTTCATCGTCAGATTTTGCTTTGCTTTTTGTTTATTTCGACAACGCAGTGTTGGCCCGTAACCGCCTTGGCACATTTCGAGCTTTGCTCAGATAATTAGCATACCATTTGATAACTCCCGACTGCCTGATGAAGCACAGGTGGCCCATTGAGATCATGAATGCAATTTGTAATTGTTTCGCCCCTCCCACATATTAGATATATTACCTTTCTGCGCTTAGAGTCCGAACAAAAGACACGCGTTCCCCCCCCCCCCCCCCCCCCCCGGTATTTTATTATTTTGTGAAAGGCCTTACTAGTGTGACAAACATTCAAAAAATATGTACATGTATAGTTCTTTTTGACCACATTTTGAATATATAGCTTATGCTAAAATTGTTTGTTAAACTTGTTCTTACACACAAAACAATTTATGTATGTAGACTAAAATTCTGAAATAATATTTTAATTATAACGTTAACTGTGTTAATGTTCTACATCACGTATATCAATTACGATTTCAGAAGACAGGATTACATATATGTGTAGCAATCTGTTCATATCATCTGGCTATATGCATGTCTCCTCCCCTTAACCTTTGTACCTTATGGTTTTACCCACACATTACACCTAAGCTTACAAGGTCAAGTGGGCTGTCTCAATGGGCCACCTGCGCCACATCAGGTAGTCAGGAGTTATCAAATGGTTTGTTAATTACCTGAACAAAGCTCGAAATGTGCCAAGGCGGTTACGGGCCAACACTGCGTTGTCGAAATAAACAAAAAGCAAAGCAAAATCTGACGATGAAATGTGTCAGACACTTGGCAAAAAACAACTGCATATGCAGTTTTTTGACCACATTTTTCTGGAAACCACGGACAAACATCAATTGCTTATGTGTATATTGTCCAGGCGTATATGGGCCGTCGTATAAAACAGATATTTCGACAGTGTCATGTAGCCTGTGGTTTACCTCTGTAGCCATACCCAATTGTATACTCTAGCATAGTGATATTGATTTATCTGTCATTCCACGATTTATTAGCATTTTGAAGTATATTAATGAACCTGATTGAGCATAGATAAAAACAACTATAAGTATGTTCTACGTCTCTGTCGCTACTCTACAACTCTAGAACTTTTCAGTGTCTATAGACTGTTTGATCAGGCGACAGTTTAGATTTACAACCACTAACGGCTATAACAACAACTAATGTCTATAATTCATACTAATGTTTGTAAATATCACTAATGTCTATAACTACTAATAATGTCTTTAACCACCACGTAATGTCTATAACTATCACTGATGTCTATAACTACCACTACTGTCTATAACTACCACTAATGTATATAACTACCATTGATGTCTATAACTACCACTGATGTCTATAACTACCACTAATGTCTATAACTACCACTGATGTCTATAACCACCACTAAATGTCTATAACCACCACTAAATGTCTATAACTACCACTAAATGTCTAAAACTACCGCTAATGTCTATAACTACCACTACTGTCTATAACTACCACTAATGTCTATAACTACCCCTAATGTCTATAACTACCACTAATGTCTATAACTACCACTGATGTCTATAACTACCACTACTGTCTATATAGACTACCACTGATGTCTATAATTACTACTACTGTCTATAACTACCACTAATGTCTATAACTACCCCTGATGTCTATAACTACCACTACTGTCTATAACTACCACTAATGTCTATAACTACCATTGATGTCTATAATTACTACTACTGTCTATAACTACCACTACTGTCTATAACCACCACTGATGTCTATAACTACCACTAATGTCTATAACTACCGCTGTCTATAACTACCACTACTGTCTATAATTACTACTACTGTCTATAACCACGACTAATGTCTATAACTACCACTGATGTCTATAATTACTACTAATGTCTATAACTACCACTGATGTCTATAACTACCACTAATGTCTATAACTACCACTAATGTCTATAACTACCACTAAATGTCTATAACTACCCCTGATGTCTATAACTACCACTAATGTCTATAACTACCACTAATGTCTATAACTACCCCTGATGTCTATATCTACCACTAATGTCTATAACTACTACTAATGTCTATAACTACCACTGATGTCTATAACTACCACTACTGTCTAAAACTACCACTACTGTCTATAACTACCACTTATGGTCTATAACTACCCCTGATGTCTATAACTACCACTAATGTCTGTAACTACCACTACTGTCTATAACTACCACTAATGTCTATAACTATCACTAATGTCTATAACTACTACATTGATGTCTATAATTACTACTACTGTCTATAACTACCACTGATGTCTATAACTACCACTAATGTCTATAACTACCACTGATGTCTATAACTACCACTAATGTCTATATAGACTACCACTGATGTCTATAATTACTACTACTGTCTATAACCACGACTAATGTCTATAACTACCACTAAATGTCTATAACCACCACTAATGTCTATAACTACCACTAATGTCTATAACTACCACTGATGTCTATAACTACCACTGATGTCTATAACTACCACTAATGTCTATAACTACCACTGATGTCTATAACTACCACTACTGTCTATAACTACCACTTATGGTCTATAACTACCACTAATGGTATATAACTACCACTAATGTCTATAGCTTCAACTAATGTCTATAACTACCACTAATGTCTATAACTACCACTAATGTCTATAACTACCACTGATGTCTATAACTACCACTGATGTCTATAACTACCACTACTGTCTAAAACTACCACTACTGTCTATAACTACCACTTATGGTCTATAACTACCCCTGATGTCTATAACTACCACTAATGTCTATAACTACCACTAATGTCTATAACTACCACTACTGTCTATAACTACCACTAATGTCTATAACTATCACTAATGTCTATAACTACTACAAATGTCTATAATTACTACTACTGTCTATAACTACCACTGATGTCTATAACTACCACTAATGTCTATAACTACTACAAATGTCTATAATTACTACTACTGTCTATAACTACCACTGATGTCTATAACTACCACTAATGTCTATAACTACTACAAATGTCTATAACTACCACTAATGTCTATAACTACCCCTGATGTCTATAACTACCACTGATGTCTATAACTACCACTAATGTCTATAACTACCACTACTGTCTATATAGACTACCACTGATGTCTATACTTACTACTACTGTCTATAACTACCACTAATGTCTATAACTACCTCTAATGTCTATATAGACTACCACTGATGTTTATAATTACTACTACTGTCTATAACTACCACTTATGGCTATAACTACAACTAAATGTCTAAAACTACCACTAATGTCTATAACTACCACTAATGTCTATAACTACCACTGATGTCTATAACTACCACTGATGTCTATAACTACCACTAATGTCTATAACTACCACTGATGTCTATAACTACCACTACTGTCTATAACTACCACTTATGGTCTATAACTACCACTTATGGTATATAACTACCACTAATGTCTATAGCTTCAACTAATGTCTATAACTACCACTAATGTATATAACTACCACTAATGTCTATAACTACCACTGATGTCTATAACTACCACTACTGTCTATAACTACCACTAATGTATATAACTACCACTGATGTCTATAACTACCACTGATGTCTATAACTACCACTAATGTCTATAACTACCACTGATGTCTAAAACTACCACTAATGTCTATAATTACTACTACTGTCTATAACTACCACTAAATGTCTATAACTACCACTTATGTCTATAACTACCACTAATGTCTATAACTACCACTACTGTCTATAACTACCACTACTGTCTATAACTACCACTAATGTCTATAACTACCACTAATGTATATAACTACCACTACTGTCTATAACTACCACTGATGTCTATAACTACCACTAATGTCTATAACTACCACTAATGTCTATAACTACCACTACTGTCTATAACTACCAATAATGTCTATAGCTACAACTAATGTCTATAACCACCACTAATGTCTATAACTACCACTACTGTCTATAACTACAACTAATGTCTATAACTACCACTACTGTCTATAACTACCACTACTGTGTATAACTACCACTACTGTCTATAACTACAACTAATGTATATAACTACCACTGATGTATATAACTACCACTACTGTCTATAACTACAACTAATGTCTATAACTACCACTACTGTCTATAACTACCACTACTGTCTTAACTACCACTAATGTCTATAACTACCACTAATGGTCTATAACTACCACTAATGGTCTATAACTACCACTAATGTCTATAATTACTACTACTGTCTATAACTACCACTAATGTCTATAACTACCACTGATGTCTATAACTACCACTTATGTCTATAACTACCACTTATGTCTATAACTACCACTACTGTCTATAACTACCACTAATGTCTATAACTATCACTACTGTCTACAGCTACCACTACTGTCTATAACTACCACTACTGTCTATAACTACCACTAAATGTCTATAACTACTACTGATGTCTATAACTACCACTACTGTCTATAACTACCACTACTGTCTATAACTACCACTACTGTCTATAACTACCACTAATGGTCTATAACTACCACTAATGTCTATAACTACTACTTATGTATATAACTACCACTACTGTCTATAGCTACCACTAAATGTCTATAACTACCACTAATGTCTATAACTACCACTGATGTCTATAACTACCACTGATGTCTATAATTACTGCTGTCTATAACTACCACTAATGTCTATATCTACTACTAATGTCTATAACTACCACTAAATGTCTATAACTACCACTAATGTCTATAACCACCATTGATGTCTATAACTACCACTAATGTCTATAACTAACACTTATGTCTATAAATACCACTGATGTCTATAACTACCACTAATGTCTATAACTAACACTAATGTCTATAACTACCGCTGTCTATAACTACCACTAATGTCTATATCTTCTACTGATGTCTATAACTACCACTACTGCCTAAAACTACCACTAATGGTCTATAACTACCACTGATGTCTTTAACTACCAATTATGTACTAATGCTTAATTGTTTATAACTATTTTAACTACCATTAATGTCTATGACAAGCAGTCTCTTACTACCACTAATTCTTATAAAATACCACTAATGTCTATAACTAACACCAAGGTCTATAACTACCACTAATGGCCTATAACTACCACTAATGATCTATAACTACCACTGATGTCTTTAACTACCAATTATGTACTAATGCTTAATTGTTTATAACTATCTTTAACTACCATTAATGTCTATGACAAGCAGTCTCTTACTACCACTAATGTTTATAAAATACCACTAATGTCTATAACTAACACCGAGGTCTATAACTACCACTAATGTCTATAGCTACAGTACCAGTAACATTTATAACTACAACCAATGTTAATTGTAATTTCTACTTGACCAGAGAAGGAAGGAAATTACAACTGGAACAATGAAGAGACAAGAAAACTAAGGTATATACATATGGATTTGTTATCAACGCTCAGCCATGTTTGTTACATAACACTATATCACAATGCACATAACAGTGAATTCAGAGGATACATATGTGGGCGTCTATGAGTATTTTCTCTTTACAAGTTTGTAATTTATGGCTTCCCTATATATCACACCACTCTTAACTTAGTTTGTATCTGACTTTTAAATGCACCCAACACTACATCTGACAGACATTTTCTTGGCAAATGAAGTTGTCATTTATCATGGAGCAATGTTGATCTCATACCAAACCAAATTATATTAGATATTTGATATGTTTACCCTGAGAAGGGCGAGTGGCTGGTGTGTCTGGTGTTCGGTAAACACTCAGTGGAGTGTACTTACTATTGCATGTTCATACCGTGTATAACTCGAGTCATTTGTGAAATTATTTACTAGTAATCCAAGCAGGTATGTTTGTTGTTATATCAAAATCACAAATAAAATCTGTTATGATACAAACGCAGTGGTCAAGTTTGAAAAGTGGAATATTTACTGCAACAGACATAGTACAACAGCTAAACAGAATGGCACCAGGTCATTCTGACCCATCAAGTCAGATGACATAATCTTTTGAGGGGCTCACCAGGTATCTTGAACTTCAGCTTTCTACTATATTAAAATGGTGGTTCAGTCTTTGACTCTTTAACTTTGACTGATGACTGCCAACATTTAATCAGATACAGAAATTGTAATCACACTAATATGATGTAATTATGAATTTAATTTTTGATGGGTGTGCAAGATATCTTAAACACAAGTCTTTTTTTGTACCCTCACATAGTAAGGGGACCCCTTGTTACTGTGATGACTGTACATTCATCTGTTGCTAACAATTTTCATAATCTCCAACAGTTCTAAAAGTCTCTAACTGTAGGCGCGAGTCATGAATTGCCTTCCTTCTTCACTTCTGTTTCTGTATGATAAACAATGAGATATGTGCAAATGTTGTTTTATTAGATGAATTTACATTGTAAGCGGTATATAATGCATGCAACATTACAAAAAAACACAAAACATACCTATCCATAACACACGCTGTAACACAAATACATTTTACCTATCAATATTCACAATACTGTACCAAATACACAAATCCATTCACACCTATCACAGACTTTTGTGTCTTGCAGATTGGCATAAAGTAACATTAGAGGCATGGACCTCAGGGAATGGCATAGCATAATATTTGAGGTTTGGACTGTAGAGAATGGTAGTATAAAGTAATGTTTAGGTTTGGACTGAGAGAACGACATCAAGTATAATGTTAAGGTTTGGACTGAGAGAATGGTATTAAGTAATGTTTAGGTTTGGACTGAGAGAATGGTATAAAGTAATGTTTAAGTTTGGACTGTAGATAATGGTATTAAGTAATGTTTAAGTTTGGACTGTAGAGAATGGTATTAAGTAATGTTTAAGTTTGGACTGAGAGAATGGTATAAAGTAATGTTTAGGTTTGGACTGTAGATAATGGTATAAAGTAATGTTTAGGTTTGGACTCGGATAATGGTATAAAGTAATGTTTAGGTTTGGACTGTAGATAATGGTATTAAGTAATGTTTAGGTTTGGACTCGGATAATGGTATAAAGTAATGTTTAGGTTTGGACTGAGAGAATGGTATAAAGTAATGTTTAAGTTTGGACTGTAGATAATGGTATAAAGTAATGTTTAGGTTTGGACTGTAGATAATGGTATAAAGTAAGGTTTAGGTTTGGACTGTAGATAATGGTATAAAGTAATGTTTAGGTTTGGACTCGGATAATGGTATAAAGTAAGGTTTAGGTTTGGACTGTAGATAATGGTATAAAGTAAGGTTTAGGTTTGGACTGTAGATAATGGTATTAAGTAATGTTTAGGTTTGGACTGTAGATAATGGTATAAAGTAATGTTTAGGTTTGGACTGAGAGAATGGTATAAAGTAATGTTTAAGTTTGGACTGTAGATAATGGTATAAAGTAATGTTTAGGTTTGGACTGTAGATAATGGTATAAAGTAATGTTTAGGTTTGGACTGTAGATAATGGTATTAAGTAATGTTTAGGTTTGGACTGTAGATAATGGTATAAAGTAATGTTTAGGTTTGGACTGTAGATAATGGTATAAAGTAATGTTTAGGTTTGGACTGAGAGAATGGTATAAAGTAATGTTTAAGTTTGGACTGTAGATAATGGTATAAAGTAATGTTTAGGTTTGGACTGTAGATAATGGTATAAAGTAATGTTTAGGTTTGGACTGTAGATAATGGTATAAAGTAAGGTTTAGGTTTGGACTGTAGATAATGGTATTAAGTAATGTTTAGGTTTGGACTGTAGATAATGGTATAAAGTAATGTTTAGGTTTGGACTGAGAGAATGGTATAAAGTAATGTTTAAGTTTGGACTGTAGATAATGGTATAAAGTAATGTTTAGGTTTGGACTGTAGATAATGGTATAAAGTAATGTTTAGGTTTGGACTGTAGATAATGGTATAAAGTAATGTTTAGGTTTGGACTGTAGATAATGGTATAAAGTAATGTTTAGGTTTGGACTGTAGATAATGGTATAAAGTAATGTTTAGGTTTGGACTGTAGATAATGGTATAAAGTAATGTTTAGGTTTGGACTCGGATAATGGTATAAAGTAATGTTTAGGTTTGGACTGTAGATAATGGTATAAAGTAATGTTTAGGTTTGGACTCGGATAATGGTATAAAGTAATGTTTAGGTTTGGACTGAGAGAATGGTATAAAGTAATGTTTAGGTTTGGACTGTAGATAATGGTATAAAGTAATGTTTAAGTTTGGACTGAGAGAATGGTATAAAGTAATGTTTAAGTTTGGACTGTAGATAATGGTATAAAGTAATGTTTAGGTTTGGACTGTAGATAATGGTATAAAGTAAGGTTTAGGTTTGGACTGTAGATAATGGTATAAAGTAATGTTTAGGTTTGGACTCGGATAATGGTATAAAGTAAGGTTTAGGTTTGGACTGTAGATAATGGTATAAAGTAATGTTTAGGTTTGGACTGAGAGAATGGTATAAAGTAATGTTTAGGTTTGGACTGTAGATAATGGTATAAAGTAATGTTTAGGTTTGGACTGTAGATAATGGTATAAAGTAATGTTTAGGTTTGGACTGAGAGAATGGTATAAAGTAATGTTTAAGTTTGGACTGTAGATAATGGTATGAAGTAATGTTTAGGTTTGGACTGAGAGAATGGTATAAAGTAAGGTTTAGGTTTGGACTGTAGATAATGGTATGAAGTAATGTTTAGGTTTGGACTGAGAGAATGGTATAAAGTAAGGTTTAGGTTTGGACTGTAGATAATGGTATAAAGTAATGTTTAGGTTTGGACTGTAGATAATGGTATAAAGTAAGGTTTAGGTTTGGACTGTAGATAATGGTATGAAGTAATGTTTAGGTTTGGACTGTAGATAATGGTATAAAGTAATGTTTAGGTTTGGACTGTAGATAATGGTATAAAGTAATGTTTAAGTTTGGACTGAGAGAATGGTATAAAGTAATGTTTAAGTTTGGACTGTAGATAATGGTATAAAGTAATGTTTAGGTTTGGACTGAGAGAATGGTATGAAGTAATGTTTAGGTTTGGACTGTAGATAATGGTATAAAGTAAGGTTTAGGTTTGGACTGTAGATAATGGTATAAAGTAATGTTTAGGTTTGGACTCGGATAATGGTATAAAGTAAGGTTTAGGTTTGGACTGTAGATAATGGTATAAAGTAATGTTTAGGTTTGGACTGAGAGAATGGTATAAAGTAATGTTTAGGTTTGGACTGTAGATAATGGTATAAAGTAATGTTTAGGTTTGGACTGTAGATAATGGTATAAAGTAATGTTTAGGTTTGGACTGAGAGAATGGTATAAAGTAATGTTTAAGTTTGGACTGTAGATAATGGTATAAAGTAATGTTTAGGTTTGGACTCGGATAATGGTATAAAGTAATGTTTAGGTTTGGACTGTAGATAATGGTATAAAGTAATGTTTAGGTTTGGACTTTAGAGAATGGTATTAAGTAATGTTTAGGTTTGGACTGTAGAGAATGGTATAAAGTAATGTTTAGGTTTTGACTGAGAGAATGGTATAAAGTAATGTTTAGGTTTGGACTGTAGATAATGGTATAAAGTAATGTTTAGGTTTGGACTCGGATAATGGTATAAAGTAAGGTTTAGGTTTGGACTGTAGATAATGGTATAAAGTAAGGTTTAGGTTTGGACTGTAGATAATGGTATAAAGTAATGTTTAGGTTTGGACTCGGATAATGGTATAAAGTAATGTTTAGGTTTGGACTGTAGATAATGGTATAAAGTAATGTTTAGGTTTGGACTGAGAGAATGGTATAAAGTAATGTTTAAGTTTGGACTGTAGATAATGGTATAAAGTAATGTTTAGGTTTGGACTGAGAGAATGGTATAAAGTAATGTTTAGGTTTGGACTGTAGATAATGGTATAAAGTAAGGTTTAGGTTTTGACTCAGAGAATGGTATAAAGTAATGTTTAAGTTTGGACTGTAGATAATGGTATTAAGTAATGTTTAGGTTTGGACTGAGAGAATGGTATAAAGTAATGTTTAGGTTTGGACTGTAGATAATGGTATGAAGTAATGTTTAGGTTTGGACTGTAGATAATGGTATAAAGTAATGTTAAGGTTTGGACTGAGAGAATGGTATAAAGTAATGTTTAAGTTTGGACTGTAGATAATGGTATAATGTAATGTTTAGGTTTGGACTGTAGATAATGGTATAAAGTAATGTTTAGGTTTGGACTGTAGATAATGGTATAAAGTAATGTTTAGGTTTGGACTCGGATAATGGTATAAAGTAATGTTTAGGTTTGGACTGTAGATAATGGTATAAAGTAATGTTTAGGTTTGGACTGTAGATAATGATATAAAGTAATGTTTAGGTTTGGACTGTAGATAATGGTATAAAGTAATGTTTTAGGCTTACACTTCAGAGAATGACATAAATTATAATGTTTTAGGTTTTGCCTGCAGAGAATAGCATAAAGTATAATGTTTTAGGTTTGGACTGCAGAGAAAGGCATAACGTAACATTTTAGGTTAGGACTTCAGTGAATGGCATAAAGTATAATATTTTAGGTTTGGACTAAGGGAGACAAGATTTCTTCATTTAAAACCACTTAAATATGGACAACTGTTCTGCAGACATACATCACTTAATAATGTTACAATCCATACATATATTTGTTAACATTATGGATATTTAAAAAATCATCACATGATAGTATTAAAGAGTTAAGAGTAAAAACGTTCACGTCATGTTTGAACACAGTTTGGTAGTAGTAGTGGTACCTAGAGGTAGTTGAAATCATTTAGAACTTAAATCAGGAAGTACACTCTGTATATTAAGGATCTAAAATGAGCTTCTGTTCTATACATGACATTTCTCGAAACATTATACCAGTACATATTTTCTATGACCAGCGACAATCGTCAAGTCTTCTACATTATCTACTACTGAAATGTTCATGTGTACTTACTTTCGTCGTTTGAAGCTTTCAAATTATCACATAGGTACAAACTTTGATGGTTAGCCCATGTATAGAGGATATAAATAATAGCAACAATATTCTTTGTATCGATATTTATGGTTCCATAGCAACCATGAAAGAAATGAAATTTATACACAACAACTATATCCTTTTCAATTTGATATTGAAGACAGAGGCGGCACATTTGTTGTCATTAATATGACTTATGTATCATTGCTGAGCCTGACATCATCTTCACAGGAACTTGGCACAACTTTCCAACTCCATATATGTGTAGTATACTTATAATACACTCATTCGTACCATGGGAATATGCCAAATCCCTGTGTTCATGTGTATTGTCTTCAACATGACCTCCCAACACTGTAAGTCAATGATTTCATATCTACTCTCTTTCTTTTGACATATCAATTGACTAATGTGTTATACATGTTATGAACAAAACAGAACAGAACAGCAGTGATAAAGTGATTTAAGATACAGGGATCAGCGTTCCTCTCTACTATTTGTAGAAACCTGAAAATCCTCTCCTTTATAAAACTTCTAGAGTCGAGCAGCAAATGAAAATAAATGTCTAGCTTAAATCTGCACATTCAACATACACAAAGACTCCTTGTGAGTATGTGTAAATTTTCACATATCTGCGACAGGTTAGCTCACACAGGTCAAAATCTGCATGCTCAGTCTCTAAGTAACACAAGAGCTACGGATGGCCAACATGTAATGTATGGAGCTATTTCACATTCCTTCCAGGAATTCTTCACAATTCTTTCAGTGTAAGAACTCATTTCACATATTAGTACTCATGGATTTCTTGGATTTCTTTCAGTGTGTGAACTCATTTCACATACAAATGACTTGAAGTCCACATTTCCAAACAACCTCTTCAGTGCACATGCCTAATCCCCCTGCCAACCAGGGTTTTATTGAGATTTCATGACCACTTATGGATCTTGACCTGTTTTTCAGTGAGAGCCGCAACATAATCATGTTGGTTACTGCGTACAGCACAAATATCCACCACTACCCCACCAGTGTGAAGTCTCTGGCTCATCTGACTGGTCCCACAATCCCACACATGCATCTGTGGGTAAAGTAATATACAGATATAAGATTTTTTACCTTGTAATATACATGAACTCAATTATTGACCTTGTAAAATACAATACTCTACAGGCAGATATTTTGTAAAAGCTTACCTTGTAAAATCATACACAATTGTTTACCTTGTAAAATACCATAATATAAAGGTAGATATTTTGTAAAAGTTCACCTTGTAAAATCATAGAGTATACGATGGTAAAGTATAATATTATACAGAAATATTGAACACCTTCCTTCAATATAATCAAGGGCCTAGATCGCCGGACCCCGGATCGCCGGACTCATGTCTGTGACGTCACAGAAGGTTCGGTCTACCTTAAACACCTTCCTTCAGTCCCCTAAACTCATCACATTAAAGAACTGGTATTGGATTGGAGAAGGTTTCTCCTATGGACATATAAGAGCCAACAGTTGTCCCTTGTGTGGAGATAGACATTAGATTAATCACCACAGGCAAATTCTTCTCCTGGGCACACTAAAGGAGGGATGGTGACTCCAGGTTGGGGGAGAGGGATAGGAGTCAGCTATTGACCTCAGGGTGGAAGAGAGGTATGAGTTACTTACTGGAGAAGAGACGTCCTCTCCGGCATACACATGGAGTCAGCTTATGTAACCATGGTGGGGGAGAGGGATGAGGTAACTTACTGAAGGAGAGGCCTCCTCCCCAGCACACACAGGAAGTCAGCTACTGTCCTTGGGGTGGGGGAGAGGGATGAGGTAACTTACTGAAGGAGAGGCCTCCTCCCCAGCACACACAGGAAGTCAGCTACTGTCCTTGGGGTGGGGGAGAGGGATGAGGTAACTTACTGAAGGAGAGGCCTCCTCCCCAGCACACACAGGAAGTCAGCTACTGTCCTTGGGGTGGGGGAGAGGGATGAGGTAACTTACTGAAGGAGAGGCCTCCCCAGCGCACACAGGAAGTCAGCTACTGTCCTTGGGGGTGGGGGAGAGGGATGGGGTTAGCTACTGGAGAAGAGGCCTCCCCAGTGCACACAGGAAGTCAGCTATTGTCCTCGGGATGGGGGAGAGGGATGAGGTAACTCATTGAAGAGAGACCTCTCCAGTGCACACACAGAGTCAGCTATTGACCCCGGGATGGGGAGGGGGATGGGGAGAGGGATCGGGTAACTTATTGGAGAAGATGTTTCTCCCCCTCCCAAGCGCACACATAGGGTCGACTATTGTCCCTGGGATGGGGTTTAGGGATGGGATTACTTACTGCAGAAGAGGCCTCCTCCCCGGCACATACAAGAAGTCGGCTATTGTCCCCGGGGTGGGGGAGTAGGAGGGAGTTGGATAGCATGGCCTGAGTCCGTCCTCCATGGAATGTTTGGATTATGTTACAGGTACACACCGAGTCAGTGCTGGAGTTGAGAGTGGTTGATGACATCTCACACATCTGTAAACAAAATAATCATCATGTTCCAGCCTTAGTAAGAAAATATCCCAGTCTTCAGATTAGATATCTTTTATTTTTAGATATGTTACAGTGTACTGTCTTAAAAACAACATATTCTCCATAACCACATGTTAAAAAACTGCTTTAGTCGTATTTTCGGTGATGAATATTTAAAAGAGTACCGTGTATATAATTTTCAGATCTGTAGTACTTTTAACACATTATCAGAGTGATGTCCCTGATTGACATAAATTTAAGACAATAGATTTCCCAATACAATATTTACTTTTGATTCTTTTTTATTTAAAATATTCTCATAAAATACAGTCATAATAGTCAACATCCTGTGACACTTATAATGTTAAACAAAACAAAGTCAGAAACAATTCGCTCACAGTAAGGAGCTGTGAATAAATTCCTTCACAGATGGAACAGAAACAGTAGCTTCAATACCAGGGTTGTAAGGATGAGAGTGTGGACATCATCTCTTACAATACAATAATCTCTCTATAGAATACTAAAGCTTTCAAATCAATCAAATGTAGGCATTTCCTTATAGGTTATCATCTTATATCTGAAATAATACGGGATTTTAACAAAGCTTTTTTTTTTATATTATACCTGTTTTGTATACATACCTGATGTCGAGTGGTTGGGTACTTAGAATTAGGTTTGAAACTTGCGAGCAGGTTTCTGGTGGTTGGCTCAAAACACAGACTTGACAAGGTCCCTACAACAACAATCACAGCATACAGACAAGATCCCTACAACAATCACAACATACAGACAAGGTCCCTACAACAATCACAACATACAGACTAGACAAGGTCCCTACAACAATCACAACAAACAGACAGGGTCTCTACAACAATCACAACATACAGACAAGGTCCCTACAACAATCACAACATACAGACAAGGTCCCTACAACAATCACAACATACAGACAAGGTCCCTACAACAATCACAACATACAGACAAGGTCCCTACAACAATAACAACATACAGACAAGGTCCCTACAACAATCACAACATACAGACTAGGTCTCTACAACAATCACAACATACAGACAAGGTCCCTACAACAATAACAACATACAGACAAGGTCCCTACAACAATCACAACATACAGACAAGGTCCCTACAACAATAACAACATACAGACTAGACAAGGTCCCTACAACAATCACAACATACAGACAAGGTCCCTACAACAATCACAACATACAGACTAGGCCCCTACAACAATAACAACATACAGACAAGGTCCCTACAACAATCACAACATACAGACAAGGTCTCTACAACAATCACAACATACAGACTAGGCCCCTACAACAATAACAACATACAGACAAGGTCCCTACAACAATCACAACATACAGACAAGGTCCCTACAACAATCTCAACATACAGACAAGGTCCCTACAACAATCACAACATACAGACGAGGTCCCTACAACAATCACAACATACAGACAAGGTCCCTACAACAATCACAACATACAGACTAGGTCCCTACAACAATCACAACAGACTAGACAAGGTCCCTACAACAATCACAACATACAGACAAGGTCTCTACAACAATCACAACATACAGACTAGACAAGGTCCCTACAACAATTACAACATACAGACAAGGTCACTACAACAATCACAACATACAGACAAGGTCTCTACAACAATCACAACATACAGACAAGGTCCCTACAACAATCACAACATACAGACAAGGTCCTTACAACAATCACAACATACAGACAAGGTCCCTACAACAATCACAACATACAGACAAGGTCCCTACAACAATCACAACATACAGACAAGATCCCTACAACAATCACAACATACAGACTAGACAAGGTCCCTACAACAATCACAACATACAGACAAGGTCCCTATAACAATCACAACATACAGACAGGGTCCCTACAACAATCACAACATACAGACAAGGTCCTTACAACAATCACAACATACAGACAAGATCCCTACAACAACCTCAATATACAGACAAGGTCCCTATAACAATCACAACATACAGACAAGGTCCCTACAACAATCACAACATACAGACAAGGTCCCTACAACAATCACAACATACAGACAAGGTCCCTACAACAATCACAACATACAGACAAGGTCCCTACAACAATCACAATATACAGACAAGATCCCTACAACAACCTCAATATACAGACTAGGTCTCTACAACAACCATAACATACAGACAAGGTCCCTAAAACAATCACAACATACAGACAAGGTCCCTACAACAATCACAACATACAGACAAGGTCCCTACAACAATAACAACATACAGACAAGGTCCCTACAACAATAACAACATACAGACAAGGTCCCTACAACAATAACAACATACAGACAAGGTCCTCTACAACAATCACAACATACAGACAAGGTCACTACAACAATCACAACATACAGACAAGGTCCCTACAACAATCACAACATACAGACAAGGTCCCTACAACAATCACAACATACAGACAAGGTCCCTACAACAATTACAACATACAGACTAAGGTCCCTACAACAATCACAACATACAGACTAGGTCCCTACAACAATCACAACATACAGACAAGGTCCCTACAACAATCACAACATACAGACAAGGTCCCTACAACAATAACAACATACAGACAAGGTCTCTACAACAATCACAACATACAGACAAGGTCCCTACAACAATCACAACATACAGACTAGGTCCCTACAACAATAACATACAGACAAGGTCCCTACAACAATCACAACATACAGACAAGGTCCCTACAACAATCACAACATACAGACAAGGTCTCTACAACAATCACAACATACAGACAAGGTCTCTACAACAATCACAACATACAGACAAGGTCCCTACAACAATCACAACATACAGACTAGACAAGGTCCCTACAACAATCACAACATACAGACAAGGTCCCTACAACAATCACAACATACAGACAAGGTCCCTAAAACAATCACAACATACAGACAAGGTCCCTACAACAATCACAACATACAGACTAGGTCCCTACAACAATCACAACATACAGACTAGACAAGGTCCCTACAACAATAACATACAGACAAGGTCCCTACAACAATCACAACATACAGACTAGGTCCCTACAACAATCACAACATACAGACAAGGTCCCTACAACAATCACAACATACAGACTAGACAAGGTCTCTACAACAATAACAACATACAGACAAGGTCTCTACAACAATCACAACATACAGACAAGGTCTCTACAACAATAACAACATACAGACAAGGTCTCTACAACAATCACAAACATACAGACAAGGTCCCTACAACAATCACAACATACAGACAAGGTCTCTACAACAATCACAACATACAGACAAGGTCCCACAACAATCACAACATACAGACTAGACAAGGTCTCTACAACAATCACAACATACAGACAAGGTCCCCACAACAATCACAACATACAGACTAGACTAGGTCACTACAACAATCACAACATACAGACTAGACAAGGTACCTACAACAATAACAACATACAGACAAGGTCCTTACAACAATCACAACATACAGACAAGGTCTCTACAACAATCACAACATACAGACAAGGTCCCTACAACAATCACAACATACAGACAAGGTCTCTACAACAATAACAACATACAGACAAGGTCTCTACAACAATCACAACATACAGACAAGGTCTCTACAACAATAACAACATACAGACAAGGTCTCTACAACAATCACAACATACAGACAAGGTCACTACAACAATCACAACATACAGACAAGGTCCCTACAACAATCACAACATACAGACTAGACAAGGTCTCTACAACAATCACAACATACAGACTAGACTAGGTCACTACAACAATCACAACATACAGACAAGGTCCCTACAACAATCACAACATACAGACTAGACTAGGTCACTACAACAATCACAACATACAGACAAGGTCTCTACAACAATCACAACATACAGAGTAGACAAGGTCCCTACAACAATCACAACATACAGACAAGGTCACTACAACAATCACAACATACAGACAAGGTCACTATAACAATCACAACATACAGACAAGGTCCCTACAACAATAACAACATACAAACAAGGTCCCTACAACAATCATAACATACAGACAAGGTCCCTACAACAATCACAACATACAGACTAGACAAGGTCTCTACAACAATCACAACATACAGACAGGTCCCTACAACAATCACAACATACAGATAGGTCCCTACAAAAAATCACAACATACAGACAAGGTCCTACAACCATCACAACATACAGACAAGGCCCACTAAACAATCAAACATACAGAAAACAAGGCCCCTACAAAAAATAACAACAGAAAAAAGGTCCCTACAACAATCAAAACATACAGACAAGGTCCCTACAACAATCACAACATACAACTAACAAGGTCCTACAAAAATCAAACATACAGACAGGTCCTCCCACAATCACAACATACAGACTAGGTCCCTACAAACAATCACAACATACAAAACAAGGTCCCTAAAACCCATCACAACATACATAGACAAGGTCCTACAACAATAACAACAACAACAAGGTCCCTAAAACAATCAAACTACACAAGGTTCAAAACAAACAACATACAGACAAGGTCTCTACAACAATCCACAACATACAGACAAGGTCTCTACAACAATAACAACATACAGACAAGGTCTCTACAACAATCACAACATACAGACAAGGTCCCTACAACAATCACAACATACAGACAAGGTCTCTACAAACAATCACAACATACAGACAAGGTCCCCACAACAATCACAACATACAGGACTAGACAAGGTCTCTACAACAATCACAACATACAGACAAAGGTCCCTACAACAATCACAACATACAGACTAGACTAGGTCACTACAACAATCACAACATACAGACTAGACAAGGTACCTACAACAATAACAACATACAGACAAGGTCCTTACAACAATCACAACATACAGACAAGGTCTCTACAACAATCACAACATACAGACAAGGTCCCTACAACAATCACAACATACAGACAAGGTCCCTACAACAATCACACTATACAGACTAGACAGGTCTCTACAACAATAACAACATACAGACAAGGTCTCTACAACAATCACAACATACAGACAAGGTCTCTACAACAATAACAACATACAGACAAGGTCTCTACAACAATCACAACATACAGACAAGGTCACTACAACAATCACAACATACAGACAAGGTCCCTACAACAATCACAACATACAGACTAGACAAGGTCTCTACAACAATCACAACATACAGACAAGGTCCCTACAACAATCACAACATACAGACAAGGTCCCTACAACAATCACAACATACAGACAAGGTCCCTACAACAATCACAACATACAGACAAGGTCCCTACAACAATCACAACATACAGACAAGGTCTCTACAACAATCACAACATACAGACAAGGTCCCCACAACAATCACAACATACAGACTAGACAAGGTCTCTACAACAATCACAACATACAGACAAGGTCCCCCACAACAATCACAACATACAGACTAGACTAGGTCACTACAACAATCACAACATACAGACAAGGTCACTACAACAACCACAACATACAGACAAGGTCCCTACAACAATCACAACATACAGACAAGGTCCCTACAACAATCACAACATACAGACTAGGTCCCTACAACAATCACAACATACAGACTAGACAGGGTCCCCACAACAATCACAACATACAGACAAGGTCTCTACAACAATCACAACATACAGACAAGGTCTCCACAACAATCACAACATACAGACAAGATCCCTACAACAATAACATACAGACTAGACTAGGTCTCTACAACAATCACAACATACAGACTAGACTAGGTCTCTACAACAATAACAACATACAGACAAGGTCCCTACAACAATCACAACATACAGACAAGATCCCTACAACAACCACAACATACAGACAAGGTCACTACAACAATAACAACATACAGACAAGGTCCCTACAACAACCACAACATACAGACAAGGTCCCTACAACAATAACAACATACAGACTAGGTCCCTACAACAATCACAACATACAGACTAGGTCCCTACAACAATCACAACATACAGACTAGACTAGGTCACTACAACAATCACAACATACAGACTAGGTCCCTACAACAATCACAACATACAGACTAGACAAGGTCCCTACAACAATCACATCATACAGACAAGGTCCCTACAACAATAACAACATATAGACAAGGTCCCTACAACAATCACAACATACAGACAAGGTCCCTACAACAATAACAACATACAGACAAGGTCCCTACAACAATAACAACATACAGACAAGGTCCCTACAATAACAATCACAACATACAGACAAGGTCCCTACAACAATCACAACATACAGACAAGGTCCCTACAACAACCACAACATACAGACAAGGTCCCTACAACAATTACAACATACAGACAAGGTCTCTACAACAATAACAACATACAGACAAGGTCCCTACAACAATCACAACATACAGACAAGGTCCCTACAACAATCACAACATACAGACAAGGTCAATACAACAATCACAACATACAGACAAGGTCCCTACAACAATCACAACATACAGACAAGGTCTCTACAACAATCACAACATACAGACAAGGTCCCTACAACAATCACAACATACAGACAAGATCCCTACAACAATCACAACATACAGACAAGGTCACTACAACAATCACAACATACAGACAAGGTCTCTACAACAATCACAACATACAGACAAGGTCCCTACAACAATCACAACATACAGACAAGGTCCCTACAACAATCACAACATACAGACAAGGTCCCTACAACAATAACAACATACAGACAAGGTCCCTACAACAATCACAACATACAGACAAGGTCCCTACAACAATAACAACATACAGACAAGGTCCCTACAACAATCACAACATACAGACTAGATCCCTACAACAATCACAACATACAGACTAGGTCCCTACAACAATCACAACATACAGACTAGGTCCCTACAACAACCACAAACATACAGACAAGGTCCCCACAACAATCACAACATACAGACTAGACAAGGTCTCTACAACAATCACAACATACAGACAAGATCCCTACAACAATCACAACATACAGACAAGGTCCCTACAACAATCACAACATACAGACAAGGTCTCTACAACAATAACAACATACAGACAAGGTCCCTACAACAATAACAACATACAGACAAGGTCACTACAACAATAACAACATACAGACAAGGTCCCTACAGCAATCACAACATACAGACAAGGTCCCTACAACAATCACAACATACAGACTAGGTCCCTACAACAATCACAACATACAGACAAGGTCCCCACAACAATCACAACATACAGACTAGACAAGGTCTCTACAACAATCACAACATACAGACAAGGTCCCTACAACAATCACAACATACAGACAAGGTCCCTACAACAATCACAACATACAGACAAGGTCCCTACAACAATCACAACATACAGACAAGGTCCCTACAACAATAACAACATACAGACAAGGTCCTTACAACAATCACAACATACAGACTAGACAAGGTCCCTACAACAATCACAACATACAGACAAGGTCCCTACAACAATCACAACATACAGACAAGGTCCCTACAACAATCACAACATACAGACAAGGTCCCTACAACAATCACAACATACAGACTAGGTCCCTACAACAATCACAACATACAGACAAGGTCACTACAACAATCACAACATACAGACAAGGTCACTACAACAATCGCAACATACAGACAAGGTCCCTACAACAATCACAACATACAGACAAGGTCCCTACAACAATCACAACATACAGACAAGGTCACTACAACAACCACAACATACAGACAAGGTCCCTACAACAATTACAACATACAGACAAGGTCTCTACAACAATAACAACATACAGACAAGGTCCCTACAACAATCACAACATACAGACTAGACAGGGTCCCTACAACAATAACAACATACAGACTAGGTCCCTACAACAATCACAACATACAGACAAGGTCTCTACAACAATCACAACATACAGACAAGGTCACTACAACAATCACAACATACAGACAAGGTCTCTACAACAATAACAACATACAGACAAGGTCCCTACAACAATAACAACATACAGACAAGGTCACTACAACAATAACAACATACAGACAAGGTCACTACAACAATAACAACATACAGACAAGGTCCCTACAGCAATCACAACATACAGACAAGGTCCCTACAACAATCACAACATACAGACTAGGTCCCTACAACAATCACAACATACAGACAAGGTCCCCACAACAATCACAACATACAGACTAGACAAGGTCTCTACAACAATCACAACATACAGACAAGGTCCCTACAACAATCACAACATACAGACAAGGTCCCTACAACAATCACAACATACAGACAAGGTCCCTACAACAATCACAACATACAGACAAGGTCCCTACAACAATAACAACATACAGACAAGGTCCTTACAACAATCACAACATACAGACTAGACAAGGTCCCTACAACAATCACAACATACAGACAAGGTCCCTACAACAATCACAACATACAGACAAGGTCCCTACAACAATCACAACATACAGACAAGGTCCCTACAACAATCACAACATACAGACTAGGTCCCTACAACAATCACAACATACAGACAAGGTCACTACAACAATCACAACATACAGACAAGGTCACTACAACAATCACAACATACAGACAAGGTCCCTACAACAATCACAACATACAGACAAGGTCCCTACAACAATCACAACATACAGACAAGGTCACTACAACAACCACAACATACAGACAAGGTCCCTACAACAATTACAACATACAGACAAGGTCTCTACAACAATAACAACATACAGACAAGGTCCCTACAACAATCACAACATACAGACTAGACAGGGTCCCTACAACAATAACAACATACAGACTAGGTCCCTACAACAATCACAACATACAGACAAGGTCTCTACAAACAATCACAACATACAGACAAGGTCACTACAACAATCACAACATACAGACAAGGTCTCTACAACAATCACAACATACAGACAAGGTCCCTACAACAATAACAACATACAGACAAGGTCACTACAACAATAACAACATACAGACAAGGTCCCTACAGCAATCACAACATACAGACAAGGTCCCTACAACAATCACAACATACAGACTAGGTCCCTACAACAATCACAACATACAGACAAGGTCACTACAACAATCACAACATACAGACTAGGTCCCTACAACAATCACAACATACAGACTAGACAAGGTCCCTACAACAATCACAACATACAGACAAGGTCCCTACAACAATCACAACATACAGACTAGACAAGGTCCCTACAACAATCACAACATACAGACAAGGTCCCTACAACAATCACAACATACAGACAAGGTCCCTACAACAATCACAACATACAGACAAGGTCCCTACAACAATCACAACATACAGACTAGGTCCCTACAACAATCACAACATACAGACTAGGTCACTACAACAATCACAACATACAGACAAGGTCCCTACAACAATCACAACATACAGACAAGGTCCCTACAACAATCACAACATACAGACAAGGTCCCTACAACAATCACAACATACAGACAAGGTCCCTACAACAATCACAACATACAGACTTGGTCCCTACAACAATCACAACATACAGACTAGACAAGGTCTCTACAACAATCACAACATACAGACTAGGTCCCTACAACAATCACAACATACAGACAAGGTCACTACAACAATCACAACATACAGACAAGGTCTCTACAACAATCACAACATACAGACTAGGTCCCTACAACAATCACAACATACAGACTAGGTCCCTACAACAATCACAACATACAGACAAGGTCCCTACAACAATAACAACATACAGACTAGGTCCCTACAACAATCACAACATACAGACTAGGTCCCTACAACAATCATAACATACAGACTAGACTAGGTCACTACAACAATCACAACATACAGACTAGGTCCCTACAACAATCACAACATACAGACTAGGTCCCTACAACAATCACAACATACAGACAAGGTCCCTACAACCATCACAACATACAGACAAGGTCCCTACAACAATCATAACATACAGACTAGACAAGGTCCCTACAACAATCATAACATACAGACAAGGTCTCTACAACAATCACAACATACAGACTAGGTCCCTACAACAATCACAACATACAGACTAGACAAGGTCCCTACAACAATCATAACATACAGACAAGGTCTCTACAACAATCACAACATACAGACTAGGTCCCTACAACAATCACAACATACAGACAAGGTCCCTACAACAATCACAACATACAGACTAGACAAGGTCTCTACAACAATAACAACATACAGACAAGGTCTCTACAACAATCACAACATACAGACAAGGTCTCTACAACAATAACAACATACAGACAAGGTCTCTACAACAATCACAACATACAGACAAGGTCCCTACAACAATCACAACATACAGACAAGGTCTCTACAACAATCACAACATACAGACAAGGTCCCCACAACAATCACAACATACAGACTAGACAAGGTCTCTACAACAATCACAACATACAGACAAGGTCCCCACAACAATCACAACATACAGACTAGACTAGGTCACTACAACAATCACAACATACAGACTAGACAAGGTACCTACAACAATAACAACATACAGACAAGGTCCTTACAACAATCACAACATACAGACAAGGTCTCTACAACAATCACAACATACAGACAAGGTCCCTACAACAATCACAACATACAGACTAGACAAGGTCTCTACAACAATAACAACATACAGACAAGGTCTCTACAACAATCACAACATACAGACAAGGTCTCTACAACAATAACAACATACAGACAAGGTCTCTACAACAATCACAACATACAGACAAGGTCACTACAACAATCACAACATACAGACAAGGTCCCTACAACAATCACAACATACAGACTAGACAAGGTCTCTACAACAATCACAACATACAGACAAGGTCCCTACAACAATCACAACATACAGACAAGGTCCCTACAACAATCACAACATACAGACAAGGTCCCTACAACAATCACAACATACAGACAAGGTCCCTACAACAATCACAACATACAGACAAGGTCTCTACAACAATCACAACATACAGACAAGGTCCCCACAACAATCACAACATACAGACTAGACAAGGTCTCTACAACAATCACAACATACAGACAAGGTCCCCACAACAATCACAACATACAGACTAGACTAGGTCACTACAACAATCACAACATACAGACAAGGTCACTACAACAACCACAACATACAGACAAGGTCCCTACAACAATCACAACATACAGACAAGGTCCCTACAACAATCACAACATACAGACAAGGTCTCCACAACAATCACAACATACAGACAAGATCCCTACAACAATAACATACAGACTAGACTAGGTCTCTACAACAATCACAACATACAGACTAGACTAGGTCTCTACAACAATAACAACATACAGACAAGGTCCCTACAACAATCACAACATACAGACAAGATCCCTACAACAACCACAACATACAGACAAGGTCACTACAACAATAACAACATACAGACAAGGTCCCTACAACAACCACAACATACAGACAAGGTCCCTACAACAATAACAACATACAGACTAGGTCCCTACAACAATCACAACATACAGACTAGGTCCCTACAACAATCACAACATACAGACTAGACTAGGTCACTACAACAATCACAACATACAGACTAGGTCCCTACAACAATCACAACATACAGACTAGACAAGGTCCCTACAACAATCACATCATACAGACAAGGTCCCTACAACAATAACAACATATAGACAAGGTCCCTACAACAATCACAACATACAGACAAGGTCCCTACAACAATAACAACATACAGACAAGGTCCCTACAACAATAACAACATACAGACAAGGTCCCTACAATAACAATCACAACATACAGACAAGGTCCCTACAACAATCACAACATACAGACAAGGTCCCTACAACAACCACAACATACAGACAAGGTCCCTACAACAATTACAACATACAGACAAGGTCTCTACAACAATAACAACATACAGACAAGGTCCCTACAACAATCACAACATACAGACAAGGTCCCTACAACAATCACAACATACAGACAAGGTCCCTACAACAATCACAACATACAGACAAGGTCCCTACAACAATCACAACATACAGACAAGGTCTCTACAACAATCACAACATACAGACAAGGTCCCTACAACAATCACAACATACAGACAAGATCCCTACAACAATCACAACATACAGACTAGGTCCCTACAACAATCACAACATACAGACAAGGTCCCTACAACCATCACAACATACAGACAAGGTCCCTACAACAATCATAACATACAGACTAGACAAGGTCCCTACAACAATCATAACATACAGACAAGGTCTCTACAACAATCACAACATACAGACTAGGTCCCTACAACAATCACAACATACAGACTAGACAAGGTCCCTACAACAATCATAACATACAGACAAGGTCTCTACAACAATCACAACATACAGACTAGGTCCCTACAACAATCACAACATACAGACAAGGTCCCTACAACAATCACAACATACAGACTAGACAAGGTCTCTACAACAATAACAACATACAGACAAGGTCTCTACAACAATCACAACATACAGACAAGGTCTCTACAACAATAACAACATACAGACAAGGTCTCTACAACAATCACAACATACAGACAAGGTCCCTACAACAATCACAACATACAGACAAGGTCTCTACAACAATCACAACATACAGACAAGGTCCCCACAACAATCACAACATACAGACTAGACAAGGTCTCTACAACAATCACAACATACAGACAAGGTCCCCACAACAATCACAACATACAGACTAGACTAGGTCACTACAACAATCACAACATACAGACTAGACAAGGTACCTACAACAATAACAACATACAGACAAGGTCCTTACAACAATCACAACATACAGACAAGGTCTCTACAACAATCACAACATACAGACAAGGTCCCTACAACAATCACAACATACAGACTAGACAAGGTCTCTACAACAATAACAACATACAGACAAGGTCTCTACAACAATCACAACATACAGACAAGGTCTCTACAACAATAACAACATACAGACAAGGTCTCTACAACAATCACAACATACAGACAAGGTCACTACAACAATCACAACATACAGACAAGGTCCCTACAACAATCACAACATACAGACTAGACAAGGTCTCTACAACAATCACAACATACAGACAAGGTCCCTACAACAATCACAACATACAGACAAGGTCCCTACAACAATCACAACATACAGACAAGGTCCCTACAACAATCACAACATACAGACAAGGTCCCTACAACAATCACAACATACAGACAAGGTCTCTACAACAATCACAACATACAGACAAGGTCCCCACAACAATCACAACATACAGACTAGACAAGGTCTCTACAACAATCACAACATACAGACAAGGTCCCCACAACAATCACAACATACAGACTAGACTAGGTCACTACAACAATCACAACATACAGACAAGGTCACTACAACAACCACAACATACAGACAAGGTCCCTACAACAATCACAACATACAGACAAGGTCCCTACAACAATCACAACATACAGACTAGGTCCCTACAACAATCACAACATACAGACTAGACAGGGTCCCCACAACAATCACAACATACAGACAAGGTCTCTACAACAATCACAACATACAGACAAGGTCTCCACAACAATCACAACATACAGACAAGATCCCTACAACAATAACATACAGACTAGACTAGGTCTCTACAACAATCACAACATACAGACTAGACTAGGTCTCTACAACAATAACAACATACAGACAAGGTCCCTACAACAATCACAACATACAGACAAGATCCCTACAACAACCACAACATACAGACAAGGTCACTACAACAATAACAACATACAGACAAGGTCCCTACAACAACCACAACATACAGACAAGGTCCCTACAACAATAACAACATACAGACTAGGTCCCTACAACAATCACAACATACAGACTAGGTCCCTACAACAATCACAACATACAGACTAGACTAGGTCACTACAACAATCACAACATACAGACTAGGTCCCTACAACAATCACAACATACAGACTAGACAAGGTCCCTACAACAATCACATCATACAGACAAGGTCCCTACAACAATAACAACATATAGACAAGGTCCCTACAACAATCACAACATACAGACAAGGTCCCTACAACAATAACAACATACAGACAAGGTCCCTACAACAATAACAACATACAGACAAGGTCCCTACAATAACAATCACAACATACAGACAAGGTCCCTACAACAATCACAACATACAGACAAGGTCCCTACAACAACCACAACATACAGACAAGGTCCCTACAACAATTACAACATACAGACAAGGTCTCTACAACAATAACAACATACAGACAAGGTCCCTACAACAATCACAACATACAGACAAGGTCCCTACAACAATCACAACATACAGACAAGGTCAATACAACAATCACAACATACAGACAAGGTCCCTACAACAATCACAACATACAGACAAGGTCTCTACAACAATCACAACATACAGACAAGGTCCCTACAACAATCACAACATACAGACAAGATCCCTACAACAATCACAACATACAGACAAGGTCCCTACAACAATCACAACATACAGACAAGGTCTCTACAACAATCACAACATACAGACAAGGTCCCTACAACAATCACAACATACAGACAAGGTCCCTACAACAATCACAACATACAGACAAGGTCCCTACAACAATAACAACATACAGACAAGGTCCCTACAACAATCACAACATACAGACAAGGTCCCTACAACAATAACAACATACAGACAAGGTCCCTACAACAATCACAACATACAGACTAGATCCCTACAACAATCACAACATACAGACTAGGTCCCTACAACAATCACAACATACAGACTAGGTCCCTACAACAACCACAACATACAGACAAGGTCCCCACAACAATCACAACATACAGACTAGACAAGGTCTCTACAACAATCACAACATACAGACAAGATCCCTACAACAATCACAACATACAGACAAGGTCCCTACAACAATCACAACATACAGACAAGGTCTCTACAACAATAACAACATACAGACAAGGTCCCTACAACAATAACAACATACAGACAAGGTCACTACAACAATAACAACATACAGACAAGGTCCCTACAGCAATCACAACATACAGACAAGGTCCCTACAACAATCACAACATACAGACTAGGTCCCTACAACAATCACAACATACAGACAAGGTCCCCACAACAATCACAACATACAGACTAGACAAGGTCTCTACAACAATCACAACATACAGACAAGGTCCCCACAACAATCACAACATACAGACTAGACAAGGTACCTACAACAATAACAACATACAGACAAGGTCCTTACAACAATCACAACATACAGACTAGACAAGGTCCCTACAACAATCACAACATACAGACAAGGTCCCTACAACAATCACAACATACAGACAAGGTCCCTACAACAATCACAACATACAGACTAGACAAGGTACCTACAACAATAACAACATACAGACAAGGTCCTTACAACAATCACAACATACAGACTAGACAAGGTCCCTACAACAATCACAACATACAGACAAGGTCCCCACAACAATCACAACATACAGACTAGACAAGGTACCTACAACAATAACAACATACAGACAAGGTCCTTACAACAATCACAACATACAGACTAGACAAGGTCCCTACAACAATCACAACATACAGACAAGGTCCTTACAACAATCACAACATACAGACTAGACAAGGTCCCTACAACAATCACAACATACAGACAAGGTCCCTACAACAATCACAACATACAGACAAGGTCCCTACAACAATCACAACATACAGACAAGGTCCCTACAACAATCACAACATACAGACAAGGTCACTACAACAATCACAACATACAGACAAGGTCACTACAACAATCACAACATACAGACAAGGTCCCTACAACAATCACAACATACAGACAAGGTCCCTACAACAATCACAACATACAGACAAGGTCACTACAACAACCACAACATACAGACAAGGTCCCTACAACAATTACAACATACAGACAAGGTCTCTACAACAATAACAACATACAGACAAGGTCCCTACAACAATCACAACATACAGACTAGACAGGGTCCCTACAACAATAACAACATACAGACTAGGTCCCTACAACAATCACAACATACAGACAAGGTCTCTACAACAATCACAACATACAGACAAGGTCTCTACAACAATCACAACATACAGACAAGGTCCCTACAACAATCACAACATACAGACAAGGTCACTACAACAATCACAACATACAGACAAGGTCACTACAACAATCACAACATACAGACAAGGTCTCTACAACAATAACAACATACAGACAAGGTCCCTACAACAATAACAACATACAGACAAGGTCACTACAACAATAACAACATACAGACAAGGTCCCTACAGCAATCACAACATACAGACAAGGTCCCTACAACAATCACAACATACAGACTAGGTCCCTACAACAATCACAACATACAGACAAGGTCACTACAACAATCACAACATACAGACTAGGTCCCTACAACAATCACAACATACAGACTAGACAAGGTCCCTACAACAATCACAACATACAGACAAGGTCCCTACAACAATCACAACATACAGACTAGACAAGGTCCCTACAACAATCACAACATACAGACAAGGTCCCTACAACAATCACAACATACAGACAAGGTCCCTACAACAATCACAACATACAGACAAGGTCCCTACAACAATCACAACATACAGACTAGGTCCCTACAACAATCACAACATACAGACTAGGTCACTACAACAATCACAACATACAGACAAGGTCCCTACAACAATCACAACATACAGACAAGGTCCCTACAACAATCACAACATACAGACAAGGTCCCTACAACAATCACAACATACAGACAAGGTCCCTACAACAATCACAACATACAGACTTGGTCCCTACAACAATCACAACATACAGACTAGACAAGGTCTCTACAACAATCACAACATACAGACTAGGTCCCTACAACAATCACAACATACAGACAAGGTCACTACAACAATCACAACATACAGACAAGGTCTCTACAACAATCACAACATACAGACTAGGTCCCTACAACAATCACAACATACAGACTAGGTCCCTACAACAATCACAACATACAGACAAGGTCTCTACAACAATCACAACATACAGACAAGGTCTCTACAACAATCACAACATACAGACTAGGTCCCTACAACAATCACAACATACAGACTAGACAAGGTCCCTACAACAATCACAACATACAGACAAGGTCCCTACAACAATCACAACATACAGACAAGGTCACTACAACAATCACAACATACAGACAAGGTCACTACAACAATCACAACATACAGACAAGGTCCCTACAACAATCACAACATACAGACAAGGTCCCTACAACAATCACAACATACAGACAAGGTCACTACAACAATCACAACATACAGACTAGGTCCCTACAACAATCACAACATACAGACAAGGTCCCTACAACAATCACAACATACAGACTAGACAAGGTCTCTACAACAATAACAACATACAGACAAGGCCCCTACAATAACAATCACAACATACAGACAAGGTCCCTACAACAATCACAACATACAGACAAGGCCCCTACAATAACAACCACAACATACAGACAAGGTCCTTACAACAATCACAGCATACAGACAAGATCCCTACAACAATAACAACATACAGACTAGACTAGGTCCCTACAACATATCAATCAATTAGTACAATTAATTAGCAAAAGGATTTGAAGGCTATTAGATTTAAAAATGATTTTATGGTTTTGAAAACTACCCTGAAAATACCTGACAGGTGATGCTACCTGATACAGTATAGACATTGAGAAGACTTTCAAAGTGTTAATCACAGACTTAAGTCGGTACATGACATTTTAACTGTATCAACTTTGTTGATCTAGAAACCTACTCACCATCCAGGGGAAGCATATGTAGCCTGTACTGATCGTCTGACTTACGCTCATAAAAACTGACCTGGGCCAACTGTCCTACCAGTATACCACCAGGTCTGGAACACAAATCGACGGTATAACTTCTCATAAACAATTTACATTCTAATTCATTCCTTTTTTTCTGTGAAATCATGTAATAGCAAAATCTAGATTCGTCAATTTTCATTTTGCTTTAAATTCATATCTGACAATGGAAAAATCTACTATTAATTATATCTACTACAATTAAAATGTATATGAAATAGGATTTAAAAGATAAAGCCCCACAGGACTATTGGACCAAGATTGATTATCATCATAGTGGTGTTCTATTTCCTGATTGGAAGTAATGATGTTCTCTCTATGAGAGGGAATTGTAAATTATCTGTGGGTGGAGTTACCTGAAGATTGCCTGTGAGTCCCTCGGGATGTACTCCAGGGACACGACTGGTGACCTATGACCTTCAGTGTTAAGTTCCCTGAGATATTCTGCAGTATTTCTGATATCAAACTCCAGAACAGTGCCGTTACTCTGACCAGAGAAGAAGTAGTTGCGATCATCAGTATTCCATACACAGCTCCACACAGGCTGTGGTGTCTCGTACCTAGTATCAGAAAGTTGTCACGTTATCGCTGTATAAACAATAGTTTTAACATTTATCATCTAATAACATTAAAACTGATGACACTTTGTCATTTACAAAAGAAGAACAGCATTACACACTTCTCAACTTAATAATAAATGTACAATTGAAAAACAAGATTAATGATTACACTTCTCAATTTAACAATAAACTTATGATTCAAAAACATTAATAATGACCTTCGTCATTTATAACCTTTAATGGGAATCTCATGACATAGTAACAGAATTAACATTGACACCTGCTAACTTTAACTTACGATTGAACAACAGCATTACTGATGACACTTGTCATCTTGACAGTTTTGTCCATTGATGCACTAAGCAGCATGCCATCGTCCACCAGAGGATGAAAGCAGACATCACGGATAGCCTTGGTGTGGAGAGTCAAATACTGACATGTCTTGAAGTCCATCATACTGACCTGGCATATAACAAAGTATTTAATTCCTGCACTGTGTAGAACTAGCTACTATATTGTTTTAAAGTGATGCCTATATATTCAGATCACAAAGTTAACATCAGTTGATATGATGATGTCCCGAATATGTATACAGTCCGACCCAATTATAATACAAACTCTGAAAATACAAAAACTTGCTTAATACGAACGAAAACTAAATCCTGTGTAAACCGTATTCATTATTCTTATAATGTTTATCCACTTAATATAAATCGGTTACAACAAAAACCTGGGTAACACACAAACATGCCTGAGTCCCTTGAACACTGTGTTGTTTTAAACCCACCTAATACGAGGTAGTCAGAGTCATTGAAGCGTGACACAGGCAAGTTTCATAATCTTGGTCACACACCACCCCATGCACTCTATAGATCGTGTGTAGGCCAGTGAATGGTTTTCAGTTAAATAATATCTTGATATTGACAGCATTATTGTCACATCAGACTAGGGTTTACTGAGGCTGACATTAATTCTGTAAAAGGAGCAGAGCTCCACAACCATGAGGGCGGCAGCAACGATGACCTAAAAACATGCGTAGGTATTTCTGCGACAACTTGATCATCTCCTTCATATATTAAATTGTATACTTGAATCATCTCTCTAACATCTATTCATTATCTATCTATATAGATTATAATTAGTTTAACTGATTTATTTTGATGCCAAAGAAAACACAAATCAATTATGGACATGTTACCTAACTAGTAACGACTGACCTTGTTACCTAACTAGTAATGACTGACCTAGTTTACAAAGAGTAATTTAAGATACACCAACCTTCTTGATGCCAAACCCGGGGAACAGTGGGCTGGCCGAGGGCTGAGACACAACCAGTGTGGCCAGAGAGGAGCTATAGTCCATTACACGACAGTTACCCGCCTAAAAAAACAAAATGTTTTTATTCTACATGTAAATAAGAAACCTGGGAGAGCTGGCAAGCTCAATATTTTCAAAATTGATTTGCAATGATATGTTAAAATAGGAATGCACACAGAAAATATCAATACATGTACTGTCAAACATATTCATGAATAGGTTTTATATTTATGCAGTCATACGCAACCAATATTTGTGTAAACGACTTCCATATTGTAACATAAAAGTTGACAAATATACTTAACACTTCCTCAATGTATTTTACATCCCATCCTACTGATATCTGAAATCTCACCTCCCAGATCTTGATGGTTTTCTCAAGCATGAACTGACCATTAAGTCTGGCCTGGATCTGTCTTGTAGGACTAGTCTGGGTCAGAGGTAGACTGCTACTGGACGCCTGGGACCTACAAAGATACAGGCAGGGTCAAAGATAACATCTGAAAAAGTCAAGGTCACTGATAACATCTACAAAACAGTCAAGGTCAAAGGTGACACCAAAAACAAGAAGGCCATGGCCCTCAACGGTCATCTGACAATTGGACCATTATAAATAGAGGATCTAACACAAGTGTGTATGTGATATGACTGTCCCTCTGTCCGGAGGGGTCAGACCTGCCTCATTTATATAAAGTATGATTGTCCTATCCCATGATGTTTCAAACCAAATTTGATTGTAATCCACCTAAAAGTTTAGGAGGAGTAGGGTTTTAAAGCAAAATTATAGCATAGTTCTCCTTTTGGAGCCTCATCTCATTGGCCACAGGTGTCGGACAAGCCTAATTTATATAAATATGATCTCCCTCCCCCAATGATATTTCATACCAAATTTGGATGTTATCCAACCAATGGTTAAGGAGAAGTAGAGTTTAAAGCAAAAATTCACCAAAGTTCCCCTTTCCTGCCCCCACCCCTCTGACTCCAAGGGTCACACCAGCCTCATTTGATATATAACATATGGTTGCTCTTCCCTAATGATGTTTCACACCAAATTTGGTGGTAATCCAATCAAGAGTTCAGAAGGAGTAGGGTGTTAAAGCAAAATTTCAGTAAAGTTCCCCTTTTTGACCCCAGGGGTAGGACCAGTCTCATTTAGTTAAAATATGATTGTCCTCCCCCAATGACGTTTCACATCAAATTTGGTAGCAGTCCAATTTGGGGTTAAGGAGGAGTAACGTTTTGAAAGTAAAAGTTTAACAGCGGATGGCGCACGACTGACGGAGCACAATGGCTATACGTCATTCTGACCCTTCTGACCTTTCAGGTCAGATGACCTAATAAAAAGTCAAGGTCACTGATGACACCTAACATCATGATTAATATTCTATAACATTTTTACCTGAGCGATTGCACTGTCTGGGTAACCCTGTCCAGTTCAGCTTTGAGTCGGTTGCACTCCTCCACTGATAGTTGATACTGTAGACGTGTCTGAGCAGCCTCCATTTCACATCGACGTCGCGCCTCCTTTTCCTTCTCCAGATCCTGTAGGGCACGGTCACGCTCTGATGTATCTAATGCCTGGGGAACAAAATAAAGCTGACAATTACAACAAATCATGTTTATAAACACTGGGTATAATAAATATTACATGAATATAAAAAAAGAATATAAATATTAGAAATATGGAAGGTCAGTAATTTAATGGCCCATCTGTGTACCTGACCCTATGTACCCTCTGTTATAGCCCATCTATGTACCTGATCCTATGTACCCTCTGTTATAGCCCATCTGTATACCTGATCCTGTGTACCCTCTGTTATAGCCCATCTGTGTACCTGATCCTATGTAACCTCTGTAGCGGCCCATCTGTGTATCTGATCCAATGTACCCTCTGTTATAGCCCATCTATGTATCTGATCCTATGTACCCTCTGTTATAGCCCATCTATGTATCTGATCCAATGTACCCTCTGTTATAGCCCATCTATGTATCTGATCCTATGTACCCTCTGTTATAGCCTATCTATGTACCTGATCCTATGTACCCTCTGTTATAGCCAATCTGTATACCTGATCCAATGTACCCTCTGTTATAGCCCATCTGTGTACCTGATCCAATGTACCCTCTGTTATAGCCCATCTGTGTACCTGATCCTATGTACCCTCTGTTATAGCCCATCTGACTACCTGATCCTATGTACTCTCTGTTATAGCCCATCTATGTACCTGATCCTATGTACCCTCTGTTATAGCCCATTTGTGTACCTGATCCTATGTACCCTCTGTTATAGCCCATCTGTGTACCTGATCCAATGTACCCTCTGTTATAGCCCATCTGTGTACCTGATCCAATGTACCCTCTGTTATAGCCCATCTATGTATCTGATCCTATGTACCCTCTGTTATAGCCCATCTGTGTACCTGATCCTATGTACCCTCTGTTATAGCCCATCTATGTACCTGATCCTATGTACCCTCTGTTATAGCCCATCTGTGTACCTGATCCTATGTACCCTCTGTTATAACCTATCTGTGTACCTGATCCTATGTACCCTCTGTTATAGCCCATCTATGTACCTGATCCTGTGTACCCTCTGTTATAGCCCATCTGTGTACCTGATCCTATGTACCCTCTGTTATAGCCTATCTGTGTACCTGATCCTATGTACCCTCTGTTATAGCCCATCTGTGTACCTGATCCTATGTATCCTCTGTTATATCCCATCTGTGTACCTGATCCTATGTACCCTCTGTTATAACCTATCTGTGTACCTGATCCTATGTACCCTCTGTTATAGCCCATCTGTGTATCTGATCCTATGTACCCTCTGTTATAGCCTATCTGTGTACCTGATCCTATGTACCCTCTGTTATAGCCCATCTGTGTACCTGATCCTGTGTACCCTCTGTTATAGCCCATCTGTGTACCTGATCCTATGTACCCTCTGTTATAGCCCATCTGTGTACCTGATCCTATGTACCCTCTGTTATAGCCTATCTGTGTATCTGATCCTATGTACCCTCTGTTATAGCCCATCTAAGTACCTGATCCTATGTACCCTCTGTTATAGCCCATCTGTGTACCTGATCCTATGTACCCTCTGTTATAGCCCATCTGTGTACCTGATCCTATGTACCCTCTGTTATAGCCCATCTGTGTACCTGATCCTATGTACCCTCTGTTATAGCCCATCTGTGTACCTGATCCTGTGTACCCTCTGTTATAGCCTATCTGTGTACCTGATCCAATGTACCCTCTGTTATAACCCATCTGTATACCTGATCCTATGTACCTTCTGTTATAGCCCATCTATGTACCTGATCCTATGTACCCTCTGTTATAGCCCATTTGTGTACCTGATCCTATGTACCCTCTGTTATAACCTATCTGTGTACCTGATCCTATGTACCCTCTGTTATAACCTATCTGTGTACCTGATCCTATGTACCCTCTGTTATAGCCAATCTGTGTACCTGATCCTATGTACCCACTGTTATAGCCAATCTGTGTACCTGATCCTATGTACCCTCTGTTATAACCTATCTGTGTACCTGATCCTATGTACCCTCTGTTATAGCCCATCTGTGTACCTGATCCTATGTACCCTCTGTTATAGCCCATCTGTGTACCTGATCCTATGTACCCTCTGTTATAGCCCATCTGTGTATCTGATCCTATGTACCCACTGTTATAGCCCATCTGTGTACCTGATCCTATGTACCCTCTGTTATAGCCCATCTGTGTACCTGATCCTATGTACCCTCTGTTATAACCTATCTGTGTACCTGATCCTATGTACCCTCTGTTATAGCCCATCTGTGTACCTGATCCTATGTACCCTCTGTTATAACCCATCTGTGTACCTGATCCTATGTACCCTCTGTTATAGCCCATCTGTGTACCTGATCCTATGTACCCTCTGTTATAGCCCATCTGTGTACCTGATCCTATGTACCCTCTGTTATAGCCCATCTGTGTACCTGATCCTATGTACCCTCTGTTATAGCCCATCTGTGTACCTGATCCTATGTACCCTCTGTTATAGCCCATCTGTATACCTGATCCTATGTATCCTCTGTTATAGCCCATCTGTGTACCTGATCCTATGTACCCTCTGTAGCGGCCCATCTGACTACCTGATCCTGTGTACCCTCTGTTATAGCCCATCTGTGTACCCTCTGTTATAGCCCATCTGTGTACCCTCTGTTATAGCCCATCTGTGTACCTGATCCTATGTACCCTCTGTTATAGCCCATCTAAGTACCTGATCCTATGTACCCTCTGTTATAGCCTATCTATGTACCTGATCCTTTGTACCCTCTGTTATAGCCCATCTGTATACCTGATCCTATGTACCCTGTTATAGCCCATCTGTGTACTCTCTGTTATAGCCCATCTGTATACCTGATCCTATGTACCCTCTGTTATAGCCCATCTGTATACCTGATCCTATGTACCCTCTGTTATAGCCCATCTGTGTACCTGATCCTATGTACCCTCTGTTATAGCCCATCTGTGTACCTGATCCTATGTACCTTCTGTTATAGCCCATCTGTGTACCTGATCCTATGTACCCTCTGTTACAGTCTATCTGTGTACCTGATCCTATGTACCCTCTGTTATAGCCCATCTGTGTACCTGATCCTTTGTACCCTCTGTTATAGCCTATCTATGTACCTGATCCTATGTACCCTCTGTTATAGCCTATCTATGTACCTGATCCTATGTACCCTCTGTTATAGCCCATCTGTGTACCTGATCCTATGTACCTGATCCTATATACCCTCTGTTATAGCCTATCTGTGTACCTGATCCTATGTACCCTCTGTTATAGCCCATCTATGTACCTGATCCTATGTACCCTCTGTTATAGCCCATCTGTGTACCTGATCCAATGTACCCTCTGTTATAGCCCATCTGTGTACCTGATCCTATGTACCCTCTGTTATAGCCCATCTGACTACCTGATCCTATGTACTCTCTGTTATAGCCCATCTATGTACCTGATCCTATGTACCCTCTGTTATAGCCCATTTGTGTACCTGATCCTATGTACCCTCTGTTATAGCCCATCTGTGTACCTGATCCAATGTACCCTCTGTTATAGCCCATCTGTGTACCTGATCCAATGTACCCTCTGTTATAGCCCATCTATGTACCTGATCCTATGTACCCTCTGTTATAGCCCATCTGTGTACCTGATCCTATGTACCCTCTGTTATAGCCCATCTATGTACCTGATCCTATGTACCCTCTGTTATAGCCCATCTGTGTACCTGATCCTATGTACCCTCTGTTATAACCTATCTGTGTACCTGATCCTATGTACCCTCTGTTATAGCCCATCTATGTACCTGATCCTGTGTACCCTCTGTTATAGCCCATCTGTGTACCTGATCCTATGTACCCTCTGTTATAGCCTATCTGTGTACCTGATCCTATGTACCCTCTGTTATAGCCCATCTGTGTACCTGATCCTATGTATCCTCTGTTATATCCCATCTGTGTACCTGATCCTATGTACCCTCTGTTATAACCTATCTGTGTACCTGATCCTATGTACCCTCTGTTATAGCCCATCTGTGTATCTGATCCTATGTACCCTCTGTTATAGCCTATCTGTGTACCTGATCCTATGTACCCTCTGTTATAGCCCATCTGTATACCTGATCCTGTGTACCCTCTGTTATAGCCCATCTGTGTACCTGATCCTATGTACCCTCTGTTATAGCCCATCTGTGTACCTGATCCTATGTACCCTCTGTTATAGCCTATCTGTGTATCTGATCCTATGTACCCTCTGTTATAGCCCATCTAAGTACCTGATCCTATGTACCCTCTGTTATAGCCCATCTGTGTACCTGATCCTATGTACCCTCTGTTATAGCCCATCTGTGTACCTGATCCTATGTACCCTCTGTTATAGCCCATCTGTGTACCTGATCCTATGTACCCTCTGTTATAGCCCATCTGTGTACCTGATCCTGTGTACCCTCTGTTATAGCCTATCTGTGTACCTGATCCAATGTACCCTCTGTTATAACCCATCTGTATACCTGATCCTATGTACCTTCTGTTATAGCCCATCTATGTACCTGATCCTATGTACCCTCTGTTATAGCCCATTTGTGTACCTGATCCTATGTACCCTCTGTTATAACCTATCTGTGTACCTGATCCTATGTACCCTCTGTTATAACCTATCTGTGTACCTGATCCTATGTACCCTCTGTTATAGCCAATCTGTGTACCTGATCCTATGTACCCACTGTTATAGCCAATCTGTGTACCTGATCCTATGTACCCTCTGTTATAACCTATCTGTGTACCTGATCCTATGTACCCTCTGTTATAGCCCATCTGTGTACCTGATCCTATGTACCCTCTGTTATAGCCCATCTGTGTACCTGATCCTATGTACCCTCTGTTATAGCCCATCTGTGTATCTGATCCTATGTACCCACTGTTATAGCCCATCTGTGTACCTGATCCTATGTACCCTCTGTTATAGCCCATCTGTGTACCTGATCCTATGTACCCTCTGTTATAACCCATCTGTGTACCTGATCCTATGTACCCTCTGTTATAGCCCATCTGTGTACCTGATCCTATGTACCCTCTGTTATAACCCATCTGTGTACCTGATCCTATGTACCCTCTGTTATAGCCCATCTGTGTACCTGATCCTATGTACCCTCTGTTATAGCCCATCTGTGTACCTGATCCTATGTACCCTCTGTTATAGCCCATCTGTGTACCTGATCCTATGTACCCTCTGTTATAGCCCATCTGCATCTGTGTACCTGATCCTATGTACCCTCTGTTATAGCCCATCTGTATACCTGATCCTATGTATCCTCTGTTATAGCCCATCTGTGTACCTGATCCTATGTACCCTCTGTAGCGGCCCATCTGACTACCTGATCCTGTGTACCCTCTGTTATAGCCCATCTGTGTACCCTCTGTTATAGCCCATCTGTGTACCCTCTGTTATAGCCCATCTGTGTACCTGATCCTATGTACCCTCTGTTATAGCCCATCTAAGTACCTGATCCTATGTACCCTCTGTTATAGCCTATCTATGTACCTGATCCTATGTACCCTCTGTTATAGCCCATCTGTGTACCTGATCCTATGTACCCTGTTATAGCCCATCTGTGTACTCTCTGTTATAGCCCATCTGTATACCTGATCCTATGTACCCTCTGTTATAGCCCATCTGTATACCTGATCCTATGTACCCTCTGTTATAGCCCATCTGTGTACCTGATCCTATGTACCCTCTGTTATAGCCCATCTGTGTACCTGATCCTATGTACCTTCTGTTATAGCCCATCTGTGTACCTGATCCTATGTACCCTCTGTTACAGTCTATCTGTGTACCTGATCCTATGTACCCTCTGTTATAGCCCATCTGTGTACCTGATCCTTTGTACCCTCTGTTATAGCCTATCTATGTACCTGATCCTATGTACCCTCTGTTATAGCCTATCTATGTACCTGATCCTATGTACCCTCTGTTATAGCCCATCTGTGTACCTGATCCTATGTACCTGATCCTATATACCCTCTGTTATAGCCTATCTGTGTACCTGATCCTATGTACCCTCTGTTATAGCCCATCTATGTACCTGATCCTATGTACCCTCTGTTATAGCCCATCTGTGTACCTGATCCTGTGTACCCTCTGTTATAGCCCATCTGTGTACCTAATCCTATGTACCCTCTGTTATAGCCCATCTATGTACCTGATCCTATGTACCCTCTGTTATAGCCCATCTATGTACCTGATCCTATGTACCCTCTGTTATAGCCCATCTGTGTACCTGATCCTATGTACCCTCTGTTATAGCCCATCTGTGTACCTGATCCTATGTACCCTCTGTTATAGCCCATCTGTGTACCCTCTGTTATAGCCCATCTAAGTACCTGATCCTATGTACCCTCTGTTATAGCCCATCTGTATACCTGATCCTATGTACCCTCTGTTATAGCCCATCTGTGTACCTGATCCTATGTACCCTCTGTTATAGCCCATCTGTGTACCTGATCCTATGTACCTTCTGTTATAGCCCATCTATGTACCTGATCCTATGTACCCTCTGTTATAGCCCATCTGTGTACCTGATCCTGTGTACCCTCTGTTATAGCCTATCTATGTACCTGATCCTATGTACCCTCTGTTATAGCCCATCTGTGTACCTGATCCTATGTACCCTCTGTTATAGCCCATCTGTGTACCTGATCCTATGTACCCTCTGTTATAGCCTATCTATGTACCTGATCCTGTGTACCCTCTGTTATAGCCCATCTATGTACCTGATCCTGTTTACCCTCTGTTATAGCCCATCTATGTACCTGATCCTATGTACCCTCTGTTATAGCCCATCTATGTACCTGATCCTATGTACCCTCTGTAATAACCAATCTGTGTACCCACTGTAATAACCCATCTGTGTACCTGATCATATGTACCCTCTGTTATAGCCCATCTGACTACCTGATCCTGTGTACCCTCTGTTATAGCCCATCTGTGTACCTGATCCTGTGTATCCTCTGTAATAACCAATCTGTGTACCCACTGTAATAACCCATCTGTGTACCTGATCCTATGTACCCTCTGTTATAGCCCATCTGTGTACCTGATCCTATGTACCCTCTGTTATAGCCTATCTATGTACCTGATCCTATGTACCTTCTGTTATAGCCCATCTGTGTACCTGATCCTGTGTACCCTCTGTTATAACCCATCTGTGTACCTGATCCTATGTACCCACTGTTATAACCCATCTGTGTACCTGATCCTATGTACCCTCTGTTATAGCCCATCTATGTACCTGATCCTATGTACCCTCTGTTATAGCCCATCTATGTACCTGATCCTGTGTACCCTCTGTTATAGCTCATCTGTGTACCCTGTTATAGCCCATCTATGTACCTGATCCTATGTACCCTCTGTTATAGCCCATCTATGTACCTGATCCTATGTACCCTGTTATAGCCCATCTATGTACCTGATCTTATGTACCCTCTGTTATAGCCCATCTGTGTACCTGATCCTGTGTATCCTCTGTTATAGCCTATCTGTGTACCTGATCCTATGTACCCTCTGTTATAGCCCATCTGTGTACCTGATCAATGTAACCTCTGTAACTAAAGATGCCATATCTCCACCATAGAGAAGTGTAATCAATTGGAAACCATAACAGGCTGTTGCATATCTTTATACAATACCAAAAGTTACATACTTTACTCGATTACCACCCAACAAAGGTTTGAGATTTTAATCTTATCTTTTCAATTTAAAATGAATAAATAATTGATTGCATCCTGATAAATTCTATTGTTTATCTATGTTTTGTGTTTATCTATGTTTTGTGTTTATCTATGTTTTGTGTTTATCTATGTTTTGTATGTAACTTTTGGTCTTAAAACTGTCAATACTAGGACGCTGTAATGTCTGTTACTGTTTCATTTGATGGTGTTAATTAGATATATAGTCTGTACTATAGGTTGATATAATTTAAAAGGTCCTACCTTGATAGCCTTGGCGTACAATAGTCTGATGTCCTGTCTCTTGGCCTTGGCGTTACACTGGGGACACTTTCCGCCCTGACCCCTCAACCATTTGTCTATACAACTGGAGTACAAACACAAACATCTTAACAACATTTTCTACAGAAAAGTACCTAACATTAGGTTTTCAACTTATTGTTTTATCCCTTTTCGTCAAAAATGTGTATACCTGTACATTGTATAACTGTAGCGGAACTGGATTGGGATGAACGCCAGCGACCAGGTAGCTCAATTGGTAGAGCATCCGGCTAGTGTTTGGAGGTCCCAGGTTCGAACCCGGTCTGGCCATGCATTTCCCCTACCATTTTCTGATCTTTAGGCCATTGATAGAATTAATGTATATCTACATATGGAGTTTTGGTTACTACATTTTAATGAAGCTCAATGCTCAACAAAATTAATTATATCAACATTTGTCATTTCAATCATGAGTTTTTTTCTGTAAATTTACAAAGCTAATAATAGATAAATCACCTTCTTCGAGTGTATAGGTATTACTGATATCTTATAAAATAAACTCATCATCTCGGATATAGGTATACTGACAGTAACCCTATCAAAACAATGACTATAATCTGGTACACTCACAGCTACAAATCCAAGGTGAGATGTCAGTAGATAACAAAGTGACAGAGCATTCATTTTAAAAATGATTATGTTTTTTATGTAGCTAGCTATGGGGTCCCTGAAATAGAATTCTCATAGTTGTTTACCAGTAAGAAAATTGTAGAATATTTCAATTTTAGTGTAACTTTAAGATACCATCACAAATTTGTGTTCAAACTTTATCTAATTTTGTCAGAATTAAAATTACGTTTGATTTTGAATATATTTAGGTTGACTATTGTTTTATTTTTACAAAAATGAAGAATTTGGTTTGTTTTTGTTTAACGTCCTTTTAACAGCCAGGGTCATTTAAGGACGTGCCAGGTTTTGGAGGTGGAGGAAAGCCGGAGTACCTGGAGAAAAACCACCGGCCTACGGTCAGCACCTGGCAACTGCCCCACATAGGTTTCGAACTCACAACCCAGAGGTGGAAGGCTAGTGTTAAAGTGTCGGGACACCTTAACCACTCGGCCACCACGGCCCCATACAAAAATGAAGAAACAAGAGCTGTCAGCAAGAGACAACATAGCTCAGAGAGCGAGTTGAAAATGGGAATTAGTTTGTTTAAAACAGGTCAAAGTTTACGGCCAAGGTTAACAGTTCCGCAAATAGAGTACCAATGGAAAGATCACAAAGAACACAAAAATACCTAATCTGTATCCTTATTAGAATTGACACAACACTTTCATTAACACTTTAACCCAACTGTCTACGGATGCTTACAATGACGCCTGGAGTGGTAAAGTTATAGCTCTCCTGGACTTCGTTGCCATCTTGATCACAACAGTGTCAAGTCTCAGTGGCTTGCTACAGCTTGTTTCTGTGTTCTTACCTATGTCCAAACAAGTGACCACATCGGAGAGAGGCCAGTCTGTGGGAACCAGATGTCGTCCACTCCTCAAAACAGATGGGACAAGTCTAAAACAAAGGTCCACTTGTTAGACAGATGATTTTTTTTTATTCCTTTCCTAACCTACCGCATGCAGATAATCTACCTTGGATAAATAGTGTATTGCAAGATTTATTATAGTACTATGTGTCAAGATCATGATAAGAGGAGACAATAATATAAAAATACTTTAAACACATATCTTAAGACACATAATGATTGCATTTCAAGATTTATTACCTCAAGAAATTGAGGTCTGACTCAAGTGTCACTAGCAATCTTTAATTGAAAAAAAAGTATCTCCTTCAATTAATGAATACAAGGGAAACTGGGTCCAAGGGTCCAAGCCTTAAGACCTATGATTATTCTATGAATTTGAAATATTTCCATGTTATCAATGTTTAAGTCTAGTAAGCCTGTCTTTAACTGTTTCTTGGCTTACATTTGCATCATCGTCATCATCATCTGTACAAGCAGTCGGACCCGCTCCGCTTGTGGTCCCTGTCTCACTGGAATCCATTCTCCTTCGTTTGGGTGACCGGAAATCAGCTGGGGAATCATGAGTGGTAGACAAAGCTCTCACAGCAGAGGTTCCAAGGAGTGAAGAGTTGGAAGTGATATTCAAGGGTGCAACATTCGGTGTTGTTGGACCAGAGGGACCAGTCTGTAGTATAATCGGTGTTGTTGAACCAGAGGGACCTGTTTGGGGTACACTTGGTGCTGTTGGACCAGAGGGACCAGTTGGGGGTACACTTGCTGCTGTTGGACCAGAGGAGGGACCTGCCTGTTGTTCATTTTCCTCAAGATCAGCAGGACTACTTGGCAGAAGCGTTTCTGTGTCAGATCTCTCTTCCTGTATATCATATAAACAATATATATATAAACATATAAACAATATATATATGCAAAACAGTCTGAAAAAGTGGATAGAAGCATCATTTGAATTTGTACATAAATGGTTTCAACCTGGTCTGTACAAATTCTAATTAAAAATAAACTGGAATCACCAGCTCATTGCTGTAGATCTGAATTGTTATTTTCTACACTTTTCCCAGATATCTGTAAATTAAAGCAGTATTTTAATGGGAATTGGGAAGAATGTCCATCCATTTATCTTCACATACTATTTGCTGGGAGAAACAGTCTGCTTTGGCTGTAAAACACATCAAAATACATGTCACCGAATTAAAGGGATATTCATGGATCAGCAAAATTTTCTTGCTGTTTCATACCTTTTAAGAACCCTTTGTAAAAATGTTTCAAAATATTTTCAGCATCAAAATACCCTAGCCAATTTAAAATTGCCTAAATATAAAGCGTATTTAATACACGATGATTTTTGAAGCCAGTCTAAATGCTATCTATACAGTTATGCCGCAAACAGATAACAATCTGTATGAAAATTAATATATGCTACATAACTAGGACCGAATCAAGTGTTTTTAATGTAAATACTGAAGTGGGGCGTAAATTAGGGAATCTGAATTGAAGGTTCACTGGATCATAGATTTTATACAGACTACTGGGTATATACATAGAGGATATCTAACAGTGTCTTCAGTAATACCAAATATATTTCATGAGTGGAGCTAATATTTTGATATTTTTCACGAGTGCGCAGCACGAGTGAAAAATATCAAAATATTAGCCACACGAGTGAAATATATTTGGTTATACTGAAGACACTGTTAGATATTCTGTTTATTACATTTTTTATCAACGAAAACCCTACCCCGTATGCTAACTAGGACTACAGCGATAATTTGTAAACAAAAAAAGTAGTTTCCCCTGTCCAGGTGCTGACATATATGTCGGGCTTTCTGATTGGTCAATTATTTTGGTATTTTCTAATCATTAATTTGATTGGTCAAATCAGCAAAAGTGATATTTTTCACTAGTGAAAAATATGATATTCTTCACTAGTGAAAAATATCACTTTTATAGAATGAATAATTTTTGATATTTCACTGGTAAAAATGTAATAAAAGTGTGTATGCAGTTAACTTATAAATTCTACTACGATTGCAATTTCATTACTTCATGTTTATTTCCTGTCAAAACTGTTGTGATGCAATTAAATCTATGCAAACATTTGTAAATCGTTCTCACTTGATATAGAATTTCAATTACTTCATTTTCTGAGTCAGTGTCATCTTCTATAAAGTCTGAGTTTTCTGCACTTCCAGACTGTATCTCCACCACATCACTGTCACGGGAGCTGTTGTCAACATCTACTACAACCTGAGGACACAAAAACATCTTTGTTTAGAAAAAGTTACAGATCGAGGCAATCTGATAAAATATTTAACATATTCCGTGAGGAAATTCTATTAGTGAATAGATTTATTAATAGTTTATAAAAAGCGGGTATGTATACACTGCTAGGCTACAAGTACGTGTATGTCCATATCATATTCAATATCATACTTTAAGAAACATAAATGTACAATTAAAACACAAAATTTAAATGTACACTTCTGAAATATTTCATTATTTTATCATGATTATTTTAGCATATTGGCATGTCTGACTGCTGACAGTTTTTTTTAATATTTTTTTTTTCGTAATATTTTGATATACATGTAGATGTAGCATTTTTGCTTCTTAAATATCATTTATAATAGCATCGATCATTTTACAGGATATTTTTCTACATGTTGACCATGTGAATTTAAATAGGATGTCTGTTACCTTTTATTTTATTATGTATCAATTACCTTGATCTGTGACTGCTGTTGTCCATGTGACACTGTTTGGGTTTATTATAACTGGTAGTTTAAAATTTATTAATTGTCTTCTTAATTCACGACCACTTGACATTACACCACTCTGGGGGTTCTTTACAATGTCCCTATCTTTATTATCTATGGGCATCATTAACTTATTGCTAATTATTTTCGAAATATTTAGTGTATCCTTTAGGCTTATCTATGCCAATTTGCCAGTCTGTCGTGATAGAATCCGACCAGATTATGTAAAAATATCACACGGGTGATGCGATAGCCCGATTGGGTCTAGCACAGCATGAGGTAAATGTGGGGAGTTCAATTTTCAGGTGCCTAGGTGTTGCTATGTTGTACTGTAAGAGAGTGATTTTATACCCTACAGTATATCAGTAAAAGTTAAAATGCATGCTGTTTGTTTTAGCTGTTATGGTAACCCATGTTGATTCTGAATAGACGTCTGAAACTAAGGTCAGTAAGGATCTGTGAAATGTATTTCTTGACAACCCACACTAATTTGAATAAAAAAGGAATATTGTGGTGTGTCGTCTACAATTGGTGACAGCTGCAAGCCTGCAATATATCCTTGACAAAACTAGGATCATGAACCATCATCTTATAAAACTTATGTTTATTTATTTTTCAGTTTCAATTTCTTTGTCCTTTATCAATATATTTAATAATATATGTAACAAGGAGCCGCAAAGCTTGGCATTATCCCCCGTGCTCCGCAGTTGGTATGAAAACCCAAATACATGTATATATCAAGCTCAAAGTAACAGTTATTAAGGAAACAGTAATTTGGTGTTTTGGATTAAGTCTCCATGGTGACAGAAAAAATACCGAAAATGGAAGGTCCGCAATAGCAAAAGGCACAACAAGTCTGATATATTCAGAAAGTTTCAAGCAGCTGCGTTGAACAGTTTTGGAGTTATAGCCCAGAAACAAAAGGAAACAGTAATTTGGTATTTTTTATGAAGTTTCAATGGTGACAGAAAAAATACCGAAAATGGAAGGTCCGCAATACCAAAGGCACAACTAGGGCACTAGTCTGATATATACAGAAATTTTCAAGGAGCTGCGTTGAACGGTTATGGAGTTATAGCCCGGAAAAGAATCTCGGACGGACACACGGACCCAATTTAATATCCCCCGCAAACGCGTTTCGCGGGGGATAATAAAACTTCAAAGTTTTCTGCTTAAAATTCTCAATGAAAACATCCTATTGATACATCCAGTATCCTCCTTAAATTTACATTTCATTGTGAATTTAGCAGATTATACTAGCTATAGTATAAGACGATAGATACCTGATCAACTAATGGCTGTATTACCGCAACATTACTTCCACTCTCATGGGGAACCAGAACATTTCCTTCTGGTATGACCAACGAAGGTAAAGGGGGGTCATCATTTCTAGGTCCTGAAAATCCCTCTCTTTGTCGAAAGAGGCTCTGAAGTGATCGCCCAAACGTTAAGTTGGAGGAGGTCCTCTGTGATGATGCTTCAGTGACGAAATCGTGAATAGCTGACGAAGAAGGCTGGGCAACTCCAGGTGAGGGAGGTAGTACTATTAATTCATCATCACTCTCATCAGACATGTCCCTCTCAGACCTCAAAGCAACTAAAGAAAATCAGGATAATCCACCTAGAAAAAATACTTCTAATTATTTATCATAATAGAAGTTTGAAAAGTTCAAATATTCCGACGATCTTGTCATAATCGTCACGAGGTAGTTTTAAACATCAGAACCATTTGGATGAAAAATTTTAATATGAATTTAACGTTACATTGATATCGCGCTATTTTTATTAGTATCATTATCATAACAAACCCCTGTGATGTAATCGACATTTAAGATAATCTAACACTCCATGTTAGTTCCATTGTTCCATTGGTTACAATAGATCGATCACTAGAAACTTTCTTGTACGCTCATCATCTGCCAGATAATTATTGGAGATTAGGATTAAGAGACGATCAATGCGTTCATGTCAAAATATTGTACTGTCAACTAGAAAATAGGTTGGACGAGTTATGAATCTAGCAATGTGTAATGAAATATGGGTTGCTTACATGTCATCTGCTTGAAAATTGCATAACAAAATCTCTTCTCTCCCTCATTTCTCAAATTTTCCGCCATCCTATTATTGCCGGATATCTCTAATGTTATCATTCGTAGGTATTACAAATCTAGAGAGAGTCCGAACTGATGGGGGGAGATAACTCTAAACGAAGAAAATGTCAGAAGTATCAGTGTTGAAGTGACCTCCTCATGAGAATGAGAGGATGCATTGCCTCTAGTAAACACGGTGGTTTTGTGACTTAATTTTGAATGCGATTGGTTGAAATACATTTGATCTGGAGAATGGTCTTTCTTAAGTTACATTGTTGACAAATGAGCATTTGAGATACTGTACATATCCAAGCTAGGCCTACTGTACAATGCAGGTACTGAAAATGTTGTATGCTTTCTGACTGTAGTTTATGAACTAAACGGATACAGTTAAATGAGGCGGTACTTGATGGTTAATCCACGGGCTATGATCTCGTCTGTCTATTGATATCATAGACATATATTTATTTATGTAACTAAAGAACATGTACAAGATAAAGAAATAATTAACTACTTGGACTGTTGGAACGTTGGTACATTTTATTTGTATTTGGACTTAAAATACAGAGTAAGTTATTATATTGGTATTGTCAAAGAAGAACCAGGAAAAGTTAAGAGTTTATTTAGGAAAATGGTGGACTCTAGATCATTCCATTTGGGAAACTTTGAAATATTGACATTGATTATATTGATTGTTTTTGTGAACTAAGTTTTATACTTTGCTTCTAATTAATTAATGAATTCTCCATTTTTTTCAGATGGCTGGCCATGATGAAAGAAACTTCCGGACTTACTATTATGAAAAGTTTGGCATTGGAGGGGTGGATGAAAAGAAATCCCTGGAGATTCTTCTTAAAGAACAACCACTTAACATTGAGAAGCTGAGACAATTCTCTTTACGATTCCAAGTCCCAGCCATGTATAGGATTCATTTGTGGAAAGCCATTTTAGGTACAGATCTTCAGGCAGCATATATAATCATTGTATTAGAGTTGAAAAAAAGATAATTGTAGGTAGCTGGTATAATTTCTTGTTGGTATCTCTCCAGATATATTATGTCTGGTTATGTATTACTTCTGTTTTGGTTGGGTTTGTTGTAATATATATATTTTTTTTAATCAGGGATTACTCCAGCAAATTCCAAATCTACAGATTTTGTGATGAGTCAGCGTCGTCAGCAGTATGAAGATCTCCACCATGCTCTTGTTATTATGAGGAGAATTGACAGTCACACTCCCCCAGGAGAAGTTTACACAAAGATGTTTCTTCTACAAACAGGCATGCTGTCATTTGAGGATCATGATTTGGTATGTAAGGGAACAAATATACTGTATTGGCATACCCTTATTATGTAGTGTTACGGAGCATGACAACTTGTGCTAACTCAGAGCTCACTGTTGTATTGTCACATGACTTGATGACTTGTGCTTACTCACAGAGCTCACTGTTGTATTGTCATTTAACTTGATGACTGGTGCTTACTCGCAGAGCTCACTGTTGTATTGTCACATAACTTGATGACTTGTGCTTACTCAGAGCTCAATGTTGTATTGTCACTTAACTTGACGACTGGTGCTTACTCACAGAGCTCACTGTTGTATTGTCATATAGCTTAATTGATGACTTGTGCTTTCTGTTAAAAGAAAGAATGAGTTACCCACTCAATAGTTGACCCTTAATGACTCTAATTGTCAATGAACTGTAAAACAATGCAATACCCACTCACTAGTCAGTGATTAATACCTGAATTTTAGTTGATACTATTATTTGATTTCTGTCTTGTTATGATTTATATGAAAATCACAACTTAACAGAATTGTGGACCTCGTATTGTTACAACACTTTTCTTTTTCTCAAGAACAACCCAGAGAATCAAGCTCTTGTTTCCATGGGTACTTCAGTAAGTGGTATAGTAGAGGACGATGTGGATGGGTACTGGATTACTACAAAGTTTTACACACAGTTCAGCAAGTGTAAGGAGTCCCTTCAACAGTTGGTAGGTCATCATTGTAATTTCTGTACTTTTTGCAAATACACTGTATGTTGCTATTATTAAATGCAATACTTTAAAGGACAGCATAAAACCCTTGAATAGTTATTCATTTTGTGGAACATCAATCTGCGTCATTCAGGATTCAGTTAATGTCACTTATGTTTAAATTATCAATATAATTGTTAAACAGAAATTTAAAACATACAAGTATATGTTTTGTACAAATTAAAAAAAAAAATACACACAGATATGATTTTGACTAGGATATTTTCACACAGTCGACTCAGTTGTTATATATAAAGATGGTTAATATTATAATATTCAAATGGTCACATAACGATATGTTTGTTGTTATCTCAACAGCCAGAAAAGACCATTCAGTACCTAAAAAGGGAAGATAATGACCAGCGCCTTGTCAACCACCTCAATAAACATGATGTCTGGAGTTGTCTGCCCCTGGTCGACTGGTATAGGCGATGCTTTTCTAATGTCCTCCCTGATACATCATTTGAAAGGTTCTTATATATACTATATCATTAAATATATAAATGTCCACTTTAAGTCAAGGCTGTGATAATTTTAAATTTTCTTCCACTTATCTGGCCTGGACTTTGTTGCACTGTGGTTCGATTAAGGAGAGGTTTGACTCATTCAGGTCAACAACAAATGGTCTTAGCTTTGATAGATTATTTAGCTCACTATGTATTTTAGCCTACCATCATTACATGGTGGGCTATTTAAATCTCCCTTTGTCCATGGTTCATCCTTCCATCATCTTATCAATCACTATTTTCACTATTTCTCAGAAAGTTCTTCATGGATCTTTGTCTAATTTCACAGGTACATGTATGTTCTCCTTGGTCTCTAGATGTGCATATCAAACTTTTAGTCTGATTGCAGAAAACAAAAATGCTGACAAGCAGCCATTTTGAATTTTGAAAGTTTCTCAGAAAGTTCTTTTGGATCTTTCTTAGATTTCATACATAGGATCCCCTTGCTACCAAATAGTTAAGAGGAAGAAGGGAAAAGTAGAGAAAAGATCAGTCTAACATAGAATCAATTCAATGGTGGGTACCAATATCCCTCTGGATCTCTTGCTGGTGTTGAACTTTGATAGTTGGTTTGACTCTTTGTCGATGGTTTGACTCTACGTTGACACCAGGCCTTAGTATGTACAATGTTGAATCATTCAATGTCTTGTAATGTAATTCAGTATTAGTAAGTTGCATCATTCATATACATGAAAATCTTGGAACCTTTAAACAATTCCAATTCAATTAAATGTAATAATTTAATTTCGTTAGATTTGTACCTTGTTGACATTTTTAGGTCATCTGAGATAAAAGTCTCAAGTGACCTATCCTAATCGCCATTCGTCCATCGTAGTGCATCCTCTGTCATCCATTCATTAACTATTTACATTTTCAAATTCTTCTGAATAACCAAGAGGCCTAGAAACCTAATATTGGCCTTAAGTATGCTTGGGTGAATGGCTATAAAGAGTGTTCAAATGATTTAGGTCAGATATGCTAAAATCTTCAAATAACTTCTCATTAAGCTAAAGGTTCAGAGACCTGATATTGGGCCTGTAGCATGATGGGGTAAGAGCTATCAAGATTGTTCAAATGAACGACCTTGAACTTCATTCAAGGTCAAAGGGGTCAAATATGCTAAGATTATAAAAGGACCTTTTCTCGATAACTAAGAGGCCCAGATGCCTGTTATTGGGCCTTTAGCATGCTGGTGTGAAGGGCTACAGATATTGTTCAAATGAATGACCTACTAGCCACTAGGCTCAAATATGCTAAAATCTTTTAAAGTCTTCTTCTCCAAAACCAACTCACTTGGAAAATCTGATATTTGGTCTGTAGCATGCTGGGGTGAACAACATAGACCTCAAATTCAAGGTCACAGGAATCAAATCTGCCAAAATATATCAAAATTTAGGTGACAGTTAAGGCCCATGGGCCTCTTATTTCTGGCTAGGCGATTGGGTGCCGTAGATCGTGAGTTCGAGGCCCGGTCAGGGCACGAGACAAAAAGTTGTCTTCCTTCGTCATTTGTGTTTCTAAGCTATATATCTATTTATTAGCACAATGTATCATATGCATTTTGTGTTGGTGATGCGAAGATATAGATTTGAATTTCCTGTCGTAGTTGTACAGAGAGAAATAAAAATTAATACACTATTATATATATTCAGGAGATCAGTTTGAAGAAACTTCATCCTGTTTTCTATTTCTTGCTAAACCTTCTTGTTTTGACAGATGTACTCCATATATTATGCTATTTTTACATAAATCATCAGAAAAACTTCTTTTATATTCATTATTTCAAAATTCAATTTAGGTTTACCAGGAGTTTGATAAATTGAAGCTTGAAATTTTGAATGCATGCAATATATCTCATTAATATAGATTTTAAAAAAGTTTGGAAGTATATTAATGTATCTTATGTGTTTCTAATTAATTCAAAATAATACAAAGTGTTGTTGTTGTTGACAGAGTCTGGGATAAGGTTATTGGAGGCTCTTGTAGTATACTTATCTATGTGGCAGTGTCTATATTCCTGACCTTCAAACGCCCGCTCTTGAGCATGAACAGTCGAGATGACATGGTGAACTACCTTCTTAAAGTAAGTACAGATATGTGTTTTTCCCCAGTTTTTCTCTTTTTGATAATTAAGAAAATAACTTACAGCCTATAAATGTTCTTTTTTGCATGTTTTCTGTTTATGAAACCATTATAATGTGAAATATCAAAGATAGTCCATGCACATTTGCTAAAATGAAATGAGACTTTTGGCAAAGACAAGAAAGGTTTGTGTGGATTGTTTTCATTACTGAATAATAGGTATGGAGAGTTAGAACATTTTTGAGTGAGGACATGATTTGTAAGGTGGTGGAATCCATGGCCATAAATCCTCCTCCCCCCCCCCCCCCCCCCAAAAAAAAAGAGGTGCTTACAGTGCCAACTAGCTTTTGTATCATCAGACCCCAACATCAAACATATTTTACATTAATGGATATATAATTGTTGTGGATGTAAATATTGTTAACAAATGGTGTCATGATTATTAGTCTGCAATGGGAACCTGGGAGGAGGAATTCCAGCTTTGCCTTGTGGCTGTCTTACTTTACTTTATTTTGTCCAGGCTCTATCTTCTAATCTACACTACTTATCAATAGAACTTCATATTTGGGGCATTGTAGGTAAAGTCATATTTCAAAAGTATGTCACTGCACTTCTTCTCACTGAAACTTATTACTCGAGACATGGGTTCATCTTACTTGAGATATGGGTTCATTTTACTTGAGACATGGGTTCATTTTACTTGAGGTATGGGTTCATCTTACTTGGGGCATGGGTTCATCTTGCTTGGGACATGGGTTCATCTTGCTTGAGGCATGGGTTCATCTAACTTGGAGCATGGGTTCATATAACTTGGAGCATGGGTTCATCCTACTTGAAGCATGGGTTCATCTTACTTGAGGCATGGATTCGTCTTACTTGAGGCATGGGTTCATCTTGCTTGGGACATGGGTTCATCTTGCTTGGGACATGGGTTAATCTTACTTGAGGTATGGGTTCATCTTACTTGGGGCTTGGGTTCATCTTACTTGAGGTATGGGTTCATCTTACTTGAGACATGGGTTCATCTTACTTGAGGCATGGGTTCATCTTACTTGGGGTATGGGTTCATCTTACTTGAGGCATGGGTTCATCTTACTTGAGACATGGGTTCATCTTACTTGGAGTATGGGTTCATCTTACTTTGGGTATGGGTTCATCTTACTTGGGGTATAGGTTCATCTTACTTGGGGTATGGGTTCATCTTACTTGGGGCATGGGTTCATTTTACTTGAGGTATGGGTTCATCTTACTTGGGGTATGGGTTCATCTTACTTGGGGTATGGGTTCATCTTACTTGAAGCATGGGTTCATCTTACTTGGGGCATGGGTTCATCTTGCTTGGGGCATGGGTTCATCTTACTTGGGGTATGTGTTCATCTTACTTGGGGTATGGGTTCATCTTACTTGGGACATGGGTTCATCTTACTTGAGGCATGGGTTCATCTTACTTGGGGTATGGGTTCATCTTAATTGAGGCATGGGTTCACCCTTACTTGAGGTATGGGTTCATCTTGCTTGGGGCATGGGTTCGTCTTACTTGAGACATGGGTTCATCTTGCTTGGGGCATGAGTTCGTCTTACTTGAGGTATGGGTTCATCTTACTTGGGGTATGGGTTCATCTTACTTGGGGCATGGGTTCATCTTACTTGGGGTATGGGTTTGTCTTACTTGAGGTATGGGTTCATCTTACTCGAGGCATGGGTTCATCTTACTTGTCACATGGGTTCATCTTACTTGGAATATCGGTTCATCTTACTACGGACATGGGTTCATCTTGCTTGGGACATGGGTTTATCTTACTTGGAATATAGGGTTATCTTACTTGGGGCATGGGTTCATCTTACTTGGGATATGGGTTGATCTTACTATATTTACATTTACACTGCAGCCCCACTATATAACTTTACCAAGCTCACTTGGAAGTTATGAGTCCATAACTTCCAAATCTTTATTATAACGTCATTATTATAGTGACGTCATAATTGTCACGTCGGCGATAACGAAATATGGCTGTTGAAAAGGCTGTTCCGTCTTTGACTATAATAAGTTGTTCATTCATTATCAGAGTAAAATTCCTTGATACAGTCTTTCAAATTCGTTGTCAAATGTAAATATAAGCATTGAACTGCTTTCATTTGGAAGTTATGGGCTGATGAATGCCAACTGAACAAAGGCAATTAAATTTGCTTTTGTCCAGTTGGCATTCATCAGCCCATAACTTCCAAATGAAAGCAGTTCAATGCTTAATTGGGTATAGGGTTATCTTACTTGGGGCATGGGTTCAACCTACTTTGGATATGGGTTCATATTACTTGGGTCATGGGTTCATCTTACTTGGGTTATGGGTTCATCTTACTTGGGATATAGGTTCATCTAACTTGGGTTATGGGTTCATCTTACTTGGGATATAGGTTCATCTTACTTGGGTTATGGGTTCATCTTACTTGGGATATGGGTTCATCTTACTTGGGATATGGGTTCATATTACTTGGTGCATGGGTTCATCTTACTTGGGATATGGGTTCATCTTTTACTTGGGTCATGGGTTCATCTAACTTGGGTTATGGGTTCATCTTACTTGGGATATAGGTTCATCTAACTTGGGTTATGGGTTCATCTTACTTGGGATATAGGTTCATCTTACTTGGGTTATGGGTTCATCTTACTTGGGATATGGGTTCATCTTACTTGGGATATGGGTTCATATTACTTGGTGCATGGGTTCATCTTACTTGGGATATGGGTTCATCTTTTACTTGGGTCATGGGTTCATCTTACTTGGTGCATGGGTTCATCTTACTTGGGATATGGGTTCATCTTTTACTTGGGTCATGGGTTCATCTTTTACTTGGGTCATGGGTTCATCTTTTACTTGGGTCATGGGTTCATCTTACTTGGGGTATGGGTTTACTGGCATCAAACTTCTAACATCACCTACTAAAATTAAGGATATTTCTGAATTTATTTACATTTAAACCACCAAATGAAAGTGTGAAAATTTAAGTTCCTACACAAATTTATCATCTTTGAATTATTTGCATCCAATTCACCTTCCAGTGGGGAATGGTAATTTGCCAAATTGTCTTGTGTTTGTAGATTTTAGACCGATGGGATGGTGGTTAAACCTGATTTTTTAGGACATGGTTATACAAGAGTCATTATTGTTTCAGATCCCAGAGGATAGTGGGGATGTCCTTGTAATACAAGCTATAGAACTTTGGCAGAAACATGGCGGACATATGATACAAACCAAGTCAGACTCTCCAATCTTTGTGGACAGATCACCATCCTGACACAACCTGTCAGTTCCTCGGAGTCAGTTTTGGAATTCAGGAACAAAACCTCATGGTTCCTGGGAAAATTCACTGGTGCATGATTATTGGACACTCTTAGGACACCGACAAATGAGCTTGACATTTGTAAACAGACCCGGATTGTCATTGTCACTGTACAGAACATCTAAGGCTGCACTTTAAAATCAAGCCAGTATTTCATATGAAACTAAGTAAATGTACTTGACAAATGCAGTTTTAAGGTTACTTCCTTTGAAATGCAAATGTAAAGTTTTGTTACAGTATTTAAACCACCTTGATGACGGAGTAATGTTAATGAGGCAAAGAGCCATGCTAATATTTATTAAAGTGAAAGTAGTGTTTATATGAAAGTAATTAGAGTCCAACTTCTGAAAATCATGAAACTCATTCAGAAATTTACCATTTGATGGTGTGAAGTGAAATAATGTTGGGAGTGATCTGGCTGCTGGTGTCTTTAAAAATATTGCACTTTATTATTGAATGTTACAGATACTAATTGTGCATTTACACGATTTTGTTTGGAATAAAGTATTTAAATTTCTCATTTGTGAAGATTACTACATTCAAGTCATTTCAAGACTTCAATCAAGAAAAATTTACAAGACAACAGTCAAGCTACCAACTGTTTGTATGACCACAGTCAATTTACCACCTGTTTGTATGACCAGTCAAGTTACCAACTGTTTGTATGACTATAATCAAGTTACCAACTGTTTGTATGACCATTGTCAAGTTACCAACTATTTGTATGACCATTGTCAAGTTACCGCCTGTTTGTATGACTATAATCAAGTTACCAACTGTTTGTATGACCATTGTCAATTTACCAACTGTTTGTATGACCATAGTCAAGTTATCAACTGTTTGTATGACCATTGACAAGTTACCAACTGTTTGTACGACCATTGTCAAGTTACCAACTGTTTGTATGACCAGTCAATTTACCAACTGTTTGTATGACTATAATCAAGTTACCAACTGTTTGTATGACCACAGTCAATTTACCACTTGTTTGTATGACTATAATCAAGTTACCAACTGTTTGTATGACCACAGTCAAGTTACCAACTGTTTGTATGACTATAATCAAGTTATCAACTGTTTGTATGACCATTGACAAGTTACCAACTGTTTGTACGACCATTGTCAAGTTACCAACTGTTTGTATGACCAGTCAATTTACCAACTGTTTGTATGACTATAATCAAGTTACCAACTGTTTGTATGACCACAGTCAATTTACCACTTGTTTGTATGACTATAATCAGGTTATCAACTGTTTGTATGACCACAGTCAAGTTACCAACTGTTTGTATGACTATAATCAAGTTACCAACTATTTGTATGACAACAGTCAAGTTACCAACTGTTTGTATGACTATAATCAAGTTACCACCTGTTTGTATGACAACAGTCAAGTTACCAACTGTTTGTATGACTATAATCAAGTTACCAACTGTTTGTATGACTATAATCAAGTTACCAACTGTTTGTATGACAAGTCATGTTACCAACTGTTTATATGACTACAATCAAGTTACCAACTGTTTGTATGACAACAGTCATGTTACCAACTGTTTCTATGACTATAATCAAGTTACCAACTGTTTGTATGAGCAGTTAACTGTTTGTATGACCACAGTCAAGTTACCAACTGTTTGTATGACCACAGTCAAGTTACCAACTGTTTATATGACCATTGTCAAGTTACCAACTGTTTGTATGACCACAGTCAAGTTACCAACTGTTTGTATGACCACAGTCAAGTTACCAACTGTTTGTATGACCAGTCAAGTTACCAACTGTTTGTATGACCACAGTCAAGTTACCAACTGTTTGTATGACCATTGTCAAGTTACCAACTGTTTGTATGACCACAGTCAAGCTACCAACTGTTTGTATGACCATTGTCAAGTTACCAACTGTTTGTATGACCACAGTCAAGCTACCAACTGTTTGTATGACCATTGTCAAGTTACCAACTGTTTGTATGACCACAGTCAAGTTACCAACTGTTTATATGACCATTGTCAAGTTACCAACTGTTTGTATGACCACAGTCAAGTTACCAACTGTTTGTATGACCACAGTCAAGTTACCAACTGTTTGTATGACCACAGTCAAGTTACCAACTGTTTGTATGACCACAGTCAAGTTACCAACTGTTTGTATGACCAGTCAAGTTACCACCTGTTTGTATGACAAGTCATGTTACCAACTGTTTGTATGACTATAATCAAGCTACCAACTATTTGTATGACCACAGTCAAGTTACCACCTGTTTGTATGACCACAGTCAAGTTACTAACTGTTTGTATGACCAGTCAAGTTACCAACTGTTTGTATGACCACAGTCCAGTTTCCAACTGTTTGTATGACCATTGTCAAGTTACCAACTGTTTGTATGACTATAATCACGTTATCAACTGTTTGTATGACCAGTCAAGTTACCAACTGTTTGTACGACTACAATCAAGTTACCAACTGTTTGTATGACCAGTCAAGTTACTAACTGTTTGTACGACCACAATCAAGTTACCAACTGTTTGTATGACCACAGTCAAGTTACCAACTGTTTGTACGACCACAATCAAGTTACCAACTGTTTGTATGACCACAATCAAGTTACCAACTGTTTGTATGACCACAATCAAGTTACCAACTGTTTGTATGACCACAGTCAAGTTACCAACTGTTTGTACGACCACAATCAAGTTACCAACTGTTTGTACGACCACAATCAAGTTACCAACTGTTTGTACGACCACAATCAAGTTACCAACTGTTTGTATGACCACAGTCAAGTTACCAACTGTTTGTATGACCATTGACAAGTTACCAACTGTTTGTATGACCAGTCAAGTTACCAACTGTTTGTATGACTATAATCAAGTTACCAACTGTTTGTATGACCACAATCAAGTTACCAACTGTTTGTATGACCACAGTCAAGTTACCAACTGTTTGTATGACTATAATCAAGTTACCAACTGTTTGTATGACTACAATCAAGTTACCAACTGTTTGTATGACCAGTCAAGTTACTAACTGTTTGTACGACCACAATCAAGTTACCAACTGTATGTATGACAACAGTCAAGTTACCAACTGTTTGTATGACCAGTCAAGTTACCAACTGTTTGTATGACTATAATCAAGTTACCAACTGTTTGTATGACCACAGTCAAGTTACCAACTGTTTGTATGACCACAGTCAAGTTACCAACTGTTTGTATGACCATTGACAAGTTACCAACTGTTTGTATGACCAGTCAAGTTACCAACTGTTTGTATGACTACAATCAAGTTACCAACTGTTTGTATGACCAGTCAAGTTACTAACTGTTTGTACGACCACAATCAAGTTACCAACTGTATGTATGACAACAGTCAAGTTACCAACTGTTTGTATGACCAGTCAAGTTACCAACTGTTTGTATGACTACAATCAAGTTACCAACTGTTTGTATGACCAGTCAAGTTACCAACTGTTTGTATGACTACAATCAAGTTACCAACTGTATGTATGACCAGTCAAGCTACCAACTATTTGTATGACCACAGTCAAGTTACCAACTGTATGTATGACAACAGTCAAGTTACTAACTGTTTGTACGACCACAATCAAGTTACTAACTGTTTGTATGACCACAGTCAAGTTACCAACTGTTTGTATGACCACAGTCAAGTTACCAACTGTTTGTATGACCACAGTCAAGTTACCAACTGTTTGTATGACCACAGTCAAGTTACCAACTGTTTGTAGGACCACAATCAAGTTACCAACTATTTGTATGACCACAATCAAGTTACCAACTGTTTGTATGATCACAGTCAAGTTATCAACTGTTTGTATGACCACAATCAAGTTACCAACTGTTTGTATGATCACAGTCAAGTTACCAACTGTTTGTATGACCATTGTCAAGTTACCAACTGTTTGTATGACCACAGTCAAGTTACTAACTGTTTGTATGACCAGTCGTCGACTTTCCAACTGTTTGTATGACCACAGTCAAGTTACCAACTGTTTGTATGATCACAGTCAAGTTACCAACTGTTTGTATAACCACAGTCAAGTTACCAACTGTTTGTATGACCACAGTCAAGTTACCAACTGTTTGTATGACCAGTCGTCGACTTTCCAACTGTTTGTATGACCACAGTCAAGTTACCAACTGTTTGTATGACCACAGTCAAGTTACCAACTGTTTGTATGACCATTGTCAAGTTACCAACTGTTTGTATGACCAGTCGTCGACTTTCCAACTATTTGTATGACCAGTCAAGTTACCAACTGTTTGTATGACCACAATCAAGTTACCAACTGTTTGTATGACCACAATCAAGTTACCAACTGTTTCAAAGATAAAACAAAAGTGTTCACTATTTCCATGACTACAATCAAATCAATTTTTTTACCATGATTACTATGAAGGAACTATGGCAACTAAAGTTTCAATGACTACATTGAAGTTACAAACGTTCAACGACAGCATAAAGTATCCACTAATTCCGTGACTACAATCAAGTTAATCAACTGTTTGACTACATTAAAGTTATTATGTTTGCATAACCAGTCAAGTTACCAACTGTTTCTCCGACAACACAAAATTTTCCGTTTCAGTGACTACAGTCAATCAAGCTATTATCTGTTTTTATGACAACATAGAATTGTCCACCATTTCCACGAACAACATAAAATTTTCCTCTCTTTCTATGACTACACTCAAGTTACCAACGGATTATATTCTAATAATCTGACTACAATCAAGTTATCAACTGTTCTGCAACAACTTTAAATTTTCCTCTCTTTCCATGAGTATTGACTACTCAAGTTACCAACGGATTATATTATAATAATCAAGTTTCCAGCTTTTTCAATGACAGCATCAAAGTATCCCGTTTCCATGACTACAATCATTTTTCTATGACTACAATGAAGTTGCCAGCTGTTTCCATGATTGCAATCAAGTTACCAACTGTTTCTGTGAAAACAAAGGTGTCCAGAGGCGGCAGACCAGATATCCAAAATAACGTGAATGTCCTCACACAAAAAATGCATTATTCAACTAGAAATGTATAACAAATATTTGAATTACACTGCATTGTGTAAGCATATCTCATAAGGCTATTCCAGTAAAATATGTATCCTCTGGGAGGATTCAAAAGAAAAAATATATACATGTAGTTCAACTGCATCATATATGAACCGAAAGAAACTACAAAATGAACTGTGAAAGGAAATATAACGAAAACGAAAGTGAGAGATTGTGACGTCACAACTCGTAGGTGATTGTAATATGGCAGGCGTAAACGCCTTGATAAAAATAATTCTATACTTGGTTGGGTGCTTCAGAATGCGGCTTGTAGATATGATTTATCGTTGGAATATAATCACTTCTATGGACTGTCCATTTGACAAACTCCGAGTCCTTCAATTGGGTAGATATTTTACTGGAATAGCCCTAATCAAAACAAGAAATTAGATAGCTGAAGACTGGTTTATTCTGCAGATGTTTACAGTAAATGTTTTGGTCGTAAATTTTGTGTCTACTCACACCATATTAATATTTTAGCATCTTTAACAGTATTTGCTGCCTGCTGACACACTCGTATCAAATTTTTTAATTGCTTTGCTGCCAGTAAATTTTGTCCGGACTAACAATTTTTTCCCAAAAGTCAGAAGAGGCTGGAGTCGGATGATGTTGTGATAGTGAAAACCAGCTTACATCTTCAGCTTTGTCCTCCTCCAGTGACGCCTCTTAGCATTGTACCTAAAACAAACAAAAGATATTATAATTTTCTAATTGAATGTATAATCCCCTCACACTAATCACTTCAATTATTTTTAATGGCAAAAGTATCCACCATATCCGACTTCAATAGAATATTGTGCAAGCACACTGCATGATTGAATGCATTTTCACTATTGCAATACTATTGCAATACTATTGGGAAAAACACTCTTGCAATCAACTAGTGTGGCATTTTATTAAGATATCATTGCTATACTTTTGGGTCTCAACTTACTTGATCTTACATGACAATTAACAGTTGGTTGATTAAGATATGGTGAGGTTTTATTGCCAATGTTATGTAACAAAAATTGTTTTGAGAATCTAAATTTGTATCTTCAATCTATGGACATGTGCAGAATCGGGATGGAAAATAAAACCACTTTAATTAGGAAAATTATTGGCCCCAAAAACCCAGATATGCCATGCACATGCCACTGCCTTACTTGATATGCATGTAAATATGTGCATGAAGCTCTCGAGGAAAACTTTGGTATGTGTGCTATACTATCTTTACCTGTATTTAGAAGTAAAGGTATACCTGTGTTCTGATAATAAGTTAAATTTGAATGCAATTTGTATAGATGGAATGCATTAATGTCACTTGTGGAAGTTTTATCATTAAGCTTGTATTTGTTTATCAATTCTCTGGCCCTACGTCATGTCTGGTGTAGGGCTACAGTGCACTACTATATGGAACTGGAATTCTCCGACGTTTGGTGTCACCGAGATTTTGTTGCCATGCAAATTTGTGTTATAAAAGCTTTGAAAAAAGAATCACCTGATTGTGTTGCCAGTCTTCATTCTGACCCACTGTGGCACTGGCCTGTTCTGCTTCTGTTTTTTTGCCAGACGCATCTTGATTCTGAAAGATTTGTGGGCGCCCTGAAGAAAAGATAAATTGTATGCTTACAAAACATTGGCATTAAAAGTTTTCACTGTCCCAAAACATTTCTTTGATGACCGATGTTAGCTTCTCTCTACACTATTCAATAGAATTTCAAATACTAAAATATTAGATTTATGAGGAAGTGGTATAAGACAAGAAATTGCTTTTACATCAAGATAATATACTTTGAATGTCATACGTGACTGCTGCTATTGAATAACTAACTTTCACTTGTAGCTCGAATTGGCCTTAGTGGGCTTAATCAGACCGAGGGACATTTTGATTAGAATGGCCAAGCCGACTAGGCGAACTTAGTATCCGAAATTTATATCGAGATATGACAAGACAAGCCCATAGTCGTACCTTTGTGCTGTAAATACCACGTTAAGCGTTTGAATATAAATTAATAGGTTAATTTGAAAAAAATATGTGGCATGTGCCTGGGTCCTATGGTACAGTATAATCCGAAGGGTTCTGATGTTAATATCGCCAAAAGCTCTACATAGTAAGATCGTCAGAAAATTCGGACTAGGTACAGTATAGTCCGAATTTTCTGACGATCTTACTACGTAGATACAAGGCAGCTTGAAAGGCGATATTAACATCAGAACCCTTCGGATTTAATAGGTACAGTACCACAGGCGTCTGAAGTTCTGACAGTAAACCTAGATATAATACCATATAAAAAATAAGAGTATCTACTATAAAAAAAGAACAGGTATGCAACGCCTCCGATGTAAACAATCACTTAAATCTCTGCAAACGGGAAAAATATACGATTTACAATATAATTATTGGTATACACAGATGCCGCTAACATTATTTAACACTCGACAAGCATAAACCATTACTCACTGCGTTTAATAAGTTCTATTTCAGCTAAAAACTTGCTGAGATGGTCTGTCACGTCAACCATGTCGTGAAAATGGCGGACATTGTTATGCAGGTCCGCAGTAAATATCGAGGTAATACTTTTTAATTCATGATATTGACAATAAAAAAAGAACTCTAGAAGCACATGGATTCTTTCAATTTATATTTATATTCTGTGTCGTTGAAACATTTTTAATACTTCTGGTGTAACATGTTTCTCTGTTTTTAAAACGATTGAAAATAAAGGGCAGATAACTCTTATTTTTTCATGAATTAAAAAGTATTACCTCGATATTCACTGCGGACCTGCATAACAATGTCCGCCATTTTCACGACATGGTTGACGTGACAGACCATCTCAGAAAGTTTTTAGCTGAAATAGAACTTATTAAACGCAGTGAGTAATGGTTTATGCTTGTCGAGTGTTAAATAATGTTAGCGGCATCTGTGTATACCAATAATTATATTGTAAATCGTATATTTTTCCCGTTTGCAGAGATTTAAGTGATTGTTTACATCGGAGGCGTTGCATACCTGTTCTTTTTTTATAGTAGATACTCTAATTTTTTATATGGTATTATATCTCGGTTTACTGTCAGAACTTCAGACGCCTGTGACAGTACAGACTTCAAATTTATAGTAACCTTTTATAAACAAGTGCCTGTGGTAAAGTCAGCATGCATATATTGCAAATTTATACCTTATTTCAAGCCAAATCAATGTCACACTAATTTCATAAAACGGTTACTTCATTTCTTACACAGAATGTGGTTTACGAATAACATACTACCCAATAGTAGTGTGTTTACATTTATCACAAAAAACGTGAATGCGAAACTGTGTTCAGTAAAAACGTTAAAAAGACCAAAAAAAGCTTCCATCATGATCTTGAAATAGTCAATCGTGATCAATCACTATATTTTCAACTTGGATTTAGATTTCAAAATTACATATGAGTTCAGATATGACACGTAAATTCGCATAAACCCCGCGACCCGTACCATTTTGATAGAGCGGAAATGGCGTCCGTTTTGGAAAGGAAGACTGGCACGCAGAAATGCAAGTCGTCTTACAAAATAAAAATAAAATAGTCAAAATATTGGTTAAAATGAGAAAGGGTAAATAACTGATGCTTTCTTTCGTGATGTCGATACAACAATATATATTTATTGGCGACGTATGTAGTTGTTTTTTTTTCATTTTGCCCGAGACTTGGAAATAGGGCTTTTAGCAACAATGCGGAAGAAGCGTCTGCATATTATTTTGCGCCTTTGGTGTGTTTGACAACAAGCATCAATATATATTGATATATGTTTACAAAAGAAATAAATTGGAAGTTTACATATATCTTAAGGCTGGTTAATTCCGACATTTAAACCACACAGCAGTTCATTGTGTTATTTGAGGAACTATTTTTTCCCGCGGACGGTAGCATCATTTGGCGTAATTTGTCTCGCACTGAGTTGAAATGTCTATGGCACGTCTTTACCTGTTCTAACGTATTTATTATGCTATTTAAAGGGATTTATAGTCGGTCCAATACACAATGTTCGGGCTAAAAAGACTACTTCGTTCATACAACTCATTCAATCTGTGTGTCACGTAATAGTATTGTGTAAAACAACTTTTGAAAATACGGTGGCACGCTTTTATTGTAAGGATCCTACTTCATCCAAAGACGCACAGTTGCAACTTTTACTGATGGCTTTGATTTACAAGTGTTTTACTTTTAAAGATGAGGGATGCTGGGGTAGCTGCTACGAAAAGTAAATGGTTAATTCCAGAATTCAAACTTGAGATTTAAGTTGAAGGATAAAGATTGAAAATTAAATTGATGAAAGCGGCATCACTGTCAGTTTCCAAATCCAGATTTTTTAATTGACATAACGGTGCATTCAACATGTGGGAAAATCCTGATAACGATTTTCAATATGACCTGGTAAGTATTCGTTTTCAATGGTAATATCTTTAGAATTGTCTTTTTGGGTTCTATTGAATTATTTGTTTAGCTTTTCAAAATCACAAGTACTGGAAAAATAATGCAATGTTTAAAAGTACTTTTTACATGGCCGATACATTTGGGACAGATGATGGGGTCCTCCAATTGAAATTATTTGTGATGGTTATCATAAGCCTAAATAATGGAGTTGTCATGTATTGGTAAATAATTACCTTATCTAGTTTAATAATCAAATATGTGTACCACAACATCGATATAAAGTTTTAAGGTAGATACATGTGTTTAAAATAAGTCCATATCGTGTAAAACCCTGGGGTCCCCTTCTGTTAAGATGATATTTATAAGTAATTGCCTGAAGCAGTAAGGCTTAATGTGTTATACAAATTTTTATGTTTTTTTTTTGGTTGTGTTGACAATTTTATATTTATATAATATATGTAATGTATAGATCTATGCTATATCTTATGTGAGCTTGCATGTGCTAGCCTTAGATTTCTTCAGAAATGATGTTACACTAATTTTTTTTCATGTGATATTTAAGTTAAAAATGTAATGCAACTAGAGCTAAACCTGATCATTAGTTTTTCTCGCATAGTATGTTACAGAACAGGTTTTTTTATGGTGATACAGGTATAACTAATTCATATAGTACATGATGAATTTAATCTCTTTCTCTTTTTTTATTTACAAAATAAATTCTTTGATTTGTTTGGTAATGAGATTTATAATTATTCAGATTTCATTTATTATGGAGGCTTTAATGATTTTAGAATGAAAAGACTAGGTGTTAAATACATATCCAAACAAGTATTACAGTGGTAGCCAAATATACCCTATGCTATCACTGTGCCAATACTTTTAGAATTTAACCAGTAGACTTGTCGTGTGACCTTATCATTTCCTGGCTTAGCCAAACTCAAGTTTGTTTGTTTTATGGCTAAACTTTTTATTCAAAGCTTACAATTTTATCAGCAAAGCCAAATGTGTTTGACTGTTCGATTGACACAGTGCAGGTCTTTGAGGAAAGTTTGCTATCAGTTCTCTAAAGGCTAGATAACTTTGACAGTACCCTGTTGTTTGGTAATACACTGTGCATGTTCTTTTTGAACAAAACAGCCATAGTTCAACAGGACAGCTCTGTAATCCAAAAGAAATTGTGGTAGTGTCAACTAGATTACATGTGTATATTACCTTTTAGAAAAAAGTTATTCCTTTAACATTTTCTTTGAAAACTTGTTAAAAAAATATCAATGTTTAAATGTAAAAAAAAAGTTCTGTTAGTAGTATGGAAGCCCGAAATCATACTGTGATTAGGGGGCAAAGTGGTAGCACACTTGCCTTTCACTGAGGTGACTAAGATTTGATTTCCTGATAAATGTGAAAAGGTACAGGTTCACCTGCCTGACCTGCCCATCCACATTGGGTTTCTCTGGATTCTCCATTTTCCTCCCACACTAAGTAAAATATAAGACCACTCGCACACTTCAATCTGGGCTAAAAAGTGTGGTTAATATAAGTTGATATAACTTAATTCAAAATTGTTGTAAAAAAATAAAGTTTACATTTTACAAATCATACTGTTATAGCCTCATATAGAATGTGCATATAGTGTTCAGCTGATAACACATTTTTAAGATTCATTGTAGATTTTACTTGATACTCAGTTAAATGGTTATAGATTTTTCACTCTAGACCAAACAAATATATAAATTTGAAAGGAAGAGAAGAGTCATATATCTTGGTTTGAAATGAAAATGAAGTTTTAGTGATGATATTTGATTGTAAGTGAGCCCATCAATATCTGTCAGATCAATGTATGGAAAAGTATTGTAACTAGCTACTAGGTAAATTAAGTTGGAAATGAAAATGAAGTTTTAGTGATGGTGTTTAATTCTGTTGTAAGTGTGCCCATCAATATCTGTCAGATCAATGCATGGACAAGTGTTGTAACTAGCTACTGGGTAAATATTCTCTTTGTATCCTGTTGGATAGAGATATTTGATCAATACAATGACAGAATGGTATTGATAATGTAGCCAAATGTATCTTAGTTACACACCCAGACTTTGTACAGCCCAGGGTGTGATGATGCCTTGTTGGAGGTGTAGTGGACAGGCTTACAGTATTAAGTGCTAATTTACTATGAAACCCACACAAACATAATGCCAGAATATTTACTCAGAGTGTTTGTGTAATGAATTTAAATATGTACTTAAATTATTCACAACAGTTTTAGAATCCTTGTGTGATTGTTCAATTCAAATAAACCATTGACATTCAATGTTTGATAAGGGTTTCACTGCTTTGTATAATAAGTAAGTGGTAAGGGTGCATCTTTAAGGCCAAACATAAGTTCTTGACATTTATAATATAGACATGAGTGGGGTTTGAGTATCACTGGAGTACTGACTGTATGGCGCATCAGATCTTAGGTCTGGTGCCTATTTACCATCAACATGCTGTAATAGTCTTAGCTTTCAAATACTTTATGTTGATCATGTATTACTGGATTCTGAAAAAAAGATACTCAATGAAATCAAATGGAGTAAGAACTATAGATATTTAATAGTTGAGTCCTCTTTCTGCTTTAGATTCATAATTAGTTAAAGAGTCTACTGTCTTGGAGTTTGGCTTAGAACTGGCATTGTGGGAGACTTCGTGCTAAAATATTTAAATCTTGATGATAATAGGGTTACAATATGTAAAAAAGAAGAAGAAAAATAGATTTGATCACTTTTGAATTCAAAAGGATCTAAATATGTACTAAAAACTGTAAATAAAATCTTATAAAGACCATAAGAATGATAGTAATAATCTAATATTCTATTTATCATGTTGCATTGATATAGATAAATTAGTTATTATTTTCAGTCTATCAAAAGTTCAAAACTCAAGAATAGTGTTCTAAATCTGTGTTTATTCAGTATGTAGTATCCTAGTTGTTGCTGTCAGTAGTATGTTGGTGACCTAGTTATTGCTTTCTGTAGTATGTTGGTGACCTATTTATTGCTTTCTGTAGTATGTTGGTGACCTAGTTATTGCTGTCTAGTATGTCGGTGACCTAGTTATTGCTGTCTAGTATATTGATGACCTAGTTATTGCTTTCTGTAGTATGCTCATGACCAATCTTTTTTTATGTTACTTGCTCATGATTTACTATATGATAATCAAAGCCATTTGTCAAGACAAACTGTTTATATGTAAATGATTTGGGGCTCTGTGATATCGATTGGTACAAGTTATTTGGGATGTTTTGTTTCTTTGTACCCCACCCTTGTGTTGAGGAGATGAATTGTTAATGTGGCATGTTTGTATGGTCAGCTGTCCGGTATACAGTGTGTCGGGTGGATCAGTACAATACTCCTAACACCATGTATAATCTTGTAGATTACATATTAGGGATCTATTAGTGTATGTATGACATGACATTTGCTGGATTGGTTCCTAATTTGATATAGTAATAAACTTCTCCTTCTTGAACTCTCCAACACAAGGGGTGTGTCACACTGGTTTCTCTATGGAACTTTCCATAATATACGGTGCTTAACATTTACAGATTGAGATTTTTACAGTTTTATTTGGTGCGTTTCTTGATGAATAGAGACGTTGTTTTGAAATGATGCTTGGTAGAACTTCAATGACTTTAATGGTGCTTAAACAAGATGGAGGATTGAAAAATGTGCTATTGATCAGAGGGTTTGCTCAGAAATTTGAACAACCTGATCTTGTTTGGAGTTATTTAGGTCTAAGTGAAAGTGAAGGTTGCACTATATTTAGCTAGAAAGTACTTGTTGGATTGTTTGAAAGTAGTTTGGAAGGAGCTACACTGGCTGGAAATAGTACTTAGTTTTGTAAGAAGCATTGGTTAGAAGTTGATAGTTAGAAATTCTGGTTGAAACTCCTAATGAAAGTTGTTTATAAGAAGTACTGGTTGAAGAAGTACTGGTTGAAAACCATTTGGAAGTAGCTTAGTTAAAAGAACTGCTTAAAAGTAATCTGGAAGTGTTTTTTTTTTAGAAGTACTGGTTGGAAGTCTTGTACTGTAGTTCAAGATATTTGGTATCATACTGATTGAAAGTCGTTTAGTTTGAAGAAATGGTTGAAAGTTAATTTCGAAGTACTGACTGTCAACTTGAAATTCATTTAGTTAAAAGTACTCTTTGGAAGTTGTATAGTTTGAAGTGTTAAAAAAGTCATTCAGTAGGACATACTTGTTTGAAGTAGTGTAATTAATGCTGGAGGAGAGCCGAGCGGGAGAGACCACAGGAGGAGAACTATAGATGCCCCTGTCTTGTAGAGGGTGTAGGGCCATGGGACGTCCTCAGAATCTGTTCAAGTCATAGGCGTTTATAGGTAGTATCTGGGCACACTTATAATTCATGTTAAATTTGCTTAACTTCAATTTCAATATTTTATACTTAAGAATTAATCGCTCACTTTCATCCAGGCCAACAGGAGTAATCAGTGTAATTTAATTTGACTTGTTTGCACAGTTCATGTAAAATAAATATATTTCATGATTAAATTTACATAAAAGTTCTCAGCAATGAATTTTAAATCAGTATGTATTTAGAATGCTTAAAATTGCAGTTGTATATCTAGAAGAGGTGTTTGTTTGTGTAAGGAACAACAGCTATGTCCAGAGGTTATCAGCATAACACATAGTTTACATTTGTGATTCCATTAATCTGATTTTGTTTTAAGAAGGAATTTCAGCTAAGTACAATTTTATGAATATATATTTGTAATCATATTTTAAGATTGCTCACCAGACCACCACCTCACATACAGGTAGACAGTATAGCAAGAGTGAGTCCAACACGGTGTTTCTTCCGAAAATTTATTCCTGCAGTTGTTTACATTGGAATTGGTTCTGATGACGACTGTCTAACAGTCGAAACATGTAAACAACTGCAGGAATAAATTTTCGGAAGAAACATCGTGTTGGACTCACTCTTGCTATACTTACTACCTGGATTTTATGTGAGACCTCGGTATCCACTAGGATCCACGGCTGTTTCATCAAGACCAGTACCGAATTCCACCTAGAGGGACGTTGTGTCTCCACCCCCCCCCCCCCCCCCCCCCCCCCTCACATACAGGTAGACAGACAGGATTTTAGGTAGACTGTGGGTGGGTGATCTACTGTTAGACCATCACCTCACATACAGGTAGACAGACAGGATTTTAGGTAGACTGTGGGTGGGTGATCTTCTGTTAGACCATCACCTCACATACAGGTAGACAGACAGGATTTTAGGTAGACTATGAATGGGTGATCTACTGTTAGACCATCACCTCACATACAGGTAGACAGACAGGATTTTAGGTAGACTGTGGATGGGTGATCTACTGTTAGACCATCACCTCACATACAGGTAGACAGACAGGATTTTAGGTAGACTGTGGATGGGTGATCTACTGTTAGACCACCACCTCACAAACAGGTAGACAGACAGGATTTTAGGTAGACTGTGGATGGGTGATCTACTGTTAGACCACCACCTCACATACAGGTAGACTGACAGGATTTTAGGTAGACTGTGGATGGGTGATCTACTGTTAGACCATCACCATACAGGTAGACAGACAGGATTTTAGGTAGACTGTGGATGGGTGATCTACTGTTAGACCACCACCTCACATACAGGTAGACAGACAGGATTTTAGGTAGACTGTGGATGGGTGATCTACTGTTAGACCATCACCATACAGGTAGACAGACAGGATTTTAGGTAGACTGTGGGTGGGTGATCTACTGTTAGACCATCACCTCACATACAGGTAGACAGACAGGATTTTAGGTAGACTGTGGGTGGGTGATCTTCTGTTAGACCATCACCTCACATACAGGTAGACAGACAGGATTTTAGGTAGACTATGAATGGGTGATCTACTGTTAGACCATCACCTCACATACAGGTAGACAGACAGGATTTTAGGTAGACTGTGGATGGGTGATCTACTGTTAGACCATCACCTCACATACAGGTAGACAGACAGGATTTTAGGTAGACTGTGGATGGGTGATCTACTGTTAGACCACCACCTCACAAACAGGTAGACAGACAGGATTTTAGGTAGACTGTGGATGGGTGATCTACTGTTAGACCACCACCTCACATACAGGTAGACTGACAGGATTTTAGGTAGACTGTGGATGGGTGATCTACTGTTAGACCATCACCATACAGGTAGACAGACAGGATTTTAGGTAGACTGTGGATGGGTGATCTACTGTTAGACCACCACCTCACATACAGGTAGACAGACAGGATTTTAGGTAGACTGTGGATGGGTGATCTACTGTTAGACCATCACCATACAGGTAGACAGACAGGATTTTAGGTAGACTGTGGATGGGTGATCTACTGTTAGACCACCACCTCACATACAGGTAGACTGACAGGATTTTAGGTAGACTGTGGATGGGTGATCTACTGTTAGACCATCACCTCACATACAGGTAGACAGACAGGATTTTAGGTAGACTGTGGATGGGTGATCTACTGTTAGACCACCACCTCACATACAGGTAGACTGACAGGATTTTAGGTAGACTGTGAATGGGTGATCTACTGTTAGACCACCACCTCACAAACAGGTAGACAGACAGGATTTTAGGTAGACTGTGGATGGGTGATCTACTGTTAGACCACCACCTCACATACAGGTAGACTGACAGGATTTTAGGTAGACTGTGGATGGGTGATCTACTGTTAGACCACCACCTCACATACAGGTAGACAGACAGGATTTTAGGTAGACTATGAATGGGTGATCTACTGTTAGACCATCACCTCACATACAGGTAGACAGACAGGATTTTAGGTAGACTGTGGATGGGTGATCTACTGTTAGACCATCACCTCACATACAGGTAGACAGACAGGATTTTAGGTAGACTGTGGATGGGTGATCTACTGTTAGACCACCACCTCACAAACAGGTAGACAGACAGGATTTTAGGTAGACTGTGGATGGGTGATCTACTGTTAGACCACCACCTCACATACAGGTAGACTGACAGGATTTTAGGTAGACTGTGGATGGGTGATCTACTGTTAGACCATCACCATACAGGTAGACAGACAGGATTTTAGGTAGACTGTGGATGGGTGATCTACTGTTAGACCACCACCTCACATACAGGTAGACAGACAGGATTTTAGGTAGACTGTGGATGGGTGATCTACTGTTAGACCATCACCATACAGGTAGACAGACAGGATTTTAGGTAGACTGTGGATGGGTGATCTACTGTTAGACCACCACCTCACATACAGGTAGACTGACAGGATTTTAGGTAGACTGTGGATGGGTGATCTACTGTTAGACCATCACCTCACATACAGGTAGACAGACAGGATTTTAGGTAGACTGTGGATGGGTGATCTACTGTTAGACCACCACCTCACATACAGGTAGACTGACAGGATTTTAGGTAGACTGTGAATGGGTGATCTACTGTTAGACCACCACCTCACAAACAGGTAGACAGACAGGATTTTAGGTAGACTGTGGATGGGTGATCTACTGTTAGACCACCACCTCACATACAGGTAGACTGACAGGATTTTAGGTAGACTGTGGATGGGTGATCTACTGTTAGACCACCACCTCACATACAGGTAGACAGACAGGATTTTAGGTAGACTGTGGATGGGTGATCTACTGTTAGACCACCACCTCACATACAGGTAGACAGACAGGATTTTAGGTAGACTGTGAATGGGTGATTTACTGTTAGACCACCACCTCACATACAGGTAGACAGACAGGATTTTAGGTAGACTGTGGATGGGTGATCTACTGTTAGACCACCACCTCACATACAGGTAGACAGACAGGATTTTAGGTAGACTGTGGATGGGTGATCTACTGTTAGACCACCACCATACAGGTAGACAGACAGGATTTTAGGTAGACTGTGAATGGGTGATCTACTGTTAGACCACCACCTCACATACAGGTAGACAGACAGGATTTTAGGTAGACTGTGGATGGGTGATCTACTGTTAGACCACCACCTCACATACAGGTAGACAGACAGGATTTTAGGTAGACTGTGAATGGGTGATTTACTGTTAGACCACCACCTCACATACAGGTAGACAGACAGGATTTTAGGTAGACTGTGAATGGGTGATCTACTGTTAGACCACCACCTCACATATAGGTAGACAGACTGGATTTTAGGTAGACTGTGGATGGGTGATCTACTGTTAGACCACCACCTCACATACAGGTAGACAGACAGGATTTTAGGTAGACTGTGGATGGGTGATCTACTGTTAGACCACCACCTCACATACAGGTAGACAGACAGGATTTTAGGTAGACTGTGGATGGGTGATCTACTGTTAGACCACCACCTCACATACAGGTAGACAGACAGGATTTTAGGTAGACTGTGGATGGGTGATCTACTGTTAGACCACCACCTCACATACAGGTAGACAGACAGGATTTTAGGTAGACTGCGAATGGGTGATCTACTGTTAGACCACCACCTCACATACAGGTAGACAGACAGGATTTTAGGTAGACTGTGGATGGGTGATCTACTGTTAGACCACCACCTCACATACAGGTAGACAGACAGGATTTTAGGTAGACTGTGGATGGGTGATCTACTGTTAGACCACCACCTCACATACAGGTAGACAGACAGGATTTTAGGTAGACTGTGGATGGGTGATCTACTGTTAGACCACCACCTCACATACAGGTAGACAGACAGGATTTTAGGTAGACTGTGGATGGCTGATCTACTGTTAGACCATCACCTCACATGCAGGTAGACAGACAGGATTTTAGGTAGACTGTCGATGGGTGATCTACTGTTAGACCACCACCTCACATACAGGTAGACAGACTGGATTTTAGGTAGACTGTGGATGGGTGATCTACTGTTAGACCACCACCTCACATACAGGTAGACGGACAGGATTTTAGGTAGACTGTGAATGGGTGATCTACTGTTAGGTGGGATGATAATCTAAGCTTACATGTTAGGCCTTGTTTTGTTGAAGAGATGCTGGTTATCTGTTGCATAAGCATAATGCATGCTATAATTCATAAATTAGTCATTGACTTGGAAAATGAATATTACTATAATTGAGTTAACACCCTAATTTTGAGGTAATAAATCTGGAGGACAATGGGTCATTGGACATAAAATGATATCATCTAACAGAAATAATTGTACTAAGAAAGCAGTAAAGTAAACCCTTAATGTCTTGGTATGCATTCCTAGACCTTGATGATAACTGGTAATTATATAATCTACTTTGTCAGTATTGCCTCTGCTGAGTAATAAAAAACAGTGTTAATTGACCTACATATCATTATAAAGTTACATTTTGTACCACTTTGCCCTGTATACACTACCCACAGACATATACACCTCTGGTTGATTAGGTGTGATACAAGTCCCAGAGGATTATCACCTTGATTGGAAAACAAATTGGCTTAGATTCCAGTGGAGAAAGCTAATTAATTTGATATACCTGTGCCTACTACTAGAAAATACATCATAATTTCATTGCCTGAATAGTTTACTTGTAATTAATGCTAAAGAACAAGTGTGTTATAGCTATTTGACACTATGTTTGTTAAAGGCAAGTGTGCTATAGCTGTTTGACACTATGTTCGTTAAAGGCCAAGTGTGCTATAGCTGTTTGACACTTAATGTTCGTTAAAGGCCAAGTGTGCTATAGCTGTTTGACACTTAATGTTCGTTAAAGGCAAGTGTGCTATAGCTGTTTGACACTATGTTCGTTAAAGGCCAAGTATGCTATAGCTATTTGACACTGTGTTTCTAAAAACCCAAAAAATCAACAAAATGTCTCCACGCTGACCTGTTATTGCAACCCAGAATCTCAAGACATTTTCTAGTAATTTATAATACTATCCCCTCTCTCTCCTCTCTGCATTCAGTTATATGTGTATCTGACCATTTGTAATTGAATGCTTTCACTTTTGGGACACAGGCCAATACAAAACAATTATTCCAAATAATATGTACATGTTTTCCAGTTCATTCATCATTTGTATAACCATGGATGTTAAGAGGATTTGAGGATGTTTTATTTTCCTTTTTCAGAATCCTTATGACAGCTTTATGCGAAAACATTTGGAGCACTATGGCTACTATACAGGTAAGTTGTGTTTGAATAAACCTTGTCCAACCGGTAAAGCCATATATTATGATAACAGGTAGACCTGCAGGTAATCTCAAGTACAGTTTGTCTGACATCAATAGTCGGACAGCGATCGATGCTGTATATTGGCCAATATACCCCTTCACATAGCATATACAGGAAACCATTCATGCATTGATAAGCTTCCAGAAAAAGAAGTGTAATTTGTCTGATGGTTTGATTAAGTTTCATTTCTTTTTGCATGGATACTATCATGGCATTTGCTTTGAAAGCAAAACATCATTTTGTTTTTAACCAATAAATGAATTAATGGCAGAATCTGAATTTTGTAAGAAGTGGGTTTGATTTGCTGAGCTGACCAGGCACTGACTGACGTGATTCTATAGGTAATTACCCACTTGTCCCGACTGAAAGTTTGAACTGCAGCCTCAATCACCCTGTATACGACACACTTAATAGTTGGTGACACATCTTGATGGAGTTAGAGACCAGCAGAGCTCCGTATTACAGTGATTTATTAACCAAGGCAGTCAGCACTTTCTTTTTATACACCATTGATTACATATAATTCATTGTATAATTGAGTCCTTTGATTTATTAGATCCATACAACAGTTAGTTGTGTTGGCTGGTTAGCTATGTCTACATTTATAGGTTATAGATAGATAGAGTGAAGGGCAGAACAGACTGCTAACATTAACATCTATATTTACACTGACAATTAACTACAATGATACGGTATGAAGAATAGATGGAATAATTATCATTAGACAATAGCTACAATAAAATTGGGATTTCCTTACAGCCCACTGGTACAATACTTATTGATTATTAGCTCACCTGGCCTGAAGGGACGTTCAGCTTAAAATAAATGGCAACCTGTATCTGTTTTCCATCTGTCAGCTTTTCCTTAAAACACTAGTCATGAACAATTCAATGGATTTTGATCAAATTTTGTCTTAAACATCCTTGATCCTCGGATGGAAGGGTTTGGGTTTGTGGGTTTGGTCCCATCTTCCCCTTAGTCCCATTTAGTCAATTTTTTTTAAAATGTTCATATGATACAGATGTAATATGAAAATCAATATGAAAATCAAGTAAAACCTGATGTCATCTGTAATTAAGGATAAGATGGATAAATCGTGATATAGATATTACTATATTTACATATGTACTGCAGTGTCACTATATAAATACAGTAAGCTGTTTCAATCCATGTCCTATGAACCGAAATGAGTATGAAAATGAAAGTAAAAACAATGCAAGTCACACTTCACTTTCTTTTAAGTTATTGAAAAATTCTTCACTTTATTTATTTCCGTTAAAGTACCATATTTCATCACTTTGTGGACAGAATAGAATGTCTTCCTTTAGAAATGTTTTCCGTTCGACTCCTACTAAAACACAGTATTTTCTGTTTCATGAGTGTTGTCATTCATCGATCAGTCAGAGTATACAAGGTTTATCACAGTATGTGTTATACAAAATCAAGTAACAGTCATATCGGTGATTACGTTTGGCAATTATAGATTGTGTACGGTGTGTGTAGTGTCTGCGGCCATTGTTTATACCCAGATGTACACATGGCTTTGTCATTGTGTTTGTACCGGTGCCGGTTATTGTTCTATATCAGACCACTGTGGCATGTGGAGATTGTTTTTGTGATATCCTGATCAATTAAAGTAGAACGGCCAGAAACAAGTTCTCCTATTTTACTAACATGTTCGAGATATAAGTAAGGGCACTATTTAAACTAAGATTTACTCAATATTTTAAGTCTGAGTTAATTGATAGAGTTTAATATATATTTTATCAAATGTACAACTTTCTACCTGATTATTCTGAGGTCTGAAAGTATTTCTTATCTTATTTTGAAAGGCATTTGGACAAAATTTCATTCTTAACGGATGATTTCATCTCAATTTCTATTTTTGTCAGTTTGGCTTGCTGAGAAGTTGTATAGAGTTCTTGATATTCAGTAGACCTTTAAACCTATATTTCTTGCATTACTTTTTAAATGGAGACTAAATGTTGGTGTTTTTCCATTTATTATATATTCATTACTGAACTGTATAGATATAAGACTGAATATGGATTATCATGTTAATACAACTATACAAGTAGGTGTGTAGGCAAACATTCCATGAAATGAATGAATTAAATTGAGTCCAAGGATACCTGTTTGGAATGTGTTATTTAAAACTTTAAGTGTGGTGCTAAATGATATGAGAAACTGTTTTCTAACTTTCTCAAGGAGAGCTAGATATCGACAATGAAGGTCAAAATATGATAAATGCTTTTATAAACAGACAATCAGATTATATTTTTGGATGTCATATTGTTAACACTCTCATAAATTTTCTGTGAAATTCAGGTAAATTGTCAGTAAGATTACTTCAAGGCAAATTCAAGTAATTGTTGTACAGAAGTATTAGTTCTCAAATTTACCAGAAAATCATTCAGAATATTGAATTTGAACTGGCTTCTGTTTCATAACATAGGTACCTGGTATTTCAAAGGTTAAGGAAAATGTTTTTTGGGAAAGGATCAAATAAAATTTGTAAATACTATGTATAAAGAAGATATATATGGCTAGACTGCATTGAAGAGTGGCTGCGCCATCATACCTGTGTATTGGTATACATTTAATAAATGCTGCATACAATTTAGACTTGTTAAACATTGATGTGGGCACCAGACCTTTTTCGAACACAATTGGTTCAATATTTTGAATTGTTATATTGTTTTGACTTGGTAAACTTTCTGCACATTCACACAAAGATATTTGCATGCTCATTGGGTGCATTATAGGTACAGTCAAATATAACGGCAACAAAGAAGCTTGTTAATGAACAGATAATACGTAAATACTTATAACTTTATCTCAAAACAGAACAACTGAATTGTCCAGTAGGAGTAACACTGCAAACTTTGATGGGTTTAAAACGACACATATTATGTCATATTGTAATGAAGATGGCCAGGTCTCTTTATTTCAAATATTTCCATTTAGCTACCTCATGGTCTTTATATGGATGTTGTCTCCTATGCAGATATTTGTATTAATGATATTAGTTATAATATAACTTCATTGTCCTTGACACCGGACCAAAATCTCATATTACAAATATTTAGCAATACCTATGTGAATTTTATATTGCAATATGTTATAGAAATTTTTTGTCTTCAAGCAAGGGAACAAACTCTTACAGTCTTGTTGAGTTTTATAGCCCCATATAAATTTGAAATAAAAAAGTTTCTAAGTTTGTCTCCCTTTACTTACAAACTGATTGTCTGAAAGAAAAGATGATTTTAAAATGAAAAATTAGTCCTGTTCTCCTGTCCTGAGGGGGCCATTTGGAAAGGTGGCACTTTTGAAATTAACATTTTTGGTTGTTTCAATTTTCATTTTTGCTGAATTACATTGTATTATTAGTATTATTGGTATTATTATCAAACATTAGTCCAGTAACAAAGGATCAATAAAATACTATATCACAGATATAACAGCACCAATACTTCAGATATATCAAATCAAATTATAGGGTCTGAATGGTGTACCAGTTATCAGTTTGATGCTCTTGTTTGAAATTAATGTCTTCTAAACCATTATCTGTCAGTACAGTTGTGACCAGGTAGATAATAGCTGCAATATTGTATTAACTGTGCTCGGCTAGAGGGAACTTCTCTTTAGCTTGATCACAGTTGAGGGTAAGACTTAATGAGTCTGAGATCCTGGGTTAGATCCCTAGTGGAGGCATTGAAACAGATAAAAAAAATTAATGCTCTGACGTTGACATTGACGTGCACGGGCCCATTAAGGGACTTAAGTATTTTACTGAGCTTTTCTTTCACAAGCATTGCTGTTACACTAGGAAACTCAAGGACAAGCTCTTCCTTGGTTGGGGAATATTGTAAACTGCACATAAAAACTAAGCCACAATATTTGGTAGAGTGTAAGACTAGTAATCTAGAGGTCCAGGGTCGATCCGTAGCGGAGGCAATAAAAATAAAATTGAACATGCTCTCAGTTATACAGAAATAATATATAGAAATAAACTGATATCAAGGAAGGCAATATCAACCATTGGTATTCAATTTTTTTCCATGAGTGGAAGCTTGCTATCTTAATAGGAGCTATGTCCCTTTTTGTATACGATTTTCAATTGATAAATCAATCATGTGTAAAATACTGGTACTTTTTTTGGCTCATATTGATTTAACATTGAACAACTTAGGACCAAGTTAAAGTGAAACTTGACTTAACCAACACCACATTGGACTGAGTTTGTGTGGTGATGTGTCAGTATAATCCGTTGTCGGCAATGACAGTGGAGTTTGTGGCCATTTTGTTGGATATGGTTGGATATTACAGGATGTTGTCAATGGTCACTGTACTAGATAAAGTCTAAAATTTGATATTTTTACTTGTGAAATATTAGGATTTATCAATTTTGTTAAAATTTTATCATCACTGTCATCAGAATGGTGCTTCCTTAGTTAATTCATTGTATTGAAATCAACTGATTTTTTTAGGTAACCTGAGACGAAGTCTCAAGTCACCTATTCTAATCGCATTTTGTCTGTCGTCTGTCGTGCGTCCATAAACAATTTACATTTTCGACTTCTCCTCCAAAACAGCTGAACCAAGTTCAATGAAATTTGGCAGGAAGCTTCTATGACTAAAGGTCAACAAAAATTGTGCACTATATGGTCCCCATCCCCCAGGGGCTGAGAGGCGGTGCCAAAAAGGGTCAAATTTACTGAAACTTCAAAAATCTTCTTCTTTACTCTCAGATATTGTGGAATCAAACACTCTTCATAGATGGAAGGGTCTTCAGGAAAATTGTGAATTTCATGACCCTGGGGTCTCGCATTTACGAGGGGAGGGGGTAAACTTTACTATAGTTTATACAGGGAAATCACATTTTTGACAATTTTTTATTGGATTTATATTCATTCTAACTTGTTTAACATTATGAGCATGAGATGACAGTTTGATGGTATGCACATGTTGGCCCTGACTGACCCCTTAGACTGATGGGTCAGGCCAAAAAGGGTCAATTGAATTAACTGAAATATTTCGAAACTCAATAGACTGTCAAGGCCCAGGTGGGCCTCTTGTTTCCAGATCAGCTTGAAATGAATCAGAGATTACTACAGAAAGCTCTAAAACTGTACAGAGCAGCCCATTCTTGTCATTTACTCCTGATTATTGAACTGTTTTACATTTTTTATTTTTCATTAGAAATGAAGGAGAGAGAGAGAGATCTTTATTAGCACTCAGGCACACTATTGTGTGCGACAAAAGGTCAACAAAAATTACAACATCATAATACAATGTATAATATTCTGTACAGAATAGTGAAACACATACATTGAGACAAAGTTTGTAGTATACACTGCATAAAACGTTCGTTCAATACAGGATGGTATATTTAACCTTACAGTAGTACTTATTATAACACTATTATGTTTTAAAACATATCATTTCAATATTTTTACAATATACTCTATATAAATTTTACAATTTGATGTTTGAAATTCTCATATTGTTTTTTAGATGTCTTTCTAGTAATTGGATGAACATGGATAGATTTGATAATACTCTAATATTGAATAATGATAATAATCCTTTCATTTTATGAATAGATGGGTTACATGTATAATAACTGGGTATATACTTTCTACGAATTTGATTTACATATATATTAGAACATAAAAATAAGTAATGGTACTCGCATCCAACCCCAGTAAAACATAGCGGACAAATCCTATTTTGACGAGACGTTCCGGTCCATCGCCCAGTCTCTACCGGAAGAAATATATTACTAGTTCTGAATTTACATAATGTTATTCTATCTTTTTGTTTAAGCATAGTTAAATATTTTTCAATCTGGAACTGATGTTTAAATACTGCATATGTTTTACCACGGGAAGATTTATCAATATCAGTATACCACTGTTGTATAAATTGATCTTGCAGGATGGTTTTTAAACGTAATTTGAGGTAATTTTTATTCATAGTGCAGATATTTTGATGTAACCAAACGTAACTTAGTCCTGTACTATTAAGTATATCCTTGATATAAGAAATCCATTTGAAATCAGCAAAATCATTTACATGTAAATTCAACATAAGCTTGTACATTAAACTTGATCATTTATTTTCACCTGTAAGTAATTGTTTTATTTGTTTACCTTTGAGGGATTAATGGAGGGTTAGGGTATATAGCCTGTGTCTAATTGAGGGATTAGGGTACATAGCCTGCGTCTAATTGAGGGATTATGGTACATACCCTGTGTCTAATTGAGGGGTTAGGGTATATAGCCTGAGGCTAATTGAGGGGTTAGGGTATATAGCCTGTGGCTAATTTAGGGATTAGGTTATATAGCATGTGGCTAATTGAGGGATTAGGTTATATAGCCTGTGGCTAATTGAGGGATAAGGGTATATAGCCTGTGTCTATAATTGAGGGATTATGGTATATAGCCTGTGTCTATAATTGAGGGATTAGGTTATATAGCCTGTGTCTAATTGAGGAATTAGGGTATATAGCCTGTGTCTATAATTGAGGGGTTAGGGTATATAGCCTGTGTCTAATTGAGGGATTAGGATGTATAGCCTGTGTCTAATTGAGGGATAAGGGTGTATAGCCTGAGGCTAATTGAGGGATTAGGGTATATAGCCTGAGGCTAATTGAGGGATTAGGGTGTATAGCCGTGTCTAATTGAGGGATTAGGGTATATAGCCTGTGTCTAATTGAGGGGTTAGGTTAAATAGCCTGAGGCTAATTGAGGGGTTAGGTTATATAGCCTGAGGCTTATTGAGGGATTAGAGTATATAGCCTGTGTCTAATTGAGGGATTAGGTTATATAGCCTGTGTCTATAATTGAGGGATTAGGTTATATAGCCTGTGTCTAATTGAGGGGTTAGGGTATATAGCCTGTGTCTAATTGAGGGGTTAGGGTATATAGCCTGTGTCTAATTGAGGGATTAGGGTATATAGCCTGTGTCTAATTGAGGGATTAGGTTATATATTCTGTGACTAATTGAGAGATTAGGTTAAATAGCCTGTGTCTAATTGAGGGGTTAGGGTATATAGCCTGTCGCTAATTGAGGGATTAGGTTATATAGCCTGTGGCTAATTGGGGGTTTTGGGTATATAGCCTGTGGCTAATTGAGGGGTTAGGTTATATAGCCTGTGTCTAATTGAGGGGTTAGGGTATATAGCCTGTGGCTAATTGAGGGATTAGGGTATATAGCCTGTGTCTAATTGAGGGATTAGGGTATATAGCCTGTGTCTAATTGAGGGATTAGGTTATATAGTCTGTGTCTAATTGAGGGATTAGGGTATATAGCCTGTGTCTAATTGAGGGATTAGGTTATATAGTCTGTGTCTAATTGAGGGATTAGGGTATATAGCCTGTGTCTAATTGAGGGATTAGGTTATATAGTCTGTGACTAATTGAGGGATTAGGTTATATAGCGTGTGTCTCATTGAGGGGTTAGGGTATATAGCCTGTCGCTAATTGAGGGATTAGGTTATATAGCCTGTGGCTAATTGAGGGATTAGGGTATATAGCCTGTGTCAAATTGAGGGATTAGGTATATAGCCTGTGTCTAATTGAGGGATTAGGTTATATAGCCTGTGTCTAATTGAGGGATTAGGGTACATAGCCTGTGTCTAATTGAGGGGTTAGGGTTGTAGTCTGTGTCTAATTGAGGGGTTAGGGTATATAGCCTGTGTCTAATTGAGGGATTAGGGTACATAGCCTGCGTCTAATTGAGGGATTATGGTACATACCCTGTGTCTAATTGAGGGGTTAAGTTATGTAGCCTGTGTCTAATTGAGGGATTAGGGTATATAGCCTGTGTCTAATTGAGGGGTTAGGGTATATAGCCTGAGGCTAATTGAGGGATTAGGGTATATAGCCTGTGTCTAATTGAGGGATTAGGGTACATAGCCTGTGTCTAATTGAAGGGTTAGGGTATATAGCCTGTGGCTAATTGAGGGATTGGGTTATATAGCCTGTGGCTAATTGAGGGATAAGGGTATATAGCCTGTGTCTATAATTGAGGGATTATGGTATATAGCCTGTGTCTATAATTGAGGGATTAGGTTATATAGCCTGTGTCTAATTGAGGGATTAGGGTATATAGCCTGTGTCTATAATTGAGGGGTTAGGGTATATAGCCTGTGTCTAAATGAGGGATTAGGATGTATAGCCTGTGTCTAATTGAGGGATAAGGGTGTATAGCCTGAGGCTAATTGAGGGATTAGGGTATATAGCCTGAGGCTAATTGAGGGATTAGGGTGTATAGCCTGTGTCTAATTGAGGGATTAGGGTATATAGCCTGTGGCTAATTTAGGGATTAGGGTATATAGCCTGTGTCTAATTGAGGGGTTAGGTTATATAGCCTGAGGCTAATTGAGGGGTTAGGTTATATAGCCTGAGGCTAATTGAGGGATTAGGGTATATAGCCTGTGTCTAATTGAGGGATTAGGTTATATAGCCTGTGTCTATAATTGAGGGATTAGGTTATATAGCCTGTGTCTAATTGAGGGGTTAGGGTATATAGCCTGTGTCTAATTGAGGGGTTAGGGTATATAGCCTGTGTCTAATTGAGGGATTAGGGTATATAGCCTGTGTCTAATTGAGGGATTAGGTTATATAGTCTGTGACTAATTGAGGGATTAGGTTATATAGCCTGTGTCTAATTGAGGGGTTAGGGTATATAGCCTGTCGCTAATTGAGGGATTAGGTTATATAGCCTGTGGCTAATTGAGGGATTAGAGTATATAGCCTGTGTCTAATTGAGGGATTAGGTTATATAGCCTGTGTCTAATTGAGGGATTAGGGTATATAGCCTGTGTCTAATTGAGGGATTAGGTATATAGCCTGTGTCTAATTGAGGGGTTAGGGTATATAGCCTGTGTCTAATTGAGGGATTAGGTTATATAGCCTGTGTCTAATTGAGGGATTAGGTTATATAGTCTGTGACTAATTGAGGGATTAGGGTTGTAGCCTGTGTCTAATTGAGGGGTTAGGGTATATAGCCTGTGTCTAATTGAGGGTTAGGGTATATAGCCTGTGTCTAATTGAGGGATTAGGTTATATAGCCTGTGTCTAATTGAGGGATTATGGTACATAGCCTGTGTCTAATTGAGGGATTATGGTATATAGCCTGTGTCTAATTGAGGGATTATGGTATATAGCCTGCGTCTAATTGAGGGATTATGGTACATAGCCTGTGTCTAATTGAGGGATTATGGTATATAGCCTGTGTCTAATTGAGGGATTATGGTACATAGCCTGTGTCTAATTGAGGGATTAGGGTATATAGCCTGTGGCTAATTTAGGGATTAGGTTATATAGCCTGTGTCTAATTGAGGGGTTAGGTTATATAGCCTGTAACTAATTGAGGGGCTAGGTTATATAGCCTGTATCTTAATGAGAGATAAGGGAATATAGCCTGTTGCTCAATTGCAGTTTGATTTTGTCATTTTCCTTTAGTAGTGTATTGCCCTTTCCAACTTAGACTGTCATTCTAAGCCCTTTCCAAATTCATCTCTGTCATTCTCAGCCTTTTCCAACTTAGACAATATCATTTTCAGCCCTTTCCAACCTAGACTCTGCCCTTCTCTGCCCTTTCCAACCTATACTCGGTCATTTTCAGCCCTTTCCAACTTAAACTCTATCATTCTCAGCCCTTTCCAACCTAGACTGTGTCCTTCTCTGCCCTTTCCAACTTAGATTCTGTCCTTCTCTGCCCTTTCCAACCTAGACTGTCATTCTCTGCCCCTTCCAATCTAGACTGTGTCCCTCTCAGCCCTTTACAACCTAGACTCTGTCCTTCTCTGCCCTTTCCAACCTAGATTCTGTCCTTCTCTGCCCTTTCAAATCTAGACTCTGTCATTCTCTGCCCTTTCAAATCTAGACTCTGTCATTCTCTGCCCTTTCCAACCTAGACTCTGTCATTCTCAGCCCTTTCCAACCTAGACTCTGTCATTCTCTGCCCTTTCCGACCTAGACTCTGTCCTTCTCTGCCCTTTCCAACCTAGACTGTGTCCTTCTCAGCCCTTTCCAACTTAGACTCTGCCCTTCTCTGCCCTTTCCAACATAGACTCTGTCATTCTCAGCCCTTTCCAACCTAGACTCTGTTCTTCTCTGCCCTTTCCAACCTAGACTGTCATTCTTTGCCCTTTCCAACCTAGACTCTGTCCTTCTCTGCCCTTTCCAACCTAGACTCTGTCCTTCTCTGCCCTTTCCAACCTAGACTGTGTCCTTCTCAGCCCTTTACAACCTAGACTCTGTCATTCTCAGCCCTTTCCAACTTAGTCTCTGCCCTTCTCTGCCCTTTCCAACCTAGACTGTGTCCTTCTCTGCCCTTTCCAACCTAGACTCTGTCATTCTCTGCCCTTTACAACCTAGACTGTCATTCTCTTTATATTGTCTTGTCAATGTAACTACTTTTGTAGTATTTAGTGGTGGTAGCCTAAAGCAACTGACATTAACACAATCACATTACATACATTATAGTTGGTACCAAGAATTGAGAATATAGGAAGTTCACAGTGTATTAGATGTACGCATAAAATCAAATGATCAGGTCTAAAATGCTAGTTCTCATGACTCATTATCAACAATTTAAACCGATAAAACATCCAGTTATACAATTATTTTGTTTAGTGTTGGTATTGGCACATCTGAAGAACTATCTATGGGGCCATGAAGCCCATCAGTAAAGCCACACACATGTAGACTTACCATGTTTAAATGAGGACTAAGTCAGGTCCTGTTGTTAGCAGATCGTACACTTCTTTTGTACATTACACAAGTGTTTATAAACCCGAGCCTCTATGTTGAATTCAATTTTGAATGTTTAATTTCTAAAGGCCAGAATGATAGGTAGGTAGACGGGGAAGATAGAGAACAAAGACAGGCTAATTATACCCAGCACTTGATCCAGGCATGGCTAGAGCTGAATGGGCCGAGCCCAGTAGATATACATAGGGAGGTACCACCGTTGTGTGATGACAAAGATACACTACTCAACCTAGAACATTTAAATAATTATCATTTTGTCATTTTAATCTTTTAATAATAATCTTCAAATTATCCAAACACTTGGAATGTTGACTGTATACAGATATAGCATGGTAGCCTTGGTCACTAGGCTCTTCAGATTTCTTAGCTTTAATTATTTTGTTAAATTTAATTTCTCAACCTTTTTGTATTCATTTCTGGTTTTTATGTTACGACAACCTATTTCATCTTGAACAAACAGCAAACTACTATATATAATTAATGTATTTGACACCTTGATTATACATGGTGAAAAATTTAAATTGTAAATTATGGTGTTAGGTTCGAAACCGTAGGCTATGAGACAATAATAGTAGATAGGTTTTATATAAAATTTGATCTAGATCTTAAAAAAGGTTAATAAGCAGGCCAGATATACAAACAGGTTCTGTCAGTCTGAGGACATTTCTGGAGTATATCTCCAAAATCATTCAAGATGACTAGTTAACAAAACTTCTACATATCAATGAAGTGGTTTGTTTTCAATTTCAAAACTTTCATGGTTACCATGGAAACAAAAAATGAAAGTCACTGATTTCAGTGTTTCCCTAGTTTCTGTATGCATTGTTCAGGACATTTGATGCTCCAATATGTTATCTGACTGGGATTATCAAGGGACTTGTCTATTTGAGATTTCTGGGAAATAGTTGTTTAACTTCTGAAATTCATAAAGATTAAGGGTCAACTGGATGCAGAGTGTTGTGGCCTTTGAAGATCATTAAAATTGTGCATGTCAATCTTGTGTTTTTTTAGTGTTAATTTATTGTTACCATAGAAACAAATATCGATCGAAACGTACTGATTTTAGTATTTCGTGGGCATATATCTCAAAACTTGTGAAAACAAATTCAGCAAAACTATACTGTAGGGTATAGGGTAATGTGTATTTAAAGTCAAACATTCATACCTTTCCAACACGATAAATAAGCTTATAAAGTTGTTGTGTTGATTATTAAAAGTATGAATTGTTATGTCAGTATCATTGTCACAATCAATTTTGGCTGAGATTTGTGGATCAGCTGATATTGTTTTCCTGCAGTATCTATGTACATTTGCATCCAAACTTAATTTTTATTTTGATATTCAGTCACCATAATGACAAATTTTGTTGTCATAATTAAAATGGAAATCTATACAGATATAGGATTTTGTGTTATTTCTGTTGATCAGTAATACCTAGTTTTTACTGTGTGGGTCATAGCAGCTGGTGTTTAGTCATATTGTAACCAGTACATTACTTATAATTAGCTCTCAATTTATAGACAGCTAAAGGTTGATATTGAATAATATTGGTTAATTTTGATAGTCATTGCCCGTTAATGGTGTTTAGTGACTGAGATCTACAGACACCAGATATAGCTTCAGGCATGTCGAAAGTGTAATGCAGAAACAATGCTTTTTGTAATGCATTATCTGCCCTGGAACAATCCATAACCTGTATGGGGATATATACAATGTATAGAATTGATTTCGAGTTTTTGTAGAAGGTTGTTACTGGGAGTACATGGTATGTTTGTGTGTACCGTTCCTGGAGTCAGCACTGGCCATGGGTAGCCTGTACTTATTTATCATACCCTGCACATACAATTAACACCGAAATGGCACTGTTGTTGCAAGGAAAAGAAAGGGAAAAAAGTCTCTGTTCTGTTGACAGATATAGATTAGGATATAATTGTTTTTCCTCTGTCACAGCTCTGATGATCTTATGTAGAAGTTTATATTTAGGATATCTATAACATCGGTCCTTAGACGTAATCTGTCTATAGTGAAAATGAATAGCTTTTTGATACAGAGTATTAAATTTTTATGTAGGACTAGTACTAACTATTTCAGGACTTTATTTAATGGATAATATTATTCATTACCAGTCAGAGATACCCTGTTAATATCATTAGGTTTCAAATGAAATAATAATGTGAAAACTAACAGGGCCTCAGGTGTGTGTATCGGTGAGGATTCTTCATAGCAATAGAGATCACCCTAAAAATGGTGTCTGTTTCACCTCTATTGGGGATTTATTTACATCTCGCGTGGCCAACAACAAATAATTCCACTTAATAGGTAAGACAACAAAAGCCTGACACAAGCGGTACAAAGCTGGGGAGACAAGATCTCCTGTAGAGAGGTGTGTAGCGGCTGACGGACCGACCCTGGTCGTGCCTCTATTGATCAACGGTAAAAAGCATACCAGTATATCTGATCTTTTGTTAATCACTTAATCTCCTCTTAACTTGGGGGCGCTGCTGGTGTATTAGGGTACCAGCTTATATAGGTATTAATACAGCGGTATGTTATGTTACCAAACATAAGGGTCGGAGCCACTTATCTATCCATTGTATGTGTGTTAGGCCTGCCGTGTGCGTTGATTGACCAACAGTGTGAGGCCGTCAGGTGTTAATAGCAGCTAATTAATATTTCAAGGATCCATGACTCTTGTCATGTAGGAGTTATGCTGGACATCTTCCGTGGGAAGTACTGGGAAGTACATGTATTTGGTTCATTGGTGCCCATCACTACTATGAGGGCAATGTGAGGAATTATTTCATCAGTGGAATTTGGAAATAATGACCTGTGCGACAAGATTCCGTGATGACAACCGTTGGAAAGTACAAGGGTCAAACTAGGCCCAATAGTAGACCATCAGGTGCTTGTTACAACACTGACAATAACTTTGGACGTGAGCATGAAAATCCATTTGAGATTGATCTATCTTTTCGTCCTGTGGACTTTACTGCTTTTGGAAAGTGTAAGTAGCTGGTATTTGAGCTGTGTATGGAAAATAAATCCGTCTATTGTTCAACTTGCTATAAGCCATGTTGTAGAGATCGAACCACTAGGGTTTAGGAGTTACAGAGTTACTGGTGCTAACATAGGCTAGTCTAAGAGTACCTATACAGACCCAGGTTTAAGCCATTCTTTTTAATGTGACAATAACAGAAAAAATAGATCACTATTTACAAAAGATAGCCCACGGGAGATTGACTCGTTCACTCAGCTTGTATATGGCTGAAAAGAAATTAGGATGTTTTTCCCCTTGTTGTCTTACCAAAATTGTTTGGGTTTTTACAAGGCAAAACAAGATTTTATCTGACAATGTAATTGGCAGAAACTTATCAAATAGTTGTGAATGTCTTTTCATTCCATGTGTTGTAGACACTTTAGTATTATAAGGCAATACATATCCTTGAAAAGTCATTAAATGAAAACTGAGATCATTCTGACAGAGAATGAGGTACCACATTTAAATGTATTGGCTACTTGAATGGTTGATGTCTGTTATAATTCAACTGTTATTATATAGTCAAGATATTCGTCATTTAAATAATCAGACTGACAAAACAACTGATAATACACTGACAGTACTCTTCCATGTTATACTGTATATATACTAACAGTACCCTTCCATGTTATACTGTATATATACTAACAGTACCCTTCCATGTTATACTGACAGTACCCTTCCATGTTATACTGTATATATACTGACAGTATATCCTTACATGTTATACTGACAGTATACCCTTCCATGTTATACTGTATATACACTGACAGTACCCTTACATGTTATACTGTATATATACTGACAGTACCCTTCCATGTTATACTGTATATATACTGACAGTACCCTTACATGTTATACTGTATATACACTGACAGTACCCTTCCAAGTTATACTGTATATATACTGACAGTACCCTTACATGTTATACTGTATATACACTGACAGTACCCTTACATGTTATACTGTATATATACTGACAGTACCCTTCCATGTTATACTGTATATATACTGACAGTACCCTTACATGTTATACTGTATATACACTGACAGTACCCTTCCAAGTTATACTGTATATATACTGACAGTACCCTTACATGTTATACTGTATATACACTGACAGTACCCTTACATGTTATACTGTATATATACTGACAGTACCCTTACATGTTATACTGTGTATATATACTGACAGTACCCTTCCATGTTATACTGTATATATACTGACAGTACCCTTACATGTTATACTGTGTATATATACTGACAGTACCCTTCCATGTTATACTGTATATATACTGACAGTAACCTTCCATGTTATACTGTATGTATACTGACAGTAACCTTACATGTTATACTGTATATATACTGACAGTATATCCTTACATGTTATACTGTATATATACTGACAGTATATCCTTACATGTTATACTGTATATATACTGACAGTAACCTTCCATGTTATACTGTATATATACTGACAGTAACCTTACATGTTATACTGTATATATACTGACAGTACCCTTCCATGTTATACTGTATATACACTGACAGTACCCTTCCATGTTATACTGTATATACACTGACAGTACCCTTCCATGTTATACTGTATATACACTGACAGTATCCTTCCATGTTATACTGTATATATACTGACAGTAACCTTACATGTTATACTGTATATATACTGACAGTACCCTTCCATGTTATACTGTATATACACTGACAGTAACCTTACATGTTATACTGTATATATACTGACAGTACCCTTCCATGTTATACTGTATATATACTGACAGTAACCTTACATGTTATACTGTATATATACTGACAGTAACCTTCCATGTTATACTGTATATATACTGACAGTATATCCTTACATGTTATCCTGTATGTATATACTGACAGTGCTTTTCCAGGTTATACTGTAGATATACCAACAGTGCCCCTCTGTGAAAAAAGAAACTGGGCAGGGGATGGGGGGGGGGGGGGGGGGGGGGGGGGGGGGGGGGGGGCACATTTCAGTCAAGATAATCCAAGCCTCTACTTAACTACCTAGCTGTTTAGCCCTAGACTAACATTGTGCTTCAGCTGTCAGGTACTGCATCATAAGAGACAAGCCACTGGACATGTTATTTTTACACTTCCATTTTACTGACAGTTCCTTATTTCCATATATTAATATCTTTGTATTATAATACAACTGATGGTTTGCCAACATTTTTGTCATGTCTCTATGTTAAACCTTATTAGATTTGCTTGCCTGTAAAAAAAGTGTCGTTCTTATATAATTTGTAACCTTCTTATGGAAACAGAAGTCGGACCTGAGATTTACATATTGTAAAAGGTACTTAGACATGATTTCAATAGACGGACATTTATTTATATACAATGCTATGTAACTATTCCTCTACAGCATTATACATGTTTGAAATATGATCTGATCACAATATGTAAATGCTTTTTTTATGGTTTGATCCCCAGTGCCAGTAAAGGGTACGTGAGATTGTTGATATGTGTATTGGATTTAGAACAGGCCTGGGGTAACCGGTGTGTGCCTAACACAGGTGGTGGTGATATCTGTTTTGTATCTAGAGTGTCCGATTCCATGATGACATAGTCTAAATGACTTGTAAATGTACCTAAACATGCACCATGTTCTTTGATATCAAACAAAACCTTACAACAAATCAACTTTACTTGATATTAGTTTGTTAATTAGATCATAGATTCACCAAATTACAACAGGAAATTTCTATTTGAATTGAAATGTTTAAAAAGTGATCAATAAGCTTATATAACATTGTTGTGTTGATTATTATCAATATGAATTTTTATATCAGTTTCATTGTCACAATCAATTTTGGCTCAGATTTGTGGATCAGCTAATCTATGTTTTTCTGCAGAATCCATGCACATCTGCATCCAAACTTGATTTTTATTTTGATATTCATGCAGTCACCATAATGACAAATTCTGTTGTCATAATTAAGTTGGAAATATATATATATATATAGATATAGGATCGTGTGTTAATTTAGTTTTCAATCTTTTTAGATCCACTTTTTATACCCAACAAAGGCTATTTCAGTCCGGATACAAACTGGTGACAAGCCTTTCTTCATGGCTAATGGCTCTGGTTATATCATTTCTATAGTCAGACAAACAAACTCAAATGACTAGTGGTTGTAAATGAATCCTAAAAACCTTATCTTCAATCAAATTGAAATTTAATGTGAGGAATCCTTGGAAATCTTACAAAGGTGTCCCAGACTTTATCAATGGCTATGTTCATATTGTAAGTGAAAAAAAGACATGTTAGGGACGTAATCTTAAGTTAAACAAATTGTTTAAAACACCAATTGATGTAGAATTAAATATTCATATGCTTGCAGTGTTGGTATGATTAGAGTAGGGACTGTTTAATTAAGACCTCCTGCTGGTGATTTGAGAAAAAAAATAGATTATTCACAAGAGAAGTTTAAATATGTGGTGAAAAACCCTGTAGAACAGGCCTAGTACTTATCAATGTTTACATTTCATTAACACTAGACTTAAGTTTGATGTTATATTGTACAGTATACAGTACCTTATAACCATTTAATTCGTGTGAATTGGTTTGATATTTACTGGAAGAAAGAATCGTTTGATTATTTTATTACTTTTCACCTGTAAATTTAATGTGTGCTGATGTTTGGTATGATTTAAACTTGTTGGTTTTGGTGGTATTAGATAAAGATATAAAATGGAGACACCGATCACACCTGTATACAAGATAGTGTTTACACGTTAGACTATAAGAATTACTTAGATGTGTTAACAAAAATGTTATTAGGTATGTCAACAGATTTCCTGTAGATTTATTGAATGTCAAATGTACTGATTTTTAATTATATCAAATCATAAAATGTAATTGATCTTTATTCATAACTATTTGTGAAAACTATGCTTTACTGGTGTGCATCCTTAATGAGGGAACGCCAGTAAGAAGATATTTACCATGGTGCAACCTTCAAATACCTATATGCACTTGAGCAGGAAAGTAAATTGCATATTTGATTGTGAAGATATTTTTGATTTTTAACTAAATTTTACTTTTTGACAGTACACATGTTGCATTGGTATTCATCCAAAAAAGGAGATACTTTCAGGCAAAAATCTTGTCAAGTACAAAGTAAAAAAAGATAAAGATAAAATATGATAGATACATTAAGCCTTATACATAACTTGGAGTGATGTGACTCCTATATAAGTACACAATATACAAATGGTTACATTGAAATGTGGACAACCTTCCCAGGCCGTCAGAATACTTGTGATTTGTATGAGCCGTGTCAGCAGTTCTATGACTGCCTACAATGTACCTGGTAATCGGAGTGGAATCTCTTGGCTGTCTGTCAATGTGTATTCTTAACAAGTGATTCCTGTAATATTTATTAGCCCTATTGTAATCTTTATTTTTATTGTATCAATGCTTTTGGTATTTACCTGATTTAAATATTTTGCATTATCATTGTGTCCTTAACTTACTCATTGAACTGTAGAGACATGGATGAAGACAGGAATTTAACAGGGAATCTCATTAATCCTGATGGCCTGACTGGTCCAACTGTCATGTTGTGTTATATCAGGCAATGTGTTTTTATTGATGAATTTCCAAGATGATATTGAACGAAGCAAACATGATTTGTTATAGCCCAACACAATGTACGGGTTGTGTGTCACAACTGGATGGGATAATGGATTCTTGATAGATTGGGAACCAGAATTGACACTTTAAAAACGTAGCTCTCCTACAACGAGTATTTCAAGGCTTTGCTGGGGACAATTTTGGTCAAATGATGAGCAAAATTCACAATTGAATTTCCCTTATGTAGATGAATAATTTTCCAAATCTACTGTTTTCTTCTGAGGTTATGGTTTCCAATTGGTCATTTTTCTTCCTGAAACAAGGCAAAAGGTCTTACCCTTAATTTCTATTGTGAAACTACTTACCTCCATTTTTACCAGGTTTAAGTATTTCCCTAATACCACTAGTAACATGTGGAGGATATTTGGAGACAACAATTTGTATTAGAAAATGGAAACACAATTTTCAAGGAATACTTTCAAATAGATCTTTTCTAGGAAGATTTTACCAACATAATATCTGACGTCACCAATGTCTCAAATGTACAAACAGGATGTCTTTAAGTCACCAAGCTGTCAGATCTATATACCACCAGTCATATCTACTTACCCTTGTCTGAGATATACTGTAGAAAGAGTTCTACCAACAGACATATCTTGTCACCAATGACTCAGATCTACACTAGAAAGAGTTCTACCACCAGACATATCTTGTCACCAATGTCTCAGATCTACATTAGAAAGAGTTCTACCAACAGACATATCTTGTCACCAATGTATCAGATCTACACTAGAAAGAGTTCTACCAACAGACATATCTTGTCACCACTGTCTCAGATCTACACTAGAAAGAGTTCTACCAACAGACATATCTTGTCACCAATGTCTCAGATCTACACTAGAAAGAGTTCTACCAACAGACATATCTTCTCGCCAATGTATCAGATCTACATGTACACTAGAAAGAGTTCTACCAACAGACATATCTTGTCACCGATGTCTCAGATCTACATTAGAAAGAGTTCTACCAACAGACATATCTTGTCACCAATGTATCAGATCTACACTAGAAAGAGTTCTACCAACAGACATATCTTGTCACCACTGTCTCAGATCTACACTAGAAAGAGTTCTACCAACAGACATATCTTGTCACCAATGTCTCAGATCTACACTAGAAAGAGTTCTACCAACAGACATATCTTGTCACCAATGTATCAGATCTACATGTACACTAGAAAGAGTTCTACCAACAGACATATCTTGTCACCAATGTATCAGATCTACACTAGAAAGAGTTCTACCAACAGACATATCTTGTCACCGATGTCTCAGATCTACACTAGAAAGAGTTCTACCACCAGACATAGCTTGTCACCAATGTCTCGGATCTACACTAGAAAGAGTTCTACCAACAGACATATCTTGTCACCAATGTATCAGATCTACACTAGAAAGAGTTCTACCAACAGACATATCTTGTCACCAATGTATCAGATCTACACTAGAAAGAGTTCTACCAACAGACATATCTTGTCACCGATGTCTCAGATCTACACTAGAAAGAGTTCTACCACCAGACATATCTTGTCACCAATGTCTCAGATCTACATTAGAAAGAGTTCTACCAACAGACATATCTTGTCACCAATGTATCAGATCTACACTAGAAAGAGTTCTACCAACAGACATATCTTGTCACCACTGTCTCAGATCTACACTAGAAAGAGTTCTACCAACAGACATATCTTGTCACCAATGTCTCAGATCTACACTAGAACGAGTTCTACCAACAGACATATCTTGTCACCAATGTATCAGATCTACATGTACACTAGAAAGAGTTCTACCAACAGACATATCTTGTCACCGATGTCTCAGATCTACATTAGAAAGAGTTCTACCAACAGACATATCTTGTCACCAATGTCTCAGATCTACATTAGAAAGAGTTCTACCAACAGACATATCTTGTCACCAATATATCAGATTTACACTAGAAAGAGTTCTACCAACAGTCATATCTTGTCACCTGAATGTCTCAGATCTACACTAGAAAGAGTTCTACCAACAGACATATCTTGTCACCAATGTCTTAGATCTACACGAGAAAGAGTTCTACCAACAGACATATCTTGTCACCTGAATGTCTCAGATCTACACTAGAAAGAGTTCTACCAACAGGCATATCTTGTCACCAATGTCTTAGATCTACACTAGAAAGAGTTCTACCAACAGACATATCCTGTCACCAATGTCTCAGATCTACACTAGAAAGAGTTCTACCAACAGACATATCTTGTCACCAATTGTCTCAGATCTACACTAGAAAGAATTCTACCAACAGACATATCTTGTCACCAATACCTGAGATCGACACTAGAAAGAGTTCTACCAACAGACATATCTTGTCACCAATGTCTCAGATCTACACTAGAAAGAGTTCTACCAACAGACATATCTTTTTACCGATGTCTGAGATCTACACGAGAAAGAGTTCTACTAACAGACATATCTTGTCACCAATGTATCAGATCTACACTAGAAAGAGTTCTACCAACAGACATATCTTGTCACCGATGTCTCAGATCTACACTAGAAAGAGTTCTTCCAACAGACATATCTTGTTACCAATGTCTCAGATCTACATTAGAAAGAGTTCTACCAACAGACATATCTTGTCAGACATATCTTGTCACCAATGTGAGTTCTACCAACAGACATATCTTGTCACCAATGTATCAGATCTACACTAGAAAGAGTTCTACCAACAGACATATCTTGTCACCAATGTCTCAGATCTACACTAGAAAGAGTTCTACCAACAGACATACCTTGTCACCAATTGTCTCAGATCTACACGAGATAGAGTTCTACCAACAGACATATCTTGTCACCAATGTGAGTTCTACCAACAGACATATCTTGTCACCAATGTCTCAGATCTACACTAGAAAGAGTTCTACCAACAGACATATCTTGTCACTAATGTGAGTTCTACCATCAGACATATCTTGTCACCAATGTGAGTTCTACCAACAGACATATCTTATTACCAATGTCTCAGATCTACACTAGAAAGAGTTCTACCAACAGACATATCCTGTCACCAATGTATCAGATCTACACTAGAAAGATTTCTACCAACAGACATATCTTGTCACCAATGTATCAGATCTACATTAGAAAGAGTTCTACCAACAGACATATCTTGTCACCAATGTCTCATATCTACACGAGATAGAGTTCTACCAACAGACATATCTTGTCACTGATGTCTCAGATCTACACGAGATAGAGTTCTACCAACAGACATATCTTGTCACCAATGTCTCAGATCTACACGAGATAGAGTTCTACCAACAGATATATCTTGTCACTGATATCTCAGATCTACACGAGAAAGAGTTCTACCAACAGGCATATCTTGTCACCAATGTCTGAGATCGACACTAGAAAGAGTTCTACCACCAGGCGTATCTTGTCACCGATGTCGCAGATCTAGATTAGAAAGAGTTCTACCAACAGACATATCCTGGCACCAATGTATCAGATCTACACTAGGAAGTGTTCTACCAACAGACATATCTTGTCACCAATGTCTGAGATCTACATTAGAAAGAGTTCTACCAACAGACATATCTTGTCACCAATGTCTCAGATCTACACTAGAAAGAGTTCTACCAACAGACATATCTTGTCACCGATACCTGAGATCGACACTAGAAAGAGTTCTACCACCAGGCGTATATTGTCACCGATGTCGCAGATCTACATTAGAAAGAGTTTTACCAACAGACATATCTTGTCATCAATGTCTCGGATCTACATTAGAAAGAGTTCTACCAACAGACATATCTTGTCACCAATGTCTCAGATCTACACTAGAAAGAGTTCTACCAACAGACATATCTTGTCACCAATGTATCAGATCTACACTAGAAAGAGTTCTACCAACAGACATATCTTGTCACCAATGTCTCAGATCTACACTAGAAAGAGTTCTACCAACAGACATATCTTGTCACCAATGTCTCGGATCTACACTAGAAAGTGTTCTACCACCAGACATAGCTTGTCACCAATGTCTCGGATCTACACTAGAAAGAGTTCTACCAACAGACAAATCTTGTCACCAATGTCTTAGATCTACACTAGAAAGAGTTCTACCAACAGACATATCTTGTCACCGATGTCTCAGATCTACACTAGAAAGAGTTCTACCAACAGACATATCTTGTCACCAATGTCTCAGATCCACACAAGAAAGAGTTCTACCAACAGACATATATCTTGTCACCAATGTGTCAGATGTACACTAGAAAGAGTTCTACCAACAGACATATCTTGTCACCAATGTCTCAGATCTACACTAGAAAGAGTTCTACCAACAGACATATCCTGTCACCAATGTCTCAGATGTACACTAGAAAGAGTTCTACCAACAGACATATCTTGTCACCAATGTCTCAGATCTACACTAGAAAGAGTTCTACCAACAGACATATCTTGTCACAATTGTCTCAGATCTACATTAGAAGGAGTTCTACCAACAGACATATCACCAATGTATCAGATCTACACGAGAAAGAGTTCTACCAACAGACATATCTTGTCACCAATGTATCAGATCTACACTAGATAGAGTTCTACCAACAGACATATCTTGTCACCAATGTATCAGATCTACACTAGAAAGAGTTCTACCAACAGACATATCTTGTCACCAATGTCTCAGATCTACACTAGAAAGAGTTCTACCAACAGACATATCTTGTCACCTGAATGTCTCAGATCTACACTAGAAAGAGTTCTACCAACAGACATATCTTGTCACCAATGTGAGTTCTACCAACAGACATATCTTGTCACCAATGTCTCAGATCTACACTAGAAAGAGTTCTACCAACAGACATATCTTGTCACTAATGTGAGTTCTACCATCAGACATATCTTGTCACCAATGTGAGTTCTACCAACAGACATATCTTATTACCAATGTCTCAGATCTACACTAGAAAGAGTTCTACCAACAGACATATCCTGTCACCAAGGTATCAGATCTACACTAGAAAGATTTCTACCAACAGACATATCTTGTCACCAATGTATCAGATCTACATTAGAAAGAGTTCTACCAACAGACATATCTTGTCACCAATGTCTCATATCTACACGAGATAGAGTTCTACCAACAGACATATCTTGTCACTGATGTCTCAGATCTACACGAGATAGAGTTCTACCAACAGACATATCTTGTCACCAATGTCTCAGATCTACACGAGATAGAGTTCTACCAACAGATATATCTTGTCACTGATATCTCAGATCTACACGAGAAAGAGTTCTACCAACAGGCATATCTTGTCACCAATGTCTGAGATCGACACTAGAAAGAGTTCTACCACCAGGCGTATCTTGTCACCGATGTCGCAGATCTAGATTAGAAAGAGTTCTACCAACAGACATATCCTGGCACCAATGTATCAGATCTACACTAGGAAGTGTTCTACCAACAGACATATCTTGTCACCAATGTCTGAGATCTACATTAGAAAGAGTTCTACCAACAGACATATCTTGTCACCAATGTCTCAGATCTACACTAGAAAGAGTTCTACCAACAGACATATCTTGTCACCGATACCTGAGATCGACACTAGAAAGAGTTCTACCACCAGGCGTATATTGTCACCGATGTCGCAGATCTACATTAGAAAGAGTTTTACCAACAGACATATCTTGTCATCAATGTCTCGGATCTACATTAGAAAGAGTTCTACCAACAGACATATCTTGTCACCAATGTATCAGATCTACACTAGAAAGAGTTCTACCAACAGACATATCTTGTCACCAATGTCTCAGATCTACACTAGAAAGAGTTCTACCAACAGACATATCTTGTCACCAATGTCTCAGATCTACACTAGAAAGAGTTCTACCAACAGACATATCTTGTCACCAATGTCTCGGATCTACACTAGAAAGTGTTCTACCACCAGACATAGCTTGTCACCAATGTCTCGGATCTACACTAGAAAGAGTTCTACCAACAGACAAATCTTGTCACCAATGTCTTAGATCTACACTAGAAAGAGTTCTACCAACAGACATATCTTGTCACCGATGTCTCAGATCTACACTAGAAAGAGTTCTACCAACAGACATATCTTGTCACCAATGTCTCAGATCTACACAAGAAAGAGTTCTACCAACAGACATATATCTTGTCACCAATGTGTCAGATGTACACTAGAAAGAGTTCTATCAACAGACATGTCTTGTCACCAATGTCTCAGATCTACACTAGAAAGAGTTCTACCAACAGACATATCCTGTCACCAATGTCTCAGATGTACACTAGAAAGAGTTCTACCAACAGACATATCTTGTCACCAATGTCTCAGATCTACACTAGAAAGAGTTCTACCAACAGACATATCTTGTCACAATTGTCTCAGATCTACATTAGAAAGAGTTCTACCAACAGACATATCACCAATGTATCAGATCTACACGAGAAAGAGTTCTACCAACAGACATATCTTGTCACCAATGTATCAGATCTACACTAGATAGAGTTCTACCAACAGACATATCTTGTCACCAATGTCTCAGATCTACATTAGAAAGAGTTCTACCAACAGACATATCTTGTCACCAATATATCAGATTTACACTAGAAAGAGTTCTACCAACAGACATATCTTGTCACCTGAATGTCTCAGATCTACACTAGAAAGAGTTCTACCAACAGGCATATCTTGTCACCAATGTCTTAGATCTACACTAGAAAGAGTTCTACCAACAGACATATCCTGTCACCAATGTTTCAGATCTACACTAGAAAGAGTTCTACCAACAGACATATCTTGTCACCAATTGTCTCAGATCTACACTAGAAAGAATTCTACCAACAGACATATCTTGTCACCAATACCTGAGATCGACACTAGAAAGAGTTCTACCAACAGACATATCTTGTCACCAATGTCTCAGATCTACACTAGAAAGAGTTCTACCAACAGACATATCCTGTCACCAATGTCTGAGATCTACACGAGAAAGAGTTCTACTAACAGACATATCTTGTCACCAATGTATCAGATCTACACTAGAAAGAGTTCTACCAACAGACATATCTTGTCACCGATGTCTCAGATCTACACTAGAAAGAGTTCTTCCAACAGACATATCTTGTTACCAATGTCTCAGATCTACATTAGAAAGTGTTCTACCAACAGACATATCTTGTCAGACATATCTTGTCACCAATGTGAGTTCTACCAACAGACATATCTTGTCACCAATGTATCAGATCTACACTAGAAAGAGTTCTACCAACAGACATATCTTGTCACCAATGTCTCAGATCTACACTAGAAAGAGTTCTACCAACAGACATACCTTGTCACCAATTGTCTCAGATCTACACGAGATAGAGTTTCTACCAACAGACATATCTTGTCACCAATGTGAGTTCTACCAACAGACATATCTTGTCACCAATGTCTCAGATCTACACTAGAAAGAGTTCTACCAACAGACATATCCTGTCACCAATGTATCAGATCTACACTAGAAAGATTTCTACCAACAGACATATCTTGTCACCAATGTATCAGATCTACATTAGAAAGAGTTCTACCAACAGACATATCTTGTCACCAATGTCTCATATCTACACGAGATAGAGTTCTACCAACAGACATATCTTGTCACTGATGTCTCAGATCTACACGAGATAGAGTTCTACCAACAGACATATCTTGTCACCAATGTCTCAGATCTACACGAGATAGAGTTCTACCAACAGACATATCTTGTCACTGATGTCTCAGATCTACACGAGAAAGAGTTCTACCAACAGGCATATCTTGTCACCAATGTCTGAGATCGACACTAGAAAGAGTTCTACCACCAGGCGTATCTTGTCACCGATGTCGCAGATCTAGATTAGAAAGAGTTCTACCAACAGACATATCCTGGCACCAATGTATCAGATCTACACTAGGAAGTGTTCTACCAACAGACATATCTTGTCACCAATGTCTCAGATCTACACTAGAAAGAGTTCTACCAACAGACATATCTTGTCACCGATACCTGAGATCGACACTAGAAAGAGTTCTACCAACAGACATATCTTGTCACCTGAATGTCTCAGATCTACACTAGAAAGAGTTCTACCAACAGGCATATCTTGTCACCAATGTCTTAGATCTACACTAGAAAGAGTTCTACCAACAGACATATCCTGTCACCAATGTTTCAGATCTACACTAGAAAGAGTTCTACCAACAGACATATCTTGTCACCAATTGTCTCAGATCTACACTAGAAAGAATTCTACCAACAGACATATCTTGTCACCAATACCTGAGATCGACACTAGAAAGAGTTCTACCAACAGACATATCTTGTCACCAATGTCTCAGATCTACACTAGAAAGAGTTCTACCAACAGACATATCCTGTCACCAATGTCTGAGATCTACACGAGAAAGAGTTCTACTAACAGACATATCTTGTCACCAATGTATCAGATCTACACTAGAAAGAGTTCTACCAACAGACATATCTTGTCACCGATGTCTCAGATCTACACTAGAAAGAGTTCTTCCAACAGACATATCTTGTTACCAATGTCTCAGATCTACATTAGAAAGTGTTCTACCAACAGACATATCTTGTCAGACATATCTTGTCACCAATGTGAGTTCTACCAACAGACATATCTTGTCACCAATGTATCAGATCTACACTAGAAAGAGTTCTACCAACAGACATATCTTGTCACCAATGTCTCAGATCTACACTAGAAAGAGTTCTACCAACAGACATACCTTGTCACCAATTGTCTCAGATCTACACGAGATAGAGTTTCTACCAACAGACATATCTTGTCACCAATGTGAGTTCTACCAACAGACATATCTTGTCACCAATGTCTCAGATCTACACTAGAAAGAGTTCTACCAACAGACATATCCTGTCACCAATGTATCAGATCTACACTAGAAAGATTTCTACCAACAGACATATCTTGTCACCAATGTATCAGATCTACATTAGAAAGAGTTCTACCAACAGACATATCTTGTCACCAATGTCTCATATCTACACGAGATAGAGTTCTACCAACAGACATATCTTGTCACTGATGTCTCAGATCTACACGAGATAGAGTTCTACCAACAGACATATCTTGTCACCAATGTCTCAGATCTACACGAGATAGAGTTCTACCAACAGACATATCTTGTCACTGATGTCTCAGATCTACACGAGAAAGAGTTCTACCAACAGGCATATCTTGTCACCAATGTCTGAGATCGACACTAGAAAGAGTTCTACCACCAGGCGTATCTTGTCACCGATGTCGCAGATCTAGATTAGAAAGAGTTCTACCAACAGACATATCCTGGCACCAATGTATCAGATCTACACTAGGAAGTGTTCTACCAACAGACATATCTTGTCACCAATGTCTCAGATCTACACTAGAAAGAGTTCTACCAACAGACATATCTTGTCACCGATACCTGAGATCGACACTAGAAAGAGTTCTACCACCAGGCGTATATTGTCACCGATGTCGCAGATCTACATTAGAAAGAGTTTTACCAACAGACATATCTTGTCATCAATGTCTCGGATCTACATTAGAAAGAGTTCTACCAACAGACATATCTTGTCACCAATGTATCAGATCTACACTAGAAAGAGTTCTACCAACAGACATATCTTGTCACCAATGTATCAGATCTACACTAGAAAGAGTTCTACCAACAGACATATCTTGTCACCAATGTATCAGATCTACACTAGAAAGAGTTCTACCAACAGACATACCTTGTCACCAATTGTCTCAGATCTACACTAGAAAGAGTTCTACCAACAGACATATTGTGACACCAATGTCTTAGATCTACACGAGATAGAGTTCTACCAACAGACATATCTTGTCACCAATGTGAGTTCTACCAACAGACATATCTTGTCACCAATGTCTCAGATCTACACTAGAAAGAGTTCTACCAACAGACATATCTTGTCACCAATGTCTCAGATCTACACGAGAAAGAGTTCTATCAACAGACATATCTTGTCACCATTGTCTCAGATCTACACTAGAAAGAGTTCTACCAACAGACATATCTTGTCACCAATGTCTCAGATCTACACTAGAAAGAGTTCTACCAACAGACATATCTTGTTACCGATGTCTCAGATCTACACTAGAAAGAGTTCTACCAACAGACATATCTTGTTACCGATGTCTCAGATCTACACTAGAAAGAGTTCTACCAACAGACATATCCTGTCACCAATGTCTCAGATCTACACTAGGAAGAGTTCTACCAACAGACATATCTTGTCACCAATGTCTCAGATCTACACAAGAAAGAGTTCTACCAACAGACATATCTTGTCACCAATGTATCAGATCTACACTAGAAAGAATTCTACCAACAGACATATCTTGTCACCAATGTCTCAGATCTACACTAGAAAGAGTTCTACCAACAGACATATCTTGTCACCAATGTATCAGATCTACATTAGAAAGTGTTCTACCAACAGTGATATCTAGTCACAAGAGTCTCAGATCTGTGGGTCAGACCTAGCCTGAAAAGGGTTAATGAAATTGACATATCTTGTTGTTTAATACAATTTTTGTTGTTTTCATGTTTTTGAGAATTCTTTTCTATAATGCAAAATATTTCAAGGGAATCATATGCTTGAAGTGAAATTCATTAAATTAAGTCGGAGTGAATTTTAAAGACACTGTAGAACTATCACTATTAAACTTCAAGCCAAATTTACCTAAATATTTTAAAAGGTTCAAAATGTATGTAAGAAGCCTCATTATAATTTTTCCACTGAACAAGCTAACTTAAACGTATGAATATCCATGTACAAGTCCCACAGATTTGGGTCTTATACAGAACATGTTTTACATTCCTGTTGTAGTCAACTGTCACAATCACTTGATGGTCTTGTACATCAATTTCTAATTTTGAATGCAGTATTGAAAGCAGCTATTTTTAAGATTTGAATTCAAGAATTGAAATATCAACATTGTATTTGATGCTTCCATATATATATATATACACATGTTTCTGATCTATATTCCTCGCAGGTGAATAAACATGTGTCTCATGAATCATGCTTAATTCACAGCAAAACAGTTGTTGTTGGTGCTATGTTTAATCCCATGACACTTTGACAAATTTGATGATTATTGATATTTTTCAGCTCGTAGTAAGTACCTAACTCCTTTGGAGTTGGATGATCCAGGAGATTTTTCTGAGTCTGACAATCACTCGGACACAGAAAGTCAGGCACTCAGTGAAGGTAGATTTTTCACATTTTGCCAGGCCCAGTAGCTGTGTCTGTGAGAGCCATGCAATGTTGGAAGCTAGCATCTTAGTTTGTTGAAAAAAAAACAATCAAAATTGTATTACATTATATTTAAAGTTAATTAGAATTTTAAAAAATAGAAAAGACCGATAAAGTATTTCTTAGGGATGCAGGTGTCTCCTGGAAAATTAAATTTTTGCTTGAAGCTTTGTAACTCCAGAAATGTTTTGTAAGCTGAAGTTTTTCAACAATGAATCATTTGTTAATTCAGATATGGAAAGAAAATACCAATATTGTACAATTTTGATTGGTAGTTTAAATTTGTTTTATTTCAGGCCAGACTGTTTTGATTGGCATTGTAGGTTTAGATGCCAGATTGTTGTTAGACACCATTAATACAGCCGTTGATACAAATGCTTTGTTTACCATTTTATCTTAATAGATACTTGCTTATCTAATGTTGTCTAAAATTTGTGCTGCTAAGATTGACAAGTTCAGATAAACGTGACACAGCTAGGGGTCACCTCGATCAATTAAATCTGGAAACTCACTTGTAACCAGGAAATTAAGGCTGAACAGTTCAGCCGTTAACCTATTTGAACACTTGAAAATCACATGAGAATGTGTACATTGATATACAAGACAGAAAAATTATTGGTAAATGATTTTAAATTTGTAAGGGAGATAACTCCTCTAACACAAATCCTAAAACTAAAGTTTGATTCTATTCAATATTTCAAAAGATATAATTCCATAATAATGACAATGTACACAGCATGATACAATATCAAATTAAGAATACATTATACTTTCTAGCCTTTCAGAATATTCATAGAAAGGCCAAATTCCAAAAATATCTAAAAAGATTGATGAACTGAATAATAGTGAACTGTTACATGTGAATTTAGAGGGAAAAAAAAGCAAGATTCTAAAGATCGCTGATTTTAAAAGCGAAAATGGTGATGAAAAATTATTTAAAAAATTTTCATCTTAAATAAGGATGCCTGACACATTATGTAATAAGATATATGACAAAGATATTTTACAATCAGTACGATATGTTAATCATTAAAAATAAAACTCACAAATTTTGTGAAAATCTTGAAATACAATATTCCGATATTTAAATTATTTGATAGATAAAAAAAAAAAAATGTAAAATTTTCTTTGGATATAAGATGATAAACAAGCCTGTTTTCCTCGGCTGTTGTATGCTATAGACTAGATGGTGAAGGTTAAGTAACCCATGTTAAAGCTCGTATGCCACTTCGCTTTCAGGTCGAAACCAAGGGTTTAGACATAACTTTTCCTCATATGCGGAGTGGGAGAAGACATACGGCTGCGTGTTGAGCAGTACTAGTGATAGCAGTGGCTCAGACTCGGACTCTGACGAGGCCAAAAATGGTAAGAGTAGTAATTTATAAACTCTATTGTAAAACCCAGACTCGGACTCTGACGAGGCCAAAAATGGTAAGAGTAGTAATTTATTAACTCTATTGTATAACTCGGACTCGGACTCTAATGAGGTCAAAAATGGTAAGAGTAGTAATTTATAAACTCTATTGTATACCTCAGACTCGGACTCTGACAAGGCCAAAAATGGTAAGAGTAGTAATTTATAAACTCTATTGTATACCTCAGACTCGGACTCTGACGAGGCCAAAAATGGTAAGAGTAGTAATTTATAAACTCTATTGTATACCTCTTGACTCCGGACTAGATAAGGTAAAGTGAGAATCTAATGAGTAAATACTGAACATTGTACACTGCAATGCGCAATGTGTTTTGTATGTCATACAGATAAAGTCTCTAAAACAAAGGTTGAAGTACAAACATTTGTAATTAAGGAAAAATCAGGCTAAGAATTTCAGCTGAGTAACATAGGATAAGTAGGAAATAAGCAATATACATTGTAATTAACTAAGGAAATGTGATGACAATCAATTCACATACAAACACACTTATAATTACCGTACACAAATTGATACTTTTACTGCATACATTTTCAATTTTAAAACTTTGAAGTTTTAACTGCTTAAATAACATTGACAGGTGTAAATAACAACTGTGATGTTTATATATACCAAACGTATTTAAATTCTAATCCTACATTACGACCTTTCCATTTAATTGCTGTACATGTAAGTGGTCAGTTCAGGCGTTTATACTTCGGTGTGTTTAGTGGACGGTTTAAGCTAGATCAGTGCTATGCTATGGTATATATAGAGCCATTAAATGTTGTATGTGTTAAAGAATTTAATCAGCTTATAGATCAAATCAGAGTAATATGAAAGGGGAACAACTCTGATTGTCTCTGTGTCTTGTTCTGTTTTACATGGAACACATGCAATATGATATTGACTGTTTTTAAACAAACTGTATATTGAAATTTATGAGTGAAGATTTTTAATATGGAGCTTTTAAGATTTTGTAAAATAAAATGCTTGCTAGCTAGTTGTTAATACTGGTATTTTTCTGTCAGATCTACTTGTATTTTTTTTCTTAACTTATGTGTGTAAGTACCATCTGTATAAATTAGGATTTTTTATCTGCTGTGTCTATAATACCATCTGTATGTAATGAGACAATAATAAGATGAAACATTTCTGTAATTGTCATGTATTTTTTACAGAAGTGGAAGTTATTTAGTACAAAATTATGTGTAATGATTGGATGATATATACATACGCTATAAATCATTAAATTATAGTCTGTGGTTATTGACAATCTGAGGAATTCAATGTAATTTGACTTGATTAAGTTGTCAGCCAGGTATTTGATATATTGACTTACCTGTATGCTACATCATGTCTTACAGTATAATGGAAATTACGTAACTCACATTTCATATGTCATTATGCTAGGTATGAATAGCATATATGGAGTGTGTTTTCCAAATAGGACTTTTTGCATGATTTAATTTAAATTTCACAATAAAGTCATTAAATGACGTGTAAAAGATATCAGGTGTTTAAATGGATTTTACTGGTGGAGTCTTTGTGTGATGGTAGGGACATTCTCGGACTACTAATGGGTAAAATCTCATAGAATTACCAGAGAATCACATCTTCTCGCGATGTAATTAAGTATAATATCACTGAAAATAAATATTTTTTTGAAACTTGACAGAGTCTTGTGAGGCAATCCCTGCCACAGCAGGTAGGTTATTGTAGAAGCTTTTGATTAGAACTGGCTGGTGGAGAGGCAGTGAATCTAGAGGCAAGGCAATGCTACCATTTGTAGATTTGTTTACTTACCAGCAGATCAATTACTGATGATAAAGATTTGCTTGTTCCATCAGATCATAAACACTCACTGTAAACAGGATATGTAAGCATTCAGGTGGCATGCTTATACACACTTGGGCTTTGGGAGTTTCACATTTCACAATAATTTTCAAAGAAGATGAAAAATACCTTTTTAGAAATATTTGATAAATATGCTTGAGAGTACATAGTAATGGCAGTATCTTTAAGTATAATACATACTATGAAGTTTTAACTGGACCTTTGCATTCATACAGGAGCTAAGAAAAAATATTTTGTGGAACAATGTCTGATGTTAGTCTATCTGTCCCTTGACCTTAATTAGTTAACATTCAGTCTGCCCCTTGACCTCAGTTAACTTTGAATCTGTCTGTCCCTTGACTTTAGTTAACTTTCAGTCTGTCAATCTTCCCCTTGACCTTAGTTAACTTTCAGTCTGTCTATCTGTCCATTGACCTTAATTAGTTAACATTCAGTCTGACCCTTGACCTTAGTTAACTTTGAGTCTGTCTATCTGCCCCTTGACCTTGAGTCTGTCTGTCTCTTGGCCTTAGTTAACTTTGAGTATGCCTATCTGTCCCTTGACCTTAGTTAACTTTGAGTCTGTCAATCTGTCCCTTGACCTTAGTTAACTTTGAGTATGCCTATCTGCCCCTTGACCTTAGTTAACTTTGAGTCTGTTTATCTGTCCCTTGACCTTAGTTAACTTTGAGTCTGTTTATCTGTCCCTTGACTTTAGTTAACTTTCAGTCTGTCAATCTTCCCCTTGACCTTAGTTAACTTTGAGTATGCCTATCTGTCCCTTGACCTTGGTTAACTTTGAGTCTGTCTATCTGTCCCTTGACCTTAATTAACTTTGAGTCTGTCTATCTGTCCCTTGACCTTAGTTAACTTTGAGTATGCCTATCTGCCCCTTGACCTTAGTTAACTTTGAGTCTGTTTATCTGTCCCTTGACCTTAGTTAACTTTGAGTCTGTCTATCTGCCCCTTGACCTTAGTTAACTTTGAGTCTATCTGTCCCTTGACCTTAGTTAACTTTGAGTATGCCTATCTGTCCCTTGACCTTAGTTAACTTTGAGTCTGTCTATCTGTCCCTTGACCTTAGTTAACTTTGAGTCTGTTTATCTGTCCCTTGACCTTAGTTAACTTTGAGTCTGTCTATCTGCCCCTTGACCTTAGTTAACTTTGAGTCTGTCTATCTGTCCCTTGACCTTAGTTAACTTTGAGTCTGTCCGTCCCTTGACCTTAATTAACTTTGAGTCTGTCTATCTGTCCCTTGACCTTAGTTAACTTTGAATCTGTCTGTCCCTTGACTTTAGTTAACTTTCAGTCTGTCAATCTTCCCCTTGACCTTAGTTAACTTTGAGTATGCCTATCTGTCCCTTGACCTTGGTTAACTTTGAGTCTGTCTATCTGTCCCTTGACCTTAATTAACTTTGAGTCTGTCTATCTGTCCCTTGACCTTAGTTAACTTTGAGTATGCCTATCTGCCCCTTGACCTTAGTTAACTTTGAGTCTGTTTATCTGTCCCTTGACCTTAGTTAACTTTGAGTCTGTCTATCTGCCCCTTGACCTTAGTTAACTTTGAGTCTGTCTATCTGTCCCTTGACCTTAGTTAACTTTGAGTCTGTCTATCTGTCCCTTGACCTTAGTTAACTTTGAGTATGTCTATCTGTCCCTTGACCTTAATTAACTTTGAGTATGTCTATCTGTCCCTTGACCTTAATTAACTTTGAGCCTGTCTATCTGTCCCATGACCTTAGTTAACTTTGAGCCTGTCTATCTGTCCCTTGACCTTAGTTAACTTTGAGTCTGTCTATCGCTCCCTTGACCCTAGTTAACTTTGAGTCTGTCTGTCCCTTGACCTTAGTTAACTTTTTGTCTGTCTATCTGCCCCTTGACCTTAATTAACTTTGAGTCTGTCTATCTTTCCCTTTACCTTAGTTAACTTTGAGTATGTCTATCTGTCCCTTGACCTTAGTTAACTTTGAGTATGCCTATCTGTCCCTTGACCTTAGTTAACTTTGAGTCTGTCTATCTGTCCCTTGACCTTAGTTAACTTTGAGTATGCCTATCTGTCCCTTGACCTTAGTTAACTTTGAGTCTGTCTATCTGTCCCTTGACCTTAATTAACTTTGAGTATGTCTATCTGTCCCTTGACCTTAATTAACTTTGAGTCTGTCTATCTGTCCCTTGACCTTAGTTAACTTTGAGTCTGTCTATCTGTCCCTTGACCTTAATTAACTTTGAGTCTGTCTGTCCCTTGACCTTAGTTAACTTTGAGTCTGTCTATCTGTCCCTTGACCTTAGTTAACTTTGAATCTGTCTGTCCCTTGACTTTAGTTAACTTTCAGTCTGTCAATCTTCCCCTTGACCTTAGTTAACTTTCAGTCTGTCTATCTGTCCATTGACCTTAATTAGTTAACATTCAGTCTGCCCCTTGTCCTTAGTTAACTTTGAGTATGCCTATCTGTCCCTTGACCTTAATTAACTTTGAGCCTGTCTATCTGTCCCATGACCTTAGTTAACTTTGAGCCTGTCTATCTGTCCCTTGACCTTAGTTAACTTTGAGTCTGTCTATCGCTCCCTTGACCCTAGTTAACTTTGAGTCTGTCTGTCCCTTGACCTTAGTTAACTTTTTGTCTGTCTATCTGCCCCTTGACCTTAATTAACTTTGAGTCTGTCTATCTTTCCCTTTACCTTAGTTAACTTTGAGTATGTCTATCTGTCCCTTGACCATAGTTAACTTTGAGTATGCCTATCTGTCCCTTGACCTTAGTTAACTTTGAGTCTGTCTATCTGTCCCTTGACCTTAGTTAACTTTGAGTATGCCTATCTGTCCCTTGACCTTAGTTAACTTTTAGTCTGTCTATCTGTCCCTTGACCTTAATTAACTTTGAGTATGTCTATCTGTCCCTTGACCTTAATTAACTTTGAGTCTGTCTATCTGTCCCTTGACCTTAGTTAACTTTGAGTCTGTCTATCTGTCCCTTGACCTTAATTAACTTTGAGTCTGTCTGTCCCTTGACCTTAGTTAACTTTGAGTCTGTCTATCTGTCCCTTGACCTTAGTTAACTTTGAATCTGTCTGTCCCTTGACTTTAGTTAACTTTCAGTCTGTCAATCTTCCCCTTGACCTTAGTTAACTTTGAGTCTGTCTATCTGTCCATTGACCTTAATTAGTTAACATTCAGTCTGCCCCTTGTCCTTAGTTAACTTTGAGTATGCCTATCTGTCCCTTGACCTTAGTTAACTTTGAGTATGTCTATCTGTCCCTTGACCTTAGTTAACTTTGAGTCTGTCTATCGCTCCCTTGACCCTAGTTAACTTTGAGTCTGTCTGTCCCTTGACCTTAGTTAACTTTTTGTCTGTCTATCTGCCCCTTGACCTTAATTAACTTTGAGTCTGTCTATCTTTCCCTTTACCTTAGTTAACTTTGAGTATGTCTATCTGTCCCTTGACCTTAGTTAACTTTGAGTATGCCTATCTGTCCCTTGACCTTAGTTAACTTTGAGTCTGTCTATCTGTCCCTTGACCTTAGTTAACTTTGAGTATGCCTATCTGTCCCTTGACCTTGGTTAACTTTGAGTCTGTCTATCTGTCCCTTGACCTTAATTAACTTTGAGTATGTCTATCTGTCCCTTGACCTTAATTAACTTTGAGTCTGTCTATCTTTCCCTTGACCTTAGTTCACTTTGAGTCTGTCTATCTGTCCCTTGACCTTAATTAACTTTGAGTCTGTCTGTCCCTTGACCTTAGTTAACTTTGAGTCTGTCTATCTGTCCCTTGACCTTAGTTAACTTTGAGTCTGTCTGTCTACCCCTTGACCTTAGTTAACTTTGAGTCTGTCTATTTGCACCTTACTTTAGTTAACTTTCAGTCTGTCAATCTGACACTTGACCTTAGTTAAGGTTTGTAGATATTGTATATCACTTGAGTCAAGTACCATTAACGAGTCATTAACGGAAAAGCCAAGAGCAATTATATGGTGTTAGCAGTATGCTAGGATGAATGGCTAGTTTGTTCAAATGAACTACCTTGAACTGCTATCAAGGTCAAATGTATTGAAATCTTTGTTTGAATATAATTTTCCAATAGCTTCTTTTCTCAATCACAAGTAACATGGGATCATGATATTTGTGCAGTAGCATTCAGGAATGAGGGATTAAAACAAATCTTTAAAGGAATTATTTTGACCTGCTTTCAAGGTTACATATGTCAAAAGTGTTACAGTTTTGAAATGGCTTCATTTCTGAATATCCAAAAGCTCCAAACTTTGATATTTTGTCAAAGCATTCTAAGATGATTGAAGGCCTTTCAGGTTTGTTTAAATGAATGACTTTGATGTACTTAAAAGTCATATAAGTCAAATGCACTAAAATCTTCACATGCTTAGTGCCTGAATACAAAAATCCCTAGTTAATGATGTCAGCTTTATTTTGAAATTAATCAGTACACTATTTATATCATCTAACTAAGTCATTACCTCTCAAGCTGCAAAGTAGGTGAGTGATAAAGGCTGAGGTAAATTTATAAATAATTTGAAACATGTTTCGTACGAAAAAAAAGAATATAAGAATCTATTGATAACATAATATTTTTGGAAGTACTGTTTATACAGAATTCTCTTCTATGGACCTGGTATTGAATGTATTTGGTATCAGAAAACTTTTAACAAATTAAGTGATACATTCACAGTGTATCTGAGACCCTGTCCTCCCACTTAGTAGAGGGCTATAATAATCACCCATGAATGTGTCTGTTGTCTGAATTAATTAGAAGCACATTAAGCTTGGTATTGTGTACAAGATATTTCATTGACCCCTAAACAGATTTAGTTCATATATTGATTATCCCCCAGTTTTAGCTTTAAGATCTACAGGTTTTGGTGGTAATCAGTTAAAATCAAAGAGTTGAAAGTTTGTTATAAGATTATCTCATGAACTTCTTGACAGTTGTAGCTAATGTCCATACCTAGTATCTTAATATAAAGCTCTGCATCACATTAGATTTAATTTGGTCACCATCAGTGAAGTTTGAAGGTCAAAGGTCATGTTTGACTATTTTTTTAAAAATCAGAGATATAATCATATATACATTGATCACATACACAAATAATGCGAGTCAGTCGTTGCTCACTTTGTGATAGATAAAATAATTATTTAAAGCTTTTTGTCCATTTTGAATTACCATATCCTCAAATAAGCTCCATCCCTATGTGTAAAAACTAGTATTAAGATTTGGGAAGGACTTATTTGTGAACCTTTTTTAGCTAACAGTTTTAAAATTGATGATTCTGTGAAAAAAAAGAAAAGAAAAAAAATGAAGAAGGGGGCTTATTGGTAAAAATGAAGAAGGGGGCTTATTGGTAAAAATGAAGAAGGGGGCTTATTGGTAAAAATGAAGAAGGGAGTTTATTGGTGTGCAGGAGCTTATACAGAACATTACCACTGGTGGATCATATTATATTACCACTTGGATTTACTGTAGTACAGTATATAGAGATCAATCTCACAATGTAAATCTATGTTTCTTAAATATCATTATGTATTCTTTGTGATGTTTACTTATTTAACATCAATTCCTGCTGAAATTAGAAATTTCAGTTAAAGAAGAATTTTGCTGCCTTTTGTGGACTTAAGTCCAAAGTTTTGAGTAGATAACCCAACTTGGACTTTATGCTTCATTCAATGCATTCAAGTTTAAAATTCTCTCTCGGCAGTTATGATTTAGCCTTCCAATTTGTCTTTTCCAATCTTAATTTCTACAGGGAGAATAAAATCTATTTCTCCATGTGTTTGTCAGGTGTATAAAATCCTTTGTATTTACTACTCTCTTTGGACACCCTTGGCACTATAAATTGGAAATTAAAGTTCGTTTAATGGTTGGGGCTTATTATCATTGGAGATCAAAAGATTGGTGCTATTTGATAAGGGACAAAACAAAACTTTAAATTACACAGGTCATTTTATGATTAAAGTGTATTACAGGATTAGTTGTAACTGAGATATGCACTGAACCTTAACTTTTAATTGGATATAAGTCACATGACATGCACATGACAAAGCCATACTGGCACTGTTAGGGATTTGCCTGGATGGGGAATGTATTGGTTGTGTGCCATACGGTTATATACCACTGTCAGTAGGACTACTGTAGTATGTAAGTGTCGGCTGTGTTATATACCACTGTCAGTAGGACTACTGTAGTATGTAAGTGTCGGCTGTGTTATATACCACTGTCAGTAGGACTACTAGTTATATACCACTGTCAGTAGGACTACTGTAGTATGTAAGTGTCGGCTGTGTTGCTGCTGAGATGAAGGCTCAGAGACAGCAAAGTATGTGTCAACAGTTACCGTTCCTTCTACTGGATGGATCTCTCTCCTCATTACTGGAAGGTAAACAACACATTTATAGTTTTCAAGAGGTCTTAAGGGTTATCACAAGGTTTTCTGTCCATGATCAGGTATACATTAGATATTATGAAGTGTTACTATAATGATTTCAGAAAGGTGTCATATTTCTATATATATGTTGGTTCTCCATTTATAGTGCTCTTACAAGTTGTCAGTGTACTTGGCTAAACTAACAAACAAATACCAGATGACCCTTCTGATAATTGCAATGTTTTCTGGTTTTGTTGTCCTATCCTAATTTTTTTGTTCATATTGATAAATCTTTCGTATCGCTTTTAAATATTTTAGAATTCTAGTAGTTTATGAAAGACTATAATATTTAACCACAATTTGAAACTTTTGTTACGTTTTTCCCAGGCATGACAATACAGTCAACCACTTGAGATACTGTGGCTATCTATTTAACATGTTGGTCCTATAGTGACTGAACAGAACTGGCAGTTTGTCCATCTTTTTGGGCAAAGCAGTAATTGTCTTCTTCAAGATCACTCTACATCAGAGTGTTAGATCTCTGGTAGACCTATAGGATTACAATGGGTGTGTATTAGGCTGTAGACTCCTAGTATAGATCTATCTGTGTAGGTATTGTCTCCTTCCCATTGTTTTCATGCTTGGTTTAGTTCCTCTATCATAAATGGCCACTATGGTTCACCGGACAAATCATAGTCATAAAGCATTGTTTATAACGTCACTATTTGCTTCATAATTAACTACAGCATACAATACTGATATTTTTAAAGTATTATTTTTCTCTTTAATAAAACCTTGCGTGATTCCTTGGATGAATTGGTGTAATAGCGTCAATCTAATGCTATTTTGAGGTGTAAACTTCGTCCTGTTTCTGTCTGACATGAGAACCATATTAATTGTATTGCTTTGAAATTATTATTTTTTTGTTTGGCTAGATGTTTTGTTCCAAATATCTTCAGAGACAATGTTAAGTAATGCGTATAGTCAAATAAATAAGTGATCTAATTTTCCACCTCATTGATCACTGTTTCCTTGTTTGTCCTTGCGAGATTGTTTAGTTTTGATCAGTTTTCTCAAAATAAGTGTTGAAAGGTAGGAGGCTATTTGCACGGTGCTAAGATTTTTTTAAATAAAATGTAGTGGATAATTGATAATGACAGGCAGGTAAATAAAGCCATCAATTCAGTCTTGTAGAGGTCGTTGATATTAGTAGATCAGCCCTGTATATATAGGGTCTCGCATGATAATTTGGTACCAGTATACTCAATCATCGTGTTTGTCTGGCTGTCTGTCTTTCATCTTCTCTCTGTTTGTCTGTTTTTCATCTTCTCTCTGTTTGTCTGTTTTTCTATCCATATTTCTTTCAACACAATATGATCTAAAATTATCATTTTATTTTCTTCCAAACAAGTTAACCACTCAATATATATAGTAATGCACATGGTGTCATTTCCGTGCCCGAGTTCAATATTGTCAGCATATTCACTTTCAAAATGGCATAAGTTATGCCTCTTTTTTCCTTTTCTGATTATTTTGTACCTTATAAATCTGTGATGATGATTTAACAAATTCCAGAGGTCAACTAAGGTTTCTGAAGATAGAATGAATTAATCTGGATTAAGTACCATATAATAATAATAATAAAGTCCAGATCAAAGTGAGGTAGAAAACCTGCCTGTGTCCTGTCTGTTGTGTCAGTAACACAGAATCTGTACCAGGTATTTATCAGTTACTTCATGAGTTCTAATAAAAATATGGATGGTGATAAAATACCTGTTTATTGTGAAATAAATACTAAAACATTTTAAACAGCTGGTTTTGTGTATTTTAACAGGTGGTAAGGTATTACCCTAACTTTTAGTAAACCTTTGATAAAATTCTGACCCTGTACTACCTTTATTACCTTTATGAATCGCAGTATATATGTTATAGGTGTGAAATAAGGCTGTGTAGGGATCAATTGATGAGGGCCAACGTGTGAAATCCATTAAACTGTCTTTGGTGATTGCAAAGGAAATAATCGAACTCCCAGAGAAACTTTCCCTGTAATCCTTTTGTAGTATGATTTAATTCCATGATAAAATTCTTTGGTGCACATATATATGCTTCTGAGTAACTTTAATCACTGACTTGATTAAAACCTGTTTATGTGTTTGGTGACAGGTGCTCTTTAAATTGCCCATTCAAGTTTGTTTTACTTCAATGTATTTTGGAAGGTCACCAACATTTTGAGGGTTACCTCAGTGTTGGAAGCCTAAGCTGTACGGATCTTATTAAAAATGTCTAGTCTTTCTATCGTTTCCTTGCCTTGCAAAATGAAACCTCAACTAGAAATCTCAAAGTCTTCTTCAGCTACAAGTGGACCTTGAACTCACCAGTTTGAAGATCCGTTTAAACTTTACATTGGTAGTCCTTAACTTACCAGTGTAAAGATCTTTTTATGCAACATTATATTGATGGTCCTTAACTTACCAGTGTAAAGATCTTTTTATACAACATTATATTGATGGTCCTTAACTTATCAGTGTGAAGATCTTTTTATACAACATAATATTGATGGTCCTTAATTTATAACTTATCAGTGTTAAGATCTTTTTTTTTATACAACATTATATTGATGGTCATTATCTTATCAGTGTTAAGATCTTTTTTTTTTATACAACATTATATTGATTGTTATTATCTTATCAGTGTGAAGATCTTTTTATACAACATTATATTGATGGTCCTTAACTTACCAGTGTAAAGATATTTTTATACCACATTATATTGATGGTCCTTAACTTAATATTGTTAAGATATTTTTTTATATTGATGGTGCTTACCTTATTAGTGTTAAGATCCTTTTATACAACTTTACATTGATGGTCCTTAATAGTGCAATGTTCTATTTATACAACTTTACATTGATGGTCCTTAACAGTGTAATGTTCTATTTATACAACTTTACATTGATGGTCCTTAACATTGTGATGATCTATTTATACAACTTTACATATTGATGGTCCTTAACATTGTGATGATCTATTTATACAACTTAACATGTTGATGCAGTACCTAATTTTCTAGTGTATATTCTACAGGTGGCTTGAGAAGATCTAAAACATTAGGTACAGTATCAATGTGGCTATATACACTCACATCCAGACTAGGGGCACCAAGTTTGTTTGAAAAAGTCACTTGCTTTAAATGCTAACATATATTGGACCTGCGCCACTGGTCAGGGTGTTGGTGGACATTAATCATAATTGGGTCACCTATCAATCAATCTTTCTGAAATTATCACTATTTTGAAGAGAGTCACTGTGACAAGGATCACACATCTTTTTTAATTGTACTAACATGTAAGCAGATGTTTTAGCGATCATATCTAGCAATTGACAGTGATCACTTTTTCGTCAATTTGATTCTGGGTTGTTTTGTCACAATTGTCTATTCACAGAGTTTTCAACTGGTAAAAGTTTCTTTTACAGAGTAAGGACTGAACTATTTTATAACTTGATAATTTCTGATATATTCGTGTTTTGGAATGTGGCTTTGAAATCAATCTACAACTTTGCAACAATCATGTTGAGTTCCCAAGCTGAATTGGAGTATGAAACTTATTGTCCATTTGATTCTTTTTCTGCTTTATCTTTGCTGATGAGCTTGACCTATTAGACATCCAAAATGGCAGACATAAGTCTTTGTCTTCGTCAAAATTTGGTTTGTAGTTGTATTATAGCATTATAAACACTGCTATACAATTTCAAAAACCATCTTTGCAACTGCTACGGAAGCATTGTTGGACTTTGTGAAGTTTACTGCAGTGTAACAAATTGTTACATACAATGATCATGAGTGGTTTGTCTAGAAATCATACACGTAGCCAGTTACTGTGTCTTTCATTATAACATGAAGGCCAAGCAGCTCAGAAGAATTTCATCTAAAACCATTCATTTCTATTGCTATATATCACTTTATACTTAAGTCCTAGGTTTTTATTGGGATATTGACAGGTTTTGCTAATCTTGAGATAAAAAAAAATCCAAATATTAAACAATGATGTTTGTCAGGAAAAAAAATGTGTTGTAGAGTTAATAGTAATGCTAGCGAACCCTCAAGTGGAACATGAAAACAATAAACACCACCTTGTTTTTTGATAATTGAATAAACTATATCAGAACATTTTATACTAGATGAAGTAGCTTTGTGTTGATCCTTTTGACTTGTTTCCAAGTGAATGACAAGTGTTATTTTACAAATGATGTTGACTTGGGTGACTGGTATCATGTATGCCTGACTGTGACCTTGGATTTCCATGGTTGGGGGGATACAGGCACTTTAGTAAACAAGCCTGGTGGACTGATTTTGTTTTGTTATCCCCCCCAATGGCAGATTTAAAAGTTTAGCTTGATTTCATTGTTTAACATCCTATCAATATCAACAGCTATGGTGATTTATAGATGGTCTCCCTAGTGTGTACGAGATGTATGCGTGTGGTGAGTATGTGTTTCTGATAGTGTGGAACTGATAGTGTGGAACTGCTAGTGTGGGTGTGGAACTGATAGTGTGGAACTGATGCTGTCTTTATAGTGCTACCTCACTGAAGCATACTTCTGAAGACATCCAGCAGGACACACCACCCTGTCACATTATATTGACATAATGCACAAACCAGTTGTCCTTCTCACAAAAAAAAAAAGCTCTGATATGTCTCAGCCAGGGGATAGAAACCAAAACTCACCTCACAGAGGAGAATGCTCAACTAAAAACCAAAATTGAGGCAGTGTCAAGAGAGACATTAAGGAGGGAGAAAATTGTTAGAAAGAATAGAAAAGATAACATCCCAACTTTAGTGGCCTCATATGATCATGCAACAGGGACAGCCACTCTTATTATGCCCTACCTTCAGGGTAATACAGCTGTTCGTTATTCATCTCTCTGTTGTGTCATCCATCTGGGCTGTCTGTGTAAAGCTTGTGTACAAGATGTCACAATATATGGTTTATACCTGATTGGACCTTGGTGGTCATCATTCAAAGGTTAAGGTCAAAGCTTTATACAAGATGTCACAATATATGGTTTAAACCTGATTGGACCTTGGTGGTCATCATTCAAAGGTTAAGGTCAAAGCTTTATACAAGATGTCACAATATACAGTTTAAACCTGATTGGACCTTGGTGGTCATCATTCAAAGGTTAAGGTCAAAGCTTTATACAAGATGTCACAATATACAGTTTAAACCTGATTGGACCTTGGTGGTCATCATTCAAAGGTTAAGGTCAAAGCTTTATACAAGATGAACCCTTGAACAGATTTATGTTACTGATGAGTATCTTTATGATATCCTTCTCACTTTTGTTTTTATATTGAAAAAAAAGTAGACACAAATTGAACTCTAGTTAAAGATTTAGTTTCGAGATTAAAAGAGTAAAGTGCTTGAAATGGTGATCAATTATGACCATGTGTTATTGACCGACAGAAGTACATTCGTGTGAAACATGTCATTATTTTTAGTTCTATCCATTTATGGTTTAAAAGTGTGTGTTTAAGTGAGTAATTACAGGTATGTACTAATCAGATTTCAGCATTAAGAGTTGTATAGTACATTACTGTAAAACTAGAGGAGACAGAAAGCTGATCTTGTTGTTGAATCTGTCATGTCAGTATTAAAATTACAGGTCAAGGATCACCTCCTCAAAACTCTTCTCAGGAGGATACATGATATGTTATGAAGTGTGAGAGGATAGTGTTATGAGGTGTGAGAGGATAGTGTTATGAGATGTGAGAGGATAGTGTTATGAGGTGTGAGAGGATAGTGTTATGAAGTGTGAGAGGATAGTGTTATGAGGTGTGAAGTGTTATGAGGTATGAGAGGATAGTGTTATGAGGTGTGCCGTGTTCTGCGGTGTGCGCGGCTCGTGTTCTGCGGTGTGCGCGGCTCGTGTTTGCGGTGTGCGCGGCTCGTGTTTGCGTGTGCGCGGCTCGTGTTCTGCGGTGTGCGCGCTCTGTTCTGCGGTGTGCGCGGCTCGTGTTCTGCGGTGTGCGCGGCTCCTGTTCTGCGGTGTGCGCGGCTCGTGTTCTGCGTGTCGCGGCTCGTGTTCTGCGGTGTGCGCGGCTCGTGTTCTGCGGTCGTGCCGTGTTCTGTGCGCGGCTCTTTCTGCGTGTGCGCTCGTGTTCTGCGGTGTGCGCGGCTCGTGTTCTGCGGTGTGCGCGGCTCGTGTTCTGCGGTGTGCGCGGCTCTTCTGTGTCTGCGGTGCGGGCGGCTCTGTTTCTGCCGGTTGTGCGCGGCTCGTGTTCTGCGGTGTGCGCGGCTCGTGTTCTGCGGTGTGCGCGGCTCGTGCTCTGCGGTGTGCGCGGCTCGTGTTCTGCGGTGTGCGCTGATCGTGTTAGAGGTGTGAGAGGTAGTGTTATGACGGTGTGAGAGGATAGGTTATGAGGTGTGAGAGGATGTGTTAGGAGGTGTGAGATGATAGTGTTATGAGGTGTGAGGGATAGTGTTATGAGGTATGAGAGGATAGTGTTATGAGGTGTGAGAGGCTCGTGTTTGAGGTGTGAGAGGATAGACTGTTATGAGGTAGAGAGGCTATGGATGAGGTGGAGCTAATGTGTTAGGAGGTGTGAGAGGGATAGTTTATGAGGTGTGAAGTCTGCGGTCGCGTTGTCTGCGTGTGCGCGGCTCGCTGTTCTGCGGTGTGCGCGCTCTGTTTCTGCGTTGCGCGGCTCTGTTCTGCGGTGTGCGCGGCTCTGTTCTGACGGTGTGCGCGGCTCCTGTTCACGGCTTGCGCTGACTCCTGTTCTGCGTGTGCGGCTCGGTTTCGGCGGTGGCGCGGCTCTGTTCTGCGGTGTGCGCGGCTCGTTTTGAGGTTGGCCGCGGCTCATGATCTCGGCGTGCGCGGACTCTGTTCTGCGGTGTGCGCGCTTGTTCGCGGTTGTGGCGGCTCGTGTTCTGGCTTGACGCGGCTCGTGTTCTGCGGTGGCGGCTCTGTTCTCGTGTGCGCGGCTCTGTTCTGCGGTGTGCGCTGGACTGTTCTGCGGTGTGCGCGGCTGTGATTCTGCGGTGTAGCGCTCCTGTTCTGCGGCTTGGCGGCTCATGTTCTGCGGTGTGCGGAGCTGTGTCATGCGGTGTGGGGCTCTGTCTGGGTGTGCGGGTGTTATGAGGTATGAGAGGATAGTGTTATGAGGTGTGAGAGGATAGTGTTATGAGGTGTGAGAGGATAGTGTTATGAGGTGTGAGAGGATAGTGTTATGAGGTGTGAGAGGATAATGTTATGAGGTGTGAGAGGATAGTGTTATGAGGTGTGAGAGGATAGTGTTATGAGGTGTGAGAGGATAGTGTTATGAGGTGTGAGAGGATAGTTTTATGAGGTGTGAGAGGATAGTTTTATGAGGTGTGAGAGGATAGTGTTATGAGTTCAGGTGCGAAAGACATGTGATCAGGTGATAGGGGCTTATGTTAACGAGATTGAAGCTGATGTATGTTTTATAGGTTTGTGTATTGGCCATAACACAACACATGACATAGTACAGGTATATAGCCATTCAATGTTTGTTATTGTACGTATAAAATCAGTCTTTTCATAGCAATGAAAGATAGAGTTTTCCCTTTAAATGTGCTGTGTGTCGAGACAAGTCCACTTACAATACTATTTATGCTACCCAATGAAATGTGACCAACAGCTTGTGTAAATTCTTTCTGACAATATTCCAACTGAATGACCTGGGTTCAAACAAAAATAGAATATATACAATATTGGTTTCAATGGTATGGAGGAGTTGTACCCTTGTGGTGGTGTGTATTGAGGACTGCTGTTGGGACCGGCCACTTTTCATTCTATCTCCGTCTGTTTTCATAAGACATATCATTGTATCATATATAAGTTTTACAGATACTGGACAAATAGGGATTAATCTAACATGATCCCTAACATAAACTTCAAACAGAGTTTTCGTGTACAACAGCACAATCCATGAACAGCATTGGGAGTGTATATGGTGTACAATATATTGAACAGGTGCTTTTAAGTTGGCCCCGGATTGGAAAAATAACTTCAAAATAATCAATGAACTAAATGGCATAGAGCTGTTCCTGTATGTGGAAATAATGAATATCACTATTGGCAGAACTGTCCTCTTCTCTGAGGCTTAAACACTCCTGTAGTAACTGTTTCTTCGTGAAAGGCTGGATACCCCACCATTGTCCGCGGATATTGTGGAAGGCAACTGTGGGACGCTGAAACTGACTTAAATGAGAGTTTTAGCTACATGTGACTATTGATGCGAGAAAGTACTGCCTGGTAGCACTCTTTGTAAAACTATCGATAAAACATTCATTTGGTGTTGAATTGGAAATGGGCAGTAGAGAGAGAAGGGTATAATGTTAAACCTTATGATAAAGTAAAGTTGATGTATCTTAGGACGAGGAGTCTGAGCCAATCCTTGAGGAAGACCGTTACACTGACAACTTGATGATTTCTGCAAGTTTGGGATTGTGTTAAACTGTGATAGTTACCTGTGTAAGTACAGGTTAGATAACCTTTTGTAACTGTCAGGTTTGGTAGTACAGTTCCTAATCAGACAAGTCTGATTTCTGTGATGATGTGCTGTGTCTACTATTGGATCATGTGTGTGTAATGAAGATCTTTTCTAACCAAATATTGGTCCAAGGTGACTGATGTATCAACACAATCTGTTCCCCATGAGAGGGGAGGGCGGGGACGGGAGGCCTCACCTCCTGCCCGTGAGACGTCACTCGGAGGTGGAGAGGAAAAGCCACGATACAGATGAAGATAGTGTTAACTTCATGTTCTTTCCTTCCATCTCATTAGATTTCATTGATGATAACTTTTTCAATAAATTTGGATATTTCAACAAAGCAGGTAAATGAATTGTAAAACTGAACATGGGGTATATTTAATGGTTTACGATAACGTCAAGGAACTTTCAAATTGATAGATTGTGGTATCTGATGATGAATTCCATTTAAATCTTTGAGATGATCATTCCTAAAGAAGTTAAAATAGGTATAAAATGAGGAGGGCCGACGTTTCTGTGATTCCTAATTAAGAAACTATGTGTAGTCAATGACAAATTGTGATTACCAGGTAGATGGAGTGATGTGCTATGGTTACATGTACAAAACAGTGTATGATTAACACACAGGTAGAACCAGGGAGAGCTATCTACACTATGGGGGAAATTTTATCTCTGATCTATTGAATGGAATTAGATGAAACTCAATACATTTTAATCCATTAAAGCTTTTAAAGAATAGGACAGGGTAACACGTAAAAATTAATTCTGTAGGATTGTAAGGTTTTAATGATCGACTTGTTTTTGTCCATATCAAGTCTAATTATATGTAAATAATATCCAATGTAAGTACCTGGTACATGTATAATCAATTTACTCATGCCATGAATGAATGAAAAAAAAATGAAGTTTGTTATTCAAACATGGGATACTTTTAAAACAGAAAATCTATACCCCTGAAATAGTTCTGTCCTCTGAATTATGGTAACTTAGATATGTAGATGAATCAACTGTGTACACAGGTAGTTAGACCACGGGCAGATAGGAACAGACTTCTGGATTGAGGATTGAGATCAAGTGTGATTTAGGAAGATCATGTCTATCACTGATAAGATTCCTTTTAAACCACCTGTTGGAATGTACAATCTCCTGTATTTGTACAAAATGTAAATTTAATTTGAATTGGTTTGATTTTTTGCTCTCTTGATTTTTTTGTAGAAATTTTATTGAGTTTTGATTTTTTGTTCATGTTTATTAATTTCAAACAACTCTGCATGTATTTTACATAACTGAATGCTCTATCTCCGACCTGCCTCAGCCTGCTGTATGTACTTATAATCCTTAATCTGGTTGTCGGTAATATTTGGGTTAGAATTGAATTGCTGAATTGCAGTTCATTAGAGAGTTGCATTGCTTTTTAAGTTTTTTTTTCTCGCCTATTGTTGTAATTTCAGTCAAATCTTTCTCAATTTAGTGACATCAAAACCTTCTTACCTGTACATGTGATTTGCGTTACCAGGAAAAAAACAATGTTTATACAGGTGTGGGACCAGGTAACATTAAACACAGATAAACATTTAAAACTTACTCTGTTGTAAGTTGTGTTAAAGTGTCCCAACATAGCTAAGGGGAATAATATATGTTAATCTAAATTAGAAATCATGTCAGTGGTTCTACACCCTCCTACTTAATTTCTGGACGGATGTCCCAGGAACACTTAATTTCTGGAGGGATGTCCCAGGAACACTTAATTTCTGGACGGATGTCCCAGGAAGACTGTAGTCTCGGATACTTGCTACTGTCTAGCATGCAGCATGGCAGTAGCTCTACAGGTGTACAATCCTAAGTTATTTGTATTGATGTAAAGTAGGAACGTCCTGCCTTTGGACTTAATGACCTTGGTGTTACCAGACTGCTGGTAATGTAATTTGTTCCGATGTATACCTAAGTTTTAACCAACAGTATTTTGGGCAAATCATCCTTAAGAATTTCAATCACTTCAGGTCGCCTGTTTTCAAAAAGTTTAGACATATAGCGCGCAAAACATGTTTGTTGTGAATTTTATTTCTGTGTTTCTTGAGTATAAAGATCTACACACCAGTAAAATGTGAAGTTCAACAATTACACAAGGGCCAAAGAATGCATGCATTTAAAACTCATTCATCAAGTTTTATGTTGACAAATGACATAAATTGTTTATCTTTATAGGTGTGAGATGTTGAAGGTCATCTCTGTCTGTAAGAATAGCCTCTGCTATGGCCACCGCCATTTGTGGCTCAAAATAGCCCCTAGTTTGTGTAACAATTGCCTCTGCTGTTGGTGGCCCAGATAGCCCTTGTTATTGTAAGAATAGCCCCTGTTCTTTTTGTGGTCCCAAATAGACTAAAACTAATAGCCCCTGTTTTTGGTGACCCTAGTTAATGTAAGAATAACAGATTGCCCCCCCCCCCCCCCCCCCCCCCCCCCCATTTCTGGTTTTGGTGGTCCCAAATAGGCCCTAGTTAGTGTAAGAATAGCCCCTGTTTTTGGACCTCTGTATCTAGTTATTTTGTAATTGAAATAATGATCTAACTTCACCAAAAAACAACTGCATAGACATGAATCAGATTTTGATATAAAATCACACCATTAGGTTAGGTGAATTTCATTGTTTGGAAATTGATTTTTAGCAAGTGTTGAGTAATGATGTAATAATGGGATAATAAAGCAGCTGTGTTTACAAACACAAACAGTGGAAGGTGGAGATTTTATCTTTATGTAATTTCCGCTCGCATTTCCTTGCAACAGGTTTGAATTAGTGGCTTCAGAACCTTATATCCCCATATGTTGGATATAGATTCATCTGTTCATTGATCTAGTCCAGTCTATTATAACCTGTGGGTAAACGAGGATATAGAAAACCTCCAGTATACCAACACCATATTCTGCACCTGACACACACATGATGACTGTCAATATAACTGTTAATTAGTATGTGTTGCATGGGTTGATTATATGTTGAATGTTCAATGGATTTTACAATTGCTTGTCTGTCAAAATCTGTACATATATCAAAATCATTTTTTGAAATTATATCTGTTTGTTAACTGCATCTGTAGGTCCTCAGGCAGTGTCATTGGTCATGAACAGGTTTTGTTGAAGTTGCTTTCTTTTGCAAATTTATAATCATGTACAATATGAAAAAAATTAAGGCAATATAATCATTAACATTTTTTTTCCCAAAAAGTTTCTCAGATGTCCTAATTAAAGATTCATAGAGTTTTAGGTGTCAGCAGATTTAAAAGTAGTTTTCATTTGTTTTACCCCCAGAACTGGTATGTGAGGTGAGCCTTAATATCACTTACAGTTCATTTGAGTGGCCATCCTTTGAATTTTAATTACCCTGATTAAATGCCTGACATAAAATCAACTGTAAATTTAACTCTTATAATAGAAGTACATTTCATTGTAAAACATATGCCAAGATTGAGCTTCTGATTTTTTATCGGTTTCATTCTCAGAATGAGTCTTGTCAGGAATCTATTGTCATTGGAGACCTGTGACTCTCCTCCTACAACTGTCAAGTTACATTTGTATAAACACAGCTGGAGGTTGATCTTTATATCCTACAGTTATTGTGGAAAAATGAACCCATACTCCTCACCAATTTCTTAGTAAACATAGAGTTCTCAAAAATAAATATATGAATTTGTAATAAAGTTGAATATACATGAGATCAGGTGAAAACAAATTACAATAGGTTGTATAAATATTGACTGATTTTCTCACCAAATATTTAGTTTTACATTGGTTTCTTTACTAAGATGGAGGTGCTATTTGTCGACTCTTGTAGACAGACATTGGAGACAGGAAAACAGATCATGAAATTTTAAACAAGACATTGAATACAGAAATAATGTCCTTAGACCAAACCCAGTACAACAGTGGGCTATTATCGGGGTACAATATTGTACCTTATAAAGCTCACTGGAAACAAGAGGCCATTGTTTTCAGCCACGGTGAAAGTATTCATGTTTATGAATCTCCTTCTGAATAACTAACGTTAAGTGTTTACTCTGCTTTTGTAGAATAATTGTTTAAGTGTCGGTCTGTGATGTTATCTATTCATCAGTATGATATTAGTTTACACACGGAAACCAAGCGATTGTTAAAACAGTGACGACACAATATTTAATTAAACAACTAACCCGTACATGTCCCTGACCTTCCCCTGTCAATTTACACTTTAACTACCAGTTCATTCAAAACAGATTCCGCAAGTAGAGGACCGATAGAAATTATGCTGTTTTTTTTCCTTGTATCTTGTCTTACCGAATTCAGATTTTTTTCCCACACAGAATAGAATTTTACTGACAATGGTGCCAGGCCAAGTCAAGCAAGGTTTCTGGACTGGGCAATTTTTTCTGCAAATGAATTGTGTAATTACATATTTAGATTTATTATGAATCACTTCTTCATGAAGACCAACAAGATTTCATTTATCCCTCTAAGATGTTTGAGGTTTAATAGGTTAGTAAGAGGACACAAAGGAAATAAAAGCCAGTCATTGTTTGAATGAAGGTTTTGGTTATTATAGAACCTACAATATTTAGCACCAGTTTTGTGTGCCAGGACAGCTTGTAAGGCATGCTGTTATGGGATTATTTTTACATATGAAGGCTCCATTATCAAGGTTTTATGGTTTTGTAATTGGGAATGCAAGGTTTTATGGTTTTGTAATTGGGAATGCCATGCATGTACTATTTAATGACAGGTATTGTTCCTCTGTGTCTTTACATGTTCACAAGTTGTGATTGATTTTACATAAAGGTAAATCACCAGACATAAAACGTTGGCGTTCATTTGGATGTAAATGCCTATTGATCCTGACAAGGTTGTTGTTGTCAGAATGATTGTTCGTTCTCGTTGTTTCCTGTTATCACTCATTAAACCACAGATATGTAATCATACTTTCTATATTTGTCTTGTTACAGACTTTTATTGTTTACCCTGACTTACCATTGTCGGGGAGCTGTGTAATTATTACTGAGTTAGCTTACCATTGTCGGGGAGCTGTGTAATTATTACTGAGTTAGCTAACCATTGTCAGGGAGCTGTCTAATTATTACTGAGTTAGATAACCATTGTCAGGGAGCTAATTATTACTGAGTTAGCTTACCATTGTCAGGGAGCTGTCTAATTATTACTGAGTTAGCTAACCATTGTCGGGAGCTGTGTAATTATTACTGAGTTAGCTAACCATTGTCAGGGAGCTTATTATTACTGAGTTAGCTAACCATTGTCAGGGAGCTGTCTAATTATTACTGAGTTAGCTAACCATTGTCTGGGAGCTGTGTAATTATTACTGAGTTAGCTAACCATTGTCAGGGGACTGTCTAATTATTATTGAGTTAGCTAACCATTGTCAGGGAGCTAATTATTACTGAGTTAGCTAACCATTGTCAGGGGACTGTCTAATTATTATTGAGTTAGCTAACCATTGTCAGGGGACTGTCTAATTATTATTGAGTTAGCTAACCATTGTCAGGGAGCTTATTATTACTGAGTTAGCTAACCATTGTCAGGGAGCTGTCTAATTATTACTGAGTTAGCTAACCATTGTCAGGGAGCTGTGTAATTATTACTGAGTTAGCTAACCATTGTCAGGGAGCTGTCTAATTATTACTGAGTTAGCTAACCATTGTCAGGGGAGCTAATTATTACTGAGTTAGCTAACCATTGTTGGGGAGCTAATTATTACTGAGTTAGCTAACCATTGTATTGACTGCAATGATAAATCTAGTAGTGTTGTAAATTATTGCTTAGAATCAAGTTGCTCGAAGCAATGATTGAATTTGCCTTAAAGCTAGATGTACCAAACATGCCGATTTCAAAACATTTTTAAAAAACGAGAAAAAATTGAGATTTTTTCATTGAAAAATGAAGAATTAGGTCATTTAGTTTCTTTTCACTTAGATTTGCATACAATGATTTGACAGTATTTTGTTTTGATTCGTTTGAGTTGTAATGAAGCATGATGTCTGTTAAAACACTATTGTGTGGCTATATGATGACAGAATAAAGCAATTTTAGATAAGAGTACATGAGTATTTACATTTTGAAATATATCCAATGTTTCGATAGGCATATAGATTTAGCAAAAAAAATGTTGGAACGTATAGTTGAAGTATGAAATGTTGTATTGCCCTTACAAAACCAACCTAGAACCATACTATTAGAGTCAATGCTAGTCCCATATGGATCAAATGATACAGACATTTTACGGTTGATGGCCATCTGTTGTGTTGAAAGCTAGATCTGTAAATCTTTGTTTCTGTTTGCCAGGTGATAATTACAGGTGTGATGTAAAGGTTATAAGACTCAGGTATGACTCCAGGACGATATATCAGGGTTATATATTACACAGTGTATTGGGCTGTGGGATATCCTTATGGATCCTACAGTGTTGCCAACACACGAAGGCTGAGCTTCTCTGGCACAGTCAAATCTACTATTGTTACAATATTATTTGCTGAATATCAAAACAAGTCATAATTGAATCAAACTATTTACTGATATTTGAATTTCTATATTTGGGTGTAGGTATTGATACAAATGGGATACTCTGCCAACTCTTTGACACATTTTTGCCAATCAATATTCACCTTAAACTTGTGTATTTAGTGTATGGTGTTCTCAATATACATCTACCTTATGTTCTACCTTTACATGCAAACATGAAATATCAAACTGGAGGTTTGCTTTTCAAATTTGGCCGATAAACATGATTCATTATTCCTCAAAGTTCAAATGCTAACAGTTGAAGTAATTGTGAGTTTGTGGTGATGTCAATTTTGACAAGGATTCTTTAATTCATTATTATTATATAATCCTAAAGAATAGTAACCATGTGGACCAGACAATGATTGACACCCATACTAAATTTTAAAGTTATGACTTATTTTGTAGATAACGGAGGATTTCGAGAGGAGTTTTCCTACATAAAAGGTCTAATTTTAACTTACGTAGTAAAGCTAGACTTTTTTACCTGCAGACATTAATTAAGGCAGAGTACAAAGTAGAGTGTTTTTAACTACTTGATTCTTTGAGTTATAAAAAAGAATTATCACCACGGAATGTTTTAATGAAAGGTTATGTGTAAAAAAATCACATTGCAAAATCTGAAAATGTTTATATATACCTGTACCTGGTAATCAATTGTTTTCAATTATTTGTTAAAAAAAGGAAGGTTCTGTGAAAGTTTGCTGGTATCATAAGTCAGAAGGAAAGGTATATCACATGCGACCTCAGTCAGTTGAAGTGTTGTTTAAATCATACAAAGTATTGGTCTCCTGATCGAAACCTTTCATTGAATCCTAAAATTGCTGGTGTTGTTTTCTATAAGAGAAGAATTTCCTTGGGTAGATAATTAATATGGTGTTACCTGGTTAGATACAAGACCGCCAGTATATTTCAGTATTGTGCCATGTTTAGTAAGCTAGAAATGATTCAATATTAAACAGTTTTATATGTGTGTCAGTAAATTACAAATATAGTTGGAAAATGGATCAATGGTTGTGGAATATAATACTGGTACAGCTGATCATGATATTAATGGATTAAAGTCTCCAAATTTTAAGTGACTTCTTCTCTGCAACCGGGGGCCGCGGTGGCCGAGTGGTTAAGGTGTCCCGACACTTTATCACTAGCCCTCCACCCACTTGGTTGCGAGTTCGAAACCTATGTGGGGCAGTTACCAGGTACTGACCGTAGGCCGGTGGTTTTTCTCCGGGTACTCCGGCTTTCCTCCACCTCCAAAATCTGGCATATCCTTAAATGACCCTGGCTGTTAATAGGACGTTAAACAAAAACAAACCAAACAAACCAAAATTCTCTGCAACCTCGATAATTTAGATGAATATCTATCATATTTGGTTGGAAGCACACCCTCAGATGGCAATGATTACAATGACACTGTACTAAATGCACCTATGGTCGAAGGTCTGCCCCCTAAGTGACTGTTGAGCAGGACTAGAAAGTGTTCCCCTTTGCAGTTTTGCTTCTGAGCTCTCCAAAATATTTTCTGATATGGTTAAAACCAATTCTGTATAATGATGATTCACAAATGTACTGACTGAGAGGACCAAGGGAGATGGAAAATGGTGGGGGAAATTTAGTTGGAACTCGCCCTACGCATACCCCGGTTTACTGGCTATGTAGAGATTAACACAATAACCAACATGGGTCACTATTGCATGGTCCTGACCTGATACTGAATGTTTAATGCCAACATGATGGGATCCAGCTCATTCTCAAATCTTCCAATATCTATGCTTTTACCAATCAATGTTAGTGTGTGATTATCAAACATCAATAACCGACGAGGATAACCAGATGAGGATAATGGAGAAGATTAATTTGTTAAACCCATACTTGGATAACCAGATGAGGATAATGAAGAAGATTAATTTGTAAACCCATACTTGGCTTCTAGGCATTCTCAACAGGAAATTAAAGGTGTTCACCACATGGATTTTCATTTCCAATAGATTGAAATATTGGACGGTAATTTTATATAGGGATTGGGGATAACATTATTGTACTCAAACCTGTCTGTGAATCCTAATTCAGCTTGGTGTTGAAGATTTCTACAAATACAACGCAATGGAGAAAAGAAATATGAAAAATATGAAAAATGATATCATTAAGGTGATTCCTTGTAATATTAAAGTGTGTTTGAGTGGGAAGCTGGACATTTAATTGTCTGGGGATACTTGTCCATCCTAGAGAGATCACCACTGTTTCTTATAATCCTGTTTGATTCTGTTTTACCTCTGGTGGAAATGTTTTGGGCCCTACAAAATGAGTTCAATTAAAACTAAAGAGAAACGATTGCCCCAGATTTAATAGTACTTAATAGAAATGACTGACCCTTATCTAAAAATGAATAACGAACAATGTTTCAGCACTTCATGACTACTAGAATGTCAAGTCTGTGGAAAGCTTGAATGTCCAATACAGGGAGTAGACTATAGTTTTTAGTCTCCAATAAAAGGTGAAATGTATTTTGATTGCCCAGCTTTGTTCGATTTGTCCTGTGATTAGTCACACAATTAAGGACGTCTCGCTGATTGTTGTAAATATTGATTGAAAACTATATGTGTACAATCATCAATGAACGCACTTTGATCCGAGAGAGAAAAAAAACATGATACAGTGATGGTTGACTAGACAACATGTAAATATACAGTACAGGACAATTACCTTGTTCTCATACAACACTGTCAGTAAATAACCAAGGATTCAGGAGGAATTCAACTTCAACCCATATTCGGGATTTCAGGGAATGTTTTTTAATGAAGCTACAAATATCTGTGGTATACAGCGTGAGTTAGCTAACCCAGTTCTATAACTGGTTTGCCAGGTTGGTAGCTGTGTGTTTTATAAACAACGTGATGGTTGATGCAGCCAGTTACTGTACAGATGAGTTTTCAGGTAATACTGACACAGTGTGATGTAACCGTACACCATATCGTTACTTTTGTTCTTAACTAATATGATATAGTATTCTCTGAAAAAAAGTTTTGCAATAATATTCAGTGAATCCAGCTGTATGGTCCATGGAATTTCTGGTCGTTGTAAAGGGTTCGTAGTTTAAAATTTGATAAAAATTTTGAAAGATGATAATTGTAGTAGGTCATTAGTGTTGATGTGGATGTTTATTTGTTTGTTGTAGACAACAAGTTACAGGAAGAACTATTACGGACCACACAACTTGTATACAGTTACCAGGATGGCCGGGGAATGGTGAGTATACTGTTTACAAGGCTGGGTCCTGAAATGATCTATTTTAGATTAAGTTCAGAAGACCTAAAATCATAACTTGTATAGCCTCTCTAGTTTGTTCAAATGAAGGACCTTGAGAAAATTTCAGTGTAACGGTTCAGATTTTTATAAACTCCAGTTGAGTGTCACTATAATTAGGCCTCGAGTCCTGATATTGACCTACAGTACTATGTGATATAAGGGACGTTTAAATAGGGAAGTATCTGATTCATTGCCAAGTCTAAGTTTGAATCTAGGTAAATAATACAGGCCCAGTAAGCCACTTGTAATGTGTAACATTTTCCTGCAGTTGTTTAATGAACGTCTTGTTTGGTAATGCTATATTTTGAATACTATGATTTTAATGTCATAGTCCTAATGTATTGTTCATTTCCCAGTAGAATATTTTATATTTTCTACCTGAATCATTGTACACCATCATATTATTATCATTTGATAGATGTCAGCTGTACCTCTAAATATATAAAACATGTTTAAGTTGATTTAGAAGGGAAGCGACTACCTGTCTGATAATAGTGAGGGTTATGGCAATGATACATTCCTGGCTGGATCAGTGTCACTTTAGCTCAATATCTGATGATGAGGGTGAACCTATACTACCTGAAATGAACTCATCTTTTCATTGTAATGGATGAGTCAACTTTCGATTTCATGTATAAATAGGGTGAAGGTTTGGTTCAAGGTTGCTTGTCTTCAATCTCTAACTCTCCATTGACAGGTACCAAAGTTACGCGAGCCCAGGAATTTGTACGCCTTGGCAAAGGAGTTCGGTCCACAGCAATCTGCAAGATGGTAACAAAGGATTTATTTTAAGTTCATTTTAAATTTGACAAGAATATAAACATTTTAAATGTAGGTTTGTAAATGTATCAGTTGGTACTATTGATATTAACTTTTAAGTCATGATGGTTAATCATAAATTGGTCACAAAGAAATGACCTCTGAAGTAAACAGCATAGATCAATTCAGCACAAATAATTCACCAAAACACAAATATTAATGCCTGTCAGTACCCTTTCAATAATCTCAGTGATATGGTTATATCTGCTGATGTTTAGAATGCGGTTTCCAATTTTGTCAGGCCATCGGAAATCCAGGTCCTGGAAGAGAAGGTGAGACACATTCGGTATATCCCTCCTTCTCCGGAGCCATTTTATAAACAGCACGGACAGGAGCGTATGCCTATGGTGCGGGGCGAGGAACGCGGTGCAAATCTAGTATACATGTACCAGCCCAGGTCAAGCTTCGTAAGTACCCAGTTGGTCGGCTGTAGTGCATTGAAAGGCCCCACAAAACCCTGAGTACAGGGTTACACATGGAGACAGCCTTGCTGCAGCCCTGATTAGTTGCCAGTGATTTATGATGGTGCTACATGCTGTTGACCGATAGGGACATGTTCAGTTTTAGCCATATTTGTTATATAGTTAGATCACATAGTTGACCTCTCAACATACAGATCAATTGCAGAATTATGTCAAGAATTTATGGTCCAGGCACCCGAGTTTTGAGATACAAACATTTTTCATTCAGGTCATTTAGTTTTTGTTTGTCTATTTTCAGGGTAAATATCTCAGTAGTTAAACTTATCAGAAATCACATTCTGTCTTCTGAATTATCTGGAAGAGTAATTGTTTTTTATTGAAATGGCCTATTTAGTTTAATTTGAAGAATAAGCAGTTTTGTAAAATTTGAGCTCTTTTACCAATAGATCAAGATATAACTTGACAACAGTATACAGTGTTTATTATAGAGAGATGCATACATCTTAATGTACTTAAACGATGATCAGTGGGATGGTAGAGACATACTGCTTACAAGCTGATAAGTAAAGAATCCCATCATGAATTTTATTGGATATTTTGATTACTAACAATTTAATTACTGTACAAGATTGTCTTTGATATTTACAAGCTTTTTAGAGAGTTGTGCATCTTGATATGAATACATTTCCTTTTGTAATGATATTCAGAATAAGAAGAAGAAGATTATGGTAAGTTCTAGAAGGAAGGGTTTTGTAGAGGTTCAGCTTCATCTAAGAATACCAATTTAAAGTTATACACAGCAAAATGGAGGGTGTTTATCAGGCACAGTAACACATCTCTCTTGTTTGTTGACAGTATGTGATAAAATGCTTATTAATGACTTTTCTTTTAGAAGTTTTCTTTTTCCTTTTTAAGAAATGTTGGTTTTGAACTTAGAAATGTGTTGGATGTTCTATTTAAGTACTTTGTATAGAATTTCAGTCAATTATAAAATTTAAAATTCAAGAATTCTGAAAAAACTAGGTCAAAACTAATAATATAGAGATTGTCAGAAAAAATGTTTACTGATATTTATTGTTGAATCAAATTGATTAAGGTATAAAATGATACTGACCAAAGACAGAGACAAAAGGTTTTCCAGATCTAATGGTGCAATATTGCCTCAGCATAAAGAGTTAATATTTAGTAGAAAATCTCAAATTGTTGTTATATAATAATGTATCATACTAATTAACAGAAAAACATGAACAAATGTGTAAAATTCACATATACTTATGTACCAGATATTTTGTTTATTTTGTTTTCTCTTTTCCACATGTGTGATACAGTGGTCACAGTAGTATTGGGTATCTTATATTGGGTAGTAGTTCTAATACTACCACACTTATACTACTTATTATAGGACTGTTAAAAATATATTCAATGAGTACTCTATCAGCATCAATCCTTAGAACAGATATACATCTCGGAGACCTATCTATCTCATCCTACCCAGCAGGGTTTAAATTGTCATGTTAGAGATGTAAGAATAGTTTCCATTGTCAAAAACTAAGTGAAATTATGATTTAGCCTGAACAAAGATAACTTAGGCCACAAGAAAATTAACTCTGCTGGATTTTCTACAGTGATGTAACTGCTGGATTTTATACAGTGATGTAACTGCTGGATTTTATACAGTGATGTAACTAGAAATGATTGGCAAAGATAGCCCCTTTCTGTATAATTAATTTTGTACTATGACAGGGGAGGCAGAAAAAATCCACCACAATATAGTGTGGGTTGTTTTTGAATTTTTTTTCTAGATGCTTTTTCATTAATATTTAGTTTTGTCATATATATAAACTACATGTAGCTGTTTGTTTTTTGTTTGAGAGACTAACAATTTGTGAGTATGGTTTTGCTTTGTGGGAATTTCAATACATGTTGTCAATCAATCATGATTTTAGGCGGTTGATTTTATATGATTTCAGTTTGTGAGGTCAAGGGTGAGAGGTTGTAGGTCAGGCCCATCACGATGTGCCCCCCAGATCAACACGGAGGAAAATACCACATTACTGTTTGAGTCCCGGTTTGAGAGTGGAAACCTAGCCAAGGCCTGTCAGGTGTACGTACTAATGTTCAGACAAAATCTTTACTCACATGATTTTTTGATTGTTGTACTTTATGAGTGAAAAAAGAAGTTATGGAATAAGTGTTTTCTAAATTCAGAGTTTATGAACACTGTATAGACAGCCTAATTACAATTGTGAAATGAAACAAAACCTTGTATTTATACACAACACACCAAAACAGTATGAAAGTCAAAAATTATTAAATGGAACCAATAACTTGTTCAGGCTCATATTAATTATTAAATGTTTTGACATTCTTAGGGGCTGCTCATTCTTACAACTAAATTACATCAACACAACTAACAATATTACATAATAAAATTTGACTCACTACTAAAAAGATACACCTAAAACAATTAAAATACTAATTATACTATAGGGGCATGCAACCCCCAAGCTAGAGCGATCATAGCTTAGCTAGCTATGACTGATAGAAAGGAGAGATACCTAGCTTGAGTGACCTCAAGCCACAGAGTAAGCAGTTGATAGCTAAAGCAGGCAGTTCTGCTAAGACTTTTCAGATGGCGCGACCCCCGAGCTTGGGTGATCCCAAGCATATCATCTACATAAGAAATAAATACACAAAATATGATATAATGAATTGGGGGAAAGAAATTCCCCGAATTTACCAGTCCAAATCGAAGCGGTTACAATAAAGTAACCGAATGAGCGCCCCCAAGAAAGAAATTATGTGTAAAAAGGATATGACAATGTAAAATTTTAAAGACAGTGTAGATAAATTGAATCGATAATGAACTAGAAAATTATTGATTATAATCAGTACAAACTAAGCACAAATTTGCCTATAGAAATTGATGCACCATATATTACATATACACACACGTAATTATAATGTGTTCTAAAATGAGACGTTAAGAAGTTAAATGTGGTCAGTGGCACAGAAACTGGTATAAAGCTTGCAGATAAACCAAGTAATGACAAGAGTTCAAATGCTTGAAAAGGTTATATCACGTATGGAATAAAGCTGAAAAAGAGAGGAAAAACATACCTAATACTATAAAGTGAGATAGTATTTGTACATGTTGAAAAGAGTCATACAAATACATAGGAATTAAAAACCCATCATTACTACATCTTGTATTACATTAATACTGAGGAGACATAGGAATTAAAAACCCATCATTACTACATCTTGTATTACATTAATACTGAGGAGACAGGAATTAAAAACCCATCATTACTACATCTTGTATTACATTAATACTGAGGAGACAGGAATTAAAAACCCATCATTACTACATCTTGTATTACATTAATACTGAGGAGACATAGGAATTAAAAACCCATCATTACTACATCTTGTATTACATTAATACTGAGGAGACAGGAATTAAAAACCCATCATTACTACATCTTGTATTACATTAATACTGAGGAGACAGGAATTAAAAACCCATCATTACTACATCTTGTATTACATTTTAATTTAATACTGAGGAGACAGGAATTAAAAACCCATCATTACTACATCTTGTATTACATTAATACTGGGGAGACTGAGGAATTAAAAACCCATCATTACTACATCTTGTATTACATTAATACTGAGGAGACATAGGAATTAAAAACCCATCATTACTACATCTTGTATTACATTAATACTGAGGAGACATAGGAATTAAAAACCCATCATTACTACATCTTGTATTACATTAATACTGAGGAGACTGAGGGATTAAAACCCATCATTACTACATCTTGTATTACATTAATACTGAGGAGACATAGGAATTAAAAACCCATCATTACTACATCTTGTATTACATTAATACTGAGGAGACTGAGGGATTAAAAACCCATCATTACTACATCTTGTATTACATTAATACTGAGGAGACTGAGGGATTAAAAACCCATCATTACTACATCTTGTATTACATTAATACTGAGGAGACTGAGGGATTAAAAACCCATCATTACTACATCTTGTATTACATTAATACTGAGGAGACAGGAATTAAAAACCCATCATTACTACATCTTGTATTACATTAATACTGGGGAGACATAGGAATTAAAAACCCATCATTACTACATCTTGTATTACATTAATACTGAGGAGACAGGAATTAAAAACCCATCATTACTACATCTTGTATTACATTAATACTGAGGAGACATAGGAATTAAAAACCCATCATTACTACATCTTGTATTACATTAATACTGAGGAGACAGGAATTAAAAACCCATCATTACTACATCTTGTATTACATTAATACTGAGGAAACAGGAATTAAAAACCCATCATTACTACATCTTGTATTACATTAATACTGAGGAGACATAGGAATTAAAAACCCATCATTACTACATCTTGTATTACATTAATACTGAGGAGACTGACCTATTTAGGAGAAAATTTGCCTTCATGATCTCCAGTTAGACAGTGTTCCTTGTTCAGTATATTAAATATTAGTTCATACCACGTGTGTTTGTGTACTTTTACTTACAGACAGGGCACCAACGACTACGAAATGTGGCTACGTTACGATCTGTATACCAACAAACATATACAGTGGTACTACTTCCGGGTATCAAACACTCGTGCCAATGTTAAATACCGCTTCACCATCGTCAATTTCATCAAGTCAGACAGCCTATACAACTATGGTATGAAGCCATTGATGTACAGTGAGAAAGAGGCTCAGACAAAGAAAGTGGGCTGGATACGGTCTGGTAGTGACATCAAATACTACAGGAATAATATCAAGTAAGTGCCAACAACTTCCTGCTCAGGAAAAATTACGTCTTCACGCAGGATTTATTTTTGTGTTAATGGAAAAGGAGTCAATCACAAATTTAAATTGCAATTGTTTGAATGAAAATGATAACTCTGCATGGTATCCATGTTGATTCCGTCAATACAACGTAATTTATGCCATGTTGATTCCACCAATACAGCGTAATTTATGCCATGTTGATTCCACCAATACAACATAATTTATGCCATGTTGATTCCACCAATACAACATAATTTATGCCATGTCGATTCCATCAATACAACGTAATTTATGCCATGTCGATTCCGTCAATACAATGTAATTTATGCCATGTTGATTCCGTCAATACAACGTAATTTATGCCATGTTGATTCCACCAATACAACATAATTTATGCCATGTCGATTCCATCAATACAACGTAATTTATGCCATGTTGATTCCGTCAATACAATGTAATTTATGCCATGTTGATTCTATCAATACAATGTAATTTCATAAGAATATGTTTACACTAATCAGTCATACTAAGTATGTTGATGGTACAGATTAGTAACATGTTTGTTTTAATTTTTCGTTGATCAAGGAAAGTTGGTCATATCAGAGCACTTACTGATATTTTACAAAAAATTGTGTCATGTTTTTATTTATATTGTAGATATGAGACTTCCAAGGGAGAGAAGCCATTTTACTCTCTAACATGGACGGTGGAGTTCCCACACGACAACGACACAGTTTACTTTGCTCACTGCTTCCCATACACATATACAGACCTACAAGTAAGTAGATAGTACTACAATATACCAAAGTGCACCATTACAGTATAGCATTGTTAGGAAAAAACAAACAAACAAAAAACTGGTTCTCAGGCCCTCTCTTATCTTCATCTGCTTTTAAATAATAAAAAAAACCCTCATCTCATATATTTTTCCTGGTTGAATAAAATAAAATCTCCCTCATAATTCTTTGGGAGAAGAATGTGGAAAAAAGCATCACCCACAAATGTTTCTTCTGTAATATAATATCCATTATAATGAACCATAAAATTAGAGCACATGTTCATTGATGTGAAATAAAGACAAAGACCCATGATAAGTCTTTGTTTCCCACATTTTGAAGCAATTTCTATGAAAATAGATAATGAGTGGTTTGAAAAATAAAAAAAGAATATACTCTAAAATGTTTTTCTCCAATAAAACGGTAAAAGATTAACTCCCTCCTTCATCTATTTTTTAGAAAAATTGGCCTGAGAACCCAAGTAATTAATTCTATTTAGCCTTTCACTTGAGGGTAGTGTCGTAATTAATTCTATTTAGCCTTTCACTTGAGGGTAGTGTCGTAATTAATTCTATTTAGCCTTTCACTTGAGGTAGTGTCACAGTGCCATAAGAAGGTTATATATATATCTTGATTGGACAGAAACTAGTCTTTTGAATTAATTGAATTTTTCTTGTTTTTATTAGGATTATCTACTAGATATATCAAACGACCCGGTGAAGTCCAAAATCTGTAAACAGAGAGTGCTATGTCGGACACTCGCCGGAAACCTAGTCTACGTGCTCACCATTACCTCACCTTCACAAAACCCTGAAGACATCAAGGTTTGTATACAGGTCTATTACCTCACCTTCACAAAACCCTGAAGACATCAAGGTTTGTATACAGGTCTATTACCTCACCTTCACAAAACCCTGAAGACATCAAGGTTAGTAGACAGGTCTATAATGGTATTTCATATGTGGCTATACTGAAATTTCCACAAGAAATCTGAAAATGAAGATTTTAAAGGTTTCTGCTGAAAATATCTAAATGTATTCATTGTGTTATGTGAGTGGCTATACAGTGCTCAATCCATCTTCTGGAGATTTTCAGTTTCCACCAAGTACCAATCTTATGAAGGCATGTATATCTTCATTAACCAAGATTATACATTTAAGTTCCATCCTGAAATGGCGCACAATCATTTCTGAAAAAAAATCCTTTTTAGTATGAAATAACACAGATGATAACTGCAACCAACTCTTTATGAACAATTCTAGTATAGACCTATGGTACCAATCTAACAAGAAAAGGACTGTTTCAATTCATGCCCCCTCAAATATTATTGTCTTCTGCTAGCTTGAGGCCTTCATCTCTTAGTCATTGCAAGAAACTGTTAGTGTAGACCACTAAAAGTTAAATTTTGTGTGTCATACACATGCTTTAAGTTTTGATAATAGATACTTGACGAGAATAAGTTGGTAACAGTGCAAGTTGCCAAGAGATTTTTAATACTGATAGGATTTCGCTTTTGTAAATGGATGAGAAAGTGTAAAGAAACCAATGGGTTTTATTTATTTCAGCATAAAAAAGCTGTGGTGATCACATCACGAGTACATCCTGGCGAGTGTAACGCTAGCTGGATGATGAAAGGTTTCCTCGACTACCTGACGGGTAACTCAGCTGATGCTAAGGTAGGACATCTAAATACTCTGTAAACCTCAGCTGTACCAGTCTAAGTGTACATGTACTCTGTAAACCTCAGCTGTACCAATCAAAGTGTACATATACCCCTCAGCTACACCAGTATTGTACATAAATCCTCAGCTGCACAATTAAGTCTTGTACATGAAGCCATCACCTTTACCTGAGTCTTGTACATAGAAACTCATCACCTATACCAGTCATGTACATTTTTTTTATCATAAGCAGAATTTAATTAGTTTAAATCCCATTTGCTGCTACCAGTTGTTGAAACACAGTTTATTACTCACTTATTCATTAGAATGAATCAAGAATGAACTTTTGAAGACTTTTTGTTGACGTTGTGATTTGGGATGTTTAATGATGAACTTGTGTTGTTCTAGCTCCTGCGAGATACATTCATCTTCAAGATTGTGCCAATGTTGAACCCAGATGGTGTGATAGTGGGTAACTATCGGTGCTCCCTGGCTGGCCGAGACCTCAACAGGAACTACAAAACTGTGCTCAAAGACTCGTACCCCTCCGTGTGGCACACGAAAAACATGATCAGGAAGTAGGTGTCTTGGTAAAAAGTTTAATATCAAAGGGAGATAATTGTCTGTCAAAGGTAAAGGGAGATAACCTTTATCTATTTTTCTTGTCATTCATCAACAGAGAAGTTACTGTATATATTGAGATGAAGCAATATGATGCTACTGTTTTGGACAAGATTATGTAAATGTATCCACATCTATATCAATTAATTATAATTGAATTCAATATTTTTTATAGCAGTTGTTACATAATTTTTGTATAATTTTATTTCTGTGTTTTTCATCTCTTTCTACACTTAGTCTTGTAATAGTAATGGACCCAACTTCCAGTCCAAGGGACATATAATTTTTTGCTCGGTTATTATAATACCCTGGTTATTTAAATATTTTTCTGTGGAAAGTAGAATATTATGATAAGGGGGATCCACTGTATATCCTATTTAAACATTGATTTTTGTTGTTGACAGATTTTTGTAAACATACATTGTATTTTACTCACAGACTCCTTCAGGAGAGAGAGATCATTGTGTATTGTGACCTTCACGGACATAGCAGAAAACAAAATGTGTTCATCTACGGCTGTGAAAACCGCCACAACCCGGAGAAACGTCTCCGAGAACGGATCTTCCCTGTCATGCTCAACAAGAACGCTCCAGATAAGGTACCACACATCTGTAGTACTGGCTGTAGCCTTTAGATATTCACTGTTTGTACATATTACCTGTAACAGCATTGATATTCATGTCACCATGCTGAGTCGTGTTTGTCTCTGTCTACATCCTCAATTCAAGGACTTATGTATTTACACATTTTTCTTTCAGTCTTAAAATGTATGGAATAATTATTGAATGTGGAAATGTGACTAACAAATTATACCACCCATCACTGTGTTGTAAAAAAGCATTTGATTTGTTGTAGTTCAAGTTTGAGTCATGTAAGTTCAAGGTTCAGAAGAGTAAGGAAGGGACAGGTCGAATTGTCATGTGGCACATGGGCATCATGAACAGCTACACAATGGAGGTAGGTTATACAGATAGAGAACCAAAACATGTATGATTGTAATAAACTTTGATGTATATATACATGTACTGAGATTGTAATAAACTCTGATGTACACAGACCTGTACTGAAATTGTAATAAACTCCCATGTACACAGACCTGTATGGAAATTGTAATAAACTCCCATGTACACAGACCTGTATGGAAATTGTAATAAACTCTGATGGACACAGACCTGTATGGAAATTGTAATAAACTCTGATGTACACAGACCTGTATGGAAATTGTAATAAACTCTGATGTACACAACCCTGTATGGAAATTGTAATAAACTCCCATGTACACAGACCTGTATTGAAATGCTAATAAACTCCCATGTACACAGACCTGTATGGAAATTGTAATAAACTCCCATGTACACAGACCTGTATGGAAATTGTAATAAACTCCCATGTACACAGACCTGTATGGAAATGGTGATAAACTCCCATGTACACAGACCTGTATTGAAATGCTAATAAACTCCCATGTACACAGACCTGTACTGAAATTGTAACAGGATGAACTGAATATCCCTCAAATAATATAACTTCATTTAATTTATATAGATGTACATGTTAGCCACAAGGGTATGTTTGTGGTAGACAAGTTTGCACTATGCTCAGGATACTTTAATCTTCATTGAAGGCAACATTTTGTGGCTCCACCATTGGGAAGAAGAAGGGCTACCACTTTACCTTGGTGGACTTTGAGGCGATGGGGTACCACTTCTGTGACACTCTACTGGACTACTGTGATCCGGACAACACAAAGGTATATAGCTCTCCGCAGCACCACCGACGTCTACAAAAAATAAGCTTTAGATTTAATAGTGTTTTAATTGCATTTGAATTTGAGCATGAGATTAATTTGAATGCCATTTCAGAAAGTTAGCTAGTAGTAGTTATAGTGTTTGATCTTTGACAAACAATTTAATTGAATGATCATCTACTACTATTGTGAAATATTAACTTCATAGACACCATCAGTTTAATGTTTCTCATGTATAACCATCGCCTGTAGTTAAGATTGTCAGTACTAACACCATCCAAGGACGTTTTGTTTGTGGAGGTCTGCATACACAAAGCCCAATCTGCTCGCACTTGATTCTAGAAGTGATGCTTCATATCATTCATTGATAGAGTTTAATCATATTGACAGGATGTATAGATAGGTATAAGGATGACTACAGGTGGTCATTTTAACAGTTTTCTACCTGCCTTATACATTGTAAATAATGTACTGATTTTTGTTGCTTTGCTTGCCAATCATGATGCTCGGTAATCCCACTTTATGCTGAAATAACTACGGTAATTATTTGTTTCACATACAGATGACACACATATCCATGGCGCCTCCCCTCCCCCATATATAGCCTCACCATCACCTCATATACTAGTATACTTTGTTTACCTGTATTTGGTACATCCGTCATGGACATCTTCACGCTTTTGTCTGCATGATCATCCATTTAAGGTGTTATCTTGAAAACAAGATATAGACTTGAGAATTATGAAGACTTTACAAATTTTTCTAACTTAAAGATATATATCCTCAATTAAAGATGGCCATTCTTCCTATCTTAGATATATGTTCCATGTCTGATCAGGAATCGTTAATTATACATTGTGTAACATTCATCACTCTACATATCACACATCATCACTCTAAATATCACACGTACATCATCACTCTACATATCACACATCATCACTCTACATATCACACGTCATCACTCTACATATCACACATCATCACTCTACATATCACACATCATCACTCTACATATCACACATCATCACTCTACATATCACACATCATCACTCTACATATCACACATCATCACTCTACATATCACACATCATCACTCTACATATCACACATCATCACTCTACATATCACGCATCATCACTCTACATATCACACATCATCACTCTACATATCACACATCATCACTCTACATATCACACATCATCACGCTTTGCTTTAAAACTAACAACTTGTACTTGACGCTTGAAACTTTGTCACAAAGGCTTGATAGGGATCGATGGTTTGTCAACCTGGAGACCTGATACACTCAATTAATGCTTTCTGCACCAGATCCCTATTTTTAGTCAACGTGATAGACCAATTGTCAAAACAACATGGTAATAAAAGATGTCAATAGCAAATTGTGAAGGAGAGTATTACTGTGATAAATTTAGTAGGGCCCATGGGCTATGATAGTTTTACTGAGGATATTAAGTATTTGACTGAGGTTGAGAGTTGTTTAATTACAGGTACTAGATCACACATTGACCCTCACATGCTTTGTACTACTCCTCTCAGTTGTTTGCACAGCTCCTGTGTTTACCATGCTTACAGTACCACTTGATAATAGTTATTTCTTTATTTTACCTTTTTTTTCACACAGGTATGCTAATTTTTTTTCCCCTTTTATGATTTTAAAATAAGGTTTTTTTTTACAGGAAATATAATATTGAAGATTGCATAAAATTATGCAGATAGTCACGATTTATTTTTTCATTACATTTTTTAAAGAGATTAATTAATTTGCATTAATTAGTAGACAATAGTGCTTCATTTTCCAGAAATCTCAAAAATTCATTTTTATTATTTTTTTCAGCACTATTAGGAAATGCATGTGTTACTGATAATCTCTTGGTCCAGTTTGAACTCTCAATCATGTCCATATTACATTTCTTATTTTTACATGTCTGTAATATAAAACCACATGTTACAATTCATACATTTTTTTCAAATGCTTATATATATAATAGACATTTTCATTTTTGCCAGATCTCATTTTTTATGGGAAGGGAAACTGCACGGCAAAGTTAAATGTCTGATTATCAGCAGTGTTTGAAATGGTTTGACATGTAGCTTATAATATGATGATGTTTTCAGTCATTATATACTAATCTGTTCTATATCAGGAAATATATCTATTTTCATCAGAAGCGAGAGGTAGGTAATCACTTAGACTATGACTAGACTGGTGTTAAGAGATATCACTAGTTGTTCAAAACACAGAAATTACATCACCAATAGATGAGTCATGGTAGTTATGTCCCTTTCAGATAGTTTGATTATCAGGAATTTATCTATTAGGATTTTTTAGGATTTACTTATAAATGTATAAATTTGAATCACATGGAAGCACCAGAACATGATATAGCTTACCTGTCTGTTATTGTCTAAATCTAGTATACCTGTATAGTTTACCTATTGTTTACCTGTTGTTTACCTGGTTTGTGATCATATTTTACCATCGCTGTGATGTTGTAATTACAGTGTGCTAATGTACTTCTGGAACTGGAGGATAAGATGAAGAGAGACATCCTTGCCAAACTCCAGAGAGCAGGAATCACTCCCAGCTCTGCTGATGACATTGACCTCAGCGATGACTTCAGCTCTCTCGAGTCCAGGTAAGTTTTCACTGTAAATGGTGAAGTGACGACTTCAGCTCTCTCGAGTCCAGGTAAGTTTTCACTGTAGATGGTGAAGTGACGACTTCAGCTCTCTCGAGTCCAGGTAAGTTTTCACTGTAGATGGTGAAGTGACGACTTCAGCTCTCTCGAGTCCAGGTAAGTTTTCACTGTAGATGGTGAAGTGACGACTTCAGCTCTCTCGAGTCCAGGTAAATTTTCACTGTAGATGGTGAAGTGACGACTTCAGTTCTCTCGAGTCCAGGTAAGTTTTCACTGTAAATGGTGAAGTGACGACTTCAGCTCTCTCGAGTCCAGGTAAGTTTTCACTGTAGATGGTGAAGCGATGACTTCAGCTCTCTCGAGTCCAGGTAAGTTTTCACTGTAAATGGTGAAGTGACGACTTCAGCTCTCTCGAGTCCAGGTAAATTTTCACTGTAAATGGTGAAGTGATGACTTCAGCTCTCTCGAGTCCAGGTAAATTTTCAATATTGATTACGATGTGACAACTTTAGCTCTTTTGAATCCAGGTAAGTTTTTACTGTAAATTGTAAAATGGTTTTTGTTTTTCATCAGCTGAAATAAGCCTGAATCCTGACTCTAATAACTTCAATCTAGCATCATCATTTGAGGTTGAGATGAAGCTGTATATTGTTAACTACTGAGTGAACATAATCTATGTTGACCACTAATTTCTGTATACCCATGATTTATGTATATTGTAGTGATGGTGGATCCGACAGCTCCGTCTCTGATGGACCTCCGGTACATTTGCAGTTCGCTCCTCAAAGGGTAAGTAACTCTGATAAGTTGTAATTATTGGTTACAGGTGATTCCTATTTTCAAAATACTGTTTATCATTTACATTTTGAAAATTGTCCCTTTTTTTATACATTTTCCCTGGAAATATACCTTTTAAAAATCTGACAACCACTGAAGGAACAAGTGAAATTGTTCTGTTGAAAGCTTTGTTGACTAGCTCCATTGAAGGTATTGATGGAAATGCTTCATTGAAGGATTTGATGAGCTAGCCCCATTGAAAATGTTATGGAAATGCTTCATTGAAGGATTTGATGAGCTAGCCCCATTGAAAATGTTATGGAAATGCTTCATTGAAGGATTTGATGGGCTAGCTCCATTGAAGGTATTGATGGAAATATGCTTCATTGAAGGATTTGATGGGCTAGCCCCATTGAAGGTATTGATGGAAATATGCTTCATTGAAGGATTTGATGGGCTAGCCCCATTGAAGGTATTGATGGAAATGCTTCATTGAAGGATTTGATGGGCTAGCTCCATTGATGGTATTGATGGAAATGCTTCATTGAAGGATTTGATGGGCTAGCCCCATTGAAAATGTTATGGAAATGCTTCATTGAAGGATTTGATGGAGTCCATTGATAAATGTGATGGGACTGTGCTATTGAAGGAATTGATGGAGCTGGCCCAACAAAAGAATTTAATGAGTCTATGAATTAGGACATGGATGAAAATCCGTAGAAACTTGTAAACAATTAGAATAATTGTAACAAAATGTAAATGATAATCAGCATGAGGGAGCTGGAAGATAATAATCCTGGTGATTCTTCAGAAAAGTTCTCGGTACATTTAACTGTGGTAGATTTAATGCCTGTAAATTAAAATTGCATGGAATTGCGGGTAATAACTAAATATGGGATGCGATTTGGGTTGTTACAACAATAAAAACTGGCTGCAAATGATTGCATGATTGTGAATCTGTGACCATGTTTACGGAAGGAACACGGAGCTAACAATCCGGTAATGTGTGTACAGACATGTGAGGTCTGATAACCGAGTGTCGTCCTAATTAACTGTACACTTGTATAGGTTGCTTAAGTTTCCTCATATAAAGCTGATCGCTGATCTATTGTACACTGCAGTGTTTATACTTTTTGTTATATAAATGTCATAAAAGTTGATAATTAAAATTATCTCCTCTTGACATAACATTACCTTGCAGTATTTGACTAATTTTGTTCTAATAAAATATTATCTAGTAAGAGTGTCTGTTTTTCCATAGATTATGGAAGTAACACAAATTGGAATGTCTTCACCCCTTACAGTTGAATCCTGTCAGCAATTTAATTCTAAATATTCAAAACAAAACTTTTGACATCTTTATACTGTCAGATTTTGGATTGGTTTGAATATATATCTCTGTATATGATTAAATTTTGTACGGTCTCAAACAAAAATTCCTTATTTTTGTATTAAAATTATTAACAAAGTTCTTTTTCTCCAGTAAAATTTGACCATTCTATTTTTTTTTCCTTGGAGTATTTCAAGAGATCTCAGCACTGTCTTCAGCAAAGAGGTTTTGTGTCAAGGTTATGTCAAGGTTATTTAAGAAATTATTTGACTTGATGGATTTCCTACCAATGCTAGTACTTTCTATTACCTGATGAAGTTTGACTTGGTTTTGAAATTTGATCATTATTGCCAGAAATGATTTCCTTTGTTTTTCACCCCTTAAGAGATTTCCTATGTCTATAACCTTTTCTAGGGTCGCTTAGATTTTTATAAAACGTCTAGGTATATCCTTTAAAACGTTCTAAACGTTATGTTTTGAACAATGCCGGAAGACACTTTAGATGTATGGTTTGATACATTCTAAACGTTATGTTTTGAACAATGTCGGAAGACACTTTAGATGTATGGTTTGATACTAGCTTGGTGCTTTCTGATAATCTGCTTGTAAAGTTTGTATATGTACTTACATTATATTCAAAAACTAATTTGTTTTGAACATTTTCTGAATTAACTAATTGATACTTGGATGTTATAACATACATTATGATAGTAACTTCTATATTTCTGTACAAATATGTTGATACTGCCTTTTAAACACTTCAATTTCATATAAAATGTAAAAAAAAAAAAAAAAAAAAAAATCCTTCATTTAGAATTCAGCATATTGATAATGACTTGAAATGGTTATATTTTTCTGTAATTTGATTTAACATAGTAATGGTGATTGCTGTCAATGATTCAAGCTTTACAAAACTGCTCAGTAAAATTTTGTTTTATTGTGAATTGAATAATAATAAAAAGCACACACTGTTTGCCACTTGGAATTTTGTTTTCAAACTTTAAGATTTGTTTATCCTTGTTATGATGGTAGTTATTTCAAAGTTAATATGAGATGTACTGTTGGATTTCAAAGTTATTTCTGTTGTTTTGATGAATAAAGAAACTGTGACAGATTCGGAGGTAGGTTCGATATCAGGACCAGATCATTCATGACATCACTCCTACTATGTTTACATAAAATAAGATTTTAAACAAATGTATTTACTGTCTGGAGTTCCTGAGAACCTCACCTCTGGATATGTCACAGATATACAGGTTTAATTGTCCAGTGATCCTATAGGTATAATAAGTCAGTGAGATTGTGACTGTCCGCTAATTCTTGTCTCTCTATGTCTTTTGCCAGGAGGATATACAAGTACGTACTCCGTACAGATTCCGCATGTTGTCTCAACAAGTTTGTTATCTCCTCTTAATCCTTCCTTCCTTCTGATGTGTCTTTTGCTTCTTATCACAAGACTGACCAGGAGTATAGCCTCCCCTTGTTTACACTTACCAGGAGTAACCTCCCTTTGCTTGTTATCATAAGACCTATATTTAACTTACTGAACAGTAACACTTTTTATTTTATTGATCAGTAATATATTTTTTGCTTTTAAGATAAACACTTGCCAAATAATATTTGAAGCTTTTAATTATATACCTTATAGGGATTTTTGTAAACATGAGTGTAAAAATTAAATTAAAACCGTTTTTCAGACTTACCTAATTGCTCAGAGAGTGTGCGTAATTTATATTCTAGAGATTGTGGATTTGTTTGTGCATGTTCACAACTTTTGCAACTTCATCAGAAATTTTACAAATAACACAGAGGGCATCCTCTTTCCCCAAATCATGATCAAGTAAGGAGAGAAGTCAATAGGATGATAACAGAGTAGCCAATCAAAGCTGTTAGAATTGTTTATATGACAACTGCTAATAAAACACTTGTTTGATTGGACAATTTACTACCTATAAACTATCTACCTACAGACCGTGACAATACTACCTACATACCATGACAAAACCACCTACAGACCGTGACAGTACTACCTACAGACCGTGACAATACTACCTACAGACCGTGACAATACTACCTTCAGACCGTGACAATACTACCTACAGACCGTGACAATACTACCTACAGACCGTGACAATACTACCTACAGACCGTGACAATACTACCTACAGACCGTGACAATACTACCTACAGACCGTGACTATACTACCTACAGACCGTGACTATACTACCTACAGACCGTGACAATACTACCTACAGACCGTGACAATACTACCTACAGACCGTGACAATACTACCTACAGACCGTGACAATGCTACCTACAGACCGTGACAATGCTACCTACAGACCATGACAATACTATACTACCTACAGACCTAGACAATACTACCTACAGACCGTGACAATACTACCTACAGACCGTGACAATACTACCTACAGACCGTGACAATACTACCTACAGACCATGACAATACTATACTACCTACAGACCGTGACAATACTACCTACAGACCGTGACAATACTACCTACAGACCGTGTCAATACTACCTACAGACCGTGACAATACTACCTACAGACCGTGACAATGCTACCTACAGACCGTGACAATACTATACTACCTACAGACCGTGACAAAACTACCTACAGACCGTGACTATACTACCTACAGACCGTGACAATACTACCTACAGACCGTGACTATACTACCTACAGACCGTGACAATGCTACCTACAGACCATGACAATACTATACTACCTACAGACCGTGACAATACTATATACAGACTACATTTATAAAGGATGCTCTCTGATTTCTATACCTGCTGTGTTTGTCTTGCTAATTCTGACCAATGTTTTGTTCTCATTCCATTAGTATAACTGTCACAGACCCTTAGCGGTCATGCTAGGGCATTTGTCAGGTGACAGATATCGTAGACCATTGCCAGGTGACAGACATCACACATTGTCATGTGACAGACATCACACATTGTCATGTGACAGACATCACACATTGTCATGTGACAGACATCACACATTGTCATGTGACAGACATCACACATTGTCATGTGACAGACATCACACATTCTCATGTGACGGACATCACATGTGACTTCCTGTCATCATGTAAGGACAGAAAAAGTATCTAAAAACCAGTGATGTAAATAGTATATAAATTACATTAGGGTGGACAGAATTGTTCCTGCTTTGATATTAGTGATGGTGTTGGTCCAAGATTGATTGACCGTGTGACATAATCAATGTTAATTCCTACTTTAGGGTCAGGGATGGTGTTGGTCCAAGATTGATTGACCGTGTGACATAATCAATGTTAATTCCTACTTTAGGGTCAGGGATGGTGTTGGTCCAAGTTCGATTGACCGTGTGACATAATCAATGTTAATTCCTACTTTAGGGTCAGGGATGGTGTTGGTCCAAGATTGATTGACCGTGTGACATAATCAATGTTAATTCCTACTTTAGGGTCAGGGATGGTGTTGGTCCAAGATTGATTGACCGTGTGACATAATCAATGTTAATTCCTACTTTAGGGTCAGGGATGGTGTTGGTCCAAGATTGATTGACCGTGTGACATAATCAATGTTAATTCCTACTTTAGGGTCAGGGATGGTGTTGGTCCAAGATTGATTGACCGTGTGACATAATCAATGTTAATTCCTACTTTAGGGTCAGGGATGGTGTTGGTCCAAGATTGATTGACCGTGTGACATAATCAATGTTAATTCCTACTTTAGGGTCAGGGATGGTGTTGGTCCAAGATTGATTGACCGTGTGACATAATCAATGTTAATTCCTACTTTAGGGTCAGGGATGGTGTTGGTCCAAGATTGATTGACCGTGTGACATAATCAATGTTAATTCCTACTTTAGGGTCAGGGATGGTGTTGGTCCAAGATTGATTGACCGTGTGACATAATCAATGTTAATTCCTACTTTAGGGTCAGGGATGGTATGAACTCTGCTTGAATGTTTGAGGATGTTGGTCTGGGAACTAAAAGTTTAATAATCAGTTATGAAGAACCAAGATAGACATATTTTCTTGTTAAAGTTACAAGTGTTACATAAGTTAATAATCTGTTCAGAACAAACTTGAAGAATGGTTTATATGTATTGGACTAATATCACCAGATATATAGCTTGGTGTTGTAGTCACATCACATTGTCATATTACAATGTAAAATGGCACCCACTGTTACTAATGTTATAGGTATATTGTATCAGAGACATAATAGACTGCATATAGACAATACATAGGTCGTCCAGTTTTCTTCTTATTTCTGGGAAGTTGACTTCAATATGTATCATTCTGGTTTTTATTTTTTTTTCAAATCCTCTCAAATTGATGATGACCTACAATCATACATCATAAATAGAGCTCTGTAATGTGTGGTGCTGTATAGTGGGAAACTTTGGCCCTCAATTTCATCTCGTACCACATGTTTGACTTTTTGTCATAAGCCAGATTTCTTTTAAATTCGATCGGCATCAAAAATGATAAGACACCACACAGTTACCGAACACTGTCCAACAGTCGCTAATCATTTGTGACATGATGTCTATTGTTTTTGACATCAGTTTTACCACCAGGTGGCATTGTATCTGATAAACAATATAAGATAGTTATTGGATGACAGGTTCTATGATATTAGTATTTTATGTTATCAATTCATTATAAAATATAATAGGTTGGAATAATCTATAATTACATTCTTAAAACCTTACATACTTCCAATGATAATTTAATGAAATATCATTGTCAGTAAATAAATATGAAGTTTCTCATAAAATGGCCACAACACAAACATATTAGTTACAGGTGGTGATGGCTTAAGTTCTCTACATACAAGTCGATGTTCTAGCTATCACTAAATTGTTAAGTTTCTCCTCCTATTTGGCAAAAACGGCAACAGTTCAACATTGGCTAAAGTTTCCCGGGATACAGTACATTGTTGTGATGTAAATCTCTGCTGTGTATTTTTATTTATCATATCTTTTGTTTTTGCTGCCATGTTTTATGACTTGGTGAGTTTTATTATTCTTACTGACATCTTTCTCCCATTATTTTTATCTTAATTTGTATACTTATTATTTTTCAAAAATTCTTGCTTTATGCATTATTTTTAAAAATTTTCAAAAATTCTTGCTTTATGCATTATTTTAAAACAGAAATAGATTTGTGTCTTTATACTGTTTTTCTTGGTGTCTTTTTCTCTCAATAAAATATCTTATTGTACTGTAGAGAAGGACTATATTTGATGGATTCAGGATATAGATTCACTGAAAATAATCTTAACATATATATCCTTTATTTAGTTTGTTTTAAAGCACATCACATGTAACAAAACAATAATGATCTGAGGTTTAGAGTAATACCTAGTACCTGTAATAAACATTTACAATTTATGTTTTTCCTTGCAGTAAAATTAATACATTTTCTGTTTACAGCCCCTGAAAAAGAAGAAGAAATTAAAGACGAAGAAGGAGAGAGACAGAGTAAGAAGCTTTAAGGAAGACACAAAGAAAGCTTCCTCTGGGGATAGGCCGTCTTCCGTTAGTATCAGAGTCCCGTCAGGTTTACGGTTGTGTGTACCGACCTTCACCTCTCAGTTCTGACCTATGACCTGCTTATATTAGAAATGAAAGTTTCAAGAATGTAAGGTCATTCCTCTATATTTGTTCTCAGATGAAATTCTTTAAATCTTACTTTTTTAGGTATTTTTATTTTGGTGATGGGTCCAAATAGGACTTTGTTCTAAAACTTACTATGTCATGTGAAATAGATACTAGAGTTGTCAGTTTAACAGATTTGTCAGTTTTAATATAATACACTTATGTTTATGGAAATTGTCCATTCAATGTTGTGTGTAACATTTGTATCATTACAGGAAGTAAATTTTTGTTTTGTGTTGAAGCATTAGAATATTATATTTATATTGCGGTAGAAAGTACATAGCATCAACATTGTCCATATAAGTCCATTGTGTATTTGTCCATATAAGTCCATTGTGTATTTTACAAGGTCATGGAGTCTGAAATGAAGGTGAAGGTCATACCAACCATAAACACATATCATCCTTAGTGCGTCATCTTTAAGGCTCATTATAAAATGGAGACTATTGCCTCCTGACATTTTATAATGAGATAGTACTTCATAGTAATAAACTTCACATATATATACACTGCCATTATGGAGGGGCTGGTTTAGAGTAGGTACTAGCTAGGCTGATGTTGGGGCGGAGTAAGTACTAGGATGACCTGTACCTCTGTATACCGTTTTCGGCCAACCCCTAGGTGTCTTCTCTGTTTTGTGTGTACTTTTCAAAGTTTCTTTGTTGAACTTGTTCAGTGTGATGTGTGAAAAGGTGAAATATAAATTGTAACTTTTGATACTGATAACTTTTTGTGTGAAGTATTATTGGTAAAATTTCTTGAATAATATGGCCACAGTTCGACAATGTCATTCTTTTTCTGAAGTTTAAAGATCCAAGTCTAACATAGGCCTGCCAACCATTGGAGAGGTTCACTTCAGGGTCAGTGTTGTAATAACGATTGAAGGTTTTCCCCAACAAGTCTGAAAATGTCCATTAAGTTTAGCATTTTTTACTGAGGTCTAGCAGTGTATAGTACATATATTCATGTAAACTTCCTGGAAATTTCACCATTAATAAATATTCAAGCATTGAACTTAGCCCACTTCGTGTTAAGTTTGTCTTTGTCCAGTTGGCATTATCAGCCCATAACTGTCATAACTGAAAGCAGTTCAATGCTTATATTTATCACTTAATTGCAATTTTAAAAAAAATCACTGTAATTATAACGGAATTCAAGTTTCTCCGTCATTCTCGGCTGTGAACCTGTTAACAGCTCCACCATGTTGACTCACATAAAAATATAGTGCGTAAGATAATAGAAAACCAGACAAGAATTATCAATGTTAAATACAAATATTTAATGTAAATCAACATAGAAATATAAAATATAAACTGTCTGTATAATTTTTCAAATAACAAAAACTTAACCAAATGTAGCCAGTAACAGTGATTTATTCAAAATCAACCATGCCATTCTGTAATGAATTTGTATTTGGTAACTTAAGAAAACTTTTAAATCATCCAATATGTAATCTGAACTCAATCCAGATTGAGACCTCAGAACATGTCCATATATGATTAAAAACCAGAGACATACATGATAGTCATACAAAGTTTGTTTGGGCTGACATTGTGGAACATAGATAAGGGCACAGACAACTGACAAATATCTGAACTACCAGATATCTTACTTTGAGGGAGGAAGGGCGTGCATGCATGACTACAGGAATCTGCCTGGTCTCGGGGATCCAAATGTTGGCAGGCCAAGATCGGTTACAACTGATGTTTTATGACTGTCAAACTGGGCCTGCATTATTTTTAATATAAAGTTGGTTATAAAAATATTTCATAAGGAAAATAACGTCAAAGATAATTTGATGTTCTTTGTTTTTGAATGATTTGCATGCTTTGTTTCTTGCATGAGAGTTGTTGCTTTGTTGTGTTTGTAAGACGTGAACTGGTTATATATATTATTACATCATTATTTTTCTCCCCTTACAAGAATCTCATGGTAAGTACTACTCACCAGGTGTCTCTGTGGTCTTGTAGTGTAATATGTATACTCTTTTTTGTGCGATATATGCCAGACCGGCCAACAGGCATGAAGTTTTAGACAGTATATCAAAGTCTGCATGTATATGGTAGTCCTGTAGATATTTACCTCAAAACCAGTTCTATCTCACAAAAAGGTCTGAAAAAGTAGGAAGTATTCTTGAAAAAGAGAACAAACTGGCAGTATCTGTCTGTGTTTATACTCTGAAAGGTTTTATATAGGTGTTGTTACCTAGTTTTCATTAGAATGCCTTAGGTTATCAGATTTTGATACAATTCCTATGAACACATTAGGCCTATATAAACTGATAGCATTTTGCCAATATCTGAGATGAACAGCTCTCATAGTTATCATATAATCTTCAGGCTTTATATAAAATAGTAAATGCAAGGGTCAATTACTCTTTATTGCTCCTTATTCTTTAGACAACGTTCTCATTTAACCTTGAAATCTAGTCGAATGCCGATATTAGTCGAACTGCCATAGGAAAAATGGTGATATTTGTCAAGTAGCTTTTGATCTTTCAACATCTTCTTTTAATGAATATATTGTCTGAGGTGTTGTCACGGTTACAATTATAAAATGTCAAGTTTGTTATTAAATCTTTTCCATAACTTGCTGGAGAAACAACTGAAAACAGTTTATGTAATTAATTGTTAATCAAGGAAAAGACTAAATGAATCTGAATAATCAGGTTATTGTACAGAAGTTTGGTGTGGAGTAAAGGTTCTTAATGTAGGGGTGAAGGTTGATGTTATAGGGGTGAAGGTTGATGTTATAGGGGTGAAGGTTGATGATGTAGGGGTGAAGGTTGATGATATAGGGGTGAAGGTTGATGATATAGGGGTGTAGGTTGATGGTATAGGGGTGAAGGTTGATGATATAGGGGTGAAGGTTGATGTTATAGGGGTGAAGGTTGATGATGTAGGGGTGAAGGTTGATGTTATAGGGGTGAAGGTTGATGATATAGGGGTGAAGGTTGATGTTATAGGGGTGAAGGTTGATGTTATAGGGGTGAAGGTTGATGATATAGGGGTGAAGGTTGATGTTCTCGGGGTGCAGGTTGCTGCTCTAGGGGTGCCGGTTGCTGTTCTCGGCGTGCCGGTTGCTGTTCTCGGGTGCCGGTTGATGTTATAGGGGTGAAGTTTGATGTTATAGGGGTAAAGGTTTTTGATATAGGGGTGAAGGTTGGTTTTAAAGGGGTGGAGGTTATTGATGAAGGGGTGGAGGTTTTTCAGTCAGACTGGGTTTTTTTTTTTAACATACTGTCCGGTTATTTTCTGATGTTTAGTTCTGTAATTTCTAGGACACCACTTAACAATATTTTGTCTGATGTTAGAAGGCAGGTGCTTAACTATGTATATTTTACTTTGCATGTCAGTACAATGAACTTAGATGTCATTGTTCAGCATGTCTAGTCTAATGTGGTGTGCATGTACTAGCAGTAAGACAGATTGCTTCCATATCATCAGTGTGTCAAAAGGATCATTGTAAATATCTATCACAGATACATCTCACAGAAACTCAGATATCACCTTATCACTGTTACACATGTGTGATATAGGCCGACTGTTACACATGTGTGATATAGGCCGACTGTTACACATGTATGATATAGGCCGACTGTTACACATGTATGATATAGGCCGACTGTTACACATGTGTGATATAGGCCGACTGTTACACATGTATGATATAGGCCGACTGTTACACATGTTTGATATAGGCCGACTGTTACACATGTATGATATAGGCCGACTTATCATGTATTGGATAATTATATTTCCTCATTTTTGATTATAGAAACAGTTATATGTATCATAGATAAATATACCATATTCAACTCAATAAGCTCACAACATGTTTTTACAGAAACACAAAAGCTGTCACTTTATAAAACCATTTCATGTTCTATGAGAAATGAGAGAGTAACAGTGCTTGTACAGGGACATGTGTGCTTTTCAGTTAAATATGGTACATTTGTATATCAATGTACATGGCTGGTTATAAGTGTTAACATGATATGTATACATGTCTTTTGATTTGAGGTAACCCGTGATATATACAAAATATAAACAACTTTTCTCAAGTTGAATTTGATACAGAGGACTTCATATTAAATGGAAAAGAAAATGGACACTTCTTGTCTCATATTATAGTGTACATTTACTGCTGTTCTAAAAGATTTGTTATCCTGGTATACAGTGTCAATCAGTTTTATTTCAATAATTCCTTGATCGTGTATAATAACAGTATAATAACTTGTGTATCTGGTGTAGTGGATTGACATGATGGTGTTACTGTTACAGGACCATGTGTGTGATAAAAAGGTCATGAGCGGTCATCAAACAGCACATGCTAAACAGGACAAGGTAAGGTAAACTTGTGTAGGGAAGAAAGAGTATGGGTAGACTTGGATGGGAATCCTCCCACTGATGGGAATCCTCCCACTGATAAAAATATACCGGAAACATATGTAGACTTGGATGGGAATCCTCCCACTGATAAAAATATACCGGGAACATATGTAGACTTGGATGGGAATCCTCCCACTGATAAAAATATACCGGGAACATATGTAGACTTGGATGGGAATCCTCCCACTGATAAAAATATACCGGGAACATATGTAGACTTGGATGGGAATCCTCCCACTGATAAAAATATACCAGGAAAATATGTAGACTTCGATGGGAATCCTCCCACTGATAAAAATATACCGGGAACATATGTAGACTTGGATGGGAATCCTCCCACTGATAAAAATATACCAGGAACATATGTAGACTTGGATGGGAATCCTCTCAATGATAAAAATATACTGGAAACATATGTAGACTTGGATGGGAATCCTCCCACTGATAAAAAAAATACTGGGAACATATGTAGACTTGGATGGGAATCCTCCCACTGATAAAAATATACCGGGAACATATGTAGACTTGGATGGGAATCCTCTCAATGATAAAAATATACCCGGAACATATGTAGACTTGGATGGGAATCCTCTCAATGATAAAAAATACTGGGAACATATGTAGACTTGGATGGGAATCCTCTCAATGATAAAAAATATACCAGGAACATATGTAGACTTGGATGGGAATCCTCCCACTGATAAAAAAAATACTGGGAACATATGTAGACTTGGATGGGAATCCTCCCACTGATAAAAATATACCGGGAACATATGTAGACTTGGATGGGAATCCTCTCAATGATAAAAAAAATACCAGGAACTTATGTAGACTTGGATGGGAATCCTCTCAATGATAAAAATAAACAAATAAGGGAGCACATGTAGTCAAGACTAGGAATTCTTTTTGATAAAAATATACAAATTTGGGAGCATATGTAGACTTGGAGAGGAAATTCAATTTATAAAAACATACAAATGGGGGCACACATGTAGAGTTGGATAGGAATTCCCACTGATGAAAATACATGGATACAAATGAGGGAACAGGTGTAGACTTGGATATAAATGCCCACTGAAAAAAAAATATTAAAAAATGTGGAAGCACATGTAGTCATGGAAAGAATTTCTCCTGATCAAAATATGAAAATGAGGGAACACCTGTAGACTTGGATAGGAATTCCCAATGATAGAAATATACAAATGAAAAAACGCTTGCTAATTTGTTTCGGAATCCTCCCACTTCTACAATTATGGAACAATTGTAGACTGGGAAAGGAATTCCCATGCAATGATAAAAATATACAAATGAGGGAACTTGCTGATTTCGATTGGAATCCTCCCACTTCTACAAATATATAAGTGAGGGAATAATTTTAGTGACTTGGATGGGAATTCCCATGCAATGATAAAAATATACAAATGAGGGAACTTGCTGATTTGGATGGGAATTCTCCCACTTCTGCAAATATGTAAATGAGGGAACAATTTTAGACTTGGATCGGAATACACTCAGAATTTATTGTTTACTTATTGGGTTGTAGTTCACTTTATTCACAGTCAGGAGTAACACAAGCTGAACTGTGTACCTCCTGAGTTAAGTAAATGTTATTGTGAATGTCTGTGACAGGTGAGAGTGACAAGTTAACCTCTATTTTTAGGGAAGCAAACCTCTTGGATTTGATTCCTCTCAGGTAGGGTCTCTGGTGTTTGGTAAACTCCAGTAGCATTGTAGCTTTTCCTCTGCTTGTGTTTTACATGCCAAGCTTCCTTGTAGCGTTGCAGTTACTTGTACTAGGGAGTTGGTTGGTGGTTGCCAATTATTCATCATCATTCAGTTATGTACATGTATAGTGAGAGTATCCGAGTAAACAAATTCTGTAGTGAATTTTTTATGCAAGTTTCATTATAACAATTGCACTGTGGGTTTTTACAAGTTTTAGTTAACAGCGCACTTTACTGTAGCACACATATCTTATTTTCTTTGTTTCAGCTAACTGGGCCAAAAATGAGTAAACATTAGTTCTTAAGTTTTTCTAATTTTTACAGAAAGTGTAGAATTACATTTGAAATCTGACTCAGCGAGATGCTTGTTTTTCAGCCTAGTTACGGACTTGAAGGGTTCCAAGTCATTGAACGACGGGGCCCTCCCTGGAAATAACCCCCACCCAAACAGTAGGATAGGTAACAGGGTTGTCCTGCTTCAACCAATTATCTGTAGGTGTGGCATTGACAAGGTCATCTCATTAGAAGGTCATCTCATGTGGCTTTTGAAGAATCCACTTCGCCAGGGTCCATATAACCTTGTACACTTGTGATATCTTTAGGCTACCTGGGGCTAGTTATGAACATCACAAAGAAAACATCAGCAGGCTTAATGTGCTCGATAAAAACATTGTGAATAGAATGTCTAGAATTGCATAAATCTGTATCGTACTTAATAGCTTGACTAACAACACTGTCCATAATTATCTTCAACCTTGTGAACATTTCCTGAACATAAAATCCAAATTCATATTTTATTATTTTATGATTCTGGAAAGGTGTTAAATCTTAATCTAAATGTCATATTTTAATGCTCTAATATCATGGTAGAACTTTCAAGGTTGAGAGAAGTATGGACAGTTAATGTATGACCAAGTTTGTTTAGCCCTGTATAGTGTTGTATTATCTACTGGTGGCTGTGTGATGTATGTAACCTATAATCAAGCGTATTATTGCCAGCAGACTTCTCAGAGTATGAAGTATACATCTGCTCAAAGACGTCCTAAGTCATTGGAGGAACGTCCTTCAACCACTACCTCAGCCACGCACCAAGAAAAACTTGAAGACAAGAATCCACGCAGGGTAAAGTACAATGCGATCTGAACATGAACTCTGTTGTCACCCTTTGACCTTGGATGTCCTGTGACCTTAAGTGTTTACTACTTACCGAGTTGTAATAATCAGTTGACTGCCCTGATTTATTACCGGTACCATTACCTGTGTCAGTGTAGGGGGGGGGGGGGGGGGGGGGGGGGGGGGGGTCAAAAGGTCAGAGGGATATGATAACAACTTGAGGTTAATATTGGTATGAGAGCTGATAATAGATTTAGGGTAAATGGCATGGGAGCTTCATGATAACAGATTTAGGGTAAATGGCATGAGAGCTGATAAGAGATTTAGGGTAATGGGAACTAATTGCAACCTTAAGGAAAAGGGACATGGGGGCTCATAACAACTTGAAGGTAGAATGGCATGAGAGCTGATAACAACTTGAGGATAAAGGGCATGAGAGCTGATAACAACTTGAGAGGGCATGAGAGCTGATAAGGACTAGAGGGTAAATGGCATAAGAGTTGATAACAGGTTGGGGGTAAAGAAATGTAAACAGTCTGTTAGGCTGGACACTGAACAAACACTTTTATCACATTTGCAAACTCATCGTAGAAAAATCTGTGTGTGAGTAGATGTACCTCTGTATTAACCATGCCCTCTTCCTCTCCTCCATTTCTTCTCTCTTTCCCAGCATGTTGTGTATATGTCTTCATCTTATATCACCAAACCTTCTCAATATTGTCCTCCTCACAATATTTAAAAGAATTAAGGCCAAAATATTTTCAAGACCTTTCCACCCTAAAAAGGATGAATATTTTGAAATGGGTTGGTTAATTTGTTAATCGTTCTTTGAAAAAAAATGTTTTTAACTTTGTTAGTAATTTGACTAGCATTTAATATCTGTGGCGGTAAATGGGTCAATGATTGTGTTTCCGACTACTGAAAGTTGATATGTATATAATGTAACCAAGGACGTTAATTTTTTTGGTCCATTAATACTGAAATCTTTATGGTTTGTTTAATAAATGTTATAAAGGTTAGTTATTTAATTCACTAAAACCGTTACTACACAGGAAATGTCGGCTAGCAGTCACTTTCAGGAGAGACCTGATGAAGGGAATCCTATCAGGGTAACACGTGTTTACTCGACCGTGTGGTGTGGACGCGGGTCTAATACAATCTGCTGTTTCCTAACTATAATATGTAAAACATTTGTGTAAAACAAGAACATTTGAAGAAAGGTGTTTGGTTTTTAACTAGAAACAAAGTTTACCCAGGAAACTTGCTAACTGACCAATATCACAGCTGTCCTTGTGTCCTGTTCACAAATAGTTGTGGGTATAGAGTATATGATATTCTCCCCATTTTGTGTTAATAACTAGAAGACTAGAGGGTATTTAATCTGTTGTAGATGTAGATTATTCTGTAGATTTTAAACACTGGTCAATGATCCTCTACATGTATTTATAAGAGATCCTAATAAACTGGATGAGAACTTGTCTAACCTCACTGCTCCACATCACTTCTCACTGTCTGTCTTGTATCAGATCTGTACTTCTAACAAATTCTCTTCTGGTAACAATAACCCTTGACATGTTAAATTGAAACCTTCCAAAAAGGTCCAAATTTTCTTTATAATGAGGAAAATTAAACACTCATTTTCATAAAAGTCCACAAATACATGTTTACCCATTTAAAACTGTTCAGTTAAGGATACTAGATATGGAATTTACTGATTAATAGTTTGTACTGTTTCAATAAAAGTTAAAATTGAACAAATTTATTGAACTCAGGTATAATTTTGATTGGTAGTTTAGTTTTCTTTACAGACAAACATTTTTCTATTTAAACATCTACATTAAAGTTAGATTAAAATATGCATACAAACTGTGATGAAGTTAACAGTTAATACAAACTGAGACAAAGTAAGCAGTTTATACAAACTGTGACAAAGTAAACAGTTAATACAAACTGTGACAAAGTAAACAGTTAATACAAACTGTGACAAAGTAAACACTTAATACAAACTGTGACAAAGTAAACAGTAAATACAAACTGTGACAAAGTAAACAGTAAATACAAACTGTGACAAAGTAAACAATTAATACAAACTGTGACAAAGTAAACAATTAATACAAACTGTGACAAAGTAAACAGTAAATACAAACTGTGACAAAGTAAACAGTAAATACAAACTGTGACAAAGTAAACAATTAATACAAACTGTGACAAAGTAAACAATTAATACAAACTGTGACAAAGTAAACAATTAATACAAACTGTGACAAAGTAAACAGTAAATACAAACTGTGACAAAGTAAACAGTAAACACAAACTGACAAAGTAAACAGTAAATACAAACTGTGACACAATAAACAGTAAATACAAACTGTGACAAAGTAAACAGTTAATACAAACTGTGACAAAGTAAACAGTTAATACAAACTGTGACAAAGTAAACAGTAAATACAAACTGTGACAAATAAACAGTAAATACAAACTGTGACAAAGTAAACAGTTAACACAAACTGTGACAAAGTAAACAGTAAATACAAACTGTGACAAAGTAAACAATTAATACAAACTGTGACAAAGTAAACAGTAAATACAAACTGTGACAAAGTAAACAGTAAATACAAACTATGACAAAGTAAACAGTAAATACAAACTGTGACAAAGTAAATAGTAAATACAAACTGTGACAAAGTAAACAGTTAACACAAACTGTGACAAAGTAAACAGTAAATACAAACTGTGACAAAGTAAACAATTAATACAAACTGTGACAAAGTAAACAGTAAATACAAACTGTGACAAAGTAAACAGTAAATACAAACTGTGACAAAGTAAACAGTTTATACAAACTGACAAAGTAAACAGTTAATGCAAACTGTGACAAAGTAAACAGTAAATACAAACTGTGACAAAGTAAACAGTTAATACAAATTGTGACAAAGTAAACATTTAATACAAACTGTGACAAAGTAAACAATTAATACAAACTGTGACAAAGTAAATAGTTAATACAAACTGTGACAAAATAAACAGTTAATACAAACTGTGACACAATAAACAGTTAATACAAACTGTGACCAATTAAACAATTAATACAAACTGTGACAAAGTAAACAGTAAATACAAACTGTGACAAAGTAAATAGTTAATACAAACTGTGACAAAGTAAACAGTTAATACAAATTGTGACAAATTAAACAGTTAATACAAACTGTGACAAAGTAAATAGTTGATACAAACTGTGACAAAGTAAACAGTTAATACAAGCTGTGACAAAGGAAACAGTAAATACAATTAATACAAACTGTGACAAAGTAAACAGTTAATACAAATTGTGACAAAGTAAACAGTAAATACAAACTGTGACAAAGTAAACAGTTAATACAAATTGTGACAAATTAAACAGTAAATACAAACTGTGACAAAGTAAATAGTTAATACAAACTGTGACAAAGTAAACACTTAATACAAACTGTGACAAAGTAAACAGTAAATACAAACTGTGACAAAGTAAATAGTTAATACAAACTGTGACAAAGTAAACAGTAAATACAAACTGTGACAAAGTAAACAGTAAATACAAACTGTGACAAAGTAAACAGTTAATACAAACTGTGACAAAGTAAACAGTTGATACAAACTGTGACAGAGTAAACAGTAAATACAAACTGTGACAAAGTAAACAGTAAATACAAACTGTGACAAAGTAAACAGTTAATACAAACTGTGACAAAGTAAATAGTAAATACAAACTGTGACAAAGTAAACAGTAAATACAAACTGTGACAATGTAAACAGTAAATACAAACTGTGACAAAGTAAACAGTTAATACAAACTGTGACAAAGTAAACAGTAAATACAAACTGTGACAAAGTAAACACTTAATACAAACTGTGACAAAGTAAATAGTAAATACAAACTGTGACAAAGTAAACAGTAAATACAAACTGTGACAATGTAAACAGTAAATACAAACTGTGACAAAGTAAACAGTTAATACAAACTGTGACAAAGTAAACAGTAAATACAAACTGTGACAAAGTAAACAGTAAATACAAACTGTGACAAAGTAAACAATTAATACAAACTGTGACAAAGTAAACAGTAAATACAAACTGACAAAGTAAACAGTAAATACAAATTGTGACAAAGTAAATAGTTAATATAAACTGTGACAAAGTAAACAGTAAACACAAACTGTGACAAAGTAAACAGTAAATACAAACTGTGACAAAGTAAACAGTAAATACAAACTGTGACAAAGTAAACAGTTAATACAAACTGTGACAAAGTAAACAGTTAATACAAACTGTGACAAAGTAAACAGTAAATACAAACTGTGACAAAGTAAACAGTAAATACAAACTGTGACAAAGTTAACATTTAATACAAACTGTGACAAAGTAAACAGTAAATACAAACTGTGACAAAGTTAACATTTAATACAAAATGTGACAAAGTAAACAGTTTATACAAACTGTGACACAATAAACAGTTAATCCCTGCTTTTGTAAGATTTGAAAGACAAAATTTCCCTCTGTTTGATGTTCATATAACATTCATCATGTTGTGGAGCAGCTGTGTGACTCTCATGTTGTCATGTTGTCATGTTGTCATTGGCTGTTCACATCCCATTGTTTTGCTGTAGAGCTAATGTTTTTGGAATGGAGAACTAATACCCACAGGATATAAAGTGCATTTTTTTTTTTTTATTCTCTCGTTTTGTTGTTTTTTAAGCATCATATCTTCAAAATATGCTTGAAATTGGTAAGATTGTTTGATTGGCTAAGAGAGCGGCATAGGTAATTATTTGACAAAGAATCTGTTATAAACAGAGGATGAAACCTTGTTCTGTATTCAAGCTAGATTACCATATTATAAGTAATAGTTTAAATTTATTATAATATGGACCAATAACACAAACTGAATGTGCAGCTTTTGTTTTATGTATTGCCCATAACATGCTTTGTGTTTTAGAATCCTGGGATTCATTTTAACAGGATAGATCATTCTATCAACAGCATTAATTTTAATTCTTAAATGGTGAAAGATGTAAGATTTTGAAGAATGTTCATTGTATGGAATAGCCCATTTATCATGTAACTGAACAGAGGTAAAAATTGAGAATTGACACCTAGATTAATAGTAGTTAATAAATTGTTGACCTCTAAACTTGAAATAACATATAAATCGACTTATGAACTCCAGATAGTAAATTGAGAATGGTGATATTGATTTTGATTCTTTGACCTTCAGAATGAATACCTGGAAGCCCTGACGAACGCCTACCTCAGAAACGGTTTACTGAACTCTGAAGCAGGTGAGTCCCAGTGTTAAACTCTACCCATCGGACATACTGTTAGCATGTGTCTGCATAGGATTTAGACAAAGCATGGCACCAAAGTTGTAAAACTGCATCAAAGAAATCTGTATTTATACGTATGTTAGCATGCATGTTGGAATGCTTGTATGACACGTGACCATACATATCTGTTTTATGATGTTTATACCTGATAATAGTCATCTACAATAACAATAGTAGTTATCTATAGCTCTTCACCATATCATACTGTACAACGTTCATTGATGATATACCAACTCTATCTGATGTCACTCAATAGATGATGATATCTTATTTGAGGATAACTTATATAAAGTTGAGAGATTTTGTGACAGACTGGTAGAAGTAGATCTGTCGAGTATCTGATGTCACTCAATAGATGATGATATCTTATTTGAGGATAACTTCTATAAAGTTGAGAGATTTTGTGACAGACTGGTAGAAGTAGATCTGTCGAGTATCTGATGTCAACGTCTGCTTTGTAGGTGTCACCCTTCGTACAAAGAAACCAGGTACTATCACCAGTAGTCTCCCTTTACATAACATCTAACATGTTTATAGTATTAATGTTAAAGAGAGGGGGGTTCATATTCCACTACTCATGGGAAAGGACTCGTAATGTCTGCTGGTATACTGCACTGGTGAAAGTTTTATATCTCTTACTACTGGTAGATCTTATTGTAATGGCTGGATTGTTAATAGTAATGGGTATATTAACATTGTCATAGTACATACAGCCAAGGCACTGCAAATCAAAAATATCAGATCAATACAGCTGAAATTTTCATTAAATTATGTTTTCTATACAACCATGAGGACTTATTTGAAAATGAAATATTGCAGTTGGTGCCTAATAACTGATGTATATTTGACAATATGCCTTATAAAATTGTATGTCCTGGGTATATATAGTGGTATGCAGGTATTTCATTCATTTTCAGAGTGATCACTTTATATTTATGCCTTGTATTTTACACATGCAATTCTTCAGCTTGGAAATATCAAGGGAGATAACTCTAGTCATTTTAATCTCTTCAGAAACAGACAGAAAGTTTAACTGAGAATAGATTTGAAAATCTGTTCATTCGCATAATCACCTATGGTTGTTTGGCTATCAAAATTAAATAATGATAGAAGTTATCTCCTTTGTTTAGTTCCTGTGCATGATGAAAGTATTTAGCCCAGCATGTCTATGCAGCCTAGAAAATCTTGTCTATGCATTCTACAGTGGCCCCACATTTCCGTTACTCGGGATCCAACAAGGGTTCGCCCAATATGGCCTTCAGTTTGGACGGCTTGTGTCCCCATCATGAGCAGACGTTTGCTGCTCAATATATGGCACAACAAATACAAAACCTGCAGTGTGGAGGTAAATCTTCTCAATGAGTTGACAGTTTGGCAAGCATGTTTGCTGTTCACGAGTATGTTCTTGATACTAATAAGAAAGGATAGCAATAACAAAATTTTGATGGAATACAAATTAATATCAGCAAATGGAAAATAATTACAAATGAAAAGAAATTGATAATTATTTTGATGTTTGGGGAGTTCATGGTTAGATGTTGAGCAATGTCCCATATAGAATGTTTACAGCCGACATCAGTCTGACAGTAGTCTCGAGTTATAGAATGTTTACAGCCAACATCAGTCTGACATCAGTCTGACAGTAGTCTCGAGTTGTAGAATTTTACAGCCGACATCAGTCTGACATCAGTCTGACAGTAGTCTCGAGTTGTAGAATGTTTACAGCCGACATCAGTCTGACAGTAGTCTTGAGTTATATAATGTTTACAGCTGACATCAGTCTGACAGTAGTCTCGAGTTATAGAATGTTTACAGCCGACATCAGTCTGACAGTAGTCTCGAGTTGTAGAATGTTTACAGCCGACATCAGTCTGACAGTAGTCTCGAGTTGTAGAATGTTTACAGCCGACATCAGTCTGACAGTAGTCTCAAGTTATAGAATGTTTACAGCCGACATCAGTCTGACATCAGTCTGACAGTAGTCTCGAGTTGTAGAATGTTTACAGCCGACATCAGTCTGACAGTAGTCTCAAGTTATAGAATGTTTACAGCCGACATTAGTCTGACAGTAGTCTCGAGTTATAGAATGTTTACAGCCGACATCAGTCTGACATCAGTCTGACAGTAGTCTCGAGTTGTAGAATGTTTACAGCCGACATCAGTCTGACAGTAGTCTCGAGTTGTAGAATGTTTACAGCTGACATCAGTCTGACATCAGTCTGACAGTAGTCTCGAGTTATAGAATGTTTACAGCCGACATCAGTCTGACAGTAGTCTCGAGTTGTAGAATGTTTACAGCTGACATCAGTCTGACATTAGCTTCAGTAGAATGTGTGATGTCACCCAGTCTAAAAGAAGTCTCAGACATAGAATCTTACATTAAGGTACTCTAACAACTTTCACTAAACAGGGGGAGGGGGGCATGTCATCTTGAACATACTCTGTTGTGTAGTTAGCCTTAGGATCTGTTTTAACTCTGTTGCCTCAATGGGATAACTCAGTTCATGTAGATCTATTTTATTGATAATGCCTTTGTCATTGCCTCTTGAAAAATTCTCTTTTACATTTACAGTGGAAAATTTCCATGTGGAAACATTTAATGAATAATGTTTAGATTTAGTTTCTGAAAAACCTTGTAGGTCCTACTGCCATTTGTATAGATAAAGAATATTAGGTATAAAGGTATGATACCATTGGATTGGTTGACTATTAGCAAGAAAAAGGGAAAACCAAAAAATTATTTCAGAGTTATCTCATTCAGACATTAGACAAATGTTGGATTTCTGCTGGATACATGTGCTGTATTAACATTGTGAAGTGTTGGATTTCTCCTGTAACATCTCTGTCTAGCTTTATTAACCCTGACTTCTGCCATTAAAACTTCTGTGTTTTACTTTTCCTGTCTTTACTTGGCCATCTTTGAATTATTGGCACATGGCTTGATATATAATTGTTCTTGCTATATATTGTAAACTGTGAATTTGTTTAAATTAATTGTGTTGTTCTTTCCTTTTATTTGATTTGAAGATTTTCTTATATTTAATAAAATGTGAGTTTTGTTTATATACTGTAATTACTTTATACATGTGAATATTATGTGCTCTTTTAGGTTTCATTTTGCTCTAATTTAAATTAGCTGTGACATACTGTAGATCATTAGGACTAAATATATTGAAATACCTTACAGGGAAACCGGAATCACCTGTAGCTCAGAGAAAAGGTATCCTGACTCTAACCAGCCATAACACTTCATGTCCCCCACCACACTCACTTCAAACTCTACAAAAAATTAATAGATCGTCACACTCACTTCAAACTCTACAACAAATTAACAGATTGTCACACTAGAGGACAAACTGTGTTCTATCATAAGTTAACAGATCGTCACTCTAGAGGACAAACTGTGTTCTATCATAAGTTAACAGATCGTCACACTAGAGGACAAACTGTGTTCTATCATAAGTTAACAGATCGTCACACTAGAGGACAAACTGTGTTCTATCATAAGTTAACAGATCGTCACACTAGAGGACAAACTGTGTTCTATCATAAGTTAACAGATCGTCACACTAGAGGACAAACTGTGTTCTATCATAAGTTAACAGATCGTCACACTAGAGGACAAACTGTTCTATCATAAGTTAACAGATCGTCACACTAGAGGACAAACTGTGTTCTATCATAAGTTAACAGATCGTCACACTAGAGGACAAACTGTGTTCTATCATAAGTTAACAGATCGTCACACTAGAGGACAAACTGTTCTATGATGAGTTAACAGATCGTCACACTAGAGGACAAACTGTTCTATGATGAGTTAACAGATCGTCACACTAGAGGACAAACTGTTACCTATCATAAGTTAACAGATCGTCACACTAGAGGACAAACTGTGTTCTATGATGAGTTAACAGATCGTCACACTAGAGGACAAACTGTTCTATCATAAGTTAACAGATCGTCACACTAGAGGACAAACTGTGTTCTATGATGAGTTAACAGATCGTCACACTAGAGGACAAACTGTGTTCTATCATAAGTTAACAGATCGTCACACTAGAGGACAAACTGTGTTCTATGATGAGTTAACAGATCGTTACACTAGAGGACAAACTGTTCTATCATAAGTTAACAGATCGTCACACTAGAGGACAAACTGTGTTCTATCATAAGTTAACAGATCGTCACACTAAAGGACAAACTGTGTTCTATCATAAGTTAACAGATCGTCACACTAAAGGACAAACTGTGTTCTATCATAAGTTAACAGATCGTCACACTAGAGGACAAACTGTTACCTATCATAAGTTAACAGATCGTCACACTAAAGGACAAACTGTTCTATGATGAGTTAACAGATCGTCACACTAGAGGACAAACTGTTCTATCATAAGTTAACAGATCGTCACACTAGAGGACAAACTGTGTTCTATGATGAGTTAACAGATCGTCACACTAGAGGACAAACTGTGTTCTATCATAAGTTAACAGATCGTCACTCTAGAGGACAAACTGTTCTATGATGAGTTAACAGATCGTCATACTAGAGGACAAACTGTGTTCTATGATGAGTTAACAGATCGTCACACTAGAGGACAAACTGTTCTATCATAAGTTAACAGATCGTCACACTAGAGGACAAACTGTGTTCTATCATAAGTTAACAGATCGTCATACTAGAGGACAAACTGTGTTCTATGATGAGTTAACAGATCGTCACACTAGAGGACAAACTGTGTTCTATGATGAGTTAACAGATCGTCACACTAGAGGACAAACTGTTCTATCATAAGTTAACAGATCGTCACACTAAAGGACAAACTGTTCTATGATGAGTTAACAGATCGTCACACTAGAGGACAAACTGTTCTATCATAAGTTAACAGATCGTCACACTAGAGGACAAACTGTTACCTATCATAAGTTAACAGATCGTCACACTAAAGGACAAACTGTTCTATGATGAGTTAACAGATCGTCACACTAGAGGACAAACTGTTCTATCATAAGTTAACAGATCGTCACACTAGAGGACAAACTGTGTTCTATGATGAGTTAACAGATCGTCACACTAGAGGACAAACTGTGTTCTATCATAAGTTAACAGATCGTCACTCTAGAGGACAAACTGTTCTATGATGAGTTAACAGATCGTCATACTAGAGGACAAACTGTGTTCTATGATGAGTTAACAGATCGTCACACTAGAGGACAAACTGTTCTATCATAAGTTAACAGATCGTCACACTAGAGGACAAACTGTGTTCTATCATAAGTTAACAGATCGTCATACTAGAGGACAAACTGTGTTCTATGATGAGTTAACAGATCGTCACACTAGAGGACAAACTGTGTTCTATCATAAGTTAACAGATCGTCACTCTAGAGGACAAACTGTGTTCTATGATGAGTTAACAGATCGTCACACTAGAGGACAAACTGTTCTATCATAAGTTAGCAGATCGTCATACTAGAGGACAAACTGTGTTCTATGATGAGTTAACAGATCGTCACACTAGAGGACAAACTGTGTTCTATCATAAGTTAACAGATTGTCACACTAGAGGACAAACTGTGTTCTATGATGAGTTAACAGATCGTCACACTAGAGGACAAACTGTTCTATCATAAGTTAACAGATCGTCACACTAAAGGACAAACTGTTCTATGATGAGTTAACAGATCGTCACACTAGAGGACCAACTGTTCTATCATAAGTTAACAGATCGTCACACTAGAGGACAAACTGTGTTCTATGATGAGTTAACAGATCGTCACACTAGAGGACAAACTGTGTTCTATCATAAGTTAACAGACCGTCACACTAGAGGACAAACTGTTACCTATCATAAGTTAACAGATTATCACACTAGAGGACAAACTGTGTTCTATGATGAGTTAACAGATCATCACACTAGAGGACAAACTGTTCTATCATAAGTTAACAGATCGTCACACTAGAGGACAAACTGTTCTATCATGAGTTAACAGATCGTCACACTAGAGGACAAACTGTTACCTATCATAAGTTAACAGATCGTCACACTAGAGGACAAACTGTTACCTATCATAAGTTAACAGATCGTCACACTAGAGGACAAACTGTGTTCTATGATGAGTTAACAGATCGTCACACTAGAGGACAAACTGTTCTATCATAAGTTAACAGATCGTCACACTAGAGGACAAACTGTGTTCTATGATGAGTTAACAGATCGTCACACTAGAGGACAAACTGTGTTCTATCATAAGTTAACAGATCGTCACACTAGAGGACAAACTGTGTTCTATGATGAGTTAACAGATCGTCACACTAGAGGACAAACTGTTACCTATCATAAGTTAACAGATCGTCACACTAGAGGACAAACTGTTCTATGATGAGTTAACAGATCGTCACACTAGAGGACAAACTGTGTTCTATGATAAGTTAACAGATCGTCACACTAGAGGACAAACTGTGTTCTATCATAAGTTAACAGATCGTCACACTAAAGGACAAACTGTGTACTATGATGAGTTAACAGATTGTCACACTAGAGGACAAACTGTTACCTATCATAAGTTAACAGATCGTCACACTAGAGGACAAACTGTTCTATCATAAGTTAACAGATCGTCACACTAGAGGACAAACTGTGTTCTATGATGAGTTAACAGATCGTCACACTAGAGGACAAACTGTTCTATCATAAGTTAACAGATCGTCACACTAGAGGACAAACTGTGTTCTATCATAAGTTAACAGATCGTCACACTAGAGGACAAACTGTGTTCTATGATGAGTTAACAGATCGTCACACTAGAGGACAAACTGTTACCTATCATAAGTTAACAGATCGTCACACTAGAGGACAAACTGTGTTCTATGATGAGTTAACAGATCGTCACACTAGAGGACAAACTGTTCTATCATAAGTTAACAGATCGTCACACTAGAGGACAAACTGTGTACTATCATAAGTTAACAGATCGTCACACTAGAGGACAAACTGTGTTCTATGATGAGTTAACAGATCGTCACACTAGAGGACAAACTGTTACCTATCATAAGTTAACAGATCGTCACACTAAAGGACAAACTGTTACCTATCATAAGTTAACAGATCGTCACACTAGAGGACAAACTGTTACCTATCATAAGTTAACAGATCGTCACACTAGAGGACAAACTGTGTTCTATGATGAGTTAACAGATCGTCACACTAGAGGACAAACTGTGTTCTATCATAAGTTAACAGATCGTCACACTAGAGGACAAACTGTGTTCTATGATGAGTTAACAGATCGTCACACTAGAGGACAAACTGTGTTCTATCATAAGTTAACAGATCGTCACACTAGAGGACAAACTGTGTTCTATGATGAGTTAACAGATCGTCACACTAGAGGACAAACTGTGTTCTATCATAAGTTAACAAATCGTCACACTAGAGGACAAACTGTTACCTTTCATGAGTTAACAGATCGTCACACTAGAGGACAAACTGTTCTATCATAAGTTAACAGATCGTCACACTAGAGGACAAACTGTGTTCTATGATAAGTTAACAGATCGTCACACTTGAGGACAAACTGTGTTCTATCATAAGTTAACAGATCGTCACACTAGAGGACAAACTGTTACCTATCATAAGTTAACAGATCGTCACACTAGAGGACAAACTGTGTTCTATCATAAGTTAACAAATCGTCACACTAGAGGACAAACTGTTACCTATCATAAGTTAACAGATCGTCACACTAAAGGACAAACTGTTACCTATCATAAGTTAACAGATCGTCACACTAGAGGACAAACTGTTACCTATCATAAGTTAACAGATCGTCACACTAGAGGACAAACTGTGTTCTATGATGAGTTAACAGATCGTCACACTAGAGGACAAACTGTTACCTATCATAAGTTAACAGATCGTCACACTAAAGGACAAACTGTTACCTATCATAAGTTAACAGATCGTCACACTAGAGGACAAACTGTTACCTATCATAAGTTAACAGATCGTCACACTAGAGGACAAACTGTTCCATTATAAGTTAACAGATCATCACACTGGAGCATGAACTGTGTTTTATTACAATTTAGTTACACCGATGAACAATGAGTAATCTACTAGAATTCTAATTCTAACCACTCACATCTGTCCAAACTCCTCACTCAACCAAAGTCTTTTCTGGAGGACAAGATAAAAAGCTAAACTTGTATCTGACTTCTGTTACTTTATAGTCTGGTAGCATTTTCCTGTTAGTAAAATTATATGAAATGGATCAATTTTCAGATCATACCTGAATAAATACATTACCTACTATCTAATTCATACGCCATGTTTTGTCACGTTTAACTGCATGCAAGGTTTGATGGTAAAGTAAATATTAAAACATTTCCATTTTGCATAACAAATATATTGCATGGATCATTCTTTTTTTCCAGAAAAGTAATAAGTATATGTTTGTGTGTGATCCCAATACCTGTAGTATGTCTTGATGTGTGCTAGAGATGTTAAATTTGAGGTTTTTTGTGGTTCTATATTTTTGTATGATCACCTTGATGTATATATGATGTGTTTCCTGAACTGCCCCACGTGTGCATCCTGTTTTTATAGATGATAGAAATGTATATTTTCTCATTTTTAATGATTTCTCAAATCAATTACTGTGCACTGTCTACTGTCTTCAATCACATAATTTCCTGATACCGATTCCAAAGTTTTTATAGTACGCGGATTATACCATGGTTGAATCTCCATTATTATTTGAAGTCTAGTGGAAAATGTCAGTGTTTGTATGTGACAAGATATATATACAGCAGTTGTGTGGACACTTATTGATGCTGTTTATTACATCAGATACAGAACCACTACAGCAAGGGGTCAGAGGTCACCATAAGTCCATCAAACCCTTCCATGAAAAATGTAGTGATGATATCCTAGCTAAGTTGTTGGGAATGCCTGAAGGTATATGTAGCTGTGTGCAGTTCTCTCACCCATCCACAACCTTTCTTTCTTCTTCCCCGGGGATTAGCCCCTTTGGAACCTCCACAGGAAAATGGAGTCTGCCAGCATATCACCTTAACATTTAACCTCCAGGGAATACCCCAGACATACCCTCAAGGATATCTGAGGGAAAAGATGTCCTCACTCTTTCACACTGTTTGTGTTTGATACCACCCACCTTTCTGTGTTACTCTACACACCCCTTAAGGGGCCTCACAGTTTGGGTAGATTTCTCACCTTTATTACCTTACATATTGTTTCACCATGTGTTTAAAGCAGAGACTGTTAGATTCCCCGTGATGAATGTGATGTTCCTCAAACACACAGGATTTATACTGTATATTCACCTTCCATCATCTCTTCTGTACATTACACATTTGTAGCTGAAATTTAATACAAAGAAAAGACAGAGTATATTTGAGTAAATTGTTAATTAAGTGTCAGTATTTGATTTGACATACCGTATTTATTCAAATAAACGCCCGGGGGGCGTGAAATTTTTCCAAGGGGGGGAGATTAATGGAGATCAAAATTTCAGAGTCGGTAAGTTGTGAGATCTGTTGTATGTAACCATTTCACACCATGATATAGTTACTGAAACTTAGTTTTGTGGTTTGTGTTAGTTTTATGTTGGATATCCTTTAAATAATTATACATCTGGACACACGTGGATGGATATATAACTGTGCCACGGTAAGTTCTTTTTCTCGAATTGAGGAATTTTTCTTTCCAAAAAAAAGGGGGGGGGGGGGGGGCGTTTATTAGAATAAATGCGGTATGTTTGTATATTGTGTATTACTGTTTTTGACTCCATTGTATATGTGTGTCTGTAATTACTGTACAGTTTGTTACTGACTACTGTATAATTGTAACTTGTGTCTGTACATGGTGTATTACTGTTGTTCTGGCTATTTAGTTGTAGGAAGTACTTTGGTTAAAGTATGGAAGGAGCACATGAAACGTACACGAGGACGTCGTAAGATTCTCTATAATTAGTATTACGGGTATACGGGGTGTGCACCTATATAGCCGGACGCTCTAAATGTCTGTAGTACCTAACAGAGAAACATCATCCCTTCTATCTGTAGTAATAACATTTGACAGCATAAACAAAGCAACTTATCTTTTGATTGCAAGGGAGATAACTATTGATTTGCAAGGGAGGTAATTTTTGACTGCATGTAAATTAAGTACGGGAAAATAATTCAAATTTATGTAAAACTTGAGACAGGTAACTAAACAACAGACTGGATAGAAGTAATAATAATATCACATCTGATAAATCACTCTCAAATCAAAAAATGAGGATTTCAAATTTCTTGTGTCTGGTTAGATCCTGTTATAGTCCTTTAATCACCTAAGAGTTAACATGGAGACTGTAAAGTGCTGCTGTAGAAAGGATGGTATTTCAAATACAAACAACTTCACAGAAAACATTCCTGTCTACAAAACATAACATTAGATTTGGTGCTTTTTAGGAATATTTTTTCCACTTGCAATTTCTGGCACCATTATTGATTGCCGACAGAATCCTTTCATTAAATAACATACCTTTTTTCTGAGAAACATTTTTACCAGGTAAAGGATGGTTTTCCTTATCCAAATCTTGTTAGTGTACACACACTGGTATGGAGGACCCTGTTCTAGCTTTATAGAATAGTAACGTCTTTCTTGTGCATCATTTCTTTGTGTTTTGTTTATATATTTAGGTGATCAATGCTTGTTTTAAATCATCCAGAAGGATGTCCATCATACATGATGCTAGTGTTACAAAATCACTTCTGTAGACATAGTGGTTTGTTATACATACCATTCACTAGTGGAAGAATATTAAGTGTCAAGCTTTTTTTAACCAAAGTTACATTTTCTGGTAAAAATTAAGGGTAAAATATGTCTTAGAAAATGAAATATTTTCTTCTTAAGATCAGAAGTAATGATATTTCTCCTTTATATATAGTTTTGTTGTATGGATGAGAGTTATAGTCCTTTATTTCAATCAAATATTTTGACCATGCAATTTTTTTTTTAAATGTTCACACAAAAAAAAAAAAATACTGACAATGTTGTTCAACTATATATGACCTGTGTGCTGATTGCTAAAGGGAAATCAAGTTTGTCCTGATAGTTGACCTTCACCTACTTTCTAGGTTGCAGGATTCTTGCAAGAGTCTGTGCCGCATATGGGTTAGGAAAATCTGAAGAAGAATGTTTAAGTCTTCATTAAGGGGTTAAAAACAATTTCAGCCAATTACATTTTCATAGATTAAACAGCATAGAAAGTTCATCAATATCCCTTTTGTTTGTAATGTGATTTTTCAAGTTGTATAAAATTCTTTAGTAAGGCGACTGTTATTGCTGTTAGACTTGCTGTATATTTGTATATTACCTGTATCACATATTATATTAAGTTACTTGAAACAAAAAGTTCCTATGTTAAGGTTTGAAAACCACAGAAAACTAACCTGTCTAAACCATCCCCTGTCTAATCTTGAGCCCAATCTATACTAGCATTGCAATTTCATATGTCTTAACTGACCAGTCTTATCTGATTTCAGTCTATATACATGTATCTCTTAAGATGTATTCTCCTTTTCAGTCATCCGTCTTTTCTTGGTTGGTTGTTCTCACCAAAGTTAGGGATTTTTTCAGGTGTAACATACAAAATGTGGTGACGTTGTTACACTGCATCTACCATGGAAATGAAATTGTGAATAAGTAAATGTTAAAGATTTTCTGTTCCTGTACATCAAATGTACCATACTTTAATGGTTACTAATGTCTTTATACAGTTTATGATTATAAGACATTGATTCTTCAAATCAAAGAAACATTGAATTAATACAGTTAATGTCACTCTGGTTTGTAAGTTCGTTAAAACAGTTCAAGGTCATAAGTAAGAACTCTTGTTTTTCTTTTGAATATAATTCTGTACTTTACATTTAAACGAAACATTCATTCTTCAAATTATTCAATATAATCTAATTACCCTATTTACTATAGAACACAGGATTTGTTGTCAGGTGTAGACAGTGTTCTGGTATTTTTACTGTAAATGAAAGGGGTATAAGATGAGTGATATACCGTATTTGACCTAATAAGGGCGCCTGCCCTAATAAGGGCGCCCCTACCTTTTTTCAAGGAAATAAATCTTTGACTGAGTGTCAAAATGGTGTTCAAAAGTAATAATTCATGTGAAATATTTTGCTACTTTATGTGTTCAATTTTCTTCAGCAAATTAAGTAACTGGAACACATGTTTTCGCCACATTTTGTGTATTCCTACAGGCTACAGATGACATGTCAGTGCAAAGAGCACCCAAAACTAAACACACATACAAATAATAACTTACCATCTTTATTTGAAGATAAAGTAAAGACTTCATTCTTGTTGATAAATAACTTTTGTTCAGAACAGAAAACTAGTAAAATACATTGTAAATCAATTATTAGGTCAAAGAAAACGATGTCTGTTGTGATCTGGGAAATCACCTGTTTCTATAAATAGAACACAAAAGAGTTCCATTTGAACATAAATGGTGGAACACACGTTCTCTGGTCTAAAGATCAGCTGGCATGGTTTACAAGTTTACAGGAGTATTCAAGTCATGTTTAAGCTTAATATATGATAATGAATAGATATCTTCATCTGGAATATTTTTATGACTGAATATTTTACCGTTTCCACAACCTTGGGTATTCTGCTATAAGGTATAGTCTGTTTCATAAAACTTCAGAATAACTAATCTTAATAAGGGCGCCCCCACTGTCAATTACCCGCGCCCTGCGCCCTTATTAGGTCAAATACGGTATACACATATGGATATCATCATTTAACAGTAATTTTAAGACAAAGGTTGTTAAATTAGAAAAGTGTGATAATTAAGTGAAGCTAGTGATTTAATTTCTAGAAGTCTTAAGCAAAAGACATGTCGGTAAGACTTAATTTATTGTTCCTTTGTCAATAAGAAACATTTAAGATATAAATTATGTAATTAAGAGATGTTTATGTATAAAAATTGTGTATTTTTATGCTTCTGTTTCTTATACACACTTTTATTGTCCTCATTTACAGAGACCAACATAGATGACCTGGTTCGGTCACAGATAACACACCAAGCCAGTATCTCGCCCATCAACCGCCAGCCCCTTCAGCGCCATATCCTTGAAGTGTCCGCAGCCCAGCAGCGTCAGCAGGATATGCTACAACAGAGCCGCAAACAGGTATGAGAACACGAGTGACCGTATCTTGCCCTATTTGGGCAGTCATTACTTTAGCTTACCGTTTTATTGTACTGGTTATTACATGATTTGCCTCCGTCTTAAGTACATTTGTAGTTTTTTCTTTTACCTAGATTTTACTTTGTGCACATTTACTCTTGTAAATATTAAACTTGTGATCTGTTTTAATGTTGTGAAGTCCTTTCTGTTAATAAATGTTAATATAAACATATAGAATTTGGTAAGAAACAGAAAATTCTTGTTCAGTAATTTTGTGTAAATGCATGGTACTTCCTTTCTGGGTTTTATGTCAATATATTTGAGAATAATTGATCGTGTGATGATTTCTGTATGCTTTGATATCCATTTCAGATGTTGATAAGTGAAGTTTGTTTTATGTTTTTGTGTAGTTAACTACACTAAGAATTTCATGATCATTCTCATTGACATTATCAACTCGATTTCTCTTTCAACCTATCATTTTGTTTATTTGTGGGAAACACCATTGCAAACTCTGAAATACATTTAATGAAAATACTTATAATGAAAATAGCTTACAATGACTCCTATTTGGTGAGAACAGGCTATAAATATCATAGTTGAAAAGTGCTGTGCAATAAATTAATTGAAATTTCACAAAATATAGAAACTTCTATTTCTTCAGTTTCCTTTGCTGTTACAATAACTCTTGAGTTTTCATAAGTTTGTTTCAGGCTAATTTACAAATCAAATATCATTGATCTTTTTGTTGTTATTTGATTTTCAAAAGGAAGTATAAATATGATTCCAAATGGTTATTCAGGATAATTAAAAAAATTAATAAAGTTTAGCCTTCCAAATGACTTCAGAATGATGAGCTCTCTATCCTCTCTAGCATCCTGTCTTGTGCTGCATATATCTGTCAACCTCTGTCCAATATCTGGTCATGGCAAAATATGGAATAATATTTGGTGATAATGGGGAACAACATACCTGGCACACATTGGGATCTGTGTACTTGCTGTCTTTATCTATTTAATATTCGGTGGTATGGATCATGTGGGTCATTGTCAATAAACCTCAGATACCTCTTTGCTGTATGGTCATAAAACATGTAACAGTTATCTGATTCTGCTGTACAAGAAAGATCTGGTCATACTTGGTCATGTCAATGAATATCCAGAAAAAAATGACAAATCAAATTGATGTACTTTTGCTCATTAATTGAAATTTTTGAAGTGACCAGAGAAAATCTTTTCAGTTGCCAGGATAATTGGAGATGGGATTTCTATTTGAATCAGAAACTGAAAAGTGAGATAATTGATAAAAGGGGCAATAACTCCAGATTATTAGCATATTTTTGTGTCCTTGCATTAACCTAATATGCACTGTAGTTTTAAAGTGAAGAAGTTACCTGCAGTGCTCCTTGGACCTATCACCAAAAACAACGCAATCTTTTTCCTGGAACACTGGCCAATCCAGTTTGAAATAAATAGAAAATAAAAGCACAATTCTAATGAATATTTTAAAGAGAAAATCAAAATAAACTCAAATTTTTAAAATGTTTTTATAATGATTTAATAACAACAGTTTAAGTTGATTTCAAATGCATTTGAAATAAAACAACTATGTTCTTACATCTGTAGGAATTATTTGATTAGCTAAACATGACCTGTCTATCTCAACTAAAACATTCTCAATATCAGTTAATTCAAAGATACATGTACTTGTATTTTTTTAGAGAAGGAAATTGATTAATTCCTGACATAAGACTAGGCCAGAGTCATTACACCAGTAATTAGTGTTTGTTGCTAATCATGTTTTGTTGTTTCCTTTCGACATCAATTGTCAGAAGTTTTGTTTGTGTTCTTCAAACTTTGCCTAATCTAGATTTGTGTTACGTTTTTTGTGATGTATGAGAGCTAGACTACTACACACAGAGAGTTGCTTCCCTTGGATAAGTAGAGTAGAACGCGGTGATTGGTATAAGGCAGTGTAATGCCAGTACAGCGGGCTATAGCCATGCACTCCCCAGTAAACATGTAGATTTAGACTGTGTTTGTTTGACTTATGTTGGAGTTAAGATTTAACAATTTAATTGTTTATTATTATGTTTTTTTATGTATACAGTTATATGTTTATATTGACTTGTCCCAGCCTATAGTACTCCTAAGCACAATGTGTACACAATATAGAGTATTAGAAGCATAATATATACTATAGGTTTGCATGACCTCATTGTAGAGCTGAGACAGACCTTATAATGGTATTATAGAGCTAGAATTGGTATAAATGAACAATTCTATAATCACAGTAGATTTGAATAATTGCTGTTGAATATTGTACATTGTTATCTTAATTAAAAAACTTCCAAGTTTGCAAATCAATGACCAAAAATGAATGTATAGTGAAAAGTGCAGTGTAGGTAGGTATCAGTGGGCAGTGAGAGCCCAGTCAAATATATATCAATGGGCAGTGAGAGCCCAGTCAAATAGATATCAATGGGCAGTGAGAGCCCAGTCAAATAGATATCAGTGAGAAGTGAGAGCCCAGTCAAATATATATCAATGGGCAGTGAGAGCCCAGTCAAATAGATATCAGTGGGCAGTGAGAGCCCAGTCAAATATATATCAATGGGCAGTGAGAGCCCAGTCAAATAGACATCAATGGGCAGTGAGAGCCCAGTCAAATAGATATCAATAGGCAGTGAGAGCCCAGTCAAATAGATATCAATAGGCAGTGAGAGCCCAGTCAAATATATATCAGTGGGCAGTGAGAGCCCAGTCAAATAGATATCAGTGGGCAGTGAGAGCCCAGTCAAATAGATATCAATGGGCAGTGAGAGCCCAGTCAAATAGATATCAGTGGGCAGTGAGAGCCCAGTCAAATATATATCAATGGGCAGTGAGAGCCCAGTCAAATAGACATCAATGGGCAGTGAGAGCCCTGTCAAATAGATATTGGTGGACAGTGAGATCCCATTAAGAAGATATCGATGGGCAGTGAGAGCCGATTAAAATTAGATATCAGTTGGCAGTAAGAGCCAATTGAAATAGGTATTAGTGGGCAATGAGAGCCGATTAAATTATATATCAGCTGGCAGTGAGAGCCCAGTCAAATAGATATCAGTGGAAAGTTAAGCCCATTAAGATTAGATATTAGTTGGCAGTGAGAGCCCTGTCAAATAGATATCAGTGGGCAGTGAGAGCCCATTGAAATAGATATAAGTCGGCAGTGAGAGCCCAGTCAAATATATATCAATGGGCAGTGAGAGCCCAGTCAAATAGACATCAATGGGCAGTGAGAGCCCTGTCAAATAGATATCAGTGGGCAGTGAGAGCCCAGTCAAATAGATATCAATGGGCAGTGAGAGCCCAGTCAAATAGATATCAGTGGGCAGTGAGAGCCCAGTCAAATATATATTGGTGGACAGTGAGATCCCATTAAGAAGATATCGATGGGCAGTGAGAGCCGATTAAAATTAGATATCAGTTGGCAGTAAGAGCCAATTGAAATAGGTATTAGTGGGCAATGAGAGCCGATTAAATTATATATCAGCTGGCAGTGAGAGCCCAGTCAAATAGATATCAGTGGAAAGTTAAGCCCATTAAGATTAGATATTAGTTGGCAGTGAGAGCCCTGTCAAATAGATATCAGTGGGCAGTGAGAGCCCATTGAAATAGATATAAGTCGGCAGTGAGAGCCCAGTCAAATAGATATCAGTGGGCAGTGAGAGCCCATTAAGATTAGATATTACTCAGCAGTGAAAGCCCAGTCAAATGCAGATATCAGTAGACAGTGAGAGCCCATTAAGATTAGATATTACTTGGCAGTGAGAGCCCAGTCAAATAGATATCAGTAGACAGTGAGAGCTCATTAAGATTAGATATTACTCAGCAGTGAGAGCCCATTCAATTAAGTATCAGTGGGCAGTGAGAGCCCATTCACAAGCCTACATCTGTGGTTGGTGAAATGTAAGAAACTATGTTGAAACAGAATTAGGTTTGCAGAATTCACCTGATCCATAACTAGTTTTAGCAGAAATTGAGATTTGAAAAGCATGATTTTTTTTTTTTTTTTTTTTTTATAACCATGTTTTGTTTCATATACTTATGGATACAATATGTACAGGTTTTGAATTTTAATTTAAATATATTTCATTTACTAAAAAAAAAAGAAGACTTTTGTCAATAATAAGCACACACAAAAATGGTTATATTATTTATTAGATACTGTTATATTATTCACTATAATCAAATGAGATAAGTGTTCCTCAGGCATTTGTAATTGTGTATGACCCTGTGTACTTTCAGATATTTTATTGTAAATACATATATATAACCCTCAACATGTTATTGGTTAAGTGTTTGTTAAACAGGTGAGTGTATCGTAGGTGTATTTTACCTGTCTTTCCATTTTATATTTTAATTTGAATGTTTACCACTAACTTATAAATGTTTCTGTGTTTTGTATACTTGCAGGAGAACAGATCAGGTAATAACGTCATTCGGATGCACCCCAATCCCTTTGACGAGCGCTCCTCTAAACCTCCCATAACCATTTGTGATGGTAAGACTTACTGTCACAGAATCTGATTGGTCATCCAAACCTAAGACCTTATTGGTCAATTTTACAGCACATCAACAACCTGATTGGTCGTCTAAATTAAGAACCTGATTGGTCAGTTATACAGCATTGATTGATTGATTGATGGGGCTTAACGTCCTTGTTATACAGTAAATCCACCACCTATGATTAAATTCTATTTCATTTTATTGGTCAAATTTTAATAAACACACAATTGTCAATAGAGGATTAAAACTATATCACCATATATATGAAATGACACCTGTCAAATGTGAAGGGAGTATTACGGCATGGCGATGTCTGTCTGGCTTCAACTTTTGTTGTTTGAAGATCTCTTATAAATTTATTTGTAATGAAAAGCCAGAAATAAAATGGTGGTGTGAAAATCAGTTTCATTTCTTAAAATATGTATTTATTGATCAGCAATTCTAGACATTTTCTTTTCATCTCTTAGATGTTCAGTGTACTAGTTCATTTGTAATTCAGTGTTTTTATGTCTGAATTCAAGTATTATATAGTGTCTTAATTTAAGTATGATGTAATGTCTAATTTCGAGTATGATATAATATGTCTTAATTTGAATAAGATATAATGTCTTATTTCGAGTATGATATATAATATCTGGATTTGAGTGTGATATAATGTCTGATTTTAAGTATGATATGTAATGTCTGATATTGGTAATGGCTGTTGATCCGGTACATACAGGTATAATTTTAAGATAATAACTCCATGACTGCCAGGATTTTGCTGAAAATAATTACGGTACATTGGGTTAGCTATTATTTATAGTTGTATACAGGGTGGGTTTACATCTAGAGCATTGCAATTCAAAATAAAATATACTGGGGTGCATGGGGTTGATAAAATTTTATGAATGTGATATTTTTACAAGTACTATTCATAGTTGTGTTTATCATTTAGATTTGAAGTAATATCACAAACCAAAATTAAGTAGAAGTTCTGACATTCACCACATCACATTAATTAGATCTATCAGTTGATGATATAGTACAATTACACTGTAGTACAAATGTATATCTGCACTGTCTAGCTTGAATAAAAAAAATGTATTTCTTTACTGTTATCATGCATATTAAAGATCTAAAAATCATGGAATTAAATTCTATTTATGGCAATGTAGCAAGGGTTCTCTGGCTGTGTGTTTTGGTGGCAGATCATATCTATATATAGTAACATTTCACTCTTAACATTCACTTAAACTGTCAGTATATTCTAACTATTTTCAATATATTTGGTACACCGTAATCACTGTCAGTATACTGTAACCACTGTCAGTATACTGTAAACACTGTCAGTATACTGTAACCACTGTCAGCATAATGTAACCACTGTCAGTATACTGTAACTACTGTCAGTATGCTGTTATCACTGTCGGTATACTGTAAACACTGTCAGTATACTGTAACCACTGTCAGTATACTGTAATCACTGTCAGTATGCTGTTATCACTGTCAGTATACTGTAACTACTGTCAGTATACTGTAATCACTGTCAGTATACTGTAATCACTGTCAGTATACTGTAATCACTGTCAGTATACTGTAACCGCTGTCAGTATACTGTAACCGCTGTCAATATACTGTAATCACTGTCAATATACTGTAACCACTGTCAGTATACTGTAACCACTGTCAGTATACTGTAATCACTGTCAGTATACTGTAATCACTGTCAATATACTGTAACCACTGTCAGTATACTGTAACCACTGTCAGTATACTGTAATCACTGTCAGTATACTGTAACCACTGTCAGTATACTGTAACCGCTGTCAATATACTGTAATCACTGTCAATATACTGTAACCACTGTCAGTATACTGTAACCACTGTCAGTATACTGTAATCACTGTCAGTATACTGTAACCACTGTCAGTATACTGTAACCACTGTCAGTATACTGTTATCACTGTCAGTATACTGTAACCACTGTCAGTATAGTGTAACCACTGTCAGTATACTGTAACCACTGTCAGTATACTTTAACCACTGTCAGTATACTGTGACCACTTTTATACTGTAACCACTGTCAGTATACTGTAATCACTGTCAGTATACTGTAACCACTGTCAGTATACTGTAACTACTGTCAGTATGCTGTTATCACTGTAAGTATACTGTAACTACTGTCAGTATACTGTAACTACTGTCAGTATACTGTAATCACTGTCAGTATACTGTGACCACTTTTATACTGTAACCACTGTCAGTATACTGTGACCACTTTTATACTGTAACCTCTGTCAGTATACTGTAATCACTGTCAGTATACTGTTATCACTGTCAGTATACTGTAACCACTGTCAGTATACTGTAACTACTGTCAGTATGCTGTTATCACTGTCAGTATACTGTAACTACTGTCGGTATACTGTAACCACTGTCGGTATACTGTAATCACTGTTGGTATACTGTAACCACTGTCAGTATACTGTAACTACTGTCAGTATGCTGTTATCACTGTCAGTATACTGTAACTACTGTCAGTACACCGTAACCACTGTCAGTATACTGTAACCACTGTCGGTATACTATAATCACTGTTGGTATACTGTAACCACTGTCAGTATACTGTAACTACTGTCAGTATGCTGTTATCACTGTTAGTATGCTGTAACTACTGTCAGTACACCGTAACCACTGTCAGTATACTGTAATCACTACCAGTATACTGTAACCATTGTTATACTGTAATCACTGTCAATATACTATAACAACACTGTATCTATTGTACTAATATTAGTGAATCAAACCTGGTTGTTATGTATAACACTGGACACAAAACAATTAAAACCTTTACTAGTAGTTCATTCATTTATGGTTTGTGTCTTTCAAATGTTCAAAAACTGCTAATAGTGGCTCCCTCTGTTGGTAGCATTAAATTTCATAATTTCTTCATTATTTTATGATTTATCTTTTGTTGAATATCTGAACTAAAGTAACTGGTATAGCCAGGTGTAGAAAACTCTGAAACTCGTATTATCAGTGTTGACCATGCTTGCTAGATAACTTGTCCGACATCATGTATGGTTTTAATCTATCTGAGCACCAGATCCCAACTTCACCATCACTTTGCAGTCTTGCAAAAATAATAAGTATTGATATTGTGTTAAAAAAATTTATCAGAAGTAATCATTATATGATTAGAAAAAATCATGTAGATATGTATTTCTAAGAATCAATTGCAGTTGTTTTTCTTTTCAAATCAAATAAAACGTATGAGGAAGTGGTGATGTTGTGATCATTAAAACTAACTCTATAAGGGCTCTCAAGACTGTATTTATGACCCTACCTTACCTCCTGATTTTACTTGATCAAGTCATTGAAAATATCATCTGAATTTGTATACAAATTAGATAATTTAATTGGCTATCATAAGAAACATGAGGGCCAGTGAGAAGAGATGTTACACTGTTTCTGGTATGAGATATGAGGTGAGGTCCTAGAGTATGGTCAGTCTGAGCCCTCTAATTCTCTGTTTCTCTAATCCTACCTTTAACTCCCTGGTACTATTTCAGCCAGTAAATCTGGTCGACCTCGAACTCAGGTGCCTTCCGCCACTTTCGTAAATTATGATCAGTACCATTCTGTGAAGGCGCCACCTGAGGAACCACAAGTGGAGTCTAAGGAGGTGTTGTTGATGGAGGTAGAAAAACTGGAACCAATCTCATTGGACAACCAGGACGGTATGTCAATATGGGTTTGCCTTGGTAACCAACATGTTTGTTGGTTACCAAACGGGTTGCTAGATGTTTAAGTTACCTGATGGAGAAGTTCAAAGGAACTCATGAGAGGACATGTTAAGTTTTGCTCAGTAACTCTTAATTATATGAGCTTTTATTAAACATTATTCTTGAAGTCTTCTTTTTCTTTCTATCCATTCTAAATTCTATAAAAAGAATACATGGTTATCCACTATCAATCACTTTTCAAGTCTTTGTTCTATCCAAAAAATATTTTGTGCATTTTGAAGTCCACACTGGTAATGCATCTTGTGTATACCAGATAAGAGAGATTGGAGTTTGTGATTTAAAAATGAGGGATACTACAGTCATTTCCTGTATGGAATAGACATGAACAAATGTGATTGTTTACTGTTAAAATGTAAATGGAAGAACACTAAAAGTGATTGATGGTATATATTGGAACTCTGTCCCCTTTGGTGATGCTGGTATCTAAAATGACTGGTGAAGGATTAATTTGACAAACTTTTCCAATGTAAACATTTACTACAAGTACAATCCTTCTTCTCTTTCCTTTGGTGACCTATACAGTCACATTTCAAACAAATATATACAGCCATATAGCCTCCATTATCTATGCTTTTTCCAACCTTGTTGCACAGATGAATATTTTTTGGAGCAGCTTTTTTATGGCATTTGCTGAACTAGTAGTAATGGAAACTAAGACAACATTTGTATTCGATCGTCTCACTTTCCATAATTTTTCAGATGAATCTAAAGAAGGCAAGAAGCATAAAGGGAAACATAAAGAAAAAGGAGGCCGAAAGAGTCGGATGGGTGGGTATACATTTTACCAACTTTGTCCCTCAATTTCTATATACATATGATATTACCATTTTAATATGCTTTCAGATTTTTGTTGTTGTGGATTTTTTTGTTATCTTTTTTTCTTTAATTCTTACAATTTGCCTTGTAATTTGGCTTCTTCATTTTGGCACATATAATAGCATTGGCATGCTTACAACTACATTTTACCATGCAGTTATCTTTTCTGCTTTTGTGAGCTGTCATTCAAGGAACTGTGGATTATGAACTGACAGGTTTTTTCTTTGTATAAAAACTGGTTTCTGTGTCTAGATTAAGCATCTGGAAAATCCTTTATCTTGGCTGAACAGTTCAGGAAAATCTGTGTTTTTCGATATTTTCTCAAAAGAAAGCTCAGACTTGAATTAAAAATGTTTCAAGAAACTTGGTAAAAAGGTAATGATGACACAACACTTTTGTGATTTTGTTCAAATTTTAGTCCCAAATGATACCTCAAGTGCTAAACCGGAGAGAAGGGGGCACCGATACCGACAGTTTAAACACGACATTTACAGTGAGACATGGAAACAAAGTGAAAGTGTGTTCACAGTCTTGTAACTATTAGTTATCAACTAAAAACACAAGATCTGCAAATCACTTGTGTTGTTAACTTGTCACCAGAATGATTCCAACTTTATCATACATAGCCTTCCTCTGTAGAACTAATAATTATCAAGACACAAAGCGTCAAATCACTTGTGCTGTTGTTGTTGTTGTTAACTTGTCACCTGAATGATTCCAACATTTTGACATGTAGCTGTATCCTACCTCCATAGAAATAATGATTATCAGGACAAAATTTATGTTAATTTGCAGTAGCAATGATCTTAAAAACACTGCATGTGTAACTTTCTGTGTCTGTCCAACCTTCGCATGTGTTACTTCCTGTGTCTCTCCATCCTCATGATGTGTAACTTCCTGTGTCTGTCCATCCTCCGTATGTGTTACTTCCTGTGTCTGTCCATCCTCCACAAGAGTTACATCCTGTGTCTCTCCATTTTCCTCATGACTTACTTCCTGTGTCTCCACATTTTCCTCATGACTTACTTCCTGTGTCTGTCCATCCTCCGCATGAGTTACATCCTGTATCTGTCCATCCTTGGTATGTGTTACTTCCTGTGCCTGTCCATCCTCTTTATGTGTTACTTCCTGTGTTCCTCCATCATCCGTATGTGTTACATCTTGTGTCTGTCCATCATCCGTATGTGTTACATCCTGTGTCTGTCTATTTTCCACATGAGTTACTTCCTGTGTCTGTCCATCCTCCGCATGAGTTACTTCCTGTATCTGTCCATCATCTGTATCTGTTTCATCCTGTGTCTGTCTATTCTCCGCATGAGTTACTTCCTGTATCTGTCCATCATCTGTATTTGTTACATCCTGTGTCTGTCTATTCTCTGCATGAGTTACTTCCTGTGTCTCTCCATCCTCCGCATGAGTTACTTACTGTGTCTCTCCATCTTCCTCAAGCAATCCTGATGTAAATTTTACTTTGTTGTAGTTTCTTCAGGCTGATAAATTGATTGACATTTATTTCAGTTTTTCCACTAGTACATTGATTCATTCTATCAACAGATATGGAAAGAAATACTAAGCCTCCATTATACTATTTATTTTAAAATTGATTATTATGAAGAAAAAATGAATTTAAAGTGAAAGAGATAAAATGGAAAAATTCCTCGAGTCACTAGCCTATCAGTAAAAATTTGTTGTAAGGATCGATATTGGTGTTGACTCCAAATATTCATCTGTAAAATCAAGTTTCATTACAAATGATTAACATCTTTAATTGTCTTAAATCTCTATTCTTAAGAAACATACAAAAACAAAAGATTTGTCTGGAAACCTTCAAAGTTTCATTTTGTGATGTACCAAACAATCCTGGACCAGGACTGGAGTAGTCGTTACCCTATATATATTTGTGATATTGTATTTGATAGATATCATTGGCATTCTGTAGGTATGCGTGAGTCTGATGAGGATCACGGTCCAGGTATTGAGGGGCCAGATTATGTAACAGATCCACACTCTCACAAGGAGCCAAGGGTCAAGTCAGCCCAGTCTACAGAGGAGGTGGACAGTGCAATAGAGAGCATCAAGGAACTGAGACAGTCCCTCGCCACCACTGCCATACAGCAGAACCTCAGTCCAACCGCAGGGTATGTACCTCGGCCGTCTCAGTTGTCAGCTAGACAGAAGGAATACCTATTAACTTGTCCATTGTGTCAGATCACCACAAAGAGGAATACTTTCAAGTATGATGGACAATATGGGAATACTTTAAACCTCCAGTATCCAAGACAATATGCGATTATTTAAGACCTTGTCCAGTATGCTAGACAATATGGGGTTATTTAAAACATCCAGTATGCTAGACAATATGGGGTTATTTAAAACATCCAGTATGCTAGACAATACAGGAATAAACCTTGTAAAATTTATCAGATGACAGAAAAATGAGTACACAAATCTAGAAATCACCAGCAAATGTTATACTGGAGGTGTTAAATTCAAAAGATCTGACCGGTGACAGTTTAGTGTTTGCTTGCTAAAATAGACATGGAAGCTTCGTGTTATGTTACTGAGATGATGTCATATCTTAATACCATGAATAAGCTCAGTGTTATCTTGCTGTGATGATGTCATACCATAAATAAGCTCAGTATTATCTTGCTGTGATGATGTCATACCATAATAAGCTCAGTATTATCTTGCTGAGATGATGTCATACCATAAATAAGCTCAGTATTATCTTGCTGAGATGACGACATACCATAAATAAGCTCAATATTATCTTGCTGAGATGACATCATACCATAAATAAGCTCAGTGTTATCTTGCTGAGATGACATCATACCATAAATAAGCTCAGTGTTATCTTGCTGAGATGACATCATACCATAAATAAGCTCAGTATTATCTTGCTGAGATGACATCATACCATAAATAAGCTCAGTGTTATCTTGCTGAGATGATGACATACCATAAATAAGCTCAGTGTTATCTTGCTGAGATGACATCATACCATAAATAAGCTCAGTATTATCTTGCTGAGATGATGTCATACCATAAATAAGCTCAGTGTTATCTTGCTGAGATGATGTCATACCATAAATAAGCTCAGTATTATCGTGCTGAGATGATGTCATACCATAAATAAGCTCAGTGTTATCTTGCTGAGATGATGTCATACCATAAATAAGCTCAGTGTTATCTTGCTGAGATGGTGTCATACCATAAATAAGCTCAGTGTTATCTTGCTGAGATGATGTCATACCATAAATAAGCTCAGTATTATCTTGCTGAGATGACATCATACCATAAATAAGCTCTGTGTTATCTTGCTGAGATGACATCATACCATAAATAAGCTCAGTGTTATCTTGCTGAGATGACATCATACCATAAATAAGCTCAGTATTATCTTGCTGAGATGACATCATACCATAAATAAGCTCAGTGTTATCTTGCTGAGATGATGTCATACCATAAATAAGCTCAGTGTTATCTTGCTGAGATGACATCATACCATAAATAAGCTCAGTATTATCTTGCTGAGATGACATCATACCATAAATAAGCTCTGTGTTATCTTGCTGAGATGACATCATACCATAAATAAGCTCAGTATTATCTTGCTGAGATGACATCATACCATAAATAAGCTCAGTATTATCTTGCTGAGATGACATCATACCATAAATAAGCTGTGTTATCTTGCTGAGATGACATCATACCATAAATAAGCTCTGTGTTATCTTGCTGAGATGACATCATACCATAAATAAGCTCTGTGTTATCTTGCTGAGATGACATCATACCATAAATAAGCTCTGTGTTATCTTGCTGAGATGACATTATAACACGTATCATTAATTAAGCTCAGTATTATGTTGCTGAGGATATCCAAGCTGCTTTTTGAGATCAGACAAGCCATTGAAGTGACTATGCTGTTTTATCCAGAGCCGAAATTGTTGCTGTATGCCTGTCTGCTGATATATATATCTCTGCACGTGCATGCATTCTTCTGAATTACGTGTACTGTTAGGCTGGGAAGTTTTGACTGTTTATTTTAATCTATACCTTTATAGAGACATGTACTAGTCAAAGTCACCTAAATATCACTTGTGTACTAGTGAAAGTCACCTAAATATCACTTGTTAACTGTAATATTTTTTTGTACAGATGGTTTTTACATGTAAGAGATTCTATTGAAGTTTTACCCTCATATCTATATGTTATGTCGATTGCTGTCAGCAGTCGTACAGTCGTCTCAGTAAAGACACCATGTCTCATTTTTAGCTCACCTGGCCCGAAGGGCCAGTGAGCTTATGGCATGGCGCAGCGTCCGTCGTCCATCGTCCGTCCGTCGTCCGTCCGTCAACTTTTCCTTTAAATCGCTACTAGTCCTAAACTACTCAGTGGATTTTGACCAAATTTGGTCTGAAGCATCCTTGGGTGAAGGGGAACCAATTTTGTATAAACGGTGGGTCTGGCCCCCCAGGGGCCTTAGGGGTGGGGCCCAATAGGGGAAATATAGCAAATTCTTTAAAATCCTTCTTCTTCTGTAGAAATGAAGGGATTTGATTCATATTTGGTCTGAAGCATCCTTGGGTGAAGGGGAACCAATTTTGTATAAACGGTTGGTCTGGCCCCCCAGGGGCCTTAGGGGCGGGGCCCAATAGGGGAAATATAGCAAATTCTTTAAAATCCTTCTTCTTCTGTAGGAATAAAGGGATTTGATCCTTATTTGGTCTGAAACATCCTTGGGTGAAGGGGAACCAATTTTGTATAAACGGTGGGTCTGGCCCCCCAGGGGCCTTAGTGGTGGGGCCCAATAGGGGAAATATAGCAAATTCTTTAAAATCCTTCTTCTTCTGTAGAAATGAAGGGATTTGATTCATATTTGGTCTGAAGCATCCTTGGGTGAAGGGGAACCAATTTTGTATAAACGGTTGGTCTGGCCCCCCAGGGGCCTTAGGGACGGGGCCCAATAGGGGAAATATAGCAAATTCTTTAAAATCCTTCTTCTTCTGTAGGAATAAAGGGATTTGATCCTTATTTGGTCTGAAACATCCTTGGGTGAAAGGGAACCAATTTTGTATAAACGGTGGGTCAGGCCCCCCAGGGGCCTGGGGGGTGGGGCCCAATAGGGGAATATAGCATATTCTTTAAAATCCTTCTTCTTCTGCAGGAATAAAGGGATTTGATCCATGTTTGGTCTGAAGCATCCTTGGGTGAAGGGGAACCAATTTTGTATAAACAGTGGGTCTGGCCTCCCAGGGGCCTTAGGGGTGGGGCCGAATAGGGGAAATATAGCAAATTCTTTGAAATCCTTCTTATTCCGTAGGAATAAAGGGATTTAATCCATATTTGGTCTGAAACATCCTTGGGTGAAGGGAAACCAATTTTGTATAAACAGTTGGTCTGGCCCCAAGGGGTCTTAAGTGTGGGGCCCAATAGGGGAAATAGGGTTAATCCTTTAAATCGCTACTAGTCATAAAGTTATGAATGAATTAGAACCAAATTTGGTCAGGAACATCCTCGGGAGAAGGGGAACAGAGTTTGTATACATTTTTACTCTGAACCCCCAGGGGCCTGAGGGGCGGGGCCAAATAGAGGAAATAGGGTTAATCATTTAAATCGCTACTAGTCATAAAGTTATGGATGAATTTGAACCAAATTTGGTCAGGAACAAGTTTGTATAAATTTTTACTCTGAACCCCAAGGGGCCTGAGGGGCGGGGCCAAATAGGGGAAATAGAGATTAAGTCTTTAAATCGCTACAAGTCATAAAGTTATGAATGAATTAGAACCATATTTGGTCAGGAACATCCTTGGGGGGAGGGGAACAGATCTAGAGTTTGTATAAATTTTACTCTGAACACCCAGGGGCCTGAGGGGCGGAGTCTAAGAGGCTCAAGGGTCTTTCCCCACCCTAAGGGACTTAGTTTCTTCACAATTAGGTTGTAAAAATAATCCATAGGGTCTTTCAGTCTCTTAGAGAGTATGTGTATGAACAAATTGAACATGAACATTATTTTGACATTTGGTCAAATCCAACAAGGTGAGCGATACAGGCCCCATGGGCCTCTTGTTTCTACCTAAGATAACATACATAATGTACATCAAGTTTGACCATACAAATATTCTGATATAATTCAACAATGTATGGAACAAAATCCATAGATCATTGAATCCATGACTTAGGTGACAGTGTTAACAGCTGTGCCATTGTTTTTATTGTCAGGCTCGCGAGGTAAGTGATCCTGAGCCTTTATTGTACTGATGATACAGCAGGTGTGTTGGATTGTTTAACGCGGACACTATATTCTCTCTCATTACACTTTTATTATAACGCAGGGTTCCTGACAGGTTTCCTTTCTCAAGGTAGATTGCGTTGGTGAAATAGACATCTCTTATGTAGTAACATTTCTACTGTAACAGTGCGGCAGTTAGCACCCAAGTGTATCATAAAATACCTATACATATGGTGGTATCTCTCTGACATTTACTTAATACTTAAAATGTATAGACACAATTTTATAATATATGCTAATCAGAAAACATATTCTCTAGACAATAATATCCTGTTTCTGAGATAGTTAAAAGTAATTTGGCTCTTTATCTTAATTTTGGTTGTTAATGCTTTATTTTGACATCAGTGAAGATTAGATCAGATTAAAGATTTATTTCTGGTGCAGATGGCTGCTTCTTTATACAAAATCAAACCAGGCTAGGAAGTTAACCATTTTTCCTAGAAGTTATCATGTGATGAGCTGATGTTGATTATAGCTATACTCACTGATAAGTTCATTTTAATATCCTATGACAGCACTATTATTAGATTGTAAGCAGAAAGTCTATGCCGTCAGAATACATTATGAGAAGATTTGTGCAGACATCTGTCTCAGCTTGAGGATAATTATATGCGATATTCTCAGATAATTATCACATTTAAGATTATTTTTATATTATTAAAAAAATTTTGCCATATAAAGTAACTTGTTAATTACTTGTAAATGACAGGAATATACCACCATTTGCATTATTCATCCTTACTTTTATCAAAGCGATATATTTCAGTTAAACAGGTGTTTTAAGTGAGCATCTGTTTTTGCAGCAGAGATACAACTGCTTGAAAACTCTACCTCCGGTTGATATACACTTGGTAGTTAATTGTTTAAAATACATTAGAGCCTCTCTTCTCCAGACTAATTCTACATTAATGATGTAAGGTCACCAAACCTGACTGATGGTAACAGAGAACTAGAACCCCAATGACCAGGTTAACTAGATAGTGTGCAGTCCTGTAGATTTCACTAGAACATTGGTTTGAAAGGTGGAAAGTAGATCTATCACAAACTTCAGCAGAAAGTTCCAATAAAAAAGTTTGATGTAATTTTCTGTTATTTTAACGGTTCATGTCAGTAGGCATTTATATTTTTTGTTATTTTAACGTTTTATGTCGGTAAGATTTTAGAAAAAAAACTTTTTGTATAAAAAGCTTCGTAGCAATTAGAAAGGCTGCCAATGAATTGACAAAGATAAAATGCATGCATGTGCATCCTAACTTGCTTGCATTATTAATTTGTTGTGGCCTGAAGAACAGGTATAATCTGTCTAATATCTGATGGTTTGGGGATACTAGTATGGCTTAACACAATGTATAACAAAATTGTCATCATTTCAATAAACATTTCATTCAGCAATTTCTATAAACAATTGTGAAATTGTCTTTGCTGGTCGGCCAAATGTCACAAATATTTTCAAAGAGTACCTGCTGGCTTTTCAGAATGGGATATTGTTATTTGTTATACTGATACATACCTCCATTAGGGTTTCTTTAAAATGTCCATAAAACTAGTGAATATCTTATTTAAATATTAATGTATACCGTAATCTCTTGTTCGAAGATTAAACCCAGTTCTGATTAGTACAAAACCTGTTTATCCTTCGACACTTTGTTACTGGGTAGAGAGTATTATGATAAAGAAAAACTTTAACTAGTTTGTCATTGAATACATGTTATGTATACATGTACTATTTATGAGAGATGTGTTATAATGGTGTCATTGGTGTCGTGCTGGTGATGGTATGGGATGGTTTATTACAGGTTCACAGTCGAGCCCCTTTAAAGTTGTACTGTTAAAACACAGTATACAGATATATATGTTAAGAAAAAAGATACCAAAGAATGTTACAAAAAGGACTTTCTAAATGACTGTCTATAGTCCTGTAGAATCTGTTGAGAAAAAACCCACAGTTTTCATGTTTTCATGCGTTTGAATTCCTTTGTTTAATAATATATAAAATGCATGCCGCTTTTCTGATGAACCATATTATCTATATCGACATATAGAGATCATACATAAGACTTTTGAGTGAAATATAAAGATTTAACATTAAAAGTATATATTGTACTCTGCTTTCAAGTACACACACATATATATATCTTGCTTTAGATTTACCTGTGATCAGTATAGGTGGGGAGTATAGACAGATATTAGTATTTACCTGTGATCAGTATAGGTGGGGAGTAGACAGATATTAGGATTTACCTGTGATCAGTATAGGTGGGGAGTAGACAGATATTAGGATTTACCTGTGATCAGTATAGGTGGGGAGTATAGACAGATATTAGGATTTACCTGTGATCAGTATAGGTGAAAGTAGACAGATATTAGGATTTACCTGTGATCAGTATAGGCGGGGAGTAGACAGATATTAGGATTTACCTGTGATCAGTATAGGTGGGGAGTAGACAGATATTAGGATTTACCTGTGATCAGTATAGGTGGGGAGTAGACAGATATTAGGATTTACCTGTGATCAGTATAGGTGGGGAGTAGACAGATATAAGGATTTACCTGTGATCAGTATAGGTGGGAAGTAGACAGATATTAGGATTTACCTGTGATCAGTATAGGTGGGGAGTAGACAGATATCAGGATTTACCTGTGATCAGTATAGGTGGGGAGTAGACAGATATTAGGATTTACCTGTGATCAGTATAGGTGGGGAGTAGACAGATATAAGGATTTACCTGTGATCAGTATAGGTGGGAAGTAGACAGATATTAGGATTTACCTGTGATCGGTATAGGTGGGGAGTAGACAGATATCAGGATTTACCTGTGATCAGTATAGGTGGGGAGTAGACAGATATTAGGATTTGCCTGTGATCAGTATAGGTGGGGAGTAGACAGATATTAGGATTTACCTGTGATCAGTATAGGTGGGGAGTAGACAGATATTAGGATTTACCTGTGATCTGTATAGGTGGGAAGTAGACAGATATTAGGATTTACCTGTGATCAGTATATGTGGGGAGTAGACAGATATTAGTATTTACCTGTGATCAGTATAGGTAGGGAGTAGACAGATATTAGGAATTACCTGTGATCAGTATAGGTGGGGAGTAGACAGATATTAGGATTTACCTGTGATCAGTATAGGTGGGGAGTAGACAGATATTATGAATTAACTGTGACCCGTATAGTTTGGGGAGTAGACAGATATTAGGATTTACCTGTGATCAGTATAGGTGGGGAGTAGACAGATATTAGGATTTACCTGTGATCAGTATTGGTGGGGAGTAGACAGATATCAGGATTTACCTGTGATCAGTATAGGTGGGGAGTAAATAGATATCAGGATTTACCTGTGATCAGTATAGGTGGGGAGAAGACAGATATTATGAATTAACTGTGACCCGTATAGTTTGGGGAGTAGACAGATATTAGGATTTACCTGTGATCAGTATAGGTGGGGAGTAGACAGATATTAGGATTTACCTGTGATCAGTATAGATGGGGAGTAGACAGATATTAGGATTTACTTCTGATCAGTATAGTTTGGGAGTAGACAGATGTAAGGATTTATCTTTGATAAGTACAGGTGAGGAGTAGACAGATATTAGGATTTACTTCTGCTCAGTATAGTTTGGGAGTAGACAGATGTAAGGATTTATTTCAGATCAGTTTAAGTAATTATGGTCTTCATTGTTTTTAGCAAGTGGTGCAAAGTGCATTTCATATGTATATCTTTTAATATTTTTTTAAAATATCAACAACATGCAAAATCCTAATGTATAAACTTGTTAATCAAAGAATTGATTTAACTGGTCTTAAATTAAAGTTAAATCACCTATAATCCTGTGCCAGAAAGTACTTTGATTAAAATGAGGTAATACTTACTTAACTGTAACCTTTTAACAATGCATATTTTTGTTTTGTTTAGACGTTACATCAAACGCCTTATGACAGAGACTGACCACGACATAGAGGAACTGACCAATGAAATCAAGAATGATATAGAGGTAACAAAAATATTTTGCATTTAGTTTATTATTTTGAGTTTTCTTTTATCCCAATATATATAATTTGTTTTAAAAATATCAGGCTGTTAATGGTTCATTTGAAGCAATAAGAAGCATTGTACTGTAATTCTAGCAACTTTCTATTTCAGTATGAGAAGAAGCTTGCCAAGAGGAGATCTGGTGCTCAGTCTGCCTCCAATGGATCCACTCCAGTGAATGGTGAGATATCCCCTGTCTGTGATTCCACAGGTGTGCCAGTCCCAGATATAGTGCCACGAAGTAGCCATCACAAAGACTTGGTCCTGTTACGAGAAAGTCAAAATGGCCTGGGTCATGACTTGCCAGATGAACACCCAAAATGGCTTCAGGACACTTCAGTTACGCGCGAGAAAAAAGCAAGTTCACGACAACGAATTGTGACCCCCATGGAAACAAAAACTAATTATCCCATGAGTGATAGAACTCACGACAGAACTCAGAAATGGTCCAATGATTCTGGCGTAAACTACAGCAACAACAACGCTCAGCCTGCCATAGCTCAGAAAAAGCTGTCTGATATGACCTTTGACCTTAGTCAGGTGCATACAGAGCAGCCAATCCCACAAAATGGATCTGTAGGTTTGTCTCACACTGGTTCACAGGTAGGCAGCGGCTATGGAGGGCGCAAGCCTGTAGGGGAACCACTCAAACTGGCAGAATGTAGCAGCTACCATGGACAGAGTTTCGTCAAGTGTGGGAAGGGTGGGATGAGAGTAGGCAGTGCCACAAGCAGTAGTAGTCGTGAGGAGAAAAACAAATACCCAAATACTGATAAATACTTTGAGGTATGTATTTCAAAGCATTTCTATCTTAATATTCACATGTTATTTTGGGAGAAATACTTGTGTTAAAAATACTTTCTGAAACTAGTTCTTATAAGTACTATTACATTTGAACAATTACACACCTTCCTCATATCAATGTTTCAGTACCCTGTGGGGAGCCTTAAGTATGTCTACCCGTATTGCCATTTACTATGGTAAACCTTTACAGGTATGGGAAAAGTAGCATTGAATTAAGGTCCCACACAGGTTATCTGTTACTTTGATGAGTAAGGTGTAAGGTACCAAATGATAATACATATAGAATTTGTAGGAAAGTATTGTACCACAAATTTTGATTTTACAACAGAATCTTGTTTTATTTTCACCACAATAGGCATGATCCTCTGATTGTGTTATTGCACTTTTACATATGCTTGTTGGTGACATGTATTGTTTGAGTTCATAGCGATCTTTACTTTATGACCTGATATCAAATAAATAAGAAAGAGTTTTTAATGTTTAAAATTAAAAAAAAATAATATTATACAGAGATGATTAAATGAATATAAACCATGTTATTTTAGGAGCTACTGATTTCAGTAGATTTTCAAACTTTGTAATAATTTTTGAATTGTGAAGTGGTTAATTATAGCAAGTTTCTGACACATTTTTGTGGTCACATATCCCAGTGGAACTTGGTGTGTTAGTGTAAGCTGTCTGTAAATAGTGAACACTTTTCAAAATACATATTATAAAACCAATATTTGTAGTTGTACAACTGATTTTCAGGGAAATGGGCCTATTACTCCAGGTACCAGTGAAATTTTGTTAATATCTTCTATCAGTTCTTAATAATTCTCAATTCTTTTGCTCAAAATCACTTCCTACCTTTTTGTTTTTAATCCACCAGATTCCACATTATAATACAAAACATTTCACAACCCTTGATAAAACTTCTCAACTTTAATACTGCATGTACGGTGCTGGTCTAGTTAACAGGTCGGGTTCTCTGTTCCTCTCTTCCTCATCGCTAGATATCTATATAGACATCTCTGTAGTTTAACCTGTAGATTATCCATCTACATCATTGTACCATACACATTGATAAATGAATTGTATAGATGATTCATTCTTTTCTTTAGCCATTTATTATCACCTCTAGAAGAATTGAGTAAATCAGTGTTTTTAGCCCACCATCATCAGATGGTGGGCTATTCAAATCGCCCTGCGTCCGTGGTCCGTGGTCCGTCCGTCCGTCCCTCCGTCCGTAAACAATTCTTGTTATCGCTATTTCTCAGAAAGTACTGAAGGGATCTTTCTCAAATTTCATATGTAGGTTCCCCTTGGTGCCTAGTTATGCATATTGCATTTTGCGACCAATCGGAAAACAACATGGCCGACAGGCAGCCATCTTGGATTTTGACCATTGAAGTTTGTTATCGCTATTTCTCAGAAAGTACAGAAGGGATCTTTCTCAAATTTCATATGTAGGTTCCCCTTGATGCCTAGTTATGCATATCGCATTTTGAGACCTATCGGAAAACAACATGGCCGACAGGCAGCCATCTTGGATTTTGACAATTGAAGTTTGTTATCGCTATTTCTCAGAAAGTACTGAAGGGATCTTATTCAAATTTCATATGTTGGTTCCTCTTGGTGCCTAGTTATGCATATCGCATTTTGAGACCTATCGGAAAACAACATGGCCGACAGGCAGCCATCTTGGATTTTGACAATTGAAGTTTGTTATCGCTATTTCTCAGAAAGTACTGAAGGGATCTTTCTCAAATTCCATATGTAGGTTTCCCTTGGTGCCTAGTTATGCATATTGCATTTTGAGACCAATCGAACAACAACATGGCCGACAGGCAGCCATCTTGGATTTTGACAATTGAAGTTTGTTATCGCTATTTCTCAGAAAGTAATGAAGGAATCCTTCTCAAATTTTATATGTAGGTTCCCCTTGGTGCCTAGTTATGCATATCACATTTTGAGACCAATAGCAAAACAACATGGCCGACAGGCAGCCATCTTGGATTTTGACAATTGAAGTTTGTTATTGCTTTTTCTCAGAAAGTACTGAAGGGATCTTTCTCAAATTTCATATAAAGGTTCCCCTTGGTGCCTAGTTATGCATATTGCATTTTGAGACCAATCGGAAAACAACATGGCCGACAGGCAGCCATCTTGGATTTTGACAATTGAAGTTTGTTATCGCTATTTCTCCGAAAGTACTGAAGGGATCTTTCTCAAATTTCATATGTATGTTCCCCTTGGTGCTTAGTTATGCATATCACATTTTGAGACCAATAGCAAAACAACATGGCCGACAGGCAGCCATCTTGGATTTTGACAATTGAAGTTTGTTATTGCTTTTTCTCAGAAAGTACTGAAGGGATCTTTCTCAAATTTCATATAAAGGTTCCCCTTGGTGCCTAGTTATGCATATTGCATTTTGAGACCAATCAGAAAACAACATTGCCGACAGGCAGCCATCTTGGATTTTGACAATTGAAGTTTGTTATCTCTATTTCTCAGAAAGTACTTAAGGGATCTTTCTCAAACTTTTTTGTAAGTTCCCCTTGGTCTGTTGTTCTGCATATTGCATCTTGGGACCAATAGGAAAACAACATGGCCGCCTGGCAGTCATCTTGGATTTTGACAATTGAAGTTTGTTATCGCTATTTATCAGAAATTGCTGAAGGGATCTTTCTGAAATTTCATTATTAGGTTCCCCTCTGTGCCTAGTTATGCATATTGGATTTTGAGACCAGTCAGAAAACAACCTGGCTGACAGGCAGCCATCTTGGATTTTGACAATTGAAGTTTGTTATCGCTATTTTACAGAAGGTACTGAAGGGATCTTTCTCAAATTTCATATGTAGGTTCCCCTTGGTCCCTGGTGTTGCATTTTGGGACCAATCCGAAAACAACATGGCCGACAGACAGCCATTATCGCTAAATCTTAAATTTTATATATAGGTTCCCCTTGTTTGAAAAGTACTAGAGGGCTCTTTCTGAATTTACACAGATTAGTAAGACTTAGAGGAAGGGAAAAGTAGAGAAAAGATCAATCTGACATGGAACCTATAAAGATCATTCAATGGTGGGCGCCAAGATCCCTCTGGGATCTCTTGTTTAGAAATGTATTCTTTGAAATGATGGTCTAACAAATTTATCATACTTCAGTCTAAGAAATAAGGAGTAATCATATTTGCAGGGACAAAAACTTATTACAGGGCCTTTCTTGTTACACTATAAATAAAAACAAATATGCAAGAATTAAAGCCAAGGTTAATTCAAACAGCATCATTTTTGTCCATCTATTCAATCTGATTAAAATCATATCTTGATCTGCCATCACATTCCAGTTGATGTAGTGGATAGTAATACATGTATATGAAATGTATGATTTCAGATTACGATCTATTGTTATTGTTATTTAATCAAAAGTTTATTCAAAATTTCATTTTGAAAAACCAATTATACAAATATATTAGGATTTGATAGAAATTGATATAAACATGTATAAATCTCTTTCTATATTTATGAAAGAATTTTATATCACAACCAGTATTGAGTTTTAAGCATAATGTTTCAGTTACTACACTCTATAACCTTCATCAAACAATCATCCATGTTGTTTGTCACCATGGTGACGAAGGTCTTGACTAAGATGATGGAATGACTTTCATTCCAATAAGGCCTGAGTTGCTTAGGAGCCATAAAAAAGTAGTGATATCTGGAATATACATAATTGTTCTAATTTTGAACTTTGGTACACTATCATCTACATCCAAACTGAGGTCTTAACACACATATCAAACTATATTACCTTCCTAAATCATCAGGAAGAATCCAAGTTAAAGGTCAAAAGTTCAAGGTCATTACTGGATGGTATCATATATCACCTTACAAAGGATGATTACTGACAAGATGAGGGAGAATCCTGCTCATTTTAAAGTAAAAATTCTAAACGTCATGTCAATGACCTACTGGACATTAAGTAACACATCTATTTAACTATAGGACCCTGAAACATTACAGGATGAGGTGTAGTTTGTGAAAGAAATTAGCAATTTTCCAAAGTAAATTTTATGAAATATCTATGCTGTGAATGCTGTCTGTAAGAATCAAATAAGCACACCTTTTTATTTAAGTTAAAATTCTGATGTGAGGGAATTAGTTAGTACTTGCATGATAAACATGTCTTTTAAAATCATGTTGTTATTTATATATGCTCATTTCTACCTGGTCATAAAATTAAATAACACATTACAAGGAAGCATGTATATGTGAACAAATGAACCAAGAATGTTGAACCAAGAATGCTGAACCAAGAATGTTGAACCAAGACTGTTGAGCTGAGAATGTATTGCTAAATATTTTGTTTTACTTTGCATTGTCACTATATAACCTTACCAAACAAAGTAGAAAGTTATCAGATGATAGTTATTATATAACTCCCATTGGTGTAGTGATATGTAGACCATGTTCATGATGTATTCACTAATTGATGTCACTACATTAAGGGTATTATTGATGTCACGAAAGGTCATGCTGCAAAAATTAAATTGATAATTTTGTGGTTATCTATTGTATATTTTTTTTCTGGGAACAGTTACATGTATTTGTGATGTCACAAGAATAGGTCTCATTAACAGACAGAGCCAAATTTGTGTTTGAAATGAAATAGCACAATTACAAGTTGAGGATAAAAGTTTAAAATTAGAATATATTATCATAGGATTTCAGCATCCGCAATCGTGTGAAAATTTATAGAACAATAACTTTGCAACGAAGGCGGTTTAAGGTTTATGCAATTATTATTCTTCCCATAATTCAGCACACATATTCCTACAGTCATCCACATTTCTGAAAATAAAAATCTGTATACATACAGAAAAAACCTGACTTAGACGTAGATATATTATACACCAACATAATTTGAACAAATCTAATAACCTTCCACATTTCCTAGATACTCAAGGTAAGACAGTGACTTTACATGTTTAAAGTTGAGAAGTTTTAAGTTTGTTTAATCATGACAATGATTTTCCCCCACATTGATTGTGCTTGATGACACATTTGTAGCTGACAAACCGAGCAAAATCTGCCAAAAGTAGCCGGGGAATCGTAGGTAAGATGTTTCTCCGGCCGATCATTTCAGGTATCTATAGTTGGCTTGTTATTCTGCTGTATGGCTTGGCTGTCCTTAACAACGTGGCTACCTATTGTACGATATTGTCACGTCTTTAAAGCTATTTGTGGCTAAATATTGTACAGTAATCGTATTCATTGGTGTATGGTATATATGTTTACTATTAAACTCGTTGACATGCTAATTTTGTATTTGACATAAAACTCTGCAAAACGCTTCTTTAATATTATTATTATTAATAATAATTTGCTCTAATTACTAATATTATCCAACATTACACTTATATTAGTGATGGTTATGTTCATCCATATTCATGCCTTTGTTACTGTGAGTAATGATAGAAACTATTGCAGTGAGTCAAAGTTTTTAACAACGATCAAGAAATCATTGAAATAAACATTACATTATATTTGAGAGGCTGGGTTTGTTTCAATTTAATTTCTTGTAATACCGATATTCAAAAGGTTTAATCTACTTGTGGTATTTTTGGTTAAGTTGACAGGTTAGAAATTTCCAGAAACCACTTGAAACAATTCAGAGCAATATCAGAACGGTTTGAAAACTTGGGCCTTATTTCTAACCAAACCTACTTTTGGAGGGCAGTATATCATGCTAACAACGGGGAAGATCAGTCTCTGTATTGTGGTCCATGTCAGTAAAAATCTGTGGTCAGTGTATGTGGTCAGTGTTGTTATGTCCAGTGAAGGTACTGGTGATAAGTGTTATGGTAATTGTGTCATTTATTTTTCATAATCAATTTTGTTTTGTCTAACAACAATGTGACATCTGCACTTGATTCACGTATCAGTGTAACTTATCATGGTTCTATCACAGAAATGGAATTTTAGCAAACAGTATTATGGATTATTTTTTGGGAAAATAGTTGATGCTATACTGATGTGTGATAAAAGTGCAAAAAGTGTCATTTTAAATTAAAAAAAAAAAATAATAAGTATGTTATGGCATGATAGGAATTCTGAGAAACTTTGTTGATTTTTTTTTATGAAAATCCTTAAATTCTCTATGAATTATTATCACCACCATTGGAACACTGGTAAAGTCTTTATTGTGAGGTATATCAGTTTGAAATGTTTTTGTGTGAAAACTGATTGGTTTAAGGTGATATATATGGGGAAAGAATTTGTAAGAATTATTTGTTTTTTTTCTCCCTCTTTTTGAAGAAGTGCTCCAATAAAATCATAAATCATATACTTGTAAACATGCTTAAGTTTTAGTGTTTAAGTTGTTTGATATTCTTGTATTGACAGGAAAGAAGATAAATAAACTGCCGGTACAATGTTTTTACATGTATTTGTTAAATAACCTTGTAACCTTTTTATCCTTTTGTTACTCATACTTTACAGGTACATAATTAAGAGAAAGGTGATTGTAGAACCATGGCATTTATAATTGACATGTAAATTAACTGAGGTCAAAACTTACATCAATTTAAGGGTTAATTAGAGAATATTTGATCAATTCAGTTTAAGAAGAATTGTTGTTAAGACATGTATCAGTCAGAAGACAAATTCTAACATAATCTTAATAATCACACTCTCCTTACCTTAAACTTAAACATACACATATATCATTTGTTTACAGACTTTAAGGACAGTTACTGAGCTTGATGAAACAGGGGCCTGTAAATTTTGGTTTCCAAACATGTATAAAGTAAACAAATAAGTTTGTTTAAAGGGGCAAGCAATGTAAAAACATATAAGTAGGATTGTTTAAAGAGGCAAGCAATGTAAAAACATATGATTTGGATTATTTAAGAGGCTTATAGCAATGTAAAACATATTATTTGGATTATTTAAGAGGCAAGCAATGTAAAAATAAGTATGAGTAGGATTGTTTAGAGACCAGCAATGTAAAAACATATGAGTAGGATTGTTTTAAAGAGGCTAGCAATGCAAAAACATATGATTTGCATTATTTAAAGGGGCAAGCAATGTAAAACATATGATTTGGATTATTTAATAGGCAAGCAATGTAACAATAAGTATGAGTAGGATTGTTTAGAAACCAGCAATGTAAAAACATATGATTTGCAGTATTCAAAGGGGCAAGCAATGTAAAAACATATGAGTAGGATTGTTTAAAGGAGCAAGCAATGTAAAAACATATAAGTAGGATTGTTTTAAAGGGGCAAGCAATGTAAAAACATATGATTTGCATTATTTAAAGGGGCAAGCAATGTAAAACATATGATTTGGATTATTTAAAGAAGCAAGCAATGTAAAAACATATGATTTGCATTATTTAAAGGGGCAAGCAATGTAAAAACATATAAGTAGGATTGTTTTAAAGAGGCTAGCAATGTAAAAACATATGATTTGGAGTATTTAAAGAGGCCAGCAATGTAAAAACATGAGTAGGATTGTTTAAAGAGGCAAGCAATGTGAAATCATATTAGTAATAATAATGATAATAAGAAAAGACTTTTTTAGGGTTGATGACACTTTGAGTCGCAAGACTCTTCTTCCAAGTAGTCGACATTTTCACGTACAATATTTACAGCAGTAGACAGTAGGATTGTTTAAAGAGGCTAGCAATGTAAATCATGTGAGTAGGAGAATTCAAGCGAACTATGATATAGGAATGTCAACTTATTAGTAATGGTCTATATTACTGAATTACAGGTGACACATCGACAAAAGGAACAATACAGTGAAATGAAATTGATAATAAATACATTACAATAAACTCTGGACGACTTAGATCACAAACGTTAAAATCATTAGAACCATGATATTTTGCTTCTCAAAAGTAATTCACCAGAGAATTCTCAACTTTTCTTTTTTATCTACCTGTAAAACGGAGGGGGATAGTTGATATTTAATAATTCTCAATCACCATATATATAGCAAACAGCCCTTTTTTGTTGCATGCATCTGGACTTCTTAAGCATATCCCAATAACGCCGAAGTTGTCCTTAGTCAGATTTCGTTCTGGAGATAATATCTTTCTCGCCCCTCGGTGACAACAAGTCAAGGAAAGGGCATTGTAAACCCTATAACCTTCCTTTAAGATTAATGTCATTTTGTGTCAGAGAGACATTTGGAATACAATTAACAATATAGCTTCAATACAGTGTAGTTCTAAACTAGCCACAATTGGATGGTATATATGTACAGCCTCTAAGACATGCCATCTCCCGGCACGTATGTGTCCCAGGTTATAGTTCTGATTAGTTCTTTCTTTTAGGATAAATGGAGTCTCCTAGCTAAAAATCTGCTTGGTTAAATAACCAACAAAAATATAGGGAAAGTTTGCTATATTAGGTGATTATAAGTGATGAACATTGGCTTAACTTCGAAAGTCTGATATTGGTTTGTTTCCAATACTATTAATGTGTGGTGGGAAAGGGTATATATACGTTTGTATAAAGCTTGGTGTAAGATGGTGGACAGCTATGTATTTTTGTTTAGTGTATGCTGGTGGACACTGATGTATTTTTGTTTGATGTATGATGGTGGATGGTTTATATGTTTGGAAGGATACATCAACCCTGACCACATCACCCCCCTTTCATTTATATTTAATTTGCACTCTGATATAGAGTTATAGAGAAAGACATATTTTTTTTCTGACAAAGTCCCTGTGTTTTAAGTACTGCAATTGTAGTAGCTTAAAACATTTCGAACTTATTTTCAGTTGACTTTCTTTCCATAAAAACTTTCTCTTTGTTTTCAGAAGTCCGTTTTTGCATTTCTAACATATAACCATATAACTCTATAGACTGTCCTATCAGTAAATACGATGTTATATTAATCTCCTTGATCAAAGCTGTTGTAATTGTAAAGATATGTATATATTGTCCTGTTCTCGAATTTCAATTATTTAGAGGGAAAAAAAAAAAAAAAAAAAACAGTAATTATTGAATAGTAGTAATCATTACGACATTTGTCTTTTTATTTACTCTAAATGACAAGTACAATTTTTTGTCAAATCTAATCTGTCAGTTTTGCTTTTTGACTAGTTATCTTATTTTGTCCTACTTCTGTTTGGGTAGAACCCGAGTAATTTAGGTTTTGAGTTGATTGATTTACTAACTTTTATAACTGAGCATAAATTAATTTTTATAGATATTAATATAACTCTTATTTCATTTTGTTCGACATTGTAAACAAATGCATGAAAGCTTAAGTAAGACGTGTACTTGCGCGAGTTTAAAATACTTTAAATCGTGATCGTTTTCATTGGAGGTAAAGCCTAATTTTCTAATGTGTATTGTTTTCTACAGAGACTGTGCCGACAAAGATACAATTGATGATCAACCAGAGCCACCAGGAGGAGAAATCATTCGGGGGCCAATTTTTACCACTGTCACGGACAATTAGGGCACCTTTTTACAGAAACAATAAGAGAAATCCTACGAAATGAAAATGATTGAAATTAAAGTGATATTTAACATATCTATACAGGGCATCTCCAGAGAACAAAGTAAAAAGTTAATTTAATATATAGGAATAGTCACAGGAAGCACACAGAGGGACTTGTTTACTGTGATATTTTATGTTGAAACTGACGAATCTCTGAATCCGGAGGAAAAGCTGAGTGATATTTTGTTCAGGGAATTGTGCACTTATTTCTGATCTTCCTATTTAATACTGATATACCTATATAACCTACCTGTGATACTGGATACTACAGCCTCCGGACGTGATTCTTCTTCGTCTGATGTACCACCGCCGATAGATACTGTACCTCCAGGGATTGGTACTAGATAGTATGTGCAGCGTTATGTATTCTTTATACCATTGTTCTTCACAGCCTTCACCAATATTAACGACTTGCCACATTAAAAAAATCTTAGAACATGTCTCATCTACAAACGATGAAATGGAATCAAAATTAGCCGTTTGATAATTATCTCATAATAACATTATATGTATTATCATCTAATTGTTTTCGTTAAACTTGCATGTGTTGCCTATCAAAGGGAAGTTACGGTCAGAATTCACGTATTTCTCGCACGCTGTGAAGGTTTTATCTGTTATTTGATTTTCTGCAAACAGTAAAATTAACCAACTCGCCAAGGCACGATCGAAATCAAACGAATTTGTTACAGGAATGGTAGGTTGTACATAGGAATAACATGAATGCATCTGCCATATGAACTCATTACTCACGCACTGGTATGTCTAATGTGTGGAGCTGCAAAATACAACTGGCTTGTCCTACAACTTTTCAGGATTCTTAATTAAATATGCCATAACGCCGACGGCGTTTACTCTGCTTGTCACAAAAATACATAAGAGGCTACCCATCGTATGACAATATATATAATTAAAAAAGAAAACAGTTACAGTGCCCTAAAATGATATTCATCAGACCGAAAGGTAGATAGCAAATATAGAAGCAGAGTACGATAAAAAAAAATCCGAGATGCAATTGATTGTGTATTCACTTTGAAATTCAAACTCGCTCAAATTTCCCAAAGGTGGTAATAACATAGTACTTTTGATTTTGTATAAAAATAAACAGTAGCCTATATTTCATTTCAATCGATCATAACTTCTCTTGTCGAGTATGTGACATCTTCAAATACGCTCAGGTCTGCTTACTTTTCGGGAAATAACATTAAAGTAGTATAATTTCCTTGATGAAAACATTGCTATATGAAGTCATTTCAGTACGAAAGAATACGATCGTGTATGCATACATTTTTGTACACACATTTTTAATTATTTCATTGACAGGAAATCTATCATATTAGCCAAGTAGTTGGCCCTGATATACAGTAGGTAGTGCGTTAAACTAACATGTGCCAATTAATACGTTATTTGTTCATTAAATTATGTACGACGCGCATTCCAGCCATACCTGCAAGTGTTTTACGTAAGCCTTCCCTCCGTACCTGCTAAATGTATTTCCCCTTACCGTCCTCTATACCAAATACCGTATTCACACTTGTTTGTCCCTCCATACTTACCTTATCTTAATAATCTATCCGTGGTACCGTATTTACAATTGTTCGTCCCTCGATATTTACATTTACCTTATATCCTTGGTACCGTATTTACAATTGTTCGTCCCTCGATATTTACATTTACCTTAATCTTCTATCCGTGGTACCGTATTTACACTTGTTCGTCCCTCCATACTTACATTTACCTTCTATCCGTGGTACCGTATTTGCACTTGTCCGTCCCTCTATACATTTACCTTCTCTCCGTGATACCGTATTCAACTTGTCCGTCCCTCTATACTTACATTTACCTTATATCCATGGTACCGTATTTACACTTGTCCGTCCCTCTATACTTACATTTACCTTCTCTCCGTGATATCGTATTCACACTTGTCCGTCCTTCCATACTGGTATATTTCCGTACTTTTCCGTCCCTCTATACTTACATTTACCTTCTATCCATGGTACCGTATTTACACTTTTCCGTCCCTCTGTACTTACATTTACCTTATATCCGTGGTACCGTATTCACACTTGTCCGTCCTTCCATACTGGTATATTTCCGTACTTTTCCGTCCATCTATAGACTCGTTATTACTCAATTCACACGTCTGTTCCGCTATACTTACTACTGTCAACTTTTCTTACTCCACACCTTCAGCTTATTTACATGTTTGTACTTCCATAAGTGCTACTGTTATATTGTCCGTCGTCCATTCATACCTGAGTATCCGTCCATTAATATGACTAAATACGTGCGAGAGTGGTAACCGTAAGACTCCGAGTTATATCGTAGGTTTTACAACTTATTGGATAAATGGTCTACCTGTTTATCATACATGTGTATGTCTGTATCCAATGCCAAGCTCAAGATGTATACACTAAAAACGCCACGAACAAATAATTTTCCATTACAAGTGGTCATTGTTGGCCTCACTTACACACTTATTCATATTATGTAGATTGTTTCGGTATTTGAATTCACATTGTCTACCTGTGAGAGAATACTCGTTATATTACAGGTTAAGCTGTGAGTCTAGTGTTTGGATGTAATTGTGTGAACGATTGTCACTGCGTGGAAACATTTGTGTTTGGTGGAGATATGTTCCGAGATAAAGATTGCATTGGATATCAGGTGCTGTCTATATTATAATGTTTAATTTACTAAAATATGTTATTGTGATATAACTTTTGTATGTCCATCAATGAGGTGAATCCGTATATGTCATCTATTAATCGTTCTATGTGCCTGTTATAATGTGCGTCGTTGTCATGCGTCATTTGATCAACATTCTCATATGTTTATGAAATTGTGTAATTTTACAATCTCCATGTTGATTAATGTCATAGGAAGGAAATAAATTTTATTTTAACATTGACTCATTGTTGGTTTTGTGCTTTTATTCACTGCATTTAAAGTTGGTATAGAAACAAAACAGAGAAGAGAACTTGATGTGAGAACCTCGGTTAAACGTATGCTTACCTGTTACATTCCTCACAATAATCTAGATAGACGTTCTACCTATGAAAAACCTCAAAATTGTGAGTGGGTCATTTTACGAATACACCAGGTAATAGCTACATCAGTATTGTTGGACTTTCTCCTTTGTGCATTTGATTACACTACTGTCACATGACTGTGTTTTGTCTCCTGTCGTATGCCCTTTATGCTGTTTTTCTTTAACATCGTAGGTCATGGGTGTGTGTTTCATAACCTCACTTGGGCTGATAATATGGATAAGCTTATCAGAACAGAGACCTAGCCAAGTCCTTCAGTTTCTGTTGGTATATTTACGACGACCTGTCTATAAAAACCTGGTTGACTGTCGATCAGATATACACTGTAGAATATGAAATCAGGGACACTTCAAACATTTCAACACAGCATAAGCAGATCAACTCGATCTTTACTTGCAACATAACCAACAGGGACAGCTAATCAGTAAGCTGAATGCCAATTGTTTATTTTCCATTTCTAGATAGTAACATTCCCTACCTCCGATGTTTACATGTCCCAATTGATTCGATATTCAAGGGCTTGTTCCTGTTATCACGATTTCCGATACGGATGTCGAATACTGACTTAGAGATAAATACGACAAGGTTTGGAGAGATGCAGGTTGGTGGAGACCATGTAAAGGGGGTATGGTCGACATTACGATCTCATTTAAGGATTCAATGTTACTTTGGTCGATTTCATGGGGGTGATGAATTGAGTTGATCTTTAGAAGCAGAATTAATGAACTACGAAGTTATATTTGTCTGAAGAGCAACTAAATTATTTTGCAAATAACAGAGCGGGGGTGGGGTATTTGTCAGCCATTGGCTTACAGTTTTAGTTTTGATAAGAAAATGGGCAAATCTTAAGCATTATAAGTTAATTCTGCATTTTTACAAAATTGAGCATCCTTCTGCAGCGGGAATTATATATTTTTACCCGTGTTTTTGTTGAAAATTTCATTTATATTTTCATAATCTTAATGTTGGCCTCGATGTTTTGATCTAACGGAACAGTTCCATATAGTCAAATTTACGGACAAATGAAACATATTAAATTTGGTAGTTTTATTGAGTCAAACTTCAGTAGAAACTGATTTATTTTAATAATTGTATTTCCTTAAGCAATATGGATTCAGACTGTTTGATACTTGTATGACTAGTTATCACCACTTCTGTCTTCGAACTGAATGTACCTTTCTCAATTTTCATATTCTCCTTGGTCCTCAGTTGCGGATGTTTAATTTTGACAGTTGAGATTTGGTATCGCTATTTCTTACTCATAGAAAGTTCTAAATATGCTCCTCAAAGATTTTATTTTTAGGCTTCCCTTATTATTGAATAATTTAAAGGGGAAAACGGGAAACGTAGAGAAAAGACCAGTCTTACATATAACCAATGCAGTTCATGCAGTGGTGGGTGCCGAAATCTCTTGGGGATCTCTTATTTGTTTTAATTTATTTTGAGACTAGTAAGTTAAAATGATGGTTTCATTGTTATGTCGGTATACTCTGTGGTTTTCATTTACCATATCGACCGGATACACCGTTAGATCCGTTCACATCTGAAGAGAATAAAAGTGTAAAATAGAAACACAAATGATGAAGGAAGACCCTGGCCGGACAAGAACTTCGAGTCAAAATGTTCTGGTAAGAACTATCTGTATGTGTTACCTATTGTAGCTACGCTATGCTTTAAAACAATATGTATAAAGAATGCATTTATCCCACAACTACGTCCGTTTGTTTGTGTTTACACACCGCGGTCCGATAGGGCAATTCTGATCTCCAGCAATTCTGACCGGCTTTGACCACGGACTTATTTTACTGCTCTCACTTATTATTTTAGGTGTCGTCTGTCATTCAAAACATCAACAAATATGGTTTTATTAAGGGTCAACATTGGCATGACTGGGTGAGAGGGATGTTCTTATGGACATGCAGATTAAACTTTGGTTTGAGTCGTACACAAAAGAATTTGATGTTGGTAAGATAGACTACGCACGGAAGTGAGCTATCGCATTGATCATGGCGAACCAAAACTGAATTAAAGCTCATGTCTTTTCTTACTTTAAAATCAACTAACGAGAGCTAGATACACCTGATAAACAACGTCATTTGTTTGGAAACCTAAATTTATCTTTTTTTGCCCTTTCGTACAAGTTTGCTACATTAAAAAATCATTTACAACAATAACTAAAATTAATTTTATCCCACCATCTGATGGTGGTGATCAGTTTAAATCGCCCTATGCCTATGGATCGTCCACTTTTTTTTTTATAATCCTTGTTATCGCTCTTTCTTGAGAAATAACAGGATTTTTTTTTTTTTTTTTTTTCAAATTCTATCGGTGGTTATCCCCCAGTCCCCATTTCTGCATGATATCTTTAAGACTGATTTTGATACAAAATGGATGGAAATTACTTCATATTTCTCAAACTTGATGTGTAGGGTTCCCTTGGCGTTCATTCATTTTTGAGTCCGATCGGTCAACAGGCGGACACTGGTGTTAAATTTGAGAAGTATTGGAAGGCTTACCCCAAGTCTCTAGTGTAGGTTTCCTTTAGTCCTGTCCTTACCTGTGCACGATCAATTTTGAGATTGGTCTGGAAAACAAACAATGGCCAAAATGAGGCAATTTTGTATTTAACAGTTGAAATTTGTCATTGTTAATATAGAAAAAGTCGGCCAAATAGGTACAAAGCTTGTTCCCATGAGTTTGCCAATAGTCGACTGGAAGATCTGGTCACCAAACACAACAGAGAAGTTTTTCGATCGGAAATTTAATCATTCTTATGATTTCATCTTTGGTGTATTATCACCATGTCAAAGCTACTTGAATCGCTATAAATGGTGGGGGCCAAACTTTTTCAGGAATCTTTTGTTCCTGGCTAGTCTTGTTAATCAAGCAAGCCTTTATCCTAACGGGTTAGTATTAACTACTAATCTTCTGTTAAGATTTTTTCCCCTTAAAATCTAAACACCGTAATATCCCATTCCATATTTTAAAAAAAAGAAAAACGAACATTGCTACAATTTTAGCGTTGTGAACTATACTGAAGCTTATATTTCATTTAACTCGGGACTAACACCCAGACTCCGAGGATTGAACTCTCCAACAGACTACTGACATGTGAACAAAATATTTTTTTTACAAAAGTCACAAGATATTAGGTCTTCACAACAAATAGAGAGCTAGATACAATAGAGAAAAATTATACTGCACCATAAAGAAGTTCTGTCTTTCTAGAAATCGTCAGTGATACTAAGGGCGTGATGATAGGAGGCGACCAAAAACAAAATATGAAACTGGGAATATCGAATCAACTGGGACACCTAAACATTATAGGTAGGGGACGTAATGTAGGTGGAAAAACCTAGACTAATCATTGACCTGTCCTAGTCCATGGCAACTGTTAAGTGCCCTTAAGTAAAATTTTCGTGTTTTCATCAGATAAAAAAGATTTCTTTCCATGATGATTGAATGGGTATCGGTTTTACAAGCTTCCAAAGGGTTGTTCCATCCTTATGTTTGGTTGTCTATCTGAACCGAATCTTGCATAAGCAATGACCAAACGTAATCAACCCGACCTGAACTTGACACATATATTCGTGTTATCGGGGTTACAATGTGTGTAGCACTGGGATTCTTGCCGTTATACGGTAACCATGTGATATATTGGGGAACATCTTACTAAGGCTGTGAACAGGTAAAAATGTACACGTATAACTGGTAAACCAGTGCCATCAATGGTTTACTAATGCAGGTTTGTCTCAGTTTTATCAGCACCAAAAATGGACGTTTACCACACACAGTGAAATGAATGGATTGTGTACAAGTAGTGGCGACATTTACCATATACGGCCAAGTAAGCGGGTTAGCTACAGGGTCACGCTGTACAAATATATACGAGTAATACACATGCGGTTTAGTAAGGTTATGTGCGGTTAGATAATATATATATCAGTTAAAAATTAGTTTGCAGCATTCTGCAGAGAAAAGAGAAAATCGTTAATTTCATTTGTTTATGAGGTGGTATTGGTTTTTAACTTGGCACAACTACTTTTGAAAATACTTGTCCGTTTGCTTGTTTGTTTAGGTTTTACGGCCCATCGACAGCCATGGTCATTTACGACCAAACAAAACACTACTAATTGATTTTATTTGAGTTTAAAAACAGATGAAAAAAGGCCTTTTTAAAGATTAGCATTGTATATTTAGATCACTATGATGAAATATGGGTTAAAATGATAAAATTTATATAACGAATAGATTATGTGAACTTTCTGATGTATGTATAACGTCAAACAGAGTATGGTAAAAGGAGCTTTTCAAAGTCTATTGAATACGTAGATCGATTTATTCAAAAAGGTAAAAAAGTGCTTTCGAATCCACGGAATTGAAAAGAGTTTCAAAATCCGTGGCTCGAAAGTACTTATCACGAATATACTAGAAATCGAAACATTCTATTAGAAAGTGCTCAACTGTGAATTGAGCATCGCATGCATGGCATGTTGCTGGATACTTCTCTTTTTAAAATGAACGAATGCGTAGGATATGTGTGCCCGGTACGGAGCCGAGAGAGGAAAATTTCCTCTCTACGTTCTTTCCGACTTGAAATATAAGTTTTAAGTTTCGGTTGTACTTTAAAAAGTTTGCTGCACCTCTCGAGAGACCAGCGTTGCTGCCATTTACTTCGAATGACAGTACAAATAACAGGTGTGAAATCTGTATATGGTATTTTGATATCTGTCTCTTGCTGATTTAAAGCATATTTTGCTTGCCTTTTATTCCGACAATGTTATTTTGCATTTTTTTAAGATATGAGAAAGACAAGGTTTTGAACGAGTGTTTTCTTGTAAAATCTGAAGGAGAGACAGAGAGTCGGAAGATATTATTGCCTTTTTATGCGGTGCTCTTCGTATCTTATAAGTTAAATTAAGGCAAAAATATAACTTAAGAACAGTATTTTTGTATGAACGTAGATCAAAATATGTTTATACATAAACAAATGTGCTTAACTTTTGTTGCGGCAATGCTGATTTTTCAACCGATTTATATATTACTCATCTGCACATTACAGTGGTGTTGGTAGTTTACAATTTAAGGTTGAATGATCGGGCTACCTACAAGGTGTTGTTGGTAGTTTACAATATTAGGTCGAGAAAGTGGGTAACCTACAAGGTGGCGTCAGTAGTTTACAATATTAGGTCGAGAAAGTGGGTAACCTACAAGGTGGCGTTGGTAGTTTACAATATTAGGTCGAGAAAGTGGGTTACCTACACGGTGGCGTCAGTAGTTTACAATATTAGGTCGAGAAAGTGGGTAACCTACAAGGTGGCGTCAGTAGTTTATAATATTAGGTCGAGAAAGTGGGTAACCTACAAGGTGGCGTTGGTAGTTTACAATATTAGGTCGAGAAAGTGGGTTACCTACACGGTGGCGTCAGTAGTTTACAATATTAGGTCGAGAAAGTGGGCTACCTACACGGTGGCGTCAGTAGTTTACAATATTAGGTCGAGAAAGTGGGCTACCTACACGGTGGCGTCAGTAGTTCACAATATTAGGTCGAGAAAGTGGGTAACCGACAAGGTGGTGTTGGTAGTTTACAATATTAGGTCGAGAAAGTGGGTTACCTACAAGGTGGTGTTGGTAGTTTACAATATTAGGTCGAGAAAGCGGGTTACCTACAAGGTGGCGTCAGTAGTTTACAATATACGGTCGAGAAAGCGGGTTACCTACAAGGTGGCGTCAGTAGTTTATAATATTAGGTCGAGAAAGCGGGTTACTTACAAGGAAGTGCCCTGCAGTTTTCCATTCCTCTTACATTTGGTGCCGTGACCAGGGGCCGCCGAACTATATACGGACTCTCTAACAATTTGAGTTACCTGGCCATCGGTGTTCAGCCATGTCCAGTTCTGCTACATTCCAATAGAACCTGTGCTGTGACTGTCTTCGGGGCGAAAACTTTGTTAAGGAGGACTGAGGCCTGTGATTGGTCGAAATTTAGTTATGTCTGATTTTGATGAGCTTTGGTACGCAGGTGTGGTATGATACTACAAACACTGTTGTTATATCAGCTCATTTATATACTACTGCGTCATTATGTTTGGAGGATATTTATCAAATAGAAGACAACTCAAACAAATAACAAACAATAATTACACATTTTATGTTTGGTTTATTTTTTGCTAACCTTTATGATATGTGGCAAATGATGGCCAATGACTTCAATCACTAGCTAATGAAGTTGGGGAGGAAACTGGGAGCAGAAAATCTCCCCCCCCCCCCCCCCCAAAAAAAAAAAATCATAGCAGATACTAACCAATACTATTTGATATCTTTTGAAATGAAATTTTAAGTCAAAGTTGAAAAAATATGTAGCAGCAATCTGTTGTGTAGGAGAAACTCAGCTACCTCATGGTCTGTGGTCGAAGTCTTGACATTTCCTAAGTGAACCCTGCGAACATACAATGGAAAAAACCACAGCAGACCCAGATTTCCATCTAAATTGGGAGGGTTGGAGGGCATTTGTATCTCACACGCTAGCAATGGCTACCAAATATTAGGAACTGCCAGGGGTGGTAACTCTAATTGCAAATATGGAAATAAACTACCAATCCAAGGGAAGTAACCGTACAGGATAAATCAAACTATATTGCTACCTAACAACAATAACTTACCAATAAAGAAATTAACAAGCAGTCTTCATTATGATAAATTAAATTATATTCTAGGAATAATTTTTAATGTTTGGATAGGAATTATTATGTTAGTTATTTGGTAATTAATTCACATACGACCTTTTAAACTTGTTTTAGATTGGTAACTGCTGCCATCACTCAAGATGAACAAAGAAGGGGATAGACTGGTAATCTACAATAATGGTGTTAAGGTAACGAGGCAATAGAGCAAATTCTATAATATAAATAGTTATGTAGTATGAATGTATATGCATGTTTTCTGTGTTCTACTTAATATGTTCATATGTTCATTATCAGAAAACAAGAAGAATCAAATAACGGGAACGGGAAGGGGAAAATAATAAGCAAACTGCATATAGCCACATATGTATAAAAATTTCATAAATAGTACCATATTTAAAAAATATTATGAGTCATAAATGAAACTGGGCATTCAATTGCATGTTGTTTACTGCGTTGTTTGTTTTATTCAGAAAAGCATTGGAGCTCAACATCCATCAACGACCCTTCTCCAGTACCTGCGAAATGAACGTATCTTTTAAAACACAATCATATAGCACCAGTTTAGGTATAGTTCGCACAGTAAAATACCTGTTAATATAAAATTTTCTTAAATATGAACGATTGGTAAGGCGAATACATACCTTTTAACGTTTGATCGAGGATCTAAAGGCGATTTCTATAATATTCCCTCCTCACGTATCGTTGATATTATATAAGATCGAAAAAATACGTTACAGTCGCTATCGATAACATCAAAAATAATAAATGAGGTTCTAAAAAAAAAGTGTAAAATAATCTTTACCGTCTTAGTGTGTTTTTCTTATTTAACATTTATGATATCGGATTTCCTACAGAACTGCAAAACGTTTTACTATAAGCAAGTCAAGAGGAAAAGCTTTGACTACGCCATCGCCAATGCCTGTTTTACCATTACTATGGTAGAGGAGACGGTGACATCTGCGCGTCTGTATTTTGGTGGAATAGGACGAACATTTACATCATCATCAAATACAGCCAATCTTCTTGTTGGGAAGTAAGTGTGACGTATAGCCTAACCAGTAACAATGCATTCAATGTTTTGGTTGTTTACCAAAGTATTCACAGTTGTCTGATAAGGCATCTGTACATAAATGTACATTTTACATGGATTCATTGGTTGGGCTCATTTATCATATTCCCTTAAGATAAGATATTATTTTACAGAAAATTAAACTCTTCAACGTTTGATAAAGTACAGGATTTGCTCAATGAAGAACTCACAAAGATGCAAATGGAGACTGAAAGTAAATACAAACTTAAGTTGGCCCAGGGATTTTTGCGCAAGTTCTGGAACCAAAGAGCGGTAGATAATATTAAGGAGGTAATTATACTTGAATTAATAAACACAATTATAAATAATTGTGGAAACAACAGGTGGATTAAAAAAAAATTACGATACAAATATGTTATTTCCTAAGCATTAGAAATTATTGATAAACGCTGATGTGACGCAGCGGTATAAGCTGTGGGTATTTTCTTGCCAGGCGACTGGGGGCCGTGATCGTGAGTTCGAGGCCCGGTCAGGGCACGAGTCAAAAAGTTGTCTTCTATCGTCAATTGTGTTATATCAAATAATTAGCACATTAATTGGTGATCCGAAGATAAGGATTAGAATTTCCTGTCGTAGTTGTACTATGATGAATACTCATAATATGTGTATAATTCGTATCCTAGTATGTAAAATACATTGCGATCCAGGTATTCATATCATCTAATAGACGGCTATTTCTTTGTTTGATGGACTGACATATATTCTGACAAAGCAAAATGTTCTCGTGTAGTGTGATAAATCAATACTGTAACGTCTGATTTTTAGATGAAATTAAACTCTGTGTTGAATACTTCCCTTCGAGGAATAATTGTAATAACGTAGGTACTCCGCCATATCTGGGATAAAGATGTGGTGTAACTATAGTCTTTGTGTCATAAGTATCAAATGTCATAATTATCCAATGTAACCTTGAAAAAGATGTGTTGTAACTATAGTCTTTGTGTCATAAGTATCCAATGTTACCTTGACGTAATGACGGGATTAAGATGTGTTGTAACTATAGTCTTTGTGTCATAAGTATCAAATGTTACCTTGACGTAATGACGGGATACAGATGTGGTGTAACTATAGTCTTTGTGTCATAAGTATCCAATGTTACCTTGACAAAGATGTGTTGTAACTTTAGTCTTTGTGTCATAAGTATCCAATGTTACCTTGACAAAGATGTGTTGTAACTATAGTCTTTGTGTCATAATTATCCAATGTTACCTTGACGTAATGACGGGATACAGATGTGTTGTAACTATAGTCTTTGTGTCATAATTATCCAATGTTACCTTGACGTAATGACGGGATACAGATGTGTTGTAACTATAGTCTTTGTGTCATAATTATCCAATGTTATCTTGACGTAATGACGGGATTAAGATGTGTTGTAACTATAGTCTTTGTGTCATAAGTATCCAATGTAACCTTGACAAAGATGTGTTGTAACTATAGTCTGTGTCATAAGTATCAAATGTTACCTTGACGTAATGACGGGATAAAGATGTGTTGTAACTATAGTCTTTGTGTCATAAGTATCCAATGTTACCTTGACGTAATGACGGGATAAAGATGTGTTGTAACTATAGTCTTTGTGTCATAAGTATCCAATGTAACCTTGACGTAATGACGGGATAAAGATGTGTTGTAACTATAGTCTTTGTGTCATAAGTATCCAATGTTACCTTGACGTAATGACGGGATAAAGATGTGTTGTAACTATAGTCTTTGTGTCATAATTATCCAATGTAACCTTGACGTAATGACTGTTTTAATAGCTGACCCAACCACAATAAAGCATAATGGGAAATGTAATCTAATTATAACAATAGTATTGTGTAAAATATATTTCATTATAGTTCAATAATATCTTAAAGAATATCAAAATATCTCAATCGACTATGAATAGAATCTATAAGATTTGTCGCTCACGACCATCCATTAATTGGATATATTCAATTGATTAAAACCGGTCGCTCACTATCAAGCAGTAATCTGCTAAAATACCTATGCTGTATTCTATTACGGTGGTACACAGCTTGTTCCCATGAGTGAGGTCAACAAATTGTTTGAAGATCTGGTCGTCAACACAACACAAATTTACTAGAAACTACTAATCTTCTGTTCAGAATTTTTTCTTCAATTATAAACACTTCAATATCCCATTAAAAAAAGAAACGAACATTGATACACGTATAGGGTTGTGAACTATACTAAATATATATTACACTTCGTATAACTCACGAATAACGCGCAGATACTGTGAATGTCTAGATCTTCAAGCACATTACTACGCAGTACAGCTGTTCCGTCTTTCTAGGACTTCTAGTGATGTTAAGGGTGGGCCTACATTGTTGATGACACGAGGTGACCAAAAACAAAACATGAAACTGGGAATATCGAATCAACTGGGACACAAAAACATTATAGATAGGGGACGCAACCTAGGCTATATATGGAAGATCTTGCATAAGTCGTGGCCATACGTAATCAAACCGACCTGAACTTGACATATACAGCGTGTTATCAGGGTTATAATGTAGCACTAAGGTTTTCATGGCCGATCGTGATTTTACTGTCTATCATCGTATACGGTAACACTGTGACATATAAATGAAACATCTTACTAAGGTTGTGAACAGGTAAACCGAATGTCCAATTATAGCCGGCAAACAAGAGCTGCATATGTCGCATGCCCACATCAATGGTTCACTAAAGGCAAGTTTTATCAACACCAGAGGTGGACTTTTGTGTACAAGTAGTGGCGTTGGTACATTACAAACCATATAAGGTCGAGTAAACGGGTTATCTACAGGGTGGTGAATGTGATTTAAGCAGACCGCTACAAACAATCTTGAGATTGTTTTATCAGGTGAGTTGATATCTATGACAAGAAAAATGGTTACATTATTAAATAAAATACTCTAAATTTATATTGCCCTATTATCTCTCTTGTTGAGAGTCTTGGTGGAATTTTAAAAGCTCAAATTTTATTACATATCAATAGCGATGAAAATAATGATTATATTATCATTCTCCAAAATGAATGTATATGCTTGGACTGCACTTACATCTTTCTTATCTATTTGAAATTTTAAACCTTGTTCATTTAATCTATTGATATTTCTGAAAGTCATTATAAAAATTGCCTAAAACATCTATTGTTATAATGGAATTACTTCGGTATTATGATATGCATAAAATATGGAAAAGATATGTACACTATAATTGGTTTATTCACTATAAAGTAGTACATACAGGTTTCACATTTGTTCAAATTCAAATAAATAAATTGGTTGCGGATTTTAAATTTCCGGATTTTCCGAAAGTGTGAATACACAGGAAATTTAGTTTTACCTACAGCGAAAAATGGTATCTCCCAATCAAGGTAAGAGGAGTGTGGGAAAACTTAATGTACAACATATGTCAAAACAAGATTAATTCTGTCTTTGGGAAAGAGATAATTAATTTCAAATAGGTTTTTTAAAAAAAAATTGTGTAAAGAAATGTGTCATTTTGGGTAAAATATCATGATATTTTGCAATTTTTTTTTTTCATTGGTTACCATGATAATAGCAGGTCTGAAACACATAGAGAGATCAGCTTACTTATCTTTCAGAGCTGTACTAAAATTGTAAATATGGTATAGATAACAAATATATATACTTTATTGTTGATAATCGGTAGGGTTTCCTGGCTATGTTTACATATCTTAAACATGTGCTTTATTTTTCAGAATTGGGCATTTTTACTGCACACTGCTACCTCTGTTTGTGCCTTTTGTCTCTTTAATATCCATGTTACTGTAGATGAGATACAAAAGGACACGAAACTCCTGGTTTTTATATCCCCCTTTCTTCATTGAACATTTGTTGTTTTTTTTTAAATGATTTCTTTTTCAAATTAAAGTATAACTTACTGATTCAGTGAAGGAAAAAAGTATATATTTTACCCATTTACAAATTAGTTCCAAGCTACGTAAGGGTTGAAATTGACTCTCTGCAATATTTACCGGGGAACATAGCATATTGAACGAGATTGTGATAGAGTACCCTCCTGTGTAAGGACAACTATTGTGCTAGGGACTGACGGTAGCGCTCCCCAACCCTGGCAGTTCATTAATCTTTGCTGAGGGAAAGAAAATATGTTTTATAAGAACGAAAAGAGAAAGGAAGATAAACATGTTACAGCTGTACGAAATACGCCAAAGGATATGAAAATCCCCCAATATTCTATATTTGTGACCATTTTTTTTTCATTAACTATCAGTGGTATGATATTTCTGATAATTGAAATGTAGACCTGTAAAACTGGGATGAATGATATAAATGAATACTAAAGTTGATATGCTCCTCTTAACAGGGATTAAGAACAAACAAATAAATGTAAAGACCCCCTGTAGAAATGAGTGTAAGACGTGATCAGCTGATCGCTAGCAGGGTTGGTGCCTGACAGTATGCTGTTGAACGTCAATATGGCTTGATTATACAAATCTTAACTGTTTACCGTATCTAAGATCATCTGTGACGAAATGTCATTTTTGTAGGGTAACAAAAGTTTTGCCCAAGTAGCGATATTAGCCTGATATACATTTTCAAACCATCATATTCAGATGACCGGTTTGTTTTCTAATCGTTGCTTTTTTGAGCAGTGTGTCTACTTCAGTTCACAATTTCGCCTTTTACTGGTTTTGTTTGTTTCTATTATAACTGAGAAGCTCATTTTAATGTCAACACAGTTTTACTATGTCACCGAGACAGAGTTCGGAGACATATTAATTTTGCTCCGTTTTTTTATTGGTTAGCTTGACTGAGGCCTGTGATTGGTCGAATTTAGGTAGTGTCCAATTTTGATGAGATTTTGTACGTAGGTGTAGTATGCTACTACAAACACTGTCGTGATATCAGCTCTATTATATATTACTGCGTCATTGGATGACATGTGTTTGGATTGGAATTATTATGTTCATTATTATCTCATACGATTTTTAAACTTGTTTCAGATTGGTAACTGCTGCCATCACTTAAGATGAACAAAGAAGGGGATAGACTAGTAATCTACGTTAATGGTGTTAAGGTAACAATGCAACATATTTCTCTCGGTACAACTACGACAGGAAATTCAAATCTATATCTTCGGATCACCAACACATAGTGTATATGATGATTGTGCGAATAAATAGATCTTTAACTTAGTAACACATATGACAAAGGAAGACAGCTTTTGGGCTCGTGCTCTGACAGGGCCTCGAACTCACGATCTACGGCACCCAATCGCCTAACACATTGTGCTAATAAATAGATATATATCATATACATATAAAACTGTTCACCTAGTTATAAATACAGTACAGACAGGTACATTTTTGAATTTATATTTATTTTAAAGATTCCTACGGTCGATAATTAATTCGCCTATTGTTATTTATTAGAGAACATCGTAGGTAACGTATAGATGGTATCAAACAATAGCCAAATATCAGGTTTAAAAAGGAATGGCGCAACTTGAAGCAATATGATTCCAGCACATGCTATGTAGGAAATATTTATGTTTATATTTTTTTTTAAACGTGTTTTAACATAGACTTACTATTTATAACCAGGAAAAGTGGGTGTTGAATACAAGATTATATACACGTATCTAGCGGGTAGCCGTAAGTAGCCGATGTCGAAGGTATCGTCTAGGTTCCCGATTTTAGGACTGTATCAATGTAATGTTATATCTATATACATTATCCCTACTGGGATCACGGTGATAATAAGGCAAGGTTAACTATTGTTTATAAACCCTGTTGTCAATAACACCTTACCACGGCGTGCTACCCTGGTATAGGATAAACTTACTCCGTGGTCAAAGGTTTCATGTCTGAGTAACATAAATATAGGTCTCACACCCCGTATCAATGTAGTATGTAAATAATTAAACGGGTTCAAATGTTTACTATGTCACGAGCCTTTTACAACTACTTATTATCGTGACCGTATGACAAGACAGAATACGTCGGCTTTGTGATATCAACGATATGTTATGAGCATTTTACATGTTAAAGATATTCCATGTTGAATTGACGCTAGTGCAAGATCCTGTTTATCACTACAAACAATGAAAACAAACACGTGGCGTCATTAAGATGTCAAATATTTATGTCACAAAAGTTTACGTACACTAGCGTCTTACCATTTAATAACATGGCCGAATGAAATGACAGAACATATCAGCTATATGATAAATAATGTTTTCTTTATCTTATTATGATAACTTAAGATATTGGATAGCAAACGATGTACTAATAACTATATGTATATAAAATCTCATGCATAGTATCATATCTGAAATGAATGTATTAATAGTCTTAAATGAAACTGGGCGTTCAGTTGCATGTTGTTAACGGCATTTTTCGTTTCATACAGAAAGCCATTGGAGAACCACATCCATCAACAACCCTTCTCCAGTACCTGCGAAATGAACGTATCTTTTAAAGCATCATCAGATAGTTTAGTAATAGTTCGCACAGTAAAGTACATGTTAACACAAACTGTTCATAAAAGCAACTATTTAGTAAGACGGACAAATCACAAAAATCATGCATATTCAGCTACGAGTTTTAATCTAGGAGTTCGTTCCCTTATATCGCATACTGATCATTAACCTATGTAAGGGAACACACAAGCCATCTTTTCTGTAGTAAATCGTTGGGTACGATATAAGTAGAACTGTACTATGTATATGTATAATTCACCTTGACAATTTTGTGGTTGGTTTGACGGGAACGAAGAATGGATGTGACCAAGGAGGATGTGGAGCGTGTACAGTAATGGCGTCATGGTGGAATCCAGCTCAGGAGATCGTTAGGTATCCTTTTTATCGTAATTTTTACATAACGATGTCAATTATCAAATTAATGTGATGTCAGTCGTGATTTAGTTCTCGTTTAATCACAGATTATCATTGATCCGAATTATATATTGAATCAAGCATTTATCCGGAGTGTAAGTATATATTTTGTCTCCACTTTTATGCAGGATGCCATATTAAGTGTGAAAGTATCGCAGATTGCCTCCCCTTTTCTTTAAAGACTCCTGACGAAAAATGTCACTAGATGTCACCAAGTCATTGTTTTTTCCTGTGTCAGTCGTTTCTTTTTAATGATCTTAATTATAATATGTTTTCTGTCATCTCAGTTCATATTGTCTCTCTTTCTTTTGTCTCGTTTTCTGTTCTATCATTTTGCGTTGGCAACTTGTCATTTTGTGTTGTTTCATTTCTGATAGTGTCTTCCTTGTATGTCTCTCGGTAATATGTTTGCTAGCCAAGGCTTCTGATTACGTTTCACCCAACGAACGTACGTAGGATGAAACGTAATCAGAAGCCTTGGCTAGCGAAGAGGCTCCGTAACGGCTTTACATCATTACAACTATTCCAAGCAGTATGGTACATATATCAAATTTTTAAGTAACAAGTTTATTTCTTTGACATAAAGATCTAAAAACATTAATGCATGTATAACTCCACTCTGCTATCTCCATGGTTACGCCGTTACGACGATAGAAGGTGTTGGCAGTCAAAAGAAAGGCTTACATCCAATACAGGTACATGTACTGTCAAAAGTTGTAACTCGATTGAAGTATTTATGATTTGTTTTGATATATATGTACTTTCCTTTTTGTAAGACGACCATTTTTATATATTCATTTGTGTGTTATCTAGCGTTTTGAACCATTTTTATGTTGGTATTTGTCCCATATGAACATTTTCTTAAATAGAGATTTCTATGTGTTTTTTTTTAAATAAATCTGTACCGAATTCAGATGAAGGCTCTGTTTCTTATCATTATGCTCGTGTAACAATTTGTGAATTTTCAAATTTTCTCTCTAGGAGAATTTGGTGGCATGTCATGGTGTACAGTGTGGATATTGTTCCCCGGGGATGATAATGTCTGTGTTCACACTCACACACACAGATAGCGAACCGTCACAGGAACGTCTGGAGCAGGCCCTGGAAGGTAGTACTCTGTTTATTGTATTGTATTTATTGTATTATGTTTTGTACTGTATCATATTTATTGTATTATGTTTTGTACTGTATCATATTTACTGTATTATGTTTTGTACTGTATCATATTTATTGTATTATGTTTTGTACTGTATCATATTTACTGTATTATGTTTTGTATTGTATCATATTTATTGTATTATGTTTTGTACTATATCATATTTATTGTATTATGTTTTGTATTGTATAATATTTACTGTATTATGTTTTGTACTGTATCATATTTATTGTATCATGTTTTGTACTGTATCATATTTACTGTATTATGTTTTGTACTGTATCATATTTATTGTATTATGTCTTGTATTGTATCATATTTACTGTATTATGTTTTGTACTGTATCATATTTATTGTATTATGTTTTGTACTGTATCATATTTACTGTATTATGTTTTGTACTGTATCATATTTATTGTATTATGTCTTGTATTGTATCATATTTACTGTATTATGTTTTGTACTGTATCATATTTATTGTATTATATTTTGTATTGTATCATATTTACTGTATTATGTTTTGTACTGTATCATATTTACTGTATTATGTTTTGTATTGTATCATATTTATTGTATTATGTTTTGTATTGTATCATATTTATTGTATTATGTTTTGTATTGTATCATATTTATTGTATTATGTTTTGTACTGTATCATATTTACTGTATTATGTTTTGTATTGTATCATATTTATTGTATTATGTTTTCTGTATTGTATCATATTTATTGTATTATGTTTTGTATTGTATCATATTTATTGTATTATGTTTTGTATTGTATCATATTTATTGTATTATGTTTTGTACTGTATCATATTTATTGTATTATGTTTTGTACTGTATCATATTTATTGTATTATGTTTTGTACTGTATCATATTTACTGTATTATGTTTTCTGTATTGTATTGTGGATGATTTAGAAATGAGCATGTGGTGGAATGATAGAATCCCACCGCCGTGTCGAACATTTTCATTACCGTGGCAAGTAATTAAAGACGTATTAAACCGCACTTACAGCTTCAGATCATTGCCAGTAAAATAAGGCAGAGCTTAAATATTGTATTCAAATGGTCCTTTATGGTTATTGAAAATAACGAAGGGTGACTTAACAATCACAACATGTAGATCTAAAACTATGAGAAACAGTATCAGGTGCTACGGATGCGTCTTATGCTTAATCGACAATATCTAGCTCAAAATCAAATATGTAGCGTTCTAAGATCATGAGTGATAGCAGAAGAACTACCGGAGAAATCAAAGAGTATCAGACATGTCTTAAAGCCTGTATTTCAGGGAAATGGAATACTCCCTTGTAAACTGTGGTCAATTTAACTTCCCCAGGATGTCCGTGAACCTGCAGCTCTCGGACCACTTAGGATTATTTTGTTTGCGGTCCAAGTCTTCCACGGAAATCATGTACACTTTTTTGAATTACGCGTCAATTAGTTCATATATACATGTTTTCCCTTAAAGGTAACCTTTGTAGATGCACCGGATACCGACCCATCATAGAAGCATTCAAACCACTGTGTAAGGTACGAAAGAATTTGCCTAGTTATGTTATGGATATTCTACACAATATATTCAGAAATATGAACCATAGCAGCCTTACCATTACGCTTCCAGCAACAAATACTGTTATAAGTAGTTATTGAATGAACTAAAAAACATTTTCATATGTAATTGTAAGTATACAAAAACCTTGCCGTTTTTATATTGTAGATTCAAGCAACAAAATGTCATTAAGAGAACGTGATATCATATAACATATTGTTTTACTGTAACCACGTATAGATTTTAACAAAGTCTAAAATTGCTTCAAATTAAATATTAGCAGGAATGAAGTGATCAATCTAAAAATAACTTATACCAGATCCGATAGTGTTAACATTTATATTTTTTTTCTATTAAAACATCTAGAGCTGGAGGCATCGCAGATAAATTGTGTCTGCTACTATCCTTTCCATTTTATAACATTCTTTGACCAGGATTCTTTATGATGAAAATCATAGTTTTATTTCTTATTATTTGTTATAGGTCCGTGGGAAGGAATGTGGTGACATTGAAGACATTTGTCAATTTCGGGTAAGTAATCATATAGCTTAACGCTAAATCCTTTTATCAAATCAACCAACTCAGTATTTAAAACATTTATCTTTCATAATAAGTAACGTTTGAATTATTATGTTGCCTTATTTTTTTTATTGATCAATTTATCTTTTTATTTTTTCTTGCTTTATTTTGTTTCTATAAACAAAATATGCATTGCTGAGATGACGATGTCTAACCTTCGTAACACACATTGTTTGATAAATACCAAAGAGATGATAATGCTTTGTATAATATTACATTATTACATGTAAGAACTAATGCAAGACAAATATCAAAAATATACTTATACAGAAAAGGGGGCGTGCCAGCGTCCTGAAGGAGATACTCTACAGTGTGGAATGGGGGTTATTTAAGGATGAGAAAATAACGAACCCCACTTGTTTATGTGGTATTGTCTGTAGCATTACTTGAAAATAAAGTGTTTGGCATTGTTCTTGTATAATCGGATGCCCCAGTGGTTCTAAGGTAAAATATGTACATTCTGAAAATTATGTTATTCGTTATTATGTATGCTAAATCACACATTACAGTAATGTTAATGTAATACTGATTTTGATTGCAGACTTGTGAAGTGAAAAGTGGTCAGGATCCATCTAGTGACTACGCCTCATCCTCTGATTTACAGGTAACTTGACTTCTATTTTGCCTGTGCTTTCTAGACATAGATCAATCCCCTTATGTACTCGCAACACCAGTAGTAATAAATAACATCTTCCATTCTTGGAAGTATGCTACTAATTATACATAATTCAATCCTAAGATATATTCACTAATCGATGATGTTTTAACCAACTGCCGCGTGGCTAGGAAGAAAAGAATAATTTACCGTCTGTGTTTATGAACAGTTGCTAGGTTCCAACAGTGTACGTTTTGTATCCGGGAATATGGTGTGGATCAGACCAACTACACTAAAGGAAGTCCTGGAATTGATGGAGGATATCCCGGGAGCCAGACTGGTCATGGGAGCTACCGCTATGAGTGGGTATAATGGCGGCTGTTTAACACTAAATGCTGTCCTTCTACAGACATAGTTTGTAAAAACGTCCATTTGTGTGTTGTGCATTCTGGATCTCAATTTGTGGCCCCTAGCATCACTGACCAGTCTCAGAAAACGAAACAGATGAATGATGCTTTTTCATATTCATTATCTAAAATCATATTTGAAACAATTGTCAATGATGTAAGTATCACGTTTGTATTAAAAGGTTATATTTTATGGATCCTTTGAGGCTAATGAGAATGACATCTGATGTTGATCTGAATTCTGTCTCTAGGTTACGGAATGAAGAAAGGACACCGAAATGAGGGTACGCTAATCTGCTGTTCTCACGTGAAGGAAATGAATATGTTCCTGTTGAATAACCATTTACTGGAGGTCGGTGCGGCAGTCGATCTGGCATCTTTTGAGGGACGTTTAAACGAAATCATCACAGCCGATAATACAGGTAAGTGGTAACATATTTATTGATGATGGAAACATTTGATGTCAATTATTTGATATAAATTATTTTGATATAAAAAATGCTCAATTAAGAGTACTTCAAAATGTTTAAGAATAGAACTTGCTTTTCTGCACAATCCCATTATAAATCAAACTACGGTGCTTAATCATTTTAAATCAGGGTAAGTATGAAAACCAAATATTTCTGTACATTAAATAATATCTTGTATATTAATTTATTTAAGTATTGCTAAACAATATATCGCCCATACATCGTCAGACAACTTGGTTCCGATTAAATATGGTTTGTTAGGAATCATAAACGATATGGAAATTGTAATAACATGTTTAATACAGATACAGGAAAAAGGATATGTTATTTCCTGCGCAGATTATCGACGACTATAAATTATTGAACTTTGATAATATACCAGCCTACAAAAAACGTTACTGTTTCAGGCCTCAGTAACACATGTTTCCATGCACTGAAGGAGAGTTTACGATGGCTGGGCTCAGACCAGATAAAGAACATGTCGGTAAGTGATATTCACACGGAATGAAGTATTGTTCAGAGATAAAAATGGATATCCGGAACTTAAGGACACTACTTACTCTACATGCTTTCTCCGATCTCAGCTTACACCATTACGTAGATGCTGATGGATTATGCTCAATTTTACTTTGTTTGGTATCTTATTGATTGTTTACATCAGCAAGAAGCAGCTTTTCTAATTCAAATGTTTACGTTTGGCAAAAGACTCCGACGTTCACTGGATTTGTAAAAATATTGTACGAAAGGCATTCAGATCTAAACGAGTTCCATTTTGAACAGTGAATCGAGAGATTCTGATGGATACCAAAGGTTGGGTTTCAAAATGACCTAAGAAGCAAATACGATAGCTTGTGTGTGTCTCTTAGAAACCCCCCATTTTGCCCGACACGCAGTAGTGACACCGACACCGGCACGAACTTCGAACTTAGTGGGCTAGCTCAAAACACATAATTTCCGATTCCAATTAAAATTGCTAAACCTGCTCAGGTTTTAGATAAGACTCTATATTTGTTTGCAAACAATGTAATTCCAACTTTGAAAATCATCCCTTAACCCCTTGATACACAATGATATTGTCATTTTTACAGCCAGGAGAGACTATCCATGATAGTTTAATATTCGCACGCATCATTATCGCTTCCAGGAAAAGGTTATAGCTTGTCCAGAAGGCAACCATTACATTAGACTTGGTTATGCTTATGACCTACAAATAGTTCCGCTTCTTCTGGCCAGCTGGCAACTGTAGGAGATTGTCTCGAGCTTTTGGTCAGAATGTTTAGGTATAAAGATATATGTACCGTCAATTATAACAGTCGCCCGTTTGCTAAAGAAATACTTCGGGGAACACTGTTGTGTGCGTTTTATTTTGTAAGATATTCACGTCCAACGAACAACGGAAGAATATTATGCGTAATCGCGTTTTGCTGTGGAATGAAATATTTTCGATAGAGTGGAAACGGACAAGTTAAAGTAAAACTAATTGAATACTGTTTCCATGATATGTCAGTCTTCACTTTCTTATGTTTCTAGCAGATTACATGGGTTATAATGTCTAAAAACAACTTTGGTCTGTTATGCTCTCTATCATTCAACCAGTGGGGTGACATACATCAAAGAATAAAAAAATACTGCTGAAATTGTAAAGCTTTTATCTTTAGGATGGATACGGTTAGGGTAACTAATAAAGCTCTCTATACTCTAAATAATTTTGAATGGATAAAATATGGGAGACATTAACAATGTCATTTTTTCACAGAAGTTTGAACTTTTACTAAAAAAACATATTATCAGCTGTTTTAATATTTTGGTATTGATTTTATAGTTCAAACTTTTCTATTTCGATAAAATGAATATCTATTTTTTTATCAGATTTATGACAATCTGCCTTCTTAGTTCACTTACATAATTAATTGTGCAAGTGCATCATTGGTTAATTTGGGTTAATTGTAAAGCCGAGGGGACCAACTCTAATGGCACAAAGTTACGTATCGGTGAATGGTATATCGGGGTACACAATTTTTTAGGCCGACCTCTATGGGAGATTTATATTGCTTGAAACCCACCTTTGAGTCTCCGTCGTGATCGTAATTGGATTTTAAAATATGTAAATATTTATATAATAAAAGTAAATAATGTCCTTGTGATGGATTTACATAGTAATAATAATAAAAAACACAAACCAGAAAATCACAAGCGCTTTCACATGATTTGAGAGCAAGCTCTTCAGGTGTAATACTCTCGCTCTCTAAGCATGTGAATACACCTGAAAACCTGCTTTCAAAGCATGTGAAAGTGCTTGTGATTTTCTGGTTTGTGTTTTTAATCATTATTAATATATGATATATATATATATACATTTAAATATTTTAATCGTCAATCGATAGTTGAAGTCTGTGAGGAAAGTAACATATTTCGTTGTGCGATTTGTTTTTCATTCACTATTTCTGATATAATCTTAATTTCGTTTAACTAAAAAAGGAACACCGCTACAACGCTCTATTGACTTTTATAAAGTAGCGATGAGCTTATATTTATAGAACAAAATGGTCCCGATATATAGGTCTTTTACATTTTGACAATATATAGCAGAGCAGATATATTTGAGCTATTTCTTTTCGAGAAAATTACCAACTGCGTTTTATATTTACAGACAATTGGTGGCCATCTTGCACTTTGTGACCCACGCTCAGACCTGTACCCTGTACTGATGGCTCTAGGGGCAAAGGCGATGATAGCTACGAAAGGTAGTGATCATTTATATAAAGCAAAAATGAATACATCAACTCCACCATTTTGAAAAAAATAACGTTAGATTTATTTCCTTAAAGTTCGTATAACAAAAAATATAACAAATGCTGAAAAAAGATATATTCTGAATTGAAGATGGACAGTCAGAAATTCCAATCGATGAAGATTTTATTTCTGGACCTTGGAAATCTAGTCTGAAGGGATCGGATGTGATCGTCTCGATACGGATACCAACGCCCACGGTAAGACGGGAATTACAGTTAAAACAGTTTTATAGTTATAATCTATATACAATTGTGTTGAGATGAGTGTTCGTCATTCAGCTCTACCAAAGAGAAAATAAATACAATTATCTTTTTTACAATCAACCAACGACGTTCTGCTATGACTTTACATACCAAGAAGCATATTAAAAAGCTACATATATATCTAAAGACAGATGGATATCTGTTATATACTACGAAACAAGTATTACAAAACTCGAGAAGAATTTTACTGTTGGAGGAAACCTGAGTACCTGGGGAAAACCTACGTAATCAGACAGGTGACCCCCATAACTATTCACGCTCGATCTGGAATCGAGCCACGGTCGCCTAAGTGAAAGGCAAGTGTGTTACCACTGTGCCACCCGATCACATAAGACTACATGCTTCCATCAGACAGATGGATCTACAAGCGATTTATATAATACAATTTTCTTAGAAGCAAAGGAATATTTTAAACAATCAACAGTTATTTAATACAGAAAGAACATATAATTGTTATCCTTCATTCCTAAGCGCTTATTGACTTTGAAACAAACAGTACGTAAATAAAAAAAACTAGAACATGATTTCATCTTATTTGAGGCTCTTAGTAAAAAGTGCGAAATCATTTATACCCGTCTTTTTCTTATGTATTCTTTATAATATTGACATTTCCTACAGAACAACCAAACGTTTTACTATAAGCAAGCCAAGAGGAAAAGCTTTGACTACGCCATCGCCAATGCCTGTTTTACCATTACTCTGGCAGAGGAGACGGTGACATCTGCGCGTCTGTATTTTGGTGGAATAGGACGAACATTTACATCAGCATCAAATACAGCCAATCTTCTTGTTGGGAAGTAAGTATGACGTATAGCCTAACCAGTAACAATATATTCAATGTGAAAGGGAGTAACTCAATCCGAGGGTAAATAAAGAATGATATGACGTTTTATATTCATTGGTTTGGACTCATTTTACGAGCTTAGGTCTTGAAGATGAAATATTGTTTTACAGAAAATTGAACTCTTCAACGTTTGATAAAGTACAGGATATGCTCAACGAGGACATCAAACAAATACAGATGGAGACTGAAAGTAAATACAAACTAAAGTTGGCCCAGGGATTTTTGCGCAAGTTCTGGAATCAAGTAGCGGTAGATATTAAGGAGGTATGTATACTTAAATTTTAGCAATAAACACATTAATGAATAATTGTGGAAACACTTAATGTAATTTATCAATTTCAGTTACTTGATAATTTTAGATGAATTCATATGAATTATGTGATTAATACTTCCCGCGAAAGAATATTTAAAATAACGCAGGTTCCTCGCCATGCCTGTGATAAAGATATGTTGTAACTACAGTCGAACTTTGTATCTAACCTGGACTACAGGGCGGACAGTGTATCAGAAACAATTAAATACACGATAAAGCACAATGGGAAATATATTCAACTTATAACAATTAACGTTACTTAAATTAGAGTTATTATAGGTTAATAGTATGTTAAAGATTAATCAATTGACATCCGCAATATATCACTATACTTTCAGCTATGGATAGGATCTATATGATTCTAAGATATGTAGTTCACGATCAGCAATAATTGGATATATTTTACTGAATAAAATCAGTCGCTCACTATCAGACAATAATCAGCTAAAACACCTATACTATTGTCTATCGCGGTGTGTTTCTATTCACACATTTGTTTAACAAAAACTATTTCCAGACAGATGCGAAAGCTGATACTCGTGACTGGGGTATCAGCACAGGCACACAAGTATGGGAGGCTCCTTCCCCGACTCAGCCAGAACATGACGCGGTAGGCAAGCCCATTCCTATTGTAGGGGGGCGTTCTCTGGTGACAGGAGAGGCGACGTTTGTTGCAGACATGCCACGTCGTCAAGGTATTGTCAGACTTTTTTTTCGTTTATCAAAATGAAATTAAATGCCTTTATTTTCTTCAAATGATATATATATTTCAAATTGACGTTTCTATATTTCTGTAACAAGTTAAAAAATATTCTATGACTTATAAAGTATGGCTGAATATAATGGTTTCCAATAGAAATGATAGTACATCTATCGGAGTGTATCAATGGCGGAAAAACATGTAGTCTGTTTCGTTATTACAGGCGAGATCTGGGTCGAGCTCGTCTGTAGTACCAGAGCACACGCCAGGATTCTGAAGTTAGATGTGACCAAAGCAAGAAAGGTCCCGGGTTTCGTGGATTATATGGACTCAAGTTGGATTCCAGGGAAGAATGAGTGGGGAATCATTGTAAAAGACGATGTCCTATTTGCAACAACAGAGGTTTATAATGAATTCATATGGATTTAGAGTACAATTGTAAATAATTCAAGGCGACGATTACATACACACCAGTAAGATAGGAATTTTAGACGCTAGTGTTAAGGTCACAGTAAGCTTTAAATCAATTTATTTTATTTAATGACATTGTGGAATTTAATTCCGTTTTTAATCGTTATTCATTTATTCGAAACAAGCATACCTTATAATTGTTTGTATTTTGAGTTTTGAAAATTCTTGGATTTGCAACCTATTGCGTAGAGAATGTTAAACACTACTATTCCACAGAAGTGGATATCACCAGTCAGTATGTTAAACACTACTATTCCACTGAAGTGGATGTCACCAGTCAGTACGGTAAACACTAGAATTTCACAGAAGTAGATTTCATCAGTCAATATGTTAAACACTAGAATTCCACAGAAGTAGATATCACCAGTCAGTATGGTAAACTTTAGAATTCCTCAGATGTTAATGCCATTAGCTATTTTGAAAATTTGCAATGGGCAATTGCTCTAACAATAAATTGAATACGGCAAAGGTATAGCAATCGTTATGCCGTACGGACAAATAAAAAATAAGACTTTTTATATATGCAAATGACCATAACTCGTGCAAAAATTGGAATATTGACACAGAATTTAAAAAGACCGGAATACTTAAGTTCGACTGACAATATGTACATACATGTTTAATCGAAAAACATCAAATCTCACCAAAGAAAGATGTTCATTTTCTGAGCCCACAAATCTACATTATTGTAAAGATGCATTGTCAGTGTGTCCATGTGTGTTTCTTTAACATAAGGTACAATTCTATGGACAACCGGTTGGTGCAGTTCTGGCAGAAACAGAAGAGGCAGCTAAAAAGGCAGCAGCGCTAGTGGCCATAGATTATGAAGACCTTCCTGCTATTTTGACACTAAAGGTAATAGTAAGATGTTATCACATGAATTCAGAGAAGTAAGTTGACATTCATTCGGCCTTATAATAGCTCAGATCAAGTCATTGCTTTCAGATCAATCACTATCCGTTTTATGTAACACAGCACAGTCATAAGTAACAACTTGACATCTGGCCCAATAATCAACTGTTGAATTTCTGCAATTTATAAAGAAACAGTTCATCGCTAAAGACAAACATGTTATCAATTACTGTAGTATTTTATAAGAACAACTATTGACGTGTTCTGATAGTTCAGAAGAATATGCCTACCGATTTTTCTGATCGGTTTGGGTTTTGACATCATATTTTATTCACAGGATGCCATCAGCAAAGAATCATTTATACCATATGAAAACAAACCATTGCAAGTCGGGGATCCTGATACGGAGTTTGAAAACTGTGACATTGTTCGGGAGGGCGTAATCCAGACAGCTTATCAGGAACATATGTACATGGAGCCTAACGCATCGCTCGTTATACCACAGGAAGATGATGAATTAGAGGTCTTCATTACAACGCAAACACAGCAATTTTGTCAGGTAAGAACGCCGTTATGGGAGGAATTGTATGTATGTCACAAAAAGCTTGTAAAAATGGCTTTCACACATGTTTGAGACTTCGATGTTTACTCAGTGTATATGTTTAGCTACCACTGATTTAGTCCATTTATTGGAGATTGTTTAATTCTGGTGTACGTGAAGGTTTATATATTGTATAATGTTTATTTCTGGTTTGCAATGAGGTTTATATATTGTATAATGAAAGGTATAATATCCTTCTTCTTGTGTTTAAACTGGAGAATGTTGATATGTTTGTTATTATATAGATTCAATATTTAATAAATTTATGTTAGAACGCAGTGAGCGAGCTGTTGAACATCCCGGCAAATCGCGTTACAGTCAGAACAAAACGGATTGGTGAGTACAAATTCAATCACACAATAGTAAGATAAACACATAATAGAGAGTTCAGGAACAACATAAAGTTCATAAAACAGTAAGGAAATTTCAATTATTGACCTTTGATTAGGTCAGTACGGTGTTATATCAACATGGTTGAATCCAATATTAACCGAGATCACAGCAAGATAAAATTTATTTGCAAATGGGTAGAGTTGCATAATATTTATCATGATAACGTGAACATATTTCAATAAATGTAAAATTGAGGAACATTTTATCATATGTAATATTAATGCGTAATCGAGCGCTTAGGGACAACACAGAGTTCATATAATAGTGAGATAATAACATAACTGAATGTTAAGGGACACCAAATTCATTTCACCGTTTGTTGTTATCGTAAGGGCTTGGTTTTCTTCTGTGATTTTGCGGTATTGTTTTTTTTTCATCTATCTACACATTCAACGAATTATATAACCCGCGTTAGCTAGGTAACGGTGACCTGTGAACATGACTGCAAAGGATATGCTCATTTAGCGACCTGATTAAGTGTATATGTTGTTCCCTTAGAATCCTTCACAACAGAGCGCTTTAGGTGTGGACTTTATACAGTACTTATATATATGCCCCTTCTTTGATTTTTAATTGACTAAAGTATCTATATCGCTGTCGCAGGATACTTCTAGCGTGTATATTTATATACAATGCATATGCTATCTGTACGTTTTTCTTCAAATGTGTCGATTTGTTTCATTTAAGCATAAATGGATGATTTTGACTAAAATGCAATTTAAATGAATGAGTTCTAATAGAAAGGAGTAATGAAAAATATCCTGCCCGTACCTGGCTTCGAACTAGCGACCTTTCGCTCTCTAGGCAAACATCTTACCAATAGGCTAAAATTCCAAATAGTCTGAGCTCGTAAAGAGACCTTATACTCTCTACTTTTACAGAGTAAGTCCAAAATGATTGGAATTAGTTGTGAACATAAATATGCAAATTTTGTAGAAAAAACACAAGAAAATCATTTACCGCAACAATATTTAAACATAAAGAATAAAGCGAAGTATCTGTTCGACAAGCTTATGATACATATATACTCGCAGGTGGCGGTTTCGGCGGAAAGGAGTGCCGAACCATGTATGTGTGTGGTCCGCCGGCCGTGGCAGCCTACAGGTATAGTGCAATGCCCTAGACTCAGTTAATAGAGTATAATAATTTATACCATCAATAAATAAAATATTGATTATAATGATCAATACCATCCATTGATAAGCTATTGATAATAATAATCAATAACATATATTGATAAGATATTGATCTAATAAAAGAAACTTTGGACAAACTGTTGGTCTATATTCCAGGAATGATAGGTATTAAAATACATCAATTTTAAGATCAATATAGGAAAACTTTAAGATTTGTGTGTTGTTATATCAGTTATTTTCGCCCTCTTATATTTTATACTGATTTTGCTTCCGCCCTCGTATATTTGATAATGGTTTTGTGTTCACCTTCGTATATTTGATACTGGTTATGTTTTTGCTCTTGCATGTTTTATACTGGTTTTGACTGCCCTCGTTTATTTGATACTGGTTATATTTTCGTCGTATAACGTTTACCAAATAACGGTTTTGATATACGCTGTAACATATGGGAGAGGTTATCCTGTTATCAAACAATTTGATATCAAAAATGTATTTTATTTGTTATGCAATAAGATAGGACACTGTATTTTGAATTAGGGACTTAAGATTATCCGTACATGTATATCAATATCTACGTTTATGTAACAACTGTAATGCATGTCATAAACTGTTCAACAGGACAGGGAGACCAGCTCGCTGTGTATTCGATAGATCCAAAGATATCATGATAACGGGAAAACGTCACCCATTCCTCGCAGAATACAAAGTAAGTAAAATGACTTAAATTGCCATGGTTACGAACAACCTGCCATTCCTTGCAGATTTCTTGTTAGTCATAAACTATAGGATGTAACTCGAAGACGTTTATGGAATAGAAATAAGTGAAATGTAGTTATAATTTGAATTATTGTAATACTTATAATTCAGTCCTGGTAATTGTTTTTACATACATTGTATATATCAAGTATTAAATGTCAACTTTAATTGACGGTTAAGGTGATAGTGCTAAGGTAGATAGAAAAATATATGTGTCATAAGTTATATATTGAATTAGAATTATCAACCCTTTTGGAAATATTGCAATTTATAGGCTGGATTCAAGAACAATGGTAAATTGAATGCGATCAAGATGAAGATTTTCGTTGATGCTGGCTACTCTGTCGATGTTACACCATGGGTAAATTATCTTCTTCCTTGATTGTAAAGTATTGATCACGATAAAAATGACAGGTACTCTGTTATATTTCATTATGCATGTACCCCTTAGAAAACGTTAAGAATGTCAAGTCTTATTATGAGGAACATTAACTTTTCGATTTCCAACATTCTAAAGCCTTGTTTAAGTACCTGGATTTTGATAATCTGCTTTCTAAGTGGACATGTTTATGATGATTGACATGAATAAAAAAAAAAGACATATAGTGATTCAAACGATTCAAAACTCGCCATCGCCATTTGATTAAATTCCTTTCAAACTAGGGATAACACTTTTTCTCTGTCGATGGATATAATGTAATATCCAGGAGGTTCCAATGCGGTCGATATAATATAATTCATGAACTGTTTTTGTATGAATTGAAGATTATGAACAAGATCATGCTCCACGTGGACGGAAGTTACAAAATACCAAACTACAGAGTAGAAGGATATATCTGCCGGACCAATACTCCGTCCAACACAGCCTTCCGAGGATTCGGGGCACCAGAGGGGGCCTTCATCATTGAATCACTCATAGCAGATTTTGAGACAACTCTTACGGTACCTCGTGAACAGGTAACGGGGTCTGAATATAAAACTCTCCATTAAATATAGTTTTCTTTAAATTGATTTTCATCCCCCGATTGATTATAATGAAATTATGAAACCTGTACCCGATTTCCGTTAACTAATATAAGTGGGATGTAAAATATTTAAATAAGGTGACTGTTTACAAGTGCAGTTCCTCCTTTTCAACAAATGTATGAAAACGAACAGTGTAAGGTATGCACCAACAACACAAATAATTATAATTCCAAATGGTTGTAATATATGTCACAAAGACATGCTTCATTAGTTAAACTGTTTTAATTTCTTACTTATGGTAATAATCGTTTTGTCCTAAAGATCCGATCGACTAATTTATACAAGGAAGGAGACTCTACACATTACAACTCTATCCTGACGGACTGTAATATAGAAAAATGCTGGAACGAATGCATGGTTCAGAGCAACTTCGCTCAGAAGAAGGAGGACATCAAACAGTTTAACAAGTAATACTTTAGAAAAGAATTATACATATCAACTTGATTCGACTTATACAAATTACACTGTGCAAAGACGAATCGTGAATATTTTCATATGCGTTTTTTTCTCTCCATTTTCTTTGTCTCTCTTTTTTGTTTGTTGTTTGTTTTTTTTGCTATTAAGGTAAATACGTTCGTTTCAATGCTCATTTTTCTGAAATTGTTTCTCTTTTCTCCTGCCTACGTAGTTTAGGTATAAACAACTATACCAGAATGTGTTAATAATATTACCTGAGCCCGATTGAGGGCGGTTATTTTTTCTGATGTCATCACTAAATCCCAACACATTACCAAAATATTGATGTGAGAAACTAACCTAAATAATGAGTATCAATATTTTTCCTGTCTGGTTCAATAACGATTAAGTATATTAACTTGGCTCATGGTATCTTTGAAGTCAATGTCAGAAAATACTTTCTGCTACCTTGGCGAAAGTCGCTTGTAATAAACTAATCAACAGAGGATCTTCTGAATGTTTGAATAAAGGTGTGGAATAAATGAGGGAAACATATTAATGGTTCACGATAATTTGTCTTCATAACCAAACATGTTGACAGTATCGAATAGTAGGGTCATAAGCTATTATAGACGAGTACAACACATCTTTCATCAGTTTGTTATACATTATCATATCATAATATGTATCTAAGTTATATCAATTTTCAATATATAATTCATTAAAATTACTTGTAATTGAATACCTAAGTGTTCACTTGCATTGCAGTTTACATGAATTGAGAAAGAGAGGAGTAGCCATCATGCCATCCAAATGCTCAGTGTCATACCCGTCTAAAGCTGAAAATCAGGTACATAAACATTAAATGGTGCCATAGAAATGTTCAGTGTTATACTCAAATCGAGCTGAAAATCAGGTAAACATTTAATGGTGTCATAAAAATGTTCATTGTCATACATTAATCGAGCTGAAAATCAGGTACGCAAAGTCTTAGTGGTGCAATCCAAATGTGTATATTTTTCTTAAAAGTATTACATGATGACAGACATAGTCCACACGTTTTTGAAGATATATAGTAATAACCGTGTAGGTTATGATTTATGTTATGATGAAGCCATACCATCATCATTGGAACCGTCTCTTTAATCCAATATTGCTGATTTATAAAGTTAGCTTAATATAACTTCTGCATTAGACAACATTGTATGATTGATTACTAGGGATGTGCCCTTGTGAACGTGTACCTGGATGGATCAGTACTGATATCACACGGTGGAATAGAGATGGGACAGGGACTACATACTAAGATGATACAAGTATGTGTATTATATGTTAAACAAATATTATTTCTACTACATACTGTTTGATTAGATAAAACCCTTATCATCAATCGTGTTATGTCACTTGGGATAAAACACCTAGCGGGGCTGTGATCAGATGTAGTTCCCTGTCGTTGTTTGAATTGTGACGTAAAGATTCATGAGGTTATATACATTATTCTATTAAAAAAAAGAAAAAAGAAAAAAGAAAATCGTGCAATTCTACAACCCTGTGTAAATATATTAGGTAATAAATAGAATATATATTAATTTTATCTTATATCTGATCTATAAAACACTTCACGGATGTCCAGAAATAAATCTGTGATTTCTTGTTGGAAAAAAACAAGGTGATCATAATTATGTTGCGCATGAAACAAATCTCGAGGTAGCCATTCCTTGAAATTGATCAACTTTGAACTTGATTGTCGCTTATAAAAATATGATTATATTGTAAAACGATAAAACGATGTATTTAGATTAATGAAATAAAGGGGACTGTTTTAATATTGTCATTTGAATTGCCTTAAAACATAATCATGGTTAGCCTTAAATCATTTAATCACAACTTCTTTTGAAGTAAACATAATTTGATGCATGATACTTTTAGGTGGCTTCAAGAGCTCTCGACATTCCTATGGATAACGTGCACATCAATGATACTGGAACAAATATCACTCCTAATCCTGTACCGTCAGCGGCAAGCACTAGCACCGACCTTTACGGGGAGGCCGTGCTGGTAAGTCAGTCTCTGTTTGTGGTCTTTAAACCCCAAGCAATAAGTTTGATGATACCATACTGGTAAGTAGCTTTCTATTTGTGATATGTTTTACCCTTATGATAGGAAGTATATGCAGAAAGAAAGCTTTATGACATGTTGTTAATGATATACATCACTTCATTTCTAGTCAAATCTTAAATACATATGAGCCTTCATTCTAACACACTCTACTTATATTTGAATTATTATTAACAGAATGCATGCAGAACACTCAAGGAAAGACTGGCACCACTCCAAGAGAAGAACCCGCAAATATCCTGGCCAAATCTGGTATGAGCTACAGTGTACATTAACTATCATCATTATATTTTCATGGCCGAATACAATATACCTACGTAAAATAACATAATTTTCTATTCTATATGATAACAGAGCTCCAAACTTCTATCTCCTAGGTTCAGAAAGCTTTTCATGAACGAGTCAGTCTGTCAGCTACCGGCTTTAGTAGGTAAGCTTTCATTCCAAATAATCTGTCTACTACGAGTGTCCTTAAGAAATCATACATTGTAAATAATATATTAGATACCGGCGTCGGTAAATTATTATACATTGTGAATAACCAGCAGAAGAACACCGACGTGATAAAAACGTAGTACTAAATCAAATACGAGGAGGCAACGGCTTTATCCATACAAAAGGACAGATAACAGTGATATCTTAACTAAATCTTATGAAACAATGATTTTATTTGATCAAACTACTAATAGTGATACTAACATTTTTGTTATGGTAATCTATGATGTACATACAATACAACCAATTCAACACTTACAAGGTGCGTGTGTATTATATTGATAGAGTTGGAACCAATCATCGGGATTTTGAGAAAGGGGAGGGCGACCCTTATAACTACTATACATTTGGTGCGTGCTGCTCCGTCGTGGAGATAGACTGTTTGACAGGAGAACACCAGGCAAGCTGATTATATTATAATCAATTAAAATAATCAATAATTACATATATTGAACTATTGAGAAAATCTTCAAAACATATACTGGTTATTGAGATATCTAATATCTGTTTGTTATGCATTCAGGTGCTAAGTACTGATATTGTTATGGATGTCGGCAAAAGTCTCAACCCTGGTATAGACATAGGGCAGATAGAGGGCGCCTTCGTACAGGTATTTTAGAAGTTCTAAATAGTATTCCATTCTGATAATAGACATTACAAGATTACTTTTGCACACCATTTAACACAATAATGTCGTATACTGTCGTGTTTATGACGTGTTATTATCGTGATTAGAAAAGAATACCTACATTAATATATCTATACGAAGCAATTTTTTCATAATACTTCTTATCATTTTAATCAGTTTTCTTCATACAGATTATTATTTTTTATTGCTTGATTGGTGAATATAGCATCATCGCGCTTAAGGCCAATTATTTAATTGCCATGTATTATCTTATAATAGGATAAGCATGTTTTATCTGTGTATTATTAAGGGTGTGTTAACTGGGTACCTGGTGGAAAACATAATTTTAGTCTCCTTTCCTTCTGTCTATCGGTCTATTGTATTATTGCGGTAGGGATACGGGTGGCTAACGTCAGAAGAAATAGTAGTGAAAGCAGATGGCCGGTACAACATTTCCGGACCAGTTGATTATAAGATTCCAAACGTCAAGGATATCCCAAGAGAGATTAAAGTGGCACTCTTAAAAGATTGTCCCAACGAGAGAGCAGTGTATTCTTCTAAAGTAAGTCTTGAACATTTTTCTTCACATCACTACACCAATGGGAATTGGTTTTGGTAAGGTTATATATACAATACCAGTGTAGATCAAATGAAATATATTGAATTAAAATACTGAATGACAACTTTTCCTTAATATATATTGATTTATGCACATGAAGGCAACCTTAAAAAAATCTATATTGTTTACTATCTGCTTTATTTGTTATGTCACAACTTCTGACATTTGTTTTACACAGGGAATCGGAGAGCCACCATTACTCCTTTCTATATCTGTGTATCTGGCCCTGAGAGACGCCATTAACACTGCTAGGAAAGACACTGGTCTGTCTCCAGTATCCGGACTGGACATCCCACTTACTGCTGAAGCCATACGGTCTGCGTGCCCATGAATTTTAACATGAGATATGTTGCTATGGCATAGACTTGATTTGTCTACCGGTATATCAAGAGGAATCAACATGTAATGGAAACGTTGAAAGTACTTTAGATGCACGAAGTCGCAAAACACATTAATGTCCTAGTAAAAATGTGCTTGGTATGAAATATCCATCAGCTGATAATTACATTACTGGAACAAGTTTGTTACTCAAACATCCATCATACAAAAGGATCAATTATAGAGAATTCCATGTCAAGGTACACAGGATGATAAGGGCAGGGCTGGTGAAGATGAGGCTTATTGCATAATGAATATTTTAAAGGTTTCTTAATCATATATAATTAATAAAATGTGACTTAGAAAGTCCTCGTTTACACATTGCAATGAAGTCTCTAGTTATTCCCAATTTCGTCGACAAAATGTTCATTAGATGATATTTGCACAAATTTTGCATTGTCTGTCGTATGCTCAGTTTCCTCACCAAAGCTTTCTTGAAAAAAACAGATTGGCATCGGTTTATTGTAGGACTGTGATCAGCTTAATTTTAAAGGTTATACATGCTTTCATTTTGTCGGAATTATCGATTAAAATGATTTCTTCATTTATTCATTGATCTAATACATGAATGGGAACACACGCTTTCCGGATTAATTGTTTATATCTTATTAGTATAACTGATATACGCATGAACAGCACCAGCAATACAAATTTAGGGTCAAAGCGACATCACCCGCCATATAAATCTGACAAATCGACAACACCTGCCTTTCAAATGTAGGTCAAATCGACGACATCCGATTTACAAATCTAGGACAAACTGACAACATCCGTCTAACAAATCTAGCTCAAATCGATATCAACCGCCTGATAAATCTAGCTAAAATAACAAGCATCCGCCTTACAAATATTTGTCTAATCTACAACACTCGCCATCTTACTAGATTGAATCGACAGAACGACGATAACACACACCATAGAAATTTGACAAATCGACAACACATGTCTTACAAATTAGGTCTTACCGATAACACTCGCCATACTAGGTCAAATCGACAACGCCAGCCAAACTCATCTGGGTCAACTCGACATCCGCCTTACAAGGATAGGTCAAATCGACAGTGACCATACAAAGGTAGGTCAAATTTACAACTGCCGCCTTTCAAATCTAGGTCGAATCGACAATGCCACATTGAGAGATGCTGTAGTTATAATAGAACCAGTAGGCTTATCAACAAGTATAAAACACGTCATACCGCATCAGTAAATACAATTTTTCAAAATGAAAACGAATTGTGGATCATAACATTTTCTCATTGTCCTCATCAATCTACATTCCTCTCGAACATGTGTCCGTTAATTTCTCTGTCAGTACTCAACATCAGTCTCAGACATTGTTAAATGGGAACAAGTTCTTGAACAACAGCTACCCTTTGTGTTCGAGATGTATGTATATGGTCAGTATGTTTGTTTTGGGAGGCTGCGGTATGTTCGTGATTGTCTCCGTGTGAATGTTGATGTTGCAGGTGTAAATACCTTATACATCTGTCAGCAGAAGCACTGTCGGCAGTCTTCATGTAAAATTTAGATCTCGCGTGACTTCATCACTTCATCATAGCTTAAGGTTTTTCTTCATGTCACCCTGAAATGTTTCAAACCTTTATGATAATATAGCAATATTGAAATGGAGAATGTGTTATTTCACATTTAGTAATGGAACAGTCATATTTTATTTTTTTGAATTGTTAGAATTCATGGACAATTATTTCTGAATAAAAACATTTTAAAATAAGTTATATAGATTATATAAGATGGCATATACCATCTTCTTCTTTTTTTGCGAAGGTATCAAATATCTTTCAATGAGAATTATAGGACCTTTCCGATTTCTAACGTTGAATCATTTACGTTAATGGCATTCATTAAAAGTTACAAAAGAGCAATGTATTGATTGACACAAACAGTTTATATTACCCAAAATATACGACAACACGAGTATTTCTCTTTTAAGTGACTATATCAAATGACTTATAATTCCCACAGAAAATTGATCCAACAAGCCAAAATATCAACACGCGTTAGCTAAAGAGATCACGAGATTGCTGCATAGATTTTTGAAATAGTTTAAGAAAAAGAAGACATGGTGTTTCTAAAGATCCTAATCCTGATAATATCACTTTCTAAAGATAAGAGACGGCGAATGACAATCGGGTATAGTTCATATTCTTTACCTTGTATATAACGTTCCTAATCTTGATAATGTCACTTTCTCAAAACGAGAGTCGCCGAAAGACAATCTGAAATAGTTGATATATGCTTTACCTGGTATCTAAAGCAAGTGAAGATCATGTCGAATTCCCAAATTTAATCTACGTTTATTGAGATACTAGTAATTGGAAAGATCGATTTTCGGGGATGATATAGATCTAGAGGAGGGACGATGTCTTTTTGAAAGACAACAATTGTAAGGAAAAGGAAATAACTAGAATAACTGTGTTATATGATTGCTGGTGAAACTCTTGCGTAATAGAAATAATCTGCGAATTTTTTTCTTCCGACCTACCATATTTTTGATTGAATCGGATGTTTTACTGTTTGCATTGAAAACGTTACGTCACAAGATTTTAATTATTAACTTATTGGCCCTTGCATACAATTGCAACCTGAGCGCGGGCGTGGCCGAAACGATATAATTATGTTACCATATGTTTAATTGGGCATATTTCTGCTAAAAGTAACAGAGTAAAGTCACCAACATGTAAGACAAAACTACGTGCGTGATACTGTGTGGCAGTTGGGTTTTAATATATGTTAGACAGAAAACCCCTCCGTGTGTTTCCACAGATTATTGCAGAGAAAATGTGATTAAATGGGACAAAGGTATTAGCTAGTGTTAACGTTATATAAACGTTTGTGATTTATGGTCCTCATTGGTATTTGACAATTTTCACATGGGACGAGGTAATAGACTGGAAAAATAAATACTCAACTAGAAAATTTAAGTTGTGAACTTACGGAGTAAGAATCGTCTGTAGTAGAGCTATGGCTATTAAGTACATTTATATGTGCATGCAATTAAATTTATATATAATTTATATTTATATATATTTTATAATTCATGGAGTACGGAACTATACAATGAAACCAGTCTTTACGACAGACGGGTTTTTTTTCAATACAAAATAAAATTTAAGATTTGTAAGCAAGCTCTTTGCGTTCTCTAGCCTAAACAGGGTTGGAGGTCCTATATTTTGATTAGACATATTTTGCACCGGGAAGTCTGGAACTATATTCAACATTGGGCAAAACAATAGTCCTCCTCGGTTTAGGATAACAAATCAACGGTGATGTACACATCCATATAAATCCGGGTTGCATAGAACACCCATCATCAATTTGAGCTGAGGCACACGCCGGAACATATAATGGCTATAGTCGGCTCTCGATTATCAAAGCATAGAAAGGGGAACTTTTTCTGAAATTAATACGAAACAATTGACTCCCTAAGACGTGAACTATTATTTATACTGAAGGCTTGAAGTAACTGTCAGTCACAGACAGGACAGAAAGGGCGATAGGACATATTGTTTGTGCCTTCTTAGTACACCATCAAAGGAAAGAGGACAAGAATTTTTCGTCTTTTACTTTTTCTTTTGTCAATAACCATCAATGGGATATCACAATTTACACTAAAAATAAATGTGGTCGATTGGAATAGAGCAACAAAACACTACAAGGTTAAACTGTTTCTTAACACTTTAAGATAAATGAGTTAAGTCAAGGTACAAAAATGCAAATATTTACACTGTAAGATATTATATATACGTTATAAACATTTGACCATGGAAAACACAATGAATATAGTATGAAAACATCGTTTCACGTGCTCGTTTTCAACACATTACATCAGTTAAATATTAATACGCCTAAAAAATAATTCCCTTTTCATTCCGTAAATTGTCTTTTCTTCGTCATCTATCGACATAAAATAATTCTAATTTAACACTAATCAGTAAATTTATTCCTGTTATGTTTAAAATAAATATTTCCAATATTAGTTTAATCATTTTCAGTTGGGGTTTGATGATAGATATATTAGTAAACGAATAATGTGTATTAAGGTTTATCGTTATATCATGTTTTGATACGAGAAAGTAGGGAAGAATTTGCTTAATCTGCACATTTTGCATTTAAAGGGTTATTCATAGAACGAACTTTATCTTTAATAAGATATTTCAAATATACTGTGACTTGTTGGTTCAAGACGTTTGGAGGCTGTTATGAACACAAACATGAAAAGGAGATGACAAAAGCAGTAACAAATTAGCCTTGAAAAAAAACCTTGAAAAAGGTACCACGTTAACGTATGAGTATGTTAGCAATTTTGTACTTCGCGCAATAAATACTTTTTAAAATACTTGTTTGAGAGAATCAATTACTCGCACGATATGTTTAAAAAATAATCATAACTTCACCATTCGAATACAGGAATAAAACAGCTGGCAGCCTTAATGAACAAGGAATGAAATCCTCAAACCATACAGAATACTGACGACAAATGCATATTCAAAGATCTTGCTGACTCTACAACTCGAGGTAAAACAATTTTGAAAATTAAAGGATAAAACAAAACTCATATTCAGAAAAGTTAATGTCTCGCCTACAAGCATGGGCTAGACTTTGGGTACAAATTTAGATCTGTGGTTTATCTTTATTATGTTTGATGTTTATATTCGTTTCGTTTCATATTGTTTTTCTTTCTCGATAGTAAAAACAGAGGACTGGGATAATTGGTAAACTGTTGTACAAAATGATATGTTTCACCAGATGCTTATCATGACATGCAATACTATACATAAGGAAGTTTAATGTTGCTATAGATTGAGTGACGATTCATCAGTAGTCATACCGCAGTCTATCGTCAATGCCAATGTTATAATCGTATGATACGAGTTGGTTTCCACCAGAGTAAAGTCTTCATTAGTTCGTCCCGAATGTGTTGTGCGACAGTGCTTGTCAACAGTCAATGTAGTCTACACCTGGTGAAGCTTAAATTCTGGCCGTACACCACACTTGCCATTGTCGGCACATTTTACTCTTCTATTTTTTGTATTTAGTCGTCCTTTACAACATCATAACATTAAGTTGGCAAATGAGTATTTTGAATGTGGATATTTTTTTTCTATCAACAATGAAAAATATACTAAACGCCGTGTTGAAGTTTCATTGTGATTAATTTCATTGATTTTCCTTTTCTCAGAAGGAACATTCTATACTCCAATCATGTAACAAGCTTGAAACATTCTTATTACCATTCTTAGTCATTTGAGTCCAGATTCATATTGGGATATAGTTTGCTGAAGAATTTTTAAAAAAGTCCAGACATTCATCTTCAACATGCGCTCCTAAAAAATCGTATCTCCAATCAACGTATGTGATTCTTTCACTGTATACACTCTCCAGGCATTAGGTATTATATGATGAAATATTTCTCTTACAAGTCTATACATTGTAACAGTTTGGTAAAACATGCGTAAGTGCCCATAGAACATACAACATAGACGAAATCATGAGAAAGATTGAATTTCTGATCGACAAATTATTTGTTGAAATTGGCGACCAGATCATCCGAGACACTTTTGATATACCCCTGAGAGAGAACTGTGACATCCGAAAATAAGTGATAAAGAACACAACGGCAACAGAAATAAACAATTATTGTGCATATATACCGTGTCACATTAGTTATTGGAACATGTAAAAAGACGACACCTGTTTTGTTACAACTTATTTAGAATTATCCTGATTTGAGTAACTTTGAATGAAGGTAAACCTATTGCAGAACCGGTTCTTCATAAACCCGAGAACATACATAAACCGGTGTGCAGTGCAATGCAAGTACGTCACTCTAACTGTGACCTCAAGGTCAAAGGTCAAATAAGTGCGAATTCATCATTGTTCGAGCCTAAATGCCATAGGTCAACTTAGTGGGGAAAATCAATACCTAGTAATGGAGAAGGGGATACATGTTTTTGTTTACAAAAGTAGTCGTCAGTTTAGTACTCATAGAAGTAACTATTTATCAAATGTAGGAATTTTACCTGTTTGTGGGACTGTACACAATCTGTACAAAGCTGATATGTTAAGAAACAGGTAACAATCTTTCAATTTGACACCTGTATATTGACGATGTGTTAAAATTCAATAACAAAACTTTATTGAGCATATCGAACGATCGAACGGATGTACCCTGTAAAACCTGACATCATGGGCACTTCATACGGTTTTATAACATCAGCAGCTTCTTTTTCTTTGTCTTTTAGGTGCCTACTGGTAACGAAACCAACTAGGTTGGTTACTACTAGTTGTAAGTTCCGTTTGATTATTTCAATATCCTGATGATTAATTTTCTATTTCTGGATATCAACATCCCTGTATCTCTTTGTTCTGAGATATTAAAAACACAATGTTTTGTGATGATAAGGTGGATGAAAAATGGCATGGTCAGAATCAGCATCTCATTTGGGATTTTTTCCCTTATGCGCTGGAAAGTCAGACGTGCTTGGCGCTTGTCGGTATACCATTTAGTTCCATTGCAAAAAATGTCTAATTTGAGGTTGTGATCTTGATTGTTATCAAGGGTGTTGTTGATGAATTATAAGACGCTTGCTATTCCGGAGCATCTGCGCCCAATTGTTCAAAACATGATTTGCTTAGTCAGTTAAAAATCGCATTTCCCATTTACTTTATATCCATTTGTATGTTTTTCCTTGAAACATGCACATAGGAAGAGACCTATGGATGCTAAAGCTCCATAACCTTTAAAGAAGTTAGATTTATCAGGAGTTAGTATTTTATCAGGATTTTGAATTTGCTGTTAAATTGTGATTATCCTTATACTCTTTTGAACGACTGGGTCTTTCTGTCCGAGATGTTTTTCCATATGTCTATACACATTAACGTTTTTGTTTATATTTTGCCCTCATCGGGTATATTTTGAAGTATTATTTCGTTATTATGTCGGTATTCGTTGCTTAAGTTATTCTAGTGATAATAATACGCAACATGGTGACACAGTTAATAAAAATATCAATAACTTTAAAGCCTGTTTTTAATTTGAATTTCTACCCCAATGAGAGACCAGTGTCACAAGTTGTCACAACAAACATTGGAATAGACAGTGATAAACAACTGTATATTTGTATTGATTGTTGTAGAAGGAGCGAGGAAATGGAACGACTTAAAAGGATTGCACATTGGCGGTCACGTAATTGCGTATTAGCGGTTGCATCGCTGCTCAAGTAAACGCATTACAAACAAGAGGCCAAGGGCCTCGTAGCTCTCTGGACGTACTATATATTCTTTGTATTTTCAACTTTTTCAATGAATTTTCTTGATTTTGTGTATTGATCGTTTCAAATGAAATCTTGTACTCTTATAGAGAATTGTTTCCTGTTTCATCTCATAATATTTTCACCGTTTTCCGATGTATATGACTGGAGAAATCATATACATTTATAAGTCATCAAAGGTCACAGGTCAAATTGGTCATCAATATAGTATCAATGCAACATGCTTCAGCTTGCATATTATCACTACATAATACAAATCATCAATACATATGCATATGACTATAATCAATTAGAAACCTATATTCTCTCCGATTTCTGATATCTACCATATTTACACATGGTATATTTTATACCCAAAACACATTTGTCAACAGTTATTAGTGATTTAAAGCTATACACTGGGTAACAGGACATATTTCATTACTAAGTAATAGCTCTGGAGATAGGGCTCCATTCCCATGCTTTCAAGAAATTAAGTTAATATTATGAGAGAAGATAAACAATTGGAACTACTAAGAATACATAGTAATGTTTCATATCAGTGTTTGCCAGGGACGTATACGTATACTTCGCGGGACACCCTATACACTGTAGCAGACGACATAATGTGTATAAAGTAACACGCATAGCAGCAAATTTTGCAGCGGCACAGGGATACGTGTGTTGCAGCACATTACTATATACACATTACAGTTGGTTGATATAGGAACTTTGCCTTATAACTCCTCAGAATAACGTTCGGCATGTCCCTGTGACACCGAGTATGTCCAAAATGACACCGTAAATTGACGATTACTCGAAAATGAAAACATTTAACAACTCAAATTTCTTGTCAAATCTAGTTCGTGTCGACCCCAATCATGTGTCTTGAAATCCATTCTGACAGTCCCACTGTTTCTGATATCCTCTGTCCACAAAATTTTAATAATTCTACTTCCGGCAAAAACATGAGAATGACTGCGTAAGCTCTCCTGGACTACGTCCAGAGAGCTAAAAACTCAGCCTTTGTTGAAATGCTTTAGTGCAACAACAACAAAAATATAGGTCTCTGGTGTAATGTATATGCGTATACCGTGATAATCGGTGTCACTGTCGAGCTACGCTGCGCAAGGAAGTAACCTGCTCCAGGTTCGTGTGTAATTATATTCTGATTTATTTTATCATATTTATTTGTATGTACATGTATCATTTAGGGTCAAATAAGTAATAATGACGGTATAATCCAATATAGGTACTGGATCCTAACAAAAGATTGTTCGTTGCATGCGTATGACTAGAAATAGATAATCGCAGGTAGTAATGACGACAGTTTATACCCACTTTACTTGTGTAACTGTTCCATGTGCTATGTCTATATGTGATCGTATGTAATTGATACGTGTCTTGATAAAGGGGCAGATTGCCTCGAAAATTCGACAATTTCCTTGTGTGTACTATCGTTATTACTACTCGACAATTATATATATTATTTATATATATGTATATATTTTCACTAATATATACTTCATAGGAACAAGATGGACTTTCTAAGACTTGATCCCGAGGAAAGAGAAAAAGCATTAAACACTTTGCGGGCCAAAAAACATCCTATTTACGATGGCTGTATGCTTCCGAAATTTCCTTCACTATTGGCTAACACTGAAAAACACATGGAGGCAATTAGGAATTATGACTCAAAGGAAACGGATGTACTACTCTGTTCATTTCCCAAAGCAGGTAAGATTGTCGTCAGGAGTAAGAGATAATAAAAGACAACTCAGGTGTCGATTTTGTCGGAAACACGACTTTCTATCCGACTTTAACAAAACATCTTGTCTATAATTACTAACAAATGTACAAAATGTTCAAGATGAACAAAATATTGAATTGGATGAATTATCGGATTATCTCCACTTATATATTAAGCAAATATTGTATGTATCCTCTTTGCCATCCCTAACGTCCCTTCTTCCACATTTTAGGACCCCACTTTACGGACAGATGTAGTATTAACTGATTATATAATTGGATACTGTGTTCGTTGCTACTATTATTGTAAATGGTTCTATGCATGATATTTGTACAGTTCTTTGAGATTGCTGTATGGTAAGACCGAAGGCCCTAGGGCCAATATTGAGGCAAAGGGGGCAATATTTGGTCCTATATGTAAAATAGTACCTGTTATTCAAATTATTGTATACCCAGTAATAAATCACATAAAAATTAGCAAAAATAACGTATAATTTTACTTGATAATTCAATTTCAATTTGAAGTTTTTATAAATTTTATATATTTGTCATATTAACAATAATTTCTAAACACTAATGTCCCTTCCATTTTTTTTTACCTTGAGCTTTTTTCTTCCTTGCGGCTGTCCTGGTAGTTATGAAATACGGTACACTTTTGTATGTGGCCGTTGGAATGCTGTACTGTTGGTCTTAGTATTTTGACCGTAAAACCACCGATCTACTCAAACAAAAAGCTCTTCTGTGTATCTTTTGTGGACCCTTAGACAACCTACTTCAGTAAGAATTAACAATTGTGTATTTTTTTTTTATCTTCTTCTACCTTTTACGTATTAACTGCAAAACATTTCAAAGGATAAAGGATCAACTTGATCATATTACTGAAAGCTGATAGCGCAAGATAAAACATTCAAACTGTAATTTGCATGAATCTTATTGTTATTGGAATGCATGTTATTAGATTTCTACCTCTGATAACACCACATCTTCCTGTCATTGTATATCAGAAAGAGCAGAAATTGTATCCCTTGTATGGAAATGGTTGTATGTGTACACACATATCAGGGTATAAATAGAAAAGCACTCAACCTGTCAAACCGGTTATATTTCAATATTACTTGACGATACAACATGATATTGCAGCCCTTAATGACGAACAAATCATCCTGCTTTAATATCGAAAAGTGTCATTCAATTCAATTGTTTATTTCAATTACAAACCGAATTCACGCGTTAAAAATATATTTTCAAAACAACCTACAGTTCATCCATATTTCATTGTATATGTATATGCATGGTTGCCTTAGCCATATGAACGTGTATTTTGAAAACATACTTACTCGTACCTAACATCTCTTTCCAAGATAGAAAATAATGTTCCTGAAACACTTTCAACTATTATAAAGACTCAGTGTAACAAGCGCAAATTATTTCTGATTTTATGAATTTGACAAGCGACGGATTTTTTTTTTCTGATGAAAAAGATTAAAGAACATGTTAAGGGCTACTGATCCTGACCTACAATTACACTAGATATGATATCAATGTGCGTCAATAATTGAACAAGGATAATCTTATGTCACGCGCAAAGCAAAACAATACAGGTTATTATGTAATTACCCTAGGTTACTATGTTAGTGCCGTACATTAAAATGTAAGTGTTCTGGGTTACAGAGTTAGCGTCCTAGGTTACTATGTAAGTGTACTGGGTTACTGAGATAGCGCCCTAGGTTACTATGTAAGTGTTCTGGGTTACTGAGTTAGCGTCCTAGGTTACTATGTAAGTGTACTGGGTTACTGAGATAGCGCCCTAGGTTACTATGTAAGTGTTCTGGGTTACTGAGTTAGCGTCCTAGGTTACTATGTAAGTGTACTGGGTTACTGAGATAGCGCCCTAGGTTACTATGTAAGTGTTCTGGCTTACTGAGTTAGCGTCCTAGGTTACTATGTAAGTGTTCTGGGTTACTGAGATAGCGCCCTAGGTTACTATGTAAGTGTTCTGGGTTACTGAGCTAGCGTCCTAGGTTACTATGTAAGTGTTCTGGGTTACTGAGTTAGCGTCATAGGTTACTATGTAAGTGTTCTGGGTTACTGAGTTAGCGCCCTAGGTTACTATGTAAGTGTTCTGGGTTACTGAGTTAGCGCCCTAGGTTACTATGTAAGTGTTCTGGGTTACTGAGTTAGCGCCCAAGGTTACTATGTTAGGGCTCTTGGTACTGAGTTAGCGTCCTAGATTACTATTTTAGAGTTGTGGGTTACTTAGCGTCCTAGGTTACCATGTTAGGGTTCTGGGTTACTAAGTAAGCGTCCTAGGTTACTATGTTAGGATTTTGGGTTATTAAGTTAGCGCCCTAGTGTCGAAGGTTAATAAGTTAGGGCACTACGATAGCTAACTTAGGGCCATGGGTCACCTAGAAATCTTACAACCTAAAATTACACTAGATATGATATACATACGCGTCAATAATTAAAGATGGATTATCTTATGTCACGTGCAAAGCAAAACAATACAGGTTGCTATGTAATTACCCTAGGTTACTATGTTAGTGCCGTACATTAAAATGTAAGTGTTCTGGGTTACAGAGTTAGCGTCCTAGGTTACTATGTAAGTGTACTGGGTTACTGAGTTAGCGTCCTAGGTTACTATGTAAGTGTTCTGGGTTAATGAGTTAGCGTCCTAGGTTACTATGTAAGTGTACTGGGTTACTGAGATAGCGCCCTAGGTTACTATGTAAGTGTTCTGTGTTACTGAGTTAGCGTCCTAGGTTACTATGTAAGTGTACTGGGTTACTGAGATAGCGCCCTAGGTTACTATGTAAGTGTTCTGGGTTACTGAGTTAGCGTCCTAGGTTACTATGTAAGTGTTCTGGGTTACTGAGATAGCGCCTTAGGTTACTATGTAAGTGTTCTGGGTTACTGAGCTAGCGTCCTAGGTTACTATGTAAGTGTTCTGGGTTACTGAGTTAGCGCCCAAGGTTACTATGTTAGGGCTCTTGGTACTGAGTTAGCGTCCTAGATTACTATTTTAGGGTTGTGGGTTACTTAGCGTCCTAGGTTACAATGTTAGGGTTCTGGGTTACTAAGTAAGCGTCCTAGGTTACTATGTTAGGATTTTGGGTTATTAAGTTAGCGCCCTAGTGTCGAAGGTTAATAAGTTAGGGCACTACGATAGCTAACTTAGGGCCATGGGTCACCTAGGAATCTTACATAGAAAAATACCTTAATTAGCCAGCGAAGTGTATCTTCTTATGCATCAACACATGAATTATTATTCCTTATTTGTGTAGGGACACATTGGGTACACGAGATCGTGTCGATGATCCTACAGGAAGGAGCTCAATATACCAGTGGTCATAAAGTAAATTTCATGCTGGAAGCTATGAACCTTGAAGATTTTGATAATCGCCCTTCGCCACGTTTCCTCAATACCCATGTTACATTTCGTCACATCCCAAAGAAACACGTAGATAATGGGTACAAAATCATTCATGTATCAAGAAACCCAAAGGATGTGATGGTGTCATTCTATAACCACGCAAAGAATGATCCATGTGCACTCTGTACAGAGGAAGATTTTCCTGGAACTTGGAACGACTATATACAGGATATGTGTGCAAACAAACATAGTAAGTAATTATACCACAAGGTACATATTAAACAATAAGATAACAAGCAAGGGGTACTGAAACTAAAAGGAAACTGAAACTACTTCTAAAAATATCTTTGCATGAAATATCTTATAAAATGTCCTATGAGAATAAGAACATACTGTGGAAAAGTATATATTAAAAAAAGATGAATGACGAATCATTTTGACAATCACCGTTGGTAGGAAAAGAACAAATGTCCAATTTAGATTTATTTGTCCAGAACAGGTAAATGTAAATTAACCGGGAAATGTCTTTAAATCCTTTTAAGCATTCAAAAGGAATATTTTGTGCTGGTATGAAAGATAAACCAAATTGCAAACTGAATGAATCCTTCAGTTGCCTCTTGTGTAGTATAGGTAACGTTACAGACAGTTAATTGGCGACACTTTCAGTCCCGAAAAAAAAATCAACCAGAAACAGGTCTCGTCACTTTCAAAACTTTCAAATCTGCAGCCATGAAACGAGGCGTGAAACAGCAATCTAGAGAAGGTATGTTCTTATCGCTAGACATCGCTAATGTTAACAAATAATGAAATACGGAAATGTTACATATATCAGTAGAGGTGGAGAAAAGAGCAGCATAGCCACGTCTTTTTGTTTACGTCGCAAAGAAAGACCAGGTAGTTTATTTACATTCTATTGTCATACAAGTCGAGCGCAGACTTCATACATGTTAGTAGACGACAGACGAATCAGAAAGCAGCATTCTGCGTACAAACATCGAAATATTAATAATTTATCTTTACTGTGATACATGATATATACTGTGGCTTATACACTCCAGATTTCTATGGTGGTTTTGTCAACTACGAACGCGAATGGGAGGTGGCGAAACGCACAAAAGTAGTAACAAATGTCCATAGCGTGTTCTACGAAGACTTGAAAAAGGTACTTTATTAACATTTTATCATGGAGCTAACAGTTTTGTTCTCTTTCAAACGAACATATAAAAGCAAACATGCCTACAAATATAGTTGTAAACGTCATGTGAAAGTGTGCTACTAGAAAAGGTACTATGTATAAAATATTACTTCCAGAATCCAGTTGGAGAAATAGAACGCATGGCAGCATTTTTGAAGAAAGAATTAAGCCCTAAGCTTATACGGGATATTGCCGACAAATGTTCATTCAAACATCTTGCTGAGGCTACAACTTCAGGCCAAAAAGGGCAGGATATTACTCCGATATTTTCAACGAATAAAACAAACTTCCTATTCAGAAAAGGTAAAGTCTCAGCTGCTAGTATTATGAAAAAATATTGAACTATGATTTGCATCAATTATTCTTTTTAATGATGAACCTTCCCGTTTTTGACTAATGGCTCGTTTAATTTAGTTATTTAAGTCTTTGGTGTGTCTTTATACTGTAGGATTTATGTGCTTGTTTAATTTAACACTTTTCCCTCAACATTTCTTTTCTCTTGGTCACAGGTACAACAGGAGACTGGAAGAATTGGTTCACTGTCGCACAAAATGAAATGTTCGAGCTAATGCTTGAAAGTCAGTTGAAAGACACCGGCCTAAAGTTCACATATGAATTGTAAATGGACTAAGAATTTGACATAAGACAATACTGCAGTAAATTGAAGAAGAGGTACGAATGGAACTTATATGTATTTAAATATATTGTAGCCATAGCACACTCGTCATTGTCAATAAAACGCATTAATATATTCTAATCATTTAATCAACAAATAATAATTAAAACCAAACTTTAAGTGCTTTTTTGATGTTTTAATGTTAAATCCGGCTTTGGCTCATTTTTGAACTTCAAAGTTGATTTTACTTTGCATTCGCTGTAACCATTCTTACATGCTATTTCATGGCATTCTTTGTGTTAGCCGAATCACTGTTTTTGATAAGATACAACAAACTCTGATCGGAGATCTCTTCGAACCTTTCTGACTTCGAACCAGCAACCATCGCTAGGCGTTGCTAGATATACTGTTTACAAATCATGAACAGAAAGACGCTTCATCGTAATCATTTTAGTGTTTTGGCGCGTGCGGATGTTCCTGTCAAGTCAACTGTCAAAAGTATTGACAGGAGAACAGTCGAAATACTTTATTTACATAAAGAGTCAGGTAACAAATATGATCGTTGACTGATACACCCTTATATTACAACAGTTTAGATATGTATTAGTGTACCCCGACTTATCTTCTTTATCTTATAGTGTTAATATGTATTGCTGTACCACGACTAAACTCCTTTATCTTATAGTGTAAAATCTATTATCGTAACCCGACTTAACCCCCTACCGAGACTTTACTCCTTTATTTAACAGTGTAAAATCTTACAATATAAATATATAATGTTCTTCCGCGACTTTGTTTTTTTTACGTTATTACGAAAAGTGAACTATAATACTACCTTGTGGTTGTTTAAAATTTGTATATTAAATATTTCGCTGACGTAACCGACTGTGACCATATGATATAGTCACATGCAAGAGACGTATTCGTGTTGTTCTATCTTTGTGTTAATATAAACTGTTACGTATTGTTTCGACATGGTTTTGCAAACCACTAACATAAAGCTATTATCTATTATTTGTTTTGAATACTGATACGAAAATATGTGTATTGTTAGCCTACTGTTAGATCAGCTGAGTGTTGATCGCTGTGTAAATTATTGTTTTACTAATTATTAATAAAGTATTTACGCCATTCCTAAGTATTATATCAAGGATAGTATATAAATCTTGTTATAACAACAATCGGTAGGTCATGTTTACGTCTAAATATCCCCTAATGATGTCGGAAGTGATTCAATACGTCATCTCCTGGGCGCTGACATCTTTGTTTATCTGCCGATGTATTAAAGTACAAACGTAGGATGTCATTGGCTGGTTTTATGTATCGCGTCGTGTTATTGGTCGGTCGGTTTTATATCTCCGATGCACATGTCTGTTGTCTCAGCAGGTACATCGGGGAGTCTTCTTCCACTCAGTCATCTGTGCGGCAGCATTATTGTTTCGCCAGATAGAAAGGTAATATTTTACCCCTTTGGAAGCTCCATCTTTTTATTAAATGTTCTAAATTGTTAAACGGCACCAGACACGTTAAATTTATTAATATTTGGTACAGATTTATTATTATAAATCGTGTAAAGTAATATTTTCATTCCGTCTACTAGCGGCTGTCCCAAATAGCCCTGAGTAGTGCCCCGAATAGTTCCCCAATGGAATGCTCCGAATGGGGTTGACATATTAGGATGATTTTCCCCAACATTCCCGGGGAAAGTCCCCCGCATTTAGGCCGACCAGTGGCCCCGATCATAAGATTTATGGAATCTGTAAATACATATAAATAGTACTTTAATATATAATAAACATAACACAATTATTTTATATCAATCGTTTGTTATTTCTTTATAAATTCGGATTGACCTGGGAAGAGGAAACTTTGTTTATTTCGTTCATTGTTTACTTTCCTCTTCCCTGTGACATCTAGGTAACGAACTCATTGTTGTCTGCGCTGCCTCAGGGCTAGTTTTGTGACCCTGTAAAATGCAGCAATAATTTGGTCTTATCAAAGTCCTTGTGTTGTCACTTAACTTCTAATAATATTGTTAATGTAAATATTTCAACGTCAGAAATTAAAAAGTCTTTTATTTTTCCTTGGCATTCAGAGAAAAAAAAACAAGGAGAGGGTGTATGCCATGTATTTACAACTTATATAACTGATTTAAAAAAGTTTTCATGTAAAAATAACTGTCTGTGATTTTCAAACAATCGAAAAGATAAAGTATGACTGTTCCAATACAAGATGTGAAATAACAAATTCCTAAATATCACTATGTAATCATAAAGGCTTGCCGACAATGCTTCTGCTGACAGGCTTATAAGGGCTTTACATCTGCAACATCAACATTCACAAGGAGACAATCACGAACATACCACCGCCCCCCGTAGCTTTTGTTCAAGATCTTGTTCCCATTTAACAATGTCTGGGACTGATTTTGACTACTGACAGAGAAATTAACAGACACATGTTCAAGAGGAATGTAGGTTGATGAGGACAATGGGAAAATGTTATGGTCCACATTATGTTCTCGTTTGGAAATATTATATTAACCGATATGATATGACGTTTGTTGATGAGCCTTCCTGCTCCATTATCACTACCATAACTCCCAATTCGCTTTGACCTAGATTTAGATTACCGATTTTGTCGATTTTACCTACCTTGGTAAGGCGAATGTTGTCGCTTTGACCTAGATTTGTATGACCGTTGTTGTCAAGTTGACCTACCTTGGTAAGGCGGATGTTGGCGCTTTTACCTAGATTTGTATGACCGTTGTTGTCAAGTTGACCTACCTTGGTAAGGCGGATGTTGGCGCTTTTACCTAGATTTGTATGACCGGTGTTGTCAATTTGACCTACCTTGGTAAGGCGGATGTTGGCGCTTTGACCTAGATTTGTATGACCGGTGTTGTCAATTTGACCTACCTTGGTAAGGCGGATGTTGGCGCTTTGACCTAGATTTGTACGACCGACAAAGCTAAGTTGGTGCGAATATCCTCTAATGAAAAGTTTGAAAACAACATTGGAGATAACTAGTCTTTTTATTCATCCTTTTGCATATTACAAGTACATGAAATACATAGAAAAAAAACCATCAATTATAGATACAGTTTTACAGCAGCACAATATCATTTTTGAGAAGAGCATCAAGCTTAAGGGTGACAATGAGTTGGTATACATAATAGCAACATTTTAGAAAATGCGTACATGTATATATATTGAAACCATGTTTAATGGCTAATAGAAATAAAGTATGTATTGAACAATTTGGATAAATATGTACCATTGTTGAATTATATATAGCTTACAGTATTAAGAGGTTGATAAGTGTACATATATATGTATAGTAAGTTGATCATCATGTGTATAAACTGGAGGTGTTGCATAGTATAGAATATATATACTGGTTTTAAGAAACAGCAGAAATGCAAGCTACCTGAGTATTATTTTGAGACTTGTCTCCCTTTGATTAAAAGCTATATCTGGATCTGTATATAATATAAAAAGGCTAATGAAAGTAGCTATTGTTAATTATTGATTTCATGGCATGTACTTATATAAGGTAATTAGTGAATATAGTAATAAAACAAGAAATAAAGGATTTTTTTTCTTATTATTTACAACATTTAATACAGCTTTCACACTCACTTTCACACATTTACTGAATACATATATATATATATATACTTATACAGATAAAAGGTGTATAGTCAGTAAGAGAAAAATCTATTTTATATGGACCATTTATTTTCAAACTTATTGTACTCCATCTTATTTCTAAATATTACTTCTTCTATTTTCAGGTAGATATCTAATTCGTTTTTGAATCCATTTATATTAGGAAGACAGATTCTAAGTCTTTGTTTGTAAATATGAAACTTTGCTAATAGAAGTAAAGTGTTGAGATATTTTAACTCTTGTTCCTTGGGTAATTTACCCAATAGTACATCAACATTTTGTAGTTGTATAGTTCTAGTTGTCTTTAAAATCAACTATTAATATAAGTACACTGTACTTGTTTCTGAATCCGATCATTTTCATTTATGTTGCTGTACTACATGTTGTATCGAATCACAAATAAAATACAATTTAAACTAAAATCAACTATTTCAACTATTCTGCATTCCCAAAACATATGCATAATTTTTTTCAATGTGACGGTTGCAAAAAGTGCAGAGAGGGGAGCCTTTTATGTTGATCATATGTAAAAAATTATCTGTACTAATTATTCTATGTATTATTCTGTATTGAAACCATTTAAGTTTACAGTCTATGGTGGATTTAAATGGGATTATATTAATTTTTTTCCACCATATTGTGTCTTTCACCAAATCAAGTTCTTTGGACCATTTAGTTATGTATTTGTTGTTTGTTTTGATATTTTTTACTAATAAACTATATATAGAAGAACCTCTTTGTTTATTTGTTATTACAGTCGAACCCACTTAATTTGAAATCGGATATATTGAAATATCGTTTAATTTACCGGCCATTACGGTACGTGCGTCCGATCAAAACAATACAGATAAATTGTGACTTTTAATCATTAAATGCGTTCGTTATGTGCATGAATCTGTATTTGTTTACAAGTATACCTTGAGGGACACAGCCTATTTTGGCTTCTGTTACATACAAATGTATATACATCGAAATTGACTCTCATTTAACTACACGCGAGACAATTACAAATGACGAGGCCATTCTTAGGGATTTGACAGAAAATGATAACACCGTAACCAGAACAGTGATATTGACAACGACCCTCAACCAATTCATGAAAATCCATCTATCACCGACGCACAGGTCCGATTTCAGACAGTAGTTCTTGGAAAGTAGCCCGGATGTACCGGAAACTGTTCTAATGTGTATCCGCGAACTCAACATAAACAAAAACAAGCAACAGTCGAATACTTCCCCCGTCGAATTTAACATTATTTCTAATAAACCTATGAAACTACTATCATTTTGGAATCGATTGTAAATACTGACTTAGTAAAATGTCGATTAACTATATTGAACAATGGTGTGTTGTTTGACGTAGCGCTGCACTGAAATATGTCGGCCACTGGCTGGATCTCGGTTATATTGAAAACCGGTTAATTTGAAGTATTTTTCCATTTCCCGAGCATTTCAATATAACCGGGTTCGACTGATATGATATATGTGAGTTGGACAGTGTGGTAGTAAGAAAGTATGGTATCTGTTTGGGAGGTCTACACTGTATTGTATATACGAGGATTTCCCTAATCAAGTTGTGATTAATTATATACATTATATACGTATCTGCCTGCCCTGGTCCTCCTGTGTACTTCTACATGGCTTTCCCTATAACAACATCCTCTTGAATGATGAATATTACAGTGACACACATGTTCCAATTATGTAATTATCAGCTGATAGATATTTCAGTAACAAACACATTTATACCAGAGCATTAATGTGTTTCGTGACTTCGTGTATCTTAAGTACTTCCAAAAGTTCCATTACTTGTTGTTTCCTCTTAATATACATGTAAACATCACATCACGTCTATGCTATAGCAGCACATCTCATGTTAAAATTCATGGACAAACAGACCGTATGACTTCAGCAGTAAGTGGGATGTCCAGACCGGATACTGGAGACAGACCAGCGTCTTTCCTAGCAGTGTTAATGGCGTCTCTCAGGGCCAGATACACAGATATAGAGAGGAGTAATGGTGGCTCTCCAATTGCCTGAGTAAAACCAATATCATAAGTTGTGATATGACAATATAAAACATGAAATAAACAATATTAGTATCCTGAGGTTAACCTTATATGCATGTATCTTTCAGTACTTCAAATCAATATTTCCCCATTTGATTTGTATTGGTATTGTCACTATATAACCTTACCGAAAAAATTCCCATTGGTATAGTGATATGAAGAACAATGTTTAAGACGTCATCACTCAATGACGTCGTTTTGTCTGACGTCATTATATCAAGTATAGTTTTTGCGTCATGAAAATTCGTTCTAACTGATCAAAATACCCGATTGTTCAATTTAACTCGCAATATTTTGTGTAGCTCTGTTGTATAAAAGGTAAATATCCTATCGGTTCATTATATTGACGAAAATGTCAAACAATGGGTGGGTTTAATATTTTTTTCCGACAATAAATGATAAGTGACATTTACATCGCCAAATTTGAATTTGGAATGCGGTAACACTGTTATAGGTTGAATATAAAAAAAACTTAAATCAAAGCAAATGAGTTAACACGCGTTCTTCAATTTGTATTATAGCACAATAGCTTTCCAAAGAAGAAAGTTTGATGCATAAGTAGTTCATATGAAATGATTTTCTTTACAACGACGCGACTGCCTCCAATGTCATAATATATTGTGCGTGGATATTAATCACACAGTAAATAAAGCATTGCTTCCATTCAGAGGTAAACATTATAATAATTATTTATGCTCATTAAAATTTATTAACAGTCATTCTTGTTATGGAATCGATATTTTCTTCCTGGTCCTTAAAATGCATCGACCTCATCAAAATGCTGTAATTGGATATCATTTGTTCTTACTTTTGAAGAATACAATGCTTTCTCGTTGGGACAATCCTTTAAGAGTGACACTTTGATTTCCCTTGGGATATCCTTGACGTTCGGAATCTTGTAATCAACTGGTCCGGTAACGTTGTACCGGCCATCTGCTTTCACTACAATCTCTTCTGATGTCAGCCACCCGTATCCCTGCCGCAATAATAAAATAGACCGATACACACAAGGGAAGGAGACTATAATTATAATACAGGCAACCAGTTAACACCCCGATTATAATACACAGATTAAACATATATCTCCTATCTTTAAAAAATACATTGTAATTAAATAATTGGTCTTAAGCACGATGCTTCTTGAAGTCCATTATTTACCAATTAAGTAATAAAAGAAATATTATTATATTTCAAATCTTATTAAAGAACTAATTAAGAATTAAAAAAGTATTAAGAAATAGCTGGCTTCGTACATATATATTTATGTAGGTTTTCTTTTTCTGTCTAATCACGATTATAACACATGTCATATAATACGACAGTATGCGACAATATTGTGTTAAAATGTGTTCAAAAGTAATGTTGGAATTTCTATTATCAGAATGGAATGATGTATAGAACTTTCTAAAATACCTGTACGAAGGCGCCCTCTATCTGCCCTATGTCTATACCAGGGTTGAGACTTTTACCGACATCCATCACAATATCAGTACTTAGCACCTGAAAGCAAAACAAACAAATACTAAATATCCTTATAACCTGGATACGTATTGAAGATTGTTTCATCGGTTCCAGATATATTATTATTGATAAATTTTAATTGATTATAATATAATCAGCTTGCCTGGTGTTCTCCTGTCAAACAGTCTATCTCCACGACGGAGCAGCACGCGCTAAATGAATAGTAGTTATAAGGGTCGCCCTCCCCCTTCTCAAAGTCCCGATGATTGGTTCCAACTCTATCAATATAATACACACGCACCAAGTAAGTGTTGAATTGGTTATATCATACATCTTAGATAATCATAACAAAATTAAGCATTATTATTAGTAGTTTGATTAAATAAAATCATCGTTTCATAAGATTTAGTTAAGATATCACTGTTATCTGTCCTTTTTTGTATATATGGCTGTTCTTCTGCTGGTTATTTACAATGTATGATACCGAGTCAGTAGCTGACAGATTATTTACAATGTTAATTACATACTGAGTCAGTAGCTGACAGATTATTTACAGTGTATGATTACAATGTATATTTATTTACCAACGCCTGTAGCTGACATATTATTTACAATGTATGATTACATACCGAGCCAGTAGCTGACATATTATTTACAGTATGATTACATACCGAGCCAGTAGCTGACATATAATGTATGATTACATACCGAACACTAGCTAATACCTTAGTGTATGATTACATACCGAGCCAGTAGCTGACAGATTATTTATAATGTATGATTACTAACCAAAGCCAGTAGCTGACAGATTATTTACAATGTATGATTACTAACCAACGCCAGACAGATTATTTACAATGTATGATTACATACCGAGCCAGTAGCTGACAGATTATTTACAATGTATGATTACATACCGAGCCAGTAGCTGACAGATTATTTACAATGTATGCTTACTAACCAACGCCAGTAGCTGACATATTATTTACAATGTATGATTACTAACCAACGCCAGTAGCTGACAGATTATTTACAATGTATGATTACTAACCAACGCCAGACAGATTATTTACAATGTATGATTACATACCGAGCCAGTAGCTGACAGATTATTTACAATGTATGATTACATACCGAGCCAGTAGCTGACAGATTATTTACAGTGTATGATTACATACCGAGCCAGTAGCTGACAGATTATTTACAATGTATGATTACATACCGAGCCAGTAGCTGACAGATTAATTACAATGTATGATTACATACCGAGCCAGTAGCTGACAGATTATTTACAATGTATGATTACATACCGAGCCAGTAGCTGACAGATTATTTACAATGTATGATTACTAACCAACGCCAGTAGCTGACAGATTATTTACAGTGTATGATTACATACCGAGCCAGTAGCTGACAGATTATTTACAGTGTATGATTACATACCGAACCAGTAGCTGACAGATTATTTACAGTGTATGATTACATACCGAACCAGTAGCTGACAGATTATTTACAATGTATGATTACATACGGAACCAGTAGCTGACAGATTATTTACAATGTATGATTACATACGGAACCAGTAGCTGACAGATTATTTACAATGTATGATTACTAACCAACGCCAGACAGATTATTTACAATGTATGATTACTTACCGACGCGATTAACTGACAGACTATTGGGAATGAATGTTTACCTACTTAAGCCGGTAGCTGACAGATTATCTGCAATGAATGCTTACCTACTAAAGCCGGTAGCTGACAGATTATTTGCAATGAATGCTTACATACTAAAGCCGGTAGCTGACAGGCTTTTGGAATGAATGCTTACCTACTAAAGCCGGTAGCTGACAGGCTGACTCGTTCATGAAAAGCTTTCTGAACCTAGGAGATAGAAGTTTGGAGCTGTTTTATCAATCTAGCACTATCGTATTGAATAGAAAATTATGTTATTTTACGTAGGTATATTGTATTCGGCAATGAAATTTAGTCAGAACGGTAAGTTCATATGATAATTAATGTAGCTCATACCAGATTGGGCCAGGAAATTTGTGGGTTTTTCTCTTGGAATGGCGCCAGTCTTTCCCTGAGTGTTCTGCATGCATTCTGTTAATATTAATACAACTATAAGTAGAGTGTGTTAGAACGAAGGCTCATATGTATTTAAGAATTATTAAACTAGAAATGAAGTGATATATATCATTATCAATATTTCCTCAAGCTTAATTTGTTCCTGCATATACACCCTATCATGAGGGCAAAACAAACCAGTATGGTAACATCAAACTTACTGCTGGGGGTATACAATACCACAAATAGAGAGTGACTTACCGGCTTGGTATCATCAAACTTACTGTTTGGGGTACAAAATACCACAAATAAAGAATGGCTTACCAGCATTGTATCATCAGACTTGCTGCTTAGGGTATAAAATACCACAAATAGAGACTGACTTACCAGCACGGCCTCCCCGTAAAGGTCGGTGCTAGCACTTGCCGCTGACGGTACGGAATTAGGAGTGATATTTGTTCCGGTATCACTAATGTGCACGTTATCCATAGGAATGTCGAGAGCTCTGGAAGCCACCTATAAGTATCAACACTCATAATGCATCAAATTATTTTAGCTTCAAAAGAAGTTGTGATTAAAGGTTTTAACACTTACCATGATTTATGCTTTAAAGCAATTCAAATAACTAAACAGTATATTTAGAAAATTAAAAAAAAAACCGATACTTTTACAAAACATTATGTTTTTATATGACAATACTTATGCAATTCATTCTATCACAAGCCAAACAGAAATGACAATTTTTTTTATTAAAATGAATCAAAGGGCAATAAATCAATATTTACACAAGGAATAGCGAAGTAAGAACATAACAAAAATGAGTACATAGCCCATTTGATATGGACAAGTTTTATTGCGGCAGTTTTAAATATATGCGTTAGGTTGATATCATCCTTGATACTCCGGAGGTAGCGTTCACTTTCGCTCTCTACACACCTGGAATATATATATCCTCGACACTCCGGGGGTAGCGTTCACTTTCGCTCTCTACACACCTGGAATATATATATCATCGATACTCCGGGGGTAACGTTCACTTGCTCTCTCTGCATACCTGGTTATGGTAATATTGATGACACGATGCTAGCTATTTGATTGGTGCCAGGAAAAATGTGACCAACTACTCACTGATGCATTACTCTTGAGAATTGCAGTGCAGCGACAATCAATTTCAAAGCTGGTCAATTTAAAGGTATGGCTACCTCAAGTTTTGTACGATACGTATCTATGATCACCTTGCTTTTCTATCCAAGAGATGGTAACAAAGTAGTATTCAGTTGTGAAACGAGAAATTTATTTCTGAAAATCCGTGAAGTGTTTCATAAATATCATATAAGATCAAGTTAATAAAGATTTCATAGATATCATATCAGATAAAGTCAATAAAGATTCTGTCTATGACCTAAATATGTTGTAGAAAACTATAATTGCACCAGTTCCACTCAATGCTTGATGAAATAATGTTTATGACGCCATGAATCTTTTACGTCACAATTCAAACAACAACAGGGAACTACTTCTTATCACAGCCCCGCTAGTTGTTTTATCACAAGAATCATAACACGTTTATGTTTAGGGTGTTATGTAATCAAACAGTATGTAGTAGAAAGCACATTTGTGTAACATAAATTACACATACTTGTATCATCTTAGTATGTAGTCCCTGTCCCATCTCTATTCCACCGTGTGATATCAGTACTGATCCATCCAGGTACACGTTCACAAGGGCACATCCCTAGTAATCAATCATACAATTGTTGTCTAATGCAGAAGTTATTTAAGTTAACTTTATAAATCATCAATATTGGATTAAAGAGACGGTTCCAATGATAACGCTCAGAGTATTTTCTAATTGCTGTATGGATTCATCATAAAATAATTCATAGAGAACCTACACTTTTATTACTTAATATCTTCAATAAGGTGTGGATTATGTCTGTCATAGAGTTATACCTGTATATTTGTGAAATTTTCAGCTGGTATTGGGTATGATAGTGAGTATTTAGATGTATCATTCAATACTTGAGTACCTGATTTTCTTCTTTAGTTGGGTATAACACTGCGCACTTGGACGGCATGATTGCTACTCCTCTCTTTCTCCATACATGTGAACTGCAAAGTAAATGACAATTAAGATATTTACTTATTTACAAGCAATTTGAATGAATTATAGAATAAACATTAATGTATCTTCAATATAATTTATGATATAACAATGTTATAATTAATCGATATAAGATAGGTTTGACCAGTCTATGATAACTGATCTTCCTACATATTGACAACTTAAACATGTTTTGTTATGAAGGCAAATTCTCGTTTACCGTAATTTTGTTTACCTCATTTATTCAAACTCTCCGACGATCCTCTCTTGCTCAGGTAATTATAAGCGAACTTTGCCCTTTTCTGACATTGACACCAAAGATGCCATGAGTCAAGTTCATAAACTTGAACGTTAATGTACCAGACAGGAATAGTATTGGTATGTATCATATAGGTTAGTTTCTCACATCAATGTTTTAGTAATATGTTTTCAGTTAGTGATGATATCAGAAAAAAAACCTGCCTTCAATCTGGCTACACATTGTCATTTCTATAAGCCGCATGTATTACATATTTTCTTTTGCAACACTACTTACTTGTTAAACTGTTTGATGTCCTCCTTCTTCTGAGCGAAGTTGCTCTGAACCATACATTCGTTCCAACATTTTTCTACATTACAGTCCGTCAAGATAGAGTTGAAATGTGTAGAGTCTCCTTCCTTGTACAAATTAGTCGATCGGATCTTTAAGACAAAACAGTATAACTCATGAAACATGTCTTTGAGATAAATATTATAACCATTTGTAATTGTAATTATTTTCTAGTTGGCCTCTGGCATTCACTTTCGTTTTCATACATGTGCTGCAAATGATAAAATGCAATTTTTAAAAGTCACCTTATTCAAATATTCTCCGTCTCATCAATATAATTTCTAGGATACAGGTGTAACAAATTACTAAGCCTTCACCTACCAACTTACATTACAACCAATCAAATGAATAGAAGTCAATTGTTCATAGACTAATCAGTGTATGTAGATTTATTCGACTTACCTATTTCAAAATGATAATACATTTTTTAATAATGAGTTGCATATTCAGACCCCGTTACCTGTTCACGAGGTACCGTAAGAGTTGTCTCAAAATCTGCTATGAGTGATTCAATGATGAAGGCCCCCTCTGGTGCCCCGAATCCTCGGAAGGCTGTGTTGGACGGAGTATTGGTCCGGCAGACATATCCTTCTACTCTGTAGTTTGGTATTTTGTAACTTCCATCCACATGGAGCATGATCTTGTCCATTACCTTCAATTCATACAAATAATAAGTTCATGAATTCTATGATATCGACGGCAGTTGAAACTCATCAACATCTTCAGTAGCTTCTTCAATGTAAAAAAGAAAAGAAAAGAGAGAAAGCCAACCAATAAAAAGTACACTCTGCCTCTCCCACACGTGTTTTCACACCTCGATAAATTCAAGCGTTATATGTACCGTCCGTCCTTTATATTCCTGTCAATCTCTGCAGCACTTTGCTCAATGAACATTCTCACTTATTAATCCTATTATCGAGATTCATGTACTTAAACGAGACTTTGAAATGGAGGAAATTGACAGGTTAATGTTCCTAATAAGGAAATATAAATGTTACTACTGAGAAAAGGATAATGAACAACCATGACATGTTTAAAGTTTTCAAACTGGTACATACATGATGAAATATGATAGTGTACTTGTCATTTTTATCATAATTAATACTTTAAAGTCAAGTTAGAAGATCATTTACCCATGGTGTCATATCGACAGAGTAGCCAGCATCAACGAAAATCTTCATTTTGACCGCTTTTAATTTACCATTGTTCTTGAATCCAGCCTGTAAAATAAAATGATCCAAAAAGGATAGATCCTTCTGTGTCAATATCTAACCACTGATACCTAAAGGTTTGTCTATTACCACCACCTTCACCGTCAATCAAACTTGTACAGCAGAAGGATATCGTTTAAATCTTGGTATCGATGTAACAACAATTACCAAGACTGAATTATAAGTAAAATATAACAGTAATTCCAATTACAATGCGTACAAGGCGCACTGTATATGTGCTGATAGACTCGATATTTTACTCTATTATGTAAACGTTTTTCAGAAACAGCCTATAATTTATCACTTTGTAAACTTAAAGGAATGGAAGGTTGTCCGGCATCATGGCAATACTATACCTTTTACTTACTTTGTATTCTGTGAGAACTGGGTGACGTTTTCCAGTCATCATGAAATCTTTGGATCTATCTAATACACAGCGAGCTGGTCTTCTTGTCCTGTTGAACAGTTTATGGCATGCATTACAGTTGTTGCAACGACATTCATTATACATCATCATGAATGCTCCCTAAGTGATCCAATACCATACAATGAGGAGTCATGAGAATAACTGGAATACTCTTTAGATTAGGACTTCTGTAATATGGATGGTAGTTTACATTCATATTAAGGAGGATAGGTTTGGTTCCCAAGAGAGCTATGTTAACCAGATCAGGAAAAGCTTCGTGCTCGTGATTTAATTCAGCAATGGGACTGGTAACATAAGAAATAACAACGTATTTAAGACAATTTATGGTTGACTGTATGTTGAAAGTTCCTTATTATCTGCATTTACTGCATATTTAATGAAATTCATTTCCTATATTAGATTTTGAGATGACAGTAAAACCATCTCCTATATGACACAGCGTATATCAACATCGTTATTTGGTAAACGTAATAGTAAACACGAGAACAAGGGGCAACAATAGTAAACAATAGAAGACAAAAGCATAACCAGTATCAAATATCCGAGGGCAGTTATAACCAGTATCCAATATACGAGGACAAAAGCATAAACAGTATCAAACATACGAGGGCAAAATCATAACAAATATGAAATATCCGAGGGCAGTTATAACCGGTATCTAATATACGAGGGCAGTCATACCCAGTACAAAATATACAAGGGCGAAAACATAACCAGTATCGGCAAAAATATAACCGGTATCAAATATACGAGGGCGGTTATAACCAGTATCTAATTTACGAAGACAAAAGCATAACCAGTATCAAATATCCGAGGGCAGTTATAACCTGTATTCAATATACGAGGACGAAAGCATAAACAGTATCAAATATAAGAGGACAAAAGCATAACCAGTATCAAAAAAACGAGAACAAAAATATAACCAGTATCTAATATACGAGGGCAGTCATAACAAGTATCAAATATACGAGGACAAAAACATAACCAGTATCACATAAACGAGGTCAGTCATAAGCAGTACCAAATGTATGGGGGCAAAAACATAACCAGTAAAGATTACCCGAGGGCAGTCATAACCAGTATAAAATATACGAGTGTAAAATTATAACCAGTATCAAATATACGAGGGCTAAAACATAACCAGTAGCAAATACAGAAGTGCGAAAACATAACTAGTACCAAATTTACGGGGGCAAAATCATAACCAGTATCAAATATACGAATGCAGTCATAACCAGTATCAAATATACGAGGGCAGTCATAACCATTATCAAATATACGAGGGCAGTAATAACCAGTATCAAATATACGAGGGCGGTCATAACCAGTATCAAATATGCGAGAGTGAAAACATAACCAGTACCATAAATGCAAGGATGAAACTACAAAATACACAAGTCCAAAAACATATTCGGTATGAAATAAACGGGCGAAAACAAATGTTAAATCGAAAAATCTTGTTTTGTTTTCGTTTTGTTATATCGATCTTAAAAATTTATGTTTTTAAGTATGTATTATTCCCGGTATATAGACCAGTTTGCCCAATATTTCCTTGTTTAGATCTTATCAACGGATGTTATTGATTATCATACTCAATATCTTATCAATAGATGTTATTGATTTTTATACTCAATATCTGATCAATTGATTTTATTGATTATTATACCCAATATCTTATCAATAGATATTATGGATTATCATACTCAATATCGTACCAATGGATGCTATTGATTATCATACTCAGTATCTAACCAATTGATATTATTGTGTATTATACCTATTATTATACCAAATTTCTAATCAATGAATTTTATTGATTTTTATACTCAATATCTTATCAATTGATATAATTGATTATTATACCCACTATCTATTCAATGAATATTATTGATTTTTATGCTCAATATCATATCAATGGAGGTTGTTGCTTATAAATGGTTAATATTTATCATAATACTAAATATCTAATCAATGGATAGCATAGATTACCATCCTCTCTTAACTGAAATCGAGGGCATTGTACTATACCTGTACGCTGCCACAGCCGGTGGACCACATGCATACAATGCTCGGCACTCCTTTCCTCCGAACCCTCCGCCTACGAGTATAAATATATATATTATAATATCGAACAGATACCTCGCTTTATTCTTTATGGCTAAAGATAGGTTTTCTATCAGATTTGAATGTGTTAATTGAGCTTGATAATTGTGTTCACAGCTAATTTAAAAGATTCTGCTGTATGTTTTAATTGGAAGGAATGGACATATGTAAAAAAAAAATAATAAAAAAAAAATAAAAAAAGTTCTACAGATAAGCTATGTAAGTCATATATATATATATATATAGAATAAAGTTGAAATGTCCATGTGACGGTAAATAATAATAAAATAAAAAGCCAAACACAGATCTGCTGTCTCCCTAGTACTTTCGCAGCTACATTCTGCCGCTCTTCAGGGGATTATGAATTTTATTCGGTACATCCTATGACGTCATAGTTTGATGACGTCATAATAGCAGGTTACATAATTTATAAAACACTTATTTGTCCAGTTTACAAGGATTGAGACCAACTATATGATACGGTTTAAACAAAATAATCCATTAAAAACTTGATTGGAGCAATTACATCGTATAGATCTGTACAACAAATCTATAGCTCCGTATTCCGTACTCAAATTAAAACTGGTCATGGTATACAAAGATTTTGCCGTATAGTACATGTAAAATAGATGCGGTAACTTGAAATAATGTAAAATTTCAATATCTAATTGTGTTAGTAAACACTATCAAACATAAGTTTCATATTTGTACATAAAAACATTACACACAAAATGTGCAAGATAATATACATGTATGTATGTACATGTACATGTACATTAGGTAAGTTACTTATACTGTAAGACCACTGATTCACATAATTATCTTGATTTTTTTTCAAATCATGCTAAGCATATCAAGCTTAATATTCCATTCAGTCTAGCTTCCCGCTTGATATCGATTGTCAGTGATGAAAACACTCTAAGTAAACGCTTGGAGAATTTAATCCATTTTCTACGAAATCAACATTATCCGCGTGAAATTATAGACCACGGGATAGCAAGAGCTAAGAAAGAGGGACCAATTCAGTTACACACACAGGAGAAGCTAGGTTCCTGTAATATTATTCCTTTTGTAAGTACATACAACCCAAGCAATTATAATATATTTCCTATTGTTAGAGGTTTGAAAAACAGCGAAAGAATGAAATCTATACTCAACAAAAAGAAAATCATAAATTGTAAACGTCAACCAAAAAATCTTAAACGTATCTTATGTGCTTCAAAATTTGATTCTGAAGTAAGAGAAACATCTGTCACAAAATGTATGCAAAAGCGATGTAAAACATGCGATATTATTATAGACTGTCAAAGTTATACATTCAAAAATGGTTTTCATTTCAAAATTAAAACTGATATGAATTGTACTTCAAAAAATGTTATATATGCTCTAATATGCAGTAAATGTTCAGACTTTTATATTGGTCAGACTGGCATGGAATTACGAAAACGTATGACCTTACACCGCCAGCAAACAAGAACGGAACACTTGCGATATTTGACTGTTAACGAACACTGTCATCAATGTGCTGATGACATTTTTTTTTGTTTTGCCAATTTACCAAATGTCCAACTCTGATGTATTACAAAGAGAGAATAAAGAAATGTTTTTCATACAGCTAATGAAGCCAATGTTAAATTCTGAACGTGATAGGACAAAATAAATTATGTATACAATAGATTTCTCAGTAACTTACCGAATGTACATGTACATACATACATGTATATTATCTTGCACATTGTGTGTGTAATGTTTTTATGTACAAATATGAAACTTATGTTTGATAGTGTTTACTAACACAATTAGATATTGAAAATTTACAATATTTCAAGTTACCGCATCTATTTTACATGTACTATACGGCAAAATCTTTGTATACCATGACCAGTTTTAATTTGAGTACGGAGTACGGAGCTATAGATTTGTTGTACAGATCTATACGATGTAATTGCTCCAATCAAGTTTTTAATGAATTATTTTGTTTAAACCGTATCATATAGTTGGTCTCAACCCTTGTAAACTGGAGAAATAAGTGTTTTATAAATTATGTACCCTGCTATTATGACGTCATCAAACTATGACGTCATAGGATGTACCGAATAAAATTCATAATCCCCTGAAGAGCGGCAGAATGTAGCCGCGAAAGTACTAGGGAGACAGCAGATCTGTGTTTGGCTTTATATATATATATATATATGTGTGTGTGTGTACGTAAGAGTTTTTTTTTGAAGGACACGAAATGAACAGCATCTATACCTAATCAGACAATGTTGATAAGCGAGTGATATGATATGCAGTCCTGTTCAGAGGTTTCCCTAGCCTAGCTTGGTCATAAGTTTCTTGATAAAAAAGTAGATAGGTAAAAAAATGTGTGTATATATATATATATTTACAGAGGAAAACCATGCTCTTACGATAACAATTCCACCCTAATGCAAACAAGTTTTATATACCAAAAATCAGGGACATTTGATTCGACTACTACATCAATGTAGTAGAATGTAAAAATTGACATCATAATGGGCTTTCGATTAATATTTGAATATACGAGGTCGGTATAACACCATGGTAACCTCGTTAAACGTTCATAATTGATAATTTGCTTACTTTTATTTGAACTCTAGATTAGCACTGAGCCCTCGGCTATGCATTATTATTATACTATTATATGATTGCTTTTGTACTTACCAATCCGTTTCGTTCTGACTGAAACGCGATTTGCCGGTATGTTCAACAGCTCACTAACTGCAAGCTAGCATAAACAAATTTAAAACATTCAATCTTCATAGGTATGGGACAAAACAAATAGGCCATTAAATGATATCTTGCATGACATAGCAAATAAACCTTCGTGAACACTAGAAGTAAACATTATATGTTATATAAACCTTCGTGTACCCTAGAAGCAAACATTATATATTATATAAACCTTCGTGTACACTAGAAGTAAACATTAAATAATATATAGACCTTCGTGTGAACCAGAAATAAACATTATATGATATATAGACCTTCGTGTACACTAGAAGTAAACATTATATGTTATATAAACCTTCGTGTACCCTAGAAGCAAACATTATATATTATATAAACCTTCGTGTACACTAGAAGTAAACATTAAATAATATATAGACCTTCGTGTGAACCAGAAATAAACATTATATGATATATAGACCTTCGTGTGAACCGGAAATAAACATTATATGATATATAGACCTTCGTGTGAACCGGAAATAAACATTATATGATATATAGACCTTCGTGTGAACCGGAAATAAACATTATATGATATATAGACCTTCGTGTGAACCGGAAATAAACATTATATGATATATAGACCTTCGTGTGAACCAGAAATAAACATTATATGATATATAGACCTTCGTGTGAACCGGAAATAAACATTATATGATATATAGACCTTCGTGTGAACCGGAAATAAACATTATATGATATATAGACCTTCGTGTGAACCGGAAATAAACATTATATGATATATAGACCTTCGTGTGAACCGGAAATAAACATTATATGATATATAGACCTTCGTGTACACTAGAAATAAACACTATATATTAAATCAACCTTCGTGTACACTAGAAATAAACATTATATGATATATAGACCTTCGTGTACACTAGAAGTAAACATTAAATAATATATAGACCTTCGTGTACACTAGAAATAAACATTATATGATATATAGACCTTCGTGTACACTAGAAATAAACATTATATGATATATAGACCTTCGTGTGAACCAGAAATAAACATTATATGATATATAGACCTTCGTGTGAACCAGAAATAAACATTATATGATATATAGACCTTCGTGTGAACCGGAAATAAACATTATATGATATATAGACCTTCGTGTGAACCGGAAATAAACATTAAATAATATATAGACCTTCGTGTGAACCAGAAATAAACATTATATGATATATAGACCTTCGTGTACACTAGAAATAAACATTATATAATATATAGACCTTCGTGTACACTAGAAATAAACATTATATGATATATAGACCTTCGTGTGAACCAGAAATAAACATTATATGATATATAGACCTTCGTGTACACTAGAAATAAACATTATATGATATATAGACCTTCGTGTACACTAGAAATAAACATTATATGATATATAGACCTTCGTGTACACTAGAAATAAACATTATATGATATATAGACCTTCGTGTACACTAGAAATAAACATTATATGATATATAGACCTTCGTGTGAACCAGAAATAAACATTATATGATATATAGACCTTCGTGTACACTAGAAGTAAACGTTATATATAATATAAACCTTCGTGTACACTAGAAGCAAACACTATATATTACATCAACCTTCGTGTACACTAGAAATAAACATTATATGATATATAGACCTTCGTGTACACTAGAAATAAACATTATATGATATATAGACCTTCGTGTACACTAGAAGTAAACATTAAATAATATATAGACCTTCGTGTACACTAGAAGTAAATATTAAATAATATATAGACCTTCGTGTACACTAGAAATAAACATTAAATATTATATTTATTCCTTCGTGTGAACCAGAAATAAACATTATATAATATATAAACATGCGCGTTAATCAGAAAAAAACAATATCCAATAGTGCAATAACTGCCGTTTTTCATAATGCATATAAATTAAAAATTCAGTAAAAAAAAAATAATGTATTTGTAACAATTGGTTTATGTTCCTCAGTTTGGAATGTTTCAGTTGTAGCTAAACATGTAGTTATTAAGCTAACAAAAATGCTCACACTGAGTAAAAAACTTAAGTCCCAAATGTGTTTGTGAAAGCCATTAGCAATTTGTTACATGCAGATAAACCTATCATAACGGCGCTCTTACCTGACAAAATTGCTGTGCTTGCGTTGTAATGAACACTTCAACTTCATTATCTTCCTGTGGTATAACGACCGATGAGTTAGGTTCCATGTACATATGTTCCTGATAACCTGTCTGGATCACGCCCTCTCGAACAATGTCACAGTTTTCGAACTCCGTATCAGGATCTCCGACTTGCAATGGTTTCTTATTATATGGTATAAATGATTCCTTGTGAATGGCATCCTGTGATTAAACATGTAATGTCTAAAAAGAAACATCGGTATTCATATTTTGTACCTACCAAAGCACGTCTACATTTGTTCCTTAAAAATACTGCAAAAATGTAAACATGCTTGTCCAAAACGACATATTGTTATCCTTTTAAAATGCAGAAAATCCCACTCTGACTTTTGGGCCAGAGGTCAAGACAGTTATTCATGTGTTGTGTAACGTAAACCTGTTAGGAAGCAAAAAGTGACTGATCTGAAAACAATGGATGGATATGAGCTATTGTAAGAATGAATAAATAATAACTTACTACTCTAAAATCATGTGATAATGTCTTACTATTACCTTTAGTGTCAAAATAGCAGGAAGGTCTTCATAATCTATGTCCACTAACGCTGCTGCCTTCTTGGCTGCATCTTCTGTTTCTGCTAACACAGCACCAACTGGTTGTCCATAGAAGTGAACCTAACGTTGAAGAAACACATATATGGTCACAATGGTCTTTAATCTTTGCAATAAGTTAGGTATGTGCGCTTCATTTTTCTTCGGTGATTTTATTCGATTAAGAGACTGTCAGTCCAATTTTAGTATTCTGAACTTTAAATCCCGTGTACATGTTCCATTTTTTGCACGAGTTGAGGTCCTTTGCTGATAAAAAAAATAAATCGTAGTTTTGGTATTACAACATTACATGTCAAGTGCTATTTCTTTGTCCTAGTCCATTTATTGTTAGTCATGGCCCTTCGTACTTACTGACTGATGTCCTCAATTTCTGTGGAACTCGAGTATTTAACATACTGACGTCTTATGTGGAATTCTAGGTGTTTAGCATACAGACTGGTGACATCCACTTCTGTGGAATTCTAGTGTTTATCATACTGACTGATGACATCCACTTCTGTGGAATTCTAGTGTTTATCATACTGACTGATGACATCTACTTCTGTAGAATTCTAGTGTTTAACATACAGACTGATGACATCCACTTCTGTGGAATTCTAGGTGTTTAACATACAGACTGATGACATCCACTTCTGTAGAATTCTAGTGTTTATCATACTGACTGGTGACATCCACTTCAGTGGAATTCTAGTGTTTAACATACAGACTGATGACATCCACTTCTGTAGAATTCTAGTGTTTAACATACTGACTGGTGGCATCCACTTCTGTGGAATTCTAGTGTTTAACATACAGACTGGTGACATCCACTTCTGTAGAATTCTAGTGTTTAACATACAGACTGGTGACATCCACTTCTGTAGAATTCTAGTGTTTAACATACAGACTGGTGACATCCACTTCTGTAGAATTCTAGTGTTTAACATACAGACTGGTGACATCCACTTCTGAGGAATTCTAGTGTTTAACATACAGACTGATGACATCCACTTCTGTGGAATTCTTGTGTTTAACATACAGACTGATGACATCCACTTCTGTAGAATTCTAGTGTTTAACATACAGACTGATGACATCCACTTCTGTGGAATTCTAGTGTTTAACATACAGACTGGTGACATCCACTTCTGTAGAATTCTAGTGTTTAACATACAGACTGGTGACATCCACTTCTGTAGAATTCTAGTGTTTATCATACTGACTGGTGACATCCACTTCTGTAGAACTCTAGTGTTTATCATACTGACTGGTGACATCCACTTCTGTAGAATGTTAGTGTTTAACATACAGACTGGTGACATCCACTTCTGTGGAATTCTAGTGTTTATCATACTGACTGGTGACATCCACTTCTGTAGAATGTTAGTGTTTAACATACTGACTGGTGACATCCACTTCTGTAGAATTCTAGTGCTCACATACCGACTCAAAATCTCTACTTCTGTGGAATGTTAGTGCTTAATATGTTGAACGCCGTCGAATGTCAGTCCGAGTATGATTTATTATTACTACTTTTTCGCAATTAGAAAATGCGAACTATTGCAATGTTTACTTCCTTTGAATAAGCATATAACGAAATGAAATAGATAGATAAATGATATGCATCCAAATTAAATCCATAGATAAAAGGCATATTCAATTTTCAATATTTTGTATACAGCAATACATATTGTGATCTTTACACAACCGTCTGAAAGGTATCATTTTGGAAACATATGCACTGTATGTTGTCATTGTCTTGAATTACACTTCTTTTAAATGTATATTAGTAAAAACATATACCTCTGTTGTTGCAAATAGGACATCGTCTTCGACAAGGATTCCCCACTCATTCTTCCCTGGAATCCAACTTGAGTCCATATAATCCACGAAACCGGGACCTTTCTTGCGTTTGTCACATCTAACCTGAGAATCCTGGCGTGTGCTCTGGTACTACAGACGAGCTCGACCCAGATCTCGCCTGTTATAACGAAACAGACAACACCATTGCAATCCATATTCAGCCATGTTTTATCAGTCATAGTTTATTTTTGTTGCAGAAATTTGGAAATATATATATTATTTAAAGAAAATAAAGGCATTTAATTTCTGTTAGATAAATGCAGAAAAGTCTGACATACCTTTACGACGAGGCATGTCTGCAACGAACGTCGCCTCACCTGTCACCAGAGAATGCCCCCCTACAATAGGAATAGGTTTGCCTACCGCGTCATGTTCTGGCTGAGTCGGGGAAGGAGCCTCCCATACTTGTGTGCCTGTGCTGATACCCCAGTCACGGGTATCAGCTTTTGCATCTGTCTGGAAATAGTTATTAAAAAGAAATGTGTATATAGGTGAATAGATCCGAAAACCCCACCGTGATAGAATATAGTATTCGTGTTTTAGCAGATAACTGTTTGATAGTGAGCGACCAATTTTATTTAGTTGAATATATCCAATTTATGGTTGATCGTGAACTATTTATCTTAGAATCATGTGGAATCAAATTATATATGACGGTCATATTTTGCTGAGGTCAATTGATTAAGTATAATCTATAACATACTATTGAACTAAAATTAAGCATATTTTACGTAACAGTATTGTTATAAGTTGATAACATTTCCCATTATGCTTTATAATGTATTTGATCAGCTATTCAAACACGCTGTCCGTCATGACGTTCAGGTTACATTGAATGAGGTTTTGGATAATTATTAATTGATGTTCGATTGTTGTTGCAGTATATCTATATCACCATTATTTCAATGATTCTTCCATAGGAACGTTATATTAATTCCTCTATTTCTGAAACTACTGCAATTGATCAATCACATTACACCATTCGTGTCCACAATCAGTTGTTAATGTGTTTATTGCGAAAATCTAAGCATATATACCTCATTAACATCCACCGCTATTTGGTTCCAGAACTTGCGCAAAAATCCCAAGGCCAACTTTAGTTTGTATTTACTTTCAGTCTCCATTTGTATCTTTTTGAGTTCTTCATTGAGCATATCCTGTACTTTATCAAACGTTGAAGAGTTTAATTTTCTGTAAAACAATATTTTATCTTGAGGAACTATGATAAATGAGTCCAAACCAATGAATCCATGTAAAACGTAATAACATTTTTTATTTACACTCGGATTGACTTACTCCCTTCGAGTCTGATATTGCAGGACGAACATTTATGAACATATTCTTTATAAGACAACCGCGAATACTTTGGTAAAGAACCAAAACATTGAATGCATTGTTACTGGTTAGGCTATACTTCATACTTACTTCCCCACAAGAAGACTTGCTGTATTTGATGCTGATGTAAATGTTCGTCCTATTCCACCAAAATACAGACGCGCAGATGTCACCGTCTCCTCTACCAGAGTAATGGTAAAACAGGCATTGACGATGGCGTAGTCAAAGCTTTTCCTTTTGGCTTGCTTATAGTAAAACGTTTTGTTGTTCTGTAGGAAATGTCGATATTATAAATGTTAAATAAGAGAAAACAAAAAACAAAAAAACCACTTAGACGGTGTAAATGATTTCGCACTTTTTATTTAGAACCTCATTTATGATTTTTTATGTTATTGCATAGCAACTGTAACGTATTTTTGCCTCTTATATAATATCAACGAGACGTGAGGAGGGAATATTATAGAAATCGCCTGTAGATCCTCGATCAAATGTGAAAAGGTATGGATTCGCCTACCCGATCACGTGAGTTTTCACAGGGTACTCTGGTTTCCTCCAACAGTATAACCCTCGCGAGCTTCACTCTGGGCTAACATGAGTGGTTAATATGACTTGATATAACGTGTTTCGCAAATGTTGCAAATAATTAAAGAATTGAATTAATATGTTCCGATATCCATCTGTCTGTAGATATATATGTAGGTTGTTTAATTTATTCTTTGTGCTTAAGGTCACTGCAGAACTTCTATGGTCTATCGAACGGTCATCTTACACAAATGTAAATAAATTATTACTATGAAACCGTTCTAATTGAAGTTCCCGTCTTACCGCTGGGGTTGGTATCCGTATCGACACGATCACATCCGATCCCTTCAGACAAGATTTCCAAGGTCCAGAAATAAAATCTTCATCGATCGGAATTTCCGACATTTCATCTTCAATTAAGAATACATATATGTCAGCATTTATTATATTTAGCTATACGAAATTTACTGAAATACTCCTTATGGTAATTATTTTCTCTAAAAAAATATGAGATTGACGTATTCATTTTTGCTTTTATAAAATGATCACTACAATGTACCTTTCGTAGCTATCACCGCCTTTGCCCCTAGAGCCATCAGTACTGGGTACAGGTCTGAGCGTGGGTCACAAAGTGCGAGATGGCCACCAATTGTCTGTAAATATAGAACTCAGATGGAAATTCTCTCGAAAGGAAATAGCTAAAATATACCTGGTCTACTGTCAGAATACAAAATAATTCGATCTATCAAGATTATTTTGTACTTAAAATATAACACACCTCTACTTCATTGAAGGACATAGAACGGTGTTGCGATAATCCCATTGGAGTTTAACGAAATTGAGATCAAATTAATATAATTAATAAAAAAAAAAAAAAAAAAAAATCGCACAAAGAAATATGCTTTTTCCCACACAGGCTTCGATTTACCATTAAAATATTTTTTTTAAAAACCCCATAAAAATCACGACAAAGACCCAAATTTGCCATAGACCAGAATATCTCGATTCACTGTTTAGAACGGAGGTCATTTGGATCTTACTGCCTTTGTACAATATTTTCACAAATCCGGTGAATGCCAGTCTTTTGCAAAACGTAAACATTTTAATTAGAAAATCTCATACTTCTTTGAATACATAAAAGAGTAATACAAACAAAATAAAATAAAAGTCAGTCTATCTTGATGTAAAGATATGGAAGCGTGTAGACTAAGTAGTGTCCTTAAGTTCCGGATATCCATTTTTACCTCTGAACAATACTTCATTCCGTGTGAACATCACTTACCGACATGTTCTTAATCTGGTCTGAGCCCAGCCTTTGTAAACTCTCCTTCAGTGCATGGAAACATGTGTTACTGAGGCCTGAAACATTAACGTTTTGGTACGTTTGTACATTATCAAAGTTCAATCCTTGAAAGTCGTCGATTATATGCGCAGGAAATGACATATCCCTTTTCCTGTACCTGTATTTAACATGTTATTACAATTTCCATATCGTTTATCCGAACAAACCCTATTTAATCGGAACCCAATTGGCTGACGATGTATGGGCGATATATTTTAAAGAAATATTCAAATACATTATCATATCAGATATTATTTTCTGTACAGAACTATTTGGGTTTCAATACTTATTCACAAATAGTTAGATAGATTTTATCATAGGATGGGATTGTGCAGAAAAGCTTGAAATATTCATTAACATTTTGACCTACTCTGAATTGAGTTTTTTTGTAAATGATTCCTTAAATGACTTACACCAAATGTTTCCATTATCAATAAATACGATGACACTTACCTGTTTTATCGGCGGTGATGATATCATTTAAACGCCCATGAAAAGATGCCAGATCGACTGCCGAACCGACCTCCAGTGTATTGTTGTTTAACAGGAACATATTCATTTCCTTCACGTGAGAACAGCAGATGAGCGTACCCTCATTTCGGTGTCCTTTCTTCATTTCGTAACCTATAGACACAGTTCATATCAACATCACACGTCATTCACAGTAGCCTCAAAGGTCCATAAGACATAACCCTTTAATACAAACGCGATTCTTACGTCATACCATTGTTTCAAATATGAATTTAGATAAAGTCGATGTCAGATATTGAATATAAAAAAAAATCATCATACAGCTCTTTCATTTTCTAGAGCTGGTCAGTGATGATAGGTGCCAAAAGTAAATACACAGAATGCACAACACAAGAATGGGTGTTTTTACACTCTGTGTCTGTGGATAGTCTTTAATGTTAAACAGACGTCATTATACCCACTCATAGCGGTCGCTCCCATGACCAGTCTGGCTCCTGGGATATCCTTTCATCAATTGCAGGACTTCCTGTAGTGTAGTTGGTCTGATCCACACCATATTCCCGGATACAAAACGTACGGTGTTGGAACCTAGCAACTGTTCATAAACACAGACGGTAACTTATACTTGTCTACCTATGCAAACGACAGTTGGGTTAAAAGATCCTCAAATATGTGAATATGTTTCAGGATTAACCTATGTTTACGTGTAGTAGCATACTTCCCCGGACGAAATATGATGTTCATTATCTTTTGCGACACAAGCGAATCACGAAAATTTATTTATGTCTAGGAATTACAGGAGAGATCAAGTCAAATTACCTGTAAATCAGGGGAAGAGGCATAGTCGCTAGATGGATCCTGACCACTTTTCACTTCACAACTCTGCAATAAAAAATATTAAATAGACAATGCCGTTTGATTTGCCGTATGCATACAGAATAACATGGTTATCCGAATGTTCAATTTATACTTCAGAACCTCTGGGATATGCGATTATAAATGCTATGGCATTTTATTTCCAAATGATGTTACCACGGTACCACATTTACAAATGCTGCCCACTATTTTTTATTCGACATGTAAATTATTTTCTCATCCGTATATATAGAGGATATTGAATGGTTTCCCGTTTAATATCACATATATTTCACGAGTATGACAGAATATCGATATTTTCACGATGCGAAGCACGAGTGAAACATATCAAAATATTCTGTCATACGAGTGTTATATTCAACGGGAAACCATTCAATTTTCTTTTTATTGCATTTCATAAACTTAAAAACTTAATTAAAAACATCGAAATTTAATAGTGTCAAACAGTGCGGGAATCAGTAATGACGTTATCTCTTTGTGACGTTACTCCTCGTCAACTTGACGGCACCATTTTGAAAGGCCTGATCAACGCAATTTAAGCATTTTCTGCAGTTATAGGAGAATCTGTGCATGAATAGCTAACGTCAAGTGAGTATTTTGTCAAAAACTAGTCTGAAAATTTTAGAAATACAGCAAAATAACCAATTTATCTACACTGTATCTCCGCTTCGATTAGAAAAATTGGCAAGTTTCAACGAGGTGAATACAAAGGTCCGCTCTGATTGGTCAAAAACGGAAAACTTATATTTTCACTGCAAAACTTTTATTTTACTGCAAAATCTTATATTTTCACTGCAAAATCTTATATTCTCACTGCTCATTGCTGCAGTGAAAATATAAGTTTATTAGTTTGATAAATTTCTATATTTCACTGGCAAAAATGCAATAAAACCTCATTCTACACGTTAAATTGTCCTCTTAGTTAGCTCCTTCAGGATGCTGGCACGCCCCGTTTTCGGTATTAGTATAGATTTGTTCTTTGCCTTGCATTAGTAGTTAATATCATACCAAGTATCGGCAACTATTTTGCATTTATCAAGCCACATTCGTTACGAAGGTAAGACATCCTCATTCATGCAATTTATATTTTGTTTAGGAAAATTAAAAAAAAAAAAAACAATAAATCAAATAATCAATTAAAATAATTTTCAAAAAACCCATCATAATTAAAACATTTTTTTAATATGAAAGAGAAAAAGGCTGGAATATTTGGAAATGATATCGGGTTAGTATGTTTATGATAGGAATCAACATTAAGCTTTATGTAAACATTTTCCACAAATACTTACCCGAAATAGAGAAATATCTTCAATGTCACCACATTCCTTCCCACGGACCTATTATATTGATACATACAAACTATGATTTTCACCATAAAGAGGCTTGTATATCAATGCTATAATAACTGAAAAGAATAGTTACGGACACCATGTCTTTGCGATGCCCGCATCTCTAGATTTTTAATTGGAAAATAGTCTATAATGATACAATCTGATCTGGCATAACTCCCTGCTTTAACTTTATTTGAAGCAACTCTATATTCTTGATAAAACCGTATTTTAGGTGATATATCGTTCTCCTGATGACATATAGTTGCTCCAATCCACAACATATAATTATATTTGAAAAATGTTTTTGATCTCGTTCAATAATACCACAGAGCGTATTTGATGCTATAAAAACATAATGGAATGCTTGCTTTGCTTCTAATTTCTGAATAGAAATTACTGTGTGGAATCTTCATATCTAACGTATTTAGCTAAACTAGTTCGTACCTTACAAAGCGGTTTGAATGCTTCTATGATTGGTCTGTATCCAGTGCATCTACAAAGATTACCTTTAACGAAAATACATATATATATATGTTTATTTGTATATTAGGTTACTACACAGGGCATTCTTCCAGTTTTTTGGTCTGGCATTCTTTCCCCCGATCGACCTCACAATCAATCAGGGCTGCTTCATATTCCCTACTGAGAAGATTGGATCTTTGCTCTATGCAACAACGTCTGAAGCCATCGTTGTCGAAGACGATACGCCTTATTCTCAAAGCCTGAGACTATGAAATACTCCTTGTAGTAATAAGCACAACATAATGCAATGAATGACATACAATTAATACAATAAATGACATACAATATAATACAATTAATAAAATGAATGACATACAATATAATAGAATATATACAATAAGTAGGGTAATACCTTCCAGTGCCTGCTCCAAACGTGTCTGTGACGGTTCGCTTTCTGTCTGTGTGAGTGTGAACACAGACATTATCATACCCGGGGAGCAATATCCACACTGTACACCATGACATGCCACCAAATTCTCCTAGAGAGAAAATTTGAAAATTCACAAACTGTTACAAACTGATAATAATTGTTAACAGAGCTTTCATCTTAATTTGGTATAGATTTATCTCTGCATTAAAGAAAATGTTCATATGGGACCAACATACTGACATAAATCAGCTGTGTGAAGTAAGCTCAACATACGATATTCACCATTCCAAAATTTCATCTTGTGTGTTTTCATTGGCCAACAAGAGAACTTTTGAATGTTCAGCGACTCGAAGTACGAGGTTTAGATTTTGAATGTTGTGCAGCTCGACATACGACATTCAACATTCAGATTTTAAATTTTGTGTTGCATGACATACGACATTCGAATTTCGAATGCTCAGCGGCTCGACATACGACAAACGACTTTCAGATTTTAAATGTTGTGCAGCTCGACATACGACATTCAACATTCAGATTTTCAATATTGTGTAGCGCAACATACTACATATGACATTCAAAGCTGCACAACATTCAAAATCCGAATGTCGTATGTCGTATTTCGGGTTGCTGAACAATCAAATGTCCCCGCGTTGGCTAATGAAAACACACAATATGATACTTTTGAATGTCGATTGTCGTATGTCGTATGTTGAGCTAACTTCACGCCCATAAATCAAGTTTCAAAATGCTAGATAACATAGCAACTTAATAACAGGCCTGTCATTTGATTCAGAATGATGCATGCTGCAAAACAGGCTTCAATACTAGAAGGGAAAGTTTGTTACATATAAGTTAATGATGAGACATTTGATTGGTCATTGGTAAAACTGTAATCACGGTAACTACGTGACTGTCATTGGTAAAACTATGGTCACGATAACTACGTGCCTGTCATTGGTAAAACTATGACCATGGTAACTACGTGACTGTCATTGGTAAAACTATGAACATGGTAACTACGTGACTGTCATTGGTAAATATACTGAAACGAAAAAGAAACGCAACATGGAAAATTGTGATTAATTTTGTATTAAATATACATATCTGTATAAAAATCGCGGAAATAAACATGCACCCTGCCTAACACCCATACCAATCTTCAAAATCACCCAAGTGTGACTAGAGACCTATGCACTTCCGGCGCGGTAAAAACATCAAAAACCGTGCCTGTACAAACATATGCGTTCTTTTTTCATTCAAACCAGTATCAATTCATCACTAACATTGAGCCACATCATCGCCAATACTTTTGCAAACAATAATTCCGTTTACAATTATGCCACGGTTATCAAAGGTTGATAGAGGACGTGCTATAGCGATGCTTCTGGCAGGGAACACGCAACTTCACGTCGCTCGACAATTCAGAGTTCACAAATCGACTATTAGTCGATTAGTTTCACGTCTTAACGCAACAGGAAGAGTCGATGACCAGCCGAGATCAGGACGTCCACGCGTAACGTCGCGACGTCAAGACCGGGTTCTTAGGTTGGCACACCTGCGTAACAGGAGATTAACGGCCGCTGAAACGGCAAGGAATACGATTGGTAATCATAACCGTCGAATTCATCCCCAAACAGTGATCAACAGACTGCGTGAGGCTAATTTGCGTGCAAGGCGACAGTACGTTGGTTTACCACTAACACCGCAACGTCGAGCACGTCGTATGCAATGGGCAACGGCACATATGCCCAGACGTTTTCCTATGAGACGTTGGAGGTCTATGCTCTTCACCGATGAATCTCGATTCACGTTATTTCGAGCAGATGGCCGTCAACGTGTGTACCGGCGTCGAGGCGAACGTTTTGCTGACGCCTGTGTTTTGGAACACGACCGATTTGGGGGTGGATCAGTTATGGTTTGGGCGGGAATCTCCCATGGTTTGAAGACGCCTTTGGTGATAGTCAATGGGAATTTAACGGCCGTACGCTATCGGGATGAGATCCTTAGGCCCCATGTTGTGCCGTTTGTTAGGCAGCATCATCTAACCTTTCAGCAAGATAACGCGAGACCACACGTTGCAAGAGTCTGTAGAGACTTTCTTGCGACACAGAACATTGTTCCTATAGATTGGCCTCCATATAGCCCCGACCTGTCCCCAATCGAGCATTTGTGGGATGAATTAGACAGAAGAATTCGAAATCGCCGTAACCCCCCAAATACCCTCCCTCAGTTAGCAAATGCACTCGTCCAAGAATGGAATAACATTCCAATACGGAAAGTCAATGCCCTGATGAACTCAATGCAACAAAGAATTAGAGATGTGATAACTGTTCGAGGAGGACACACACGATATTAGGGCACGGTTTCAAAACTGCTGCCATTTCAACTTGGATTCACGTAGGGTACTACCAATCATGACCTTCTAGCAAAGTGACCTGTTCTTAAAAATCTCTAAACATTTAAAGGATGTTACATCAATATTCAATATTAACTATTACATATGAAATTTAAACATAATGCTCACAAGTATTATTTTATTAAACCTACAATTTGAAGTTGCGTTTCTTTTTCGTTTCAGTATATATGCCCATGATAACTACGTGACTGTACTTGATAAACTATGGTCATGATAACTACGTGACGGTCATTATAAAGCTTAAGTCACCTTATCTAGGGTTTGCGAATGTGACCGAGAGCAGTGTGAATATTTTAGCAATTCAGGAACGAAAGAAAAACTACCAAAATCTGGCTTACAAAAAGGAAAGAAGACATCAATAATAAAAAAATCATCAATACTATATCCAGTTTACTACATTTGACATTACCTGTATTGGATGTAAGCCTTTCTGTTGGCTGCCAACCCCTTCTACCGTTGTAACGGCGTAACCATGGAGATAGCAGAGTGGAGTGATACATGCATTGATGTTTTTAGATCTTTATGTTAAAGAAATATTCTTGATACTCAAAACATTTGATGTATGCACCATGATGCTTGGTATAATTTAAAGCCGTTACAGCACGGAATATACGAATTTACGGAGAGAAATAAATATACGAATTTACGGAGGGAAATAAATATACGAATTTACGGAGAGAAATAAATATACGAGTTTACGGGGGGAAATAAATATACGAATTTACGGAGAGAAATAAATATACGAATTTACGGAGGGAAATAAATATACGAATTTACGGAGGGAAATAAATATACGAATTTACGGGGGGAAATAAACGAATTTACGGAGAGAAATAAATATACAATATTACGGAGAGAGAAATACGAATTTACGGAGAGAAATGAATATACGAAATTATGGAGGGAAATAAACGAATTTACGGAGAGAAATAAATATACGAATTTACGGAGAGAGAAATACGAATTCAATGAGAGAAATATACGAATTTACGGAGAAAAATATACGAATGTACGGAGAGAAAAATACGAATTAAGAACACGCCATCACAAATGAAACAACACGAAATGACAAGTTGCTAACGCGGAATGCAAGAAAAGAAAACAGGACAGCAACAGAAAGGGTAACAATCGAAATTGAGACAACAGAAAAATACATTTAATTAGATAATTAAAAAGAAACGAATGATAAAGAAAAAAATATTGACTAAGTTACATCACAACAAACAAAAACAAACGACGGGAATCGTTTGTCAGGAGTCTCCTCAGAAAAGTGAATGCGATCTACGGTACTTGTACACTAAAATAAAAATGGCATCCCGCACGAATTTGAAATTATAATTGTTAGCCAGCGTTATAGATAGTGTACGATATAAAGGATACCTAACGATCTCCTGAGCTGGATCCCACCATGACACCATTACTGTACACGCTCCACATCCTCCTTGGTCACATCCATTCTTCGTTCCCATCAAACCAACCACATATTTGTCAAGGGGATTTATATACTACTCGATCAAGCCTTTATGTACAAATACATTACACAATTTTACTCATAACGCAACCAAAGATTTGGGACATCAGAGATGGCTTGTGTGTCCCCCATGTAGTTTTTCAATCAGTATACCATATAATGAAACGAGCTAAATTGAAACTTAAATAAACACTCATAATGAAAATACATGTTTTTTGTTTTATTGTTTTAATTTTTGGGGGTTTTTTTTGGGGGGGGGGGGGGGGTAATTTTTTAATTTTGTTATATGTCTGTCTCTTCAAATCTACGAAATCTTTCTTTTTAATGAGTTGACGAGTATTTTACTGTGCGAACTATAGCTAAACTGGTCTGATTGTGCTCTAAAAGATACGTTCATTTCGCAGGTACTGGAGAAGGGTGGTTGATGGATGTGGTTCTCCAATGCCTTTCTGTATGAAACAAACATCGCCGTTAGCAACATGCAGTTGAACGCTCAGTTTCATCTATGACACAAAAATATATTCATTTCAGATATGCTACTATGCATGAAAGGTTTATATAAATGTGGATATAAGCAGTTCGTTTGCTATCCAATATCTTATAATCACATTTTTTAAGTTCAAATATTAAATACTGAAAAATGTAGAATGGCAATACGATTTTTTCTTGCAATCATGTCAATTGGTGTGAATAATTGCATTGATTAACCTGAAAGAATAAATCGACTGAGCACAAAACTCGACCTGGATATATATATATTTTAGGTTCGATCGAGACCAAAATTCTATAATAGTTATATAATATATCACATGGCACATTTTAAGTCATTTCATTCGGCCACGTTATCAATATGGTAAGACACATGTATACTTTAACTTTAAATTGACATCGTGATGACGTCACATGACTGTTTTAGTGAAAAGCTTACCGTTACAGTTTAAACTAGAAATTGCCATAAACAATTTGACGGGCTTTTCACACCTTTGACAAACTTTAGGTAGAAATTATCCTTATAATCTTGAATGTTGGTTAAGGTCATTTATTTAAGCAAACACTTTAGAGCTTCATGCAATCATGCTTCAAGCCCAATATCAAGTCCATGTGTCTCTTGGCTATGGAGAATAAGTCACTTCAAGATTTTAGCCTATTTGACCCTTTTGACCTGTTTATGTTACTCAGATATGATACCTTAGATCACGGAGTAAGTTCATCCTATACCAGGGTAGTATACCGTGATCAGGTGTTATACATATATAAGTTGTTACCTTAACACCATTAACGTAGATTACTAGTCTATCCCCTTCTTTGTTCATCTTGTGTGATGGCAGCAGTTACCAATCTGAAACAAGTTTACAATTATATATGAGATATTGACCAAATACTGTATATGATAGTACATATCCAAACATATAACCCTCAACGACACAGTTCTACTGCACATATGTACCAATTGCTATCTAAATCAGACACTAAATTTCGACCAAAAACAGGCTTCAATCAAGCTGACTGATAGAAAAACAAGAAAGCTCATGCGCAGCATCTTAATAGAACGGTTAGAAAATGTATAAAAGGCCTATATCACTACTCGGGCAAGATTTCAAATCTTAATATACATCATGTCTAACAGTGGGTATTACTTTTGTTTGGCAATTCTATGTTTTTCAATCTGGGCAAAGTGCGACAAATGCATATTTCAGGTGAACCCCTACAGCTATGTAGATCGCAGATGCAGTTTGCACAAAAGTGCCGGAGAGATGTAATAGGCGAATCCTTTGGCAAAGGAGACAGCTTAGTAAACCACACGTCAAAGGCATGGCTTCTGCTGTGCCATGATACATAAAAATGATATCACTGGATACGCTACGTAGCTCCCCATTAAGGCACAGTAAAGTTTCCAATAGGTGTGTTACCTAACAAAGATAACATTTTTGTCAGAGAGGATACGGTAAACAAGTTTTGTAGAATCATGCCATGTCGGGGTCCAATAGCTCGCATAATCTCCATATCCATATTGCGCTACTTTCCCGAATATATTTCATACGAATGTGATATTGAATTATCATTAATGGAATCCATCTTGACAGTATATTTGCTCTATGTTTTCATAATTATTTCCAGAAATATCAATTTACTGAACAGACTAGAACGTTCAAATAGATTAGAAAACATTTCATTTCGGAAGATGATAATCTTATTATCCTTTTTATCGCTTTTGATATAAAATCAAATTTTAACTTTAAAATCCACCATAATGTTATTAATGAGTATTTAATATAATAACGTAACCCATTTTTCTTGTCATAGAGATGAACCCACCTAATAAAACAATATCCAGTTTGTTTGTAGATGTCTGCTAAATCACGTTCACACATGCAGCAACTGTCAGCGCCACCTCGTGACTAATCCGCTTACTCGACCTTATGTGGTAAACTGCCAAAGCCACTACTTAATACAAAAATGTAGCAATCCGTTCACTTCACTATGTATGGTAAACGTCCTCCTCTGGTGTTGATAACACTGAAATAAGCCTGTATTTAGTAAACCATCGATGTAGGCATGCGCCATGCGCAATTCTTCTTTACCAGTTAAATATGTGTACACTTTTACCTTTTCACAGCCTTAATGAGGTGTTTCGCCTATGCACTTGTATATCACATGGTTACAAAATAAGATCATAGTCAGTAAACTATCGATCGGCCATGAAAACCTTTGTTCTTACCCTGTAACCCTGGTTACACGAACTACATATGTCAAATTCAGGTCGGTTTGAGTAAGTATGACTTATCCATGATCTTCCATAGATAAACTAAGGTGTGTCTCTGTCTATAATGGGTTTTCTTTTTATGTCCCAGTCGATATTTCTTTTTTTTTTTTTTTTTTTTTCTTTTTTTAAATTTCGCTTTTTTCATCAACACTTTAATTTGAACAATATGTATTTCCCCAATTTGTTACAACGGTTGTTCAAATAAACAAAATAGTTTTGATTTTAGATTTTAAATTAGATAACAAGCTTATATTGATTCATCAACACTTTCGGCCCAACCTTAGCATCACAGACAAGTCCTAAACGGAACAGCTGTATGGTGCAGTATAATTTATTTTGCTACATTTTAACTCTCAATTTGTTTTGAGAGGTGTCTTTTGCAATCTGATTAAAATCAGCTGTTACATGGCTACGTTTACTATGCACTACGCGTGCATAGTAAACGTAGCCATGTAACAGCTGATTTTAATCAGATTGTGTTTTTTGTACAATATTTTGTTCACATGTCAGTAGTCTGTTTTAGGATCTAGACACCAACCGAAGCAAGCAAGTTCCGTCATCGGTATCCGGTCGTTAGTCATGAGTTATACGAAATACAAACCTCTATATAGTTCATAACCCTATACCTATATCATGTTGGTTTTTCTTTTTAAATAGTTTGGAATAGGATATGAGAAGTGTTGAGAATTTAAGAAAAAAAAATAGAACGTTTGTCATTGGTAGCAAAGCTTTTAGAGAAAGGCTAACTTTGTTTACAAGACGAGTCAAGAACAATATTCCAGAGGAATCTTGACGCCCACCATAAAAAACTATTAAGATACCAATACAATGATGAAAATGCGCCGAAATCAAGAGAATAATAGAATTCCGATCAAAAAAATAATTGTGTTTTGACGTTCAGATCTTCCCATCGACTATTGGCAAAATCATTGGAACAAGCTTTGTACCTCTGTTGGTCAACTTGTTTTTGTGATAAACATATTTCAATTAAAAGACAAAATAGCCCCGTTTTTACCATTGCTTGTTTTATAACAATAACATGTCACTACTGTAAAAAAAAGTCCTCATGTTGGCCATTGTTTGTTTATTTTCTATATTAGTGTCAAAATTGGCCGTGTACAGGTTTGGACCAAAGGGGAATCTGCAAATGAAATCTAAGAACGATCCATCAAGAATTTTATGAGAAAAAGGTTATGACAAACCCGTACCGAACGGAAAATTGGTACATCAAGTTTGATAAATATGATTCAAGATTGTCCTTGAGAAAGTGAAATCACATTCTGGCTGTTCAAATCCAAGATAGTTGCCAGTCGATGGCTTTGTTCTTCCAATTTATTTCAAAATGTCAATTTGACCCGGTCAAACATAAATAAACACCAAGGAGGACCTACACATCAAGTTTGAGAAATATGATTCAAGTAATTTCCTGTCCATTTTGTGTTCAAATTGTTTTTAAAACTTATAATGCAGAATGGGGAACGATGGATACCCATCGAAAGAATTTGAAAAAGCCCCTTCTGGTATTTTTCAAGATAGAGCGATTACTAGTGGACGTAGAGTGGCTCGAACTGACCACCACCATCAGATGGTTAGATTTAAAAATAAATAATTTATTGTTGTAAATATTTCAATTCATGCTGTTAGCTTGTTCAAATGGATATATTGTAATGATATAAGAATAATGCATATTTTATGAATATTTCAATGGCCAGCATAGCTACAGTAGGTGACAGATGCAGATATTTCTGACCAAGCAATTTGGAGCCAAAGGTCGTGGTCCGGTCAGGGTCTTCCTTCCTCATTTGTTTTGCTATTTTTACACGTTTATTTATTTAACTCATTGTGCTAACACAACATATCTGTAGATGTGAACAGATCAAACGATGAACGTGATATATATGGTCTATAAAAGCAATAGAGGATACTTAAATACTAATAAAAACAGAGGATACCGACATAACAATAAAAACAACAGAGGATACCGAAATAACAATAAAACAACAACAGAGAATACCGACATAACAAGGAAAACAACAAAAAATACCGACATAACAGGGAAGCAATGATTCTTACTCAAAATGAATGACAAAAAAAAAGGGGGGGGGGGGCGTATGAACAAGCAAGACGGATATTGGTGTCTACAATTGAGTGAACTTTTTGGTTATATGTAACGACTGACCTTCTGTTCTACGTTTTTCTCCTTTCCCTTTTTCCTTTTTATTATTTCGTTTACAAAGGGAACTCTCAAATGAAATTGAAGAGTCTAAGCAGAACTTTCTGTGAATAAGAAATAGCGATACCGAACTTGTACTGTCAAATCAAAGAAGGTCGCCTGTCAAAATTGAACATGCACAACTAGAATTCGGAAAACCTATATCGGAAAATTGAGAAAAGGTCCTTTCAGTACTTTCCTACCCCGCAAGTCGATCTGAATTTCATTTGTTTTTCATTTCCTTTCATTCCGTCGCCAAAAGGCGTATTCGTATTTATATTCAATGTTAAATTATGGGTAAAAATAAAAATGCTTTAAAATTTGACAAAAAAGTTTGACAAAATGAATCGGTTAATGCACCCAACAAGAATGTTGACCGACTTGCGACAGCTGGCCGCCCGGACAAGGATCCTAAGACCATATGTTCCTGGATTGTAAGCGTCTGCTTTATTGGCGACACTCACCAAACAAATCTAGGTCTAATCCGGAATAGGCCACATTTTCATCATAACAAAATAATGAAGTCCTTGATCACCGGAGGTAGGGGATGCAGAAATGTTGCTATCAAGAAATGGAAAATTAACAATTGGCTTAAAGCTTACTTGTATGCTGGCCCTGTTGGTTACGTTGCCAGTGATGATCGAGTTGATCAGCTAATGTTGAAAAATCTATAGCCCCACTCATTTCGAATTCAACATGGTATATCCGATTGACATAGCCAACCGAGGTTTTTATTTTAAGGCAGCACATTGTGAAAAATCAACAGAAATTGACAGAGTTAGCTAGGTCTCTGTGACATGTTCTGATAAGCTCATCCATATAATCAGCCCACGCTGAAGGCTATTAAACGCGCACGTGATCTACATATGATGTACTATATTCAAATCAATACAGTATTAGCATACGACAGGAAATAAAACACTCAGTGCCATGTGACGGTAGTGCGATTCGAGTGAATGCACAAAGAACAAACGTCGAACAATAATGGTACAACTGTTTCATACTGGTGTATTCGTGAAAAAAGGTTTTCATAGGTATAACGTCTGTCTATATTATTGTGATGATTGACACGAATTAGCATAAAAAGTTTGACCCAGGTTCTCACACAAAGTTCTCTTCTCTGTTTTGTTTATATGCCAACATCCAATGCCGTGAATAAAAGAACAAAACCAACACTAACTCAATGTTAAAATAAAATCTATTATTTATTTTCCTGTGACATTAATCAACATGGAAATTGTAAGATTAGACAATTTTCTGAGCAAATGAGAATGTTGATCAAAGGACGCATGGCAACGACGCACATTATAACAGGCATGGAAGGTAAATTTAAGTACGGAGGGACGGACAAGTGCAAATACGGTACCACGGAAAGAAGGTAAATTTAAGTATGGAGGGACGGACAAGTGTAAATACGGTACCGCGGATAGAAGGTAAATATGGAGGGACGGACAAAAGTAATTACGGTACCACGGATGGAAGGTAAATGTAAGTATGGAGGGACAGACTAGTGTAGCACGGAGGCTGGATTTAGCTAAATTTAAGTATTTATGTTACGTTATTTACGTTTATCTCTTTTATTCCAAATGTCATTTCATAGTTGTCAAATTCAATAGGAAAAAGAAAAATGATGTAAAGGGATTACAATAAGTTATCCATGACCTTTACTATTACATTTCAAAATACTTTCTTGTCTGGAACTTCAGTCATACTATTACGCTGTAATTGGTATTCTAGCACTGAAAGTGTACGAAGGTTTACTGCCTCGTTGGTAAATTTGTAGAATACATTTAAATGTGTACCTTCTAGAAAAAACTAGAACAAATGAAGCAACTTTTTCATAAGTATTCATTCCAATTTCTTTAAAAAAAGAATTCTGCAAATGTCTTGTTTATATTGTAATAGTCTGTAAATTAATTAGCATACTAACTTAGTATGGCAATATCTACCATATCTAATGCTATATTATAGCTGTGTAATCCATAACATTTCTTCCTGGTACAAATTTGTTTTGCATGAATTATTGTAGAGAGTAGAGGGTTGATTCTGTTACTTGCAATTATTCCATTATCTGTTTAGTGACCGCCAATTCTTCATATCTTCACATCCCCCTCCCCCATTCATAGATGTACCCTTACCATGTAAATCATGTCAATTAAATACAAAGTTCTTTTGAAAAACTTACCTTATTATCTTTGATAATTACATGCCAGCATTTCTTCTTCTTTTTCAAAAATAAAGAAATTGTTTTTTCGGTGATCTTTTATATTCTTTCATCTTTTATTTTTAACATTTTTTTTTCTTTGCTTTCTTTATTCTCTATAAATTTTACTAAATATTCAACACTTTTCGTTACCCCATCCTTTTGTTTGAAAAAAAAAATCCATAGAATTTGGTTTGTACTTGGGGATAATCTTTATACCGCTCCCATCAGCGGTACCATTTTTCTTTTGTGCATTACATTTTGCTAGGTTAAAAAATAGTTAGATTTTCATTTGTCAACAGATTTATAAATAGGGATTGTATTCCAAATATTTTACAGTAATTGCTTAAGTATAATGCTATAATATCCAAATTCATCTTTAACATATATTTTGAAATTATAAAAGTGGAATCATGCTTTCTGACCGAAGATGAAATATAATGTCCTTTTACTCTGCAGAAATATTTTCACTGAATTTACTCTGAAGACCTCGAAAGATGTTTATATATATGCTTTTTATGTGTGACTGATTACATTTATGAGTGCGGTCAGACTTACAATCTTGTTAAGAACTCGTCCGAACTAGTAACACTGGAATGACCAATTTATCAGGTGCAGTACATTGAGACGACATGATATTTCAAATACCAGAAACTTAAACTGCTACTTTAAATATTGTAGGACTACGGGTGTAAAAAGGTGGGGATTTCCAATGTTGGGGTTTCCCATTCCACTGTAAACATGACGGTGAATGTTTTTCGAGTAACGGTGTGCTCTTATTTACTATACAACTTATGTAATGACATAGTTCACTGGTAGGAAACCTTTTAAACTTTATTTTGAACTTTGAATGAGCGATTGGGGGAATGGTGACATTTGTAAAATCATAAAGTAAAAATATTTCTTGTGTGAGATCTTCTAAATTAAGTGTAAATTGATAATTATAACACCTTTATATTAAAGTGGTAATTGTATATGATATTATAGAAAACTGTATAGAAATGATACATTATTAATTGTACGTGTAATGGTATAGTTGATAGAATTTAAATTGTTTAACATTCAACTTTGTACATTATTGAATCTAGATACATATATATATATGTATATCATATATAAATGACATGAATATGAAAATGTGCGTGTATTATAAACACTTTGGAAGTGGGATTGAAACCGACCGCATTCTCTCATCTTTTTAAATATGCCGTCCTGCTGACAATCATCGGATTCAGACTGGACTATTGGTTACTGACTGCCAATGACGGAGTGCCAATAAAGCTTATAGAAAAGTAATTGCAACTGAATAATAACTGTAAAAGTATGTGTGTAAGATGTGTTATTTATAAATGTATCGTGATCCAGTTGTGTTAATTTAAGAATGAGTTACTTCCCTTTAACTTATGTGCTTATAATTTTCCTTACGGAACTTATGTTTAAAATTTAAAAACATGACTTGGAAAGAATGTAAATAGTCTTGTCAGTTATCCAATTGACATTTATCAACTATGTCAATAAAAGTTGTTGAAATGAAATGAAATCAAACACAAAGCCTGGTAAAATAGTTATAGAATACATTTTAAATAGTTTAAGTGGTTTATCGGAGGATAGTATATAATTATTATTATATTATACAGGTACATGTCAAATACAGGAAAATAAAGGGATTACGTAATTGAAAATGTTTTAAACCGGAAATTGATGAAACTAGAGCAAAATACGAACAAATGAAAGATATATTTTCCCGCAGACCATGTAAACGATACAAAGAGAAAAAGACCAGGTATTTCGAAGAAAAGTGTTTTCCATACCTCTTTTCTCATCATGTTCTCTAAACGAGCGCAGGTAGGATGAAAACGGTACTTATCAGCAATATTGCGCAAAAACCAGTTCATCATTTTTGGTTATCCTATCTATTTCCATGTCAATGTTAGTACTTAAATAACTAAAATGAAAACTAATTTGCAAAGATAAGGAATTTTTAAGAAAGCTAAGAAAGCTAAGAAAGCTTAGAAACGGAACGCTGTCGTTAATAAAGCATAATTAAGGTTTGCGTAGTATAACTAGATAAGAACGTGTGATGTAAGCAAACTGCAATCTTATTTCAGAAAATACCTTCTGTTATCAAAATATTCTAAGGATCACCATACGTAGCACTAATACATTTTTGCTTTTTGCGTAATTTTACTGTTTATCATTTTGAACTTCCATTCGAATGAGGGATCAGTATAACAACGAATAAGCGAATGGGGATAGAGTGTGCTAACATACTGTACATTTGTGTTGATTGTTGTAGAGAAGGGCGAGGAAATGGGACGACTATCAATTGGTACGATTACTCAAGGGCGATTGCACAATCTTGTGAATGGCAATTGTGTTGCTGTCAAGGCTATCTAATTACTTCAGTGCAGCCGCGGATATGCTAAGATAGTTTTGCAGCAGCAAAAATAACACGTCTTGGTTTGTTAAGGTTTCACTTACTGCTAAAGGTACGTGTATGATATGCATTTCTGATGTTTTTATCACATAATATGATATATATATATAGGTTGCTGTCTCTATTAATGCGTTCACAAGAATACGATTGACTTATTAAGACTTGATCCCGAGGAAAGAGAAAAAGCATTGAAACCTTTACGAAGCAAAAACCATCCTATTTACGATGGTTGTATCCTTCCGAAATTTCCTCCGCTATTGTTACACTGAAAAACACATAGAGACAATAATGAACTTCGACTCCAGAGAATGAGGTATACTACTGTGTACATTCCCCAAAGAAGGTAAGATTTCTTAAGGATGTGAAAACACATCTCAAGTGTTGTTATTGAGAGAAACACACCACCATTCGTTGCAGTTTGGCCTACCCTTAATGTCTTGCTAACTTTTCAATTTCAATACTTTGGCTAGTCGAAGTCGTAATACCTGGATATACACCAGGTAAATTCCAGATAAATGTGATTCCTTTCATGTTCTACATTTCAAGCATATCAGTTCACATTATCATAATGTCCAATGCATTAAACCGTCATCACGTCGCTTTAACTTGCGCTGCTACTTTTTAAACATTTTATTTAGGCTATTACTGCAGGCAAGAATTTTCTAACTTAAAATTCCACAGCAATGACACTGCCACTTACAGACACCAATTCAATCTACTATACAGTAATAATGTCAGCAGTAATGGTTTCCTGAAGCAAGCAAAACATTATTTCAAATAAAGTCAAATATTGATGCACACCTCCAAAGCAAAAATGCCGCAGAGAGGAAGAACTCCTAATTGGACTTGGACATACTTATCTTCCTCATTCACACGTTTTAAAACGGACCGACCCACCTGTATGCTATACAAGTAACTCCCATACACCGTTTCACATTTTGTGATTGAACTTTAGTCTCTGCTGTGGCATCATACCGAATATTCGACTTTTTTTTCACACACCAAAATTAACTTTCAATAAATTTCAATCTAGAATCCGTCTTTGTTTTTGCTTTTGATGTGCCCCTTTTTATCTGCAATTGTATGTGTACATATGCTCTATCAAGTGATGTTTACCTCAAATGTTTTGAAATTCCATCGACACTCACTAAGATAACAATGGCTGTCGATCGGCCCTTAGACATATTCAATCAATCAATCAGCTCAACGGTTGTATGGACGTAAGTTAAGGGATTATTGTTTGCCATCACTTCAGAAGAAGTCATTCAACTTGTCAGTGGACGTCCATTTTAGTGCAAAGAATTCCGGCTTGTGAACTTGATGAATCTTCTCATTGAGTCCAAGCCAACGAACTCGGACTCGGATATTTTGCAATTTTAATTATTAACTCAGGCCTGCGGCCTTCGTTATTAATTTAATTGCAAAATATCCCCGTCCTCGTTGTATATCCTGCAACAATACACGAATCATCGTTAATTATTTCTTAATTAATATGCAACAAGAGCGTGTTTGGCCAAGATTGCATACGTGTGTTAAACTGCACCCGACTCGTCCTGTGGACCAACAACCCAGTTCCGATTGATAACTTGTATCTGTCGTATAGAGGGAGAACGAACGCCTTGAATTGCAATTAACAATTTATCATTTATATATGTAACCTTTGTGCTCCATCATGACAAAGAGTTTGGTTGGTTCGATAATTCATTATCGGGACGACACATCACACGGAGAGCCTGCAGCACAAACGTGTTGCTTAAGATTACATAATGTCTAATACAACACATATACATTTTACGCGCACATCTACATACAGAGAATGAATGGTATGATGATAATGTATATATGTACATAATGATAGATGGCACTTACCAGGGAAACAGGCTGTGTTGGCAGGTTACTGGTCAGGTGAGGAGTGACTTGAGTGGGACAAGTGAGTTGCGTAATCGACATACTACGCATGCGCAAACGTAACCCTTTCTTACAGCACAATTATCATTCACAGCACGTACAGTAATGCGCTGGTGACATTGCATAACAAAGATCACCTGGTTAGATATTCCCCCTCTTTGACAAATGCATTTTCCAATAACATTCACTAACTTATGCTAAATTAACATAAGCACAAGAAATTTATGCCTGTCACTGTGCTAGATACAGCGACCAGAAGCGATATAGTAGGGTTAGATATAATATCAATAATTAGCCCATTGCGTTAAAGCTTCACTGATACCATCAGGGAGTTCGGAACCCCTGTGTATACCATGAGGCAAACTCGGACTACAACTAAAACTGAGTCCACTCTATTCCAAAATACTTCATATCGCCGCTTTCACAAATTGAAGTAGGTATATGCTGCCAAGTTTGACACATATATCAACGCCTGGGATCTAATAAACACATGTTTGGGTTTAAAATATACACTAGTACAAGTAAAATATGATCGCAGGTAAACAATATATCAGGTTTCCTATAAGCGATCCGGTTCCCATGCCCATACCGGTAGTTGGGGAAAGCCCTACCTTACCGGCCTGACTGGCTCTTGGGAAGGCGGAAGTAAAATACCCATGATATATACTAAAAACATACTAAAACTACAACATTGGTCTCACACTGACGTCTCCTTGTAGCCAGTCCACGTCGCCTGTTGTGCATAGGCCCAGTCACCGTACCGTTTTGAGGCTGGTGACTCCTGATGGAACGTCTCACAGGTATAGGTGAGAGTTGGACCACCCTGTTTATTCCTTCCGGAACAAACATACCGTCTTTCGGTGAAGATATTTCAGCAACTGGTGCTTCAAAGTCGGTCTCATGGAGAGATACATCGCTCCCTGTGACCTGGGTATCGTCTAGGGTTATCATACCAAGGACTGTGTCCTCTGGCTCTGTATTTTGGACGTGGAGGTGGAATAGGTGCATCATCGCTGCTGTCCGTTTCATCAGCTGATGACACCTCGCTCTCGACATACACCGGGTATGGCTTGGATGGGTTCGCTTTACAACGATCTATTATCTTGTGAACATCAACGGGTATAGCGTTAAAAGGCTGGGGCATGTTTCGCTGAAGGGTCCGTTTGGCCCCTTTTCCCGATTCAGGCTTCACCTCATATACTGGAATATCACTATTTGGTATGTTGACAACCAGATAGGGTTCCTGCTCCCATTTATCAGCCAACTTTTGTTTCCCATGGAGACCAACCTTCCGAACTAGGACACGGTCTCCAATTTCCAGTCGAGTTTCCCGAATAGACCGGTCATAACGGTCCTTGTTACGGGCTGCACTTTTAAATGCCTCCGCTTGCGCAGCTTTATAGGCATATTCCATCCTATCCTTGAGCTTGCGGACGTACGAGGTCAGTTCAGCTCAACCTTCTGGTTCTGTACCAAAGAAAGCGTCTTCTGACAGGCGTGGGTGCCACCCAAACATTAAGTAATGGGGTGCGTACCCGGTGGAGTCGTTCCTGGTGGTATTATAGGCTTGTACCATTGGTGCCACGTATGACTTCCAGTCAGCTTTCTGGTCCTCCTCGAGAGAACCCAGCAGGCCCAGTAGAGTACGATTAAACCGCTCTACCTGACCATTTCCTATTGCATGATATGGAGTGGTACGTGCCTTCGTAACTCTGGCGAGTCTTCAAAGTTCTTTGATAACCTTGCTCTCGAAGTTACGCCCCTGGTCACTATGTAGACGCTCAGGGAAGCTGTAAAAGGCTATGAAGTTTTCATATAAAGCCTTAGCCGTCACATGTGCCGTCTGGTTTCGACAGGGAACAGCCTGAGCATATCTGGTGAAGTTGCTGAAATGTCGCAGGAGCAGAGGTCAAACCGAAACCCATACGGTTTGTTTCATAGAAGCCTAGATTTCCTACGGAGAAGGCAATGTTCTCCCTGTCTGATTCTAGGACCTACACCTGCCAGTAACCTGAACGTAGGTCCAGTTTACTGAAATACCTTGACCCAATTAGGGTATCAACAGTATATCTTTGCGGGTTCTCGAGTTAAGCATTCGGTAGTCAATGCAAACACTAAGAGAGCCATCCTTTGAGGAATAAGGACTATTGGACTCTCTGATGACTCCTGCATCAAGCATATCCTTGACATGTTGACGGACTTCCTCATACATACCTGGCGGTATTTTTCGATAGGGCTGTTTAAAAGGTCTATCATCAATGAGGTCAATTCTGTGCTTAATTAAGTCCGTATGTCCTAGATCAAAAGCACCTGAGGAAAATACTTGCTTCCAATCCCCAAGCACCTGATGAACACGTAACAGTTGCTCCTCTGTTAAGGTTTCAGTATCAATAGCGACATTAAGCCATTCGGGCAGTGTCTGACTATCAGCTTGTGCCGACGGCTTGTGAGGCGTTACAAATGATAGATCTGGGCTCTATGGTTATCGTTTTCCCAGTTGTGTTACAAAGTTTAACAAGAACCTTGACACGAGACACTTGACCCTTGACATTGATGACACGAGGGCATACAGTGTAAGACTGAGATGACTGATTACGGTTCTCAGTAACTAAGTCAGTGATGTTGGTATCGAGACCACGGGCGTTCTCGTTGACAATAACAGTGGCATAGGGTGCCACCTTGACAGTTTTTTTACTAATACAATATACACTGTAGACAGTACTAATACTATCAATGGCTATATTCCATTCTGGTGAGATCATGGTATCACTGGATGACAGCTCCTTAGCAAATCTGATTATATTTGTACCCACAATAACTGCACAGACTTTGTTATGTGTAGTATCAGGCACTACTAACATAAAGACATTGATTTCGAAGGACTTAACAAATGGTATATTAATAGTACACTCAATGTAACCTAAATAAGGTAAAGTTGATCCATTATCAACAGTTACTTGTAGATCTAAAGTATCTAAATTGTTTATAACTGGCTTATCTCTTAATGAGTCAAAGCATGACTTGGATATTGTGGATATCTGTGACCCACTGTCAATAAGAACTTTGCATTCCTCACCTTGGACAAATATAGTCCCCAGATTTGACTGACATAGTAGTCTATTTAGGATTTCCTGACCTTGACCTTGAACTTCGACCTCTATCTGGCCAATTTCAGAAGCCGTTGCTAGTTTGGGGTGTCTTTTTAGACTCCTCTGAGTTAGACTTTTGACCAGATTTTCCTCGACCTTTACCTTTATTGTAACCACGGCCCCTACCTCTACCTAGACCTCGACCTTGACCTTGACCATGGGAGGAATCAAGTTTGCTTAAAATCTTACCAAACTTGCTATCTACTTTTGACGACAGTCTTTCTTCAAGTTTTTTTTTAGCTTTTCGTCAAACACCTTCTCCAAACAAGAGCTTTCTGCTTCCTGCAAGTCACTATCATTAGTGATTGCGTTATGCTGGGCTTTCTTAACTGAGGAAGCAGTAGAAGGACTGATGTTGATCTCCTTATCAACTGCTCTGATCTTCCCCAACAGCTCGTCAAAATCAGTAACTCTGTCATACATATGTCTTGTTTGACTTTTAAGTTTGTCAGTATGAAGCGTGGTCCAGAATTTATGACGAAGGAGATCATTTTTAGCTGACTGTTCCAGAGACTCATTCTTAATAGCTAATGACAACAGTGACTCTAGCCGGCAACCAAACAGTGTTACCGACTCATTTGGCTTTTGATTGCAGTTAAAAAATTCCTGCATGATCATGCCATGGGTTGAAATATCCCCAAACAGAGTATCTAGTTTTTAAGGATCTCTGCTGGGAAAGCTCTTTCCCTTAAGAGAATAAACTTTTTTTCGCAGTACCACGCAGTGATCTGCGTAATGCCTGTACTAACCTACCGGAGGACACTTCAGGGTCATCTATTAGTGAGTTGATATCATGCCTCCACTCCATATAGGACACATCCCCCTTAAGCTCATCACCTGGAAACTGTTGGAGCTAAGGCAAAATAGTATATGCTGGAACACCAACTCCATCATAAGAGTTATCTCCCCTTGAACTGACTCTGCGCCTAGTTGGAGGGATCGGCTTATCCCCTTTCGTCGGATGACCTTGTGAGGGTAGCCATTGGCTCAATATGATATTTCCCCAAAGCATGTAGAGCTTTGATAAGTTCAGCCTCACCGATGATGTTACCATCCTCCCCCTTTATCTGATCCTTAACCTTAACGGCGGGTTCAACCCCGGACACTTCAGTGGCTTCGGCCATTAGTTTAGCTTTTATCATCAACAATGAAAAGCACAAACAAACTACAGGCTAGGAGATGAACAAAGAGGTAAGGCTCATATACAGGTAGTTTCTAAAGAACATAAATTAACAAATTCAGTGGCTACTGAGGTGGGGGTACGCCCTACCGTACAGTGTAAACTGAATATACATTCACAAAGTACAATAAAAAAAAAACATTTCTGCACTAACCTTTTCATCCAGACCCGGGCAAGTAGTATGTCTGGGTGTACACCATCTTTATATAGTGAAAAGTTTTAAAGTTGGGTGCGGCCTGTCCTCTTACAGGACAAAAGATCCCTTCTTAAGTTTAAAGATAAAACTCCAGACCTGGCATTGACCTCTCTAACATAATGATTTAAAATGTCCATGTGCTGTAACAAGTATTGATCCTGTTTCATAAAATCAGATGGAGTAGGGTGTCCTTGTATATTCATTCCACACCTCAGTTTCACAGATGGAAATCGTTTAACCAAACTGATATGAATCTACTTGGTTTTGGACACCTCACCTGGTTGAATTTGACCAAAAGTCAAAATATGTTCATGTTAATTTGTTAATAGCTTTATATGGTTATGGTGAAAAGATCTAAGCTGCTTCATAGATAAAACCCAGAAACAAATTCCTGACTCCCTAGGGGTGGGAAAAGTCCCAAGGGATGTTTTAACATTGTTTTTACAGAAACTAAGTGCCTATGGGTAGGGAAAGACCCCAGGGCTTATTTTTAAATTATGAATGCTATATATGGTTATGAAGTGGGATCTCAACAGTTTAAAATAAATAACCAAGAAACTAAGTCCCCTGGGACGGAGAAAAATTACCGGGCATATTTTTACATCATGATTTTGTTTATTTCTTTATCTCTTTATGTCCAGCAGTGCCAAAAATATCAGTGATAACCATTGCTTAGTTCCAGGGAATTAATTGTTCATAGCAATATAGACAAATTGATCCCTTTAGGCCCGATCCTTCAGGCCTCTGGGGATGGGGAAGGGGGTCAGCCCCATCATTAGTATAACTTTGAATCCAAACCACTAACGGATGTTACCACTGAACTATAGATGTCATACATTGCTTAGTTCCAGAGAAGTCGTTTATATAATTATGCTAAACTGACCACTTTGGCCCGCCCCTCGGCCCAATGGAGGTCAGCCCCGTCATTTGTACAATTTTGAATCTCTACCCGAAAGGGATGCTACCATTTAAATATAAGCGATATCTATTGCCTAGTTTCAGAGAGAAAGTCGTTTATATCAATTAAGCCAAATTGATCCCTTTTGGCCCCACCCCTCAGCCCCCGGGGGTCAGCCCCACAATTTGTAAAATGTTAAATATCCACCCTATAACAATGCTACCAGTGAAATTGTGTTTAATTTCAATCAGCTGTTATGTAGAAGAAGTCAATGTTGATTGAGAGACGTCGGACGCCGGACTCCGGACGACGAACGCTACCGTATAGCACAAGGTCACCTTGGTCCTTCGGACCAGGTGAGCTGAAAAGGAAAGTAACGTAGACAAATGTGTTAAGAAAAGCATACATTTTATATGTGTATGTGGGCTTGTTTGACCCCATTTAGCAGGGTAGATACGCTGGACAATAACGTAAACAACATTGCAAATAGGTAACACTATTACACTAGAAAGAATCACATGTCACAAAGCAATAACCATACAGTGATTTCATACTATTTATGTTTAATATCATTACATGATAGTTTTTTGGTATATAACACCTCCTTTACGTGGGCAATGCATTACAAATCCTCATGTTTTCTAGTGACGCATTGGGTACACGAGATCGTGTCGATGATCCTACAGGAAGGAGCTCAGTATACCAGTGGCCATAAAAGCAATGTCATGATGGAAGCTATCAACCTTGAAGAATTAAATGATCGTCCTTATCCATGTTTCTTCAATACCCACGTAATGTTTCGTCACATCCCAAAGAAACACGTAGATAACGGGTACAAAATCAGTCATGTATCAAGAAACCCAAAAGATGTGATGGTATGATTTTACAACCACATCAAGAACGGTCCGTCGACGGTCTGTACAGAGGAAGATTTTCCCGGAACTTGGAACGACTTATATAGAACATGTGTGCAAACGTAAAGTATATCACAATGTATGTATTATACGATAAGATAACAAGCAAGGGAACTGAAATTAAAAGAGAACTAACTACTACAAAAATTGATAAAACAAGGGAAAATTGGCACAATAATAGATTTGCACGAGAGTTCCTTGAAAAAAAGACCTCGTGATCAAGAACACACTTCACAGTGTAGATGGAAAAATACATTTTGGAAATCACCGTTGGTAGGGAAAGCACGATTGTTACAATCCAGAAACTGAAAAGTTGCAATTGGGGCTCCATGATTCAGTACATTTAGGTAAAGATTCATTTGACTGGAAATGTTTTCAAATTCGTTGAAACAAAAAACCGATGTATAAATGCACCAATTCAGTATTTCGACTACGGACTAAGTTTTGATAAATCACTATAATTCCATATCCCTTCCATTACCTCTTGCTTGACGTACGTGACAAGGAATGAAACAGCAATCTAGAGGCTTTACGATCCAATTAAAGAGTTACAAAATGATGAAGTACTGGCGTGTCACAAGTATCAGTGCAGGAAGGAGAAGTATATCTACGTTTTTTTGTCGTGCGTAAAGATTAGCTAGTTTGTTTACATTCGTCGAGCCAAAACTTCATATATGTAAGTAAACGACGTTTTCTGTTAATTAAGACGTATGCTCATATCAGTCCGTAGTTCAACAAGTGCGCAAACCGAAAATTAATTTGTATGGCAAACCAATTACTGGCTAATTGTTTAAATCTCTTCTTTATGTGGTAAGATATAACAAATCTGTTCAAATGTTTCATGTTGTTGCAGTTTACTTTTGTTTACAACATGAATTCAGTGAGAGTGACCCGTACACACTGCCCGAGCGTAAACAATAGTACGTATGGTAAACAGGATTCCCATTTATATGAGAAAGAAGTAGTTCAGGTAATAGGCGCGTTGCCGTTGACTGCTCTAATCGAGTAGTCGAAGCTTATTGTTTTTATTTATTATTTCATAGAAGTATGAAAAGGAACAAATGACAAAACAGAGGGCAGTATTCTGCGTACAAACATCAAAATATTAATAATGTATCTTTACTGTGACACATGATATATACTGTGGCTTATATATTCCAGATTTCTATGGTGGTTTTGTCAACTACGAACGCGAATGGGAGGAGGTGAAACAGACAAAAGTAGTAACAAATATCCATAGCGTGTTTTACGAAGACTTGAAAAAGGTACCATGTTTACATATTAGTATCCAGCTACCAATTTTGTTCTGTTTTAAACGAACGTATAAAAGCAAACATGTTTATAAATATAGTTGAAAAGGTATTGTGAAAGTGTGTTAACTACAAAAGTTACTATGTGTAATTATTTACTTCCAGAATCCAGTTAAAGAAATAGGACGCCTGGCAACATATTTGAAGAAAGAATTAAGCCCTCAGCTTATACAGGATATTGCCGACAGATGCTCATTCAAAAACTTTGCTGATGCTACAACTTCAGGCAAGAAAGGGGAGGATATTATCCCGAAATTTTCAAAGGATAAAACAAATTTCATATTCAGAAAAGGTACACGTCTCGGCTACTAGTATTATGAAAAATAATGAATTGTGATTTTGATAAAAGTTGAAAAAAATCTTTGTGTTTTAGGATAAGTGGCTCGTTTAATTAAATTCTTTCCTATCATAACATTTGTTTTTCTTGGTCACAGGTACAACAGGGGACTGGAAGAATTGGTTCACTGTCGCACAAAATGAAATGTTCGATCTAATGGTGGAAAGGGAGTTGAAAGACACCGGTCTAAAGTTCACATATGAATTATAAACGACTATAAATAGACTAACACTTTGTCAAATATTATTTAACAATTAAACGCTTGGTAGATTGTATTTATTGTCAATATCAATGCAATCTGGATGACAGATAAATAGAATGACGCCCGTTAAAAAGCGTTTAATTGTTATATTTACATTAAGATACGTGAAACTTCACTTTCTCTTTGCTAAATCTGGGGTTTAAGTTCAGCTATTCCCCTGTTTGTTCAATTGACAGAACGGCACATGTGAAATCGATTTCATTGAAGTGCTTGGTTTGCATTCAAATTGATATGTAATACAAAGCCTCGGCGTGACTATGATCAACAAAGCACCAATGACGTCATATTTACGCGATTGTTCTAAGTCGAAATCCTTGCTAGGTTTGATTCACCCGCAACATTTTTTTTTGACGCTGACGGAAGTGACGTCATGTGATCTGGGCTGCATTTATACGGTGATCAATACCATCTGGTTTAACACAGGAGTAATGAGATATTGTCACACAGAATGTAAATAGACTGATATCAGTTGCAGTGTAACTATAGATGAACTGATCAATCGCCAAGCATTATACTGTAATCAGTTACAATGTAAGTATAAATGGGCTAATGGTTCGTCCAACGTAATACTGTAATCAGTTACAATGTAAATATAGATGGGCTAATGGTTCGTCCAACGTAATACTGTTATCAGTTACAATGTAAGTATAGATGGGCTAATGGTTCGTCCAACGTAATACTGTAATCAGTTACAATGTAAGTATAGATGGGCTAATGGTTCGTCCAACGTAATACTGTTATCAGTTACAATGTAAGTATAGATGGGCTAATGGTTCGTCCAACGTAATAATGTAATCAGTTACAATGTTTTATAGATTAACTGATGCCTATTCCAAGGTTATACTGTAAAAAGATACAATGTAATTATATATGTAATGGAGGTATCTCCAATGTAATACTGTAATAAATTTCAAAGTTATTATAGATCGATGATTTGTGCAATTTTATACGGTAGTTTGATGCGGTTATTTAACTCTGTATCGTCTTTGGTACCGATTATATTAAAATCAAAATTGTCTTCTATGTTATAGTCTAATGTCTAAAAAATGTTTTATTAACGTAATATTGAGATGTTAGGATGTATAATCCATATGAGTCTATATCTATCAATTTATCTTATATAATGTTTGGTTCTCTTAGCACCGAGCCTCATTATACACCCCCCCCCATCCCCCTTTCTTTCTGGTTGATTCTTGCTGTAATTGCTGTATCTGTCATTTATCATTCTCAACTAGTATACTTTTTCGTTCTCTTTCATACTTGATCATACTTATATATTTACATTAAGACGGCAAATTCAAGATATAAACTAATAAGATAGATTTGCACTCTGTCAGAGCACAACTGACACACGAATCTTATTTACTCGCAACACAACCTTTTATTATTTGAATAGTCAAAATTTAGGACTAGTCGATAAGGCAGGGAGTTTTAACGATAATTTCAAAAAATATTTACGTATATTTCAAAAAGAGACTGAAAAAGAGACAAATATCCAAATAAAATGCCCAGCTAACGTGGAATGAAAGACTATTGGCACAACCATGTTAACAAACTTCACTTCTCTCTTGACTGACTTTAATTTGTCCCAGAAATCGTAATATCGTAATATTGGAAGCAAATCCTAGAACATCTAATGAACTGGGACACATGAACATTATAGGTAGAGCACGCTATGAAGGTGAGAAAATAAGGTTAATAACTGACCCAGTCAATGACAAATATAAAACCTCAATAACTTTAAATTAGTTACTGTTTATATAAGATAACTAAAGGCAGTTGGTTTCAATAAAGAGTGAATGGGTATCAATGCTACAAGCTGTAGAAATCATCCTCTTCACGACCTCTTAATCATATGAATATGTTGCTTATGTCGGGCAGGTGACACTGGTATGTTTCAACATTTGATTGGGGTATCGAACCTCAGTCGCTTGGGTGAAAGCGAGTGTGTTACATTTTATCACTGCGCCACCATTAATTCGTATAAACAACTCTTCCTAACTAGTTTATAACGATATCTCTCTCTCTCTTATCTTGGGCATCAGGTGTTACCACAGAGATAAAACAGGACGCATATCATCATGACTACATGCCCATGTATATGAATAATCCAAATAAGCATATGGGATAGAGTGTGCTAGCATGCTGCACATTTGTGTTGATTGTTGTAGAGAAGGGGCGAGGAAATGGGACGACTATCAATCGGTAGGATAACTAAAGGTTGATTGCGCAATCTTGTAAATGGCAATTATGTTGCTGTCAAGGCTATCTAATTACATCAGTGCAGCCGCGGATATGGTAAGACACTGTTACAGCACCAAAAATAACACGTCTTGGTTTGTTAAGGTTTCACTTACTGCTAAAGGTACGTGTATGATATGCATTTCTGATGTTTTTATCACATAAAATTGGTAATAGTTTAATCGAAAACCAAAGGAGAACGGAAATGCGTTATACATTTATTGTTTACAACCCCACTTTTTTAGACACAGATAATTCATGATGTATATCATCTAAAACATAACCATCCTTAGCGGTTTCCGATTTCCATCTCCCATGAACTTTGAACAACCGATCTGGAACATTACTGTTCGCTGCTCGGGTCGCTTCGCCACTTCTTAAACTACAAAATGTATGTAATCCAAACTCAGACTTATTCAGATCTATCCTAGATATAGCACCAAGAAAAAATTATCTCACACGCGTGTATGAAATAGGTTTATCTTTTCTGCACAAACAATATCCATCTACATTTTTACAAAAAAATCAAAGCTCTAAACAAAAATTGACCGGACTCTGTATTCAACTTAGCTAAGCTTATATATCTTTCTAAATACGTAACTGGACATGTAAGATTTCCTGTACGAGCAGTCACCACGGTGTTACATTGACTATAAACGTCTGTTTTGCTAATTTTTACCTTAATTTCCACGTAAGAATCATGAAAAATCACATCTGACACCTTCATATGTACAAGCTCGCTGAAACGAAAAAATCCTGCAAAACCAATTAAACACATGGTACAGACTCTAACATCTATCAAACTGTTAAGATTGTTAAATTTGTTCATTATCTGTGTTAAGTGACTAGACGTCAATGGTGATCCTTCCAAATTTGTCATAACAAATTAATCATTGCACGTGTTCGACACCGCTGCAAAATTATGACCGATAGTTAAACTGCTAGAGTACTAGATTTAGCTGGCAAATACTCCAACTTGACTATCTTGCACCAGTCACTGAACTTCGTGAAATACAGTTCGTATTTCTTATTTGTATTGTTAGCATGACTAGCTTTTGCTACGAATTCAACATTGGATGCTGCTGACTGCTTCGGAAGAGGATTATGTTCCATACTGTTAATTTCTTCCCATACTTTACCTAATTTGAATTCCGAATTCTGAAATAAGTAATACTAAAATATAACAAACAAACAAACAAAAATCAAACAAACAAAACCGTCACCCCTGATCCCAATATCAACATGGGAGTAATGCACGTAATATCAACATACGTGTGTCATAAACGAAACTCCATAAAAGTTTCGTGGTAATCATTATCACAAATCCGTGTAACCAAAACAAGCATATTCATATACGTTACACATGCGGTTAACGAGCAAAATCTACTCTGAAAACCAATACGTTAGTAGGAAACGGACTTAGTGCAAAAATACTAAAATATGAGAACCCACAATAAATATCTGGAAACGAAGAAAGTTATCATTTATTGGGAGGGTTCAAATAATAAAATCACTCCTAATACCAAAATTAACATTTCTTTACTCAGTTATCTATGCCCCACCACATATAATTAAAAAAGTAGAAAAACTAATACATGAATATGTATGGGAGGGAAAGAGAGAGAAAGTGAAAAGAAAAACAATTATGAGAAGTTACGCTGAAGGTGGATTAAATATGCTAGATGTAAAATCACACATAAACTCAATAAGAATAAGTTGGATAAAAAGATTTTTGACAGCAGATGATGATGCCCTTTGGAAAATAATCCCTAAATTTCAACTGGACAAGTTTGGAAGTAATTTACTTATATGTAAAATGAATCTAGATAATTTGAAAAATTTAGAAAGAACAGATGATATTAATCCTTTTTACTATGAAATAATATCAACTATAATAAAATTGAACTCCAACCCACAGAAACCAAAAGATTATAAAGACATTCTGTCTCAAATAATTTGGGGAAACAGATATATAAAGCTCAAAGGAAAATGTTTATGTTTTAATAATTGGATAAAATCTGATATTATAATAATCCATGACATCCTGGACAACAATGGTAATATAAGTGAACAGAAAATACTTCAGAAACTAAAAATTAAAACTAACTGGATAAGTGAAGTTAACAAAGTTAAAAAATCAATACCGGGTGCATGGTTAAAGAAAATAAAAGATACAAACACTAATATTGAAAATATCACTGTTAAAAAACAAAAGAAAGTAGCATTAACCTTGTTAAAACAATCAAACCTAGACATCAAAAAATGCAAGAATCAAAATGTATACAAACAGTTAGTAACAATGACATCAGAAAAACCGATTGCCTATCTATATTGGTTAAATCACTTAACAATAACAGAAAATCATCTTAAAAGTGCATGTAACTTTATATTCTATAAATTAGAAGACAACAAATTAAAAGAATTCAGATGGAAATTATTAAATAAAATACTGACAACAAAACAAATACTGTTTCAATGGAAAATAACACCAGACCCTCATTGTAATTTGTGTCAAAATATTATTGAAGATTATGAACACTTTTTCATAACATGTCCATATTTAGCAAACTTCCAAAGAATCATGAATGACATTTTTTCGATATTAGGATATAATAAAAACATCTTCACACTAAACAATTTTGTCATTGGTTATAAAATACAATACCCTAAATATGATGATATCAATAGGATATTAACATACATAGGTTTTTCAATATACAAAGGATATTGTGTAAGTGAAGCAAAAACAAAACAGATAAGTCTACATTCTATATCAAAACAGCACTTATTAATGACAGAACATGTTAATAAATACAGAAATAAATCCTTTACACCAATCTTCAAAACTGTTCTTCAGTCTCTTCCTGAATAGATAATGAATCCTGACTTCTAATAATCCAGTTTTGAGTAGAATATTTCAATACACTGAACTGCATCCTGTAGTAAGATACACTGTACACAGGAACACAACACTCTCCAACTGAAAATAGATTAAAAAAAAATTATTATAAATATTTTAACAAAATGTAAAATTGAATATTGAATATTTTTAATAGTACAGTCTAATATGCCTTATAAATGAAGCATGACCAACAACGTGTACACAATCACAGGCACCGGCAGATCACGACCACGTGGAGTGAGAAAACAAAACACACACGTGAAGGAAACAGACATTAGCAAATTTCAATACGCAGATATTGTCAAGATACAAATTTAATTTTAATAGTAAGTACTTACCATGAAGTTGATAAAAATAACGTTGCATCGAACTCGATAATCACTAGACGATACGTACACTGCACACACACAATCCACATGCCCAATATAAACCGGAAATGTAAGCATGGCGGGTAATACAACGATACGGTCGTCGGATAAGAGGATTTAAAAAAAACAACACAAAAACCGTGTAATATATTTTTTATTTTTATTTTTTAGGCCTAGTCAATAGATATATAAGGTACAGTACACAATATGGAAACTAGTCAATTAAATCAGTGTGTGAATGAAGTATGACGAGTGAGAGCCCTCTTGTGAGAGGACAAATATTGTAATGTGTATTGCTATAAATCTGAGTGAATAAAATGTTTGTTTGAAAAAAAAAAAAAAAAAAATATGAGAACCTGCTTTGAATAAATGTGCTGGTTTCACATATTCAACAACATCAATGACAACATCTTTGAAATCATTTCCGTTTGGAGCCACTAACAAAGGCCAGAAAGCTGCCGATGGCCAACGTGGGACCACTAAAGTACCGTTAGCTTTACACGCAGCAAGATGATTGATAGCTCACGCTGTCAAGCACACAGGTGGAACCACCCAACATCTGTAGGCGGACCAATCAAAATTGTAGGTGTTCACTCAAGCTGAACCCGGGCATGCGTACTTAGAGAAAAATGGTCATGACCTTGTTATTGCTGTTGTCAGCAAACACGTCGCACGTGTGTGGACCCCACTTACTCTCAAACAAATAAAAAAAAAACTGTTTTCTACAGCCAAGTCGTCAAAATCAACGAATCTACTGAACTGATCAGCTAAGCGATTATCATGCCTCGGTATCCACTGGATACTCAAAGAAAATTGGAATAGTTCTGCTAACTTCAGCACCGAGGTTGCGATTTGTTGTAAATTTACACCTACTACCAACCTCCAAAATACGTGGGACACTCTGATTATCAGTACAAACTAACACGCTATTATTGAACAGCTTTTCAGCAAAACTTTTCAGTGTTATTTCAATAGCATTGAGCTCGCGCCATGTTGAACTTTTGCAGGCATCTTCCTTAGACCACATATTATGTACTAAAACATCGTCAAATTATACACAATAACCGGCTCCTGCATGACAACTCGCATCAGTAAAAATGTGGAAATCAAAATCAGGATCAAACTATCGAAATTTACGAGGTAACAAAATTAAGATATTTTCGGCCCAAAACTCTGCTTCATTCAGAGCCACTTCTCCAAGCTGACTCCTAGTATCCCAGCTCTGTTTCTGACATACACCGCTATGTAGGGATCCAGTTCTAAATCTACACACGTTCCCCAGACTCTCCCAGACAGAGACTATTTTTCCTGTAAGTTTAGCTACATCTCTAGCTGAAATTCCATTCGCCCGATGAGCATCTTGAGCAACTTTCTTTATATCCAATCTCTTATCAACACTGATATTCAAAACTCCATCTATAAGATTCCACACAAAACCTAACCACTCTAACTTTTGCACAGGAACCCATACACTTTTCTGATCGTTAGGAAGAAAACCTGCACTCTCTAAATCAGAATGAACAGACTTGGACATCTTTAAAGTTGATTCGAACGTATCGTTCATACCTTACCCATCGTCTAAATATACCACCATTTTGAAACCCCAGGACCTCCATCTTCTCACTAAGGGTCTTAACAACTTTGTAAAAATATGAGGTGCTGAACACAGATAAAACGGCAGACACCTGAAAACGGAGTACTTCGTACCATCGTCCACTTTCCATGCAAAACCCAAAAACTTGAAATGATCTGGATGCATTTCCACGTGATGATAACCTGACTTTAAATCAAGTTTGAACATGTAGCCGTCTGAAAATACATAATTTAATGCTTCCTTTACAACTTTCATTTTGAACTTTTTCTTTTGAACAAACTGATTAACACACCTCAGATCCAAAATTAATCTGTTTTTCCCTTTCGCGTTAACCGATACGGATAACGGATTGACAACAGACGTCACTGACTCGCATTCCATGATTACTCCCGACTTTACTAATTCCTCTATGGCATTTTGTAGAAATTTCTCATGCAATATGGCCGATTTGTTATTACGAGAAAACGAACTAGGGGGCTCTTCTAAAAAAGGTATTAGATAACCCATTTCTGCTACATTACAAATATTCTCTGAAGCATTTAATGTAAAATCTTTACAAACTCTTAATCTTCCTTTCATAGTTAATAGATTATCATTAGTTGAATTCTCCAAATCATATTTTTCTAAATTAACATACATCTCACATGGATCAGATCTTACCAAATTAGCTGGTGCTTCAGAGTTTTGGTCCTGGAGCTGTCCTGCTGCTTGAGGGCAAGGCCTTGCCTTGACCTTCCTTGGACAGTTGTTAGCCCAATATCCTGGTCCGTTGCAGTAGTAGCAGATGGGAACTCCGCCGCCACCATTCCTACCAAACTGTCCTGTACGTGTGACGGCTGCCTGAAGTGCTGAACACTCCATCCCGGGAGGTCGCTTCCCCGTAGACTTGCTGAAGCCCGATTGCATAGTTTTGTGAGGACCCGTAACCAGGGAATTCTCCCGGACCGCTGAAACCTCCTCGTTACTGACTACCTCCCCTTGAATAGGGTATCCCTTGACCTGTAGAAGCCTTGGTCTTTCTTTTCTTATAGCTCCGGCCTCTGCCTGTGTAACCTGGGTATATATTATATATTCAGGTCATGGGGTCACCGGTAGATGTAGTAATACATGTATCGTGAGCATGTGAGCGTGCGATTGGCTAAACCACCCCATTCTTCTTTTCCCGCCACCTGTCCAACATTTACCTGTACAGGTATCACTCTTGCGATACCTGCCCAGGTGAACAGACATGTAATCGTTAACACTCGCAGGATCCCTGGTAAGTCACTCTTATTTTCCTCTAACATATTTTATCTATTTATGATCAATTGTAAGATAATGTGTGTGAGAGGAATGTTAGTAAGAGTGTAATCGTATTTTATTATATTGTTTTAGGTATCTAACTGGACAATAAAGAATCTTTAACAACTGAATACTCGTCAGTGTGGTATTGGTTACACCTGCTTGAGACGTACAGAATCGTCAGGACTATCGGCAATAAGATCATCAACATACTCGTCGACCGTATCCCAACCATGTTTGTCCGCTATTTTGATAATTTGGTTCCTCTCTGTAATGGCCGAAACACACTCTTCCAAAATAGCCACAGCCTGACTATTCTGACCTTGTTGTTTAATGTTCACTAAAGCACGTTTAACTTCACCCTGTCTTGACGTATTAAACAAAAACTGTTTTTAATTGGAAGCAAACTTGAACTTGAAGTCCGACTTATTACATGGACCAGCCTCCGTCAACTGCTCATGAGCTCCAAGTTTATCTTCAAATTCCTCAAGTATCTGGAATTGATGCCTCTCCAGTGCTACCTCCAAACGTGACGAAAATAATGAAAGGGCATCTGTCGTTGTTAAATTAATGCCGTCATTTTCTGCACTAATTTCCGTAGAAGAATTTCCCTGTTTTTCTTCAGTCATATTCAATATTACAGAGCAAAATGTTGTACGTCCGCTTTGTTCAGTAACAATCTCGTCGATGACGTATACAGGTAACAACTGCACGTGCAAACACACCCCACCTGACTTTACATAATTAAAATATAACGAAAACGAAATTTATATACTGTACATAGTTGTATTGTCGCCTTCTATCTTCAAGCTAGGGAGTATTTCCCTTTAGCTCAGTTGATAGAGCGGCGGACCAGTAAGCCGAGTGTCGCGGGTTCACTCCCGGCTGGCTGTACACTACTACTCCTTGATCTTTTACAGTTATAACCTCCTTTTTACCTTGATGAACATAATAAGGAACAGCACTTAAACTGGGCCCTTCTCAAATCCCACTCTATCACGTTCCTTGAAATTTAATTACTTACTGAGAAGGCAGTTTTATGTATATTATCCTCTATTTCTACCTGTCAATATCCTGACCTCTGTTCCTGCATCGAACAATACCTGATCAACTTATGTTGTAGGAGTCTATATCCATTTATGTATCAAATACCAGGAGGGATTCTCCTGTTAAGCTGTTTAATCTGTTTATCTTATAACTCATTATGACATCCGATAGTCGATAAAGGATCTAAGCGAACAATTGTTTGTCCTAACTAAATCTATGTTTGAGGAGAAGGGACTTTTTTATTCCCATATCACACATGTATTCAATATATGTTAATATGTTTGCGCACCACCTCAAACATACCAGGAGGGATTATCCTGTTAAGCTGTTTAATTTGTTTATCTTATAACTCATTATGACGAGATTTTGTCAGGTTGTGTCCTGCTGAAGGTTCTTCAAGACCTTGGTTTTACTCTCGTTCACTCGCACAAGGAGTACTTGTTTTCAAAACCCCACAAACCAGGAGGTTTATCTACCTTTAGAATGATATAGAACTTCCCCGTGACACATACAATCGTGACCATACCAATTTCTGGCTCTGTCCAGGTAATTCCTGTAGCTGAGGAGACCAAACGTCATCAAAGAAGAACACTGCCCTACCTAATCGAATTTGACAGACTTCAAAAAATCATTAAGAAACAAATTCGTCCCCTCTATCTGTTCTCCTGATATAAGGATTACGATGACCCTTGAACATAATCAGTATAGTAAGGTGGTATCTCCAAAAAATAACATAAACAGATTGTTTCCGGTCAAGTTTTAATTTGCAAACATTTCCCAATGACAAATTTGACATCCCACTTGACATGATATGATTTAATACCACCATATTGTGAAAAAATAATATCCCATGTATCACGAATGACGTAATCTAAACAGCACGACAGTATGGGATAACTTCCATGAGAAAAACTTACTGTAGCTCTTCTCCGCCGTGATAAAATAGGTTTCATAGTTCAGATCGAAGGCTGGTAACCTTGAAGTAATTTGTCGATTGGCCGATAACTCATTTGTTTCAAACGACCATTTCACTGGTGTTGAAGTCATGTTAAACATCTCCATTAGTCTCCAGTTTGATTGTATCCATTTCCAAGGAAGCCCGATATGAGTGTTTGAACGATGAAATGAGTGTTCACTTGTGATATCGGGTAAACCCAATCCAAAACCAAGTCCCATTATCAAATCTATGCAAATTACAAAGACTATGCAACATACCACTTCAGATTCCTTCGTCCGAGTTCGTTGTAACACAATAGACTGTCAATTACATGTGTACAAGATCGGTGTGATAGAAGATATATAAATAGACAAATTGATCTTTTGAAATTGTCCTTTCGAAATACCACATCATTCGCTATGCAATTATTGACACGAGTAATACTGTGATGCCCAGACTGGATCCTTCTGTTCCCATCACTACCTATAGAGCTCGTTAGTCATCCATGCTTTAATTTGTCCCCTTCAGCTGTAGTTGATTCATCAGAGGTTGTTTTAGCGGGCGAAGTCAGTATAAGGTTACTTCCCTTGTTATACGGCTTGTCGTCGTAATGTGAAATGCGATCTTTGTCACACACGCTCCAAATATTTTATCCTTTGCATAACATTGATGTCATATCTGCATCTGTGACGCATAAACCTTTAAGTTACTTCACTTCCTTTGTTCAGCAGGCAAATCGTTTTCGTGTGAATCCGAAAGCTGCTGTACACGTTTGGTCAGCTTGGTCACATCTTTTGAATGTAAAAGTTCTAACTCGTTCATTCGTTTGGTCTGCGCCGCAAGCTGTTCAGTAAAAATGATCGTTTGGTGAATGGGATCAGCCTGAACCATTATGTCTGGAAACATTTGGACAGGTGCTATTGATCCATTCATAGCCGATATACATACTAAATTGCTTTTCGCCATACATATTATTACATTAATGAAGGAACTTTTAAGGAAGTCGCCTAGTGTAAATGTTTTATATGTGTATCTGACTGATGTTGTGTTTTTATTCGGCTATCAGTGAATTGTGTGGTTGTCTATATATCTAACAGTGACAGGGTTTAAATTGGTCAATGTCGTCCATGGTGTCTGTTTGTCGTATGTCTGTGTGTCTCTTTTTGCGTGTGTATAGGCGTTGGACGGTGGCTTTGATTGAATGAGTATGTGTTTGTATGTACGTACGTGTGCATGCATGTTTGAAGGTATTAGCTTGTAAGCGAGTAGAATTGTAAAGAGTCGAGATAACTATAGGCTTTTGCTAGTTTTGTTCGGCTGATAGTCATAACCTCTTGGCTCTGAGTGAGAGAAAAAAAAAGAAAAAAAAAGAGAAATCCGCCTACATAGTGTCAAGAAGATGTCTTTATCGTATCTCTAATGGAAGAAGAGACGGTGTTTAAGTTTAACATCTGGTTTTGCCACGGTCCTTAAGGTTTTCCCCGTTTGGGCAGAAGATTTAATAGGAAGGTGAACACATCGGGGCCTACTGATTGGATATTAAGGTGAGAGAAGTTTCCAAAGTTTTAATATGTGGGTCGGGCAATACATATAGATGTAAAATATATAGAAAAACAGTTATTTTTTTGCTAGCCTGTTTTTGTCAGGGGGAGGTAAGTACGTGTGTATTTTGTTGTTAATTTAGATGAATTTTTGGTGCTGATTTCAGTACAAGATGGCGGCCCCCATATAAAAAAAAGTTCAAATTGGTGGAATTTTTTATAATTCCATTTATAGGTTTCCGAGATGACATACTTCAAAATTATTGCTACTGGACCAGTGTTGAAAACTCCATTTAAGCAGTAGCGTGATAAACGTTAACATTACCGTCTATGGGAAATCATTTGGTTCCGTGGTCCCTTAGTACAAACTGCTATCTTCCTATACAACGACAACGGGCAGTATTTTCCTTGATATAGTGTTACGAAATATGAACTATCTTACAGTTCCAATATTCTTTCAAAATTCTCCTACATAAGCTCTCGCTTCAAAATACTTATCTTTGGTAATATTCAAAAGCGATTTATTATTGATGTGAAAAACAATAAAGTCTTCAATAATTGTATGTTGGGGTAAAATTATCTTTACGAGTATGACGTAACAATAAATTGGACTGATGTTTTGATGTAAAGCTTAATAATTAATTTTCCATTGCTTGTACGCAGAATGCGGCTTTCTGATTGGTGGTGATTTTTGTTCATGCCACTATTAAAAAATTCCGAGAATGGCGCGAAAAATGTGACGTCACAATACGACAATTGGCGTTACGTATTGATTTGAGAAAAAAAATCCCATATGAAACCAGTAAAATTGTACATAAAACATGTTTTAAATTAGAAAATTATTTTTTTTAAATTAATTATAAGCGTTGATGTCAATTACTTTTTAGTTTCATAGGGGTATGAAAAACATTTTGTTCGCAAACTTCTGTATGAATCCGCTATGCGGATTCATACAGTTGGCAAACACAATATTTTTCATACCCCGATGAAACTAAAAAAAACATTGACATCAATGCTTAAATGATTTGCTTCAACACAAGTTCATTTTAAACGTTTAATTAGTAATTTCTGACATACAGATAATAACACATATGGTTTTCTAGCAATTATTTTAGATGTATTACACGCACGCTTGTAATATTACACTTATATCAATCTGTTTCTTTGTAAATGTGTAATAGACTTCAAGTTTTCTATTCATCAAAAATAAAACTTTGTGGTGATCAATAGATTCATACAACTGAATCAAGTATTTTTTTTATCTTCCGTGGAAACGTGTAAATCTTATGTTCTGTTAAAAGTATTTGTTATCCTAGGGTCTGAAGAAGAGGACTCTTGAATTGAAATTCTCTTAGGCTTCTGAGGGTCCCATCTATTACCATCTGCGGATAGGGCTGGTACAATATGTTCAAAGGCAAAAAGTACACGCAGATTTGTAGCATTTTACTTAAGAAACAATAGAAAATGCCAGTTCCTCCCCGAGCCGAATCGATATTGGGTATTTGATTCTACCGCAACTGGGTATCGAGCAGATTTTACACATTTTTACCTCTTTTGGACTGGCCTTTCAGCCTTGTGTACCAAATATTTGATCTCAGATGTGTAATTAAAATTAAGGTTGCATCAAATGTAATGCAAATTACATAAAATGCTTTCTCAAACCTATGACAACAGAGAAAACAGCAAAACTTCAGTATGTTCTATACTTCGAACGGAGGACCAGTTCCCCTTTTCCTTCAATAATAACTCCAACACTCAAATACATTGCCTGTGCCTGCCCGACAGATATACCCAGAGGAGCAGCATCTAATTTTAAACATCAACATAAATCATTATGCCTATTTGTCTATCCTTCCTCTCATAATCCAACACTCTCGAAAACATCCATAAAACGTCCAGGGTTAAAAACCAGAGATAAAACTTAATAAGACTACTAGCAGTCTGAAAACGTTGATCGATCGGACAAAAATCTTGAACTCAGCCTATAAAGTTTAAAACTACATTCCATTCCGAGTTTTACCACTTTTTAATTTTAAAACACAAAACTGACCGTGCACTCTGAGGTCGCAGGCTAGAATGATACACCACACTAACTGCTCACACTTCATACAATCCACGTGCAACTCATTTTCCCTCATCAATAGTCATGAGTTACCTTTCTCTCATAACAAACAGACATACATTCCCTGCTTTACTGCGAATCGCAGGAAATTTCAATTGTTGTCTGTAGTTAAAGACCCAACTTGGGCACAACACATATTTGAATTGTTTTTCAAGTCGTAGCCCTGAAAGACTCTGCAGACTCGCGGACGGAGGACGTGGGGGGGGGGGGGGGGGGGGGGGGGGGGGGGGGGGGGGTAGAACTAAAGATTAAAACCCCAGGCAAATGCGATTCGTTGTGAATTAACAAGATACGTTGTACCAGGCATATTGTTTATCCTGACATAACACAAAAAGACCTTTCGGTGTACAAATCCTTAAATGCATTTTAAACGTATAGAGCACTATACACTTCTGAGTGAAATAATAACTTGGACCAATAACAAACAATTTACCATCAAACCCTTCTTTTGCATCGAAAATAATTACTAATCAACCAAATACTTTTAATCTTCATGTTTATTTGTAACAATATTACAACTTGCGGAATAAGATTGATTTCATCACAAGCGAAAGCCAGTGAACATGGATAGATTTGCTAATACATCTGATCCACTCTCGTGGCCACATACACGTACCCATACCTCATCTCCGACCTCCAGGTGTGTTGCGGCAGTTGCAGATCCTGCTGTGTAGCTGATTGTGTCCTCGCCTGCTAAACTGGACCCTATCCCGTCATTGTTGCGTACCAATTCAGTATAAATGTACTGATTCTTCCTCACAAATATGGACCAAGAGAAAACATAAATTCCAGCACTAGGGCACCTAAAGACGCCAGTATTTGTGCTGTAGTTGGCGCCTCCAGTGTTGAACATGAGTTGGTTGTATATCACCGGGTGGTTTGTGGATGGATCGGATATCGTGTTTGCAAGGATAGCATGGAATGCCACATTGTCCTCAACCGAACCTTGGGAGAAAATGATCGCTTGTTTAATATTTATACTACAACTATATTATAATAATTATATCCATAGTTCGAAATGATTTGATATTGAAATTAATATTGAAAAGTACAAGTGTAAAACATGTTGTTAAATTACTATTGTTTTCATTCCTCTTTTAAATACGTACTGACACGATTAATCAATCTCGTTGGCCTGGACTGGCTCCTGCCCGACCTCTCACTAAATTTGGATCTCAGATTTTTACGAGATGTCGACCTGTCATTCCCCGTAATCATCGTTTCTCGAGGTTTGGCATTTGACGAAAGTGGTATCACACTTGTATTATAACGCGGCAATTCGTTTTCTGATGGCGTAGGTATTTGCTTAGATATATCCACTTGTTCATATTCATCACAACGACGATCGATTTCCTCGATACGCTGAGTCAAAATTGAGGTCTTGTGTACGTGTTTTACGTGCAAAAGTTGTAGTTTTCTTACTTGTTGATTCAACCTCGTCATCTCGCGCTTATCAATTTCGCGTAAATCCGAGAGTTCCTGCACACGTTTGGTAAGCTCGCCCACATCTCTGGAATACGAAAGTTCCAACTCGCTCATTCGTTTTGTCAACATCACCAACTGGTCATCAGCAGTGGTAGTTTTGGCAGTGGAGTCAGCCTGAACCGTTCTGTCTGGAAACATAAATAAAGCCAATGTGCAAAATATTCGCATGAATATTTTGCCATTGAGGGCGTTTGCCATATTTGTTGTCATCGCGCAAGCAAAGAATGCCGCTAACAAGATAGACACAGTATATATTGGTCGTATGTTGTTTTATCTTGGCTGGTCAAGTGTCGTCAGTACATAATGCTTATCACCAAACCCTGTGTACGTAACTAGGCCCTTCAGTACATATAGTTTTACTTATTTACATTATTATCATTACTGTCGCATTGCACCAATCACTGATTTTTTTTAAGATTGTGAAGTCTTTTTGACGTTGGTTGATGTTTCACTTGTAAGGAAGAAAGAAAAAATAACCTAATATATTAACATAATATTTTGGTGTGTGGTTTCGTTTGATTAATGATACATTAACTTGGACGGAAGATGTTGTCTTACAATAATATATGATCACTACGGAAGCCCATCGGTGCCAAATGTTATATGTAAAAAAAAAAATTATTGCGTTTAAACGCAATACTTTTGCGAATAAACGTGATGCTTTTGCGAATAAACGCAATGCTTTTTCGAATAAACGCAATACTTTTGCGAATAAACGCAATACGTTTGCGAATAAACGCAACACTTATTTACTTGCACAAACTATGGTGACAACCTGATATTTCAAATACCAGAAACTTAAACTGCTACTTCTAATGATGTAGGACTACGGTGTAAAAAGGTGGGAGCTTCCAAGGTTTGAGTTCCCCATTCTACTGTAAACATGATGGTAAACTTAAATAATGACATGGTTAACAGGTAGGAAAACTTTTAAACTTTATTTTGAACTTAAAATGAGCGATTTTGGGAATTGTGTCATTAGTAAAATCATAAATAATTTGTTGTGTGAGATTTTCGAAATTAAGTGTAAATGGATAATGATAAAACAGTTCACACAATGTTAATTGTATATCATATAACAGAAAACTGTATACAAATGATATAGTATTAGTTGTACATCAGGGGCGCAGCGTCCATTAGAAAAAAAGCCTGGGCTTACACATAAAAAAATCCTGCCTTAAAGGTATGGTCCAACATTTCAAGTAGCCTCCGAAAAAAAAGTAATGATTATGACTTCAAAGTTTTGATTTAATATTATAACCAACTTATTGATAATACCAGAAAATGTACCACTGTGTGCTATATATTATAAAAATATAGGTCTAGTGCATTACGGAATAGCTATCACATGATATTTGTCTATTACTATCAACTCCATGTTTCCGGTTGTATAATGTTGATAAGTGTATCTATTCAAAATGAAGAAGGCTTGAAAATGTGCTCAGGATCGATACATACTTCAAACCCAAGGAAGAAGAACCAACGACTAAAAGGTTAAACAAGTTTGCTCATGTCCTGGCCCAAGTAACGTACCACAGACACATGACAAAGTTTGACCTACATGTTCCGACCAAAAATTATCCCAGAAAGGCCCAAATTACCTAAACATGGGATTTTTTACCCAAAAGGAAATTGTCTTTTATTCAAACAGACAATTTTCTTTTGTCTAAACTATACAAACAAATGAACATTAATAATATGTTTATATCGGAAAAATTGTAGTTCAGTAACATTTAGAATTAAAAATATTTTGAAATTATTATCTTGGAAATCAATATCAAACACTCATAAAATCTTTAAATTGATTTTCCATGGGGAAGCTTCGCCCCTCTGATCCTCCCACCAGGGCTCTGCCCTTGACCCTCTGGTCTTACACATTTTTGTTGGCCTAGCTACGCCCCTGTAACATGTACAGTAAATAGAATATAAATTGTTTAACGTTCAACTTTGTACATTATTGAATCTAGATACATATATATATGTATATCATATATATTGATATGAATATGAAAATGTGTGTGTATTATAAACACTTTGGAGTTGGGATTGAAACCGAACGCATTTTCCTTTCTTTTTAAATATGCCTTCCTACTGACAATCATTCAGATTCAGACCCTCAATATACGGCAATAGACAAAGGGATTACAGCCTACACATCCAGTAATACAAAAATGATCAGAGCTGGGGTTAATAAACAAGCAGCCCATAACAAAATAATCGGACAAACAACATATTGATTAGGGCATGCACTTTTGGTTACTGACTGCCAAGGACTGTCATTATAGCTTATAAAAAAAACTGAATAATAGCTCTAAAAGTATTTATGTAAGATGTGTTTTTTTATTTCAGAATATTTTATTGTCAAGATGGTATAGACAAAGGGAATTGGGCAACAGGACAAGCCTATAAAAAGCCCTCTCCTTATGATATATATATACAACATGATGTACATAACAAAAATAAATATGAATGCTATAACTAATAACTGCAAGAGATTCCAATACATGTATACTACTAAATTCAAGCGGGAAATTGCATTATGATATTGACTGATCAATCTTTGTAATCACTTAAGAAAAATAGCAACAGACAAAAAACGGTCCATTCACAATCAATAGCCTGTGCTATATTTATAAAAATGAAGAAAAAACCAGTTATGAACAATTTACAATTTCTAGTATTGAGTCAAGGAAATCGTCTGGTATCGACAATGAATCTCTGAACCAAGTCAAGAACGGATTTGTTTAAAATAATATCCACATCAAGAGAACCAAATAAAATAATTGTGTATTCTGCAGCATATGATCACTCAGAGCAGCTAGAGAGTTGAAAAGGGATTGCCTTTCAATGTTATAAAGAGGACAGTTTAGAAAGAAGTGAGAACAATCTTCATCTGGATACCTACAGTTGCAGCAGGGGTATCTTTTAAATGAAAATAAATTAAATAAATATGCATTAAGATTACTCACAGAATTTCTTAACTGACATAAAATTATATTAATTTTTCGATCTCCACCGTTTTTGAAAAATAGTAGTACATTGTGTATCACGATCTAAGTCAAGATGTTGTAAGAATTCACGCTTTAAAGGGGACATTGATGGGAACAGACAAGCTGGATTGTTCCATTCATACATGATTTTAGGGGAAAAGTTTGTATTATAAAGGTTTGTTCTAGCCTGAGGCACATCAAAAAGTCTATTATGACGTAATGGGTAAGCAATATTATTTGTGTTCACATAAGGTAAAATGGAGTCACTTAAATGAGCAGGGCATACTTTATTAAAAATCTTATCAAACAGAATATGTTGATGACGATGTCGACGTTTAGAAAGTGGAATAAGACCAGATTATCAATACAAAATAGCACTATGTAAGATGTGTTCATTGTAAATGTATTGTGATCCAGTGGTGTTAATTTAAGAATGAGTTACTTCCCTTTAACTTATGTGCTTATAATTTTCCTTTCGGAAATTATGTTTAAAAGTTGAATACATGATTTGGAAAGAATGTAAATAGTCTTGTCAGTTATCCAATTGACATTGATCAACGATGTCAATAAAAGTTGTTGAAATTAAATCAAATCAAACACAATGCCTAATGAAATGATAGTTATAAACACAATTTTAATAGTTAAGTGGTTTATCGCAGGATAGGATAATAGTATAATTATATTATACAGGTACATGACAAAAAAAGGAACATCAAAACAGATACGGACTTGTAAATTAAAACGTGAGTTTAGCCTTGACATTGATAGGCGAGAGCAAAATACGAATACGAGAAAGACGAGATATTCCGAGAAAAAAAATGTTTTCCAGAGACCAGGTATAATGACAACGGAACCATTAAACTATATTGTGGAATGAAACAATACATCATCATTTTATACCTTACCCTCTACCAATGTCGCGACAGCAATATATTTAACAAAAAATATAAAATAAACAACTTCAAAAGATAACGAAATGGGGAGACATGAAAAAAGGATAAAAACGGGACGATTTCCTACACAAATGGTTCAAATTATACAAAAATGAAAGTAATATTTAGGATAGGACAGATAAAGAAGTTTGAGTAACTTGAACTATTTTGTTTTATCAAAAATTATATTCTATTATCAATTAATCAACGTCTATTAATCAATAAATTGGTCCTAGTGGTCCCCAGACGTCGCATCGAGACACAGCTTACATGTATCTAAAGTAATAATTTCCTTTCCTTTTGCTTACTGGATAATTTTACTGGATACATCATGCACAGAATTTTATTATTTGAACTATTATTCAAATGAGTAATTATATAGAAATGAGTATGATTTTGTTTTGATTGCTATACATGTAGTTATTGGGTGAGGAAGTGGGACGACACAAAAAGAGTAGCATTACACACGAGTGGTAACGTAATCTTGTAAATGGCTGTAGTGTTGCTGTCGGGTGCTTTCTTTTATCGGGTTCGTGCCAGTTGTACCGGTAAGAATTTGACGTACTCATAATGGAACAGGTTGTACAAGCAGAGCCGAAATGGCTCTCATGGTTAGTTAAGTTGTAAAGAAGGAAACTATTCGGTTTTTGGTAGTGACAGTATACATCTTGGAATTTCGCTGGATATTCAAGTCTGTTCCATTTTATGATACTGTTACTATTTGGTAGAAATGGTACAAACCCGATAATGGAACGCAATCAGACGTCTTGTTTTGTTTATGTTTGACTAACCTGCTCAAGGTACGTGTATACAATGAATTTCTGATCTTGTTTATTACATCTATGTGTTGATATTTATAATGTTGATAAAAGCTGTTTTTCTATTCTCAGTTCTCTATTTATGTATACTTGACAGGAGAACGATGGAGTTATTAAGTCTTGATCCTGAGGAAAGAGAAAACATACTTGATATTTTGAGGAGCAAAAAACATCCTACTTACGATGGCTGTATGCTTCCGAAATTTCACCCGCTATTGGCTAACACTGAAAAACACATGGAGGCAATTAGGGACTTTGACTCAAGGGAATCAGATATACTGCTCTGTACTTTCCCCAAAGCAGGTAAGATTCCTTTAGACTGTGACAGCATGGCAAACAAAGACAATGCAAATGTCGATATTGATGGAAACATGACCGCTCATTCCAGTCTAACCAACTATCAGAATCTCGCCAAATTTTCCATTTTTTATTTATACTTTGTGCAGTCTTAATCTTATATATCTTGATATACACCCGGAAAATAGCATATTAATATGTAACAGGAGCGGGTTGTGCCAAGATTGCATACGTGTGTTAAACTGAATCCGACTCGCCCTTTGGTCCATCAACCCAGTTCCGGTTGGTAACGTGTATCAGTCGTATAGAGGGAGAACGAACGCCTTACAGTTAACAATTTATATTTATAACTTGAATATTTTCAACATGAATATATATAGACGTATGCAACAGCAAAACCAACCTAAAACCCAAAATAGCATAATCCCTAAATTAACACGCAAAGACGTGACAGAACACACAAAACTAATCCATCAGACTGTCCACGATATATCACCCTGAATTTACCCCACATTTGATAATACGAAACTAAAGGACCAATCACAACAGATGATTGACAGGAGCACACAGATACGGCAGACCCTAGCAAAATAAACGACCACGGACATTGCACGACAAAAACACCAACAATAGACAGGGCACATGCACAGTGCCCAACAAAGGTCAGGGTGACAGACGTACACAAAATAAAGACACAAATGGAAAAAAACGTATAACTAACGTTAAGCTTAACCTTCAAACACACTAACTATAACACGCATGCTACCAATGTGCTACCTTGCACGTTCTACCTTTTAAACATATCGGTTCACATTATCATAATGTCCAATGCAAATGCAAGTAAATTGTCGTTTGGAGATGGCATACGTACCACAGAACAATGACAAATACATTGGCCTTTTTCGAGTGCTGTACAGCTTGTATTACTGATACTAATCTTTTACACTCTTAATCACTTGCAGGTCTGAAACGTCTGTAAGATAAAGAAAAAAATCAGTAGAACTAGAAAATATGATTAGATCAGAATGGGGATACACCTGTCATTTTAGTTCTTACAACTCAAATTCCAGAAGGGTAGCAATTTTAATCAATAATAACTTTGAGATCAAGATTATAAAAGTGAGAAAATATTTAGACGGAAATTGTATTGCTCTAGACATTATTACCAATGAAAAAAAAAGATTAGCTCTTATTAATTTATATGGTCCAAACTCTGCTACACCAGCATTTTATAATAAGGTTCTAGATGTTATACAGGAATTTGGTAATGATTCGTTTATTGTATGTGTAGATTTTAATTTAGTTTTGGATCCTGATATAGATTGTTCTAACTACAGGCAGGTAAATAACCCTAGGGCTAGAGAAACAGTTTTAGAGATAACAAATGAACTTGGGCTCATAGATATTTTTAGAAGTCAACATCCAGAATGTAAAAGGTACACTTGGAGGAGGACAAGGCCGGTAAAGCAGGCTAGGTTAGATTATTTTTTAGTTTCTGAAAATCTTATATATAGTACACATTAAACAAATATTGATCCAGGCTATCGATCTGATCATTCCATACCATGGATAACTTCAGTATTTAACGAATTTAAGAGAGGAAAAGGGTTATGGAAGTTTAATAATTCACTACTAAATGAATTGAAGTATCTGTCACTAATTAATAAACACATAGTAGAAATTAAAACCCAGTATGCTGTACCAATATATAACAAGAATTATTTAGCAGATGTCTCAGATGAAGATATTCAATTTACAATAAATGATCAGTTTTTTTTAGAAACTGTTTTATTTGAAATTAGGGGTAAAACCATTTCTTATTCATCTTATAAGAAAAAACAGAGAGCTAGTGAAGAAAAATCCCTTAGAGAGCAAGTAAAAGTATTAGAAGAGCAAGATAATGTTAACTTGGAAGATTTAAATAGAGTGAAGGGAGAATTCGAGTCGACCAGAAAGCATCAGCTCCATGGAAATATATTAAGATCTAAGGTTAAATGGGTTGAAGAGGGAGAGAAGCCATCCAGATATTTCTTTTTTAATTTAGAAAATAGGAACTTTATTACTAAAATCATACCTATAATTGAAAAAGATGATGGTGAGATAATTAGAAACCAACAGGAAATTTTAAATGAACTGAAACAATTTTATGAAAAGCTGTATTCAGAGGATAGTGAATTAAATGATGTAAACTGAAATGAATATCTTTATTATGATAATATACCGAAATTAAATATTTTAGAATCAAATAGTTTAGAGGGTAATATTACTTACAAGGAGGCTTCTCAAACTCTTAAATATATGAAGAATAATAAAAGTCCAGGATCAAATGGGTTTACTGTAGAGTTCTTTAAATGTTTTCGGAAATAGTTAGGGCATTTTGTAGTCAGATCTATTCAAAACGGGTTTAATATGACAAACTTTCAGTAACACAAAGACAGGGGATCATTACTTGTTTACCAAAGGGAGATAAACCAAGGCATTATATTAAGAATTGGAGACCCATTTCGCTCTTAAACACAGTGTATAAAATTGCCTCAGGTACAGTTGCTACTAGAATAACAATATTGGATAAAATCATTAACACAGATCAGTATGGCTTTATCTCAGGTAGGTATATAGGAGAAAATACAAGAATTACATATGATATTATGCAGTATGAAGATGATAATGATCTTCCTGGAATGCTATTAAATGTTGATTTTGAAAAGGCCTTTGATTCAGTAGGATGGGTTTTCATTGATAAAGTGCTAGAATTTTTCAATTTTGGGAGGGATATAAGAAAATAGATAAATATTTTTCAAAATGGGACAAATTCATCAGTTAATCAGGGGGGGGGGGGGGAATTTATCTTCATTTTTCAATATTAAACGAGGTTGTCGCCAAGGTGACCCTGTCTCTCAATACCTATTAATTTTATGTGCAGAAGTGCTAGGAATTAGGATAAGGAATAATGTAAATATTCAGGGAATTAATATTGAAAATACTCCTATATTATTGTCTCAGTACGCTGATGATACATCAGTCATTCTTGATGGGTCAAGAAAGTCATTACAAGAAACACTGGAAGAGTAAAAAAAATATGCTGAAATATCTGGTCTGAAGATAAACAAGGATAAGACTTAGTTATTTGGACTGGTAGTAGAAAATAAAGCGAAGACAAGTTTTGTCCAGAGTGGAATTTACATTGGAGGAAAAGTACATTTACAATATTGGGTATTGAGTTAAATGTAGATTTACATAGAATGGTTAGAAGGAATTTTAAACAAAAAAAGTAAAACTTAAATCACTCCTGAGTAACTGGAATAAGCGGATTCTCAAACCTATTGGCAAAATACAAGTTATAAAGTCATCATTGGTTTCACATCTCAACCACTTATTCATATCATTGCCAAATCCTGATATATCCTTCATTAAAAAATTAAATTCAGAACTTTATAATTTTCTTTGGAACAGTAAAGTTGACAAGGTAAGAAGAGATATTATGGTAAAAGAATATAATGAAGGAGGGCTTAGAATGGTGGATATATATTCTTTTATAAGAGCTTTGAAGTTAACATGGATAGGAAGATTATACTCAAAGTCAAGTAAATGGCAATGCATTTTAGCAAAAAATATTGATATAGGCATTTTGGCTAATTGTGGAGCAGAATACATTAAGAAATGTAAATGTAGATGTAAAAATCTGTTTTGGAAAGATGTATTTAAGTCTTGGAGGTGTCTTATAGAGAAAACAACACAATTAAATAGTAAGTATGTTTACCCAATACTGAAAACACCTATTTGGTTTAATAAAGATTTAAAAGTAAATGGAAAAGTAGTATTTTATCAGGGATGGTATAAAAAGGGTATTGTTATAATTCATGATCTTATAAAACATCCCCACCAATTGACATTTTATAGTTTTCAGGAATTTACAGCAAAATTCAATGTTAACACAATTTTTTTTAACTTACCAGGGTATTATTAATTCCATCAGGGATTTTCTATTGCACAGGCAATTTGATAATATTAACTTATCTTATCCCTTTATTCCCAATAATAAAAAATTCACTGATATTGAATATGCTAAACGTTTCAAAACTGAAGGTATATAAACTGATACAGATGAACTGAACGCAATCGCTAATTTTTGTCTAGAATGTCTTTTTATAATATAAAATTGTACTTAACTCGCTCATTAATTATGCCTTTGACCATAACGATATCAATATTGATGTTTTATATGGCTGTCATAATTATGATTGTAATACATATAATATACAGATGCCTCATGAAACTTATCACTTTTTTTTTAAATCCCTGAAAGCAATTATGTATTAACAAAAATAAACTATTTTATTTTCATTTTGAAGATGTGTGAATCCGGTTGAATATGGAAGTCTATTAACTTGTTAATGAAACAAATATATATTTTAAAAAAAAACCAGTAGATTAGATAACTAATAGAGCTAATCTAATGTATATCTAATATATATAAAAATGTCAGTAAAATTTGTTGAAATATCATCAGGGTTATGGTGTGCCACAAAATCCTTCGCCAGGTTAATCAATCAGCGCTAACGAAACAATACATTCCATCCCACCCGTATCACTATCAGTTTACCAAGCTTACGTGGCGTATAATATAGGCGAGACTAGTTTATACATGTGTATGTATATCAATGCTTGCTGGACCACTCAAAACAGACTAGAGGCCCAGAGGGCCTATATCGCTCACCTTGCATCATAGATAAAACCCAGAAACAAATTCATAACTCCCTAGGGTTGTGAAAAGTCCCAAGGCATTGCTTTAACAACAGTATGCTTAAAGAAACTTCGGACCAGGTGAGCTTAAAAAGAAAATAACATAGACAAATGTGTTAAGAAAAACATACATTACATATGTGCATGAGGTACCGCTGAGTTGCGCTCTACTGCATTTGACAGGGTAAATACACTTGACAATTACGTAAACAACACTGCACACAGGTTACACAATAACACTAGACTCATAGGACTCATATGCCACAAAGCAATAACCATACAGTGATTTCATACGATTTATGGTCGATATCATAAGATGACAGCTTTTTGGAAAATAGCACATTCTTTACGTTAGCAATGCATTGCAATTCCTTGTTTTTGTAGGGACACATTGGGTACACGAGATTGTGTCGATGATCCTACAGGAAGGAGCACAGTATACCAGTGGTCATAAAATCAATAATATGCTGGAAGCTAGCAACCTTGAAGAATTAAATGATCGTCCTTCGCCACGTTTCCTCAATACCCACGTGGCATTTCGTCACATCCCAAAGAAACACGTAGATAATGGGTACAAAATCATTCATGTATCAAGAAACCCAAAGGATGTGATGGTGTCATTTTACAACCACATCAAAAATGATCCGGTGGCAGCCTGTACAGAAGAAGATTTTCCTGGAACTTGGAACGACTATATACAGGATATGTGTTCAAACAAACACAGTGAGTAAAATACATCATAATGTATATATTATACGATAAGATAACAAGCAAGCGGTACCAAATTTAAAGAAAAATGTAACTACTTCTAAAATTGATAAAACAAGGGAAATCGGCAGAATAATAGATTTGCACGAAAGTTCCTTGAAAAAACGACCTCATGATCAAGAACATACTTCAGAATGTAGATGGATAAAAACTTGCAGGAAGACTTATTTGGAAATCACCGTGGGTAGGGAAAGCACGATGGTTACAATCCAGAGACTGAAAAGTTGCAATAGGGGTTCCATAATTCAGTACATTTAGGTTTAGATTTATAAATGCACCCATTCAGTATTTTGATTTGATTACTTAATAAATCACTACGATTCAATATCCCTTCCATTACCTCTTGCTTGACGTACGTGACAAGGAATGAAACAGCAATCTAGAGGCTATATGATCCAACTCCAAAGAGTTCCAAAATGATGAAATACTAGAGTGTCAGAAGTATCAGTGCAGGAAGGAGAAGTATATCTACGTTTTTGTCATGCGTAAAGACTACAATAATGTAGGTAGTTTGTTTACATTCGTCGAGCCAAAACTTCATACATAACTAAGACGTATGCTCATAGCAGTCCATAGTTTAACAAGTGCGCAAACCTAAAATTAATTTTATGGCAAACCAATTACTGCCTCATTGTTTTAATATCTTCTTTATGTGGTAAGATACAATAAATGTATTCAAATATTGCATGGTGTTGCAGTTCACTTTTGTTTACAACATGAATGTAATGACAGTGACCCGTACACACATCTCGAGCGTAAAACAATAGTGCGTATGGTAAACAGGATTCCCATTTATATGATAAAGAAGTTCAGCTCATAGGGGAGTTGACTGCTCCAATCAATATCAAGTGGGTGGAGCTTATTGTTTTATTGATCATTTCATAGAACTGTAACGGGATTAGATTTTGTGAGTTATGTACCTTTGATTGAGAGTTGTGTCCCTTAGCAGAAGTATGGATTTGTGTATGTATTAGAGTATTTTGTGGAATTATAGTTGATTTATTAATTTTGAGTGTGAATATATGTGTTCAGAATGTGTAAAGTATATGTAGTATGATAGTATGTATTTAGTTAGGTAATGTGTGCAAGTAATAATGATTGTGTATTTTATATTGAAAACATTGTATGTTAATTCAAACTATTATTAATTTATCTTTATCGTGATACATGATAGATACTGTGGCTTATACACTCCAGATTTCTATGGTGGTTTTGTCAACTACGAACGAGAATGGGAGGTGGCGAAACGGACAAAAGTAGTAACAAATATCCATAGCGTGTTCTACGAAGACTTGAAAAAGGTACCATGTTTACATATTAGTATACAGCTACAAATTTTGTTCTGTTTTAAATGAACGCATGAAAGCACACATTTTAATAAATATAGTTGAAAAGGTATTGTGAAAGTGTGTTAACTAGAAAAGTTACTTGGTGTAAAATCTTACTTCCAGAATCCAGTTGGAGAAATAGAACGTCTGGCAGCCTTTTTGAACAAAGAATTAAGCCCTCAGCTTATACAGGATATTGCCGACCGATGTTCATTTAAAAATCTTGCAGACGCTACAACTTCAGGCAAAAAAGGGGAGGATATGATCCCAAAAATTTCAAAGGATAAAACAAATTTCATTTTCAGAAAAGGTAAACGTCTCTGCGACTAGTATAATTTAAAATAATGAATTGTGATTTTGATAAAAGTTGAAAAAAAAAATCTTTTTGTTGTAGGATGCATTTCATTAATTTCTTTCCTATCATAACATTTGTTTTTTCTTGGTCACAGGTACAACAGGGGACTGGAAGAATTGGTTCACTGTCGCACAAAATGAAATGTTCGATCTAATGCTGGAAGGGGAGTTGAAAGATACCGGTCTAAAGTTTACCTATGAATTATAAACGACTATAAATAGACTTTGTCAAATATTATACTGATAACTGATTAATCGCCCAACGTAATCAGTTACAATGTAAGCATAGATGGGTTAATGGTTCGTCCAACGTTATACTGTAATCAGTTACAATGTTTTACAGATTAACTGATGCCTCTTCCAAGGTTATACTGTAAAGACACAATATAATTATACATGTTATGGAGATTCGTCCAATGTTATACTGTTATCAATTACAAAGTTATTATAGATCGATGATTTGTGAAATTTTATACGGTAGTTTGATGCGGTTGTTTAACTCTGTGTCGTCTTTTGTACCGATTTTATTAACATTTAAATTGTCCCCTGTCTTATCGTACTTTTTAACAAAAACAAAAAACAAACAAAAAACTAAACATACAAAACTAATGTCTAAAGTGTTTTATTAATATACGAATGACATGTTAGGATGTATATACATCTTACATAATGTATGGTTCTCCTAGCACCGAGCCTCAGTATGCACCCTTCATTTTTTAGTTGATTCTTGCCGTAATTACTGTATCAGTAATTTACCATTATCAACTAGTATAGTTTGTTGTTCTCTTTCATACTTAATCAGACCTATATATGTATATTAAGATCTGTACGGCAAAGTCAAGATATTAACTAATATGATAGATTTGTACTCTGTGAGAGCATAACTGACACCCGAATCGTGACATCATTTGACCACAAGGTAAGAACAGACAATAAGGAAGGAATGTTTTTACTACAACTTTATTTTCATTCACGTATATTTTGAAAAGATACTCTGAAACTTATATATTAGAATTAAACTGTATTGATACGTTAACTATAGTTGATAGAAATGTCAGAGCTTTGCAGCCAAACGCCATATTGCGTCTTATAATCAACCATATATACCATATTAAGACATTTGATTGCCTACATACACGCAGTACTATCTCATTATTTCTCTGGACATCATTATTTGTTCCCTTCTCACGTTCACTCCGTTAGGGGATTGCCGAAATATTATTGATTTTACCAATAATATTGACAAAAAATAGGAAGTACAATGGTATTTTAAGTTTAAACATTGTAATTCAAATCCATGATGTTAAGTATGATTTGAAAATGTCTGTGAGTGACGGTTGGGAATAAGATAATCCGACAGGATGCAGTATTACCTTATTTATATTGGATTCCTCGTTCCTCGCAATCACGTTCCTTAAAATTAAATTACCCCCTGAGAAGGCAGTTCTGTGTATATTATCCTCTATTTCATCCTGTCAATATCCTGACCTCTGTTCTTCCATCGAAAAATACCTGTATCCACTAACGTATCAAATGAAAAATCCGATAGTCTATAACATACCTCAGCGAACAATTATTTTCCTAACTAAATCTATGTTTGAGGAGAATGGACTTTTTTATTCCCATATCATTCATGTATTCAATATATCTTAATATGTTCTCCTGTTAAGCAAGCTGTTTAATTTTGTTTATCTTTTAACTCATTATGACGAGAATTTTATCTGCCTTTAGAATGATATAGAACTTCCCCGTAGCACATAAACTCGCGACGATAACAATTTTGGGCTCTGTCTAGGAAGAAACAAATTCGTCCCCTCTAGTTGTTCTCCTAACATTATGATTTGACCTCTTCAGCTGTAGTTGAATCATTAGAGGCTGTTTTAGCGGGCGAAGTCAGTAAAAGGTTACTTCCCTTGTTATACGGCTTGTCGTAATGTGAAATGTGATCTTTGTCACCCACAAACGCTCAAAATTCTGTATTCTTTGTATAAACATTGATGTCATGTCTCTATCTGTGACGTATAAACCTTAAGTTTACTTCACTTCCTTGTTCAGTAGGCAAATCGTTTTCGCGTGAATCCGAAAACTCCTATACACGTTTGGTCATCTCGTTCATATCTCTTGAATGTAAATGTTCTAACTCGTTCATCCGTTTGGTCGGCACCGCAAGCTGTTCAGTAAAAATGATCGTTTTGTGGATGGGATCATCCTGAACCATTCTGTCTGGAAACATTTTGACAGCTGCTATTGCTCCATTCATAGACGATAAACATACTAAATTGTTATCCGCCATACCTATTGTTACATTAATGAAGGAACTTTTAAGGAAGTACGCCTAGTTTAAATGTTTTATATGTGTATCTGACTGATGTTGTATTTTTTATTAGGCTATTAGGGTGAATTGTGTGTTTATTTGTATATCTAACAGTGACAGGGTTTAGGTTGGTCAGTGTCTTTCGTAGTGTCTGTTTGTCGTATGTCAATGAGTTTTGTTGTTTTTTGTTGTTGTTGTTGTTGTTTGTTTTGTTGTTGTTGTTGTTGTTGTTTTTGCGTCTGTATAGGCGTCGAACGGTGGGTTTGACTGAATAGGTATTTGTAAACATACGTTTGTATGTACGTATGCATGCATGCATGTTTGAAGGTATGTACGAAAGTCTATTCGTTCCATTTTGAAAAGCAAAATAAAAATATGTATCTCGTTAAAACGCATTACTTATCCCGTTAAAACGCGTTAGTTATCTCATTCAAAAACGATATTTATCCCGTTAAAACGCGATAACTATATCAATAAAACGCGTATGGTTTTATATCTCGTTAAAACCAATAACTACCGCGTTTAAACGCGATAACTTATTCGTTAAAACGAGATAATTATCGCGTTTAAACGAGATAACGTTTTAACGAGATAATTATTGCATTTTAACGAGATAACTAACTCGTTTTAACGGGATCATTATCGCGTTTTAACGCGGAAGTTATTGGTTTTAACGAGATATAAAAGCATACTAGTTTTATTGATATAGTTATCGCGTTTAAACGAGATACACTAAAACACAATGTAACTAACGCATTTTAACGTGATAACTATCGCGTTTTAACGAGATAACAAACGCGTTTTAACGAGATAATTATCGCGTTTTAACTAGGTAACTAACGCGTTTTAACGAGAGTATTATCGTGTTTTAACGCGGAAGTTATTGCGTTTTAACGAGATAAAAGCATACTTACGCGTTTTAACGAGATGATTATCGAGTATTAACGAGATAACTAACGCGTTTTAACGAGAGTATTATCGCGTTTTAACGCGGTAGTTATTGCGTTTTAATGAGACAAAATCATACTTACGCGTTTTAACGAGATAATTATCGCGTTTTAACGAGATATGTTTTTTCATTTTACATTTCAAAATGACCCTAATAGGCTTTCGTAGGTATGAGCTTGTAAGCAAGTACGAAAAGAAATAGTAATGAAAGTAAGCAATGAAGCATGAAACATGTTGTGTATTGTATAAGTTGAATGAGAAGGAAAAATAGAAAAACAGAAGAGAAAGCCGCCTACATAGTGTCAGAAAGATGTCTTTATCTTATCATCTCGACTGGTCTCGTGGATTTAACTGTGTTTATCTTTAATGGAAGAAGAGACGGTGTTTAAATTTAACATCTGGTTTTGCCTCGGCCCTTTAGTACAAACTGCTATCTTCGTATACAACGACACCAGGCAGTATTTTCCTTGATGTAGTGTTTCGAACTATGAAATATCTTATAGCTTCCAATGTTCTTTCATCATTCTCCTACATAAGCTCGCGCTTCAAAATACTTATCTTTGGAAATAATCCAAAGCGATTTTTATTGATGTGATTAACAATTAAGTCTTCAATAATTTTATGTTGGTGTAAAATTATCTTTTTTAAGTAAGACGTAACAATAAATTGGACTGATTTTTTTTATGTAAAGCTTAAAGAGGCTTGCCCGCAGAGAGATCAGAAAAATTGGCTAATAGAAAAAGGTTTTTTACACATGACAGATTGTTGGAATTGTTGAGTTTTTCATTTTATTTTCTTTATAAAACGCTGAAAAGTGATATTAAAACCTCATTTTTTGAATATTATTTATTTAATCGCAACCCGCAATAAGTCCCCACAATAAAGTGGAGTCTAATTTGATTGACACATCAAAGAAACAAGCACGTGCACAGTGCCACACAGTGATAACTTCAAAGGCAGCGGCGATTTGCCGTTATATTCCATACGATTCCCTCTCAGGTTGAGTTTTAAAACGTCTTTTAAATACATATTCTGTAATTGTTTTCAAGAAATAAAGTCGGAAAGCCTCTAATTTTGTCACATAGAAACGTGTACTGAAGTTTATTTAGTGATCGGAGATGTGCCGTTTACCGGTCCGTCTGCAGGTAAGCCTCTTTAATAAATATTTTTTGTACTGTTTGTACGCAGACTTTCTGATTGGTGGTTATTTTTTTCATACCACTTTGAAAATAAATCTGAGAAAAGCGCGAAAAATGTGACGTCACAACAGGACAATTGACGTTGCGTATTGATTTGAGAAAAAAAAATCCCATATAAAAATCAAGTAACCTTGTACATAAAACATGTTTTAAACTAGAAATTTATTTTCAAAAATTAATTATAAAATAAATTTTGTTCGCAAACTTCTGTAAGAATCCGATATGCAGTTTTGCTTCAACACAAGTTCATTTTAAACGTTAAAGTCGTAATTTTTGACATACAGATAATAACAGATGTGGTTTTCTATCAATTATTTCAGATGTATTACACGCAAGCTTGTAATAATTCACTTATATCAATCTGTTGATTTATAAATGTGTAACAGACTTCAAGTTTTCTATTCATCAAAAATAAAACTGTGTGGTGGTCAATAGGTGCATACAACTGAATCATGTATGTTTTGTTTTATCTTCCGTAGAAACGTGTAAATCTTGTGTTCTGTAAAAAGTATTTGTTACCTCAGGGTGTGAAGAAGAAGACTCTTGAATCGAAATCTTCTTAGGCTCCTGAGGGTCCCATCTACTACCATCGGCGGGTAGGGCTGGTACAATATGTTCAAAGGCAAAACAAAAACAAAAAAACACGCAGACTTGTAGCATTTTACTTAAGAAACAATAGAAAATGCCAGTTTCTCGCCGAGCCGAATCGATATTGGGTATTTTATTCTACCGCATCTTGGTATCGAGCAGAATTTACACATTTTGACCTATTTTGGACTGGCCTTTCAGCCTTGTGTACCATAGCAATATTTGAACTGAGATGTGCTAACAAAATTAAGCTTCCATCAAATGCAAATTATATAAAATGCTTTCTTAAACATATGACAACAGAGAAAACAGCAAAACTTTTAATTTAATTACTAATTTTAAACATCAACATAAATCATTATGCCTATCTGTCTATCCTTTTCTCTCATAATCCAACACTCTTAAAAAACATCCCTAAAACGTCCAGGGTTAAAAACCAGAGATAAAACTTAATAAGTCAAACACTCTGGAAAACCTTTTGACGGTTACATCAATGATATTTACTAGCAATCTGAACACGTTGATCAATCAGACAAAAATCTTAAACTCAGCCTATAAAGTTATAACGACATTCCATTCCGAGTCTTACCACTTTTTAATTTTAAAACACAAAACTGACCGTGCACTCTGAGGTCGCAGGCTAGAATGATACACCACACTAACTGCTCACACTTCATACAATCCACGTGTAACTCATTTTCCCTCATCAATATTCATGAGTTACCTTTCTCTCGTATCAAACAGACATGCCTTTCCTGCTTTACTGCCAATCGCAGGAAATTTCAATTGTTGCCTGTAGTAAAAGACCCAACTTGGGCACAGCACATATTTGAATTGTTTTGTACGACGGTTGTTTAAGTCGTAGCCCTGAAAGAATCTGCGGTCTCGCAGACGGAGGACGGGGGTGTGGGGGGGGGGGGGGGGGTAGAACTAAAGATAAAACCCCAGGCAATTGCGATACGTTGTGAATTAACAAGATACGTTGTACCAGGCATATTGTTTGACATAACACAAAAAGACCTTTCGATGTACAAATCCGTAAATGCATTTTAAACTAATAGAGCAACAATACACTTCTGAGTGAAATAATAACTTGGACCAATAACAAATAATTTACCATCAAACCCTTCTTTTGCGTCGAAAATAATTGCTAATCAACCAAATACTTTGAATCTTCATGGTTTATTTGTAACAATATTACAACTTGCGGAATAAGATTGGTTTCATCACAAGCGAAAGCCAGTGAACATGGAAAGATTTGCTAATACATCTGATCCACTCTCGTGGCCACTTACACGTACCCATACCTCATCTCCGACCTCCAGGTGTGTTGCGGCAGTTGCAGATCCTGCTGTGTAGCTGATTGTGTCCTCGCCTGCTAAACTGGACCCTATCACGACATTGTTACGTACCAATTCGGTATAAATGTACTGATTCTTCCTTACAAATATGGACCAAGAGAAAACATAAACTCCAGCACTAGTACACCTAAAGACGCCAGTATTTGTGCTGTAGTTGGCGCCTTCAGTGTTTAACATGAGGTGGTTGTATATCACCGGGTGGTTTGTGGATGGATCGGATATCTCGTGTGCAAGGATAGCATGGAATGCCACATTGTCCTCAACTGAACCTTGGGAGAAAATGATCGCTTGTTTAAAATTCATACTACAACTATATTATAATAATCATATTCATAGTTCTAAATTATTTGATACTGAAATGAACATTGAAAAGTACAAGTGTAAAAATGTTTTAAATTTCATTCCCCTGTAAAATACTTACTGGCACGAGTAATCAATCTCTTTGGCCTGGACTGGATCCTACCCGACCTCTCACTTTTGGATCACAGATTTTTACGAGATGTTGACCTGTCATTCCCTCTCATCATCGTTTCTCGAGGTTTGGTATTTGACGAAAGCGGTATCGCACTTGTATTATAACGCGGCAATTCGTTTTGTGATGGTGTAGGTGTTTGCTTAGATATATCTACTTGTTCATATTCATCACAACGACGATCGATTTCCTCGATACGTTGCGTCAAAATTGAGATCTTTTTACATCTTTTACGTGCAAAAGTTGTAGTTTTCTTACTTGTTGATTCAACCTCGTCATCTCGCGCTAATCAATTTCGCGTAAATCCAAGAGTTCCTGCACACGTTTGGTAAGCTCGCCCACATCTCTGGAATAAGAAAGTTCAACCTCGCTCATTCGTTTTGTCAACATCACCAACTGCACATCGGCAGTGGTAGCTTTGGCAATGGAATCGGCCAGAACCGTTCTGTCTGGAAACATAAATAAAGCCAATGTGCAAAATATTCGCATGAACATTTTGCCATTGAGGGCGTTTTCCATGTTTGTTGTCATCGCAAAGACTGCCGCTGACAAGATAGAGACAGTATATATTGGTCATATATTGTTTTATCTTGGCTGGTCACGTGTCGTCAGTACTAAACTTTATCGGTCGTTGAAGTATAGACAAATGTTGCTTAGTATTACAGAATGCTTATCACCAACACCTGTGTACGTAACAAGGCCCTTCAGTACAGAAAGTTTTACTAATTCACATTATTATCATTGCTGTCGCATTGCACCAATTAATGATTATTTTTTAAGATTGTGAAGTCTTTTTGACTTTGGTTGATGTTCCACTTGCAAGAAAGAAAGAAAAAAATAACTCTACTGGGTACTTTTTAAAATAAAACACATCTGGCCCTAATCAACCCTACTGAGCATCCACTATATAATGTAATATTTACAATTTTACCCAACTCTGCCTATAACTAGAAAAATCAGATTACTTCACTCTTTACATTGGTGATCTATTATTGTACCGGTTCGCAGTTCATTTCATTTGAACGAGGTTCACTTCCTTTCATCAGTCCATGCAAGTGACAAAATTGACAATGCCTTTAATAACAACTCATTACTGCTTGTCTCGCTTATGAAAAAAATACCGTAATAGCCTAGTCCTGTCATTATTACTTTATGTAGAAAAATCAACATTTTTGTTTTCATTTGAGCTGAACTTGGTTAAACATTTTTTTTTTTTTTTTCATTTTAATCTTCCTCGAACATTATATTTTGGTGTGTGGTTTCGGTTGATTAAAGATACATTAATGCTGATTTTACGAAGTCACTTGGACAGCAGATGTTGTCTTACAATAATATATGATCACCATTTAATTTATTGAGGTAGACTTGTTTCCTCCAATGAGTCATAACGATTTTATAGGTTCCTGCGGAACTTGCGGGATTTCGTCAATTACTTCTGTACTGCCAAATTTTCTCTGTGAATGAGGAGAAAGCCTATTTCCGTGTCTGTTGCCTTTGATCGAGGTTAAATTGAAGATATCATTTCTCATTATAATGTCTCTATAATACCATCCTATTTTCATGCAATATCATTATGAATACATGAGTTTATGGCATTAACAATTCCAATTCTTTACCATCTATTTGAAATTATTTAATCCAAACGTAGACTGTATCAGTAATAAATGCTACTTATGCTAGCCATCAAAATTGCCTTTAAGCAACGTTATTATTGGTGTGGTAATTAAGCATTACATTAACCGAAATAAGAACTTGTCTATCGTTCTGCAAGTTGTTTTACGCTGTATCCAACAATGTTCGAGGATTACATGGCGAAGAATTTACGATAGGCGTCGGGTAAACTATAACTTCCAAGGATTGGCTTTTCATTTTCATTGCTCGGATTTCAATATCAAAATGTGTTTTTGCATTCATGCGAATCAGCATTCTTCTTTGGAGAATGAAAACGTCGTGTGAATATAAAAAACGGAATGCAAATATCCACATGGAAAATAAAACGGAATTGCTTTCCTTTTCGTTACTTTCATTCGTTTCGTATAAAACAGTATTTCTGGGTTTTCTCTGATCCTCCCACCAGGGCTCTGCCCTGGACCCTCCTGTCTTACACATTTGTGTTGGCCTAGCCAGCCCCTGTAACATGTACAGTAAATAGAATATAAATTGTTTAACGTTCAACTTAATTATTGAATCTTGATATATCATATATATTGATATGAATATGAAAATTTGTGTTTATTATAAACACTTTGGAGTTGGGATTGAAACCGAACGCATTTTCCTTTCTTTTTAAATATGCCTTTCTACTGACAATCATTCAGATTCAGACCCTCAATATACGGCAATAGACATACGGATTACAACCTACACATCCAGTAATACAAAAAATGATCAGAGCTTGGGTTTATAAACAAGCATCCCATAACAACATAATCGGACAAACAACATATTGATAAGGGCATGCCCTTTTGGTTACTGACTGCCAAGGACTGTCATTATAGCTTATAAAAAACTGAATAATAGCTCTAAAAGTATTTATGTAAGATGTGTTTTTTTATTTCAGAATATTTTATTGTCAAGATGGTACAGACAAAGGGAATTGGGCAACAGGACAAGCCTATAAAAAGCCCTCTCCTTATGATATATACAACATGATGTACATAACAAAAATAAATATGAATGCTATAACTAATAACTGCAAGAGATTCCAATACATGTATACTACTAAATTCAAGCGGGAAATTGCATTATGATATCGACTGATCAAACTTAAGAAAAATAGCAAAGGACAAAAAACAGTCCATTCACAATCAATAGCCTGTGCTATATTTATAGAGGTGAAAAAAAAAAACAGTTATGAAAAATTTACAATTTCCAGTATTGAGTCAAGAAAATCGTCTGGTATCGACTTTGAATCTCTGAACCAAGTCAAGAACTGATATGTTTAAAATAATATCCACATCAAAAGAACCAAATAAAAATAATTGTGTATTCTGCAGCATATGATCACTCAGAGCAGCTAGAGAGTTGAAAAGGGACTGCCTTTCAATGTTATAAAGAGGACAGTTTAGAAAGTAGTGAGAGCAATCTTCAACTGGATACCTACAGTTGCAGGCAGGGGTATCTTTTAAATGAGAATTAAATAAATTTGCATTAAGATTACTCACAGAATTACTCAACTGACATAAAACTATACTAATGTTTTGATCTCCACCGTTTTTAAAAAATAGTGGTACATTGTGTATCACCATCTAAGTCAAGATGTTGTAAGAATTCACGCTTTAAGGTATTTAAAGAGGACATTGATGGAAACAGACAAGTTGGATTGTTCCATTCATACATGATTTAAGGGGAAAAATTGTATTATAAAGGTTTGTTCTAGCCCGAGGCACATCAAAAAGTCTATTATGACGTAATGGGTAAGCAATATTATTTGTGTCCATATAAGGTAAAATGGAGTCACTTAAATGAACAGGGCATACTTTATTAAAAATCTTATCAAACAGAATATGTTGATGAAGATGTCGACGTTTAGAAAGTGGAATAAGACCAGATTCTCTATACAAAATAGCATTATGTAAGATGTGTTCAGTGTAAATGTATTGTGATCCAGTGGTGTTAATCTAAGTATTGTGATCCAGTGGTGTTAATCTAAGAATGAGTTACTTCCCTTTAACTTATGTGATTATAATTTTCCTTTCGGAAATTATGTTCAAAAGTTGAATACATGATTTGGAAAGAATGTAAATAGTCTTGTCAGTTATCCAATAAACATTGATCAACTATGTCAATAAAAGTTGTTGAAATTAAATTTAATCAACACAAAGCCTAATGAAATGATAGTTATAAACACAATTTGAATGGTTAAGTGGTTTATCGCAGGATAGGATAATAGTATAACTATATTATAAAGGTACATGACAAAAACAGAAACATCAAAACACAGATACGAACTTGAAATTAAAACGTGATTTTAACCTTGACATTGATAGGCGACAACAAAATACGAATACGATAAAATCGAGATATTCCCCCCCAAAAAAACAAAAATGTTTTCAAGAGACAACAAAAACCAATCAGCCATATTGTGGAATGAAACAATACCTCATCATTTTATACCTTACCCTCTACCAATGTCGCGACATCAATATATTTAACAAAAAATAATATAAAAAAAGATAACGAAGTGGGGAGACATTAAAATAACAACGGATAAAAACGGGACGATTTCCTAGACAAATGGTTCAAATTATACAGAAATGAAAGTGATATTTAGATAGGATAGATAAAGAAGTTTGAGTAACTTGAACTATTTTGTTTTATCAAAAATTATCTTCTATTATCAATTAATCAACGTCTATTAATCAATAAATTGGTCCTAGTGGTCCCCAGACGTCGCATCGAGACACAGCTTACATGTATCTAAAGTAATAATTTCCTTTCCTTTTGCTTACTGGATAATTTTACTGGATACGTCATGCACCGAATTTTATTATTTGAACTATTATTCAAATGAGTAAGCATATAGAAATGAGAAGAATTTTGTGTTGATTGTTATACATGTAGTGAATGGGCGAGGAAGTGGGACGACACAAAAACAGTAGCATTACAATGAGTGGTTACGTAATCTTGTAAATGGCTATAGAGTTGCTGTCGGGTGCTTTCTTTTATCGGGTTCGTGCCAGTTGTACCGATAAGAATCTGACGCACTCATAATGGAACAGGTTGTACTAGCAGAGCCGAACTGGCACTCGTGGATAGTTATTTCAAACGTACCACTTGGATTCAAGATGGCGCGACTGTGATTCTTCAGTTGTCATGCAAGTAAACTTTTTGACGGAGACTCTTCATTAGCAAAGAAATTTTATAGATTGTGTATGTCAGGATTAATTAGAAGATATCGATTTTACATCCGTTAAGTCGTAAAGAAGGAAATCATTCGGTTTTTGGTAGCGACAGCCGACATCTTGGAATTTCGCTGGATATTCAAGTCTGTTCCATTTTATGATACTGTTACTATTTGGTAGAAATGGTACTAACCCGATAATGGAACGCAATCAGACGTCTTGTTTTGTTTATGTTTGACTAACCTGCTTAAGGTACGTGTATACTATGTATTTCTGATCTTCTTTATCACATCTATGTGTTGATATATATATTGTTTATATCAGTTGTTCCTCTATTCTCAGTTTTCTATTAATGTATACTTGACAGGAGAACGATGGACTTATTAAAGTCTTGATCCTGAGGAAAGAGAAAAAATACTTAATATTTTGCGGAGCAAAAAGCATCCTACTTACGATGGCTGTATGCTTCCGAAATTTCGCCCGCTATTGGCCGGTCCTGAAAAACACATGGAGGCAATTAGGGACTTTGACTCAAGGGAATCAGATATACTGCTCTGTACATTCCCCAAAGCAGGTAAGATTCCTTTAGACTGTGACAGCATGACAAACAAAGGCAATGCAAATGTCGATATTCATGGAAACATGACCGTTCATTCCAGTCTAACCAACTCTCATAATCTCGCCAAATGTTCTATTTTTTTCTTATACTTTGTGCAGTCTTAATCTTATATATCTTGATATACACCAGGTAAATAGCATATTAATATGTAACAGGAGCGTGTTGTGCCAAGATTGCATACGTGTGTTAAACTGCACCCGACTCGCCCTTTGGACCTTCAACCCAGTTCTGGTTGGTAACTTGTATCTGCCGTATAGAGGGAGAACGAACGCCTTGAATTACAGTTAACAATTTATATATCAACATGAAAATATATAGACTTATGCAACAGTATAAGTCTTGCTATAGAACAAACGCCCAAGCCTAATACAAACACCCATACATACGACATTAATATACGAAACTAAACCTAGCATATCAAGAGTTAAAACCAACCTAAAACCCTTAATAACATAATCCTACATTAACATACAAAGACGTGACTGAACACAGGAAACTAATCCATCAGACTGCCCACGATATACCACCCTGAATTTATCCCACATTTGATAATACGAAATTAAAGGACCAATCACAACAGATGATTGACAGAAGCACACAGATACGGCAGACCCTGGCGACAAAAACACCAAGAATAGTCAGGACACATGCACAGTGCCCAACAAAGATCAGGGTGACAGAAGTACACAAAATACAGACACAAAGAGAAAACATGTATAACTAACGTTAAGCTTAACCTGCAAACACACTAACTATAACACGCACGCTACCAATGTGCTACCTTGCACGTTCTACGTTTTAAACATTTCGGTTCACATTACCATAATGTCCAATGCAAATGCAAGTAAATTTTCGTTTTGAGATGGCATAGGTACCACATAACTAGCAAATACATTGACCTTTGTTCTCCTTTCATGTGCTGTACAACTTGTATTACTGATACTAATCTTTTACATTCTTAACCACTTGCAGGTCTGAAACGTCTGTAAGATAAAGAAAAATTCACTGATATTGACTATGCTAAACGTTGAAAACTGAAGGTATATAAACTGATACAGATGAACTGAACGCAATCGCTAATTTTTGTCTAGAATTTCTTTTGATAATATAAAATTGTACCTAACTCGCTCATTAATTATGCCTTTGACCATAACGATATCAATATTGATGTTTTATATGGCTGTGATAATTGTGATTGTAATACATATAATATACAGATACCTCATGAAAGTTATCACAGTTTTTTTAAATCCCAGAAAGCAGTTATACATTAACAAAAACAAACGATTTTATATTCATTTGGAAGATGTGTGAATCCGGTTGAACATGGATGTCTATTAACTTGATTACTGAAACAAATACATATTTTAAATAACAGTAGATTAGATAGCTAATAGAGCTAATATAATGTATATCTATATAATATAATAAATATAAAATTGTCATTAAAATTTGTTGAAATATCATCAGGGTTATGGTGTGCAACAAAATCATTCGCAAGTTTAATCAATCAGCCGCTAACGCAAAGAATACATTCCATCCCACTCGTATCACTGTCAGTTTACCAAACCTACGTGGCGTATAATATAGGCGAGACTAGTTTATGCATGTGTATGATATCGATGCGTGCTGGACCACTCAAAAAAGACAAGAGGCCCAGAGGGCCTATATCGCTCACCTTGCATCATAGATAAAAACCAGAAACAAATTCATAACTCCATAGGGTTATGAAAAGTCCCAAGGGATTGCTTTAACAACAGCATGATTTAAAGAAACTTCGGACCAGGTGAGTTTAAAAGGAAATAACATAGACAAATGTGTTAAGAAAAGCATACATTACATATGTGCATGGGGTACCACTGAGTTGCGCTCTACTGCATTTGACAGGGTAAATACACTTGACAATTACGTAAACAACACTGCACACAGGTTACACTATAACACTATAAAGACTCATATGTCACAAAGCAATAACCATACAGTGATTTCATACGATTTATGGTCGATATCATAAGATGACAGCTTTTTTTTGTAAATAACGCCTTCTTTACGTAAGCAATGCATTACAATTCCTTGTTTTTGTAGGGACACATTGGGTACACGAGATCGTGTCGATGATCCTACAGGAAGGAGCACAGTATACCAGTGGTCATAAAGGCAATGTTATGCTGGAAGCTATCAACCTTGAAGAATTAAATGATCGTCCTTCGCCACGTTTACTCAATACACACGTAACATTTCGTCATATCCCAAAGAAACACGTAGATAACGGATACAAAATCATTCATGTATCAAGAAACCCAAAGGATGTGATGGTGTCATTTTACAACCACATCAAGAACGATCCGGCGACAGTCTGTACAGAGGAAGATTTTCCTGGAACTTGGAACGATTTTATACATGAAATGTGTGCAAACAAACATAGTAAGTAAAATATATCATAATGTATATATTATACGATAAGATAACAAGCAAGCGGTACCAAATTTAAAGAAAAATGTAACTACTTCTAAAATTGATAAAACAAGGGGAAAATCGGCACAATAAAAGATTTGCTTCAGAATGTAGATCGAAAAATACTTGCAGGAAGACTTATTTGGAAATCACCGTGGGTAGGGAAAGCACGATGGTTACAATCCAGAGACTGAAAAGTTGCAATAGGGGTTCCATAATTCAGTACATTTAGGTTTAGATTTATAAATGCACCCATTCAGTATTTTGATTTGATTATTTAATGAATCACTACGATTCAATATCCCTTCCATTACCTCGTGCTTGACGTACGCGACCAGGAATGAAACAGCAATCTAGAGGCTATATGATCCAACTCCAAAGAGTTCCAAAATGATGAAATACTATCAGAAGTATCAGTGCAGGAAGGAGAAGTATATAAACGTTTTTGTCATGCGTAAAGGCTTCAATAATGTAGGTAGTTTGTTAACATTCGTCGAGCCAAAACAGCAGTCTGTAGTTTAACAAGTGCGCAAACCGAAAATTAATGTTATGGCAAACCAATTACTGGCTCATTGTTTTAATATCTTCTTTATGTGGTAAGAAACAATAAATATATTCAAATATTGCATGGTGTTATAGTTCACTTTTGTTTACAACATGAATGTAATGACAGTGACCCGTACACACATCTCGAGCGTAAAACAATAGTGCGTATGGTAAACAGGATTCCCATTTATATGATAAAGAAGTTCAGCTCATAGGGGAGTTGACTGCTCCAATCAATATCAAGTGGGTGGAGCTTATTGTTTTTATTGATCATTTCATAGAAGTGTAACGGGATTAGATTTTGTGAGTTATGTACCTTTGATTGAGAGTTGTGTCCCTTAGCAGAAGTATGGATTTGTGTATGTATTAGAGTATTTTGTGGAATTATAGTTGATTTATTAATTTTGAGTGTGAATATATGTGTTCAGAATGTAAAGTATATGTAGTATGAGAGTATTATTTAGTTAGGTAATGTGTGCAAGTAATAATGATTGTGTATTTTATATTGAAAACATTGTATGTTAATTCAAACCGTTACAGAAGTATGAAAAGGAACAAATGACAAATCAGAAAGCAGCATTCTGCGTACAAACATCAAAATAGTATTCATTTATCTTTACCGTGATACATGATATATACTGTGGCTTATACACTCCAGATTTCTATGGTGGTTTTGTCAACTACGAACGAGAATGGGAGGTAGGCGAAACGGACAAAAGTAGTAACAAATATCCATAGCGTGTTCTACGAAGACTTGAAAAAGGTACCATGTTTACATACTAGTATACAGTTACAAATTTTGTTCTGTTTTACACGAACGCATGAAAGAACACATATTTATAAATATAGTTGAAAAGGTATTGTGAAAGTGTGTTAACTAGAAAAGTTATTTTGTGTAAAATCTTACTTCCAGAATCCATTTGGAGAAATAGAACGTCTGGCAGCCTTTTTGAACAAAGAATTAAGCCCTCAGCTTATACAGGATATTGCCGACCGATGTTCATTTAAAAATCTTGCAGACGCTACAACGTCAGGCAAAAAAGGGGAGGACATTATCCAAAAAATTTCAAAGGATAAAACAAATTTCATTTTCAGAAAAGGTAAACGTCTCGGCGACTAGTATAATTTAAAATAATGAATTGTGATTTGGATAAAAGTTGAAAAAAAAGTCTTTCTGTTGTAGAATGTGTGGCTCGTTTCATTAATTTCTTTCCTATCATAACATTGGTTTTTTCTTGTTCACAGGTACAACAGGGGACTGGAAGAATTGGTTCACTGTCGCACAAAATGAAATGTTCGATCTAATGCTGGAAGGGGAGTTGAAAGATACCGGTCTAAAGTTCACCTATGAATTATAAACGACTATAAATAGACTTTGTCAAATATTATACTGATAACTGATTAATCGCCCAACGTAATCAGTTACAATGTAAGCATAGATGTGTTAATGGTTCGTCCAACGTTATACTGTAATGAGTTACAATGTTTTACAGAGTAACTGATGCCTCTTCCAAGGTTACACTGTACAAAGACACAATATAATTATATATGTTATGGAGATTCGTCCAATGTTATACTCTTATCAATTACAAAGTTATTATAGATCGATGATTTGTGAAATTTTATACGGTAGTTTGGTGCGGTTGTTTAACTCTGTGTCGTCTTTTGTACCGATTTTATTAACATTTAAATTGTCCCCTATCTTATCGTACTTTTTAACAAAAAAAACAACAACAAACAAACAAACAAACAAAAAACTAAACATACAAAACTAATGTCTAAAGTGTTTTATTAATGTAAGAATGACATGTAAGGATGTATATATATCTTACATAATGTATGGTTCTCTTAGCACCGAGCCTCAGTATGCACCCCTCCTTTTCTAGGTTGATTCTTACCGTAATTACTGTATCCGTAATATTTACCATTATCAACTAGTATACTTTGTTGTTCTCTTTCATACTTAATCAAACCTATATATGTATATTAACATCTGTGCGGCAAAGTCAAGATATTAACTAATATGATAGATTTGTACTCTGTGAAAGCATAACTGACACCCGAATCGTGACATCATTTGACCAAAAGGTAAGAACAGACAATAAGGAGGGAATGTTTTTACTATAACTTTATTTTCATTCACGTATATTTTGAAAAGATACTCTGAAACGTATATATTATAATTAAACTGTATTGATACGTTAACTATAGTGGATAGAAATGTCAGAGCTTTGCAGACAAACGCCATATTGCGTCTTATAATCAACCATATATACCATATTAAGACATTTGATTGCCTACATACACGCAGTACTATCTCATTATTTCTCTGGACATCATTATTTGTTCCCTTCTCACGTTCACTCCGTTAGTGGATATCCGAAATATTATTGATTTTACCAATAATATTAACAAAAAATAGGAAGTACAATGGTCTTTTAAGTTCATACATTGTAATTCAAATCCAAGTATGTTTTGAAAATGTCTGTGAGTGACGGTTGGGAATAAGATAATCCGACAGGATGTAGTATTACCTTGTTTATATTGGATTCCTATACTGAAATAACCCTTATAAACCCTGTTTTATTGCCGGCCCTAGTAGCTGTTCAGACTTTATCTTACCTTCTTACTACCATTATTTGTTCAATTATGTCGGGACTGCAATCCTGTTACTCCGGAATAACAGTTGTGAACTACATTGAAGCACATATTGTAAAACATATGACCGTGGTTACAATAATTACTCCGAACATTTTTGTATTCATACGAAGCTGATAAGAACCATTTTTTAATATAAATGTCTTTCCACTCTCAATGCTGTATTTGTGTGTTGTTATTTACAGTCGCTATTTGCATTTAAATACCAAAATAAATCGATGTTTATGCTTTTATAAAGTCATATTCGGTCAAACAAATATTCCTGTCGTGTGATGATAATGGCTAGTTTATACATTTTTGCATGTTTTGCCTGAGCTGCAAACAGCTAGCTAATAACAGGTTTGTAGCAACGCCCGTGTTTATCCATGGAACATAAGAACACTTAATCAATTGAATTGGAAAAATGTAAAAAGAACCATTTACGCGTTCGAAATATTCGTTAACAATCTCCCAAGGACATTTTTTGAATGCATGTACAGAAAAGAAATCCGTCATCTATTCTTTTTGTCTTTTGATAATTGTATTTGAAAATAACTTTCTTGTTTCAAAATTGGCCAATTAGACTAGAATTACGGGGTTCTTTCAAGAAGACATGGAGAAAAAGACAAAACTACCAACATATTCATGTTATTGCCTTTTTCTTTATCTAAAAAATCAGAATATATCCTTAACATTACACTGTAACCATTTCTTGACAAATTGCCCATATGAAATGCCCAGCTAACATGGAACAACCACGTTAACAAACTTCACTCCTCTCTTGGCTGACTTGTTCTTACTTCCATACGAAGTCGAAAATTGTCCCAGAAATTGTGATATTGGAAGCAAATCCTTAAACATCTAATGAACTGATTAACATCAACATTATAGGTAGAGCACGCAATGAAGGTGAGAAAATAGCTTAATAACTGACCCAGTCAATGATAAATATAAAACCTCAATAACTAGTTACTGTTTGTATAAGATAAATAAAGGCAGTTGGTTTCAATAAAGAGTGAATGCATATCAATGCTACAAGCTGTAGAAATCATGCTCTTCGCGACATTTTAATCATATACCATTTGTTACTTTTGTCGGGCAGGTAGCTCTGGTAAGTTTCAACATTTCATTACGGTATCGAATCTCAGTCGCCGGAGTGAAAGCGAGTGCGTTAAATTTTAACACTTAAACTTATTTTTAATAAATTTTTAATTTAAAATCAAGGGCTGCCCTGCATTCGTCCTAACTAGTCACACCGATATGTCTCTCTTACCTGGGGCATCAGGTGTTACCACAGAGATAAAACAGGACGCATACCATCGTAACTTGACTACATGCCCATGTATATGAATAACACACAAAGCCTTATCGAGATCAGTTCTATGCATTAACAATATCCTCATGATAGTTAATATCAGTATAATAGTAGACAGGTACATAACAATAACAAAGCAAAGGAATGCGTACCTGTAAATTAAAACGTGATTTTAATCTGAAGTTAATAAAAAAAAACGAAGGCAGAATACGAACGAATGATAACGATAACGATGACGAACGAACGAACGAACGAAGGAACGAAGGAACGAAGGAACGAAAGAACGAAATATGTTTCAAAAGACGAGCGGACGGGACCAATCAGTTATATTGCTCAGAGAAACGAATCGATTTTTTTTCTTATCCTTTCCATTACCATGTCAATGTTAGTACTTAAATATATTTGGGGGGGGGGGGGGGGGGGGGATGAAAACCAATTGGTAAAGATAAAGAACTGGGTGAGATGTTTTTAAGAAAGCTAAGAAACGGGACGCTGTCGTAAAGAAATCATAATCAAGGGTTGCGGTGTATTCCTAGATCATACCTTAGAAAATGACAAAACTCTGTAGGCAAACTGCATCTTAATTCATAAAAAATACCTTCTGTTATCAATAATAGTTCTAAGGATCACCACACGTGGCACTTGGACACAATTTATTTAATGCACTATTGTATTCCTTTTGCTTTCTACGTAATTTTACTGTTTATTAATTTGATTTTCTATTCTAACGAGGGATCAGTATCACAAAGTGTCCAACTAAGCATATGGGGATAACAGTGTGCTAGCATACTACACATTTGTGTTGATCGTCGCATATCTATAGAAAATGGGACGACTATCAATGTGTTGGGTTACTCAAGGGCAATTTCGCAATCTTGTGAATGGCAATTGTGTTGTTGTCAGGGTTATCTGATTACATCAGCGCAGCCGCGGAAATGGTAGTGTAAACAATAGCAAACATAATACGTCTTTGTTGAGGTTTTACTAGCCTGCTCAAGGTACGTGTATGATATGTATTTCTGATCTTGTTAATTACATCTACATGATATATGTAAGATGCTTTCTCTATTGATATATAATTTACAGGAATACGATGGACTTATTAAGACTTGATCCTGAGGAAAGAGAAAAAGCATTGAAACATTTACGGAGCAAAAAACATCCTATTTACGATGGCTGTATGCTTCCGAAATTTCCTCCGCTATTGGCTAACACTGAAAAACACATGGAGGCAATTAGAGACTTTGACTCAGGGAAATCAGATATACTTCTCTGTACATTCCCCAAGGCGGGTAAGATTTCTTATTATTATGACAACACATCTCAGGTGTCGTTATTGATCGAAATACCACCGTTTCGTTGCAGTTTGGTTTACCATCGGAGTCTTGCTAGCTTTTCAAAGATGATACTTTTGCTAGTCAAGGTCGTAATACCCACCTGTATGTTATACAAGTGACTCACATACACCGTTGCACACTTTGTAATCAAACGTTATTCTCTACTGTAGCATCGGACTGAATATTCGATTATTGTTTTTCACACACCATAATTTAAAACCTAGCTTTATCTTTATAGTATTCGTCTTTGTTTTAACTTTTAATTTGCCCTTTTTTATCTGCAATTTTATGTGTACATAGGCCCTATCAAGTGATGTTTGCTTCAACGCTTTTGAAAATCCATCGACACTCATTAAAAAAAACAATGGCTGTCATTTGGCCCTTATACATAATCAAACAATCAATCAGTTCGGCGGTTTTAAGGACGTAAGTTAAGGGATTATTGTTTGCCATCTCTTCAGAAGAAGTCATTCGACTTGTCAGTGGACTACCATTTTAGAGCCAAGAATTCCGGCTTGTGAACTTGATGAATCTTCTCATTGAATCCAAGCCCACGATTAGTGTATGTTATAACCTCCTTTTTACCCTGATGAACATAATAGAGAACATCACCTTAACTGGGCCCTACTCAAATCCCATTCTATCACGTTCCTTGAAATTAAATTACCCCCTGAGAAGGCAGTTTTGTGTATATTATCCTCTATTTCTACCTGTCAATATCCTGACCTCTGTTCCTGCAGCGAAAAATACCTGTATCCACTAATGTAGGAAATGAAACATCCGATAGTCGATAAAGGATCTAAGTGAACAATTGTTTTTCCTTACTATTCTATGTTTGGGGAGAATGGACTTTTTTATTCCCATAGCACAGATGTATTCAATATATCTTTATATGTTTGCGCACAACCTCAAACAAACCAGGAGGGATTCTCCTGTTAAGCTGTTTAATTTGTTTGTCTTATTATCTTATAACTCATAATGACGAGAATCATTTAGGTTGTGTCTTGCTGAATGTTCTTCAAGACTTCAAGGTTTTATTCACGCTCCATTGCACACGAGGTATTTATTTTCAAAAATCAACCGAAACAAAGAAGTTCATCTACCTTTAGAATTTCTTCTCTGGCCAGGTAAATCCAATAGCTGAGGAGACCAACCGTCATCAAAGAAGGAGACTGCACTACCTAATCGATTTCACAGACTTAAAAAAAAAAAAAAAAAAACATTAAAAAACAAAAATCGCTCCCCAATCTGTTATCCTGAGATAAGGATCACGATGACCAATGAATCGAATCCACTCTACAATATAGTAGGGTATATTACGTTGTATCTCCACAAAAATATTGATATTGACAAATGTTTGAAATGAATTATTTCTTATCTGGTGTTTCGGTGGGTGAATAAATAAAAACTGAAATCTGATCATGGAAAAAGAGGTTTTTACCTACTTGATGCTAAATTGATAACATATTATAATATGCTTAGTAGAAAACGGATATCTACGTTAGCTGTAATTTACAACATTTTACATGATAAAAACGTGAACATCTATATATATATGCAACAAGAGGCCCATGGGGCCTGTATGCTCACCTGGTTGGATTTGACCAAATGTCAAAATCATGTTCATGTTCAATTCCTTTTGTTTGTTAACCTCAAACAATGCTATATATGGTTATAGCGTGGGGATCCCAACTGCTTTAAAGAAATAATAAAGTCCAGACTCTCTGAGTTTACAACATGCATTTATAACTTTATGACTAGTAGTGATTGACAGAAATTACCTGTATTTCCCATATAGGGCCCCACCCCTTTTGCCCCTCGGGGGCAGGGTCATCATTTATGCAAAATCTGTTCCCCTTCCCCAAAGAATGTTTCTTACTAAATTGGGTTCAAATCCATTCATAAATTTATGACTAGTAGCGATTTAAAGAAATTACCTCTATTTCCCATATGGGGCCCCGCCCCTTTGGCCCCTCAGGGGTCAGAGTCACCATTTATGCAAAATCTGTTCCCCTTCCCCAAAGGATGTTTCTGATTAAATTGGGTTCAAATCCATTCATAACTTTATGACTAGTAGCGATTTAAAGGAATTACATCTATTTCCCATATGGGGCCCCGCCTCTTTTGCCCCTCGGGCGTCAGAGTCACCATTTGTGCAGAATCTGTTCCCCTTCACATAAGAATGTTTCTGACTAATTTGGGTTTAAATCCATTCATAACTTTATGACTAGAAGCGATTTGAAGGAATTACCTCTTATTTCCCCATTAGGGCCCCGCCCCTTTGGCCCCTCTGGGATCAGAGTCACCATTTATGCAAAATCTGTTCCCCTTTCCCAAGGAATGTTTCTTACTAAATTGTGTTAAAAACCATTCATAACTGTATGACTAGTAGCGATTTAAAGGAATTACCTCTATTTCCCATATGGGGCTATGCCCCATTTGGCCCCTCAGGGATCAGAGTCACCATTTATGCAAAATCTGTTCCGCTTCCCCCAATGATGTTTTTGACCAAATTGGGTTCAAATCCTTTCATAACTTTGTGACTAGTAGCGATTTAAAGACATTACCTCTGTTTCCCCATTAGGCCCCGCCCCTTTGGCCCTTTAGGGGTCAGAGTCACCATTTATGCAAAATCTGTTCTCCTTCCCCAAAGGACGTTTATTACTAAATTGTGTTAAAATCCATTCATAACTTTATCACAAGTAGCGATTTAAAGGAATTACCTCTATTTCCCTATTGGGCCCCACCCCTCAGGCCCTTTGGGGGTCAGAGTCACCATTTATGTAAAATCTGTTCTCCTTCCCCAAAGGATGTTTCTGATTAAATTGGGTTCAAATCCATTCATAACTTTATGACTAGTAGCGATTTAAAGGAATTACCTCTATTTCCCATATGGGGCCCCGCCCCTTTGGCCCCTCAGGGGTCAGAGTCACCATTTATGCAAAATCTGTTCCCCTTCCCCAAAGGATGTTTCTGATTAAATTGGGTTCAAATCCATTCATAACTTTATGACTAGTAGCGATTTAAAGAAATTACCTCTATTTCCCATATGGGGCCCCGCCCCTTTGGCCCCTTGGGGGTCAAAGTCACCATTTAAGCAAAATCTGTTCCCCTTCCCCCAAGAATGCTTCTGACTAAATTGGGTTCAAATCCATTCATAACTTTATGACTAATAGCGATTTAAAGGAATTGCCTCAATTTCCCATATTCGGCCCCGCCCCTCGGGCCCCTTGGGGGTCAGAGTCACCATTTATGCAAAATCTGTTCCCCTTCCCCCAAGAATGTTTCTGACCAAATTGGGTTCAAATCCATTCATAACTTTATGACTAGTAGGGATTTGAAGGAATTACCTCTATTTCCCAATTAGGCTCCGCCCCTTTGGCCCCTTGGGGGTCAGAGTCATCATTTATGCAAAATCTGTTCCCCTTCCCCCAAGAATGTTTCTGACCAATTTGGGTTTAAATCCATTCATAACTCTATGACTAGTAGCGATTTGAAGAAATTACCTCTATTTCCCCATTAGGCCCCGCCCCTTTGGCCCCTTGGGGGTCAGAGTCACCATTTATGCAAAATCTGTTCCCCTTCCCCAAATGATGTTTCTGACCAAATTGGGTTCAAATCCATTCATAACTTTATGACTAGTAGCGATTTAAAGGAATTGCCCCAATTTCCCCTATTGGGCCCCGCCCCTCAGACCCGTTGGGGGTCAGAGTCACCATTTATGCAAAATCTGTTCCCCTTCCCCCAATAATGTTTCTGACCAATTCGGGTTTAAATCTATTCATAACTTTATGACTAGTAGCGATTTGAAGAAATTACCTCTATTTCCCCATTAGGCCCCGCCCCTTTGTCCCCTTGGGGTTCATAATCACCATTTATGCAAAATCTGTTCCCCTTCCCCAAAAGATGTTTCTGACCAAATTGGGTTTAAATCCATTCATAACTTTATGACTAGAAGCGATTTAAAGGAATTACCTCAATTTCCCCTATTGGGCCCCGCCCCTCAGGCCCCTTTTGGATCAGAGTCACCATTTATGCAAAATCTGATCCCCATCTGCCAAGGATGTTTCTGACCAAATTTGGTCAAAATCCTATAAGAACTTTTTGACTAGTAGCGATTTGAAGCAAATGTTGACGGACGACGGACGACGGACGCCGCACCATGGCATAAGCTCACCGCACCTTCGGTCCAGGTAAGCTAACAATTGAATATAATACATATTTCATTATTTTGACTTATCCCTTATCTTATGCGAAAGTCAGTTTTCCCACAGGCGTTTGCTGTGACAAAACATTAGCCCCTACTATATCAACAAGGTTTAACACTTGAAGATTTGCGATACATCGACTGTGGAATGGAAGCAGACCTGTTGGTCGACAATTATAGTTAGTATTGTTTATAAAGTTGTCGACTTATCCGATCCCAGTCCTGACGCTAGCCATCGTCGATACCCCACCCCCGTCCTTATGCTCACCATCGTCGCCAACCCATCGCCGCTAACCTACGGTCCTTACGCTCACCATCGTGGCTAACCAACGGTTCTGATACTTACCATCGACGATAACCAACGGTTGTGACGCTCACTACCGTTGTTAAACCATGGTCCTGACGCTCAACAACCCACGGTCCTGAAGCTACTAGTAACCCTCGTCGCTAACCCACAGTCCTGAAGCTTACCATCATCGCTAACATATCGTGGCTACCCTACGGTTCTGATACTCACCATCGACGATAACCAACGGTCCTGACGCCTAGCAATTGCCGCTATCCCATGGTCCTGACGCTCACCATCGTCGCCAACCCATGGTCCTCAAGCTCACCATCGACGCCTACCCATCGTCGCTAACCCACGGTCCTTACGCTCACCATCGTGGCCAACCCACGGTCCTCAAGCTCACCATCAACGATAACCAACGGTTGTGACGCTCACTACCGTTGTTAAACCATGGTCCTGACGCTCAACAACCCACGGCACTAGCAATTGTCGCTATCCCATGGTCCTGACGCTCACCATCGTCGCCAACCCACGGTCCTCAAGCTTACCATCGACGCCTACCCATCGTGGCTAACCCATCGTCATTAATTTTCTGTCATGACGCTCGCCATCGTCGCTAGCTTACCCACGGTCCTGACGCTCGCCATCGTCACTAACCCACGGTCCTGACGCTCACCATCGTCACCAACCCATCGTCGCTAACCAACGGTCCTTACGCTCACCATCGTGGCTAACCAACGGTTCTGATACTCACCATCGACGATAACCAACAGTTGTGACGCTCACTACCGTTGTTAAACCATGGTCCTGACGCTCAACAACCCACAGTCCTGAAGCTAACCCTCGTCGCTAACCCACAGTCCTTAAGCTTACCATCATCGCTAACATATCGTGGCTAACCTACGGTTCTGATACTCAACATCGACGATAACCAACGGTCCTGACGCCTAGCAATTGTCGACTTATCCCATGGTCCTGACGCTCACCATCGTCGCCAACCTACGGTCCTCAAGCTCACCATCGTCGCCAACCCATCGTCGCTAACCCACGGTCCTTACGCTCACCATCGTGGCTAACCAACGGTTCTGATACTCACCACCGACGATAACCAACAGTTGTGACGCTCACTACCGTTGTTAAACCATGGTCCTGACGCTCAACAACCCACGGTCCTGAAGCTAACCCTCGTCGTTAACCTACGTCCTTAAGCTTACCATCATCGCTAACATATCGTGGCTAACCCACGGTTCTGATACTCACCATCGACGATAACCAACGGTCCTGACGCTAGCAATCGTCGCTACCCCATGGTCCTGACGCTCACCATCGTCGACAACCCACGGTCCTCAAGCTCACCATCGACGCCTACCCATCGTCGCTAACCCACGGTCCTTACGCTCACCATCGTGGCCAACCCACGGTCCTCAAGCTCACCATCAACGATAACCAACGGTTGTGACGCTCACTACCGTTGTTAAACCATGGTCCTGACGCTCAACAACCCACGGTCCTGAAGCTAACCCTCGTCGCTAACCCACGGTCCTGAAGCTTACCATCATCGCTAACATATCGTGGCTAACCCACGGTTTTGATACTCACCATCGACGATAACCAATGGTTCTGACGCTAGCAATCGTCGCTATCCCATGGTCCTGACGCTCACCATCGTCGCCAACCCACGGTCCTCAAGCTTACCATCGATGCCTACCCATCGTGGCTAACCCATCGTCATTAATTTTCTGTCATGACGCTCGCCATCGTCGCTAGCTTACCCACGGTCCTGACGCTCGCCATCGTCACTAACCCACGGTCCTGACGCTCATCATCGTCGCTAACCCACCGTCCTGACGCTCTCCATCGTTGCTAAATCACGGTCCTGATGCTCACCGTCATCGCTAGCCCACTGTCCTGACGCTAGCCAGCGTCGCTATCCCACGGTCCTGATGATAACCATCGTCGCTAACCCACTGTCCTGACGCTAGCCTTCGTCGCTATCCCACCGTCCTGATGATCACCATCGTCGCTAACCCACTGTCCTGATGCTAGCCATCATCGCTTCGTCACTGTCCCCACAATTAGGTACAGAGACCATGGGAAAATTGGAACACTTTTCGTCGTTTCCCGAAAAATATTTCTCCTGAAATTTAGACCAATAAGAAAACCGCTGATTGGGAGTTCCGCTACGACAATATAAAGTAACAGTAGTATACATGAATTACTTCTCGATCGTGAAATAACTGTTTCAATTTATTAATTGCAAAGACTTTCAAATATCGACGCTATTATGAAAATAAACAGCAAAGTGTATTTGTTTGTTGATTTCATTGACCATTAGAAGCACACAATTGCATGTTTTGATGGCGTTCCAAATGACGGAGATTCCCAAGAGGTCCGAAGTATGGTTGAATTTGTACTTTTAAAGCCGTGAGCGTTGGAACTGTAGGCTACCAATAATGATTACATGTATAATGAAATGAATCTTCTTATTTTAGATGGTACTTTTATTAAATTGTACGTGCATCATACATACATATAGCTTACATAGGTATACATCTGTACATGTATCGGTACAGGCCTGTCCCGGGCAAGAGCCCAGCCCAGGACTTAGTGTCCAGTAGTGGCGCCCTGGAAAACCGACTGTATAATATAGTAACATCTAATCTTTTATAGTCCTAAGTCCTAGGTATGAGTATATATGATTGATTGATTGATACATGATAATACGGAAGACGGCTGTCATATAGCCTGAGACAATATTAGATAACCATGTACAACATGTACCATTATTATCAGATCAACTACGTCAACAGGTAAACAGAGTTTGTGCCAAAGGGCAAATGTGTTATATAGAAATACAGATCTAGGAATAAAATCTGATATATATTTTTAACTAAATTTTTAAATAATTTATTATATTTCATTTGTGAGACTTTTGTGCAATCCTTAGATAGCCGGCTTGTTAATTAATTCAACAGATACACATCTCCCAACCCTACCATATAACTTATGTAGTATTTACTGCGATTGTGTCGGTTTTAACTTTAAGAAGTAATACTTGTTAACAAACAAGTCATATTTCTGAAAGTTGATCACGCAACATAAAACAGTAAAATTGAGATTTAAACATTGTTAGTTTCCAAATAACGTAACAATATAATTCTTTCATCGAATCAGTAAAACTTAAAATAGCCTTACTAGAAAGTTGAAATGTGAAATGCTTTAAATAAATAAGCAATAGAAAATCCAAAAAAACGGCAGTGTATCGATATATTATTTTAGACGTACTATTTCTCCAACTGGATTCTGAAAGGAATATTTTACACATAATATCTTTTTTTAAATAACCCGCTTTTGTATTGCCTTTCCTAAACATATATATCTCGAAAAAATGGTTTGTTTCGATGTAAAGAAATCGAGAGCAAGAAAGATAATCATGTTTCTGAAGCATTTGTTTACTGTTAGGAAACCGAGTTAACACCTCAACGGTGACTCTGTGTCCGAGAGTTTATGAATGTGACACGGGTTCCTTTTCTGAACTGGAAATTTTATTTATTTTTCTTTTATTTTCGAAACACATATCATCATTAACATTCAACAATTTTAACATCATGCACACTACTGCCATCATCTTTGTACAATTAACATCACTACTACTCATCATCATCATCATCATCATCATCATCATCATCGTCATCTTCATCAGCATCGGAGAGAGAGAGAGAGAGAGAGAGAGAGAGAGAGAGAGAGAGAGAGAGAGTATTTGAACTGATCATTCCTACTGATCCCGACGTATCGTTACACTAAAATGTCAAGGCACATTAATCACATGTCATGAAGGAAAACAATAACAGCACAGTGAGTTCACATATTTATGTAGAAAATAATTAGATGACAAATTCAGGAAATAACTTTTTTATTTTTTGTATAATGTATATTACCTTCTTTTGCGTTTGCATGTGCGTAATAATTCTAATTTGTGTAGGGACACATTGGTTGCACGAGATCGTGTCGATGATTCTACAGGAAGGAGCTGAGTATACCAGTGGGCACAAAATGAATGTCATGATGGAATGTACCAACATTGAAGAATTAAATGATCGTCCTTCGCCACGTTTCCTCAATACCCACGTGGCATTTCGTCACATCCCAAAGAAACACGTAGATAACGGATACAAAATCATTCATGTATCAAGAAACCCAAAGGATGTGATGGTATCATTTTATAACCACATCAAAAATGATCCGATGGCAGTCTGTACAGAAGAAGATTTTCCTGGAACTTGGAACTACTTTATACAGGATATGTGTTCAAACAAACACAGTAATTAAAGTATATCACAGTGTATTTATCATATATGAAGCTAACAAACAAGCAGAAGGTTATTGAAATTTAATCGAGGCCGTACTTCTTTCTCAAAATTGATCAAAGGAGGAGAAAAGACATTTGAAAACATATATTTCCGAATTTCCGAATGTTAAATGGGAAACTACTTTATCAAAACATCATTCATTAAATCGTAGTAGAAAGGTTCAGAACGTCAAAATAGAAAATTAACAATTTGGGTTCGTTTTTTGTGTTTATATAGGTAAATGCTTTATTACGGGGACATGTTTTCAAATTCATTCACCATTAATATGCTGCTTGATAGATACTTTGTTACTTTGATCCAGATTTATATGGGGGTTTTGTCAATTACGAACGAGTATGGGAGGAAGCGAAACAGACAAACAAAGCAACAAATATCCATAGCGTGTTCTACGAAGACATGAAAAAGGTACCACAATTACCGTAATTACGTATAAGGATGCATTCGTTAGATATACTTTTGAAATATTGCTTACCAAATGCACTTACAGAAATTGAGCGTCTTCTATGAACGAACAGCTAAAAGTAAACATGTAAAAGGTTAAATATATATATTAACAAATGTGCGATTCGTCTGAAGAAGCCTGAAAGGGCAGAAAGGCCTATTGTCAAAGTCTCGGTTTTTTTAAATAAACTTTTCAGAAGCGCAACAATTGCTGTGAAAGCGAAAGAAATTTTGTCGTTAAGTTATGTTTTTTGTTTTTATATATCCAACTAAACATGGAAATGATCCTTTTTTTATATATATATATATGTATAGAAAATGTAATATAAAAGCGGGTTACTTATAAAAAGATATTATGTGTAAAATATTCCTTTCAGAATCCAGTTGGAGAAATACAACGCCTGACAGCGTTTTTGAACAAAGAATTAAGCCCTCAACTTATACAGGATATTGCCGACAGATGCTCATTCAAAAATCTTGCTGACGCTACAACTTCTGGCAAAAAAGGAGAGGATATATTCCCGAAAATTTCAAAGGATAAAACAAATTTCATATTCAGAAAAGGTAATGTCTCAAGAAATAGCATAATGGAAAGCAATAAACTGCGATTTAAATCAAAGTAGAAATATTTGGTGTACTTTTGTGAGGTAGGTTTTTTGGCTCTTTAAATTGAATTCTTTAAATCTCTCTTCTTCTTTTTTTACTGTAGAATGTGTTGGCTCGTTGAATTCTTCCCCTCTTTGGTGTACATTAAGGCTGAAGGATGTGTGGGCTCAAATTCTTTCCGTTCATAACATTTCGTTTTGTGTTCACAGGTACAACAGGGGACTGGAAGAATTGGTTCACTGTCGCGCAAAATGAAATGTTCGATCTAATGGTGGAAGGGGAGTTGAAAGATACTGGTCTAAAATTCACATATGAACTATAAATAGACTAACATTTTGTCAAATACTACAATGTATCAGTTACAATGTAATGAGAGATTGACGGATTATATATAAAATTTTATACAGCAGTTTCATGCGATTTTTTTACTTGGCCATACCATCATTGTACATTTTTAATTTTCTGGTTGATTTTTATAAGTCTCAACCAGTATACTATGTAGGATGTAAACTAACAAGAAAGATTTTCAGTCTATGAGAGCATAATTATTCCATGAATATATTTTATTTACCGCAACACAACATTTTGATGTTTGAATGGTCGGAACCATATTTGTGATCTGCATGGAGGCATATTTCGTTAAAGATACAACCGAAGCTTATAGAAACTCCTCCGAAATTTTTTTGTTTAATTTGTTGAATAGATCTTTCAAAGACTATTGGCCCACTGGAACACATTTTGTCCCTCTATTAGCTCGTTTGTTATTTCTATTTCATACGAACTGATAACGATCATTTGTATTAATTGAAATGACTCTCTTTATGTCATATATGCGTACTTTTCACAACCGCTATTAGCATTTAAGTTCAAAATACAAGCAAAGTTTATGCTTTAATAAAGAGAATTGTGATTATAATGGTATGGTTAATTAGTAAATTGTTCACATGTTTTTGCCAAAGGTGGGGTTTCCATTATTGTTAATTGTCCATAGGGGTCAGCATAAAGATTGTTTTTACAGTTAGAGATCACTCCCGATAAATTGCTTGGTTCCCTTGGCTATACATTTAATCGAAGTTAATCGATAATGTTCTTAATTACGTGACTAATTTACTAAACAAACGTTTTTTGTCACAAAATAGATATAAATAAATGTTTATTTTAAAGAAATAGAAAAGTTTGAACCATAAACGAAATTCCAAAATATCAATAAGTAAATATACTTATTTATTTTTTAAGCATTTTTTAAAGAAAGCGTTATTTTTTTGTAAAAAAAGGACATTTTGAACGTCTTCTATATTTAGTCCATTCAAAAGTATCTAGCATATAGCGAGTTTTAAACCCAGATCCTGCCCAAAGATCAAACATTACCTTTAAGACTTCCCTAGCACAATTAGTTGATCGGTTTTATAAAAGCGGATTGCAATAACTTTACTGATGATCAAGAGATTGACATGAGTATTTCAAGAATTATCAGAAACGATAGCCGCAACCTGAAAATAAAAACGTTGCTGTTGATGATGATACGTGGTGGATCATCCAATTATTATCTAAGATAATATATAGTATTGCTAGCCTTTTCATGTCAAATGCACATGCACATTATGTATGCATAATTTCAATCAAAACTCGACCATTTTTTCCAAGCGCACAAAAGACATCTTTAATAAAAAAAAAAACGTCATCAAAGGGGAAAATGTTTAACACTAACGTTGAAATCCGCACTGAAGAACGAGAATTATTGACTTCTCGCCTTCATTCCACATTTAAGGAAATCATTATTGATCTTTTGGAGATATAACATATGCAGGAGTTGTTTTTTTACCCTATGTTTCATGTAGATGGTAAAGACATGACAGGCTGGACAAGAATACAGTTTCTAGAATTGTTTTTCACTTTTTCGCCCTTTATTGACACTGACAATTATTGTTCCATTGTGAATCTCCTATTGTGGACAGAAGAAGCGGAACTTTTGAAATCCATGAGCATAGTCCTGCCTAATGGTTACATTCTGGATACAGTACAGCTTTTCCTTGAAGCGATAATGATGCAAGATTACAAAAGCCTTCATGGATAGTATCTCAAGACTGGAGAAAGATGACAATGTCGTTACTGATAGAGGGTTTGGGGATATTTTGCCAAATTTGGAATCACGTGGTTTGATAAAAGATGTCGTCTGATCTAAAACCTCAGTAGACTCAACATGACGACCCCCAAGCTAACTTTCATAGACCAATAACTAGATCCAGGTTGGTAAAGTGGAATCATACCGATCACGATTTGAGCAAAGGCTGGGGTTTTTTTTACACACAACTTGCCTTCAACTATTTCATTGATATAATCGAGACATTCGTATGAATAGTAACAACCTGTCTCAATTGAATACGATGACTCGTATATACTACGATACCTGGCCACGATCTCGTGATTGGAACGAATCATCCATATTAAGGGAGATAACTCTTTGATGGTTAAGATAAAATGTAAAACAATAACAAATCTCCGAAATTGTTATTAGTTATTTAATTAGGCGAACGATATTTTGATTTTACGACATGCGTTAGCTGAACGATCCGAGGGAACATGCACATGGCGCTGTCAAACACCTTTAGTAGGAGCTGTATCTATCTCGACAATGTTGGTGTGGTTTGTTATGACGGGAGTTTAAAAACATGAACAGACCACAAACTGATCCACATTTCGGCTAGACTAGAAACCTGTGTGTTCCAGTTGAAAGTTAAAGTGAGAAAATAGGGAACAGACAATGAGAAATAGTGGAACAGTTACAGTCATATGATTAGGTGAATAACCCCAGCCATGGCAACTTAATGGCGATTTTGGTGATCGAGAATGTTACAAGGTTCTAGAAATAAGGCAGGCGAGTTTGAGGTGTTGATCGAGAGTTTGTGACCTCTATCATGTGCATTTTCAACAGTCCAAATTTCATCATGGTGGCGAATATAATATGTTAAAGAGACACATCATTGAGACTATAATTACAAATATATTAGAAAATCGGAGAGGCTACAACTATTCCTAATTCATTATGAAACCCATATGATTTGTATGTCAGTCTTCTAAAATAAAACACCAGTGTGTATTTTTAAAAAAAACTCTATATTTAATGTTAATCTTCAGAATCGTTTTATTTTCTTTGAAGAAAATTGAAATTACAATTAAAATACATATTTTTGCAATATTGAAATAACAGTATATTGGTTTTAATCCAGTAAGTCGAGTAAACTGCATCATATTTTTGTTTTGATTGAATTTTTTTAATAGTTATTAAGTAAGGAAATTGTTGAGGAGATGTAGTCATGGGAATGAAATTGAATAAGATTGGATTTAGATTGATTATGCCTTGTTAACACTGCGTCACGGCCATTGCAAGTAGAGAAAATAATCTTTAATTCTTTTTTCTTTCTTTTAGTGATTAAATTTCCCGTTGCAAAATTGGCCAATTGTACTAAAATGACCAGGCATTTTCATAACAAAATACATAGCTTTTTATACTTTTCATTGTTTGCCATGTCTTTCCCCTTCAATAAAATCATCAGAGCAAAAAAAAACTCTGTGAGCATCCTTAACAAATCACTTCATTCCTCTCTTGATTGCTTTCTTCTTGTTTCCATGGGAAGTTGATTATATCGATGATCTTATCAGAACACGTAGAAGAGAACTTTAACTTCTTCAGATGATGATGTTGATGGCCGTCATCAAAAACTAGAAATACTATTAGAACGTGGTATAACCTTAGTTTTACACCAGCAAAGAAACTCTTGTTTTTATTGTCCTTGTTCTTTTTCAAGAGTTCGATACCAATCCATTTTTAATTCATAATTTACCACCGTAAATCAATTTTGAGATACGATAACGATGATGTGTTGATATACATATTCATATAAATTTTCCGATTAAATCACGATATCGACAATATCGACATGATTTTCATCAACCTGTATCTCTTCAAACATTGTGATGTTAGTTTTTCCCACATCAGCAATCACAAATTGTCACGCAAATCATGATATTTTTTAACAAATCCTTGATGATCGAGAACGCATTTGATAAAACAGATTCTACCACAATACCCTGTGTTATTCAACTCTCAGACCATCAGTTAATCATTACAGCTGTTTATCAAGAATCTGTTTATACCACACGTGGTATAAACTCTGTACGCATTTCGATTGGCTAACACGGTGAACTTTGACCCAAGCTGCAATTGTTATTGACGTCATCAATAATCTAATGACGTCACATCACCGGGTCCCGGACTTCACCGGTACACTTTATTTGCATACGCGAAATTATACTTGGCCACGTTTCCCTTTGATTCAAGCCGATATTATTGTGGTAGAAACAGGTCACACGACTCGAAATTGTTGGATATGGAATTTATTTCATACTCGTAAGTTATTTTTCATCAACTAAAGCTCGCTAAAGCTCGTGTCTTTTGTAACTTTAAAAAAATAACTTACTCGTGTGAAATAAATTCCATATCCAACAACCACTCGTTGTGTAACCTCTATTTAATCAACTACTCTTCTTAGACTTAATTGAATTGATTCGAACTAGCAAGTGTCTCGATCATATAACAAAATGCAGCTGGTTTCTATAAAGAACGAATAGGTATCAAGTTTACAGGATGTTTCGTAAATATCATCATCTTCACCATTTCCAATACTAGGATAATGGGAAGAAGGCATGAAAGAAAAATTAAAATACAATGCTATTTAATATGCATATTATCATTTCACCAAAATAATGATTTCCACTGAAAAAACATATATTAGATTTCAGTGAAACAACTATATAAGTAGCCATTGTTGGAAAAGAAGCGTCTATGTTCATTTCATGTATGAAATATACTCATCACAACATATCAATGATATATATATAACATATACTTTACTTATTACAATAAGTGTGAAGTTTTATCAATGCTTACTAATCTTTGTGTTGGAATGTATGGAAGTGTGCGGGGGTCTTACAGATAAGGGAAAACCCATATCCAGATAAAAGAACAGAAAAAAGTTCGATTGAGGAATCGTTTCTCAGCCGTCTGGGTGAAAGCGAGTGTGTTACATTTTATCACTGCACCACCGGGTCGTTTAAACTTATGATCGAGGGCTGCCCTGCTTTCGTATAAATAACTCGTCCTGACTAGTCACACCGACATGTCTCTCTTATTACGGGCATCAGGTGTTACCACAGAGATAAAACAGGACGCATATCATCATGACATGACAACGTTAATAAAATGAGGGCAAAATATGAACGAACAAACGGAACATATCATTTATCTGTAACCAAGGATAGCCAAGCACTTTTGCAAGGTTGCCCTAGCAACACAATTTATACAGTAATTTACGTCATCCCTTAATATCCAAATGAATTAAATTTAGTCAAAACCAAGAAAACAGCAAAAACTATATTATGCTGGTCGGAATATCCTAATACCTCTATGGACAGAATTTCTTCACAAATCATGAAAAAATCTAAATTTTGGCCATTTAGAGGCCCTGATTGTGTAACCATGTTGATAGTTTTGGAAACAGCATATTTTTGTAATGATATACCTTGGTTCTTTCCAATATTCGGTGAATTATGAATTAAATTGGACTAACGACTGCGGCGTTATGACTTTTCATCGGAAAACCTTTTTATAGTGATCAGTTACTATTACAACCATACTTTGACAGAAAAACAATGTGTTCAAATTAACATATAGTCCTTTAAATTTGTGCTAGGTGTCATGGGAATAGAATCACCGGAGGAATTGTCCGTACATATTTTTTTTTCTATAGACAGACGGACAGTCAGACAGAATTAAGAAAGGTAAGTCACAGTCAAAGGAGAGAAATTACACAGAAAGTATAATTTTATAATTATATTTGTATGGATTGTTAATGAAGTATGAGTTTGTATCGAGAATCAAATGATGTATATTGAGTGCATCTCCTCCCGCGCGAGATGATGATGATTGTCTGAAACCGTTTAGGTAGCTTCATGTATGTCTATCCACTAGGAGATGTGATTTATCAAAATAACAAAAACAAGAGGAAAATAAACACTTACGTATGAATAAATAAGAATAAAAAGTTGTATGTCGAATAAATCCCCCTCCTGCGCGAGGACACCAATTATTTGTAAAGTGATGTTTTTGATCAATATAATTATTTTAAACCTGAAAAAAATGAAGTATGAGAAATATGTAGGCAACCTGAACTATTGTGTTATATCCTGTAGTGATTACCACGCTTGTCATTGTGATACAGCTTGTACATAATATTGATAACTAGCCTTTGCTTTCTGCGTAATTATAGTGAATTTGCTATTGCACGGACTTTATTTAATTTGCTTATATCCCAAGGGATCAAGTTCACAAATCGCCGAATAATCGTATGGGTTAGTGTGTGCTTAGCTCACTCACGTTCGTATTGATTTGGAAGGGGTGATAAACTGGGACGAGTATTAAATGACAGGGTTACATAGGGGCGGACACTATGTTTACACAAGCCAGTAAATGACATTTGTGTTCCTGCCCGAGTTTACCAATTACATCAGACCGGCCTGGTATGATTAGATAGGGATACAACAACAAAGCTAGCACGTCTTCATTCATTTTCAAATTTAACCTAGCTTTATGTAACGTGGTGAGCGTCATCAGTGTCGAGTTACGCCGCACCAGAAAGGACACGTATTGGACAGGGATTGCAAACACCTTCTCAAGGTACGTGTATACTATGTTGTTATGATATATTTGTCATATCTTTATAAAGATATCTTCATTATGTTGTCTCTGTTAATATATACTTCACAGGAATAAGATGGACATACTTAAAGTTGATCCTGAGGAAAGAGAAAAAATGTTAAACGCTTGGAGGATCCAAAAACATCCTATTTACGATGGCTGTATGTTTCCGAAATTTCCTGTGATAATGGCTAACCCCGAAAAGCACATGGAGGCATTAAGGAACCTCGACTCAAGGGAATCGGATATCCTACTCTGTACATTCCCCAAAGCAGGTAAGATTATCCTCAGAATGACAGACAGGGACAACTTAATGGTTAATGTTATGGGAACACGACCGTTCTTTTCAGTTGAAAACAATTCCGGTCTGCCCAACTTTTTAATTTCCATACCTTTACCAGACGTGATCATACCTGAGTCAGCAATAGGTTAATTCCTGATAAAAGTGAAAACATACAAGTGATACGACGTATAAATATGTGTGTGTGTGCAATTTATAAAATGTCAACCATATTGTTACAGAGAACCCTTTATTAGAATCAGAAAAGGAGGTATTTATCTCCTTAATGTCGGATTTCATATTGATATTTATACAATAGAATATCTTGTAGACGTTTAAAGAGATTTCCAATATCCCACAACAATGTTTACTACTGTATAAATATTCTGTTAGTATTACCTAATACAATTATTAAATCAGCCTCGACACATTGTAAGAAATCCCGTAACTTTGACATCAAACATGATTATTTGTCTAATGAATATTATCGTAAAATGGAAAAAAAAATAACAACAACACAGTTTCCAGTTCTCTTCTGCAACAGCAGTAGCCATAATCAATATATATATATAACACTATGTCATATTATCTTCAGTAGAAACATATGTTTGCTGTAATTTGCTTCATTTGAATTAAGGAAAAATACGTTTTACATGTAGATATAATACGTGACGGTTAAATATATGTTATACAATGAATATTTTATTTGAACACTGTGACTTTTCTCTGATATCATGTAAAATAACTAACACATCTAACAGAAGGTATGAACTCACTGTCCCGGCTAGGGATCGAACCTGAAACCACGGGCTTACTAGTCTTAGGCTCAACCGACCAAGCTAAGTGGAATATCTCTCTAGTCGAGGGATATATTGCGGCTAGTATTTACCGGGATTACTTGCTTCCCCTCATTGAAAAACTCGCTAGGGATCGAACCCGGGACCTCTGGCTCACTAGTCTTCCGCTCAACCGATCAAGCTAAAGAGATGATCTTTCTAGCCAAACGGTATGTTGCGGCTAGTGGTTACCAGGGTTATACAAAGATTATCCTTGCTCAAACAAACATGATATCAATTGAATTATCGGCTTATCTCCTGTCATATCTTAAACATAACCATGATTATTGTAAAACATATTCTTTAGGTTGATAAGGATAGCTATATAAAATATTATCGAACACAGCCAATACAGTTATTGCTAGTGATGTTTCGATAACAGCTCTGTTATCTTCCTAAGACTTGAAGGATCAGTATAGCAAGTGTACACTAAGGCGGTAAGCATGAACGAGATTGTAACAATAAGTGTGTATAAGATCGTAACAATCGTCGATGGGTAAGCCAGGCTTCTAGTGCAATTATACAAGCATAGTGGCTTCACTTTCAAAACAAGTCTACTCGTAGATTTTGTGAATTTGGCAAAAGGATTTCGTTTTCTTGATAAATTATCCTGACGTACCATTACAGTAGAATGTCAAAGCACATCAATAACGTAAAAGGAATAACTGTATATCAAGATCAAAGCAATAAACAACTTCCTATTTATGTTTTATCTATGGAGAACATCATTACATGACAGTTTAAGGGGGGAATCGTCTTTGGTATATAATATATTCTTTTACGTAAGCAATGTATGTTAATTCCTTATTTGTGTAGGGACACATTGGGTACACGAGATCGTGTCGATGATCCTACAGGAAGGAGCACAGTATACCAGTGGCCATAAAGGAGGTGTCATGCTGGAAGCTATGAACCTTGAAGAATTAAACAATCGTCCTTCGCCACGTTTCCTCAATACCCACGTGGCATTTCGTCATATCCCAAAGAAACACATAGATAACGGGTACAAAATCATTCATGTATCAAGAAACCCAAAGGATGTGATGGTATCATTTTACAACCACACTAAGAACGATCCGACGACAACCTGTACAGAAGAAGATTTTCCTGGATCTTGGAACGACTATATACAGGATATGTGTGCAAACAAACATAGTAAGTAAAGTATCTCACAATGTATGTATCATATATGAAGCTAACAAGCAAACAGAATGTTACTGAAATTAAATCGTACTTCTTCCTCAAAATTAATCAAACGAGGGCAAAATTGGAACAAAAATTTAATTGGCAATGATACCCTTGTAAAGAATATTCAGAATTAAGAATATTCGGAAAGGTAAATTGGAAATTACTTATGATTTATCTGGGAAGGTAGGGGAAGCACGGATGTTACTTTCTAGAAATGGAAAAGAAACCATGTTTGGTTCGTTAATTGTGTTCATTAAGGGATTTGTTTATTGACTTGGATGTCAGTTCACTTATACGCCATATATACTGTAACGTATATGTTCCAGATTTTTATGGGGGTTTTGTCAACTACGAACGCGAATGGGAGGAGGCGAAACGGACCAAAGCAGTAACAAATATCCATAGCGCGTTCTACGAAGACTTGAAAAAGGTACCATTTTTACATACTTCACAGCTATTACAATTTATGATATTTGGTTGACTCGCAAGATAAATTTTGAGAAATAATGGTACTTCCAGGATCTAATTGCAGAAATTTGACGTTTGTTTTGATTAAACAGCTAGATTTAAACATGTTTGAATATGTTTGAAGGGATCATGTAAAAGCGGTTCATTAAAAACTCTACCATGGAAATACGACATGAATACGTATTAACTTGTGTGTATTAACCTGAATGGTGATGCGCATTCAGTACTTAACAACCTGAAATAGAGTCGTGTTTTCACGTATTATTGGTCTGAATATGAATCAAATTACTCCCGAAAATGTTACTTTCAGAATCCAGCTGGAGAAATAGAACGTCTGGCAGCCTTTTTGAACAAAGAATTAAGCCCTCAGCTTATACAGGATATTGCCGACAAATGTTCATTTAAAAATCTTGCAGACGCTACAACTTCAGGCAAAAAAGGGGAGGATATGATCTCAAAAGTTTCAAAGGATAAAACAAATTTCATTTTCAGAAAAGGTACTCTCTTACTTACTAGTGTAATAGAAAAAAATAGATGTAGAAATATTGGGTGCACCTTTATGCTGTAGGATTTGAAGACTCGTTTTAATCAATTCTTTACAATCTTTGGTGTACATAATGCTGTAGGATGTGTGGGCTCGTTTGAATAAATTTTTAACAATATTTGGTAAACATTAATTTGTGTGCTCGCTTAGTTAATTTCTTTACCTCTTTGGTTACCTCCTTAATGCTAAAGGATGTGTGTGCTCGTTTGATGAAATATTTACATCTGTGGTATACTTTTATGATGTAGGGTATGTAGACTCATTTAATTAGATTCTTTACAATCTTTGGTGTACCTTAATGCTGTAGGATTTGTGGCTCGTTTAATTCTTTCCTCTCATAAGTTATTTATTTTGTCTTGGTCACAGGTACAACAGGGGACTGGAAGAATTGGTTCACTGTCGCACAAAATGAAATGTTCGATCTAATGCTGGAAAAGGAGTTGAAAGACACTGACCTAAAGTTCACATATGAACTATAGATATATAGACCAACATCATTTTAGATGCTATTCTGTATCAGTAGAAATTTAATTAAAGATGGACTGATCAATTCGTTCAATGTTATAATGCATTCAGTTACAATGTTGTTACATTGTATATATGAACTACTCGTTCATCCAATGTTATACTATATTCCGTTACAATGTTATCAAAGATGGACTGTTTATTTTTCCCTCTGTTATACTGTAATAAGTTACAATGTTATAAAAGATGAACTGATGATTCGTCCAATGTTATACTGTGGTCAGTTAAAATGTAATTATTGATGGACTGATGATTAATCAGATGTTATACTGTAATCAGTAACAATGTTTGGTCCAGTTAGTTAAACAAAGGTCCACAGCAAGTAACGGTTGTTTATCGCGTTTATCGTGTTTATCTAACTAGAATAAAAAAACATCACGCGTTATGAAACACGTTTATCCTGTAACGGCTAACTTGTAGCTGTTCCGACTTCAAATTTTCTCAAAGTCATCTAAATTCTGTGTTGTTGTCTGTGAGCCGAATCACTACTCGACAAAATATAGTTCGTATAGGAAGGAAAGTTTATTAGTTATTTTAGTGTGTTTAATACATCATGATCAATGCATCTTGCTTCCGAGCGCGTTAACTACCATCATATCCCCAGATCATTCTACCTTTCCTTGACGACATCCTTCTTTCCTATTTACGCCAAAAATATAAAACATGCACTGTCTAGTGTTGTTGTCAGTTGATAAAAGTTAAATACACAAAAGTGTGTATGTTAATGTACTCCTTTAGTTTTATGTACTGAAGACAAAATATTAATAGTTCAACGATATGTTTAATACTCCCATTTCTGCCAGGTCCCTCTTATTGTATTTAAATTCAGTATCCTTGTACAAGTTTTCCAATCAATTTAGGGTCAATGTACTCTAATATATCGTTTTCTTTTTTACAAGTTTCCCAAACAATCTAAAGTCAGTATACTTCTACAACTGATTTCACAGTATACTTTAATATCTCGTTTCTGGTTTTACAAGTTTCCCAATAAATTTAGGGTCAGTGTGCTTTTATAAAACCTTTTTTTAGTCTCACAATCAATGTAGAGTCAGTGTATAACTATAACTCGTTTTTTTCACAAGTTTCTCAGTCAATTAAAGGTCACTATACTTCATTTCTTTTTTTATAAGTTTCTAAATCAGTTAATCAGGTGTACGGTAATCTTTGTTATGATATTGATTAGCTTTCAAAGATTTTCCAATAAAGGTTTTATTTTACACCACTATCATACGTTACAAGTATACTAACTTCAATATATCGAGGTAGTTTTTGCAAGAAGAAAATCAAATTTATAAGAAAGGTGGTTGCTAACAAATTAATAATATTGCATATTTATATTAATTCATTAATTGTTGATTTCCAATATTTTACATATTTTGAATTAAATCATTTTAAATATTTCGTTAGACATGTATAACGAGTACAATACCATGCAACGTATGTTTCAATGTATCGAAACAGTTTCTTAAATCCGTTTTATAGCGGTTTTGTTTTTTCGTTAATATAAACCTTTACTGGTAGTAAGTTGACACTATTGAAGAATTTGGGAATGAAAACTATATAATATGTGGAGATTTTAATTTGGTCTTAAACCCAGAGTTCGATTATGACAGTAGCTACAAATCTATCAATAACCGGAAAGCCAGAGAGAAAGTTTTGGAAATTATTGAAAACTACTCATTAGTTGATATTTATAGGGAGTTACATTCTGATAGTAGAAGGTATACGTGGAGGAAGAAAACCCCAATTAAACAGGCTAGATTGGATTTTTTCCTTTTATCAGACAATCTGTTATCTAGTGTCAATAGCTCAGGTATAGAATCTGGATATAGGTCAGACCATTCATTCCCAACAGTAAATTTAAAATTTAACGAATTCAGACGGGGGAGGGGGCTTTGGAAATTTAACACATCCTTATCATACCATGAAGAATATTTACAACTAGTTAAAAAAACTATTTTGGATATAAAAACTCAATATTGTCTTCCAGTTTACAACCTTAACAGTATTGCCAACATTCCTGATACAGATTTACAGTATGTAATTAATGATCAACTCTTTCTTGAAATTTTGTTAATGGAAATTAGGGGGAAAACAATATCTTATTCATCTTATAGAAAGAAACAACAAACTCAGACTGAAAATAACCTAAGACAAGCCATTCAAGATATTGAAGAGCAGGAACAGGTAAATGTGGAAGAACTTGAAAGAAAGAAAAAGGAATTAGAAAATATCAGGCTTAATAGGATTAAGGGCAGTTTTGTAAGGTCTAGGGCAAAATGGCAAGAAGAAGGAGAAAAACCGACAAGTTATTTTTTTAATCTAGAAAATAGGAATTTCACATCCAAAATAATACCAAAAATTGAGAAAGAGAATAATGTAGTTATTTCGAAGCAGGATGATATTCTTGAAGAGATTCGTTCATTTTATGAAAAATTATATGCAGACAATGAAACAATTGAAGATGTAAATTTGATGGATTTTTTAGATACTTTTAGTGTAAGAAAATTAGATCATGGTGATTCTGAAAGCTTAGAAGGCATTATTTCTATTGATGAGGCAGCATAAACTTTGAAGAACATGAAAAATAATAAGAGCCCTGGTTCAGATGGCTTCACTGTGGAATTTTTTAAGTGCTTTTGGAAATATCTAGGGGTTTTTATTATAAGGTCTATAAATTTTGGATATAAGAAAGGTATGTTATCAGTTACACAAAGACAAGGTATAATTACGTGTATTCCTAAGGGGGATAAACCTAGACAGTTTTTGAAAAATTGGCGACCCATAACATTATTAAATATAGTCTATAAAATTGCCTCTGGATTTATAGCAAATAGAATTAGAAATGTTTTAGATAAACTCATAAGTGATGATCAAACAGGTTTTCTTTCTGGCCGATTTATTGGGGAAAACACTAGATTAGTTTATGATGTTATGCAATATGCTGAGGAAAACAATATTCCAGGAATGTTATTAATGATAGATTTTGAAAAAGCTTTTGATTCTGTTTCTTGGATATTTATTGATAAGGTTTTTAAATTTTTCAATTTTGGTCCTGACATACAAAGCTGGATAAAAGTACTGCATAATAATGTAAATGCTACTGTAAATCAATGGGGCAATTTGTCATCTTTCCTTAATATTAAAAGAGGCTGTCGGCAAGGGGATCCAATCGCTCCATATATATTTATCCTTTGTGTAGAAATTTTGAGTATTAGACTAAAAAATAAATGTTAGTAACACTCCAATCCTAATCTCACAGTATGCTGATGATACCTCTCTGATACTAGATGGTTCAGAAAATTCTTTAAGGGAGTCCATTTTTGAATTGAATACCTTTGCAAAAATCTCTGGTTTGAAATTGAATATAGACAAAACACAGGTGATTTGGATAGGGAGTAAAATATATAGTGAAGATACTTTTCTGCCGGAGTTAAAATTAAAATGGGGAATGGCAAAATTTACCCTTCATGGCATAGAATTTAGTGTTAATCTTCATGAAATTCCCAAATTAAACTTTGACAAAAAGTTGATCAAACTTAAATCTATTATTAAGATATGGAGTAGGAGATTACTTACTCCAATAGGTAGAATTCATCTCATCAAAACTCTGTTGTTATCTCAATTGAATCATTTATTTATGTCATTGCCAAATCCAAACAATCACTTTTTGAATAATCTTAACCAGATACTTTTAAATTTTTTGTGGAATAGTAAAACAGACAAAATAAAAAGGGATGTATTAATACAGGATTACTGTGATGGAGGACTCAAAATGGTAGATATTAGACTTTTTATTGATTCTTTGAAGCTAGGATGGGTAAGAAGGCTATTTCAGAAGTCAGGTAAATGGCAAGTCATTTTAAAAACTATTATTGATCTACATATGCTATCCACCTGTGGTAATGAATATATTCGGGAGTGTCTAAAGAAATGTAAAAATAGTTTTTGGAAAGATGTCTTTCGGGCTTGGATAAGATTTGATGAATGTGATAGGGTAAAACAAATTAAGAAGAAAAATATCTGGAAAACCCCATTATGGTATAATAAAGACTTAACCATTGGAAAAAGAAGTATTTTTTTCAAGACGTGGTATAATAAAGGGGTAACAATAGTAGATGATCTTGTTAAAGATAATAATACCTATACTTTCTACACACTCCAAGAATTTATTCAAATTTATCGAATAAATACACACTTTCTCCAATATCAAGGTGTAATATCTGCTATTAAAACATACTTAGCAAGGGTTGATTTTGAAAATTATAAATTGCTTTATCCGATAATTCCAAGTAATATTGATTGTTTCATAAAGAAGACAAAAGGAACAAAAGATATATATAATCTTATGGTGAAAAATAGCATTGCTTCAACTGGTAGGAACAAATGGGAAGCCATAATGGAATTAAATGATTTAAACTGGGGAGTGATTTATAAAAATATTTTCAGGGCGACAAAGAATACAAAACTGCAATGGTTTCAGTACAGATTAGTCCACCATATTTTAACTACAAATTCCTTAATGTTTAAAGTAGGGCTAGTGAACAACCCATTTTGTACACTCTGCAATCAAGAACGAGAAACAATACTACATATCATGTGGGAATGTCGAGAGGTGCAGAGTTTTCTACAAAGTATCGAAACTCTGTTAGATGCATTTTTTATTCCGTTCTCATTTAATAAAAAAAACTTTCCTTTTTGGCTTATTTATAAATAATGAGTCTGCCATAGGTAACGCACTTGATAATGAAGTATTAATTATCATTAAATTTTATATATATATAGGACAAGATGTTTACATAAAACTTTAAGTCCAGATGCTCTGATTAATTATTTGAAAGATTATTACATAGTACAGAAATATATAGCTAATAGTAAAGGAGAGCAGGAAAAAGCAATATTGGACAATGAATGGAGAAAATGGAAACCACTTTTAGAAATTGCAGCCAGTTAATTATTTCATATACACTAAATCTAATTATTCCTTTTAATTACTGATAAAAGTTTCTCTTTCTTGTATTTCCATCATGTGTTATTTTTGTTTCTTTCTTTTTCTGTCTAGAACCCTTAATAAAGTACTTTGCTCACTCTATTCCTAACATTGTATTGACTAGCCCAGCTCTCTCTCTCTCTCTCTCTCTCTCTCTCTCTCTCTCTCTCTCTCTCTCTCTCTCTCTCTCTCTCTCTCTCTCTCTCTCTCTCTCTCTCTCTCTCTCTCTCTCTCTCATATGTGTACGTGAATAAGATTGTTTTGAATGTGATGTACAGTATGTTGTTTTGCTTTTTTATTTTTATTTACCTTTTTTTTTTGTGAGAGGATATGATAGATGTAATCGGCTGAATCAGTGTGGAGCCTGGTCAATCATGTCAATGACTCTGTTGATGTGGAAAGAGTTGATATGACCAACACAGACACTTAGCCCTTGACATGATTGATCAGGCTACCAGGAAACTGAATATGTTTGTGTGTGTTTGTATATTCTGTGTCGGTGTATGAGGATGTGTGTATGTTCTGTATGTTTGTCATTATATTCATGATTATGAGTATGTATGATGAAGATGATGATCTGTTGATGGATGATGATATATGATTGTTATTGCTGAGTATGATGATGATGATGTTTGTTTGAAAACAATGATGAAAATGTTTGTTGAAAATGATATGATGATTGTGATTATTGATGATGATGATGATGATGATGATGATGATGGTTCATGGACGATGATGAAGATACTATGATGATTAGTTTGATAATGTGATGATGATTGTGATGTTTTGTTGAAGACGATGATGATGAAAAAATGATGAGATTATGATGAGATTTTGATGATTGCATGATGATGATTACTATGATGATAATTATGACGATTTGAATGATGATGACCATGATGATGATGATTGTATGATGATGATTACAATGATGATAATTATGATGATTTGAATGATGATGACCATGATGATGATGAAAATGATGATGATATTATGAAAAGATTATAAGATTGTGATGATTAGTATGATGATGAGAATATGATGTTGATGAAGATACTATGATAATGAGATGATTATGATATTATGATTATAATGCTGATTGTGATGATGATGATGATGCTATGAAGATTAGTTTGATGATAAGATAATGGTTATGATTAGTTTGATAATGTAATGATGATATGATAATATTATGAAGAGATGATGATAATGATGATGAGAGTTTGATGATGATTATTGATGATGATAATGATGATGATGATGATGATGATGATGATGATGATGAAAGACAGTTTGTGATGATGGTGAAAATGATAGTGTGAAAAACATACTGATTGGAATCGATGTATGTATGTGTGTGTGATTATTCATGTATTTATGTATTTATGTATTAAAAATGTCTTAAAAATTAAAAATTAAAAAAAAAAAAAAAAAAAGTTGACATTTTTATTTATAATTCAATTAAACAATGAAAATTGCATCATCAAACCGACAGAAAAGGGCACTAACGATCGTCGTTAAGGCCTGACTAATAATTGTATCATCGAAACAAACTGAAAATGACACAAGGTCGGCGGTTAGACTATGTTTGACTTCAATAATCGTAGCCCATAGCCTTCTAGATATAGAAGGCAGTAATCTATATCAGTAAAGATTGGCCCCGTGTGAAATTGTTCTTATAATTTCATAATTTCGTTTTACTATTATTCCTCAAATTATGAGCCTAAATTAAAAATAACTTAAAGTATAAGTAATATAATGGAAAGATTTCTGTTGGATTTAAATATTTAAACCAAAATTATGTCTCCTTAACGTAATAAAACTGTCTAGCGCATTGCCGTAAACAAATCACAATTCCCAGAGATGACGTCAATAAATGACGCTGAAATGAATAAAAATCATGTTTATGTTTAAATCAAAATTTTTCATAAAGACATTTATTAAGAATTTGCTTTCTTTACTTAATTCGCTTGGATAAGAAAATTAAACTGAGATACGCGAAAACCCATCTATAGGCAGATGAAATCATAGAACGAGAGCTTATTGATATGTTGTGAGCCTTGTATTGAAGGATGTACTCAAGGATGTTCTTTTTAAGCCATACTATTATCTGACTATATAGGGCCGTGTACCTAAGGACTAGTCTCATTTGGATAGTTCATATCGACGAGGTAGCACTCTAAAGTAAACAAGACAAGCGGCTTTGCAAAAGGCACAAAATTGGTGAAAGAGCATTGATCCAATATTTGCATAGAAAATGTTTAACACCTAAGGATATATATAATGACATAGTAGCAACACTAGGGAAATATGCTCTTTCATATGCTACAGTGAAAAGGAAACTGGCGGAATTTAAGTGCGGCCGACAGAGGCTTGAGGATTACCCCCGTCTTGGAAAGCCTGTCAATGTTGCGACCCCAGTATTGTTAATAAAATTGATGATATTGTTATGGCTGACAGACTAGTTACAGAAAGATATATAGACAGTAGAGTTGACATTTCATAGGAAAGAATACATTCCATTCTGACCTAGGATCATGTACATTATTGCGTGCCAATCTAAACCTATTGGAGGATGACCCTGCCAACATTCTTCAGAGATTTGCCACTATGGATGACACATGGGTGCATCATTTTACCCCAAAGGCCAAACAACAATCGAAACAATGGAAGAACCATTCTCTCCCCCGCCAAAGAAGGCAAAGTCTGTTCCATGAGCTTGGAGGTTATGCCTCTGTTTTCTTGTATGTAGATAGTATTCTGCTGATAGATTATCTCCAAAAAGCAATGGCACATACTATACTTCATTTCTGAGACAGTTACGGGAAAATCTTTAACTTAAGCGCCGCGGAAAGCTCATTAAAGGTGTGTTATTCCATCAGGACAATGCTCCTGTTCACAAGTATGTCATTGCTACGGCTGTAATTCAAGATTGTGGTTTGAAATTGATTGAGCATCCGCCTTATTCACCTGATCTCGCTCCATCTGTCTTCCATCAATTTCAAAAACTGAAAACATCTATTTCAGGCACCCGCTTTCAGTCCGATGATGACGCCATATATGCAGTGGATGACTTTCTGAACAGCGAAGATTATAGGACTCTTTCATATGTGTATATGTAGGATAGGGATATTCCACCCGAGGGGTCACAAAATGTGGTGAAACCCGAGGATTGCCGAGGGTTTTACCACATTTTGTGATCCCGAGGGTTGAATATCCCTATCCTACATACACACATAATGAAAGAGTCTTTTTCTCTCATATCATTACCGAATTTCTGGCGAAAGTGTCCCTCAGCCATCCATTTTCTTCAATTTTTTAATTTCTTTATTTGACGTTTTTACTAAATATACTTGTAATATTCTGAAAGATCATACCCTATTCTGGCAAACTATGTTTGCACACAAATTTCATTCATTTTGTGGTTAAGTGATGAACGAATGAACCATTCGCCGATAAAAAATTACCGTAACTTGACCGACTTTTACGTGGCCGTGATCAAATTGTCAACATCCGAGAAAGCCAACGCTGAAATGAGTTTACCAACTTCACATATAATTTGATTTGCACCTCGACATATTTAATCATTTCACAGAACACACTGTACTTTTAAATGTCAAGTCAATTTTTTTTTATAAAATACTATGCACTGCATGACGTCACGACTGTCATTGGAATTCCATTCATAGTTCAAGGATATTGAGAGTGATGTCGATCTCGATCGCCATGACGCGGCGATGTTTCGTGGCTTGTAATTTTAAATTCACTGTGATTTTGGCAACTTCGTGTGTGAACCAGCGAACAGTGACTCTATACGAGTATTCGATCTTTTCTGTGACATAGGATTATATGTGTTTAACCGGTTGTCTTGATGGAATGACGAAGGTAGGTCAGTCGATAGGCTAACGATGATCATATATTGAAAGGCTAGGATGGCAGTTAGTTTTCATGGTTACTCTACACAAATATAGAATCTGAGTTACAATTAAAATAAATATTTTTATATGAACATTGAGGGGTGTCATTTTTACCGAATGTTCGTTCATTTAAGAGCCAATTCCCAACTTCCAAATACACAGGTTACTGAGTAGGCCTAACAGTTACTGACAGTACAGTAGACTCATCCGACCAGTGCTCGAACACAAAACATAGTTTTTTGTTGTTTTATTTCCAATACCTATTGAAAAGTTAAAGTTTAATTGTGATTATACAGGACGGACTTACCGTTAGTAATTTCAAGCCTATCACCGTGACTTTTGCACGTTGGTTTATTTTTGGCAGCAGGTCACATGACACCTGTGCAATGGTGGGTATTTACGTAAGTACAGACCAGTGCTCGAACACCCCTATAAAACGTTTGTTTTCAGTTGTTTTTTTTGTGGTAAAGTCGTTTATATTGTAATGTACATACATCCTTTCTTAAAAAATATTGTTCAGATTATCAAACATCCCGTGGGATAAAAATAGATCGGAACACAGCGGAAGCTGACATTTTGGACCAGTGCGCATATCTTCCGATTCAGATCATAGTAGCATTGACGAGTAAAGATGTCCCATACCTATTATATTTTGCTAGAAATGTCAAAACTTATTCCTCTTGTCTACATTTGGTACACAACCATTGGTACTCGTCGACAATCAAGCTAAGGTCAACCTTTGTTGGGACAAGTGACGGTAGACAATCGTAGTGGTACCTGCTGTCGCACCCAACTCAGAATCTGTCTTCGTCCGTCATTTTGATATTTTTTTCAAAACTGTGTCAGATCTACATTTGAATCATTACTTTTCTTTTAAATTATGTATTTTGCTATAATTCTTTCAAAATACAGATTTTTCCATGAATGCTAACCTTTCCGGAAACGATGTTTGTTTGATGATATTTGATTGTACGCTATATGATGACCATTGGCGTCTGCTCAAATTTGGATTATCGTCCTTGATAGAGAGCTATCGCTACCGGAGGTAAGAAAGTGCTGTTACACTCCATAATACTCATGTGGAAAGAACGGACGGAAAGTACGATTTAGGAAATGAGAAGCAAAAATAAACAAAGTGTTCGAGCACTGGTCCTGTTCGAGCACTGGTCAGTATAGTCTAGTCTAGAGTAAACAAATTCCAGGGCCCCATGCTGACGCAAACGGAACCATTTCATAGGTTGTGACGTTTGACATTTTCTTTTTTATATTTTTTTATGTATGGCTTTTATTTTACTTCCTGTCATTGCCAGCTGATTGTGTGTGTTTACATGTTTTTAATGACAAATCTGTCGGGTAGGCAAGTCTGTATTGTACTGTAACTGTTACAACAGGCCTGTAGGCGTAGTCTGTTTGTTACAGTAACGGAGTTATATGTTCGCTCAGATGAAATGTCTAATCGTTTAACCGTGTAGCCCTATTGATTTACTGCTGATATGATATATATTTATCTAAGAATGTATGTATTTTTAAAGTTAAGTCCAACGTTTCAAAACTGACACCGACGATAAGGACTGTCGGATGTGAACACAAGCAGACGACGTTGTGAGAGTTGTCCCCCTTGAACGCAGATTAATCCAGGCGCGTGAAATGCTATGTAAGTGAAACCGAGGGGAATATGGGTGAAAATAATAACCCAGCTCGATGTAGTTTTTCTTGGAACCAGTGATTTATTATAGTAAATCTTTTACCCTGCAACGATACAAAACAAAGACTCTTACTACTCTTACACATTACATTATCGATACACACATTACAGATACGGTTGCAGTCTGACAATTAACACTTAACTATAAGATACGTACATTTAACCGGGAATAATATAATAACAAATGATGAATTGGAAATAGAAGATTCTGTATTTCCTTATTTATCAATTACAATATATATAATCAATTACTTTTACAAGGATTTCATTACTGTATCGTACTGAAACGTGTGAATGGTTAAACCCATTCACACACGTACACATTATAATAGGATATTCAGCATGTACATAGACATGGCGAAATATGTATATAAATAATAATCACCTCTGTGTGGCAGAAGGCCTTTACTAATTCCCAGCTCATACAATTCTATATATTAGAATTGAGATCTGTAAACATAAATGATACAGATAGTCAGATATAATAATAGAAATGAACACAATCGTACCAGCCAGTGTAATGGCGGTCACTCAGGTAAACCCCGCGTACGCACACATACGTCTTTTATTTAAAATAGGATAAAATGCCGTACAAATAATACTGAAACTGCTCACGGAAATTACCGCACGCCGGACAAGAAAAAGATCAAATAAAATAGACAGATACATTAGTTTGTTAGTTGAAATCGATTTCATACCTCACTCACACTCTGGTCAGTCTTCGCCGTTGTCGCTCGCCTGTCTACCTATTGTCACACAAAGGTCTCGCGCGCCAACCCAACTAGCCAGTCAGATATCATATATATACTGACGTCACAGTTTTAGACTTGACCTCTATACTGGACATAACGTTAATATAACTTTACGCAACTAACTAAACAAATACATTCAATAAAATTCAATCCTGCCACATCCTCCCCCTGACCAAGAATATCGTCCCCGATATCAACATATAATAAAATTCAATCATACATTCTTTCATTCTGTTATAAAATCCTGTTACATCAGTTATACATAAACATTTCAAAAGTACGACCATGCCATTATGTGGTTCCAGAAACTATCTGCAAAAGTGTCGTCTTCACACTGTCTTCCTTGCCATCAAAGACGCCACTTGCAGCTAGTTCTCCCAGAAATCTGGCTCTTTCTTTCCATTCTGGTTCTCTGGTCGATGTTTGATGTGAAAACACATATTCATCCCCTCGCATCCACCGAGGCTTAACCTTTGTCCTTTGCGACTGTCGAGTCACAACTGGTGGTGGAGAGACATCTGAATCCTCCTGATCAGACACTGCATTTTCATCCAGAGCGGAATCTCTTCTTTGGGCGTCCCCATCTCCTTCCGACTCTGGTTCCGACTCTTCTTGATCCCCTGAGGTATCTCCAGCAGTGGCGTCGGCTGCAACATCTGTGGGATGGTCAACAGCCACCAAGAGTACCTCCTCATCAGACGACGTCGAAGAAAAGGAAGAACTGCTATCAGAATCTTCGTCCTTAGCAGCCCTTTTTGAACGCGTCACTGGGGGTTTTGTCCCTCGGGGCATTGGTACAGGCTGATCAAGACCGGAAATATAGCTGATGGGAAGAAGGAGGTTCCGGTGTAAAGTCCGTACTTTTCCCTCACCATTCTCCTTCTTCACAATGTATGCTGGTATATCGGCGTTGGGTTGTCCAGTCACAATGTAGGGTTCTTCCTCCCACTTGTTGGCCAACTTATGCCTTCCATCGAAGGCAACAACTTTCACTAGCACACGGTCGCCGGTAGCAATGGTAGTTCCTCGAACTTTGGAGTCATAGTTCCTTTTCTGTTTTGACTGTGCCTTGGACACATTGGCAGAAGCCAGTTCATAGGCTTTCTTCAAACGCTGTCGCAGATCTCCAACATAGGCAGTCATAGATTTCTCCTTATGGCCGAAATCTAGCCCGAAAGCAAGATCGACTGGTAAACGCGGGTTTCTCCCGAACATCAAAAAATAAGGTGACTGTCCAGTTGACTCGTGGCGAGTGCAATTATATGCATGGACCAACGATGAGATATGTGTCTTCCAGTCCTTCTTTTGGTCGTTTTCGAGTGTCCTAAGCATACTTATCAAGGTGCGATTGAACCGTTCGCAAAGTCCATTTCCCATTGGGTGATAGGGCGTGGTGTGGGACTTCGCGACACCCGTTACTTTGCACAAGTCCTTCAGCAGCTGACTTTCGAAGTTTGGTCCTCTGTCCGAATGAATTCTTTTCGGTAAACCATAATGGACGACGAAGTTATGGAAGAAAGCATCTGCTGTCGTCTTGGCAGTAGTGTTCTTTGTTGGAATTGCTAAAGCATACTTCGTAAAGTGATCCGTAATCACGAGGACATCATTGTATCCGCCCTTGGAGGTTTCAAGGCACAAAAAGTCCATGCATACAATTTCCAGTGGTTGGTATGAACTTATGTTGACAAGTGGAGCACAACTGTTTGTCGGAGATTTTCCTAGTACGCAACGTCGACAAACCTTTATCCATTCCTCGGCATCACGCATCATCCCAACCCAGAAAAACCTGTCCTGCAGTAAGGATAGTGTCTTGTCCCGTCCGAGGTGACCCATTTTGTCGTGGACCATCGACAGCACTGTTGGAATTTGGGAGCGAGGTAAAAGCAGCTGTTTTCTCTCCTCTCCATCTACAGACCTGTATCTGTATAGCACACCATCTTCCAGCTTCATCTTGTCAAAATTGCTTCTCAAGACTGAGTGAATCCTGGAAAATGGAATCTCGTCCTTTCGTGGTTTTTTTCCTTCGCTCACCCACGGAATCCAAAAAGAAAGGTCTGGATCTTTTATCTGCTCCTCAGCAACCATCTTGGTGTCTGTCGTGAAAGGGTCATCTGTCAATGGCTGTAGTACATCAGCTGACATCGAAACACTCTCGACACAAGGTGCCTGTACTTGAAAGTTGAGAGCCTTTATGACATCACTCGGAATAAATTGCTCGTCTGGTTTCTTCAATGAAGGATGGCGTGACATCCCATCAGCATCCGAGTTATTGGCACCTGGTCGGTAGATGATATCAAAATCATACGCGGCAAGAGCTGCTACCCATCTCTGCGACGTGGCATCAAGTTTCGCCGATGATAGAATGTAAGTTAAAGGATTGTTGTCAGTTACTGCAGTGAACCTCTGTCCGTACAGGTAATCCTTGAACTTGTCGGTAACTGCCCACTTGAGTGCAAGAAACTCAAGTTTATGCGCAGGATACCGCTGCTCAGACTTGGACAATCCTCTGCTGGCATAAGCTATCACTTTCTTTACGCCGCTGTCTTCTTGGTAGAGTACAGCACCAAGCCCTAAAAGTGAAGCGTCTGTGTGAAGGCAAAATGGTTTCTCGAAATCTGGATAACCGAGAACAGGAGGTTCGGTCAGGCATTTCTTCAAATATTCAAAAGCATTTTCCTGCTCCTCTCCCCAAACCCATTGGCGAACTTCCAATTTCACCTTCTTTGCTCCTTTCTTAGGTTTCCTTGTGGTAGGCATCAACATTGACAAAGGACGGGCAATCCGTGAGAAGTCCTTTATGAATCGGCGATAGTATCCCACGAATCCTAAAAACCGTCGGACGTCCTCTGGAGTCTGTGGGCGCGGCCAGTTCACTACCTTCTCAATCTTTGATGGATCTGGTTCTATGCCGTCCTCAGAAACAACGTGCCCAACATACTTTACCTTCCTCTTGAATAAATGGCATTTCTGTGGAGACAGCTTCATCCCATGATCCTTCAATCGCTGGAAAACTTTATCCAAGCGCTCTAGGTGTTCCTCATACGTCCGGGAAAAGACTATAATATCGTCGATGTAGACGTAGCATATCCTGGTATGAAGACCAGACAGACACTCCTCCATGAGACGCTGGTACGTGGCAGGTGCGTTTGCAAGTCCAAAAGGCATCCTGGTGTACTCATAAAACCCAAGCGGTCCCACAGTGAAGGCTGTCCGTTCCTTATGCTGCTCAAATAATTCCACTTGGTGGTAACCAGACTTCATATCCACCACAGAGAAAAATCTGTTCCCAGCTAAGGAGTCCAGGATCTCATCAACTCTAGGAAGTGCATATGCATCCTTTACTGTACGCTGATTGAGTTGACGGTAGTCTACGCAAAGTCGAAGAGACCCATCCTTCTTACGCACTAACACCACATTTGACGTCCATGGGGAATGGGAACGCTGTATCACTCCAGCGGCCAAGAGCTGGTGAATATGGTTCCTTACTTCTTCCAACATGGATGGTGGTATCCGTCTATGGCGCTGCTTGAAGGGAATATTATCTGTCAGCTCGATGCGATGTTCCACTAAGTTGGTCCTTCCTAAATCAATGTCTGTGGTGGCGAATATTGGTCTGAACTTCTCAAGAAGCTGGCGCCCACCTGACAACTCGCTCTCTGTAAGACCTTCTGTATGTATGTCAACCTTGTCTAGGATGTCTCCAACTTCCTCTTTGTCCCCTTCGAGCTGAGAGATATCTTCCACGGAAACCGATTGAAGTTCACACAAGATAGCTCTAGGTTGAATCTTCACAGTTCTTGTCGACATATTACTAATATGTACCTTCAATAAGTTATTACTGAGAGGTCTGTATGGTACCATGGTAGGAGTCAAATCAAGATCTGCAGGAAGCGAGGACTTCTCTGTGGGCTGAATTAATGCACACACTTGCGGATAATTGACTTTCTTGCTGAGACTTCCTTCAATCACAACATCAGAGTTTGGCTTTATGGTCACAGGCATAGAGCTTGCACATCTAACAATTGCTAACTGGTTGTTCCGTCTGGACAACTCCCTCTCTCTGATAAATATACATCTGAAAGCAAGATAGATCGGCGTTGTCAATCTGGCACACTGTAAAAATGTTGGTCCAAAACGCTGCTCTGTCCTGTCCATGAGAACACCCAGGATATTAGTTCCTAATAATAAAGGCACATGGGCATTGTATGGAGTTGATGGAACTATAAGAAATAAACACTTCTCTATACAAGTATCCTTCTTATCCACTCCAGTCTCTCCAAAATCAATGGTCACTTCCACAATACCTTCATATGGCAAAGACGTTCCACCAGCACATTCAATGTTCAACGTATCCTGAATAGATCTTATCTCAACATGGCTGAGATGTTCCTCATAGAATGCGCGGCTGATAGTAGAGACTGTAGAACCACTGTCCACTAATGCTGGTGTTCTTATTCCACAAATGGTGACATGAGTTTCTGTAGCTGTCCCAACAAGTTCAGGTGTTCGCTGCCTAGGGCTAGCCCTCTCTTCACCTAACGTCCGCCCTTCGACGCCGGCGTGTTGGAGTTTAAAGGTTGCTTGACTCCCACCTTGGCTCTGCATCCAATCGCAATATGACCTTCCCTTCCACATCTAAAGCATACTGGCTCAGCATCATCTGCAGCATCATGTTGCACCTTCATATCACCTTGTTGCGGCTGGTTCTGGTTGCGGTTCCCACCATACTGTCTATTTCTTCCTCGGCCGAAATTCAGATTGCGCTGTTTCCCTCAGTAGCTCTGGTTTCCATACTGCTGTTGACTCTTCAATGACTGCACGTCAGTGGACAACTGCTGTATCACGCCTTTCAACTGTGTCATCTCTGATTCTGAGCTGGTGGTAGGTACAGCAATAGCTGACTTCGCTGTATCTGGCTTCTTCTTGCCACTATCTGCTTGTCTACTTCTGCGATCTTCCTCCACTCTACGTATTGCCACACGCAGACGATCAAATTCATGGATCGATTCAAACAAGTGTCCAGTAGAATCCTTGAGACTTGGTCGCAATCCAGTCCAAAACATGGTCCTCAGCATAGAATCCACCTTAGTGCTCTGAACCTCTCCAGCAACTACGGCCTTGGCTAACACATCCTCCAATCTACAACTCCATGTTGATACATCCTCGTCAGATTCCTGCTTTGAGCTGTAGAACTTAGCCAAGATCAACTCCGACTGCTGTACATCTCCATAAACGCTGTCCATCTTCTCCAGGATAACATCAACTGAAGTATCTGGTCCCAGTCTTGCCCATACTCGAAGAGCTTCACCTCTCAATGAACTCCTGATTGCCTGTCCAACAGTCTGTGACGAGTAACCCTGCTGAGAAATAAACTTCACTTCGCTTTTCCAGATATCATAGCCTACATCCTTCTTGATGTCTCCTGAGAAATTAGGCAACTTTGGAAAATGATGCTTAAAGTCTGCCAAGGAAGGTAGTGGTGGTATCTCCTTGCTTTCCTCCCCTTGACCAAAATGTCCTTCCATGAAGGCCTTAAAGTCGTCAAAGGTATCAACTTTTGGTTTCAGTTTCATGTCCTTGAAATATTTCAACAACTTCTTTGCTTCCTGTTCTGAAAGGTCTGCCATGATGACTTGTAATCAATGACAGTATACAACACAACACACAAAAATAATAATAATAATCCGGATACTGATGTGTAACAATCACTCAATCTACAGTTTCCTTGGTGATGCAATTCACAATGTCCAATGTCCCCACATATTATCAATGCACAAAATAATCACAAAATATAAACACCTGAAATATAATTATGAAGCTGAAACTAAAAATATCAAGAATACAATTGTATCAAATCATGATCAATCTGCACACCCTGTGTATATATACTTACCAAATACTTACCAAAGATCGGTTCTGCCAAAGATCAGGTTATTAAATCTACACAGTATGAAATAACTTCAAATAAGTAAAGTTGTATACAAGTCTAAGTCAATAAATGTGAAAATATCTAATTGGAAATAATTCCCAAATACTTACTAAAAAAACAACAACTTATCAACTAGCAATTACCCGTAAAAAATCCCAAATGTCAGATGTCAAATGTCAAAGAAAATTAATCACATGCTCACTCACAACCAGTCTGAAATGTTAATATTAATCAGTTAAGATTGAACAGGAATGGATTGAGAAAAATAAATAAATTCAGGAACTGTAACAGATGTACCTATATCAACCAAAATAAATAAATAAATAAATAAATAAATTCACTCAAAAAAAAAAAAATAAAGAAAATATTTGAGTAATTTCGGTACTAGACAGATGAGCTGTAACCTGGAAATAATGGAATGACACAAAAAGCAGAAACGTGTAAAGACGTGTGCGCCGGAATTATATAAACAACAACCAAAAAAAAAAAAAAATACACACTACACAAAGCACACAATGCGAAGGCAAATATAGCAACACCAATTAGCAAACACATGCACACACAAAAATTACAATAAGCAAATCAAAATAATGCAACAACAAAGCAAGCAAATAAAATTAAATAGCAATAAAGCGACACCATACACACTTGACAGTCACTAAATACAATGCCACTATACAACACAGCAAGCTTAGCACGACGTCTTCTGTAAATCTACTATAAATGTTCCGTTGGTAAGTTGTTTTAAAAAGTATCTAGATATAATCCTCTTCTATAACGTAAAATATCTAGTCAACACTGCGTAATCGTTAAATGGATATCAGACTGTCATGGGTTTAGTCGTCAAACACAGTGTTTTTTTCCAAATGGTAAGTGGTTTGATGAAATCACATGGGCGCAGACATCTTGGATTATAATACTGATCACTTCAGCGTTTTAAACTATATCGTCGGTGTCTCGAAGACGCTTGAAACACATTAAGTTACGCATGTGGAACGTACCCGTTACGTATATATACCTGTCACAATAGATAGTCACCTGGCTGGTCGTGGTTGACTGACTGCGACTACACACAAAGCAAAGCAAAACATGTACATGGCGCGTACGACAGACGATCAGCGTAGACATCACAGTTCACAATGACACATGTATAGAAACTGGTTAAATCTTTCTGGTTCCTCACTGGGGGCTCCATTGAAACCGAGGGGAATATGGGTGAAAATAATAACCCAGCTCGATGTAGTTTTTCTTGGAACCAGTGATTTATTATAGTAAATCTTTTACCCTGCAACGATACAAAACAAAGACTCTTACTACTCTCACACATTACATTATCGATACACACATTACAGATACGGTTGCAGTCTGACAATTAACACTTAACTATAAGATACGTACATTTAACCGGGAATAATATAATAACAAATGATGAATTGGAAATAGAAGATTCTGTATTTCCTTATTTATCAATTACAATATATATAATCAATTACTTTTACAAGGATTTCATTACTGTATCGTACTGAAACGTGTGAATGGTTAAACCCATTCACACACGTACACATTATAATAGGATATTCAGCATGTACATAGACATGGCGAAATATGTATATAAATAATAATCACCTCTGTGTGGCAGAAGGCCTTTACTAATTCCCAGCTCATACAATTCTATATATTAGAATTGAGATCTGTAAACATAAATGATACAGATAGTCAGATATAATAATAGAAATGAACACAATCGTACCAGCCAGTGTAATGGCGGTCACTCAGGTAAACCCCGCGTACGCACACATACGTCTTTTATTTAAAATAGGATAAAATGCCGTACAAATAATACTGAAACTGCTCACGGAAATTACCGCACGCCGGACAAGAAAAAGATCAAATAAAATAGACAGATACATTAGTTTGTTAGTTGAAATCGATTTCATACCTCACTCACACTCTGGTCAGTCTTCGCCGTTGTCGCTCGCCTGTCTACCTATTGTCACACAAAGGTCTCGCGCGCCAACCCAACTAGCCAGTCAGATATCATATATATACTGACGTCACAGTTTTAGACTTGACCTCTATACTGGACATAACGTTAATATAACTTTACGCAACTAACTAAACAAATACATTCAATAAAATTCAATCCTGCCACATCAGATAGATTTATCTTACATAGCTATCTTACATGGGCAAACTCTATCCAACATGGCGAGATATGAGAGAGAGAAAAAGTGTTCTATAAAAGTGACATTGAGGCTCTTAAACACCCCTGACAAAAGTGTATAGATACTAAAGGGGATTATGTTGAAAAAAATTCAATATGTCCGGCAAAAATTCACATCCTTCAATATGAGGCTCACACCATATCAATCAACCCTCGTATATACCATAAAGTATATTTTTAAATATATCGCTTGTAGATTTCCCACGAGTTTCAATGTCTACCTACTAACAGGTAGGAAGCAATGATCAGCTGATACTGTGTAATCAATATCCATGTTATAATGCACGGGTATAGGGAGCATTTACATATGTATAGTTACATGAAGTACGTCAAAGATTCGCTCGTGTCATCAAATATTGATAGGATGGAAGCTTTCTCAGAGATCGTAAACGGCTAAATATTGGAATAACAGCTTCTTTCGAGTAATAACCGGATAAATAGTCACGATATCCAAAGTCTTCTCAGGTTATAACTCCGCTGATCAATCAATATATCTTCGATGGCGTGGCACTTATCATATATTATATATATACATATATATGTAGGTAGGGTTATCTAATCTTCAAATCATTAATATATTCTAGGAAGACAAAAGCTTAAATCAAACTGTCAGAGCTGTAAGAAAACCATATAACAATCCGTATATATTTAGTGTCGATGCTGGGATATACCGGATGGGGAATGGTCCATTGTTGTGGGATTACCTCTGCAGGGGGGCGATTTTTTACTACTTTTATTGACTTTAGCGATATCAAGATTGGCAATATTGAATGATATCTGTCGCAGTAAAGGTAGATCAGAACATAAGGAGATAAATACCTGGTACAGGAGATGTTGGGATTGTACAGGAAGATATTACCACTGTCCATACTGTTATGGATTTGTATAACTTTTTACGTACTATTCCAATCGCTGACAGGTAAGTCATTTTCTATGCGGTCATATTTAAACTACATAATATATAACTATTTACGTAATATTCCAATGGCTGACAGGTTAGTCTTTTCTATGTTTTAATACGTAATCTACATAAAGTATAACTATTTACGTAATATTTCCAACCACTCGGTTTTTTCTTCCCGGTATACATATTTGTTATGTGTTATTTTCATTTTTCCAATCACTAAACAGGTTATATTTACATTTTATGAAGAGATTTACTTTTTAAAACAGCATCTCATTCTTGTCTAAAGACGTTACAAACAAAGTATTCCCGGCCTAATGTAGACTTAAAAAAAAGTAATATGTCACACATTTACCATCATGGATTTATGTAGGTAAATATATAACAATTTGACTTACAGCTACATATAGCTTATAGTATACACAAAACAAGTTCATTATTGGGTTATGTATATAAGATATTGGAGAAATTTACGAAATCTTAGTTTAATTTTCTTCATAAACATGGATCTGAATATCTGTTTTGATAATGATTTTAGATACCAGGATATTTATGACAGAGACCCCGCCACAGTTGTCCTCTATCATCACCAAGCAGTTAGTGAGCCCTTCCGAGACTGACCGACACTTATCCGCGCCGTCTCTTGATCCTTCAACGACTTACAGAGACAGAAGATCATTTCTGTACAAGAAATGTGCGGAATTACCAAAAATAAAACCTAGCAATACCACCCCAATATACTTTTACTCTAAATCCAATAATGTGGCTTTTTGTAAAGCACCAAAAACTGGGAGTACATTTATCGGTATTGTGGTACGGGCACTGGAATACAAGAAAGATCTGGACAGAGACATATTTTATGTAAACAGAGAAATTGTGCATGGCAGAAATGAAGTAACTCTTAATACTGTTATCAAACGTGATATCAGGATGGTTCTAGTCACACGAGATCCATTCACGAGACTTTTCTCGGCCTACTTAGACAAGTATTATATTCTCGGAATCTGGGGTAGAGAAATGGCAAAGAACATAGGTAAAGACCACCGCAAAATGAGAGCGGGTTTCTGTGGATTCAATATATCATTTGAGGAGTTTTTAGATTATGTGACTGATGTTTGGAAGAGTAGATGAGAGGAGGGAGGATAGACACACTCTACCTGTGTCGAGTCTGTGTGATCCCTGCTCTTTACGTTATGACGTCATCTGTAAACAGGAGACGCTTACCTCGGACACCGAACACGTCTTAGAAGTGATGAACATCACCGACCAGAAACGACAATCTATAGTGGAAAGGATTCATAGTAAGACCGTGAAGGATACCATTTTTTCTTGGATCGCTTCCCATATGTGGTATTTTAACATTTTTAGAGAAGATTGCTCAAACAAAATATTATTTATGGACACACTTTGGCATGTGTTGCAGCTTCAGGGATATATAAACTCTTCTCTGACGTTCCCGTCAGATTTATTTGAGGTGAGATATAAAAAAAAAAGTGGATTTGTCTATATATCACCCTCTTAAACAATAAGATCACCACGATAAAACTGAAAAAGTGATATTTTAACTAAAGAAATAGGAACACTGTGACTCTACACTCCTTTTGTAAATTATTTTTTATTCCTTCCGTACATTATTGGATGATCACATTCCATGTTATGAATATTCAGTGAATTATTCACTAGCATATATTCTATAATAGTTTCTCAACCATGGATCCATATGGAACCATTTAAGATAGGCTTTAAACAGAGACTGAGAGATAATAGGAAAACGGTTTAATTGACATCATTTATTAATATATTTGATAAAAGACCAAAGATTTGTACCCGATCGGATTTACGTCCGGGAGTTGTATGCCTTAGACCTAAATTCATAACTGTAACATCACTTGCGTTCGAGGACTGTTATTATTGTCTTATTGGCACTTTGTTATCTGTATTTGGATCACGGAGGAAGGTGATGGTACTTTTATTAGGTCACCTAAGATAAGTTTGTAGTGACCTATTCTAATCGTCCTTTTGTCCTTCGTCGTACGTCGTCCATTGTGTATTATGCGTCCGTAAATAATTTACATTTCGACTTCTCCTCAGAAACACCTTAACTAATTTCAACGACATTTTTTTTTTATAAATCTTCCATGACCAAAACTCAAGTTCAACCTGAAGTTGTGACTTATACGGTCGCTACTTCCAAGGGGCTGAAGGGTAGGGCCAAAAGGAGTCAAATTGACTGAAATTCCAAAAATCTTCCCAAGTCTCAAATAAAGTAGAATCAAATATACCTCATAATGGAAGGGTCCTAAGATGCTTAACCAAAATCGTGAATTTCATGACCCTGGGGTCTCATGTTTGCCCCTGGGGAGAGGGAAATCTTTACTTTATGGTTTATATAGGGAAATGACTTTTTTGACAGTCATTCATAAGATTTCTAATGGAATTTATTCTAACTTTGTTAACATTATCAACCTGGGATGACAGTTTGATGGTGTATTCATGTTGGTCCCGACTAACCCCACAGGCTAATGGGCAGTGCCCAAATGTGTCAAATTTACTTTAATATGTGAAAGCTCGAGTGGCCGTTAAGGCTGATAGGCCTCTTGTTATTTTAACTCATTTAATAGTTTTCATATTTTTTTCAATACTTAGACATCTGCCTGCGTGTCGAATATAAATGAAATTATGCAATAAAGACACGAAATCTTAAGCAATTTACTCATTTTGTAATATAGCATGTTGCGTTTCCCACTATACGAATAGTTTATACCCTTAGTTGCCGGAGTTCTCCGACACAATATATTATGTTTACTTTTCCAGAAACTGTCGGTGTTTACAGCGGATAGAGTGACAGAGTTCATACTAAAACAAATGTTGTCCAGTCCACTTACAGATTCTCAGATGTTCTTACAGAAGAAACGTGCCGTACAAGAAGCTTATAATCGGGTCAGACCCGCTACAATAGCAAGAGTACAAGACAAATTCGCTCGGGACTTTCAACTCTTCGGCTACGATCGGTCTCCTCCACACACTATTTAACGTTCTTCAAAATAACATACATTTGTATACGCTTGATGTATAGTTAAGGGTTATCTAAATACCATATCCAGTAATACTTTACAAGCCTTATATCAATACTGTTGTACAATTTAATAGAAATAAATTGATCAGTTGATAGTATTATTATGACTAACCATGTGGATTACTGTTGTAAAATTCGACAAAACATGCGAAAAATGTATGATTCATTAGTATTACATAAATTGCATAATTACATTGTTATGTATACCATTGAATAGAGGGAGACAACCCTTACAAAAATGTATAACTCGTTCTGGAAGAGAGATGTGTCATAATAATTTGTTTACAAGTGTATATTTACAGGTGGTTGTTTACAAGAAGTGTGTTAGAGAATTTTTGCACCAGGTACATTTCGTGTTGATTTTTTAGAAATAAAAATGATTTTTTACATCATATATCTATCTATCTATCATATATAACGTTATTCTCCTTCATAGCTAATGTATACTTCGAATGCGTCCCCTCATACACGTACCTCTCAAAAATCTTCAACATTATTATTTAACGTGTAATTAACTTTGCATTTATAATCTTATGCAATTGTAGTTACTTTATTCTGTTTTTAGAATCTTGTTCATTCTGGAAAGGAATATAATAGTAATAAAAAGGTTGTTCTTGATCTGCTCTGCAAACGCATTACAGCTACCTTTTTTCTTCTTCTTTTAATCTTTAAACATCTTTTTAAATATGTATGCGTGTTATTCAACATAGACAAACTCTCCCTTGTATTGCTCTAATGGATGTCTATGAGGGATACATCTCCAAAAGAATGAATAGGTTTCTCAACCAATAAAACACATTTATAATTTGCATATCGGTCACCTTAAAGATAAAAAAGATGCAGTAACCCATATTTTTGTAATTATCAAAATGGACTATGAATAAAATAGTACATTATATATTTACATGCTTATTGTAATAACTAAACAGTATTTTATCACTTGTACATGTCAACATTAAAAATAACTTGCACGTCCTTGTATCGGTTTCATCAACATTCCTTAGCCTAATGAAACTCCTTAATTTCAAATCTGCATAGGAAAACATTTTTGGGTTTAAGGAAACAATTTAAACTAAGCTTTCCCTCCTTAAATTCTGTAATGCTTTCCTTCCCTTAAACTCTATAATGCTTTCCTTCCCTTAAATTCTGTAATGCTTTCCCTCCTTAAATTATGTAATGCTTTCCCTCCCTTAAATTATGTAATGCTTTCCCTCCCTTAAATTCTGTAATGCTTTCCCTCCTTAAATTCTGTAATGCTTTCCTTCCCTTAAACTCTGTAATGCTTTCCCTCCTTGAATTCTGTAATGCTTTCCCTCCTTAAATTATGTAATGCTTTCCCTCCCTTAAATTCTGTAATGCTTTCCCTCCTTAAATTCTGTAATGCTTTCCTTCCCTTAAACTCTGTAATGCTTTCCTTCCCTTAAATTCTGTAATGCTTTCCCTCCCTTAAATTCTGTAATGCTTTCCCTCCTTAAATTATGTAATGCTTTCCCTCCCTTAAATTCTGTAATGCTTTCCCTCCTTAAATTCTGTAATGCTTTCCTTCCCTTAAATTCTGTAATGCTTTCCTTCCCTTAAATTCTGTAATGCTTTCCCTCCCTTAAATTCTGTAATGCTTTCCTTCCCTTAAATTCTGTAATGCTTTCCTTCCCTTAAATTCTGTAATGCTTTCCCTCCCTTAAATTCTGTAATGCTTTCCTTCCCTTAAACTTTGTAATGCTTTCCCTCCTTAAATTCTGTAATGCTTTCCCTCCTTAAATTCTGTAATGCTTTCCCTCCTTAAATTCTGTAATGCTTTCCCTCCTTAAATTCTGTAATGCTTTCCCTCCTTAAATTCTGTAATGCTTTCCCTCCTTAAATTCTGTAATGCTTTCCCTCCCTTAAATTATGTAATGCTTTCCCTCCTTAAACTCTGTAATGCTTTCCTTCCCTTAAATTCTGTAATGCTTTCCCTCCCTTAAATTATGTAATGCTTTCCCTCCTTAAATTCTTTAATGCTTTCCTTCCCTTAAATTCTGTAATGCTTTCCTTCCCTTAAATTCTGTAATGCTTTCCTTCCCTTAAATTCTGTAATGCTTTCCTTCCCTTAAACTCTGTAATGCTTTCCCTCCCTTAAATTATGTAATGCTTTCCCTCCCTTAAATTATGTAATGCTTTCCCTCCTTAAATTCTGTAATGCTTTCCCTCCTTAAATTCTGTAATGCTTTCCCTCCCTTAAATTATGTAATGCTTTCCCTCCTTAAATTCTGTAATGCTTTCCCTCCTTAAATTCTGTAATGCTTTCCCTCCCTTAAATTCTGTAATGCTTTCCTTCCCTTAAATTCTGTAATGCTTTCCCTCCTTAAATTCTGTAATGCTTTCCTTCCCTTAAATTCTGTAATGCTTTCCTTCCCTTAAATTCTGTAATGCTTTCCTTCCCTTAAATTCTGTAATGCTTTCCCTCCTTAAATTCTGTAATGCTTTCCTTCCCTTAAATTCTGTAATGCTTTCCTTCCCTTAAATTCTGTAATGCTTTCCTTCCTTTAAATTCTGTAATGCTTTCCCTCCCTTAAATTCTGTAATGCTTTCCCTCCTTAAATTATGTAATGCTTTCCCTCCCTTAAATTCTGTAATGCTTTCCCTCCCTTAAATTCTGTAATGCTTTCCCTCCCTTAAATTCTGTAATGCTTTCCTTCCCTTAAATTCTGTAATGCTTTCCCTCCTTAAATTCTGTAATGCTTTCCTTTCCTTAAATTCTTTAATGCTTTCCTTCCCTTAAATTCTGTAATGCTTTCCCTCCTTTAATTCTGTAATGCTTTCCCTCCTTTAATTCTGTAATGAATTCCTTCCCTTAAATTCTGTAATGCTTTCCCTCCCTTAAATTCTGTAATGCTTTCCTTCCCTTAAATTCTGTAATGCTTTCCCTCCCTTAAATTCTGTAATGCTTTCCTTCCCTTAAATTCTGTAATGCTTTCCCTCCTTAAATTCTGTAATGCTTTCCTTCCCTTAAATTCTGTAATGCTTTCCTTTCCTTAAATTCTGTAATGCTTTCCTTCCCTTAAATTCTGTAATGATTTCCTTTCCTTAAATTCTGTAATGCTTTCCATCCTTACATTCTGTAATGCTTTATCACGTGTACATACCAACATTGAAACAATTTGTATATCCTTGTCTCGGTTTCGTGAGCATTCCTCAACCTTATGAAACCCCTAAATTTAAAATCTGCATAGGAAAACATTATTGGGTTAAAGGAAACAATTTAAACTAATCTTTCCTTAAATTCTGTAATGCTTTCCTTCCCTTAAATTCTGTAATGCTTTCCCTCCTTTAATTCTGTAATGCTTTCCCTCCTTGAATTCTGTAATGCTTTCCCTCCTTAAATTCTGTAATGCTTTCCTGTGAAAAGAAAATGAAAGCAAAATATTAACTTTGACAATCAATGAAAAGGACAGAAAGAAAGACCTAGGTAACTTTTAAAACCTGAACGACAACCACAGAATATAAATCTAGTTTACATCCAAAACATGTCATATTCTCGAAATTGGAACTGGGATAGTGTTAATAAACACTTCAAATATTCATATATTCACAGACCCATGTTTATAACCATAATGGGGCCGCGGTGTCCGAGTGGTTAAGGTGTCCCGACACAAATTATGTTTTAATATGTCTACAAAAGAAATATGAGTGTGATATTTTGTCTTAATGTAAGAATGTAGGAAAGTGTATAAACTGGTAATATCAATAAGTTTTGTATGCATTGTGAGGAACCACGGGGGACCTTACCCCCTGGACCCTATTGACGGGAAAATAGTATGATTATTATCTGTGATCTGTCCTTAAATGACCTTGGCTTTTGATAGGACGTTAAATAAAATAAAACTAAAATTCCAACCATAAGAACCATCGTATCTCTAATTGAAAACCCATAAACGAAGTCAAAATAAGTATTCTTTTCATTGCCGACATAATAAGTTTCAAGTCTCTTTATATCACTTATGAACACATATATCAACATTAAATCCTGAGGCAGATTGCCATTATAAAACTAAAAGTTTTACGGTTAAGATTATGTTAAGGATCAAACACAAGTTTACGTGAAATAATCGACACGAAAAAAATCGTGGCTTTAAATAAATACATCTATACGAATACCTCCCATTTAAAATTCAATCGATATTCAATAATTTAAAAAAAAAAAGAGCTCGTGACGAAAACAAATTGTCGCTAAAAGTAAATACATGTTTACGAAATTATTGTACAATATTAAGTTCAACCGATATTAAGTAATTGAAGAGCGATGTAAAACAACAGTATACCAAAGATAAAGAGTCAACGGCAATCCTTCAGCACATTTTCGTCGCGTGTGTATTTGTATAAAATATCCCATTGATCTCTCGATATATCTGCACCTTTTGCGACAAGAGGGATACTTAATACACTAGTGTTTGATACCTACTCTATTAGATGTTGGGATCTTATAAGAGTAGAACTTGGAAAGATACAGGTTTGTCATACCTGACTGCTCCCCACACAATCCAGCGAACCGAGACTCAAGTCGGTCGTTGTCAGTTTGGCTCCCATAAATACAGCCTCTCAGGACTCTGTGATGGATAACAAGCATGAATTCACAAATGGTGGTCAAGAGGACACCGGCCCGGGGGATCGTGTCCCTAAGAGGTGTGAACGACTATCAAGTCACGCCTATGTCCTGGCTGTGTGCGGCGGGGTGGTGGTTGGATTTGGACTAGGATTCATACTTCGTCAAATACAAATTTCGGCGGATGTCCTTATGTGGACAGGTAAATAGGTTATTTTAATATAAATTAACTAGATAAACATCCTTTTATTATTTGGTTTAAGCTCCTTTAACTCTAAAGTTACTTTTGTTGATGCGATCACACATCCGTAATAGAGATATGTCCGACATTCTGTGTTGGAATGTTGTTCCCTATGGAAGCTCTGGAGAAGGTCAGTCCTAGTGAACATTATCACTCCTTGGTTTTATTTTTTATGTGTTACTCCTGATTTTATAATTCATTTTCCTCTACTTACATGTTTGTTAGTTAATCATTCGACGACATGTGGGATGGTTGTCGTTACCCAATATATATCGGGTTTTAATTCTAATTCGTCATTGTATGTTAACGTGTGTGTTAATGTGGATGTTAACGTGGTGTAGAGTAGTCCAAGCTTCCCAGCTATCTCTTGCCTAGAAAGAATAGACATAGCTGAAATGAATTGATCAAAACTCTATTTCAAATGGAGATATTGCAGTACGCTGTAGTATAGTGCTGTTTTTCATTCTGCAGATCGTTAAAATTAAAACTCAGTGTAGCGCATCTTATAGTTATATCAACATCACTCGTGTTACATCATGCATCATATTCAAATATTCATGTAATTGTGTAGGTTATATAACAATGTTGTAAAGGCTAGTCAGCTATCACGGGTAACTAATAAAAAAACGAGGGGAGCATGTTTATCAACTACTTGTACATCTTATATTAGGCGACTGTAATGTTGAAAATCAGTAGGAGAAAAAAAATATAAAACGTTATATTTTCCAAGAGTTTGTAACAAAACTAACACTTTCTATTTATTGTTAAATTCAAAAGTGACTGCAACAGTTCTTGGTTGAAATCTAAATATGAAAATTGTAAACAGAGCGGTCTTGATCTTATTCAGATACCGATGACAAGTCTTGGTATACATGTCTACCAAACAAATACAAAGTTCTACAAATTAGCCTGCAAGTGTTGCGAAACGGTCTTTTCTTCTTTATTAGTCCACAAACATTAAATCGTCCGTGTTCTGTCCGACAGTATACAGTCTTTGTTATCAATATTCCTTGAGAAGGACCTAAGATAAGTTTTCATAAAGTTGGACTTGATGCCGTAATATGTATGAACTATAACTTGTTTCGTAATTGTTGTAAAACAAAGCAATTGCTAAAAATCAGAAAGAAATGTTTGCAAGATACTAGCTGCTTCGAAGCGAAATATAGGGCGAGAAGACGGGGAGTGGAGCATGTTTATCAATTACGTAAACATCTAGTATTAAGCGACTATAATGTTAAAAATTTAGAAAGTTTTTTTTTTATTTTAAAAAGTTAGAAATACCATAAAAACAACCCCGAGTTTGTGTGACGTGTTTCTACCATAATAGAAAAGCTTTTCTGGGGATGAATTCACCTTTTTTTTGTGTCAGTGTGTGCTCTTTTCACAACATCAGGTGTAATGTAAGGATATGACCTAATTTGAAATGCCGCTTATTAATTTACAAAACTGAAAAATTCGAAAATGCATAGAAATATTACAAATCATAACAAAATAATGAGTAGGTTTATTCTTTCAAAGCAACCAATTTATAAAAATCTATATACCGGGTATATTTATTAGAATATAACAAAACAACTGCGATTTACTTTTTGTGCGTTGTCATTTCCAGGATATCGTTAAGCGGCCTTGGCCTTCAAGTGTAAGCCAATGAAATTGCATTGAACCATTTGATTAAAAAAAAGTCCTGGTAAAAGGTCACAGTGTCAACCAATCAAAATGCATTTAGAGTTTGGTATTCAACAGTTGTAATAATTATTTCATGCTTTGGAGATGAATAACGACCACCTATTGTGGTAGAAACATGCAATCAGAAGGTTGCCTTTTTGTCATTTGTCCGGTAATATATATATATGGTTGTACATCATTGTACATCATGGTATTTCATTGTATATAATTGTATATAATTGCACATCATGGTACATCACTATAAACATGTATCATTGTATATCATTGCTATTGTTATTCATTTGCATATTTAGCTATTTCGTAGAGAATTCTGTAACCTTAAAGAGTTGATTTAATTACACTATTATTTACACGAAAACGTTACCTTTTGGTCATGCCAAGTATGTGGTGTATATAGCATGTTCAAATTATGCTCAACATTCGTTTCCCTTAGTTTTATATTACCTGTATATTACCTGTATATTACCTGTATATTACCTGTATATTACCAATATATTACCTGTATATTACCTGCAATAAGTAGTCGCGAGTGTTATCTTATTTCAGCAGCGAAAATTTCGCAGTTAGATCTCCTGCTCGAAAGGAAGCTTAATTTTTTTACAAAACTTTCTTACTATTTCTTAAGTACTAGAAGGATATTTATTGGTTTCAATGTATAGGTTACTCGTTGTGCCAATTGGATTTTCAGACTGATTGAGAAAACAAAATGGCCGACAGGAGTTAGTTTCTATTCTTTGAAAAGTACTCAACAATTTTTTTTTTATTTTCGTCACGGTAAACCGCGTCGGCTGGAACACCAATCAATAAAATAAAATATTTTATTATAGTGTCACATGTTAATATATACACATATCAATTACAACTTTTCAAAATACATAAAACTATATCAACATCCAGCCATTACTGGCTTACGAGACACTTTGTGTCATTAAAACTATATTTCATCAAATACACAGGGATATGCATCTAAAAATATTACATAGACTAAAAGCATAGAATACTACTAATATACATGTACATTTGAATAGATAAGAAGACGCATTATTTTAAAAACACTCTTCTTCTACGAAGCATTAAAAATATTGTTTTACCTAATAAATACTGAATATCTGAATTATCCATTAATAAATTAAACTTGTTATTGATATCACATTCTTTAAAATTTTCGCAGACGCTTTCCATAGAATGAAAAAGATCAAGTTTTAGATCACCGCGTCGGCTGGAACACCAAACGCTCCGTGTTGAATTTATACCAGATGTGGTTGCATTATTCGGTAAACTGTATGTTAATAGCGTGTATATTGCATTGGTAGCTTCCTACTGACAAAACATTTGGTCAGTAGCAGTAATTTGCCTCCTAAACCTGACTTGCATTCAGTACACAGGAGCTGTCGCAGTCACCCGTCCTCAATACAGAGGTCTGTTAGGTAGGAGGTGTCCCAGTCACCCGTCCTCAATACAGAGGTCTGTTAGGTAGGAGGTGTCCCAGTCACTCGTCCTTAATACAGAGGTCTGTTAGGTAGGAGGTGTCCCAGTCACCCGTCCTCAATACAGAGGGCTGTTAGGTAGGAGGTACCTCAGTCACCCGTCCTCAATACAGAGGACTGTTAGGTAGGAGGTACCTCAGTCACCCGTCCTCAATACAGAGAACTGTTAGGTAGGAGGTACCTCAGTCACCCGTCCTCAATACAGAGGGCTGTTAGGTAGGAGGTGCCCCCGTCACCCGTCCTCAATACAGAGAACTGTTAGGTAGGAGGTACATCAGTCACCTGTCCTCAATACAGAGGACTGTTAGGTAGGAGGTGCCCCCGTCACCCGTCCTCAATACAGAGGACTGTTAGGTAGGAGCTGCCCCCGTCACCCGTCCTCAATACAGAGGGCTGTTAGGTAGGAGGTACCTCAGTCACCCGTCCTCAATACAGAGGACTGTTAGGTAGGAGGTACCTCAGTCACCAGCCCTCAATACAGAGGGCTGTTAGGTAGGAGGTACCTCAGTCACCTGTCCTCAATACAGAGGGCTGTTAGGTAGGAGGTACCTCAGTCACCCGTCCTCAATACAGAGGGCTGTTAGGTAGGAGGTACCTCAGTCACCAGTCCTCAATACAGAGGTCTGTTAGGTAGGAGCTGTCCCAGTCACCAGCCCTCAATACAGAGGTCTGTTAGGTAGGAGGTACATCAGTCACCCGTCCTCAATACAGAGGACTGTTAGGTAGGAGGTACCTCAGTCACCCGTCCTCAATACAGACGACTGTTTGGTAGGAGGTACATCAGTCACCCGTCCTCAATACAGAGGACTGTTAGGTAGGAGGTACATCAGTCACCCGTCCTCAATACAGAGGACTGTTAGGTAGGAGGTACCTCAGTCACCCGTCCTCAATACAGAGGACTGTTAGGTAGGAGGTACCTCAGTCACCCGTCCTCAATACAGACGACTGTTAGGTAGGAGGTACCTCAGTCACCCGTCCTCAATACAGAGGTCTGTTAGGTAGGAGGTATCTCAGTCACCCGTCCTCAATACAGAGGGCTGTTAGGTAGGAGGTGTCCCAGTCACCCGTCCTCAATACAGAGGGCTGTTAGGTAGGAGGTACATCAGTCACCCGTCCTCAATACAGAGGACTGTTAGGTAGGAGGTACCTCAGTCACCCGTCCTCAATACAGAGGGCTGTTAGGTAGGAGGTACCTCAGTCACCAGTCCTCAATACAGAGGGCTGTTAGGTAGGAGGTGCCCCCGTCACCCGTCCTCAATACAGAGGGCTGTTAGGTAGGAGGTACCTCAGTCACCCGTCCTCAATACAGAGGACTGTTAGGTAGGAGGTACATCAGTCACCCGTCCTCAATACAGAGGTATGTTAGGTAGGAGGTACCTCAGTCACCCGTCCTCAATACAGAGGGCTGTTAGGTAGGAGATACCTTAGTCACCCGTCCTCAATACAGAGGTCTGTTAGGTAGGAGGTACATCAGTCACCCGTCCTCAATACAGAGGACTATTAGGTAGGAGGTACCTCAGTCACCCGTCCTCAATACAGAGGACTGTTAGGTAGGAGGTACATCAGTCACCCGTCCTCAATACAGAGGGCTGTTAGGTAGGAGGTGTCCCAGTCACCCGTCCTCAATACAGAGGGCTGTTAGGTAGGAGGTACCTCAGTCACCTGTCCTCAATACAGAGGGCTGTTAGGTAGGAGGTGTCCCAGTCACCCGTCCTCAATACAGAGGACTGTTAGGTAGGAGGTACCTCAGTCACCCGTCCTCAATACAGAGGTCTGTTAGGTAGGAGGTACCTCAGTCACCCGTCCTCAATACAGAGGGCTGTTAGGTAGGAGGTACATCAGTCACCTGTCCTCAATACAGAGGGCTGTTAGGTAGGAGGTGCCCCCGTCACCCGTCCTCAATACAGAGAACTGTTAGGTAGGAGGTGCCCCCGTCACCCGTCCTCAATACAGAGGACTGTTAGGTAGGAGGTACCTCAGTCACCTGTCCTCAATACAGAGAACTGTTAGGTAGGAGGTACCTCAGTCACCCGTCCTCAATACAGAGGTCTGTTAGGTAGGAGGTACCTCAGTCACCCGTCCTCAATACAGAGGACTGTTAGGTAGGAGGTACCTCAGTCACCTGTCCTCAATACAGAGAACTGTTAGGTAGGAGGTACCTCAGTCACCTGTCCTCAATACAGAGGGCTGTTAGGTAGGAGGTGTCCCAGTCACTCGTCCTCAATACAGAGAACTGTTAGGTAGGAGGTACCTCAGTCACCCGTCCTCAATACAGAGGGCTGTTAGGTAGGAGGTACCTCAGTCACCCGTCCTCAATACAGAGAACTGTTAGGTAGAAGCTGTCTTAGTCACCTGTCCTCAATACAGAGAACTGTTAGGTAGGAGCTGTCTTAGTCACCTGTCCTCATTACAGAGGACTGTTAGGTAGGAGCTGTCTTAGTCACCTGTCCTCAATACAGAGAACTGTTAGGTAGGAGCTGTCCCCGTCACCTGCGATATATATTATGACATATATTGAGCCTAGTATAAAGATTCGTGTATCTTGTGTTCGTCGTGTGTTCACACACTGTGACAACATCGCTCATCCACATCTGGACACTTTGAATAGACATGCTGTTGTTCACCACAGTTAATAGCCACATTCCACCATTTGAGGAGTTTTTAACGACACAGCCCGTTTTAGGGTAATACCGATAATTGAATACAGGGAGAAGTAGTGGAAAATTAACTGAGGCTGAATGATAACGATCTCATCATGCTTAATGTCCCTAACATACGCACTAGAATAGATAAAAATACTGGTAAAATACCTCAAGTGGATATGACCATAAAAACACCGGAAATAGCTACTACAATCGATACATGGAAAACCAGTAATAGTACATAAGGGTCATACTACGAAATACCAGTTTTAACAAGCTTAAACCCATTGGAAATAAAAATTGAATTACCCTTCAAATAGATTTTTTCACAAACTTGATTTACATAATTTTAAAGATCTGTGCAGACAATACAAAACTACAGTACTCCCTATTATTTATTCCTTAGTATTAGGATAAAGAAAGGAAATATATCCTCTGGTTGAATAAGGATTTCGCCACCACTTAGAAAATTAATTTAACGTAAATATGAGAGTATTTGTAAAAGAAACACACCTAGCTAAACTAAATCTATGGAGATATAAACACCCCCTGTGGTATGAGGAGTGTAATACTCTCTACTATACTATTGTACGATAATGTGGTATGAGGAGTGTAATACTCTCTATTATACTATTGTACGATAATGTTGTATGAGGAGTGTAATACTCTGTACTATACTATTGTACGATATTGTGGTATGAGGAGTGTAATACTCTGTACTATACTATTGTACGATATTGTGGTATGAGGAGTGTAATACTCTCCACTATACTATTGTACGATATTGTGGTATGAGGAGTGTAATACTCTCTACTATACTATTGTACGATAATGTGGTATGTGGAGTGTAATACTCTCTACTATACTACTGTACGATAATGTGGTATGAGGGGTGTAATACTCTCTACTAAACTATTGTACGATAATGTGGTATGACGAGTGTAATACTCTCTATTATACTACTGTACGATAATGTGGTATGAGGAGTGTAATACTCTCTACTATACTATTGTACGATAATGTGGTATGAGGAGTGTAATACTCTCTACTATACTATTGTACGATAATGTGGTATGAGGAGTGTAATACTCTCTATTATAATATTGTACGATAATGTGGTATGAGGTGTGTAATACTCTCTATTATACTATTGTACGATAATGCGGTATGAGGAGTGTAATACTCTTTACTATAATATTGTACGATAATGTGGTATGAGGAGTGTAATACTCTCTACTATACTATTGTACCATAATGTGGTATGAGGACTGTAATACTCTCTGTTATAATATTGTACGATAATGTGGTATGAGGAGTGTAATACTCTCTGTTATACTATTGTACGATAATGTGGTATGAGGAGTGTAATACTCTCCACTTTACTATTGAACGATAATGTGATATGATGAGTGTAATACTCTCTACTATACTACTGTACGATAATGTGGTATGAGGAGTGTAACACTCTCTACTATATTACTGTACGATAATGTGGTATGAGGAGTGTAATACTCTCTACTATAATATTATACGATAATGTGGTATGACGAGTGTAATACTCTCTACTATACTATTGTACGATAATGTTGTATGGGGAGTGTAATACTCTCTACTATACTATTGTACGATAATGTGGTATGAGGACTGTAATACTCTCTATTATAATATGGTACGATAATGTGGTATGAGGAGTGTAATACTCTCTGTTATACTATTGTACGATAATGTGGTATGAGGAGTGTAATTCTCTCTACTATACTATTGTACGATAATGTGGTATGAGGAGTGTAATACTCTCTACTATACTATTGTACGATAATGTGGTATGAGGAGTGTAATACTCTCTACTTTACAATTGTACGATAATGTGGTATGAGGAGTGTAACACTCTCTACTATACTGTTGTACGATAATGTGGTATGAGGAGTGTAATACTCTCTATTATACTATTGTATGGTAATGTGGTATGTGGAGTGTAATACTCTCTACTATACTATTGTATGATATTGTGGTATGAGGGGTGTAATACTCTCTATTATACTGTTGTACGATAATGTGGTATGAGGAGTGTAATACTCTCTACTATACTATTGTACGATAATGATGTATGAGGAGTGTAATACTCTCTACTATACTATTGTACGATAATGTGGTATGAGGAGTGTAATACTCTCTACTATACTATTGTACGATAATGATGTATGAGGAGTGTAATACTCTCTACTATACTATTGTACGATAATGTGGTATGAGGATTGAAATACTCTCTACTATACTATTGTACGATAATGTTGTATGGGGAGTGTAATACTCTCTACTATACTGTTGTACGATAATTTGGTATGGCGAGTGTAATACTCTCTACTATACTATTGTACGATAATGTTGTATGGGGAGTGTAATACTCTCTACTATACTGTTGTACGATAATGTGGTATGGCGAGTGTAATACTCTCTACTATACTATTGTACGATAATGTGGTATGACGAGTGTAATACTCTCTACTATAATATTGTACGATAATGTGGTATAAGGAGTGTAATACTCTCTACTATACTATTGTACGATAATGTGGTATGAGGGGTGTAATACTCTCTACTATACTACTGTACGATAATGTGGTATGAGGAGTGTAATGCTCTCTACTATACTATTGTACGATAATGTGGTATGACGAGTGTAATACTCTCTACTATACTATTGTACGATAATGTGGTATGAGGAGTGTAATACTCTCTACTATCCTATTGTACGATCATGTGGTATGACGAGTGTAATACTCTCTACTATACTATTGTACGATAATGTTGTATGGGGAGTGTAATACTCTCTACTATACTGTTGTACGATAATGTGGTATGAGGAGTGTAATACTCTCTACTATACTATTGTACGATAATGTGGTATTATAGTAGAGAGTATTACACTCCTCATACCTCATTATCGTACAATATTATAGTAGCGAATATTACACTCCTCATACCACATTATCGTACAATATTATAGTAGAGAGTATTACACTCCTCATACCACATTATCGAACAATAGTATAGTAGAGAGTATTACACTCCTCATACCACATTATCCTACAATATTATAGTAGAGAGTATTACACTCCTCATACCACATTATCGTACAACAGTATAGTAGAGAGTATTACACTCCTCATACCACATTATCGTACAGTAGTATAGTAGAGAGTATTACACTCCTCATACCACATTATCGTACAATATTATAGTAGAGAGTATTACACTCCTCATACCACATTATCGTACAATATTATAGTAGAGAGTATTACACTCCTCATACCACATTATCGTACAATAGTATAGTAGAGAGTATTACACTCCTCATACCACATTATCGTACAATATTATAGTAGAGAGTATTACACTCCTCATACCACATTATCGAACAATAGTATAGTAGAGAGTATTACACTCCTCATACCACATTATCGAACAATAGTATAGTAGAGAGTATTACACTCCACATACCACATTATCGTACAGTAGTATAGTAGAGAGTATTACACTCCTCATACCACATTATCGTACAATATTATAGCAGAGAGTGTTACACTCCTCATACCACATTATCGTACAATAGTATAGTAGAGAGTATTACACTCGTCATACCACATTATCGTACAGTATTATAGTAGAGAGTATTACACTCCTCATACCACATTATCGTACAACAGTATAGTACAGAGTATTACACTCCTCATACCACAATATCGTACAATAGTATAGTAGAGAGCATTACACTCCTCATACCACATTATCGTACAATAGTATAGTAGAGAGTATTACACTCCTCATACCACATTATCGTACAATATTATAGTAGAGAGTATTACACCCCTCATACCACATTATCGTACAATAGTCAAGTACAGAGTATTACACTCCTCATACCACATTATCGTACAATAGTATAGTAGAGAGTATTACACTCCTCATACCACATTATCGTACAATAGTATAGTAGAGAGTATTACACTCCTCATACCACATTATCGTACAATAGAATAGTAGAGAGTATTTCAATCATCATACCACATTATCGTACAATAGAATAGTAGAGAGTATTACACTACTTATATCACATTATCGTACACTATTATAATACAGAGTATTACACTCCTCATACCACATTATCGTACAACAGTATAGTAGAGAATATTACACTCCTCATACCACATTATCGTACAATATTATAGTAGAGAGTATTACACTCCTCATACCACATTATCGTACAATAGTATAGTAAAGAATATTACACTACTCATACCACATTATCGTACAATAGTAAAGTAGAGAGTATTACACTCCTCATACCACATTATCGTACAATAGTATAATAGAGAGTATTACACTCCTCATACCACATTATCGTACAGTATTATAGTAGAGAGTATTACACTATACTATTGTACGATAATGTGGTATGAGGACTGTAATACTCTCTACTATACTATTGTACGATAATGTGGTATGACGAGTGTAATACTCTCTGTTATACTATTGTACGATAATGTGGTATGAGGGGTGTAATACTCTCTACTATACTATTGAACGATAATGTGGTATGACGAGTGTAATACTCTCTGTTATACTATTGTACGATAATGTGGTATGAGGAGTGTAATCCTCTGTATTATAATATTGTACGATAATGTGGTATGAGGAGTGTAATACTCTCTACTATACTATTGTACGATAATGTGGTATGAGGAGTGTAATACTCTCTACTATACTATTGTAAGATAATGTGGTATGAGGAGTGTAATACTCTCTACTATACTGTTGTACGATAATGTGGTATGAGGAGTGTAATACTCTCTACTATACTGTTGTACGATAATGTGGTATGAGGAGTGTAATACTCTCTACTATACTGTTGTACGATAATGTGGTAGGAGGAGTGTAATACTCTCTACTATAATACTGTACGATAATGTGGTATGAGGAGTGTAATACTCTCTATTATACTATTGTACGATAATGTGGTATGAGGAGTGTAATACTCTCTACTATACTATTGTACGATAATGTGGTATGAATAGTGTAATATTCTTTACTATACTATTGTACGATAATGTGGTATGAGGAGTGTAATACTCTCTACTATAATATTGTACGATAATGTGGTATGAGGAGTGTAATATTCTCTACTATACTGTTGTACGATAATGTGGTATGAGGAGTGTAATACTCTGTATTATAATACTGTACGATAATGTGATATAAGTAGTGTAATACTCTCTACTATACTATTGTACGATAATGTGGTATGAGGAGTGTAATACTCTCTACTATACTGTTGTACGATAATGTGGTATGAGGAGTGTAATACTCTCTACTATACTGTTGTACGATAATGTGGTATGAGGAGTGTAATACTCTCTACTATACTATTGTACGATAATGTGGTATGAGGAGTGTAATACTCTGTACTTGACTATTGTACGATAATGTGGTATGAGGGGTGTAATACTCTCTACTATCTTATTGTACGATAATGTGGTATGAGGAGTGTAATACTCTCTACTATACTATTGTACGATAATGTGGTATGAGGAGTGTAATACTCTCTACTATACTATTGTACGATATTGTGGTATGAGGAGTGTAATACTCTGTACTATACTGTTGTACGATAATGTGGTATGAGGAGTGTAATACTCTCTACTATAATACTGTACGATAATGTGGTATGACGAGTGTAATACTCTCTACTATACTATTGTACGATAATGTGGTATGAGGAGTGTAACACTCTCTGCTATAATATTGTACGATAATGTGGTATGAGGAGTGTAATACTCTCTACTATACTACTGTACGATAATGTGGTATGAGGGGTGTAATACTCTCTACTATAATATTGTACGATAATGTGGTATGAGGAGTGTAATACTCTCTACTATACTATTGTACGATAATGTGGTATGAGGAGTGTAATACTCTCTACTATACTGTTGTACGATAATGTGGTATGAGGAGTGTAATACTCTCTACTATACTGTTGTACGATAATGTGGTATGAGGAGTGTAATACTCTCTACTATACTGTTGTACGATAATGTGGTAGGAGGAGTGTAATACTCTCTACTATAATACTGTACGATAATGTGGTATGAGGAGTGTAATACTCTCTATTATACTATTGTACGATAATGTGGTATGAGGAGTGTAATACTCTCTACTATACTATTGTACGATAATGTGGTATGAATAGTGTAATATTCTTTACTATACTATTGTACGATAATGTGGTATGAGGAGTGTAATACTCTCTACTATAATATTGTACGATAATGTGGTATGAGGAGTGTAATATTCTCTACTATACTGTTGTACGATAATGTGGTATGAGGAGTGTAATACTCTGTATTATAATACTGTACGATAATGTGATATAAGTAGTGTAATACTCTCTACTATACTATTGTACGATAATGTGGTATGAGGAGTGTAATACTCTCTACTATACTGTTGTACGATAATGTGGTATGAGGAGTGTAATACTCTCTACTATACTGTTGTACGATAATGTGGTATGAGGAGTGTAATACTCTCTACTATACTATTGTACGATAATGTGGTATGAGGAGTGTAATACTCTGTACTTGACTATTGTACGATAATGTGGTATGAGGGGTGTAATACTCTCTACTATCTTATTGTACGATAATGTGGTATGAGGAGTGTAATACTCTCTACTATACTATTGTACGATAATGTGGTATGAGGAGTGTAATACTCTCTACTATACTATTGTACGATATTGTGGTATGAGGAGTGTAATACTCTGTACTATACTGTTGTACGATAATGTGGTATGAGGAGTGTAATACTCTCTACTATAATACTGTACGATAATGTGGTATGACGAGTGTAATACTCTCTACTATACTATTGTACGATAATGTGGTATGAGGAGTGTAACACTCTCTGCTATAATATTGTACGATAATGTGGTATGAGGAGTGTAATACTCTCTACTATACTACTGTACGATAATGTGGTATGAGGGGTGTAATACTCTCTACTATAATATTGTACGATAATGTGGTATGAGGAGTGTAATACTCTCTACTATACTATTGTACGATAATGTGGTATGAGGAGTGTAATACTCTCTACTATACTATTGTACGATAATGTGGTATGAGGAGTGTAATACTCTCTACTATACTACTGTACGATAATGTGGTATGAGGAGTGTAATACTTTCTACTATAATATTGTACGATAATGTGGTATGAGGAGTGTAATACTCTCTACTATACTATTGTACGATAATGTGGTATGAGGAGTGTAATACTCTCTACTATACTACTGTACGATAATGTGGTATGTGGAGTGTAATACTCTCTACTATACTATTGTTCGATAATGTGGTATGAGGAGTGTAATACTCTCTACTATACTATTGTTCGATAATGTGGTATGAGGAGTGTAATACTCTCTACTATAATATTGTACGATAATGTGGTATGAGGAGTGTAATACTCTCTACTATACTATTGTACGATAATGTGGTATGAGGAGTGTAATACTCTCTACTATAATATTGTACGATAATGTGGTATGAGGAGTGTAATACTCTCTACTATAATATTGTACGATAATGTGGTATGAGGAGTGTAATACTCTCTACTATACTACTGTACGATAATGTGGTATGAGGAGTGTAATACTCTCTACTATACTGTTGTACGATAATGTGGTATGAGGAGTGTAATACTCTCTACTATAATATTGTAGGATAATGTGGTATGAGGAGTGTAATACTCTCTACTATACTATTGTTCGATAATGTGGTATGAGGAGTGTAATACTCTCTACTATACTATTGTACGATAATGTGGTATGAGGAGTGTAATACTCTCTACTATACTATTGTTCGATAATGTGGTATGAGGAGTGTAATACTCTCTACTATACTATTGTACGATAATGTGGTATGAGGAGTGTAATACTCTCTACTATACTATTGTACGATAATGTGGTATGAGGAGTGTAATACTCTCTACTATACTATTGTATGATAATGTGGTATGAGGAGTGTTATACTTTCGATTGTGGAAAAAGCTAAAACCTCGTCATTTCCTTGGACCTGAAATTCTTGACTATATGCCCCTTTTTTATCTAACTATACAGAAAATTCAAAACTTCAAAGTCGCTCGTCGCTGAAAAATACCCTCACAGTTGCACTTTCGCAACTGTTTGTACGGCAGGCGATATAAAACTGGAAGAAATTGAACATATTTTGAAAATGACATCTGCACCACACACTATCCATTAACATTCCAGCCTCAAAAAAGCGTGACAAAAAGGTCAAACAATATGTTTAAATATAACAAGCTCTTAAATTTATTCCAGTGTAAAATATAAAAATACATTCAATATGCGATCAATGGATTAGGCGTTCCTACTCAGTTTCAACATGTTTCGCTTATATCTTCGAGTTAAGCCGGACGATAAAAAACAGACTGTCATTTCATATAGAGTTTTTTATATATGCTAAACATACCCATGCAGATGTTACATTGTCAATGGGCGCAATTGTAATTCATGTTATGTGAGGGTAGTAAGATATTACGCAAATGACAGCACATTTACTGTTCAGTATACATTTAGTAATAAATCACTGATATAAACGTCTAATAATCAACGCAATGATATACTACATTTGTAATTTACTATGATGATATGCTATAATGATATACAATGATATACCACAATGATATAGTATAACGATATAAAATTATGTACTACAATGATATAGTATAATGATATAAAATAATATACTATAATTTGTTTGTTTGTTTATGTTTTACGGCCCATCGACAACTAGGGTCATTTAGGGCCAAACAATATACTATCGTTTTTTTTATTTTTAAAGTTAAAATCAGATAAAATTTGTCATCTTTAAAAGCATTCGTATTGTATATTTAGATCATTATGATAAAAAAGTTGGTTAAAAATGGTAAAATATATATATGTAGGAATAGATTATGTGAACTTTGTGATATAAATAAAACGTCAAAGAGAGTAACGCAAACGACATCAAAGTCTATAAAATAGATCGATTTATTTCAAGTAGTTAAATATTGTTTTCGAATCCACGGAACTGAAAAGGGTTTTCATATCCGGGACTCGAAAGTATTTATCACGAATGTGCTTGAAATCGGAACATTCTATTAAAAAATGCTCCACTGTGAATTGAGCATCACATGCATATCACACCGGTGGATCCTCTCGTTTCAAAAGGAATGAATGAGTAGGATATGTGTGCCCGGTACGAAGCCGAGAAAGGACTATTTCCTCTCTACGATCCTTCCGACTTGGTGTTGGTGTTTTAAGTTTTGGTTGTACTTTAAAAAGTTTGTTGCTTGTCTCGAGAGACCAGCGTTGCTGCCATTTACTCTGAATGGCAGAACTAATTACAGGTTTGAAACCTGTATGTGGTATTTTGATATTTGTTTGTTGCAGATTTATAGCATGTTTTGCTTGGCGGTCAACAAGTTCGTTGCCTTTAATTCCGACATGGCTCGGAATCCAAAGTAATGTTATTTTGCATTTTTTTATAATACGAGTTATTCGTAAAACAAGGTTTTGTATGAGTATATTATTTGGATCTCGTAATTGTAAATTCTGAAGGACAGGTAGAGAGTCGGAACAAATGATTGCCTTTCTAATGCGTTGTTCTTCGATATGGTCGAGGGCCAAATCGATGGCACATGCTTCTGCAGAGAAAATAGAGGCACCATCTGGTAAGCGGATTGAAGAGCAATGGTGATCGGAGTAGCATGCTGCAGAGACCTTTTCTCCATCTTTTGAGCCATCAGTGTAGATCTGAACGTGATCGGGAAAATCTTTAATGCATTCCCGAAAGGAGGATTTGTGTTCTTCGGGTAATGCACTCGATTTTGCCCTCTCGTGTAGAGTTAGGTTAATATCCGGTGTTTCGACAAGCCATGGCGGTACACCCGATACGGTGTATTCGCCTATGTTGTCTAAGCTTATGTTAAGTTCATGAAGAAAATTCGAAATTCTAATGCTAAATGTTGGTAAGAGTTTTTGGTTTTGAGTGAATATGTTTCGGTATTGCGGATTGACAACAAGATCAAAAGCTGGGTTTTTTGGGTTGGATTTCAATTGGGCGGCATATTGAAGAGCAAGTTTTTTCCTTCGGTCATTTAAAGATGGTTCATTTACAAGGTACAAGAGTATTATGTAAGGCCTGGATATCTAAATTAATATACAAGGTACACGAGTATTATGTAAGGCATTGCTACAATGTATCTAAAGTAATATACAAGGTACAAGAGTATTATGTAAGGCCTGGATATCTAAATTAATATACAAGGTACAAGAGTATTATGTAAGGCATTGCTACAATGTATCTAAAGTAATATACACGGTACAAGAGTATTATGTAAGGCCTGGATATCTAAATTAATATACAAGGTACAAGAGTAGTATGTAAGGCCTGGATATCTAAATTAATATACAAGGTACAAGAGTATTATGTAAGGCATTGCTACAATGTATCTAAAGTAATATACAAGGTACAAGAGTAGTATGTAAGGCCTGGATATCTAAATTAATATACAAGGTACAAGAGTAGTATGTAAGGCCTGGATATCTAAATTAATATACAAGGTACAAGAGTATTATGTAAGGCATTGATACAATGTATCTAAAGTAATATACAAGGTACACGAGTAGTATGTAAGGCATTGCTACAATGTATCTAAAGTAATATACAAGGTACAAGAGTAGTATGTAAGGCCTGGATATCTAAATTAATATACACGGTACAAGAGTATTATGTAAGGCCTGGATATCTAAATTAATATACACGGTACAAGAGTATTATGTAAGGCATTGATACAATGTATCTTAAGTAATATACAAGGTACAAGAGTATTATGTAAGGCATTGATATCTAAATTAATATACAAGGTACAAGAGTATGATGTAAGGCCTGGATATCTAAATTAATATAGTCGTTATAAGAGCATTATGTAAGGCCTGGATATCTAAATTAATAAACAAGATTGAAGAGTATCATGCAAAGCCTTTTCAGTGATAATAGGATATTAAATGTGGGATACAGTGGGTAGTATAAGACCAGAATCAGCTTTACTAAAGGTACATCACCATCTAACATCATAGTAACTAACAACTAAAATGAATTCTATAACATTTTGCCTTGACTGGAGGCAATATCCTTCAATTGTTTATAAAAACAAACAAGACAGGATGCTTCTTTATTTTCAGAGTCATTAAAATGTGTGTATATTTAACAAAAGTTGGCGGTTAAAAACTTATTCTTTTGTGGTCTCGTGAGGCGACTAGATGAATTTGGGGGCTGTATAAGAATTAGCTCAAAAGGATGTAATTGATCTGAAATTCTAAACATCTTACTGACAGAGATGTGGAGATCCAGCTGTTTTCACTCACATCCCGATTTCTCTCGAACTTTGCATTATCATACAAATTATAAATAGTTGCCTCACCAAAACATATATCATTTTTCCCAGTTTGGTTTTAAACAGGAAAGATGAGCCGGTAATCCACTTTTATATTGCACGTGTAGGCATCCGACAATGTATAGCTTGAGATAACTTTTCCTGTATTTGACCCATTAAGCACCCAGCCTTTTGCAGGAAGCCCAACTCAAGGTTCTGGTACCCACTTCTACGCACAACAGAAGAGGTTTTTGTAATGCCAAGAGCAACTTTATCGTCACGTTTTTTAAAAAAAAAGTGTACAGTTTCTGTCATGAGCGATACTAATGACTGTAACCCACGTCATATATAGGTGTTTTTGATGACGTATATTCCCGAGTATGAAAGTTACATCTTCCGTGTTTATAATCTGATTAGGAATATTGTATGTCCTATATTTCACTGGTTTTGGTCCTTACTTAGACATACAATGACTTGTATTTCTAATTTATTACACATGATGTATATTACAGGGTTTAAATGGAAAAGGGTACACATGTCCTTCTGCCTACATATTACCTGTAAATGGGTAAAATGTAAGTTATTCATATAAGACATAGGCTATATACGTTGTATAGACATGCTGGGTACATAAAAGGGTGTCTTGGTCAGCCACTCATACTGGTATGTGAGGTGAGTTCATGACTTGACAAAGCACCATATATCAATGACATATATGTAAGTGCTCTCTCAGGTGTATGTTCCATATTTCAGCACCATAGTGTGCGATATATTTGGGAAACATTTTATAGCATTTCTTTTTCAACGAATTTATATGCTTAATATACTTTTACAACAAGTTTTTAACAAATAATGTTATGGTCATTGGATATCTATGATCGGATCGTACTGTACCTGTTAAGGATGTTTCTCTTTCTTCCCGAAACTGTTTGTATCTCTGACTAGCATTGTTTTCTCCATTCAGAAGAATGTATTCAGGAATCAATGTTAAGCAATGTTGACACAGTAAAGTGTTGCAAAAGTTTTAAGATGTGTGATAGGAAGCCCAAGCAATGGGTGAAGACTTTTGTGACCCTGCTTCTTCCGCTTCCGCAGGAAATGTTGGCGAATTCAGCAATTATTTTATTAGCCATTGTTCTATTAATTTACAATATGTATTCATTTTCACCTATCACTTATACATCTTGTGCGTCTTTCGCTTTTACTGAAATAACGGTGTCCTGCTGACTCTTGTGGATCTCCGAGCCATCTTGTTGACAAAGACTTACATCTAGATGTTCATGTTAGCCTTGAAATTCTTAGTCCACTAAAAGATCATCTCGATGACAAGGCAAAAGCTAGAATCAAATGCGTCCTTAACTTTTTGGGGAAAAACTGACTGCAGGTAACGACAAAAATCGCCTTGGTTGTTCGATGATATCTGATGATGATTGCAAGGCATGGATTGGTTGGTCAATTGATGATATAATCAATAAATACGACTTGTGTGTTAGCTATCTTTCCAAGGGCAAAATGTGACTCTTCGTATAAGGGTTTGGTTTGATTCTGGCTAAAGATAAATGTTCCATGGCCACAACTAGGGTTACTAAAGGGAATCGGCAACTGTGGTGTATCTAAAACATTCCATATGGTAGCTTCTGCACAGAATGAGAATATGGTCATACAGTATCTATGTACTGAGCATATCATCCGTGAATTTGCCAAAAAAACTGTTTATAGCGACAGTGTTGCAGTCATCTTGGATGAAACATACATCTATGTTTAAAAAATACAGATACTCACATGTAAAGGACATTGTGCAGTGGTGGGAAAAAAGTATGATATGTCAAATTCATGAGTTTTGTTCTTCCGGATTCTTCTGGACAGGTATGTGTCAAACACACTGAAAATGGTACCAAGATTACTAAGAAAGTCATGGGATCTGCTGACCAGATGAAGGCTACAAACCAAGGACAACATGATTGTATAGGGTTCAGGGTTGTCCTTCCTTGATGATCTGGGTTTACATCACACGCTATCATATTTACAAGCATGTGTACCCAGCATGAGACATTGATAGAGAATCAGGACGGGCCGTGGGGATTGTCGAGATATTCCATGAGTTCTTTGAACAAGGAATAGTCTTCAAAGAACTGCATTTGTTAAGTTATTATGTAGAAATAATTGATGACCAGTGTCAAACTCCATTTTGAAGCAAGTATCTTTTTTAACCATATCATGCATAGATGTTGGCAGTTTTTGTTATGATATACAACGAGTTATCCAGGCCAGAAAGGCCAATTATAAAATGGTAATTAATAAAATAGGCACAGTTTCACGTGATTGGGAGATTTTTACCAAGAAACCTATACTGGTAGTAATAAGATATTCCTAGAAAGGTCAACAAAACTACAGATTGAAGGATAGAGGCCAGTAAAAGATAACCATATACTTATCAGTAGTTTGTCTTAATTCGTGTATTACTGATGCAAATTCATTTCACCTTATTTCATTTTTAAAAACTGATCATCATCATCATCATCATCATCATCATCATCATAACCACCACCACCACTACCCTCATCATGATCAACAATAACGAATCCATCATTAACATGAATTTGATATATGTTCAAAAGATGGAAATAAAAGGTCTCACAGTCGCATACCTATGTATGGTAAAAAATAATTACAGGCCCTTTTGGTGTCTCCAAAGGATTTGGGAATAAAAAAAACATTTGTATAGTAATGAAATCTTTGGTACCAACATACCGGAAAGCTTGAAAGGATGAATTTTGAAACCATGCCTTTTGTTTTATAGGATTACCAGGGGAGATTTTCATGAGAATGTTGAAGGTGACTATATTACCAGTCATCGTATGTAGTATCATTCAAGGTGAGTAAACCTGCACATGCGAGTAGTACAACTAGCCCCAGACGTCAACTCATTGTCTCCATAACTATTTCCACGCGCTGACAAAATAATCGAATTCCCTCATCATAGAATACATCAAAATATATAGCGTTATATCAGTTCACCTACACAAATACTACCATCGAGTATTCAGTCAACAGCAAAAAGGTTAAGAAACCAACAAGCTTAAACATAGCGAGCCGATCAATTCTGATGATATGGACACGCATCAATAAAATCTGGACACTAAATCGAAGTTACACGAAAGTATCCTATTGGAAACATTGAAAAAAAGTACAAAGATAGTAAATGGGTTGAGGAAGGTAAACGTCTACAACGTTATTGGTGACACTTGAATTGCTAATCTAGGTCAGACCTCAACAATGTCATGGTATCAAAGTAAGGAAACGGGCTAGTGAAAACGTAACCATTAGGCATTATAATAAGCATCAAATTTATAATGTTACAAAGTAGAAACGTGTATAGCAATTTAGCTTAAAATATTATGTCTTCGGTTAGATGTGTTAAATGTGTCTGCATAAAGTATGTTGATACGTATAATAGTTTTGATGGTGCCGTTCTGAATAATTTGATAAACATTGAGAATACGTGTAGTATTAGCAGTTTTACACGTACTGTGCTGTACAGTTTGAACAAAAGAAAGCATAAATAGTTTTTTTTATTGTCATAACGATTTTACATGTCTGGCAATTAATGGTTAATTTAGCTACAATGCAGTCAACGTTTGAAAAATAGAGTTTGAGTAGCATGGTAATTATATGTTGTTACCGATGTTTACCTTGACTGATGAGTATTTAACAGTGTGATTTCTTAATAGCAATGATATGTGTTACTCTTCTAATTTTTCCAAGCGCCTAATGAATTCCATTTTTCATACAATACGTGTCGTAATGGTATTACAGGTACCGCCACCATGGACCCTCTCTCTCACGGCCGGATCAGCTTACTATCTTTAGGGTTGGTATTACTGGCCAACTCTGTGGGCTCACTGACCGGGATCATCTGTTACTACATTGTCCGCCCAGGTAAGTAATTCAGCATCATCCAGTCAGATAGGTTATCCGCATCATCTGATCAGGTACGAAATTCAGCATCGTCCCACCAGGTAAGTATTGTCCAACCAGGTACGAAATTCAGCATCGTCCCATCAGGTAAGTAATTCAGCATCATCCAGTCAGATAGGTTATCCGCATCATCTGATCAGGTACGAAATTCAGCATCGTCCCATCAGGTAAGTAATTCAGCATCGTCCCACCCGGTAAGTAATTCAGCATCGTCCCACCAGTTAAGTAATTCAGTATCATCCCACCAGGTAAGTAATTCAGCATCATCCCACCATGTAAGTTTTAATACATCGTCCCATTAGGTAAGTATCGCCAGATCAGGTAAGTAATTCAGCATCGACCAACAAGGTAAGTATCATCAGACAAGGTAAGTAATTCAGCATCGTCCCACCATGTAAGTGTTTATACATCCTCCATCCAGGTCCCACCAGGTAAGTATTAATACATCGTTCCGACCAGGTAAGTATTAATACATCCTCCAACCAGGTAAGTATCAATACATCGTCCGACCAGGTAGGTATGGTATAGTTATACGGATTGATGTGATACTCATGAAGTACCAGCTGACACCGGTTTCACCAATTTCCCTTAACTTCAGAAATCCCTTAAACTTTGTTTTCATAGGAAAGTATTATTGGATTTAAGAGAAAAATCGTTATCAAAAAGCTTAACTTAAATTCTGTTAATACTTTCCTATTGAAAATGGGGGGAAATTAAGAAATTTCCTCGAGATGAAGGAATATTGATGATACTGGGGCTTGGCTCTTTATCATATAGAAACTAAAGTCGATATAACAGAACGATGTTAACAGTATAGCGTCCTTCAAGAAAACACTTTGAAATTATTATAAAGTCTTAACATCCGGTAAGATACCAAACTTGAACTGCATCAAATCATTTCAAGCGTCCACGTCCATATGTGTGAGCTAAAACTAAGACTGATTTTTATTCTTGAGTCATCGATATCGTCTCCACATTCGGAGCTACAACAATGACGCGTTATCCTGTGCAACTGTGGTCAGAGCGGCACAGCCATACTCAGTATTGATAACACAATAAAGCATTCTGTACAGTATATACATATTTATTTACAGTATTTATAAGAATATTATATAGACAAAATGCACACACACTCGCACTCACACTACACATAAAGACATATACAGTCTTTTGAAAAGTTCTGTCCTCTTCCCTTCAAATCAACTCCTCTGGTCCTCTGTCCTTATCACGTCACATGAGTTACCAGCTTTGAGCGTAAATGTAGATACTTCAGTATCTCATAACACTTCAGTGTTAACATAACAATCAGCCGATATCGGAATCATCATCACTGCCACATGGAAACCATACAGGTATACATGTAGGTCGAACTGTTGACCACTGACTTTTATGAGTCAACTGCATCACCGGGAAACAAGGCTGGGTTATACCGCCACTGACTATCACATGTAGATGACCCTGTCATGGTCAAAACTGTTACTGTGTTGGCTGGTCCATCTCACCCAGTTCCCTTGATAATCCACGGTAGAAAGCTGGTAAATACAGAAATAGGACATAGTTTCTAGAAATCCGTAATATTCCAGGTAGTTTAAAAGTCTCTTCGCGTATACAAGAGCTAGATATTTATTTCACTTACGCGCTTCCATACATTTACACTCCTAACAAACTGGGGTTTCCAGATATAGAATTGATATATAAATTCATGATAATTAAATAACATTACTTAAATATTACTATAATTACTGAATAATATAGCATACTTATGCGAATTACCAGTTAGGTAAACATGCGGGTCCACAGCGTACAATAAATAATTACAGTCTATCACCTATGGGCCTCCATACCTATAGAAAACGCATACGCTTACTTTACACTAAATACATGACAATAACTGGCCCGTATACAACTAATACATGACTGATATACAAATATCTTGCTTATACAGCTTATTGATACTATAGTTACCATTATAACATATAGATAAAACAATAACCAGTTATAGAAATTCAAACATACACGTAAACAACTCAGTCACGCACGAGTGGACCGCATCAACTATAAATGCTTGACCGGTCTCCTACAGGTAAATACTATAATCCAATCGGATAAATACATGGGCAATATAAACCAAAAAGGGCAAACACTTACCACAGTCAGCTTTCAGTGCTTTCACTCATATGAGACAAATATAACAATGTCTCCAATACCTCGAACGATCCTCCGTCCAGAGCGTGCCTTACCGATCGTCCGTCATCTGGTATCTCTCGCGCCTTATCGAAAATACTTACCTGACAGAGAGGTCCGACTTATAGGTAGCGCACCACTAAATACAAACCCTACATACATCCCACATAGAAACACCACAAAAATACTTACCATATATACCAATCTAGTTATGCGAGCGTGACACCCTGATATTATACAGTAATTGTATGGGTGTGAGGGAAACAGCACTTTTATTTCGATTGTCATTCCCTCAATTGTGGAGGAGACGTATTATAACTATTAATAAAAGTGCTATTTCCATAAATACCCTTACAATAACTATTTATTCTAACCACATTTCAATTAGTCCATCTTTCGAACCAGTGTTTATATCCTCCAGTGTTCCTAATGCTTTTCCCCGAAGATTGTCTTTCAGTTTACAGACATTTTATACTTGTGTGTAAGCGCTGATCATGATTTTTTTTATAAACAATCCTTTCTACCACTTTTTCATGTAGATTATCGAATATTGTAGATAAAGCCAGAACAATTTAGTAAACAGATTGTGTCAGCTTCGTCTTGGTCTCGAAAACGATTTGAAAGCGCTTTCGGACTTTATCTTATCACGATGGAGGGCGGTAGAGACGATCCGAAAAATTTGAATGCGGGTTAAATACATGTAGCTCATTCCGGGTAAATAGCATATTTGACTATTAACCCGGTTAATAACATTTTTGTGAATGTATTTCAAATAGCATTTATATTGTCTACTATATTGTGTAAATAAGGTTAACTGTCAGTTTGATATGGAATAATAGTAATCAATGAAATCAATCAATCTTCCGTATGGATATCAAATATTTCTCCTCCAGGTGAGGGAATGGCAATAGACGATGAAATACACGTTAGAACTATCAGCAGAGCTGTACAGCCACACGATATGTTCGCGGATCTTATAAGGTGAGTTGGGTTGCTATTGTGGAGCCTGTTATACGTAACTGTGATATTTCCCGTTGTAGAGTCATTGTCACCGTTACATTTCTGTTCATGTAAACCATGACTCTACATCATGATATTAGACAAAACATTAGCAAAGATAGAAAAAGGTATTGCTGGAGGACTACGAAATCAACAAATCGAAATTACAGGAAATTGAAAGCGTCTACCACGTGACCTATAGTCATGCCACATTCATGGTCTTGCATATGACCGTGAAGCCGAGAATTCGTTAAGGTCATAGATACTTTCTTGATAATGATATTTATACAACAAACCATTTTATCATCATCATCATAAATCTTTGTTTCTTCCTTGCATGGATAATTAAATACACAAGAAATCGACAAGATAAAAAAAAAAAAACCCAGTTCATGCATCGCGAATTTAGAGAACTTAAAAAATACCTCATTGATGCGATGTATCCACAACGACATGATAATGTGTTACAGTCCACGTGTACTTGGACCTTCCCTTTATGTATATAGCATATTACAGACGTTTTAGGGGCTAGATTTAAAATTCGGTAGAAATGGCACCCCCGGTGTTCATTATATACAGATGGATGATAAAGAACTCTTTGACCAAAAATTGACCCCGCCTACGTTTCTCGATGAATAAAACTCTGATGGATGTAGAAAAATATGCGTATGATCGTTGAAAAGATTGATAAATTTCCTTTCTGTAACATCCTTTACTCTTTTCTCGTTTTTGTTAGAAATTGTCACCGTCGATCGTGATCAGCCGTCCGTGGTCAGTGTTATGATACAGTAGGCGATCGCGAGCTGCACAGCCAATTGTAACGTTTTGCGAGTTAATGAGTTTGGTTTATCACAGAATATTTACATTTACACTGTATCCCCACTATACAACTTTACCAAGCTCACTTGAAGGTTACGAGTCCATAACTTCCAAACCTTTATTATGATGTCATTATTATTGTGTCTCCCCTTGCCTCAGAGTAAATCTGAACTGCATCTAAGAGCCTATGGATACAGTCACGATCACATGACGTGATTGTAACGTCATTTTGATCAGCATCACGGAAATGCTTCGCTATGTGCTACGAATGAGTCAAAGGCAGTGATGATAATGATTGAGGACAATTATGTTACTGCGACGTCATTTTCGCGATATGTTGATCATCGTCACGGCAAGGCTTTGTACTGTTTGTTAGATTGCTTACAATTCAATCACAGAAAGGATGTTGATATTAATATGCTAATCTTTCAAATGAAGTGCTTTAGATCCTTGTGATTTTACTTTCCAGTCGTATGTCGCAAGTCATGTCTTATCTTCAAACATGATTTAAATACTAATTAAAACTTGTTTTAATGTCATTTATGCAGGCAGACGAATTTTCTTATGTAGTAAATATTGTATTGATTATGGAAGGAGGCATGTTTGAGGGACGAGTGACGCAGTCAATTGTATCTCGGTCGCGCATTAATTTGTCGCTATTTTATACCACTATAAATACCTAGCACGCAGTTGATCTAACTTAGAGGCTGAAGACAAACATGGTGGAGTAAGGTTCGTACGGTCAAGGCCAACTTCTGAAATTGTGTTTTTTTTATTTAAACTGTAGTTTACAATTGTAAGCTTTGTATTTGACCGTGTCGAGTTGGCTTATGTTGTTGTACTTGGTCATAATTTCGTTTAATGTTTGGACGATTCGTTGTGTTGTTCATGGACGAATCGTGAATTTGTCTCCGACCAAGTTCAGATCACCTGTGTTGGACAGGATGGTGGTAGAATTCATCATATGTATGCTCGGTGGATATCTTAACATTATTCAGGGCGATGAGCCTTCAGCTGCCTCAGATTGGAGGAACTTACCTAGATCGTGTAGTGTGAAGGACACGAGGGTGACCGACCTATTTTCCATACCTAAGTGGTTGTTGGCAGGATTCCAAGTTACGCAGGTTGGATTCATGTAGTTATATTATATAGACAGACGACAAGATCTACACCTGTAAATATATAAAATGAAAATGTTGACTTGGTAAATAAGGCTATTTGTTTTTATTGGAAATATAAGGGTTTTAAAGATGGCGTGTTCGAGGATATGTGTAGGGATGGTGTCCATTTAGCTGCTCATGATATGTACAAGTATTTCTACTTTACTACTTAATTCTACCCTTCATGGCCTACGATTGCCATGGCCCAGCAGGTCTTGTACCAACATCGGCAGAAACAAATAATCATTCCAGCGGAGGCATCAGGTGGCCCATCAAGGTCATCTTCCGACCTAATCCTCCTTTCCGAATTCCAATGGATATGTGCCTAAGAACATTCAGCCCAGTGCTATTACCAATACAGAGATAGTACAGAATATGCAAGGACAGTTTAGTGCTTCTTACAATTATAACAGCATTTCATGACCTCTCGATCATCATGTCGACAGTAAAATTAAAGCCAAAATTCACGCAGACGAATTTAAAGATTTCGGATATTAATTGGTTCGGATCACTCTTAAACCAATCATCAGATAGTGAGCAATTCAAGATTCAGTTGAATGGGTCTGAATTGGCCATTGTTCCAAAACAAAGCAAAAAAATCATCATCATAACCATTGAGCAGTGGTTTTCATGCGTACGATATTCCATCTTTCATGAAATACGCTGACATAATACACACACTCAACAGGATGTCGGGAATTGCTGTAAGAATGTAATTATGATACTCATTTTCACCACTGGCACCAAATTTATCGCAATTTGTCATGGGGTGATATGCACAGTTTTATTTTGAGGCGATAGCCATTGGGTTTGAAACAGGTCACACGATCCCCCACCCTTTTTCAGCATCCCATTCTAGCGAAAGGAAACAACTTTCCAACGGGAATTTGTTGGTTATTCAACAAATCGGGAATTGGTAGAAAATGCTTTAACTTCGCAATCCTCCACCTCTAAAAGTAGTCAAATTGGGCAGGCCAACACAATCCCAAATCATCGCCCACAAAACAAACCTCAAACAAACCATAACCTCCATACTGCTATTGATGCTCCAGGTTTTTTTTTTTTTTTCTCACATTTAACAGGTTATCCAAGTGATTACTTTCAATTTGTACATGGAACTTTTACTGACGGTTTTTTTGTTACATGTTAAGCACGCGTGTCGGAAATCCATCATGCGGACACTAGGGGTTAAATAAGGAAGGAATTCTGGGATCTACTTTCTGCGGGAGACAAGGAAATATTACTGTTTTTGTGGAGAAACAAAAGCCTTGAAGAACTGTGTTATAGCTGCTGCGGAGCCAGCGATTATACTGGAAGTGCACTTCCATGATGACGATCACTTATAATGAGAAGTCATCTGTAAATATAACATACTATTTTAGTGTGGAACTTTAATCAGAGGAATTTCATTATGTAATTTCTGGCTTGACATATTCTTTTTTTTTTTTCTTCTTCTTTTTTTTTCGCACTCAGGAAAAGGTTTATTTTCAGCATCAATGCATGGTAACAATGTGACATAAAACATACTGTACGTATTTCTTTTTTAATTTCCTGTGGGCTTAAAAATAATAAATAAAGAGTGAAAACAAAGATAAAGTTAGATTTAGAGAGGGCGTGTGATAGTGTAGAGGGGGTGGGGGTAGAGATGGGATAGGAATGAGCGGGAAGTGGAGAAAGAAATTAGATAAATTCAGATTGCGAGAGGGAGATAAAAAGTAGGGGTGCAGGACAGAGGGAGGGAGAGATTAGGAAAAAGAGAGAGAAGTAGAGAAATAACACTAAAAACAGGATAGATTGAGACGAGAGAGAGATGAAAAGTGAGGTGTTAACTTGTACTGAGAGAGAGAGAGAGAGAGAGAGACAGACAGACAGACAGACAGACAGACAGACAGACAGACAGAGATAGACAGACAGACAGTCAGAGAGATACATAGTGAGACTGAGAGAGACAGATAGAGACCGAGAGAGAGACCGAGAGAGACAGATAGAGACAAAGAGAGAGTCAGAAAGAGGGGTCTACAGTAAGGAGTGTGTCTCAAAAATATATTTCTAAAAATGTCATATATATCCTATGTCGTATTTTCCCATATTTGCTGATGGTTTTCCTTTTTTCCTTGTCATCATAGTGCTTCATTTTTATTATTTATTTATTTTCTATTTTTTATGCATTCAATTTTTTTTCAAATATTTGAATTATTTTTTCAAATATTTGAATTAGTTCATGAATCATGAACACGGTCATCTGATCTATTATATCGAGAGTTCAGTTTCTGTGTTGGTCATATCAACTCTTATCACTTCCAATGATGGTCAATACAACAGACCAGACACCACAATTTTTATTTCCATTGTTATATCTAAAGGTTTCCCAATTTCAATGTTTAGCTAAAAATCACGATAGTTCGGTTTCCGTGTTGGTTGTATCAAATACTTGCCTATTCCACAAACCATCGACACAACAAACCAAACACAAGAGTTGACTTTAGATACAAAACTTGTTAAATCATTTCATAAAATGACATATTCTTATGTAAATACTTACATTATATTTTATGTATATAATTATTAATAATTTAACCACGTGTTACCGATATTGGATATTTTAATTAGGTTGTATATAGCAGGTGTGTTTAAAGTGTTTTATTTCATCTCAAGATGTCGTGTGGAAACTTCGGTTTAATGCCATTATAGCAGGAACTCGTAAATGTCAGACGGGACATGTGCTTGTTGATCGATAACTAATATAATGGTTTTAACCTTTTATGGAAATGTAACTCATTTATCAATAATTTTGAATTTAACTAAATGTTCAACATGTAGAAAGTAATTTATTCAAATATGTAACATGTTGTTAATGATTGTATGTACTATAATATACCTATAACTGGACTTACAAGATAACTGTTGAACATTCACCAGACTTGACGAGTTGAACATTCACCAGCCTTGACGAAACATTTTACTGACACATAAGGGTGTTAAAGGATGTCCGTTAAACGTTATAAGGAAGAATCTGATGCAGGATTAATAATTTACAATAGGATCGAGTGGGGACGCTGGTGATGGGGGAAAATGTAATGGGTATTTAGAAAACAGGTTGGTAGGATGTTTATATTCTTATTGAAGAACTTTGATTAATCCTTGAAAATGGGACGAATGTAAAATAACTTGTCGATTTATACAAGTTCATACATGTAGTTATAAAAATAAAGAATGAAACTTAATAAATGACCTTATGAATTCAATTCGTCCTATGTATAGCCTAATATATTATATAAGGGATTAATTAGGCCTATTAAGTAGCTACACCGTGGCACACAGATCTTGACCGGCGGTCAGGGGTGCGTGACGTAGCTGATTGGGACCGGACTTGACTTGAGTGAACAAAGATTAAAACCTTCAACCAACCAATCTAAACCTCACACGTGATTGTATTACATGCAGTATCAAGGCCACGCTCTTTTAGGTTTTCGAAAAATCTAAAATCTGCACTTGATAACATCACAGTTTTAAAACAAGAGCTTGATAAAGAAATTCGGCAAGGACGCATTCAAAGCCCATTTGGTTCACCTCCTTTTTCAAATTTTCAGGTTTCTCCATTAGTCTTGGTTCCAAAAAAAGGAACCAAATGAATTCCGTCATGCTTGGTCATAAACAATTTGTGATATCCTGATGGATCGTCTATCAATGGTGGTATAGACTCAGATGACACTATCTTACCAAACTAATGATGATGCTATCTCTCTCACCAAAAGCTTCGGTTCTGAATCTTTACAGGCAACATCTGATATTGAGTCGACTTTTCGGCTTATCCCGATTCATCCCCAAGGCTATGAACTATTAGGGTTCCAGATTGATGGCAAATTTTATTTTGATACATTTACCATTGGGATGTTCCATTTCATGCCGCTTTTTGGAAGTTTTAAGCTCAGCAATACATTGGGTAATGGAAAACAAATATCTGGTTGCCGGTATGGTTCATATTCTGGATAATGTTTTGTTTGTCCGTCCACCAGTTTATAGTACTAAATGTATGGGGGATCTCACTTTTTTTTTAAAGTTTTTGCCATCAGACCAGCATTCCCATCAAACAAATTAAAACAGTTAACCCCTGTAATTTCTTAACCGTTTTATGCATTGAGTTAGTGTAAAGATGGAAGCTAGACTTTCTAAAGAAAAAGTTATCAAAGCTCGCCAACTTTTACAGCAGTCGCAAGAAGGTAATTTTAAGAGAGCAACACTCATTAATTGGATTGCTCAACTTTGCTTGTAAGGTAGTGTCTCATGGTCGTACTTTTTACGGCGTATGATTAGCCCGACACGTGGTCTGCAGAAACATCGCCATCATATTCGTCTGTCTAGGGAGGCAAAAGCTTATCTGGCAGCATGGCAAATTTGTCATTGACTCATTCAACGGAGTTTTCATGATTTTGGCTGATAGATGGGTTGCTGTACCAAAGCTGCAATTTTCCACTGATGCACGCAATCTGGGCTTTGGGACCACTTTCAAAACATCCTGTTTTTAGGGGGGGGGGGGGGGGGGGGGGGGGGGGTTGGCCATCGTCTTTTACCTGTTACCAAAGTTACAGTGAAAAAATGTTTGCCATTGTATTGGCAATTGAAACAAGGATGGATAGTATTGCAACAGCAATACAAAGTCCCCTGCCTGAGCTAGGACTGCACCTATTTATTTCCTATTTTTATAACTACATGTTACACTGATCATGTATACCAAGTTTCGTTAAAATCGGAGTAGTACTTTAGGAGGAGTTGTCCGAACAAGCCTCAACCAATGAGAAGCCGGCGGCCATTTTGAAAAATGGTTTTTCGGGAAAAAAATGTGGAATGCACAACTACACATTATACTGATCATGTATACCAAGTTTCGTTAAGATCGGAGTAGAACTTTAGGAGGAGTTGTCCGGACAAGCCTCAACCAATGAGAAGCCGGCGGCCATTTTGAAAAAAATGTTTTTTCGGGGGAAAAAAATTGGGATGCACAACTACACGTTATACTGATCATGTATACCAAGTTTCGTTTAAATCGGAGTAGCACTTTAGGAGGAGTTGTCCGGACAAGCCTCAACTAATGAGAAGCGGGCGGCCATTTTGAAAAATGTTTTTGTGAAAACAAATATGGAATGCACAACTACATGTTATACTGATCATGTATACCAAGTCTCGTTAAAATCGGAGTAGTACTTTAGGAGGAGTTGTCCGGACAAGCCTCAACCAATTAGAAGCCGGCGGCCATTTTGAAAAATGGTTTTTTCGAAAAAAAAAAATGTGGGATGCACAACTGCATGTTATGCTGATCATGTATACCAAGTCTCGTTAAGATCGGAGTAGTACTTTAGAAGAAGTTGTCCGGACAACTGTTGCGTGACGGACGGACGGACGGACGGAGGGTAAACCTAAAGTCCCCCCGTTTTTCAAACAGCAGGGGACTAATTAGGGGCCGTCTTAATGCAATTAATGTGTCGTTTGCACTGTGGCAATATGGCTGTGGTCGATAGTATCAACAAACAGACCAGCAAAGATCCCACTTTGGCACCCCAGCAAGGCACATTCCTGGTAAAAGTAGTTTTGGCTGACCATTTGTCTCGTTTACAGGTGGACTTATTCCGACAAGCGGCACCTCACATGGAACGGCATCTCACGCAAATTCCGGATCACCTCCTGACAATTTGAGTAGGTCATTAGTACATCTGTTGTCCAAAGCATCATCACCCCAAACAAGGCACACGTACAACAGAGCGTACCCAGTTGTTACAACAGTTCCTTGTGAATACCAATCAAGCTATTTCTATCATACCTACTAAAGTGGGTACATTGGCTTATTTTGTTACCCATCTGTATGAAATCGGTCTATCTTCATCCACGATTTCTGCGTATATTGCAGCTATTGGTTATCTGAATAAACTGACAGGCTGCTCTGATCCGACAGAGTCATTAATCATAAGTTATTAACAAAGAGTCACGATCAGAAAGTCGTTCACCTCTAACCCTATTTAATTAAGTCAGTGGCATCACTTCCATTTGTATGTCAAACAAACTATCAGATTTACCTTCTTAGGTATATATTTCTACTAGCATTTCATGTGTTACTACGTGTTGGAAAAATGACCCTTATAATAAGTCAGCTTCTCACGTCATTCAGCTAGAATCTTGCATAATTCCAATGGCTGTCCCTCCGAACTCGAATTCACGTTTCCAATCATTTAAGGGTCGCTGTAACATACGGTCTATTTTCCTTTTAGCAGTACAATGTAAACCAACTAATGTTGCTATCTGCCCAGTCGCTGCCCTCCATGACTTTTTAAAGCTGCGCGGTCATAAAATTGGCCCATTTGTTTTCCGAACTGTATACAAATTATTCATAATTTAGTAATTGTTTGGACAGGAGTAGCACTTCTTCCATATTCCAGCCACAGTTTCAGAAGAGGTGCAGGCAGTCATGCAGCTGCAATGGGTGCACCAGACAAAAACCCCAAATTGGCACTCGTTAGCTTTTAAACGATACATCAAGATGCCAACCTTCTATGATATTTGACCATTTCTGTGTTATCAAGGTTATGGGCATAGGGTCAGGAAGTTTGGTCTTCTTAGCCGTTGTAATAGGTCCAGCTGGACGTGGCATTATAGCTTTTGGGCATAGGGTCGAGAAGTGTACTGTAGTAATTTTTTGTGCATTGTTTGCATATTTCACAATGATAAATATTTTGTATTTTTGCCTCATTTTTGTTTGCACCAGAACGTGTTATTTTACACAGAGTCGTAGTCAAGTTGATATAAGGTGTATTTCATAAATATATTCTAAATTGTGCAATCTGGCGATAGGGTCGAAAGAGTTCTTGCAAAGAACTATTTTACAGGTTTTTATTGTGTACACTTACCTATTGCTTGGGCAATATGGTCTTTTTGTATGCTACTGTGTACCCACCGTCATAGGGTCGAGTAGACAATATGGTCTTTTTGTATGCTTCTTTGTACCCACCGTCACAGTGTCGAGGAGGCAATATGATATTTTTGTATGCTGTTTTGTACCCACCGTCACAGGGTCAAGAAGGCAACATGGTCTTTTTGTATGCTTCTTTGTACCCACCGTCACAGGGTCGAGAGGCAATATGGTCTTTTTGTATGCTGTTTTGTACCCACCGTCACAGGGTCAAGAAGGCAATATGGTCTTTTTGTATGCTTCTTTGTACCCACCGTCACAGGGTCGAGGAGGCAATATGGTCTTTTTGTATGCTTCTTTGTACCCACCGTCATAGGGTCGAGTAGACAATATGGTCTTTTTGTATGCTTCGTTGTACCCACCGTCACAGGGTCGAGGAGGCAATATGATCTTTTTGTATGCTGTTTTGTACCCACCGTCACAGGGTCAAGAAGGCAACATGGTCTTTTTGTATGCTTCTTTGTACCCACCGTCACAGGGTCGAGAGGCAATATGGTCTTTTTGTATGCTGTTTTGTACCCACCGTCACAGGGTCAAGAAGGCAATATGGTATTTTTGTATGCTTCTTTGTACCCACCGTCACAGGGTCGAGGAGGCAATATGGTCTTTTTGTATGCTTCTTTGTACCCACTGACACAGGGTCGAGGAGGCAATATGGTCTTTTTGTATGCTTCTTTGTACCCACCGTCACAGGGTCGAGGAGGCAACATGGTCTTTTTGTATGCTACTGTGTACCCACCGTCATAGGGTCGAGGAGGCAATATGGTCTTTTTGTATGCTGTTTTGTACCCACCGTCATAGGGTCGAGGAGGCAATATGGTCTTTTTGTTTGCTACGGTGTACCCACCGTCACAGGGTCGAGGAGCCAATATGGTCTTTTTGTATGCTTCTTTGTACCCACTGTCAAAGGGTCGAGGAGGCAATATGGTCTTTTTGTATGCTACTGTGTACCCACCGTCACAGGGTCAAGAAGGCAACATGGTCTTTTTGTATGCTTCTTTGTACCCACCGTCACAGGGTCGAGGAGGCAACATGGTATTTTTGTATGCTACTTTGTACCCACCTTGAGTTGTCATGATGTAGTATACACTCGGCATTTTCCTATCTGTTTTGTTAACTTAGCATCCATTTCTTCCGGGCATATGGTCGGGAAGTAAAGGTGGTATATCATGGAAATTAATATGTTCAGCTTCCAGAATTGTATATCCACTACTTGTGGGCATTGGGTAGGGAACGTACGTTTATACATGAACAGATTTGTGTGCAGTAACGAATGACAGAGTTCTTTAATCCTGTGTTCGATACATGGTAGTTTATTTTGTTGTTTGGTTCTGGAATAAACGCTTACATTTTCCATGTCATTCACCTTTCTAAAAAGATATTGCTGACCACTATTGCTGCGGATGGGGGATGATTTCTACAACACACAACATGTGTACTGTAAGCATTTACAGAAATCATTATTGCGGGCTTCGACCGCCATCTAAGACTTTTTGGAGATGATATGTTGTTATCGAAAGAGGTATTCTCTGAAGCATTTGTCGTTTAATAGAATAAACGGACATATTCGATTCAAATTGAGTGTCTTTGTTATAATTATTACTATACTTAGTAAAATATCTACCAAGCTTGCCATGCTGGTTGCCCTGTATAAAAATATGTACACAACCATGTTCTGACAATTACGCGTACTCGACTACGAGTGGGCTAGGATACCGCTAATCAATTACAAGCTGTGAAAATACGGTCCAGACGCTCGTCACACCTGTCACAACATCACAGGTGTATGTGCTTTTAGGCGTTTTAATCGCCACGTACCAATTATTCATTGCACATCAAACTTGTTCCGAATTGATACTTTTGCAAGTTGTTTATAAATAAGCTTGAGTTGTTTTTGTTTTTTTGTTTTTTGTTTTTGTTTTTTTTCTTCTTCTTTTACAATTTCGTTAATACTTTAGGGAATTCATATTCTATTTAAATCAAACATATTTACATTTAGATTCAGCGAGTTTCGTTTTCTCTACAAGCAATCAGAATTCGTATCTCAAAAGTTTGAAGTTAAAACAATTATCATAAGTTGGCTCCTTAACATCACATATATACCATGGATTACGGTAAGAAAACCACTATAGTCAAATGGTTCACGCTTTGTATTTTTTTCTGTTTTACTATCCTTTCATGGGTAAGTTTTCAATTTCGGACAACTATCGGAAAATCCAAGATAGCGGTATCTTCAAGTGGATTTGCAACATATCAATTGCTTTTTCACATCTTGTATGAATTCTAAACTTCTATTATTAGAAGTATTATAGTCGAAATCAAAAAGGGTATGCAACAGCCCATGACCTCATGATCATGGCTATAAACAGGGTGATGCAAGTCGTTATAAGTTAGAATAGTATATTATTAAAATATAACATGTTCTTTACGGCCCGTTATATTAGAAAATTTAAATGTTATATACGGCCTGTTATTATAGAAAATGCCGCAAACATAAACTAAGTTGATGGTATTCATATAACAAATCCATTTCTAACGAATGATGTACCGAATGTTAGAAATATATTAGCATTTTAAGACTCCTGATGGATTCGTTTTGGTAACACTTGTTATTAACTTACTCACAAAATGTAACTCGAAATATCTATTCAGCACTTACATGATTGTTGTCTAATGTTCATTAATCGCAGGTACGTGAGGGGGGTGTCACCGAAACGTGGTCAACGGTTTTGGGGCTTCGAGTGTGTTTCCGAGAAAAATCGCAATTACGCTAAAACTAAAGTCTTTTTCATTTAGCACTTTCAGCATTTTCAGTTTCATCCTAAATGACCTAAGCTTTATATAGCAAATCGTTCCGTGTACACTTAAAATTCACACATGCATATGATTTGTTCATCATGGGGTTACTATGAAATTATGCATTCATGAATGTTACAATTGGTGCATTCCGCCACCTTCATTCACTAATTGCCGATAATTGCTCACATAAAGAGATATCGTTAGCGCGTACTAATGAATATTCAAAAACTGACGTCAGTCCCAAGCAAGTTGACGGCAACGTTACGAGAACTTTCATGGATGTCGCCCAACAATTCATGAAGAAATGCTTTCTAAAGATTGCCTTGGGAAATTGACCTTACAACATATTGTTTAGGAAAGTCTGCTCTGGGTTGATAGAAATTAACACATTTCTCCGTTGTAAAATACACTGTCTCCGACGTTCAAACGTTTTGGCGCCACAGTGTTTGTTTACAAATGCACGATTTTGGAGGGGAAAGATTGTAACAGTCGTGACTCACGAGCGTGTATTATTGAAACGAGAGTGTATTACTGGCAAATAATACACGATTTTAAGCCGATCAAAATTGCCGTTGCATAGCAAACGTGGTAGAATTACAAATAATATGTCAGGGATAGCTAAGGTGATTTTGTATCGTTTTTCAAATGATTGTTTCTCAAATTACCTATTTGGGATTATGTGTGAACATCTGGCTCATCATAAAATCTACAACATAATATAATTGTTAATTTTGCCTAGTCATTGATCAGTCATTTGGTCTGTATTGACTTTGTACACGGTTTCAATTGTTTTCCAGAAATTGTACACCCTTTTGATTTATCAGTTGTTAATAAGTCGAATAAAAGGATTGAACAATATAGGACCTAACAGCTGCCGCTTATATTGTTCATAGTTTTAATTTGAATGATGAAGTTATGCTTGTAGTCAGTTATATTGAACTCTTAACTACCAAATCAAATCTGACAGATTTTAATGTTATACATATATGTATGGACATATATCCTGGTCAGCTGTTCTGGAGCCCTGTGTGACATATCTTACTGTCATCATAACATGATATCATAACATCCTTGTAGGTCTCGTCACAAATCATACACCAATAAAAACTTGCTCAGTTTATCTTAATTTACAGGTCAGGTTTTACAAAAACATTTGTATGGTACCATCTTAAATAAATGTTTGGTATGTCTCAACAACATCGCATTCATTTATTTTTAACCGGTGCATACTCTCCTACCACTATTTAAACTTCAGTTCCATCATTCTTCCTACCCAAAAGTATCTTCAGAAGTCAAAGAATTGAGGTAAAATTTGAAAATAAAGGTATTGACCAGTAAACAATATCATATGGATATCATAATATCAAATGATGGGGGAATTATTTGATGCAAACGTTTTTATGAAGATAAGATCATATAACAAAAAAAAATTATGTATGCATAATATTTATGCTGAACTACAGTATCAGAATATGTGATACATTGTACATGGTATTTTTCAACGGAAAAGTGTGGGATATTTGAAATATCATTCATTGTAAGTTTGTACAAGTATACAAGTTGTGAAATTAAAGTCTGATATAGAATGATGTTGGAACATGTCTGATATAAACATTGAGTAAAGTTAAAGTTATCAAATTGCAAGTAAATTAACATATTGCATATCATAATTCTTGTGGAAGAGGAAAAAATCTATATGATCAAAGTATGAAGAATAGTATTATTATATCATGGAAGTATGACTTGATTACTGTAACTGGGCGATTGTAAATATGGAGGGATCCCAGCTAGGACCCTAGCTCTGGCTTACCTTCCTGGCTGAAAATGTTTTAGGTGGATTAAAAGAAGAACAGAAAGGAAAAATATCCCTTCAATACAAAAAGCATTCCCTTTAAGTGATTACTATAACTAGAGGTGAATCAAAGCAGACTTCCTGTGTTAACTGTGTTTCGTGAGTTGTATCACTTCCAGCAGTTAAGAAATATATCTGGTACGATAACTTTGCCTAGTTATACAGTCATCCGTCCATGAGAAGGGAACGGCAGGGACAGTAAAAAATCGAGTTTTGTACCATCATGTTCGTTATAACACTCACCCATACCACTCGGCTGTATTCATTAAAATCTTGAGAAATATTGTCACAACTAAGATTAGCCGCCACACCTAAGTTAATTGATATCAAATTCGTTATAACATTTATCCATACCGCTTAGCTGTGTTCATCAAAATTGTGATAAATATTGTCAAAACTTGGGTTTGCCACCACATTATCAAATTCGTTATTACATCCATCCATACCACTCAGCTGTATGTTAGTGTCTACATCGAAAGAATAGGTGTATTTATCTTGAGAAAGATTTCACAATTAGGGTTCACTGCCACAGCTAAGGTAGATATTGCAATCATAGAACTCTTTGAGACTTGTAGTTTGAGTTTTCAAGAGACGGTGAATCGTCGTCATATAACGCATAGTTCCGTCATCTTCAAAATCCTTTGACATGGATATTTGTATACATTTGGTGATACCTTGTGTTTTGTCGATACCAATGCACCAGGAGGTGGTGGATATTTGTCAAAATAGTTAACTTAACGTATAACTGTCACTGTATGCCTTACCCCTTAATTGTTCTAGTTGAAAGTTTTAAACAAGTATATCGTTGATTTAATTAAACATGCCTAAATCCTTTAACGTCATTTCAGAAGGGTAAGCAATGATTAGAAGTAGCTATCAGTAAAAGAACACCAGGGATATGTGTATATATTTGATTAAAGTGCGAGATATGGTTCTATTGTGTTATTTATCATGCCCCTCTTTATTTCTTACCAATCGTGGCATATGTTCAGAATATACACACGTAACCCATGCTGCTTAATAATTACAAAATAACCAAAAATGTCTTAAGCAAATATCAAATCATAGGGTTAAAGCACAACATTTGTGACAAGACCACCATGGACGAAACAGTTTATGGTTCAGCGTTATTTAATTCGGCAGCATATGTTATTTACGATATCTAAATTGATATCTGCAGATCTGTTTGTCTTTTTCAATTCAATATTATATACTATATTACAAATAAAATTATTATATTATTATATTTACAGAAACATTATTCCAGACAATATACTGACGGCCTGTTTCCAAAAGGTACTAAGTATACAATTACATGAAGCATTGCGTATAATTTTATCCTTTAAAGACACCGCGTAGGACCGTTATATAAAAAGACTTTGCAAGACAAAAAATATCTTTCACAATGTTCTTCTCGTTAGCACTGCAATACGAGAAAGGCTCCCTAACTCCATATATATACATGTTTATAGATATTGATGTTTTCGACAATTGCACAATCCGATTTGTATGTAAAAGGAAGAAATATATATCCATGCGTAACACAATAACAAACACACACATATACATTGTACTTTGTTTTAAAGTATGTGTGATTTTTAACAGACTCAGACAAGATACGATGTTAAAACAGAATTTAACTCGACCAATACAACGCTCTCCCGGTCTATTGGTACAGCGGCTGGCACAAATGTTTTAGGTAAGTGGACCGATCTGGTTTAGTATCAGCCTGGGACACGGGAAGAGACATTTAGTTTCGCATAAAGATATGTTTGCATGGGTAGTAAAAAGATTTCAAAATTACACAAAAATCATAGTACTAATTTAATTCTTATTAATTTCAAAAAAAAGGTTTGATTACTTAGATAAGGCTTATGCAAAAATATCACCACAATGGTAAAAAAACATGATACCTAAAATAAACTTGTGTTATTAAAGTGGGTACGTAAACATATTTGTCACGACATTTAACTGATATCATTTTTTTTTTTAATCTCATATCAATGGATGCTTACAATGTAAATACAAAAGAGAAGTGTACTTAATGATAATTTGTGAGAAATCACTTATTTACATTCCCTTTTTATGATGAAGTTTAGAGAAAGTACTGATATACATTTTTAATATTCATGTCTCGCTATAACCGATAAAAATGGGTTGTACTCTAAATAAACTACAAAGCGCTTTGTGATGAGAGCACACTCCGGTTTTTATAAGAGTACACTCCATTTTTTTCTGTTATCACTCCTGTATATTAAACTTAATCCTAAAAAATTAATCGTCAGTGCACATTCCCTGTAAAAAGTACTTTTATTGATGGATTATTGAACTTTTGGTCTTTGATATTTCTAGTTTGCGGATGATATGCTGCTGAACATTGATCACGTTAAATTTTAGATAATTGATCAAAAACATTCTACCAAAGTTATAGCAGTGTACATATTTGATTTAAAGCTTATTTCATATGCTCATAAAAATCATGTATGTTGCTTGGCAAAGGTGTATGTACGGAGCCCCTTGACTGACATGCCACACACTTATTTTATTTCGTTTTATCGAAATAACAATTCGTTTTAACGAAATGTTATTTCGTTTTATCGAAATAATATTTCGTTATATCGAAATGTTATTTCGTTTTATCGAAATATTATTTCGTTATATCGAAATGTTATTTCGTTTTATCGAAATGTTATTTCGTTTTATCGAAATAATAATTCGTTTTATCGAAATATTATTTCGTTTTATCGAAATGTTATTTCGTTTAATCGAAATAATAATTCGTTTTATCGAAATATTATTTCGTTTTATCGAAATGTTATTTCGTTTTATCGAAATATTATTTCGTTTTATCGAAATATTATTTCGTTATATCGAAATGTTATTTCGTTTTATCGAAATAATAATTTGTTTTATCGAAATATTATTTCGTTTAATCGAAATGTTATTTCGTTTTATCGAAATAATAATTCGTTTTATCGAAATATTATTTCGTTTTATCGAAATATTATTTCGTTATATCGAAATGTTATTTCGTTTTATCGAAATGTTATTTCGTTTTATCGAAATAATAATTCGTTTTATCGAAATGTTATTTCGTTTTATCGAAATGTTATTTCGTTTTATCGAAATATCATTTTGTCTTGTACTCTACATGTTTTATCATGGCGGATTCTCGTTTGGAGCTGTTGAGAAATTATTTCTCATTAGGGTTAAAGCATGATGAAATTTGTTGGATCTTAAATCATAAACATGGATTTAGCCTCAGTAGTAGACAGCTGATACGGATATTGCACCGTGAAGGTTTGTACAGGTATAAACATGGACCAGACGTTATGGACGTTGTGGATTTTATACAATCTGAACATAATGGATCAGGAATAATGCATGGATATCGCTGGATGTATCAAAAAATGAAAAGTCATGGGATCAATGCAAGAAAGGAAGAAGTAAGAATTTTGATGGGTATTTTGGACCCAGAAGGAACAGAACTTCGCCGAAAACATAAACTCAGGAGACGACTTTATTGTTCAAAAGGGCCAAATTACATATGGCATTTTGATTCTTATGACAAGCTGCGTCCATACGGAATTTGTATCAACGGATGTCTTGATGGATTTTCGCGCAAAATTATTTGGCTTAACGCCTATCATACAAGTAGTGACCCTAGAGTCATTGGTGGATATTATCTAAAAGCATTACAAAAGCTGGGTAGCTGTCCGCTGATCGTTCGTGGTGATAGAGGCACAGAAAACGGACATGTTTGCCAGTTCCAACGTTTTCTTCGACGAAATGGCAATGACAGTTTCCATGGGGAACGTAGTTTTATGTATGGACGCAGCACCAGCAATCAAAGAATCGAAAGCTGGTGGGGGTTCTTGCGGAGAGAATGTATGGAGTTTTGGCTTGCTCTGTTTGACCAAATCAAAACAGATGGCAATTTTGATGGCGGATTTCTCGATAAAAACCTCATATTATTTTGTTTTCTGCCACTTATTCAGGTAAGTGAAACGTTTATTTGTCTTCTTCCGGTTGCAGTTATAAGTAAATGGTGTATAGTGGATCTGGCACAATCACGTTACATTTGTTATATATCGAAAACATGACTTTAATAGATAAGTAATTAAATAATCAAACTTTCTCAAATGAAGTGAAAGATTAATACGATTTGTGCGTCAAAAGGTTCTATTCGACTTCGTAGTTCTTTTAGGAGATTCACAAATTAACTCATGTTGTAAGTGTTTTAAGTATCATTGTAATATTACAAAATACCTATATAAAAACATTTAATCCGTGGAACCTTTTAACTCTTCAGAATGAGCTTGATGTGACTGCGGAGGTTTGGGATTCCCATGTTATTCGACCATCTTCGAATCCCCTCGTTCCTAGTGGACGACCAAATATCATGTTTGCAGTTCCAGAACTGTATGCTGCTGATGATTACTCGTGTGTTGTTGACGACAATGATCTTCTCCTATGCAAGAACAATGCGTTATTTCGAAGTGAGAAACCTTGTGATGAAGATGTGTACGATATTTGTATCCTTCTTATGTCCGAAAATGGATTTGCACTTGCAGATGACGCTTATCAGGCTGTAGATTTGTACACTAGTTTAAGACAGTGTATTCATGATATCTTAATATAGACTCTCTGTGAAGAACTCTTGGAGATGTTCGAAATGAAGCTTGACATTTTCTATAGTAACATATCGTGATGAAGTACAACTTGACAGTGAAAAAACACATACTTCACGCATTCCTTTTCGAGAAGTAGTACTTCAAGTAAACGTCAGACGTGTTTTAAATTTAAGCATCTGCTTTCCGTAAACAGCAAACTTAACACATGTATATCTTTAAGCAAATATGTTCATATAGATAAAATTACCAAATGGGAAAAAGGGACTCATTGAAGAAAAAAACAGGCATATGATACGTTTACATACAGTATGTCGATAAAAAGACTACGCGTGATTAGATCAATATGGAATAAATATCAATATTATCAATCCATAATTTTATTTTATTATTATTTTTTTTTTCTTTTTTTTTTTTTTTTTTCAAATGACGAAACTTCGCAATTCTCTCCTATTGCAGGCTGTCTATCTCAGGACTACGGAATGGGTAGTTTATTTATTTCTTGGAAACTTTATCATGGTGACAAGACCCTGATTTTTTTTAATTGAGCACCAACCATATGTCTTTAAGTGATGAACATACCAGTTAATGTGGTGCTCTTTTCAACAAAAGAAATGTTAACAAGCTTGTTACTTAACAAGAGGCCGTGAAAAGTACTGTACAACAATAGGTCAAAGTCAAAGTGATCATTTGATCAAACTGTGTGTCCATTTATCCCAGCATGCTACAGGCCCAATGTCAGTTCTCTTGGTCTCTTGGATATTGAGAATTTTTCTAGCCTATTTGGCCACTATGACCTTGAATACATGGCATTCATCTGAACAAACTTGTCCAATTTTCTTGTCCAAGAATAGTACAGTTCAGTATCAGCTTCAGAGCTTTACATCTATTGAGAAGTCGAAATGTAAATTGTTTAAGTACGCACAACGGACGGACAAAGGACGATTAGATCACTTGAGACTTGGTAGATTTTTTTCCAAAGGATGCAGTCACCTCGGATTTGATAAAATACCAACACTTGGAAAGGACCATCTCAGGATCATTTCCAAATATGTCAAAGATAAATATCTCTAATAGAACTTAAAAAGAATTTTCATCGGTGATATTCCGGCAAACATTCATTGAGCAACCATGTTATAAGATAACACTTTACTTCATTCAGTACCACTTTCCAGATCAATTGCATTAGTGGAACTGAGGAAGTTTTAAATATGTTTTCCAACATGGCGGTTTTAACTGCCATCTTGGATTTCATAAAAATAAGGTAAATTTGAGCTTGGGTGGAACTTTAGAGGTTTAAAATATTACACAATCATGTTAAAGTGGTCGCTCTGACTGTCATCCTTAACATTCCAACTAATCTCAGGATCATTTTAGGAAATATATCTGTGAATACTAAAGTTATCATGTTGATTGGTGACAACACACAATAGACAAATGTGTTGATATTTTTTATTTTTTTTTTGTATCATTAACACACCACACCAAAATCATTCCAGAATAATAAAAAGTCCGGGATGAAAAGACAAAATAAACTGATTTTGTTAAATCACAAGTAAAGGCAAACAAGATTGATTTCCATTTTTTATTAATACAGATCACTTGAAAATAATTTTGGAATAAAACATCTACTTGAAGCAGGTTGGAAAAGGACTATCATACTTTCTGTCCTCTTAAAATAATACAATGTCAAATGTACCTATACAATTTAGGTCAATCATTAAAATTTACATGCATGTAAAGTTATGTTATGGTAATTTATGAAACTTTGAGTCACTGACTTCCTCTAAAAGTGTCCCTTATGTATATTGTATACTTCCAAGTCACGTTATTTATTTTGCACCTTAATATCAATCAGAACACCACCATTCATTTTGATCTATAAACACTGTCAAAATATAACATGATCTTACAGTATAAAAAACAATATGCAATGCAAAAATACATAAAGTAAATAATTATTGAAACTATAGTTGGTGACTCTAAAACATCCAACAACATAAAAACTTGAATGAAAAATTGATAACATATACAAAATAGTTGATACTCAATGACTGTTGAGAGGACCATGATCATATCATACCATGTGTAGTATGTAATATACATGTAATAGGTGACCATGCCTTTTAAGACAGAGTTGTATTATCCATGTTCTTCACGGCTCTGTGACAAGATCAAACAGCAACAACACTTGCAATCATTTGTTGACACTCAGAAAGAAACAAAGATAAAAAACATTAATGTAAAAAATAACATATCTAAACAAATATTGGAGGAGAACAAACTATCAGGCTCTGGCTTCATCAATATTTCTGAACTTCAGGAAAGTCCTTTACTTAAAATTCTCCAAAGAAAAGCATAACAGGATTTAAGAAAAAATCTTAAGGAAAATTCCTTCACTTCTGTAATGTTTTCCTTTCTTACATAAAGTATGTTTAGGAATATTGAGGGAACTGGGCAAACGACAAATGGAACCCATTTGTATATATACCCCGCCAACTTTGTTGGGCGTGGGATAAAAACAAACAATAACAATTAGAGCACCAATGTAATGAAAGTTCTACCTACTGTTAGTAAAAAGTTCCAGTTGTGATCAGAAAACCAAATTAATACTAAATCAAGTGTAAAGGATGTCTTCATCATAAATGATGCACGTGTAGTAACACTACTCTGAGAAGACTCTCAAGCAATGCTCATTTTCATGCTGTCCTTGTCACTCAAAATGGACTCCCACTCACTTCTGAAATCTGGGAAATTTATGTAAGTGGATGGTAACTCAAGGGAAGGTCCACATGTATGTATGGTGGGTATCCTTCCTTTACCATAGCGAACCACAAATGTGATGTCTATTTTGTCAACACATACAACATCTGAGCCAGTCAGCAGCCTGAGCAAGAGTTTCAACTGTTCCTTATTTCTTCCACGAATAAATCTCTGAAGAAATCCAAAGCTTGCGTTTTCTTCCTTGGTTGATGGTGTAGCCTTCAACAAACGAATCACCTTTGCTACACTTGGGTTTAACCTTTCATATAAGGCACTGACAGACTCGATATCCGGTAGAAATAACTGGAGTGCATTCCCACAGACACCTTTCATAGCATCAAGTGCATATTTAGGTTCTTGAATAAGGACCCTATGAGCAATCTGAATAATTGCTGAACTCATTTCTTCTTGATTGGGAATTCTGTGACACTGGAAACGGTCGAGCACACTGATTAATTCATCTTCATCATATGAAGAACCATTACATGCAGACTCAATGATGTCTTTTTCCGATGAGGACAAGTAATGCAAAAATGAATTTTTCAACTGCTGTGGGGTCACAACATCCTCCCCGTGCACAATTGCAATAAGGAAAGCTGGTGCCAAGCCAATAGGAAGGTATCTGTGGTCTTTAAATCCCTTCAAGAGTATCCGACCAATAGCTTCCCATTCCTCATGACTGTAATCATTTGTTAGTACTGGGACTCTGTAGGTCTCACCATCTGTATTCCTTAGTAAGAAGGATGTCCAAAACTCTGAATATGCATCTCTGGACACTCCATCAGCATCTTGGCCTTTCTCATTTACAAACGAAAATGTTAAATTTTGATTGATCACATTTGGATCTTTAAAAAACATGATCAATTCATCTTGTACAATAGTTCTGTGTATCTTGATGTCGACCTTTGTTGAAATTAGTGGTTGCTCTTGGGCAGGAATTGTTGATACAGGAGAATCAATCAAAAAATCTGTGTCAAAAAGTGTTTCGTTACTGGCATTAGGACTTGTTAGCATGTCGTTTTGAGTTGCATTCATCGTAAATGAATGAAGACTTTGTAAATCTGACTCCATCACATACAATGTAGTCTCAGTATCACAAATGTCTGGTAACTCCTCGAAAGCGTTGGACAAATTGTTACCTTTTGTTTCTCTATCAGGGTCTGTATCAGGGATACATTTCAGTGAGCCTTCTTCGCCTTTTTGTAGGAGTTCATGTCCACAAATGTCTGCTGAGGTAGTAACAACCGCAGAACTTACCAAATAAAATCGAAGGATCTTCAGTTTGGTACTTTCATATATTTGTTTTATAGTCAAACTGCCCTCCTGTTTTTCCTGAGTCTGATTCGCAATATAGAAGTTGAAATCATTTTCATTACCCTTTTTAGACTTTCCATTAGGGAAAAAAAGGGCTATAGCTGTATTCAAGAGTTCTGACACTGTTGAATTCACATCAATGTCTATTGTTCTAGTACCACCTCCACTTGGTGACCTGACCTGTTTCAGAATGTTACAAGATCCATATGAATGAAGCCATCCAAGTTCAATTTTCTTGGTATGCTTTTTTGCATTTCTATTTCCTTCTTGAGGAACTGACCTTCTTGTATGTTCATCCAGTCCCTTTTTCCCTTGCAATTTTGCCATGAGTCTGTCACGCAGTGACATTCTGCGACCTTTGGAAGTTTCAGATTCACAAATACCGCTGCTTGTCAGTTGTTTTTTCGAAAATGCAATAGCAGCTAAACAGTCTCCATATCGAGGGATGTATTTGTTGAGCTGATCCACGGTCATTGTGGACACAACAGCCTCATCAATCTGTAAAAAATGTAAAGATCATCATCAGCTTTCTATAAAAAATAGTGCATGTGTTACAAAAATTATATAAAGCTAGAAATCAAACATGGCAGAAAGGACCCTTTTGCAGTGAAATACAGAATGTGTTTGACCTTAAAAGGACACATTCTAGTCTTATACAGTCAGTTATGATAAACATTTCTTACCATCTTGATTACCATTCATCGTTGGGGGAAAATCTAATTTGAAGATTAATTAAAAAGAATATTACATTTGTAGAAACCATTAAAGTGAACAATTAAACAAAAGAAACAATACTTTGATGATTTGTTATAGATGTATGAATTGTGGGTGCTTATTGAATAAGGGTACAATGTATTATACATGCTGATTATGAGATGACAGTACTCAAGCTTGATTTTGTTATGCTGCTTAACCATTTTGAGTTAATTCACGAAAAAAGATATTACAGGATTTTTCAAATAATAAAATTATTTTGTGTGAACTATTTTGAACACTTTGAAATGAGACAGGAATTCATTTGTTTAAATACTAGCATTTATATAATATGGATGTTTTATTTTTCAATAATGAACATTTCCGATAAAAAATTTGGGGGATTTTTAGCTTGCACATTTTATTTATAAAAAGATTTTGGAATTTATATCATGCATAAGCTTCTACTGTGTTATTTTTAAAATGTCAGCACCGTAAAATTATTTCAGAAATTTTTAAGTGTTCATTGTAGAGTTATTGACGATGTTAAATGCCCAATATACAAATGTACGTAATTTTTGTTGAAATTGAAGTAAAAATCCCACAATAATATTGATTACATTTATAAATGTAGCTCAGATTAACTTGTATCGGCAAAATTTAAGAAATCTTACATGAGTATTAGTACAGCAGCAGTTGAAATTTGCTATAAGTAAACATCACTATATAGGAATTAAAACACTAACAGGTCAGCAAAGGCCCTGCCATGTGGCTATTAATTATCCTCCATAGTCATCAAAAACCATTTGCCCTCACCAAGGTTGATGTTTAGCATGAACAAGCAAGCACTTTCAATAAAACTGTATGAAGTTTGAGTTCAATCGGCCCAAAGGAAACTCATGTTATTGCAAGTAAACAAATTTTCTATCATAGTAACAGTGGTCTTGACCTTTGACCTTTCAAACTGTAAATCAATTCTAAATAAACACTTTAGGTATGGTATAAATACTGAAAGAAGTTACATGAGTCAATAGATTGGCCTAAGCAAACTCTAGATTCTGCATAGGTGATTTTGTTTATCTATATTTAGTAACAGTGACTTTGACCTTTGCATCAAGATGCTAAAAAGCGATTCTAAGCAAGCTCTTTCAATAAGGAAGCACTGCGTGAAGTTCGAGTTACATCAGCCAAAGGAAACTAAAGTTATTACTTGAAAACTGATTTACTTTTTTTTTTAACAGTGACCTTGACCTTAGACCTTAGACACCGAAAAGCAATCCCAATCAAACACGTGCAATAAGAAAGCACTGTATGAACTTTGAGTTTGATCAGCCCCAAGGAAACTCAAGTTAATGCATGGTAATAAAAATGAACAGACTGACAAACGGCCAGCAGGCCGGACAGATGGACAGAGAGATTACGATAGGACACTTGCACTTTCATGCGTGGCCTTAATTAGTTTAAGAGTAAATTCCTTGAAAAGTAGGTAATATCATTACCTTAAAATACATTAAATACCTGGTACACTCTTACTTAGGAGATCACCACTTGACCTGATAATTACCCACTGTTTGAGGAATTTACCTGAACATGCAGTTTGTCACCAAGCCTTTATACATAGTCATGTGGTATGTTTTGGAGATTTCTTGAGATGGTCGTCTACTCTATCTTTTGGTGATTTTTAAGTGGGACCTACCTGAAATATCTTATATTCCTCTGGACCTTTCCATTAAAAGTCTCTAATAGTTACCACTCAGCTTTACTTCATTTTAGTCTTATTTCTGTGTGGCTATTAACTGGATTTTTTTTCAGAATTTATCTGAATTTGACATAAAAAAAATCACAAAGATATGTATAGTGGGCCTTTAACTCATAAACTATAATCTATAGTGCAGATACTCATGCAATTTAAACCTATATTCCTTACTACAAACACAAGTATTGATTGAAAACATTTCTTTATTAAAAATGATCCATTTTGTGTTCTGATCCAATTTGGATACAGTCATCTTATTACAGTGACCTTGAATGAGGGTCAATGTTTTGAACAAGCACTGATTGTAATGGGGACCATTACAGATGTCCCCCAAACACTCTCACATTCATACCAATGTGTCTGGTATCCATCATAACCTATCTATACCAGTTTTCACTTTAGTCTGACAATTTCTTAGTATGAACTAATCAGAGGCCTCCATCCCGTAACCGTGGCAACCAAACTTTCAGAAAATGTTAGCGCGTTAGTCGGCATCAATAAAAAACCCAATGTACCAATTTTTACTGAAATTGGAGACCAAAATGAAAAAAACTTGAATCGGCTCAGGCGGCCATCTTAGATTTCTGATCGTGAAAAAAAGAAACATGTGCACCCCTCCCCCACCCCTTATGAGTATGCATGTCATGAACATCATCCAAGTCGTTTCTGAAAAAAGTGAAGGAAACCTCCGCAGCGGAAGAAATGAGAAGAAACAAGAAAAATAATAATAACAATAACAAGAATCGTGATATCATAGCAAAAGCAACATGTCCCCCAACTTTGTCTGGCAGACATTATAAGGATCAAGGTCATTCAATTTAACAAGAAGTCCAGTCCTGTATTGCTCACCTGGATTAAGCACAGTAATATGAGTATAGGTTGGGTATCTCAGATATTTCCAAAGTCCAGCTAAGTCATTGAACCCAAAGGGTAAAACACAAAGTACTGTATTGGGTAGGGATCTCAAATATTTATAAAACATTTTTAGATTTTAACAATTTAACAGTTTAAATCTACAAAGATTATGAACAAGAGACACAGAGGGCCTGTATCTCTCACTTGAATATTTCAACTTATACCCATTGCCAACAAAACTTCTATTTAAAGTATATTTATAACACAATCTGCCACAAAAGTACAATGCAATTGATTTCATTATATTATATGCCTTGCTTCAATCAATTTGGCCAAATTGACGACTACTGACCCTGCCCTTCAGGTCCCCATGGGATCAGCAACAACATTTGTATAATTTTGAATCCCCACCCTATAGAGATTGCTACAAGCAAAATCTGAGCCATATTCATTGCCTAATTTCAGAGAAAAAAGTCATGTACAAGATGTATATAAATATTGTCAAATTGTCCCTTTTTGGCCTCCCCTCTCAGCCCCAGAGGGTTTGGTTTGGTTTGGTTTATTTTGTTTAACGTCCTATTAACAGCTAAGGTCATTTAAGGACGGCCTCCCGTGCGTGCGACATGTATGCGTGTGGTGAGTGCGTATGTGTGTTTTGGGAGGCTGCGGTATGTTCGTGTTAAGTCTCCTTGTGATAGGCCGGAACTTTTGCCGATTTATAGTGCTACCTCACTGAAGCATACTGCCGAAGACACCCAGCAGCACACCCCACCCGGTCACATTATACTGACAACGAGCGAACCAGTCGTCCCACTCCAAATATGCTGAGCGCTGAGCAGGAGTAGCAACTACCATTTTTAAAGACTCTGGTATGTCTCGGCTAGGGGACAGAACCCAAAGCCTTCCTCACAGGGGCGAACGCTCAACTAAAGGCCAAAAGTGAGGCATTGTCAAGGGAGACATTAGGAAGAAGAAAGTTGTTCAGAAAGAAGAGAAAAGGAGAATTTGTTTGTAGAAATTGTTGACCGATGAGGGACAAGGGATGGCTCTTTAGGCCAGGTGAGCTAAAGACTATAAGACACACATAAGTAATATACAATATACAAGAAGACAATTAATATAATTCCCTGTCAACGGATGTGAAATTAGATTCTGGATAAACATTTCTTTTGATATAGGTCAAAATTCAAAATTTAGGTCTTGCTGACCTATTTTTGGTACATGACACACCACTCAATGAGCAATCCTGTGATTTCCAGTGACATATAGGACTTGAACCAGGACTCAATAATGTGGGGAAGGATGCTACACAGAATTACTAGTCTCCTTTCAGGTACTGGTGGGGAACTTAATACATTTCAATTAATCAGTATGTTTTATTTTTTATTTACTGCCATTTTATAACATATGATAAGCTTGTCGCAGCAGATGCCCCTTTTCTTCAAAATGTCTTTTTATTGTGTGGACAAATTCATCTCAACTCAAAAAAAAAATTTAAAACTGTATCCACTATGCAATATTTATGGTATACATGTATTTGAATTGCTATTAGGAATATGTGTAGTCTTTTATGCTTTTTTAGCTCTCGCCTTGCCTTTGGATCACCCCTACCTACATTGTACCCCAGCTACATGTAAGCCAACAGATCTGCCACTGAATAGTATTCTACAAAGTACTTACACCTTCTTCTTTCATTTTTTCAATTATTGCTCCTTCCACACCTCTATCTTTTAAAAAGTCTTCCATCCTGTATATATAAAAAATGTTGTACAGTTAAAGTTGATATTAAACCAACAATCATTAGCAACATCAGTGGTCTCATTAAAAGTTAAATATTAGGTTATATCCATCTATTTTGAACTGGCAATTTCAGAATTTATTTGTGTTGTGTGGCACTGTGGTATACAGTATAGTATACAATATGCTATTATTGGGGCTGAGGGATGTACTTGACCATTTGAGTGGATTTGGCCACCAGACAATGGAATTTTACTAGCTTTGTTGTCTGTTGAACAAGTAAAAAATTCAGGATATGATAGCACTCACAATATATTTGACCCCCCCCCCCCCCCCCCCCCCCCCCCATAATTCTCCAAATATTAAGATTTACTTTAAATTCTGTGTATCTATAGGGGAGTATCTAATATTGTAGGACATAATATGAAGTCCATCAAAAATGCATCTATAAGGCCATGTCATTATACACAGCTGTTTATCATACAGGGGAGAGGGGATGGTAACGTATACATGAATGTTTTCCCCCTGATTATGATGATATGACTATCATATTTATATGTATCCCCATTAATATAACTTACACACACCCCACCCCAGACACTCCCATTTTATAGCTATATCATACATGTATCCCTCCTCCTGATATCTATATATTCACAATCTCCCCTCCCCCTTGATACCCTGATGTCTGATGATGGCTATCATATTTTTGCATCCTCCCCAAAACAGTTGACAAGGTATACATTAATTTGACATGCTTACATCTATTGTGTCAGTAATTAGAAGCAATACATACAATTGTAACATCAGAACAGTTTCTCTTTGCAGTTGTGTAATTGGTTTACTGATTTTAAGTAAAAAAAATCAAATCCTTTAAACTGAATCAATTTAAATGCTATAAAAACAAAAGACTTGTAGCATAGTAACTTGTTACAGCTCTTTCATCATTAAGTTATAATAAAATTTGACTCTGAACACCCTTTGGAGTAGGTATCTTATTAAGATAAGATAAGATAAGTTTATTTCTGGTTCAGGACTTTTAAAGTCCTTATACCAGACTCAAAATAATACATGAGATTGATATAGTACTTCTGTCCGGTCTACTGTACATTGTTTTTATGATTTAATTGATGCTTTGTAATTAAAGAAAAGTTCTTGGTTTTTCCAGTGATCGTCTAGCTTGTTTTTGAAGGAGTTTACATTTAATGCTGATATAACCTGTTCTGGCAATTCATTCCAGATTGACACTGTTCTGTTTGAAAAGTAGTTTTTTCTTAGCGCATTTGTGGATATTAAAATTATCAAACACATTTTGTGAATAAATAATTATTTGATGGACAGAAAAAGTAGCTACATGGATGGGGGATACCAGTAAAATAAATGACACCTGCATGGAAACAAATACAATACTTTTTATTTGTTTTGCCTCTTTTTAATCTTCTACTGATTAGGCTATTTGTTAAAAGAAAAGCATGCATGATGCACTGTATTTATATATGTATGCCATCATGCATACTGTAGTCTAGAGTTTATATGGACATGAAATATTGGACAAAATTCTGGCAATTGTCCGACGGAGGAATATCTATACCCATGCCATGGCCTACCAGTACAAGTAGGCTGTAGCTACTGTAGCTTGATGTCCGACTATTGTTTTGTTCTGACGCCAACCGACAGGACGTCCGTCGACCGTGGCCCTATAGGCCTACTATATCTACCTTGTCCTACTACTACATGTTGCTACCAGCTACAACCTTAAAACCAATAGCAATTAAATGCAGTCTATACTGAAACACACAGCGTAAAATAAAGTAGATCTTACCTACAATGTAGGTTAAGAAATGATCAGCGATAAAATTCGAAAATGCATCATGTGGCGTTTATTCGTAAACACATAAATAAATGACGAATGACTTCAAGCAAATAACATTGAAGCTCCTAGGAATAACCGATAATTAAACCTCCTGCATCAAACGATGTTGAACAAATCAAATATTACCTACCTGAAAGCCTGCCTGATGGTCTAGCTCGTATCCGCGGCCGGCGAGAGATGAAAACAGCGCGTAAATTTTGTTTTCAATGCAGAAGAGTTCCTCTATAAAACGAAATCATATTTCGATTAAACGAATTATTATTTCGATAAAACGAAATAACATTTCGATAAAACGAATTATTATTTCGATAAAACGAAATAACATTTCGATAAAACGAAATAATATTTCGATATAACGAAATAATAATTCGATATAACGAAATAACATTTCGATAAAACGAATTATTATTTCGATAAAACGAAATAATATTTCGATAAAACGAAATAACATTTCGATATAACGAAATAATATTTCGATAAAACGGTATAACATTTCGATATAACGAATTATTATTTCGATAAAACGAATTAACATTTCGATTAAACGAAATAATAATTCGATATAACGAAATAATATTTCGATAAAACGAAATAACATTTCGATATAACGAAATAACATTTCGATATAACGAAATAATATTTCGATAAAACGAATTATTATTTCGATAAAACGAAATAACATTTCGATTAAACGAAATAATAATTCGATATAACGAAATAATATTTCGATATAAACGAAATAACATTTCGATATAACGAAATAATATTTCGATAAAACGAAATAACATTTCGTTAAAACGAATTGTTATTTCGATAAAACGAAATAAAATAAGTGTGTGGCATGTCAGTCGAGGGGCTCCGTATGTATGCCATTTTAAAACCCGTACACTTAATCAAGTATAGATCGCGTACGTGTGGATTTTCATGTGTTTCATGTATACAATGATGTAATGTGGATTATCATGCGTTTCGTGTATGCAATGATGTCGTGAGGATTAGCATGCGTTTCGTGTATACAATAATGTCGTTTGGATTAGCATGCGTTTCGTGTATACAAAGATGTGTGGATTAGCATGCGTTCCATGTATACAGTGATGTCGTGTGGATTAGCATGCGTTTCATTTATACAAAGATGCCGTGTGGATTAGCATGCGTTTCGTGTATACAATGATGTCGTGTGGATTAGCATGCGTTTCATGTACACAATGATGTCGTGTGGATTAGCATGCGTTTCATGTATACAATGATGTCTTGTGGATTAGCATGCGTTTCATGTATACAATGATGTAGTGTGGATTAGCATGCGTTTCACGTATACAATGATGTGTAGATTTTCATGCGTTTCACGTATACAGTGATGTCGTGTGGATTAGCATGCGTTTCATGTATACAATGATGTCGTGTGGATTAGCATGCGTTTCATGTATACAATGATGTCGTGTGGATTAGCATGCGTTTCATGTATACAAAGTTGTGTGGATTAGCATGCGTTTCTTGTATACAATGATGTCGTGTGGATTAGCATGCGTTTCATGTATACAATGATTTCGTGTGGATTAGCATGCGTTTCCAGTATACAATGATGCCGTTTGGATTAACATGCGTTTCACGTATACAGTGATGTCGTGTGGATTAGCATGCGTTTCCAGTATACAATGATGCCGTTTGGATTAACATGCGTTTCACGTATACAATGATGTCGTGTGGATTAGCATGCGGTTCATGTATACAAAGATGTGCGGATTAACATGCGTTTCGTGTATACAATGATGTTTGGATTAGCATGCGTTTCATTTATACAATGATGTCGTGTGGATTTTCATGCGTTTCACGTATACAATGATGTCGTGTGGATTAGCATGCGTTTCATGTATACAATGATGTCGTGTGGATTAGCATGCGTTTCATGTATACAATGATGTCGTGTGGATTAGCATGCGTTTCATGTATACAATGATGTCGTGTGGATTATCATGCGTTTCATGTATACAATGATGTTTGGATTAGCATGCGTTTCATGTATACAATGATGTCGTGTGGATTTTCATGCGTTTCACGTATACAGTGATGTCGTGTGGATTAGCATGCGTTTCATGTATACAATGATGTCGTGTGGATTAACATGCGTTTCCAGTATACAATGATGTCGTGTGGATTAGCATGCGTTTCATGTATACGATGATGTCGTGTGGATTAGCATGCGTTTCATGTATACAAAGATGTGTGGATTAGCATGCGTTTCACGTATACAGTGATGTCGTGTGGATTTTCATGCGTTTCACGTATACAATGATGTCGTGTGGATTAGCATGCGTTTCATGTATACAATGATTTCGTGTGGATTAGCATGCGTTTCATGTATACAATGATGTGGTGTGGATTAGCATGCGTTTCCTGTACACAGTGATGTCGTGTGGATTAGCATGCGTTTCGTGTATACAATGATGTCGTGTGGGTTAGCATGCATTTCATGTATACAATGATGTCTTGTGGATTAGCATACGTTTCACGTATACAGTGATGTCGTGTGGATTAGCATGCGTTTCCAGTATACAATGATGTCGTGTGGATTTTCATGCGTTTCATGTATACAATGATGTCGTGTGGATTTTCATGCGTTTCGTGTATACAATGATGTTTGGATTAGCATGCGTTTCACGTATACAATGATTTCGTGTGGATTAGCATGCGTTTCATGTACACAATGATGTCGTGTGGATTAGCATGCGTTTCATGTACACAATGATGTCGTGTGGATTATCATGTGTTTCATGTATACAATGATGTCGTGTGGATTAGCATGTGTTTCATGTATACAATGATTTCGTGTGGATTAGCATGCGTTTCATGTATACAATGATGTCGTGTGGATTATCATGTGTTTCATGTATACAATGATGTCGTGTGGATTATCATGTGTTTCATGTATACAATGATGTCGTGTGGATTATCATGTGTTTCATGTATACAATGATTTCGTGTGGATTAGCATGCGTTTCACGTATACAATGATTTCCTGTGGATTAGCATGCGTTTCACGTATACAATGATGTCGTGTGGATTAGCATGCGTTTCATGTATACAATGATGTCGTGTGGGTTAGCATGCGTTTCATTTATACAGTGATGTCGTGTGGATTATCATGCGTTTCATGTATACAATGATGTGGTGTGGATTAGCATGCGTTTCCTGTACACAGTGATGTCGTGTGGATTAGCATGCGTTTCGTGTATACAATGATGTCGTGTGGGTTAGCATGCATTTCATGTATACAATGATGTCTTGTGGATTAGCATACGTTTCACGTATACAGTGATGTCGTGTGGATTAGCATGCGTTTCCAGTATACAATGATGTCGTGTGGATTTTCATGCGTTTCATGTATACAATGATGTCGTGTGGATTTTCATGCGTTTCGTGTATACAATGATGTTTGGATTAGCATGCGTTTCACGTATACAATGATTTCGTGTGGATTAGCATGCGTTTCATGTACACAATGATGTCGTGTGGATTAGCATGCGTTTCATGTACACAATGATGTCGTGTGGATTATCATGTGTTTCATGTATACAATGATGTCGTGTGGATTAGCATGTGTTTCATGTATACAATGATTTCGTGTGGATTAGCATGCGTTTCATGTATACAATGATGTCGTGTGGATTATCATGTGTTTCATGTATACAATGATGTCGTGTGGATTATCATGTGTTTCATGTATACAATGATTTCGTGTGGATTAGCATGCGTTTCACGTATACAATGATTTCCTGTGGATTAGCATGCGTTTCACGTATACAATGATGTCGTGTGGATTAGCATGCGTTTCATGTATACAATGATGTCGTGTGGGTTAGCATGCGTTTCATTTATACAGTGATGTCGTGTGGATTATCATGCGTTTCATGTATACAATGATGTCGTGTGGATTATCATGCGTTTCATGTATACAATGATGTGTGGATTAGTATGCGTTTCATGTATACAATGATTTCGTGTGGATTAGCATGCGTTTCATGTATACAATGATGTGTGGATTAGCATGCGTTTCATGTATACAATGATGTCGTGTGGGTTAGCATGCGTTTCGTGTATACAATGATGTCGTGTGGATTAGCATGCGTTTCCTGTACACAGTGATGTCGTGTGGATTAGCATGCGTTTCGTGTATACAATGATGTCGTGTGGATTAGCATGCGTTTCCTGTACACAATTATGTCGTTTCAGGTATTCTTTTTCTATCCACTGTTATTGGAATGGCCACCAGTAAGATGGGCGAGAAAGGAAAGATCGTTGTAGACCTGTTCGAAGCTTTCTCATTGATATTTATTAAAATTCTCACTTGGTTTATGTGGTAAGTACATAATATTCTGATCATGATATCCTTATCCATTCTGGCACTAATACTTGTATCAAAGGCGTGATATTATTTCAACAGTTTAACATTTTCTTATCTGACCTCTTATTTTTAGTTGAAAATGTAATATTTACAAAATATAACTGCCATAATAGATGTAAGTGTAAGTTTAACAAAATGTAAATACCATTCCAGGTTTGGGTGTGAAGTTAGCAAATATAAATAACATTATAGATGTGGATGTATGGTTATCGAAATGTAAATACCATAGTAGATGTAACCCTTAAGTTAAACACTTAATAAATGGAAGTTTAAGATAAATACCACAATAGATGTCAATGCAAAGTTAACTAAATGTTGATTTCGTAACATATTTTAACACGATATACACTGTATAACAATAATTTTAGATTTAACGTACTCATAATTAATTACTTTGAATTTAATGGAAATGATAGGTTATGATAAGCTAATCACGGGACTTGTTATATTATGTAAGAAAAAGAGTAATGCATTAAATGGCACATGCAGTATTACACATACATACATGGTATTTACATTCAAACAGGTCGACACCAGTAGGCGTGGCTAGTCTGATAGCCGTATCAGTGGCGCAGGTCAATGACATTGAGGACACCTTCAACAGCCTAGGTCTCCTGGTGGCCGCCTTCTTAATAGGAATTCTTTTCCAACAACTTGTCCTGTATCCGTCCGCACTGTTTATAATCTTCAGAATGAACCCTCTATATTTTTATTTCAAAGCAGCCAAGGCTTGGATGGCGGTGTTTGGTCCTCCCAGCTCGTAAATATATGTTTGCACTGCACAGATACATTTGTCAACATTGTACTTGTTTACCGATATGTTTTATAGCGCATTGGCCATCTTAATCTGTAAATTCTTCATTTTGCCCGTGTCTTTTGTACAATATATTTAAATATATAAACGATATTCAACAGTGCTATCAAACGAAATCAGTAAAAAAAACGAAGATTCTTTGTTAAAGACAAAATATACAACATCGTCCATACGGAAACCAAATGCTACACTAAGACAGCCAATACACAAAAGAAAATATACTACATCGTCCATACGGAAACCAAATGCTACACTAAGACAGCCAATACACAAAAGATAATATACAACATCGTCCATACGGAAAACAAATGATGTACCTAATTAGTCAAAAGCAAAAGAAAATATGCTACAACATCCAAACGAGAAACAAATTATAGACCACGGTTATCAATACACAAAAGAAAAAACACTTCATCGTCCATACCGAAAACAAATGATATACCAAGGTGGTCGATACGGAACACAAGCTATATCACATGGTTCATACAAAATACAAATAATATACCAAGGTAGTAAATACGGAACACAAGCTATATCACATGGTTCATACAAAATACAAATGATATACCAAGGTAGTAAATACGGAACACAAGCTATATCACATGGTTCATACAAAATACAAATGATATACCAAGGTGGTCGATACGGAACACAAGCTATATCACATGGTTCATACAAAATACAAATGATATACCAAGGTAGTAAATACGGAACACAAGCTATATCACATGGTTCATACAAAATACAAATGATATACCAAGGTAGTAAATACGGAACACAAGCTATATCACATGGTCATACAAAATACAAATGATATACCAAGGTGGTCGATACGGAACACAAGCTATATCACATGGTCATACAAAATACAAATGATATACCAAGGTAGTAAATACGGAACACAAGCTATATCACATGGTCATACAAAATACAAATGATATACCAAGGTGGTCAATACGGACACAAGCTATATCACATGGTTCATACGAAATACAAATGATATACCAAGGTAGTAAATACGGAACACAAGCTATATCACATGGTTCATACAAAATACAAATGATATACCAAGGTAGTCAATACGGAACACAAGCTATATCACATGGTTCATACAAAATACAAATGATATACCAAAGTGGTCGATACGGAACACAAGCTATATCACATGGTCATACAAAATACAAATGATATACCAAGGTGGTCGATACGGAACACAAGCTATATCACATGGTTCATACAAAATACAAATGATATACCAAGGTAGTCAATACGGAACACAAGCTATATCACATGGTTCATACAAAATACAAATGATATACCAAGGTAGTAAATACGGAACACAAGCTTTATCACATGGTTCATACAAATTACAAATGATATACCAAGGTAGTAAATACGGAACACAAGCTATATCACATGGTTCATACAAAATACAAATGATATACCAAGGTAGTAAATACGGAACACAAGCTATATCACATGGTCATACAAAATATAAATGATATACCAATGTAGTCAATACGGAACACAAGCTATATCACATGGTTCATACAAAATACAAATGATATACCAAGGTAGTCAATACGGAACACAAGCTATATCACATGGTTCATACGAAATACAAATGATATACCAAGGTGGTCGATACGGAACACAAGCTATATCACATGGTTCATACAAAATACAAATGATATAACAAGGTAGTAAATACGGAACACAAGCTATATCACATGGTTCATACAAAATACAAATGATATACCAAGGTGGTCGATACGGAACACTAGCTATATCACATGGTCATACAAAATACAAATGATATACTGTATATAATACCAGTACATTATATATCATACAATAAAAATGCATTTAAGTACATAATACATTAAATAGTTTATAAGACATATATAAAATAACATAATGCATCAAAATTTAGTAAGAAAAACACAGTTTCATTATATATTAAATGTATTAGAAATTATTCCTAAGATATAACGAATAATATAACTTCTTTTAATAAATGTGATTCCAGAGCCATGGGAATTCCAGAGATTTTACGACTTTGCGAAGAAGATTTCCACGTTGATAAGAGAGTATCACGGTTTACAGTGCCGTTTGGAGCCGCGGAGTGTAGAATCGGCAGCATGCACTTCATTGCTCTGTCTGCCCTCTTCATCGCCGCAGTACAGGGTGTCAGTCTCAGTCCTCTACAAGTGGCTATTGTTTGGTTAGTATCACGTTCTTGGGTTTGGTAATAAAAAAGATGCAGATGCATATCAAATTTATCGGACATACATGTGAGATTTTTTTTAGAATGTAAGGAATTGGTATAAGCTTTATGTATGTGCAGTATGGTTGAATACTGAAAAATAAATGTTTGTTTTAACCAACGCTAGCCGCCATTATTCTTGAAACCCTGACGGGTTATAAGGCGGGTTATGATTCACCTGTCATTGATTTGGCCTTAAATGACTTCAACTGCTTAACTCTTGTCCTGTTGCTTTGACAATGATCTTGTTTGCTGATGCAGTCAAGTTGATGGTATGCTTCCTGTATACTGTATCGCTGTACTGTAATATATATTTTGTGCCCTCTTTTTGCATGACTTTGGACATTTCTATGGTGAAGGATATTGTGTTCCTTGTCTTCACTGGCTGTTCCTGCTGTTCCAAGCTCCTCCCTTGTCGTAGTCCTCATCCTGTTGACGTCAGTTGATGTGGACGGGGAAGCGATGGGTATCCTCTTTACATTAGAGTGGTTCACGTAAGTGTTGACGTGCAATGACACCTTCACTGCAGAGTTTAACAAGGTCTGTGTGTTAATGGACAAACAGTGACTTTACTCTATATGATTAATTACAATTTAAAACAAGTATATGTTAAATAATGAAAATATTACGAGGAAATAATCTTGTTGTCTTTGGGCTGTATGCAATCCTCGAACCAACTTTATATACACTTGGCGAAGGAAGACAATTTGGACTCGTACAGATGTACGGTACCAAATCAACTTTTCTTAAGTATCTAAAAAATGATATTTCGTCGTGACTAAATTCCTAAAAAGGAACGTTTCTGTGTCAGTGATAAAGACCATGATACATTGGCATGATGATAGCGACCAATCGTCTGGAGTATATGAACGCAATGATCGTAATGTAATGATAATAAATACAAGTCCAGATCATGAGTCGAATTACAGAAACGATTTGTACAGTGTAGTTGAAGTAATTGTGGGCGTCACTGAGTTAGATATTCCAATACTACAAAATACGAGGTATCGTTATACAGGCGGAATTATCTTTTGAATGGAATTAGGAACCTCTCTTCTTCTCTAAATATTTACAGTTTCAAGTTTATGATTTATTGATAGATTATCATATCGAATGTATGTAAAAGAAGTGAATGTCACTTTTAAGTTAGAGTTTAAATTATCTCTCTCTCTCTCTCTGTCTCTAAAATACTATTTTAGTCGAATTCCTGAACGTTTACTGCATCAAACTTCGTCTCGTTGACGAATTATTCATAGTTGGCGCTACTTTGTCAACCAATACAAAGTTTTTTTTGAGATTTCAAAGCGTAACTATGAACAAGCATAAAAATAACAATAGGAAAATTCAACATCATGCATATATACATTTGGATACGGAAAGTATTTGATATACGATATACACAATTATCTTTGTACAATATATACGTTACAGTAAATGTGCGCAGAACTGAAAAAAAAATATGTTACTTTTGTGATATTAAATCGGCAAGGGTCAATGTGAAATTTAGTGTTTTGCTCTATAAGATATGTATATTCATGTCGAGAACCTGATATATACATATACGTTTTTCAGGGACAGATTGCGATCAACTAGTAATGCCATGGCCAGTACTATATGTACAATGCTAGTGGATAAGCTATGTAGAGGTAAACTAGAAGTGGTTACTTCTGGTAAAACAACATCGACGGGAGAAGGTGGCGCTGACACCGATGGCGATTTTTCTGATCTGGCTGATGATAGCAAAGATGGCCCGAATTCTGTTCTATTAAAGATACATTAAATATCTCCAATTTACAATTTGTTTATTACCATTTCGAGAGAGCAGGAAATGAAAGTGAATCATTGACTGTATTCATTCAAGTACATCCTGATAAGAGTTTAGTTTATGCCATGCACTTAGAACCACTATCGTACCAGTGTTTTAGCTTATGTCATGCACTGAGAACCACAATTATACCAATATTTAAGTTGATGCCATGCATTGAGAACAACTATCATACCAGTGTTTTAGTTTATGCCATGCACTGAGAACCACTATCGTACCAGTGTTTTAGCTTATGTCATGCATTGAGAACCACTATCATACCAGTGTTTTAGCTTATGTCATGCATTGAGAACCACTATCATACCAGTGTTTTAGCTTATGTCATGCATTGAGAACCACTATCATACCAGTGTTCAGTTTATGCCATGCACTAAGAACCACTATCATACAAGTGTTTTAGTTTATGTCATGCATTGAGAACCACTATCATACCAGTGTTTTAGCTTATGTCATGCATTGAGAACCACTATCATACCAGTGTTCAGTTTATGTCATACACTGAGAACCACTATCATACCAGTGTTTTAGTTTATGTCATACACTGAGAACCACTATCGTACCAGTGTTTTAGTTGATGGTATGCATTGAGAAGCCATCGTATCAGTGCCAAATTATCTTGTAATAACAAAAAATAAAACCGGATCAATCTTAAATGTTTATAAACTTTAGACGTATTAGACGGACTAAAAACGTGTACTGTTGTTAAAGCGGCTATTCAGGGGAAATATGTCATGCTTAAAAAACCGGCAAATTAATGAAGAAAATACTCTTGTTTTGAAGATACCGATTGAAATTTTGGTGATATGTAAACCCTAGAATCAAAAAAAAATTACTAAGGAATCCTCTCAATGTCAATCGACGATATAACATGCAATTTCCCGACAAATTTTTGCGAATGCGCAAAATCCCGATTTGCTGAATTTAAACATTGGCGGGATAAAAATGGCTTCCTAAGCCAAGAGATTTCGGCCTAAAACTATTAACAACTTTGACAACAAAGCAACGTCGACAGAAATCTGCTCATATCTTGTAAAATGAATAACAATATATTATGATTGCTTTATTAAGTATATCTCTACAACCTTTGTTCTAGCCTAGTATCTAGGCTAAGTTTATGTCCCCGAATAGCCGCTTTAAATCCTTTTTACAAGATATGTAGTCCATGTTAACCACAATACCATTCAACCGGGGAAATTTTAAAAACCGTTTAAACACAGTTTCATTATATATTAAATGTATTAGAAATTATTCCTAAGATATAACGAATAATATAACTTCTTTTAATAAATGTGATTCCAGAGCCATGGGAATTCCAGAGATTTTACGACTTTGCGAAGAAGATTTCCACGTTGATAAGAGAGTATCACGGTTTACAGTGCCGTTTGGAGCCGCGGAGTGTAGAATCGGCAGCATGCACTTCATTGCTCTGTCTGCCCTCTTCATCGCCGCAGTACAGGGTGTCAGTCTCAGTCCTCTACAAGTGGCTATTGTTTGGTTAGTATCACGTTCTTGGGTTTGGTAATAAAAAAGATGCAGATGCATATCAAATTTATCGGACATACATGTGAGATTTTTTTTAGAATGTAAGGAATTGGTATAAGCTTTATGTATGTGCAGTATGGTTGAATACTGAAAAATAAATGTTTGTTTTAACCAACGCTAGCCGCCATTATTCTTGAAACCCTGACGGGTTATAAGGCGGGTTATGATTCACCTGTCATTGATTTGGCCTTAAATGACTTCAACTGCTTAACTCTTGTCCTGTTGCTTTGACAATGATCTTGTTTGCTGATGCAGTCAAGTTGATGGTATGCTTCCTGTATACTGTATCGCTGTACTGTAATATATATTTTGTGCCCTCTTTTTGCATGACTTTGGACATTTCTATGGTGAAGGATATTGTGTTCCTTGTCTTCACTGGCTGTTCCTGCTGTTCCAAGCTCCTCCCTTGTCGTAGTCCTCATCCTGTTGACGTCAGTTGATGTGGACGGGGAAGCGATGGGTATCCTCTTTACATTAGAGTGGTTCACGTAAGTGTTGACGTGCAATGACACCTTCACTGCAGAGTTTAACAAGGTCTGTGTGTTAATGGACAAACAGTGACTTTACTCTATATGATTAATTACAATTTAAAACAAGTATATGTTAAATAATGAAAATATTACGAGGAAATAATCTTGTTGTCTTTGGGCTGTATGCAATCCTCGAACCAACTTTATATACACTTGGCGAAGGAAGACAATTTGGACTCGTACAGATGTACGGTACCAAATCAACTTTTCTTAAGTATCTAAAAAATGATATTTCGTCGTGACTAAATTCCTAAAAAGGAACGTTTCTGTGTCAGTGATAAAGACCATGATACATTGGCATGATGATAGCGACCAATCGTCTGGAGTATATGAACGCAATGATCGTAATGTAATGATAATAAATACAAGTCCAGATCATGAGTCGAATTACAGAAACGATTTGTACAGTGTAGTTGAAGTAATTGTGGGCGTCACTGAGTTAGATATTCCAATACTACAAAATACGAGGTATCGTTATACAGGCGGAATTATCTTTTGAATGGAATTAGGAACCTCTCTTCTTCTCTAAATATTTACAGTTTCAAGTTTATGATTTATTGATAGATTATCATATCGAATGTATGTAAAAGAAGTGAATGTCACTTTTAAGTTAGAGTTTAAATTATCTCTCTCTCTCTCTCTGTCTCTAAAATACTATTTTAGTCGAATTCCTGAACGTTTACTGCATCAAACTTCGTCTCGTTGACGAATTATTCATAGTTGGCGCTACTTTGTCAACCAATACAAAGTTTTTTTTGAGATTTCAAAGCGTAACTATGAACAAGCATAAAAATAACAATAGGAAAATTCAACATCATGCATATATACATTTGGATACGGAAAGTATTTGATATACGATATACACAATTATCTTTGTACAATATATACGTTACAGTAAATGTGCGCAGAACTGAAAAAAAAATATGTTACTTTTGTGATATTAAATCGGCAAGGGTCAATGTGAAATTTAGTGTTTTGCTCTATAAGATATGTATATTCATGTCGAGAACCTGATATATACATATACGTTTTTCAGGGACAGATTGCGATCAACTAGTAATGCCATGGCCAGTACTATATGTACAATGCTAGTGGATAAGCTATGTAGAGGTAAACTAGAAGTGGTTACTTCTGGTAAAACAACATCGACGGGAGAAGGTGGCGCTGACACCGATGGCGATTTTTCTGATCTGGCTGATGATAGCAAAGATGGCCCGAATTCTGTTCTATTAAAGATACATTAAATATCTCCAATTTACAATTTGTTTATTACCATTTCGAGAGAGCAGGAAATGAAAGTGAATCATTGACTGTATTCATTCAAGTACATCCTGATAAGAGTTTAGTTTATGCCATGCACTTAGAACCACTATCGTACCAGTGTTTTAGCTTATGTCATGCACTGAGAACCACAATTATACCAATATTTAAGTTGATGCCATGCATTGAGAACAACTATCATACCAGTGTTTTAGTTTATGCCATGCACTGAGAACCACTATCGTACCAGTGTTTTAGCTTATGTCATGCATTGAGAACCACTATCATACCAGTGTTTTAGCTTATGTCATGCATTGAGAACCACTATCATACCAGTGTTTTAGCTTATGTCATGCATTGAGAACCACTATCATACCAGTGTTCAGTTTATGCCATGCACTAAGAACCACTATCATACAAGTGTTTTAGTTTATGTCATGCATTGAGAACCACTATCATACCAGTGTTTTAGCTTATGTCATGCATTGAGAACCACTATCATACCAGTGTTCAGTTTATGTCATACACTGAGAACCACTATCATACCAGTGTTTTAGTTTATGTCATACACTGAGAACCACTATCGTACCAGTGTTTTAGTTGATGGTATGCATTGAGAAGCCATCGTATCAGTGCCAAATTATCTTGTAATAACAAAAAATAAAACCGGATCAATCTTAAATGTTTATAAACTTTAGACGTATTAGACGGACTAAAAACGTGTACTGTTGTTAAAGCGGCTATTCAGGGGAAATATGTCATGCTTAAAAAACCGGCAAATTAATGAAGAAAATACTCTTGTTTTGAAGATACCGATTGAAATTTTGGTGATATGTAAACCCTAGAATCAAAAAAAAATTACTAAGGAATCCTCTCAATGTCAATCGACGATATAACATGCAATTTCCCGACAAATTTTTGCGAATGCGCAAAATCCCGATTTGCTGAATTTAAACATTGGCGGGATAAAAATGGCTTCCTAAGCCAAGAGATTTCGGCCTAAAACTATTAACAACTTTGACAACAAAGCAACGTCGACAGAAATCTGCTCATATCTTGTAAAATGAATAACAATATATTATGATTGCTTTATTAAGTATATCTCTACAACCTTTGTTCTAGCCTAGTATCTAGGCTAAGTTTATGTCCCCGAATAGCCGCTTTAAATCCTTTTTACAAGATATGTAGTCCATGTTAACCACAATACCATTCAAGGTCTTTGGACATTCATTGAAGAAGATTAGCCCTATCTTTCAAACGAGTTACCGTATTTAGTAACGGTTTATTTTATGAACACGTCATTCTCTTCCTTTTTAATGACTGACTTTTAACTGATTGAATAGGTGATATCACCTATTCGAATAGGTGATATCACCAAATGGGAATAAATAGTAAAACGGCGCCCCATACATAACAATATATACAATCTGACAGATGGAGTACATAATTGTTGGTTGCCGCAAAGTGCACATGATTTTAGAGCATCGGCCAAAGTCCCCAACTCCACTATGCGTCGGCCCGTGCGCCATGAAGTGTCCTCTTGTTCTACATTGCCATAAATTGGAGATGTGCTAACCTCTTCCTGACTTGATATTACCTCTTGACCGCACCCTGTGAAAATTAAACCAGATGTAACTATTCGTGAATATAATCAAGGGCCCGGATCGCGGATCGCCGGACGCCGGATCGCCGGACTCATGTCTGTGACGTCACAGAAGGGTCGGTCTACTTTAACGCGTAAAGCTTTAACGCGTTACCATTTAACGCGTTAAAACTTAACGCGTTAAATCTTAACACGTTAAATGTTTTCTTGGAATTTTAACGCGTTAAATTTATTACTTAGCATTTAACGTGATAAACAGCTTCGTTAGTTTAACGCGTTAAAAGTCGTAGCTTTTATTTTAACGCATTAAAATGACTAAAATAACAGACGAATCGAATTCCTTGTTGCATATATACAAAAGTATAAACATTTGAAGGACTAACAGTATGGCTGCCAGAGCCAGCTTTCTGGAGAGAATGCATTGACTCTACTATGAAGCGCCGTTTTACTATTTATTCCCATTTGGTGATATCACCTTTTCAAATAGGTGATATTGCCTATTCAAATGAGTGATATTACCTATTCGAATAGGTGATATCACTTAAGAACTTTTTTTAAGTGATATCACCTATTAGTTTCAATAAGTGATATCACCTTTTCGTCACTCAACATTCGACATACGCGACATTCAGATTTTGAATGTTCAGCCACTCAACATACGACATAATTATTATGACATCCAACATTTAAAAAAAATCATATCTTGTATTTTTACCAGCCAACGAGGGAACTTTTGAATGTCCAGCGGCTCGACATACGACATACGACATTCAGATTTTTATTTTGAATGTTCAGCGACTCGAAATACGACATAGGACATTCACATTTTGATTTTGAATGTTCAGCGACTCGACATACGACGTACAAAATTCAAATTTTGAATGATCAGCGGCTCAAAATACGACATTCAGATTTTGATTTTGAATGTTCAGCCGCTCAACATACGACGTACAACATTCAAAATATTAATATCTTGTGTTTTCACTAGCCAACGAGGGAATTTCTTAATGTTCAGTGGCTCGGCATACGACATTCATATTTTGAATGTTCAGCCCCTCAACATACGACATTCAGATTTTGATTTTGAATGTTCAGCGACTCGACATACGTCGTATATTAATGACGTCGTACTGCTGAGGCTTGTCTGCTGATCTAAATACATAATAATGTCCAGTCGGAACGGGGCAAAATGTTAAGTTGTGATCGCATAACATTACACGATGTCCGCACGATGCGTGAAATGTAGATTCAGGAACACTGATTATCTGATAGTGTACATGTACAATTTTCGGAATGATTGTTACAGATACATATATGAAAAGGCTATTATTTTACTATATTTACCATTGTATGGCACTGCCACTGTATAACCCTACCAATTCCGTTGCGAGTTCACCGGCTTATGAACTGCCAACTGAAATTTGAATTTGAAAATTTCAAAAAAAAAAAATCGCACGACAAATAAAAAATCGCAGATGGTAAATATAAGCATTGAACAAGCCGTTCAATGCTTAAATGACAGCTTATTACTTTTCCTTTTGGACCAATAATTATCTTAATCAATGGAAAGAGCTTTTTTTTTAATTTTCCAGAACGTCGTCAAAGCAGAGACATATATACAGAGAGATCAGTAACATCGCTATTTCCCCGTACACATAGTGGCTCCCTTTATTCGTGACCACTCAAGCATATCCCTTATCGAGAGCGTCCTGTCTCCTATCAAACACACGCGAGCGCAGGTAAATCGGGCTATGCGCATGTGTGTATCGTAGTATTGGAACTTATTCGACATGTTCTGGTTAATCCGCCATTACGTCAGACCAAAACATCGTCATTTTAAATACACACAGAAAGCACATCGTTTTATTTTGGCCACTACAAAAGTTACCACATTAACCAATCAAAGTACTGGAAGTACTGTAAACGAACATTATTGTTTAATGCAAAATCAGTAATCTTCTTAGTTTTAAGTTGATAAATTTACTGATATCGGTTTAGGAATTAATTGCAAATAATTTGAAATGTTTGCAGCTGTTCTGATTTGATTGTACACATGCATGTTTCTGTAACGTCCTAATTGAAATTGGAAGTTTGTTGATCTATCTTGGATCGATGAAAATAAAATATGTCTTCTTTCTTTCGGGAAAGCATCATCAGTTATAATACAGCTAGGACTCTGTGACCTTATTGATGCCAACTTCTAATATGCACTAAATTTTGGCTAGTTCCATCGTTAATTTGGCATACATAGTTGTATTTCAACTAAATATGATGAAACACACATAAAGAATTACTGAAAACCAAAACCAGAGCTGCTAATCAAGGCCCGAATTAGGAATGTATCCTATTGAAACTGTACTCAAGCATTTATGGTACTTCAAAACAAAAAAACCTGACTCCTTTTGTTCAGGAATCATTTGATGTTAATAAATCTGTATATGAGAAGATAAACTTCTGTTATAATTACAGTATTGTAAACAATGTGATAAAGAATAACAACCAGATAAAGACTATCTTCATCGAATAATTCAGCAAACAGGAAAAGAAAACTTCAAGATTCATTTTCAACTTCAAACCTGATCACAAAGATTACAGTCCATTCGATGGGACGACACATTCCCTATTTATTGTCCTTTTCCAATGTTGATCATCCAATCATACTGAACCACACAATTCAGCAATGTAATTGCACAAATCACACCTTTTATGTGGAGAGAACATTTTTGGAGGTGTTATAAGATTCCATAACTGTATGCAAATTGTGAAGCATTCCATATCTATATAATTATATACCGTACGTGTATATATTTACACATATCAAAATTGGAATGACACAGGAGATTTGCAAGTTTAAGTTCACCATCAGTCATGGGAGGTTTATGTAAAATGTTATATTTACCGGGGTAATTAGTAATTTTGAGAATATATTTATGAAGCTCTATTCTGTACATTCTACCAGTTCTTAGAGAATGGACACAATTTTATGTTCTCCAATGTCAAAATTAATCATATGTAAAATATTAGGGGTTTATTCGCCATTCTAGGCCTGATTGCCGTCATAGTAAAATTACCAAAATGGACTTGAAATCAATATTTTTAAGAGAATGATCTATGACTTGAATATTTCATAAAAATAATGTAATACATCGTTTATTCACTTCATTCAGATCTTCAGACACCACATAATTTGTGAAGTCATATATAGAAATATATGAACCATTTTGTTATTATTTATAGTTCACACAAGTAAGCACTAGATGTAAGTATATGTACCGCTATCTACTGGCATGACTTTGAGTACAGTAAACTACACTCGCTTTGTGGATATTGACAGGATAACATATATTTACATACTAATTCAATTTTAGAATTGTAACTGAAATCTTGTAACAGCATGGCACAAATAGTCATCTGAACATGTGTTGTATATTGAAAAATTATTTAAGGTAAATTTTCAGTTTATCAATTCATTGATTACTCCGTGTTTGAAGTATGGTGTAGTGAGAATTTCAAGTCTTGATCATGACTTGATGAAAATTTTAAATTAACAAATTATTAAAATGAATTTGTTTGAAAAATAACACAAGTTCCACAGCAATATTATATAGAGAATCAATCACAATATATCAAAAGTTATAAAACTACAAATAACAATTAACGGCTGAATATCAAATTAAGTGAATATCACAAGTCTTTTTGCATTTGTTTTTAGATAATCCGGATTTCGGTTTTCTGGCTTTAAAAAAAAACGAGAAGTATTTTAATTGCCGTTATAGTTGAATTACCAAAATGGACCTGAAATCAGTATTTTAAAAAAAAGAATGATCTATGACTTGAATATTTCATAAAAATAATTTAATACATCGTTTATTCACTTCATTCAGATCTTCAGACGTTTTTCGTCTATATTAAAATGTCCCATGTTCTCAATGGCTGTAGATCTAGCGTGATGTTTATGTTTACAAAACTATTTTTAGTAACACGTGTTTTATTATGCAGCATAACAGATAACTCTAGTTTTCTCTTGATACTTCAGCTCCTCCTCCTGTCCTGTAATGATGTCCATCCTAACCCAGGCCCCCCAGATTATAATAACTGTATATCTATTTTCCACTTGAATATTCGTAGTCTAAGAAATAAGTTATCACATTTAGAAAATTTGGCTTCTGATTATGATATTGTTTGCGTCACCGAGACTCACCTTGATCCTTCTATTTCTGACGCTGATATACTCCTGGGTGGTTACGAGTTATACCGTAAGGACCGGGGAACCCCGGGAGGGGGGATAGCAGTATTTACATCCAGTCTCTTGTGCACCCGTCGTAGAGCTGACTTAGAATTTCATGTGGGTGAGGTTATTTGGACGGAGGTCAATTTTCCATATAAAAAATATCTTCTGTGTACTCTGTATAGGCCTCCTAATATCGCACAATCCTTTTGGAATCATCTACAGAATTCTATAGACACTGCTATTCAGGAAACCCCAAATATAGTATTAGTTGGTGATATAAATGTTGATCTTTTAACTGTAGAAAACACGCACGCTGTGTATGATATTATCCACACCTTTCACCTAACTAATGTAATCGACAAACCGACACGCATAGGACGCACGAGCTCTACCTTACTTGACCCCATTTTACTCTCCGACACGTGTACTTCTAACTTTTCTGACGTAATTGACATTGGCGATGAGGTATCTGACCATAAAGCGACGACTGTAGAACTGACTGTAGGCACAGTAATTACCAGGACGTTTAAACGAACCACAAGATGTTACAATGAAGCTAATTACGAACTTTTTAATAGTAAACTTGACGATACAGACTGGGTTGATTTATTCTCTACCTCGCACTCCCCAGATGACATGTGTGTTAAGTTTACAGAAAAATATTTGGACATAGCTGAGGAGTGCATTCCTACGAAAACTGTTACAATACGACCTAATGACAAGCCTTGGTTTAATTCTGACCTTCGACGTGAAATAAGGAAAAGAGACAGACTTTTAATTTTTTTTAAAATCTAATCGCTCTATAAGAAACTTGACGAATTTTCGGAGACAACGTAATCACGTTAATAATCTAAAAAAAGCACATAAAAGAACAGTTCTATGCGGACATAAATGGTATTTTAGACCGTTTTTCTGATTCGAATCCTAGAAATTTTTGGAAAGTTGTCCGCAGATTAATAAAATCTACTGAAACTGTTAATACTATACCACCCCTTGTAAATAATAACGGAGATCTTGTAATGACAGATGTAGATAAAGCTAATATACTAAATGATTACTTTGTTTCCATTTCTACTATTGACGACACAAACATCGACGAGCCAGGGGTCGAACTTAGGACGGACGCTACTATATCAGACATACATACTTAAATCTTTATCTATATACAAAGCTGTAGGTCATGATGGGATTAGTCACAGTATGTTAAAAAATACTGCAGTATCTGTAGCTTATCCTTTATCATTAATTTTTAGATACTCGTTGGATACTGGTGTCTTTCCAGAACATTGGAAATTAGCAATAGTTATGCCATTATTTAAGAATGGGGATAAACATGTTTCTTCAAATTATAGACCTATATCATTACTCAGTACTATTGGTAAAGTTTTTGAACGCTTAGTTGTGAAATTTTTTAATAATTATTTACTTGAAAACTCACTTATATATAAATACCAGTCAGGTTTCCAACCTGGTCACTCTACCGTTCATCAAATGATAGAAATTTATCATACTGTTTGTGAAAATTTGGAAAAAAAGCAACCAACGTGTCTAGTTTTTTGTGATATCTCCAAAGCGTTCGATCGTGTGTGGCACAAGGGACTAAATGTAAAATTAGCTAATTATGGAATAAACGGAAAACTTTTAAAATGGTTAAATAATTATATCAGAAACCGGAAACAACAAGTTTTCGTAGGAATTAGTAAATCTTCCGTCAGAACTACTAATGCTGGCGTTCCGCAAGGGTCAGTATTGGGTCCTCTTCTTTTTATCCTATATATAAATGACATATCAGATAACCTTGAAAGTCTTTCCAAATTATTTGCTGATGATACCTCCTTATTATGTTCTGGTCGATCGCTCTTGGAAATTGAAACGAAAATAAATAATGACTTAGTTAAAATTCAAAATTGGGCAGAAACATGGCTGGTGAAATTCAACCCTCTGAAAACGGAAGCTTTACTTATTTCAAACAATGAACACGAACATGTTGTAGATATAAGCTTTAATAATGTGGATGTAGAATTTGTTGATAATCATAAACACCTAGGAGTTACTTTAGATGCAAATTGCAGATGGTCCACTCATATTGACAACATTTGTAAAAAGGTATCAAAACAGGTAAGTATCCTCCGAAAGCTCAAATATCTTTTAAACAGACAAACTTTAATTAAAATTTACAAGTCTTATATTCTGCCATTATTTGAATACTGTTGTGAGGTTTGGGACGGTTGTTCTCTCGGTGATGCAGACAAATTGGAAAAACTTAACTTAGAAATAGCAAGAATAATTACTGGATTACCATCTTTTGCTAGCAGACTTTCATTATATTCTGAAAGTGGTTTAGAACCACTTGCAACTCGTCGTACTAGGAGAAAACTGCAACTTTTCTATAAAGTCACAAATCACCTAACACCAAACTATTTATCCACTCTACTGCCTCCTCTAGTATCTGAAAACTCTCACTATAACCTCCGAGACGCCAATAACTACTCTTTACCAAATTTCCGACTTCATTTGACCAATATTTCGTTTTTCCCGGCTACTATTCGACTTTGGAACCAATTAGATTTAGAAACTAGGCAAAGTAACTCATACTTAGTTTTTAAAAAGTCTATCACTAATATATCAAAAGTACCTTATTATTACTCTGTTGGAAATAGAAAATCTAATATATTGCATGCAAGATTAAGAAATAGTTGTAGTACTTTAAATAATGACCTTTTCCGATCTCATCTGATTGATTATAGTCACTGTCAATGTGGTCATCCTATTGAGGATACATATCATTTCTTCTTCGTCTGTAATAATTATGTTGAACAGAGAATCGAATTGTACCGAAATCTGAACAATTTCATACCGCTAGATCTGCAGCTATTACTGTATGGAAGCAGTGATTTATCCATAGAGGATAATGTTACAATATGTAAAAACACTCAGAAGTACATTCTTGATTCGTATAGATTTTAATTCCCCTTATCTCTCTATATATATCTGTGTAAATTTATGTGTGCTTATCATATCTATTCCGATGCCGATGGCAAAAGAGAATCGAATTTCCAGGAGGCATAGGAAGCGAACGGAGAGAGCTAACCATGGCACAGGATGTGATGAACTTTAGAAACAGCAGAGTGTTTTGAAAAGTGAATAGTGTGAACTTCTGCTATCGGCATCGGAATAGTTTATTGGAATAGTTTACTTGAATTGTTTATTCATTTGATAATCTATAGTCATAATGATTTTTTTTTTAATTATATCTTCATTATAACTCTCTCTCTCTCTCTCTCTCTCTCTCTCTCTCTCTCTCATATGTAAATATATGTCATCTTGTAAAATAAATGTATTATATGTATGTAAAATTATATAGGGAAAGGGCTTAATATAAGTTTGATAACTTGTGCCCAATTCCCATGTATATATTAAGATACAATAAAATATGTTTAAATCAAATCAATTCAGACACCGCATAATTTGTGAAGTCATATATAGAAATATATGAACCATTTTTGTTATTGATTTATAGTTCACACAAGTAAGCACGAGATGTAAGCAGTACGTATATGTACCGCTATCTACCGGCATGACCGAGTACAGTAGACTACACTCGCTTTGTGGATATTGACAGTATAACATATATTTACATACTAATTCAATTTTAGAATTATAACTGAAATCGTGTAACAGCATGGCACAAATAGTCATCTGAACATGCGTTATATATTGAAAAATTATTTAGGTAAATATTTAATTAACTCATTTGCTTGACTTTTAGAATTGTAACTGAAATCTTGTAACAGCATGGCACAAAAAGTTGTATATATATAATTGAAAAATTATTTAGGTAAATATTAACTCATTTGCTTGACTTCAATTTTCAATTGATCAATTCATTGATTACTCCGTGTTTGAAGTATGGTGTAGCGAGAATTTAAAGTCTTGATCATGACTTGATGAACGTTCTAAATTAACAAATTATCAAAATGAATTTGTTTGAAAAATAACACAAGTTCCACAGCAATATTATATAGAGAATCGATCACACTATTTCAGAAGTTATAAAACTACAAATAATAATTAATGGCTGAATGTCAAATAAAGTGAATATCACAAGTCTTTTTTCATTTGTTTTTAGATAATCCGTATTTCCGTTTTCCGTCTTTGAAAAAAAAATACGTAGGCGTATTGCATAGTAAACGTAGCCATGTGTACAGTGTACATATGTAACAGCTGATTTCAATCAGATTGACTTAACATGAACTTAACACCGTCTCAGTAGTTCGTCACAATCGAAAATTTTGATCGTGAATTCGGTATTTTGCAAATTCTTTCAAAATACTTCCAGGTAAAGGAAAAAAATGCATATGGTCTCTATACAAACACCAAAGATTAATAGATCCTATATTGGGTCCATTCTCTCTTAAAATATCGATTTGGGTCCACTATCGGCCATTTCGGTAATTCAACTCTAACGACAATCGGGCCGCGATTCGCAAATGAAAAATTAATTTAAAATTCGTAAACCTCTAATATTTTACATATGATACAATTAGGCATTGAAAAACATATATGTGGGTCAATTCTCTGAAAATAATGCCAATTTATATTATAATTAAGCCCCATTTTTCTTCGTTTCGGTATTTCCAAGTCTGCTTCACCTGTGGTCCGTTTCAGTAAATATTCTCGACTTTGCCGAAATAAAAACAAGCTATATATATAATCATGACAACTGCCGACCACACGTATCTAAAAGTGTTATTGTTTATATCATCTGAATATTGCCGTAGTTATCTGTCACTTCGATTGTAAACCATTGCCAAAGTCATGGAAGAATCGACCAATCAAATTGGTTTAACGTTTGATTTCCGTAATCTTGCAGTTACCTCCCTTACAACAGTAAATACGTTCTAAGTATCGCCTACAACAACTAATCCCGTGCACATGGCAACAAGATATTATCATTTGCATTCGATTTATTGGTCGTTTTCGTCAAAGGAAAATGGAATATGGAAATCGATGACAATGTTAACGCTATGACCAGTCACCCTGACCACAAATGCCACCTAGTATCCACCTTTCTCGCAAACATGTACTGTACAGTAACCTATATAGTATGATACAATGTATCGTCTCGTATGCCGTTATTGATTTTCTTTCTCTAAATTATATAAATACTCATCTAGTTGATAATGATGTAACATTCTAGAATATATATAATACACATTTAAGTAAATCGCGGACATATTTGCAGACCGATGCTATAATGTCAGCCGTTTTGGAATGAACACGGAAGAGCAAAACTTTCTAAACATCCGGAGACGAATGCGCCTGCGCAATATTTGTTAACATAAATATAGGCCCTTTTGACCTGGAGTTATTCGCAAAGTTCAGGTTCATTTAGTCTTCACATTTCGCTAGCGTTATGCATTTCTCAAATCGTATGCATCTTGAAAACATCTACTGAATACATTTCAACATTTTCGGTAAAACTACTACATAAAACGAAGATGTTTTTGCAAGTAAATTATTTGAAGCGTAAGGCAATGGGGGCAGCCATATTTCATTGAAACAGACAGTAGATGGCGTATTGGTGAATGTGGCTACCAAATATGGTCATATTTCTCAGTCCAGTTCTTGATGGCAATAACCGAACATTAATGTTCGTTTAAAAACTATCAAACTTATGGGATATAGTCTTATTGGTCATGCATATTGTTGCCATTTATCCGTATTTTCGAAAATCCATTGGGTCCTATTCGACATGTCCAAGTTTGTAATTAAGCCGCCATTACGTCAGACCAAAACATCGTCAATTTTAAAGGCCAAGAACGACCTAGTTTAATATCCCACCGGACAGCAATTAAAGAGGGGGAGGAGGGAGGCGGGGCTTATCTGTAGCCTGGGTTGCTAGGCTGTTACTCACCCACCACATGGTCTAGAGCCGAGATGTAAACAAGTCCAAATATCACTATACAAATAACTGTGAAGTCACTTTTTTGCCTATTGATTTGTCAATTATGTTCTCAATTATATGTATATACACTAATGCATATATCACTTGGCTAGTTAGTATAAAGTTAATAGTTGAACAATGCACCCACAAACCGTCTCCAAATGTTAGTTCTATAGTGATACACGGGTTCTGTATATGCTTTTTTTTCCCTACATGATCTCCATGCATTGGGTACACGTGGGTGAGAAATTGAGGTGTATTTCCGATCCACATTGTCATTCCAGTGAAGAACAGCCAAATTGGACCTCACTAAGTACTGATCATCACTGAAGCATATCCTCTTATCTTGAAAAATGTTCATCACATTGTTAAAACTTTCTACATAGAAAGTATCACGAACTAAAATATAATCCTGTGGGTACTTGTACAGAACCGATTTTTTTATTACACCAAACAACAATTTTGATGCAACATCATCGATGACTTGTCTGGAGGGTTCATAATTAGTGTCTGTTTTACACCTGCTGGTACGATGACATGCTGAGTGGTCATTTTGGTAATGTTTTACAACATTTTCAAGACTGCTCCTCAACTCTGCAGGGTCACCTTCACTATGTTTTAGACACCAATGGACATGGGTAGTAACAGGTTCTATTTTGTCCTGCAGAAGAGGGGACCATGTTTTCCCTTTTTTGTAAGCTGGGCCAGTTGATACTGCTTTTAATTCCCTTTTTAATGCCTTGAGTGCATGCCACGGGTCATTTTGGTTTGTAACACCGGCATCTTTGACAAGTTTGTTGATGGATAAATTTCTGTCGTGGGCATGAATATTTATTGTGACATCCTTTTCTGTCATTTTCTCATACAGTATCTGGGTTCCAATTTTTTCATGTCTTTGAGATACTGGATCGTCCTTTGTTGTCACATGAATATGGTTCAAAACTTTGTGAGTTTTGTACCCTATTGCCACCACACTTGAATCCTTTGCGTTTTTACGCCAGCCGTGCCTTGCATCAGTCATGATTTCAATCCCTTGATCTCGGTCTTCATAGCTGAAGCACTCTTCATCCAATGCATGACTGACACTTTCTTCATATTCTGAACAGACATGGTCCTTGTAACTGCTGAAATAATTCCTTTTCTTTTCCTGTGTTATTTGACCAAGACCGGCTCCCTATGTAAATCTTTTGTATTGAACTGGCAACATCCCACTGCATTCAATACCATGAAAGATTCTATAATTTACCAGAAATTCGTTGTCAGGTAAATACGGAGAAGATGACCAAAGTATAGAATGGTGTTTGTCTTTGGTACAGGAAAGTCGAATGGAAGCTGCATGACCTTTAAGAGTTACTTTTTTGTTTACTAGTTGTCCCTCACAAATTTTGGAATGGTTCCCGGCTACTTCACAAAGTTTTGCCACAGAAGATTCTGCTGTCACAAATATTTTTTCATCAACATCCTTCTTCTCTGCCTGTTTATAGCTACACAAGTTTGGCATTTCACGGTTTTTTCCTTCCTTCTCATTGAAATATTTGTCCAGTAAGCTTTCTAATATATCACAGTTATTAACTGGATGACCCAGCTGTCTAAAGAGGCTATCTCACTTTTTGTAATTTTTCTAAAATTCTGATCTTCACATTTTCATCCCCAGGTATTTCTATCCTGAAATTTGGGGGCTTTTTTCTTCCTCTTTCCATTCTAACACTTTTATTTGTATGTCCAATACTACAATGACTATGGAGTATAATATGATGCATAAGTAAATTGGTACTCCCCAGGAATTTTCTACAGCATTCCATCATCTAACATAATCTTGACCACATGAGGATCTGTTGGGGTTGCATTTTAATAGTATTTCATTTGTCATGATACTATTAGAAAACATGTAATGTGAAACTGAAACATTTTCTAAGCCTAATAAAAATATATCTTTAAAATCCATTTTAAAATCAAAGGCCTAAAATGATATTAATTTTGTTTTATTTCCCCATGCATTGCCCCTTCTAGTCAATGGAATCTTGATAAATTGCGCAATTCCACTCTCTGCCCAGAGGGCAATATGACTCTCCCACAGGTTCATGTTACTCTCTTACCCCCCACCCCAACACCACATACCCCCAACCATCATCCGATTTTAGCCAACATGGCCGCGAAGGACACACATACACTTACCTTGGTTGTGAATGTGGACCAAAGAAATGCTATAAGGCAACTGTTTCAAGACCAAAATTGGGAATACTCAGAAGAAATTAATCAGGACAGCACAGTGATAAGTAATAGTATAGAAAGTTCAGGATTTTCTATTCCCCAGGATGACGAGTTGGATGAATGTCGGTATTGTTTATGTAGACCTTGTATTACAAATGAGAAAAACAAACAGCAATGGTGGGAATTAACAGCAAATCCAAAACACAAGAAAAATAATGTTCGCAGGAAAGAAATTTACAAACGATTTTGGACAATGTTATATCACAGAGGAGCCTGGGGAGATCCCCGATATCAGGAAAAGAAGAGGCAGGCATTGGGGATTAATGCAAGGGAAGGGGAACCTGTGTGACATAGGCGGGATATAATGCCAGATTGTGTTATCAAACTGGTCAGATTCTGGTTTCCAAATCCTGATGATATGGAATTTTTTGGTCATTGTTGGGAGTAAGTTATCTTTTACTTGTGTGCAAGGGAAGTGCCATGTCTTGTTATATATGACTCTGCTAATTGGATTAATGTAAATTCCTGTATGTGTGCATATGGGATCTTATTTCTGGACCTTGCCGCCAAAATGTTGATAAGGTAGGAAAATGTATTTAATCAGCATGCGTAGCTAGGGCCTTAGCAACAACACAACTTCCGGTAATTACATCCGGTAGGCAAACTGGCAAATTAAAATTTGATTGACAGTTTGCAAATTGAATCAGAAAAACAAATTTAATCAGAAAACAAACAAATTAGATTTTCTTGCATAACATGGTATACATATTCAGATTCCTCACAAAAAAATATGTTACCATAACAAAATCTATGTCAGATAAGTTTTTGTTAAACATGATTTTGAGGAAATTCTCTCTCTGAAGTGAAGGCTGCCAAAAATTTGTATAAACCTCCATTTTCCCAAGTTGTCTCCCTTTTATACCCCGTCCCCGGCCTTTAAACGCACACAAAAAGCACATCGTTTTATTTAGGCCACTACAAAAGTTACCACACTAACCAAAAACAATCATACTTATGGGATATAGTCTTATTGATCATGCACATTGTTGCCATTTATCCGTATTTTCGAAAATCCATTGGGTCCTATTCGACATGTCCAAGTTTGTAAATAGCCGCCATTACGTCAGACCAAAACATCGTCAATTTTAAACGCACACAAAAAGCACATCGTTTTATTTAGGCCACTACAAAAGTTACCACATTAACCAAAAACTATCATACTTATGGGATATAGTCTTATTGATCATGCACATTGTTGCCATTTATCCGTATTTTCGAAAATCCATTGGGTCCTATTCGACATGTCCAAGTTTTGTAATTAAGCAGCCATTACGTCCGACCAAAACATCGTCAATTTTAAACGCACACAAAAAGCACATTGTTTTATGTAGGCCACTTCAAAAGCTACCACACTAACCAAAAACCATCATACTTATGGAATGTGGTCTTGATTATCATGCACATTGTTGTCATTTATCCGTATTCTCGAAAACCCCATAGGGACTTTTCGAAAATTGGAGATTCCCGCCGATCTTTCCTGCGTTGTGCTTGACTTTCATACTCAAAATACAAACACTTGGACAGCAAATTGTGATATATTTCATATTGATGACACTTCTGCACTTTGATATTAATAAAATTAAAGCACATAATTGGATCTTGGTGATGATTTCAAATAGAAATTATCGATAATTATGTGTCTGGTTTTCAAGTTTTCTCCAATATGGCATCTAGTGAAGACTGAACCGAGCGACCGCAAAGGATTGTGGGAAGGTCAGGGGCCACTATGTAAACACAAGGGCAAATAGAGAGCTGCCAATCTCTCTGTATATATGTCTCTGGTCAAAGGCACCAACGATACAGTTAGCCTGTTGTCGATCGCAAACGCGAATAAAAATATCTAATTGTAAAACGCCATGAATCCTAAGAAATCAGCAATAAATATATGAAACACAGATAACAATGATAGATTATGTTAAATGGTTATAACAATTACATTCATTTTGAATGTTTTCATTAAAATGAAATAATTATGTATACCAGGTATGTCTCAGTTACATATAGCATTATAAAAAAATGTCACGGCTCAAAATATCATAATAAAACTAAAACCATTATAAACAAACACATGAAATTTGAACATATTAACAAATTTGAATGAAACTTTTATAGTCCTGACACATGAACATGATTGCTTACTGGAGTCCAAGTTCAAAAGTATCCCTGAAGTCATGCAAGTTCAAATAAATGATGATAATACTGCGCTAAGAATCTCTCCATCAAGTACTGAAGTACATCATGTGCACCGAAAGTATACGCATGATACGTATGAATATTTATCAGACCAAGGTACAATATATATATATATATATTTACAAATTAAGCATGCGGTTGTAATACCATAATTTACTCGTCTATAATGTAACATTTTAATTAAAAACATCATAATTATGTCCACAAGTAGCCTTACCTGTGCTGTGAGTGTGCGTGTTAATGTGGTTAAAGGGAGTTAACTCGTATAAATAATGAAATAACCGATTTGTTAAAATTGCAATTAGTTTGCATTGATACGGTCGCAATTTACTATAAATGTTATTTTTCCATTCTTTGGTGATGAAATAGGCCTAGCTTAACACTAAAGTAACATCGACAGAGACAAAAATACGAAACTACGTCTAAATAAGGACATAACTCCAGTAGATTCTCGCTCTTCGCTCAAAGAAAACCGACTGAATCATTCAGGCCAATTATTATTTTGATGTTGTTGGTGACCCGCTGACAGTACTAGTCCTGTAGGCCGCCCACGGGTGTCGGTTACGCTCGCGTGACTCACATGGCCTGCATAGCTGAAGTGGAATGGCGATAGAACATCATCATGTCGGTCAAAAGCAAAAAAGAAGAAATCAATTTCTTGGAAAGGAAAAAGGACACCGAGAAATCACAGGTGGTTATAATAAGGTCATTGGATATTTAATGTCCAAGAATAAAACACCTCACCCAAATAAAATAGGCCTATGTACATTGTAGACGCTCGTAATCGGGTACATCTGACACCGTGTAAACATTTAATCGGGGCGTGCCAGGTAACCTTAACCCATTGTTTTAGAGTGAGCATTATTGTTCAGTAGACAATACATATATTCAACCAGTTGCAATTACAATGCAAATCGTACTGCAGGAAGTATAGCTGTGTGGTAGATGTCATACCTAAGGTGTGTTTCAAGGCTGACATGTAAATGTGTATGTTTATTTGACACGGTGATACCAGGGTTAGCTAAGATAAGTAGTCATGTTATTAAAACATAGTACACGTGACGTGATACCAGATTATAGGTAAGCTTAGATAAGTATATAATTACAACTGTACATTATATCTATGTAACTTTAATATAACAGTCACTCTAGATCTGGTCTCGCAGGTATATTAGCTATCGGTACTAGAACTCCACACCGAGGAATATTATAAATAATTACAGTATAATGTCTTACGTATGCGGTTCACATTTACCTGTTGACATTTACAAGGGAGGAGTGGAATAGGAAAGGCAGGACGTTTTTGTCCCAAGGGATTTTTGTTTCGGTAAGTTGTAACTAGAATTTTGGATGATCATGATATATCTTCACTGAATGAAAGTTTTTACATAGAATCTGATACACATACAGATACCATTGGTTGTATGTATTATATAGACCATCACACAGGTATGTAGGCCGTCTGATCAGTGAACCATGACAATGAAAAGGAACATATCATGAACTACACACTTTGTGTGTATAAAGCTGACTGACAACATATTTTATGACAGTCCGAGTGAGGTCCTGCCCAATGTTGATAAACACAAGAATTGTAACGTAATGTAAACTGATTGATATTGGAGGGTATTTCTCTTATCTGAGCCCTGCACTTTCATTGACAAATTTGACGGCAATGGAACCCCTTCTGACAGATTGCGGTCAGGTATCTTTTTATTCTGTGTATAAATTTATTACTATGAATCATGCATTGTTTTGGATGAATGTATAATGTATGCATAATCCAGGATATCCAGACATTTTCTGTATAGATAATACAAGGCTCGGAGCTTGACCAAAATAAGATTACATTTAAACTTTGATCATGACTACCTCAGAATAACTCTCACATATGCTGTGAAGCTGGTTTTGTAAACCTGGTATATACCACAGTGTAATATATATTGTTTGATAGCCCCTGCAGCCTGCCATAACTTCCTGCTCCCTACACCCTTGTCAGACTTTACCCTAAACCGTGTCTAGTATTTTGACTTGATTTTACTAATAAACTCTTAAGTAAATGTTGTCCTATCTATGATACAATGTAACACGGCCTTTAGATTACACCTGCCTGATTACAGCCTATTTACAAAGGGTCTCTGACCCCACCCTCTTTTACAACAAAGCTATACTCCACATTTTCTGTACTGAAAAGGTTCGGGTTAAATTGTGAAGCTAAACTGTCATTATTTTTAACACATATATTGCTTAATCAATGTTTACTTGAATTATGCGTGTGAAGTTTGGATTTAATCTGGCGCCCCAGTTAGTGAAGGTGTATAGTTTATTGTTCCTTTGCTTCCCTTTACAAATTAGTCCTAAGATTACTGTCATCAAATATGGGCTTTTATGATTAAATACTGACAATATTGCCATTTTATAAATTTAGGGTACAGGAACTTAATTTAAGTGTTGAAACTGTTAGTTATCCCCAGAACCCTGCCTGATCCTGATCACGATTAAATTATAATAACTTGGTCACAGAATTATCCCTCCCTTAATTAAGCTTCTACACCATCACAACTAAACCTGTCAAACAAAGCCCTGCTACTTCACCTTGCTTGAAGTGCCTACCCTATGTACCCTCCCAACTACTATACCTTACTAAGCATTAAACTGCTGATTTTGGAAAGTTTTGGTCCTATATATAATTCTCACAGGATTATAATTGAATAATGCACGTTAGCAAAATATGATTAATTTGTCTGCAACCCAGGGAGAATGATGGGATAATGACTTTCCAAAGAAGGCAGTTCAATATCAGGGGGTACTTATATTTGTGTTTTAAGTTCAAGTTTCTCTTATATTCAACCTGTAAGTGTTTATTCCCATTCCAAAGTCAAATTTTGCTTGTACCTTAACTTCATTTTCCTAGAATTTCCCGTCACTGTTCCATTAAAGCATTACATGTATATAGTAGAAGTACAAAATTCTGAAAATCTATCTAATATGAAATCCAGTGAGAACATTGTAAGTTGTATGAGGTCATTGTATTTTTTCAATTTATTTTATTTTAGATCATAGAGGATCCTGAAAGAAGCTTTGAAAAGCATGATGCAGAAACCCCAGAACAGGTACGCAAATCCCCAAAACCAATCTTAATCAAAGTCCAGAGTGACAACAACAGTGAAGATACTAAACATCTCCTAGAAATGGACGAAGGCGAGGATAAAAAACCTGAAGAACCAGTGAAGGAAACTTCAAACAGGGAAGATAACAATGAGCTAGAAATGAATCCAACAGAAAAATCTGAAAATGTTGAAAATGTCAAAGAACCGGTGAAAAAGGAAGAAAAAGACACGAAGAAAGATAAAGCAACTGGAAAAGAAGTAGATAACAATAATGCTAAAGGGGGCGACGATGACGCAATAACACCAATTGAGGATGACCATGTTGTTACCATAGAAACAACAGGTGCTGATAAGACTGACAAACCTGATGGCAAAGATGTCACAGACGCTATTAGCGTTTTATCTCTGTTCATGGAGAGAGATTTGCGATATTATTTCCAGCACCCCTTTCTTAGAATCTTCATAGCCTACTTTGTGACCTTCTGCAATTTTCTGATCTATGCTGAAGATCCTGTAGCACACAGTATGAAGGAATGTAACATCCCCCTAATTGGAAACGACTTTGCTTTTGTGTGTACCCGCTATCCCCCTAATGCCTTCAGCCTCCTTAAAGTAGTCATGTGGCTTGGAGCCATTATCATCGGCTGTATCCTTGGGAAGATCCTCATACATGTCTTACTGTTGAGTAAGTATTGATTAATTTACATATATAAATGCTTCATGTATACAGTTGATGCCAATACTCATTCTGTCTGCTTTGGCCAGTTTAACAAAATAAACATCAAAAGCATATAACCTGTAGAAATTGATAGTGAATAGAAATGAACATTATAACTGCATAATTATCTGGCCTACCTCAGCTTAACTTCCCTTCCAAACACAAAGAATACAGTGTTATTGAAAAGATTTTGCTTTTTTCCAAATTTCCAGTTATTTGTTAAATTGAACTTGGCACTCTTAACTGATTAATGTACACATAATCCTGTATGCCGATCTACTTGTAGATTTGAACATCATGTCTACGTAGATGTACTGATTACATATCAGCTATTATACAGCCTAATTGATTGTGTAACTTACTACATAATAGGTCTTACATATATGCTAATGTTACAAAAAGGTCAGTGATCGATGTGTCGATAGATTTCCCTGTAGACCCTCACCTATAAGTTGGTAATAAATTCCATCTTCAATCATCAGTATTTTCATGTGATATATTAATATACAGTGATGTCTTGTCAAAATTAATTACCAGACACATCTTGATAAGCCTATTGATATGTGTATCATAAAGATTAAATAATTATATAGTGGTCACCCATCTGTGTATATGTATCATTGATAAGTATTAGCTACATTTCAATTTTGTAAATTAATTTAAAATTACAAAACTAATCTGGGTATATTATTCTGTTTAAAAGACTATCCCTTGTGTTGGAATTCGTAGTTTTTAAAACGGACAATTGTTTTATGTCATTCTGTAAAAAAATGTTCTGAATATATAGGTTAACATACATATATTACATTTAAATACAATATAATTAGAAATGACCTGTTTGTTAGTATGATTTGAACCAGTCAGTGACACTTGCTCTACAGATTTTATAATTTTACCATTCCAGTAAGCTTAGGGTGACAGGTAAAGACTTTAAAAGCAGCTTGGAATGGAAAATATATGTTGAGTGTTGGTATACAAACCTTAAACCAGTAAAGACGGTTGTGTCATTTGTCTATACCTTGTACATAGTGTAATTGACGATAAAAAATGAAAAATCGGTACATCCTTATATATTTACTCCTCATATTGAGGTGTACATGTGGTTACAGCCATGTATATATATAATCTTAATAAATATGTATTGCTTTAACAATTTGTGCTAATTATTGGTCATATAGACAGGGTGAATATACAAATACTCAACATATAACCACCTGAAGGTTTCCAGGCTTGGAATGACTTTGCTAGTGGATTATTTCCCTTTGTTATGAATGCTTACATGCTATTATTATATAACCTGATACATTTTTGTCATGGACAATATAAATGTTGCTTTTAATATCATCACATTGCCTTATATACCTATAATAATGCATTCACACTTTTTACAGTTAATATTCATTGTTTTACGCATAACATGTATTGTAAACAATGTTTGCATCATTTTTTAAAATGTTTATACATTTATGAAGTGAAATACTGTTTTGTAGTATTTCGTTCACATTTTTTCTCACCATTTATTAGTGTATTGCACCATTTTGCCCTCAATTTCACTGGCTCCATATTTATACGTCTCGCATGACGATCGCTGTGTCATGCAGTAAAATCACACTTATGTCATGTTTTATCTCACTGGCCCAACGCATTAACTACCATTCGTCCATGTTGTCCATCAGCCTCATCACTCTGTTTACAGCTACCTGTCAACAAATTCTTCAAAAGGTTATTGTTTCTATATATATATATGGCAAGGGAGAGTCTTCACCCTGATGTGACCAAGGTTGGCAGAGGTTACTGCTGAATCTATAGATCTCATTTCTACTAAATGTACGTAAAAGTCCATGTGTTTTAATTTAGATATGATCATTTAATTTCATAAAGATTTTATTGAATATAAATTATATTTTATACACAACACACCAAAACAGTATGAAAGTCAAAAATTTATTGAATGGAACCAATAACTTGTTCAGGCTCATATTAAATATTATCTAAAGGTTTTGGCATTCTTAGGGGCTGCTCATTCTTACAACTAAATAACATCAACTAACAATATTACATAATAAATTTTTACTCGCTACTCAAAAGATACACCTAAACAATTAAGATACTAATTATACTATAGGGGCATGCAACCCCCAAGCTAGAGCGATCATAGCTTAGCTAGCTATGACTAATAGAGAGGAGAGAAACCTAGCTTGAGCGACCTCAAGCCACAGAGTAAGCAGTTGGTAGCTAAAAAGCAGGCAGTTCTGCTAAGACTGTTTCAGATGGGGCGACCCCCGAGCTTGGGCGATCCCAAGCATATCATCTACATAAGAAATAAATACACAAAATATGATATAATGAATTGGGGGCAAGAAATTCCCCGAATTTAAAAGTGCTAATATCACGGCGTGATAAATTCATTACTGTGAGTGATATCCTCTAACTATTCCTTACTAAGAAGAGCAGCCCAAAATAAAAATAAAAATGTGACAGCTTGCATTGTAACAAAATAAAGCTTATAATTAACCAACACAGATGTACAAAAAGGTGCTGCGAGCCGGCTGCCCCAACCTGAATCAGGGAGGTAGGTTTATCCAATGCTCAGACCAGCTTGCCAGGTGTTGTCTCACCATGAGGCCTTACTTACCCCTAAACAAATGAGCCCGAAACAAGTAAAAAAGACATGTAATAAATATAAATATTATAAGTAAACACATATAATAAAAACAACATATACACATGAAAAGTACAGGCAATCAAAACAAAACAACAGTATATAAATATTAAAAGGTAATTATAATATAATATAAACAATTATACACAAACCACAGTAAAGAAAACTGCAAATTATCAAAGGTGGAGGTGGGGCGGATGGTGGATGATGAATAAAACACTGCTGCTACAAATAATCACGCTGCTTGAAAATGAATGCAGGTGGCGCTATCCCCTGACGTATTCCCATTGGTCAAGAACATCACGTGATCAAAGGCGCGAGGTTAGAAATAGATATTTACTAACATGAAGACTGTGACGGGGTTTTTAAATGTTGTGTACAAACAACTATTTAGTAAACAAAATATCATTTTATACACAACACACCAAAACAGTATGAAAGTCAAAAATTTATTGAATGGAACCAATAACTTGTTCAGGCTCATATTAAATATTATCTAAAGGTTTTGGCATTCTTAGGGGCTGCTCATTCTTACAACTAAATAACATCAACTAACAATATTACATAATAAATTTTTACTCGCTACTCAAAAGATACACCTAAACAATTAAGATACTAATTATACTATAGGGGCATGCAACCCCCAAGCTAGAGCGATCATAGCTTAGCTAGCTATGACTAATAGAGAGGAGAGAAACCTAGCTTGAGCGACCTCAAGCCACAGAGTAAGCAGTTGGTAGCTAAAAAGCAGGCAGTTCTGCTAAGACTGTTTCAGATGGGGCGACCCCCGAGCTTGGGCGATCCCAAGCATATCATCTACATAAGAAATAAATACACAAAATATGATATAATGAATTGGGGGCAAGAAATTCCCCGAATTTAAAAGGCCAAATCGAAGAGGTTACAATAAAGTAACCGAATGAGAGCCCCCAAGAAAGAAATTATGTGCAAGAAGGATATGACAATGTAATATTTTTAAGAGTGTAGATAAAGTGAATCGATGATGAACTAGAAAATTATTGATTATAATCAGTACAACTAAGCACAAATTTGCCTATAGAAATTAATGCACCGTATTACATATATACACACATAATTATCATATGCTCTAAAATGAGACATTAAGAAGTTAAATGTGGTCAGTGGCACAGTAACTGGTATAAAGCTTGCAGATAAACCAAGTAATGACAAGAGTTCAAATGATTGAAAGGTTATATCACGTATGGAATAAAGCTGAAAAAGAGAGGAAAAACATACCTAATACTATAAAGTGAGATAGTATTTAAAGGAGCACTAGATTCTGCGTCTGTGAATGAGACAGATGCAAGAACTACATCCTTCTGATGGAGGTCTAATTAAGGAAACAGTGCCAATGATAAAGTGTTAAGGATGATAATTAGGTACTGGGAACGCACCCTGAAGATGTAAGAGGATAACAAGCTCCGTATGTCAACTATATCTACTAATAATAGACAAAGAAAGGGTTGCAGATGTCCTAAGAAAGTCAACAAACTGGTTGCCAAGACTAAGGAACTTACATACACAGAACAGGTAGTTATAATGAACCTGCCAACACTCAAACTGATTACGATGCATAAAAGGAGATACGATTAAAGTTATAAGTACTTAATGCAATAAGGATACTGAATGTAGTACAGGGCTTATACAGCTAACTTAAATAAACAAGATGTGAGTATTCCGAGAAACACCCAGAGAAGAGACTTGACTCTGTCGGACTCCAGAGAAGCAGCTTGACTCCAGGTATTTCACAGTGAAGAAAGAAATTGAGTACTCAAAACTAAAGAAGGGGCTTGACTCTACTGAACAGCAGAAATACAATAAGGATACTGAATGGTGTACAGGGCTTAAACAGCTAACTTAAATTAACAAGACTTGAGTATTTGGAGAAACACCCAGAGAAGAAACTTGGCTCTGATGAACTCCAGAGAAGCAACTTGACTCCAGGTATTTCACGGTGAAGAAAGAAAATGAAGTACTCGAAACTTATAGAAGGAGCTTGACTCTACTGAACCGCAGAGAAGCAACTTGACTCTAAAATGCCTGACTTAGAGAAGAAGCTTGACTCTACTTGACAGCAGAGAAGCAACTTGACTCTAAAATGCTTGACTTAGAGAAGAAGCTTGACTCTACTTGACAGCAGAGAAGCAACTTGACTCTAAAATGCCTGACTTAGAGAAGAAGCTTGACTCTACTTGACAGAAGAGAAGCAACTTGACTCTAAATCATTCATACTGAAAGGTCCTACTAGAGAAGAAGCTTGACCCTACTGAGCCATAGAGAAGCGACTTGACTCTAGTACCCCTGTAGTGACAAACTTGACTCCTATGTGCTACTGAGAATACCCTTGGCTCAGAGTCGCAGTGACTCATGAGAAGAGACTTGACTCGCAGACACAGCTGAGAAGACCCTTGACTCTTGAGTTGTGATTACTCATGAGAAGAGTTTTGACTCATGATTGGAGAAGCGATGACATGACTGCATAAACTAACGAATCAAAACACAGCGAAGTAGTAGCTGGTGGCATGACAAACTTGACTCCTAAGTGCTACTGAGAAGACCCTTGGCTCTGAGTCTCAGTGACTCGTGAGAAGAGACTTGACTCGCAGACACAGCTGAGAAGAGTTTTGACTCTGAGTGTGATTACTCATGAGAAGAGTTTTGACTCATGATTGGAGAAGCAAAGACCTGACTACGTAAGCTAACGAATCAAAACACAGCGAAGTAGTAGGTAGCTAGTGCGGGACACTCTTGACTAAGTGCTACTGAGAAGACTACATACTTTGAGTCGCAGTGACTCATGAGAAGAGACTTGACTCGCAGACACAGCTGAGAAAACCCTTGACTCTTGAGTTGTGATTACTCATGAGAAGAGTTTTGACTCATGATTGGAGAAGCGATGACATGACTGCATAAACTAACGAATCAAAACACAGCGAAGTAGTAGCTGGTGGCATGACAAACTTGACTCCTAAGTGCTACTGAGAAGACCCTTGGCTCTGAGTCTCAGTGACTCGTGAGAAGAGACTTGACTCGCAGACACAGCTGAGAAGAGTTTTGACTCTGAGTGTGATTACTCATGAGAAGAGTTTTGACTCATGATTGGAGAAGCAAGACCTGACTACGTAAGCTAACGAATCAAAACACAGCGAAGTAGTAGGTAGCTAGTGCGGGACACTCTTGACTAAGTGCTACTGAGAAGACTACATACTTTGAGTCGCAGTGACTCATGAGAAGAGACTTGACTCGCAGACACAGCTGAGAAAACCCTTGACTCTTGAGTTGTGATTACTCATGAGAAGAGTTTTGACTCATGATTGGAGAAGCGATGACATGACTGCATAAACTAACGAATCAAAACACAGCGAAGTAGTAGCTGGTGGCATGACAAACTTGACTCCTAAGTGCTACAGAGAAGACCCTTGGCTCTGAGTCTCAGTGACTCGTGAGAAGAAACTTGACTCGCAGACACAGCTGAGAAGACCCTTGACTTCGAGTTATGACAACTCAAGAGAAGAGTGACTTGATTGTGGTTGAAGACATGACCTGATTACCCACAAAATAAACAAATAAAACATGGCATAGGTTGGTGGCTATTGTAAGGAAAAACTTCACTTCTTATGGCTGCTGAGAAGATCCTAGACTTTAAGTTGTGATTACTCATGAGATGAGTGACTTGACTTGTAATAGAAGAGGCTTGATCTGACTGATAACTAATTAAACCTAGTACATGATAATAACAATCTAGTAACAGACTAAATAAAGTGAGGAAGAAACATCATCTCTATATATATCTATGACAAAGCTCTCCTTAACAGTTGCATAATATATTCCGCACAAGTATAAACAAGAATCTGTGACAAGTACAAGGAAAACAATAATGCTAGATACAGATAAAAGGTGTGACAGCTATGCCGTAAACCAATTATTTAGAAATATCTGTGACAAGTACATAGAAAACAGTAACGCTAGATACAGATAGAAGGTGTGAACGCGAAGATATAAATGTTTACTAGAGTAACAAGTATCGAGAATGCTCCTCTGATATCCACGCTGTAACCAAAGTCTGGTCAGGTACAAAGTCAAAATAGACAGATTGATGAGTAATCTCACCGCTGAAAAGTCCAAGACAACTGAGTTGGAAGCATAGTAAGCTGATGCTACGATTTCCAATTTATCTGCATGTCGCTATCATCGGGAGATGGAAACGCATAATGTAGTTCGGTGAGTTTCCGACTCGTCTGTATGTAGTTATCAAAGTTGTTCGTTGATTATCCGAGGAGTCTGCATGTCGTAATCGTCGGGAGATTGAAATTCCGACTAGTTAAGTTGTTCGGTTAGTTCCGAGTACACTGCATGTCGTAATATCGCGAGATGGAAATCTAGACTAATAATGTTGTACGTGTAGGTCCTTAATTATTTTTCCTTAAATCAGATAATTACCCCTACAAAATTAACCGTAAACGCCAAAGAAGACGATGCAATGCCCTACAGTGTTCGACAAGACATGGGCGCTGCCATCTTGAATCCCGCACGGAATCCTGGGATCGCGCACCAAGCTGCTGGTAGTGACGCGTTCCTGACCTGCTTGGCCGCCATGTTAGATGACCCGAGACGGTTTACAAACTGATGTCTTTCGATTTCCACTAGCACGAATAAGTCACACACAAAGTTAGATCCCGATAGCAAAGAGAACACATTGTGGTTGCATAAAGACTGTTAGGATCCAAATAGGAAATACACAGCTCGATGACGAATGACATTCGTCAATGTAAACTAAAGGAAATGTCCTCGACACACGTCGATAAAAATGTAAACAAACACAACACACGTGTAAATACCGTTATTGGTGTGTACTTCCCTGTCGTAGGAGACGACAACTCCAGGCAAAACACTCGTAAGTTCAAAAAGTCAATAGGAGTTGTTGCGACGAAAGTAAACAATAGGAGAAAATAATGATGAATAAAACACTGCTGCTACAAATAATCACGCTGCTTGAAAATGAATGCAGGTGGCGCTATCCCCTGACGTATTCCCATTGGTCAAGAACATCACGTGATCAAAGGCGCGAGGTTAGAAATAGATATTTACTAACATGAAGACTGTGACGGGGTTTTTAAATGTTGTGTACAAACAACTATTTAGTAAACAAAATATCATTAAGGCTATATATACATGTAAGCCCTCTCCCTCTCTAGATATGATCAGCATCCCTATAAACATACCTATATTTGCTGTGCGGCATTGAAACGCAAACTCAGTAACTCACTACAGTTCTAATGCTAGTGGCTTTTCTAGGATTAGGACTGGTCCAAACCTTGTAGGTTACCTGTTTTGGGAATATTACTTTTCAGGAGAATATTTCATTATTATTCGTAAAAAAGATCCAGGTGAGTTGAGCAGTGTCTTAATGTACATACAATGTATATATTACACATCTATAATTGCATGTACAATGTACTTAGCACAGGTTTGAGCCCTGAAATAAATGTAAATGAGTTATCAAAATGTACTTGGTATGTTTATTTCTGTGGATATAGATACTGCATTGTCAGAAACATAAGAGATGAAGGAAAAATTGTTTGCCTGATCACCGGTTGTTTAAATTCATCAAGTTCATAATTTGCATGTATTATATATCCAAGAGGCTGCTAGTTGTAGATATTGTTCTGTACTAACATATACAGTAGTCTACATGTACATACATATAGATATGCCTATGTTCTATGTTGTACCGATAACAGGCTATCTATAATGAAAATGATTTTCCTTTTTAGACAAACTGCTGCGTCTGAAGATGTTCACAGAGGACCAGGGATCATGGATGATAATGTTCCTGTGTAGTCTCATTTCCATATTTATAATGTCCTGGATCTACAACGGATTCCTGACAGCCGGAGGTGATAGCACAGAATCCTATCGGATTTCCGGTGACCTTGGACTCTCCAACTCTATTTTTATGAAGGCTGCTGCCTGTGGTACTTGGTGTGGAGACTTTTTCACTGCTTGGATGGTAGGTTTTTGTGCCAACATGGAGACTTTCCACTGCCTCAAAAGTAGGTTTTTATAATATTACTAACACAGGGTAACTTTTTTCTGTCTAGATGATTGGTTTTAACACAGTTTCTAAACAAAATACACATGAAATAAGACCATATTGAAAAAGAGCATAGGGAATAGAGTGTTAGAGCCGAAAAACTTATTATGATATACTTTAAATTAAATATGCACACATTAAATTTATTAAATAATTGCTCATAATGACTAGATCTCCCATGAATATTCAGACTATTTTGACAGGTTTTTAAATATGTATAATATTTTTACATCATCTAAATGTCAGAATTAGTAAAGGCCAGGAATACACCCATGTTGGATTGAAGCTATCATATGCAGGTGAAACTGTATGAAGGAAGAAAAAAATAATACAGAAAAACTGGTTTAATCAGCAGCTGTTTTGGACATAGAAACTAGATTCATTACAACTATGTTTTTGTTGAATATTTAGGTGACTGATATGATGCTACAAGAGAAGCTCTACCCAGGCTGGGCCAAACCAGTGCGGACCTGGTGGAACCACCGATACAATCGTATCATCTTATTCTGGGTGGTCACCTCAGTAACGTCCCTCGTCGTGATCTTTGTGATAGCCACAGACTTTATACAGTGGGAGAAGCTGAACCATGGATTCCTGCCGACTAACGAACTGTCCAGGGCGTTTCTGGCCTCCTTCATTCTGGTTATGGATATCTTAATTGTGTGTCAGGTAATGTCCATTGTATTCTGTATAATATGAAATGTTCGTGTGTACTGTCTTTTGTGGTTTGGAGATTTCATATTATTTTCTTGGTACAGGCTTTCATGGTTAGGCTATGCATTGATAATATAACAGTAATACATACAACAATGTCTTATGTATATATATTTGTGGTTCCATGAAAACTACAAGAGTTTATACACAAAGAACGCTTCATGTCGTACAGTTCTCTATACAGCCTCCATTACCTGATCTTCCCAGTTTTGTTATCTATTGAAAAACAAAGAAATGTATACAGAATCAACGTTACTACCGTTATCCTAAAGTTTCACAGGCATTCATAATCATGACACAAAGAGAAAGTATACTGACATTTTATCTCGTGATTTTTATAATGATAAGACTTAGTATACTCTAGATGATGTATCTATGTTACCTTTACGTCAAGTTTTAGATCAATTTTTATGTTTTATACAGATATTTATCTGATATTTGTATAATCTTTTAATGTAGATACATTTTACTGTTTTAAAGTAGATACAATTATCTCATTACCTGTAACAAAGTAAGGGAAGGTTTACTAGGAGCAGGGTGTCCTTTAGTCTGTTATTCTGTTGACTAAGCTTTTAGAAGTTGACGTTGTAAGTTTTCTGTATTCCCATGAAGCTGACATGGTACTTTTTTCTGATCATTTCAATAAAATAAATGTTGGCAGGACTGGGATTTCCCTCATTTTATGAGTGCCATTGACATCAAAATGCCAGGTGTTAACACTGCACACATCAAGTTTGACATCCCCAAGTGTCTCAAGAAAGAGGTTTGGCAGGTGCATATTACAGGTGAGTTGGAAGTAGGTCCATCAGTGATTTTCGGAACTCTGATGTTTGAGTCCGGGACTAGTGGTTTCCTGTGGGACCCTCTAAATATCCATTAGCATTGAGACTTGTCAAAATTATGGATATAGTGTTCAGAACTTGTCAGAAAAAATTCTACAAAAATTATTAGGTACATCATAAAAGTACTTGTCAACAGAGACACATAATATCATATTTAAGTGGTACAGATAGGATTGTTTAGTACTCAAATCATACTTTTGGTGGTTATTTTTGTTCCAATTCAACATGTACATTGTTGTATGTAACTGCTAAAGTAATGTAAAATGAAAGTATCATTTACCTATTATAAATGAATGTTACAACTCCAGAAATGTAGTCAGAATAGCAATCAATACATATAGGGTCTTGGAGTTTTCATTTCATATGAGATTTTGTGGGGCAAGTCTTAAGGCGAGTAAAAATCACAATTTTGAGACGAGTTTCATAAAATCTCATATAAAATGAAAACAGTTAAAATACCTTTTATCACATAATTCAGAAAACTTAAATTTTGGAAGATTTTAAAGTCAAAATGTGGAGGACTTAATTGAATCAAGGTAGTGATTTTGTTCAACATTCATGATGTAATGTCGTTGTTACAGTCCATATTATGACATTACAATTGATCTCTTGACTGCGCAGCCTAATGAAAAATGATCCAGGGTATATCTCGCTAGTGACATACGGGCAAATGACAAAATTGTATGGGAGAATACTGGATAACAGACCGATTATGTGACAAAATTGTATGGGAGAATACTGGATAACAGACTGATTATGTGACAAAATTGTATGGGAGACCACAGGGATGTGATGTACTATCTATACTGGTATTTGATTTCTTTTTGCAATTTTTGTATTTACAAGTTTTGGTAGAAGAGCATATCTACAGATTAATACTTGTATATTTGATGAGCGGCATAGTTGTTGAGTGGTAATAGAACTCTGTTTTCTACCTCTGTAGGTAAATGGTTTAACTACAGGATTTTGTTTTCTACTTCTATAGGTAAATGGTTTAACTACAGGATTTTGTTTTCTACTTCTATAGGTAAATGGTTTAACTACGGGATTTTGTTTATCGTTATGCTGCTTGACCTAAACATGTGGAAGAACCAGATCTTTTACAAGCCCTATGACTATGGTCAGTACGTGGATTCAGAGGGGAGAATCCACACAGTGCTGGACGACTACAGCCTTACAACATTTAACGAGAGTCTGCTAACCTGGTCGTACCGAAATAATACAATAAATCCTGTGACCAATGCGTCCTACCTTGAGGGAGATATGGTCGTCAGCACTCGTTACTATGACTACAGCCTAGCATTGAAGGGATTGGCATTCGTCCCAGCCCTTTTGGCGTTCATTGTGTTAGGTGTGACTGTTTGGATGTTTGGCCGTTTTAAGCCATCGAAGGATGATCCGTATGCTGGTCGGTTAAAGAAGCGCAGAAAGAGGAGGAGATTCTCCCTTAGAAATTTATCTAGTTCCTTCCGAAAAATTGAACTGCGGAGAAAAGTTCAAGCTGTACCCAAACTGCTACATTTCCGTCGTAAACAAAGCCCTAATCATGACCCTTCCTCAAATGGATCAGGATACCCTGAAAACTGGTCGGCACCAGCAGACATCAACAAATAGAGAAACCTAAAGCTGGTGTCAGTTTTATACCTGTTTGATATTGATTATATTTTTGAGACATTTCTGTATTATTACTTTGATTGTAATGTACATGTATATTACATATATCATGGTGATTTATGTATATTTTCTAACATGTCAATAGATTATGATGATTGAAATATCGGAAATCAACATATCGGAAATCAACTACAATAATTAATCAAGAACTTGCAAAACAGTGAAGCATAGGTCATATTATTCTTATAATGAATGAAATTGAAATCTTTGAAATACCATTTTATATATACCTTGTTCACTTTAGAAGCAATGAAAACACTATCTGTATTTTCATACCATGGTAATACGTATAACTGGTATGTGTACCGTTTGTAACCATTCATCACTTTATCAGGTAGAATTGTCTATTGGTAAATCATCATGGAATTATTTTGACACTCCTAAAATATAACAATTATTTTTATCTGAAAATTAAATATATTCATCTGTTTGAATTCATAATTGTCCTTGATGAGTTTATAAATTAAATACCTTTGGTATGGTGACTGTGTAGTTAGGTCAATAATATAGTCTATAGTTTTAATTAGATTATTGTGCTATGTAGTTACTATGCTATCTACACAATATAAAGTTTGTAAGCTTCAACCAAAGCGATACTGAAACAGAAATTGTTTCATATTAGAGAGAGAATTTGAGAGAAAATTCAAGCCACATTAATCAGTCTGTGTTCATTTGAATTTGTATCAAATTATGATATGTGAGAACTTCATAATTATGTTGTGTCCTCAGAATCATCTAGGATCTAGTATAGATCAGGAATAGTTCAACCTACCGCGTATACTAGTGCTGTTGGTTAACTTCTTAATCATTAAAGGTTGGGTCATGTTTTAATTAATGTCTGTCTTAATTGATATGAGTGATGGAAACTACTTATATGATTATTATCTTTCAATAAACAAACATTGTGACCCAATTGTGGTCACCACTTAGTTTTCAGTAGATATACAGTAATTGGTTCAGTAGACATACAGTAATTGGTTCAGTTGACATACAGTAATTGGTTCAGTTGACATACAGTAATTGGTTCAGTTGACATACAGTAATTGGTTCAGTAGACATACAGTAATTGGTTCATTAGACCTAGAGTAATTGGTTCAGTAGACCTAGAGTGATTGGTTCAGTTGACATACAGTAATTGGTTCAGTACATATACAGTAATTGGTTCAGTTGACATACAGTAATTGGTTCAGTTGACATACAGTAATTGGTTCAGTAGACATACAGTAATTGGTTCAGTTGACATACAGTAATTGGTTCAGTAGACATACAGTAATTGGTTCATTAGACCTAGAGTAATTGGTTCAGTAGACCTAGAGTGATTGGTTCAGTTGATATACAGTAATTGGTTCAGTACATATACAGTAATTGGTTCAGTAGACATACAGTAATTGGTTCATTAGACCTAGAGTAATTGGTTCAGTAGACATACAGTAATTGGTTCAGTTGACATACAGTAATTGGTTCAGTAGACATACAGTAATTGGTTCAGTAGACATACAGTAATTGGTTCAGTAGACATACAGTAATTGGAATTCTAAGCAATCGTCCCATAAGAGACTAGAAGCACAGCATTAGCAGTGATGAAACAAATTGGTGTCTAGATTGTGTATTTTACTACCAGATGTGAACATTTATTTTTCTACACTTCCTTACTCTGGCCGACTTTCTGAGTGTTATATTTACCATACCCTGGGTAGTATGTGTACATTGTTTAAGTCGTATACTATAATTACCATAGAATTGTACATGGATGTTATGAGAAAAACTGATTATTTTTAAATCGTGTTGCGGTTATGTTTTTTAATCGTCAGACATATAGTTGAACATTAAAATGCATAATGTTTGAGTACCCTAGATGCCTTACAAGTTGTCTGATTTCCTGTGTATTTTTTTATGGATAGAAGACAGATAATATGTTTTATAGAAATGATATACAAGTCCCTTGATTTACCATGATATGTACTGTATTTTCTGCTGGATATTTTTTTAATCTGTTCTTATTGAAGTTCAAACAGGTTTCAAATCACTTTTCAAAAATTGCACTTTTTAATCGTAGTTATGGTCTGGCCAGAGTTAAGCATGCTGTCCTGTTTATATACCGTGTAGGGAATAGACTGTTGGAGCCAAGTGAAGCATGGTGTTCTGTTAATTTTTGCTAGATTAATTGATATAACATTGTAGCAAAATTATGATTATATATATAGCATGAAGTATGAACCTCCTCTTTGTGACATTTTTAAATACATTGTACAGTCCAATATATATCTGCTCTTTATTGGCATAATTCCATCCCTGGTTTGTACGAGAAGGTTGGCCAGATCTTGGTGTCGGGATATGGTGAATATATGATGAAACATTGCATCGCTATGACAATTTATGACAACTTGTAGTGGTACATGTAGTTCTATTTTTAATTATCACAATGTAATTTAATTGTCAAGAATTTTTAGTTGTATGTTACAGTCTATCAACTGTAATGCTTAACATCATATCAACATCTGATTGTTGTCCTGTTATCACAGTCAGCATCCGTCATGGCAACATGTGATAATACCATAACTACATCTGATTGTTGTCTTCATGTTGTCACAGTCAACATCCGTCATGGCAACATGTGATAATACCGTAACTACATCTGATGGTTGTCTCTATGTTGTCACAGTCAACATCCGTCATGGCAACATGTGATAATACCATAACTATATCTGTTTGTTGTCGCTATGTTGTCACAGTCAACATCCGTCATGGCAACATGTGATAATACCATAACTACATCTGATTGTTGTCTCTATGTTGTCACAGTCAACATCCGTCATGGCAACATGTGATAATACCATAACTACATCTGTTTGTTGTCACAGTCAACATCCGTCATGGCACCATGTGATAATACCATAACTACATCTGTTTGTTGTCTATGTTATCATTCATTGACTGTATAATATCATGTTGGTATCTTCGATAGTCAGGGATTTTCCTACAATAGAAACAGGGTCTGTTAAAAGGACCCATTTTTTGTTTTTCCCAATTTCCCAATTTGTCGCGTAGGAATTCCCAATTCATTGGACCCTTGACCCAGTTGAAATATTGTAAAAAAAATCCTTGATAGCAGTGTTTGGAAGTTTTTCCTGTCATTCCAACTCTACAAATTTATTTTGAATACCTTAGCTTTTTTACATGTAAGTTGTAAATCTTGACAGATTTAATTGATCCTGGGAATAATTAAGTGATAAACTGGAAATAGAAATATTCATCGTTTACACAAGATTGGAGATAGTCATAGTTTACACATGTATAAGGTTGGAGAAAGTCATGTGTTTTACTCAAGTGTGGAGACATCGGATTCTCATAACAACAACATCACACATTGTGACATTAACTAGTGATGTGTTGTAGCTGTGTTTATAGACATTTAACTGCAGCAGCTCATTCCTGGTAATAGGCCCACCCATGTGTATTACTGGTAATAGGCCTACCCATGTGTATTACTGGTAATAGGCCTACCCATGTGTATTACTGGTAATAGGTCCAACCATGTGTATTACTGGTAATAGGTCCAACCATGTGTATTACTGGTAATAGGCCCAACCATGTGTATTACTGGTAATAGGCCTACCCATGTGTGTCACAGTACTGGGGCCGCGATGGCCGAGTGGTTAAGGTGTCCCGACACTTTAACACTAGCCCTCCACCTCTGGGTTGCAAGTTCGAAACCTACGTGGGGCAGTTGCCAGGTACTGACCGTAGGCCGGTGGTTTTTCTCCGGGTACAAAATCACTGTATTAGGCCCACCTGATAGCTTATTTTGGAATAAATACAGTATATTTGTCACTATTATAAATATATGCTTTGTGTTATTGCAAAAATGACTGATTTTAATTAATATCTTCATTTTAATTAAGATCTTCATGTTAATACAATAGTATGGATGTATTGAGTGTATAGGCCAAAATATTGAAGTGCATGTATCTAACCAGTCAATCATACAATATTTTTGTACAAAATCTATGTATTACACAAGGTGCAGTGTTAGCCTATGTTTGTCCTTCATCTGTAAAGGTTTATTGATATTGACTATCACTTCAAAGTTATGGGGATTTTTACAGTATGATTCAATGGTTGTTTTTTTGTTTGTTTTTCAAATATACATCAGATAGAAATACCAGTTTAGGTAGATGAACAGGTTCTGATACCCACGTATTTTTGAGTTATAACAAAAATCTGATTGATGTTCACATGTTTTTAACACAGAAATTTGATGTTCCATTACTACTGTAATAGTCTATCTAGTAGATGACTGTTCATTTAACAATGTTACAATGCTCTAAAAAAAATTTCCAACTGGTTTTCATTTCAGCCCTTTTCCCTATTTTGGTAATGTCCAAGAGATTACAGGGGAGGTAAGGGGTGGGGGTCTTGTGATCAAGACTCCCTCTTCTTATCTTTCACTTCTCCAAAATAACCAAGGGTAAAAAAGTAATCGGACATTTTGCATTATCCCCACAAGCTATTTTAAAAACTGAGGTGAAATTCAACATGTTGTATATATAGACTATTACGATTTGTATTGGTACAATGTCCCCGAGTGATTCTCCGGATCATTTAGGTATCCTTTACTGGATCATTCACAGACCAGAATTAATCGGCTATGGTACTGTACATTTGTGGATAATTAATATTTTCTGTACACACTTATGAGTAATTCACATAAACAAGAATCTATAAACTGTTGGTAATATCTACCCTGTTTTTGACATGCTATATATTTGTTAGATATGAATAAGTAGTTTATTGTATATATATTGTTATGAGATATGTAAATGTACTAGGTAATCATATTATATAGTACAATGTATAATTTTGATATTGCAATGTGTTTATAATGACATTTTGTGTTCATAAGTCAATATTGATTACCATTGATTGATGGTCATACATCTTATGATTGCTGAAAACTGCCTCTTGTCATGTAATTATTTCAGAGATCATTTATTTACAAATGAATTGTTAACATAACATCAATATAACTGTATCAACATCATTGTTTTAATCATGATAGCTGTAGTCACACACATCTACACATTGTACGCCAAAAGTGAGTTTGCAAAATTTAATTCTATAAAATTTTAATTACAGTATGAACTTTTTCAATGAATTTTCCTTAAAGATATTGGTTTAAACTTTATTTTCATAAATTTTTCATTAATTTCTGTTTTCACTAACCAGAGAAATCAAGTTATTTACTAAGTGTATGAAGGAACACAATGCCATAGTTTGGTTGTTAATTTTAATATCTTCAAACATTTTCACCTGTAAATTGTGTTTGGAAACTCAAGATATTTCTTTTTCAACTCACAAAATTTCATTAAAATCGATATTCATGAATGAAGTCAAGGTAATTTATAGAAACAAGTTGAAAATTCAAATAATTCATTGCAAAATTCAACATTGCAAACTAAATTATGTCGCACTGCTGTAGGTAATCTTGACTTTCTTATCTGTGATTATTTTATTGTTCATTGCTTACAGCTACTTTGGTGTGTCTACTTAAAATCCCAGGAACGTTTTGTTGAATGTTAACCGAAAAATTTATATACTTTTTTGATGAAGTGCAGATGCACACGGGTAATGGTATGGTGGTCGGGTATGACTGTCTGCTAGATAACCTCACTCAGCATATGACGACTCACTTTTGATTTTGCTGGATTGCTAAACATTATGATGCCAAGGAGAAATGGCAAGTAAAAGTGCCTGGAAAGTTTGCACAGCACTGCACAGAGTTGTCTCCCTGTTTTATTGTATATAATGCATTTATTTATATCATTAAAAATATGCTGGAGTCTGACATTTATCAAAATGATATTGGAGAATACATAGAAATATCAGTAGAATATATTGTCCACTTTTCCTTGCCTAGCTAGTGTCACTGTCATACCACATTATCTGTATTCAGTATATGTGTTACTCTAGGGAATGTATTGGTGTTGTAGTAAACTTGTTTTAAAAAAGTGTATAATGTTCTGTTACATTACACATTTGTTAAACAATTGTCATCTTTCGTGCTTGTTGTTTTAAGTTAAACTAATTATTCAGCTGTTATTTATGCTTACTATGAGCAATAAATACCTGTGGACCCTCAAATCAAAGTAATTAGCTGAATCAGTAGAAATATTTTATAATCATTGTATAAGGAATTAATATATCATACTAGTACATCTCGTATTCTAATATATAAATGTTGAAGTATAACCCTGTTGCGTCCTGTATATGTGGTGCTGACACAATTACGTTATACCAGCCTATGTTTCCGGTGATAAATCATACTAACTATTTAGTCCTATACTATGCCAGTCCTTTATTAGAAATACATGGTACTTAAAATAGATTTTTTTTAATCTCTGTCAGATTAGTATCTGTGTTCCGAACAACACCCATGGCCTAGAAATCTATCTTGATGTAAAAAGATATATATGCGATGGCCTTTTTAGTAACCCTCCAAGCTTGCTTGATTCTTCTCCAGGTTTGTATAGATAGTGCTAGGGTAACCAAAACAGATCTGTAACAGGTGGTTTTTATTTCTATCTCTAAGACTTGTCTCTGTTGAATTACATTTAATTGGTAATTTTCATTACGGTATGCATGGTATGTGCTGTCAACACATTATACGGATATTTTGTATATCTCACCTTATCGTTTATAAACTTAATGTTGTCATCTGAATTATGTTTTCTTCAGAAAATAAACTTTTTAAGTTTGATTGGAACTCTTTTAGAATTCAGTACTGAAAACAAAAAATATTGAAAATTTCTTTTTTGATTGCTGAGTCATAATTTTTGCTTAGAATATTGAATTGCCTAAATGTATTAATTTTTGGTATCTTTAATTGATTAATCATGTTTTACTTTTAGTGTCATATCTGGCTTATTTTATTTATACAACATTATACACATATTTATTTGTTATTTCACTTTAGTTAATAAAAATGATTGATCTATAGTGGTGTTTAAAGTTTTATAATTAACTAGATATTGACAGAATATCAATTACAAAGTTTATAATTGACTAGATATTGACAGAATATCAATTACAACGTTTATAATTAACTAGATATTGACAGAATATAAATCACAGCTCTTTACCAGACATGCTTTATAATTAACTAGATGTTGACAGAATATCAATTACAAAGTTTATAATTAACTAGATATTGACAGAATATCAATTACAAAGTTTATAATTAACTAGATATTGACAGAATATCAATTACAAAGTTTATAATTAACTAGATATTGACATAAAATCAATTACAAAGTTTATAATTAACTAGATATTGACAGAATATCAATTACAGATCTTAACCAGACATGCTTTATAATTAACTAGATATTGAGAGAATATCAATTACAAAGTTCATAATTAACTAGATATTGACAGAATATCAATTACAAAGATTTATAATTAACTAGATATTGACAGAATATCAATTACAAAGTTCATAATTAACTAGATATTGACAGAATATCAATTACAGCTCTTTACCAGACATGAGAGAAATGTCATGTCCATTCATCAACAAAGGTAAAAAAGGATATATCTAAGAAAACAACAGACCAATGACCTTGAAAGGAGACATAGAACATGGAAATTGGCCTTGTATTTAGGACTTAAGGAAAGCTTTTACCCAGTGATTATGAGACAAAGTTATCACTGACCCAGTGTGGCCGGGTGGCACATTGGTAAAACATGTGCCTTTCACCTAGTCACTGGCATTTGATTCCCTGATCAGACATGAAAAGGTATGGGGGCACCTACCTGACTGGGTTTTCTCTGGGTACTCCACCTTCCTCTGACAGTAAGACTCCTCACACACTGCCATTGGCACCAAAAAGCATGACTTATATAAGATGGTATATTTTGTTTAGCAATTGATCTGAAATAAATAAAGTTTACAATGACCCTGTAATTAGGAGACTAGGATATCAATGACCCTGTAATTAGGACTAGGATGTCAATGACCCTGTAATTAGGACTAGAATGTCAATGACCCTGTTATTATGACTAGCATATCAATGACCCTGTAATTAGGAGACTAAGATATCAATGACCCTGTAATTAGGACTAGGATATCAATGACCCTGTTATTATGACTAGCATATCAATGACCCTGTAATTAGGAGACTAAGATATCAATGACCCTGTAATTAGGACTAGGATATCAATGACCCTGTAATTAGGACTAGCATATCAATGACCCTGTTATTATGACTAGCATATCAATGACCCTGTAATTAGGAGACTTGGATATCAATGACCCTGTTATTAGGACTAACATATCAATGACCCTGTAATTAGGACTAGCATATCAATGACCCTGTAATTAGGACTAGCATATCAATGACTGTAATTAGGACAGGATATCAATGACCCTGTAATTAGGACTAGGACATCAATGACCCTGTAATTAGGACTAGCATATCAATGACCCTGTAATTAGGACTAGCATATCAATGACTGTAATTAGGACTAGCATATCAATGACCCTGTTATTAGGACTAAGATATCAATGACCCTGTAATTAGGACTAGGACATCAATGACCCTGTAATTAGGACTAGGACATCAATGACCCTGCAATTAGGACTAGCATATCAATGACCCTGTAATTAGGACTAGGATACCAATGACCCTGTAATTAGGACTAGGATATCAATGACCCTGTAATTAGGAGACTAGGATATCAATGACCCTGTAATTAGGACTAGGATATCAATTACCCTGTAATTAGGACTAGCATATCAATGACCCTGTAATTAGGACTAGGATATCAATGACCCTGTAATTAGGACTAGCATATCAATGACCCTGTAATTAGGACTAGCATATCAATGACCCTGTAATTAGGACTAGCATATCAATGACCCTGTAATTAGGACTAGGATACCAATGACCCTGTAATTAGGACTAGGATATCAATGACCCTGTAATTAGGACTAGCATATCAATGACCCTGTAATTAGGACTAGGATACCAATGACCCTGTAATTAGGACTAGGATATCAATGACCCTGTAATTAGGACTAGGATATCAATGACCCTGTAATTAGGACTAGGATATCAATGGCCCTGTAATTAGGACTAGGATACCAATGACCCTGTAGTTAGGACTAGGATATCAATGACCCTGTAATTAGGACTAGGACATCAATGACCCTGTAATTAGGACTAGGATATCAATGACCCTATAATTAGGAGACTAGGACATCAATGACCCTGTAATTAGGACTAGCATATCAATGACCCTGTTATTAGGACTAGCATATCAATGACCCTGTTATTAGGACTAGGATATCAATGACCCTGTTATTAGGACTAAGATATCAATGACCCTGTAATTAGGAAACTAGCATATCAATGACCCTGTAATTAGGACTAGCATATCAATGACCCTGTTATTAGGACTAGCATATCAATGATCCTTTTATTAGGACTAGCATATCAATGACCCTGTTATTAGGACTTCAAAATTCTAGGATATTTTCCTCCAATATGGTTTAACAGATGTTGATAGGTAATAGTATTGATATATAATAAGACAACGATGACATTGACCAATTATTAATTCAGAGGCGATGCTGAGACATTGACTCTGTAATTAGGACAGAAGGAAATTATTAGTCCCCTGCCGTTTGAAAAACGGGGGGACTATAGGTTTACCCTCCGTCCATCCGTCCGTCCATCCATCTGTCTGTCTGCCTGTCACGCAATAGTTGTCCGGGCAACTCCTTCTAAAGTACTACTCCGATTTTAACTAAACTTGGTATATATGATCAGTATAACATGTAGTTGTGCATCCCACATTTTTTTTTCGAAAAACCATTTTTCAAAATGGCCGCCGGCTTCTCATTGGTTGAGGCTTGTCCGGACAACTCCTCCTAAAGTACTACTCCGATATTAACGAAACTTGGTATACATGATCAGTATAACATGTAGTTGTGCATCCCACATTTGTTTTTCAAAAAAACATTTTTCAAAATGGCCGCTGGTTTCTCATTGGTTGAGGCTTGTCTGGACAACTCCTCCTAAAGTACTACTCCGATTTTAACGAAACTTGGTATACATGATCAGTATAACATGTAGTTAAAAAATGGGAAATGAATAGGTGCACTCGTAGGTCAGACAGGAGACTTTGTATTGCTGTTGCAATACTATCCATCCTTGTTGACCCTGTAATTAGGAGACAAGGATGTCATTGACCCTGTAATTAGGAGACAATGACATCATTGACCCCGTAATTAGAATATGATGAGACATTTAATCTGTAATAAGGAGACCGGGATGTCATTGACCCTGTAATTAGAAAACAATGAGACAATGACCCTGTAATTAGGACACAAGGATAACATTGACACTTATAAATGTATTTAGGAGACAAGGATGTCATTGATCTCTTTAATTACGAGACAAAGGATATCATTGACCCTATAATTTGGAGACAAGGATGTTATTGGCCATGTAATTTGGAGACAAGAATGTCATTGGCCCTGAAATTAGGAGACAAGGATATCATTGACCCTGTAATTTGGAGACAAGGATTCCATTGACCCTGTAATTATGAGACAAGGATGTCAAGGACTATGTAATTAGGAGACAAGGATGTCATTGACCCTATAATTTGGAGACAAGGATGTTATTGGCCATGTAATTTGGAGACAAGAATGTCATTGGCCCTGTAATTAGGATACAAGGATTCCAATCACTATGTAATTAGGAGACAAGGATGTCAAGGACTATGTAATTAGGAGACAAGGATGTCATCGACCCTGTAATTAGGAAACAATGATACCATTTGGCACGAATTAGGAGACAAGGATGTCATTGGCCCTGTAATTAGGAGACAAGGATGTCATTGGCCCTGTAATTAGGAGACAGTGATGTCATTGGCCCTGTAATTAGGAGACAAGAATGTCATTGGCCATGTCATTAGGAGACAAGGATGTCATTGGCCCTGTAATTAGGAGACATTGGATGTCATTGGTCCTGTAATTAGGAGACAAGGATGTCATTGACCATGTAATTAGGAAACAATGATACCATTTGGCACGAATTAGGAGACAAGGGTGTCATTTGCCCTGTAATTAAAAGACAAGGATGTCATTGGCCATGTAATTAGGAGACAGTGATGTCATTGGTCCTGTAATTAGGAAACAAGGATGTCATTGGCCCTGTAATTAGGAGACAATGATGTCATTGGCCATGTAATTAGGAGACAGTGATGTCATAGGCCCTGTAATTAGGAGACAAGGATGTCATTGACCATGTAATTAGGAGACAAGGATGTCATTGACCCTGTTATTAGAAGACAAGGATGTCATTGACCCTGTAATTAGGAGACAATGATGCCATTTGGCACGAATTAGGAGACAAGGATGTCATTGGCAATGTAATTAGGAGACAAGGATGTCATTGGCCATGTAATTAGTAGACAATGATGTCATTGATCCTGTAATTAGGAGACAAGGATGCCATTGACCCTATAATTAGGATACGGGGATGCCATTGACCCTGTAATTAGGAAACAAGGATGTCATTGACCCTGTAATTAGGAGACAAGGATGCCATTGACCCTGTAATTAGGAGACAAGGATGTCAAGGACTATGTAATTAGGAGACAAGGATGCCATTGACCCTGTAATTAGGAAACAAGGATTTCATTGGTCCTGTAATTAGGAGACAAGGATGTCATTGACCCTGTAATTAGGAGACAAGGATGTCATTGATTATGTAATTAGGAGATGATATCATTAACCTGTAATTAGGAGACAAAGTGACATTGACCATTACTGTAATGAGGAGATGGCATGAGGTGATAGACCATGTTATTAGTAATACTATACTCATTATATTAGTATGAGGAGACAATTAATTTGTTGGGTTATTAATGTATACCAGTATATAATCGTTTGGAGGAAGATTTGTTCTGGTTGATTCAAGATAAGTCATTTTTAACTCGTTTTAAAATTCTCTGTGAACGTCTAGTGCTGATTGTTCGAATGTGTAGGCACTTGTTTCCTGATCTTCATAAAATTCCGGAATTCTATACGTCCTGTTGATTTGTATATTATACACTCCACTGTTGACATCATGGCTGACACGTTGGGTGACCGACGAAACCAGGTTTGTATCGATACATTTGATTGATAAACTTCCCAGGTGATTTCAAGAACGTAAACGACTGATGTTTGATATTGTTATGTAAAATTCTGAGAGAGAAATCGCCAATGGAGAGATTTACATGGCGAGTAAATTAGGACCTGAATGTGACAGGTTATCGCAGGAATAATTTTGTCTGAGCAACTAAAACATATAACAAGTATCGCGGATCTTTTTAAATTCTGCTATGTAACAATGGGCTGTAATAAAACATATCTCTTGGTGCTTTCCTTGAAAACTCCTAGTCCTTAATTAGTAAGTGTAGTATTTGCTTTTTAATAATGCAAATATATACCCCCTACTGCTAGTTTTGTAACTACAGTGTGAGTTCCTATAGCTACTCGACTGAGATCCTAGAGGGAATGTTGGGTTGTCCCCTCGACTTAGTCAATAGAGGGAATACATCATCTCAAATGAGGAATATTCTCTGACCTCGGAGAGAATATATATCCTCTCTTGCCATACTCAACTCTTGACACGATGTATCTGTGTAAGGAACGGACCACACATGCCATTTGTTAAGTGTACTGGCTCAGTATCATATTTGATGAATCGGCCAGCCTTAAAGGAATTTCGTCCAACACATTAAGTGTTTTTATCATTAAACTTTTTATACATTCAGAGTTAAATACATAAATCCTCGTCATGATCTAGCTAGCTGTCAGTACTCTAATATATATAGCTCTGACATGTTTTTATGTTCAGTATGCAGTAAAAAAATAGATGGTGCAAAAAAATATATATAGGAACCTTTTTTATGAAATTTGCAATAACCTAGACACTGTAATTGACAAGTAGGCCTAGTTGATTAATGTAAGTTGAATCTTATCTCTGTTTGACAGGGGACTGCCTCTCAGTCAGCTGTGATCGATTTGGATGATGTTGAGGAGATGCAAGACAGGGATGATTCATCAGACTATGACAGTAGTTTCTCAGGTAAATGCAAGATATAGTCTGGAAGGCATTCTGATCAACCAGAGTTAGGGGGCCACGATAGCTCAGTCGGTTAGATCGCCACCCACGCAATCTCAGGTGAAGATGCGAAGTACACAGTTCAATGCTCACTTTCATGTGTACATGTCGGTTTGTGTTTCTTGAGAAGCTGAGAAATGGGCCGGTCTGTGTGGTCGTGGTTATGTCCTTGGGCAATACACTCTACCCTAATTTATCTGGATAGCATGTAATAGGTCTCTCGTATGTTGTTCAGTGAGGTAGTCACCAACTACTACAAGGATACCCCTGCATAAAATAACCCTGGCTGTTCACAGGTTTAAAAACCCAGGAAACAAATAAACTAATTATATAACCTGAGTAAGTTCTCTTGGTTTCACTCCAGATAAGCTTAACAGCTGATTGGGTCCTAGAATATCTAGAAGGGGTATCATAACTATTATAATATGCTTGTAGGGGTAAGTAATTTGGATGCACTAAAGCAAAAAAGGGATTCCCTTTCAATTTCAATATTTTAAAGTCTAGCAGTGCATTGCAGAATAGCTTTATCGGAGGAGTGGGAATGCAAGAAAATCTAATGGTGTAGCATTTGAAGATTTCACAAAAAATTACTAATGCTTTTTACATCTTTTTTCTTATTTCATTATATGTAGACTCAGATAGAGGAAACAGGCAGAAGGGAATGGGAGATGACATCCGACAAAGATTGGGCGAAAATGTTGCTGCGATGGTAAGATCACAAAATTGAGTTTTCTTACAAATTTGTATTGAAATATGTCTGCTTTGAGTCTTGATTATAAAATGAAAATCTAGCGGGGTATTTTAATTGTATTGATAACCACATACAGTTATTATAGGGTATTCAGATTATAAATTTGTTAACTATTTGATTGCAAATTGGTTAATTGACAACATTTTTACTGGCTGAGACATAACATAAAGGGTATAGAAAAATAAAACATAGAAGAAAGACAATATATCAAATTAGATGTTAAACCATGTTATGGTAAATAGGTAATGTTTATCTAATTATACTGAAACTTTAAAAGATTTATTTGCTAAAGAGAAAGTGAATCATAGATTTTGACTTGTGTGTATATTAGACAAATTGTGTATTATGAAGAGTTTATTTTAACAGATGTGGCAATCTGGTAAACAGCAGGCCAGTAAGGCGTGGAATCTGTACGGTAATATAGACATACTCCGACCCTACTTCAACGTAGAGCCACACGAAGTGAGATCAAGGTATAATTCATTTAAAACTGATTAATTTCTAACATCAATGATAATATAGCAATGCTCCGACTCTACTAGATCAAGGTATTCTACATCAGAGAGTTCATTTAAAACAAATTAATTTCTAACATCAACAGTAATATAGCAATGCTCCGACTCTACTAGATCAAGGTATTCTACGTCAGAGAGTTCATTTAAAACTGATTAATTTCTAACATCAATAATAATATAGACATGCTCCGACTACTGGATCAAGGTATTCTACATCAGAGAGTTCATTTAAAACTGATTTATTTCTAACATCAACAGTAATATAGACATGCTCCGACTCTACTAGATCTAGGTATTCTACATAGAGAATTCATACTCCTGTGATATGTTACCATGCCTTATATGGTGGTTTTTCCAAGCAGAATGATTGTGTGACCTAATTTTCTTAACACTACAACAGGACAATTCTTTTGGATATTACTAAATCTGGCTATACATTTAAGTAACAGGTTGATTTATATCTAAAGGGTTGTTTCTTTAGAAACCAAATGTATAAGATATCATATACATTGTACTTGTTATGGTCAGGTCTATTCACCTAAGATTAAAAGCAGATTGATTTAAAAAATAAGATAGAATTGATTATCAGTCCATGAAGAAATCCATTTCTATATTGACACACATTGCTAATAATACTAACTTTGTCCTCTGGCTCAGATAATGATATCATTGTTTTCTTGTTTAGGTTGATGTGGTCGTTCATTCCTCTGAAACCTACGTCGCAAAAACAGGTAAAATCATTATGGGGATAAAATTCTTCTAATGTGGATAATTTACATGTTTATTTTGATAACACTTCTCTAGTGTTAATATCTTCTTATTTTGATAACATTTATTTGGTCTTATAATTGGTTGTATGCTTCCTCATTGGAATCACAATGTTCTTCATACATGTACATTTACACTTTTGCCCTCTATATGTATATCTATAAATGACTCCACTTTCATTTACAGAGTTATATATCTGTGTAGTACTTGCCTTTACCTTTATTTATAGAGTTATATATCTGTGTAGTACATGACTTTACCTTTATTTATAGAGAGTTATATATCTGTGTTGTACATGACTTTACCTTTATTTATAGAGAGTTATATATCTGTGTAGTACATGCCTTTACCTCTATTTACAGAGAGTTATATATCTGTGTTGTACATGACTTTACCTATATTTATAGAGAGTTATATATCTGTGTTGTACATGACTTTACCTTTATTTATAGAGAGTTATATATCTGTGTAGTACATGACTTTACCTTTATTTATAGAGAGTTATATATCTGTGTTGTACATGACTTTACCTTTATTTATAGAGAGTTATATATCTGGTTTGTACATGACTTTACCTTTATTTATAGAGAGTTATATATCTGTGTAGTACATGACTTTACCTTTATCTACAGAGAGTTATATATCTGTGTAGTACATGACTTTACCTTTATTTATAGAGAGTTATATATCTGTGTTGTACATGACTTTACCTATATTTATAGAGAGTTATATATCTGTGTTGTACATGACTTTACCTATATTTATAGAGAGTTATATATCTGTGTTGTACATGACTTTACCTATATTTATACAGAGTTATATATCTGTGTTGTACATGACTTTACCTCTATTTATACAGAGTTATATATCTGTGTAGTACATGCCTTTACCTTTATTTATAGAGAGTTATATATCTGTGTAGTACATGACTTTACCTTTATTTACAGAGAGTGTCCCGAGAGTTGTACGGGCCTCTGATGGTCATATTCACTATGATTGCCTTACTGCTATTCCAAATGAAGACAGCGGAGCACCGAGTGGTAGGTATTGAAGGTGGTCACCACGGAAACAAATTACTGGTAGATTGTATAAAGGTGGTCAACACTGAAACAAACGACAGGTAGATTGTATAAAGGTGGTCACCATGGAAACAAACGACAGGTAGATTGTATAAAGGTGGTCAACACTGAAACAAACGACAGGTAGATTGTATAAAGGTGGTCAACACTGAAACAAACGACAGGTAGATTGTATAAAGGTGGTCAACCCTGAAACAAACGACAGGTAGATTGTATAAAGGTGGTCACCACTAAATCAAATTACAGGTAGATTGTATAAAGGTGGTCAACACTGAAACAAATGACAGGTAGATTTTATAAAGGTGGTCAACACTGAAACAAATGACAGGTAGATTTTATAAAGGTGGTCAACACTGAAACAAACGACAGGTAAATTGTATTATGGTGGTCAACACTGAAACAAATGACCGGTAGATTGTATAAAGGTGGTCACCACTGAAACAAACGACAGGTAGATTGTATAAAGGTGGTCACCACGGAAACAAATGACAGGTAGATTGTATAAAGGTGGTCACTACTGAAACAAACAACAGGTAGATTGTATAAAGGTGGTCAACACTGAAACAAATGACCGGTAGATTGTATAAAGGTGGTCAACACGGAAACAAACGACAGGTAGATTGTATAAAGGTGGTCACCACGGAAACAAATGACAGGTAGATTGTATAAAGGTGGTCACCACGGAAACAAACGACAGGTAGATTGTATAAAGGTTACCACGATAAAATCAGTACAAAATCAGAAATTAACATTTACATGTTATTTGCTATACTTGTATGAGAAATTAATAACAATCGCATCAGGACTGAAGGAAAATTTAGTGTATGACTTACATTGTATTCATTAGGGTATTTACATATTTGGAAAGATTTATTAATACATTGGTCCAGAGGTAGTTTTCTTAAATAAAATGATATTGTATCTTTTGACAATATTCTTTCATTCAATAGATTTTTAAAAGCTCTAAGTCTTCCTTTAACCACATTTGCTATGTGTAAACTAAATGACCTTGTTTGACAGGAGGAGGGAACATTGATGGGGACTGCCTTTGGAGTCTGTTTTACCTACTGGTTTGGGGCATCAGCATTCATCTGGTTCCTGTCGTTTGTCTGTAATACTCGTCTCAGTATGTTACAGATCATGTCCATGTTGGTAAGTTACTCTTATTTTGATTGTTTATGATGTCCTGCTGTAAATATAAAATGTCCAAGATAATGACATAATATAATATTTGTTTACATGCCAAAGTTCTTTAATACAGGAACATGATGTGTATAAATTCCTGGGAATCTTTGATTACTCTGTTCTTGATGTGTGTACCTATGTTTGACCTTGATCTACCCCAGTATGATGTGTGTTTGACCTTGATCTTTATGATGACTATTTGACCTCTTCCTTTGCTGTTTGACATTTAGCTATGGTGTGTATTTGATCTTTACATTTGATATTGACCTATGATATTTTTAACTTTACATTTGATGTTTGACCTTGACCTTTTTTTTTACCTTTGCAGGGCTATGGTCTGTTTGGTCACTGCGTAGTCGTCCTGTTGGGTACTATAATTCATACATCACATGACCACATGTTTTTCTATCTTTTATGGGCAATCATTGGTGGAGCTACAACACTTAAAATGGTGTGTACATTTATTGAATTTACCTGTTAATGAGTAAATGATGGGTACATTTATGGAACTTACCTGTTAATGAGTAAATGGTGGGTACATTTATTGAACTTACCTGTTAATGAGTAAATGATGGGTACATTTATCGAACTTACCTGTTAATGAGTAAATTTACTGAATTTACCTGTCAGTGGGGAAATGGTGGGTACATTTACTGAATTTACCAAGACAAATTGTGTGCAATTTTACTCATTAAAAGGGAAGGTACTTATGATACTGACTAGAATGAGGTAAATTGTTGATACCTTTACATATTAAGATATTGAATATTTTTAGTAAAACTAATCATTGGTAGGTAATTTTATTGAATCATTTTTGCATTAAATTTTCGAATGATCTTAAATTGTACATGATTTTGTGTTGGCTTTGAAATGAATGAAGATATATTCATGGCATGCTGTTTTCAATCCAATCCTAAGAATCCTAAGTTTATAAATGTATAAGTACATGTACTGAAAATACACAATTATCAAATTTGTCATTTAAGTAAAACACAGGACCCAATTCTTGTTTTATTATTAAATAAGTAAACTGTTAATAGTAGATTTGATTACTTGAGGTTCTTGTATTTGGTATGGAAAATGGGAAGCATCCAAACATGATTATTTAAGAATGATTCAATCTACCTGTATACACGATTTTCTCTGCCTTATGTTTTATTTTAAGGTTGGTATTATAGTGACAAGAACAAGTGGACAGACACAGAGAATAATTGTCTGTGCTGCCGTGGCTGCCCTACATCTACTATTTCTCCTTTATCTACACTTCGCTTATCATCAAATTGTGGAAGGTAGTTCATCATTTAAACAGTTATAGTATTTACAAAGGTTTGATGATGTTCTAATTTGACACATATTTTTTTTTTTTTTTTTTTTTTTTGCTTTTTGAAAATTTGTATATTATACCATATGTCTTACAAACTAGGAGAACCAAGAAATATTGTACTAATATAGAGCTAGCATTCAGTGATCTGTAACCATATATAGATTACATAGCTGTATGTCTAAAGTCTGGTATAATAGAAGATTTCCATCCTGCACCAGAAATAAATCTAATCGAAAATCACATCTAATTTAAAAATAGGCAGTATTTATATGTAATGTACATAGATATACTGTATAAGCTTTTTCACAGTACATTCATTTTGTTTAACCCCAAAATTTATTTTTAAGCAAAATCACACAATCCTGTCTGATTTTACTACAGAGTTAGAGACTGGTTTTAAATGTTAATTAGGGAGTTATGTTGATGATATTTTAGAAGTTGATATCAATTACAGATTTTTCGTATGTCCTGATGTATATGATACCCAGTAATTAGAATTTGGTATCTATTTCCAGATTTGTCACAGGCGTTTGGAGGTGGAGGAGTTCAGCTCCCTATGAAGGAGATACCAGCCATCATTAAGCCAGGAATGGGGAATGTAGCCACTGTCGGGAAAGGTATACCTATAGTATAGTGGATTGTCTTGAGGTTTGCTAGATTTTTACTTGCATGTGATACACGTGTAGTTTGGCTAAATTTTATTTATTAACCCTCTCCTTTCGTAAAAGATTAATATGTTTACTTTTTAACATACTAATAATATTTTCTTTTTTGTTTTACAAAGTGCAAAAATTGAAGTGAGAAAAAAAAATCTTGTAAAAGATTGATTTGTTAACTGAGGCCTATTGTGTAGTCGTCTATGACCATTTTTATTTTTTAGCCTTTTCAAATTATTATCAATTTTGAACAACTCGTGACTTACTTTCTCCGTAAAAATTAGTAATAAATGCATGAGTGGAGACATTTGAGGTGCATCACACAACTCATTAGACTCAAGTTGGAATTGATACTTAACTCACTATTATTTATTGAAGAATGTGCCTCCCACTCAGCTTATTTGTATTTTTCAGTATTTCTGTAATGATTTACTGCTTAATCTACCTCCTTGAACTTATGTTAGTGTGTGTCTCTCTGTCACTTTGTGCTTCTATTTAATACAGCTAATATAATTATAGTAATTATCTCCCTTCTTTACAGTATGAGTAAGTTGGTGAATTAATGACGAAATATACACCTTGAAATAAAACTAATAAACAAACTCGTGGTTAATAATGATTTCTGCGAAAACTTTTTTCCTTTAAGCTTTTTGTAGAACAAAAAAAAAAAAAAAAAAACTACGACATAAAATATGACATTCACAGTTCTCAAGTCGAGTGTGAAAATAGAGTAGGAGGTTACTTTGGTAATAGATTCCTCTCATAACTGAACATCACAATAATGCAGCTTGGATAAACTGTCTAAACTGGCCCCTGTAAAATATAGAACTATGTATTTAAACACTGGTAGGTGATGATATCACAGGATTTGTCAATGTTTGGTGTTGTTATTGACCTTACCTGGTGTCCTACTAACCAATAAAGCATGGTTTCCTCATCATATTGGTAAATAGATGTAATTTAATCTTTGAACTTAAAAGGATTATTGATTAATTACTTATAATGACACATTTGACACATTATCAATAAGGTACAATGTAGAATATTTTACTGTAGAATATTTTAATCTGCTGTGGGTTGTATATATATGTTTGCATGTAAAACCAGTTGTTATTATGCTCAGTCTTTTATGCATCTATTTCATAGTTCATATCAAAACACACATTAAGTTTACATAAATATAACATAAGATCTAGATCTGTCAACACAGTAGGTAATAGGAACACAATGACACATGTGAGTATAGCTGGTTGTTACAGATCTAGATTTGTCAATAGTAGGAACACACATGTGAGTATAGCTGGTTGTTACAGATCTAGATTTGTCAATAGTAGGAACACACATGTGAGTATAGCTGGTTGTTACAGATCTAGATTTGTCAATAGTAGGAACACACATGTGAGTATAGCTGGTTGTTACAGATCTAGATTTGTCAATAGTAGGGACACACATGTGAGTATAGCTGGTTGTTACAGATCTAGATTTGTCAATAGTAGGAACACACATGTGAGTATAGCTGGTTGTTACAGCATTACAGTACTATTACTGGGTGTCACATTGCAGATGTTGCAAGGGCAGGTTTGGGCATGCCAATGAGTGTGGCTAAACAACTGGTCAATACCGCAGGTCAGCCACAGCATCTTATTAAACATGCTGCAAATCTAACTGGAAAATCGCTACAAGGTTTGAGCTTTTCTCTCTTTTTTTGGTGGGGGTCTCTTTAATGAAGGTATTAAACCATCAATGCTATATCACCTGAAACATACCATTGTAACCTTCTGTGGGATGTTCGGCCTTACATATATAATATTACAATATTTATAGTCCAAAGACTTAGAGTTAAGCTGGATATACAATGTACTTTCTTTTCTTAATTTTAAACTTCAGTTTCAAATTATATTGGGACTTGATCTCATTTAGTAACAGTTAATTCTCACCTACTCTTTTTGTTTTATCAGCATTTTGTGCTAGATTTTGCTTAAACTCTTGTTATAAAGATTCATATATCGACTTATATCTTGCATAATTCCTCTGAAGCTTTTAACATCATTTACAGTATGTCTCCTCTATATCTCTCATTGTCTTATATGTCCCTTGTGACTATATCCGTATATTGTATGTCTCTTCTTTATATATCTGTAACTTGTATGTCTGCCCAGAAGATTTCTGTATCCTGTATCTCTCCCCTGAATATTTCTGTATCCTGTATCTCTCCCCTGAAGATTTCTGTAACTTGTTTGCCTCCCCTGAAGATATCTGTATCCTGTATCTCTCCTCTGAATATTTCTGTATCCTGTATCTCTCCCCTGAATATTTCTGTATCCTGTTAGCCCACCTGAATATTTCTGTATCCTGTATGTCTCCTCTGAAGATTTCTGTAACTTGTTTGCCTCCCCTGAAGATTTCTGTAACTTGTTTGCCTCCCCTGAAGATTTCTGTAACTTGTTTGCTTCCTCTGAATATTTCTGTAACTTGTTTGCCTCCCCTGAAGATTTTTGTATCTTGTATGCCTCCCCTGAAGATTTCTGTATCCTGTTAGCCCACCTGAATATTTCTGTATCCTGTACGTATCTCTCTTCTGAATATTTCTGTAACTTGTATGTCTCCCTTGAGGATTTCTGTACCTTGCTTGTCCCCTTCTAGATATTTAATTAACATGCACCTTGTTCATCCTCTCTGAATATTTCTGTAGCTTTTATTAGGTCACCTGAGACGAAGTCTCAAGTGACCTATTCTAATCACCTTTTGTCCGTCGTGGTCCGTCATGCGTCTGTAAACTATTTACATTTTCGACTTCTTCTCCAAAACCACTAAACCAAATTCAATGAAATTTGGCAGAAAGTTACTATGGCTGAAGGTCAACCAAAATTGTGAATTATATGGTCCCCACCCCCCTGGGGCCTGAGGGGTGGGGCCAAAATGGGTCAAATTGACTAAAACTTCAAAAATCTTCTTCTCTACTCTCAGATATGGTGGAGTCAAACACTCTTCATAGATGGAAGGGTCTTGTGGTGCTTTACCAAAATTGTGAATTTCATGACCCTGGGGTCTCACATTTGCCCCTGGGCAGGGGGTAAACTTTAGTATAGTTTATATAGGGAAATCACATTTTTGACTATTATTTGTTGGATTTGTATTGGAATTCATTCTAACCTGGATAACATTATCAGCATGGGATAACAGTTTGATGGTATGCATATGTTGGCCCTGACTGACCCCCAGGGGCTGATGGGCGGGGCTAAAAAAGGGTCAAATTGACTGAAATTTCAAAAATCTTCTTCACTACTCTCATATTTGGTAGAATCAAAAACTCTCCATAGATGGAAGGGACTTATGGTGCTTTACCAAAATTGTGAATTTCATGACCCTGGGGTCTCATGTTTGCCCCTGGGGAGGGGGTAAACTTTACAATAGTTTATATAGGGAAATCACATTTTTGACTATTATTTGTTGGATTTGTATTGGAACTCATTCTAACCTGGTCAACATTATCAGCATTGGATAACAGTTTGATGGAATGCACATGTTGGCCCTGACTGACCCCCAGGGGCTGATGGGCGGGGCTAAAAAGGGTCAAATTGACTGAAATTTCAAAAATCTTCTTCTCTACTCTCATATTTGGTAGAATCAAAAACTCTCCATAGATGGAAGGGTCTAATGGTGCTTTACCAAAACTGTGAATTTAATAACCCTTTGGTCTCACGTTTGTCCCTGGGGAAGGGGTAAACTTAAGTATAGTTTATATAGGGAAATCACATTTTTGACCGTTATTTGTTGGATTTGTATTGGAACTCATTCTAACCTGGTCAACATTATCAGCATTGGATAACAGTTTGATGGAATGCACATGTTGGCCCTGACTGAACCCCAGGGGCTGAGGGGCGGGGCTAAAAAGGGTCTATTTGACTGAAATTTCAAAAATGTTCTTCTCAATACCTATATAAGATAGAATCAAATACTTTTCATAGAAGGAAGGGTCTCATGGTGTTTTACTTAAATTGTAAATTTCATGACCCTTGGGGTCTCACGTTTGCCCCTGGGGAGGGGGTAAACTTTACTATAGTTTATATAGGGAAATCACATTTTTGACTATTATTTGTTGGATTTGTATTGGAACTCATTCTAAGCTGGTCAACATTATCAGCATGGGATAACAGTTTGATGGTATGCATATGTTGGCCCTGACTGACCCCCAGGGGCTGATGGGCGGGGCTAAAAAGAGTCAAATTGACTGAAATTTCAAAAATCTTCTTCACTACTCTCATATTTGGTAGAATCAAAAACTCTCCATAGATGGAAGGGTCTTAGGGTGCTTTACTAAAACTGTGAATTTAATGACCCTTGGGTCTTACGTTTGCCCCTGGGGAGGGGGTAAACTTTACAATAGTTTTAATATATAGGGAAATCAAATTTTTGACCATTATTTGTTGGATTTGTATTGGAACTCATTCTAACCTGGTCAACATTATCAGCATTGGATAACAGTTTGATGGTATGCATATGTTGGCCCTGACTGAACCCCAGGGGCTGAGGGGCGGGGCTAAAAAGGGTCTAATTGACTGAAATTTCAAAAATCTTCTCAATACCTATATAAAATAGAATCAAATACTATTCATAGAAGGAAGGGTTTCATGGTGTTTTACTTAAATTGTGAATTTCATGACCCTGGGGTCTCACGTTTGCCCCTAGAGAGAGGGTAAACTTTGCTATAGTTAATATAGGGAATTCATATTTTTGACAATCATTTGTTTTATTTCTATTGGAATTCATTCCAACTTTCTTAAAATTATCAGCATGGGATGACAGCTTAATGATATGCACATATTGGCCCTGACTGACCCCAAGGACTGACGGTTGGGGCCAAAAAGGGTCAATTAAATTAACTGAAATATTTCAAATCTCGGGTGACCGTTAAGGCCCTTTGGGCCTCTTGTCTTGTAAGACCTTCGGAAGATTACAATGTCTTATGAGTCTTAATTGTACATTATATGTATACATAAATAATATGGATAGGTTTGTTGGTAATCTATACAGATGTATGTTTTAGCCCACCATCTGATTATACAAATCACCCTAGGTCTGATCCATTGTTGGTCTGTCGTCAATCCTTAGTCATTCATTGGTGGGTGCTTAGATCCCTCTAGAATCTTTTGTTTGTTTATGAACATGATTTGTCAATATATAATGTACATAATTGTATGTACAAAGAAAGCTTGTTTATCTATTCTGTTAATAATTTATATATGTGCATGGTTTCCATTCCCTTCCCTCCCTTTTTTGTCATCTGTACTAACTCACTACCTGTGCATGTATATACATATGTATACAAATATGTAACACTTATATTGTTTTATTTTGATAACGATTATGATAAAGAATTCTTTGAATGAAAATTACAAAATAATGTTTATAAGAAAAATTGTGCATAATCAAACAGTTCAAATATTTGAATAGAAATAAGCATCAAGCTAATCCACACAATTAGCCTACAGCCTTAAATTTGTGGCTTTTGTTTCAGCTGCCCTTTAAAGACAGCCTGAGCAGCTCTAACTGTGATCATTGATGTACATTATCTTTCAATCTACAAACCACTCATTATAAGTACTGGAAACACAGAGGTCAAGACTTGTCAAAGCAAAGAAGGGCTCAAGAGTTGTTATCTATAGAGGCTCAAGAGTTGTCATCAAAAAGGGCTCAAGAGTTGTCATCTAAAAGGGCTCAAGAGTCATCATCAAGAAGGGCTCAAGAGTCATAATCAAGAAGGGCTCAAAAGTTGTCATCAAGAAGGGCTCAAAAGTTGTCATCAAGAAGGGCTCAAGAGTCATCATCAAGAAGGGCTCAGGAGTTGTCACCAAGAGGGCTCAAGAGTCATCATTTAAAGGGGCTCAAGAGTTGTCATCAAGAGGGGCCGTTTCCCTTTGAAATTAAAACTCCCAAATTTTGGGGGAGTTGGCTTTCCACCGAGGCCCCCGGGGCAACACTTGGGTGGGAAACGTTTTTGGGGAGGGCATTTTGTCTTCTCTGAAGATTTCTGTATCTTGTATGCCTCCCATGACAATTTCTGTATCTTGTATCTCTCCTCTGAAGATTTTTGTAACTTGCAATTGTTTGCCTCCCCTGAAGATTTCTGTAACGTGTTTGCCTCCCATGACAATTTCTGTATCTTGTATCTCTCCTCTGAAGATTTTTGTAACTTGTTTGCCTCCCCTGAAGATTTCTGTAACTTGTTTGCCTCCCCTGAAGATTTTTATATCTTGTTTGCCTCCCCTGAAGAATTCTGTAACTTGTTTGCCTCCCCTGAAGATTTCTGTATCTTGTATGCCTCCCCTGAAGATTTCTGTAACTTGTTTGCCTCCCCTGAAGATTTCTGTATCCTGTTAGCCCACCTGAATATTTCTGTATCCTGTACGTATCTCTCTTCTGAATATTTCTGTATCATGCATGTCTCCTCTGAATATTTCTGTATCCTGCATGTCTCCTCTGAAGATTTCTGTATCTTGTTTGCCTCCCCTGAAGATTTCTGTATCTTGTTTGCCTCCCCTGAAGATTTCTGTAACTTGTTTGCCTCCCCTGAAGATTTTTGTATCCTGTACGTATCTCTCTTCTGAATATTTCTGTATCATGCATGTCTCCTCTGAAGATTTTTGTATCTTGTTTGCCTCCCCTGAAGATTTCTGTAACTTGTTTGCCTCCTCTGAAGATTTCTGTAACTTGTTTGCCTCCCCTGAAGATTTCTGTAACTTGTTTGCCTCCCCTGAAGATTTCTGTAACTTGTTTGCCTCCCCTGAAGATTTCTGTAACTTGTTTGCCTCCCCTGAAGATTTCTGTAACTTGTTTGCCTCCCCTGAATATTTCTGTATCCTGTGAGCCCACCTGAATATTTCTGTATCCTGTACGTATCTCTCTTCTGAATATTTCTGTAACTTGTATGTCTCCCTTGAGGATTTCTGTACCTTGCTTGTCCCCTTCTAGATATTTATTAAAATGCACCTTGTTCATCCTCTCTGAATATTTCTGTAGCTTTTATCTTGTACGACCTTCGGAAGATTACAGTGTCTTATGAGTCTTAATTGTACATTATATGTATACATAAATAATATGGATAGATTTGTTGGTAATCTATACAGATGTATGTTTTAGCCCACCATCTGATTATACAAATCACCCTAAGTCTGATCCATTGTTGGTCTGTCGTCAATCCTTGTTATCACTATTTCTTAATAAGTACCAGGTACTTGAAGGATATTTCTCAAGCTTCACATCATGACATGTAGGCTACCCCTAGTTGTGTCTATTGAATTTTGAGTCTGATCAGAAAAAATGAACATGATTTGTCAATATATAATGTACATAATTGTATGTACAAAGAAAGCTTGTTTATCTATTCTGTTAATAATTTATATATGTGCATGGTTTCCATTCCCTTCCCTCCCTTTTTTGTCATCTGTACTAACTCACTACCTGTGCATGTATATATACAAATATGGAACACTGATATTGTTTTATTTTGATAACGATTATGATAAAAAAATCTTTTAATTTAATGAAAATTACCAAATAATGTTTATAAAAAAAATTGTGCATAATCAAACAGTTCAAATATTTGTAATAAAAATAAACATCAAGCTAATCCACACAATTAGCCTACAGCCTTAAATTTGTGGCTTTTGTTTCAGCTGCCCTTTAAATACAGCCTGAGCAGCTCTAACTGTGATCATTGATGTACATTATCTATCAATCTACAAACCACTCATTATAAGTACTGGAAACACAGAGGTCAAGACTTGTCAAAGCAAAGAAGGGCTCAAGAGTTGTTATCTATAGAGGCTCAAGAGTTGTCATCAAAAAGGGCTCAAGAGTCTTCATCAAGAAGGGCTCAAGAGTCCTCATTTAAAGGGGCTCAAGAGTTGTCATCTAAAAGGACTCGAGAGTCATCAACAAGAAGGTCTCAAGAGTCATAATCAAGAAGGGCTCAGGAGTTGTCATCAAGAAGGGCTCAAGAGTCATAATCAAGAAGGGCTCAGGAGTTGTCATCAAGAAGGGCTCAAGAGTCATAATCAAGAAGGGCTCAGGAGTTGTCACCAAGAGGGCTCAAGAGTCATCATCAAGAAGGGCTCAGGAGTTGTCATCAAGAAGGGCTCAAAAGTCCTCATTTAAAGGGGCTCAAGAGTTGTCATCAAGAGGGCTCAAGAGTCATCATGAAGAGTGGCTCCAGACTCAACACTGGTGAAGACTCATCAGAGGAGCTTAAAACTCGTTACAGGAGCTGAAGACTTGTAACTAAAGCTTGACACCTATCTCAGAGTGCATACCACAAGTTGTGTGCATATCTATGCAATAAATAAGAAAAAATTAAAGAGAAAATGGAAACTGTTCTTTTGTAGCGGGTACATTCAATGTGGGATAGTAAGTTTTATGTTTAATTTTTTGTGTTCTCCATTGTACAGTATTTATCATCCAAACTTTACAGAGAACTGTAAATACATTGTATACTTAATTAAAGGCAAAATTTAGTACTCTTAACAAAGCTTAAGTTGCCGAGACTTTAAATATATTTACTCCTAATGAATGCCTTTGTGACATAATTATGAAATGACAAACATCACTTAGTTGTGTATCTAATGGTTGTCATGATTTATAGGTATGCTAACCTGAAGTTAATATCATTTGTGCCAATTTGTGATGCTTTTCTGTTGAGGATTAATACACTTCTATATACATTGCTGTATAAGTCTGTTTTCAGTGTTTATGCCTGCAGGTATAAAGGAATAACCTCATAAGAACCTCAGTCTTGTTTAAGAATAATTTTCATATGTAAAAACCTTGTTTTAAAAATATTACATAAATTAAAATCAAATTTGAAAATATTTTTGGTAAATACCGTAATTTTGTAGATTAGTTGTAAGTCACTGTAAACTGAGACCTTCATTCATCCTGAAATCTTGTATCATGTTTTAACATTTTATCTTTGATGGGAGATTTTACTGAACTGAATCTGGTGTAGATTACTTACTTACGTTATTCACATTTTTATATATATTACGTAAATTGATCATAGTAATTCTTTATTTGTAAAATATATTTTTTGTAAACCTACGTCAATGGGAGATAACTCAACGCATAATTTCAAAAATACAAATATTTATTGAAATTCACATTGCCTATGTTCACAACTTAGTACACATCCACCAAACATACAATATAAGTACATGTACATGCAATTATAAGCATGAATAATTATTAATAAAAGAAAATAGCTAAGCAAGAACTGATTATAAGGTGGCGTGTAGCACGCCACCTAGCGTACACAGATAGCTAAGGTTATCTCCCTTGACTACACTTATTTGAATAAACAGGCAAAATTATAGTAATAATTTGTACAGTGTGGGACATTTTAAAAGGTACATGGTATATTTTTCACACAATATAAATACAAGTGTATTGCTGAATAGTTGTAAAATTTCAGGGGGCTAATTATATTGTGCATTTGTTGCAGTCGCACCTAGATTGCGCATATTTAATTTCACACAGTCAGGCCTTGTGAATATTCTTGAATGAACAATTACACAATAATTTGTTGATACATGCATATTCAATTGGTTTTAATCTCCATCAATATTAAATAAATATACTGCAAAATTAAATCCCCCATGGATATTACCAACTTTTAAAATGTACATGTATACAGTAACATTGCTGTGTGGGACAATTTAGTACCTAATATGTTTATCATGATATGGTCATTTGTCTGGATCATTGCAACTTTATATTTATTGTTATGATGCTGTATTCTCAGGCACATTAAATGTTGCTGTCACAGACGATAGTAAATTGAGATAACATATTGTGCATGATGCTTGTACATGAACCAGATTAAAATACAATGTAATTGTATGCAAAGTACATGTAAATAAAAAAAAATATGAAAACATATGGAATAAATTATTGTTTTGTTTAAAAAACATACTTGATTTTAAACAATTAGCATATCTGATAAGTTGAGTTCTGAACAATGTTGACATATCGTAAAAGTCGAAATAGGTCAAGACCATTGAGCTTTGGGTGAGGGCAAATATCATGAGTATATCTGGCTAGGTGTTGAGGTCCAGTAGAATCACTGTATCCTTGTTATGTATAAAATCTAACATCTGTGATTCTTCTCACCTGGAACACAGGACCGTAGAGCTACTGACTTTAAATTACCTTTTTGTGTTAATAGGGCATAAAACAATACCAAACCAAAACACACAGTTCATACCAACAACGTTTTATGAGATGTGACGAGAATTTTAAATCATCATCTCCAAGCTGTTGATAGATTTAGTGATTTTCCTGTATAATTTGAGTGGCATAAACTTCATACACTTGCTCACATTCATCACCCTTTACTGGGGGTATTTACTAATTAGGGTTCTGAACCCTTTGTATGAAGAGTGATTGTCCATATTACATCCCATCCCTTTAACTCCAGTGGGGAGAGACCTCCAATTTATTTCACAAATTACCCAGGCCAATTAATGTAAATATTCTATACAAGAGGTTTATAGCTTTTAACACTCACCTGGTCGGGAAATTATTGCTCAACACCTAAAACTTAGATTTGAAATTACTATGGTCATTTTTATCCTGCCTGTTCTTTATTTCTGTTTTGATCTCCTTGACGTCCCCTGAAAACCACAGCCATGTGTCACCAAAGGTCATATATCAAATTAACTTGCACACACATATATAGGTCACTGAAGGTCAAATTGGTCAGCGATTCATATCAGTGTGGTGTAGTTTTCATTTCCATATTATCTTTTCTGTAAAGTTATGCTAAAGGTCAGTATATAGGTCACCAAAGTTCACAGGTGAAATTGTTAATCATTTATACCTTTGTAATCTACAGCATAATTTGAATTGCAATAATGATTTTTCTTGCCCAAGGTCAAAAGTCAATTTGGTCAAGTGACATTGTTCTTCAAACTAACCTGACAATTCTGATTCCTGTGTTAGTTTGAGCTATACATCTGATAAGGTATCTGCCTCTTGCCCCCTTCTTGGGTCCCCAGCAGCAAATTTTATAGATACATAAACAATGTATATACAAGTGTAGTTATAGTGTATCAAACATTCTGCAGTGATTGTCCCTACCTGGGGCCCCTAACTGCAGTTTTGTAACGGGGTGTGAAAACAATTAAATTAAAATTCAACCACTTATTACAACTACCCAAAATTTGATCCACCTATTCACCACCACTAGGTGGACCTTGTACTCCATAAATAATGTTTCAGTATTGAGTAACCTTGTCCACAAAGGATCCCAGAGGGATATAGGTACCAACCATTGGATGATCTTTATCTATTCTGTCGGACTGATCTTTCTATTTTCTCCTTCTTTCTTCTTTTCCTTTTGATATTCTGATGGCAAAAACAAGAAATGGAACCTGGAATAAGAATTTTGAGAAACATCCCTCCTGTTCTTTTCAAGAAATGGTGGTAACATTAATCTTCAATTCTCAAAATTCATGATTACCGACTTTTCAGATAAAAATCAAAATTGAATTGACAAACTAGGTACCAAAGGGAACGTACACATGTGAAGTTTGAGGAATATACCTCCAGCACTTTTCAAGAAATAGCAATAAACAAACTTCAATTTTGAAATCCAAGATGGCCTACTATCGGCCATTTTCTTTTATAGATGAAAAATAAATTGAATTGACTCAACTATTTACCAAAGGGAACCTACACATGAAGCTTGAGGAATATTCCTCCAGTACTTTTTAAGAAAAGAGCAATAACAATGATTGTTTATTGACAGGTGAACCATGGACCACTGACACAGGGTGATTTGAATAGCCCAGTACCATCTGATGATGTTGGGTTCAAAGTTTAGGTAATTTTTGATACTTTCCGAGTTATAACTCCTGTGGTGGCTATCTTGTAAATTAAATTAAACTTTTAAAGCAGTAAGTCTTGTTTAGAAGGTCTCTTCGATATTCATACAAAGTCTTATTATTATGAAACTGATGATAACCAAGTTATAAGATCAAAATAAATTTTAGAATTGGCAGTCATGGTTGCCAACTTGAGTTTCATTTTTACTTAAAACAGTTTTTATGACTTTGGTCAGGACCTTTTAATAGTCATTCCAAACAAGTGTCATCAATATCTGTTAAAAAGTTTACAGACACAAGATGCCCAACGGATCAGGCCCCAAATTAACAATAGCTCACGAGTGTTTGGTGAGCTAAAAATACAAAATGAACAATGTCGTAGAAACAAATGATTTATTGATTGAGAAACAAAACATTAACATAATGCTAACACACATACAGATTTATAATATAAGTATCAAGAGCGATCACTTAATTAGAAACTTACCTGTGAAATCATAACATGTTTACACATTCATTGAAGTGCAGGTCTCGTTACATTACCATCTTATCAAATCAAACATGGAGGATCTTACAGTTTGTTGTGGATTGCTCATTTGTTGTCTTCATTTGAGACAAGGAGAAAAGTCTTGAAAAACTTTAACCGTGTCTGCTTTACAAAAGACAAAATTCAATTTATTACGAAATGGTGTTTAATTTCAAATCTTTGAATGATGCCATATATGATAATTAGGTAGTAGAAGACATGTAACAGAGACATGACATGTGTCAAAGTTCAGAGAAGAAACTCTTTTCAGAACATTTTCTATGGGAATTTTCAAAGTTGACATGGGAACAAATATGAAGCAAAAATATGAAATAAGATTTTAACTGAAAATTCTCATACCTGTTGAATTTATCTAGCGCCTTCTTTCAAGGTATACATGTAATGCACAGGCATTTGGATGTCAGTTAATTTAAGTTTAAACATGTTTGTGATGTCACAATTAACTGATATTCTGCTATTATAACATGTACACAACTCCCTGCATGAGGACTGATCTATAAATAGCACAGGACAAAAATGGACACAGTAGAGGACAGATAACATTGAGGTGATTATTTTATATGAATACTACGGTATGAGGAGATTATTTTATATGAATACTACGGTATGAGGAGATTATTTTATATGAATACTACGGTACTTTTTATACATACACATTCACACACAATTTAAAAGCTGCTAACTCCATTTATATATTTCAAATTGGCATATGTGGAATACAAAAATAATTGATAATAATACCGATATGATTATTAGAGTTGTATATCTAGTATTACATCACCCAACTTCTCATATTAACTAAGTGATATTTCTCCAAACCAGAAAAACAAAAAATAAAATTCCGTTGGAACTTTCATGCACCAACGTGCAAACCATGCATTTTTTACTAAACCCTGAAAGTGTATATACGAGTATACTGTAGCATGTACACAAGCTTAGAACCACCATATAAACATCAACATTCAAATCAGATTAAAATTTGTACAAAAATTATTAAAGCCAACTTTCAATGTTTGAGGACAATATTGTCTGTTTATTTTTGTCTAAATCACCTTAATGAAATATTGTTTGATTTATATTTTCATTTTTCATTCACATGTTATGCAGTTACATACATATGCACGGCATCAAACAAGTGTTATACAGTTGTACACAATCAGTCAAATTTACTGTATTCCATTTCTAAACCAAGAGGATTCCATTGGGGGTCGCTACAAACAATGTACTGTACAGTAAATCATGTTATAAACAAACAAGAGGCCCAGAGGGCCTGTATCGCTCACCTGGATTTCATGAGATATGAAACAAGAATGATGATTAAGTATATTTGTCACTGGTATTGCTATGTCAATATATCATAGGCATTTTATATGGGTACGTCAGGATTTGATGTAAAAAAATGCATTAATCCATGAAATAAAATTAACTTTTGGCGCGACCCCATAGGGATGCTACCCACACAAATGTGAGTGATATCCATTGCTTAGTTTCAGAAAAGAAGTTGTTTAAACAAATTGACCCCTTTTGACCCCGCCTTCTGCACCCCAGGGGGAGTGGGGGTCAGTTCCTTCCTTTATAAAATTTTGAATCCCTACCCAAAAGGATGCTACCAGGCAAATATGAGCGATATATCTTGCTTAGTTTCAGAGAAGAAGTTGTTCATATCAATTCAACCAAATTGACCCCTCTTGGCCCTGCCCCTCAGGCCCCCGGGGGGTCAGCCTCACAATTTGTACAATTTTGAATGCCCACCCAATAGTGATGCTACCAGGCAAATATGAGCAATATCCATTGGTTGGTTTCAGAGAAGAAGTCGCTAATATCAATATAGCTCAATTGACCACATTTGGCCCCGCCCCTCAGGCCCCCGGGGGGTCAGCTCCATTATTTGTACAATTTTTAATCCCCACCCCATAGTGATGCTACCAGGCAAATATGAGCGATATCCATCGCTTGGTTTCAGAGAAGAAGTCGTTTATATTAAGAGAGCCAAAATGACCCCTTTTGGCCCCGCCCCTCAGACCCCTTGGGGGTCAGCCCCACCATTTGTACAATTTTGAATCCCCACTCCATAGGGATGCTACCAGGTAAATATGAGTGATATCCATTGCTTAGTTTCAGAGCAGAAGTCGTTTATATCAATTCTGTAAAACTGACCCCTTTTGGCCCCGCCCCTCAGACCCCAGGGGGTCAGCCCCGTCATTTGTACAATTTCAAATTCCTACCCCAAGGTGATGCTACCAGTAAAATATGAGAGATATCCATTGTTTGGTTCCAGAGAAAAAGTCAATTATATGAATATAGCCCGATTGACCACATTTGGCCCCACCCCTCAGGCCCCTGGGGGGTCAACCCCATCATTTGTACAATTTTGAATCCCCACCCCATAATGATGCTACCAGGCAAATATGAGTGACAGGCATTGCTTGGTTTCAGAGAAGAAGTCGTTTATATCAATATAGCCAGATTGACCACATTTGGCCCCACCCCTCAGGCCCCTGGGGGGTCAACCCCATCATTTGTACAATTTTGAATCCCCACCCCATAATGATGCTACCAGGTAAATATGAGCGATAGCCATTGCTTGGTTTCAGAGAAGAAGTCGTTTATATCAATATAGCCAGATTGACCACATTTGGCCCCGCCCCTCAGGCCCCTGGGGGGTCAGCCCCATCATTTGTACAATTTTGAATCCCCACCCCATAGTGATGCTACCAGGCAAATATGAGTAATAGCCATTGCTTGGTTTCAGAGAAGAAGTCGTTTATATCAATAGCGCAAAAATGACCCCTTTTGGTCCCGCCCCAGAGGCTCCCAGGGGGTCAGCCCCATCATTTGTACAATTCTGAGTCCCCTTCCCATAGGGATGCTTTTGACCAAATTTGGTCAAATTCTGATGTGTGGTTATGAAGAAGAAGTCAATTGTTGACGGACGGACGACGGACGACGGACGACAGACGGACGGACGGACGACGGACGCAACGGTATGGCATAAGCTCACCTTGGTCCTTCGGACCAGGTGAGCTAATAAGAATTGAGACATCAATACAGGTATGATTACATCAGTTATTGAGCATATTTCTTAACAATTTAACATGAAAATATACAATTATCAAATACCCATAGTCACATAGGACAAAGCTATAAAGGATACTAGTGCAGGAAAATATAAATCATAATAATGACAGGTTATTACTAAATAAAACCATACTATATATACTTAGTGTGCAGGTTTGACATAAAACTATGCTACATACTTTCATACAAAATAGATTTTGATCAGGGACGACACCAGCATTACAGAATGTAAATATCATCTGAAACCAGTAAGTACATCTAATTCGATACCGTATTTGGTAAAAAGTTTTCTTCAGAAGAAAATGTTTTAGATAGATTTAATAAAAAATGTACATAGATAAAACAAGTATTATGAGTGCCAAAATCTTAAGTTGCTTATTAATGTTTGTATGAATTTGCTCAGTCTAATAACTCATAATATGTAGGTACATACATAATAATAGATAAAGAAAACAGACAAACATGTTTGTACATGACTTCAAGTGATCTAAATACTACATATACACAGGCACGTACCAGTTCATACATCTCTGATGTTAACTAGATGTTGTTTGTGTAGGACTGTGATTGTATATGACGACATGTATAGAGGCACGTACTAGTTTATACATCTCTGATGTTAACTAGATGTTGTTTGTGTAGGACTGTGATTGTATATGACGACATGTATAGAGGCACGTACTAGTTTATACATCTCTGATGTTAACTAGATGTTGTTTGTGTGGGACTGTGATTGTATATGACGACATGTATCGAGGCATGTACCAGTTTATACGTCTCTGATGTTGTTTGTGTAGGACTGTAAATGACAAAGTATGAATTAAATATAGCACTACTAGAATATAAATAAGTAGTTCTACAAAATTCAAACTAAAAATGATTAAAAACATGTAAGGTGCATGAGTACAGTACAAAATAAATATGTTCTATTAGAAAAAATTAAAATTAAAAAAAAATAAGATGTTGACAGATTTTGTTACATTGTAGTATTGTAAAATGAACAAAATGAAGCAATCTACATAATATTTAAGAGCACCTAAACCAGTAATCTATAACTGCATGTTAACATACCTGGTACCTACTCCAATAAGGACTTAGTAAATAGAAGGAAATATAATATCAGTAAATATCAGTGTAACTGTATCGGAATATTCGGTCACCTTGAATTTGCAAACTGTTGCATATGTTTCTATTGGTATGCCAGAATATGTATAATCTATTGGTGTTCGAAAATATGTATGTTCTATTGGTGTGCGAGAATATGTATGTTCTGGTATGTGAGAATATGTATGTTCTATATTGGTATACAAGAATACGTATGTTCTATATTGGTATGTGAGAATATGTATGTTCTATTGGTATACAAGAATATGTATGTTCTATTGGTATACAAGAATATGTATGTTCTATTGGTATACAAGAATATGTATGTTATATTGGTATACTATATATACCAGTAATAATAACTGGATAATTGGATTGTGTGTAATAACCATGCATTATACAGAATTTTACTGTATGTGTGTGCATAGTACCAATGTATGAGCAGATGTACGCGTGGTGTTATGTATACATATATGTTGTGAAGATGTGACAATGTACATGTATCATTGTATTGAACAAAAAAAATATCATAGAAATTTTACAAAATTTATCTAAAAATGAATATTGTTTGTAGTTCTGTAGTAAAAATGCAGAAGGTTACACATCAGGCTAAACTTTGATAGTAAAGCTAAATCAAGGGCTGTAACTCTCTCTATTATACAGATTGGGGCTCATGAAATAGTTGTAACTCCCTATATATACAGAGTGGCGCCGGGGCTCATGAACCAATGTCCCCAGGCAACATTTTGCCATTCTCTTGGTTCTCACATACAAGTTGGCAGTTGTAAGCGACACAGTATTAGCAAACACACATTTACAATAATGGTAGTATACACAAGTCTGGGTGAACCTAAGGCATTGTATGCAAATTTTGCAATTGTAGGTGAAATAGCTTGCCATGTTCCAGAAAGCAATCAACTGACAAGTGATTGAGCTGGCCCTATACAGGGAATCCCCTCCTGGAATATCAATGGGGAACAAACACTGTAGTATACATGAGTGTTTCAATCAAATAATGTTAAAGATGTTTTCAACTTTACTTTTTCATGTTTGTTTTCATTCATGCTAATATTTTTCATGCTAGGTACAAATTCACAAGCGCCATATCCTACAAATCACAACTCCAAAATACACCTTGTATCACATAACAACAAGATCCATAACACTGACCTAGTCTGCACTCTCACCAGCTACATTTGTATATGAACATCTCAGGATAAATGTGTCTACTTTGATTCTGTAATAAATTCAAAACTAAATTATTTTAACAGTGAAATGTTATTAATATAAATTTAACAAATATACAACAAATCATATATCTAGTATAGATTTAAGATATTTGATTATCACAGACATAAACGCCTTTTGTAAATTTGAGGGTGTTCTACCAGCATTGTGTAATTAATTAATTGCACATTTATAACCATGAAACACTGAGTTACTGAGTTATCTCCCCTTACCAAACCAGTCAATAAAGTACATACCGTATACATAAAAAAAAATTAAATTTACTACATGATGTATGTTGTATGAATTAAGAAGGATTTTGTGGATATCTATATGTTCTCTGGTGGGTTCAAAATCTCCAGACATACATGTATTCACATACAATGTGCATATCATGATCAGCTGATTAACACAAATTAAAGAAAGTACATAATTATAAAGATTCACATACAAAGAGAGTGTACTTCAACATCTGAGTTCAAATAATCAGTAAAAAAGAGATTTTCAAAATAAACAGAAATTATGAAACGGTGCCATCATAATAAGGTGGCCTTCATTGATCTGAGACACAAAAAATTTATCTACTTCAGTAGACACTTCAGAAATTTGATATTAAGGTGGGAAGTCAATGATGAGTATACGGTTATACACAACTTTGTGTATATGCATAAAAACAAGGTATCTAGTCATATGTTCACATATAAATACAAATGTAATAAAAAATATTTTTATATAATCATAAAATAATCAAACGATAAAATTTGTTCTTTGAGGCATTTTATATGTATTTTCTACTGGACAAAGATTTTTACACCTGTAGACTACTTTACTTTTTATGTGGATTACCAACAGGAGACATTGTATTTCTAGTAAAACAAAAGTTATATAGGAAGGTACCACACCTCAACATATGATATATTTATATATATGTATATGTGTACAATGTATTTATATATTAAAATATTACTAGCAATTACTGGACCCAGACAACCTTGGACATCTAGGTACACTACATACACACTTGGATATTGACAGTTGTATGATATGTTTATTTTTAAATTTATGCAACAGACACCTAGCAATGTCAACATATATATATACAGCTTGACCATCAATGTTGTACAGATAATTTGATGGAGAATTTAGATTAACATTTGAATGTCTATATTTCTACCATTGGTACATTTGTATTATCAACATAAATACAACAAAAAATTGTCACTAATAACAAACATGTTGCATATGTGTGGAGACATTTGGCAGAAGAAGGGTAAGTTCTTATCTTCAGGACAAAGAAATTCCCCACCAAACCTTTTATTAGATCTGACAGTCACACACATCTCCTCTGGTTGGACTTTCACTGTGTGACACTCTGGATTTGATTGATAATTAATGTACAGTGTCAGAGAGTAAGAAGCAGTGCATATAAAACACAAGAGACCAAGAGGACCTGTACCAATCACCTAGATATTTTAGTTAATGTGGCTAAACGCTTCCCTTTGGACCCAAATGACCTTGACCTTTGATCCAGTGACTTTGATCTTTGGTCAGTTACTCTTTAATTAATTCTGATTAACAACACATTAACTAATGAAAATATATAAAACTTGATCTTGACTTTTTGGCCTAATGACCTTGACCTTTTGACCTTGTTTTTTTTTTACCTCGGTATTTATTTTTGTGAACTGAACTTCTTGATCAAATTTCATGTAAATCAGTCAATAAATAGTATAGTTAAAAGTGAGAAACTAAGTTCGTGGATGTACAGACAGACTGACGGATGGGCAGATGCCACGGACGGCGTAATTATATGTAAGCTCACTTTAATCCTTCGGATCAGGTGAGCTAAAACCAACATACACAACAGTAAACGACTGCCACATAAAAAAAACTTCAAATGATTTAAAACTAAATCCTGAAATGAGTATTAACGGTGGGATCACATAAATTCGAAAAAATCAAAGTGTGAATCTCTCTCAAAACAAAAGTATGTCAATTAATTAGTATACATATCTTCATTACTGTACCTGCAGTAAAAGTTTATATTTGGAATTTTAATCTAATTCAAAATCACCATCTTGTGGAAGTTGATCATACTCAACATCGTTGTAAGCTGGCAGAAGTCTTCGCCTTGTTGATGCCTCTGTAGTACCGTAAGACATACCGTCCATTTCTATACTGTCTTCACTGCGTAAAGGCATAAATCCATTTTGTGAGACAGATGCCTTGCTGCACCTGGATGCTAACAGCTGCATCACTATGAATAGTACTGTACAGAAAACACTGAGAATCAATACCACATACATCAGGTACATCTTGTTGATTTTGTCAATTGTATATCCCGTGGCAACAGGAATTATCATCTGCCCCAGGGCAGAGCCAGTCACTAGCACTGCAGTTGACTTGCCTGTCATTCGGAAATATTGTTCTGTCCAAGCGAGACCCGTGGGGAAAATGGATGACATCCCCAATCCAAGGAATAATGTTCCTAGCCAGAGAATAAAACTATACTTCTTTACAACAAAGCTCAGCATTGTGGCCCCTCCAATGACCAGAAGGAGATCAATTATCAGCATGCAGTGTGGCTTACAACACCCAGCTATGAAGATTGAAAATCCCCGCCCAGCAGCCAGGGAGCCCCAGAATATGGCAGTTACAATGGCCCCTTGATTCTTATTCCAATCCATGTACTCTACAGTGAAGGTCATGATGAGCCCGCCATAGGTCGTTTCCATGCCGATGTAGGACAGGAAGAACAGAAACATGACAAGGAGTATGATAAATCGTACACAGGTATTTTGAACATAGTTTTCCTTCTCCCTCTGGGCCACAAGGTCGAGATCTCCCTTCCCCTTGTCATAACAGAACAGAAGCAGGAAGATGACAGCGTTAACCAGGAGTAGTGCTGCTATGATGGTATAAGAGAACTGAATCTTGGACATGTTTTTAACTGACTGCACCACAGAATTAAACATATCTCCAACTGTTTGTGGTTTAATGGCTGTGCTGGTCTCCAAGGATACAGTAGTGACGTCTGACATATTGGACTGACTGGCATTGGACGATTCCTGTGTGTCTATATGTAGATTACTTTCACTTACTCCAATACAAGCGAAACAATCCATATCAATGGTTGTTGAGGTTGGTTTGGGAGTTGTTGTAATTGGTTTCGGAGTGGTAATTGGTTTCGGAGTTGTAATTGGTTTCGGAGTTGTAGTTGGCTTTGGAGTTGTAGTTGGCTTTGGAGTTGTAGTTAGCTTTGGAGTTGAGGTTGGTTTAGGAGTTGTAGTTGTTGGTTTTGGAGTTGTAGTTGTTGGTTTTGGAGTTGTAGTTGGATTCAGAGTTGTAGTTGATTTAGAAGTTGCAGTTGGAGTAGTAAGTGGCAAGGAAGTGATAGGTGTTGATTCACTGGTGTTACTATAATCAGATGTGATGTTTGTGACACTATCATTCAAAGAATTCTCATCACCCTGATTCACTGTAGTCAGAGTTAAGGTGGTGTTTGACTTCTCCACCGCTGGTGATGGCGTTGGTGGGGCAGGATTACCATCTTTTTCACCAGTATCAGTTAAATCATCTTTGTTTTTATTTGCATAATTGCCATCAGCATAATACGGATTTAGGAATCCATCATTAGCATTTGGCTTCACAACCTTCAATGTGGTAGTAGTAGGAGCTAAGGTTGTCACACTCACATTTATCTCTGTGGAAATGTTTAGGGACATCTCAAAACTTGAAGACCCATTCACTGAATCTGTCACATTTTGAACACTTTTTAAATCGTCACGTTTAATTCTAAGAGAAGAATTGTTGTTGATCATTAATTTCCATAACTGGCTGCCGTCTGTGATAGGATTTGTTGTGTTAGAAAGGGCGACTTCGTGGAGAAAAGGCTGGGACAATAGCGGTGCAATAAAAGCTCCTATTCCAAAGGCAAAGTGCATGGCTTGTATATATGGCGAGCTTCTCTTACCCCAGATTCTCACACATAGAGCATTCCCACCTGTGGATGATTTAAGTAAAACCATTTATAACAAGTTTATCAAAGATAATTTTATCTGTCTTCTAAGATTTAACGAAGATCAAGCATAAAAAATGATCCCTAAAATCTAATTTATTGTAATTTGGATACAATAATCTTGATCTCAAAATGGTCTGATCTTAGATGCATTAAAAGATGTTTTTTTCAAGGTTTTAGGTGTTTCAGAAGAAGTTCTTTGTGGAATTTTAAGAAGTTTGAAGCCAACACAAGCCCCGACTCCTATCATGAAGCAAGCTAAAATAGAAATACTAAACTTCAACTCAACCATTTTGTTTTCTGGATCAGACTAGAAATCAGAGGGTCACATAACTAAGACCCAAGGGACACCTTCCTGTGATGTTTGGGACACAGGGGGTACACTGGGGGTACACTGGGGGTACACTGGGGGTACACTGGGGGTACACGGGGGGGTACACAGGGGGTACACAGGGGTACACGGGGGGGTACACAGGGGTACACAGGGGGTACACAGGGGGTACACAGGGGGTACACGGGGGTACAAAGGGGGCGGGGGTACAAAGGGGGGTACACGGGGGTACAAAGGGGGTACACAGGGGTACACAGGGGGTACACAGGGGTACACGGGGAGGGGGGGGGGGGGCTCAAATTTTAGTTGCCATGGCGTCTTAAATTCACCATTGGCGACCAGTTATTAACTGTTAAGGTGCCTGCATGGCCACTAAAATAAATTGTGTAAATTTGCGATTTGGTTAATACATCATTGTATTTCAAAGGTTAACATTGAAGTCAACACTAAAATGACATTCACAGTTGAAAAAGTTACAGAGAGATGTTATACTGATCTAAAGAATTAAAAGACTTTATTTAAATGTAAGACAACTTGGCCGGGCGACTAACTTTACCAATTAGCATCTAGATTTTTGACTTAGTAGCCAAATAGGCCACCTGGTGAAAATATCCACTTTGAGCCCAGCTGTGCATAATAAGGTGTACATCCAGGAATATATCTTAATTGCGAAACTGATTACCAAGGAAGCTGTTGAAATATTCAATACATTAGTTAGAACTCATTTAATACAATAACAAGTTTTTTTCTTGCAAAATAAGATACAGAGATTACAATGCCTACCTGTATCCAGCACCCCCATAGCGATGCCCTGAAGGGAGAACATCACGGCCAGAACTACGATTGTCAGTGCCCAGGGAATCACACAGGTTGCTAAGGACGCCAGGAACAGAGTCACACACAGCAACAGTTGTTTGTCAAATATGTCAAACAGGAATCCTCCAACAAGGGCTCCCAACAGGTAGCCAACGGAGCGGGCTGTGAACACCAAGGCCATGTGTGTGGTGTCAGTCTGAACACGTTCTCCCAGGTCTATTAGAGTAGGGCCAGGAATGGCAATACACAGACCCTGTCACAACAAATCAAAGTTTAGATTTTAAAAAAATATTCAAATGAGTAACACAACATCTATCATAATGACGATAATCTCTATTTTCTCACGTAAAATTTATTTTTCTCTAGTTTTAACAAGTTTTCTCTTAATCATCTAACTGACATACGACGAAATATGATTGAAATGTTTTCTGATCAGTCACATGACTGAACATACATTTGTAACTAACTAAGATCACTGAAGAACCTACAAATGAATATCTTTTTTCAGAAACTGGGATAACAGTTAAACTTATGCAAATATCTTATTTTTCTCATCAAACTTAAAATTGTTTATGCATAGCTAAGGTCAAAAGGATCCTACATAAGAAATATGAGAAAGATCACTGCAGTTTACTTCTTGAGAATTATTAATTTAGCAATATAAATGTTCAACTGTCAAAATGACAATATGCCAGCCATTTTATTAGTCTAAATATTAAGCATTCTCAACAATAGCCAATGGAGAACCTACAGTTCTTGAGAAGTAGAAATGAAAATAACAAGAGATCCCAGACGGATCTTGGCAGCCACCACTGAATGCTCCATATCAGTCAAATGACATAGTGATCTTCTCTCTTCTTTTCCCTTCTTTCACTCTTACTGGTACTTCAAAACATTTCATAACTATATAACACGATATAGCAGAAGCAACCTGCAACTATCACAATCCAAGATGGCCATACTCTTTGCCATCCATTTATTTCTTACAATCAGACTTGCATGCAAAACTGGAGACCAAGGATAACCTCTATATTCAAATTTGAGAAAGACCCATAATGGCCATTTAGTACTGTTAGAAATTGTTAATGAAGTTTCAATTGTCAAAATAGAAGATGGCTGCCTGTTAGCCATGCTGTTGTCAGATTGGTCCAATACAAGAATATGCATAACTTGGGATTATGGGTAACCAACAAATGAAAATTGAGAACTAGCTATAACAAACTTCAATTGACAAAATCCAAGATGGCCACCTGTCAGCCATGTTGTTTTTTTATCAGTCCCAAAATGCAATATGCACAACTAGGGACCAGGGGGAATATGAAATTTGAGAAAGATCCCTTGTGTACCTTCCGAGAACTAGCAGTAACTACCTTCAATTGTCAAAATCCAAGACTGTCGCCTGTTGGCCATTGTTCTCTGATCAGTCCCAAAATGCAATATGCACAACAAGTGACCAAGGGAACCCTACATATGAAATTTGAGAAAAATCCTTTCAGTAAGTTTTGAGAACTAGCAGTAACAAACTTCTATTGTCAAAATCCAAGATGGCCGCCTGTCTGCCATGTTGATTTTCGATCGGTCGCAAAATGCAATATGTAAAACAAGGGGCCAAGGGGCACTTCCATATGAAATTTAAGAAAGATCCCTTAAGTACTTTCTGAGAAATAGCAATAACAAAAATCGTTTACGGAGGGAGGGAGGGCAATTTGAATAGCCCACCATGTGATGATAGATGACTTAAAACTGTCAACTCAAGAAATGGCTCTCTCAGTTTTTTGTTGTTTTTTTTCCAAATCAATCTTAAAATTGTGAACATGAGAAATTAGGGACTAAGAGGAATCCAGTTTTTGGTTTCCGGTTTTCTCCAACGGTAAGACCCCTCGCATGCTTCAATCTGGGGCAACAAGTGTGATTAATAAAAGTTTATATAACTTGTTCTCAATTGTCGTAAAATAAATAAAGTTCACAAGAGGAATCCAAAATCTTTCAGTATCCCAGAATAAATAGTGACAACAAGAATTCTTTAAGGATAGCTGGAAAGAGTTAGATAACTGAATGACAGACTATGGGAAAAAGAAAATATGAATAGCCAACATCTGATGATGGAAGTTTAATACTTCTTGTATATTGAAATACAACATTGAAGGAGGTCAATATTGGGTGGCCTCATCAGGACTCCAGGTACACTGTTAGTATTGAGCTCTACCTGAACACAAAAAACTTACAGAACTGAAAAATAACAATGACAGATACACAAACTTACCAAGCTGAAGAATGCCAATGACAGACAGAGTATTTTGATGATACTCTGACACCATACTGATGACCTTGACCTCTTCTGCTTGTTGTCAAGGAGGCCCGCCTCATCAAATGTGACTTCCTCTTCTTCCATATCTTGCATCATGATTGGTAATTTTTTTTCGCTAATTGATACAGCTGTAACTCTTACTTTTTAACTCTATCAACGAGATTTCATCTGAAACAAAAGTGGAATATTGTGTAGATTTAATTACAAACATGTAGCTACAGATCTAGATTAGAGCACTTATCAAATACAAGTACATCATAGCAGTCTCTTAACATGCGAGGGACGGAGGGAAGCCCATATGGATATATGAGGTTATGTCACAACCTCAGTTGATATGTCACATCCTCAGTTGATATGTCACATCCTCAGTGGATATGTCAAACCCTCAGTGGATATGTCACACCCTCAGTGGATATGTCACACCCTCAGTAGATATGTCAAACCCTCAGTGGATATGTCACACCCTCAGTGGATATGTCACACCCTCAGTTGATATGTCACATCCTCAGTGGATATGCCACACTCTCAGTGGATATGTCAAACCCTCAGTGGATATGTCACACCCTCAGTGGATATGTCACACCCTCAGTGGATATGTCACACCCTCAGTTGATATGTCACATCCTCAGTGGATATGCCACACTCTCAGTGGATATGTCAAACCCTCAGTGGATATGTCACACCCTCAGTGGATGTGTCACACCCTCAGTGGATATGTCACTCACTGGATATGTCACACCCTCAGTGGATGTATCACACTCTCAGTGGATATGTCACACCCTCAGTGGATGTATCACACCCTCAGTGGATGTGTCACACCCTCAGTGGATGTGTCACTCAGTGGATATGTCACACCCTCAGTGGATATGTCACACCCTCAGTAGATATGTCACACCCTCAGTGGATATGTCAAACCCTCAGTGGATATGTCACACCCTCAGTGGATGTGTCACAACCTCAGAGGATATGTCACTCACTGGATATGTCACACCCTCAGTGGATGTATCACACTCTCAGTGGATATGTCACACCCTCAGTGGATGTATCACACCCTCAGTGGATGTGTCACACCCTCAGTGGATGTGTCACTCAGTGGATATGTCACACCCTCAGTGGATATGTCACACCCTCAGTAGATATGTCACACCCTCAGTGGATATGTCACAACCTCAGTGGATATGTCACAACCTCAGTGGATATGTCACACCCTCAGTGGATGTGTCACATCCTCAGTGGATATGTCACACCCACAGTGGATATGTCACACCCTAAGTAGATATGTCACACCCTCAGTGGATATGTCACACTCAGTGGATGTGGCACACCCTCAGTGGATATGTCACACCCTCAGTAGATATGTCACACTCAGCGGATGTGTCACACCCTCAGTGGATAAGTCACACACTCAGTGGATATGTCACTCAGTGGATGTGGCACACCCTCAGTGGATGTGGCACACTCTCAGTGGATATGTCACACTCTCAGTGGATATGTCACACCCTCAGTGGATATGTCACACTCTCAGTGGATATGTCACACTCTCAGTGGATGTGGCACACCCTCAGTGGATATGTCACACTCTCAGTGGATGTGTTGCACCCTCAGTGGATGTATCACACTCCCAGTGGATGTGTCACACCCTCAGTGGATGTGTCACACCCTCAGTAGATATGTCACACCCTCAGTGGATAAGTCACACTCTCAGTGGATATGTCACACCCTCAGTGGATATGTCACACCCTCAGTGGATGTGTCACACCCTCAGTAGATATGTCACCCCCTCAGTGGATAAGTCACACTCTCAGTGGATATGTCACACCCTCAGTGGATATGTCACACCCTCAGTGGATGTGTCACACCCTCAGTGGATATGCCACACTCTCAGTGGATGTGTCACACCCTCAGTGGATGTGTCACACCCTCAGTGGATATGTCACACCCTAAGTAGATGTGGCACACCCTCAGTGGATATGGCACACTCAGTGGATGTGTCGCACCCTCAGTGGATGTGGCACACCCTCAGTGGATATGGCACACTCTCAGTGGATATGTCACTCTCTCAGTGGATGTGTCACACTCTCAGTGGATGTGTCACACTCTCAGTGGATGTGTCATTCAGTGGATATGGCACACTCTCAGTGGATGTGTTACACCCTCAGTGGATATGTCACACTCTCAGTGGATGTGTCACACTCTCAGTGGATGTGTCACAACCTCAGTGGATATGTCACACTCTCAGGGTTGTGCTCTGGGGATGTAAAGCACCAATTTCCCAGAAAAAAACCTCCTCAAAGAGTGATCATGAGGGACCAGTGAGTGAAGCTGACATGATCAGTGATAGTGACAGCTAATTACAAGACAGAGAAAAAAGTCATGTACGTCAAATTAATCCTGTATTCCAATAATATGACTAACGAATAGGTAAGTGAAAAAATTCAGATGTCAGAACCATTGTGTTCTTAACCACTCGACCACCGCGACCTCTGAAACAAAAGGGAGAGAACAAATGGTACGTAGGTGTAAGATCAGAGAAACAGAAAAAATGTACAAAACCAAAAACATGGATTAGAAGTAAACTTGCACTAGAAGTACCAAAGTATAAGATAGAACTTACAACCAACCCTTATTCCTGTAGAATAAAACTTCAAAATCAGAAGCTAAGAGTTATAGAAGACTCCGGAGCAGAGGTATCATTAATGAACAGACAAGTTTATAAAGCCTAAAGAGCAAATTAAACTCATAAAAAGTACAGTCAATTTACAGCTGTAAATGGCAAAGTTATACAAGTCGATGGAATGATTAGCATTATGTTTGCCATAGGCAAGGTAAAATGTAAACACTCTGTCTTTGTAGTAGCAGGCATTAATATAAACATTATCCCAGGGCAAGACTGGCTGATCAAACAAGGCATAAGATTGTATTTTGACTTATAGGCTACCTATGGGTAAAAAAGACAAATGTTCTGCTAGAAGATGATATCCACGTGGTCTCTCTTGTCAGACTGATTACCAAAACACTTACCACCAAAATACTTAAAACTCAAACAGCCCATTTATGCAAAGGAAGGTTTAAAGCAAATACTGGGTTCCCAGGTTCAGGTCTGTTTTAAATATCAGCCATTAATAAAGGGGAAATTAAAGTCAACAACCGTGAGGTGCCAAATTTGTTGTCAATTATACTAACAAAACTTTCCAATTGAAAAAGGCTATTATTATTACCAACTTGAAGGTAAATTCATTAGAGGAACGAAGTGAAGCCACCACTAATGCATGTAAAGCTGGGGCGCTTGAGGCTACAGGTCTGGTAAAAATACAAGTTACATGCCAGGGAAAAATCCTAGTGAAATCCAAGACAATTGACAAATTATTACAGGCAGGATTCTTTAGTAGCATACCCCTTATTTAGTGATAGTTGATACAACAGAGAATTTGTGCTGACATAAGTGCCCTTACAAAATAACACTCTCTTATCCACTGCCATTGATAGATGACATTCTGGATTTGTTAGGGACACAAAATATTTCACAACCTTAGACTTAAAATCAGGTTATGGGAGCCATTCCATGCTGCCTTTCCAAATTTAACTAAAACAGAACTTTATAAAAAAAACTTGAGGAAATCAAAAAATACCAATGACTCAACTGTCAAAGAATCACTTAGGGCTGTAACTACTGACACCATTATTGGGTATGATAGACATGGGACTAAGGAGGTTTTACTTATTATATTTAGTTATGAGATATGAGTTGGGGAGGTTATGTAGGGTCAATTAGCCATAAGAGAGTGAAAAGGTCAGGTAAGCCAATCACTGAACCACACATTGAAATGGTGCCACCGACGAGAAAGAGGGAAGACGATGATGGCAGTCCATGTCCAAGCAAGCATTGTAATTGTGATAAGATTTGCATGAAGATTGAGATTGATCGACCTGGAAACAAATTTTCTACTTTCAGTAACAGTGACCTTAGACCTTTGTATATGAAAGTAATCCCATGACCTTGACCTTTGACCTTCGGACATGAAAATCAATCCAAAACAATCACTTGTGTTAAGGAGATCTGCATGAAGCTCGAGTTTGATCAGCCCGAGGGAACTCAAGTTATTGCACAGAAACAAATTTCCTATTATTTCAGTAACAATGACCTTGACTTTTGACCTTCAGATCTCAAAAGCAATCCCAAGCAAGCAATTGTGAAAAGGAAGATCTGAATGAAGTTAGAGTTTGATTTGCTTAAAGACACTTGAGTTATCACACAAGACACCTACGCAGATGTCAACTTTTTGCAGATGATGTTATCCGAATGTTCAAGTTAATAACTTGCATAGACAAACTTAGTCATAAAGGTCAAAAGATTTAAATCAAAACATCTAGCTAGAACAAGGGGTCACAACAAGAAATTGGAAAATCAATGTGCACGGTTAAACATCAGGAAACATTTCTTTGAAGTTTGAGTTAAGGCGTCTGGAACAGCTCTAAAGAATGTGTTGTGGATGCAGGCACATTAAATGGTTTTAAATCTGCCTTGAACTACCATTGGAGAGATCTTGAAGTAAAGTTCAACCAAAGTTACTACCATACAAATTAAGTTGCACAGGAACTGTATATATTTATACAGTGTGTATAATTTTAATTCAAATGTTGTAATAGTTAGACATTAAAGAGGGGCAGTATATAATGATAAAACACAAAATCAATATGCTGTATTAATTTCCAAGAAAAGAAATTAAGGAGCTCCACGAGAGTGCACAGTAACAAAATCAAGGAGGTCCAGAAACATACAGCTCATGAAAGACGAATGACCGATATAAACTGTCCATGCACAGACGTGCCAAAAATATTACATTAATTTTTTGCTATATATACATTCAGGGATTTTGACAAATTTTCAAGGGATTTTCATGACTTTGTTATTTAATGGAATTTATTGAAGTTTTACAAACATGTAGAAGTTTATTTGCTCATTCCTGAAATAATATTTGTATAATTTTCAGCAGCAGAGAGCAAAAGATATTGCACATTGCACTCTTGGAATTTTAGAAATGGCATGATTAAGTAAGATTAAAGAACAAAACAACATCACACGACTGTTCTGTATCTGGATCATAACCAGCAACGTCTGAAGGATATTTTGCTGACTGCACACATGCAGCATGTAATTATTAAAAAATGATGTGTCAAAAGAAGTTTGTTTTTAAAACTAAATACACAAGTATCTGTCTATATCTGTTTGGGTGAGGCCAATCTCGTCTTGAAGATATCGAAGGAATGTATGGTGGTGTCTAGATCTGGAGGGAGGCTGTTCCATAACAAGACTAGTACTGTCCTTGGGAAAAAAGGAATATTTGTAAATATTTGTAAGATTATACTAAGAAACAGCATTAGTGATTTCGGGTGACAATTATGGCTGCATGTGAGTCATGGGCTGATACGAATCTGGAATGGTAATTAGTTGTTTAATCACTTTGTAGAATAGAATGGGGCTGATTCCTAGGTATGGTGTTTCAGTAGATCCCCTCCTAGTGCATAGATATTGGCAAACTAATATTTCCTGGCAAGTATAACTGTCATGGAGTTACTGTTACACTTCTTGGTATTTAAGGCCATGGCATCTGCCACTTCACTGACCACTCATGTAAGGAATCAAGATAATTCTGGAGTTACTCCTGATCATGGGAGTGTTTATCTCGCGATACAGGAGCTTGTGACAGTCATCGGCTAGCATACGGATGGTGTATGTACAGTAGGTTGTCCACAATGTTGTCTGTGTAAAGCAGTAACTGGACTGGGCCTATATATGTTCCTTTTGGTACCCCGGATAGGACATCTGCTGTTTCTGAAACTTCATTATCGAGCACCACTTGTTTAGTTCTCTTCTTCGAAAAACCTTGGATCCACATGATCTTATCTTGGTTCAGTGCGTAGTGGTGCAGTTTGCCTGGTGAGGAGACTTTGATGGGGGACTTTATTAACGGTCTTAGTCAAATACGATCATGTCAACCTGATTGTACTTGAATTTTCCAAGGCCTTTGGTAAATTCCCCCATCGAAGACCCATCACTAAATTGCACCTGTTACACTGCATAATTAGATTTGTCTAGTTCGGGAAAATTAAGACCAGGGTAAAAGTATGCAAGAATGCCAGACGAAAGAGCTAGCAATTGTTTAAGAAAATCAATTAAAAAACGATATCATAAAAAACAATTGAAAATTTGTCACAAAGCACGAGGTTTCTATGTCTTTTCTGGTACTATACTGTCAGCAACTGTTACTGTAAGTACAGTGTCGAACTATATTCCGTGACCGAATACGTTTTGCACGCCACTATACCCACCAAATCGATGTCCCGTCTAAATTCAAAGCTATGAACATCAATAATTAAATAGCAATCACACACATTAACAGACGACGAAATCGTCATAATGTTTACTTACTTATACGTAACTTGTTTACCTTCTAACCTGGGCTTGTTGACTGCAGAGACTGACAGCTCACCGTGTGTCACGTTAGATCATGGTCAGCCAAAAGCTTCATTATCTAGAACACACACGTTGTGACATGTCACAAGCGTTATGAATACGTTGATGAGTCCTCATATCATTGCAAAAATACATTTTGTTGTTAAAGTAATTCTGCTAATTTTAAGTAACAATAGATAAAATAATAGCTAATTGAGAAGTATTTCATACACATGTCAAACATGTAAAACATAATCTAACGATGCAACAACAATAAACCAAATGAAACGAAGAATTGGCGTGCTTACCATTACAGAATTGAATCGCTACGCTCGTGTTTGCGATGAATTCCAGATGGGATATATGGCATATCAAAGTGTAAAATACATAAAACGAAAAAGATCAAATCATGGATATCCTAAAAGGATTCCAATTATAGATATCCATAAAGTATTCGAATTATGGATTTCTATAAAGGAGTCGGTTTGTGTAGGGATATCTTCAAAGAAAACAAATTATTGATATCCACAAGTAGTATGGCAAGCCGTTTGGGTTTTTACCTATTAAATACAGATATCTGTATTCAAAATAAAGATATCATTATTAATATAAAAAATAAAGATATCTTTAATTCAAATATAGATATCTTTAATATAAATAGAGATGTCTTTAATTGAATTAGAGATATCTGTATTTGAATTAGAGATATCTCTATTTAAAATACAGATATCTCTAATAAAACACGAAATAGAGATATCTCTAATTCAAATACAGATATCTCTAATTCAATTAAAGATATCTTTATTTCAATTAGAGATATCTCTAATTGTTGTAGAAATACAGATATCTTTATTTTAAATACAGATATCTCTATTTGAATTAAAGATATCTTTATTTGACATGAAATAGAGATATCTGTATTTAACCATCAAATAGGAAAAACGACTGCTCCCCTGATTCTCCCTTTTGCGCATGACGGAAGTAAAGCAGTAGTGACGCAAAATGGCGGGAAATGCAGACCGTGTGCTGCTTTCAATGGTACCTGCGTATAGCCGCAACAGTTCGCTCTATTTCCCGTAGAACAGTTGTCATGTTCTGTTCTTTAGAAATCCCCTCCAAGTAGCAAGTTTATCGGTTTAGACCTACATCTCTCATGCATGCATATGGGATCCGGATAGTCCAATTTAATTACAAGCGTTTCGTTAACACTGATCAGGATTAGGGAGTAATCATTATTTTCTTTGTGTTTCAATATTAATCTTCGCACTGAGCAAACACGTGTAAATACAGATATCTTTAATTCAAATATAGATATCTGTATTTGAAATAGAGATATCTGTATTGCAAAGTAATTGCAGATATCTCTAATTCAATTAAAGATATCTCTATTTAAAATAGAGATATCTTTAATTGAATTAGAGATATCTGTATTTGAATTAGAGATATCTGTATTTAAAATGAAGACATCTCTATTTCAACAAAATTAAAGATATCTCTATTTAAAATAGGGATATCTTTAATTCAAATAGAGATATCTCTATTTTAAATAAAGATATCTTTAATTGGACAAGAATTAAAGATATCTCTATTTAAAATAAAGATATCTCAATTACAATTAAAGATATCTGTAATTCAAATAGAGATATCTGAATTTGAAATAGAGATATCTGTAATTTAAAAGAAGATATCTATATTTTCAGTAGAAATAGAGATATCTGTATCTAAATTAGACATATCTTTATTTAAATAGAGATATCTTTATTTAAATTACAGATATCTCTAATTAAATAGAGATATCTTCATTTTAAATAGAGATATCTTTAATTAAATAGAGATATCTTCATTTCAATAGGTAAAAACCCAAACGGCTTGCCATACAAGTAGTCGTATTATACATGTAGATGTCTAAAAAGTAGTCTTATTATGGATATCTATAAAGAAGTCGAATTATTAATATCCAAAATGGAGTCAAATTATGGATATCAATAAAGTATGGAACTATGATATCCATAAAGGGGTCGAATGATTGGTATCCATAAAGAAGTTGAGTTATGGATATCACTAAAGGGTCGAATTATTGATATCCTAAAAAGGAGTCAAATATGGATACCCAAAACGGAGTTTAAGCATGCATATCAATAAAAAGAGTCGAATTATTGATATCCAAAAAAGGAGTCAAAGTCCGCATAACCATACAGAAGTTGATATGGTTGCTGTATCTATAAATGAGTCGGAAAATGATACCAACAAAGGAGTCGAATTACGGATCCATAAAGGAATCAAATTATTGATATCCATAAAGGAGCCTAATTTTTTATATATATACAAAGGAGTCAAATTACGCATACTTACCTATGTATGAGTAAAATTATTGGTATCCGTTAATGAATCAAATTATTGACTTCCGTAAAGAAGACGAATTATGGATATCCATAAAGGAGTCAAGTTATTAATTTCCATAAAGGAGTCAAGTTATTAATTTCCATAAAGGAGTCAAATTATCAATTTCCATAAAGGAGTCGAATTATGGAATTCCATAAAGGAGTCGACTTATAGATTTCCATAAAGGAGTCGAATTATGGATTTCCATAAATGAAAGGAGTCAAGTTATCAATTTCCATAAAGGAGTCGAATTATGGATTTCCATAAAGGAGTCAAATTATTAATTTCCATAAAGGAGTCGAATTATGGATTTCCATAAAGGAGTCGAATTATGGATTTCCATAAAGGAGTCAAATTACCAATGTCCATAAAGGAGTCGAATCATGGATTTCCAAAAAGGAGCCAAATTATTAATTTCCATAAAGGAGTCAAGTTATTGATATACATCATACGATTAGTAAAATTATTGGTATCCGTTATGGAGTCAAGTTATAAATTTTCATAAAGGAGTCGAATTATAGATTTTCATAAAGGAGTCGAATTATGGATTTCCATAAAGGAGTCGACTTATAGATTTCCATAAAGGAGTCAAATTGTTGATTTCCATGTACGATCCATACGATCCATGGAGCCGAGATTGAGTGGTCAGTGCTATAATCTTGTTAATCCTGCAGTATTGGCAACGGAAATGTCCTCCTCCGACGACGACGACGACGACGACGACGACGACGACTCCTCCGACTCCGAGCAGAATTATGGATGTTTGTAAAGGAGTCAAATAATGGATTCTTGGAGTAAAGCTATTACAACAGGTTCCCCATATACTTTAGCGGTTGCACAGGGACTTGGCACGGATCGATTTCCAACCCACGGTCTATATATGCCGATGTGGCGTAGCGGTATAAGCTGCGGGTATTTCTGGCTAGGCGATTGAGTGCCGTAGATCGTGAGTTCGAGGCCCGGTCAGGGCACGAGTCAAAAAGTTGTCTTCCTTCGTCATTTGTGTTGCTAAGTTATATATCTATGTATTGGCACAATGTATCATATACACTATGTGTTGGTGCTCCGATGATATAGATTTGTGTTTCCTGTCGTAGTTGTACCGCGAGAAATATAATATACGGTATGATACAGACATACACCCGATTAGAAAACAAAATGAACGACATTCTGCCATTTTGAATTTTGACTATTGAAGTTCGTTATTTCTTCTTCACTGATCTAGTATGGAACATGATCTATTATAAAGTGTGAACAATACAAGGAACTGTCTGTGTTGAAAGACAAGAACCTCAACCAATCTATTTACAAAATAATAAAGAAAGGCGTATCCGTGGATTACATTAGAAACAAAATATTATCTGATAAGATTTTTCACCAAGCCAAAGAAGAATTTGCCAAAAATCACTGGATTGCTCACGCGTTTTACTTTTTGAAAGGAAAATATGAAAAAGTGCAGAGCATCATCAAGTATGGACGATGTTCGGACGGGTATGCATAGTAACGTTACGATGGGTCTAACTAACGTTTATGCGATACAGGGGGTAGAGTAAAGTGCTAGCGTAGTAAAACAATCTTCAAACCCTTTCGAGAGGGCGCGGGTTAGTTTCGCGGAAATCTTTACACAACTTTTAAAGTGTTTGCCCAAGCTTTACAAACATAATGTCTTCATCCAATGTGAAGTATCGTCATTATTGGACATAATCACCAGAGACATATATACAGATATATGTCTCTGTAATCACAGACACGGAGATAGTGACCTAAAATAAAAAGAACAATACCTAAAATACATACGGACACGTGTAAACGATGCCGACAATTACATTATTTAATACTGAACGCATAGGTATTTTATGTTTATATTATATTTTATTTCATAGTTACACTTTTAACAATGTACATTATTTTTACACTAACTTTGTGTCCCTTGTTAAATAGTTCACCTTACGGGCAAGATATTTAAAATGTGATATGTTAGTTTGATGTATTGTATCTATATTAGATAGCTAAAACATATTAATAATGTATTTACATGATGTGTATTATTCTAAGTTAAATAAACTTACCTTGAAGCACTGTGGCCGTGAAGCACACAGGCTTATAACAGACGTGTATGTTGGTGCAGGGTCTATAGCCGTTGTGGCTGCACTCACCTGGGCAAGGCCCAGGTAAGGTTTTCCACGTGCACGGGTATATATAGGGTCATGCAGGGTCAAAGTGACACACTCAACCAATCCTTGCGCTCACCTCTCATACGTCACAATAACAACTCTATACACTGGTACATAGGACATTATATGACACAGGGACTTGTACAAACATTTCATACAGTACACAGCGCAAGTATCTATATACACCTTACAGGTGTGGGTCAAACTTTAATAATAGTTTGACCACCATGACAGTTATTAGAGTTATTGAGAAGTAACTTGAAGAATTAAACAATTTCCCCTTTATGACCTTGAAAGTAAGTCAATGTCCTTCATTTGCCTAAATCTGGTAGCTCTTATCCCAGCATACTGCTGGAACAATATCCTGATCCTGGGCTCTTGATTAATGAGCAATCATTGAATATCTCAACACATTTGACCCATGTGACCTTGAAAAGCTCAGGGTTGAACAAACTTGTACATCTTCATCTCAGTTTGCCTGGTATCATGACACTGGGCCTCTAATTGGTTATTGAGAAGCTGCTTTAATATATTAATATATTTTACCCGTGAGATATTAAGAGTAGGACAAGGTCAATTAACATAACTGGTAGCCCTTCATCCAAAAAGCATGCTTCTGGTCCATACTGCCAAACTATTTCATTCTACATGGCTTTATCTGGTAGCTGAGTTGTTTAAGAAAAAAAACATAATTCAAAACATGGACCCATTGGACTCAAATCACTCACCTGCTATCCAATAATCATTGTTATATACATTGTATACATATAATCAAGGACAAGTGTATCAGAGACCATATATAAGAACTCATGGTCTTGCAGTTATTCAAAAAGGTGTCTTTTAAAAATTTGGGCAATTTAACTCTTAATAAAATCGTGGTTAAGGTCATTCATTTGAAAAAAAAAACAACCTTGGTAGCCCTTCACCCCAGTTTATGCTACAAAACCAACATCAAGTCCCTGGGCCTCTTGTTTATTGAGAAGTTGTTTAAACATTTCAGCCTATTTGACCCCTGTGACCTTGAATGTCAGTCAAGGTCATTCATTTCAACGAACTTAGTAGCACTACACCCCAGCTTGCTACAGACCCAATATCAAGTCCCAGGGCCTTTTTGTTATTGAGAAGAAATTGTTTAAAGTTTTTAGCATATTTGACCCCTGTGAACTTGAATGTAACTCAATGTCATTTATTTGAACAAACTTAGTACACTGTATATTCAGTGTCCTGAATCCTGTGGCTTTGTTTAAATTTAACATAGACATACATATATGGGGGATAACATAGGCATATATGGGGGAAGTTTGTTCCAAAATACTGAATTTGGTATTAATACCTAACACTTTCATCCACACATTTAGAAGTTGTTTGAATAAAAAAGCTTGATGCCAGAAGAATGAGTTAATACCAAGTTTGTACTGAGTTATTTCCATGTTGATACCAAGTTAATATGGTACACAAAGGAAGACACTGATAAGGAGATTACAGCTTTATATTCTGAACACAGTCAACGTACAGAGACCTGATTGGTTAATAGAACACAGTCAAAGTACAGAGACCTGATTGGTTAATAGAACACAGTCAAAGTACAGAGACCTGATTGGTTAATAGAACACAGTCAAAGTACAGAGACCTGATTGGTTAATAGAACACAGTCAAAGTACAGAGACCTGATTGGTTAATAGAACACAGTCAAAGTACAGAGACCTGATTGGTTAATAGAACACAGTCAAAGTACAGAGACCTGATTGGTTAATAGAACACAGTCAAAGTACAGAGACCTGATTGGTTAATAGAACACAGTCAAAGTACAGAGACCTGATTGGTTAATAGAACACAGTCAAAGTACAGAGACCTGATTGGTTAATAGAACACAGTCAAAGTACAGAGACCTGATTGGTTAATAGAACACAGTCAAAGTACAAAGACCTGATTGGTTAATAGAACACAGTCAAAGTACAAAGACCTGATTGGTTAATAGAAAACAAAGAGAACACTTCAGTGAGCATTTCAATTTTATTTAAAATAGACATGTTTCATCGATAAATATCACTCATTATGAGCTTGGAATGTACACACATAAATAACAGTACAGTGTGTTATATTTACAGTTAAATAAACTGAACTTTTCATATTCAATATCACAATGTGCAACAAAAGCAACATCATTTTGGACCACACTATTAGCTTATGCCATGTTCAACATAGCTCATAGGGTTCACCATCCACTGTCTGGGGTATTTCTGTATGTTGTCATCAATTATTCTCCACGATATCTTCACCAACAGTTGGATTTGCTCATACAAACATCTATATTATGGTTTGAAGTGAAGGATGATCTGTAGCAGTAAATATTCATACATGAATTTTTTTTTTCGGATGATGCTTGACCTTATTACTTACAGTGATGCAACATACAGTCACACTGAGTAGGTTTGTACAGTTACATGAATGTCATATTCTTTACTGGAAAAAGTTTTCCTCATTCATCAGCAAAGGGAGACAATCGAGAATTATGAATTACTATCTTCAAGGGAGACGGTTGACAATTATCTTTCCTCAAGGGAGGTAATCAAGAATTGAAATGATCTTTCATTCAGGAAGACAATCAAGAATTGATCATCTTTGTTCAAGGGAGACAACCAAGAATTAAGATTATCATTCTTAAGGGAGATAACTGAGAATTTACATATCTCGTACATGTTTACACACTGAGTGTTTGAAATATAACTGTTCATTTCTCCAGATGCTATACAACATATTTGTAGATGAGCTGTGAAAATATGTTCTTGAGGAAATTAGATTTAAGTTTCAATGACAACAGGTTGTTATTTCTCCTTTTGACATGTTGATAATAATTTCTGAATGTCAGAGTAGATTTACAAGTCTCAGGCAAATGTTAAAAGTTTGGTTGACTTGAGGATCTGGGTAACACAATCCACAAACTGGAAACTTGTGTTGACAATCCTTTCTTTGGCTGCTGGAGTAGCTAGGTCTTCAACCAAGTGGTACAAATTGGATTTAAACTGGAAAAAAGGAACAATATATGGTTTCAGTAGCGGTCATACAGATCTCGACCTTCTGTAAGGAAAATGGTTTAATAAGATGTACATACAGTGTGTTTAAATTACATGGATTATCATCATGTCAACAGATATACATTAAAATTAATACAGGTCGTGGCTACAAACCCTATAATTCAACAACCCTTACATACTAATAACATTATCTGTGACATTACAATGGATTACGTAATAGATAACAAAAGGACTACTGTGATCAACAGGAACATTTTATATCTCTTCTTAATAATGACCGTGTGTCTGGTTAACAAGTGATTCAATATCGCACGAGGACTTGTAACTTTTAAGTGTCAGAAAACTATCAGTCGTTGGACTTACCACAGTTCCATCTGCCATTTCTTCATTGTAAGTCTCATCAAAGTCACTTAAGTTGAGTTTCATTGATCTCCTCTTGGTCATGAGGAACACACCCCAGTCTTCCTGTAAGTCATGGAAAGGGCAAATCAAAATCCAAAAACAAATAAGTGTCAAAACAGATATCTGTGACATAGTATACACCACTGTAACAATTCAGAATCATAGCAGACATCCAAGTGATATAACAGACATCTCAGTGTCAGACAAGACCTCTCTGTGACATCATAGACAAATTAGTGACATTACAGACATCTCAGTTGCAGACTAGACCTCTCTGTGACATCAGACAAATCAGTGACATCACAGAATCTCAGTGTTAAACTAGACCTCTCTGTAACATTATAGACAAATCAGTGACATAAGACATCTCGGAGTCAAACTAGACCTCTCTGTGACATCACAGACATCCCAGTGTCCCAGACATTATAGACAATTTGTGACATCACAGATATCTCCGTGTTAGACTTGACCTCCCTGGGACATCACAGACAATTTGTGGCATCACAGATTTCTCAGAGTCAAAACAGACATATCCATGACATCATATACATCTTGGTGTCAAACTAGAGCAAAGACAAACAATTCAGTGACAGATCATACTTTTTTATACTGGCACCACAAAAACTTTTATACACATCTTTTTTTTATATTTTGATAGCAGCTATAGGACTCAACTATTTGTTTATTTTTGAATAAGAATTGATTTATCTGTACGTAAGTCAATGTTTTTTTTATTACATTTTGGATAATATTTAGCATCAGACACATTTGTATGGCTGTACCCTAACATTATACATTGTAAATTATACAATACCTCAAGCAGGGGTTCATCCTGAAGGCACTCTGACACCTGGAAGAAGATCTTGTCCCTCTCCTGAATCTCACCGTTCCACTTGGACCAAGAGTAGGCGAATGATGATGCTGTCAGTGCTATCTGCTCATAGGCCGATTCTGCCACGATTGGGTGCTGGGGTGGTAAAATGTGAATGTTTTAATAAATAACATAATTATTATGATGATTTTTGTTCTCTCTAAAATAACATGTATTGGTATGAACATATCAAATAATATTTGTGATCTTTCATCACCTGCTTATATGGAGGCATTAGCATCCATAGATGTATATTTAAGTTAACAGATTCACCTTCAAAGTACATGTACATTCTATTACCATTTCTGTAAATACACTTAAATGTAACGATAAAAACAAACTTATACCTAACTGTACAAGTTCTCTATATTGACATACAAACACACAAAAAATAGAAAACTTTGTCTGAGTTCCACATTCTGGGTCACATTGATATTAATATAACCAGGTAATTCTACATGATCTCTAACTTCTAATCTGAACGTATAGATATGAGTCAATATCTTAACAATATATTTCAGTTGTAATGTACTGTTATAGTATAACATCGTGTATTTTATTTTACTGTATGTGAGAGAGAATAAATCCCAGTGACTTCAATGGTCAAGCCTATCAGTATCAGCTTTAGTATAAAATATTACCAAGATAAAACTAGCTCTCTCTACATACATCATGTATTTTGTCTGCATTTCAAAATTGATTACTTAAGACAATAAAATTAAATTCCTCTGAAAAAGTTCTCAGAAGGGAAATTAAAAAAAAAACAAACAAATAAACATCACACTCAATACCAGAAACAAAATCATTCCTGTTGAATTTTTTTCTTTAAAATACATGTACAGTGCATTCCGCTTAATCGGGTTGCCTATTTGCGGGGACTTTTTACCCGATTAACCGACTTATGCAACTGTATTTAGATATTCCAAAGTAATCTTAATGAATGTTTATGGACATCATCATCATGCAAAATCAAAACACTCGGTGTACGATACCCACCACATGCTGCGGAAATCATTTTAAAACAATGTAAGTACAAGATATATATAGTAAATCCATCACTAACTTTGACTAAGAATCATTAGTTCCAAAGTTACGGTAAGTAAAATAGATATTTCATTCCTAACATTCACAACCTTACATATTACAGTCTCATGGCTACATTTACTTTTGTCTTTAATTTTAACACAGTTCATAAGATATTTGCCCATTTCAATAGTGCGGGACACCTGTAAAAATGAGGCTCAGGTACAAGATGTAGATCTGTTTGTCTCCTGCTTAATCACTCCGTACCAAGGAGATGCTGAGACACGGGTTCTCCTTGTAGAGTGTATTACCCAGAAACACAACTAGAACAGCGTAACTATTGTAGGTGATCTCAGCCTCGTAAGAATCATAAACTGCCCCCGTGGGTACTGAACAACACACCTTCACCTGAGGTTGTGTTAATCTGCCAACCTTATTATCAACACTCCTACCTTTTTTGTTTTATTTAGGTATCATGGTTGTTACGATACAATGTAGAGCTATTATGTATCAAAATGGTAAACAAAATTGTGTAATTAATTTTATTGAAAGTAGATTGATATAAAACATGCTTTCCTTGTTTTATTAACTCAAATACTTCATGATTTCAAATACTCATCTTTATCTAAGACCAGCTAACAAGGTCACTCATACATATATAATGACTCTAACACTAACCCAGTGTACTCTACCACTAACCAAGCACTCTATCACTAACCCAGCACTCTACCACTAACCCAGCACTCTACCACTAACCCCCACTAACTCTGTTCTCTACCACTAACCCAGCACGCTACCACTAACCCAGCACGCTACCACTAACCCAGCACGCTACCACTAACCCAGCACTCTACCACTTATAACCCAGCACTCTACTCTACCACTAACACAGTACTCTACCACAAACCCAGCACTCTACCACTAACCCAGCACTCTACCACCAACCCAGCACTCTACCACTAACCCAGTGTACTCTACCACTAACCCAGTACTCTACCACTAACCCAGAACTCTACCACTAACCCAGCACTCTACCACTAACCCAGCACTCTACCACTAACCCAGTGTACTCTACCACTAACCCAGCACTCTACCACTAACCCAGCACTCTACCACCAACCCAGCACTCTACCACTAACCCAGCACTCTACCACTAACCCAGTGTACTCTACCACTAACCCTGTACTCTACCACTAACCCTGTACTCTACCACTAACCCAGTACTCTACCACTAACCCAGCACTCTACCACCAACCCAGCACTCTACCACTAACCCAGCACTCTACTCTACCACTAACCCAGCACTCTACTCTACCACTAACCCTGTACTCTACCACTAACCCAGTGTACTCTACCACTAACCCAGTACTCTACCACTAACCCAGTACTCTACCACTAACCCAGCACTCTACCACTAACCCCCACTAACTCTGTTCTCTACCACTAATCCAACACTCTACAATTAACCAAGTACTCTACCACAAACCCAGTACTCTATCACAAACTGAACACCCTACGACAAGCTGAACACCCTACCCCAAACCCTACACCCTACCACTAACCCAGCACTCTACCACTAACCCAGAATTCTACCACAAACCGAACACCCTACCACAAGCTGAACACCCTACCCCAAACCCAGCACTCTACCACTAACCCAGTACTCTACCACAAACCGAACACCCTACCACAAGCTGAACACCCTACCCCAAACCCAGCACTCTACCACTAACCCAGAATTCTACCACAAACCGAACACCCTACCACAAGCTGAACACCCTACCCCAAACCCAGCACTCTACCACTAACCCAGAATTCTACCACAAACCGAACACCCTACCACAAGCTGAACACCCTACCCCAAACCGAACACCCTACCACAAGCTGAACACCCTACCCCAAACCCAGCACTCTACCACTAACCCAGCACTCTACCACTAACCCAGCACTCTACTACTAACCCAGTTCTCTACCACTAATCAAACACTCTACCTATAAACCAGTACCTCTCGTAACTCACCTTGTTCTGAATGCTAACATATTTTGATGAATCTACAGCTGGAAACACATTAATTCCTGCGTGTTTCAACATCTGAAATAATAAAACATACAAAGTATTTAAACAAAAAACCTGGAAAATATTTTGAAGAACTGATTGAGATGAATTTGTGATGGTGGTTCGACTGTATTATGGAGACATTGGTATTAAAGTTGTAAAGTGAGTTAGAAACTTTGGATCAGTAATTTAAAAGTAATCTTAAATGTTTAGAAGAATCTCTTAAAATGTCAGAAATCAACCCACATGGGCCAATAACTCAGAAAATTGTTTCCGCCAAAAAAAGGAGATATATCTAAAATATTCTTCTGATATAACAGTAATTCTAGGACTCTCCTAAGAAGTGTCATTTCTAAATGTAAAGTGATAATGTTGCTAATGTATGATAATTAAGTAACCACCTACCTTTACAAGTTCCATTGGAGTGACCCAAACATTTCTGATTTTGTCCAGCTCTGGTCTGTCCTCAGGTTTGCTGAGACAGCAAACTGAATCCTGGAGAGTTATAATAGTGTCATTACAGATTAAATAAAACCATTTTGTAGAATGACAAATATCTAATAGAATGACAAATCTCTAATAGAATGACAAATCTCTAATAGAATGATAAATTTCTAATAGAATGATGGATCTCTAATAGAATGATGGATCTCTAATAGAATGATGGATCTCTAATAGAATGATGAATCTCTAACAGAATGACAAATTTCTAATAGAATGACAAATCTCTAATAGAATGACAAATCTCTAATAGAATGATGGATCTCTAATAGAATGACAAATCTCTAATAGAATGATGGATCTCTAATAGAATGACAAATCTCTAATAGAATGATAAATTTCTAATAGAATGATGGATCTCTAATAGAATGATGAATCTCTAATAGAATGATGGATCTCTAATAGAATGATGGATCTCTAATAGAATGATGGATCTCTAATAGAATGATGAATCTCTAATAGAATGACAAATCTCTAATAGAATGATGGATCTCTAATAGAATGACAAATCTCTAATAGAATGACGAATTTCTAATAGAATGACGAATTTCTAATAGAATGATGGATCTCTAATAGAATGACAAATCTCTAATAGAATGATGGATTTCTAATAGAATGATGAATCTCTAATAGAATGACAAATCTCTGATAGAATGATACATCTCTAGTAGAATGACAAATCTCTAATAGAATGACGAATTTCTAATAGAATGATGGATCTCTAATAGAATGATGATTTAGAATGATGGATTTCTAATAGAATGACGACTCTCTTTTCATGATGGACAGACACGCAAATTCTACCAAATTTTGATTGGCTAGCCTTTCATTCAGACCATGCTTGGACATCTGACAGATCTTAGAATCAAAATGATCATAATTTATATGTGATGATTTCTGAATACCTCCTAAAATGTATCTATATATACTTGTAAACTGTAGTTTGGTACCTTAATTTCAATTTCTATTTCTACAATGGCAGCAATGATTGTGAGGACGGCAGAATTGGTGCCGTGGGGTCGAATCTCCCAGGACTGGAAAGGCATGTTTAGGTGTGAATCCTGCATCAATGCAAATGTTCCAAAGTATGCTGTCTTGAAAAAGAATTCTCTCTTGTCTGCAAAATATATGAAGCAAACAGAAAGTTATATACGTTTGTGATTCCTATCACAAAGAGGGGGTCTACTTTCTGCAAATACATCATATCATTTACAATAGAAGCAGCTTTGTTCTATAAACCTGAAATAACTTGGATGCGAACCTTCATCGTATTTCATGTCTGAGAAGCCATCCTGTTTCCAGTGTTTCTTTGTGTAGTCCCATCTAGCAATGAGTGGCTCCTCGGAGAACAACACCTCGGATGGGAGTCTGTGACGAAAATGAACATTTTGAGATGTTATTGACTCTCACAAAATTACAACAGGTTGATATCCCTTTACTATTATAAGAAATCTGAAAATGTTATTTTATTGATTTAAGATTTTCAGTATATCGAGGGAAAATACATGTAGATAAAAAAAGTAATCTTTTAGTACATGTACTACTTTGATGAAAATACTCAGATTTCCAATTATTTGTAACCAACTTTCACTGTTATACGTACTTCATGGTGACACCAATTGGTGGCTTTTCATCACGCTTGGTTTCTTGTGCCTGTTCCTTTTCCTTCTTTTCCTGAGTAGGTGTGTCATTCTCAGTGGCAGAGGGTGGGGCCAGGGCAATGTCTGCTACATAGTCCATGTATTGTATCTCAGGTGGGTCTACCACTGAAAATGTGAAACATGTTTTAACAAGATGTCCAAGGGGCATGTCTACCACTGGATATGTGAAACATGTTTAACAAAAGGTCCAAGGGGCATGTCTACCACTGGATATGTGAAACACATTTTAAGGAGAGGTCCATGGGGTCTGTCTACCAATGGATATGTGAAACATGTGAAAACAAGAGGATCAATGAATCAGAGTCTGATGTCTACCACTGCAGTAATAAATATACATGTGACAGCAAGAGGTCTTATGGGCCTGCATTACTCATCTATTTATGCAATGATATCTACAAAATATCTCCCATATATTAACTTGAAATACAAATGTAGTTCAATTAATGTTCAATTTAAACAAAAAAATTAGAGTCAGATCTTTGTATCCACTATTGTATGATCTTATTGGTAATGATATGACACCAAGTCCAATCTCTCCGGACCAGTTTGGCTTTGTATTGTTTAACATCCCTATGAACAACTATGGTCAAGTAAGGATGGAAAGATACAACACACCTTCAAAATTGCCAGGTAAATAGGCGTTATATAAAACACTGTTAAATACTTACAGAGTGTGGTTGTCCACGACGCCATACTTTTGGGCTGGGGTGGCAGGTGCATCAAATCAAAATGTAATACACCTCCAACAATGTCATTGGCTCGAAGGTCAACAATGTCATCATCCTCGGCAAAGTCCTCCCATTCTTGTGGCTCTGTAAATTAGAATTACATATTTAATCGATCTTTTCCATCAAGATAGTCTTCCACACAAGTTAATATATATTAATTAGTATTTCATCACATCAGTTTTACAATTTATTCAATTTTTTTTCATCTGAAAATAAAAATAGCCAGTCCACCTCATATTTTTATACCACTAGACTTTTAACTCGGACACTTACCAGGTGTTGCTCTTTCCTCAAACTCTTCTACTTCTTCTTCCTTTTCTTCTTCTTCCTCTTTTTTCTCTTCTTCATTTTCATCTTTTGGTCCATCTTCCAACTCCTTTAATGCAGCCATTAAATCCTACAAATTCAAAAAGTATAATTATGATAAAAATAGGAAATTTAAGAAATGTTCAAAATGTTTTACTTAATTTTTTTTTTAAATCAAATAAAATTTTCTTATAATAATTAAGTTACACAAAAATCATGAATTGACAATTTCTGGCTTTTTAGAATGGTAAAATAGTATTATTGTATTGTTCATATTGTACATTTTTAATCTGATTGACAATACGAGTTTTAATAGATAGGTGTATGTGTAGGGTATAACAGTTATAACCAATATCAATATTAGATAGTTTTATGTTATAGGACTATAACACGGAACAGAATGCTGTTTACCACTTAAATAGTTAGCAATCTGGATAAGATTCACACCAACACTTTATAATTTCAAATTAATTTAAAAAAATAAAAGGAACAGAAATACTTCAAATGGTCAACTGATGAATTATGTGAGTCATGTTTCTATAGTCCACTATTAGGGGTGACCTATCGAAAAAAACCACAGCGGTGCTTAAATAAAAACACTCTTATTCCCATGTATACCAGGATTAAGTACTGATTATAAAACTTAGATCCCACATGTTGCTGTTATCTGGTCCAATGCTCCACAGTAGGGGTATTACAATTACAAAGAAGCAATCACAAATACAAAGAAGCTATGTAACCTAAAATACAGTGGTGTGTGGATTGTGTGGCTTTCTGTGTGTGGATGGTGTGATTTTCAGTGTGTGGATAGTGGGGTTTTCAGTGTGTGGATGGTGGGGTTTTCAGTGTGTGGATGGTGTGGATTTTAGTGTGTGGATGGTGTGGATTTTAGTGTGTGGATGGTTTGATTTTCTGTGTGTGGATGGTGTGATTTTCTGTGTGCGATGGTGTGATTTTCTGTGTGTGGATGGTGTGATTTTCTGTGTGTGGATGGTGTGATTTTCTGTGTGTGGATGGTGTGGCTTAGTGTGTGTGGATGGTGTGATTTTCTGTGTGTGGACGGTGTGGCTTAGTGTGTGTGGATGGTGTGATTTTCTGTGTGTGGATGGTGTGGCTTTGTGTGTGTGGATGGTGTGATTTTCTGTGTGCGATGGTGTGATTTTCTGTGTGTGGATGGTGTGATTTTCTGTGTGCGATGGTGTGATTTTCTGTGTGTGGATGGTGTGATTTTCTATGTGTGGATGGTGTGATTTTCTGTGTGTGGATGGTGTGGCTTAGTGTGTGTGGATGGTGTGATTTTCTGTGTGTGGACGGTGTGGCTTAGTGTGTGTGGATGGTGTGATTTTCTGTGTGTGGATGGTGTGATTTTCTGTGTGTGGATGGTGTGGCTTAGTGTGTGTGGATGGTGTGATTTTCTGTGTGTGGATGGTGTGATTTTCTGTGTGTGGATGGTGTGATTTTCTGTGTGTGGATGATGTGATTTTCTGTGTGTGGATGGTGTGATTTTCTGTGTGTGGATTATGTGATTTTCTGTGTGTGGATGGTGTGATTTTCTGCGTGTGGATGGTGTGATTTTCTGTGTGTGGACAGTGTGGCTTAGTGTGTGTGGATGGTGTGATTTTCTGTGTGTGGATTATGTGATTTTCTGTGTGTGAATAGTGTGATTGTCTGTGTGTGGATGGTGTGATTTTCTGTGTGTGGATTATGTGATTTTCTGTGTGTGAATAGTGTGATTGTCTGTGTGTGGATGGTGTGATTTTCTGTGTGTGGACAGTGTGATTTTCTGTGTGTGGATGGTGTGATTTTCTGTGTGTGGACGGTGTGATTTTCTGTGTGTGGATGGTGTGATTTTCTGTGTGTGGATGGTGTGATTTTCTGCGTGTGGATGGTGTGGCTTAGTGTGTGTGGATGGTGTGGATTTTAGTGTGTGGACGTGTGATTTTCTGCGTGTGGATGGTGTGGCTTAGTGTGTGTGGATGGTGTGATTTTCTGTGTGTGGACGGTGTGGCTTAGTGTGTGTGGATGGTGTGATTTTCTGTGTGGGGATTGTGTGATTTTCTGTGTGTGGACGGTGTGATTTTCTGCGTGTGGATGGTGTGGATTTTAGTGTGTGGACAGTGTGGCTTAGTGTGTGTGGATGGTGTGATTTTCTGTGTGGGGATTGTGTGATTTTCAGTGTGTGGACGGTGTGATTTTCTGCGTGTGGATGGTGTGGATTTTAGTGTGTGGACGGTGTGGCTTAGTGTGTGTAGATGGTGTGATTTTCTGCGTGTGGATGGTCTGGATTTTAGTGTGTGGACGGTGTGGCTTAGTGTGTGTGGATGGTGTGATTTTCTGTGTGGGGATTGTGTGATTTTCAGTGTGTGGACGGTGTGATTTTCTGCGTGTGGATGGTGTGGATTTTAGTGTGTGGACGGTGTGGCTTAGTGTGTGTAGATGGTGTGATTTTCTGTGTGTGGATGGTGTGATTTTCTGTGTGTGGACGGTGTGATTTTCTGTGTGTGGATGGTGTGATTTTCTGTGTGTGGACGGTGTGATTTTCTGTGTGTGGACGGTGTGATTTTCTGCGTGTGGATGGTGTGGCTTAGTGTGTGTGGATGGTGTGGCTTAGTGTGTGTGGACGGTGTGGCTTAGTGTGTGTAGATGGTGTGATTTTCTGTGTGTGGATGGTGTGATTTTCTGTGTGTGGATGGTGTGATTTTCTGTGTGTGGACGGTGTGATTTTCTGTGTGTGGACAGTGTGATTTTTTGCATGTTTATGTGTGGATTTCTGTGTCTTGATGATGTGGCTTTCTGTGTGAGGATGGTGGGGCTTTCATCATGTGGATGGTGTGATTTTCAGTGTATGAATGGGGCATTTCAGTGATTTGATAGTGTGGTTTTTGTACATAATTTGTATATAGGCTTCAAATTATTTTCCTTGAAGTTGTTTTTAATGTTTTTATAAATCAAACTTGGTTAACATTCCATGAAGCTTGATGTGCCGCAGTTGTGCATATGATAAAGAAATGTCACATACTAGATATGATAGACTAGAAATGTGCCTCCAAAGTCTATTTGTGTGTTTTCATGCGGTGTTTGAGTTATAAAATCTGCCCGCTGTGTTACTGGTTAATTCCTGTATGATTCTAACTTCAAACTTTAATCATACATCATGCTGCATATATCCTGATGCATTCAGTGAAAGCTGAAAACAAGTGTTACTGCATACATAATTACAACCAAACTTTCAATTATAAGTATTGCTATATAGCCAGAAATATTTGTCAGTCTGACTACAAAAGTCATCATATCATATAAACCAGCACACATGTATGTAAATGATCAACACAACACTGGGAGGTTGGTGATCAATTAGATTTTATTGGGCAGTTAACACTGAACAATTATGTATATCTGACTGATGGGAAGATAAATATTTAACACAGGATTGATGTTGATTTTTTATGGGGTAGTTCACACTTTGTAGATATTGTTTTTACTGGGCAGTTAATACAGGGAGGATAAAGATTTTACTGGGTTGTTAGCTTCTTTGAAGAATACAGCTTTTACTGAGCAATTAACACAGGAAGGATATAGATTTTACCGGGCAGTTAACACAGGGAGAATATAGATTTTACTGGGTTGTTAGCTTCTTTGAAGAATACAGCTTTTACTGAGCAATTAACACAGGGAGGATATAGATTTTACTGGGCAGTTAACACGGAGGATATAGATTTTACTGGGCAATTAACACAGGGAGGATAAAGATTTTACTGGGCAATTAACACAGGGAAGATATAGATTTTACTGGGCAGTTAACACAGGGAAGATATAGATTTTACTGGGCAATTAACACAGGGAGGATAAAGATTTTACTGGGCAATTAACACAGGGAGGATATAGATTTTACTGGGCAATTAACACAGGGAAGATATATATTTTACTGGGCAATTAACACAGGGAAGATATAGATTTTACTGGGCAATTAACACAGGGAGGATAAAGATTTTACTGGGCAATTAACACAGGGAGGATATAGATTTTTCTGGGCAGATATTGCTGGGACATTGATTTTTGGCCGACAAACATTTCTGGCTATACAGAAAACATGCACAAACAGTTAATGAGTAAAACGTTGAGTGGATACTTACACAGGATGTAAACAAACAGGTGTATGTTGGAGAGAAGGTGAACAGGCCATTAGAGTGCACATTAATATTATAGTCATAATCAGGAGTTTGTTTACAGCAGCGATCAATCTAGGTTACTAACTTTAATCTTTTATAAACAAGGTTCATTACACCAAATAAGGTTCATCTTCTGAACCCCACTGACCCTCCCCCTATTGCTGATATTAACAAAGTGATAGGCTGTAATGATATCACAATTGCTATAACTGATTTCTTTTTTCAAACTAACAGATATATGTACTTCAAGGCAGAAAACAAATGAAAGGTTTGATTCTTCTTATTTTTACTTTTTTTCTCAATAAAAAAATAATTTTCCAAATTTTAACAAAAAAATTATATTACGTTATTTTCGAAATACTAGATAGATCTCTGAAGCATGTAGAAATGTGCGATAATTGTTAAGTTTAAAGTAAAGGTTCAGTCAGAGACACATGGTTGAGAATATTTCCAGAAATAAAGGATCTTCCGCGAGTTTCCATTACATAACATCAATGAAACAACTTGAAGATTTTCTTTTTCCTTCAGTGAGACTCTGGTTAGCTGACATTAAAACTCTGTGAACAGTTTCATCATTCATGAAATGGAAACTTGTGTAGGATTATTTTATCACAAAATCAAGGTATGTAACATATTTACAAAAAAAAAAGTGGACTTAATGTAATCTATGAACTATCAATATTTGGATTCCTGGCCTTTTTGCCATCACATTACAATCGGAAATTATGATGTGAAGTTGTGAAGGCACAATAATCACTATGGAAACATACAGTCAATCACACCTTGGCTAGGTGTTAATAAATCTGTTGATAGTAAATAATTTATATGATGGATGGTATGACAAAGAAAATGGTACAGGCTCTGTGATAAACAGACATACATGGAAAAGAATTGTAAAGAAATGAAATATAATCAGGATTTACTTTTGTCATTGGAATAATTAAACTTCAGATATTGAAGGAATTTAAGCAGACTTGAAGTAATAATTTTCTGGCATGAAAAGATAAATAAAATAAGACTAACCTACTGGTAAATACAACATCCTCAGATTAAAATAATTCTTTATTCATAAAATCAGTGAAACCTACCGTCTCTTCACGCTCTACTGGCGCCTCCTCCTCTCCGACCTCTTTCTTCTCTTCCTCGACAGCTACAGGCCTCTTCTACTGCTGGGACTTCCTCCTCAGGTACCACCTCGGGTTCTGTTAGGTTTAATATCATCAATGGACATTACAAAAGGCTTAAATTATAGAAACAATATAGCAATATTGTCTCTTAAATTCTGTAACACTATAAAAAAATATATATTGATTTGGTGACATTAAGACTAGTTTTACCAAAATGTATTTTTGTTGTATTCCATAGAATTTAAAATCAATCTCTTCCTAATTAGGTAGATAAAAATACAAGTCCTGTTGTTTTTTTTTGTTTTCTTTTTAAGATACAAATATTTTATGTCCCCAGCATTATTAATATACATGTATATACATGTATATACTTATAGCTATGCCATATGCCAAGTCCTGTTTGCTATACTAGTGACCATCTCATCTGGTCATCTATACTTCTGCCATTTTACTAAACATACCTGGCTGCTTCTTGGGTCTGGGATGAAAGCTCTTACAGGTTGGAGAGTAGTGATCATACTTAGGATCCAGGACACGGATACCACAGTCCGACAGCGTCAACAAGCGAGGGATATCAAAAGTGAAACCTTGCTTTGCAAACTCAAATGATTTAATTCTGAAAAAAATATTTGATGAATTTGTATCTCAAATTTTTATCATAATCCTCTTAGAATTGCTATTAAAATTCCATTTAAATCATTTGCAACATAATCAATAAGTACATATTCAAACACATGAAATTCGGTGACTGATATCAGTACATCACAAGATCATTGTCCTGTTTCAACACATTATGTTACTATCCCTCAATCAACAAACAGAGTGTATTAAGTTGATATATATACCTGGGGTTTTTACTCAGGTTGCCCCACACACTTAGACAGGTGTCCTCATTTTTAATGGCGTACTGTAGGTTTAATGTTTCAGGGTCAGCTCGTACAGATGCTTCTTGTAAAAGTTTCATTGTCGCAAAATCAAGTTTAGTCTTCATCAATGTCTGCAGGTCTTCCTTGGTCTGACAAACAGAAAATTATTTAAACTAAAACGGTAACAGGAAATTAGATTAAAATCTTTTTCTATGCTGAAAGATTGAAATAGAATATTTTAAAGATTTACTCCTATTTTACCTGATGGATCCCTCCATCTTATCAAACAGGAGAATTCTTAAATTACATGTATATGTTGACTGACTTGGGTCCCTCATTGTTCGTACCCATGATCTGTTTTCACAAAGTTCTGTTCAAATGAGTGAAAAGCATAGAAAACTCCATCGGGCCAACAATGGAATACCCTTGGCCTAGAATACTCAAGACCATAATGTACCGTTATACTTACTTCCATATACCGTGCTACCTCATCCGCTGACAGTTCTTCTGGGGGCGTGTCTTCCAGTAAAAAGTCGAGCTCATTGATCAACTGCCAAGAGGAAAAGTATTGTCAATATTCTGTAAGTTCACTGATTAATCTTATTATACAAAGTTAGTATTACAATGATATAGAATGGGTGTTAAATGAGTTTTTATTTCATCTTAGATTTTAGAAGTCTTAGATTTTTTTTGTTTTTTTTTTGTTTGCAAGCATTGTCAAGCAAAAATTAAAGCTTCAAGATGAGTTTTACAAAATCTCACATGAAAATGAAAAAAGATTGAATGGAGGCAGGTATTTTGTTGTACAATTTCAATTCATGACTTAGTATAACGTCCATATTTTGATGTCAGAATCAATTTCTGATTGATGTATATAGCCAATGAAAAATTATTCTATGTATATTATACATGAGTGACAAATGCAAAATTAATACACAGGTGCATTCAGTCATTCACTGGATAACAGGCTGACTGTGTGAAAAATGTACTTACAGAGATGTCCAGTTTACTGGCCTGTAACACGGACTCTACATCATCATGTTCCCGGTCCTCCATACGTAGGTTAATGTAAGTGTTTATTTCTCCGGCGATTATGGGATCTGGAGAACCATCACACCTCATATATCTGGCCCACTGTAAAATGTTTGTACAGCTTGTATTACACAAATATTAAAATTTTGTGTAGTCATGTAATATCAAGATCAATTTAACACACTGTTTTATTTTTATATTCAAATTATTGTCAGTAATTTTTTCCATATACACTGTTGTATATCCATATTACATCTTGGAAACATTAATCACTGCTCCTTGAGTTAATTAGGATTTTAATTAAAAATTCTGTTTTATAAGGCACTTATCATATGACCAGGTATGTTAATTTCCGTTTGAAAATTTAGAAAGCTTTTCGCGAAATGTAATCATTCTTATACTTACCTTTGCCTTCTTTCTCCTGTTGTTGTGTAGTTCATTTAAAGCGTCTCTGTTTCTTTCCACAATCTGTGTCAACTCTCTCATTTCTATCGATCTATTTTTTTTCTCCTGAAAATTTATATGAATAAAAATTATTGTCCAAAGGATTGTTGAATCATCAGACGTCTATCACTTTTACATGTAATTCAATATCTGACAATCTACCACTTCACCTCATATCATAAACTATTTTTAAAAATCTGACCTCATTTTCTAGCTTCTTCTTTTCTGCTGCGACTTGTTTTTCTTTTGCCTTTCGTTCCTTCTCCTCAACAGCAGCTTTTTCACGGGCCTCCTCTGTAAATAGAAAGAAATAATTCTGTTTTGCTATCGACATATAGACTCTTAACTGTATACCGTACGTACTCCCTTTGCAAAAAATTCTGACTTACTTCAACTTTCACGTTTGTATCATGATCTCATGTTTATTCAGTCCTACAAAAATAGATCTACTCAACTGATGTTAATTGTTGTTCAGCAGAACTGGAATTGGCTGAATGCTTCGTATATCTTTTATATACAGCTATCTAATTCATTCTCGGTAGCTGTATAAACTTACCATCTTCCTGTGCTTTTCTCTCATCTTCCTCCTGCTGGAGTTTCTCTTTTTCTGCCTTGGACAGCTTAGGGGCCGCCTTCTTGGGAGGCTACAGAGAAATATTACCATTAAGTTTACTACTCCAACAATGTTAGAGGATAACATGGCAAGAAACTTATGACAGGCGCCGTCCGTTGGTGTCAGAACCAAAAAATAGCCAGAGACCTGTATAGCTAGCTGAAGTATAAGTTTACACAATATTCTTTGTTTCACCTTCTAGGAATCAATGTGTGTGAGCAGTTTATAAGTTTTATGACCCTATCAATCTTCTACTTCTAAATGATAACGACCAGCTTCTAAAAGTTGAAGATAATGTCATGAGAGAGAGAGAAAAAGAGATGCAGTCATTTCCTAAAAAGCCCAAAAAGATGTGTATATAGGTATTAATTGATTTTGGGGGATATATACTGACAGGAGGGCAGTCTTAAAGATTCATCTGTTGGACAGGAGGATACGATATCTGGTGGGATCTTGTTCCACTCAGTACATGGAAAAAATTATTGTTTTCTGACCATGGTTTGTGATTGGTGTGCCTTTATTGCCTGTTTTTTTATACGAGTCTATTGTGTTGGCTGATGGCTACTTGGTTGTTGATAATTTTGTGCATCAGACAGAGTCTCAAGTCTCTACATCTGTCAGCCAGGGGTCGCCATTTGAGTTGTTTCAGCATATCAGAGACACTGGATGTTCTGTGAGTGTATATGTTCTTATTTAATACATAGCGAGCAGCCCTTCTTTGTTCCATCTCAATACGTTCATTTTTTTCCGTGGTGTATGGGTCACACACAGAACAGGCATACTCTAGTGATGGACGAACTAATAACTTGTAGGCCTGTAATTTTACAGATGACCCTATTTTTATGTTTCTACATATGAAGCCAAGTGTGGAATTTGCTTTGTTTGTGATGTTTCTAATATGCGAGTCCCATTTCAAGTTTGATTGTATTGTGACACCCAGGTATTTAGCTTGGTCTACGTGTTCTAATGAATGCCCAATCTATCAGATATAATGTTTTGCTCTATGTTCAGTGAATCGTCACACGAAATGAGTTATCCCTTTGGCTGTTTGTTTCAAGCATCATATCATCAATTGGTGAATTATTTGCATGATTTAAAAAAAAATTAATGCGGGTCTGATTTGTCCAAGACTTGTAGTATATTAGAGCTACTGGATCTATTGTCGGTATGTCGTGCTGTACTGCATTGAACCACGGTGTTTTCAAAAGGTCCAACTGAGTAGGCTACAGTATATTCTACTGTACGTTATGTATTTGGTTGGTTTACAGGAGGTTAACCGATTGTATGTCTAAACATGCCGGACTCAAGTGTTTTGTGCAATAAATATGTTTCGTGTATACAAGGTTTTTTAACAAAATCCTTTTAAACGCGAGGGTTATGCTGTAGGTAAGAAAAGGTAATCACTAACCATGATTGTTCCTTCAGTCGGTGCGCGGGGACTTTCTGTTGTTTTCTGTAGCAACCAACAATGGCGGCTAACGTAAAGTAGCTCAGAACACAATTACGACATATAGCTTCAAATGACTACGATATTGAATTAATGCTAAAAATCTTAGTAACCCATCTGAAATAAACAGTATTTGCATTTTCAACTGAAACATTGTGTCATGACTTTTTTTCTAGAAAAATGTAAATATATTACGACATACTGAACGCCTGCCATTGTGATGTCAAGGCGATCCGATCAGGATTTCAAATGGCATGCCTCACACAGCACGGAATCATTACCGTTATGTGTAGTATTTCAGTTCCAAGTTCCTTTATAGCAAAAAAATGAACATCAGAATGGGTCAATTTAAAACAAAGGTCAATAAAAACCGGCAGACTGTCATTCAATCTGCATTATGTATTTAATTTAGATTTATTTGGGTTGGCAGAAATAGAATGTTTGAACAAGTATGAATTGTGTTGAAGCAAATTTGAGGTTTAGTAAATATGTTCAAATAAGATATTGGAATGAATTAAATAGTATGGTATATGAACAAGATATTATTGTATGTGAACAAACATTATTGGAAGTGAACAAAATATTGCTTTTGAACAAAGTATTATTGTAGTATGGATATGCATGTGCATTATCAACAAGGTAAGAACAAATAATTCCGTTAAACTAAATATTTATTTGAAGTCATCAAAATTTTCGAAAGCAATGCATTTTTTATGATGTTCGTTCCCAGCCACCGTATTCATTTCATGGATGATGTTTTTCACAATTTTTGTTGAATAATTGAGCATATATTTTACTCAGGAAAGCTGTTTGTGTACAGGTGATTGAATCGGCTACCAATATATATCACTGGCTGACAACCATAACTTATAAAACCTTTAATTTGCTTGTTTAAATTGAGAAGTCATTGGAAGAGTTTAACACATGGTGACCTAGCTATTAATCAGGTTAACATAATCTAAATCAGTGCATGAATCATGTACATAGCAGATTAAAAAAAAATGTTTTTCAGAATATAATTATACTTTATAGAAAGAGAAATTTCTCATATCTGCCATTTTGTTTTCCAATTTTCCAACCATGAAGTCAAAATTCCAAGATGGCCACCTGTCAGTCATTTCTGTTTATCTCACCAGCCGACATAATTAAACATGCACAGTTAGGTATCAAGGGGAACCTGCACAAGGCAATCCACATTCTCTCTGAGAAATACAATGAAAACTTTCTGTTTGATCAATCTAACAAGAGGCACAATGGCAGGTGAGATGACAAACCACTGATGGAAAGCCCGCTACCTGATGATATTGGGCTAAATACAAGAAAAACATCATTGTATTGCTTTATATATTTTATTAATATTTCCAGACAATTCCTTGGCAGAGAAAATCTACAGAAATTAACAAGCATGTGACAAAAGAACCTGACAAACAATACTGCTTTATAAAATATGATTTGTTTTTGGAACCTATCACACAGCACTGTGAAAAGTGACACACCATCTATGTAAACAGCGTCAGGTCCGTCCTGTACCTCGCATTGGACCGAGGTAAATCAGCATCAATATTCAAATCCTGAAAAACAGTATAACTCTACATTCATCCAAAAATTGTCAAACTTGTGACACACTTTCCTAGATCACACAAGATCTGGAGATTTTGAGAACTGTAAGGTAAATATGAATGAAGGGCAAAGCTGTAAAATTGATGGATTTGCCTTAAGGACGGTTGGAATGAATGACTACATAAAAATAAGTAGAATTCAAAAACAGACTAAAAAGGATACAGGTATCTGTATCAGACATACTGGTAAAAACAGCTGGAATATCAGACCCAGGCTTCATCAACTTTCATAACATTTTCAACAAGAACAATTTTCTTGGATTAAAAGACAATATCTTATTTCTAAATTCTGTTTCTTTTTGCTGTGGAAATTTTTAAGGAATTGACTGGGGCCTAGACACACATACAGTGTGACCTCTACTACAGTGTCGAGAGTCTACATAAACACAGCTATCTTCAATTACAAATCGATGAGGTTCTACTTTTGCAATAGTCCACTGACCATAATCACAACCAGTCTGAATTTCAATGCCTGTGAATGCATGTGATTATGGTTAGTTTCATGACAATAAATTAAGATGACCCTGTAACACGCTTCACTCTTCAGCCAATGTAAAGATGAAATAAATAGAATATCTGATGATCACAGTCTATTGTACAAACTTGAGCTGAGCAGTTCAAAATATCTTCCTTACCTGATTTCAAAGAAATGGTACAGTTTGAATGTACTGTTTCATTACGGCTACTGGAATATATATTTATTCTTACTTTAGTATCTCATAACGGTTCTGTTTGAACAGAGAATAATCCTCTCTCAACTCTCTGAAATTTGTCAAAAAGGATTTCCTTATCTCACAAACGTACCGCGGTAACTGAATATACAACCTGGAACTGGATTATTGAAGGAGTTTCCTTAAAAAAATTATTAAAGTTATTTGAACAGAATTCAGATTTGATAGGATTAAGTAATTTTTAATTACAACATATAATTATATTCTTTCAGATATACATTTATATGGATTGTTTTCTTTCAAAAGTTATTTTTATGGAAAAACAAAAAAGAAACCATTATCAAAGATATAAACAATTATAGAGGCCTTTTATGTCCAGTAGCTATGATGTTTCCCGATCCTGAGACATGTAGCTCCACAACAGTGAGATTACAGTTAATAGAAAATGTAGAAAAATACATATTATGACAAATCTATCACATATCATACAGAAATAAAACAATATAAAATTTCATAGAAATATTAAATCGTCGTTACACCTGGTCCCAATTAGACTCTAATGAGTCAACAAATTGATTAATCATGGTGGTAGAAATCACTTGCCGGTTGGTTAAGATAAGTCGAGCCTCGTTATCTTGAAGACAGTGGGGTCATGAAAAAGCTTTGAAATATCCCAAGTATTTGAAGTAATCAAATATTTATACAGAATTTTTACTGTCTGAACTGAACTTTTACTTCCATTTAACAGAGTCTTTGTGCTATCAGATTTCAAGTTAACAAGTTTGACAGCAGTTCACAACAGTAGAAATCATCCAGTTTAAGACTAATAGAATCTTTGAACCCGTGGGGGCGAGACAGGGGAATCTCAACCCAATGGGGAAGGTTCTTAAGTTGCCAAACAAGGCTTGCCAAGTGTTTGTCAGCTTAGATATCTTACCCCGAGGGTTGAGATTCCCCTGTCTCACTTCCATGAGTGGTGAATGATTATTTTTCTCTTACCCTGTTTACTCTCTTATGTATCCAATATGGACGTTACATCAATGCAAGGAAATGTTGACATGATGTGATTGAATTGTTGACCCAACGTCAAGGAATTGTTGTCGTGACGAAATGCAATTGTTGTAGCTTGTCACAACCTCGGGTGAGATAAGAAAATCTCACCAGTTAAATTGTGGATATCCATGTCCAGGTACGAGAAAAGATTTTATGACATATGTAACAGATCTTACAGTTACCCGGGAAATAAAATAAGACAGGATTATATCTGCTCAATTTATATACCATTTACACTGTCCTGACGTAGTTGTAAACTTAAGCCTCTAGAGACATGAATGTTTCAGCAGCCTGTCATTCTTGCACTTAACCTGCTGATGAGACACGAAGTGTGACTCCATAAATGTATATAAATCCAAGGTTAATCACTTGTCACACATTTAAAACCAACTTTTGTCAGTTTCATCTTATTTGAAAATCTAAAGATCAGTTACTCCAGTAAGCATCTGGTTGGGAAGACAGCATTAAAAGATCTGTTCATTTAAAGATATATGAATTTCTTTTGAATATTTTTTAGTGATTATAACTGGAATATTAAAGCATAAGTCTAGATAATTGAGGGTTAGTATTGTTACCATAGCTACATATAACTGTGTGCTATAACAGGAATGTGTGAATTACATCAATATCTCAGGTGCAACAAACAGAAATAAATAACATATAACAAAACAACACTGGATACCACACAAGGTATGAAAAGTTAAACAAGTAACTTGTATCCCACATCACGTGTATAGGGCTCGTATGGGGTACAATACGTGGCAGGATACATCACGTGTATAGGGCTCGTATGGGGTACAATACGTGGCAGGATACATCACGTGTATAGGGCTTGTATGGGGTACAATACGTGGCAGGATATCTTAACATCTCTACAATGTAGAAAAAACATTAATATAAGGAGGGGGGGGGGGGGGGGGGGAATTGTTTAAAATCAATTTCGACCCAGAAAATTCTAGCAATTAGTTTTCTGGACTATCAGAGATTCTACATCTGGAGGTAAAATACCAGTTAGAGGTTGCGACGGAGTAGTTGGTAAAATATATACCTGGCAAACTCATCCAACAACATTTATACAACAGATTGTGACTGCCCAACACCAACAGAAAATTATAACTTAAATTTAAATAAATAAACATGTTCAAGCTAGGGAGGCAGTGAACCATGGTATTTCTGTATCTAAAATGTGTAAAGCCTATAACATCGTAATATCTCAGTAACTCAGTTGTCTTTAGTTATATCATCTAGTAAGTAAAATGCAGTGATTTAAGCCATTTTCTATGAAAGTCTTTGAATAAATTAGAAAAAAATATATGATATGTGGACGGAGAGCCATGAAACAAAGCCATGGTAAACATACAAAGAGATTTACACATAAGGGACGGCTACGTTACCATATATACAACCAAAATAAGTCATACAATGTACAAAAATATTCCATTACTGATATGCAGAGGTCAGGAAATTTAAATGATAGAAACAATGTTAAACATGGTAATATAATGGTTAGATATAAAATGTATACTGTCATACAATGGTAGCCCAGTGTTATACAAATGTATACTATCATACAATGGTAGCCCAGTGTAATACAAATGTATACTGTCATACAATGTTAGCCCAGTGTAATACAAATGTATACTGTCATACAATGGTAGCCCAGTGTTATACAAATGTATACTATCATACAATGTTAGCCCAGTGTAATACAAATGTATACTGTCATACAATGTTAGCCCAGTGTAATACAAATGTATACTGTCATACAATGGTAGTCCAGTGTAATACAACTGTATACTATCATACAATGTTAGCCCAGTGTAATACAAATGTATACTATCATACAACGGTAGCACAGTGTAATACAAATGTATACTAACATACAATGTTAGCCCAGTGTAATACAAATGTATACTATCATACAATGTTAGCCCAGTGTAATACAAATGTATACTGTCATACAATGTTAGCCCAGTGTAATACAAATGTATACAGAGTAGAATATAATTCACACAATGTTGTGTACAATAAACAAAGTTACACATCTACAGAGAAAACCACACTGGATATACCTTTATAAACAAACCCAAACACAATGTTAAACATGAACACATGTTTCTTGATGGCATCGCCAATGGATACAACTCTGTCTCGCATATCACAGTCCTACACTCACAGCATACGGAGACATTACCATTTATACACATCACAGGACTGATTCTAAATCTTACATACCGTTATTGTACTCACATCATCTACATATAAATTGGCAAACATATCTAGTAAAATCAATATTGTTAAATTTGATAACACTCTCCAATACCATACACAATCTAGAGATATTTATTTTGTTAAATTGTTACTTATTCATGTTCACCTAAATGTACCATAGACTTGGTGCTGATATATAGGTTAACAGTGGTTTGTGTCTAATCCACAAATGGCGTAAGAAATATCTTCACGGATAAAAACAAATCTTAAATTGGGTAGATTTGTGATTTGATACTGAACTTATCTGTAATGGCAAGAACCAGATTAGCATTTTATAATTTATGTTTAATGGTATTTATTCTGTAACACGGGCTAGAAAAACTATTAAGACACTTTTCACAGCATTGACGAGAATCAGCAGTACAACACCTTCATGATTTTCCTTGATAATAAAATCAAATTGTGGAAAAAGAGGAATGGTAAGCTTGTGCTTCTATTTTGAATCAAATAGATATAACTGGGTGTATAATCTAGCTAGTGTCACTGTTTGTTTTTCATTGTTGCTGTACGAGATATAGAAATTCCTTCCATTCCACAAATCACTTTTTTTCTGCGTGACAATAACTTTATACATGGGATGATTGTTATGTTGTGAGCATTGTATTGAAGGAGGTACTCAAGGATGATCTTGTTAAGCCCTACTATTCTCTGACTATATAGGGCCATGTACCCAAGGACTGGTTTCATTTGAATAGTTTATATCAATGAGGTAGCACTCTGAAGTAAACAAGACAAGCGGCTTTTGCAAATGGACAAAATCAGTAAAAGAGCAGTCATCCAATATTTGCATAAAAAAGGTTTAACACCTAAGGATATCCATTATGATATGGTAGCAACACTAGGGAACGATACCCCTTCATATGCTAAAGTGAAAAGGTGGGTGGCAGAATTTAAGTGCAGCCGACAGAGCCATGAGGATAACCCCCGTCTTGGAAGGCCTGTCAATGTTGCAACCCCAGAAATGGTCAATAAAGTTCATGATATTTTTATGACTGACAGACGAGTCACAAAAAGATATATAGCCAGTAGAGTTGGTATTTAACAGGAAAGAGTACATTCCATTCTGACCGAGGATCTTGCAATGAGAAAGCTTTCGGCCCGATGGGTACCAAGATTTCTGACAGTTGATCAGAATCACACCAGGTGCACATTTTCGCGTGCTAATCTTAACCTTTTTGAGGGAGATCCTGCCAACTTTCTTCAGAGATTTGTCACTATGGATGAAACATGGGTCCATCGTTTTACCCCAGAGGCCAAACAACAATCGAAACAATGGAAGCACCCTGTCTCTCCCCCGCCAAAGAAGGCAAAGACTGTTCCATCAGCTTGGAAGATTATGGCCTCTGTTTTCTGGGATGCAGATAGTATTCTGCAGATAGATTATCTCCAAAAGGAACAAACGATCAATAGCACATACTATGTTTCACTCCTGAAGCAGTTACAGGAAAATATTAAACTTAAGTGACGCAGAAAATGAGACTCACAACATATCAATCAGCCCTTGTATTTGAAGTTTAATCGGTTTTCATTAGTTCTACTTAAGCCGTTAAACAGTCAGAATGGACTACAGGATGTTGATCAGTAATGACGTTTGACAGAGTTTGGAAACAATGTAATATATCAACTTGAGTGTTATAAGATAGGTGTAATTGTTTTTCCATGTTCACATATGATATTAATATCCAGGCAATGCAGACAGATGGCAGTATTACAAAATCCTGTACAGAAATTGTCTATGGTTCTACGGAACAACATTGTGTCATGACCTTTATCAAAATATACTGTCACTAACAGCAACTTTTACAGACATTTTTCATAGAAAAACTATCAAATTCTGCCTAAAGACAACATCTTTGACTAAAGTTTCATTGTGTGTTCCTGTATCATCCCAATATACCCTATCTAATACAGTTATAGCAACACAACCTCTATCAGTGATATTCCCAGTTGTGCCTTAAATCATTATAGATGTGTCACTTCCACTTTTGCCATAAGTGGTAGTGCCACTGTCAATTTTGCACTTTATATTAGCACTAGCTCAATTTGTTGGAAAAAAGTAGCTCCATATTTAATTCTACCACACATTGGATGGGCAGTACCAGTGGATATTGAACACAATGGCTTCAATCTTCCTAAAAAGTCCCTCTTGATTGGAGCAGGATTCTCCTGGAATGATATTTCCTTCTTAGGAGTAATTTCTGGACATTATATGCCTCAACTCCATGGATTATTATCAGCATTGGAATCAAGCGAGTCTGAAATTTAAAATACAAGATAAAATTATTGTCGTTAAGTAGACCAATGCATGTGTTACTGTTTCCTACTTACTGTGTATGCCAATAACATTAACTTATTAGAGTATTGAACTTTCTGTACTTCATCTAAATCATTACACCTATAAAGATTTGACTACATATCCATACCTCTAAGTTAAGATTCGACTACATATCCATACCTCTAAGTTAAAGATTTGACTACATAGCCATACCTCTAAGTTAAGATTTGACTGCATATCCATACCTCTAAGTTAAAGATTCGACTCCATATCCATACCTCTAAGTTAAGATTCGACTACATATCCATACCTCTAAGTTAAAGATTTGACTACATAGCCATACCTCTATACCTCTAAGTTAAAGATCTGACTACATATCCATACCTCTAAGTTAAAGATTCGACTACATATCCATACCTCTAAGTTAAAGATTTGACTACATAGCCATACCTCTAAGTTAAAGATTTGACTACATATCCATACCTCTAAGTAAAGATTTGACTACATATCCATACCTCTAAGTTAAAGATCTGACTACATATCCATACCTCTAAGTTTAAGATTTGACTACATATTCATACCTCTAAGTTAAAGATCTGACTACATATCCATACCTCTAAGTTACAGATTCGACTACATATCCATACCTCTAAGTTAAAGATTCGACTACATATCCATACCTCTAAGTTAAGATTTGATTACATAGCCATACCTCTAAGTTAAGATCTGACTACATAGCCATACCTCTAAGTTAAAGATTCGACTACATATCCATACCTCTAAGTTAAGATTTGACTACATATCCATACCTCTAAGTTAAAGATTTGACTACATAGCCATACCTCTAAGTTAAAGATTTGACTACATATCCATACCTCTAAGTTAAGATTTGACTACATATCCATACCTCTAAGTTGCTGAGAACTGCCGCTATGGCTAAGGTTGGACCTCCGTAGTTTGACTTCTGTTTCTGACATCAGACGCAGGTCCTTTCTGGATATTTTGACAGGGGTAGCATTGGCAGGAATGTGTGAAGCTGATCGAGCAGAATTTGGACGTGAACTAGACTTCTCACCTTGATGGGAATGGCTACAAACAAAACCAAATAACATGATTACATCAACAAACAATAATATGAACAAAGAAAACACGGTCCAATAAGGTTCAGCATCACTACCTTATCATTACTGAATATAAAATGATATTATTTAAATTGTAACAATATATAATTTCTGTTTTACTAGCATTTGTTCACAATAATCAACCTCAATTTCTATGTTTTATATACTGTGGTATGTCTGACTATGATTATTCCTACCTTCCATTGTCTGTGTTTCTGTGATGTGACTGACTATGGTTGACTTGTGAATCTATATCTCCCATGGAACTCTGGACGGAACCGTGCAAACTCATGTGATCATCTCCTGTAATCAACATCATACAATTATTTTGTATGTATTCTGGCTCACACAGCCTGACATGAGACATTACACAGTCAGACATTAGACATTACACAGCCTGACATTAGACATTACACAACCTGACATCAGACATTACACAGCCTGACATTAGACATTACACAGCCGGACATTAGACATTACACAGCCTGAAATTAGACATTACACAGCCGGACATTAGACATTACACAGTCGGACATCAGACATTACACAGCCGGACATTAGCCATTACACAGCCTGACATTAGACATTACACAGCCAGACATCAGACATTACACAGCCTGACATTAGACATTACACAGCCGGACATCAGACATTACACAGCCGGACATCAGACATTACACAGCCTGATATTAGACATTACACAACTGGACATTAGACATTACACAGCTGGACATTAGACATTACACAGTCGGACATTAGACATTACACAGTCGGACATTAGACATTACACAACTGGACATTAGACATTACACAGCTGGACATTAGACATTACACAACTGGACATTAGACATTACACAACTGGACATCAGACATTACACAGCTGGACATTAGACATTACACAGTCGGACATTAGACATTACACAGTCGGACATTAGACATTACACAGTCGGACATTAGACATTACACAGCCGGACATTAGACATTACACAGCCAGACATTAGACATTACACAGTCAGACATTAGACATTACACAGTCGGACATTAGACATTACACAGTCGGACATTAGACATTACACAGCCGGACATTAGACATTACACAGCCTGACATTAGACATTACACAGCCGGACATTAGACATTACACAGTCGGACATTAGACATTACACAGCTGGACATTAGACATTACACAGGTCGGACATTAGACATTACACAGCGGACATTAGACATTACACAGCCGGACATTAGACATTACACAGTCGGACATTAGACATTACACAGCCTGACATTAGACATTACACAGTCGGACATTAGACATTACACAGCCGGACATTAGACATTACACAGCCTGACATTAGACATTACACAGCCGGACATTAGACATTACACAGCCGGACATTAGACATTACACAGCCGGACATTAGACATTACACAGTCGGACATTAGACATTACACAGTCTGACATTAGACATTACACAGCCGGACATTAGACATTACACAGCCGGACATTAGACATTACACAGCCGGACATTAGACATTACACAGTCAGACATTAGACATTACACAGCCTGACATTAGACATTACACAGCCTGACATTAGACATTACACAGCCTGACATTAGACATTACACAGCCTGACATTAGACATTACACAGCCGGACATTAGACATTACACAGCCTGACATTAGACATTACACAGCCTGACATTAGACATTACACAGCCTGACATTAGACATTACACAGCCTGACATTAGACATTACACAGCCTGACATTAGACATTACACAGCCTGACATTAGACATTACACAGCCTGACATTAGACATTACACAGCCGACATTAGACATTACACAGCCTGACATTAGACATTACACAGCCGGACATTAGACATTACACAGCCTGACATTAGACATTACACAGCCTGACATTAGACATTACACAGCCTGACATTAGACATTACACAGCCTGACATTAGACATTACACAGCCTGACATTAGACATTACACAGCCTGACATTAGACATTACACAGCCTGACATTAGACATTACACAGCCTGACATTAGACATTACACAGCCTGACATTAGACATTACACAGCCAGACATTAGACATTACACAGCCTGACATTAGACATTACACAGCCTGACATTAGACATTACACAGCCTGACATTAGACATTACACAGCCAGACATCAGACATTACACAGCCTGACATTAGACATTACACAGCCGGACATTAGACATTACACAGCCTGACATTAGACATTACACAGCCGGACATTAGACATTACACAGTCGGACATTAGACATTACACAGCCTGACATTAGACATTACACAGTCGGACATTAGACATTACACAGTCGGACATTAGACATTACACAGCTGGACATTAGACATTACACAGTCGGACATTAGACATTACACAGCCGGACATTAGACATTACACAGTCAGACATTAGACATTACACAGCCGGACATTAGACATTACACAGCCTGACATTAGACATTACACAGTCGGACATCAGACATTACACAGCCGGACATTAGACATTACACAGCCAGACATTAGACATTACACAGCCGGACATTAGACATTACACAGTCAGACATTAGACATTACACAGCCGGACATTAGACATTACACAGTCGGACATTAGACATTACACAGCCTAACATTAGACATTACACAGTCGGACATCAGACATTACACAGCCGGACATTAGACATTACACAGCCGGACATTAGACATTACACAGTCAGACATTAGACATTACACAGCCTGACATTAGACATTACACAGCCTGACATTAGACATTACACAGCCTGACATTAGACATTACACAGCCCGACATTAGACATTACACAGTCGGACATTAGACATTACACAGTCAGACATTAGACATTACACAGCCAGACATTAGACATTACACAGCCAGATATTAGACATTACACAGCCTTACATTAGACATTACACAGCCTGACATCAGACATTACACAGCCTGACATTAGACATTACACAGCCTGACATTAGACATTACACAGCCTGACATTAGACATTACACAGCCGGACATTAAACATTACACAGCCAGACATCAGACATTACACAGCCTGACATTAGACATTACACAGCTGGACATTAGACATTACAAAGTCGGACATTAGACATTACACAGTCAGACATTAGACATTACACAGCCTGACATTAGACATTACACAGCCTGACATCAGACATTACACAGCCGGACATTAGACATTACACAGCCGGACATTAGACATTACACAGCTGACATTAGACATTACACAGCCGGACATTAGACATTACACAGCCGGACATTAGACATTACACAGCCGGACATTAGACATTACACAGCCGGACATTAGACATTACACAGCCGGACATTAGACATTACACAGCCTGACATTAGACATTACACAGCTGGACATTAGACATTACACAGCCTGACATTAGACATTACACAGCCTGACATTAGACATTACACAGCCAGACATTAGACATTACACAGCCGGACATTAGACATTACACAGCCGGACATTAGACATTACACAGACATTAGACATTACACAGCCGGACATCAGACATTACACAGCCTGACATCAGACATTACACAGCCTGACATTAGACATTACACAGCCTGACATCAGACATTACACAGCCGGACATTAGACATTACACAGCCTGACATCAGACATTACACAGCCTGACATCAGACATTACACAGCCGGACATTAGACATTACACAACCTGACATCAGACATTACACAGCCTGACATTAGACATTACACAGCCGGACATTAGACATTACACAGCCTGACATTAGACATTACACAGCCGGACATTAGACATTACACAGCCTGACATTAGACATTACACAGCCTGACATTAGACATTACACAGCTGGACATCAGACATTACACAGCCTGACATTAGACATTACACAGCTGGACATCAGACATTACACAGCCGGACATTAGACATTACACAGCCGGACATCAGACATTACACAGCCGGACATCAGACATTACACAGTCGGACATTAGACATTACACAGCCTGACATTAGACATTACACAGTCGGACATTGGACATTACACAGCCTGACATTAGACATTACACAGCCGGACATTAGACATTACACAGCCGGATATTAGACATTACACAGCCGGACATTAGACATTACACAGTCAGACAATCGACATTACACAGCCGGACATTACACATTACACAGCCGGACATTAGACATTACACAGCCGAGCATTAGACATTACAAAGTCGGACATTGGACATTACACAGCCTGACATTAGACATTACACAGCCGGACATTAGACATTACACAGCCTGACATTAGACATTACACAGCCGGACATTAGACATTACACAGCCGGACATCAGACATTACACAGCCGGACATTAGATATTACACAGCCTGACATCAGACATTACACAGCCTGATATTAGACATTACACAGTCGGACATTAGACATTACACAGCCGGACATTAGACATTACACAGTCGGACATTAGACATTACACAACCTGACATTAGACATTACACAGCCGGACATTAGACAATACACAGCCGGACATCAGACATTACACAGCCGGACATCAGACATTACACAGCCGGACATTAGACATTACACAGCCGGACATTAGACATTACACAGCCTGACATTAGACATTACACAGTCGGACATTAGACATTACACAGCCGGACATTAGACATTACACAGCTGGACTTCAGACATTACACAGCCTGACATTAGACATTACACAGCCGGACATTAGACATTACACAGCTGCTAGAAAATCATTAGTTTTCTGTTATTCAATAAAACATTTTATAACTGCCTCATTGAAACTGCTGAATTTCTAATTATGCATTTTTCAGTTGTATGGTATACACTTGTATTATTTTAAAGGAAAAGTTGAACACTGGATACAAGATACTGGGTCATGACATAAGAACATAGGTCCACCTGGTTATGTGGGCCAGATGAAAGCTCTATACAAATGAATTAGAATTCCCAGCTGATGAGTTACACACCACATATTAAAAACTTTACAGACCTAGAGCACCTGATGCATGAATTTCTCGTAACTTCCTCTTCAGATCTCGACTGGTTTTCTTGTAATAGTATAGTTCCTTCTCCAGCTGTTGATACCTACATCATATAAAACAATGTGTAATTAAATCTACAATGTACAGTGTAAGTAATTCTACATTTCTGTATAATTTACAATGGTCTGTGTCCGTCCTATCGCCACTTACCCATTGATTTCTCTGTTTGCTAGTCTCTATGGCCATTCAGAGCCTAGGTATTACATCTTCTCTATTACCTACTCCCATACTATAACCATATTTATCCAGTGATAAGCTAAGAGATTAGCCACATATAAACTTTGACTTGAAGTAGAGGATGGACTTATTACAGGACAATGTAATAGCACTCATTAGCCTCATTAGCATTTTTCACTTAACACCAATAGACCTGGATGGGCTAATTACCAGGCATGGGGTTACTGTCGGACATGGGGTTACTGTCGGACATGGGGTTACTGTCGGACATGGGGTTACTGTCAGACATGGGGTAAATGCCGGACATGGGGTTACTGTTGGACACGGGTTTACTGTTGGACACAGGTTTACTGTCGGACTTGGGGTTAATGTCAGACATGGGGTTACTGTTGGACATGGGTTTACTGTCCGACATGGGGTTACTGTCGGACATGGGTTTACTGTCGGACATGGGTTTACTGTCTGACATGGGGTTACTGTCGGACATGGGTTTACTGTCGGATATGGGGTTAATGTCAGACATGGGGTTACTGTCGGACATGGGGTTACTGTCGGACATGGGGTTAATGTCAGACATGGGTTTACTGTCGGACATGGGTTTACTGTCTGACATGGGTTACTGTCGGACATGGGGTTACTGTAGGACATGGGGTTACTGTCGGACATGGGTTACTGTCGGACATGGGGTTACTGTCGGACATGGGGTTACTGTCAGACATGGGTTTGCTGTCTGACATGGGTTTACTGTCGGACATGGGGTTACTGTCTGACATGGGTTACTGTCTGACATGGGGTTTACTGTCAGACATGGGTTACTGTCTGACATGGGGTTACTGTAGGACATGGGGTTACTGTCTGACATGGGTTTACTGTCAGACATGGGTTTACTGTCGGACATGGGGTTACTGTCAGACATGGGTTTACTGTCGGACATGGGGTTACTGTCTGACATGGGTTACTGTCGGACATGGGTTTACTGTTGGACATGGGGTTACCGATGGACATGGGTTTACTGTTGGACATGGGGTTACTGCCGGACATGGGGTTACTGTCGGACATGGGGTTACTATCAGAAATGGGGTTTCTGTCGGACATGGGGTTACTGTCGGACATGGGGCTACTGTCGGACATGGGGTTACTGTCGGACATGGGGTAAATGCCGGACATGGGTTTACTGTCGGAAATGGGGTTACTGTCGGACATGGGTTTACTGTCGGACATGGGGTTACTGTCGGACATGGGTTTACTGTCGGACATGGGGTTACTGTCGGACATGGGGTTACTGTCGGACATGGGGCTACTGTCGGACATGGGGTTACTGTCGGACATGGGGTTACTGTCGGACATGGGTTACTGTCGGACATGGGGTTACTGTCGGACATGGGGTTACTGCCGGACATGGGGTTACTGTCGGACATGGGGTTACTATCAGAAATGGGGTTTCTGTCGGACATGGGTTACTGTCGGACATGGGGTTACTGTCGGACATGGGGTTACTGTCAGACATGGGGTTAATGTCAGACATGGGGTTACTATCAGACATGGGGTTAATGTCGGACATGGGGTTACTGTCTGACATGGGTTTACTGTCGGACATGGGTTTACTGTCGGACATGGGTTTACTGTCTGACATGGGGTTACTGTCGGACATGGGTTTACTGTTGGACATGGGGTTACTGTTGGACATGGGTTTACTGTTGGACATGGGGTTACTGCCGGACATGGGGTTACTGTCGGACATGGGGTTACTATCAGAAATGGGGTTTCTGTCGGACATGGGTTTACTGTCGGACATGGGGTTACTGTCGGACATGGGGCTACTGTCGGACATGGGGTTACTGTCGGACATGGGTTTACTGTCGGACATGGGGTTACTGTCGGACATGGGGTTACTGTCGGACATGGGGCTACTGTCGGACATGGGGTTACTGTCGGACATGGGGTTACTGTCGGACATGGGTTTACTGTCGGACATGGGGTTACTGCCGGACATGGGGTTACTGTCGGACATGGGGTTACTATCAGAAATGGGGTTTCTGTTGGACATGGGGTTAATGTCGGACATGGGTTTACTGTTGGACATGGGGTTAATGTTGGACATGGGGTTACTGTCGGACATGGGGTTACTGTCGGACATGGGGTTAATGTCGGACATGGGGTTACTGTCTGACATGGGGTTTACTGTCGGACATGGGGTTACTGTTGGACATGGGTTACTGTCGGACATGGTGTTACTGTTGGACATGGGGTTAATGTCGGACATGGGTTTACTGTTGGACATGGGGTTAATGTTGGACATGGGTTTACTGTCGGACATGGGTTTACTGTTGGACATGGGGTTAATGTCGGACATGGGTTTACTGTTGGACATGGGGTTAATGTTGGACATGGGGTTACTGTCGGACATGGGGTTACTGTCGGACATGGGGTTACTGTCGGACATGGGGTTACTGTCTGACATGGGGTTACTGTCGGACATGGGGTTAATGTCAGACATGGGTTTACTGTCGGACATGGGTTTACTGTCAGACATGGGTTTACTGTCGGACATGGGGTTACTGTCGGACATGGGGTTACTGTCTGACATGGGGTTACTGTCAGACATGGGGTTACTGTCGGACATGGGGTTACTGTCAGACATGGGGTTACTGTCAGACATGGGGTTACTGTCTGACATGGTGTTACTGTCGGACATGGGGTTTACTGTCGGACTTACTTTGCTTCTAAGTTATCAGACTGATGTCCACTGCCTGACCCGCCCATCTCTGTGATCTGCCTCATCAGTAACTGTATCTTCTGTTCGTATTCCTTCTGTTGTTTGGTCAGTCGTCGATCGATATCTACCTGTGACCTCTGTAGGGAAGACTCCAACTCACGGATCAGTCTCTCCTGTTCGTCTATCTTCACCTGGTGAACAGAAAGTCAGGTTATCAATCATTTTCCTTTATACATGATGTATTGTTACACCCGATATGTACATTTGTACTAAAGACCCTACTCATATAAATCAGATAGGTCTTTTAAAATTTTGTACATTTTACTTTCCTTAAATTAAATTCCTGAATTTTTGTTAAAATTAAAATCTTTGTTCCAGTAAAAAGGTTTTCGAAAGATCACAAGTGGAAAGAAGGAATACATGTATATATCCTGTATTACCATTACACAAAATAAAATTAACTAATGTTGAAGTGTGTATCCCTTCTTAGCCCTGTACAAATATGAACTAGTCAATGTCGTAAATTAAATTCCTGAATTTTTGTTAAAATTAAAATCTTTGTTCCAGTAAAAAGGTTTTCGAAAGATCACAAGTGGAAAGAAGGAATACATGTATATATCCTGTATTACCATTACACAAAATAAAATTAACTAATGTTGAAGTGTGTATCCCTTCTTAGCCCTGTACAAATATGAACTAGTCAATGTCGAAATGTATCCTGTCTTACATTGTACAATATATCATGGACTAGTCACTATCCTGTCTTACCTTGTACAATATAATATAGACTAGTCACTATCGTGTCTTACCCTGTACAATATATCATGGACTAGTCACTATCCTGTCTTACCCTGTACAATATAACATGGACTAGTCACTATCCTGCCTTATCCTGTACAATATAACATGGACTAGTAACTATCCTGCCTTACCCTGTACAACATAACATGGACTAGTCACTATCCTGCCTTACCCTGTACAATATAACATGGATTAGTCACTATCCTGCCTTACCCTGTACAATATAACATGGACTAGTCAATATCCTGTTTTACCCTGTACAATATAACATGGACTAGTCAATATCCTGTTTTACCCTGTACAATATAATATAGACAAGTCACTATCCTGTCTTACCCTGTACAATATAACATGGACTAGTCAATATCCTGTTTTACCCTGTACAATATAACATGGACTAGTCACTATCCTGTCTTACCCTGTACAATATAACATGGACTAGTCACTATCCTGTCTTACCTGGTACAATATAACATGGACTAGTCACTATCCTGTTTTACCCTGTACAATATAACATGGACTAGTCACTATCCTGTCTGACCTTGTACAATATAACATGGACTTGTCACTATCCTGTCTTACCCTGTAAAATATAACATGGACTAGTCAATATCCTGTTTTACCCTGTACAATATAACATCGACTAGTCACTATCCTGTCTTACCCTGTACAATATAACATGGACTAGTCACTATCCTGTCTTACCCTGTACAATATAACATGGACTAGTCACTATCCTGTCTTACCCTGTACAATATAACATGGACTAGTCACTATCCTGTCTTACCTTGTACAATATAATATAGACTAGTCACTATCCTGCCTTACCCTGTACAATATAACATGGACTAGTCCCTATCCTGTCTTACCCTGTACAATATAACATGGACTAGTCCCTATCCTGTCTTACCCTGTACACTATAACATTGACTATATATAGCTAGGCACTACTGAAATAGTATACACATACTTCCTGTTCGCTGTTGTGAAGGTTTATTTTGCGTTCTGTTTCCCTCAGTGAGATGACCTTGTCAAAGTAGCGTGACAGAAGAGTCCTTGTCTCGGTTGTTGACAGGGAGTTCAGACGATTTATCATATTGTCTTCACTCTACAAAAATAAATATGAAACATCCATGACAGTCTCTTTACAAACCTGTTTACCTAAACTTCCTAAAACTTCCTCAGCATTTAGATGACAACACATTGTCCAAGCTGTTCTATTTTCTGTACCTGTGATAACATCTGTGAATGTCGGATCTCCAGTTGTCGACTGTTGATATTCTCATTTTTATAATCTATGGCAGCATCCAAGGCATCGATTGCCTCATCCAGCTCGATCATTCTACAACATAACGTAGGGGAGTTAGCTCAATCATTCTATAACATAAAGGTAGGGGAGTTAGCTTGATCATTCTACAACATAAAGGTAGGGGAGTTAGCTTGATCATTCTACAACATAAAGGTAGGGGAGTTAGCTTGATCATTCTACAACATAAAGGTAGGGGAGTTAGCTCGATCATTCTACAACATAAAGGTAGGGGAGTTAGCTCGATCATTCTATAACATAAGGTAGGGGAGATAGCTCGATCATTCTATAACATAAGGTAAGGGAGTTAGCTCGATCATTCTATAACATAAAGGTAGGGGAGTTAGCTCGATCATTCTATAACATAAGGTAGGGGAGTTAGCTCGATCATTCTATAACATAAAGGTAGGGGAGTTAGCTCGATCATTCTATAATATAAGGTAGGGGAGTTAGCTTGATCATTCTAAAGTACAAAGTAAAGGAACCAATCTAGATAACTTCACAAACCAAACAAGCAGATCACTACAAACTTTCAATATTTATCAGTCTGGATTTGATGTTAGTCATTTGCAATGTCTTACTCAATATAAAACAAATTAATCTGTATTATTTATAAAGCTTTCTTAAATTCCTTTATAGTTTGTATTAATACAAATGTTGTTGATGATGCTATATGAATTTGATTGAGTTAATTAAGCTGTCCATTACTATTAACGACTCTGCTTTAACCACATAAACCAAGAATGTAAGTATGTTTATATAGTAACAGTATCCTACTGATGGAAGATTTTCACAAGTTGAGATCAAATAAATCTGGGACGAGACGCAGTATTGGTCTAACTATCATTACCAACCTTCTCTCCTCAGGACCTGACAAAATCCGACCATCCTGGAGTTTTTTCTCCAGTACAAGCCGCTGTTTGTTGAGTTTCTCCCGACTGTCGGACAATGTCTGGATCTCGTCCTTGACTTGTGCCTGATGTTCCTCCGGAGTTTGTGCCAGTTCCTTACTTTTTTCCTCTAATTTTTTGTCCACAGAATTCAGTTTCGTTGACACAGTTAGGATATTCTACCAACATCAACAGTAAATGAGCATTGTGACCGGACAACATTTGAAATTATACACTGTAAAATAGGGGTGACTGATTTAGTTATGTCAGTGTTCACAGATCAAAACAATATAGATATATATCAGAAACCAAACGACACAATAAGTAAACCAATTTGACAAGTAGCTGATTTAATTGTGGAATGAAGTGACAAAGGGAGACTACCTTGTTGATAACTTGACTGGATCGTAATCTTTTCATCTCCAATTCACTTTTCTCAGCCAGCATATACTCCTTCTTGCTAATGATGGCCTCCCTTTTCTTCAGCTCCTGTTTGGTAGACAGAACACAAACATTACATCAGTATGATCATCAAACTTAGAATTCACAGTCTCATTTTGGCAATATCAACCTAGTATGATTTAACACTGTGTACTAGTGAGCTGAGAGTACTATTATAATAATAACATTTATACAGCTTGATCCCTTACCTACTGTACAGCCTCCATCTGATCTAGTATGACTTATCACTGTGTACTAGTGAGCTGAGAGCACTATTACTGTACAGCCTCCATCTGACCTAGTATGATTTAACACTGTGTACTAGTGAGCTGAGAGTACTATTACTGTACAGCCTCCATCTGATCTAGTATGATTTAACACTGTGTACTAGTGAGCTGAGAGTACTTTTATAATAATAACATTTATACAGGTTGATCCCTTAATACCTACTGTACAGCCTCCATCTGATCTAGTATTATTTTACACTGTGTAATAGTGAACTGAGGATACTATAATATTTTGTTGATCCCTTACCTACTGTAGAGCCTCCAGCTGATCTAGTATGATTTAACACTGTAAAAGTGAACTGAGGATACTCAGGGCTTTTTCTCACTTGTTTGGGATGGGGCCTTTTCGTCTCATTTTGGGAAGAAAATTAGTGAATTGGGAAAGATTTTTCAGGTGTAAACTGCAAATTTTGGGAATTTGGCTTAAATATGAAATAATTTTAATTGGGAATGGGGCCCATTAACGGCCCCAAAAAGTCCTCAGAAAAAGCCCTGATACTATAATATTTTGTTGATCCCTTACCTACTGTAGAGCCTCCAGCTGATCTAGTATGATTTAACACTGTAAAAGTGAACTGAGGATACTCAGGGCTTTTTCTCACTTGTTTGGGATGGGGCCTTTTCGTCTCATTTTGGGAAGAAAATTAGTGAATTGGGAAAGATTTTTCAGGTGTAAACTGCAAATTTTGGGAATTTGGCTTAAATATGAAATAATTTTAATTGGGAATGGGGCCCATTAACGGCCCCAAAAAGTCCTCAGAAAAAGCCCTGATACTATAATATTTTGTTGATCCCTTACCTACTGTACAGCCTCCATCTGATCTAGTATGATTTATCACTGTGTAATAGCAAAGCGAGGATACTATAATATTTTGTTGATACCTTACCTCCTCTAGAGCCTCCATCTGATCTAGTATGATTTAACACTCTGTAATAGCAAACCGAGGATACTATAATATTTTGTTGATCCCTTACCTCCTGTAGAACCTCCATCTGATCTAGTATGATTTAACACTGTGTAATAGTTTACTGAGGATACTATAATATTTTGTTGATCCCTTACCTCCTGTACAGCCTCCATCTGATCTAGTATGATTTAACACTGTGTACTAGTGAGCTGTAGAGCCTCCATCTGATCTAGTATGATTTAACACTGTGTACTAGTGAGCTGTAGAGCCTCCATCTGATCTAGTATGATTTAACACTGTGTAATAGTGAGCTGTAGAGCCTCCATCAGATCTGGTATGATTTATCACTGTGTAATAGTTAACTGAGGATAATAAAACATTTTGTTGATCCCTTACCTCCTCTAGAGCCTCCATCTGATCTAGTATGATTTATCACTGTGTAATAGTGAGCTGAGAGTACTATGATAACATTTATACAGGTCGATCCCTTACCTCCAATAGAGCCTCCATCTGATCTAGTATGATTTAACACTCTGTAATAGTTAACTGAGGATACTATAATATTTTGTTGACCCCTTACCTCCTCTAGAGCCTCCATCTGATCTAGTATGATTTAACACTCTGTAATAGTTAACTGAGGATACTATAATATTTTGTTGACCCCTTACCTCCTGTAGAGCCTCCATCTGATCTAGTATGATTTAACACTCTGTAATAGTTAACTGAGGATACTATAATATTTTGTTGACCCCTTACCTCCTCTAGAGCCTCCATCTGATCTAGTATGATTTAACACTCTGTAATAGCTAACTGAGGATACTATAATATTTGTTGATCCCTTACCTCCTGTAGAACCTCCATCTGACGTCTCTGTTCCACAACCTTCTCCACCTCATTATCAAGCCATCGCTTCTGTTCCTCAATCTTGTCATGGTCTTCACTGCAACCCAATCACAGCCAAGCTTGAGAAGTCTACATTTCATATACTCAAGGATCTAAGAATTCATCACCTCATCTTTCTAATTGTGAAGGAATATTCATCTAGCTTCTTTATTTTGCACTATTGCTAGATAGGGTAAATTCAATAAAGAATTACTAATGATAACTATCTATAGTAAGCAGTAGACATTTTAACACCAGGTGAATCTGTTTTAAAAACAGAGAATGGCGATATGCTGAAAGTACCTGATTGGTAATGATTGTTATAATGGTTCATCAAAGGAACCACCGGGAACAATTGTGTACTTATATCTGAAATAATGATTACTAATGGTTCATCAAAGGAACCATCAGGAACAATTGTACTTATATATGAAATAGTGATTACTAATGGTTCATCAAAAGAACCACCGGGAACAATTGTGTACTTATATATGAAATAATGATTACTAATGGTTCATCAAAAGAACCACCGGGAACAATTGTGTACTTATATCTGAAATAATGATTACTAATGGTTCATCAAAGGAACCATCAGGAACAATAGTACTTATATATGAAATAGTGATTACTAATGGTTCATCAAAGGAACCACTGGGAACAATTGTACTTATATATGAAATAATGATTACTAATGGTTCATCAAAGGAACCACCGGGAACAATTGTGTACTTACATATGAAATAATGATTACTAATGGTTCATCAAAGGAACCACCGGGAACAATTGTGTACTTACATATGAAATAATGATTACTAATGGTTCATCAAAGGAACCACCGGGAACAATTGTGTACTTACATATGAAATAATGATTACTAATGGTTCATCAAAGGAACCACCGGGAACAATTGTGTACTTGCATATGAAATAATGATTACTAATGGTTCATCAAAGGAACCACCGGGAACAATTGTGTACTTATATATGAAATAATGATTACTAATGGTTCATCAAAGGAACCACCGGGAACAATTGTGTACTTACATATGAAATAATGATTACTAATGGTTCATCAAAGGAACCACCGGGAACAATTGTGTACTTACATATGAAATAATGATTACTAATGGTTCATCAAAGGAACCACCGGGAACAATTGTGTACTTATATCTGAAATAATGATTACTTACATATTGATGGGAGGAAGGGAGCCACTTCTCAACTTTCTCTGAGCAGCTGCTATCTCTTCATTTTTACGTTTTAGAATTTTTTGTTGTTGCTCATTCTTTAACTGCAATTCTTTCACTCTATGAACTTCTTTCTGCATATCTCTCTAAAATAACAACAAAAATACAGTTAGATTGTCATGCATAATGCAGTATCAACCAAACAGGTATTATCTTTTAAATAATTTACATTGTATATAAAAAGTAAATGCCATATCTTCAATCAAGAAAAATTTAACATGATATATTACAATCCCAATATACACAAACTTGGTTTGCATAACAGAACATACCTGTATTTCCTTCTCCTGTTTCACACAGACATACCGGTGTCAGGTATACATATATGGTGTAAATATAAAACCATTCAATATTCACAATCTTTATTTCAAAGATATCATTAAAAAGAATTCCTATTTTGGTTGGGAGTTCTAAACTTTAGATGGAAAACAACACATGAATGTTACTAATTCAGCTCAGTGTTAATGATAGGACTGCACCAACAACAATACACACCTGTTGGTAGAAATCAAACCTTACGAGATTAGTTTGTTTACCGATGACATATTGATAGAAGTCAAGCCTTACAAGATTACAGTTTGTTTACCGATGACATGTTGATAGAAATCACGCCTTACAAGATTACAGTTTGTTTACCGATGACATATTGATAGAAATCAAACCTGACGAGATTACAGTTTGTTTACAGATGACATATTGATAGAAATCAAGCCTTACAAGATTACAGTTTGTTTACAGATGACATATTGATAGAAATCACGCCTTACAAGATTACAGTTTGTTTAACGATGACATGTTGATAGAAATCAAACCTTATGAGATTACAGTTTGTTTACTGATGACATGTTGATAGAAATCACGCCTTACAAGATTACAGTTTGTTTACCGATGACATGTTGATAGAAATCACGCCTTACGAGATTACAGTCTGTTTATTGATGACATGTTGATGGTGAAGCTGTTTATATGAAACCTGCCCCGATGTTAGCAGTGAACCAGACTTCAAAAAATCCAAATGTATTAAACACTTAGAGACATGTTAGCAGACAAGGTAACAAGAGGGTGACAACAAGCATCAGGGTGACACAGATGCAGATATAAACATACCTCAAGGTTCAACCCCGTCACCTTTAAAATATGTAACGTTGCCACTCTCTTATTCATTACAATGAAAATCAGCACAGCTAATATTTTTCAGTATTTAATCAAGAAAACGTTACCATAGCTAAATTATCAGTTCTTTCTAAGGAATTCAAAGAAGCTCAGTATATTGAAATATCACTGAAGAGCCACAGAAAAGTCTAGAAAAACAGACCTCCAATTTGCTCTTCCTTTCTGTTTCCTCCTTCAGACGTTTATTCAAAGTTTCTTGTTGCTGTTTCATTCTGTCTACATTCAGCTCCAGGTCCTGGATCCTGTTTATAGAAAGTCACACAATATTACTAGTATGTTATTACAGGAGTCCATAAAAACCGGGTTAATTTCCCAACTGTCATAAAATTTGAACTCCAACATGAATTCCAGTATATGTAGGAGCTTAAGCTTCTTTACATTTGGTATAATGTTCCTAGAATTTATTTTGGAACAAAGCATTTCATGTCTTTGTTTCATGTTCTAAACATCATGTTATGGTAAGATGTGTTCAAATTTCCCTATTAGTATGGTACTGTAGTCTAGATGGCATTGTATTTACAGACAGAATCCTATTACAGGTACAACAGACACAGGTCGAGGTATCCCACAAGTTCTTACTTTTTATCATTCTGCAATGTAAAGTTGGCGATTTTCTCCGTGTCTTTCTGTCGTTTGTGGAGTGTTGTTATTCTAGCTTTAGCACTTTCTATTTTCTTCCTGTATTCACTGCAATAAAGTATACCACCAACAATGATTACTAAAGTTACTTTAGATCATTCTAGGTTTTCTCAGATATCTTTGCAAAATCGTCATGTTGTTACAAATCATGCATAAATACCAAAATTTGTTATTTACATCAGAGTGAACATTCCTTACAAATCTTACTTGGTTAAAATTATAGCTGAATAAAGCATTTCATTTTCACAATTTCATAATTGACAACTTCATCCATTGCAGATATCATTAAAGATCAGTTTCTTCAGAACAGGCCAAAGTTTAACAATTGGTTAATAAAGAAAGCATAGTGAGTGTTTTGTATTGTCATTTTCTGTATTCTTGAAGTTGTCTTAGTTCACAAAAATGGCCAGAGCTTGATATTTTGCTACACTCTTGAATTGTGGTAGAGTTCTTATTAAAATAAACTGATATATATTGATTCATTGGATATTATAGGACAGAGAACACTACATACGACTGTAATCTTTGTTTTTCTGAGGATTCCTGTTGACCTTTGACCTCAATATCTGACAGAACTTTCTGGGTTTCTGCTAGGTCACTTTTCACTTTTTCCTTTTCCTGAAATACAACAGATCTAGAGGTAAAAGATGGTAAAAGTTTTAGCTTTAACTAATAGCAAAGCTGGTCCCTAAATGTGTACTTTCATATTAAAATTGATACAACAATGGGTTAAAATCGATACAACAATAGATTAAAGCCTCATTTATTACAGTCTCAGCAGTTGTATAATGTAACACAGATCTAGTGGGGAAATATAAAATAAAAATAAAGAATCTTTACTAGAAAAGTTTGTCAAATATTAATTTAATATCCCCAACTCCCACATAGGGATTTATAAATAGGCATCATTAGAGTGGTGAACTCCTTAGAAAATTCTTGAAATGAGAAATAAATCATGAACATAAAACTACTTGAGGTTCTGATCATATTCATACAAACCAAGATTTATATAGATGGTGACTGATGGACAGACACACTGGTTTATCCCTACAGATGGTGACAGATGGACAGACACCCTGGTTTATCCCTACAGATGGTGACAGATGGACAGACACCCTGGTTTATCCTTACAGATGGTGACTAATGGACAGACACCCTGGTTTATCCCTACAGATGGTGACTAATGGACAGACACCCTGGTTTATCCTTACAGATGATGACAGATGGACAGACACCCTGGTGTATCACTACAGACAGTGACTAATGGACAGCCACCCTGGTTTATCCCTACATCTGGACAGACACCCTGGTTTATCCCTACAGATGATGACAGATGGACAGACACCATGGTTTATCACTATAGACGGTGACTGATGGACAGACACCCTGGTTTATCCCTACAGATGGTGCCTGATGGACAGACACCATGGTTTTTCCCTACAGATGATGACAGATGGACAGACACCCTGGTGTATCACTACAGACAGTGACTAATGGACAGACACCCTGGTTTATCCCTACATCTGGACAGACACCCTGGTTTATCCCTACAGATGATGACAGATGGACAGACACCATGGTTTATCACTACAGACGGTGACTGATGGACAGACACCCTGGTTTATCCCTACAGATGGTGACTGATGGACAGACACTATGGTTTATCCCTACAGATGGTGACAGATGGACAGACACCATGGTTTATCCCTACAGATGGTGACAGATGGACAGACACCCTGGTTTATCCCTACAGATGGTAACTGATGGACAGACACCTTGTTTTATCCTTACAGATGGTGACAGATGGACAGACACCCTGGTTTATCCCTACAGATGGTGACTGATGGACAGACACCCTGGTTTATCCCTACATTGGTGACTGATGGACAGACACCCTGGTTTATCACTATAGATGGTGACTGATGGACAGACACCATGGTTTATCCCTACAGATGGTGACTGATGGACAGACACCCTGGTTTATCACTATAGATGCTGACTGATGGACAGACACCATGGTTTATCCCTACAGATGGTGACTGATAGACAGACACCCTGGTTTATCCCTACAGATGGTGACTGATTGACAGACACCATGGTTTATCACTATAGATGGTGACTGATGGACAGACACCATGGTTTATCCCTACAGATGGTGACTGATGGACAGACACCCTGGTTTATCCCTATAGATGGACAGACACCATGGTTTATCCCTACAGATGGTGACAGATGGACAGACACCCTGGTTTATCTCTACAGATGGTGACAGATGGACAGACACCATGGTTTATCTCTACAGATGGTGACAGATGGACAGACACCATGGTTTATCTCTACAGATGGTGACAGATGGACAGACACCCTGGTTTATCTCTACAGATGGTGACAGATGGACAGACACTATGGTTTATCCCTACAGATGGTGACAGATGGACAGACACCATGGTTTATCCCTACAGATGGTAACTGATGGACAGACACTATGGTTTATCCCTACAGATGGTGACAGATGGACAGACACCCTGGTTTATCCTTACAGATGGTGACTGATGGACAGACACCCTGGTTTATCACTACAGATGGTGACTGATGGACAGACACCCTGGTTTATCGCTATAGATGGACAGACACCATGGTTTATCCCTACAGATGGTGACAGATGGACAGACACCATGGTTTATCCCTACAGATGGTGACAGATGGACAGACACGATGGTTTATCCCTACAGATGGTGACAGATGGACAGACACCATGGTTTATCCCTACAGATGGTGACTGATGGACAGACACCCTGGTTTATCCCTATAGATGGACAGACACCATGGTTTATCCCTACAGATGGTGACAGATGGACAGACACCCTGGTTTATCTCTACAGATGGTGACAGATGGACAGACACCATGGTTTATCCCTACAGATGGTGACAGATGGACAGACACCATGGTTTATCCCTACAGATGGTGACAGATGGACAGACACCATGGTTTATCCCTACAGATGGTGACAGATGGACAGACACCATGGTTTATCCCTACAGATGGTGACAGATGGACAGACACCATGGTTTATCCCTACAGATGGTGACTGATGGACAGACACCCTGGTTTATCACTATAGATGGTGTCTGATGGACAGACACCATGGTTTATCCCTACAGATGGTGACAGATGGACAGACACCATGGTTTATCCCTACAGATGGTGACTGATGGACAGACACCCTGGTTTATCTCTACAGATGGTGACAGATGGACAGACACCTTGTTTTATCCCTACAGATGGTGACAGATGGACAGACACCCTGTTTTATCCCTACAAATGGTGACAGATGGACAGACACCATGGTTTATCCCTACAGATGGTGACAGATGGACAGACACCCTGGTTTATCTCTACAGATGGTGACAGATGGACAGACACCCTGGTTTATCTCTACAGATGGTGACAGATGGACAGACACCTGGTTTATCCCTACAGATGGTGACTGATGGACAGACACCCTGGTTTATCTCTACAGATGGTGACAGATGGACAGACACCCTGGTTTATCTCTACAGATGGTGACTGATGTACAGACACCTTGTTTTATCCCTACAGATGGTGACAGATGGACAGACACCCTGTTTTATCCCTACAGATGGTGACTGATGGTTTATCCCCTAACTTCATTGTGAGGAGTACAAATAATGGAAACAAAACAGTGATATTCATGCAAACCTTTTCTAAAGCTCTAATTTTTTCAGCATATTGTTTATTCATGCTCTCAGAGTCCTTTCCTGTCTTCACGAGTTCTCTTATCAGCTGTTCCTTCATCCTTTGAATGAGAAAACATATCATCAGTTAATATGCTCTTGTAGAGTCGATGAGTATATATTGACAAGCATGTAGGCTACCTAATCACAGTATTAATGTATCATATTACTAAATATTTTGTTGGTTGAGATGAGAAGAATTGTTTAATAATTCCTTAGTACTACCCCAAATGACAATGACAGACATGGCGACTAGAGATCATCGTGATCCGTCTGGTCAGATATAAAAACCTACTTAATGTTGATGGAGAGATCCCTCATTTTTTGCTGGGACTCGATCATCTTCAACTGTGACTCCTTGATCTGGCGCTGAGTGTTTGTACTTTTCCTTAAATCCTCGCTCTGTTTGAGAAAATCCAGGTCCCCAGCCGATGAAGACAAACTCGACCTTGCAGAATCTGACCACAGAACAAATTGTCAGGTAAAAAACTTATATATGACCAACAACAATATATTACATGTTTGGTTTTCATAACAGATACCAGCATGCAGAAACATATCAAGTCTTTTCTATACTTTGATACCATGGTAACATTAAGATTTATTTGTCCAACAAAACTTCACTTAACAATAGTCTTTCTAAGTCTGACATCAGGAATGTTGATACTATATATAATTAAGTTTGAAGTTAGAATGTGATTATTTACCTGGTCTGCCGAGTCTAACCTCAGGAATGTTGATACTATATATATAATTAAGTTTGAAGTTAGAATGTGATTATTTACCTGGTCTGCTGAATCTAACCTCAGGAATGTTGATACTATATATATAATTAAGTTTGAAGTTAGAATGTGATTATTTACCTGGTCTGCTGAATCTGATCTCAGGAATGTTGATACTATATATAATTAAGTTTGAAGTTAGAATGTGATTATTTACCTGGTCTGCTGAATCTAACCTCAGGAATGTTGATATACTATATATATAATTAAGTTTGAAGTTAGAATGTGATTATTTACCTGGTCTGCCGAGTCTAACCTCAGGAATGTTGATACTATATATATAATTAAGTTTGAAGTTAGAATGTGATTATTTACCTGGTCTGCTGAATCTGATCTCAGGAATGTTGATACTATATATATAATGAAGTTAGAAGTTAGAATGTGATTATTTACCTGGTCTGCCGAGTCTAACCTCAGGAATGTTGATATATTATATATATAATTAAGTTAGAAGTTAGAATGTGATTATTTACCTGGTCTGTCGAGTCTAACCTCAGGAATGTTGATACTATATATATAATTAAGTTTGAAGTTAGAATGTGATTATTTACCTGGTCTGCTGAATCTGATCTCAGGAATGTTGACACTGCTGGCATTGTTTTCCTTGTTTTCCTCGGTTTTCTTCTGCTTTCCCACCTTGAATGTCCCCCTCCTGGTGAGCCGTGACCCAGCCCTAAACAGTCATTTATATTCCAACAATTAAAGACTAAAAACTTAGGCATTTCCTTATTAGTCAAAAAACACATCATATTTGCTGTTTATCAGAGGGTCAAATCCACAAAGATAAATATGGTTTGAAATAATAAAAAAAAATCATCAAAACAATTTTATTCTGATTCTGTTTCATTTAAAATGGATGTCTACACAAGAAAAAGAAGATCAATGACAACAGAACCTCCAGTTACTACAAGACTACTCCACCTATTATTTTTTCTATCTCTATTCTTTTGTCTATCTCTATTCTTTTGTCTATCTCTATTCTTTTTTAACAAATACTCCACCTATTCTTTTTTTTAACAAACAGGTTACATACAAGCTGAAATAAATACGAAAAACCATTACATCAACTATCTGACAGACCATGATGATAATTTCCCACTCTGTCCGATATACATGTTTACATTTACGCACTACATGTTTACATTTACGCACACAGAGGCTGTTCTTGGGTTATCTTTCTCTTGCTCCTCGCCGAAGTCTGGGTGTAAGACCTCATCACTATCCTCCAGTCGGCTCACCAACAATTGACTCCGTGCCCGGAAACTCTTCATTACTCGCTCAAGTGTGAACAAGGCAGGGACTTGTCTTGATGTTTCTAGATGGAGGTCTGAGACCTGAGTTGGTCTGGAATAAACAATAAACCAATTAAATCACCTACATTTCTAACTCTAATTTATCTTTTTAAAATACCAATACTGTGCAGACTTTACAACATGACAGAGCAAATATGGTAAAATAAGATCAGATACTTTATTAACAGGAGGTATATGTCAATGCTGTTATACAATAAAAACATTTTTTTTTTATACAATCTATGAACTTCTGCTTCCTATAAGGGAGATAATCTAGCTTAACCAAGGTGACATCTGTCCAAGGCTTTCCATCATCTTACCTTTTTAAGATATTATAAGATAGCTATATACACACCCATAGCCTGTGGACTTACTGTATCTGGTCGCCGATGCACGTGGGCGGGGACCGACTTTGGCCGTCGACTGGACAAGGGAGCAGGCGGAGCACTGGCTGACACTGCATCATCGTCCAATATACTGCTCTCACTGAGGAAGGTATCCTGTGTATAGACAACAGTTGTTGTGATCACTTGTCAGGAATAACGAACTAGTGCCAGAATAATCAGTAACCATTTTTAATTGTTTTCCTGTACAGAAAAATAACTTTTAGAACAAATTTGACACAAACTTTCCTCACTTTATAATTCATTTTTTCCCCATATCACTAAAAAGGAACATAACAAATTCTTCCTTACATCAGCATACCTTTAATTTGAAGAATTTCACTTTAAGACAAACAATCACAAAACAGCATACTTCATTAGATTTTGAGTTAATCATTTAAAGTGTCCATTTGTTTTGCTATGAAAATCCTAAAAAGTTTCACAAGTGACATGTTTGCTTGGTAAAGAACATGAAATGAAGAGAGTAGAAACTTAAGGGGATATGATATATATAGTGTTTAGATAGAAAACTTGATATTAAATGATTTGTGATATTAAGTGATATCACAGTGGAATCCATTGAATAACAAAACTTGTGTTATAAGAGTGCAGCATACCTACTCAAGTAGCTTATGGTATATGAAGAAGGTAGCTGTAAGCAGAAGGAGACTTTGGTGTCCGTCGGTATCTATGTCTAAAAGACTAGCACTAAAGGGACCATCATAATCTACCAACTACACCAGAAGATGAAACTATAGTGACAGAAATATGTCATGTAGAAGCTTATTTTTTAGAATCTAGATAATTCAAATTTTCCTTCAAAATGCTGATATTTCAAAATCACAATATCAAATTTTTTAAGGTATCATTTAAAACAAATTCAGACCTGATAATCAGTTCATTACCTATCTAAATATTTTTCTATACTTGAACAAGAAGCAACATTTTGAAAATCAATCAGTACTGATGAGCTGTTACAGGGCCTGGTAGATAGGATGTCTATAATAGTCAAAAAAAAAAAAATTTGTGAAACTGTAACATACAATATTAAACAGTATAACCTGCCTAAACCAGTTATAAACGAGACAGAAATTATAGAGGTGTCTTTTTATAAGGGCTTGGTAGACATGACATGAGAATATGGAAAACAAGCATTCTGAGAGTATTGCTAAGCAATACATCACCAGTAGGGGACTAATAATTTGTGTATGCCTAACAAAACAGCGATTAAAAACTTTTAACAATTTGCAATTCATTATTTAGAAGATCTTTCCACTAAAAGTTGAATTAGAGAGAAAATTCTCATACTGAGAACATATCTGATTCCTCAACAGATTTTATTTATTTCCAAAAATACTTTTAAAATATTTTAATGAAAATAATGAACACTGCATTCTTTTTGACTGGTGAATTATCCTAAAATAGCCACCTCCAGTTGGGGGATATAACCATAACCCTACCTGTGGTATACCAAAATATCACAAGAAACTTTATCTCACGTTTTTGAATTTTGAAAAAACAATTGTTCAGGCCATTTTGATTCTCATCTAACAACAGAAATTGGGAACATGAATAAACCAGTTGTTTATACAAGAAGGATTTTCATCTGAGAGCAGAAAACAAGCAGAGGTTTCCACAATAGACAGGGTCTGGTTGTCACATCTATTTTTTTTACTACAACTATGATTTTACAGTTAAAATGCTAGAAACAAAATTCAAAAGCTGTATAAGTAGGAATCTGGATTAGACAGGGGTCAATTTAGTCAGATAATACTGTATGTAAAACGAACCAAGAGTATTTGTAAAAAGGTGCACAAAATGAGCATTTCATCCAGAAACATTCAATAAAACTAAATTACTTCGTAATTATAACTTTCCTAAATTACTTAGTTATAATAGTAATTATAACTTTCCTAGATTAGCTTGATCAATTTAACTTTATACAGTTTGATACAAACCAGGTACTATTAAGCAGAAAGTTAGTTGAAAAATTAATCTAAACTGTGAGAACTACATACTGTGATTACATAAATTGTTTACCTCTGTCTGAAAACAAAGCAAAAATAGAAGTAAAACTTATGTGATGTTAAGTTTGAAAATTTATGATGTTAATAACTTTATAATGGCTACTGATAGCAGTAAGCTTCCTAATTAAAAATTATTGATACAATCAAAAATAAAGAAGAGTTAGTGAAACTGAACTATTTAAACAAATTATTTTTGCAATCTTGATCTGACAATATTTAGAATGATACACTTTTAATTTTTCATATTAAAATAATACTGCATACAAAAGATTCATTAAACAAAGTTTATCACTGACTTATAAAATCTACAAATTAAGAAGAAGAAATTGTTCATGTTTAAACTAGATGAAAAATGAAGGGAAGACTTGTAAACAATGAATACATTGTTTTCAATGAAGACCTTTTTTAGAAAATATCTTTAAGATTAGTAACAGATGTACAAAAAACTACAAAGTTTTTTTAATCTTCCTTTGAGTGATCAAATCAGTTTTTAATCAATTCTACAGTAAAATGGTTCAGAGGTTGTACCGTCTTATTCCTGTACAAACAGTCCGGAGGTTTAACAAGTTAGTGGTTTGGCAGTCATTCTATTTCTGAGTAGATAAGGGAATAATTTTCTGTGTAAGCTACTGTATCAGTTTTACTGTGCCTGTCCTGTACCTTTAGAGCACGTTGGAGTTCCTCTATCTTCATCTGCTGCTCCAGTAATTGTTGCTGCTGCTGTTTGATCCGTTCATCTGCGTCTATCAGTGCCTGGTCGCGCTGCTCCAGGACAGTTTCCTGTCATATAAAAGTGTTGCTGTGTAGATTATAGAATATATAACTAAGGAAGTGTAGTGTAGAATATAAGTCTTTGAATTCAATTGATAGCACCTTGATTTCCTTGCCTCAGAGACTGTAAGTTTTTGAGGTACATTTTGTATTTTTTGACTTAGAAAATAGCATCTGGATCCAGTGTTTTGATAATTCTATTTCACTAGTTTCCAAATTGTCACCATCATCAGAATCTATAATATTACAGTGTGCAGTAATATTGAGTTTAGAACCTTTGATAGTGTACATTTATAATTGCAAAAATTTAGGGTTAATTTTGGTTAAAGGACCGATTTTGAATTGGAAATGTCGCCTCAAAATCCCTGTATTGTTATTTATCCTGTAGTTGGACTATTAGGTGTGTTGAATATAAACTACAGAGTCATACGTACAAACTCCTCCAGTCGATCCATCATCTGACTATGGTCTCTACTCTTCTCAGCAAAGATTTCCTCGTCACTCTTCAGGTCTTCCTTACACTATACAATTAAACAAATCAATAAACTGGGTTCTCACGACTCAAACACAAGGTTGGGTTGTGTGTCTTTGTATACACGAGACCGAGACAGAAGGGTCCTGCTGCCTTTCTATGTATATCTCCTTCTATGTAAGTCTGGCCTTTTCTATATTTCCCCTAATTAATGCCTTTCTATGTATATCTCCTATTTATAAACAACCAAACAATATGCTACAGTTTAATTAATGCTATTTATTAACTGTATGTATGTGGCATACACAACATTGTGTAGAATGTATTATCATAAAACAACTTACATATCTATACATTATAAAAGAAATAAAAACAAGAAAACATACACAGACATGATCATCTATACACATACAAAGTTTGGCCTTGGGGGCTATATCACACTACATATATATAACTATGGAAATCTCACGGATTACTGACGTTATCCCACCAGGAGCGAACTGTCACTCCTTGTCCCAGGATTACTGCCAATATTATCCCACCAGAAGTGAAATAGTCACTCCTGGTCCCAACGGCTGGATGAGATTTCCCATTATCAATACGTACCCCATGAGAGGATATTTCTGACAATCCTGGATCCAGATATACTGAGTACCTCATATACCTGGATCCCATGAGAGGATATCGGGTCATGAAATTCCTGGGTCCGCATGATATCTATTGTTCTGTATATAGATCCCATGAGAGGATATCGGGTCATGAAATTCCTGGGTCCACCTGATATCTATTGTTCTGTATATAGATCCCTTGAGAGGATGTTTCCTGAATCCTGGATTGGACCATAAGCCCCGTTAGCCCATGTAGTACCAATCCCATGAGAGGATTCAACTTGTTGGAAAGTCCTGGATCTATATGATACCTATAGCTTATAGGCACCTTTATATTATGTAGGTATAACTGTATTAACTTGGGGGCTGAATACAACAACATGTGTTGTGTACCTCCCGTACCTCCCATATTGTATATACCTTATTGTATCCCTATTCCTATGGTGATATAGCCCCAAATACTATTACATTATATAATGTTTGTATATTAAAACATGCTTTGAAATATGATGACACTATATATGGACTTGTGTCAATTTAAACATCATCATTACAATTACATATTATAATGAACTGCTGTACGTGTTATCTAATGGTTACACTATATATGTGGATGTTTATTATTAATGTGCATAGCAAATTGAAATAGATAATAATGTCCACCAGACTCAGAAGCTACAATTTACATGTTCCAATGTACACTAATCACTATAAGGTGGAGGTTGGGGTGGATGGTGGTAAGCTTGTAATTATGAAATAAGTCCACACACTCTGATAAATCTTAAAACACTGTGGGTGAAGCTGATCTAGTAGTATAGGTCAGCTCCTTAATTATGTGTGGTTAAACTGCTTGACCAATCATATTGGTCTTGACAGATTGATTGACAGCTTAAGCCAATCAGCAGCATCTCAGCTAGTTAATTACTACCATATGCTCACTGATAGAAGTGTAGGAAATAGTGGGTCTGTTCTTTGTGCCATAATATTATATAACATAAGAGCATGACCAAGCCCTGATGGTGGTACACACATGTTAGTAATTATATAGACAAATGGTTAAAGCTATACACAAATCTAACTCTTCAAAATCAACAATGTTGTCAGGCTATCCACAGAAAAGGCTGTTTACAAACAAAGTTTATTATAAATAATAAACTACAATGTACGTCTGGCCTTTTCTATATTTTCCTAATTAATGCCTTTCCATGTATATCTCCTATGTAAGTCTGGCCTTTTCTATATTTTCCTAATTAATGCCTTTCCATGTATATCTCCTATGTAAGTCTGGCCTTTTCTATATTTTCCTAATTAATGCCTTTTTATACACAACACACCAAAACAGTATGAAAGTCAAAAATTTATTGAATGGAACCAAAAACTTGTTCAGGCTCATATTAAATATTATCTAAAGGTTTTGGCATTCTTAGGGGCTGCTCATTCTTACAACTAAATAACATCAACTAACAATATTACATAATAAATTTTTACTCGCTACTCAAAAGATACACCTAAACAATTAAGATACTAATTATACTATAGGGGCATGCAACCCCCAAGCTAGAGCGATCATAGCTTAGCTAGCTATGACTAATAGAGAGGAGAGAAACCTAGCTTGAGCGACCTCAAGCCACAGAGTAAGCAGTTGGTAGCTAAAAAGCAGGCAGTTCTGCTAAGACTGTTTCAGATGGGGCGACCCCCGAGCTTGGGCGATCCCAAGCATATCATCTACATAAGAAATAAATACACAAAATATGATATAATGAATTGGGGGCAAGAAATTCCCCGAATTTAAAAGCGCTAATATCACGGCGTGATAAATTCATTACTGTGAGTGATATCCTCTAACTATTCCTTACTAAGAAGAGCAGCCCAAAATAAAAATAAAAATGTGACAGCTTGCATTGTAACAAAATAAAGCTTATAATTAACCAACACAGATGTACAAAAAGGTGCTGCGAGCCGGCTGCCCCAACCTGAATCAGGGAGGTAGGTTTATCCAATGCTCAGACCAGCTTGCCAGGTGTTGTCTCACCATGAGGCCTTACTTACCCCTAAACAAATGAGCCCGAAACAAGTAAAAAAGACATGTAATAAATATAAATATTATAAGTAAACACATATAATAAAAACAACATATACACATGAAAAGTACAGGCAATCAAAACAAAACAACAGTATATAAATATTAAAAGGTAATTATAATATAATATAAACAATTATACACAAACCACAGTAAAGAAAACTGCAAATTATCAAAGGTGGAGGTGGGGCGGATGGTGGATGATGAATAAAACACTGCTGCTACAAATAATCACGCTGCTTGAAAATGAATGCAGGTGGCGCTATCCCCTGACGTATTTCCATTGGTCAAGAACATCACGTGATCAAAGGCGCGAGGTTAGAAATAGATATTTACTAACATGAAGACTGTGACGGGGTTTTTAAATGTTGTGTACAAACAACTATTTAGTAAACAAAATATCATTTTATACACAACACACCAAAACAGTATGAAAGTCAAAAATTTATTGAATGGAACCAAAAACTTGTTCAGGCTCATATTAAATATTATCTAAAGGTTTTGGCATTCTTAGGGGCTGCTCATTCTTACAACTAAATAACATCAACTAACAATATTACATAATAAATTTTTACTCGCTACTCAAAAGATACACCTAAACAATTAAGATACTAATTATACTATAGGGGCATGCAACCCCCAAGCTAGAGCGATCATAGCTTAGCTAGCTATGACTAATAGAGAGGAGAGAAACCTAGCTTGAGCGACCTCAAGCCACAGAGTAAGCAGTTGGTAGCTAAAAAGCAGGCAGTTCTGCTAAGACTGTTTCAGATGGGGCGACCCCCGAGCTTGGGCGATCCCAAGCATATCATCTACATAAGAAATAAATACACAAAATATGATATAATGAATTGGGGGCAAGAAATTCCCCGAATTTAAAAGCCAAATCGAAGAGGTTACAATAAAGTAACCGAATGAGAGCCCCCAAGAAAGAAATTATGTGCAAGAAGGATATGACAATGTAATATTTTTAAGAATGTAGATAAAGTGAATCGATGATGAACTAGAAAATTATTGATTATAATCAGTACAACTAAGCACAAATTTGCCTATAGAAATTAATGCACCGTATTACATATATACACACATAATTATCATATGCTCTAAAATGAGACATTAAGAAGTTAAATGTGGTCAGTGGCACAGTAACTGGTATAAAGCTTGCAGATAAACCAAGTAATGACAAGAGTTCAAATGATTGAAAGGTTATATCACGTATGGAATAAAGCTGAAAAAGAGAGGAAAAACATACCTAATACTATAAAGTGAGATAGTATTTAAAGGAGCACTAGATTCTGCGTCTGTGAATGAGACAGATGCAAGAACTACATCCTTCTGATGGAGGTCTAATTAAGGAAACAGTGCCAATGATAAAGTGTTAAGGATGATAATTAGGTACTGGGAACGCACCCTGAAGATGTAAGAGGATAACAAGCTCCGTATGTCAACTATATCTACTAATAATAGACAAAGAAAGGGTTGCAGATGTCCTAAGAAAGTCAACAAACTGGTTGCCAAGACTAAGGAACTTACATACACAGAACAGGTAGTTATAATGAACCTGCCAACACTCAAACTGATTACGATGCATAAAAGGAGATACGATTAAAGTTATAAGTACTTAATGCAATAAGGATACTGAATGTAGTACAGGGCTTATACAGCTAACTTAAATAAACAAGATGTGAGTATTCCGAGAAACACCCAGAGAAGAGACTTGACTCTGTCGGACTCCAGAGAAGCAGCTTGACTCCAGGTATTTCACAGTGAAGAAAGAATTGAGTACTCAAAACTAAAGAAGGGGCTTGACTCTACTGAACAGCAGAAATACAATAAGGATACTGAATGGTGTACAGGGCTTAAACAGCTAACTTAAATTAACAAGACTTGAGTATTTGGAGAAACACCCAGAGAAGAAACTTGGCTCTGATGAACTCCAGAGAAGCAACTTGACTCCAGGTATTTCACGGTGAAGAAAGAAAATGGAGTACTCGAAACTTATAGAAGGAGCTTGACTCTACTGAACCGCAGAGAAGCAACTTGACTCTAAAATGCCTGACTTAGAGAAGAAGCTTGACTCTACTTGACAGCAGAGAAGCAACTTGACTCTAAAATGCTTGACTTAGAGAAGAAGCTTGACTCTACTTGACAGCAGAGAAGCAACTTGACTCTAAAATGCCTGACTTAGAGAAGAAGCTTGACTCTACTTGACAGCAGAGAAGCAACTTGACTCTAAATCATTCATACTGAAAGGTCCTACTAGAGAAGAAGCTTGACCCTACTGAGCCATAGAGAAGCGACTTGACTCTAGTACCCCTGTAGTGACAAACTTGACTCCTATGTGCTACTGAGAATACCCTTGGCTCAGAGTCGCAGTGACTCATGAGAAGAGACTTGACTCGCAGACACAGCTGAGAAGACCCTTGACTCTTGAGTTGTGATTACTCATGAGAAGAGTTTTGACTCATGATTGGAGAAGCGATGACATGACTGCATAAACTAACGAATCAAAACACAGCGAAGTAGTAGCTGGTGGCATGACAAACTTGACTCCTAAGTGCTACTGAGAAGACCCTTGGCTCTGAGGCTCAGTGACTCGTGAGAAGAGACTTGACTCGCAGACACAGCTGAGAAGAGTTTTGACTCTGAGTGTGATTACTCATGAGAAGAGTTTTGACTCATGATTGGAGAAGCAAAGACCTGACTACGTAAGCTAACGAATCAAAACACAGCGAAGTAGTAGGTAGCTAGTGCGGGACACTCTTGACTAAGTGCTACTGAGAAGACTACATACTTGAGTCGCAGTGACTCATGAGAAGAGACTTGACTCGCAGACACAGCTGAGAAAACCCTTGACTCTTGAGTTGTGATTACTCATGAGAAGAGTTTTGACTCATGATTGGAGAAGCGATGACATGACTGCATAAACTAACGAATCAAAACACAGCGAAGTAGTAGCTGGTGGCATGACAAACTTGACTCCTAAGTGCTACTGAGACGACCCTTGGCTCTGAGTCTCAGTGACTCGTGAGAAGAGACTTGACTCGCAGACACAGCTGAGAAGACTCTTGACTCTGAGTGTGATTACTCATGAGAAGAGTTTTTGACTCATGATTGGAGAAGCAAGACCTGACTACGTAAGCTAACGAATCAAAACACAGCGAAGTAGTAGGTAGCTAGTGCGGGACACTCTTGACTAAGTGCTACTGAGAAGACTACATACTTTGAGTCGCAGTGACTCATGAGAAGAGACTTGACTCGCAGACACAGCTGAGAAAACCCTTGACTCTTGAGTTGTGATTACTCATGAGAAGAGTTTTGACTCATGATTGGAGAAGCGATGACATGACTGCATAAACTAACGAATCAAAACACAGCGAAGTAGTAGCTGGTGGCATGACAAACTTGACTCCTAAGTGCTACTGAGAAGACCCTTGGCTCTGAGTCTCAGTGACTCGTGAGAAGAAACTTGACTCGCAGACACAGCTGAGAAGACCCTTGACTTCGAGTTATGACAACTCAAGAGAAGAGTGACTTGATTGTGGTTGAAGACATGACCTGATTACCCACAAAATAAACAAATAAAACATGGCATAGGTTGGTGGCTATTGTAAGGAAAAACTTCACTTCTTATGGCTGCTGAGAAGATCCTAGACTTTAAGTTGTGATTACTCATGAGATGAGTGACTTGACTCGTAATAGAAGAGGCTTGATCTGACTGATAACTAATTAAACCTAGTACATGATAATAACAATCTAGTAACAGACTAAATAAAGTGAGGAAGAAACATCATCTCTATATATATCTATGACAAAGCTCTCCTTAACAGTTGCATAATATATTCCGCACAAGTATAAACAAGAATCTGTGACAAGAACAAGGAAAACAATAATGCTAGATACAGATAAAAGGTGTGACAGCTATGCCGTAAACCAATTATTTAGAAATATCTGTGACAAGTACATAGAAAACAGTAACGCTAGATACAGATAGAAGGTGTGAACACGAAGATATAAATGTTTACTAGAGTAACAAGTATCGAGAATGCTCCTCTGATATCCACGCTGTAACCAAAGTCTGGTCAGGTACAACAAGTCAAAATAGACAGATTGATGAGTAATCTCACCGCTGAAAAGTCCAAGACAACTGAGTTGGAAGCATAGTAAGCTGATGCTACGATTTCCACTTTATCTGCATGTCGCTATCATCGGGAGATGGAAACGCATAATGTAGTTCGGTGAGTTTCCGAGTCGTCTGTATGTAGTTATCAAAGTTGTTCGTTGATTATCCGAGGAGTCTGCATGTCGTAATCGTCGGGAGATTGAAATTCCGACTAGTTAAGTTGTTCGGTTAGTTCCGAGTACACTGCATGTCGTAATATCGCGAGATGGAAATCTAGACTAATAATGTTGTACGTGTAGTTCCTTAATTATTTTTCCTTAAATCAGATAATTACCCCTACAAAATTAACCGTAAACGCCAAAGAAGACGATGCAATGCCCTACAGTGTTCGACAAGACATGGGCGCTGCCATCTTGAATCCCGCACGGAATCCTGGGATCGCGCACCAAGCTGCTGGTAGTGACGCGTTCCTGACCTGCTTGGCCGCCATGTTAGATGACCCGAGACGGTTTACAAACTGATGTCTTTCGATTTCCACTAGCACGAATAAGTCACACACAAAGTTAGATCCCGATAGCAAAGAAAACACATTGTGGTTGCATAAAGACTGTTAGGATCCAAATAGGAAATACACAGCTCGATGACGAATGACATTCGTCAATGTAAACTAAAGGAAATGTCATCGACACACGTCGATAAAAATGTAAACAAACACAACACACGTGTAAATACCGTTATTGGTGTGTACTACTGTCGTAGAAGACGACAACTCCAGGCAAAACACTCGTAAGTTCAAAAGTCAATAGGAGTTGTTGCGACGAAAGTAAACAATAGGAGAAAATAATGATGAATAAAACACTGCTGCTACAAATAATCACGCTGCTTGAAAATGAATGCAGGTGGCGCTATCCCCTGACGTATTTCCATTGGTCAAGAACATCACGTGATCAAAGGCGCGAGGTTAGAAATAGATATTTACTAACATGAAGACTGTGACGGGGTTTTTAAATGTTGTGTACAAACAACTATTTAGTAAACAAAATATCATTCTATGTATATCTCCTTCTATGAAAGTCTGGCCTTTTCTATATTTTCCTAATTAATGCCTTTCTATGTATATCTCCTTCTATGAAAGTCTGGCCTTTTCTATATTTTCCTAATTAATGCCTTTCTATGTATATCTCCTATGTAAGTCTGGCCTTTTCTATATTTTCCTAATTAATGCCTTTCTATGTATATCTCCTTCTATGAAAGTCTGGCCTTTTCTATATTTTCCTAATTAATGCCTTTCTATGTATATCTCCTATGTAAGTCTGGCCTTTTCTATATTTTCCTAATTAATGCCTTTCTATGTATATCTCCTTCTATGTAAGTCTGGCCTTTTCTATATTTTCCTAATTAATGCCTTTCTATGTATATCTCCTTCTATGAAAGTCTGGCCTTTTCTATATTTTCCTAATTAATGCCTTTCTATGTATATCTCCTATGTAAGTCTGGCCTTTTCTATATTTTCCTAATTAATGCCTTTCTATGTATATCTCCTTCTATGTAAGTCTGGCCTTTTCTATATTTTCCTATTTTCTTCTTCCTTTGTAATGATCTCTTATACTGACACCTTCGTCAGTTATAATGAGCAGACATGATCAAAAATTTCTAATGCTGTGTTCAAATTGTTTTTTTTTTCTTTTCTCAAAGTGAAGTTTATTGACTAAATAGAAATGTATTGAATACAAAGATTTTTGACATCTGTCTGCCATATTTTCATTTCAATTTTCCTGTCTGTTTTGAAATTATCAGGTAGCTATACTGTTTTTTCAATCAGTCTCAAAATTAAAGGCTACAAAGTTACAGACCAATGGAAACCTACATAATTTATGTATACTTCTACATTGGAAGATAATAAAAAAAGGCAAATGACAGGTCATGGATGGTTAAACAGCTTATTGTAAAGTAAATGAAGCTTGGTCTCACCTTAGAAAGCTGTGTCTGCAGATCTCTGATGGTTTCGTTTTCCACTTCCTCTCTTGTCAATGTGGTTGGCACTTTATTTTTTATCTAGAAATCACACACAAGATCAGATCATACAAGCAACATAATTTATCTGTCAATAACAAAAATATTCAATGACGTTAGGGCTAACTGCCTTTGGGTTTCAACCATTTTTTTTAAACAATTGCAAAATGACCATTACATAAACTTCAATCATGTACCTTCAAATAGTATAATGATAATTTGGGAATACATATATGACTATCATGTGCATCAAAAGTATAGGTTAGGAATGAAGCCAATACACCTGTATATAGTGTTTTACATACCTCCTCCATGAGATCTAACCAGTCTTTCAATCGGAAATCTTGGCTCTGAGACAAGATGTCACGGTCCTGGATCTCCAGTAACTGTTTGTATGCTTCGTCGGCTATCATCTTATAGTGGGAACACTCTGTCTGTAGCCTGAAAGTGGAAATCTTAACTATAAACGCAGTAAACATCATAAAATGGGGCCACTCCATCTGTAGCCTGAAGCCTGAAATATTTGGGTCTGTAGCTCAAATGTACCACTTGGTAGTTTCTGTGCAAAGAGATTGCTCAACCACCCTGCTGTATATAGTACATTAAGGTAAAATTCAGTAGATGCTGATAATATGTTGAAGATCATTAACTAATTGTAACCAGAATATTACCTTTAACCGAGATAAGCCAATAACAACTAATATTAAAATTAACATGGACATATTGGTGGTCAGGTGGTACAGTGATAACACACCTAGGTGGCTGGGGTTTCATTTCCTGACCAGATGTGAAAAGTTACAGATCCACATGCCCGAAATTCAGGTCAACAAGCATGATTAATATCAGTTGCTATAACTTGTTTTGTATTTGTAAAATACATGATGTTTACATTTTACACACCAAGGACATATTTTAAATATCTGCAGTAAATGAATAGAAAGTTTAATATTATTAATTTAGAGGATCACCACATTCTTCACATACCTGCTGACTTGATCTTCCATGTGCTTCATGTTAGCAGCATCCTGTATCGCCCTCTCTGCATTAACCATGTCTCCCGCCCCGCCATTACTTAGTATGGACGTCCGCTGGCGTACAAGTTCCTCACGTAGAGCCTAACAACATGAAATGGATGTTTACTTGTGAACGGTCATCTGTATAAACCAGAACATTGAGTAGCCCTGTACGAACAGTTGATAATGACCAGTAGTGATAAGTAAAATAAAGGCAGAGATTACATCCATCAGTTGTTTTAAAGAAATGTTGAAGAATGAACTTATGAAAAAATTTAATGACTCTGAAACTGAACCAAGTGTTAATTATAAAAGAAGTTTGTATTGATACTGTCGTCAGAACAGTATATGAAGGTACCTTGATTTCACACTGCATCTCCTCAAACCTCAGTGCCTGTACGTCTCTGTTTACGATTGGCTTGTTCTTGATGTTACGTGCCTGTACAAATACATTAGTGATATATTTTCTCTTGGTAATAAGGATAAATTCAATCATTGTAAGAAGTGCCTCACTCGAGCAATCAAAATTTATTCAAGTGAAACAAACACTTGCAGTATCTTCATCCAATACAAAGTTCTACAGAAGTTAGCTTTACCAATATGGCCAATAGTTGAAAAATTACAAAGAGGAGAAGACATGGATGTATTACCTGTGTAGTCAACAGTAAAGAGATTTACAGAAAGACAGAATGATGCACTTTCCAATTCGATCATCACAAACAAGCACTTTCAGTATCAAATCACCATTTCACTGAACAACACTCCTTTCTTATACTACATATGTTTTACTTACCCTATTGGCATACTTGAGGGCATTAAGGGATTCATCAAAGTTAGCTGTGGCCGGACTGATACAACACACCATCAGGGTCTGTGCATTACCCCCTAAGGAGTCCTGAAATATCAATCCACAAGGAAATGTCACCATTAAAACCTGGCAAGTGTGTTAACAGCAAAACCTGTCAGAAACTATCATATCTAATAAATCACAGAAAATATCATAACTTTCGAATGTCAAATTTTTTCTTTGAAAGGTAGTCATATTGAGTATGAGATCCATGAATATTGATAAAAGATATTTAATACTTCAATACAGAGTAGCATTTAAGGCTTCCTATAAGTAAAAAGTCCCATTCCATAAAAACAGTTTTTGTTTTTTTTCCCCACTGGTAACATTTTGTTCCCAGGTTCTCTGGTTTATTGGTTTCCTATAAATCACTGTTGAAGAAAACTTCAGTGTTTGAGTAACCATATCTTATCATACCTTGAGGAGCCGGGTGATTTTTGATTCTCGGTATGGAATGTGACTTGATTTCTTCTTTGGATCTCCCAGAGCACTTATCACATTGCCGAGGGCCAGCAGTCCCGAGTTGATATGTACAGACTCTGTAGTATTATATTTACATCTCAATAACTAATGATATACTATATAGTTTAATATATCAAACACTCCTCTGATGGTTTACTTTTAAATGTTCATACAGGATGGCTATTCTGTTTATTCCATGTGAAAATTATGCTACCTCGGTTCAAAGGCACTTGACAAAAAATAGGCTGTATGACATGAGTGATGATGTGGAAAACTACTTTTTATTAGGAGCAATGATAACTGTAACAGATCCTTGTATCAAACTGAGTTTTATTTTCTACCTTTGAATTTGCCTGTGAAGTTTAATCGTATTAATATGTTTATAAGCACAACAGTGATGACAAGGAACCTTAATATGAAATCTATTGTTTGGTAAGTGACCTTGACCTTAACAAAACTAACAATAAAGCAAAATTTGATATTCTTCTGAAATTCATAAACCACTTTCAAGTAAATATGAGTGATAAGGTGATGACAAAGAATGTAATGGACAGACAAATGGGAAAAATACTCCCCATCTACTTGAAGCAAGGGATTTAAAATTGATACAGGTCTTAGGGCTGAAAACTGGATTAGTTTTTAATCCGTACCTTTGAATCTGTCTCCAACATTGCCAGTCCTGTGAGCACGTTCAGATCCCGCAAGATCCACAAAATGGAATTTACCTGACATACAGTGGGTAATATCTGGAAAGATTCAAAGTTTGTGTTTTTATAAAATCATACGAATATGAAAATGGAAATCAAACTGAACTGATGTGCTGTTAGAGAAAGTCACACGACAGAATAAACCTTGACCTCTCTAGAGACATCTTTTATTCTCCAAACAATTCTGAAAAGTAAGACAGTAATCTTAAGTGTTCTTAGGACATTACATCCTTTTGTTAGAAACCACTAGAAGGTATTGAAATGAGTAGCAATACATGTATCAGTTCCTTTTGTTAGAAACCACTAGAAGGTATTGAAATGAGTAGCAATACATGTATCAGTTCCTTTTGTTAGAAACCACTAGAAGGTATTGAAATGAGCAGCATTATATGTATCAGTGATGTTAAAAGATCCTCTTATGTACTTTCAACATAATGATAATATGCTTACCAGTATGTTATATATTTATCTAATAAAAGAAATATTGTCTTGCTTAGATAGTCTGTTAAATGTCTCTTTAAAAGAATGAAGAAAACACTAGAAAAGTTTGTATCAGGGGCGATTCTGCTGTGAGCATACCTGCCACGTCTCAAGTTTTTATCTATACAATGTCATGTACTCTCAGTTAATTACAGTAAATCTAATAATCTCAAGTACAATATTTTGACCCCATTCTGATCAGAAGATTTGGAAAATTAAACCTGTAATTTCCCCTGATCTAATGTCTGCTATCATTAACACTAAGTGGATTACCCGGTACTAACATTGTATGAGGCTGTCATTAAGCTGTTTAAGCAGAACAAAAGGGTTGAATTTAAGTAACAATTTTTTTTAAATCCAGTTTTGTAAGATTTTCTTAACTGAAGATTTGACCCCTTGACAGATATGTACTGGAAAACTTAATTCATTTGGGTTAGTGAAAAAGTGAAAATGTTAAAGAAAATTAATTTAACAAGTGCATCATGGGATCAATCTATGGTAAGACATATTCTGTACCTGTATGTAAACAAAATGTGTAGTAAGCAATCTAAGGTAAGACATATTCTGTACCTGTATGTAAACAAAATGTGTAGTAAGCAATCTAAGGTAAGACATATTCTGTACCTGGCTGTATATACAGTGTGTGGTAACCAATCTAAAATTAGACACTTTCTGTAAATACAACATACCAAAAACCATGTAAGGTTAAGCAGTGTGGTCAAGGTAAAATTAAATAAATTAAAATGTGTTTGCTGGTCTTAACTCTCTATACAGTGAAGTGCTTATTTATTGATGTTCTTCATAAAATGTTCACAAATTTGTATTCTAAAGTTTGTTTACTTATCTCAGTAGTTTATATTCATTATGTACAGTACGTATTATACAGCACCAAATCTTTAGAAGTTGCATGTGAAGTATTTTTATAAATCAGAATCTTTTTCTACCCTATGCATTTCTCCTAAAATAGAAAAATGAAAGGCTTCTTTTTTTTTCAAATGCAACCAACTAAAACTAGAAATTAACAAATTTATCATTATATAGGCAGTTGTTTATAATTATCTAAAATCTGAGGTGGATTTAGTACTGTAAAATAAAACGCAAAAATTCAAATTAAAAAGAAAAAACACTTATTATAAGAACACTTGTTTTTTCGAAGAGGATGGCAAGACCTTTTAGGATACGAGGTTATGATTGCAGTGAAGTGAAAACATAACCAGTGTAGAATGAAATATAACAATGCTGTCAACAACTCAATCTCTACAAATCAAGTTAGAGTTAGTTAAAAATTCAATGTTTAAAATAAATCAAAAGATAACGATTGAATCTCTACACAAATTAGGAAGTTAATGATTAAATTTCTACACAAATCTAAAAAAGTTGGTGAAATGATTCTTTCACACTACAAGTACAGTCCATTTTTTGGTAGGTAAACCTGGTATTTTTCTACCTTGAGAAAAGTTAGCTTATATTCACCTTAACTCTACAGACATCACAACCCACTATAGGATGACATAATGACTTGGTAACCACATTACTATCAAGTAATATCATCACGTTTGTCAGATTGATGATACCGCAATATATTCAGTTCACTGTTACAACTCGTGGTAATCAATGACAGAAGAAATCATCCATGTGAAATGTAGATAAAGACATTTTAATTAACATCTGCTTGAGGAATCTCTGAATAATTCATGCAGAGAGAAAAAAATTAATCTCTACACAATTCTGGACATTATATCATCCCACAAATCATTAATAACTACACTTTACCATACAGCATATCCCATTAAACAGAACAATCACCTAACAAGGAATCATCTATATTATACAGTATTTCACAAACAAAAAAATCCTTCATCAAATTCAGAATTAGTTTGTGTTTAAAGCATTTTTCCAAGTCTGGATTCAGTGAGCACACAAACGTTTGGGTAACCCAACTGTATCCACACAAACACTTGGGTAACACAGCCGTACCCACACAAACGTTTGGGTAACCCAGCCGTACCCACACAAACGTTTGGGTAACCCAGCCGTACCCACACAAACGTTTGGGTAACACAGCTGTACCCACACAAACGTTTGGGTAACCCAGCCGTACCCACACAAACGTTTGGGTAACCCAGCTGTACCCACACAAACGTTTGGGTAACCCAACTGTATCCACACAAACACTTGGGTAACACAACTGTATCCACACAAACGTTTGGGTAACCCAGCTGTATCCACACAAACGTTTGGGTAACACAGCTGTATCCACACAAACGTTTGGGTAACCCAACTGTATCCACACAAATGTTTGGGTAACCAAGCTGTATCCACACAAACGTTTGGGTAACCCGGCTGTATCCACACAAACATTTGGGTAACCCAGCTGTATCCACACAAACGTTTGGGTAACACAGCTGTATCCACACAAACGTTTGGGTAACCCAGCTGTATCCACACAAACGTTTGGGTAACCCAGCTGTATCCACACAAACGTTTGGGTAACACAGCTGTATCCACACAAACGTTTGGGTAACACAACTGTATCCACACAAACGTTTGGGTAACCCAGCTGTATCCACACAAACGTTTGGGTAACCCAGCTGTACCCACACAAACGTTTGGGTAACCCAACTGTATCCACACAAACGTTTGGGTAACCCAACTGTATCCACACAAACGTTTGGGTAACACAACTGTATCCACACAAACGTTTGGGTAACCCAGCTGTATCCACACAAACGTTTGGGTAACCCAGCTGTACCCACACAAACGTTTGGGTAACCCAACTGTATCCACACAAACGTTTGGGTAACCCAACTGTATCCACACAAACGTTTGGGTAACACAACTGTATCCACACAAACGTTTGGGTAACACAGCTGTATCCACACAAACGTTTGGGTAACCCAGCTGTATCCACACAAACACTTGGGTAACACAGCTGTATCCACACAAACGTTTTGGTAACCCAGCTGTATCCACACAAACGTTTGGGTAACCCAGCTGTATCCACTAACAACTGTGAACAAAGACAAGTCATAAGAGCAAGGCAGGAAGGAGACGGCATAGCTACCTATCAAAAATGTGCAAAACACAATGTTAGATTTACAAGCAAGAAATAATCTATGAGAAACAGTGTAGCTTTAAAGATAAAACATACATATTATATCAAAAGTGCCAAAACAAATCAAAGTAGTGACAAACATAATACACAAACCTTGTGGTAGGTTGATGGCTGAAATACAGACAGCCATACAACAGAATAAATCAACATAATAATGCTGGAATTAATACCGTCGGTTTATATTTAATAGCAGTTTATATAACAAAGCACTTCTGAGCCAACACAAAAGTACAAAAATATGATTACTGCTCAAACTTCAACACAATCTTCCTCTGGTCCCGAGAGGAATGAAATATAATTTACCAGTATAAAATAAGCTTTTACGTAAAAACCAATTTACAACATAAGTTATATATGAAAATCACAAACAAAACTGAAACATACATAGCTTACTAGGAACATAACACTTACCTTCATCAACAACTTCAGAACTCTCACTAGGTTTTCTCTTTCCGGCCATAACATCAGCTTCTGTCCATTTTTGTTCTTAAGGAAAACACAAGTGATATGTTATCAAACGGATAACTAGGGAAATATCAAAAATCTCCTGTCCAGCAAAACAGATATGAAACATGTTAAAACTTGGAAGTGGGACTTTCGGAGAGAAGTTAGGTACCAAGTTACCAGACAAGAGAACAGAAAGAATTATTCAGGTACTGAGTTTGTGGACAAGAGTACAGAAAGTATTGTTTAGGTACTGAGTTTGTAGATTAGAGTACAGAAAGTATTGCTTTAAAGACTTCACAGTTTAGAGTATGCAGAGTTAGCAGATGACTTTAACATGTACCTATAACAACAGTAAATATGGAATGTGAGCGACTTGATTGTTCATTCATCTGAGTCGACCCTGTCTGTCTGACAGCTGTCCCTGCCTCAAGTAAAGTCATCACGTCATCCAGCGACTCACAGTCCACTTCACGGGCTCCAATAATCACTGAAATTTGTTGAATCAATTGTGAGCTTGTGAACATTCATTTTCAAGAGTCTAAAGATTTAAATAAAACACCCATTATATTTGTTTGCAAAACCCAGAAAACAGTTCCAACTTTCACAATACTACAATGTTTATCATATTTATTTAAAATTCAAAAAATATAACTTTCATAATACTCAATCAAATTTATCAAATATGACAAGATATAACAATACTGTTTTTTGATTCTCTTAGCTTCAAATAAATGACATTCAACCGTACATAACTTTAGATTGTGATATTCCCTTAGACACTGATAGACATACAGATAAACTAGTTACCTGTGTTGCCTTTGTCGTCCTCACGGACATGGAGAGATAAACTAGTTACCTGTGTTGCCTTTGTCGTCCTCACGGACATGGAGAGATGAACTAGTTACCTGTGTTGCCTTTGTCGTCCTCACAGACATGGAGAGATAAACTAGTTACCTGTGTTGCCTTTGTTGTCCTCACGGACATGGAGAGATAAACTAGTTACCTGTGTTGTCCTCACAGACATGGAGAGATAAACTAGTTACCTGTGTTGCCTTTGTTGTCCTCACAGACATGGAGAGATAAACTAGTTACCTGTGTTGCCTTTGTCGTCCTCACGGACATGGAGAGATAAACTAGTTACCTGTGTTGCCTTTGTCATCCTCACAGACATAGAGAGATAAACTAGTTACCTGTGTTGCCTTTGTCGTCCTCAAGGACATGGAGAGATAAACTAGTTACCTGTGTTGCCTTTGTCATCCTCACTGACATGGAGAGATAAACTAGTTACCGGTGTTGCCTTTGTCATCCTCACGGACATGGAGAGATAAACTAGTTACCTGTGTTACCTCACAGACATAGAGAGATAAACTAGTTACCTGTGTTACCTCACAGACATAGAGAGATAAACTAGTTACCTGTGTTGCCTTTGTCTTCCTCAGGGACATGGAGAGATAAACTAGTTACCTGTGTTGCCTTTGTCGTCCTCACGGACATGGAGAGATAAACTAGTTACCTGTGTTGCCTTTGTCGTCCTCACGGACATGGAGAGATAAACTAGTTACCTGTGTTGCCTTTGTCTTCCTCAGGGACATGGAGAGATAAACTAGTTACCTGTGTTGCCTTTGTTGTCCTCACGGACATAGTGAGATAAACTAGTTACCTGTGTTGCCTTTGTTGTCCTCACAGACATGGAGAGATAAACTAGTTACCAGTGTTGCCTTTGTCGTCCTCACGGACATGGAGAGATAAACTAGTTACCTGTGTTGCCTTTGTCATTCTCACGGACATGGAGAGATAAACTAGTTACCTGTGTTGCCTTTGTCGTCCTAACGAACATAGTGAGATAAACTAGTTACCTGTGTTGCCTTTGTCTTCCTCACAGACATAGTGAGATAAACTAGTTACCTGTGTTGCCTTTGTCGTCCTCACGGACATGGAGAGATAAACTAGTTACCTGTGTTGCCTTTGTCGTCCTCACGGACATGGAGAGATAAACTAGTTACCTGTGTTGCCTTTGTCGTCCTCACGGACATGGAGAGATAAACTAGTTACCAGTGTTGCCTTTGTCATTCTCACGGACATGGAGAGATAAACTAGTTACCTGTGTTGCCTTTGTCGTCCTCACGAACATAGTGAGATAAACTAGTTACCTGTGTTGCCTTTGTCTTCCTCACAGACATAGTGAGATAAACTAGTTACCTGTGTTGCCTTTGTCGTTCTCACGGACATGGAGGGATAAACTAGTTACCTGTGTTGCCTTTGTCGTCCTCACAGACATGGAGAGATAAACTATTTACCTGTGTTGCCTTTGTCGTCCTCACGGACATGGAGAGATAAACTAGTTACCTGTGTTGCCTTTGTCGTCCTCACGGACATGGAGTGATAAACTAGTTACCTGTGTTGCCTTTGTCGTCCTCACGGACGTGGAGAGATAAACTAGTTACCTGTGTTGCCTTTGTCGTCCTCACGGACATGGAGAGATAAACTATTTACCTGTGTTGCCTGTCATCCTCACGGACATGGAGAGATAAACTAGTTATCTGTGTTGCCTTTGTCGTCCTAAAGGACATGGAGAGATAAACTAGTTACCTGTGTTGCCTTTATCATCCTCACTGACATGGAGAGATAAACTAGTTACCTGTGTTGCCTTTGTCATCCTCACTGACATGGAGAGATAAACTAGTTACCTGTGTTGCCTGTCATCCTCACGGACATGGAGAGATAAACTAGTTACCTGTGTTGCCTTTGTCGTCCTAAAGGACATGGAGAGATAAACTAGTTACCTGTGTTGCCTTTATCATCCTCACGGACATGGAGAGATAAACTAGTTACCTGTGTTGCCTTTGTCATCCTCACTGACATGGAGAGATAAACTAGTTACCTGTGTTGCCTTTGTCAACCTCACTGACATGGATAGATAAACTAGTTACCTGTGTTGCCTGTCATCCTCACGGACATGGAGAGATAAATTAGTTACCTGTGTTGCCTTTGTCGTCCTCACAGACATGGAGAGATAAACGAGTTACCTGTGTTGCCTTTGTCGTCCTCACGGACATGGAGAGATAAACTAGTTACCTGTGTTGCCTTTGTCGTCCTCACAGACATGGAGAGATAAACTAGTTACCTGTGTTGCCTTTGTCGTCCTCACGGACATGGAGAGATAAACTAGTTACCTGTGTTGCCTTTGTCGTCCTCACGGACATGGAGAGATAAACTAGTTACCTGTGTTGCCTTTGTCGTCCTCACGGACATGGAGAGATAAACTAGTTACCTGTGTTGCCTTTGTCGTCCTCACAGACATGGAGAGATAAACTAGTTACCTGTGTTGCCTTTGTCGTCCTCACGGACATGGAGAGATAAACTAGTTACCTGTGTTGCCTTTGTCGTCCTCACGGACATGGAGATCCTTGTAGGATGTTTCTGTGTCCAGCAGGTCCTGAAGTTCCTCCTTGTAAATCTCTATATAAGAAACCTTCACCAGGAACTTCTTGGTCTTCTTTCTTTGACTGTAAAAATGATGCTTGATTACTGATTTGGATCAGTTCTGTTTGATCTGGGAGTTGTTTACAAATGAATACATTGTTTCAATAAAAATATCTTCTGCATATCCTTAATTTAAATGACACTATTACCTCCCTTGTCACACTACCAGATGTTGTATGTGTTTACATGTGCAGAAACATGCCTGTATTCTGCTGCCAGTAAAGGGGCAAACATTTAACTAAAATAACATTCCTTCCATTTGCATTTTTTTTCCAAAATTTCATATATTGCCCAGATTTTATCAAGAAGTATTCCTTTTATTTTATAGATAGTTTACATATTTACCTCTATGGTGTCAAATATTTCCTTAAGAGCTCTAGGTATAATCCCATATTCTTCTTCACAGGAGATATTTCCTCCTCCAATAGTAAATGTCTTACCAGAACCCTGAAATCAGAGAGAAAGGGGAAAATTAAACAATTATTAAGATTTTATATGACTGCAATGCTAAATAAAATCAATTACTTAGTTACCGACTAATTTTTCTAAAAAGAGATGTGAGAAGGAGTTACTTTTTCCCATTATTTCATTAGATGAGGGTATGTTTTTTTTCTTCAAACCAATCATTAATCATTATCCATTTTCATATAAACTGCTTCAAAATGTGGAAAACAATGATTTATGATGGTTCCTTGTCTTATATTAATGAACATGTGCTCTAATTTTATGGCTAATAATGGATATTACAGGAGGAGAGTTTGTAGGTGATGCTTTTTTCCACCTAATCATTATAACCTAATATGCACACAAAATATAGACATCTTACCGTCTGACCGTAGGCAAACACAGTAGCATTGTAGCCATCAAAGGTGCTCTTCACCAGGGATTCAACACAAGACTTGTAAACGTCATCCTGTACAGATACAAATTGGTGTGATATCTAAATTGGGCTAAAAATGTGCGTACCACAAAGACCAACCCGCAAGGGTTTGAGTCAGTTTTAGCGACTGTGAGAACTCGTATATGTTTGTACAACAAAGACTGATCCACAGCAGTTAAGTGGGGTTTTATGGACTGTGAAAACTTGTCTTTTGAACATACCTGAGCTGTCTTTGAGGATAAAACATAATCAAATGTAAAGGCTCTGTCCTTGCCCACAACCACCTGTTTTGTATTGGGTAAGACCCTCACACAGATCTCCTCTCCAGCAATCTTCTCCTTTGGTAGCAGTGGGCGTACCTAAAAAAGTTCAGTAACACAAATTACTACAGAGGTAACGAATCACAACAATAAAGTTTAAAACTTACTGACACACTAAGGGTCCAACAATGTCTCTGTCTCTATACCTGGATAACTCACATACTAAGGGCCAACAATGTCTCTGTCTCTAGACCTAGATGGCTGACACACTGACGGCCCAACAATGTCTCTGTCTCTAAACCTAGATTACTGACACACTGAGGGCCCAACAATGTCTCTGTCTCTAAACCTAGATTACTGACGGCCAACAATGTCGACGTCTCTGTCTCTAAACCTGGATTACTGACACACTGAGGGCCCAACAATGTCTCTGTTTCTAGACCTAGATTACTGACACACTGACGGCCCAACAATGTCTCTGTTTCTAGACCTAGATTACTGACACACTAAGGGCCCAACAATGTCTCTGTTTCTAGACCTAGATTACTGACACACTGACGGCCCAACAATGTCTCTGTCTCTAGACCTAGATTACTGACACCCCAACAATGTCTCTGTCTCTAGACCTAGATTACTGACACACTGACGGCCCAACAATGTCTGTCTCTAAACCTAGATTACTGACACACTGAGGGCCCAACAATGTCTCTGTCTCTAGACCTAGATTACTGACACACTAAGGGCCCAACAATGTCTCTGTCTCTAAACCTAGATTACTGACACACTGAGGGCCCAACAATGTCTCTGTCTCTAGACCTAGATTACTGACACACTGAGGGCCCAACAATGTCTCTGTCTCTAGACCTAGATGGCTGACACACTGACGGCCCAACAATGTCTCTGTCTCTAGACCTAGATTACTGACACACTGACGGCCCAACAATGTCTCTGTCTCTAGACCTAGATTACTGACACACTGACGGCCCAACAATGTCTCTGTCTCTAGACCTAGATTACTGACACACTGACGGCCCAACAATGTCTCTGTCTCTAGACCTAGATAACTGACACACTGAGGGCCCAACAATGTATCTGTCTCTAGACCTAGATTACTGACACACTGACGGCCCAACAATGTCTCTGTCTCTAGACCTAGATTACTGACACACTGACGGCCCAACAATGTCTCTGTCTCTAGACCTAGATTACTGACACACTGAGGGCCCAACAATGTATCTGTCTCTAGACCTAGATTACTGACACACTGACGGCCCAACAATGTCTCTGTCTCTAGACCTAGATTACTGACACACTGACGGCCCAACAATGTCTCTGTCTCTAGACCTAGATTACTGACACACTGACGGCCCAACAATGTCTCTGTCTCTAGACCTAGATTACTGACACACTGACGGCCCAACAATGTCTCTGTCTCTAGACCTAGATTACTGACACACTGAGGGCCCAACAATGTCTCTGTCTCTATACCTAGATTACTGACACACCGACAGCCCAACAATGTCTCTGTCTCTAGACCTAGATTACTGACACACTGACGGCCCAACAATGTCTCTGTCCCTAGACCTAGATTACTGACACACTGAGGGCCCAACAATGTCTCTGTCTCTAGACCTAGATTACTGACACACTAAGGGTCCAACAATATCTCTGTCTCTTGACCTAGATTACTGACACACTGAGGGCCCAACAATGTCTCTGTCTCTAGACCTAGATTACTGACACACTGACGGCCCAACAATGTCTCTGTCCCTAGACCTAGATTACTGACACACTGACGGCCCAACAATGTCTCTGTCTCTAGACCTAGATTACTGACACACTGATGGCCCAACAATGTCTCTGTCCCTAGACCTAGATTACTGACACACTGACGGCCCAACAATGTCTCTGTCCCTAGACCTAGATTACTGACACACTGACGGCCCAACAATGTCTCTGTCTCTAGACCTAGATTACTGACACACTGAGGGCCCAACAATGTCTCTGTCTCTAGACCTAGATTACTGACACACTGACGGCCCAACAATGTCTCTGTCTCTAGACCTAGATTACTGACACACTGAAGGCCCAACCATGTCTCTGTCTCTAGACCTAGATTACTGACACACTGAGGGCCCAACAATGTCTCTGTCTCTATACCTAGATTACCGACACACTGAGGGCCCAACAATGTCTGTCTCTGAACCTAGATTACTGACACACTGACGGCCCAACAATGTCTCTGTCTCTAAACCTGGATTACTGACATACTGAGGGCCAATAATGTCTGTTTCTAAAACTGAAGTTTAACCAAGTGTTACATTGACAATGAATTACTACTTAATTACAGTGTATATGCTCCAAATATACAAATTACAACAAACTAGTATACATGATAATGATATTAGGAAAATATAGTGAAGGAACAAGGTTTCATATTGTACATCTGTATAGTACAGATGATACACAGTGTATAACCATATGTTATTTCAGTTGAGAGCCTTCTGTATCTTATACGATATATTCTTGACAGTATATTCCTGGATTCTATTTTTAGTAACAGGGACCTTGACTTTAGGAACTTTTATACCCTTATTGTGCAGCTGCATTTATGTAAAATTTCAGAAAGTCTGACCTTCTTAAATTGATTTTTTTTCAGTATTACCCAGTTTATTTTTGGTAACAGTAACTTTGATCTTTGAAATCTTTTAACCCATATTGCACATCTGCACATTACAGTGCAAAAGTGCTTCAAAAAGTTTGGCCTTCTAGATTCTGAGATAATATCCAGAAACAAAGAGCTGATGAACAGACATACGTATACAATGATTATAATAGGGAACCCACAATGCCGTGCCCTAGCAAGTTTTGTAAAAATACATCAATATTGATTCATCATGCACAAAAACCAAAACAATGTGACAAGATTATGCCCCTTACTAAACTTTTAGCATGTAAAAAAGTGTAATGCAATCTTTTTTAAGACAACAAGGTTAAATTATGAAATGTTGACAAAAACAGATAAAAAAAAACAGTTCTGTCTCTTTATTCAGCCATATATCATTAAATATCCATGAAAAACAAAAACTTAAGTTGTCTTGTGCCAGTATCTGGTTAAGCTGGCAATAACTACTTACCCTCACGGCTACTCTGACATTGACTTCTGCCATTGTGGTGGAGTGTAGTACTAGAGTTAGTATAAAATCACTGTAGCTGTATGGCAGCAGATACTGGTTATATAGCTGGCTCTAATTTTATCAGTTTGTTGTTCATTCTTCAATACTCAGACATGATATACACTGAAAAGATAAATCGTTTTAATTATAGTGGATGATGATTAATTTAGGATATAACTGCACAAAGTATAAATTTAGTATCATGACTTTGTATTATCTATATGTATTGTGGAGCAGAACAGTTCTGATTGATCTATGTCAGACTGGTTGTTGCATTTTTCATCTCTTGTTACATTTGGTGCCCAACTAAATATACAACACTTTCTTAAAGAAAGGAAGAGTGAAGCAAAACTGGACTAGTTAGATCACAGGTGCCAACTAGGTACCTCAATTGGTTAGAGCATACCCCCCAGATTTTGGAGGTCCGAAGCATTTAAATCCAAACTGCCTGGGGAATGCAAGCACAATTTATTTTTGTTTGACGATCTTGCTACATAAATAGAAATTGCCACAAGTAACTTCTTAAAAGTAACACCAGGCTCATTCTTCAATACAACGAATGTCTTTCTAATTAAGGACTGTCCCCTAATCTTCTGACTGTCATATATGCATGCATTGGAGACAAGTCTGAGCTTCTAGTTTGTTTGTAAAAAATGTAAACATCAGTAAACATGTGTGAAGTGTGAGCTACCAAATATACCTCATTTGATATTGACAGTCCAGTAATCATATGCAGGAAGGGGTCTAAGTGAGATTTTAAGCCAATTAAGTGAAGTTTAACTAGATCCTTTACATCAAAGACTTAGGGAATCTGGATGGTGCAACATCATTTTGGCGCAAGTTTCTTTGTCTTTGGTCGTTGTTTAACCAGCACCCTTTTTTTGTGGACTCAGATCTAGAGGACGGAGGGTTTTGATGACAGTAAGCTTTCTCATAATTTTATATGTGTTAATTGCGATACTTTAAACTCTAATCTATATGCCTCATTAAGTTAACATGATTAATTAAGTGGTGGATGTATTTTAATATTTGAATTTGAGTACTTTTTGACTATTTAAAAAGATTGACGCTGAACCTTTCCAAAGTCATATAATTTAATAAATTGGACTACTTGCAGATTATATATCAAAGTTTTCTCATTTATGTAATGAGATTTCGACATACCGGGTAATTTAGAAAACACTATGATTTTATTTAATCTACAGTACAGATTTTCAGTTTGTCAGGAATTGTATACCCGGTAATGTGAAATACAACAGCTCTATGCTTTACACAGGTATGCCATACTTATATATTGTTTAATAATGTTTTTTAAGTATTTAATATTTAGCAAAGGATTACATGTATCTAATTTTATATCCAATAAAGAGCGAAAAGTAAAATATGCATGAGTTACCTCCCTTATCTCATGTTTGATAGGATTGTGTGAATGTGTAATCTGTATGGTTTTATAATTTTATATCTGTTTGTAAAATCTCAAGGTTATTATATTCATCATACCAATGCAAATAAATGACAGAGAATTCACAAAGAAGAGTTCGTCTTGTTTGACACACGATCACCCTCTGCCACACTCCTCACTCCCATTAACGACACTGCTTGTTGTTTGGTTGGTGGATATGGCAAGCCGTTTTAACATTTAATCCCATTTCCTCTTAAGGTAAAATATGCTTCAAATTTATTTCACTTAAGTGAAATACTTTTTACCTTAAGGTTAAAAGACTTTTTTTTGCATTATGTTTTATTTCACTTAAGTGAAAAAGAATTTCACTTAAGTGAAATAAATTTTATTCATCTTAAGGGAAAATCTTTTTCACTTAAGTGAAATAAAACATAATGCAAATGCTGCTGTTGAGTAAATCGGACACCCACTCTCATGAATCAGATATGGACTAGTCGATCTATTGACCAAGCATTGGGTGTTTAATTTCTGACCAATTCGAGACCTTTTCTCTACTTCATTTGTTGTTAGTAAAATCAATACAGTTACTATTTCCCATATGATTTACTTTCACTTATGTTTTAATTCCATTAAATATATGTTTTATTTATTTCCCTTATGATAAGTGATAAGAACGTATCAAAGTTAAAGTTTACTCACGCTGTTTCTTAGTTGACAGGTCCAAGGGGTTCATTCCATTATACCATGGGGTGGATAGGAGGACAGAGTGACTTTATGGACATATGGTCAGTTTTATTTACCTTAAGATGAAAAGAATTTCACTTAAGGGACAAGTATTTTGCATTATGTCTGCACATAATTTTTTTCACTTAAGTGAAATTCTTTTTGTCTTAAGGGATATTAACATTTATTTGCATTATGTTTTATTTCACTTAAGTGAAAAAGAATTTCACTTAAGTGAAATTCTTTTCACCTTAAGGTGAATAAATTATTTGCATTATGTTTTTTTCACTTAAGTGAAATTCTTTTTTCACTTAAGTGAAATTCCTTTTTCACTTAAGTGAAAAAACATCCCCTTAAGAGGAAATGGGATTAAATGTTAAAACGGCTTGCCATAGGTGGAATTATTTTAGTTCAGCTGTAGACTTCACTTTTAATTTAACAACTGTCTTGATTTTAGTTCACAACTTCAATCAACAGTTGCAAGAACTGGGGATGGTTGCTAAATTAACCAACGGTCGCTGTATTAAAGGTGGAACCTCAAATAGCCATGTGGAAGAAAAATTGCCCAAGACCTGTAGGGATCCAACACAACCTCAGATCTATACCTATGGTTACATTGTCCAATGCGTTACAGTTTCGCCGCCCCTAAAATACCATTCAACTCCCTTCGAACAAAGAATGCACATGCTGACTCGAGCCTTCGAGAATTCTGATATATGATGGTTTGGCGAGTTGTTTCAACTTTGAATTTTGGGTGAATTTGATAAAAAGGACCAATTATACTTACTTATTTAAAATACCTTACAATATCTTCTCTGGCTTTGTGTCCAGCTTTTAACTAGATATCTATATGCCTTTAAATATATTAAATTGTCGAGTCAGTAGAAAAAAGTAATAGGTGTAGGTCTACCAACATACCAACAGGTACTATCAAAAGTGTTGCATATAAAATATATTACCCCGAATAAATCCTACTAATGCATCATCGGGGATGAATTAAGACATGTCTGCCTGTACAAAGACCATCATATAGGCCTATACATTTTGACCCAAACGGTAGCTCCAAGTTCAACAGTTCAACGCGGATCACCTCTACAGAAGTAAACAGCCTTCATTCGGCATGGGTAACAGATTGGTAATTCGAATAACACACAACACATATAATCTATAATGTTGACACGATTACCCGATAGTCGGTCCCCCAGGAAAACATTTTTTTCGGTAGCTCCTCAGCAGGGAAACCGATGTAAACAACACTGAAACATTTTGCAAGATGAGCATTCCCCGCATGCGCAGTATGAGCTTTTGTGTTCTGAAAAATACGAAACTAAAAATATACAATAACAAACTAAAGAAAATTGATTATGTCCTTTCCTTAGACGTGTATTAATTTTAATAAAACACAACCTGGTTACGAAAATATACAACTTGCTATAAATTTTGGTGTGCTACCATTTATATTCCAACTTTTAGTTTCGTACCAGAAACATAAATTGATGCACGCATTTAAATCACACCAATGATAACCACTGTCATGCAATAAGGTTTCTAAGAAATCGACCAATCAGAACACAGGCAGTAAAACAAAGCGTTCTTCTTACCAAATTTTGAATAACCTAAGAACAACTTTACGGCGGTAGTCTACATATCATAACAAATCAACATTATTTAACTCCTATTTAAAACCGACTCAAACAGTAAAAGACATGCACAAATACAAAATAGATAAAGACAAATAAATAGAAATAAAACATTAAAAACGTGTATTTACCTGATTGTGAGTTAGGCCTATATGGCAGAGACATATATAATACAAATATATCTGTATATATGTCTCTTCTATATGGTGGCATAGAATTGAAAGATATTCGAATATATGTCTGTTCCCAAAAAAAAAGTTTTGGACAATGCAGCACAGCCAGAGATTTCTAAGGGCATGGGCTAGCACTATCAGCGAAGTCTGTTCTGGCTGTCTCCACTTACAGAGAAATTAATGTAGATCTATACATTGTAAAAACATAATTGCAAAAAATAATCGTTGGAAATATATATATATTTCTATTAGAGTTACCTCTTTAGAATAGCACTTGTTTTATGTTTATGTGTGTGTCTAAGATTCTAACGTTTTGTCTGCGTGTGCTGCATTTGAATCGTGGCCCATACCAGCTGTTTGTCAGTGGCTTGAATTGTGTGTGTAAAGGTGTTGTTCTGAAGTGGTCTGGGAGAGCATTCCAGATTTTAGGTGCTTGTCGTATTTTGTTATCCTAACATGTGGTAAATCTGCAGTGCTGTGATATCTGAATGTGTATGTTTTTTTCTGTGATATAGATTGTTTGTGATTTTGAAGACTTCTATAGGACCCTATTTCGGAAATATTCCACAGACTTTAAGAACACTAACACACGTATCTTTATCAGATAACGCCACTTGAATTATTGATACCATTGACCTATCACTTACCGCTACCATGGAAATGTCCGTCGAAGTCATTTCTGTATTTCTTCTGCTCATACGTGTATTTAGTTATTCTTTTCAATAGCTATATTAAAGAACGTTCTCCCTGTAAAGCACAGCAAAATAATAACACACTATGTATATCCTAGTAATTGATTTCCTGTTTACAGGACACCACAGATAACTATGAGGGCTTAGGAGAAAAGATCAAACTTAAATATCATTGAACTCATTAAAATCACTGATTGCTGGCACGAGACAGTTATCTGGAACATTGTGTATCGTGTGAAACGTATAAGTACTAGATTTCTATACTCAGTAAGACATGACCATTTATGGAAAAAAAACACAAACACATTTTACAAATTTTCCCTTTTCTGAGAAACAACATATTCAGGATAATCTATTTATGGGTCTTAATCTTTGACTTTATATTTCAGATAGCCTTATTTATTCGGTATACTAGTTTTAACATTAATATATTAGTTCCATTTCTTTCCTGTCTCACGCATCACTCAGTATAATAACATAGCAAATTAAGGGTTATTAACATTGATAATAACCCTCTTATCCTAAATAGTACATAGGAGAAATATAAAAACAATGAGTGTGGTCTGTAAAATACACTGGTCAGTTACCCTATCGAGGGTAAGGATAGCCCGAGTTTCCTCCCGCCCCAAATCTAATTAAAATCATATGTTCATTATCCACTCCGTAGTTTGAGAAGTGGATAATGAACATCTGAATTTGTTTTAATTGCTGTGGTCCTGACATCAGACTTGGACATTCTGACAACTAGATGTCTAACTGTCGTAATGTCCTAGTCTGGTGTCAGGACCAGAGGAAACTCGCACTAGGGTAAAGCAAAGGATGTCAGGACCAGAGCACAGGCGCTTGCATAGAAAATGTGATTTCAATTTTTTTTTTTGATATGACTGGTATGTGTAATATGTTTAAAAGTACAAGGTTGGCAACTCCGCCACGAGCGAAACGGCACACCACCACACTTCAATCAACTAAAAAACACATTTATTCAAACTGACACGGCACATAATATATATTACCGCCATCTAGAAACATATATCTTTAACCTACCGTGTCACTCAATACGAATTGTTACATACAAAACACAATAATCCGTGAAAACATCGCCGAATTCCTCCAACAAAACACCATTTTTCAAACTGCTCCCTCAGCCTGTCCAGATTCTTCATTTACATACGGGATTGAAAGGTCATGTGTTTATATAATCGACTGTCACCTTATTTAGTTAGTTAGTTTGCAATATTGTAATATTACTAACCACTAAACTATATTAACTTGTATGTCATTGTAATATTTCATGCAATATCCCTTTCTACAATTTAATTCTATTGTACATAACATCTCGGTTTAGTTCAGAACCCGCACTCCTTTATTTACAGTTATTTATTAACTTTGTCGCCATCTCACGAGTTTATTTCTCAAGGGAATTTCATCAAACTTCAAATGTTAGCTTAATTAATGGTAATATTTCGAATGAGTTTGAGTTTTTTAGAAACGGCACCCACTTATTTACAGAGTTATTGCCCTTAGTTTATTTCACTCAAATACAATTTTGTCAGTACTCTCAAAAATGTATTTCTCAACGGAATTTAATGACACTTGACGTATGATTTTATTATGGCAATATCTTGTTTCAGTAGGCCTACAAGTTTAATAAATTCTGCGTTCCGAACTATTGCCCTTAGTTTAATTCACTCAAATCTATCTTTGTCACCGCCCTCACAACACCATGTCTCAACGTTCTTTCATGAAACTTTATACACGAGTTTATTATGGCACTCCTTATTTACAGAGTTATCGCCCTTAGTTTCTTACACTTTTTAACTCCATCATCAGATTCGCACACACAAGGTCAATCTGGTTAAAATTAACTGTTTTATGACTGCGTTTACGACATACTACGCCTAACTTATTTTAATCAGATTAACACAAGTTCATTTCTCAAGATAATTTCTATATACATTTTGTATCTAAGACATTTTCTAGTTGTCTTTTTACTTTAAACATCTCAAACAGGATTTGCACAAGTATAAATGGTTTATTTAATACGAGTGGATTTGTACATTCATTTCCTGTTCTATATAGTCTGATCATGTATTTCAAATAAATGGAATTTTGATATATCTTATTTAACATCTTGTCTTGAGCTAATTTTAATCTCTAATCTGATCATTCCTATTACGGCTTGTTATACCATGATATTATGCTGTCCCATGTTTGTCGCAAAAATAGCTTGCATAACTTTATGTTAATGCTTCCCCACAGGGATTTGGCAAGAATTTCGAACCCAAGTGGTCAACTATTATAATATATAAATATTTTGTATTTATACATGTACCGTGAATGAATATTTGTGCCAAATCCCTGTGCTTCCACAACCGTCAGTGCTAATGGCTTGTTTCAAATATAACGATCACCTTGGATATAATTATCCCATTGTGAAATGTTCCTTGACATTAGACGTGTTGGGTGCTTGTCACTTAACCTGGTGGTTCCATTGTCATCACTCAAATTCTCATTGTGATAATGCAACATTACCCTTTTGACTTATTTGATTTACAAGTGTGCTGTCGTTGGAGGAGATGCTTACTCTTCTGTAACACCTGGTCTTATTCTCATTGTATATTTCCCCATGTATATCTATATTCTGTTCTTGGTTTATTTTTTAACATGTTGATATTCTGTTTTTGACTCGCTGCCAAGTAAACTGTGGCTGCCAGTTTACGTCACTATCCGAGAGGAACTATCCTTCATCAACAAGAGGTTGTTATTTTATGTCATCATCTGAGAGGCACTATGCTTCACCAACAACTCCAGGAGGTTGCCAGTTTACATCACCATCTGAGAGGCACTATGCTTCACCAACAACTCAAGGAGGTTGCCAGTTTACGTCACCATCTGAGAGGCACTATGCTTCACCAACAACTCCAGGAGGTTGCCAGTTTACGTCATCATCTGAGAGGCACTATGCTTCACCAACAACTCAAGGAGGTTGCCAGTTTACGTCACCATCTGAGAGGCACTATGCTTCACCAACAACTCCAGGATGTTGCCAGTTTACGTCACCATCTGAGAGGCACTATGCTTCACCAACAACTCCAGGAGGTTGTTATTTTATGTCACCATCTGAGAGGCACTATGCTTCACCAACAACTCCAGGAGGTTGCCAGTTTACGTCACTATCCGAGAGGCACTATGCTTCACCAACAACTCCAGGAGGTTGCCAGTTTACGTCACCATCTGAGAGGCACTATGCTTCACCAACAACTCCAGGAGGTTGCCAGTTTACATCACCATCTGAGAGGCACTATGCTATCCTGTCAGTGACTCAACACAAAGTCAAGTGCATGACAGCAATTTTGCATCATAATCTGAGACAGTATGCTGACTCAACACCAAGTCAAGTGCATGACTACAATTTTGCATCATAATCCAGGATGGTATGCTATCCTGTCAGTGTGACTCAACACCAAGTCAACAGGTGCATTGCTGTAATTTTACATCACTATCTGAGAGGCGCTATGCTACCTTGTTAGTGTGACTCAACCACGTCAACAAGTTGCACCAAGTTAATACATTGTAACAAATCAACAGATATTTGTTTGACTGATAAATGAATTTATTCCTAAAATTGTAGCATATTTATCCATAAAATACATGTCCAGTATATATACACATCAACATATTGATAAAGTCAACAGTGTAAAGAAAATTATTTTTTATTTGTTTTTAAATATTGCTGGTTTCCGTATAATTTTATCAGTGATAACATTTGATAGTTTCCTTGACATTTTGGTTATTTTACTCTTTATATGGCACAGTTAAAGTCACCACCTCAAAAAGCTGATTTAATTTAGGGTGGTAAACTGTGGGGATACAAAAACGTTTTTTTCTATTTCCAATATTTCAAAATACCGCACTCAAAAATATTTGCATGCATGAATTATTTGTATAAGATACTCAAAATTTCAGTTATAAATCATCTTGGTCATAACTGAATTTAAAGGACAGAAGCAGCTGTTCATTTTTCATACTTGGTATATAAGTTTACATAGATGCTATTTGTTAAGAAGTTGGATGAACAATGTGTGAATTTCCATCCCAATCCATTTCAGTATGGATTAAGTTTTAACTACCAAGAAAACTGTGACTTGTATCCATATTTCGACATGAATTGTTCATTAAGGATATCAAGAAATAGTGTTTGGAAAAATTCTATAACATGATTTTTAAAAAAAATATCACAACTTCACAAAATTGTCCCTTTGAATCATTCCACACAAACAGGTGCTGGGCCTTGATGTTTTAGATAAATTTTTGTTGTTGAATAATTTATCAAGTGTCCAAACGAAAGAACTTATGATGAAAAAGGAAAGAAAGTTCAGAAAAAGTAGAAAGAAACTAGGCTCTAGAAAGAAAAGATGTAGCCAATGAGAGAAAGTAAGAACAAAACAGAGAGCTAAGAATATCATTCACACACTTGCGTTAAGTCAATACTAAATAGCAATTCAAACAGCTAAATACACATACTAATATTTCATATACAACTTGTGACGGCTGACAAAGTGTAAATACAAAGGCAATAAATACAGCAATTTGTTGTCACTTATAATATGTCCCTGATCTGAAAAAAACAACAACATTTTGGTTTAGAATCATTATTTCTATGGAAACTTACAATAAAATGAACTTACAGTATTAAATATCCTCCATACAGAGAGAGAGGCCAGACACATACCTACCATATCTCATGTTTACAGTACCAAGCAGCTTTTTAAGACACTTGGAAACATACATTATATGTATCCAATACAAATAACAGAAGCTGCCTTTCTGACTTAACACAATACATACATAATAATAAGATATGAAATAACAGAGTGTTTGTAAAATTGCATCTCAGATCAGCACACAACACATACAGTTAGGTCATCCACCACTTACAACAAGAGCAATTACAAACATGTCACACTCGATGTTTACATTACATGTACAATGCCTAATGGGCCTGATGATGCACAAATTTTGTTACATTCCTGGCTAAATATGCTGACATTAGGGGACTCTTCTTCATAAGTTCTTTTACAAGCGTTTCAACAAATCCGAGAGTATTGGCCTTTAACAAGTTAAAGATCATTTCGTATGACCGAAAATGGTACTATCTAACATTTAAAAAGGGTTTCAGATGTCAATTGAATGCTTAGCACATGATATATGTTCACCTTTGTGACTTTGTATACTGGTTAAAGCCACTTTAGGGTATTTCATATTCACAACAATTGTATGATGTCACGTTTACAATTAAATCATATCACATCAATATCAATATTAAATACATAAGAGGCCAAAGAGGGCAGGGCGAAAAATGATCATTCACCCACTTAAGAGTGAGGCAGGGGATCTCAACCCTCAGGTATGATATTCAGCTGTCAAACATTCAGCAAGCCTCGTCTTTGTCAAATTAATATTCTTCCCCTTGGTTCTAAAAACCTGAACATATAAAGACATATTAAAGCATCAATAGCTCTTCATCCATTTACACTCTAATCAGAAGAGCTCTTTATATGACCTTGATAAAAAAATACGATTATACATCCTTCACTTCAGTGTTTTTTTTATTTCAACAACGCATCGCAAACGATACAAATACCCTCCTATGCCAAGTATACTTAATGAAATATCCTGTAATAAACCCTCGTGCTAACTTGTTTGAGACAATTCTCATCACATTTGACCAATACATGAAGTTTGATCAAAATCTGTTAAAAACTGAAGTCACTAAGTACAATTAGAATGCTATATCCTCCCTTGACTTCATCAAGAGGGTATAAATATAAGTAAAAATATCTTACATTTTTCTGCAAGCTCAAAAAATCAAAAGGCCTAAAACTTAAATTGATATTTGTCCTTAAACTACAATTACTCAGTTGAGTCATTCCGACAAAAATCATTTGGATGCAAAAGACCCTTTGCCCTCGATATAGAAACCTTTTTTTATACTTGCAAGTATACTTATATTTAAAACAATAGATATACCATAAAATAGAAATAAAAATGGTCCATTTCTCCTACCTACCCATAAAATCAGTAAGGAATAAATACTCAGTACATTTGGGTATAGATGAAGGAGGCAGTTTTATACACATTCTGGGAAATAGCTTACCTGAAATCCAGGAAAACTAATGTACGAAGTGTTCCTAATGGTATCAATACATATGACAATGCATCTAGATATGATGAATCTACATAAATTACACCATTTTAAATATTTACAATAAAAGATTGGTTAGCATGAACATTTTAGATTGAAAACATGAAGTTAAAATTGGGTAGTAAAACATAGATATTTTTCAGCACCTGAATACCATTTCGGAAAATACAGATCAGAGAATCTGAGAAAAATTAATGTTGTAATCACTTGTAAAATAACTACTTTGGAATTTGAAACCAGCTTGGTATCAGGTCTCTAACCAGGTTGTCAATTTTTATTGTTTAAAATTAAATAAAAATTCCTTGCAAAATAAGCATGCCATCAAACCAGTATTCAAGCTTTTCTGTTATCATAATCATAGACAGTGATAATTATAACATGAATATACAATGTAAAAGTACCGCACTCTTTTTTATGTCTCCATTATCCTCTCATACCTCCTCACACTCCTCTCTTGTCATAATTTTTATTTTGCTTTCTTCTGGGCAGTACCAATATTGCACTGATTCACCTACAAAATGAAAAAGTGAGAATAACTGGTGGTCCAAAATGGACAAAACAACAAAGCTGTTATATCTTAAAAGGCAAAGTTCATGGTCACACTATCAAATGAGCTTTAATATCCAATATAGAAACACTCAACTAACTCGTGATTGTCATCAACTCAACACAATATCTCGAAAATCACATTATGGAGTTAATTAATGTAAAATGAACTAAAACAAGTCAGCAAGGGCCTTGATGTGTGTCTAAAAATCTCTATTTGCACCAAGCAAAAGCAGCAATTTTGGAATAGGAATATGTCACATTAAAATAAAGTTTGGCTTCTGTAAAGGACTTATATGACGTATTTAGATACTAATTCCCAGTTCTACTGATATTTTAAGTAACAGCAACAATGTGAAATTTCAGAAAGTTTGGCCTTCTGCAAGGGCCTTACATGCTGTGACAATACATTACCATTTTTTTTTTATTAATAGTGACTTTGACCTTAACAGGAGATTTTTATTAAAAAAAAAAAAACCCACCTTAATAATCTCCAAAAACCAAAAATGCTGATTAGACACTCACAAAAATGTCCACCAACTGAGACTTTACATGAACTAAATGTTACCTTGGTTGCGAAACGCAGAGAGTTGAGTGTTTCCTGGAAGCACTCCTCTTTTGGGGAAGCATTGACAAACATGAGGGTTTTACTGTTACCACCAAGGGAGTTCTGTAGGAGGTACGTCAGTTTGGAGTTCCGATAGGGAACATGGTTATCCTGAAACAAAACATTCACATAAATGATAAAAAACAATTAACTGAACATTAACAAAAACATGTTTTTCTAGAAACTTGAATGAGCAATGCTTCACTTATAACAATCCTCTTGTGAGTTTGCCAACCTTATCTCATGTAGGTAAAATCATAGAACTTTATATAATATTCATTGACCTCCAGTGATTTTTTTTTTCTAATGAGCTTCAAAGCAGACATTCTCAGAAAAGAAAATTGTTCTGAAGCTTATCCTCTATCAGCTTGTAACTCGAGGTACTTCACTTCAACAAACTTGTTGGGCCTTCAGCATGCTTCTGGCCAATTATAATGACGCTAGCCCCCGGCCTCTTTATTATTAACCAGTTGATATTGTACAACTAACCTTATCACCAAGGGCCAGTTGATATTGTATACCTTACCTTATCACCAAGGGCCAGTTGATATTGTACACCTTACCTTATTACCAAGGGCCAGTTGATATTGTACACCTTACCTTATTACCAAGGGCCAGTTGATATTGTACACCTTACTTTATTTCCAAGGGCCAGTTGATATTGTACACCTTACCTTATTACCAAGGGCCATGATTACATTTCCTAATGTACTCAAGCTCTTGTTGATACTCAGAGTCTCCTTAAGTCGCTGACCTTCTGACCCAGAATCCTTCAGCCTCTCACTTCCTGCCAAATCGACTAAATTCAGGGTTCCTAAAAGGGAATCCATATATTAAGTTAATAGTTGTGTATGTTCCAGTTATACATGTACATGCTGTCGTCAATATCTCCCTCCCCACTAAAGAAATGTTAATTACCATACATGTATGAATTTGGTTGTTTGCATAAAGCACATAAACAAAGGAATACAAGAAAATAAATGAAATGGGAGATACAAATGCCTTAATGGCCACTGGAGTAAATTTGATATCCAACTCAAACACATGACAAAAAAGTAACTGCATATTCTTGCAACTCTTTGTATACAGAATAGACCATATGACATGTTTGTAGGGAAACAAAACAAACAGGAGGCTCATGGGCCGTAATATTCATCTGACTAGACGTTATACTTGAAATAGATAGTTAAAACAATTGCAGTGTTATACTGGAAATAGATAGTTAAAACAATTGCAGTGTTATACACTAGGAATGACTTCTAACATTAATCTAAACTGATATACAAAGGTGTCAAATACTGCCAACAACATTTGTAACGAATGAGGTATTCACATGTCCAGTATTAAAAGTCGAGTTTAAATATTTATCTATGACAAGGTTATTAACAGACAATACTGACCAACACAGGACTCTCCGCTGAGTGAGTTTTCCCCAGTGAGTTTCAGCCTCAACACGCTGTGGCTCCGCGATGAGTGCTCGTTACATTTTGTCTCTGCCACAGCCCTATTGTGTGATGCTCTCTTCAGCAAAGTGCTGATCTATGGAAACCAATATTATATTATCTGACACATGAAAAGCAATCCCAAGTACACACTTCTGACAGCTTGACATCGCATCACAGTAGCCAACACTGTCATTACTGTACTGAATAAGGATTTTTTCCCCAATGGAGAAATAAATGAGGATTGATTATTCTTGATATTTTGCACAAATTAATGTTGAGATGACTTTTACACTTAGTCAATTGAAAGCAGTATGTAATGAATAACATCTAACGAAATTTGAAGTGTGAGGTTAGTCACGCTGACAACAATAACAGTGACCCAGTACCTGTTTGTCTGTTTCCACGGTGATCAGTGTGATGTTAGAAACACTGAAAATGTTTCCACGGTGACCAGTGTGGTTAGTCACACTGACAATAATAACAGTGACCCAGTACCTGTTTGTCTGTTTCCACGGTGACCAGTGTGAGGTTTGTCACACTGACAACAATAACAGTGACCCAGTACCTGTTTGTCTGTTTCCACGGTGACCAGTGTGAGGTTTGTCACACTGACAACAATAACAGTGACCCAGTACCTGTTTGTCTGTTTCCACGGTGACCAGTGTGAGGTTTGTCACAGTGACATCGTTACTGCTAGTCCCTGTCAACTTGATCTCATGTTTAAGCTCATCTTTGCCATTTCCTAGCAGGTCTCGGATTGTTTCATTGTAAATTTCTAAGAAAGAGGCCTCCATATTATACTGTAACAAACCAACACATTGTAAAGTAAAATAAACTTACAGATGATATGGTAGTGTGTAGACCATCATACAGGGAAGTGGTAAAGCTCAATCAGAGTATTACCTATAATGTATAGTTTGTACTGATATGTACCGTAAAATCTATACACATTACGTACAGTATAACATGTGACTACCCAAACTAACACTGGATCCTTTTATGCTTCCTTTTTCACATACCTCTGTATTTTAACTTCAGTTCAAGTTATAAAACAAAACTTGAAAACTGAATTGCAAATTTTTACTTGCTGGGCTTCCACGTTGTAATGTCAATTAACATTTTTCTACTAGATTTCATCAAAAGAAGAATTGTTTGTTTAAATGTTGCTTTATTTAATCAATATGGGAGTAATCTGTGGAGGCACATATATGAAATATACATGAATCAAATTAATTTAAGATTGCATCTTACACCAACTATGACTTGCATATTTTTGTGGTTACATTATTGAAGAAGACTACCTTCCATCCTTTCGTCTCCAGCTCCTTGATACTCTCAAAGATCTGAATGACAGACCTGGGGATCATCCCCTGGCTTTCTGGGTCATCCACAGATCCACCTTCCATCGTATAGGTTTTACCAGAGCCTGTCTGTCCATAGGCAAAGATACAGACATTGTAGCCATCTAGTGCACTCTGTAAAGGTGATACAAACAGAAGAAAATTTAACTGGCTGATCATGTAATGCAATGATTTAAAAACACAATAGGTATATTGTTAATAAAGCTTCATTCCTTTGGACTAGTTGGTCAGGTTTGATTAATACAAATGTATATATTACGCTAGTGACTCAAACAGTATACATAGAGAAATGCAGCATTAAAGATATATACAGTACACATGTCATGCAATATTTAAGTAAAATATTTGGTGTATATTTTTATACAGTGGAACTTCGTTAACTCGAACTCGGAAAACTTGAATACCCCGCTTAACACGAAGTACCTCGTCGGTCCCGGCCGAATTCTCTCTTTATCTTAGTAAAGAAAACTCGGGAAAACTCGAACTCGGAAAACTCGAAAAACTCGAATACGAAGTGAAAATTTGGTCCCAACAATAAAAATCCTATTTGAAATGATCGAAACAACTCGAAGTATAATTTTCGTCGATCGGTGGTAAACGCCGACATTTTTTTAAGAGCTAAATTCCGTTTGTAATACTGAACATATCGGCACTACTAACCTACATGCTATTATAAGTGTTTCATAAATTCATAAAAGAAATTGTCGGTTGAATCTTATAACAACAAGTCTTGGTGATAAAAAGAATTGCTTTACTTACATCAGGTAATTTCCTAAGGCGGTCGCCGATATAAGTACACACGATAGTCAACAACTCATCTACCCGCTCGCTCAAGCGAAACTAATCTCTGACACACCGGTAGATCTACCCGGATGATGTTTTTACAGGTGTAGAAATGAAACGGTCACCGGCGCCTATTAAATCTTTAAACTGCTGAAACAATAGCGTGATTACTGCCGAGGTGTTCAGAGTACAACTGTAACGGTCAGTGCCGTCTATTAAATCGGATAAAACGCCAACTCAGTTACAGGTGCTAATACACATGGAAATGGCGTGGTTATCAATAAAAAGTAAGTAGGTCGATCAAACAGTATTTTATATGTCCAATAAAAGGTAATGGTTCTGTTACGTTTTGCATGCAATCTGTGTTAAACTTAAACGGTTATTTGATTTGACGTGAATAACTTGTTATTTTGTCGAATTCTGTTTTATTGTTTACCTTTTGCAAACATGACTTGCACATCAGATCGTTATTGAAGTGATTAAGTGAAAGAAACTTTATCGTGACTGTATATCGGCAAAACTACACCAAATTACAAGTGACATAACGAAACATTACATATATATTTACATGAATTGACCAGTCTTCACACTAAACTGATGAGCGACAGAGCAAAGTTATAATGATTATATAATGTTGACAAATATTGACCAAACTTTTCACCAAAAATGATAACTCGCTTAATTCGAACACTCGGATAACTCGAAGTTTTTTCGTGGTCCCGTCGACTTCGAGTTAACGAAGTTCCACTGTAATAGGAAAAATCACAACTTTGTCCCATTCAATTCCTACATATATGATGAAGTTATTACCGAGTTACGTTCCATTTAAATTTCATAGCATGTTTACCACTCAGATAGCAGATAATTCTTCAAAATTAAAACTTTTTGAGTCACCAGTAATAAATCCCTCTTGTGAACTAGTTGAGTTTAATAGATACCGAAACAAGGAATGTAAAATCAATCTAAGTAAAATTATGTTAATCTATGTACCAATATATACATCAAGAAATTCAAACAGAACACATTTTAGTAAGAAATGGATGTATAATTTAAATCAATGCAGGAAAATGCATCATTGCTACTGCCAAATTCATTATCAAACAATCAAATGAAGTAATCAGATTTCTATCCATTATCAGGAACTTACAGCAAGGAAGGAGGTGATGGTATCAATAAATACAAATTAGGAAAATGACCACTGGCCTAAAACATCAATCAGGAAGCAAACGTGATTTAGTCTAACCTGTATCAACTGTGAAATCTCTTCAAACACTTCTGATTGTGTAGAGGTAGGCTGGAAAACTCTGTCAAATGAAAACTCAAATTTGTTCCCCCGTCGACTTGCTGTCAGACAACTCTGAAAAACAAAACATCAGTGACAAAAAAAGGTACAATACACTAAAGAAGAGATTCATTTGTGCTCCACCACTATAATTTGTATGTAACTTCAGGTGATATAAGTGATCATTATAAGGATGCTGTTGTTATTTCTTCTCATTGGTTGGTGTCAGATGTCTATATATACTTCTATAATGTGGGAGCCATTTGATGTATTCGGGTTATTTGATGGGGGGGTGGAGGGGGGGGGGGGGGGGGGGGGGGTTATAAAAACTTTGAGAAAATCTAAAATAATCTTCACAAATTGAATTCATAACATCATGGTAAGGCCCCACAGACATTCATACCAAAAATGAACTGTAGGGAAATTTTAACCAAATGTTGATGGATAACGTCAGTATTCCTTAATGTCAATTTGACAAATGTACATTAAGTTAACCAACAAATACTGCTCATTAACCAAATTAATAAGAACATGTACATGTACTGATTTACACTGACCTCGTTCATGGACATATCCCCAATTTTCTCCAGCTCCAGGACCTTCTGGTCCATGTCAGGAAAGTTCATGTGCTGGACCTCACCATTGTTACCCAAACACTCATCTCCAATTAGAGGGCGTACACGACAAAAGACACGAATATTACCCTGTAAATAAACAAAGTCTAATAAGAGGGCACAATCGCAAATTACATGAATATTGCACTGTAAATAAGCAAAGTCTAATAACAGCACAAATATTACTATTAACATGGTAATAAACAAAGTCTAATTCAATAAAAAGACACAAATATTACTATGTAAACAAGCATGCTGGTTATTGCTAAAGCAATACATCTCCCCTACTGATCTCTGTTAAATATAATAACAGTGACCACGACCCACTGAAACTGGAACTTGATCTGTAGCTACTCATACTGAAGTTATATACCAACTGTCATCAACATACTTTGAAGAATGGCTGAGAAAAGTGCGGGAAACTGAGTGGGCGGACTGACTGACCCCCTCAATGGTTGTTAAATAAGTCTAAGACTTAAAGAGTTTATTGGGAAAATGTCTATAAAACATGAAAACTCCTACTCCTATGCAAACTAGTATCTTTATCTTAAAAGCAATGGGCCCATACCTGTTGATAAGCCAACCCACAATATAACTGGAGGACTACCAGAATATGATCAGGTGGAGGTGGATATTATGATACAGCAGTGTAAATATGTACACAGGTCCTACAGACATATATAAATGGTTGTCATTCTTTAAAAATGTTTTGTTTCATGAATAAATATTGATAGACGACATAAAATATGATAAATCAGGCCTTGAAATTCTTTGTCAAGGTTTGTTTGAAAGCAACATTAAACCACTAGGTTCATCTTTGTGTCATAAACAAACAACTTTGTCCTTCTACTTGGACCAAGATAAATGAAAACAGCCCAAATCTGTTGTTCTCAAGATGACTTTTGATTTGTAAAGGGACAGGACAGACAAATTATGAGAACCACAGGAGATGGAGGTACAGCTAACTGTTGAGAACCCCCATTTTAAACATTAAAATTACCTTCAGCTCCTGTATAGTGTTGTGAAGTTTACGCCGTGCTGTCTCATGCTCTCTGAACTTAGCATTGAAGTCTTCAATGGTGTCTTCTTGTGACCTCACAACTCCCTTTAGTCTACAGATCTCCTCATCCTTCTGTCGGCCTGCTCTCATGGCAGCCTCTAGTGAAATCTGTAGCAAAAATTAAGATCATAAATACTTTTACATAAGTTCAATATACACAATATTTATCATTCAAGAGTAACATGACCAATGACAATGGAATTCAAACACCCTCAATAGATGTCTCATACAAACAGACCCTCTGTCAACCTAACAAAGACATATAGAGAAGACCAGTAATGACACATTTATGGATTTGTGGAAAGATTACAACTTAAACTAGATTTCTTTTTTGTCAAATTGTGATGTCTTTACCTTTGTTGCCTCTAACTCAGCAGACATGCCAGCTTGAGCTGATGTCATCTGTGCTACAGTCGTTTTGAGGCCGCTGATCTCAGCATTGGCAGCAGTGACTTCACCATCTAGCTGACGTTTCTGACGCTCCAACGACTCTTTCAGGAAAGTCATATCATTGATATCTCCCTGCAGTTTTCTTTTTATACTGTCAAACTTTTCTTCCTCTTCTCTGAAACAGGTACAAAAACTCAAGTTACAACCAAAATAAAATATGCCATATAAAAGTTAGTTTGTTGTTCCATAATGAATCAAAAGTGAAGTAGAAAACATCAATATCAAATGTACATTAGTCCTTTCATACCTGATCTGTTTCTTGAGAATGGAAATCTCCTCTGAGGCAGCAGAGGCTACCTGTTCCTTCTGGGCAACAGTACCAGATAGGTGGCTGTTCTGATTCTCCAGGGAGAAGATGCGATCATTGTTGATCTTAAGCTGCATCATCAGATCAGTACTGGAGGTTTTCTGTTCTTTCAATATAAACTCCATGTCCTGGAGGCGCCCTTTTAGGTCCCAAGCTTGACGCTTCTTCACCCCGCCACCTCCACCACTTTCTAATAATAATTTTTACATTCATGATCAAAGTGAAACAAGTAGATGAATCAAAAATTGACCTTAATTGTAGAAAGGGATTGATATTTTGGACATTATCTGCATACTGTATATTATCTATTGTTCCTTTAATGCAAATACTTAACCTAGCAAGGCCAACATTTATTTGTGCTGATGATCATTATTAAATGTTTATGTGCTGTGTCTTGACCTCCTCCCAAATAACTTCTATAGAACCATACATGTGCATCTGTAAAGTGATTATAAGTATCTCCATGCTGTGAAGCTCTGTTTGCTTATATGCATGTCTCATCAATTCTACAACAAAATAACACCAAAACATTTATGAGTGGTGATAAGTTGGCTCACTTTTAGGAAGAGGCCACAACTTGATATTCACATTCTGAAAAAATTTGGATAAAACCTTTTTACTTATTCTTGATCTGGGTGACACATCATTTCAAAAAATCCAACCCCCCCCCACAAATCAGGATGTAAAATTATATAAGCAAAGGTGAGCAAAAGAAAAATTAATCAACCAAAATAACAGTATACTTTGTATTGTCATACACCATCCAAATTTAATTTTTCTACTTTTCACCTTTGAATAGGCTGTGGTTGTAATAACGTTCGGCTGAAGGATGAATATTTACTTGAACTGGCATTCTGCAGTACTATGATTAACTGTAACCCGGAGGTAGGATCAACAGGGTTAACTTATTGGACTTGCATTGATAACAGGTCAACTTTGTCATGTTTATGAAAAATGTATGTTTCTAGTGTTAAATTCTTAGATTGTTTGGTTTTAGTGCTAAAAATATCTGTCACATATAATCTTAATAATCCTGACAGGGCTAGAACTTTACTTTCAAAACTATGAGTCAGTTGGGGTAGTTGCCCAAAAGTTTATAATCCCATACATGTCAACCGCTGAAACCTCCAATGAGGGGGTCTCCCTCATTCCACATCCAAAATGAGGGAGAAAGTGCGTGAACAAAAATTGTGATGTTTTTTGTTGCATTTAGGGGACGTTTCATGTGAGCTTGCACAGGTGTTAATTACCTCAGGCTATTGATAAGTACATTATGATATTTAAATTATATCATTATATAAAATTTGGCAAAAAGATTAATTATAAGAAAAATAATATATCAAAATGTTATAAAAATATGTTGTTGTTTTTTTGGTTGCTTGTTGATATTTTGTTCTGAAATATTTCTGAATGTATTTAATCAAATTATCTCCCTTTCTTCCATAAATAAAATTACACAGTAATTAATTAGTGTTTGTATTACTACTAGTTCTGTTGTGATATAAAAAAAAACTTCACATTTTTTTAAAAAATTTTCTGACCCAAATTGAAGTCAGGATTTTTGTGGCAGTTTACAACTTATTAGTATTGTCCGATTAAAGATGGCAGTAGTACAACACTAGTACAGCGACTATTAAGAAAGGCATTATTGGCCTTCATCTGATTGTTTACAAAATCAGGCCAGGTTCAAAGTGTGAGATTTCTGGGGTTTTATGGGGGATAACTGCTCAAATCCAGGGTAAATTTTAGCGTGATTCGAGAAATGTGAAATTTTAATGATTTTCTGGGGCCTTCCCACGTAATCCAGGATGGTTGACACCTATGGACTAGTAAAACTAGAGCGCTGACAAATTTTGACGTTACATATATAACATGCATATAAAAGACACATGGAGAGGAAACATATAGTCCCCCTGGTTTCACTGATATGGGAATAATAAGAATAATAAACTGTTTTCCGATTAGGTTAAAGGCAGTATGACCACCCACACTGCATTAGGAGTAGGCATTACAGGAAAGTAACATTAACATAAAACTGAACACCATTTAGCTAACATTGAAGTTTGGTTGTATTACCTGGAACCTTTTGTGCTTGCTGACCAGAAGTTGTCCTTGTAGGTGGTGCAGCTGGACCTCCACGAGATACCATTGTTGACCTTGTAACACCTAACAAATGTCAAAATGTTCATATAAAATCTCAAAATCTAGGAGCTTCAAATTTCTTCTTTAATTCTATCACATATTTTAAATTACATAATGCACTATTTTAAATATTCTCTATAGAAATATTGTGACCCTGTAGTATAATTCTACATTACATGGTCTATGTGACTGACAAGAATTACTGTACTTATTATGTCACCCGAAACATTTCTAAATGATGATGATTTCAAGCACTGGATGCATTATCATTGTTTTTGTGCCAACTTGTTATATAGTCTTGGTATCAAATATTAATGCAAGTTGACAAGGAAAATTTGTTCATATAGATGGGAATAACAAAATATTACTGCAAAACACTCCGGAAAGCATATATCTGGGTACCATGATTCAAACTTACATATTGACAAAATCCTAATTTTAAGTTAAAGCATTCCTGTCAGAGAAAAGTTAATTTTATGACTATTTTCAATAGAATGTAATAAACAGATGTTTGACATTGTCCAATTTATAGAACATGGACATCTACCAGCACCTTGGCCCTTGTGTGAATGTATTTAACTATACCACGGGATGTCATGAAATGTCTATATCATGTGAAAAATTTATTTTCATCTGAAATGGCTAGTCATACTTTTAAAGCTTGCTAGTATTAATCAAACTTTGAGAAAATAGCTTTGATATCACATCACAAAAAGCATATATTAAAAAGCAAAAATCGAGAATTTCAAAGAATCTGTTTCATCTGGACACTATCTTATCAAAAAACCAGAAGAAAATAAAATGTTAGCATTCACAGCAAATAAAGCTGTCATTTCAACAAGTTTATAAACTTGCAGTCTGCCAGAATTATATTTTTATATTTTTCCTTTGTGGAAATTGATGAACGTGGATACAAATCAAAATACAACTTTGTTAGGATGTTTAACAATTGGATAGGACACTATACAGAATTATATTTTTCCTTTGTGGAGAATCTATCAAAAGCTTACTCTGTTTGACAGTTGGCTTTACTGCCACAGAATTGGATCTTGTTAGGCCTGTCCTGGAAGGCACAGTCCTTGTCATGGTTGGAGGTTTTCCTGCCACAGCTTTAGGTTTATTTAAAACATTGGTATTTGCACGTAAATTTGATCCAGTTGCTTGTGTACGAAGACTCGATCCAGATGTTTGTGAGCGGAGTTTTGATCCAGATGTTTGTGAGCGGAGTTTTGATCCAGATGTTTGGGAGCGGAGACTGGAACTACTGCTGGTGCTGGAGTTAGAATCTGTTGAGAAGCGGCTTTCCAGACATATCCTCTTTTCTGAAGGCAACTAAGTAAGAATGACAATTTGAGAAATTATCATATCAAGAGGTTCCAGTTCATTGTAGCCCTAGTAATTCTACTTCATTAACTAAGCATTCTATACATGCATTTACATTAGTGTACATATAAAACTATATTTAATTATTATTTAATAATTTATATATTTGTAAATTTGTGCCATTCTGAGTCCAGTAAAATCTGCTACAGGAAATGATATTACCTTTCACTTAAATACTTAAATTTGTTCAATATAATTGCCATTACATGTGGAAAATCATAATGTCAAAACAACTTAAACAAGATAGAGATCCAAGAGGCATCTTCGCATCCACCAATGAATCAATATTAATTGGTTCTATGTAAGACTATCTTAATTATTTGAAAATAAGGGAACATACATAAGAAATCTAAGAGAAATCTATTAAGAAAGTTCTGTTATCAAGAAATAGTGATAACAAACTTCAACTGTCCAAATCCAAGGTGGCAGTCTGTGCCCATCAGCCAATCCACTCAAAATTGAATGAGCACAAGAAGTAGTACTACCTATAGTGTAGGGATCAATATCTTCTAGTACTTCTCAAGAAATATAGTGAAATTACAAGGATTGTGGACCGACAGACCATGGCGTGGTGGACCAAACACGAAGAGTGATTTGATTAGCCCAATATCTGATGATATAGTGGACTAAATTCAAATGCAATACAGTCTGTATATCATACTATATACAATGTTATGCACTTATCAATCATTACCTCATCTGGACTTCTTGTCCTCTTCATTGGCACAGGCATCTTTGAAGAAATCTTGGGTGCCGGTAATCGTGGCAGCCTACTACTTGTACCATTTAAAGTTGCTAATGGCCTCTAAAGATAAAATCAACAAATCGAATGTTAATAAAAAGAATGCAGACATTCCTTTCAACAAATATTAAGTTATAATAAAAAAAAAATAATAACCAAAAGAGATGCAAATGCCAATCAAATACAATAAATTCCCATTTTTTTTAAGGTAGAGTGTAAAATGCTCATTGTTGTTATACAAAACTAAAATATATGAATTGCAATTTCTAGTCTGTGTCAACTTTCAAAGGGAATTCCCAACCTGATAAATATAGATTTTCAAATTGAATCCTAACACTCACAGATTATTATATCATCAACAATTCAACAAACGTTTTTAACTGGCTTTCCATAGTTTTTTTTTGTAATTATAATGGGGTTTCAATATTAATTTTTTTTTTTTTTGGAATCATGATCACTCAATGTAACCAACCAAAGGGAATATTCTAATATTCCCGACTTAAGCAGAATAGATATTAGCACTGACTTTTTACATTCGTTAAAAAAACTAGTTAAACAGTAGCACTTTTTCTAATTTTCCTATTCTGGACTCTGGGTACTGTACATTTGGCCAGCAGGGGAGACTACCGTGATCATCGAAGCATGTTGGTCATTGAAATCTTACACTTTTCCACAGGAATCGGACGTTCTGTGGTTCTACCAATGAATAGTTACAGTAATTAAATAGCAGCAATTTACATCAAAACATTTACATTAGCTTTCTTATAAAGTGAAAAATACATTGGCCCAATGATCTGATGATTGGACTTTTTACGACGCCTGTCAACAAGATAGTGTTGGCTTTTTCACCAGTAATTAACAAGGTACCAGTTTGCAACTTTAAAAATCCCTTCAATGAATGAATGTATGAAACTGGCTCGGTCTATCAACGTGTCTTTGTTGAAATGCAATACCTGGCTCATTATCGCCGACTGTCGCTGAAATAAGAAATCCGTCAAAATATACTCGGCAATTGCCTTTCAAATAATGAGCCAAAAACAGACGTCTAATATGATTGGGTAAATGTTTGAATAAAAGCTCTCATCTGATTGGTCAGTTATACTCACATACATATAAATTCACAGCACAGAAGAATTTTGGATCCGTAAACACACTTTTTTAAACAGTGTACTTATTATTTATATGTGTTTTTGTTGTTTTTATGTTGTAATTTATTATAATCCATCATGGTTTGAAATAAACACATTTTAAACTAAATAAGTTGTGTAAAAGTGGGAATCAGGAGTAAGAACTCTTCAATTGAGAAGATAAAAAAATACACGAGGCTATTTCGACAAATCGACGAACTAATACTATCGTTTGGAGTATAAACTTTTTTGATTACTTTAAATTCATCGAAGCTAGTTGATGTTTCAACTGATGTATACGTCGGTATGTGAAAGGGTCATAAAATGTATTTGATCTGAAATGAATTTTATCTGAAAGAACAACACATTTTCCGAATCCAAGACGTCTGTTAACGGGTTCCTGTTAACGACACCGCACGATACAGAGTGATACTCTATAGACGACATCAGTAAAATGGAAAAGAACGATAGCTCAAGTGCGATGTCTTCGTTGGCTATGTACGGAAGGGCCGACGAAGAAATTTCTGATGATGAACAAGAAAAACTTGATACTCCTTCCATATCTGCGATTGATAATATTTCGGACGAAGAAACCGAATTACCAGGGTCTCGACCATCTTCAAGGCCCGTTTTGGAAGAGGATTACAACTCTGGATCTAGCGCACCGGATAGGGAACCAACGAAGAAACCGCTGAAAAGAAAGCGTAATGATTGCTAATTCATAATTCTTATATAGAATAATGTGCAAATTACGGAGTACAAGATGTGATAAACTAACAAAACATGGTTTGGATCAATTTAAGTATTCAGGCTTTGTAACACTAAATGATTCAAACCAATGGCTTCACAGATTTCCATTCTGATACCGATATAATCACCGAACTCATTGTCTGGAGAAAATTTGTTGCAAAAGAGGTCTTGGGTGTGGTTTTCAATCAAATATATGATCATTCTTGAAAATTTTAATTCATTAGGGCACACTCGATCTTATACCAACTGTCTCGACATTACGGAGGGCTTCAATTCTCAACCTGTCAAACTGATACATTTAGAGTATCATGGTTGATAGTCAAAATTCACTCTTTAGATTATACAAATAAAGCATTTTGATGACAGAAATTAAAAAGCTATTACAGCATAATAATTGCTTTTACAGTTTTTGGATGATACAAAATTTTGAAATCAGTAATGTTCCTACCTTATGATCATGATCATTAGTTGTTTCAGGAAAACAATTTCCAATTGATAATTCAAAGGTCTAATTCAATTTAAAAGAAGATAATATTATCAGTATAATCACACTTGTGTATTGTATACATAACTCATACAGGTAGTTATTTGCCAAGTCCTCATGTAGTGGTCTCCATTAAAATTCATGCTTGCAATTGGTTCTAGATTGTTTTAAACGTGAGTTTTTCTTTTTTTTACAGCTACTAGATTAGTGTCCTATGCTAAAGATGATCTTGAATCTGATGAGGAAGAAAAATCTGATGAAGAAGAAGAAGATGAAGTGGAAGATGACATCGTCTCAGATGTATGTAATAACATGTCAAATGTATGAATGTCTATTTGATTTATCATGAAACAAGAGTAAGGTATGTACTTTCAATAAATGGTTCACATAGCATGGATGTCCAGACATTGATTATAAGCATTATTGAATGATTACTTTATATACAGAGAGGGAGAATACATGGCTAGTATGTGATTATACAAGGTTTATTTTGGTGCCAAACTCAAGTAAGCTGATCATGAGATTACGAGGCTTTGCCGAGTCATCTTTGCTTTCCATGTCACATACCAAAATAAACCTTTTATTATAACATTCTGTTTATCCTACATCAATTTCTACAAGTTGACAACATTCAAAACAAACACGTTTCTGTTTTGTTTACCTTTCTTTGGTACGGGTACTAGTGATCCAAAGTGAAGTGTACTACATTGCACAGGAAAATAATTATTCATTGATACCACTTGCGTGTGTATTTACTTAGCTTCCACAAACCTATAAATGCGTCATTGCAAAATAGTTCCAGACTTCAATTTTGCTTAATCATGCATGGAAATATAATACAAATTATTCCCGAAAAAACAAACAAATTCACTTTTGGCAATTAGGACATAGTATTTACTTGTGTTTGTTTATGTTAACGTTACAAATTCAGGCCAAAATTCAGGGTCAAGTTGAAAGAAGTCCTGTCAGGTGTGGAACAAATTCATTTGAATTATATTGATGCATAAAGCAATCATATTGATGGATAAAGCATACATTTATCCATCAGTAGTTATATTCAATGTTTGTGGCAGTTGAAGGATAAACAAGTATACGCTTTTTCTAATTTTTACTTGTAAATTGAATGTGACAATTTCACTGAAACTTTTTTTTCATTTTAGGAACGTGTTCTGAATTCTTCTTTAAACCCAGAACAAGCATGTAAGTTTGAATATTTCAAATTTCTCCATTGATAACTAAATTAAGATTAATTTTAAAGGGAATTTTAGGTCAGTGACTCACTGCCATATCTAGATCTGTGAGTCAATGTTTCTAACACTGCAATAATGAACATACAAATTATTTACCAGAAAGCTTTGTTAAATAAATTGTTAACAGAGTGCATTAAAGTTTATTAACTTAAAAACTTAAGTTAACTAACAAGGTTTACTGTGTTGGAAAAAAATAGTTCTTGGAGGAAATATGAAATACTCACAGTATGCCAAAACAGACATCTTGAAAATCTATTCCTGAAGATCAGTTATTGAATTCATGATCAATGAATAATCTTTATGAAATATTATATTTTGGGTTAATAACTAATTATTTTGATAAAATATGATGTTTTGGATTAACAGCTAATGATATTTAAAAAAAAATATTGGGTATATTTTAAGTAACATTAAACTCAAAATACCAGTCTCTTTTTCTAATTAACATTGCGTTACTGAATTATATTATATTGATAGAGGATTGACTGATGGTTTTGAAAATATATTTCTCACTAAAATAAGAAATCCAGCATGACAATGAGGGAATTTTCTACATTTGAATAGCTATAATAAACTTGAGGTTGGTTATTTAATATTTGTTAGGATTGTTTTGTATGTATACATTTTTAAATGTGGTACAGTTGCTTATTGCAATCACTGTCATTCTGAATTTATAGCTTTGTTGTCAAGAAGTGTGCTGAATAAAACAGCAGATGAAATAGAAATACCTCCAGAGCCTGCAGGAAAATGTCCCCGTCACTTACAGGTACACCAATCCACATCTAAATTCAGCTCTGGATATGAACTAATAGAAATGTTTGTATGTGAAGTACTTAATAGATTCAAGTTTAAAATAAATCTTATCCTGGTAAAATTCTACAGACAATTAATAGCTATTAAATAAAAACCAAATCCTATCAAATATTGAATAAAGATCAGTGAAAACTATGAATTATTAATTAATGGCAATTGTAATATGCTGGGTATGAATACCTGTAACTATACTGGGTATCAATGCCCGTAACTATACTGGGTATCAATACCTGTAACTATACTGGGTATCAATGTCTGTAACTATACTGGGTATCAATGCCTGTAACTATACTGGGTATCAATACCTGTAACTATACTGGGTATCAATGTCTGTAACTATACTGGGTATCAATGTCTGTAACTATACTGGGTATCAATACCTGTAACTATACTGGGTATCAATGTCTGTAACTATACTGGGTATCAATACCTGTAACTATACTGGGTATCAATACCTGTAACTATACTGGGTATCAATGTCTGTAACTATACTGGGTATCAATGCCTGTAACTATACTGGGTATCAATGCCTGTAACTATACTGGGTATCAATGCCTGTAACTGTACTGGGTATCAATGCCTGTAACTATACTGGGTATCAATGCCCGTAACTATACTGGGTATCAATACCTGTAACTATACTGGGTATCAATGTCTGTAACTATACTGGGTATCAATGTCTGTAACTATACTGGGTATCAATGTCTGTAACTATACTGGGTATCAATGCCTGTAACTATACTGGGTATCAATGCCTGTAACTATACTGGGTATCAATACCTGTAACTATACTGGGTATCAATGTCTGTAACTATACTGGGTATCAATGCCTGTAACTATACTGGGTATCAATGTCTGTAACTATACTGGGTATCAATACCTGTAACTATACTGGGTATCAATGTCCGTAACTATACTGGGTATCAATGTCTGTAACTATACTGGGTATCAATACCTGTAACTGTACTGGGTATCAATGTCTGTAACTATACTGGGTATCAATACCTGTAACTGTACTGGGTATCAATACCTGTAACTGTACTGGGTATCAATGTCTGTAACTATACTGGGTATGAATACCTGTAACTATACTGGGTATCAATGTCTGTAACTATACTGGGTATCAATGTCTGTAACTATACTGGGTATCAATGTCTGTAACTATACTGGGTATCAATGTCTGTAACTATACTGGGTATCATTGCCTGTAACTGTACTGGGTATCAATGCCTGTAACTGTACTGGGTATCAATACCTGTAACTATACTGGGTATCATTGCCTGTAACTATACTGGGTATCAATGCCTGTAACTATACTGGGTATCATTGCCTGTAACTATACTGGGTATCAGTGTCTGTAACTATACTGGGTATCAATGCCTGTAACTACTGGGTACCAATGTCTGTAACTATACTGGATATCAATGGCTGTAACTATACTGGGTATCAATGTCTGTAACTATACTGGGTATCAATGTCTGTAACTATACTGGGTATCAATACCTGTAACTATACTGGGTATCAATGTCTGTAACTATACTGGGTATCTATGGCTTTAATTATACTGGGTATGAATATCTGTAACTATACTGGGTATCAATGATTGTAACTATACTGGGTACCATTGACTGTAACTATACTGGGTATCAATGTCTGTAACTATACTGGGTATCAATACCTGTAACTATACTGGGTATCAATGTCTGTAACTATTCTGGGTATCAATACCTGTAACTATACTGGGTATCAATGCCTGTAACTATACTGGGTATCAATGCCTGTAACTATACTGGGTATCATTGCCTGTAACTATACTGGGTATCAATGCCTGTAACTATACTGGGTATCAATACCTGTAACTATACTGGGTATCAATGTCTGTAACTATACTGGGTATCAATGGCTGTAACTATACTGGGTATCAATGTCTGTAACTATACTGGGTATAAATACCTGTAACTATACTGGGTATCAATGGCTGTAACTATACTGGGTATCAATGCCTGTAACTTGACTGGGTATCAATGCCTGTAACTTGACTGGGTATCAATGTCTGTAACTATACTGGGTATCAATGTCTGTAACTATACTGGGTATCAATGCCTGTAACTATACTGGGTATCAATGTCTGTAACTATACTGGGTATCAATGCCTGTAACTATACTGGGTATCAATGCCTGTAACTATACTGGGTATCAATGCCCGTAACTATACTGGGTATCAATGTCTGTAACTATACTGGATATCAATGCCTGTAACTATACTGGGTATCAATGTCTAACTATACTGGGTATCAAACCTGTAACTATACTGGGTATCAATGCCTGTAACTATACTGGGTATCAATGCCTGTAACTATACTGGGTATCAATGCCTGTAACTATACTGGGTATCAATGCCTGTAACTATACTGGGTATCAATACCTGTAACTATACTGGGTATCAATGCCTGTAACTATACTGGGTATCAATGTCTGTAACTATACTGGGTATCAATGCCTGTAACTATACTGGGTATCAATGCCCGTAACTATACTGGGTATCAATACCTGTAACTATACTGGGTATCAATGTCTGTAACTATACTGGGTATCAATGTCTGTAACTATACTGGGTATCAATGTCTGTAACTATACTGGGTATCAATGCCTGTAACTATACTGGGTATCAATGCCTGTAACTATACTGGGTATCAATACCTGTAACTATACTGGGTATCAATGTCTGTAACTATACTGGGTATCAATGTCTGTAACTATACTGGGTATCAATGTCTGTAACTATACTGGGTATCAATGCCTGTAACTATACTGGGTATCAATACCTGTAACTATACTGGGTATCAATGTCTGTAACTATACTGGGTATCAATGCCTGTAACTATACTGGGTATCAATGTCTGTAACTATACTGGGTATCAATACCTGTAACTATACTGGGTATCAATGTCCGTAACTATACTGGGTATCAATGTCTGTAACTATACTGGGTATCAATACCTGTAACTGTACTGGGTATCAATGTCTGTAACTATACTGGGTATCAATACCTGTAACTGTACTGGGTATCAATACCTGTAACTGTACTGGGTATCAATGTCTGTAACTATACTGGGTATCAATGTCTGTAACTATACTGGGTATGAATACCTGTAACTATACTGGGTATCAATGTCTGTAACTATACTGGGTATCAATGTCTGTAACTATACTGGGTATCAATGTCTGTAACTATACTGGGTATCAATGTCTGTAACTATACTGGGTATCATTGCCTGTAACTGTACTGGGTATCAATGCCTGTAACTGTACTGGGTATCAATACCTGTAACTATACTGGGTATCATTGCCTGTAACTATACTGGGTATCAATGCCTGTAACTATACTGGGTATCATTGCCTGTAACTATACTGGGTATCAGTGTCTGTAACTATACTGGGTATCAATGCCTGTAACTACTGGGTACCAATGTCTGTAACTATACTGGATATCAATGGCTGTAACTATACTGGGTATCAATGTCTGTAACTATACTGGGTATCAATGTCTGTAACTATACTGGGTATCAATACCTGTAACTATACTGGGTATCAATGTCTGTAACTATACTGGGTATCTATGGCTTTAATTATACTGGGTATGAATATCTGTAACTATACTGGGTATCAATGATTGTAACTATACTGGGTACCATTGACTGTAACTATACTGGGTATCAATGTCTGTAACTATACTGGGTATCAATACCTGTAACTATACTGGGTATCAATGTCTGTAACTATTCTGGGTATCAATACCTGTAACTATACTGGGTATCAATGCCTGTAACTATACTGGGTATCAATGCCTGTAACTATACTGGGTATCAATGTCTGTAACTATACTGGGTATCAATGTCTGTAACTATACTGGGTATCAATACCTGTAACTATACTGGGTATCAATGTCTGTAACTATACTGGGTATCAATGGCTGTAACTATACTGGGTATCAATGTCTGTAACTATACTGGGTATAAATACCTGTAACTATACTGGGTATCAATGGCTGTAACTATACTGGGTATCAATGCCTGTAACTTGACTGGGTATCAATGCCTGTAACTTGACTGGGTATCAATGTCTGTAACTATACTGGGTATCAATGCCTGTAACTATACTGGGTATCAATGTCTGTAACTATACTGGGTATCAATGCCTGTAACTATACTGGGTATCAATGCCTGTAACTATACTGGGTATCAATGCCCGTAACTATACTGGGTATCAATGTCTGTAACTATACTGGATATCAATGCCTGTAACTATACTGGGTATCAATGTCTAACTATACTGGGTATCAATACCTGTAACTATACTGGGTATCAATGCCTGTAACTATACTGGGTATCAATGCCTGTAACTATACTGGGTATCAATGCCTGTAACTATACTGGGTATCAATGCCTGTAACTATACTGGGTATCAATACCTGTAACTATACTGGGTATCAATGCCTGTAACTATACTGGGTATCAATGTCTGTAACTATACTGGGTATCAATGCCTGTAACTATACTGGGTATCAATGTCTGTAACTATACTTGGTATCAATGCCTGTAACTATACTGGGTATCAATGCCTGTAACTGTACTGGGTATCAATGCCCGTAACTGTACTGGGTATCAATACCTGTAACTATACTGGGTATCAATGCCTGTAACTGTACTGGGTATCAATGCCCGTAACTATACTGGGTATCAATACCTGTAACTATACTGGGTATCAATGTCTGTAACTATACTGGGTATCAATGGCTGTAACTATACTGGGTATCAATGTCTGTAACTATACTGGATATCAATGCCTGTAACTGTACTGGGTATCAATGTCCGTAACTATACTGGGTATCAATGCCCGTAACTATACTGGGTATCAATGCCTGTAACTATACTGGGTATCAATGTCTGTAACTATACTGGGTATCAATGTCTGTAACTATACTGGGTATCAATGTCTGTAACTATACTGGGTATCAATGTCTGTAACTATACTGGGTATCAATGCCTGTAACTATACTGGGTATCAATGTCTGTAACTATACTGGGTATCAATGCCTGTAACTATACTGGGTATCAATGCCTGTAACTGTACTGGGTATCAATGCCTGTAACTATACTGGGTATCAATGCCTGTAACTATACTGGGTATCAATGTCTGTAACTATACTGGGTATCAATGTCTGTAACTATACTGGGTATCAATGTCTGTAACTATACTGGGTATCAATGTCTGTAACTATACTGGGTATCAATGCCTGTAACTATACTGGGTATCAATGCCTGTAACTGTACTGGGTATCAATGCCTGTAACTATACTGGGTATCAATACCTGTAACTGTACTGGGTATCAATGCCTGTAACTATACTGGGTATCAATGTCTGTAACTATACTGGGTATCAATGCCTGTAACTATACTGGGTATCAATACCTGTAACTATACTGGGTATCAATGCCTGTAACTGTACTGGGTATCAATGCCCGTAACTATACTGGGTATCAATACCTGTAACTATACTGGGTATCAATGGCTGTAACTATACTGGGTATCAATGCCTGTAACTTGACTGGGTATCAATGCCTGTAACTTGACTGGGTATCAATGTCTGTAACTATACTGGGTATCAATGCCTGTAACTATACTGGGTATCAATGCCCGTAACTATACTGGGTATCAATGTCTGTAACTATACTGGATATCAATGCCTGTAACTATACTGGGTATCAATGTCTAACTATACTGGGTATCAATACCTGTAACTATACTGGGTATCAATGCCTGTAACTATACTGGGTATCAATGCCTGTAACTATACTGGGTATCAATGCCTGTAACTATACTGGGTATCAATGCCTGTAACTATACTGGGTATCAATACCTGTAACTATACTGGGTATCAATGCCTGTAACTATACTGGGTATCAATGTCTGTAACTATACTGGGTATCAATGCCTGTAACTATACTGGGTATCAATGCCCGTAACTATACTGGGTATCAATACCTGTAACTATACTGGGTATCAATGTCTGTAACTATACTGGGTATCAATGTCTGTAACTATACTGGGTATCAATGTCTGTAACTATACTGGGTATCAATGCCTGTAACTATACTGGGTATCAATGCCTGTAACTATACTGGGTATCAATACCTGTAACTATACTGGGTATCAATGTCTGTAACTATACTGGGTATCAATGTCTGTAACTATACTGGGTATCAATGTCTGTAACTATACTGGGTATCAATGCCTGTAACTATACTGGGTATCAATACCTGTAACTATACTGGGTATCAATGTCTGTAACTATACTGGGTATCAATGCCTGTAACTATACTGGGTATCAATGTCTGTAACTATACTGGGTATCAATACCTGTAACTATACTGGGTATCAATGTCCGTAACTATACTGGGTATCAATGTCTGTAACTATACTGGGTATCAATACCTGTAACTGTACTGGGTATCAATGTCTGTAACTATACTGGGTATCAATACCTGTAACTGTACTGGGTATCAATACCTGTAACTGTACTGGGTATCAATGTCTGTAACTATACTGGGTATCAATGTCTGTAACTATACTGGGTATGAATACCTGTAACTATACTGGGTATCAATGTCTGTAACTATACTGGGTATCAATGTCTGTAACTATACTGGGTATCAATGTCTGTAACTATACTGGGTATCAATGTCTGTAACTATACTGGGTATCATTGCCTGTAACTGTACTGGGTATCAATGCCTGTAACTGTACTGGGTATCAATACCTGTAACTATACTGGGTATCATTGCCTGTAACTATACTGGGTATCAATGCCTGTAACTATACTGGGTATCATTGCCTGTAACTATACTGGGTATCAGTGTCTGTAACTATACTGGGTATCAATGCCTGTAACTACTGGGTACCAATGTCTGTAACTATACTGGATATCAATGGCTGTAACTATACTGGGTATCAATGTCTGTAACTATACTGGGTATCAATGTCTGTAACTATACTGGGTATCAATACCTGTAACTATACTGGGTATCAATGTCTGTAACTATACTGGGTATCTATGGCTTTAATTATACTGGGTATGAATATCTGTAACTATACTGGGTATCAATGATTGTAACTATACTGGGTACCATTGACTGTAACTATACTGGGTATCAATGTCTGTAACTATACTGGGTATCAATACCTGTAACTATACTGGGTATCAATGTCTGTAACTATTCTGGGTATCAATACCTGTAACTATACTGGGTATCAATGCCTGTAACTATACTGGGTATCAATGCCTGTAACTATACTGGGTATCAATGTCTGTAACTATACTGGGTATCAATGTCTGTAACTATACTGGGTATCAATACCTGTAACTATACTGGGTATCAATGTCTGTAACTATACTGGGTATCAATGGCTGTAACTATACTGGGTATCAATGTCTAACTATACTGGGTATAAATACCTGTAACTATACTGGGTATCAATGGCTGTAACTATACTGGGTATCAATGCCTGTAACTTGACTGGGTATCAATGCCTGTAACTTGACTGGGTATCAATGTCTGTAACTATACTGGGTATCAATGTCTGTAACTATACTGGGTATCAATGCCTGTAACTATACTGGGTATCAATGTCTGTAACTATACTGGGTATCAATGTCTGTAACTATACTGGGTATCAATGCCTGTAACTATACTGGGTATCAATGCCTGTAACTATACTGGGTATCAATGCCCGTAACTATACTGGGTATCAATGTCTGTAACTATACTGGATATCAATGCCTGTAACTATACTGGGTATCAATGTCTAACTATACTGGGTATCAATACCTGTAACTATACTGGGTATCAATGCCTGTAACTATACTGGGTATCAATGCCTGTAACTATACTGGGTATCAATGCCTGTAACTATACTGGGTATCAATGCCTGTAACTATACTGGGTATCAATACCTGTAACTATACTGGGTATCAATGCCTGTAACTATACTGGGTATCAATGTCTGTAACTATACTGGGTATCAATGCCTGTAACTATACTGGGTATCAATGTCTGTAACTATACTTGGTATCAATGCCTGTAACTATACTGGGTATCAATGCCTGTAACTGTACTGGGTATCAATGCCCGTAACTATACTGGGTATCAATACCTGTAACTATACTGGGTATCAATGCCTGTAACTGTACTGGGTATCAATGCCCGTAACTATACTGGGTATCAATACCTGTAACTATACTGGGTATCAATGTCTGTAACTATACTGGGTATCAATGGCTGTAACTATACTGGGTATCAATGTCTGTAACTATACTGGATATCAATGCCTGTAACTGTACTGGGTATCAATGTCCGTAACTGTACTGGGTATCAATGCCCGTAACTATACTGGGTATCAATGCCTGTAACTATACTGGGTATCAATGTCTGTAACTATACTGGGTATCAATGTCTGTAACTATACTCGGTATCAATGTCTGTAACTATACTGGGTATCAATGTCTGTAACTATACTGGGTATCAATGCCTGTAACTATACTGGGTATCAATGTCTGTAACTGTACTGGGTATCAATGCCTGTAACTATACTGGGTATCAATGCCTGTAACTATACTGGGTATCAATGTCTGTAACTATACTGGGTATCAATGTCTGTAACTATACTGGGTATCAATGTCTGTAACTATACTGGGTATCAATGTCTGTAACTATACTGGGTATCAATGTCTGTAACTATACTGGGTATCAATGCCTGTAACTATACTGGGTATCAATGCCTGTAACTGTACTGGGTATCAATGCCTGTAACTATACTGGGTATCAATACCTGTAACTGTACTGGGTATCAATGCCTGTAACTATACTGGGTATCAATGTCTGTAACTATACTGGGTATCAATGCCTGTAACTATACTGGGTATCAATACCTGTAACTATACTGGGTATCAATGCCTGTAACTGTACTGGGTATCAATGCCCGTAACTATACTGGGTATCAATACCTGTAACTATACTGGGTATCAATGTCTGTAACTATACTGGGTATCAATGGCTGTAACTATACTGGGTATCAATGTCTGTAACTATACTGGATATCAATGCCTGTAACTGTACTGGGTATCAATGTCCGTAACTATACTGGGTATCAATGCCCGTAACTATACTGGGTATCAATACCTGTAACTATACTGGGTATCAATGTCTGTAACTATACTGGGTATCAATGTCTGTAACTATACTGGGTATCAATGTCTGTAACTATACTGGGTATCAATACCTGTAACTATACTGGGTATCAATGCCTGTAACTATACTGGGTATCAATGTCTGTAACTATACTGGGTATCAATGCCTGTAACTATACTGGGTATCAATGCCTGTAACTGTACTGGGTATCAATGCCTGTAACTATACTGGGTATCAATGCCTGTAACTGTACTGGGTATCAATGCCTGTAACTATACTGGGTATCAATGCCTGTAACTGTACTGGGTATCAATGCCTGTAACTATACTGGGTATCAATACCTGTAACTATACTGGATATCAATGTCTGTAACTATACTGGGTATCAATGTCTGTAACTATACTGGGTATCAATGTCTGTAACTATACTGGGTATCAATGCCTGTAACTATACTGGGTATCAATGCCTGTAACTGTACTGGGTATCAATGCCTGTAACTATACTGGGTATCAATACCTGTAACTGTACTGGGTATCAATGCCTGTAACTATACTGGGTATCAATGTCTGTAACTATACTGGGTATCAATGCCTGTAACTATACTGGGTATCAATGTCTGTAACTATACTGGGTATCAATACCTGTAACTATACTGGGTATCAATGTCTGTAACTATACTGGGTATCAATGTCTGTAACTATACTGGGTATCAATGTCTGTAACTATACTGGGTATCAATGTATGTAACTATACTGGGTATCAATGTATGTAACTATACTGAGTATTAATGTCTGTAACTATACTGGGTATCAATACCTGTAACTATACTGGGTATCAATGCCTGTAACTATACTGGGTATCAATGTCTGTAACTATACTGGGTATCAATGCCTGTAACTATACTGGGTATCAATGTCTGTAACTATACTTGGTATCAATGCCTGTAACTATACTGGGTATCAATGCCTGTAACTGTACTGGGTATCAATGCCCGTAACTATACTGGGTATCAATACCTGTAACTATACTGGGTATCAATGCCTGTAACTGTACTGGGTATCAATGCCCGTAACTATACTGGGTATCAATACCTGTAACTATACTGGGTATCAATGTCTGTAACTATACTGGGTATCAATGGCTGTAACTATACTGGGTATCAATGTCTGTAACTATACTGGATATCAATGCCTGTAACTGTACTGGGTATCAATGTCCGTAACTGTACTGGGTATCAATGCCCGTAACTATATACAATTATTGCCCTTGTTCCGGGTTGACATGAATATTTGACCACCCGAGAGGTGTCATGTCACCCGAGGGCATAGCCCGAGGGTGACATGACACCTCAAGGGTGGGCAAATATTCATGTCAACTCGGAACAAGGGCAGTAACTGTTTTATTATACCGAAAAAAACATAAGTGAATTAATTTTGGTATCAATAAGTTTATTTATTACTATCAACAGTTTTTAAGAAAAGTTTTTAAGAGGTACCCCATCGTCTTTCTGGACCCGGCATAAAATTCTCCCAGTTGAACTTTCAATGTATGGACGTCGAAGTTTTCACAATCCTTTGGTCTAGGCCTACCTTTTGCAGATAGGAAATGTCTAAAGGAATCCACGGCCACATTGATGACCCTTTTGGTGTTTTTAGAATCCTTTTCTTGCAATAATTTCGCCAATTCCTCCTCTGTTGGCAGACGATAGCATCCGCCGGCAGCCATTGTTGTTGTCAAGCAGAATACTCGGAACTTCTCTGATTCGACTACTTTTGAAGACGTTACGGAAGAGAGTTCCGAGTTGGGGCTCACGAGAGGGTGACATAACGATTTTGGAGGGCTCACGAGAGGGTGACATAACGAATGTTTTTAATCACGTGACATGGTTTTCACTAATCAGAAGCTGTGATACAAGTCTGAGGTATAATAATACTGGGTATCAATGCCTGTAACTATACTGGGTATCAATGTCTGTAACTATACTGGGTATCAATGTCTGTAACTATACTGGGTATCAATGCCTGTAACTATACTGGGTATCAATGTCTGTAACTGTACTGGGTATCAATGCCTGTAACTATACTGGGTATCAATGCCTGTAACTGTACTGGGTATCAATGCCTGTAACTATACTGGGTATCAATGCCTGTAACTATACTGGGTATCAATGTCTGTAACTATACTGGGTATCAATGTCTGTAACTATACTGGGTATCAATGTCTGTAACTATACTGGGTATCAATGTCTGTAACTATACTGGGTATCAATGTCTGTAACTATACTGGGTATCAATGCCTGTAACTATACTGGGTATCAATGCCTGTAACTGTACTGGGTATCAATGCCTGTAACTATACTGGGTATCAATACCTGTAACTGTACTGGGTATCAATGCCTGTAACTATACTGGGTATCAATGTCTGTAACTATACTGGGTATCAATGCCTGTAACTATACTGGGTATCAATACCTGTAACTATACTGGGTATCAATGCCTGTAACTGTACTGGGTATCAATGCCCGTAACTATACTGGGTATCAATACCTGTAACTATACTGGGTATCAATGTCTGTAACTATACTGGGTATCAATGGCTGTAACTATACTGGGTATCAATGTCTGTAACTATACTGGATATCAATGCCTGTAACTGTACTGGGTATCAATGTCCGTAACTATACTGGGTATCAATGCCCGTAACTATACTGGGTATCAATACCTGTAACTATACTGGGTATCAATGTCTGTAACTATACTGGGTATCAATGTCTGTAACTATACTGGGTATCAATGTCTGTAACTATACTGGGTATCAATGTCTGTAACTATACTGGGTATCAATGCCTGTAACTATACTGGGTATCAATGCCTGTAACTGTACTGGGTATCAATGCCTGTAACTATACTGGGTATCAATGCCTGTAACTGTACTGGGTATCAATGCCTGTAACTATACTGGGTATCAATGCCTGTAACTGTACTGGGTATCAATGCCTGTAACTATACTGGGTATCAATACCTGTAACTATACTGGATATCAATGTCTGTAACTATACTGGGTATCAATGTCTGTAACTATACTGGGTATCAATGTCTGTAACTATACTGGGTATCAATGCCTGTAACTATACTGGGTATCAATGCCTGTAACTGTACTGGGTATCAATGCCTGTAACTATACTGGGTATCAATACCTGTAACTGTACTGGGTATCAATGCCTGTAACTATACTGGGTATCAATGTCTGTAACTATACTGGGTATCAATGCCTGTAACTATACTGGGTATCAATGTCTGTAACTATACTGGGTATCAATACCTGTAACTATACTGGGTATCAATGTCTGTAACTATACTGGGTATCAATGTCTGTAACTATACTGGGTATCAATGTCTGTAACTATACTGGGTATCAATGTATGTAACTATACTGGGTATCAATGTATGTAACTATACTGGGTATTAATGTCTGTAACTATACTGGATACCAATGTCTGTAACTATACTGGGTATCAATGTCTGTAACTATACTGGGTATCAATGTATGTAACTATACTGGGTATCAATACCTGTAACTATACTGGGTATCAATGCCCTTAACTATACTGGGTATCAATGTCTGTAACTATACTGGGTATCAATGTCTGTAACTATACTGGGTATCAATGTCTGTAACTATACTGGGTATCAATACCTGTAACTATACTGGGTATCAATACCTGTAACTATACTGGGTATCAATGTCTGTAACTATACTGGGTATCAATACCTGTAACTATACTGGGTATCAATGTCTGTAACTATACTGGGTATCAATGCCTGTAACTATACTGGGTATCAATGTCTGTAACTATACTGGGTATCAATGCCTGTAACTATACTGGGTATCAATGCCTGTAACTATACTGGGTATCAATGTCTGTAACTATACTGGGTATCAATGTCTGTAACTATACTGGGTATCAATGTCTGTAACTATACTGGGTATCAATGTCTGTAACTATACTGGGTATCAATACCTGTAACTATACTGGGTATCAATGTCTGTAACTGTACTGGGTATCAATGCCTGTAACTGTACTGGGTATCAATGTCTGTAACTATACTGGGTATCAATGCCTGTAACTATACTGGGTATCAATGCCTGTAACTGTACTGGGTATCAATGTCTGTAACTATACTGGGTATCAATGTCTGTAACTATACTGGGTATCAATACCTGTAACTATACTGGGTATCAATGCCTGTAACTATACTGGGTATCAATGTCTGTAACTGTACTGGGTATCAATGTCTGTAACTATACTGGGTATCAATGTCTGTAACTATACTGGGTATCAATGCCTGTAACTATACTGGGTATCAATGCCTGTAACTATACTGGGTATCAATGCCTGTAACTATACTGGGTATCAATGCCTGTAACTATACTGGGTATAAATGCCTGTAACTGTACTGGGTGTCAATGTCTGTAACTATACTGGGTATCAATGCCTGTAACTATACTGGGTATCAATGTCTGTAACTATACTGGGTATCAATGTCTGTAACTATACTGGGTATCAATACCTGTAACTATACTGGGTATCAATGCCTGTAACTATACTGGGTATCAATGTCTGTAACTATACTGGGTATCAATGTCTGTAACTATACTGGGTATCAATGTCTGTAACTATACTGGGTATTAATGTCTAACTATACTGGGTATCAATGCCTGTAACTATACTGGGTATCAATACCTGTAACTATACTGGGTATCAATGTCTGTAACTATACTGGGTATCAATACCTGTAACTATACTGGGTATCAATGTCTGTAACTATACTGGGTATCAATGCCTGTAACTATACTGGGTATCAATGTCTGTAACTATACTGGGTATCAATGTCTGTAACTATACTGGGTATCAATGGCTGTAACTATACTGGGTATCAATGTCTGTAACTATACTGGGTATCAATGGCTGTAACTATACTGGGTATCAATACCTGTAACTATACTGGGTACCATTGACTGTAACTATACTGGGTATCAATGGCTGTAACTATACTGGGTATCAATGTCTGTAACTATACTGGGTATCAATGTCTGTAACTATACTGGGTATCAATGTCTGTAACTAGACTGGGTATCAATGTCTGTAACTATACTGGGTATCAATGCCTGTAACTATACTGGGTATCAATGTCTGTAACTATACTGGGTATGAATACCTGTAGTTATACTGGGTATCAATGCCCGTAACTATACTGGGTATCAATGTCTGTAACTATACTGGGTATCAATGCCTGAACTATACTGGGTATCAATGTCTGTAACTATACTGGGTATCAATGTCTGTAACTATACTGGGTATGAATACCTGTAGTTATACTGGGTATCAATGCCCGTAACTATACTGGGTATCAATGGCTGTAACTATACTGGGTATCAATGCCTGTAACTATACTGGGTATGAATACCTGTAACTATACTGGGTATCAATGTCTGTAACTATACTGGGTATCAATGTCTGTAACTATACTGGGTATGAATACCTGTAGTTATACTGGGTATCAATGCCCGTAACTATACTGGGCATCAATGGCTGTAACTATACTGGGTATGAATACCTGTAGTTATACTGGGTATCAATGCCCGTAACTATACTGGGTATCAATGGCTGTAACTATTCTGGGTATCAATGCCTGTAACTATACTGGGTATCAATGCCCGTAACTATACTGGGTATCAATGTCTGTAACTATACTGGGTATCAATGTCTGTAACTATACTGTGTATCAATGTCTAACTATACTGTGTATCAATACCTGTAACTATACTGGGTATCAATGGCTGTAACTATACTGGGTATCAATACCTGTAACTATACTGGGTATCAATTCCTGTAACTATACAGGTTAATTGGCCAAAAATCATGTTCTTAAATGTTTGTTATCCATTTATTTTAGGATAAAATTGCTAAATTGTATGAGAAGATGAGAAGAGACGGGCTCAATATGGTGGCATCAATAGAAAGAAGGAAAGATTTCCGTAATCCAAGGTATAGTTAACTATCAAATGTTCATATGGGCCTCATTGATTTGTGCTAAAGTATTTCAAATTGAGTGGTTAGGTTAAATTTCACTGAAAGATAAATATTTGTGAAACAAAAATATCATATAGGAAGGAAAAAGTGTACTGTGTAAACATTTTGGGTAAACTGTATACATCTATTATATCACTTTTATAAAAAAAACTTATATATTTTGATATTTCTTGCAGTATATGTGAGAAACTAATAGAGTATTGTGGCATAGATGAGAAGGGCACCAACTATCCACCAGTAAGTGATCTATGTTCTGAATCAGTTGTTAATAACTGATATATAATAGCTGTTACAGAAATATTAAATCTTAATGTGGGAAATCATAATCTATTAATTAATAATATTATTTGAATAAAGTCTGTCAGGAAAGCATTCTTATTTTTCAGTGTCATGTTTTATTGAAAAGGTCAAGATTCTATTACATATTCTTTATTTGATAAAATTTTGCTTTTCTTTATAGGAAATTTTTGATCCACACAGATGGGGAAAAGAATCATTTTATGATGCCTTAGGTAAGATATCAGTAATATTGTGGTGATGGTGTTGATATCAAAGATTACATTTTGAATGGAGTGGTATCTGGATTACAAAGTTCCAGCTAGAGTTGAATAGAGTAAGAGTGTTGATTTTAAAGGCAGTATCCGTGAAACATTTAACAAGATATGGATCTAATTTATACATGACAGTAAAATTGTTCTTTAAAAGTACATGACAAGATGACTTCTCCAAGCAAGGTGTTTGTATCATCTCAAAGGTGATGTTCAGTTGTGCAGTTTAGTGTGTACAGTCCAATAGATATTATAGACAGTGTGTACAGTCCAATAGATATTATAGACAGTTTAGTGTGTACAGTCCAATAGATATTATAGACAGTGTGTACAGTCCAATAGATATTATAGACAGTGTGTACAGTCCAATAGATATTATAGACAGTGTGTACAGTCCAATAGATATTATAGACAGTTTAGTGTGTACAGTCCAATAGATATTATAGACAGTTTAGTGTGTACAGTCCAATAGATATTAAAGACAGTATACAGTCCAATAGATATTATAGACAGTTTAGTGTGTACAGTCCAATAGATATTATAGACAGTGTGTACAGTCCAATAGATATTATAGACAGTGTGTACAGTCCAATAGATATTATAGACAGTTTAGTGTGTACAGTCCAATAGATATTATAGACAGTTTAGTGTGTACAGTCCAATAGATATTATAGACAGTGTGTACAGTCCAATAGATATTATAGACAGTTTAGTGTGTACAGTCCAATAGATATTATAGACAGTTTAGTGTGTACAGTCCAATAGATATTATAGACAGTTTAGTGTGTACAGTCCAATAGATATTATAGACAGTTTAGTGTGTACAGTCCAATAGATATTATAGACAGTTTAGTGTGTACAGTCCAATAGATATTATAGACAGTTTAGTGTGTACAGTCCAATAGATATTATAGACAGTTTAGTGTGTACAGTCCAATAGATATTATAGACAGTGTGTACAGTCCAATAGATATTATAGACAGTTTAGTTTGTACAGTCCAATATATATTATAGACAGTTAAGTGTGTACAGTCCAATAGATATTATAGACAGTGTGTACAGTCCAATAGATATTATAGACAGTTTAGTGTGTACAGTCCAATAGATATTATAGACAGTTCAGCGTGTACAGTCCAATAGATATTATAGACAGTGTGTACAGTCCAATAGATATTATGGACAGTTTAGTGTGTACAGTCCAATAGATATTATAGACAGTTTAGTGTGTACAGTCCAATAGATATTATAGACAGTGTGTACAGTCCAATAGATATTATAGACAGTTTAGTGTGTACAGTCCAATATATATTATAGACAGTGTGTACAGTCCAATAGATATTATAGACAGTTCAGTGTGTACAGTCCAATAGATATTATAGACAGTGTGTACAGTCCAATAGATATTATAGACAGTTTAGTGTGTACAGTCCAATAGATATTATAGACAGTTAGTGTGTACAGTCCAATAGATATTATAGACAGTTTAGTGTGTACAGTCCAATAGATATTATAGACAGTTTAGTGTGTACAGTCCAATAGATATTATAGACAGTTTAGTGTGTACAGTCCAATAGATATTATAGACAGTGTGTACAGTCCAATAGATATTATAGACAGTTTAGTGTGTACAGTCCAATAGATATTATAGACAGTGTGTACAGTCCAATAGATATTATAGACAGTTTAATGTGTACAGTCCAATAGATATTATAGACAGTGTGTACAGTCCAATAGATATTATAGACAGTGTGTACAGTCCAATAGATATTATAGACAGTTTAGTGTGTACAGTCCAATAGATATTATAGACAGTTTAGTGTGTACAGTCCAATAGATATTATAGACAGTTTAGTGTGTACAGTCCAATAGATATTATAGACAGTTCAGTGTGTACAGTCCAATAGATATTATAGACAGTGTGTACAGTCCAATAGATATTATAGACAGTTCAGTGTGTACAGTCCAATAGATATTATAGACAGTGTGTACAGTCCAATAGATATTATAGACAGTTCAGTGTGTACAGTCCAATAGATATTATAGACAGTGTGTACAGTCCAATATATATTATAGACAGTGTGTACAGTCCAATAGATATTATAGACAGTGTGTACAGTCCAATAGATATTATAGACAGTTTAGTGTGTACAGTCCAATAGATGTTATAGACAGTGTGTACAGTCCAATAGATATTATAGACAGTTTAGTGTGTACAGTCCAATAGATATTATAGACAGTGTGTACAGTCCAATAGATATTATAGACAGTGTGTACAGTCCAATAGATATTATAGACAGTGTGTACAGTCCAATAGATATTATAGACAGTTTAGTGTGTACAGTCCAATAGATATTATAGACAGTGTGTACAGTCCAATAGATATTATAGACAGTGTGTACAGTCCAATAGATATTATAGACAGTTTAGTGTGTATAGTCCCTTCCATTTAATTGGATTACACTTGATAGGAACTTTCATTTATTAGGGTAAAAATTCAAAAACTTTTCTCTTAAATCATGATAAAAATCCATGTTGTAGGTCCGACACATATACTGACTGTTCATACATTGTAAAAGTAGCTCCAATAAATAAGTATTATATGTATTGATTAAAAGATAGTAAGTAAAACAAAATTATGTAATGTGACATTTTTTGGACTTTAAAAAAAAGTGGTATGCTTTAATTTTTTTCAGAGACTTAAGTGATTTGCTTTATTTTTTTCAGATAAAGCTCAGACAATTGAAGTGAATAAAAGGGAGAAAGAAAAGAAAGACAGAACAAAGGTAAATATACATGTGACATTTCTATAGTTACAGGTGTTGATTGGCATGTATTGTCTTCCAGCTGTTTTCATGCCTTTGAAAAGTTATATGCCAAGTTGGTCTTGAATTTGAATTGCCTGCTTTTGAATATGTATTTTTACTAATAAAAGGATTCAGTGGGTAGAGTATACAGAAAAAACTGATGGTAATACAAAAATATGTACATCCATTTTATAGGATCGTGACAATTTGGCTGAACTGGTAGAAAAATCAGAACAAAAAGTTTCAAACACAAAACTTTACAGAATTGATTTTGATAATATTAAGTCTGCACATTGAGCTAATTTAAAAGCTGACCAGATATTGTATAAGTGGTAATTGAACTTTCAGCATATCCGACAGCTTTTTACAGTCTGACCAGGCTGCTACATAATATCATTTACATGAAGATATATTGACTGTTCAAGAGTTGTTTTTTTTTGTGGCAAATCAATATTTAAGGTAATCCTTTTTGTAATAACAGGAAGTCAGTGCTAAGCTATACGCTTTGTTAATTATTTTAACATTAGAATTATTTGAATTGCAGATTGAGTTTGTGGTTGGTACAAAAAAGCCTACATCAGATGGACCATCAGGTATTTATGAAATAAATCTTATTGTTATTCTGAACATATCAGGTAGACTTAGGTGTATGTCATAGACTCCAATGTTATCCAGAGAATATTAGGTAGACTCCGGTGTAAGTCATAGGCTCCAATGTTATCCAGAACATATTAGGTATACTCCGGTGTATGTCATAGACTCCAATGTTATCCAGAACATATTAGGTATACTCCGGTGTAAATCATAGACTCCAATGCTATCCAGAACATATCAGGTAGACTCCGGTGTAAGTCATAGACTCCAATGTTATCCAGAGAATATTAGGTATACTCCGGTGTAAATCATAGGCTCCAATGTTATCCAGAACATATTAGGTAGACTCCGGTGTAAATCATAGACTCCAATGTTATCCAGAGAATATTAGGTAGACTCCGGTGTAAATCATAGACTCCAATGTTATCCAGAACATATTAGGTATACTCTGGTGTAAATCATAGACTCCAATGTTATCCAGAGAATATTAGGTATACACCGGTGTATGTCATAGACTCCAATGTTATCCAGAACATATTAGGTAGACTCTGGGGTATATCATAGACTCCAATGTTATCCAGAACATATTAGGTAGACTCTGGGGTATATCATAGACTCCAATGTTATCCAGAACATATTAGGTATACTCCGGTGTAAATCATAGACTCCAATGTTATCCAGAACATATTAGGTATACTCCGGTGTAAATCATAGACTCCAATGTTATCCAGAACATATTAGGTAGACTCCGGTGTAAGTCATAGACTCCAATGTTATCCAGAACATATTAGGTATACTCCTGTGTATGTCATAGACTCCAATGTTATCCAGAACATATTAGGTAGACATCGGTGTAAATCATAGACTCAATTGTTATCCAGAACATAATAGGTATATTCAGGTGTATGTCATAGACTCCAATGTTATCCAGAACATTTTAGGTATACTCCGGTGTAAGTCATAGACTCCAATGTTATCCAGAACATATTAGGTATACTCCGGTGTAAGTCATAGACTCCAATGTTATCCAGAACATATTAGGTATACTCCGGTGTAAATCATAGACTCCAATGTTATCCAGAACATATTAGGTATACTCCGGTGTAAATTATAGACTCCAATGTTATCCAGAGCATATTAGGTATATTCCGGTGTATGTCATAGACTCCAATGTTATCCAGAACATATTAGGTATACTCCGGTGTATGTCATAGACTCCAATGTTATCCAGAACATATTAGGTATACTCCGGTGTAAGTCATAGACTCCAATGTTATCCAGAACATATTAGGTAGACATCGGTGTAAATCATAGACTCAATTGTTATCCAGAACATAATAGGTATATTCAGGTGTATGTCATAGACTCCAATGTTATCCAGAACATATTAGGTATACTCCGGTGTAAATCATAGACTCCAATGTTATCCAGAACATATTAGGTATACTCTGGTGTAAATCATAGACTCCAATGTTATCCAGAACATATTAGGTATACTCCGGTGTATGTCATAGACTCCAATGTTATCCAGAACATATTAGGTATACTCCGGTGTATGTCATAGACTCCAATGTTATCCAGAACATATTAGGTAGACACTGGTGTAAATCATAGACTCCAATGTTATCCAGAACTTATTAGGTATACTCCGGTGTAAATCATAGACTTAAATGTTATCCAGAACATATTAGGTATACATCGGTGTATGTCATAGACTCCAATGTTATCCAGAACATATTAGGTATACTCCGGTGTAAGTCAGACTCCAATGTTATCCAGAACTTATTAGGTATACTCCGGTGTAAGTCATAGACTCCAATGTTATCCAGAGCATATTTGGCAGGCACCGGTGTATGTCATAGACTCCAATGTTATCCAGAACATATTAGGTATACACCGGTGTAAGTCATAGACTCCAATGTTATCCAGAACATATTAGGTATACTCCGGTGTATGTCATAGACTCCAATGTTATCCAGAACATATTAGGTATACTCCGGTGTAAATCATAGACTCCAATGTTATCCAGAGAATATTAGGTATACTCCGGTGTAAGTCATAGACTCCAATGTTATCCAGAACATATCAGGTAGACTCCGGTGTAAGTCATAGACTCCAATGTTATCCAGAGAATATTAGGTATACTCCGGTGTAAATCATAGGCTCCAATGTTATCCAGAACATATTAGGTAGACTCCGGTGTAAATCATAGACTCCAATGTTATCCAGAGAATATTAGGTAGACTCCGGTGTAAATCATAGACTCCAATGTTATCCAGAACATATTAGGTATACTCTGGTGTAAATCATAGACTCCAATGTTATCCAGAGAATATTAGGTATACACCGGTGTATGTCATAGACTCCAATGTTATCCAGAACATATTAGGTAGACTCTGGGGTATATCATAGACTCCAATGTTATCCAGAACATATTAGGTAGACTCTGGGGTATATCATAGACTCCAATGTTATCCAGAACATATTAGGTATACTCCGGTGTAAATCATAGACTCCAATGTTATCCAGAACATATTAGGTATACTCCGGTGTAAATTATAGACTCCAATGTTATCCAGAACATATTAGGTAGACTCCGGTGTAAGTCATAGACTCCAATGTTATCCAGAACATATTAGGTATACTCCTGTGTATGTCATAGACTCCAATGTTATCCAGAACATATTAGGTAGACATCGGTGTAAATCATAGACTCAATTGTTATCCAGAACATAATAGGTATATTCAGGTGTATGTCATAGACTCCAATGTTATCCAGAACATTTTAGGTATACTCCGGTGTAAGTCATAGACTCCAATGTTATCCAGAACATATTAGGTATACTCCGGTGTAAGTCATAGACTCCAATGTTATCCAGAGCATATTTGGCAGGCACCGGTGTATGTCATAGACTCCAATGTTATCCAGAACATATTAGGTATACACCGGTGTAAGTCATAGACTCCAATGTTATCCAGAACATATTAGGTATACTCCGGTGTATGTCATAGACTCCAATGTTATCCAGAACATATTAGGTATACTCCGGTGTAAATCATAGACTCCAATGTTATCCAGAGAATATTAGGTATACTCCGGTGTAAGTCATAGACTCCAATGTTATCCAGAACATATCAGGTAGACTCCGGTGTAAGTCATAGACTCCAATGTTATCCAGAGAATATTAGGTATACTCCGGTGTAAATCATAGGCTCCAATGTTATCCAGAACATATTAGGTAGACTCCGGTGTAAATCATAGACTCCAATGTTATCCAGAGAATATTAGGTAGACTCCGGTGTAAATCATAGACTCCAATGTTATCCAGAACATATTAGGTATACTCTGGTGTAAATCATAGACTCCAATGTTATCCAGAGAATATTAGGTATACACCGGTGTATGTCATAGACTCCAATGTTATCCAGAACATATTAGGTAGACTCTGGGGTATATCATAGACTCCAATGTTATCCAGAACATATTAGGTAGACTCTGGGGTATATCATAGACTCCAATGTTATCCAGAACATATTAGGTATACTCCGGTGTAAATCATAGACTCCAATGTTATCCAGAACATATTAGGTATACTCCGGTGTAAATTATAGACTCCAATGTTATCCAGAACATATTAGGTAGACTCCGGTGTAAGTCATAGACTCCAATGTTATCCAGAACATATTAGGTATACTCCTGTGTATGTCATAGACTCCAATGTTATCCAGAACATATTAGGTAGACATCGGTGTAAATCATAGACTCAATTGTTATCCAGAACATAATAGGTATATTCAGGTGTATGTCATAGACTCCAATGTTATCCAGAACATTTTAGGTATACTCCGGTGTAAGTCATAGACTCCAATGTTATCCAGAACATATTAGGTATACTCCGGTGTAAGTCATAGACTCCAATGTTATCCAGAACATATTAGGTATACTCCGGTGTAAATCATAGACTCCAATGTTATCCAGAACATATTAGGTATACTCCGGTGTAAATCATAGACTCCAATGTTATCCAGAGCATATTAGGTATATTCCGGTGTATGTCATAGACTCCAATGTTATCCAGAACATATTAGGTATACTCCGGTGTATGTCATAGACTCCAATGTTATCCAGAACATATTAGGTATACTCCGGTGTAAGTCATAGACTCCAATGTTATCCAGAACATATTAGGTAGACATCGGTGTAAATCATAGACTCAATTGTTATCCAGAACATAATAGGTATATTCAGGTGTATGTCATAGACTCCAATGTTATCCAGAACATATTAGGTATACTCCGGTGTAAATCATAGACTCCAATGTTATCCAGAACATATTAGGTATACTCCGGTGTAAATCATAGACTCCAATGTTATCCAGAACATATTAGGTATACTCCGGTGTATGTCATAGACTCCAATGTTATCCAGAACATATTAGGTATACTCCGGTGTATGTCATAGACTCCAATGTTATCCAGAACATATTAGGTAGACACTGGTGTAAATCATAGACTCCAATGTTATCCAGAACTTATTAGGTATACTCCGGTGTAAATCATAGACTTAAATGTTATCCAGAACATATTAGGTATACATCGGTGTATGTCATAGACTCCAATGTTATCCAGAACATATTAGGTATACTCCGGTGTAAGTCAGACTCCAATGTTATCCAGAACTTATTAGGTATACTCCGGTGTAAGTCATAGACTCCAATGTTATCCAGAGCATATTTGGCAGGCACCGGTGTATGTCATAGACTCCAATGTTATCCAGAACATATTAGGTATACACCGGTGTAAGTCATAGACTCCAATGTTATCCAGAACATATTAGGTATACTCCGGTGTATGTCATAGACTCCAATGTTATCCAGAACATATTAGGTATACTCCGGTGTAAATCATAGACTCCAATGTTATCCAGAGAATATTAGGTATACTCCGGTGTAAGTCATAGACTCCAATGTTATCCAGAACATATTAGGTAGACACCGGTGTAAGTCATAGACTCCAATGTTATCCAGAATGTATTGGGTAGACTGTTGAAATGGTGTTATCTGAATTTGGACCATCATTTTGAAATGTATCTGCTTTGTGACCTGCTGCAATCAGTTTTTACATACATGGCTGTTGTTGGAATGTGTCTTTCAGGTATTTCGGTACTGTGATGATTATTTTTACAATAATCAGGATATCATTTGTATCATTCAGATGAGAAGAAGAGAAAGAGTAAATGGGATGCCCAGCCTAATGTCATCAACATACCTGGGATGATCAACCCAGCTGTTATTAATCTGACCGCCACTGGGACCAAATCAACAGTCATACCTGCCCACGGCAGTATAACAAAGAAATCATCAAAGTGACCAATTTAGTCAGTGGTCAACTCTACCTGTTAAAAGGAACATTTAAAGTGACACTTTAGCCAAGTCACTGGTCAACTCTACCTGTTAAAAGGAAAATTTTAAGTGACACTTTAGCCAAGTTAATGGTCAACACTACTTGTTAAAGTGAACATTTAAAGTGACCACTTGTTTAGCCAAGTCAGTGGTCAACTCTACCTGTTAAAGGGAATATTTAAAGTGACCACATCCTAACAAAGTCAATGGTCAGCAGAACCTGTGACAGCCTCAAAGTGACCCCTGTCAGTTATTGTTGATAAAGGCTGAAATGAAATGAAAATGTTACTGGAGGAAAAAATGGTACAGGTGTTTTGCTGTGCATCACTAAGTAAATTGTTCACTAAGAATGTTAAGAATGAAGCAATATTACAGACGTTTGAAACACTGCAGCAGTCTCCTGAAAGGCTGATACAAGTCCTGCTGTGTTGTGTAGATCAGTTTTCATTTGGAACAGATTTGTACTTACATGTAGTTGTGAATGTCACAGACACATTTACACGGACATAATCAAGAACTGCTGACTTGTCATTTTAACCTACAGAGCCATTGATCCTGACAAATATAAACCAGTGACAGACGGGATCATATGATGAATATTTGTCTGAAGCCAGTAATTAGATCGGGTCAAAGGCTAAGATCTATAGGTAGGTCATCTAAGATATCCAGTAGTTTTAATCGTGATGTATCTTTCTGCAACCTTGGAACATGTCGTGAAATTGAAAGTCAGTGGAATCAATTAGATTCAGACAGAAAATTAAAGCAGACCTATCGCTGATATTTGTCCGTAACTGCTAGACACAAGTCGGAGGCAAGTCAATCTTGCCTCTATATAAATCCATTATTCCTTTATTAAGAGATTACAAGGATGCATGGTTCTGTAACAATCTCCAGTCTGGTATGATCAGCAGACTGGAGGAATGTAGAGACCCTTCAGTTTGGCCATGACATATTCTAAAGATGCCGAGAAGATCAATATATTGAGAGCAGAACTCTTGTGGTTTAGAAGATCTGGCCAAGTCTTTTAATTCAAATTCATATGTTAATTTAAGAGTAACAAGTGTTAATGCTGCTGGCAGATATATGGATGTGTTGCAGTCTAAAGATTGTGAGAAGTGTATAAATCATAATCTATAAGAAGCATATGTGCAGTTTTAAGTGTGAATTGGTAACAATCCATATGTTGGTAGATAATTTTGTAAACTGGGGGTATCTGATTTCACTGCATTTATAGATTCATGGTATAATTGCTGTCTATCGCATTTAGAGTGCATGTAATTTTACTCATTCATCTGATAGATATCTAGGTATTAATATCCATTATTGTCAATATTCTGATTACGTTAGGGAGGTTATATTATGTACAATGTATATCGGTATGTGTGAGGATGTATGTGTCTGAAGTGGAATTAATTGTAAATATCTGGTAGACACCAGACTAGCCTGAAATGGTAAAATACAAATCTAAATTTTATAAAATAGGTGTTACCGTCTTGTAATTTCTTAAGGGGCTGCGGTGGCAGAGTGGTTAAGGTGTCCCGACACTTTATCACTAGCCCTCCACCTCTGGGTGGCGAGTTTAAAACCTCAATGGCACCAGTGGTACTGGAGAAAAAGTTTGAAATGTGTTTTTCAAGATAGAAGCCATGGCGGCCATCTTGGATTTCTGACCGACGCGAAAAATAACAACACTTGATCAGGATGATTTCTGGTAAGTTTGAGCTGAATCCCACTGGTAGAATTTAAGAAGAAATTTGAAATAGGTGTTGTTAAGGAAAACCATGATTGCGCAATCATGTTACAAAATGGCTGCCGTGACTGCCATGTCAAAGTTTTTACGAGGCCGAAAAATAACAACACTTGGCTCTCCTTCCTTAACATCCTCATCAATTTCCAGCTCAATGGCACCAGAGGAACCGGAGAAGAAGTTTAAAAAGTGTTTATGAAGATGAATAATATCAAAGTTCAAATTATATCAATTATATCAACTTTGGGTCAGTCTTTATTCATTTAATTCTGACCAAAATTGCATAAAAGATAATTTTTTATCAGTTAGGAGACAAAAAATGTGAACTTTAACCAAATAACCTTGACTTGATTGATTCCTGCCAACATCACTACTCAATATTTTAGCACCAAATATATGTAATATGAAGGAAGCAATATTACAAAATACAATATAATGAACAATCATGGTAATTAAACAAACCCAGACTTTCCCTCTTACTGAGGCTCATAAGTCAACTTTGACTTTAGGTATGTACAAAGCCAATATATATAAGAATAAGAAGCCCAAACTCAGTTTTATTTTACAATTTTAATGGCCGTGCTCCTGTGACAAAAGCATACAATAATTATAAATACTGTGTAAATAATCCATAGTGAGCAAGAACTTTCTAGTATGTAAAACAACATTGTCAATGCATTTCAACCCTATCACATCTATAATTGATCAGAAGACATGTGACGACTTACAACAGAAAACATTTTGTATCATTTCAAATGGCATTTAAGACCAACCTACTAGTGATAATTTTTCTCCATCTCGTCATTTAAAAGTAAATGAACCTGGTATTGAATTTTCCCTTATTAATGAAATTAACGAAATGGACAATAGCTATACATGTGTTTACCTTGTATTAAAATCCAGTGTTAAATTGACCTGCCCATATGTATTGGATACAAGTAATATTAAAAAAAAAAACAAAAAAAAACTTGATGTTCAACATGTGTTAAAACTGCACTGTTGATCTTGGGTGAATTGGAAAAACAATAAATGCAGTAAAACATTTTCCTACTGAAATTATACAATCACAGTGGAATTTTATACAGAAGTTATAATTTGGGTGAATACACACAAGAAGTTAAATGACAATTGTGTTTATCCTCATGAATGCCAAATCTATGACTTTAACACTGTATAAAATGTTGGTAAACTGTTTCTACTTTCTACACAAACAAACCTAAAATTTAAGATTAAATTGTTGAAAATACCTTTGACTATTGAGAACATAAAAGTTCTGAGATTTGAAACACATTTAGAAATTGGGAATTCATTTTCCTGTGCAAATAGTGTTAATACACCCATATATAACAGGTGTCAATACACCCATATATAACAGGTGTTAATACACCCATATATAACAGGTGTCAATACACCCATATATAACAGGTGTCAATACACCCATATATAACAGGTGTCAATACACCCATATATAACAGGTGTCAATACATCCATTATATAACAGGTGTCAATACATCCATTATATAACAGGTGTCAATACACCCATATATAACAGGTGTCAATACACCCATATATAACAGGTGTTAATACACCCATATATAACAGGTGTCAATACATCCATTATATAACAGGTGTCAATACACCCATATATAACAGGTGTCAATACACCCATATATAACAGGTGTCAATACACCCATATATAACAGGTGTCAATACACCCATATATAACAGGTGTCAATACACCCATATATAACAGGTGTCAATACACCCATATATAACAGGTGTCAATACACCCATATATAACAGGTGTCAATACACCCATATATAACAGGTGTTAATACACCCATATATAACAGGTGTCAATACATTCATTATATAACAGGTGTCAATACACTCATATATAACAAGTGTCAATACACCCATATATAACAGGTGTAAATACACCCATATATAACAGGTGTCAATACATCCATTATATAACAGGTGTCAATACACCCATATATAACAGGTGTCAATACACCCATATATAACAGGTGTCAATACACCCATATATAACAGGTGTCAATACACCCATATATAACAGGTGTTAATACACCCATATATAACAGGTGTCAATACATCCATTATATAACAGGTGTCAATACATCCATTATATAACAGGTGTTAATACACCCATATATAACAGGTGTTAATACACCCATATATAACAGGTGTCAATACACCCATATTTAACAGGTGTCAATACACCCATTATATAACAGGTGTCAATACATCCATTATATAACAGGTGTCAATACACTCATATATAACAGGTGTCAATACACCCATTATATAACAGGTGTCAATACATCCATTATATAACAGGTGTCAATACACTCATATATAACAGGTGTCAATACACCCATATATAACAGGTGTCAATACATCCATTATATAACAGGTGTCAATACATCCATTATATAACAGGTGTCAATACACTCATATATAACAGGTGTCAATACACCCATATATAACAGGTGTAAATACACCCATATATAACAGGTGTCAATACATCCATTATATAACAGGTGTCAATACACCCATATATAACAGGTGTCAATACATCCATTATATAACAGGTGTCAATACACTCATATATAACAGGTGTCAATACACCCATATATAACAGGTGTAAATACACCCATATATAACAGGTGTCAATACACCCATATATAACAGGTGTCAATACACCCATATATAACAGGTGTCAATACACCCATATATAACAGGTGTTAATACACCCATATATAACAGGTGTTAATACACCCATATATAACAGGTGTCAATACACCCATATATAACAGGTGTCAATACACCCATATATAACAGGTGTCAATACATCCATTATATAACAGGTGTCAATACACCCATATATAACAGGTGTCAATACACCCATATATAACAGGTGTCAATACACCCATATATAACAGGTGTAAATTGACCAATGTTATAATGTAATTGATTCAAGACACCAGCAGTCAAATCAATAACCTATAGACTGGCTACACACTAATCTATTATTACATTATTTCATATTCTTTGTTTAAGAAATGTTACAGTAGTTCTTAATAAAAGCTACTTGTATATAATTGCACATACCAAGAATTTATACCACGATAATTATGTTAGATTAATAAAGCTACTGAGTTATAAAAACTACGAAAATGATTCTGAATTCACTAAAATGAAAACTTTAAATTTAATGGAAAAGAATGTTTACATGCAAATGCATATTCTAGATAAGCATTAAATTCCAAGGGCTAAGCTTACTAAGTGAATAAAAAAATACAAGACACATACAACATGGGCAACAATACAAATGAGTTACAAGTTGGGGTAAAATAAAATGTTGTATGTTAGTTGGAGATTGTTACAGTTGATTAGTTATTATACTGTTTGATAATGAGCTCATACGTCCCAGTAAGGGGAATATTTATAAGTTACACTGTGAGGTTACAGATACTCACAGCTCACAGTTAACTGATCAGTTCAATATCAAGCTCATAGTCCGATTTAACTGATCAGTTCAATATCAAACTCATAGCCATATTTAACTGGTCAGTTCAGTATCAAGCTCATAGCCACATTTAACTGATCAGTTCAATATTAAACTCATAGCCACATTTAACTGATCAGTTCAATATCAAACTCATAGCCATATTTAACTGATCAGTTCAATATTAAACTCGAGTCACATTTAACTGATCAGTTCAATATTAAACTCATAGCCATATTTAACTGATCAGTTCAATATTAAACTCGAGTCACATTTAACTGATCAGTTCAATATTAAACTCATAGTCACATTTAACTGATCAGTTCAATATCAAACTCATAGCCACATTTAACTGATCAGTTCAATATTAAACTCAGTCACATTTAACTGATCAGTTCAGTATCAAACTCATAGTCACATTTAACTGATCAGTTCAATATTAAACTCGAGTCACATTTAACTGATCAGTTCAATATCAAACTCATAGTCACGTTTAACTGATCAGTTCAATATTAAACTCATAGTCACATTTAACTGATCAGTTCAGTATCAAACTCATAGCCACATTTAACTGATCAGTTCAATATTTAACTCATAGCCACATTTAACTGATCAGTTCAATATTTAACTCATAGCCACATTTAACTGATCAGTTCAATATCAAACTCATAGCCACATTTAACTGATCAGTTCAGTATCAAACTCATAGCCATATTTAATTGATCAGTTCAATATCAAACTCATAGCCATATTTAACTGATCAGTTCAATATCAAACTCATAGCCATATTTAACTGATCAGTTCAATATCAAACTCATAGCCACATTTAACTGATCAGTTCAATATCAAACTCATAGCCATATTTAACTGATCAGTTCAATATTAAACTCATAGTCACATTTAACTGATCAGTTCAATATCAAACTCATAGCCACATTTAACTGATCAGTTCAGTATCAAACTCATAGCCACATTTAACTGATCAGTTCAATATCAAACTCATAGCCATATTTAACTGATCAGTTCAATATCAAACTCATAGCCATATTTAACTGATCAGTTCAATATCAAACTCATAGCCATATTTAACTGATCAGTTCAATATTAAACTCATAGCCACATTTAACTGATCATGCCTGTTCATGAGTGTAAAGATAGTCACAATTGATTGATCATGCCTTTTCATGAGCCCAAAGTAAGTCACAGCTGACAGATTATAACTGTTATATATAAGATCATAGTCATGAATGAAACTGTATTGTCATCTTCAGAGAGTTCCAACAGACTGATTAAAGGTTTTGAAATTTAAGCTCCATGTATCAATAGTCACAATGAGCTTATTATCATAAATGGTACAGAGTTGACTGATTAATCCTCTAAATTGAGCTCCTTGTCAGATAGTCGTACTGGTCTTAATTGTTGAACAGTAAACAAATGCATCACAACAGCATCAGAATAAAACGAGCAATATACTGGTGAGAAGGTATAACAAATGTAAACAATGGATGAATCAAATGTAAAGTTTAACAAGTGAAACTACAGATAAGAAAACAAGTATAAAAAAATAATTTAAAAAAAGATGCAACAAAAATGTTAATAAACAAAACATTAATCATACATTCCTGCCACTCAATGATGTCTATTTCTGACGGTTTCAGCCTAAACCTTCACAGAAATGGATAGATGATATTATTGTTAAATCTTATATTGGAACAGATCAATGGTTCTAAGGGAATAAAACTAATGTTGGACGGATCATTGATTTGAAAGGAGCTGGGGTATTTCAATCTTTATGTACAATCCTGGACGGTGGTTTCAGAATCATATTCCCCAAAACACTGTACAGAGCACTGGTATAGCTATTACATTATTTCATACATTACAATACGGTGAGAAAAAATAAATAAAATCTACTCTATGATATCTAGCTGCTCCTGTAAAAAATATTGGCAACAAGTATTACACTGCCTATAACTATCCTAGTATAAATCTCTGTATTAACTAGGGACTGGGGTAGGTATTGATACTTTAACTTCACTATAGTTACAGTTTAATATTCAATTCACAACAAATTCAAATATTAGGGTATATGTATTGATAATATGAAAGCATATCTGATTAACCTGTTGAACACTGCTAACTGTTTAAAGTTGTTTTACCTGTAATTATAATTGATCTTACCTGTAATTATAATTGATCTTACCTATAATTATAATTGATCTTACCTGTAATTATATTTGATCTTACCTGTAATGATAATTTCCCTAATCTGTAATTATAATTTACCTACTCTAATCGAACATGTTTTACATGTCTTAATTCTACATATCAAATACAGTACTATTCAAACTCATGTAATTCCAGTTTGTATTTTACATGTATAGTACACATGTACACTTGTTTACTTGTGTTTCTGATTTACCTAATAAAATATACATATTTTACAAGTAAATAAATTTCAGCACATTTCATAAAAGAAAGCATGATATACTGAAGACAGCAAAAATATAACCCATAATAACCTACAAGTCAGTTTACAACACTGACCGGCAGGAATCAATTCTACCTCCATGCTGAATGGACTCAATCATATATCTGTATATACCAGGTATTAAATCAAGTAAACATATACAAGTTTAAAAAATAAAGAGCCAAAAACACCAATTACACACAGTAATTACATATACATGTATCTACAATGTACTTGTATTAAAAAAGACAAAATACCAAACACTGGTCCCAATAATTTCTGGATTATGATAGTAATTGTAACAGTATACATTTGTACAGACATCAAATAAGTAATTAAATGTATAAACTGTCTAAAATTTATATCTATATTATATATTAAGTAATTCACAAAAACATCACATGCCCTTTAATACTGTGAATGAAAATAAAGAAATTCTAGCAAAAAATATCAACAAAAACAGACTATATTAATTCTATAAAACATTGGCACATCTTAACAATATTCCTCTACAAATAAAGTATAAGTCTATCATATTAACAATAGTTTTCTACAAATAAAGTATCATCTTCACTAGCCAAGGCTTCTGATTGTGTTACACTCCACGCGGAGAAGCCACAGCTAACGAAGATGATAAAGTTTGTACAAATGGTATACACCAATTGTATCATTCCCTGTCTTTGGTTTGATTTAGATACATGTCGATCTGTCGATACAATATACTGAACAACATGATTCACATTTTTCTCTGTATATTTCATACAAAATCTCAAATGGAACAGAATCCCATATCGCCAGGACAAGAACAATATCCCAGATCAACAGGATTTCAGTTTAAAACAACAATGTTTACCAGTATAGAACACCAATACAAATCTCTGTTCATTAATTCTGAGTTTTGTTTCTCTATATGAATTGGCCATTTAATTCCGAGCCAAATTAGGTCAGTCATGAATTCAGCAAGTTGTTGGTCAGGAAAAAAAAAAAAAAAATTGATTAAATGTGTAACAACACAAATAATTGTTGAAAATTCAATACTTTCTGTCAGTTCTGGAAATCACTGACCTGTAGTCAGCCCTTCTGGAAATCAAAAGCTTATTCTCAATCTGGATATCACCAACTTGTGGTCAGTTTTGAAATTGCCACCTACTGGTCAGTTCTGGCAATCAGACCTTATTAGCACAGTCAGTTTTTGATGTAGCCAGTAGATATTGACTCCCGACGGATAGAAGGAAGCTGGCTGGAGAAGTGAGAGTTAGTCATTGTGTTGCTGGTTGTGGGTTGGAATGACCTTGTAGACAGACCAGATCTCATCCTCATGTCCTGAAAACTATGGAGCTGGTTTGGTTTCACCTTCTTTGATATCGCCCTGATTAGGTCACGAGCATGCTTCAGACTGTAGGCTACAACGATAACACATATCAGAATGTAGGTGAGGTCTAATTAGGTCACGAGCATGCTTCAGACTGTACGTTTGGGGTGGGGTGGGGGCACTTCACAATGGTGAAATGAACTGCGGTTTACTGAACATTGTATATCTACATGCTATCTTTTGAAGCTGCATGAAATTGAAATTATTAAAAAGATGAAATGCATGAAATGCATGTACCAGTACTTCAATACGAAATTCTAAAGTAGACAATGACAGTTAACTTACCCTTGAGTCTAGCTTTTATCTCGTCTGTGAAATAGCCACATTCAATCCACTCCTCAAAATCTATGATGTAATCAAACGCAGTCAACCCTGTAAAAACCACAATACATAAAATGCTTACTAGTATTATATAACTGGTACATGGCAAATAATACTAGACATTTTATTTCATCTCTTACATATTGCCGATAGTGACACGGATTTAAAAAGTTTCAATAAAACTCTGTTTACTCCTGAATGGTTACATACTTTATGATCAATGACTCATGATTCAGTTAACAATATGTTTATCCTACAGTTTGAGGATGTAGAAATCTTACCCTGGTTATTTTTGTGTCTGACATTAGCATTCTGTTCTATGAGGACACAGGCAGCAAACTGGTTGTTGGCTTGTGTGGCGAAGAACAATGGCGTGCAGCCATTGTCATCGACTGGATCTACCTCAGCTCCATGGTCCAGTAACAGCTCCAGGACATCCGATGATCCTGTCAGGCCAGCAGCGTAATGCAGACATCTGAAAACACACAGTATATATCCACTACCATCAGTGTGTGTCAGCATGATGTAGACATCGACAACACACAGTAAGAATAACCACTATACCGTCAGTGTCTGTCAGCGTGATGTAGACATCGACTACACACAGTAAGAATAACCACTATACCGTCAGTGTCTGTCAGTATGATGTAGACATCGACAACACACAGTAAGAATAACCACTATACCGTCAGTGTCTGTCAGTATGATGTAGACATCGACAACACACAGTAAGAATAACCACTACCGTCAGTGTCTGTCAGTATGATGTAGACATCGACAACACACAGTAAGAATAACCACTATACCGTCAGTGTCTGTCAGTATGATGTAGACATCGACAACACACAGTAAGAATAACCACTATACCGTCAGTGTCTGTCAGTATGATGTAGACATCGACTACACACAGTAAGAATAACCACTATACCGTCAGTGTCTGTCAGCGTGATGTAGACATCGACAACACACAGTAAGAATAACCACTATACCGTCAGTGTCTGTCAGCATGATGTAGACATAGACAACACACAGTAAGAATAACCACTATACCGTCAGTGTCTGTCAGTATCATGTAGACATCGACAACACACAGTAAGAATAACCACTACCGTCAGTGTGTGTCAGTATGATGTAGACATCAACAACACACAGTAAGAATAACCACTATACCGTCAGTGTCTGTCAGCGTGATGTAGACATCGACAACACACAGTAAGAATAACCACTATACCGTCAGTGTCTGTCAGCGTGATGTAGACATCGACAACACACAGTAAGAATAACCACTATACCGTCAGTGTCTGTCAGCGTGATGTAGACATCGACAACACACAGTAAGAATAACCACTATACCGTCAGTGTCTGTCAGTATGATGTAGACATCGACAACACACAGTAAGAATAACCACTATACCGTCAGTGTCTGTCAGTATGATGTAGACATCGACTACACACAGTAAGAATAACCACTATACCGTCAGTGTCTGTCAGTATGATGTAGACATTGACAACACACAGTAAGAATAACCACTACGTATACCGTCAGTGTGTGTCAGCATGATGTAGACATCGACTACACACAGTAAGAATAACCACTATACCGTCAGTGTCTGTCAGTATGATGTAGACATCGACAACACACAGTAAGAATAACCACTATAGCGTCAGTGTCTGTCAGTATGATGTACACATAGACAACACACAGTAAGAATAACCACTATACCGTCAGTGTCTGTCAGCGTGATGTAGACATCGACAACACACAGTAAGAATAACCACTACCGTCAGTGTCTGTCAGTATGATGTAGACATCGACTACACACAGTAAGAATAACCACTATACCGTCAGTGTCTGTCAGTATGTTGTAGACATCGACAACACACAGTAAGAATAACCACTACCGTCAGTGTCTGTCAGTATGATGTAGACATCGACAACACACAGTAAGAATAACCACTATACCGTCAGTGTCTGTCAGTATGATGTAGACATCGACAACACACAGTAAGAATAACCACTATACCGTCAGTGTCTGTCAGTATGATGTAGACATCGACAACACACAGTAAGAATAACCACTATACCGTCAGTGTCTGTCAGTATGATGTAGACATCAACAACACACAGTAAGAATAACCACTACCATCAGTGTCTGTCAGTATGATGTAGACATCGACAACACACAGTAAGAATAACCACTATACCGTCAGTGTCTGTCAGCGTGATGTAGACATCAACAACACACAGTAAGAATAACCACTACGTATACCGTCAGTGTCTGTCAGCATGATGTAGACATCGACAACACACAGTAAGAATAACCACTACGTATACCGTCAGTGTCTGTCAGTATGATGTAGACATCAACAACACACAGTAAGAATAACCACTATACCGTCAGTGTCTGTCAGTATGATGTAGACATAGACAACACACAGTAAGAACCACTCCTGTCAGAGTCTGTCAGCGTGATGTAGACATCAACAACACACAGTAAGAATAACCACTACGTATACCGTCAGTGTCTGTCAGCATGATGTAGACATCGACAACACACAGTAAGAATAACCACTACCGTCAGTGTGTGTCAGTATGATGTAGACATCAACAACACACAGTAAGAATAACCACTATACCGTCAGTGTCTGTCAGTATGATGTAGACATCGACTACACACAGTAAGAATAACCACTACCGTCAGTGTCTGTCAGCGTGATGTAGACATCAACAACACACAGTAAGAATAACCACTATACTGTCAGTGTCTGTCAGCGTGATGTAGACATCGACAACACACAGTAAGAATAACCACTATACCGTCAGTGTCTGTCAGTATGATGTAGACATCAACAACACACAGTAAGAATAACCACTATACCGTCAGTGTCTGTCAGTATGTTGTAGACATCAACAACACACAGTAAGAATAACCACTACCGTCAGTGTCTGTCAGTATGATGTAGACATCGACTACACACAGTAAGAATAACCACTACTGTCAGTGTCTGTCAGTATGATGTAGACATCGACAACACACAGTAAGAATAACCACTATACCGTCAGTGTCTGTCAGCGTGATGTAGACATCAACAACACACAGTAAGAATAACCACTACCATCAGTGTCTGTCAGTATGATGTAGACATCGACAACACACAGTAAGAATAACCACTACCGTCAGTGTCTGTCAGTATGATGTAGACATCAACAACACACAGTAAGAATAACCACTATACCGTCAGTGTCTGTCAGTATGATGTAGACATCAACAACACACAGTAAGAATAACAACTACCGTCAGTGTCTGTCAGTATGATGTAGACATCGACAACACACAGTAAGAATAACCACTATACCGTCAGTGTCTGTCAGCGTGATGTAGACATCAACAACACACAGTAAGAATAACCACTATGTATACCGTCAGTGTCTGTCAGTATGATGTAGACATCGACAACACACAGTAAGAATAACCACTACCGTCAGTGTCTGTCAGCATGATGTAGACATTGACAACACACAGTAAGAATAACCACTACCATCAGTGTCTGTCAGTATGATGTAGACATCGACAACACACAGTAAGAATAACCACTATACCGTCAGTGTCTGTCAGTATGATGTAGACATCGACAACACACAGTAAGAATAACCACTATACCGTCAGTGTCTGTCAGTATGATGTAGACATCGACAACACACAGTAAGAATAACCACTATACCGTCAGTGTCTGTCAGCGTGATGTAGACATCGACAACACACAGTAAGAATAACCACTATACCGTCAGTGTCTGTCAGCGTGATGTAGACATCGACAACACACAGTAAGAATAACCACTATACCATCAGTGTCTGTCAGTATGATGTAGACATCGACAACACACAGTAAGAATAACCACTATACCGTCAGTGTCTGTCAGTATGATGTAGACATCGACAACACACAGTAAGAATAACCACTACCATCAGTGTCTGTCAGTATGATGTAGACATTGACAACACACAGTAAGAATAACCACTATACCGTCAGTGTCTGTCAGCGTGATGTAGACATCGACAACACACAGTAAGAATAACCACTACCGTCAGTGTCTGTCAGTATGATGTAGACATCGACAACACACAGTAAGAATAACCACTATACCGTCAGTGTCTGTCAGCGTGATGTAGACATCGACAACACACAGTAAGAATAACCACTATACCGTCAGTGTCTGTCAGTATGATGTAGACATCGACAACACACAGTAAGAATAACCACTATACCGTCAGTGTCTGTCAGTATGATGTAGACATCGACAACACACAGTAAGAATAACCACTACCGTCAGTGTCTGTCAGTATGATGTAGACATCGACAACACACAGTAAGAATAACCACTACCGTCAGTGTGTGTCAGTATGATGTAGACATCAACAACACACAGTAAGAATAACCACTATACCGTCAGTGTGTGTCAGTATGATGTAGACATCAACAACACACAGTAAGAATAACCACTATACTGTCAGTGTCTGTCAGTATGATGTAGACATCGACAACACACAGTAAGAATAACCACTATACTGTCAGTGTCTGTCAGTATGATGTAGACATCGACAACACACAGTAAGAATAACCACTACCGTCAGTGTCTGTCAGTATGATGTAGACATCGACAACACACAGTAAGAATAACCACTACCACTACAAAAGCTAACATTTGTACACTGAGGCAGGCCATGTTGTTTCCATTCAGACTATACTACAGATACACAACCTAACATTTAATTACTTACGTGCTTCCACCAGGATACCGTGGACTGGGGTCAGCTTCATTTTCCAACAGGAACCTCACAGCTTCCTCTCTGTCATTACTATGGAAACAAAACATATCTGGTTTCTAATGAAGATAAAAAACCCAAATTAATCCACAAATAACCTCTTGACCACATATATGACCTCTTTACTATTTTCAGAAGCCATTTTTCAAAAATATAGTAAGCCAAACTTAAATAGTTAACTTTTACACTAGAGGAGGAGACTTATTTGAGGATTAATACAATACAATATCATTCTAAACTTTAATAAAAGGAATCATTTAAACTTAGTATGACTTCAGACCTGAAAACAGAAACCGACATGTATATCTACAAATATACAAACTTACATTGAGATTTGTTTGACATGATCCACAATTACAGTTTTACACTTTGAGACTTAAACTTACAGTGAGATTTGTTCGGTGATGATCTACAATTACAGTTTTACACTTTGAGACTTAAACTTACAGTGAGATTTGTTCGGTGATGATCCACAATTACAGTTTTACACTTTGAGACTTAAACTTACAGTGAGATTTGTTCCGTGATGATCCACAATTACAGTTTTACACTTTGAGACTTAAACTTACAGTGAGATTTGTTCGGTGATGATCCGCCGTAACAGGATGTCCTGTTCCCTTTTCTTGAAATAGAAACCATTGGTGGACAACCTACAGACAAATAAACAACTTTATACAGACAAGAATACTTCTTTATTACCAACATGGTAAGAGATGTCAGTCAAAGTTAACATTATCTGTATTACCAGAGGAGAATCACGGAACAGATACAAATTATACACAGGCAGATGATATTATACTGAATGAACACTTTCATACATCTTGATGAAATGTAAATGAGAAAACAAAAGGCTGATTACATGATACTGAATAGCAAAGCCTTTCATCCCCACATTGTTGTAACAGAGTTGTCTACCTCACAGTTATATACATGTACATGTAAATGTATTATGATACTATATTTTAGTCATCTCCATAGAAATCAATCTCAAATTCCAGTTGTTCCGTGTCTAGTAGTCAAATGATCTACATCTATAACACGACACAGACATACCATTTGGCACACTCTATGAAGTCATTGGCGATGGCCAAATGTAACAGACTAGGGGGCTTCTTATCGTCCTCTCCAGAGATGGCCTTAGAGATGTTGTTCTCAGTGTCAGCCCGCACCATCAGGCGGATTAAATCCACACGGCCCTGCATGGCACAGCAGTGTACCGGGAGAAGGCCCTGAAACAAACAAAACAACTGAGTATGAATACAACAAAAATTCCCCATAACCAATACAACTTATACCACACGAAATCCACATATACCAACACACCTTTTACCATACGAAATCCACATATACCATCACAACTTATACCACACAAAACCCACATAACACACACACCTTATACCACACAAAATCCACATAACACACACACACCTTATATCACACTAAATCCACATAACACACACACACCTTATATCACACTAAATCCACATAACACACACACCTTATACCACACAAAATCCACATAACCAACACACCTTATACCACACTAAATCCACATAACACACACACCTTATACCACACTAAATCCACATAACACACACACCTTATACCACACAAAATCCACATAACCAATACACCTTATACCACACAAAACCCACATAACACACGCACCTTATACCACACTAAATCCACATAACACACACACCTTATACCACACTAAATCCACATAACACACACACCTTATACCACACTAAATCCACATAACACACACACCTTATACCACACAAAACCCACATAACACACACAACTTATACCACACAAAACCCACATAACACACACATACCTTATATCACACTAAATCCACATAAACAACACTACTTATATCACACAAAATCCACACGACACACACCTTATACCACACAAAATCCAAATAACACACACACACACCTTATATCACACTAAATCCACATAACACACACACCTTATATCACACTAAATCCACATAACACACGCACCTTATACCACACCAAACCCACATAACACACACACCTTATACCACACAAAATCCACATAACCAATACACCTTATACCACACAAAATCCACATAACCAATACACCTTATACCACACAAAACCCACATAACACACGCACCTTATATCACACAAAATCCACATAACACACACACCTTATACCACACAAAATCCACATAACACACACACCTTATACCACACAAAATCCACATAACACACACACCTTATACCACACAAAATCCACATATACCAACACACCTTATATCACACAAAATCCACATAACATACACACCTTATACCACACAAAATCCACATAACACACACACCTTATACTACACAAAATCAACATATACCTGGTCCAATACATCTTATACAAAAGAACATACACATAACCAAGTTCTTAAATCACATAAAATGTTTTAATACATTATTTGTACATTGTATTTCAATATGTCATTGACAAAAGAACACTACTGTATATATCTGCAAATTACTCCCTGCTCAAAACAAATGAGGGCCTTTTTCAAATGTAAGCCCTTCCCTTAACTTTAAACTTTAAATCTATGAAGTTTTACACTAGGGGAGGGGGAAAATATGGTATCTATTGATGGAATTTCTCTAACAAAGAATGACAATATCTTTGTCTTCATTACCCTGACATTCCTTCTGGCAAGGTTAGCATTCCTGGCGAGTAGCACTTCTATGGACGGTATTTCTGACGGAGCATTAGTCTCTCCATAGCACTTAACATGGAGTGGAGTATTAGCCTCTCCATCCTCGGCATCAACACTGGCTCCAGACTCCAACAACACCTGACATGTCAAACACTTTTAGTGAGTTTTGTTTTTACATTTTATTATTAACAGTTTAAAAGTTTTTGTGAAGTCACAATATCACAACATGTAGTTTGATATATTAGAGAATCGTCTTTCTTAAAAGTCCTTTGATATCATGATTCAAGTTTTTATAATTATAAAACAATTGACAAAATTCTGTCCTAGTTTTTGACATCCAGTATTTAAACCCACCTCCAAGATTTCTTTGTTCCGAGCACGATGGAGGGCAGTGGCACCCTTGTAGTCACGGATATTGACGTTGAGTCTCAACTGAATCAGTTCCCGGACAGCAGACACATTACCGTAGTAGGCAGCTGTGTGTAGTAGGGTACTGCCATTGATACACCTGGGGAACAAGGTTTACATATCTTATTAGTTATACGGAAAACATCAAAAACACAAAGCACTATACAATAATACATAGTTTTTGTTTCTGATAATCATAGATCTTCACAGGTCTTAGCCTCGTATCTATTTGCAACATGAGAAGTTTTGCACATTGTCAATTTGTTGATGATACAATCTATAATATTATAGCAGGTATACACATACGGTACATGTAAAAATATGTTTGCTTAGTACAAAAAAATCTTCTGGATTTAGTGCTATGTCAACAGGTTTATAGGTTTCACTGTATTTTGAATGATACCATCCCCTCTACACTGACGGACAGTTTATAGGTTTCACAGTAATGTGAATGATACCACCCCCTCTACAACGACGGACAGTTTATATGTTTCACAGTAATGTACATGGTACCATCCCTCTACATTGACGGACAGTTTATAGGTTTCATAGTAATGTGCATGGTACCACCCCTCTACACCGCCGGACAGTTTATAGATTTCACAGAAATGTACATGGTACCACCCCTCTACACCGTCAGACAGCTAATAGATTTCACAGAAATATACATGGTACCACCCCTTATACACCGCTGGACAGCTATTGATAGGTTTTAGAGTAATGTGTACCATGCCCCTCTACACCGCTAGACAGCTATTGATAGGTTTTAGAGTAATGTTCATGGTACCATGCCCTCTACACCGCTGGACAGAAAGGAAGCATTTTTAAACTGACCATCTCTGGAGACTACAGAATATTTTGAATAAGTAAAGTACTGACCTGCTACGGAGGCTACAGAACTGCTTCTGCTTGATTGCATGTTTGTGTATGACATCATCCAAGAGTGCCTTGTCTCCCTCCATAATCTTGGGGACAATATCAGAATAGTGTCCATATAACTCTGTATCGAGGAAAAAGAGTTGATGAGTTGATGATAGGAAGGCAAAAATGAAATTTTCTGTTGAACGTGAATTTAGTTAATATCCTGATAGAGAGATGTATCTACAATACTCAATAATTACTGGTATTACCATGACACACAGTACGTACCTATAAGGTAGTGTTTGAAGTCGTCATTTTTTATCATCTCAAACGGCGTAAGATTTTTGACATTCTTACAATGGACATCACAGCCCCATTCAATCAGCAACTGTAGAATTGAACACAAAGGTTAAATGATAACATTGTTTTACTCATCATACCAAAAGCAACAATCCAAGAGATATACATAATTATTATATTTCCTGATAAAATATAATTAAACTGTTTTGGTTGTCCTGTAGACTTACGTGACAAATCCTCCTGTGCAGTCCCTCAATGGCAGCGAACAGTGGAGTGCTCTTGTTGGTGTTCTTACTGTCAACATTGGCACCATTCTCCAACAGGAGGCACACCATATCCTGTCAGAATCAAAACAACGCATTCAGAGACTCATAAATAAGCATCCCACAAAGTGGCAGATGACTAAAACAAATTTACCGTGATACAATGTAAATATGAACTACTGTACCTGATGACAGGGATTCATGTTATCTGCACACGAGCATATTGCATTTCAAAAGTGAAGGTATCTTGGTGTTGTAACAGCTGACAGTAATTGTGGAGGAAAATTATCATAAAAGCTGATTGTATTTGGAAAGATAGCTGACTATATTTGTATCATAACCGCTAATTGTATTGGTGGCGGGTAAATATGGTAACAGCTGACTGTATTGGTGGAGGGTGGGTATTGTAACAGCTGACTGTATTGGTGAAGGGTGGGTAATTTAACAGCTGACTGTATTGGTGGAGGGTGGGTATTGTAACAGCTGACTATTGGTGGAGGGTGGGTATTTTAACAGCTGACTGTATTGGTGGAGGGTGTGTATTGTAACAGCTGACTGTATTGGTGGAGGGTGTGTATTGTAACAGCTAACTGTATTAGTGGAGGGTGGTATTGTAACAGCTGACTGTATTGTTGGAGGGTGGGTATTGTAACAGCTGACTGTATTGGTGGAGGGTGGGTATTGTAACAGCGGACTGTATTGGTGGAGGGTGGGTATTGTAACAGCGGACTGTATTGGTGGAGGGTGGGTATCATAACAGCTGACTATTGGTGGAGGTTGGGTATCGTAACAGCTGACTATTGGTGGAGGGTGGGTATCATAACAGCTGACTATTGGTGGAGGTTGGGTATCGTAACAGCTGACTATTGGTGGAGGGTGGGTATTGTAACAGCTGACTGTATTGGTGGAGGGTGGGTGTTGTAACAGCTGACTGTATTGGTGGAGGGTGGGTATTATAACAGCAGACTGTATTGGTGGAGGGTGGGTATTGTAACAGCTGACTGTATTGGTGGAGGGTGAGTATTGTAACAGCTGACTGTATTGGTGGAGGGTGGGTATCATAACAGCTGACTGTATTGGCGGAGGTTGGGTATCGTAACAGCTGACTATTGGTGGAGGGTGGGTATCATAACAGCTGAGTGTATTGGTGGAGGGTGGGTATTGTAACAGCTGACTGTATTGGTGGAGGGTGGGTATCATAACAGCTGACTGTATTGGCGGAGGTTGGGTATTGTAACAGCTGACTATTGGTGGAGGGTGGGTATCGTACGTAACAGCTGACTGTATTGGTGGAGGGTGGGTATTGTAACAGCTGACTGTATTGGTGGAGGGTGGGTATTGTAACAGCTGACTGTATTGGTGGAGGGTGGGTATTGTAACAGCTGACTGTATTGGTGGAGGGTGGGTATTGTAACAGCTGACTGTATTGGTGGAGGGGGGGGTATGTAACAGCTGACTGTATTGGTGGAGGGTGGGTATCGTAACAGCTGACTATTGGTGGAGGGTGGGTATCATAACAGCTGACTATTGGTGGAGGGTGGGTAACATAACAGCCATTACGTACAAACAAGCCATTCCTACATGCCCAGTGAAGGGCTGTATTTCCTGTCTTTGGCTCCTTAGCGTTGATGAAGGATGGATTACTCTGGAAGAATACAATCATCTTTTGGACAGTTTCAAATTCATTCTCCCTAGCTGACTTGATGAAGAGCCTCTGCCAGGTGGTAGTGTTTCCAGGGAAGACCTGATACAGGAACACAGTACCAGCCTTGAGAAGCTTGTTCCGACTCTGAGCCTCCACAAAGATCTGTAACACAAACAAGTGAGAGGACTGTTAAACTGTGTTTATCTAGTATTAGTTTATGGCTGGTAAACCAACTTTGTAATTCCAATGCTATAAATTCACAAAGGGAGATAAGTAACAATTATCATAGTGACCATAAACATAATTAACATGACAAAAGTCTACAATAACAACAACGCTTAGCAATGTAACCTACAGTACCTCAATCCCTGGATAGTTGTCAGGGTAAAGCTCTACCACTCCGGCATCAGCTACTTTTAAAATCTCTCTCACAGTCGGTCCTGAAAGTAACAAACAACATTGTAATGTCAACTCATCAATATCATTGTGACTGCATGAAACACGTTAATATTTGAAGAATATTTATTTCATTTGTCACAACGCATTGTATCAAAAGACAATGAAACGTATAATCCTGAAGAATGGATTTCACTATAACACTTACCCCGGGAGTGTTCAGTACTAAAGTTGTCAAAGGACGGATTCCACTATAACACTTACCTCGGGAGCGTCCGGTACTAAAGTCGTCAATAAAGTCCCCAGTCTCTTTCGCTCTCAGTACAACCTTCCTTCCATCACCCAAAACTTCCTTATTACTTGCTAGGTAAAACCCAGAACCATTTGTCAGTGTCTGCCAAATAAAAACCACATTCATCAGTATCTGACAGATAAATACATCATTATGAATGGACAGCTGTGATGAAGACACCAACACCTCTCAATAGACTTTTTAATAAAGCTCAAATACCTATGGCAATCAATAATGATTCAATGGCTAATATAACTACTTTGAGGATGTGAGAAAATCTCCAGCCAGAGATATGATATTCCTGATCGATGTGAGAAAATCTCCACCCAGAGGGATGATATTCCTGATCGATGTGAGAAAATCTCCAGTCAGAGGTATGATATTCCTGATCGATGTGAGAAAATCTCCAGCCAGAGGTATGATATTCCTGATCGATGTGAGAAAATCTCCACCCAGAGATATGATATTCCTGATCGAAGTGAGAAAATCTCCAGCCAGAGGTATGATATTCCTGATCCATGTGAGAAAATCTCCGACCAGAGGTAGGATATTCCTGATCGATGTGAGAAAATCTCCAGCCAGAGGTATGATATTCCTGATCGATGTGAGAAAATCTCCAGCCAGAGATATGATATTCCTGATCGATGTGAGAAAATCTCCAGCCAGAGGTATGATATTCCTGATCGATGTGAGAAAATCTCCGACCAGAGGTATGATAATCCTGATTGATGTGAGAAAATCTCCAGCCAGAGGTATGATATTCCTGATCGTTAGCCTTCTGTGGCACCTCTGGTTACACAACCAAGAACATCAACCCCTTAAATTGGAGATTTCTCTGTCACGTCCCCAAGATAGTGGATGATTATTGTTCTCCCATCATACTATTTTATCCAGTACGAAGGGTAAATACGATGTATTACAACGCATCGTAATATTGATGTTGCCAGCACATGCTATATGTCATATTCTAGGGGCTGACAGAAAAATCACACTCTAGAGGTGACAGACATATCATGAATTGGATTAAAGAGAAACAAATATGTGAACGAAAAGAAAATGCTTTGTTCACTCTCAAACCAACGGTCAGTTGTTGCATTTAAATGATCTATAAATAACTATATAATTATACACTGGGTTATTTCAACCATAGGTTCATAGGTTAATCATGCTGATGAATTTGGTTCATATTTCAGTAACACTACTAAATTAACCAATGGTTACAGTATACACAACATAGATATATATGAGAAGGATTATACTTTATACAATTTACTCAATTCTATTTAAATTGTAAATAATGTATCCTGTACATGCATACATTTGTACATGTACATAACAATCTGACAAGTCCAGCAAATAAAATCATGGACAAGTTACAGCCAAGACAAGAAACTGTCTAGGTCATGAACTGATAAAGTTGTAGTCAAGAACCTTAAAGGGCAATAACTCTATCCACCTGCCTCTGTGTGAAAATTACAAATTTGATAATGCAACTGAGACTATGTAAAGAAGCGATGAAAAAATATAAAACCTTAATAAACACACAATAATGGACAGACAAAAAGACAAACAACTTTAAAGTTTTCATATACTGAAATAGCCAGTATTACAGAATATGAATCCTGGTGAAGGTTTGATTTGTTTCTATTTTTATCATACATACCAGATTGATAACACAGGACAGACACATGTCGTTAACTGTGATGTTCCTTGGGGCAGTAATCATGTCAAACCGACTCTTCATCTTCTCTCGGATTTGTCTCCTCACCTACACATAGAATTCAGTCACATAACAATAGTCTCCTCACCTACACAGAGAATTCAGTCACATAACAATAGTCTCCTCACCTACACACAGAATTCAGTCACATAACAATAGTCTCCTCACCTACACACAGAATTCAGTCACATAACAATAGTCTCCTCACCTACACACAGAATTCAGTCACATAACAATAGTCTCCTCACCTACACACAGAATTCAGTCACATAACAATAGTCTCCTCACCTACACACAGAATTCAGTCACATAACAATAGTCTCCTCACCTACACACAGAATTCAGTCACATAACAATAGTCTCCTCACCTACACACAGAATTCAGTCACATAACAATAGTCTCCTCACCTACACACAGAATTCAGTCACATAACAATAGTCTCCTCACCTACACAGAGAATTCAGTCACATAACAATAGTCTCCTCACCTACACAGAGAATTCAGTCACATAACAATAGTCTCCTCACCTACACAGAGAATTCAGTCACATAACAATAGTCTCCTCACCTACACACAGAATTCAGTCACATAACAACAGTCTCCTCACCTACACAGAGAATTCAGTCACATAACAATAGTCTCCTCACCTACACACAGAATTCAGTCACATAACAATAGTCTCCTCACCTACACACAGAATTCAGTCATATAACAATAGTCTCCTCACCTACACACAGAATTCAGTCACATAACAATAGTCTCCTCACCTACACACAGAATTCAGTCACATAACAATAGTCTCCTCACCTACACACAGAATTCAGTCACATAACAATAGTCTCCTCACCTACACACAGAATTCAGTCACATAACAGTAGTCTCCTCACCTACACACAGAATTCAGTCACATAACAATAGTCTCCTCACCTACACACAGAGAATTCAGTCACATAACAATAGTCTCCTCACCTACACAGAGAATTCAGTCACATAACAATAGTCTCCTCACCTACACACAGAATTCAGTCACATAACAATAGTCTCCTCACAAACACACAGAAATCAGTCACATAACAGTAGTCTCCTCACCTACACACAGAATTCAGTCACATAACAACAGTCTCCTCACCTACACAGAGAATTCAGTCACATATCAATAGTCTCCTCACCTACACACAGAATTCAGTCACATAACAATAGTCTCCTCACCTACACACAGAATTCAGTCACATAACAATAGTCTCCTCACCTACACACAGAATTCAGTCACATAACAGTAGTCTCCTCACCTACACACAGAATTCAGTCACATAACAGTAGTCTCCTCACCTACACACAGAATTCAGTCACATAACAATAGTCTCCTCACCTACACACAGAATTCAGTCACATAACAATAGTCTCCACACCTACACAGAGAATTCAGTCACATAACAATAGTCTCCTCACCTACACACAGAATTCAGTCACATAACAATAGTCTCCTCACCTACACAGAGAATTCAGTCACATAACAATAGTCTCCTCACCTACACATAGAATTCAGTCACATAACAATGGTCTCCTCACCTACACAGAGAATTCAGTCACATAACAATAGTCTCCTCACCTACACAGAGAATTCAGTCACATAACAATAGTCTCCTCACCTACACATAGAATTCAGTCACATATCAACAGTCTCCTCACCTACACACAGAATTCAGTCACATAACAATAGTCTCCTCACCTACACACAGAATTCAGTCACATAACAATAGTCTCCTCACCTACACACAGAATTCAGTCACATAACAACAGTCTCCTCACCAACACATAGAATTCAGTCACATAACAATAGTCTCCTCACCTACACAGAGAATTCAGTCACATAACAATAGTCTCCTCACCTACACACAGAATTCAGTCACATAACAATAGTCTCCTCACCTACACACAGAATTCAGTCACATAACAATAGTCTCCTCACCTACACAGAGAATTCAGTCACATAACAATAGTCTCCTCACCTACACACAGAATTCAGTCACATAACAATAGTCTCCTCACCTACACATAGAATTCAGTCACATAACAACATAGAATTCAGTCACATACACATAGAATTCAGTCACATAACAACAGTCTCCTCACCTACACATAGATTTCAGTCACATAACAACAGTCTCCTCACCTACACAGAGAATTCAGTCACATAACAATAGTCCCCTCACCTACACATAGAATTCAGTCACATATCAACAGTCTCCTCACCTACACAGAGAATTCAGTCACATAACAATAGTCCCCTCACCTACACAGAGAATTCAGTCACATAACAATAGTCCTCCTCACCTACACAGAGAATTCAGTCACATAACAATAGTCTCCTCACCTACACAGAGAATTCAGTCACATATCAACAGTCTCCTCACCTACACACAGAATTCAGTCACATAACAATAGTCTCCTCACCTACACACAGAATTCAGTCACATAACAATAGTCTCCTCACCTACACACAGAATTCAGTCACATAACAATAGTCTCCTCACCTACACACAGAATTCAGTCACATAACAACAGTCTCCTCACCTACACACAGAATTCAGTCACATAACAATAGTCTCCACACCTACACAGAGAATTCAGTCACATAACAATAGTTTCCTCACCTACACAGAGAATTCAGTCACATAACAATAGTCTCCTCACCTACACAGAGAATTCAGTCACATAACAATAGTCTCCTCACCTACACACATAATTCAGTCACATAACAACAGTCTTCTCACCTACACAGAGAATTCAGTCACATAACAATAGTCTCCTCACCTACACACAGAATTCAGTCACATAACAATAGTCTCCTCACCTACACACAGAATTCAGTCATATAACAATAGTCTCCTCACCTACACACAGAATTCAGTCACATAACAATAGTCTCCTCACAAACACACAGAATTCAGTCACATAACAATAGTCTCCTCACCTACACACAGAATTCAGTCACATAACAATAGTCTCCTCACCTACACACAGAATTCAGTCACATAACAGTAGTCTCCTCACCTACACACAGAATTCAGTCACATAACAATAGTCTCCTCACCTACACACAGAGAATTCAGTCACATAACAATAGTCTCCTCACCTACACAGAGAATTCAGTCACATAACAATAGTCTCCTCACCTACACACAGAATTCAGTCACATAACAATAGTCTCCTCACAAACACACAGAATTCAGTCACATAACAGTAGTCTCCTCACCTACACACAGAATTCAGTCACATAACAACAGTCTCCTCACCTACACAGAGAATTCAGTCACATATCAATAGTCTCCTCACCTACACACAGAATTCAGTCACATAACAATAGTCTCCTCACCTACACACAGAATTCAGTCACATAACAATAGTCTCCTCACCTACACACAGAATTCAGTCACATAACAGTAGTCTCCTCACCTACACACAGAATTCAGTCACATAACAGTAGTCTCCTCACCTACACACAGAATTCAGTCACATAACAATAGTCTCCTCACCTACACACAGAATTCAGTCACATAACAATAGTCTCCACACCTACACAGAGAATTCAGTCACATAACAATAGTCTCCTCACCTACACACAGAATTCAGTCACATAACAATAGTCTCCTCACCTACACAGAGAATTCAGTCACATAACAATAGTCTCCTCACCTACACATAGAATTCAGTCACATAACAAGTCTCCTCACCTACACAGAGAATTCAGTCACATAACAATAGTCTCCTCACCTACACAGAGAATTCAGTCACATAACAATAGTCTCCTCACCTACACATAGAATTCAGTCACATATCAACAGTCTCCTCACCTACACACAGAATTCAGTCACATAACAATAGTCTCCTCACCTACACACAGAATTCAGTCACATAACAATAGTCTCCTCACCTACACACAGAATTCAGTCACATAACAACAGTCTCCTCACCAACACATAGAATTCAGTCACATAACAATAGTCTCCTCACCTACACAGAGAATTCAGTCACATAACAATAGTCTCCTCACCTACACACAGAATTCAGTCACATAACAATAGTCTCCTCACCTACACACAGAATTCAGTCACATAACAATAGTCTCCTCACCTACACAGAGAATTCAGTCACATAACAATAGTCTCCTCACCTACACACAGAATTCAGTCACATAACAATAGTCTCCTCACCTACACAGAGAATTCAGTCACATAACAACATAGAATTCAGTCACATAACAACATAGAATTCAGTCACATAACAACAGTCTCCTCACCTACACATAGATTTCAGTCACATAACAACAGTCTCCTCACCTACACAGAGAATTCAGTCACATAACAATAGTCCCCTCACCTACACATAGAATTCAGTCACATATCAACAGTCTCCTCACCTACACAGAGAATTCAGTCACATAACAATAGTCCCCTCACCTACACAGAGAATTCAGTCACATAACAATAGTCTCCTCACCTACACAGAGAATTCAGTCACATATCAACAGTCTCCTCACCTACACAGAGAATTCAGTCACATAACAATAGTCTCCTCACCTACACACAGAATTCAGTCACATAACAATAGTCCCCTCACCTACACATAGAATTCAGTCACATATCAACAGTCTCCTCACCTACACAGAGAATTCAGTCACATAACAATAGTCTCCTCACCTACACAGAGAATTCAGTCACATAACAATAGTCTCCTCACCTACACAGAGAATTCAGTCACATATCAACAGTCTCCTCACCTACACAGAGAATTCAGTCACATAACAACAGTCTCCTCACCTACACAGAGAATTCAGTCACATAACAATAGTCTCCTCACCTACACACAGAATTCAGTCACATAACAATAGTCTCCTCACCTACACACAGAATTCAGTCACATAACAATAGTCTCCTCACCTACACACAGAATTCAGTCACATAACAATAGTCTCCTCACCTACACATAGAATTCAGTCACATAACAATAGTCTCCTCACCTACACATAGAATTCAGTCACATAACAATAGTCTCCTCACCTACACGTAGAATTCAGTCACATAACAATAGTCTCCTAACCTACACAGAGAATTCAGTCACATAACAATAGTCTCCTCACCTACACAGAGAATTCAGTCACATAACAATAGTCTCCTCACCTACACACAGAATTCAGTCACATAACAATAGTCTCCTCACCTACACACAGAATTCAGTCACATAACAATAGTCTCCTCACCTACACAGAGAATTCAGTCACATAACAATAGTCTCCTCACCTACACAGAGAATTCAGTCACATAACAATAGTCTCCTCACCTACACACAGAATTCAGTCACATAACAATAGTCTCCTCACCTACACAGAGAATTCAGTCACATAACAATAGTCTCCTCACCTACACACAGAATTCAGTCACATAACAATAGTCTCCTCACCTACACAGAGAATTCAGTCACATAACAATAGTCTCCTCACCTACACAGAGAATTCAGTCACATAACAATAGTCTCCTCACCTACACATAGAATTCAGTCACATAACAATAGTCTCCTCACCTACACAGAGAATTCAGTCACATAACAATAGTCTCCTCACCTACACATAGAATTCAGTCACATAACAATAGTCTCCTCACCTACACAGAGAATTCAGTCACATAACAATAGTCTCCTCACCTACACAGAGAATTCAGTCACATAACAATAGTCTCCTCACCTACACAGAGAATTCAGTCACATAACAATAGTCTCCTCACCTACACAGAGAATTCAGTCACATAACAATAGTCTCCTCACCTACACAGAGAATTCAGTCACATAACAATAGTCTCCTCACCTACACAGAGAATTCAGTCACATAACAATAGTCTCCTCACCTACACAGAGAATTCAGTCACATAACAATAGTCTCCTCACCTACACAGAGAATTCAGTCACATAACAATAGTCTCCTCACCTACACAGAGAATTCAGTCACATAACAATAGTCTCCTCACCTACACAGAGAATTCAGTCACATAACAATAGTCTCCTCACCTACACAGAGAATTCAGTCACATAACAATAGTCTCCTCACCTACACAGAGAATTCAGTCACATAACAATAGTCTCCTCACCTACACAGAGAATTCAGTCACATAACAATAGTCTCCTCACCTACACAGAGAATTCAGTCACATAACAATAGTCTCCTCACCTACACACAGAATTCAGTCACATAACAATAGTCTCCTCACCTACACAGAGAATTCAGTCACATAACAATAGTCTCCTCACCTACACAGAGAATTCAGTCACATAACAATAGTCTCCTCACCTACACAGAGAATTCAGTCACATAACAATAGTCTCCTCACCTACACAGAGAATTCAGTCACATAACAATAGTCTCCTCACCTACACAGAGAATTCAGTCACATAACAATAGTCTCCTCACCTACACAGAGAATTCAGTCACATAACAATAGTCTCCTCACCTACACAGAGAATTCAGTCACATAACAATAGTCTCCTCACCTACACACGAGAATTCAGTCACATAACAATAGTCTCCTCACCTACACAGAGAATTCAGTCACATAACAATAGTCTCCTCACCTACACACAGAATTCAGTCACATAACAATAGTCTCCTCACCTACACAGAGAATTCAGTCACATAACAATAGTCTCCTCACCTACACAGAGAATTCAGTCACATAACAATAGTCTCCTCACCTACACAGAGAATTCAGTCACATAACAATAGTCTCCTCACCTACACACAGAATTCAGTCACATAACAATAGTCTCCTCACCTACACAGAGAATTCAGTCACATAACAATAGTCTCCTCACCTACACAGAGAATTCAGTCACATAACAATAGTCTCCTCACCTACACAGAGAATTCAGTCACATAACAATAGTCTCCTCACCTACACATAGAATTCAGTCACATAACAATAGTCTCCTCACCTACACAGAGAATTCAGTCACATAACAATAGTCTCCTCACCTACACAGAGAATTCAGTCACATAACAATAGTCTCCTCACCTACACAGAGAATTCAGTCACATAACAATAGTCTCCTCACCTACACACAGAATTCAGTCACATAACAATAGTCTCCTCACCTACACACAGAATTCAGTCACATAACAATAGTCTCCTCACCTACACACAGAATTCAGTCACATAACAATAGTCTCCTCACCTACACACAGAATTCAGTCACATAACAATAGTCTCCTCACCTACACAGAGAATTCAGTCACATAACAATAGTCTCCTCACCTACACAGAGAATTCAGTCACATAACAATAGTCTCCTCACCTACACATAGAATTCAGTCACATAACAATAGTCTCCTCACCTACACACAGAATTCAGTCACATAACAATAGTCTCCTCACCTACACACAGAATTCAGTCACATAACAATAGTCTCCTCACCTACACACAGAATTCAGTCACATAACAATAGTCTCCTCACCTACACAGAGAATTCAGTCACATAACAATAGTCTCCTCACCTACACAGAGAATTCAGTCACATAACAATAGTCTCCTCACCTACACACAGAATTCAGTCACATAACAATAGTCTCCTCACCTACACACAGAATTCAGTCACATAACAATAGTCTCCTCACCTACACACAGAATTCAGTCACATAACAATAGTCTCCTCACCTACACACAGAATTCAGTCACATAACAATAGTCTCCTCACCTACACAGAGAATTCAGTCACATAACAATAGTCTCCTCACCTACACAGAGAATTCAGTCACATAACAATAGTCTCCTCACCTACACAGAGAATTCAGTCACATAACAATAGTCTCCTCACCTACACAGAGAATTCAGTCACATAACAATAGTCTCCTCACCTACACAGAGAATTCAGTCACATAACAATAGTCTCCTCACCTACACAGAGAATTCAGTCACATAACAATAGTCTCCTCACCTACACAGAGAATTCAGTCACATAACAATAGTCTCCTCACCTACACAGAGAATTCAGTCACATAACAATAGTCTCCTCACCTACACAGAGAATTCAGTCACATAACAATAGTCTCCTCACCTACACAGAGAATTCAGTCACATAACAATAGTCTCCTCACCTACACAGAGAATTCAGTCACATAACAATAGTCTCCTCACCTACACACAGAATTCAGTCACATAACAATAGTCTCCTCACCTACACAGAGAATTCAGTCACATAACAATAGTCTCCTCACCTACACAGAGAATTCAGTCACATAACAATAGTCTCCTCACCTACACAGAGAATTCAGTTACATAACAATAGTCTCCTCACCTACACAGAGAATTCAGTCACATAACAATAGTCTCCTCACCTACACACATAGAATTCAGTCACATAACAACAGTCTCCTCACCAACACATATAATTCAGTCACATAACAATAGTCTCCTCACCAACACACAGAATTCAGTTACATAACAATAGTATTCTCACCTACACAGAGAATTCAGTCACATAACAATAGTCTCCTCACCTACACAGAGAATTCAGTCACATAACAATAGTCTCCTCACCTACACAGAGAATTCAGTCACATAACAATAGTCTCCTCACCTACACAGAGAATTCAGTCACATAACAATAGTCTCCTCACCTACACAGAGAATTCAGTCACATAACAACAGTCTCCTCACCTACACAGAGAATTCAGTCACATAACAATAGTCTCCTCACCTACACAGAGAATTCAGTCACATAACAATAGTCTCCTCACCTACACAGAGAATTCAGTCACATAACAATAGTCTCCTCACCTACACAGAGAATTCAGTCACATAACAATAGTCTCCTCACCTACGCAGAGAATTCAGTCACGTAACAACAGTCTCCTCACCTACACACAGAATTTAGTCACATAACAATAGTCTCCTCACCTACACACAGAGAATTCAGTCACATAACAATAGTCTCCTCACCTACACAGAGAATTCAGTCACATAACAATAGTCTCCTCACCTACACAGAGAATTCAATCACATAACAATAGTCTCCTCACCTACACAGAGAATTCAGTCACATAACAATAGTCTCCTCACCTACACAGAGAATTCAGTCACATAACAGTAGTCTCCTCACCTACACACAGAATTCAGTCACATAACAATAGTCTCCACACCTACACAGAGAATTCAGTCACATAACAATAGTCTCCTCACCTTACACAGAGAATTCAGTCACATAACAGTAGTCTCCTCACCTACACACAGAATTCAGTCACATAACAATAGTCTCCACACCTACACACAGAATTCAGTCACATAACAATAGTCTCCTCACTTACACAGAGAATTCAGTCACATAACAATAGTCTCCTCACCTACACACAGAATTCAGTCACATAACAATAGTCTCCTCACCTACACAGAGAATTCAGTCACATAACAACAGTCTCCTCACCTACACAGAGAATTCAGTCACATAACAATAGTCTCCTCACCTACACACAGAGAATTCATTCACATAACAATAGTCTCCTCACCTACACAGAGAATTCAGTCACATAACAACAGTCTCCTCACCAACACATAGAATTCAGTCACATAACAATAGTCTCCTCACCTACACAGAGAATTCAGTCACATAACAATAGTCTCCTCATCTACACACAGAATTCAGTCACATAACAATAGTCTCCTCACCAACACACAGAATTCAGTCACATAACAATAGTCTCCTCATCTACACACAGAATTCAGTCACATAACAATAGTCTCCTCATCTACACACAGAATTCAGTCACATAACAATAGTCTCCTCATCTACACACAGAATTCAGTCACATAACAATAGTCTCCTCATCTACACACAGAATTCAGTCACATAACAATAGTCTCCTCACCAACACACAGAATTCAGTCACATAACAATAGTCTTCTCACCTACACAGAGAATTCAGTCACATAACAATAGTCTCCTCACCTACACACAGAATTCAGTCACATAACAATAGTCTCCTCATCTACACACAGAATTCAGTCACATAACAATAGTCTCCTCATCTACACACAGAATTCAGTCACATAACAATAGTCTCCTCATCTACACACAGAATTCAGTCACATAACAATAGTCTCCTCACCTACACACAGAGAATTCAGTCACATAACAATAGTCTCCTCACCTACACAGAGAATTCAGTCACATAACAACAGTCTCCTCACCTAACACATAGAATTCAGTCACATAACAATAGTCTCCTCACCTACACAGAGAATTCAGTCACATAACAATAGTCTCCTCACCTACACAGAGAATTCAGTCACATAACAATAGTCTCCTCACCTACACAGAGAATTCAGTCACATAACAATAGTCTCCTCACCTACACACAGAATTCAGTCACATAACAATAGTCTCCTCACCTACACACAGAATTCAGTCACATAACAATAGTCTCCTCACAAACACAGAGAATTCAGTCACATATCAATAGTCTCCTCACCTACACACAGAATTCAGTCACATAACAATAGTCTCCTCACCTACACACAGAATTCAGTCACATAACAATAGTCTCCTCACCTAACACACAGAATTCAGTCACATAACAATAGTCTCCTCACCTACACACAGAATTCAGTCACATAACAATAGTCTCCTCACCTACACAGAGAATTCAGTCACATAACAATAGTCTCCTCACCTACACACAGAATTCAGTCACATAACAATAGTCTCCTCACCTACACAGAGAATTCAGTCACATAACAATAGTCTCCTCACCTACACAGAGAATTCAGTCACATAACAATAGTCTCCTCACCTACACAGAGAATTCAGTCACATAACAAGTCTCCTCACCTACACAGAGAATTCAGTCACATAACAATAGTCTCCTCACCTACACACAGAATTCAGTCACATAACAATAGTCTCCTCACCTACACACAGAATTCAGTCACATAACAATAGTCTCCTCACCTACACACAGAATTCAGTCACATAACAATAGTCTCCTCACCTACACACAGAATTCAGTCACATAACAATAGTCTCCACACCTACACAGAGAATTCAGTCACATAACAATAGTCTCCTCACCTACACAGAGAATTCAGTCACATAACAATAGTCTCCTCACCTACACAGAGAATTCAGTCACATAACAATAGTCTCCTCACCTACACACAGAATTCAGTCACATAAGAATAGTCTCCTCACCTACACACAGAATTCAGTCACATAACATGTTTTTTCATCTTATCTATGCCAAGAGTTTGGAGAAAAAACATACCAATATAAATCTTATTATGAATGACAGCATGTATTTTAAGAGAAATTTGTTTCTAAGAACAAAGTACAAATTTCTGTCTGATATTTTAACAAATTTAAACATTTCTGTGAAGTGGAATAGTCATTTCAAATCTTACATGTGTCAAGTTTTCACTGTAACAAACTGCGTTGTTATGCTAAATTAGATACTTCACTCATCATCAGTTTGTAAATATAAGTAGGTACAGTCTGTCTTCATAATTCAGAGAAAATGAAAGTAAATACCTACCTCATTCTGTACATATTCTACATGGTTTAGCCACTTCTTACAGTAGGGGATATCAAATCTGTTATTGAACTTGTCCAGAGCTGTTAAAAATAGCATCACAAACTATATAGTGTGATAACATTTACTGGTTAACAGGTTTAACAACCACAACAAGTGGTATTCTCTTACATACTACAACTGGAGGAAAACTAAACACATTGATATTAATTTAATTTAACTAAAAGGAAACGCATTTTCCTGTGGAAATGGTAGATGTTGTATGGAGATTACAAATAGTGTGGGTTACGTACAAATAATGTGAAAATTATATTGGTGCAGAAAATAACTTTTCCTAAGGATTTGGTAGTTTTGGTACACATTTTACATTGTTTTGTTGTTCAGACAAACTAACAAATTTTACCTTGTTTGTGTTGTTCAATCTCGGTCTTCACCTCCTTCCGTCGCTGAAGCTCCTGCATGTTGGACACAATGGCAGGGAACTTACTAATCTCATGGTTACATTCTCGGATCAACATACTGATGTAGTCCTGGATAGGAAGAGTTAAAATGTCTTAGTTATTACTTCTATCAGACATCCCCAGTAACCTCTCTCTCATGTACTGTACCTTCCCTATCAGACATCCCCAGTAACCTCTCTCTCATGTACTGTACCTTCCCTATCAGACATCCCCAGTAACCTCTCTCCCATGTACTGTACCTTCCCTATCAGACATCCCCAGTAACCTCTCTCTCATGTACTGTACCTTCCCTATCAGACATCCCCAGTAACCTCTCTCTCATGTACTGTACCTTCCCTATCAGACATCCCCAGTAACCTCTCTCTCATGTACTGTACCTTCCCTATCAGACATCCCCAGTAACCTCTCTCTCATGTACTGTACCTTCCCTATCAGACATCCCCAGTAACCTCTCTCTCATGTACCGTACCTTCCCTATCAGACATCCCCAGTAACCTCTCTCATGTACTGTACCTTCCCTATCAGACATCCCCAGTAACCTCTCTCATGTACTGTACCTTCCCTATCAGACATCCCCAGTAACCTCTCTCTCATGTACTGTACCTTCCCTATCAGACATCCCCAGTAACCTCTCTCTCATGTACTGTACCTTCCCTATCAGACATCCCCAGTAACCTCTCTCTCTCTCTCATGTACTGTACCTTCCCTATCAGACATCCCCAGTAACCTCTCTCTCATGTACTGTACCTTCCCTATCAGACATCCCCAGTAACCTCTCTCATGTACTGTACCTTCCCTATCAGACATCCTCAGTAACCTCTCTCCCATGTACTGTACCTTCCCTATCAGACATCCCCAGTAACCTCTCTCTCATGTACTGTACCTTCCCTATCAGACATCCCCAGTAACCTCTCTCTCATGTACTGTACCTTCCCTATCAGACATCCCCAGTAACCTCTCTCTCATGTACTGTACCTTCCCTATCAGACATCCCCAGTAACCTCTCTCTCATGTACTGTACCTTCCCTATCAGACATCCCCAGTAACCTCTCTCTCATGTACTGTACCTTCCCTATCAGACATCCCCAGTAACCTCTCTCTCATGTACTGTACCTTCCCTATCAGACATCCCCAGTAACCTCTCTCATGTACTGTACCTTCCCTATCAGACATCCCCAGTAACCTCTCTCTCATATACTGTACCTTCCCTATCAGACATCCCCAGTAACCTCTCTCATGTACTGTACCTTCCCTATCAGACATCCCCAGTAACCTCTCTCTCATGTACTGTACCTTCCCTATCAGACATCCCCAGTAACCTCTCTCTCCTGTACTGTACCTTCCCTATCAGACATCCCCAGTAACCTCTCTCTCCTGTACTGTACCTTCCCTATCAGACATCCCCAGTAACCTCTCTCTCATGTACTGTACCTTCCCTATCAGACATCCCCAGTAACCTCTCTCTCATGTACTGTACCTTCCCTATCAGACATCCCCAGTAACCTCTCTCTCATGTACTGTACCTTCCCTATCAGACATCCCCAGTAACCTCTCTCTCATGTACTGTACCTTCCCTATCAGACATCCCCAGTAACCTCTCTCTCATGTACTGTACCTTCCCTATCAGACATCCCCAGTAACCTCTCTCTCATGTACTGTACCTTCCCTATCAGACATCCCCAGTAACCTCTCTCTCTCTCATGTACTGTACCTTCCCTATAAGACATTCCCAGTAGCCTCTCTCTCATGTACTGTACCTTCCCTATCAGACATCCCCTGTAACCTCTCTCTCATGTACTGTACCTTCCCTATCAGACATCCCCAGTAACCTCTCTCTCATGTACTGTACCTTCCCTATCAGACATCCCCGGTAACCTCTCTCTCATGTACTGTACCTTCCCTATCAGACATCCCCAGTAACCTCTCTCCCATGTACTGTACCTTCCCTATCAGACATCCCCAGTAACCTCTCTCATGTACTGTACCTTCCCTATCAGACATCCCCAGTAACCTCTCTCTCATGTACTGTACCTTCCCTATCAGACATCCCCAGTAACCTCTCTCCCATGTACTGTACCTTCCCGATCAGACATCCCCAGTAACCTCTCTCTCATGTACCGTACCTTCCCTATCAGACATCCCCTGTAACCTCTCTCTCATGTACTGTACCTTCCCTATCAGACATCCCCAGTAACCTCTCTCTCATGTACTGTACCTTCCCTATCAGACATCCCCAGTAACCTCTCTCTCATGTACTGTACCTTCCCTATCAGACATCCCCAGTAACCTCTCTCTCATGTACTGTACCTTCCCTATCAGACATCCCCAGTAACCTCTCTCTCATGTACCGTACCTTCCCTATCAGACATCCCCAGTAACCTCTCTCATGTACCGTACCTTCCCTATCAGACATCCCCAGTAACCTCTCTCTCATGTACTGTACCTTCCCTATCAGACATCCCCAGTAACCTCTCTCTCATGTACTGTACCTTCCCTATCAGACATCCCCAGTAACCTCTCTCTCATGTACTGTACCTTCCCTATCAGACATCCCCAGTAACCTCTCTCTCATGTATTGTACCTTCCCTATCAGACATCCCCAGTAACCTCTCTCTCATGTACTGTACCTTCCCTATCAGACATCCCCAGTAACCTCTCTCTCATGTACTGTACCTTCCCTATCAGACATCCCCAGTAACCTCTCTCCCATGTACTGTACCTTCCCTATCAGACATCCCCAGTAACCTCTCTCTCATGTACTGTACCTTCCCTATCAGACATCCCCAGTAACCTCTCTCTCATGTACTGTACCTTCCCTATCAGACATCCCCAGTAACCTCTCTCATGTACTGTACCTTCCCTATCAGACATCCCCAGTAACCTCTCTCGTGTACTGTACCTTCCCTATCAGACATCCCCAGTAACCTCTCTCTCATGTACTGTACCTTCCCTATCAGACATCCCCAGTAACCTCTCTCTCATGTACTGTACCTTCCCTATCAGACATCCCCAGTAACCTCTCTCATGTACTGTACCTTCCCTATCAGACATCCTCAGTAACCTCTCTCCCATGTACTGTACCTTCCCTATCAGACATCCCCAGTAACCTCTCTCTCATGTACTGTACCTTCCCTATCAGACATCCCCAGTAACCTCTCTCTCATGTACTGTACCTTCCCTATCAGACATCCCCAGTAACCTCTCTCTCATGTACTGTACCTTCCCTATCAGACATCCCCAGTAACCTCTCTCTCATGTACTGTACCTTCCCTATCAGACATCCCCAGTAACCTCTCTCTCATGTACTGTACCTTCCCTATCAGACATCCCCAGTAACCTCTCTCTCATGTACTGTACCTTCCCTATCAGACATCCCCAGTAACCTCTCTCATGTACTGTACCTTCCCTATCAGACATCCCCAGTAACCCCTCTCTCATATACTGTACCTTCCCTATCAGACATCCCCAGTAACCTCTCTCATGTACTGTACCTTCCCTATCAGACATCCCCAGTAACCTCTCTCTCATGTACTGTACCTTCCCTATCAGACATCCCCAGTAACCTCTCTCTCCTGTACTGTACCTTCCCTATCAGACATCCCCAGTAACCTCTCTCTCCTGTACTGTACCTTCCCTATCAGACATCCCCAGTAACCTCTCTCTCATGTACTGTACCTTCCCTATCAGACATCCCCAGTAACCTCTCTCTCATGTACTGTACCTTCCCTATCAGACATCCCCAGTAACCTCTCTCTCATGTACTGTACCTTCCCTATCAGACATCCCCAGTAACCTCTCTCTCATGTACTGTACCTTCCCTATCAGACATCCCCAGTAACCTCTCTCTCATGTACTGTACCTTCCCTATCAGACATCCCCAGTAACCTCTCTCTCATGTACTGTACCTTCCCTATCAGACATCCCCAGTAACCTCTCTCTCTCTCTCATGTACTGTACCTTCCCTATAAGACATTCCCAGTAGCCTCTCTCTCATGTACTGTACCTTCCCTATCAGACATCCCCTGTAACCTCTCTCTCATGTACTGTACCTTCCCTATCAGACATCCCCAGTAACCTCTCTCTCATGTACTGTACCTTCCCTATCAGACATCCCCGGTAACCTCTCTCTCATGTACTGTACCTTCCCTATCAGACATCCCCAGTAACCTCTCTCTCATGTACTGTACCTTCCCTATCAGACATCCCCAGTAACCTCTCTCATGTACTGTACCTTCCCTATCAGACATCCCCAGTAACCTCTCTCTCATGTACTGTACCTTCCCTATCAGACATCCCCAGTAACCTCTCTCCCATGTACTGTACCTTCCCGATCAGACATCCCCAGTAACCTCTCTCTCATGTACCGTACCTTCCCTATCAGACATCCCCTGTAACCTCTCTCTCATGTACTGTACCTTCCCTATCAGACATCCCCAGTAACCTCTCTCTCATGTACTGTACCTTCCCTATCAGACATCCCCAGTAACCTCTCTCTCATGTACTGTACCTTCCCTATCAGACATCCCCAGTAACCTCTCTCTCATGTACTGTACCTTCCCTATCAGACATCCCCAGTAACCTCTCTCTCATGTACCGTACCTTCCCTATCAGACATCCCCAGTAACCTCTCTCATGTACCGTACCTTCCCTATCAGACATCCCCAGTAACCTCTCTCTCATGTACTGTACCTTCCCTATCAGACATCCCCAGTAACCTCTCTCTCATGTACTGTACCTTCCCTATCAGACATCCCCAGTAACCTCTCTCTCATGTACTGTACCTTCCCTATCAGACATCCCCAGTAACCTCTCTCTCATGTATTGTACCTTCCCTATCAGACATCCCCAGTAACCTCTCTCTCATGTACTGTACCTTCCCTATCAGACATCCCCAGTAACCTCTCTCTCATGTACTGTACCTTCCCTATCAGACATCCCCAGTAACCTCTCTCCCATGTACTGTACCTTCCCTATCAGACATCCCCAGTAACCTCTCTCTCATGTACTGTACCTTCCCTATCAGACATCCCCAGTAACCTCTCTCTCATGTACTGTACCTTCCCTATCAGACATCCCCAGTAACCTCTCTCATGTACTGTACCTTCCCTATCAGACATCCCCAGTAACCTCTCTCATGTACTGTACCTTCCCTATCAGACATCCCCAGTAACCTCTCTCTCATGTACTGTACCTTCCCTATCAGACATCCCCAGTAACCTCTCTCTCATGTACTGTACCTTCCCTATCAGACATCCCCAGTAACCTCTCTCTCATGTATTGTACCTTCCCTATCAGACATCCCCAGTAACCTCTCTCTCATGTACTGTACCTTCCCTATCAGACATCCCCAGTAACCTCTCTCTCATGTACTGTACCTTCCCTATCAGACATCCCCAGTAACCTCTCTCTCATGTACTGTACCTTCCCTATCAGACATCCCCAGTAACCTCTCCCTCATGTACTGTACCTTCCCTATCAGACATCCCCAGTAACCTCTCTCTCATGTACTGTACCTTCCCTATCAGACATCCCCAGTAACCTCTCTCTCATGTACTGTACCTTCCCTATCAGACATCCCCAGTAACCTCTCTCTCATGTACTGTACCTTCCCTATCAGACATCCCCAGTAACCTCTCTCTCATGTACTGTACCTTCCCTATCAGACATCCCCAGTAACCTCTCTCTCATGTACTGTACCTTCCCTATCAGACATCCCCAGTAACCTCTCTCTCTCTCTCATGTACTGTACCTTCCCTATCAGACATTCCCGGTAGCCTCTCTCTCATGTACTGTACCTTCCCTATCAGACATCCCCAGTAACCTCTCTCTCATGTACTGTACCTTCCCTATTAGACATCCCCAGTAACCTCTCTCTCATGTACTGTACTTTCCCTATCAGACATCCCCGGTAACCTCTCTCTCATGTACTGTACCTTCCCTATCAGACATCCCCAGTAACCTCTCTCCCATGTACTGGACCTTCCCTATCAGACATCCCCAGTAACCTCTCTCATGTACTGTACCTTCCCTATCAGACATCCCCAGTAACCTCTCTCTCATGTACTGTACCTTCCCTATCAGACATCCCCAGTAACCTCTCTCTCATGTACTGTACCTTCCCTATCAGACATCCCCAGTAACCCCTCTCTCATGTACTGTACCTTCCCTATCAGACATCCCCAGTAACCTCTCTCCTGTACTGTACCTTCCCTATCAGACATCCCCAGTAACCTCTCTCATGTACTGTACCTTCCCTATCAGACATCCCCAGTAACCTCTCTCCCATGTACTGTACCTTCCCGATCAGACATCCCCAGTAACCTCTCTCTCATGTACCGTACCTTCCCTATCAGACATCCCCTGTAACCTCTCTCTCATGTACCGTACCTTCCCTATCAGACATCCCCTGTAACCTTTCTTTCATGTACTGTACCTTCCCTATCAGACATCCCCAGTAACCTCTCTCTCATGTACTGTACCTTCCCTATTAGACATCCCCAGTAACCTCTCTCTCATGTACCGTACCTTCCCTATCAGACATCCCCAGTAACCTCTCTCTCATGTACTGTACCTTCCCTATCAGACATCCCCAGTAACCTCTCTCTCCTGTACTGTACCTTCCCTATCAGACATCCCCAGTAACCTCTCCCTCATGTACTGTACCTTCCCTATCAGACATCCCCAGTAACCTCTCTCTCTTGTACTGTACCTTCCCTATCAGACATCCCCGGTAACCTCTCTCATGTACTGTACCTTCCCTATCAGACATCCCCGGTAACCTCTCTCTCATGTACCGTACCTTCCCTATCAGACATCCCCAGTAACCTCTCTCTCATGTACTGTACCTTCCCTATCAGACATCCCCAGTAACCTCTCTCATGTACCGTACCTTCCCTATCAGACATCCCCAGTAACCTCTCTCATGTACTGTACCTTCCCTATCAGACATCCCCAGTAACCTCTCTCTCATGTACTGTACCTTCCCTATCAGACATCCCCAGTAACCTCTCTCTCATGTACTGTACCTTCCCTATCAGACATCCCCAGTAACCTCTCTCTCATGTATTGTACCTTCCCTATCAGACATCCCCAGTAACCTCTCTCTCATGTACTGTACCTTCCCTATCAGACATCCCCAGTAACCTCTCTCTCATGTACTGTACCTTCCCTATCAGACATCCCCAGTAACCTCTCTCATGTACTGTACCTTCCCTATCAGACATCCCCAGTAACCTCTCTCTCATGTACTGTACCTTCCCTATCAGACATCCCCAGTAACCTCTCTCTCATGTACTGAACCTTCCCAATTAGTTATTTCACCTGTAAAACACTTCTCCTTTAATTACTTCCTCAATCAGTTGCCTCCAATGACATTTAGCTCCCATTAAAGTTATCTCCCCTTTAAGATAACTCTCCCCTCAGTTACCTCCCTTGTCAGTTATATCCAGTAATGACTATCCTGAATTTTGTTTGAAAACATTACATTACTAACACCCCATTAGTTACCCACTAAAGATGTTTTTCCTCTCATAAACTTTAAGATACTTTACTGGTATTGTTTCTGGTGATATTGACATCTTATTTTTACAATTATTACAATTATACAAGTGACCATGTTAACATGACACCACTGTCAGGAAAATAAACAGAAAGTAGCACACACGTTCTTACCATGGGACCTTAAAGTAGCAGTACTTACCGTATTTGACCTAATAAGGGCGCAGGGCGCGGGTAATTGACAGTGGGGGCGCCCTTATTAAGATTAGTTATTCTGAAGTTTTATGAAACAGACTATACTTTATAGCAGAATACCCAAGGTTGTGGAAACGGAAAAATATTCAGTCATAAAAATATTCCAGATGAAGATATCTATTCATTATCATATATTAAGCTTAAACATGACTTGAATACTCCTGTAAACTCGTAAACCATGCCAGCTGATCTTTAGACCAGAGAACGTGTGTTCCACCATTTATGTTCAAATGGAACTCTTTTGTGTTCTATTTATAGAAACAGGTGATTTCCCAGATCATATCAGACATCGTTTTCTCTGACCTAATAATTGATTTACAATGTCTTTTACTAGCTTTCTGTTCTGAACAAAAGTTATTTATCAACAAGAATGAAGTCTTTACTTTATCTTCAAATAAAGATGGTAAGTTATTATTTGTATGTGTGTTTAGTTTTGGGTGCTCTGTGTACTGACATGTGATCATCTGTAGCCTGTAGGAATACACAAAATGTGGCGAAAACATGTGTTCCAGTTACTTAATTTGCTGAAGAAAATTGAACACATAAAGTAGCAAAATATTTCACATGAATTATTACTTTTGAACACCATTTTGACACTCAGTCAAAGATTTATTTCCTTGAAAAAAGGTAGGGGCGCTCTTATTAGGGCAGGCGCCCTTATTAGGTCAAATACGGTATATGCCATCATTTGGAAACAGAAACATAAAGTTTTACACTGACATATTATCTGTACACCGTCATTAAGAATCAGGGACACACATGTACTTACCACACGACTAACGGCAGCTTTACACTGACGGTACTTGTATGCCATCATCAGGAAAAAGCAGAAATAGGAACACACTGCTGTTGGATCAGCCTAAAAATATCATCACATGAAATTAAAAACATTAAAAGTAAAAACAAAATGTCTAATAACTCACAAGTCAATATTCTGATTAATGAAAACTTTTTTGTTGCGCCATCAAAAAAGGGACCATCTCCCTAAAAAGCTCACTTTTATCTCAGACAAGAATGACTACATTTAATACAAGTCAATAACCCTAATCCCCAGATTACTTTTAGTATATCTGATATAATTTTGTTGATCTTTACTTTATAATTTTAGGAGAAAATGCCAGTATTTCAAAAACATGTCATCTAAGCTCACGTCGTGTCAATGAGGTTTACATGTCATCTGTACACACGTCATGTCAATGAAGTTTACATATCATCTATACACACGTCATGTTAATGAAGTTTACATGTCATCTAAACACACGTCATGTTAATGAAGTTTACATGTCATCTATACACACGTCATGTTAATGAAGTTTATATGTCATATATACAGACATCATGTCAAAGAAGTTTACATGTCATATATACACACGTCATGTTAATAAAGTTTACATGTCATCTATACACACGTCATGTTAATGAAGTTTACATGTCATATATACATATCGTGTCAATGAAGTTTACATGTCATATATACACACGTCATGTTAATGAGGTTTACATTTCATCTATACACACGTCGTGTCAATGAAGTTTACATGTCATCTATACACACATCGTGTCAATGAAGTTTACATGTCATCTATACACACGTCATGTTAATGAGGTTTACATGTCATCTATACACACGTCGTGTCAATGAAGTTTACATGTCATCTATACACACATCGTGTCAATGAAGTTTACATGTCATCTATACACACGTCATGTAAATGAGGTTTACATGTCATCTATACACACGTCGTGTCAATGAAGTTTACATGTCATCTATACACACGTCATGTTAATGAGGTTTACATGTCATCTATACACACCTCGTGTCAATGAAGTTTACATTTCATCTATACACACGTCATGTCAATGAAGTTTACATGTCATCTATACACACGTCATGTTAATGAAGTTTATATGTCATATATACAGACATGATGTCAAAGAAGTTTACATGTCATCTATACACACCTCGTGTCCATGAAGTTTACATGTCATCTATACACACCTCGTGTCCATGAAGTTTACATGTCATCTATACACACGTCATGTTAATAAAGTTTACATGTCATCTATACACACGTCATGTTAATAAAGTTTACATGTCATCTATACACACGTCGTGTCAATAAAGTTTACATGTCATCTATACACACGTCATGTCAATGAGGTTTACATATCATCTATACACACGTCATGTTAATGAGGTTTACATGTCATATATACACACGTCATGTTAATGAAATTTACATGTCATCATCATCACAATTAATGAACACTCCAATGTTATACCTCGACTAAATCCTCCGAGTCAAAAGGTGTTTCGGCATAAAACATTTTTTCTGCAGTGCGCAGTGCAAGGTTTATCGTCCATCTATGAAATACATAACCAAGGTGCCACAACATGTAGATCAGTGACACATACAACAAAGAAGGAAAAATCACTTATATTATAATACTAACAAAGTGTTGTACAACAAAGAAGGAAAAAATCACTTATATTATAATACTAACAAAGTGTTGTACGACAAAGTAGAAAAAACAGTACTGGACAACAAAGAAGAAAAATAATCATCATTTTACAAATTGAAATACAGTGCCGTACACCTAAAAAGGAGTACATTCATTACATGTAATGAATAAAGACGCTGTATTCCATAGTAATGATAGGCAGTTAACATTTTACGTGAATATTTCAGTGATGTCTTCATGCAGGTAATTACGTGGTATCCTTTTATACAAAATTCAACATGCATATCTAATTATGAGAATAGTAACAAAACACAACACATTTATATGTTTACAACACTGATAAAAAAACAGAAAGTTTTCTTCCTCAATAACGTAATAAATCCATATTTATAAATCAGTTGATGTTACATGCAAATGACGTAACTTCATAGAAGAGGGGACAAACCCTAGTAAGGCAGACAATACAGGTGGGGTGGGGACAAACCCTAGGAAGGTAGATGATACAGGTGGGGTGGGGACAAACCCTAGGAAGGTAGATGATACAGGTGGGGTGGGGACAAACCCTAGGAAGGTAGATGATACAGGTGGGGTGGGGACAAACCCTAGGAAGATAGATGATACAGGTGGGGTGGGGACAAACCCTAGGAAGGTAGATGATACAGGTGGGGTGGGGACAAACCCTAGGAAGGTAGATGATACAGGTGGGGTGGGGACAAACCCTAGTAAGGTAGATGATACAGGTGGGGTGGGGACAAACCCTAGTTAGGTAGATGATACAGGTGGGGTGGGGACAAACCCTAGTTAGGTAGATGATACAGGTGGGGTGGGGACAAACCCTAGTAAGGTAGATGATACAGGTGGGGTGGGGACAAACCCTAGTAAGGTAGATGATACAGGTGGGGTGGGGACAAACCCTAGTTAGGTAGATGATACAGGTGGGGTGGGGACAAACCCTAGGAAGGTAGATGATACAGGTGGGGTGGGGACAAACCCTAGTAAGGTAGATGATACAGGTGGGGTGGGGACAAACCCTAGTTAGGTAGATGATACAGGTGGGGTGGGGACAAACCCTAGGAAGGTAGATGATACAGGTGGGGTGGGGACAAACCCTAGTAAGGTAGATGATACAGGTGGGGTGGGGACAAACCCTAGGAAGGTAGATGATACAGGTGGGGTGGGGACAAACCCTAGTAAGGTAGATGATACAGGTGAGGTGGGGACAAACCCTAGTTAGGTAGATGATACAGGTGGGGTGGGGACAAACCCTAGGAAGGTAGATGATACAGGTGGGGTGGGGACAAACCCTAGTTAGGTAGATGATACAGGTGGGGTGGGGACAAACCCTAGTAAGGTAGATGATACAGGTGGGGTGGGGACAAACCCTAGGAAGGTAGATGGTACAGGTGGGGTAGGGACAAACCCTAGGAAGGTAGATGGTACAGGTGGGGTGGGGACAAACCCTAGGAAGGTAGATGACACAGGTGGGGTGGGGACAAACCCTAGTTAGGTAGATGATACAAGTGGGGTGGGGACAAACCCTAGTAAGGCAGACAATACAGGTGGGGTGGGGACAAACCCTAGGAAGGTAGATGATACAGGTGGGGTGGGGACAAATCCTAGGAAGGTAGATGATACAGGTGGGGTGGGGACAAACCCTAGTTAGGTAGATGATACAGGTGGGGTGGGGACAAACCCTAGGAAGGTAGATGATACAGGTGGGGTGGGGACAAACCCTAGTTAGGTAGATCATACAGGTGGGGTGGGGACAAACCCTAGGAAGGTAGATGATACAGGTGGGGTGGGGACAAACCCTAGTTAGGCAGACAATACAGGTGGGGTGGGGACAAACCCTGGGAAGGTAGATGATACAGGTGGGGTGGGGACAAACCCTAGTTAGGTAGATCATACAGGTGGGGTGGGGACAAACCCTAGGAAGGTAGATCATACAGGTGGGGTGGGGACAAACCCTAGGAAGGTAGATGATACAGGTGAGGTGGGGACAAACCCTAGGAAGGTAGATGATACAGGTTAGGTGGGGACAAACCCGAGGAAGGCAGATTATACAGGTGAGAAGAGACATGTTGTAATTACCTGTCATTGAGGAGGAGGTCGGTGGTGAATGTGTTTGGTACAAAAGAGTTGACAAGAGCACATAACACTCTACTGTCAACAAAGTCATCTATTGTCTGAAATAGAATACAAATTATAAAATCTAACTGTAAAACGACACAGTACTTAAGATATATCAATGTTCTCTATACACACTTCAAAATACACAATAAACTATGCAAAACGTTACCTACAGGAAGCCATGGTTATCATGTGTCTTGTTGTTGCTGTGGTGATGCCCATCAGTACACCGTCCACATAATAAGGTATTATTAAATAAACCAAACAAAGGACATGCAGATATCGAAAACACATGCAACATATTTAGGTGAGATCATACCATTTTCTGCCATGACTAGATATCCATGTATATATATCCTCCTAGAAATATCCATTGATACATAATGCATAAATTAACACTATATACCAGCTTAAAGTACATTAGAATAGGGAAATAGTAACCAGTAATCAAAACAAGATGGCCCCCACCCCAATGATATCTATTGGTTTGATACAGGTATCACCTTTTCATCTTTCCTCTGATCATCTCTATATTTTATACAGGTATTATCTTTTCATCTTCCCTCTGATCATCTCTATATTTGATACAGGTATCACCTTTTCACCTTTCCTCTGATCATCTCTATATTTTATACAGGTATCACCTTTTCATCTTTCCTCTGATCATCGCTATATTTTATACAGGTATCACCTTTTCACCTTTCCTCTGATCATCTCTATATTTTATACAGGTATCACCTTTTCACCTTTCCTTTTATCATCTCTATATTTTATACAGGTATCACCTTTCCTCTGATCATCTCTATATTTTATACAGGTATCACCTTTTCATCTTTCCTCTGATCATCTCTATATTTTATACAGGTATCACCTTTTCACCTTTCCTCTTATCATCTCTATATTTTATACAGGTATCACCTTTTCATCTTTCCTCTTATCATCTCTATATTTTATACAGGTATCACCTTTTCACCTTTCCTCTGATCATCTCTATATTTTATACAGGTACAGTGTATCACCTTTTCATCTTTCCTCTGATCATCGCTATATTTTATACAGGTATCACCTTTTCACCTTTCCTCTGATCATCTCTATATTTTATACAGGTATCACCTTTTCATCTTCCCTCTGATCATCTCTATATTTTTATATCACATACTTGTCTGAAGTGAATGAATTATTTAGTAATGTATTATAAAACTTGTTCTGAAGTGTTTGAAATTGTTCTATTAAATTCAGAATGTCTTAAAATGTTTGTATTGTTTCATTGTCACTGTGTGTATTGTTTTCATTGTCACTGTGTGTATTGTTTTCATTGTCACTGTGTGTATTGTTTTTATTATCACTGTGTGTATTGTTTTCATTGTCACATGTGTGTATTGTTTTATTGTCACTGTGTGTATTGTTTTCATTGTCACTGTGTGTATTGTTTTCATTGTCACTGTGTGTATTGTTTTCATTGTCACTGTGTGTATTGTTTTCATTGTCACTGTGTGTATTGTTTTCATTGTCACTGTGTGTATTGTTTTCATTGTCACTGTGTATTGTTTTCATTGTCACTGTGTGTATTGTTTTCATTGTCACTGTGTGTATTGTTTTCATTGTCATTGTGTGTATTGTTTTCATTGTCACTGTGTATTGTTTTCATTGTCACTGTGTATTGTTTTCATTGTCACTGTGTGTATTGTTTTCATTGTCACTGTGTGTATTGTTTTCATTGTCACTCACATGTGTGTATTGTTTTCATTGTCACTATGTGTATTGTGTTAACCAAACCAAAACACCATGATACCATCATAATATCAAGGTAATATAACCTCCTCAAAACTGATAGCTGATGATTCACTTGAGGAGATTTCAGATCAATGTATATACCTCAGTTTGAACTAGGTATACTTACATGGCAGGCCAGATTTCTCCCATCTCTTGTGGTCTGTAAAAAATCAATTCCAGAACAATGACTGTTAAGTATTCTACCAACATTATCACTGTATATTGTATGTATGTACTCGGTTCAGGACAGTCCAGATATCAATATTCATTATTTATAAATTCAACTAAATTCCTTCTGATCAAATTGAAAAAAAGTTTCTCTGAATTCTTAATGTACATGTGTATTGTATAAATGTCTGAGGGACAAAAGCAGAAAGGAGAAACACAAATTAAATCAGTTCAAGTAGAGAAAGATGATACAATTAATGAGACAATGATCCCTGAAAAATTTATTTTTTTATCTCATACAATTCACAGTACAATAGGTCTCCCAGACTCCCATCATACATAATATCATACAATTCACAGTACAATTGGTCTCCCAGACTCCCATCATACATAATATCATACAATTCACAGTACAATAGGTCTCCCATCATAGGTAAATCAACACATTATACCATCCCTTGTATTTTCACCAAACCATTTATTTTTAATTTCATAATTAATCAATACATTGGAGCTGTTGGTTGTTTAAGGGTATAACTGATTAAATGAGAGTATATATATATACATTGTATTCAGTAGTAGTTTTATGGAACAATATTAATCATATTGTCTTGATGTTTGACAAATGTTATTTGGTTTGATTAAATCATGTGGTACCTCTGTCACTGTGAAATACATTTATGTGTTTGTGTTTTGTTTATCTTATTGGTGAAGTTAAAGGTGAACTGGGAATCTGATGTAGCAAAAGGGTCGATAAAGACACTAAGTCTGCTATGATAGGTGTTACATACCCTGAGTTGATAGTTCACCATTTCCAAGATACATTCATCAGGACTGGGGTAGTTTCCATATTCCCTTTTCTTCTTCTTGAAGTTTTTCACCCACTCAGCATTCGGGAATTTAACCCAATCCTCCATAACATCATCTGACTGGAAAAAGAAACATCACACATACTAGTAGATGTTACAAAGATGGCGTTCAATGGTTGTATACTAGTCCAGCATTGTGTCTCTGTACCATAAAACAATGAGACACCAAGTAAAAATGACAGGAAAACCTGGATATCTATTATCATGATTTACTATCATCATGTTTCTCATGATACAAAATAACAAAATTGAAACTGAAGTTCTACATTTAGATATGTTATTGATTTGATTGTAATTTAAGTATTATACCTGTTTAATTTTCATCATTATATACAAGTGATTTTTACCAAGTGGCTTTTGTACTATACACTGACAATAAGTATACAGAAGTCTTACGATGTATAAAGCAGCCTTGTATCATTGATCCTATCATATCTGATGGTTTATACTGTATACACTACTGTTAATCACAGAACATTATACAGTTTGCACACTGAAATATTTTTTTATCTGAAAATCACACTCAAAACAGGAAACTAAAAAAATAATCTAAATCTGAAACAAGAAATCTAAATGGTAACCGTAATGCCCTATAAAGCCAAACTTTAGATGGTTATTTTAAACATTTGTATAATATCTTAATGATCTTAACATCATTACCAATACAAAAGAAGAGGTGATTGATTAATCTTTTCTTTAAAATTGAATTTACCAAATGATTACAGACCACCTAGACCAGTCTTTGTTAAATGACTGATATAGAGTGTATACATTATAACCAACACGTATCAGAAATGGTTAAATGATGCTAGGTAAATATATAACATAGTACACAAATAAACACTGTCATATGTTAGTCTGTTAAATCAGCAACTGTTTCTATGGTTAGAAAGGTGTTAGACAAACAGAAATACCAATCCCCACTGTATCAATATCAAGATGATTTTTATTATGATCATAGCTTCATTCATTTAAATGGTAAGTCACAGTCAAAACAATGCCAACAAAATATTCTCACAAGCACAACCAAAATATTCCCCATACCAAGTAGAAATCGGATTCTATAGAAAAAAAAGATTTTTAAATAGCATCAACAGACAATTAAGAAGAATGTATATCTAGTTACCCATTCAGAAATACAAAGGAATAAGTATATATATCATACATTTTAGTTATAAAAGAATGATAAACACTTTATGCAGAAATAAGAAGAAATTAATTTTAGACAATAGAAGACAACTGATCACCATTTTAGAGATGTATACCATATACCCAGTAGAGAGTAAGACAAACCATAAGGTCATGTATTGGTGATGGAGTACATGTACTCAGATCGATGGAGTCTAAAGTACCCTACAGAGGAACACAAGTCATAAGTTAAGACATGCAAAACTGAATTCTATACTTTCTGTTTAACAATTCATATCTTTCTATTAAGATTAAAATAAATGAGGCATTAGTCCTGTAAACTGCTACGGATCAGATGTGCTTTTAGTTTTAATGGGCAAATTACCGATAGTGTTCATTATCATTTATCAGAAACTCCAATTTAAGATGATTTCTTCCCATAAGTCAGTACTCATTTGTACAGCTAGGTGGTACTGGATATAACACATCAGTAAATACAGTGCTAATAAGATCATTTTATCACATAAGTTTATGTGATATACCCTCAAGCTTTTTTTCATTTGTCACAATATGGATAATGATGTGACGTCATGAACTGTAAATGCTGCAACAAAATGGATGTCACTGCTTAAGTTCTCCACAGTATGACTTATAAACCTGTCAAAATGTTTTTTTTAAGTTATTTGATAAAAATGTAATTCAAGTTTTCCTTTCTTATTTCTTTTGACTCATTTCATAAAATCTCACATGAAATAAAAACTTATTTAATATCCTATATCTGTCAAGTCAATATTGAATAGCTTGGGCACTGAGCTGACCATTATGGTTCAGAAAATGTACAAAACCTGCAATGAATATTTTGATCATTCATTATTGTACAACTGTTCAATATACTTATTTAATACTGAAAATATTTATAACAAAATTCAGAAATACTTCATCCTTACACTATCCTCTCCAGCTGCTGAACCAGATCCAAACCCCGACAGTAATGACTTCTTGGGTTTTTTACTTTTCTTCTTTTTGGGAGGTGGTTCTGGTGTCCACTGGGGAAAAAAGTTTTGTTTTAAAAGCTTTGAATTGTTATTAATTTGCTGCATCTAAACTTTATAATTTATTTTATTTTTTTATATTATAACAAAGACATTTACTGTATTTATAATTCACATCCTGTTTTGAAGTTAGAAGTTTGTGAAGATTGTGTCAAAGCTTTTATATTTACTGTAACATACTGACCCCAGAAGGTTGACCACACCTAATCAGATCACGAAACTGTTTTATTCATAACACTTCAAATCAATCTGACAATTGACAATTAAAAAATTAACATCCATTGTACAAAATACTCTTACTTTGAATGGAATCTGTGTGAGTACATCCAAGTCTTCGTGTTGTAGGTATTCTGCCCTCTCCCATACAAACCAGATATCATGGCTTATCAATCGCCACAGTAAATCAAACACCTTAATAAAAACAAACAATGCTATCTATTATTGTACACAGCCACACAGACTATTCACTTATGTTATATCAAATTTATATCAAATTTCTCTGTCCTATCTGAAAACATGTAGCTAGAATGGAAAGAGGGAAGGGGTGAGGGGGCATCAACCCCCAGAAATGTTTTGATGAGCGTGTTGTTAGATTATAACTTAACACATGATCTATGAACTGTGTTGAGGTCCTCGCATGCAAAAAATAGCAGGGGTCCTGCAAACTTTAAACCTACGTGATCTGCACTCCTCATAGCAAACAGTCTTGAGTCAACAGCAACATCATCTGGTAAAACCTGACATGTCTTCAGTTCATCCACCACCCACTCCACCCTTGTCTGTTTCTGCTGTTGGGAAAGGCTGAAACAATATCCTTTCATTAAAATAAATCTGTTAAATACAAAGGATCAGTGCAATGCATTACTGTCAATAAGCCTAGTTTTGAAATTACCACACACCAGTAAAATAAAGTGATGAACCAAATATCAATATTTAAATATTGATCTCACATCAACACAAGTTTTTTATTTGTTTTATATAGGTTTTACAAATACAGTATATACTGATATCCTTTTGTACACCACGATGCCAAGGAGGGGGTTCATCTGAGACTGGCTATATTGTACTTAAGATTTCATCTCATATTGTGTGCATGTATTTGATTATAACCCATGTGAACCCAATATTGGAAAATAAATTTTGTATCTTGCATCTTGTAAAGGAGAAATATTAAAGGAAATTCAAAGAGAAGAAAAATAGCTTTCTTCACAGGTTCTTGTGATGAAAAGATTTTTTTAATATAATTTTCTCTAAAATACTTTTGAAGTAAATGGACAATTTTTACTAAGAAAGGAAAATCACTGAATATTATAAATGCTATTACAAAACAAACAAACATGAAATATTGTTTCTATATAATTTAGTTTAAACAGTATTTTTTCTGAAAGTTTTACAAAAACAAGCATTTTTTAACAGAGTAATAGGGGATCAGAAAACAACTTAAAGCTAAATTACTCTCCCCAATTAGGATATATATAGTGATAACATAATCTAAACAGGGACAGAGTGTGTATTTAAAATACTGATATAAGATATTAGCACTGATCTTAGTGCCCAAATGTAGTCTATGCAAACATGTCCGGTAATGCTTGCATTAAACAATTGTCAAATGCTCAGTTTTCAGCCTCATGACTAATTTTACTGATTTCTGATCTCAAATTTAATCGTACTCATCAAAACTCTCCAGTCGCTTTATGTCCCTGCCAGTGATGCTTTCAAGGAGGAACTTCATGTGTGTTCCTGTTAGTAAGTCCATCAGAGCATTGTTCAGTAAGTGGTCATAAGGCATCAACCGCAGGTTTACCCAGGCAGTATAGCCATTTATCTTGGTCCTCATCGACATAATTACTGATATATGGTACAATAGTGGATGGTATCCTTTTTCTTGTTTATGCTTATTTGTCGAATAAGCAACAGCTTAAACACTATGTGTCCTGAAAAAGAAAGATAACACACATGCATGGTTATATATAGCATAAACAAAATATACAGCATAAGATTCCCATTTAACGGACAAAAATATCCGTTCCTTGTAATTTTAATAAAAGAAAAATGTACCAAATATTTTGAACGCATTATCCGTATAGCAAAAGAGATCACTAGTCGGACGATTTATAATTGACATTAGTATTTCAATTGTGGAGAAGTCAACTTAACTCTACTGTACTGTAACAAGTTAGCTTGTCAATTTCATAGACATCCACACATGTATCTCTACACGAGCGAAGAAAAATAAGAATTTGCTTCTTGCGGCTAACAAGTGGATGCTTTTGTTGGGGCAATATGGATGAATCAAACACGTGATACTAGCTACAATTTCAAACATTACCTTATATGCGTATTTATCCGCATTACTGTCATCTGTGGGCCGCCATTTGTAAACAGTAACTATTCTATTCGGAACTCTCGCACTCATACCACTGAAGAAATCTATGCCGTACAAAAACTCCGAGTGGTATTTTGGAAAGAGTTTCCTCCCTTTAGGAGGGAATGTGAGTGTTCGTTTCCGCCATTCCGCGACTCTTTAATGCATCTCATCAACTTATTTATGTTTCATACATGAATATTTTTATTATAAGATTATTGAATTAAACCTCTATACTCACTTAAACTACCACAGGTGAAGGTCAATGATAAAGTTTCGGGTCATTACATATGCATGTTGGTGGCGCCACCTGCTAAATACACACAGGAAGCTTTGAAAGACAGACAGGGTCTAGCGATTGATGAAATGAAGATCCAGCAAATGAATCGAAGATAATATTTGTATAGTGAATGTAATACAAAATAATCAACAGATGAAGGAGACGTAAGTATATGTTGTCGATTTAGATAACAAATGCGCACTCGTGTATATTACTGACATGAGCATTGTACCTAATATCAAGGGATGTAACTCTAATGGCGAAATGTTAAGAAAATACTGAAGAAGTTCATAGCAACAACACCAGCATTTGTGGATGGAGGATTGGGTAACTTTGATCGTACCCCCAATAATATGGTGACTTTCGTGTTTATTTTTTTAGTCAATTGCAATTTTACTGGAGTATGGACCGCTAAATAACGTAAACTATGAATGTAGGGCGGTCATTCATGAATGATTTTGGGTGCGACTGTTTTTATTAGCTAAAACTAAAAGAAATAATTCGCACATTTATCGTAGTAAATATATCGGCATGGAATTGTGTAATCGAAACAGGTGTATATGAATTTGGACATGGTGACCAATGATAAAAATCACGTGTAACACTCGACTTGAAGAGGTTTGTGTTGAGTTAATTAGCATTGTGTTCTAAAATCACACTGGGACAATATTTGCAAAGGCTTAAAACTAATCATAATCACCAGCTACTGTTGTAGCGGACAAGCATTTGATACTTTTGTGGGAGTTTTGTCTAAGTAGCTGCATAATCAAACTCCAAATTTCTGACTGGACGTCTGTAAGTTTTAGTAGAATAATGCAGCACTTTTTGGGGTCAGAAATGAACCCCAATCCCTATTTAAATTATTTCATTTATTGCAGTTTACTCATGAAAACTTCCTTCCCAATTCATCAATTTTCTTCTGAGAATGGAAGAAATCTCAGCCTAAACCTGAAAAAGTCCCCTTGATTTAGTGTCACTCACACCAACCTTCTACATTACCCAACCTTTTTTTTTTAATTGCAATATTCAAGCTGATGTCACCACTATTTGATTTTTGTGGTTGTTTTATTTTACAATTTTTGAAACAAAAATATATGAATAAAATCAGTAAAATGAAGTTAACTGCAATAAATACAATCAAATGTCAAAATAATAATACTTTCAGTAATAATCTTAGTTCATTTGCAAATGTTGCACTCTTGATTGGCCTTGAATATATTGTATGTGAAAGGAAATATTTGACTGTTATCCTATCCAAATTGAAACAATTGTTTTATATATTTTTTGCCTCTCATCCAGACATTTCAGTCCAGTGGGGATATAATCGCTGATAGCATCTCCTTGTTTATTTTTAGGTGAAGCACTGAATTTTTCAAACTATGGCAACAGGAGGTCAGTCTTCTAGTCATCCATGTCACAACCTCAGTAACCCATCTAAGCGTCTCTTTTGGTGTCGTCACTGCATGGCAAAGTTTATTGACCCCATTCAAAGGTGGAGGCACAGCAAAACCTGCAAAAAGATTGTTTCGTCTAATCCTCGTCAAGAAATAGTCAGTACAGATGGTCGAATATTACAGGTGGTGGCAGGAACTACTGAGGGTAGTGTGGTGGTGTCTAATCTAGCACCACTGGAAGAACCTGAACCTTCTGTATCGAAACGTAAAATCCGTAAGCTTGTCATGAATGATTTGAAATGTCAGATTTGTGAACGAGTGTTTGTGTCACTTGATGAAATGCGAGAGCATGTCAAGCACCCGTGTAGGAAAGTAGTTCCATTTGAAGAGCCGACAGTCCCTGTGACTGGAGTATCAATAACTTTACCAGATTTTGACCAAAAAGTAGAGGCTGAAGATGAAGATGAAAAGGCCAGTGCCTTGAATAGTCTGGAGGCAAACTTGCAGCAGATGGAACAGTCTTTGGCCATGCGGTCTGATGTAGCTGATGAAGTTGTGGCAAATCAAATTGAATCACTTCTGAAGGCTGCTCAGGTGTTGCAGCAACAACAGCAGCAAGAGCAACAGTCGACCACATACCAGCTTTTAGGCACAGAAGACCTTGTTAGTAATGTGGACACCCAGTATGTCATCACCTCTAACCCAGACCAATACCAAGATGTCCAGGTGTGATGATTACCATTGATATCTTTTATGCTTTTACCTTGATTCACCTCTAAATTCCATATCTGAATTAATTTTTCTAGTTTAGTTATTTTATTGGCTTTTTTCAGAATGTTTTCATAAGTAATGATAAATGAAATACTTTAGACATGTTTAGAGGAGTTAAAAACCTGGCTAATGCCTGTGATATCCTACATTTAATGTACGGTATATTATGACGTAACTTATTTCATAATTTAGGGAAACATTTGATTTGTAAATTGTCATAATAAAAATCTTTAAATTTTTTAGCAATTTGAAGCAGTTACTGTAGAAACAGTTGCCACGCTGGAGAACATTGTTCCACAGGTCGCTATGTGTCCAGAGGTGGCCCAACAACAAGTAGTTCTACAGCCAAACATTGAACCAGATGACCTCCAACTGATATCTGAGGTAAGGATTCAACTCTGACCTTGGACCAGGTCACGATAGGTCATCTTAGGTCATCAATTTCACAACACATAGGGGAGTAAAGTTGAATATTTTTGTTGTTTTATTCAGTTTTATATCCAGGTAGCTCATTGAACCTTTAAAACCTTTGGTTTTCCTTTCAGACTGTTACAGTACCAACATTCGAACTTGGTAGGTAACCATTTTGTGTCATTTAACTTTTAAACAGTTTGTTTTTTTTAAAGTTTTTCATTAATTTTATTGACTTTTTAATCTCAAAATTATTCGACCTCCCACTTGTTCCATCATGGTACACAGCTCATTCTCCTGTTTTGTTTGGATACATATAAAAATTCTTAAGGCCTTTAGCTTATGTTTTGGTCATGTTTTGATGTTAGTAAATATATTAAAGAAGACTTATTTTCTGATCAGGAAGATATCCGATAAAGCAAATGTTGAATTGGTGGTCATATTACTAAATCATGTGGTTATTAGTTATATATAGACTACAGATTAGTTATATATAGACTACAGTACAAATGAAAAATACATTTACCACCAAGCATAGTTTACTGAAGCAATTATTAGTTGTGAAATTAAAAAATGGCCTAAATCTGTATGCATTTTTTTCCTTTCTAGTTTTCCAGGCACCTGTGCCACATCACTTGAGAAAAATACACATGTTATTATCGATATATATTTTGATGAAATCAAAAATTATTCCTCGCTCAAAAAACACATTTTTTGCTTGGACAAACATCCTGTTTTTGGCTGAAAACATAGCATAAGATCACTGTAACCGACCCATATATTAGTCTTAACTAGCTTAAATGAGTCCGGATCCATTGGTCATAGAAACTGTTAATCTTTACTATTATATGTCCAATGTCAGCACTTTTTCTGAGGACTTTTTTGGACTGTTAATGGACCCCATTCCCAGTTGAAATTATTTCATATTTAGGCCAAAGTACCCAAATTTTCAGTTTACTCCTGAAAAAGTTTTTCCAAAATGAGACAGAAAGGCCTCATCCCAAATCAGTGAGAAAAAGCCCTGACTGTTTAGGATAGTGGGTTTGTGTGTTGAGAAATAATTTAATGATGTAAATGGAAAACCTGTATATAATTAAGTATGACATTTTGCAAGTTAGACCTGCAGCATGAATAAAATATACAGAAAATATTCAACCCAGTAAAATATAGCACATAAACAGTTAAATTCATACTCCATCTCCTGGTAAAAATGTTAGCAGCTAGCAAAGTGATTTATGACAATAACACATCTTTTTGTAGCAAAAATGTCTAGGTTAAAAGAATTGTTTATTTCCTTACTAAAACTGTGTAGGGAGGTCATTATTTGTATCTGTTGTACAAGTTGCATTCATATTGACACTAAACAATCCAATGATCATTCAGTGATTAAATAAGTATAACTTCCTATGTCAGAGAAAAAAAAACCTTCAGTGAAATCATTTCACTGGTAAAATGTGATAAATATAATTAGTTATGGGTATTGTCAAATGTACGTCTTGTTTATAGAAAAATTTCATATTATTTGTAATTGTAATAAGCAATTGAAGTCTGTAAGTAACTAAGTATGTATACACAGATTCTTGAAAATTAGCCTCAATTATAGGGAGTTCATGGCTTTCAAGACAGTCTTGTTTTAACAATGTTTATATGTAGGTCAAGTGTGGCACTCTGTTAATAAACAATCCCAGATAAATTCCGTAGGAGAAAGCAGAATTTATGTATAAAATATGTACCAAGGAAAGGTCTGTTTCTTTTACAAATATAACCATAATAAAAAAAACAGAATTACTATTAACTTGTTTCCTGAAAAGAATCTGTGGTCTGTATATTATCGTACGGTGAAGGATGTTCTTATTTCTTGGAGAACTGTTCAACCTCCACCCACCCCTGAGCTGGCTGTATAGGTCAAAAATGTTATCTGGTACCGTATATCTAATTAATAAAGTATACACTAATTGGATTCATTGGTAAGAAGCCACTTTCTATGTATTACAAGTAAAACAGTTTGGGATTTGACAGCGTTTGTAAAAATACTTATATGACATTTGTAATAAACTCAATCTGATGATAGTCCTCATAAACAATCACACCTTTATCATGACATCAATATACCTTATTATGTTTTGGTGGTCATAGGTCCAGGTTAAAGGGTCAAAGGTCACACTTAACAAATTTTGAAAGAAAAAGCTTGTGTGAAGATATGACATGAACCAGTCAACATATTTAGTTCATATTCACTCCAGAGTATCATAACAGTAAGGTTCATACCTGATTAAAATTTGGTGGTCATCAGTCATTGGGTCTTAAGTCATACCTCTTGTATTTCTGGAACATTTTTACAGGTGATTATTAATCTCCACACATACCATTTTCTGATTAGAGAATGTTAGCCCCCACTGATTGTGTTTTATGAGTTGTTAACACACATGATATAAAGTAATGTATATGATACGATCAAACATAACAGGGTTTAGTGTGGTACAAATCTCACACTACCGGCAAATATTAAAGAATGGAAACAACTCAATGTGTTAGCTCCGTTGATCATAGATGTTCTTTACTGTTCTTATGTATTATTAAAACAGATACTAAACTGCTGATAATCACCAGAGATGATGTCTGGTAGGAACAGGTCAAAATGGCCAGGTTCTATTCTGTCAAAACTTATTAGAATCTCTGTTTTCTAGCCTAGGTTAGGGCTATTCCAGTAGAATATATATATTCCCAGCTGTCGATTCTGAAGAGTCACCTAGACGTGACGAAAGCGCTTTTTTATTCTTTTTGAATGCATATTTTTCGTCCGTAAGGTTCACCTTAAACTTTTTAACTTATATATATATATATATATATAGATATGATAGGAGGAATTCAGAAATAAAGATATTACGTACATGGTGGTTGCTGAAAAAGATGCAGCTTATCATATGGTACTGTTTGAATTACATGTATATAAATATCACTAATTCTATGGCTGGTCCCTCTTTGACAAACCTGGATTTCTCCAATCGGGTAGATATATTACTGGAATAGCCTTAAAGATTGTGTGATTTAAAACTAAATAATTCTGTTGATTTGGTGATTGAATATTTATTTTAAGTGTTTATCTTTCTCACATTGAGTAGGTCATAGCGAGGGAGGAACCAGAGATTGGAAAGCATCATAGTTTTGTCCCTCCATCCAGTCGAACATCATCTACAAGTTCACCACCACCATACCCTGTCCCAGCTGTCGAACAAACTGAGGAACTCACCAATCATTGCCAGGGGATATCTGTTGATGAAGACTCACAAATTTCTCATAACAAGGACTCAAGAAACAGTACAAATTCAGAGGCCGTATCACATTCTGTTGGACCTGCTACTACCAACACATTTTCATCCGACTCGGAATGTGTCCAAAATTCTTTAAACAATGAGGATTCCCATGAAAGTGTGTGTTCAAAGGATGAAACAAACAATGTTGTCAAACCCAAACCTTCAAACTGTTGTGAAAATGGATGCTGTTATGATCCTACTGTTGATGATTTTGGATTTAGAAACCTTATAGACGATAATGATAGCCAAATAAATGGACCTACACCGCACTGTACTTGTAAATTAAAATCTACATCAAGCCAATTTTCTAAATCAAAACGGTCACCCTCAACATCGCGTCCACCCCCAAAACCACCAAAGTACAAGGTTCATGAGACTGCCAAAAAGATGAGAACTAGAAGTACGTCTGTAGAGGAAGAAAAAAGTGTTCCAAACAAAGTTATTAAAAAGAAACGGAAATATATTGGTGGGAAAGGTAGTTTGGACTGTGTAGCTAGGTCAAAGAGAAAAAAGTTGAAAAAGACAGCACTACAAAATGCAAGTAATGTAAATTCAAACACAGCACAGACAACAGGAAGTGTCGAAAAACAAAACTGTGAGGATTTGGGGAGTCACAACTCAGAAACTAAAGAGACAGAAATTCAAAGTAATGTATGTCTTCCTCAAACTGTTACACGGAAACCAAAACCAGCAAGAGAACCAAAATGTCGAATCTGTGATCGTGTGTTCAAATCAATACAGCTTCTTCAGAAACACAACAAAGTGCCATGCAAAATCAAACACACACGCAATCTTTGTCAGAAGGTGCTTCGTCCCAAACGTGCACCTGTTGAACGTCCAACATCACTCAAGCAGAAACCTAAACAGAATCTCACAAACAAGAAAAGCAACAAGAATGTATTACGGCCGCAGCTTCTGCCCGTTAGACGAATCTCTGATACCACTCTCTTTATATTGCCTAAAGCAAAGAAGGGAGGTAAAAAAAGACGGAAATCTGCTCCAGTGTTTGTATATTCACCACCAGTGAAGGAGTATAAGAACACATTCCTGGGCATACATATGACATACAAGTCATTACCATTCAAGGAAAAGTTCTTCTTTGACCTGGGCATGATTTCTTCTGTACATCTCAACAAAGACAGATGTGACCCAAGAATGATGGATAGTTCCTTACCAGGTTTGGACATGGATCAGTCTAGTCAGGAAATAAGTGATGTGGTCGGACCGTGTACTCCTCCACCAGTTTTAGAAAAAATACCTGACCTTGACTTTTTTCCAATACATAGTCCGACATCTTGTCTTGACCTTGAACCTCCTGTACTTGAGGTCATTTCTGACTTAAGGTTTGAAGATTCTAGTCCAGAGGTTATAACAACATCAGATTCTACAGTATTTAACAGAGCCTCTGTCACACCAGTAATGTCTCCATTACCACCAGCAACAACAGAGGTACCACCAGTTCTAGACACAAACGGTGAGGACAAAACATCAAGTATCAGTGCTTCTGCTACAGTAAATTCTGTGACCCACAACGAACAAAATGAGTTGGGCGAGGAAAATTCCAGTGACAGGACATCAGGACATGAAGGTCCAGAATCAGTTCAGGAACAAATGAGTGAAATATTTACAAAATATTTCATCTCCCCAAAGTCAAAAAAAGAGAGTTCAAATTGCAAGTCAGAGCAACAAGCACAACTGCTTTTAAAAGATTCAATGTCAAAAGATACTGAGTCACTTAATTCTGAACCTGCAGATCTTCAGGAGGTTGTTTCAATTCATAATCAGGGACAGATGTTTGATATTCAGACAGAGGATATATCTTCACCAAAAGAATGTGTACTGTTGGATGTGGTACAGGAATTATCACCAGGAGGGGATAGAAATGTGTATGAACAAGCTCATACACAATCTGAAGTAAATGAAAAGACAGCTGTCAAATCACAAGATAAAATGGCAATCCCCTTCAACACGACTTTACAAACTGAGACTGAACCACATGCTACATTGGATACAGAGCAGTCACAGGAAGGTCAAGGTCAACATTTTCCACAAAAGGCAAATTATACTGCCCCAAATCTCTTATTGATTGGTGACAACACCATGGATAATTCAGAGATGGCTCTTGAACTACCTGTTTGTGGTGATGTTTCTGCTGCAGGAGATCTGGAACACCATATGTCTGGTACCACAGCACCATGTGGTGTTGGCATTCATATGATAGTGAACACAGAGTTGAATCAGTCTGCAGATCCAAGCACACACACAGATTTTGTAGAAAAAGAACATTTAACAAAATGTCATGGTGGAAATATCCAAAATTCAGTTGCTGCATTGTCTTCCCCTTCAAAGTCATCCACAACCCGACATTTCACAGATCTTCTTGCTGACATATGTAGTTCACAACAGTCCGAAGGATTGACAACCATAGATTCCTCAATTTGGTCCAAAGCTCAAGAAAATTCACCCCACAATGAACCTGATCAGGAAGTGGGAAGTTCTAATTTAAAATCCAAGGAACCACAAAAGCTAGGTGAGCGCCACTTCATGGATGCCATCATGGCAGCAGCTTTGGATATTGGTAAGAGTGCCAGTGTTAAAGTTGACCCAGGATCTAATGGCATGCGCAAAACAGTCCAAAAGGTCACAGTGGCGGTGCAAACTGATGCCGACTCTTTTACTGCTAAAATCATGGCTTCTAGGACAGATATACCATCCACTGAGTTGATTTGTGCTGATATGGTAGGAAGTGAAACATTTGAAACATCTAGCAAAGTGAAACCAACAGAAAAGACTGACAACGTAAATTTGGAGACCAGTGACCTTCTAACTAAACATGATACCTGTATTTCTCCAAATGACATTGACATATTTCCAAACAAAACAGGTATTTGTTCCGACCCTAGTCCAATGTTTGACATTCAGTTAGAAACATATCCAGTGCAATCAACTTCACAGGAATGTGGGGCAGTGGAATCACAAAATATCATACCAGATCATTCCCCAAGTCCAATAACCATTCAGAAGCAACTCCCTCTAAACGAAATTAGTTTGATAAAGTCCTCAAAGAAACCAGGGTTGTCCAAGGAACCTTCTCCCCAAAAAAGCGAAGGGCGTAATTTATTTGAAAGTCTCTTTTCTAGTCTTGGTAAAGAATCTGATAGCAATGATAGATCACTGTCAAGCAATTCAGAATCAGCTACATATCCTCCAAACCAAAATACATACTGTAACAATGAGGAAGCTGTTACATACCCTCCAACCCAAAAGACACATTGTAACAATGAGGAAGCTACTACATATCCTCCAACCCAAAACAACACACCTTGTAACAATGAGGAAGCTACTACATATCCTCCAACCCAAAACAACACACCTTGTAACAATGAGGAAGCTACTACATACCCTCTAACTCAAAACTTGCTAACCAACAAAGAAGCTTTGATATATTCTCCTCTCCCTAAAAACATGCATAGTGATTCCTTACCAAATAAAGAAATATTTCTCAAGGAAAAACTTGCCCAAAACGTGCATATACCTCAGCCTAACAGTCAAGAAGTAATTGTTTTTCCTCCTCCTGGAAGTAAACTGACAGAACAGACACCAGAGTCTTCTCCACAGTTTGTCGGTAGGACAGCATCTTTACCTCTAGGTATCTCAAGGGATATTCCAGACATAAAGAACAGGACAAATTTGCTGGAAATGGTTGCAAAGTCTCTCGGAATTTACTCTGATGAGAATCAAGATCCTCAAAGTGAAAGTTCTGCTGGCAAGCAGACTGAAGCAACAGATTTCAATATAGGAACAAAGAACACCCAGTCAGAAAAGTCTTCAGTATTTGTAAATATACCATTTGTACAGCCTACCTCATGTATTGACGAAGCCGAGGATTCTAGTGTACAGATCATCGTCATGAACAACCAGTCCACCTCCAGTAATTATACCACAGATATAAATGTGATTGACTTGCCTGCAAAACCAGAACTTACCAAAGAACAACACAATGGTGACCGGCTTCATCAAGACAAATGTACATCCCAACAGACATGTAGTACCTGTGCTGTAGACATATTGACTAAGTGTTCATGTAATGCAGATAAAAATGGTATACCATCTGCCGTGTCAAAACCAGTAACTTCCCAGAAACCTGGAGTCAAAGTAGTGATGTGTGGTGTAGAGGATTTAAAAAAGTGGGACAATTCGGGTGTTGTTGTGGCCAACAAATCGTCATTGCAACTTAATTCCAATGGTCAGCGTACTGGCTGTCTAGGGACTTGGCATGGTCAGGAAAGTGTTAATGTATCGGAGCAGAGTAAAAATCAAAAGTCAAATCTATGCAACACTCTGTCTCAGCAGGGGAATCGGGAGGTGGATGAAAGACACATCCATTACTCTGATGCTACGTCTGGTTCAAATCTAGTTGGTCAGAATTCCTTTCATGCTTCTAATATTTCATCTACAAGTTATCTTACACCAGTTTCTAATGTATATGTATCGTCTTCTTCTGAGGCTCTGACACAGTACAACATTCACTCCGATCCAGGAGTTACTGTGGTTACAGACATTCACTTGTCTACTACTGGTACAAACAATGTGTCTGAACAGGTTGCTATGGTAACTGAGGATGTGAATAAACCTGTTGCCATGGACACAGATGAGGCACTTCCTGAGGTGACCATGGTAACAAATCTCCACTCATCAGTAGCCTCAGAGAAAGTGAATGTCTGTTCAGGGTCATGGGGGGAACCTAAGGTCATGGTTCAGTATGTCCAAGATTTTGATTGTGATCAGAATGTGTCGTACATTGTACTAGATAATGAGCAGGAGCATGACCCAGATCCATTTGTGATGACAGAGTCGCCGTTCCTACAGACAGGGGAGACCATCCTTTGTCAGGAGGAGGAAAACCTACTAAACAGCAAAGAACCATTGCAGGCAGCAGTGATGAATTAGGTCAATATATTCAGAGGTGTTCAGTCAATATGTTGAGAAGTGTATGTTGCAGAATTGAAACACGAAGTTATGTTAGGAATGATCTATCAACTGTTAATTTTCCTTTTTCAACATATAGAAATCTAATATTTTTTATCACAGAAGATGTATCCCTGGTAAAGTAGTAATTCCTGAGCGTTCAACTAGTTAGCCAGAGGTCTCAGTTTTGATATCTAGCACTCTGTCACAAAAATGATAGAATAGTAGAAATTTTAATACAATTCTGAGCTCTAAGATTCACCTGGTCACAGTTTCATCAGTATTCTGTAACTTAGGGAAATTGCTGAACTTAAAATTTAAGAAAATGCCATAAAAAGTTATTTCTTTGAATCCAATAATGCGTTCCTACGGAAAATTTTATATATCAGAAATTTCTTGAACTTAGAGAATGTTTATAAAATAGAGGCCTCATATATAGAGGCCATTCATATTTGTGATCTTACTTTTTGGGTATAATTCCTTAAATTTAGAAAAGGATTTTCAAAATTCCATGTTCAGGCCTACATGAATTAGATATGATTCAAATCAATATATTTTTGGTGATTTTAAGAGTACTGCACATATAAGTATCCCCTTTTATATTAAGTCCTATTTCCAACAAGAGATTACATGTATTTACTTCTACGTAACGAACAAAAAAATTGATTGTACATGTACTTAAGTTACAAGATTGCCATACGTTCCCTGTGTTTGTATGTGATAGCTGTATATATAAGATTTATTGAAAAGGAGAAATTATAAAATTGAAGTGCCATCTTTTAGCCTCAGATTGATTGATGAGCAGTGATTTATATTACTTAGTAAACATAATTTAGCACTTTGTTCAGAATCAGAATTTTCTGTGAGCCATCATGTATATGGTCTGACGATAGATTCAGCATATTATAGAGTCAAAATTGTCTTATGTGACCTTCCAAGGGAGGCAAAAAAACAAAAAGTGGCAGAGGACAGGTGGTCTCTTAATCCAGGTTCAGATAGCTAGCTTTATTAGCTCACCTGGTCCGAAGGACCAAGGTGAGCTTATGCCATACCGTTGCGTCCGTCGTCCGTCCGTCCGTCAACAATTGACTTCTTCTTCATAACCACACATCAGAATTTGACCAAATTTGGTCAGAAGCATCCCTATGGGTAGGGGACTCAGAATTGTACAAATGATGGGGCTGACCCCCTGGGGGCCTCTGGGGCGGGGCCAAAAGGGGTCATTTTTGCGCTATTGATATAAATGACTTCTTCTCTGAAACCAAGCAATGGCTATCACTCATATTTGCCTGGTAGCATCACTATTGGGTGGGGATTCAAAATTGTACAAATGATGGGGCTGACCCCCCAGGGGCCTGAGGGGCGGGGCCAAATGTGGTCAATCTGGCTATATTGATATAAACGACTTCTTCTCTGAAACCAAGCAATGGCTATCGCTCATATTTACCTGGTAGCATCATTATGGGGTGGGGATTCAAAATTGTACAAATGATGGGGCTGACCCCCCAGGGGCCTGAGGGGTGGGGCCGAATGTGGTCAATTTGGCTATTTTGATATAAACAACTTCTTCTCTGAAACCGAGCAATGCCTGTCACTCATATTTGCCTGGTAGCATCACTATGGGGTTGGGATTTAAAATTGTACAAATGATGGGACTGACCCCCCAGGGGCCTGAGGGGCGGGGCCAAATGTGGTCAATCGGGCTATATTCATATAATTGACTTCTTCTCTGGAACCAAACAATGGATATCTCTCATATTTTACTGGTAGCATCACCTTGGGGTAGGAATTTGAAATTGTACAAATGACGGGGCTGACCCCCTGGGGTCTGAGGGGCGGGGCCAAAATGGGTCAGTTTTATAGAATTAATATAAACGACTTCTGCTCTGAAACTAAGCTATGGATATCACTCATATTTACCTGGTAGCATCCCTATGGAGTGGGGATTCAAAATTGTACAAATGGTGGGGCTGACCCCCAAGGGGTCTGAGCGGCGGGGCCAAAAGGGGTCAATTTGGCTCTCTTAATATAAACGACTTCTTCTCTGAAACCAAGCGATGGATATCACTCATATTTGCCTAGTAGCATCACTATGGGGTGGGGATTAAAAATTGTACAAATGATGGAGCTGACCCCCCGGGGGCCTGAAGGGTGGGGCCAAATGTGGTCAATTGGGCCATATTGATATTAGCGACTTCTTCTCTGAAACCAAGCAATGGATATTGCTCATATTTGCCTGGTAGCATCACTATTGGGTGGGCATTCAAAATTGTACAAATGGTGAGGCTGACCCCCCGGGGGCCTGAGGGGCAGGGCCAAGAGGGGTCAATTTGGCTGAATTGATATGAACAACTTCTTCTCTGAAACTAAGCAAGATATATCGCTCATATTTGCCTGGTAGCATCCTTTTGGGTAGGGATTCAAAATTTTATAAAGGAAGGAACTGACCCCCACTCCCCCCGGGGTGCAGAAGGCGGGGTCAAAAGGGGTCAATTGGTTTCAACAACTTCTTTTCTGAAACTAAGCAATGGATATCACTCACATTTGTGTGGTAGCATCCCTATGAGGTTGTGCCAAAAGTTAATTTTATTTCATGGATTAATGCATTTTTTGACATCAAATCCTCACGTACCCATATAAAATGCCTATGATATATTGACATAGCAATACCAGTGACAAATATACTTAATCATCATTCTTGTTTCATATCTCATGAAATCCAGGTGAGCGATACAGGCCCTCTGGGCCTCTTGTTATAGTAAATAACGTAGGAAGGGTGGTCACTAAGGCAGGTTTTACTGTACACCTGTTTGTTAATGTAGTTCTTTCAGTCTTTATTCACAATTCTGTCACTTGGTTAATTAGATATTTCCTTCCTTACCTTTAATATCATATTTAATATGACACTCAGTTATTTCCAGAGATTCCCAGATTCATTAGATGAATATTGAAGCTCATTTGGTTTTAAACGCTTCATTGTCGTTGCTGAAATTTATTTGTTCCTGTTTTTTTCCAATGTTATAGATCATGTGGATGATATCTTATATGTTTAAAATAAGAAGCAATATTGTATCGGATTAGATACTGTTTCAGATTCTAAGTGCCTCAGCGATAAAGTCAAGGCAGTGAAGGTCAAATTTAATTCTAGTTTTATTAATGTTACATAGTTTTAATGTTAAAAAGCAATATGAGTATGCTATTGTGAGGATTTACACCAGGTGCCATGTCATCAATATCCATGGTCATTGGTGAAGGTCAGAATTTTTTGAGGTCCAATATTAAATGTCTTTGCAGTAAATATTCAATTATAATCAATTTAACACCAAAACACAAATCTCATGGTAGCAATTAATTAATGGTAAAAATTCCTTCACATATTTACATGAAGGATCAAGCTCCTTATGTCGATAAGACAGAGCAAGCATTTTCATTTATGGCTAAATACAATAACCCTGAGTTTTCAATGTCAGTTACGTGTTTTTGGGTTAAACTCCTAAGGAGTTTTTGATCGTTAAATTGAAATTAACAATTGAAAGTTTGAATATTTATGTTTTTGTCTGATAAGCCGTTTGAATGCAAAATAAATCATGACAGTACGTCTACTGTACAGTTGAAATCACCGGCATTAGCATGATCTGCCTACACTACAATGATATACCAGGAATGATTATGTTATTGGTGTAATGACAGATCAGGCTATGCTCATTAAAATGTCCTAAGTTGGTGTATTTGTAATTTTAGTTTAAGTTGGATAACTGCGAGTCTGTTAACTGTATTGTATGTAGTTATATGTTACATTGTGCTGTTAAGGTTTTTGTCCTAGAACACAGTTGTACAGTTAAAGCAAATTTTATTTTAAGAAAGGCAGTGCAATATTTGTTATTGTGAGGTAGGAAGTTGATAACAATGACTATTGTTTTGACTTCCTGTGAAATATCTTTAAATCTGTCTATGAATGTTAGAGTTTATCTGTTGATAGATCATGATGTGATACTGAGGACTGAGAGGGACCATATGTCTATATACATATATATAATAGCCAACTTATAATTAGGGCTTGTACTACTCCATATTGTAAACAGCAAAGTGACACCCTCCAGTCCTTAAGAGACTCCTTAAGACACCCTGTCTAGAGATCACCTATACTTGGTGAGTAATTTTACAATGAAGAGTGTTGTTTCAAACGGCCTGATTATTAGTACATTGTGTATTGTTTAAATGTTGTGAAAGTTGACATACTGAACCATGACTGAACAAATTTTTAATTCTTATTTCCATTTAATTATGATGTATAATAGACTGTTTGTTATGATATTTTCTTAACAAGAATACAAATTTATTAAATATCAAAGAAGAAATGTTATGTCTGCCTATCTTGTATTTCACCTGAAGGAAAGAGTCTATGCTGTAGTGCTGTGTCCTTTGTCACATTTCTATACCATTATAATCAGATTGTGGACTTTCGGTGCTGTTCAAATTGCCTTTTGATCAGGGTCCAACCTGATATTATTCTTTTAAGTGCTGTACGTTTCTTGTGTGGCCATCTTCTGAAAGTGATGGCGAAATCTTCTGAAAGTGATGGCATAATCAAATTGGCTGCCAGTTGGCGATCTAGGATTTTGTTAGGAAAAGATCTCGTTCAAGATCTTTTAGATTGCATACCAAGGTATGTAGATTCAGGGTGCTTGGTTACACATATTTTACTTTGAGTAAAAGAATATAAGATGAAAGAATATAAGATGGCAAAAATGTTTTGACATTTGAAGAATGTACCTGATGTTAACATTATATTTTTATTCAGAAATTACAAGGTATTACTTGAAATTTCATAGTGGACCAGGATTCCTCTTGTATCCTCTGGTCCTATGTATGTATGTTAACCTATCAGTCTGATTAGAGAACAAGATGGCTAACAGGCAGCCATTTTGGATTTCAACACTTGAAGACTTGAAAAACAAATTAACTGCTTTTTAAGACTGAACAGAAATCATAATCATATTAATCTGATATATGGGGCCATCAAAAATTCGACTTAGATATGAGATATAAAAAAAAAAAAATCCAGGAAAAAATCACAAGGCATACATGAACTTTTAATTCAGTCATTTTATTGTCAATATATAATAGTAATATAGCAATAGTAATTTTGATTAGAGACTTAATCCTTGAAATTATTTACAATAGCTTAGCTTGGTATGAATATATTCATTCACAACAAACAGGGTACAGACGGACCTCAACACTTTTTCATGACAAGCAACATCTAGATGTACAATAAAGTGCCAAAAGTATTTGGTCATTTTATTTTTACTATATATTTCTTGCATTTTTTACAATTTGTCAATGAATTTTTATGACTTTGTTTATCAACAGTTTTTTTTTAATTTCCAAACACTAGTAGACAATTGCCATTGCCAAGATTTTAAAAACTGTAACATGCAATATCTCTTGAAATCAACTACGGAAAATTATACAAATATTATCATAGGAATGAGCAAATAATTCTCTACATGTATGTGAAGTTTCAAATAATTCCATTGCAAAGCGAAGTAATAAAATGAATATCTGTCAAAATGCATGAAATATATAGTGAAAATTTAACGTGACCGAATACTTTTGGCACGTTACTGTATATAATTGACATCAGATTTGATGTTATTAATTGGTTCACGACCAACAAGACATTCGTCATTTTTTCAAGTCCAATTAGACACTAGTCTAACAACATGTTCACATCAAATAATACCCAAACATGCATCTTGTTAACATGTTCACAACCACAACATAATAATTAATGTTTGTATCCATCAATACCTGAACACTGGCCTTTTGTTCACATTTAAAAAGACATGGATGCTTGTAATTTGTTTACATCAAATATGTTCACTTAACATGAGCACTCACAACATTCAACTTAATTCATGTTCATGTATTGCTAAACTTGTTCATTACATATCTGGACTGAAAGACTTAAACATCCACATTGAACAATAGGCATGTACACTTGTTACTGTAAACTGAAACATCTGCCATTAATTTACTTAAATATGTTTGATACTGTTCCCTGTTATAAGGCCATACTGTTGTAAAAGAACAGGAAAAAGCAAATTCCTGGTGAGTGCCCCACTTAAATCAAACCCAGTTTTCCAATGTGATAATCGTTGGCTCTACTAATCGAGCCAAAGAAGTAGACTCCACCAGCTGAGAGATGTACACTGTACCATATTTACTGTACAAGGTCACATCGACCTCTGTCAGCTGAGTGACTTGACTGTAACAGTATTTACAAGGTCACTTTGACCTGCTCTGTCAGCTTAATGACATCACATACTTAACATTATGTCAAAGGTCACATCAACCTCTGTCAGCTGAGTGACATACCATATCTAACACTATATACAAGGTCACAATGACCTACTCTGTCAGCTGAGTGACATACCATATTTAACACTATATACAAGGTCACATCGACCTCTGTCAGCTGAGTGACATACCATATCTAACACTATATACAAGGTCACAATGACCTACTCTGTCAGCTGAGTGACATACCATATTTAACACTATATACAAGGTCACATCATAACATTATGTACTATCGACCTGCTCTATAAGTGACAGAATTTTTTCTAAAATAACACTGCACAAAAGCCACACTGATTCAGTCCATCAGCTCTATAACACTTTATAATGGTTCTTTCATATACGTCAGCTATACAAAATGTATGTTTAATTGTAAGATTGTGTATATGTACAGTATTTCTGTATCAAGATTTTTTTAACAAAAAACATGACAATCACACAATAAAACTGACAAAACCAAAACCATAATTAATTTTGCCAGTCTTTATATTACATATTCACATAGAGAGTATATTATTATGTTTTAAGATTTACTAAGACAGTCATTATCACTGTTTCAAAGTAAAATATCCTTCAATTTTAGCAATAGTCTGGTTCTGTCCCACTTGATCTGGATACTTTAGAAGCTTGTAACAGGCCTTTGTTCTGATTGATCAAGTTAGCCATATATATAGTTACTACAAAGAGACGACAAAATAACCCTGACTGTCTGGCAATAAACCCAGCAAACGGTGATGAAAGGATTATTATTTTAATATTCAGCAAGATTAGTGAAACTAAGAACATGTTTGATGGTATATATTGGTGACACTTGATAATATTGTAATCTTGATGCTATAATTTATTCTATTATATCAGAAAGGAACTACATATATATACACACATTTTATACATAGTTTGATGTCAAAACTACACTGGAAGGATATGTAAAAAAAAATATTAATAATAGCAAAATGTGAGTTTTTTTACAAATAGTTATGGCATCAAGGGCTGAACCTATAAGAATTAAATGTTGGAGAAATGTTGGAAATTCGCTAAAAGTTTTATTAGAAATGAGACTTTTGATAATTAGGGTAATTTCATTTACAGGCGAAAGTTTTTTTGAAAGTAATTTGTGATAATTGTATACTATATTTTGTAAGTCCCTATACAGGATAGCTTTATGTTTGTTCGACAGTTCAAATTGTTAAACATGTTGGTCACATTTTAATCTAAAATAAATTATCCGTCTGGCAGGTATCATATTTGTTTTGTAAGGCAGTTAGCACCATTTTTTTCACTATTTACTGACATGAGAGAAAAGGGGGAAAATAGCACCTATTTGAAAGTTTCGCATGCAGCTTTTTCCTGATGGTGGCCTGTTTTGGCCCTGCATGGTAGGGGGGGCCGAGTGGTTAAGGTGTCCCGACACTTTATCACTAGCCCTACACCTCTGGGTTGTGAGTTCGAAACCTACGTGGGGCAGTTGTTGCCAGGTACTGACTGTAGGCCGGTGGTTTTTCTCCGGGTACTCCGGCTTTCCTCCATCTCCAAAACCTTGCACGTCCTTAAATGACCCTGGCTGTTAATAGGACGTTAAACATAAAAACAATCAAAACCCTGCACAGTGACTTTTAGGCCACTTCTGTTCTGGTAAAAAAAATGCTTGGATCACAGAGTAATATGTATTTTCATAAGAAAACAATTGAAAACACAACATAGGTGGATTTGATTTTTTTCAATATTTCCCTAAATTCCACCCCATCACCAAAAATGAGTGGAATTGAAATACCCCCAGATGTCGCAAAGATGTAAGAAAAATATACATGCATTTATACACGTATACACATTAGATACCTCTGCAATCCAGCCCTGATGAATGTAACATCAGGATGAAAACATAAGAAATTGTAGAATAGAATAAAAATATCAATTAATGTGAAAATGATCAGAATAACATTTCTATGAGAGATTCTATGGTCCTAACATGAGATGAGAATGTTCAATGGGAGGAAATGCGTATATAGAATAGTCACTCAAGTCTGACATTATAAGGTAACACAAGAGACATGGTCATATATGGACATCTACAATGTCAGACAAAGACATTCTCAATGTCAGACAAAGACATTCTCAATGTTATATAAAGACAATTACAATGTCAGACAAAAACATCCTCAATATCAGAAAAAGACATCATCAATGTCATTTAAAAGACATCCTCAATGCCATTTAAAGACATCCTCAATGTCAGACAAAGACATCCTCTATGTCCAAGATTACTACAATGTTTTTCAAATATATCTTCAATGTCATTTAAAGACATCACCATTGTCCGCCAAAAACATCCTCAATGTCAAAGACATCTGAAATGTCAGACAAAGACATCCTTAATGTCATTTAAAGTCATCAACAATGTCAAAGACAAAGACATCATCAATGTCATTTAAAATCTACAATGTCAGACAAAGATATACTTGATGTCATTTAAAGACATCATCAATGTCATTTAAAATCTACAATGTCAGACAAAGACATCCTTGATGTCATTTAAAGTCATCAACAATGTCAAAGACATCATCAATGTCATTTAAAATCTACAATGTCAGACAAAGATATCATTGATGTCATTTAAAGACATCTACAATGTCAGACAAAGACATCCTCAGTGTCATATAAAGACATCTACAATGTCAGACAAAGATATCCTCAATGTCAGACAAAGATATCCTCAATGTCAGACAAAGACATCTACAATGTCAGACAAAGGCATCTACAATGTCAAAGACAGACATCCTGAGTGACCTCAATGTCACTTAAAGACATCTACAATGTACATTGTACATAATTATTATATGTCCTAATCTGACATTGTACATATATGTCTTAATCCGACATTATACATATTTTTGTTCATATATGTCTTATCTGACATTGTACATATATGTCTTAATATGACATTATACATATGTCTTAATCTGACATTGTACATATATGTCTTATCTGACATTGTACATATATGTCTTAATCTCACATCGTAGATATGTCTTATCTGACATTGTACATATATGTCTTAATCTGACATTGTACATATATGTCTTATCTGACATTGTACATATAATTATGTCTTAATCTGACATTGTACATATATGTCTTATCTGACATTGTACATATATGTCTTATCTGACATTGTACATATATGTCTTAATCTCACATCGTAGATATGTCTTATCTGACATTGTACATATATGTTTTAATCTGACATTGTACATATATGTCTTAATCTGACATTGTACATATATGTATTATCTGACATTGTACATATGTCTTATCTGATATTGTACATATATGTCTTATCTGACATTGTACATATATGTCTTTATATGACATTGTACACATATGTCTTAATCTGACATCGTAGATATGTCTTAATCTGACATGGAGATGGTGCAATTAATGCAGTTAAAATAAGTAGATATAACTTGTTTGTCAAATTGTTGTAAGATACATTAAGTTTTCACTTTTAAAGTTAGATTCACCAGTTGAGTATTTTTTACTAATAATGAACTTGACCTTCACTGATTGATCATCCTGATACTTGAACTTTTGTAGGAATTGTGAAAGGTCAACATACATTTGCTGTTTCATCGAAATATATTAAGAAACAATGAATTTGGGAGTGAAATTGCATTTTAGTAACTGGTCTTACATAACATTAAAATGAAAATTAAATACATGTACGTGCAAAATTTTATCAAAACTAAAATTTTATGCTGTTAAGATTATGTCAGTGAATCGAAAGGTAAAGAATTATATTATTAGTAACAGTGGTATGGTATACATGTATATATATATATAGCAAAAATAAAAGAAATCAAAACAGCATTCTATGATCGCAGGGGAGGTAAGGGTACATGGTCTTGTTTCCTGGTAAATAAACTATCGCCAGAAGACGGCCTTGAAGACCTGAAAACATTAGTGATCTCAGAATCCCGTGCTGATTTATCTAATGTTGCTATCTATACTGGTGTACGTTGTTGTTTTTAAAGTTTTCATATACAGCATACACGTGTCTATATAAATATTTATATATATATCACAAAGCAAATCCACCAGGTAAGTTTCATCAAAATCTAAAGAAAGATGGCTAATAGACTGAGAGCAAGGAGCGTGAAGAGACAAAAAGTTGTATTTCAAAGAAACAATAAAGAATTGAAATGTAGACATTATACCTATGTAGGAGCAGCACACCGGGTGTAACATTATATCCTTAAAGATGTTACCTGGAGTGTGGTGTACCACAGCATTATACAACAAGGGAATATAACTTAACTAGTAAACAGGTATTTTATTTAAAATTTTCACCACCAGGGATCGAGGCGCGATACAAATCCCTACTAGCTGCAAAGCATATACCTGAACTGTACCTACCAAAATATGAAATTATTCTACAATAAGCCTACTAGCTAGCCTGAGGCTAATTACATAAGCTGTCGTGATGCTGATAAGGGTGTTATTAGATAAAAGTGTACCAAGGTATATCGTGATTAATCCCTCCAACAGTGCACTGTCTATAGTCACATTACACTCCTGGTTATCAATATAATTATACATGCAGTATCTATATGCATTTTCTTTTCTTCATAAAATTTAATCAGCACACGTACATTATGTAAGAATATTTTCATGGATGCAATTGAACCATAATATATCAAAATCAAATCACCTGAAGGATGAAAAAACTGGATTTCCTTTAAATGATAACAGTGACCTTATCATTGACCTTGGGACCTTGAAAAATGAGTTCGTTTGAGATACCTTGTATTCTCATACATTCTCATACTTGACCAATTACAATAAATATATGAAGTTAGATTAAAATGCATTAAATGAGGAAGTCACTAGTATGCTGACAAATATTTTATATAAATAGTAACCGTGACCTTAATAATGACCTTAGCACCCATAAATACAAACTTGTTCCAGTTATTCTCATACTTGACCATTATATGATGTTTGATCAAAATATGATTAAAAATGAGGTTGCTACAGCGAAGACGAAAGGGGAACAATTATGGACATGCAGACAAACAGCTTGTTATCCCCTCCCCAGTTTTGGCATGAGGAGATGATAGACACCTACTGCATGGTTCTTTCTTTGAACTGGTTGCTGAGATATGTCAGCAGCGATTTTTTGGGATCAGGATAGTTGAAAATCCAAGTTGACTTAAAAATGTTCGGAATGTGATGTTGGGTAGCCCCAGATTTCTGAAATAAGACTGGAAAAAACCTTTTGTTTTGTGTAAGTTTTTGTAAATGTTCACTGCATGCTTGGTTGTAAATGTACTTTGTATGGAGGTGGCAGCTGTTAGGCTGGGCCATCTCCGTCAAACTGCGGGCACTTCCAACACTATGAGCAGTGCTGTTTCCATATATCTCCTCCTGTGGTCTAACATACTGAAAGTACTTTGGTGAGATACAGAAGACCAGGTAAGAAGCGTTAAGGATCTGGTCATCCAGCCAGTCATGGGAATTACTGAAGAACTGCTGCATGCTCTGTTGTACCTCCCTAGAACCAGGGTCGGAGATCAGTTTTTGAATGGTTTGGTCAAACATGTCACATTTCACACTGTAGCCCATTTCTTTTAGCAGTTTACCCAAATCAAGAACTTCTTCCAAGTGTTCTTCACTGTCATCAGCAAATGTAAGGAATAGCTTGATTGGATCTGTAACACAATAAATAACACTGTAAATGCAGTCACCTTGGTTTGTAGTGCAATAATGAACAACAGACAATGACCTGTCTATAGAGGACAACAGACAATAACCTGTAAGTAGAGGACAACATATAATATTTACCATTGTATGGCATTGCCACTATATAACCCTACTAATTCAGTTGCGAGTTCACCAGCTTATGAACTGCCAACTGAATTTTGAATTTGAAAATTTCAAAAAAAAATCGCACGACAAATACAAAATCGCAGATGGTAAATATAAGCATTGAACGGCTTTCAGTTGGCATTCATAGTCAATATGAATGCCAACTGAAAGCCGTTCAATGCTTAAATAACCTGTAAATAGAGGACAACAGACAATAACCTGTAAGTAGAGGACAACCCAGACAACCTGTAAGTAGAGGACAACATATAATAACCTGTAAATAGAGGACAACAGACAATGACCTGTAAATAGAGGACAACAGACAATGACCTGTAAATAGAGGACAACAGACAATAACCTGTTAGTAGAGGACAACATATGATAATCTGTAAATAGAGGACAACATATGATAACCTGTAAATAGAGGACAACAGACAATGACCTGTAAATAGAGGACAACAGACAATGACCTGTAAATAGAGGACAACAGACAATAACCTGTTAGTAGAGGACAACATATGATAATCTGTAAATAGAGGACAACATATAATAACCTGTAAATAGAGGACAACAGACAATGACCTGTAAATAGAGGACAACAGACAATGACCTGTAAATAGAGGACAACAGACAATGACCTGTAAATAGAGGACAACAGACAATGACCTCTTTATAGAAGACAACCCAGCCAATAACCTGTCTATAGAGAACAACATGCAATGACCTGCCTATAGAGGACAACAACATACAATGACCTGTCTAAAGACGACAACAACACACAATGACCTGTCTATAGAAGACAAAATACAATGACCTGTCTATAGAGGAAAACAACATATAATAACCTGTCTATAGACGACAACAAAACACAATAACCTGTCTATAGATGACAACAAAATACAATGACCTGTCTATACAGAATAACACCAGACAATATCCTGTAAATAGAGGACAACCCAGACAATAACCTGTCTATAGAGGAAAACACCAGACAATTACCTGTCTATAAAGGAAACCACCAGACAATAACCTGTCTATAGAGGACAACCCAGACAATAACCTGTCAATAGAGGAAAACACCAGACAATTACCTGTCTATAGAGGAAAACACCAGACAATAACCTGTCTATCGAGGACAACAACACAATGACCTGTCTATAGACGACAACAAAACATAATAACCTGTCGATAGAGGTCAACCCAGACAATAACCTGTCTATAGAGGACAACAACACAATAACCTGTCTATAGAGGACAACAACACACAATAACCTGTCTTAAGAAGACAAAACTCAATAACTTGTCTATAGAAGACAAAACACAATAACCTGTCTATAGAAGACAAAACAAAATAACCTGTCTATAGAAAACAAAACACAATAACCTGTCTATAGATGACAACAACACACAATAACCTGTCTATAGACGACAACAAAACACAATAACCTGTCTATAGATGACAACAACACAATAACCTGTCTATAGAAGACAAAACACAATAACCTGTCTATAGAAGACAAGACACCATATCCTGTCTATAGAAGACAAAACACAATAACCTGTCTATAGATGACAACAACACACAATAACCTGTCTATAGATGACAACAACACACAATAACCTGTCTATAGAAGACAAAACACCATATCCTGTCTATAGAAGACAAAACACAATGACCTGTCTATAGATGACAACAACACAATAACCTGTCTATAGATGACAACAACACACAATGACCTGTCTATAGACGACAAAAACACACAATAACCTGTCTATAGAAGACAAAACACAATAACCTGTCTATAGAAGACAAGACACCATATCCTGTCTATAGAAGACAAAACACAATGACCTGTCTATAGATGACAACAACACAATAACCTGTCTATAGACGACAACAACACAATAACCTGTCTATAGACGACAACAACATACAATGACCTGTCTATAGACGACAACAACACACAATAACCTGTCTATAGAAGACAAAACAAAATAACCTGTCTATAGAAGACAAGACACCATATCCTGTCTATAGAAGACAAAACAAAATAACCTGTCTATAGAAGACAAAACACAATAACCTGTCTATAGAAGACAAAACACAATAACCTGTCTATAGAAGACAACAACACAATAACCTGTCTATAGACGACAACAACACAATAACCTGTCTATAGACGACAACAACATACAATGACCTGTCTATAGACGACAACAACACACAATAACCTGTCTATAGAAGACAAAACACAATAACCTGTCTATAGACGACAACAACACACAATAACCTGTCTATAGAAGACAAGACACCATATCCTGTCTATAGAAGACAAAACACAATGACCTGTCTATAGATAACAACAACACAATAACCTGTCTATAGACGACAACAACATACAATGACCTGTCTATAGACGACAACAACACACAATAACCTGTCTTCAGAAGACAAAACACAATAACCTGTCTATAGAAGACAAAAACACAATAACCTGTCTATAGAAGACAAAACACAATAACCTGTCTATAGAAGACAAAACAAAATAACCTGTCTATAGAAGACAAAACACAATAACCTGTCTATAGAAGACAACACAATAACCTGTCTATAGAAGACAAAACACAATGACCTGTCTATAGATAACAACAACACAATAACCTGTCTATAGACGACAACAACATACAATGACCTGTCTATAGACGACAACAACACACAATAACCTGTCTATAGAAGACAAAACACAATAACCTGTCTATAGAAGACAAAACACAATAACCTGTCTATAGATGACAACAAAACAATAACCTGTCTATAGATGACAACAACACAATAACCTGTCTATAGAAGACAAAACACAATAACCTGTCTATAGAAAACAAAACACAATGACCCGTCTATAGATGACAACAACACACAATAACCTGTCTATAGACGACAACAACACAATAACCTGTCTATAGAAGACAACAACACACAATAACCTGTCTATAGACGACAACAACACACAATAACCTGTCTATAGAAGACAAAACACAATAACCTGTCTATAGAAGACAAAACACAATAACCTGTCTATAGACGACAACAAAACACAATAACCTGTCTATAGACGACAACAACACAATAACCTGTCTATAGACGACAACAACATACAATGACCTGTCTATAGACGACAACAACACACAATAACCTGTCTATAGAAGACAAAACACAATAACCTGTCTATAGAAGACAAAACACAATAACCTGTCTATAGAAGACAACACAATAACCTGTCTATAGAAGACAAAACACAATGACCTGTCTATAGATAACAACAACACAATAACCTGTCTATAGACGACAACAACATACAATGACCTGTCTATAGACGACAACAACACACAATAACCTGTCTATAGAAGACAAAACACAATAACCTGTCTATAGAAGACAAAACACAATAACCTGTCTATAGATGACAACAACACACAATAACCTGTCTATAGAAGACAAAACACAATAACCTGTCTATAGAAAACAAAACACAATGACCCGTCTATAGATGACAACAACACACAATAACCTGTCTATAGACGACAACAACACAATAACCTGTCTATAGATGACAACAACACACAATAACCTGTCTATAGACGACAACAACACACAATAACCTGTCTATAGAAGACAAAACACAATAACCTGTCTATAGAAGACAAAACACAATAACCTGTCTATAGACGACAACAAAACACAATAACCTGTCTATAGACGACAACAACACACAATAACCTGTCTATAGACGACAACAACACACAATAACCTGTCTATAGACGACAACAAAACACAATAACCTGTCTATAGAGAATAACACAAGACAATATCCTGTAAAAAGATGACAACAACACACAATAACCTGTCTATAGACGACAACAAAACACAATGACCTGTCTATAGACGACAACAACACACAATAACCTGTCTATATAGACGACAACAAAACACAATGACCTGTCTATAGACGACAACAACACACAATAACCTGTCTATATAGACGACAACAAAACACAATGACCTGTCTATAGACGACAACAACACAATAACCTGTCTATATAGACGACAACAAAACACAATGACCTGTCTATAGATGACAACAACACACAATAACCTGTCTATAGACGACAACAACACACAATAACCTGTCTATAGACGAAAACAACACAATGACCTGTCTATAGACGACAACAAAACACAATGACCTGTCTATAGACGACAACAACACACAATAACCTGTCTATAGACAACAACAAAACACAATGACCTGTCTATAGATGACAACAACACACAATAACCTGTCTATAGACGACAACAAAACACAATAACCTGTCTATAGACGACAACAACACACAATAACCTGTCTATAGAAGACAAAACACAATAAACTGTCTATATAGACGACAACAAAACACAATGACCTGTCTATAGATGACAACAACACACAATAACCTGTCTATAGACGACAACAACACACAATAACCTGTCTATAGACGACAACAACACAATGACCTGTCTATAGACGACAACAACACAATAACCTGTCTATAGACGACAACAACACACAATAACCTGTCTATAGAAGACAAAACACAATAAACTGTCTATAGAAGACAAAACACAATAAGCTGTCTATAGACAACAACAAAACACAATAACCTGTCTATAGAGAAAAACAACACACAATAACCTGTCTATAGAGAAAAACAACACAATAACCTGTCTATAGACCACAACAAAACACAATGACCTGTCTATAGAGAATAACACAAGACAATATCCTGTAAATAGATGACAACAACACACAGTAACCTGTCTATAGAGAAAAACAACACACAATAACCATTATATCAAGCTGATATTACTGGTTGTTCTCTTTAGTCAGTAGGAGCAGCTTAGATGATAAAGCTTGTTTAAGTTACAAACTTACTTTGTACTTTATGCAAGTAGACAGGTTCTGCAGGGCTGAGGCTACATTTTAATTCATCGTCGCTAATGGATCGCCTCACGCCATTGTCAAAGGGACTTGAGGGTGGAAAATTATCTGGTGGATCGGAGTAACGACGCTCAGCATCAGCCTTGTTACTTGACTGTCTGGTACTTGATGGACCATTCTTGGTTGGAGATTGAAATGTCAACTGTGACCGATTACAACTGGAACTCTCAACTACTTCAAGTAACTTAGTCTCATCAGAATCATCTTCTTCACTGTCTGAAGGAGGTATGAAACTAATTTGTGACCTGTTCTGATACTCACCAGCTGGTATTGATGGTGTATACTGAGGCCTGACATACGGTGGACAAGTACACTGGTTTGTCCTTACTGGTCTCATCACATTGTCTTTCCCTAAATCATTCACCTCAGGCAAAAGTCTACAGTAGTTGTCAGAATCATTTGCTTGAGTCGGCGGTTCTTTTCGACCAGGGGATGGATAGAACTGCTGATACAAATTTCTTGGTAAACACTGCCTGTTATCAACATAACTCTGTGATGTGAGAGGGGACAGTGAACTGCCTTCAGATTCATCAACACGTTGACTGGGCTGTTTTGGAATGGCACCAGTTTCTGGTCCAGGCTGAGTAGAGACATGGGTGACTGGGGTTTTTAGGGAACTGCCTTGGTAGTATGGTAGCTGTACTGTTGATGTACTATAGTGAGCGGGTGGGTGAGGTGGACACGGTGGACACGGTGGCACAACTACATTCTGAGGAACATGACGCATTATGTTGTGTCCATCATGGGATATGGGGTGTCCACGGGGTACCCAGTTTGGTCCATCTTGAGAGAACCTGTCTTGTCTCTGCATTAGGTGTTCATTCTGACGCACAAAGTGATTATTTTGCTGCAGATACGGAGTAACTTGGGGAGGAGCATATGGGTGTCCAGCACTCTCAGTGGGGAGTAACCTTGAATGCACACTGCTTATATTTGGATGTATGCAATTAATGTTTGAACGCTCACAGTTTGTCCATGAAGGATGACAGGTCCTCTGAGAAGATGAACAAGTTGTGCAAGGAGGATGGCAACGGGGGTTTGTGTTATTGGAAGGGATGTCTTCTTGTTCTACCGAGTGTAATGGTCTACAACTTTCACATGTACATCTGTGTACATTCAATTGTCTGTCCTCATTGAAAGGTTGGCAACGTCCTGACTCATGTCTTTTTTTGATATCTGAAACAATCAATGAATTCCAATGGTCATTTCATTAAATACATAGACATCAACAATAACTAACATCTTAAAACTAAAAGGCCACAATAACATTTTTCTGTGAAACCCCACACCTAATACGTTACACCTTCAATTGACAAACCACACCTTATACCCAACACCTTCCCATGACACACCACACCTGATACCTGACACCTTCCCATGACACACCACACCTGATACATGACACCTTCCCATGACACACCACACCTTATACCCAACACCTTCCCATGACACACCACACCTGATACCTGACACCTTCCCATGACACACCACACCTGATACCTGACATCTTCCCATGACACACCACACCTGACACCTGATGGGAGGGTGTTGGGTATCAGGTGTGGTGTGTCATGGGAAGGTGTCATGTATCAGGTGTGGTGTGTCATGGGAAGATGTCAGGTATCAGGTGTGGTTTGTCATGGGAAGGTGTTGGGTATTAGGTGTGGTGTGTCATGGGAAGGTGTTGGGTATTAGGTGTGGTGTGTGATGGGAAGGTGTCATGTATAAGGTGTGGTGTGTGATGGGAAGGTGTGGGGTATTAGGTGTGGTGTATCATGGGAAGGTGTCATGTATCAGGTGTGGTGTGTGATGGGAGGGTGTTGGGTATCAGGTGTGGTGTGTCATGGGAAGATGTCAGGTATAAGGTGTGGTGTGTCATGGGAAGGTGTCAGGTATCAGGTGTGGTGTGTCATGGGAAGGTGTCATGTATCAGGTGTGGTGTGTCATGGGAAGGTGTCATGTATAAGGTGTGGTGTGTCATGGGAAGGTGTCATGTATAAGGTGTGGTGTGTCATGGGAAGGTGTTGGGTATCAGGTGTGGTGTGTCATGGGAAGGTGTTGGGTATCAGGTGTGGTGTGTCATGGGAGGGTGTCAGGTATCAGGTGTGGTGTGTCATGGGAAGGTGTCGGGTATCAGGTGTGGTGTGTCATGGGAAGGTGTCGGGTATTAGGTGTGGTGTGTCATAGGAATGTGTCGGGTATTAGGTGTGGTGTGTCATGGGAAGATGTCATGTATCAGGTGTGGTGTGTCATGGGAAGGTGTTGGGTATCACGTGTGGTGTGTCATGGGAAGGTGTCAGGTATCAGGTGTGGTGTGTCATGGGAAGGTGTCAGGTATCAGGTGTGGTGTGTCATGGGAAGGTGTCAGGTATCAGGTGTGGTGTGTCATGGGAAGGTGTTGGGTATCACGTGTGGTGTGTCATGGGAAGGTGTTGGGTATAAGGTGTGGTGTGTCATGGGAGGGTGTTGGGTATAAGGTGTGGTGTGTCATGGGAGGGTGTTGGGTATCAGGTGTGGTGTGTCATGGGAAGGTGTTGGGTATAAGGTGTGGTGTGTCATGGGAGGGTGTTGGGTATCAGGTGTGGTGTGTCATGGGAAGGTGTTGGGTATAAGGTGTGGTGTGTCATGGGAGGGTGTTGGGTATAAGGTGTGGTGTGTGATGGGAAGGTGTTGGGTATCAGGTGTGGTGTGTGATGGGAAGGTGTTGGGTATCAGGTGTGGTGTGTGATGGGAAGGTGTTGGGTATCAGGTGTGGTGTGTCATGGGAAGGTGTCAGGTATCAGGTGTGGTGTGTGATGGGAAGGTGTCATGTATCAGGTGTGGTGTATCATGGGAAGGTGTCAGGTATCAGGTGTGGTGTGTCATGGGAAGGTGTTGGGTATAAGGTGTGGTGTATCATGGGAAGGTGTTGGGTATCAGGTGTGGTGTATCATGGGAAGGTGTTGGGTATCAGGTGTGGTGTATCATGGGAAGGTGTTGGGTATCAGGTGTGGTGTGTCATGGGAAGGTGATACATGACACCCCACACATAACCATGACACCCCATATATAACTATGACACCCCACACATAACCATGACACCCCACACATAACCATGACACCCCACACATAAACATGACACCCCACACATAACCATGACACCCCACACGTTCCCATGGCATTTCTTGTTCTACCTTTGTCTTTTCCAGACTTTTTGGGAAAATGAAGCTCTTAATAATTTGTAAGCTGAAGCGGATATAATTTTATCATTAATACCTAGATAAGGTGTGAAGATGATACTGACCTTCATAGGCTTCGTCCAGCACAGCCGTGCAGTCATCCAGGCCCATTTCCTGTAGGACCCTGTACACTAAGTCCAGAGTGATCTTAGGATTGTGGACATAGTAATGGTCAAACAACGTCAGGGTGGGACCAATTGTTTTGGTTTGCATCACCTGTGAAAAAGCGAACATTTAATTGTTCATACAGTTAGTCTGTGAGTTCAAACTGTTCAAGTGTGGAAATTCCAACAATCATTTTGAAATTCAACAAATCAATTTGAATATCACGCAGACAATATTAACATAATGTCATAGAAACAACAAGATAGCAAAACAATTTTTAATCCAGATCATCAGATTCAAATATGTCCTCTATGACCTTGAAAATGGGTCCAGGACATTCATTTTTAAACAATTACATAGAATGTCAGAGATAGAACGTTGTTCATCAAACAGTGCATAGTGTCAGTATACACAAATATAGATCTTATCACTGAGTTTCATAATATTTACTCAGTAAAATAATTGTTAATTAATAATTGATAAGTTTTTACCCTTAAAGCATGGAATTCCACAACACCTAGCTGATAGGCACACATCTTTTCCAGAGTTTGAGCAAAGACAATGTAGTCTTTGCCTGTACAATCCGTCTGGTCCAGTTGGTTTGCCAAACGGTTCTGTTCTTTTCGAGGCAAAACCATAAAAGGGATACCACGGAACTTCTCCATTATGGATCTGAGGACAAAAGAAACAAAGATAAAATTGTTGGTGATCACCTATTTGATGTGCCAATAATATACTCTAATTCACATCATTCTGCTGTACTGGTATGGTAATACATGGCATCATGAGTAATTACTAATTACACTGCACTGAGGAGCAGCGTGCTGCAAAAACCTGATGTGAAGTGTAAACTAACATCTTTGTGTATCAATAACTGTACAGGTTTTGTGTGGTAACATATAACTCCATATATAAAACCATTCACATGTTACCGTACTATTGGTTTTTAGTGCAAGGGAAATAACCCACAATTACACATTTTAGTTACCGATGTGTTAAGGTCTCACCAGGATGTGTTTGATTTGTCTCCCTTTTGGGAACTCTTTATAATAGAAGAGTTATAAAAGTGTAGTACAGTAACATATATGGATAGTTATCACTATATATACATATATTACATTATAGCTGTACAGGTGTAAACATTAATAGTCCTCATAGCTGTACAGGTGTAAATGTTTATAGTCCTCATAGCTGTACAGGTGGAAACATGAATGGTCATCACTGCTGTACAGGTGTAAACATTAATTGTTCTCATGGCTGTACAGGTGTAAACATTAATAGTCCTCATAGCTGTACAGGTGTACACATTAATAGTCCTCATGGCTGTATAGGTGTAAATATTATAAGTCTTCATGGTTGTACATGTGTAAACATTAATAGTCCTCATAGCTGTACAGGTGTAAACATTAATAGTCCTTATGGCTGTACAGGTGTAAACATTAATAGTCCTCATAGCTGTACAGGTGTACACATTAATAGTCCTCATGGCTGTATAGGTGTAAATATTATAAGTCTTCATGGTTGTACATGTGTAAACATTAATAGTCCTCATAGCTGTACAGGTGTAAACATTAATAGTCCTTATGGCTGTACAGGTGTAAACATTAATAGTCCTCATGGCTGTACAGGTGTAAACATTAATAGTCCTCATGGCTGTACAGGTGTAAACATTAATGGTCCTCATGGCTGTACAGGTGTAAACATTAATAGTCCTCATGGCTGTACAGGTGTAAACATTAATAGTCCTCATGGCTGTACAGGTGTAAACATTAATAGTCCTCATGGCTGTACAAGTGTAAACATTAATAGTCCTCATAGCTGTACAGGTGTAAACATTAATGGTCCTCATGACTGTACAGGTGTAAACATTAATAGTCCTCATGGCTGTACAGGTGTAAACATTAATAGTCCTCATAGCTGTACAGGTGTAAACATTAATAGTCCTCATGGCTGTACAGGTGTAAACATTAATGGTCCTCATGACTGTACATGTGTAAACATTAATAGTCCTCATGACTGTACAGGTGTAAATATTAATAGTCCTCATGGCTGTACAGGTGTAAACATTAATAGTCCTCATAGCTGTACAGGTGTAAACATTAATAGTCCTCATAGCTGTACAGGTGTAAACATTAATGATTCTCATGGCTGTATAGGTGTAAACATTAAAAATCTTTACTGCTGTACAGGTGTAAACATTAATAGTCCTCATAGCTGTACAGGTGTAAACATTAAAGATTTTTACTGCTGTACAGGTGTAAACATTAATAGTCCACATGGCTGTATAGGTGTAAACATTAAAAATCTTTACTGCTGTACAGGTGTAAACATTAAAAGTCCTCATAGCTGTACAGGTCTAAACATTAATAGTCCTCGTGGTTGTACAGGTGTAAACATTAATAGTCCTCATGACTGTATAGGTGTAAACATGAATAGTCCTTATGGTTGTACAGGTGTAAACATTAATAGTCCTCATGACTGTACAGGTGTAAACATTAAAGGTCCTCATGACTGTACAGGTGTAAACATTAATAGTCCTCGTGGCTGTACAGGTGTAAACATTAATGGTCCCCATGGCTGTACAGGTGTAAACATTAATAGTCCTCATGGCTGTACAGGTGTAAACATTAATAGTCCTCATGACTGTACAGGTGTAAACATTAATGGTCCTCATGGCTGTATAGTTGTAAACATTAAAAGTCCTCATAGCTGTACAGGTGTAAACATTAATAGTGCTCATGACTGTACAGGTGTAAACATTAAAAGTCCTCATAGCTGTACAGGTGTAAACATTAATAGTCCTCATGACTGTACAGGTGTAAACATTAATGGTCCTCATGACTGTACAGGTGTAAACATTAATGGTCCTCATGACTGTACAGGTGTAAACATTAATGGTCCTCATGACTGTACAGGTGTAAACATTAATAGTCCTCATGGCTGTACAGGTGTAAACATTAATAGTCCTCATAGCTGTACAAGTGTAAACATTAAATGTCCTCATGGCTGTACAGGTGTAAATATTAATGGTCCTCATGGCTGTATATATAGGTGTAAACATTAATAGTCCTCATGGCTGTACAGGTGTAAACATTAATAGTCCTCATGACTGTACAGGTGTAAACATTAAAGGTCCTCATGGCTGTACAGGGATAAACATTAATAGTCCTCATGGCTGTACAGGTGTAAACATGAATAGTCCTCATGGCTGTACAGGTGTAAACATTAATAGTCCTCATGGCTGCAAAGGTGTAAACATTAATAGTCCTCATGACTGTACAGGTGTAAACATTAATAGTCCTCATGGCTGTACAGGTGTAAACATTAATAGTCCTCATGGTTTACAGGTGTAAACATTAATAGTCCTCATGACTGAACAGGTGTAAACATTAATAGTCCTCATGACTGTATAGGTGTAAACATTAATTGTCCTTATGGCTGTACAGGTGTAAACATTAATGGTCCTTATAGCTGTACAGGTGTAAACATTAATAGTCCTCATGGTTGTACAGGTGTAAATATTTATAGTCCTCATGGCTGTACAGGTGTAAACATTAATGGTCCTCATGGCTGTACAGGTGTTAACATTAAATGTCCTCATGGCTGTACAGGTGTAAACATTAATGGTCCTCATAGCTGTACAGGTGTAAACATTAAAAGTCCTCATAGCTGTACAGGTGTAAACATTAATGGTCCTCATGGCTGTACAAGTGTAAACATTAATAGTCCTCATGGCTGTACAGGTGTAAACATTAATGGTCCTCATGGCTGTACAGGTGTAAACATTAATGGTCCTCATGGCTGTACAGGTGTTAACATTAAATGTCCTCATGGCTGTACAGGTGTAAACATTAATGGTCCTCATAGCTGTACAGGTGTAAACATTAAAAGTCCTCATAGCTGTACAGGTGTAAACATTAATGGTCCTCATGGCTGTACAAGTGTAAACATTAATAGTCCTCATGGCTGTACAGGTGTAAACATTAATGGTCCTCATGGCTGTACAGGTGTAAACATTAATGGTCCTCATGGCTGTACAGGTGTTAACATTAAATGTCCTCATGGCTGTACAAGTGTAAACATTAATAGTCCTCATGGTTGTACAGGTGTAAACATTAATAGTCCTCATGGCTGTACAAGTGTATACATTAATGGTCCTCATGGCTGTACAGGTGTAAACATTAATAGTCCTCATGTTTGTACAGGTGTAAACATTAATAGTCCTCATGTTTGTACAGGTGTAAACATTAATAGTCCTCATGGCTGTACAGGTGTAAACATTAATAGTCCTCATAGCTGTACAGGTGTAAACATTAATGGTCCTGATGGTGCTGTACAGGTGTAAACATTAATGGTCCTCATGGCTGTACAGGTGTAAACATTAATAGTCCTCATGGCTGTACAGGTGTAAACATTAATAGTCCTCATGGCTGTACAGGTGTAAACATTAATAGTCCTCATAGCTGTACAGGTGTAAACATTAAAGGTCCTCATGGCTGTACAGGTGTAAACATTAATAGTCCTCATGGCTGAACAGGTGTAAACATTAATAATCCTCATAGCTGTATAGGTGTAAACATTAATAGTCCTCATGGCTGTACAGGTGTAAACATTAATAGTGCTCATGACTGTACAGGTGTAAACATGAATAGTCCTCATGGCTGTACAGGTGTAAATATTAATAGTCCTCATGGCTGTACAGGTGTAAATATTAATAGTCCTCATGGCTGTACAGGTGTAAACATTAATGGTCCTCATGGCTGTATAGGTGTAAACATTAATTGTCCTTATTGCTGTACAAGATATATGATAACCAAGATGATGTACACAAAGCAATAACTACAGCAGAGAAGTAAAGATAATACCAATAAAAAGCAGTACCGTTAGAGAAGCCAGCTGAGCAGTGCTGGCAATACAGGATTGACAGATATGACTGATGTGGGGAGAAATACTGCAAACTGATAATTATTATCTCAACATACACTGGAAATCTAGGTCAGCGGCAATCATTTTGTAGGGTTACAACACGGTGGTCTTATCTGTCTGCTGCTTATATGGCAAAGACATCTTGTTGTCTCCAGAAAAAATAAAATATCATAAACAAAGACCTACAAATTTTACATCACTCAGGTACAGGTAAATAATCCATCACTCAGGTACAGGTAAATGTTACATCACTCAGGTACAGGTAAATAATCCATCACTCAGGTACAGGTAAATGTTACAACACTCAGGTACAGGTAAATGTTACATCAATCAGGTACAGGTAAATGTTACAACACTCAGGTACAGGTAAATGTTACAACACTCAGGTACAGGTAAATGTTACAACACTCAGGTACAGGTAAATTTATCAATACACAAGTACAGATATAAGTTACAACACTCAGGTACAGGTAACTATTACATCAATCAGTTACAGGTACAGGTAAGTGTTACAACACTCAGGTACAGGTAAATGTTGCATCAATCAGGTACAGGTAAATGTTACAACACTCAGGTACAGGTAAATGTTACAACAATCAGGTACAGGTAAATGTTACAACAATCAGGTACAGGGGAAATTATACCACACTCAGGTACAGGTACAGTTAAGTTACAACACTCAGGTACAGGTACAGGTAAATATATCAATACACAAGTACAAATATAAGTTACATCAATCAGGTCCAGGTAAATGTTGCAACACTCAGGTACAGGTAAATGTTACAACACTCAGGTACAGGTAAATGTTGCATCAATCAGGTACAGGTAAATGTTACAACACTCAGGTACAGGTAAATGTTACAACAATCAGGTACAGGTAAATGTTACAACAATCAGGTACAGGGGAAATTATACCACACTCAGGTACAGGTACAGTTAAGTTACAACACTCAGGTACAGGTACAGGTAAATATATCAATACACAAGTACAGATATAAGTTACATCAATCAGGTCCAGGTAAATGTTGCAACACTCAGGTACAGGTAAATGTTACAACACTCAGGTACAGGTAAATGTTACAACACTCAGGTACAGGTAAATATTACAACACTCAGGTACAGGTAAATGTTACAACACTCAGGTACAGGTAAATGTTACAACACTCAGGTACAGGTAAATGTTACAACACTCAGGTACAGGTAAATGTTACAACAATCAGGTACAGGTAAATGTTACAACACTCAGGTACAGATAAATGTTACAACAATCAGGTACAGGTAAATGTTACAACACACAGGTGGTACAGGTAAATCACTACATCAATCAGGTACAGATAAATGTTACAACACTCAGGTACAGGTAAATGTTAAGACACACAGGTACAGGTTCAAGTTCAAGTTCTTTATTTCCTTGAGCCTTGAGGTAAATGTTACATCAATCAGGTACAGGTACAGGTAAATGTTACAACACTCAGGTAGTGGTGAAGGTTACAATACGAAACACATATATGTGTCCACTTAATTAAATGTCGCCACTTAAAGAAAGATGTTCCTAGATCAAGCCCCAGTGTCACCATGACATTTATGTCATGTTTAAATCTGTCGTTTAAATGTTTTTATCATAAATGCAGATGTATTATTAATGGGTTAACTCAGTATTTCCTTTAAAGGAATTCTTTTATATCAATAAGAAATTAGTTGAAAAATATACAGCATTCAAACAATAAAAATTCCCTGATAGAAAAAAAAAACTACCAGGTACATGTAAGTGCCCCAAAAAACCCTAATCCAAACCTAAATGACATGAACCTTTAAAATATAACAACCTAACAGATTGCTCACAACAACTGAAGCAACCAGTGTGAACCATCATGATGGTCTTCACATAAAGCATGTTCCAGTTACAGACTGATACTATATATGTATGTTTTGTTCATATGCAACCTTTATATTCTATCAATACCACTCTGAAATGTAACATCAGTTTTACTTAGGTGTAAAATAATGTTGATATCCATAGACAAATCCCAATAACAATCTCTGTACAAATGTATAACACCAGTCTAACTGAGGCAAAAAAACAATATGGTATTTAGACAAATACCAATACCACTCTGTATAAATGTATCATAAGTTTTAAAATGAGACATAAAACAATAGGGTATTTTTAGACAAATTATACCACCCAATTGCAGCATCAGTACTTATGTAAAAGTTGGTGTTAAAAACACATACCTGCACACACCATAAACATCAGTTCGTAAACACTTGTGACTTCAGACAGTGTTGACCAGGTATGGTGTAATTATTACATCAGAAACATTGCTGTCACAGTATAAACTACCTACCTTATGCACAGAACCAGTCAATAAGTCACAAATCCTTAATCCTCACTACATATGAAATTTGATGAAGAGTAAAATCATTTTCCTAAATTTCTAAAATGGCGACAGGTAGACTGTATATAGGGGTATAGTGCGCAGTCGATAGTGGTGGTAGGTATACAGCATGCTCCAGTTACCCCATTCAGCCTACGGCCTACCCAAGATAACACTTGACAAGCTCTGCACAACTATACAGCAGAAACAAGCTGTCTATTAATGACACAGCAAGTCAATTTTACAACAGTGCTTCATGACTTTCTTGTGCTACCACAGATATTAGGATAAATAACTGCAATAAGCAGACTTATACATTTTTAACTATTATATTCTCAGTCAATCAAGGCAATAAGCTAACAGATATTATTTTAGCATGGGTAATAAGCTAACAAAGACAATAGTTATTTGAGCACATGTTAGTTAGATAGCATTGTTATTAGTTACCACAGGTAATAATTTAACAGATATATTTATCACTTTAGAACAGGTAAAAAGGTAGCTGAGTAATTATCTAAGCACAGGTAATAAACTAACATTGCGTATTATGGTTTAATCTTAAATGAAATTTATATTTGATATTTTTTGTATTGCTAGCAATGTGTTACACCTAATTACATCTATTTAAATTGTACATATGTCATGGCTATATATAATATCTTTATCAATAATTATTCGGTTTCATCAAGATTTCGCAACCAGAAGATAAAAGTTGACATTATAAAATAAACTGAAAACCACTGAGTAATGATATCTGCTGAATAAAACAAATGTTGATCGGCTCCTGATGAGATAGAGAAACAGAGTTTTTACACCAAAAATTATTGTTTTTATATCATTAAACATCTTGACACCGTTAGTGCATGCAATGTTCACAGATGAGATACAGCTAATGGCTAAAATGTTAACAACTGTGTTACAGTTAACGGCTAAAATGTTGACAACTGTGATACAGTTAATGGCTAAAATGTTGACAACTGTGATACAGCTAATGAATAAAATGTTGACAACTGTGTTACAGCTAATGGCTAAAATGTTCACAGATGAGATACAGTTAATGGCTAAAATGTTGACAACTGTGTTACAGCTAATGGCTAAAATGTTCACAGATGAGATACAGCTAATGAATAAAATGTTGACAACTGTGTTACAGCTAATGAATAAAATGTTCACAGATTAGATACAGCTAATGACTAAAATGTTGACAGATGAGATACAGCTAATGACTAAAATGTTGACAACTGAGATACAGTAAATGAATCAAATGTTGACAGATTAGATACAGCAAATGAATCAAATGTTGACAGATTAGATACAGAAAATGAATCAAATGTTGACAACTGAGATACAGTAAATGAATCAAATGTTGACAGATTAGATACAGAAAATGAATCAAATGTTGACAACTGAGATACAGTTAATGAATCAAATGTTGACAGATAAGATACAGCTAATGAATAAAATGTTGACAGTTGAGATACAGCTAATGACTTAAGTTTTGACAGTTGAGATACAGCTAATGACTTAAGTTTTGACAGTTGAGATACAGCTATAATGACTTAAGCTTTGACAGTTGAGATACAGCTATAATGACTTAATTGTTGACAACTGAGATACAGTTGATGACTTAATTGTTGAGAGCTTAGATACAACTAACAAATATTCTTTACTTAAATGGAAGGTGTGTCTTCTACCTGAGCTATTGGTAGTCTGACAAGATGTCTCAACATATACAGATGAAATTTTCAGTCAGCTTTCGCTTGGTATCACACACAGGTAGTGGTTATTTCAGCCAAAAACAAACAGAGAATCTAAATATTCTTAAATCTTAAATGCTGCACTTAATAACACATTAATTATACACAAAGCATACTTAGAGTTCTCAGAGGACATACATACTAAACAAAAAGATTCATTGATAAACTCCATTGTAAAATATACTATCACTTGGCAAACAGGACACAGAAAATCTCTTAAACTCTCACAGCTCAATGGAGCAGTTTCCTTGTTTATTATTCAGTCTGACGACCTTGATATTTCTCTGGCTGTACAGCCAGTTTATATTCCCATTCAACATCTGATACAGCCAGAACAAGAGGCCTGCTGGGCCTGCAGCAATTACATGTATCTAAATTGAGCATCCCAGTATTGTTTCTTATCTATCCAAACAATAAAACAAACAACACTTGGTATGGGTCATTTATAAGACATCTCGTTAAAATTGATCTGACCAATCAGTTAAATATGAATGGTATATATGGCCTCCTACCCCTGTGAAAGATACCAGAACAATTCTAGAACTGTTCTAGAAATGTTCTGGAACAAGTGTTCTAGAACTGTTATAGATATGTTCTGGAACAGTTCTAGAATGTTAAATGAGACAAAATATTTTGGAACAGTTCTAGAACCGTTCTAGAACAGAAATTTAGAACAATTCCAGAACAGTTCTTGAACAAATGTTCTGATCTAGTTCTGGAACTATTCTAGAACAAAAGTTTTGAAACTACTCTGGAACAGTTCTAGAACAGATTTTCTGGAACAATTCCAGAAATATTCTAAAACAGTTCCAAAACTGTTCTAAAGTCTAGAACAAAATTTTGCAGTTTTTTTTTTTAATCAAATGAAAACAGGCTGTTCAGGACCAGAGAACCATTTTCAAAATCCAATATGGTTATTACTATTTATCTGATGAAAGGAAACAAAAGCTATCTATTACAAAGAACAGATGATCATCTTTGATGGTGAATTGGTTAAAAACACTCAACTAATGTCCTCACTATGAGATGAGCATTTGTATAAGAATCATTCTCGGTATTGCTAAAGCAATACATGTACCTTAACAGCCCCAGCTAAAAATAGTAACATTGACCTTGACCCAAAAACCCTGAAACTTGAACTTATTCGAGATATGATGGTCCTTTATCATTGTGTGATGTTTTATCAAAATCCCTCATGGAATGAAGTCGCTAGAGAGCCGACATACTTTGGGGATGAGGGGAGAGGAATCCTTTAGTCAACCCCCCCCCCCCCCCACCCCCCCACCCCCACCACCATCCCCCACCCCGTTTCACCAGTAAGGGACTGATACCCAAGCTGATTGGCTTTGCTTGTTGTTAAGGAGGGAAAACCTCAGGTACCAGTGTGTAACAACTGTGTATGTATACATATGGCATTCTAAAAAGCAAATACCAGTTTGTGCTGGCCTACAGCATTCTTTAACTACGTTTCTGTTCACAATTGATTTTTTTATAAATTCTCAGCAGAATGAGCCTTGTCACAGCTATACAACAGTGTATGTACAGTATATCTACCCAGCCCCTTTATTACGTAATGTTAATATGACCTGCAGTTTGTCCTGTCTCTCGAGTATCTGGTCACGTTTCTACATCCACAGAACAATGCAGATAACACTTGTAGCTGTCAGTGCTGTGTAGGTATAGGCAAAATGCCAACACAATATTCAAAAATCAAATTTACATTTGTATAAAGTAAAATCCTCTTGCGTGATTAACTGAGTAAAAAAAACAACATATATAAGCTTTTTGAATATTAATAATGAATTACAGGAAAGGAGACGACTTGTCCTAATTTCATGATACCTTACATACAACACACTACCACAATTACCTTCTCCCTTTGACCTATCCACCTCCATTGATTATCTCCCCGACCTATCCACCTCCATTGATTATCTCCGCCTGACCTGTCTACCTCCATTGATTATCTCCCCCTGACCTGTCTACCTCCGTTGATTATCTCCCCCTGACCTGTCTACCTCTGTTGATTATCTCCCCCTGACCTGTCTACCTCTGTTGATTATCTCCCCCTGACCTTTCCACCTGCATTGATTATCTCCCCGACCTGTCTACCTCCATTGATTATCTCCCCCTGACCTGTCTACCTCTGTTGATTATTATCCCCCCCTGACCTGCCTACCTCTGTTGATTATCTCCGCCTGACCTGTCTACCTCCATTGATTATCTCCCCCTGACCTGCCTACCTCCGTTGATTATCTCCCCCTGACCTGCCTACCTCTGTTGATTAGCTCCCCCTGCTACCTCTGTTGATTAGCTCCCCCTGACCTGTCTACCTCTGTTGATTAGCTCCCCCTGACCTGCCTACCTCTGTTGATTATCTCCCCCAGGCTGACCTGCCTACCTCTGTTGATTATCTCCCCCTGACCGGTCTACGTCTGTTGATTATCTCCCCCTGACCTATCTACCTCTGTTGATTATCACCCTCTGACCTGTCTACCTCTGTTGATTATCTCCCCCTGACCTGTCTACCTCTGTTGATTACTCCCCCTTACCTGCCTACCTCTGTTGATTATCCCCCCCTGACCTGTCTACCTCTGTTGATTATCTCCCCCTGACCTGTCTACCTCTGTTGATTATCTCCCCCTGACCTGTCTACCTCTGTTGATTATCTCCCCCTGACCTGTCTACCTCTGTTGATTATCTCCCCCTGACCTGTCTACCTCTGTTGACTATCTCCCCCTGACCTGTCTACCTCTGTTGATTATCTCCCCCTGACCTGTCTACCTCTGTTGATTATCCCCCCTGACCTGTCTACTTCTGTTGATTATCTCCCCCTGACCTGTCTACCTCTGTTGATTATCCCCCCTGACCTGTCTACCTCTGTTGATTATCCCCCCCTGACCTGTCTACCTCTGTTGATTTTCTCCCCCTGACCTGCCTACCTCTGTTGATTATCTCCCCCTGACCTGTCTACCTCCGTTGATTATCTTCCCCTGACCTGTCTACCTCTGTTGATTATCTCCCCCTGACCTGTCTACCTCTGTTGATTATCCCCCCTGACCTGTCTACCTCTGTTGATTATCTCCCCCTGACCTATCTACCTCCGTTGATTATCTCCCCCTGACCTGTCTACCTCCGTTGATTATCTCCCCCTGACCTGTCTACCTCCGTTGATTATCTCCCCCTTACCTGTCTACCTGCGTTGATTATCTCCCCCTGACCTGTCTATCTCTGTTAATTATCTCCCCCTGACCTGTCTACCTCTGTTGATTATCTCCCCCTGACCTGTCTACCTCTGTTGATTATCTCCCCCTGACTTGTCTACCTCTGTTGATTATCCCCCCTGACCTGTCTACTTCTGTTGATTATCTCCCCCTGACCTGTCTACCTTAGTGTTTTCTATATACTGACCACTGCCACATTTACCTTGATTATCTTCCCCTGACCTGTCTACCTCCGTTGATTAACTCCCCCTGACCTGTCTACCTCCGTTGATTATCTCCCACTGACCTGTCTACCTCAGAGTTATCTATTTACTGACCACTGCCACATTTACCTAAATTATCTCCCCCTGATCTCCTATTTGTGTTTTACCCTTAATTATCTCCCCCTGATCTCCATATTGTGTTTTTGGTGGTCGGGTGGCACAGTGGTAACAAACTTGCCTTTCACCTAGGTGGCCGGGTTTCAATTCCACGATCGGACGTGAAAAGGTATGGGGCCACCTGCCCGACCACGTGGGTTTTCCCCGGGTGCTCCGGTTTCCTCCCACAGTAAGACCTCTTGCAAGCTTCCATCCGGGCCAACAAGCGTGGTTAATATAAGTTATATAACTTGATTCGTAATTGTTGTAAAATAAATAAAGTTTACATTTGTGGTTAACCCTAAATTACCTCCCCTGATCTCCCTTTCTGTTTTTTACCCTAAATTATCTCCCCGATCTTCCTATCTGTGTTTTACCCTAAATCATATCCTCGATTTCTGAGTTTTACCTTAAATTATCTCCTCATATCTACCTTTCTGTGTTTACCTTAAATTATCTCTCTGATCTCCTTATCTATGTTTCTCCCTTAATTATCTCTCCGATCTCTCTATGTTTGTTTAACAAATTATCTCTCCTGATCTCCCTATCTGTGTTTTACCATAAATTATCTCCCCTCGTCTCCCTATTTTCCCTTGATTTTCTTTCCTATATTTCCCCTAAATTACCTTCCCCTGATCTCCTTATCTGTGTTTTACCATACATTATCTATCACACTATCTGTGTTTTACCCTACATTATCTATCACACTATCTGTGATTTACCCTACATTATCTATCACACTATCTGTGATTTACCCTACATTATCTATCACACTATCTGTGTTTTACCCTACATTATCTATCTCACTATCTGTGTTTTATTCTAAATTATCTTCCCCTGATCTCCCTATCTGTGTTTTACCCTAAATTATCTTCCCCTGATCTCCTTACGTGTGTTTTACCCTAAATCATCTTTCCCTGATCTCACTATCTGTGTTTTACCCTAAATTATCTCCCCTGATCTCCTTATTTGTGTTTTACCCTTGATTATCTCCCCCTGATCTCCTTATTTGTGTTTTACCCTTATTTATCTCCCCCTGATCTCCCTATCTGTGTTTTACCCTAAATTATCTCCCCTGATCTCCTTCATTGTGTTTTACCCTTATTTATCTCCCCTGATCTCCTTATCTATGTTTTACCCTAAATTATCTCCCCTGATCTCCCTATTTGTGTTTTACCCTAAATTATCTATCTCCCTTTCTGTGTTTTACCCTTAATTATCTTCCCCTGATCTCCCTATCTGTGTTTTACCCTGATCTCACTATCTGTGTTTTACCCTTAATCATATCCCCTGATCTCCTTATTTGTGTTTTATCCTAAATTATCTTCTCCTGATCTCCCTATTTGTGTTTTACCCTAAATTATCTATCTCCCTTTCTGTGTTTTACCCTTAATTATCTTCCCCTGATCTCCCTATCTGTGTTTTACCCTGATCTCACTATCTGTGTTTTACCCTAAATTATCTTCCCCTGATCTCCCTATCTGTGTTTTACCCTAAATTATCTTCCCCTGATCTCCTTACGTGTGTTTTACCCTAAATTATCTATCTCACTATCTGTGTTTTATCCTAAATTACCTTCCCCTGATCTCACTATCTGTGTTTTACCCTAAATTATCTATCTCCCTATCTGTGTTTTACCCTAAATTATCTCCCCTGATCTCCTTATGTGTGTTTTACCATAAATTATCTATCTCCCTTTCTGTGTTTTACCCTAAATTATCTATCTCACTATCTGTGTTTTACCCTAAATTATCTATCACACTATCTGTGTTTTATCCTAAATTACCTTCCCCTGATCTTACTATCTGTGTTTTACCCTACATTCTACCACAATACGCTGTGTTATTCAACTCTCAGACCATCAGTTAATCATTACAGCTGTTGATTAACAATCTGTTTATACCACACTGGTATAAACTCTGTACGCATTTTGATTGGCTAACACGGTGAACTTTGACCCAAGCTGCAATTGTTATTGACGTCATCAATAATCTAATGATGTCACATCACCGGGTCCCGGACGTCACCAGTACACTTTATTTGCATACGCGAAATTATACTTGGCCACGTTTCCCTTTGATTCAAGCCGATATTATTGTGGTAGAAACAGGTCACACGACTCGAAATTGTTGGATATGGAATTTATTTCACACGAGTAAGTTATTTTTTAAAAGTTGCAAAAAACACTCGCTAAAGCTCGTGTCTTTTGTAACTTTTAAAAAATAACTTACTCGTGTGAAATAAATTCCATATCCAACAACCACTCGTTGTGTAACCTCTATTTATCTATCTCACTATCTGTGTTTTACCCTAAACTATCTCCCCTGATCTCCTTATGTGTGTTTTACCATAAACTATCTCCCCTGATCTCCTTTTGTGTGTTTTACCATAAACTTTCTCGCCCTGATCTCCTTTTGTGTGTTTTACCCTACATTTTTACTAGATTATCTCCTTCTGGTGTCCCAAGTACTTGGCTGGTTAATTGCATTGCCTCTATTCTATTTATAAATACCTGTACATAAGTTAGGTATTACGAAATACAGGCAAAGACCTATTCTGAGAAAAGGGTGCAAACTAGCACATACCTGTGCAGTGAACCAAATATAAGGTATCTTAATAAAAACGAAAAAAAAACATAAATCAGCATGGCTGGGTAATACCTTACTTAGAGAGAATAACGAGTTACCTACAAAGTAATTCTTCAAAAATACGTAACAGATCATTAATTTGTTAAAACAAAGCATTATAATTTTATTTTAACGTAATGCGTATGAAATTCTATAATGTCGATCCGATACAAAACAAAAGTATTTCTCCAACTAATGGAATACAATTTCACCGATATAGATTTGCAACTGCGTTATAAATTATACGGACTATATAAGTAACAAAGTACCGTGTTCTATGCAGTGAGTCCAAAGAGGGTACTTACCGTCTTGTAGGTAGGTTTATAATCAGCTATGTGTCCGATAAATCAGTAACCACAAAGATTCTTCGATGTAAAAAACATCATAACATGGACACACCGAGTTGTCAGCTGTTGGTTACCACCGATCTACACAAAAACTTATCTCAACACCTCCATTTTCTAACCACCCCTATCACTCTGCCTGCCAACGGGTTTTTACGTAGGGGAATCCCGAAACCTCGTGGGAACGTGTAGTCGAAAATTCTATCCACCCGGTAAACCTACATATTATACTACTGTGCAAGCCTAGCTTAGGGCGGATCAAGTAACAGAGCAAATGTTTTGAAATTGAAGTTAATAAGTATATTAATATAATTGCATTGCTATCTACTTCACGCTTCATGCTTGAATCAATCTTATCTGTCAATAGATAAGATGATACTAATCCGATAATACCACACTTATGACGTCACTTTGTCTTGCCAGTTGTTTTTCATTCGTACACACACCAAAATTAACCTATGCCAAAATTTGTCTAGCCTATGTCAATATTTCTCTATTTTATACCAAAATGAGCCTAATCTTATACCATAATTAGTCTAGCCTACACCATAATTAGCCTAGCCTATACCATAATTAGTCTAGCCTATACCATAATTAGCTTAGCCTATACCATAATTAGCCTAGTCTTTGTACCATAATTAGTCCAGCCTATACCATAATTAGTCTAGCCTATACCATAATTAGTCTAGCCTATACCATAATTAGCCTAGTCTTTGTACCATGATTAGTCTAGCCTTTACCATAATTAGTCCAGCCTATACCATAATTAGCCTAGCCCGTACCATAATTAGCATAGCCTATACCATAATTAGCCTAGAATATACCATAATTAGCCTAGCTTATACCATAATTAGCCTAGCTTATACCATAGTTAGTCTAGCCTGTACCATAATTAGTCTAGCCTATACCATAATTAGTCTAGCCTGTACCATAATTAGCCTAGCCCGTACCATAATTAGCATAGCCTATACCATAATTAGCATAGCCTATACCATAATTAGCCTAGCTTATACCATAATAAACCTAGAATATACCATAATTAGCCTAGCTTATACCATAATTAGCCTAGCTTATACCATAATTAGCCTAGCTTATACCATAATTAGTCTAGCCTATACCATAATTAGTCTAGCCTACACCATAATTAGCCTAGCCTATACCATAATTAGTCTAGCCTATACCATAATCAGCCTAGCCTATGTACCATAATTAGCCTAGCCCATACCATAATTAGCCTAGTCTTATACCATAATTAGTCTAGCCTACACCATAATTAGCCTAGCCCGTACCATAATTAGTCTAGCCTATGTACCATAATTAGCCTAGCCTATACCATAATTAGCCTAGCCCATACCATAATTAGTCTAGCCTATACCATAATTAGCCTAGTCTTTGTACCATAATTAGTCTAGCCTGTACCATAATTAGCCTAGCTTATACCATAATTAGCCTAGCCTATACCATAATTAGTCTAGCCTATATACCATAATTGGTCTAGCCCGTACCATAATTAGTCTAGCCTATACCATAATTAGCCTAGCCCGTACCATAATTAGCATAGCCTATACCATAATTAGCCTAGCTTATACCATAATTAGCCTAGAATATACCATAATTAGCCTAGCTTATACCATAATTAGCCTAGCTTATACCATAATTAGTCTAGCCTATACTATAGTTAGACTAGCCTGTACCATAATTAGTCTAACCTTCAACTTAATTAGTCTAGCCTATACCATAATTAGCCCAGCCTATACCATAATTAGTCTAGCCTTTACCATAATTAGTCTAGCCTATATACCATAATTAGTCTAGCCTATACCATAATTAGTCTAACCTATACCATAATTAGTCTAGCCTATACCATAATTAGTCTAGCCTATACCATAATTGGTCAAGCCTATACCAAAATTAGTCTAGCCTATACCATAAATAGTCTAGCCTATACCATAATTAGTCTAGCCTATACCATAATTAGTCTGGCCTATACCATAATTAGTCTACCATAATAAGTCTAGCCTATACCATAATTGGTCTAGCCTTACCATAATTAGTCTAGCCTATACCATAATTAGTCTAGCCTATACCATAATTGGTCCAGCCTATACCATACTTAGTCTAGCCTATACCATAATTAGCCTAACCTATACTATAATTAACCTAACCTATAGCACATACCAGGAGATAACTATAACATTACGATAATTCTGCATTGGAATCTACAGTTGATATACGTTTGTAATCAATGAACCGGAATAAATTTGTCCTGTTTTCTAATCGACAAAACGAATTACATACAATATGATTATACATTGTATATGTGTATACATGTGTTTTGAATGCGATAACACGCGTCCAAAACGTGATTTAATGTTTACAAAGAATGCAACAATGAAACATGAGAGTTGACACGTGACATTCACAATACCACCGGGTGATACCGGAAGTTACGAATCCGATGGGGAGTATCTACAAATCCGACGGGGAGTATATACAAATCCGACGGGGAGTATATACCCGACGGGCGTAAGGACATGGCTGGGGTATGTTTTATAGTGATACGTGGCATTTTAACACACTATCGGAAATATGATAATACCCACGGAATTCTACGCTATTTCCTTTATACATATTAGTACTTCGTTAATCTCATAAACTTGCCGTGTTTGATTGATGCTCAATATTATCCGGCTGCCCTACTGTCAAATGACGAATTTGCTATGATTTTTGTCAAAAATACCCAATTATCGCGATCAAAACACGATGGACAGAGTCTTGGCATTAAACATTGACTACAATAAACTATTTTTAATCAACAATTTGTTTGTATTGTAGCTATAAAGTTCCTTAATTTGCTAATTATAATGATACCAAAAGATTCCGACGGGGAAAATCTCTCTCCAATATCAAAATCCGACGGGGAATATCAGTACACAGGCTTTCATTTGATTTTCATTCAGATATCAAATATTTGTAATCAATATGACACATGATTTCATTTATTTCCAGATAATTCTAGATTTACCCAGTTATCTGAAGATTCTGGTGTTTTACATTTGATCCAGGGACTTCTTACCCGTTGACGTTTATGCGGCGTAATAAAACGTAATAAAAAGTTTTGGAGTTAACGAAATTGGATCTAATCCTTTTTGGGGCGCGTGAAGCCACAACGAACTCCTTTTACGTGTTGGCTTTACCTGAAAATGAAAGGAAATAAGTGTTGACGTTATTAAAGTATCTACTTCAAAATTCATTGGCCAGGGGGTACGTAAATTGGTATTCTATATTTGATCAACAATAGCTCGAAAACGAGCACACCGACATATGATTGTTCACCATTTTCTTCTATGGCATGACATCCGATTTCCAAAAAATTGATACGAGAAAACAAGTTTAATACAGGAAAATTCTGGCTTCTGAGAAGTGGACAATTCCTGTTGCCTGGGATGGAGTAATTGACGGGTACAAATGTAGATTTAAATTATTTCACTTGGCTTACGGGGGGAGGTTACATACATTTTCTGTTAGATGCGCATGCTCCATGACTTTAAACATATTTTATTTACACATATTTGCAAATAGGATTTGGCACAAGTTATTACAACTTATGAAGCCATTTCCTTACAATAGTTACATAGACAACAGATGATATTACAGACTGATCAACTGCAGTACGAAAGAGATATAGGCCTACATAACATTAGGCACTCACACAAAATAATATAACAAAGTCAATAAAATTTTCAAACATGTTAAATATTGTTAAAATCTTGTTTTGTTAAAATCTTCCGCTGGATTTTATAAAATTTTGTACTTTGTTAAATACAACACAATTTAAATCCAAAGACATATTTTCATTTCCAAAAAGTAATAATCTTAAAGATATATTTATATCTAAATCACTTAAATGATTTAAAAGCACAACTCGAGCATTTGTGTAAGATTGACATTCAAAGAAGAAGTGATAGGCATTCTCACAATAATAGCCACAATTTACACAATTTGAGTTTTGGACCAGATTTGAACGGTAAAGATCATGATTAAGGGAACTGCATTCATGTCTTAATTTAGTGTGAATAATATTAAGTTTTCTATCACCAATTAAGTAATAAGGGGGTACTGAGCATGGTAAGTTAGGGGCTAAAGCTGACTTGAAAGCAGAAAAAGGCATGGATCTAATATCAGAATGTATAGAGTTCCACATCGTCAAAGAGGAAGGTAGAAAAGATTGTTTTGTAATAGACAGTCTGAAATTTGGGATTCTATATTTTTCATTATTTCTTAGACCCTGTCTGTTTTCACCGACTGTAGAGGGAAGTAAATTTGTAATGTAGTTTGGAGTTTGATGTCTATCCATTTTGTAAACTAATTGTAATTTCCGTCTTTTCCTTCTAACTGAAAGTAATTCTAGACCTGTTTCTGAATACAATGACTCGTTTCTAGCAAATAATGGTAACCCTGTTATTATCCTAGCTGCCTCCCGCTGAACCTTCTCTAACTTTTCTGAATCACTTGAAGTGCACCCATCCCAAACTTCACACGCATATTCTAAAACTGGTAAAATATAAGTTTTATAAATTCGTAAAAGAGCATCACGCTTTAATGTATATTTAAGTTTTCGCAATATATTTACTTTTCCCATAGCCGACTTATAAATTTCATTTATATGATCTACCCATTTAGCATCTGAATTTAATGTAACTCCAAGATGTCTATGCTTACTACTAAAATTTAAAAAATGACCATCAAAAATCAGTTCCAGATCTTCATCAACGTTATCCGAATTAGAAATAAAAATAACTTCCGTCTTATTTGGATTAAAAGTAACTAGCCAAGTACTTGCCCATCTGTTTAAAGCATCCAGGTCTCTATTTAAAACTGTTTGTATTTCTAGACATGAAGATGAAGAGACTTTCAAAGAGGTGTCGTCAGCGAAAAGACGTGCAGTAGATTGAAGAATTTCTGAGATATCATTGATAAATATTAAGAAAAATAGAGGCCCAAGAATGGAACCTTGAGGGACGCCAGCATGTATCAAACCAAAATCCGAATAACAATTATTTATAAAAACTTTTTGTCGTCTGTTGGTTAAGTAGTTTTCAATCCATGATAGAAAATTTCCGCATATCCCGTATGACTTTAGTTTTACTAATAAACCTTTATGCCAAACCCTGTCAAACGCTTTAGAAATATCACAGAAAACTAAACAAGAATGTTTTTTTTCTTCTAGATCAAGGCAAATGTTATGATATAAATCAATTAATTGATATACGGTCGAGTGACCCGGCATAAATCCTGATTGATACTGATAGAAAAGTGAATTTTCAAGAAAATAATTATGTAAATACTTGAAGATAACTCTTTCAAATGTTTTACCAACAGAGGACAAAAGTGATATAGGTCTATAATTAGAAGGAGAATGCCTATCACCCTTTTTAAAAAGAGGTATCACTTTAGCAAATTTCCAAGTATCGGGATAAATACCAGTTGATAACGACAAATTAAAAAGCAATTCAAGTGGTCTACATACAGTTTTAGCAGTATACTTCAACATGTGGTGGCTAATTTCATCAGAGCCAGAAGCTTTACCAAGTTTTAAATTCATCAAAACATCAGATATGTCATTTTGACTTATTACAGGTAACTCAAAAGAACTCTCTGTTTTAGGTTCTAACAAAGGAACATCGTTATTGTTGTCATCTATGCTAGTGATACTGCAAAAATAGTCGTTCAATGCATTACATTTGGCCTTATCATCGACTAATAAACGTTCCGAAATTGGATCAACTAAAGTAGGGATAGGACGTGATGTCTCAGAATTCCCCATCAATCTTTTGACAAGTCGCCAATAGTTTTTAGGATCAGACGAATGATAAAACTCAATAAGATTTCCAACATTTTCATAAAAAGACTGTCGTGCATACTTTTTCATATTATTCACTTTATTTCGCTGATTTTTGAATTTAGCTATGTCCCGTGGATGATTGGTACGTTTGGCTCCATGAACAATATCATAGTGGAATCGAGCTTCATAAGATCAAAAGCAACTGGACCCATACAGTTTTCAGTTAGACTTATTACATTTTGATAACTGAGCCCCGAACACGCGTGTAGCGCAATACACACACTGAATGATGCTTGACATACTTGTACATATCTATATTTATACTTACACTGCAGCCCCACTATATAGAGGATATCTAACAGTGTTTACAGTAATACCAAATATATTTCACGAGTGAGGCTAATATTTTGATATTTTTCACGAGTGCGCAGCACGAGTGAAAAATATCTAAATATTAGCCACACGAGTGAAATATATTTGGTATTACTGAAGACACTGTTAGATATTCTGTTTATTGCTTTTTTTATCAACGAAAAGCCTACCCCGTATGCTGACTAGGCCTACAGCGATAATTTGTAAACAAAACATGTAGTTCCCCCTGTCCAGGTTCTGAGATATATGTCGGGCTTTCTGATTGGTCAATTATTTTGGTATTTTCTAATCATTAATTTGATTGGTCAAATCAGCAAAAGTGATATTTTTCACTAGTGATAAATATGAAAAATATCACTTTTATAGAATGAATAATTTTTGATATTTCACTGGTAAAAATGTAATAAATAACATTAACCAAACTCACTTGAAGGTTACGAGTCCATAACGTCATTACTATTGTGAGGTCATAATATTGCCACGTCGGCGATAACGAAAGAAGGCTGTTGCAAAGGTGGTTCCGTCTTTGGGAATAATGATTTGTTCATTCATCGCAGGAACAAAATTTCTGGATATAGTCTTTAAAAATCGTTGTCAAATGTAAGTATAAGCACTGAACTGCTTTTATTTGGAAGTTATTGGCTGATGAATGCCAACTGGACAAAGGCAAATTCAAAATGAAGGGCTAGCGCACTTCATTAAATTTGCCTTTGTCCAGTTGGCATTCATCAGCCCATAACTTCCAAATGAAAGAAGCTCAATGCTTAAAACTCACACAGTCGCGACTTTGTGTACTGATATTCCCCGTCGGATTCAGATCTTGGAGAGAGATTTTACCCGTCGGATTTTTTTCGTGTCATTATAATTAGCAAATTAAGGTACTTTATAGCTGAAGTCCAAACAAATTGTTGATTACAAATAGTTTATTGTAGTCAATATTTAATGCCAAAAGTCTGTCCATCGTGTTTTGATCGCGATAATTGGGTATTTTTGACAAAAATCATCGCAAATTCGTCGTTTGACAGTAGGGCAGCCGGATAATATTGAGCATCAATCAAACACGACAAGTTTATGAGATTAACGAAGTACTGATATGCATAAAGGAAATAGCGTAGAATTCCGTGGGTATTATCATATTTCCGATAGTGTGTTAAAATGCCACGTATCACTATAAAACATACCCCAGCCATGTCCTTACGCCCATCGGGTAGATACTCCCCGTCGGATTTGTAGATACTCCCCGTCGGATTTGTAGATACTCCCCGTCGGATTTGTAGATACTCCCCGTCGGATTTGTATATACTCCCCGTCGGATTCGTAACTTCCGGCATCACCCGGTGAATACAAGCTATTTGAGTGTGCGATGTACTAAAAGCGGCTACCCAGATATTTTCCACAGTAGATAATTATTCCACTTTTTTTTAATTATAAAGATTATCAAAAGTTGTCGAATTGGTGTAAAGTGTGGAGGGATACTCAGGGAGGGATAGATAGTACCTTCGCTGTCAGCATAAACAATAAATGTTATATGCTTCCCGCCGTTTTAATGTATTTGAGATTGATACTCGTCTTAGAAATATTCTTATTGGGAAATAGCTATTAGGGAAAAGGTCACGACAAGATTAATTTGTTATGGAATAAGGTTGAAATTCCTTCTTTTTTTCTCTGTTTATAATTATTGTTTGTTTGTCCGTTTTTGTGTCTTTTGTTTCCCCCTAGATCGCGATGAACGAGCATACCAAACACACATCTCTGTTATTGTGTAACATACATCTCTGTTACCGTGTAACACACATCTCTGTTACCGTGTAACATACATCTCTGTTACCGTGTAACACACATCTCTGTTATCGTGTAACATACATCTCTGTTATTGTGTAACACACATCTCTGTTATCGTGTAACACACATCTCTGTTATTGTGTAACACACATCTCTGTTATGGTGTAACATACATCTCTGTTACCGTGTAACACACATCTCTGTTATTGTGTAACGCACATCTCTGTTATTGTGTAACATACATCACTGTTATTGTGTAACACACATCTCTGTTATTGTGTAACATACATCACTGTTACCGTGTAACACACATCTCTGTTATTGTGTAACACACATCTCTGTTATCGTGTAACACACATCTCTGATAACATGTAACACACATCTCTGATATCATGTAACACACATCTCTGTTATTGTGTAACATACATCTCTGTTACCGTGTAACACACATCTCTGTTAGTGTGTAACACACATCTCTGTTATTGTGTAACACACATCACTGTTACTGTGTAACATACATCTCTGTTATTGTGTAACACACATCTCTGTTAGTGTGTAACACACATCTCTGTTATCGTGTAACACACATCTCTGTTATCGTGTAACACACATCTCTGTTATCGTGTAACACACATCTCTGTTATCGTGTAACACACATCTCTGTTATTGTGTAACACACATCTCTGTTACCGTGTAACATACATCTCTGTTACCGTGTAACACACATCTCTGTTATTGTGTAACACACATCTCTGTTATCGTGTAACACACATCTCTGTTACCGTGTAACATACATCTCTGTTACCGTGTAACACACATCTCTGTTATTGTGTAACACACATCTCTGTTACCGTGTAACACACATCTCTGTTATCGTGTAACACACATCTCTGTTATTGTGTAACACACATCTCTGTTATTGTGTAACAAACATCTCTGTTATTGTGTAACATACATATCTGTTATCGTGTAACACACATCTCTGATATCATGTAACATACATCTCTGTTATCGTGTAACACACATCTCTGTTATCGTGTAACACACATCTCTGTTATCGTGTAACACATATCTCTGTTATCGTGTAACACACATCTCTGATATCGTGTAACACACATCTCTGTTATCGTGTAACATACATCTCTGTTATTGTGTAACACACATCTCTGTTATCGTGTAACACACATCTCTGTTATCGTGTAACATACATCTCTGTTATCGTGTAACACACATCTCTGTTATTGTGTAACGCACATCTCTGTTATTGTGTAACATACATCTCTTGTGTAACACATATCTTTGTTATTGTGTAACACACATCTCTGATATCGTATAACACACATCTCTGATATCGTATAACACACATCTCTGTTACCGTGTAACATACATCTCTGTTACTGTGTTACACACATCTCTGTTATTGTGTAACAAACATCTCTGTTATTGTGTAACATACATCTCTGTTATCGTGTAACACACATCTCTGTTATCATGTAACACACATCTCTGTTATCATGTAACACACATCTCTGTTATCGTGTAACACACATCTCTGTTATTGTGTAACATACATCTCTGTTATTGTGTAACACACATCTCTGATATTATAACACATATCTCTGTTACCGTGTAACACACATCTCTGATATTATAACACACATCTCTGTTATCGTGTAACACACATCTCTGTTATCGTGTAACACACATCTCTGCTATCGTGTAACACACATCTCTGTTATCGTGTAACACACATCTCTGTTATCGTGTAACACACATCTCTGTTATCGTGTAACACACATCTCTGTTATCGTGTAACATACATCTCTGTTATTGTGTAACACACATCTCTGTTATTGTGTAACACACATCTCTGTTATCGTGTAACATACATCTCTGTTATCGTGTAACACACATCTCTGTTATCGTGTAACACACATCTCTGTTATTGTGTAACACACATCTCTGTTATCGTGTAACACACATCTCTGTTATTGTGTAACACACATCTCTGTTATCGTGTAACATACATCTCTGATATTGTGTAACACACATCTCTGTTACCGTGTAACACACATCTATGTTATTGTGTAACACACATCTCCGTTATCGTGTAACACACATCTCTGTTATTTTGTAACACACATCTCTGTTACCGTGTAACACACATCTCTGTTATTGTGTAACACACATCTCTGTTATTGTGTAACACACATCTCTGTTATCGTGTAACACACATCTCTGTTATCGTGTAACACACATCTCTGTTATCGTGTAACACACATCTCTGTTATTTTGTAACACACATCTCTGTTACCGTGTAACACACATCTCTGTTATTGTGTAACACACATCTCTGTTATTGTGTAACACACATCTCTGTTATTGTGTAACACACATCTCTGTTATCGTGTAACACACATCTCTGTTATCGTGTAACACACATCTCTGTTATTGTGTAACACACATCTCTGTTATCGTGTAACATACATCTCTGATATCTTGTAACATACATCTCTGTTACCGTGTAACACACATCTCTGTTATCGTGTAACACACATCCCTGTTATTGTGAAACATACATCTCTGTTATCGTGTAACACACATATCTGTTATCGTGTAACACACATCTCTGTTATTGTGTAACACACATCTCTGTTATTGTGTAACACACATCTCTGTTATCGTGTAACACACATCTCTGTTATTGTGTAACACACACCTCTGTTATTGTGTAACACACATCTCTGTTATCGTGTAACACACATCTCTGTTATCGTGTAACACACATCTCTGTTATCGTGTAACACACATCTCTGTTACCGTGTAACACACATCTCTGTTATCGTGTAACACACATCTCTGTTATCGTGTAACACACATCTCTGTTATCGTGTAACACACATCTCTGTTATTGTGTAACACACATCTCTGTTATTGTGTAACATACATATCTTATTGTGTAACACACATCTCTGTTATCGTGTAACATACATCTCTGTTATCGTGTAACACACATCTCTGTTATCGTGTAACATACATCTCTGTTATCGTGTAACACACATCTCTGTTATCGTGTAACACACATCTGTGTTATCGTGTAACACACATCTCTGTTATTGTGTAACACACATCTCTGTTATCGTGTAACACACATCTCTGTTATCGTGTAACACACATCTCTGTTATCGTGTAACACACATCACTGTTATTGTGTAACATACATCTATGTTATCGTGTAACACACATCTCTGATATTGTGTAACACACATCTCTGTTATCGTGTAACACATATCTCTGTTATCGTGTAACACACATCTCTGATATCGTGTAACACACATCTCTGTTATCGTGTAACATACATCTCTGTTATTGTGTAACACACATCTCTGTTATCGTGTAACACACATCTCTGTTATCGTGTAACATACATCTCTGTTATCGTGTAACACACATCTCTGTTATTGTGTAACGCACATCTCTGTTATTGTGTAACATACATCTCTTGTGTAACACATATCTTTGTTATTGTGTAACACACATCTCTGATATCGTATAACACACATCTCTGATATCGTATAACACACATCTCTGTTACCGTGTAACATACATCTCTGTTACTGTGTAACACACATCTCTGTTATTGTGTAACAAACATCTCTGTTATTGTGTAACATACATCTCTGTTATCGTGTAACACACATCTCTGTTATCGTGTAACACACATCTCTGTTATCATGTAACACACATCTCTGTTATCATGTAACACACATCTCTGTTATCGTGTAACACACATCTCTGTTATTGTGTAACATACATCTCTGTTATTGTGTAACACACATCTCTGTTATCGTGTAACACACATCTCTGTTACCGTGTAACACACATCTCTGATATTATAACACACATCTCTGTTATCGTGTAACACACATCTCTGTTATCGTGTAACACACATCTCTGTTATCGTGTAACACACATCTCTGTTATCGTGTAACACACATCTCTGTTATCGTGTAACACACATCTCTGTTATCGTGTAACACACATCTCTGTTATCGTGTAACACACATCTCTGTTATCGTGTAACATACATCTCTGTTATCGTGTAACACACATCTCTGTTATTGTGTAACACACATCTCTGTTATCGTGTAACATACATCTCTGTTATCGTGTAACACACATCTCTGTTATCGTGTAACACACATCTCTGTTATTGTGTAACACACATCTCTGTTATCGTGTAACACACATCTCTGTTATTGTGTAACACACATCTCTGTTATCGTGTAACATACATCTCTGATATTGTGTAACACACATCTCTGTTACCGTGTAACACACATCTCTGTTATTGTGTAACACACATCTCTGTTATCGTGTAACACACATCTCTGTTATTTTGTAACACACATCTCTGTTACCGTGTAACACACATCTCTGTTATTGTGTAACACACATCTCTGTTATTGTGTAACACACATCTCTGTTATCGTGTAACACACATCTCTGTTATCGTGTAACACACATCTCTGTTATCGTGTAACACACATCTCTGTTATCGTGTAACACACATCTCTGTTATTTTGTAACACACATCTCTGTTATCGTGTAACAAACATCTCTGTTATTGTGTAACACATCTCTGTTATTGTGTAACACACATCTCTGTTATTGTGTAACACACATCTCTGTTACCGTGTAACACACATCTCTGTTATTTTGTAACACACATCTCTGTTATCGTGTAACACACATCTCTGTTATCGTGTAACACACATCTCTGTTATCGTGTAACACACATCTCTGTTATTGTGTAACACACATCTCTGTTATCGTGTAACACACATCTCTGTTATCGTGTAACACACATCTCTGTTATCGTGTAACACACATCTCTGTTATCGTGTAACACACATCTCTGTTATTGTGTAACACACATCTCTGTTATCGTGTAACACACATCTCTGATATCGTGTAACATACATCTCTGTTACCGTGTAACACACATCTCTGTTATCGTGTAACACACATCCCTGTTATTGTGAAACATACATCTCTGTTATCGTGTAACACACATCTCTGTTATTGTGTAACACACATCTCTGTTATTGTGTAACACACATCTCTGTTATCGTGTAACACACATCTCTGTTATCGTGTAACACACATCTCTGTTATTGTGTAACACACACCTCTGTTATTGTGTAACACACATCTCTGTTATCGTGTAACACACATCTCTGTTACCGTGTAACACACATCTCTGTTATTGTGTAACACACATCTCTGTTATCGTGTAACATACACCTCTGTTACCGTGTAACACACATCTCTGTTACCGTGTAACACACATCTCTGTTATTGTGTAACACACATCTCTGTTACCGTGTAACACACATCTCTGTTATTGTGTAACACACACCTCTGTTATTGTGTAACACACATCTCTGTTATCGTGTAACACACATCTCTGTTATGGTGTAACACACATCTCTGTTATCGTGTAACACACATCTCTGTTATCGTGTAACACACATCTCTGTTATCGTGTAACACACATCTCTGTTATCGTGTAACACACATCTCTGTTATCGTGTAACACACATCTCTGTTATTGTGTAACACACATCTCTGTGATTGTGTAACATACATATCTTATTGTGTAACACACATCTCTGTTATCGTGTAACATACATCTCTGTTATCGTGTAACACACATCTCTGTTATCGTGTAACATACATCTCTGTTATCGTGTAACACACATCTCTGTTATCGTGTAACACACATCTGTGTTATCGTGTAACACACATCTCTGTTATCGTGTAACACACATCTCTGTTATTGTGTAACACACATCTCTGTTATCGTGTAACACACATCTCTGTTATCGTGTAACACACATCTCTGTTATCGTGTAACACACATCACTGTTATTGTGTAACATACATCTCTGTTATCGTGTAACACACATCTCTGATATTGTGTAACACACATCTCTGATATCATGTAACACACATCTCTGTTATCGTGTAACACACATCTCTGTTATCGTGTAACACACATCACTGTTATTGTGTAACATACATCACTGTTATTGTGTAACACACATCTCTGATATTGTGTAACACACATCTCTGATATCATGTAACACACATCTCTGTTATTGTGTAACACACATCTCTGTTATTGTGTAACATACATCTCTGTTATCGTGTAACACACATCTCTGTTATCATGTAACACACATCTCTGTTATCGTGTAACACACATCTCTGTTATTGTGTAACACACATCTCTGTTATTGTGTAACACACATCTCTGTTACCGTGTAACATACATCTCTGTTATTGTGTAACATACATCTCTGTTATTGTGTAACACACATCCCTGTTACCGTGTAACACACATCTCTGTTATCGTGTAACACACTTCTCTGTTATTGTGTAACACATATCTCTGTTATCGTGTAACACATATCTCTGTTATCGTGTAACACACATCTCTGTTATCGTGTAACATACATCTCTGTTATCGTGTAACACACATCTCTGTTATCGTGTAACACACATCCCTGATATCGTGTAACACACATCTCTGTTATCGTGTAACATACATCTCTGTTATCGTGTATCACACATCTCTGTTATTGTGTAACACACATCTCTGTTATTGTGTAACATACATATCTTATTGTGTAACACACATCTCTGTTATCGTGTAACATACATCTCTGTTATCGTGTAACACACATCTCTGTTATCGTGTAACATACATCTCTGTTATCGTGTATCACACATCTCTGTTATTGTGTAACACACATCTCTGTTATTGTGTAACACACATCTCTGTTATCGTGTAACATACATCTCTGTTATCGTGTATCACACATCTCTGTTATTGTGTAACACACATCTCTGTTATCGTGTAACATACATCTCTGTTATCGTGTAACATACATCTCTGTTATCGTGTAACACACATCTCTGTTATCGTGTAACACACATCTCTGTTATCATGTAACACACATCTCTGTTATTGTTTAACATACATCTCTGTTATCGTTTATCACACATCTCTGATATTGTGTAACACACATCCCTGTTATTGTGAAACAGTATCGTTGTCAGTATACTGTGACCTGGTTGGGTGTCCTGCTGGATTTACACAATAAAGTCGGCATCAGTTCCGCGCTACAAGGAGACAATCACGAGATACATTCATTACACGAATTATCTCGTTCACAGGGGAGACCGTGCTAAATGAGCTGTTGATTAGACGTTAAACACTACAAAACCAAACCAAATCCAGAAATACCAGACAGCTGCATCGTGTATACCAATATCGTGTGTTTTTGTACACCCACTCTAATGGCTGATGATATGTTCTAAGAGGTCAGATAGGACAAATGAATGGCACGATTACAGCTGTTTGGAGACAAGACCTTTGCAATATTTGTTCGACTCGATGGAATATTCTTCCTTAACAGAAAATGGAAATATTGTGTATCACTTACATCGATATCCATACTGGGTAACGGTATCCATGGTTTCCATACTGGGTAAGAAAATGTCTATACAAGGTAACAAGTGTCCACGCTACTTAACAAGTGTCCATACTAGCTAACGAGTGTCCACACTAAGTAACAAGTGTCCATACTAGGTAACAAGTGTCCATACTAAGTAACAAGTGTCCATACCAGGTAACAAGTGTCCATACCATGTAACAAGAGTCCATACTAGGTAACAAGTGTCCATACCAGGTAACAAGTGTCCATACTAAGTAACAACTGTCCATACTATGTAACAAGTGTCCACACTAGGTAACAAGTGTCCATACTAGGTAACAAGTGTCCATACCAGGTAACAAGTGTCCATACCAGGTAACAAGTGCCCATACCAGGTAAGAAGAGTCCACACTAGGTAACAAGTGTCCACACTAGGTAACAAGTGTCCATACTAGGTTACAAGTGTCCATACTAACTAACAAGTGTCCATACTAAGTAACAAGTGTCCATACTAGGTTACAAGTGTCCATACTAACTAACAAGTGGCCATACTAGGTAACAAGTGTCCATACCAGGTAACAAGTGTCCACACTAGATAGTAAGTGTCCATACCAGGTAACAAGTGTCAACACTAGGTAACAAGTGTCCATACTAAGTAACAAGTGTCCATACTAAGTAACAAGTATCCATACCAGGTAACAAGTGTCCATACCATGTAACAAGAGTCCATACCAGGTAACAAGTGTCCATACCAGGTAACAAGTGTCCATACCAGGTAACAAGTGTCCATACCAGGTAACAAGTGTCCATACTAGGTAACAAGTGTCATCACTAGGTAACAAGTGTCCATTCTAGGTAACAAGTGTCCATACTAGGTAACAAGTGTCCATACTAGGTAACAAGTGTCCATACTAGGTGACAAGTGTCCATACTAGGTAACAAGTGTCCATACTAGGTAACAAGTGTCCATACTAGGTAACAAGTGTCATCACTAGGTAACAAGTGTCCATTCAAGGTAACAAGTATTCACACTAGGTAACAAGTGTCCACAGTAGGTAACAAGTGTCCATACCAGGTAACAAGTGTCCATACTAGATAACAAGTGTCCATACCAGGTAGCAAGTGTCCATACTAGGTTACAAGTGTCCATACTAGGTAACAAGTGTCCATACCAGGTAACAAGTGTCCACACTAGGTAACAAGTGTCCATACTATGTAACACGTGTCCATACTAGGTAACAAGTGTCCACTCTAGATAACAAGTGTCCATACTAGGTAACAAGTGTCCACACTAGGTAACAAGTATCCACACTAGGTAACAAGTGTCCATACTAAGTAACAAGTGTCCATACTGGGTAACAAGCGTCCACACTGGGTAACAAGTGTCCACACTGGGTAACAAGTGTCCACACTAGGTAACAAGTGTCCACACTAGATAACAAGTGTCCATACTAGGTAACAAGTGTCCATACTAGATAACAAGTGTCCCTACTAAGTAACAAGTGTCCACACTAGGTAACAAGTGTCCATACCAGGTAACAAGTGTCCACACTAGGTAACAAGTGTCAATACTAAGTAACAAGTGTCCACACTAGATAACAGATGTCCACACTAGATAACAATTGTCTTTACCAGGTAACAAGTGTCCACAATAGGTAACAAGTATCCACACTAGGTAACAAGTATCCACACTAGTTAACAAGTGTCCACACTAGGTAACAAGTGTCCATACTAGGTAACAAGTGTCCATACTAGGTAACAAGTGTCCATACTAGATAACAAGTGTCCATACCAGGTAACAAGTGTCCATACTAGGTTACAAGTGTCCACACTAGGTAACAAGTGTCCATACCAGGTAACAAGTGTCCACACCAGGTAACAAGTGTCCATACTAGGTTACAAGTGTCCATACTAAGTAACAAGTGTCCATACTAAGTAACAAGTGTCCACACTAGGTAACAAGTATCCACACTAGGTAACAACTGTCCATACCAGGTAACAAGTGTCCATTCTAGGTAACAAGTGTCCATACTAAGTAACGAGTGTACACACTAGGTAACAAGTATCCATACTAAGTAACGAGTGTACATACTAGGTAACAAGTGTCCATACCAGGTAAGAAGAGTCCACACTAGGTAACAAGTGTCCATACTAGGTAAGAAGTGTCCATACTAGGTTACAAGTGTCCATACTAACTAACAAGTGTCCATACTAAGTAACAAGTGTCCATACCAGGTAACAAGTGTCCATACTAGGTAACAAGTGTCCATACTAGGTTACAAGTGTCCATACTAACTAACAAGTGTCCATACCAGGTAACAAGTGTCCATACCAGGTAACAAGTGTCCATACCAGGTAACAAGTGTCCATACTAGGTTACAAGTGTCCATACTAGGTAACAAGTGTCCATACCATGTAACAAGTGTCCATACTAGGTAACAAGTATCCACACTAGGTAACAAGTGTCCACACTAGGTAACAAGTGTCCATACTAGGTAACAAGTGTCCACACTAGATAACAAGTGTCCATACTAGGTAACAAGTGTCCATACTAGATAACAAGTGTCCCTACTAAGTAACAAGTGTCCACACTAGGTAACAAGTGTCCATACCAGGTAACAAGTGTCCACACTAGGTAACAAGTGTCAATACTAAGTAACAAGTGTCCACACTAGATAACAGATGTCCACACTAGATAACAATTGTCTTTACCAGGTAACAAGTGTCCACAATAGGTAACAAGTATCCACACTAGGTAACAAGTGTCTACATTAGGTAACAAGTATCCACACTAGGTAACAAGTATCCACACTAGTTAACAAGTGTCCACACTAGGTAACAAGTGTCCATACTAGGTAACAAGTGTCCATACTAGGTAACAAGTGTCCATACTAGATAACAAGTGTCCATACCAGGTAACAAGTGTCCATACTAGGTTACAAGTGTCCACACTAGGTAACAAGTGTCCATACCAGGTAACAAGTGTCCACACCAGGTAACAAGTGTCCATACTAGGTTACAAGTGTCCATACTAAGTAACAAGTGTCCATACTAAGTAACAAGTGTCCACACTAGGTAACAAGTATCCACACTAGGTAACAACTGTCCATACCAGGTAACAAGTGTCCATTCTAGGTAACAAGTGTCCATACTAAGTAACGAGTGTACACACTAGGTAACAAGTATCCATACTAAGTAACGAGTGTACATACTAAGTAACAAGTGTCCATACCAGGTAAGAAGAGTCCACACTAGGTAACAAGTGTCCATACTAGGTAACAAGTGTCCATACTAGGTAACAAGTGTCCATACTAGGTTACAAGTGTCCATACTAACTAACAAGTGTCCATACCAGGTAACAAGTGTCCATACTAGGTAACAAGTGTCCATACTAGGTTACAAGTGTCCATACTAACTAACAAGTGTCCATACCAGGTAACAAGTGTCCATACCAGGTAACAAGTGTCCATACCAGGTAACAAGTGTCCATACTAGGTTACAAGTGTCCATACTAGGTAACAAGTGTCCATACCATGTAACAAGTGTCCATACTAGGTAACAAGTATCCACACTAGGTAACAAGTGTCCACACTAGGTAACAAGTGTCCATACTAGGTAACAAGTGTCCACACTAGATAACAAGTGTCCATACTAGGTAACAAGTGTCCATACTAGATAACAAGTGTCCCTACTAAGTAACAAGTGTCCACACTAGGTAACAAGTGTCCATACCAGGTAACAAGTGTCCACACTAGGTAACAAGTGTCAATACTAAGTAACAAGTGTCCACACTAGATAACAGATGTCCACACTAGATAACAATTGTCTTTACCAGGTAACAAGTGTCCACAATAGGTAACAAGTATCCACACTAGGTAACAAGTGTCTACATTAGGTAACAAGTATCCACACTAGGTAACAAGTATCCACACTAGTTAACAAGTGTCCACACTAGGTAACAAGTGTCCATACTAGGTAACAAGTGTCCATACTAGGTAACAAGTGTCCATACTAGATAACAAGTGTCCATACCAGGTAACAAGTGTCCATACTAGGTTACAAGTGTCCACACTAGGTAACAAGTGTCCATACCAGGTAACAAGTGTCCACACCAGGTAACAAGTGTCCATACTAGGTTACAAGTGTCCATACTAAGTAACAAGTGTCCATACTAAGTAACAAGTGTCCACACTAGGTAACAAGTATCCACACTAGGTAACAACTGTCCATACCAGGTAACAAGTGTCCATTCTAGGTAACAAGTGTCCATACTAAGTAACGAGTGTACACACTAGGTAACAAGTATCCATACTAAGTAACGAGTGTACATACTAGGTAACAAGTGTCCATACCAGGTAAGAAGAGTCCACACTAGGTAACAAGTGTCCATACTAGGTAACAAGTGTCCATACTAGGTAACAAGTGTCCATACTAGGTTACAAGTGTCCATACTAACTAACAAGTGTCCATACTAAGTAACAAGTGTCCATACCAGGTAACAAGTGTCCATACTAGGTAACAAGTGTCCATACTAGGTTACAAGTGTCCATACTAACTAACAAGTGTCCATACCAGGTAACAAGTGTCCATACCAGGTAACAAGTGTCCATACCAGGTAACAAGTGTCCATACTAGGTTACAAGTGTCCATACTAGGTAACAAGTGTCCATACCAGGTAACAAGTGTCCATACTAGGTAACAAGTATCCACACTAGGTAACAAGTGTCCACACTAGGTAACAAGTGTCCATACTAGGTAACAAGTGTCCATACTAGGTAACAAGTGTCCATACCAGGTAACATGTGTCCATACTAGGTAACAAGTATCCACACTAGGTAACAAGTAACCACACTAGGTAACAAGTGTCCACACTAGGTAGCAAGTGTCCATACTAAGTAACAAGTATCCACACTAGGTAACAAGTGTCCATACCAGGTAACAAGTGTCCATACCAGGTAACAACTGTCCATACCAGGTAACAAGTGTCCATACTAGGTTACAAGTGTCCATACTAGGTAACAAGTGTCCATACCAGGTAACAAGTGTCCATACTAGGTAACAAGTGTCATCACTAGGTAACAAGTGTCCACACTAGGTAACAAGTGTCCACACTAAGTAACAAGTGTCCATACTAGGTAACAAGTGTCCACATTAGGTAACAAGTGTCCATACTAGGTAACAAGTGTCATCACTAGGTAACAAGTGTCCATACTAGGTAACAAGTGTCCACACTAGGTAACAAGTGTCCACACTAGGTAACAAGTGTCCACACTAGGTAACAAGTGTCCACACTAGGTAACAAGTGTCCACACTAGGTAACAAGTGTCCACACTAGGTAACAAGTGTCCACACTAGGTAACAAGTGTTCACACTAGGTAACAAGTGTCCACACTAGGTAACAAGTGTCCATACTAGGTAACAAGTGTCCATACTAGGTAACAAGTGTCCATACTAGGTAACAAGTGTCCATACTAGATAACAAGTGTCCACACTAGGTAACAAGTGTCCATACCAGGTAACAAGTGTCCACACTAGATAGTAAGTGTCCACACTAGGTAACAAGTGTCCACACTAGGTAACAAGTGTCCATACTAGGTAACAAGTGTCCACACTTGGTAACAAGTGTCCACACTAGGTAACAAGTGCCCATACTAGGTAACAAGTGTCCATACTAGGTAACAAGTGTCCATACTAGGTAACAAGTGTCTATCAAGAGTACATGTCTGGTTGCCATGTTCCCATTATCACGATTTCCGTAACAGATGCCGACTAATGACGGAGACATTTACAGCACAGAATTTCGAGTGATACAGGTTGATAAAGAAGCATGGGGAAGTTTAATGGTCTATATCAAGATCCCATTTGGACATATTGTATTTCCTCGATATGACGACAGACGTGGTTGATGCTTGTTGGTATGTATAATGGTTCCGCCATCACGATCCGCAGAAGCAGTAACATTCATGTTTTGTTCATTATAATGCAAACAAGTTTTATATTACGTTTTATAGTCGTGTGCTTTGATATAAAGATGGTATCACGCTTTACACAATCCATTGGTATGATGTCAGCAATCATTTAGGATTGGAATGAGAGTGAGAGTGCAGCATTTATAGAGCATACAACGGCTTCATACAGCTGTTTCGTCCTTCTAGGACTCACAAATGACTTTAGAGAAATCATTAAGCTGTTCCGTCCATATAGGACTCGTCAGTTATGTTAGAACCCATCTCTGACGTTAGGAGCCAATGATATGCGCTTCCTTAAATAAATGTCTTTGCTGCCGACCATAAATGCACACGATAGTTTGTAAAATAGTATACCAATCAACTGTACGATACAGTTTTATTCATCATCAGACATGTTCTTAGTAGCCCGAGTTTCCTCTGATCCTAACACCAGGCGTTAGATGAGGAATTCCCGATATTGATTGGTGTAATACCTACATCGATAAATGAGATACATGTATTTATTTATCCTAAATAGGTACTTAGTTCCCAATCACTACTGATTTATTCCGTACATCAATAACGCTATAATTGTCCGAGTTTTAAAATTCATCTGACAGGACGACGTCATAGGAGCGTGTCAAGCCCCTGTGGGTGAACTGGCTTGGCGTTACCCGACAAGTCCGTACTTACGGGTATATTGAACCCGGACATGATCAACCTTGATCGTTGACATGTAAAAGGTATTGACGTATCCATTGTGAGCAAGTCTTTCAACCGAACCAACCATAGGCCTATCTCGATTCCATCTCAAAAGTGAAATACGGATATCTTTAATACGGCTATTAAAACCGCCTGCTAGCAGAAACACCGTGTGATGCAGGTAGAACTTCGCGTGATTGTAGGTAGCTTATTATGTTACTAATTGTGTACTCATTGAACTGTTTCCGCTATTATTACAAGAAGAAAACATTAAAAGGTTCTTTAATAACCGGATGCCTGTGAGTATGTCATCAATAGACTTACTACAATTTTAGTACATTAAAAATCATAAAAAAAAACATGGACTGACGGTAAGTTGTAAAATCCGGGAATTTTATTTAAAGTATTTAACGTTTGTAATTTCTACTTGTTTGTGAACCTCCGGGACGCGACACATGTATGTTGTTTGTAGGTCACATATGCCCGCTATAAATAAAACAACTTTCACTTTACATGTTCTTTTAAAAACATAGTTTATTTTTTACTTTCTACAAAACAAATCAAGAATCATATCAGAAACATAAGTATATTTATTGTTAAAAAGTCTGACAATTAGACGTGTTTATGAAACGTCCCGGATTGTATATAATCAAGGGAGATAACTCTTTCACGACAATTTTTTTGACCTGGTACACGAAATTCGGCAGTCCGGAAAACTCGTAATCCGGACGGTTTGGACTGGGAACGAAGGTGTTCGGATTATCGAGGATCCACTGTACATGCATTGGCAGTTCTACGATAAGCTATATATCGTCTCAAAAACAAACCATTGCTATTTTATTAGCGATGTCCGATGTACTTTTAACGTAATGTCTCAATTGAAAATTACAACATATGAGCTAGCATTACAGGTGGGGCAAATGAACGAGCCACGTACATGAGTAGGATTAGCATATCTACATCCCACAACTAACATAGGGTCAAGGACAAAGGTTTCCTCAAATTGCAAAAACAACTGAGAATACACACATTGAAACGTAAGTCTACCTATAAATAGAGAAAACTTGGTCAAATACGAACAAAAATATAGCTCTGCATGGTACAAGGAGAGTACGACCAGGTGATCCGGCAGAGTAAGCGTCTTCTGATTCATCGATGTCACTCGTCATACAAATCTAGGTCACGTCGACACCCGTCATACAAATCTAGGTCACGACGACACGTCACACAAATCTATGTCACGACGACACCCGTCATACATATCTATGTCACGACGATACCCGTCACACAAATCTAGGTCACGACGACACCCGTCATACCAATCTATGTCATGACAACACCCGCCATACAAATCTAGGTCACGACGACACCCGTCATACAAATCTAGGGCACGACGACCCCCGTCATACAATTCTATGTCACGACGACACCCGCCATACAAATCTAGGTCACGACGACACCCGTCATACAAATCTAGGTCACGACGACCCCCGCCATACAAATCTATGTCACGACGACACCCGTCATACAAATCTAGGTCACGACGACACCCGCCACGTAAATCTAGGTCACGACGACACCCGCCATGTAAATCTAGGTCACGACGACACCCGCCATGTAAATCTAGGTCACGACGACATCCGTCATACAAATCTAGGTCACGACGACACCCGTCATGTAAATCTAGGTCACGACGACACCCGCCATATAAATAAAGGTAAAAAACGGGTTAAGTAACATTTTGAAATTGAGAACTATGATGATGACGGAATATTTAGGTATATTAGCAATATGATACTGTCAAATCTTATTGATATTATTTGTATTTGAGGTAGCAGTGTACAGTAAAAATGCCAAATTCTGAAAAATATGGCACATGCTTTAGATATGTAAACATTGCCAGTTAACCTTACATATAACCTCTAATAAAGTATATATATTTGAAATCTGTACAACATTTGCAATTTTAATAGAGCTCTGAAGGATAAGTAAACTGATATTTTCTGTGATTTTTAGAGCTGTGAATACCATGGTAACAGCTTAAAAAATTCTCAAAAATTGCAAAATATTATGATATTTGACCCAAAATGGCACAATTCTCTACACAATTTTTTTTCTGAAACCTATTTAAAATTAAATATCTCTATCCCAAAGACAGAATTAATCTTGTTTGGACATATGTTGTAAATTAAGTTTTTCCGCTATCTTACCTTTTCTGTGGGCTTCCATTTTGCGCTGTAGGCGAAACTAAATTTCCTGTGTAAACACACGTTCGGAAAATCCGGATATTTAAAATCCGGAACCAATTTATTGATTTTTGTTTTAATAAATGTGAAGCCTGTATGTACTACTTCATACTGGATATACCAATTATAGTGTACATTTATTTTTTCATTTTTTATACATATCATAATACAGGAGTTATTTGCTTAACAAAAAAATTGCCCATGGCCAGGCTGTCTTACTGTGGTGTGCTACCTGAAGATACCATATGGGATAACTATAAAATGTTCTAGAGGATATATGCCTAGTTCATGCAGCATTAGATTTTAAGTTGAACGTTTTACCCCTAATGAACTTACAACACTCTATGTGTGACTTTTGATAATATCATATTTCCTTACTTCAGATGTGTAACAAAGACGGGAATAAGTTCTTATAAATAGAATAAAATACAAACCAAGCTTTCCTACCTTGACCAGATAAGTAGTTCTGAGGGAAAATATCATTATTGCATCTACATTATGTAAACAACATACTCGGGTCACAAAATACACCCACCACTTTACCACCGTCGTATAACCAAAATTCATTAAATCACTTTTATGTTTTCTATGTTCACCGATTCCAGGTTATTGAGTACTTACGCAAGTCATCTAATAAAATGTGAAGTCTCTCAACATTGTGATCATTTAAATCCATCCTGCACTATTAGTGTACACAAGGGAGGTTATTTTAACCTCCAAAGACAGCTTCACCTAGAGCAATGAATCGAATGAACAGTTACTGATTGACAATATAGTTTACTATTAAGATAGCTCATAGTTCTTTATTTTTCCTTGAGCTTTTCAGCTCATCAGCCAAAACACCAGAAGTAACAAACCAGTATATAGATCTGTACATTAAGAGTACACATATCATGATATATAGATATTGATAAGCTCGTATTAGTCGGCCCTCACTTCATCTATTTTGGGTTAGAATTAGAGTTTCGTTGTCATATCGGTATTCTCTCTTGTTTTTCATAACAAGAGATCCCAGAGGGATCTTGGCGCCCACCATTGAATGTTCTTCATAGGTTCCATGTCAGATTGATCTTTTCTCTACTTTTCTCTTCTTCTAAGTCTTACTAGTCTGTGTAAATTCAGAAGAAACCTCTAGTACTTTTCAAACAAGGGAAACCTATATATGAAATCTAAGATTTAGGCACCAAGGGGAACCTATATATGGAATTTGAGAAAGATTCCTTCAGTACTTTCTGAGAAATAGCGATAACAAACTTCAATTGTCAAAATCCAAGATGGCTGCCTGTCGGCCATCTTGTTTTCTGATTGGTCTTAAAATGCAATATGCATAACTAGGCACCAAGGGGAACCTACATATGAAATTTGAGAATGATCCCTTCAGTACTTCCTCAGAAATAGTGATAACAAACTTCATTTGTCAAAATCAAAGATGGCTGCCTGTCGGCCATCTTGTTTTCTGATTGGTCTCAAAATGTAATATGCATAACTAGGCACTAAGGGGAACCTACATATGAAATTTGAGGAAGATCCCTTCTGTACTTTCTCAGAAATAGCGATAACAAACTTCAATGGTCAAAATCCAAGATGGCTGCCTGTCGGCCATCTTGTTTTCCGATCGGTCCCAAAATGCAATATGCATAATTAGGCACCAAGGGGAACCTACATATGGAATTTGAGAAAGATCCCTTCAGTACTTTCTCAGAAATAGCGATAACAAACTTCAATGGTCAAAATCAAAGATGGCTGCCTGTCGGCCATCTTGTTTTCTGATTGGTCTCAAAATGCAATATGCATAACTAGGCACTAAGGGGAACCTACATATGAAATTTGAGGAAGATCCCTTCAGTACTTTTTCAGAAATAGCGATAACAAACTTCAATTGTCAAAATCCAAGATGGCTGCCTGTCGGCCATCTTGTTTTCTGATTGGTCTCAAAATGCAATATGCATAATAAGACACCAAGGGGAACCTACATATGAAATTTGAGAAAGATCCCTTCAGTACTTTCTCAGAAATAGCGATAACAAACTTCAATGGTCAAAATCCAAGATGGCTGCCTGTCGGCCATCTTGTTTTCCGATCGGTCCCAAAATGCAATATGCATAACTAGGCACCAAGAGGAACCTACATATGAAATTTGAGAAAGATCCCTTCGGTACTTTCTCAGAAATAGCGATAACAAACTTCAATGGTCAAAATCCAAGATGGCTGCCTGTCGGCCATCTTGTTTTTCGATCGGTCCCAACATGCAATATGCATAACTAGGCACCAAGGGGAACCTACATATGAAATTTGAGAAAGATCCCTTCTGTACTTTCTCAGAAATAGCGATAACAAACTTCAATTGTCAAAATCCAAGATGGCTACCTGTCGGCCATCTTGTTTTCCGATCGGTCCCAAAATGCAATATGCATAACTAGGCACCAAGGGGAACCTACATATGAAATTTGAGAAAGATCCCTTCAGTACTTTCTCAGAAATAGCGATAACAAACTTCAATGGTCAAAATCCAAGATGGCTGCCTGTCGGCCATGTTGTTTTTCGATCAGTCCCAAAATGCAATATGCATAACTAGGCACCAAGAGGAACCTACATATGAAATTTGAGAAAGACCCCTTCAGTACTTTCTCAGAAATAGCGATAACAAACTTCAATGGTCAAAATCCAAGATGGCTGCCTGTCGGCCATCTTGTTTTCCGATCGGTCCCAAAATGCAATATGCATAACTAGGCACCAAGGGGAACCTACATATGAAATTTGAGAAAGATCCCTTCAGTACTTTCTCAGAAATAGCGATAACAAACTTCAATTGTCAAAATCCAAGATGGCTGCCTGTCGGCCATGTTGTTTTCTGATCGGTCCCAAAATGCAATATGCATAACTAGGCACCAAGGGGAACCTACATATGAAGTTTGAGAAAGATCTCTTCAGTACTTTCTGAGGATTAGCGATAACAAGAATTGTTTACGGACGGACGGAGGGACGGACGGACGGACGGACGGACGGAGGGACGGACGGACGGACGGACGGACGGACGACGGACCACGGACGCAGGGCGATTTGAATAGCCCACCATCTGATGATGGTGGGCTAAAAATGGATAGAAATAAAATAAACATTGAATTCATAACATTATATTAGTGAGTCTTTTAGTTGGAGGATCACAAGCGAATATTATTTCATTAAACTCCTAATGGGTTCAATTTTTTTAGATATATAACGTGATTTTGACATTTGTTTAGTAAGATTTAACTTCCTAACTTCCATTTGGGATTTTCACACTTTGTCCAGCGTTACCCTCGTTTTAATACCTATATGATGTCCGAGTATCTACCACACTACCAAGTAAATGGAGGTACATGTATACCTTTGTACTACGTAACTGTTTTGTTCCACACACTCTCGATAAATGATATGTTCTAAACTAAAGCTCAAACATTTCCTGTTGTGAAAAGACAGTTTAAATTGAACGAAAACAAATCTCGAGATAATATTTACACTGTCAAGGTCACTGAAAGCCAATCACGCATCTCCCTCATGACACCGTGGCACGTAGGGGTGATGTACAAATGTACATATACACGACACACAATTCACCAGACATCAATAATTCCTCGCATGAGCAATCACTTCACTCGTCCATGAGATTTTTAACATGCGTCTACAAATACATGGCTAGTTCTACTGTGTAGCGAAGATCTCGACATGGCGGCATCTATGGAGCGCGTTCTATGTCGATTGAATAAGGTAAGTTTCGTTGTGTGTATTCAGTTTGGGTGACTGCTCCATTTATTGCAGTATCGTTGTTAACTTTGGTAACTGAAGATATACACACGTGGGTCACAGTATGTGTGCGTGTAACCACTATCGTTTCCGGGTTGACACTGCAGTAAAGCTCAATAGGATGTAACATGGTGCGGACACATGGCTTATCGGATATAGTCATCGTACAGATACTCGCATCGCGATCGTCGCGAAGCCTCCTAAAGCTGATCGGGAATGAGGTTTTTATTACAGGAGGTCAAACGCAGACCTCTATTCTGTATGAATCATAGATTCAGATGAAGTGGCTGTGCATCAGCCTCTTTTGATACTGGCGAACGTATTCAGATATTTTCGAATATCAACATCTTCCTTCCTGTGTACGAAAATGTTGCCAGAGATGACAGTCTCATAGCCCGAGTTTCCTCTGGCCTTGACACCATGACTGGTGTAGGGCCTTAGCCCGGTCCTACTCCAGTCAGGGTATCAGGGCTAGAGGAAATTCGGGCTGACAGTCTCTCTGTTGTCATCGTAGATCTAAGGTATATGTCTCGACCCTTTTCATACTACTGAATTATCTTTTCCAGATACGTATATATCACATATGATTATATACGTCTCTGATCTTTCCGCAGTGGCAGTTGTCGCATGCATTGTGAGCAGGAGCACAGGGGCTTGGCACGATTTTCAAAACGATAATAGATATATATTGACTATCGCTGCCACTGCGGAAAGATCAGAGACGTATATAATCATATGTGATATATACGTCTCTGGGAAAGATAATTCAGTAGCATGAAAAGGGTCGAGACATATACCTTAGATCTACTATGACATGCATCTGCCCTGCTCGAGGCCTTAGGTTAGTTCTAGTCTCCATGGGCACTTGTTTTCTCCAAGTTGAAATTCCTTAGTCTTTTTGCAGTAGCTTTGCCATGGGTTACGTTTGTTGTCACTATTTGTTTTGACACAGTCGTCGAAGTATCGCGAGACTGGCTAATTTTGGCATCATCGGATGTATCGTTGTTCTAATATTTCACGCTGTGTCATTTCAGAAACGGGAAACGCTATTTTCATAACAGTTATAGAACCAAATACAGGTAAAGGGCTGCACTTTTCATATAATAGTGTGCTCTGGCCCTACACCAGACCAGTCAGGGCCAGAGGAAACTCGGGCTTAGTGGTAGTGTGTACGTCCTTATTGACGAGGAATGGTCTAGTATCACCGGTTAGCTAGTTTGTTACTGGTTTGTTGCCTACACGAGATTACCACCAGAGTAATTTGTAGTATATTACAAGCTAATTAGGGGGAGAACTGATAATTTAGTCAGAAGAAAACCGCCACCAACATTTTATCTGACATGCTAAGTATACGTCCAATATCTCTATGACAATACGGTACGTACTATTTAATTCAAATCGTTTATTATGTATGACCAAAATAGATGCAATAGATATTACCAATGTACGATCGATATGAAAGGTTGGTAAAGTTTATTATAACCAGATTTCATATCGGTCGTTTATATATATATAGGGTTTAGAAAAGTCATAAGGATCCTAACAAGATGTTCGCTGTATACGTACTTCTGCTCTACTCTACTAGAAGTAGATAATTGGTCATGTAGTAATAACGACAGTACAGATAAGTTAGCCTTCGCATTTTCGAGGCAACCCGGCACCTTATGAAGAAACAAACACACACACATATATATATATAATACTCCAACAATGTTAGAGGTTTTACACGGCGAGATACTTTTGACAGGCGCCGTGTAACAGTCGGCAAAATCATATCCTATAAAAAAAAGAGCCGACCAGCGGCCTCTTATTTTATAGGAGTAATATATATAACTGCTTGAAATGTCAGATACCAATTTGAATATTAAATGTGTTTGACTTTGAAATGGCTTTGAAAAGTCGTAACCGATAATACTGTCATTTCCCCGTTGTCTCAATGTCATGTAGATACGCAGTTTTGATGCTAGATCGTTTTGTAGTTCAATGGTGAGCAGGATTCAGATTATATGTAACAATAATTTATTTTTGATATTTTCTCATTGCCTTTAACCATTAGTGAACACTACACTTTGGATTTGTACTGTAAGTAATCTAAATGATGTTGAAGATGAATTTGTTTTTGTTTTTATTATGAAATGTCCATGTCATTTCGTTTTACGTAAGAAATTTCTGAAAAAAAATGATATTAAAAAGCAAAGAATGGTTAAAATAAAAATGATGGTAAATTAAAATTCGGTAAAAATGACAACCCCGGAGTTCATTATATATTAGATTTGGGCCAAGTTTTAATCTAGCTCCACAAAACGTCTGAAAATGTGCTTTACACACTGGGGACTGTAGTAATTTCCCAGGTCTTGTGTCTGATACAAGAAGCCCACTCATCTCATTAGATATGCTGGCCGAATCGTTTTCTTTTTGTATTTATCCTGATATTGTCAATATGGTGAAACTTGTGACTAATACGTGTGTGTGAAACTGATGACTCAGTAGACTTAAAGTTGATAAAGAACTTGAATTAAAGTCTTAGTGACATTTCTCTCTCCATTATGATCTGGCACACTGCACGAGCCATTAGTTGAATCGGTGAACCTAGACGTTACCCCGCTTCCGTAAACACGTATCGGCGCGTTATTTGCCTACCGAAAACAGAAAGCCGAAATATACAATACCAAATATTTTATTGGCGTCGAATCAGGCTCATTACAGCAGCTCTACACAATATTGTATTACAGTATTTTGTACATGCTGATATTGGAGTAAATTATTGATCACAAATTGATGTCATGTTACCAAAGTCTTTGTTACACATACTGTTTCACGGTCTGAGTGTCTGTGTTACACATACTGTTTCACGGTCTGAGTGTCTGTGTTACCCATACTGTTTCACGGTCTCAGTGTCTGTGTTACACATACTGTTTCACGGTCTCAGAGTCTGTGTTACCAATACTGTTTCACGGTCTGAGTGTCTGTGTTACACATACTGTTTCACGGTCTCAGTGTCTGTGTTACACATACTGTTTCACGGTCTCAGTGTCTGTGTTACACTTACTGTTTCACGGTCTCAGTGTCTGTGTTACACATACTGTTTCACGGTCTCAGTGTCTGTGTTACACATACTGTTTCACGGTCTCAGTTTCTGTGTTACACTTACTGTTTCACGGTCTCAGAGTCTGTGTTACACATACTGTTTCACGGTCTCAGTGTCTATGTTACACTTACTGTTTCACGGTCTTAGAGTCTGTGTTACACATACTGTTTTACTGTTTTAATGTGTGTGTTACACATACTGTTTCACGGTCTCAGTGTATGTGTTACACTTACTGTTTCACGGTCTCAGTGTCTGTGTTACACTTACTGTTTCACGGTCATAGTGTCTGTTACACATACTGTTTCACGGTCTGAGAGGCTGTATTACACATACTATTTCACGGTCATAATGTCTGTGTTACACATACTATTTCACGGTCTGAGAGGCTGTATTACACATACTGTTTCACGGTCCCAGAGTGTGTGTTACACATACTGTTTCACGGTCTCGGTGTCTGTGTTACACATACTGTTTCACGGTCTTAGAGTCTGTGTTACACATACTGTTTCACGGTCTCGGTGTCTGTGTTACACATACTGTTTCACGGTCTTAGAGTCTGTGTTACACATACTGTTTCACGGTCTTAGAGTCTGTGTTACACATACTGTTTCACGGTCTCGGTGTCTGTGTTACACATACTGTTTCACGGTCTCAGTGTCTGTGTTACACATACTGTTTCACGGTCTTAGAGTCTGTGTTACACTTACTGTTTCACGTTCTCAAAGTATGTGTTACACATACTGTTTCACGGTCTTAGAGTCTGTGTTACACTTACTGTTTCACGGTCTCAGTGTCTGTGTTACACATACTATTTCACGGTCTCAGTGTCTGTGTTACACATTTATAGTTATGCGGTATAAAGTACAATGAAAATATATGCACGATCAACATAAATTCAATGCCAAGACTTAAAGCTATATGTGAACACGGATAAGGTTCCTCAGATTGGGGAACTTTTAGACAGGCCTCATCAATGCGATGTTTCGGGAGATGTGGAAGTGAGGCTTAATAAGTTTCAGCTTGGTTTCCCTTTGCGGAAAGTCATTGTCAGTTTGTCAGTTTCTGTCCACATAATATAAAGTCATCTCGAGCTTCAATTTCCGGCGGAGATGTCGCTTCTATGGGCCTAATCATGTGTTTGATGTTATAGCGATTCATATTATAGTAGTCCCAGATTAACTTTGTAAGGATGAGACAGAGTGGGTGTTGTAAGGTATTGATATTTGTTATTTCGTTGCAGTATAAGTACTGTATTGTATTAAATGATTTTGATGACAAAACTTTTATCATATCGGGTGTATAGCACAGATAAATAATTGACCTACTTTATCAAAACAGATAGGTTTGTTCATATTCCTCCGGTCTCCATGTCGACTGTATAATCATGAACAGTGACGATAATTGACTCCATATTTTATGGGCAGATTTCAGATTCTAGAGAATGTTACTATTAACCGTACATAGAATACAAAGGTGAATTAAAAATCGCTTCAATTTTTACCGATAATATATTTTGTATAGAGAAATGGTGTAAGCAGCATTTATGTACTAATTTCTCGTGAAATTCTCTGACATCGTTTGGTGTCGCTAAGATTATGGAGCAAATACATTAAAATCGGGTGTGACATAACAACTACCTTACATATATGGATAAATGAGATATTTATTTACCCCAGAACACCCATTTAGTCCCATCTAGGTGTTTTATTCGTCCCTGTGAATTAGCACAAATGACGTTGTATACGAGTCCCCGACTCGTGGTTCATATGTTTGTTTATACTATATATGGACTGCGGGTTGATAAATCGTCCTTGTAAGTTAGCACACATCCCAGAGACCTGAACTTTGATCACCACTGATATTCTCTACGTAATACTGTTATCACTGACACAGTATTTAAACATGCGGTTCATTTGTGATCCTTTGTAAGTTACCTATGCTCATGACGGCCTATTGTATTGACCTTTTGTCCGTTATCGTGCTTTTACTTTTTTGATAACTTGAGTAAATATGATTGGATTTTCCTGATACTTGGTTTGCAGCCTTATATCAATAAGATCTCCGACGAGTTCGCCAATCAGGCTGATTTACAGTTAGGACAGAGTTATGGCCTTTGCAGTTTTATTTCCGTTGGACCTAGTCACGATAACTTGAGTAGTCGTTAAGAATGGATTTTTGTGAAACTTGGTATGCAGCCCTATATTTTTAAGATCTCAGATGAGTTCGATAATGAAACTGATTCGATGTAACTTTTGGCCCTTTGCATTTTCATTACCATTGGACCTTTCGACCATAACTTGGGTAAATATCAATTGATTTTGATGAACTTTGGTTTGATGTGTGCTTTATATCAATAAGACCGTGAACAATTTCTCATTGGGACTCATTCACCATAATACTCCCTCAGGGGCGTAGCTGTGCCCTTGATTAAGTGGATTCACGAGCGCCGGACGCGCGAGTCCGAAAGTTTTGAAGTTTTGAAAATAATAAAATGGAGTTCAAACAAAATCGATGGTCATATAGTTACATATAGATTCTTATAATTAGTGGCACCGGCTCATGCTATACAAACGCATTTAACCTCTAATAAAACTGCATATAAGTATCAAAAGTATATCGTTCAACGCCTACTTATAAATGTATGCTTGAATCCAGCAATGTCTGAGAGTTATCTCCCTGTAATTGTTACTGTTTATTTTGTTCTGTAATGTGAAGCGTGTCAATTAACCAGTGGGTATCACTTTCGGCATTGGTATTGGAGTACGGTCGCTGTCAACGTACATTCATTCGCCTAGGAATAGACTCAAGATGGCGTACGATATTGGGTGGGTTAGAGAAGTTGTTCTAGAAGTTTGAGACAGAAAAAAAAATGTTAGTGAGAATCGTCGCATTTGACTTGAAAACAAGCTCTCTGACAAGTGGGAATATCATCCGTAAGCGATGTTTGTATTACCCAGTCCAACGCTGAAAGGTTATTAGGGAATATGGAAGTCCACACTTTACATATGAATCTACTTCTGAATAATACCTGGTAGTTTCTCACCTTGCTGATCTGACAGATCAGTTCCTATTCCAAGACAACGAAAGCCATCGCGGAAACTTCGGACTGTTACTGTCACCCCAAGACGGAACTATTCTGACTATCTATCCTCTTTGATATAATGTTAGGGATGAATGAGAGTCGGAACTCCTTCCAATGTGAACAAGTTTCGACCCGGCCAGTGGGCGCACGTTTGAGAATTAGTTTCACTATTTAGACGTAGCGAGTGTATCGATAACGCACATTCTCAGACGTGCGTCCCCAGGCCGGGTCGGAGACGTTTGGCGTATTCACACAGGAAGGAATTCTGACCCTTATCCGCCCTAGCCGTATATCAAAGAGGATGGATAGTCGGGATAATTCCGACTACTGTCCTCCAAGATGAAGACAATTATAATATAGAATGCAGACCCCCTCAATAGATTGGGTAATGGTGCTTATGGATAGCGAGGTCAACGGCAACACATTCGGACCCAGAACTGGTCATCAGGATGGATTTGGACTGGCGGGGTAGGGGAAGAGGAGGACGCTCTTCGCGACGAGGATGTATCTGTTGACGGCAGTACTGGGGACACTGATAAACACACTGAGAGAAACCTATGTACTGGAGATATTCCTCCTGCCGGTCATTTACCATGCTTACGGACAGTGAATATGTGAAGATGACACGGACTATTTTATGTTTTGATAATTTAATGTCCTACTACCCATCCCATCCCGCACCAGTTACTCCATATGCCCTCCATTCCTTCAGACAACTTCCACACCACCGAATTGATCTTTTCATGTGTTTAATGTTTTGTTGTTTTCAGGAGCCGAGGCGAATGATGCTGGTGCAGAGAGCATGTCGCTATTCTACGGCCAGTCAGGACGGAATGGTCGGGGTCTGGACACAAAAGATCGACCGTAACCTCGAACTGAGAGCTCTCAAACAAGATGGCGTCGTACAACATGCACGTCCCTTAATGCTGTTGTTTGGATGGATGCTAGCCAAGCGGAAACACATTCAGAAGTATGAAGAGTACTATTTAAACAGGGGCTACAACGTGATGACGGTCTCTGTAAGTATATAAATACAGGTAGATACCTATATTATATAGTATTGTTAATTTAATTAAGTCATTGAAATCATAGGAAGCGAAGGGCTTCGCTCATTTCCCAATATTTTTCATTATACAGATTTACTATGTTTTAAACTTCAAGTTCTATCATTAGAAGAATCGTTTCTGGCAAAAATGTAATTCCAAAAAACTGTAATCATAAATTAAACATACAAGGAAAGAAAATAACGAAAAAGCACCACCTCACTCCTTTTATACAGAAACTAGCACCAACCATCATCATAGTAGATTTTGTCAAACCATTTGACATTTTAAGTTGAATAAAAAAAGCTTAAGTACAAACTTACAAATATTACGGAATTGCAGGAAACACACGTGCATGGATAACGGGCTTCCTGTGTTACCGCACCTACACAGTAGTACTTGAGGGCAAACATTTAGACTAGATACACATTACTTCAGGAGTACCTCAAGGAACATGTTTCGGCCTTATTCTTTTTCTTACATCCATCCCAAGACTCAAAGGCTATTTCCACACGCCAATACTAATGACGTTAGACAATACAGAAAACACACTAAATTACGTCAGGAACATGATGCTGCATGACAATGGTAAACTGCCTAATGAAATCAGTATCCCATCCAAAATATAAATCAATACACAATGAATTTCACAGTTATATCTTAGAGTTTATACAATCCAGAAAACCACAGCACTTAAACTTACGACGAGGCAAAAACATAAACAACATAACATCAGAAACAAACAAATCACGCCAAACGCTCAAAATCGACTCGGTTATAACAAGGATACACAACACTAGTCAGACCCAAACTGGAATACTGCACTTTCTTATTGGAACCATACAACAACATCAACAACTACACTCGAGGATAAGGGACACATTCCATAGACTGTCCATGAAACTTTCACACACTACCACACACTAATTGAATTTGTCTTTTTTTTTTTCTTGCTACTTAGCAGAGAGCAAACATTCACCGAAATACCCACTCACGTCACGACTCTACGCACAGGTAATCATAAACAACAACAATGATGGCGACCTTATACTTGAAGAGGAAGAATTCTAATGGCAACATTTAAATCCCCGTGTTCATTTCAGAGAAGTTCTTCCTTGTTGTACAATGACTATGGAGGCAGTGTAAATATTGATGTTGATGCAGGAATCACGCTCTTAGCTTTGTTAACCATGATTTAACGTTCACGCGGAATGTCATTTTTCATTTCAGGGTTCTCCAATGGACATTCTCAAACCAACAAGGGCTCGGGGAATCGCCAGTAAGATCCTAGAGCATATAGATGCCAGAACTCTTGAGGTTGGCAAACAGCCAATCCTTCTTCACGGGTTTTCAGTGGGAGGGTATTTGATTGGCGAGTTTCATGTGAAATTGAATACCGAGGAGACAGTAGCACGTGACTTACTTATAGCGCAGGTGTTTGATAGTCCAGTCGATTTCGACGGCATTCCGGTAGGGTTCTCGAAAGTCCTCACCAACAACCCAGCCCTTCGGTTTTTGATTAGGAACTCACTACATTTGTACATGGCAACTTTTAAGACGAATGTTTCAAAATACCTAAAAGCCTCTGAAGCTTTCAAATTGAACAAATACCATGTGCCTTCATTGTTTCTATACTCCAAAGCAGACCCGGTCGGAAATCCGATAACGATAGAAAGCGTTATAGAGGACTTTCATCAACGGAAAATTCCTGTTAGGAGTCAGTGCTGGCACGATTCGCCTCACGTCAGTCATTTTCACTATTACCCCAAAGAGTATGTGGAAATACTTACTTCGTTCCTGGATACTTATGCACCCAGCCCCGATGGCCAGGATAGCGAAGATGAAGATGAAAGACAGAGAAAGATGGCGATAGGAGGAAGATAAATGTGGTGTTAAGAACGTATATTTACATGCTATTCTTCGCCTTAACTCATGTTATGGATGTTTTCAATAAGCAAATATTTTTAGGAGTATTATATATTTTCAAATGTTCGTCCTGTGGGATATTTTTATTATATTTTCCTGTCGGTAGAGTCGAAATCATTTTGCAGTTATGATGGGAATATAACGGATCAGTACATTTATGTTACAGGCACGTGTTCGAAGTCGCATATACAATTCAACGTTTACTGTAAGTTATATTTCCATTTGATGATACTTGGATCGAACTGCAGCGAAAAACAACTGCATGCTTATATATATATACGTGATATGAAACATGCTGTCTGGACGACTCACTGATGTATTGTTCAGATCCTTCACTATACATAGGCTAATGACCACAAATATCCTGATAAAAATTCTGCTAAATTCCATACTGTTGTAATGTTGAACAGGATATAACGAAACTGCAATTATCGCCACCATGATAAGGCGGAAGGCTTTTCACGCGAATATCACTAAAATAAGATTACCACAAAAACATGTGCGTATACAGCATAAAATTTCATCTTTCGCAAATTCTACATAGATATAAATTTAAAATCTCTAGAGAACATATATATAGCTCTGTTAATTGGTACCCAATTCTAACGCATGATTTGCTGTTGTGGAAGCTGAGGTTGTATGCAATATTTCAAATATTTGACGAAAAAAGACTTTTTTGTGTCTTTGTGTTGTATGATGTATTGTTACTTCCGTTAATTGATGTGTGGAACTGTTCAATTTCTCAGCAACAGACAGGTAAAGATAATTCCAACTTTTGATAATATTATTGTTGCTATTATTTTTGGCAGCTCGTTTCATTCCATAAGGAGTTGGTTGTATTTGCTATAACTTGCCACCATAGATTTGTGATAATAAGGTATATTAAGACGTTGATTCAAAGTGAACCGTGTTTTGAGTCATTGGTGTAACGTAATGACCGTGATTTGTACAGAAAATTGCGTCGTGGGCTGTTTTTTCGCATTGAACGTGTAACCGACCGGAAACACGTGACAGGAAGTTTCCTAATACTTGACCACCACTTAAGTCAGTTCCTACCTTGTTAAAATATGTTCCGCAAAGCGTCGCCAATTGATATCCCCATTATTATCTATTGCTCTGTTTATTTTTTGTATATATTGCTATGATGAAGTGTACTAAAACGTGATAAAGTGTAATTAGAATAAAATATTAAACAGACTCGCTGAAATACTAAGATTGTTTTTTTGTCATTTTCGCATCTTTGAACACGTCATGCAATCACAATCTATCTATAATAAAAAATAACCACATAACAATTATACCGCAGCCGACCAAAACACGCGTATATAACTACGCGCATGTATTTCGGACACGTCCTAGAAACAAAACCAAAACAAAAACAAGCTACGACAGCCAATGCAAATGAATCGCCAACAAACCAGGTCGAATATTTCGTGGATGTGGAAGTGAAGATACATGAGTGTCCAAATAATCGGTTAAAGATTTACCGTCTTACAATTTGTTTTAATTTAAATGAAGAACGTGTAGTCATGTTTAAAGACTAGACCTCAACGAAGACAACTCTGAACATTACTAAGAATAAATGTTCTTTAGTAGTATTAAATAACGAGACTATAAGTGTTGTAGAAATCTATTTACACGAGTTAGTGTAGGTGTGTTTGAGGCCAAATTCCCTCAATGTGGGAATCAGAAATGCCATAACTACTTTGGTACTTTTGTCCTTCCTGTGATATTTCACGCTTTTCCCAGTGGTATATACACGTATAGTGTTTTTCTACCAAAATATGGTGTTATTCCACTTTAGGACCATCGTGTAAACATGCCGATTCTAGGATAAATATATCGATATATCACAAGATGACCTTCCGAACTTTTGATTGTTTGAGATTTAAAGAAAGTCGAAATTCCTTAAGCAGGAAGCAGATGACAACGCGCCTGATAATATACATAAATCTAGTCCGCGATTGTTTACTTTGTGTACTTCAGAAACTGCAGACGTTATGCGTCTAACAACCATGGGTTTGTCATATCATTCATGACTGATCTTTGTTTGCATATGTGCATGTTACATGATAAGTACTAACCACAATATACCGCTCGCGTGAGAGATCTCTTGAGCGTAAGACTAGTAAGCCATAGGGCCCGGGTTCGATCCCTAGCGGAGACAGTGATTTAGATTAATCATGGGCTCTGTTAGATGTATTTAAACCTGTGATGATCACTCAGAGCTTGGGTTTGTCAATCCACCACTATAGTCACTATTTCCAGTATACCGTAGGGCTATCAATAGTTATCTGTTATTAAAAATTTATAAGGTATGTGGTTACCGAGACGAAATCGAAACCATAATCACTTTTCGGATCCATATATTTTTTGTTTTTATTCATTGTGAAATTATGTTTTTATCATAAAACGACGGAACTTTACAAATCATACTACTCATCTGAAATGTGAAATAACCGTTACTACATGAAAATGAATTTCATTATGTACTAATGGTAGAAACCTCAAGCTAAATAAATTAATGTCACGTGTTTATGACCCAGGTAATGAATGCACATGGAAATATAACCAATTGTTGATATCAGGACGAGATAAATACATGTGGCTTATTTCTGAAAGCTACTTTATTCACTGCCGTGTACCAGTTAGGGACTGCTTCAAGATGACGGACCAAGATGATTACAGAAAGCAGTAGCGCACTTTAAGCTGCAAAATCACTTATTTATATGCAATCTGACCAAGACATGTACAAAGTCTAACTCAACAATAGTAAAATATTATATGTCAACATCTATCTGCTGCTGTTTACTTAATTAAAAATGTGAATCCTTCGTTAAGTGTTAAAACCAGCATCGAGACATGAATCGCCGCTAGAGTGTTTTCTCATTTTGAATGATCAGAACTGCATTATGTTTATATTCTGTATCAGATAGACTATTCGATGTCATTTGCTTTAAAGCAATATGATGTTTATGTTCACAGCCCACTTATATTGGCAAAACCAAAGGGAAACGATTTTGTTTACATTGCGAATTGTTCTTCCAAAATTTGTATTAAGTCCAGAAGTGACACTTTTTGGTTTCGGATTCATTCCAAATCCCGGTGAGATAGTTAGCCAATCATGAACGTCAAAAATAGAATCGGAAGAGAGTCGAGAATACCCCAGATACAATACGCATGCTGGTTTATCAGACGTAAATTTGAAAATATGTGGAGTAAGAAACGTAACTCTTTTACAACGTTAACAATTAAGACCGTTAAAATTCGATGTGAGGAGTTGATACATTTATAAAGCTATTGTATGAAAAAAAAATTAAAACCGAAATCAATGTTAATTTGTGGAATAGCACTACGCACCTAGCACGTGGTGTAACTTTGTGCTACCTTACAACTGTTGTGAAGGTACAATATATTTTATGACATTATATTGTTATTTTAAAATGGCCACTCAGTTCTAAACGGAGAATTTTCATTGCAATCATTTTGAAGGACCAATACGTAACCAAAAAGCGTCACCTTTGGAAACAATCTGTAATATTTTCTGGTGAACTTGATACAAATTTTGGAAGCCTGTCACCAATCCGTAATGTTAACAGAATAGTTTTCTTTGTTATTTGTTTTTTTGTTTTTGTAAATATTATATGACTTGAGCATAAAAGTCATTTAGCTTTAAAGCAAATGTCATTGAGGAGTCTTTCTGACAATGAAGAAAAGCTTAAGACTATTTTCATCGTTCAGTAGGAGCAAAACATCACGGCGATTCACGCCTCGATATCAAGATCACCAGTTCGCCCAACTTTGAGAAGGATTCACAGTTGTTGTTTATGAACTAAACAGCAGCAGGTAAATGTTGCTATAATTTGTTGACTATTTCTGACTTAACTTTGTATTTGTTTTGTCTTGAACAGATTGCACATATAAATCAGTGATTTTGTAAGCTTTATGTGCGAACCTACCTTCTGTGAATATCTTTGTCTCCAATCTTGAAAAGACCATTCACTAACTGCCTAGTAAGATTTATCTTCTTCAATGTAGTTATATACATACACTGACTTTGGATTGAACGGTTAGAGTATTACGTAACAATGCCAGTTTTACAAAAGGATAACACAACAGAACTGCTTATGCATACAGAGGTCACCAGGTCGTTTTACAATAATAGGCACTGTTTGTGATACTTACCTAGTGTGTATAAAATAGATTATGTGCAGCATGCACGTGTAAGGTATTTATCCTATTTACTAACCCGTGTCTATATATAGTATATGTTATGTACGTGTATAGTGTCATGTCGCAGTCTTGTCGCAGTGTCCAGTTTTGGTATAACGTTTAAATTTGTGACTTAATGTGCAGTACAATCGGATATTGGTACTAGTTGAAGCGGAGACATAGAACATGAAGACTGGAGGTAAGTTCATTCAATATTTAACGTTATTGTGTACAGTCAATACTCTGAACATGTGTTTATGAGGAATTGAACTACTGACAAGCAGTCGAAATTAACTCGAATTTAGCTGGAACCGATACAAATACTAACTTCAGAACACTGAAACGAAACGCAACATTTTACTGCTTTTATTTAAAACAATAGCCATGGTTAATCAACTATGATGTTTTGAAATTGGATATTAACAGAAAGATCGTAACAGGCCTATTTGTTACTTAAAATGGATAACTTATTTTTGTATCGATAGAATGCAGAAACATCCTTCACCCAACAGAATCTAGAACTAGACAAGTACACCCCTACACTTACAAACACATATCTGCTTCCAAGGACACATACACATTCTCCTTCTTTCCTCACACAATTACACAATGGAACCTCCTCCCGGTAGCAGCAGTACAGTGTACCACACTAGAGGGCTTCAAGGCACACATAACAAACTCAGTCCTTGAACCCCTCATAAACAAACACTAGGTCAACACGTTCTTTTTTTTTATCCTACTAAACATACTACTAAAAAAATTATCTTTTTAATCAGCGCCCCTGTGCACCCAACTCCACGAAATCGTCATTATTGACGGAAGGGAGTTAACATAAGAAGAAAAAGAAATGCAATGAAATGGAAACGAGTTTGCTTACTCTGCGGATTGGTCTTCCAAAAATTGAAGTTCAGCGGAAAAGTTTTGGGATTGGTTTAAAAAATGTCACTTTTTGGTTTTGGATTGATCCCGATATATGTATATATCTGAGTGTAGAGTGGTGATCTGGTAAGGTAGTTAACCAATCATGAACGTCAAAATTAGAACCGGAAGGGATTCCCAATCGGGAGTACCCGAGAAACAGTACGCTTTCTGGTTTATATGACGTAAATTTGAAAATGCGTGCAAGTCAACGATCCAAACTTAAATCTTTTATGACGCTTTACAACATTTTAGAGTCAATGTGGAGAGTAAATGCCTTTTTAAAGCTATATCAAAACAAAAGGAAATTTGACACCGAAATGATTAGAGGATATTGAATGGTTTCCCGTTTATTATAATATATATTTAACGAGTATGACGGAATATTGATATTTTCACGAGTGCGAATTTTCTGTCATACGAGCGAAATATGTTATATTAAACGGGAAACCTTTCAATGTCATTTTATTGCATTTTATATACCTAAATCACCAAATTAATAGACAATAATAATAAATAAATTCATGACGTCATCCCTTTGTGACGTTTCTCCACGTCAACTTGACGGCATCAATTTGAAAGGACTAATCAGTGCAATTTTAGCGTTTTCTGCTGTTATCGGAGAATCTATGCATGAAAAACTAACGTCAAGTTAGAATTTTGTCAAAAACTAGTCTGAATATTTCAGAAATACAGCAAAATAACCAATTTATCTATCTTCGCTTCGATTGGAAATATCGGCAAGTTTCAATGTTGTGAATACAAAGGTTCGCTCTGATTGGTCAAAAACGAAAAACTTATATTTTCCCTGTAAAATCTTATATTTTCACTGGCAAAGTGTAATAAATGTTCATATTTGGGATGGCACCACGCATTAAGTACCTCGTGTGTAACTGTGGAATCTTTAGGTCTAAACAATGGCTTCTATCATACCACTGTCCACTATTGTTTTGTCGTCTTTCGGTAACGAATGACATTTTCAGTGTTGATGGACCGTTAAGAATGTAATAACTAACTTTCGACCAGGAACGATAAACGTTACTTTAGAATTCTATACTAAGTAACCCCAGAGGAGGAGATATCCTTGGTCACTTGCCTACCTTATTTGACACACTTGTTAATTACAAGACGCCGTCAAGGAATAGTGTGATCCAGTTCTCCAGAGGAGTTTCCATCCTGGAAGTAGGAGAATCTACGCTACACAACTTACCAACGTCCACCAACAAATAAGGCGATTCGTGGGGTATTGTCTAAGAAAATAGACCATCAATAACCAGTATGTTGAAGGACAGAACATCAGCTGGTTTTTTCCATTCTGTTTCAGTTTGATGAATAACGGTAACAATCAATCGATATCTCAAAATAAATTATCAGTAAACTAGTGAAAACATTATCTGTATAATTAGTTAAGTCAACTCGAATGAAGATTCAAAACACATTTTGAGTAAGGGCTGTCCAAGGGTAGTTTTTTGTGCAGGTTTGTGTTACCCGATTTGGTGTGAAACATCATTGATGCTGGTGCGACCCCTTTGCTGAGTTTTTGCTTTAAACCTCTACTCATTCTTGATTTGGATTAAAACCGAATTTGATGTGAAACATCCTTGAGGGAGAGCAATACCATTTCATATAAATGAGGCTGGTGTGACCCATTGGATCAGTGGGATGGGCTCCATAAGGGAAACTTTGCTGAAACACTACTTTAAAAACTTACTCCTTCTTAAGCCTTGAGCGGATTACAAACAATTTGGTGCGAAACATCCTTGAGAGAGAGCAATACTATTTCATATAAATGAGGTTAGTGTGACCCATGGGCCCGAGTATTGGACCCCAAAAGTGGAAATTTGCTGAAATTTGTATTAATCAAACAATATTTTGACATTTGTTTCGACCTGTTTTAAATTCCATTCGTCTTCTCCTGGATATCAGTACTTTGACTCATGGCATGTTATTAATTTGAAACTCTATGCTCGTGAGCTGCGGCTAGGCGGATGATGATTTTCCGTTATAATGGTACGTGTACATTTTCAGAATATTGGGAATCCTCTTTTATTCTGACTGTTTGAAGTGTTAATATTCTTTACGAGACCATAGCTAGTTATCTGCTGTATTACATATAATTTATATATACACGAATTCCTGAGTGTTTGCTGATGTGGCGTATATATATTTTCAGACTGCTTCAAATATTGAGTGTCAAACAGGAACTCAAAGTATCGTTTTAAATGACTTTGGCAAACCGCGACCTTGGAACAGAACCTATAGCCTTCCCCGAATGGGCGAGAAGTCATCACCAAGGTCAACAGTAAAGATCCCAAACTCAGTCGCCTTTAACGAGTGATTTACTGAAGACATCAGGTACGCCCTACCTTCAGGACTTAATTCTGTCGCAAGAGCTCCAAAGTGTCGTCTTTCATTCAACAGGTTTCCTGTGGCACCCGAATATCTTCTACAATTTCTATCAATATCTAATCTCTATTGGTACGACCAACACAAGTTGGGTATCCGCAGAGTAACGAAACCATTCACACTCAGAAACATGTAATGGCCATCGATTAGATTTTGATACACATGCCGTGCATGCATGATCTCCTGCTGTCTGAACCGGAAATAAAGGACCGGACTATCTGTTCCGGATAGGGACGTACGTCCGCTGCATTTCACAAAGTATATACATTTGGCAAAAATGTCTACGTTCTGAAGCTTTGGAAATGATGGCAATCATCAAAGACGTTGGTTACCTGTTAAATAAGGTAGGGTTTCTATCATTGCTGATGCTCTGTTATATTTTAGGTTTGTAAATACATGTACATTGTACATGGACACTGTAATAATTGTTTTATCTGTGAAAGTACAGGTTTCATCTGAAAGTGTGACAGGACTTATGTGTCCTCTGTCACCATCTTCTCTTTCTCTCGCTCAGTCACTGCTCTCTATACGTGTTTTTTTTTAGCTACATCTCTATCTTAAAAAAAAAAAACATGCATTTTAATCTATTGGAATTAAAGTATAATTGTCGTGTATGGATTGAATTTCATAGAAATAGTCTTGTATGATGATACAAAAACATCATAGTTTGTAAATGGCAAAGTCATCTTTCGAAAAAACAGCTCTCTGTCCCTTTTAAAATTGGAATGACGCTTCATGTACAGAACCCGAAGGTGATCCCTTAATATGTTGTTACTAAAACTGATGCATAGCCCTTACTTTCCTGATAACTGACACTGGATTCTATATTCTGATATAGCCCTTTGTCTACAAATGGTTGAATGCACGGAATACCTCTCATATCATTTTGTAGTAATCCATTACATTCTTTGGTTAAAGGGAATGCTGAAGGTGTGTTTTTGTAGACTCATGAAAAAGATACCACCTCATAATTAAAAGATTCATAAGATAACATCCTTAAATGTTTTTTCACGTGTATCATTACCTGTAGTTGGTAGTATCCGCATATCATAGTCCTATCAAAGGTAGAACCTTTTGAAGTTTTTGGATTGTTCAACTGTATTTATAATCGTACAATAACTTTTATAACATGTTTGAAAATATGTGTGGTGATCGGCATTGTTAGTGTCATAAACACGACTGAAATCTCCTTTCTTGGAAAACTTATTTACTGCTTCATCGTATAAATAATTATTCAACGTTCCTGAAATAGCTATTGACCGAGGCATCTTAAAATCTTTATTCGAATTTTTAATGAAATTTACTGCAACTGTATTTCAAGGGAACAAGATTGAATCCATTGGTGTTGAGAACATGCTACAATTATCCTGCAAGCAAGGAAACAGTGGCGGGGATCTGGACAAAGAGGATTGACCCAAACCTCGAACTGAGAGCTCCGAGACAAAATGGAACCGTGCAACACGCGAGGCCGCTGTTGCTATTGTTTGGATGGATGCTTGCCAAGCGGAAACATATGCAAAAGTACGAGGAGTACTATCTAAACAGGGGCTACAACGTGATGACTGTCATGGTGAGTTTTACCGACAAGTGTTATTCAAGGAAATTATTGATATTGAATTTTGATTTGTAATGATTAAGATCATTTTATTGACCATTCTAAGACACGAGAGGTAAGTTTTATTTCGTTCCGTTGAGCATTCGAAGACTTAAGGGGTAAGTTAGGATGGTGTGTGTCGTGGAGGTGAGGGTCTGCTTCATATACTTAAACAACGAAGTCAATCTAAACAATTTTATTACATCGCATCATGTGTGTGTGTGTTGGTTAGTGTATTCATGTTTTCTAAATTATGTCAATAATGCTTAGTGCCTAGATAAACTATCGTACGATAGTCGTTAAACAACGAAGTCAATGTAAACAATATTTTTACATCATATCACATTTATAATTAAAACTCTCGTTTCTGAACGAGTATAGTTGTTCGAAAACTTTACAATGACAGACAGAACACTTTTTTCGCGTATTGACATTTTTATTCGTGATGTATTCTCTTTGTTTAAATGTAGATGTACGTCACAATGTAACATGGTTGTTAGCAGACCAATTCACGTGATGATTTTGATCCAGTTTTATCCATGTCATAAAAGAGGACGTGAGGACCAGATGATGGTTTTGGAGTTGCAATACTGAGGTCTCTATATTTAGAATGATTTCCTGTCGAGTCTTTACCACTGCTCACGTGAATGTTACTTCCTCGTTTCAGGGTTCTCCATTGGACATTCTCAAACCAACAAGGGCTCAGACTATCGCCAGCAAGATCCTAGAGCACATAGATGCCAGAACTCGTGAGGTTGGTAAACAGCCAATCCTTCTTCACGGATTTTCAGTGGGAGGGTATTTGATCGCTGAGTTCCATGTAAAATTGAATACTGAGGAGACAATAGCACGTGACTTACTTATAGCGCAGGTGTTTGATAGCCCAGTCGATTTCGACGGTATTCCAATAGGGTTTTCGACTGCTCTGACCAACAATCCAGCCCTTCGGTTTTTTATTAGAAACTCACTAAATTTGTACATGGCAACTAATAAGACGAGTGTTTCTAAATTTCTTAAAGCCTCTGAAGCTTTCAAATTGAACAAATATCACGTGCCCTCATTGTTTCTATACTCCAAAGCAGACCTTGTGGTAAGCTCTGATACAGTTGATGGATTTGTAAAAGGTTACCAACAGAGGAAGGTTCCCGTCCAGAGCAAGTGTTGGCAGGACTCGCGGCACGTGAGCCACTATTACTCTTACCCCGAGGAGTACATTGGCGTACTTACGGTATTCCTAGATACGTACGCAACCCGTCCTACCCCCAGAAGTTAGGACAGGATGTGTGTGAATATATACCACATGTTTATATGTACATTCTAACAGACACTGTGAAAGTCTTATATTGATACCATAGAAATTGTACATGCACTAAGAAACAATGTTGTAATGTGGTTACACGTATAAAACTTGAGCGATGTGTGACATCTCGGTATTATTATTGTTATTATCACCAAATGGATATCGTGTCAATGTCTAAGACAGTATGACATTATTGTGGTAAACATGCTTTCTGAACTTCCACCCATACATCACAGATCAAATCCAGCTTAGGACTGATAATGAGAGAATTCGTCTCGTGCTTTGTTGTTAAACATGCAACAAGAAGTATAATGTTATCATTTTATTTGCTTGGAATTTTCTTTGCTTCTTATTTCAAGACAATCAGTGTAATAGATAGAGGTTACTATACTAGGGTTTGGCCTCTAAATGGTGACTAGGTCCAGTGTCGTCAGAATCAGTGTAATTGATAGAGGTTACTATACTAGGGTTTGGCCTCTAAATAGTGACTAGGTCCAGTGTCGTGAGAATCAGTGTAATTGATAGAGGTTACTATACTAGGGTTTGGCCTCTAAATGGTGACTAGGTCCAGTGTTGGTAAAATCAGTGTAATTGATAGAGGTTACTATACTAGGGTTTGGCCTCTAAATGGTGACTAGGTCCAGTGTTGGTAAAATCAGTGAAATTGATAGAGGTTACTATACTAGGGTTTGGTCTCTAAATTGTGACTAGGTCCAGTGTCGTCAGAACCAGTGTAATTGATAGAGGTTACTCTACTAGGGTTTGGTCTCTGAATGGTGACTAGGTCCAGTGTCGTCAGAATCAGTGTAATTGATAGAGGTTACTATACTAGGGTTTGGTCTCTAAATTGTGACTAGGTCCAGTGTCGTCAGAACCAGTGTAATTGATAGAGGTTACTATACTAGGGTTTGGTCTCTAAATGGTGACTAGGTCCAGTGTCGTCAGAATCAGTGTAATTGATAGAGGTTACTATACTAGTGTTTGGTCTCTAAATGATGACTAGGCCCAGTGTCGTTAGAATCAGTGTAATTGATAGAGGTTACTATACTAGGGTTTGGTCTGTAAATGATTACTTGGTCCAGTGTCGTTAGAATCAGTGTAATTGATAGAGGTTACTATACTAGGGTTTGGTCTCTAAATAGTGACTAGGTCCAGTGTCGTTAGAATCAGTATAATTGATAATGGTGATTAGGTCCAGTGTCGTCAGAATCAGTATGATTGATAGATGTTACTATACTAGGGTTTGGTCTCTAAATGGTGACTTGGTCCAGTGTCGTTAGAATCAGTGTAATTGATAGAGGTTACTATACTAGGGTTTGGTCTCTAAATAGTGACTAGGTCCAGTGTCGTCAGAATCAGTGTAATTGATAAACGTTACTATACTAGGGTTTGGCCTCTAAATGGTGACTAGGTCTAGTGTCGTCAGAATCAGTGTAATTGATAGAGGTTACTATACTAGGGTTTGATCTCTAAATGGTGACTTGGTCCAGTGTCGTCAGAATCAGTGTAATTGATAGAGGTTACTATACTAGGGTTTGGCCTCTGAATGGTGACCAGGTCCAGTGTCGTCAGAATCAGTATGATTGATAAAGGTTACTATACTAGGGTTTGGTCTCTAAATGGTGACTTGGTCCAGTGTTGGTAAAATCAGTGAAATTGATAGAGGTTACTATACTAGGGTTTGGCCTCTGAATGGTGACCAGGTCCAGTGCCGTTAGAATCAGTATGATTGATAAAGGTTACTATACTAGGGTTTGGTCTGTAAATAGTGACTAGGTCCAGTGTCGTCAGAATCAATGTAATTGATAGAGGTTACTATACTAGGGTTTGGTCTCTAAATGGTGACTAGGTCCAGTGTCGTCAGAATCAGTGTAATTGATAGAGGTTACTATACTAGGGTTTGGTCTGTAAATGATTACTTGGTCCAGTGTTGTTAGAATCAGTATGATTGATAAAGGTTACTATACTAGGGTTTGGTCTGTAAATAGTGACTAGGTCCAGTGTCGTCAGAATCAGTGTAATTGATAGAGGTTACTATGCTAGGGTTTGGCCTCCAAATGGTGACTTGGGCCAGTGTCGTTAGAATCAGTGTAATTGATAGAGGTTACTATACTAGGGTTTGGTCTCTAAATGGTGACTAGGCCCAGTGTCGTTAGAATCAGTGTAATTGATAGAGGTTACTATACTAGGGTTTGGCCTCTAAATGGTGACTAGGTCCAGTGTCGTCAGAATCAGTGTAATTGATAGAGGTTACTATACTAGGGTTTGGCCTCTAAATGGTGACTAGGTCCAGTGTCGTTAGAATCAGTGTAATTGATAGAGGTTACTATACTAGGGTTTGGCCTCTAAATGGTGACTAGGTCCAGTGTCGTTAGAATCAGTGTAATTGATAGAGGTTACTATACTAGGGTTTGGCCTCTAAATAGTGACTAGGTCCAGTGTCGTTAGAATCAGTGTAATTGATAGAGGTTACTATACTAGGGTTTGGTCTCTAAATGGTGACTAGGTACAGTGTCGTTAGAATCAGTGTAATTGATAAAGGTTACTATACTAGGGTTTGGCCTCTGAATGGTGACCAGGTCCAGTGTCGTCAGAATCAGTGTAATTGATAGAGGTTACTATACTAGGGTTTCGTCTCTAAATAGTAACTAGTTCCAGTGTCGATAGAATCAGTGTAATTGATAGAGGTTACTATACTAAGGTTTGGCCTCCAAATGGTGACCAGGTCCAGTGTCGTCAGAATCAGTGTAATTGATAGAGGTTACTATACTAGGGTTTGGTCTCTAAATAGTGACTAGGTCCAGTGTCGTCAGAATCAATGTAATTGATAGAGGTTACTATACTAGGGTTTGGACTCTAAATGGTGACTAGGTCCAGTGTTGTTAGAATCAGTGTAATTGATAGAGGTTACTATACTAGGGTTTGGACTCTAAATGGTGATTAGGTCCAGTGTCGTCAGAATCAGTGTAATTGATAGAGGTTACTATACTAGGGTTTGGTCTCTAAATGGTGACTAGGTCCAGTGTCGTCAGAATCAGTGTAATTGATAAAGGTTACTATACTAGGGTTTGGCCTCTAAATGGTGACTAGGTCCAGTGTTGTTAGAATCAGTGTAATTGATAGAGGTTACTATGCTAGGGTTTGGCCTCCAAATGGTGACTTGGGCCAGTGTCGTCAGAATCAGTGTAATTGATAATAGTGACTAGGTCCAGTGTCGTCAGAATCAGTGTAATTGATAAAGGTTACTATACTAGGGTTTGGTCTCTAAATAGTGACTAGGTCCAGTGTCGTCAGAATCAGTGTAATTGATAGAGGTTACTATACTAGGGTTTGGCCTCTAAATGGTGACTAGGTCCAGTGTCGTCAGAATCAGTGTAATTGATAGAGGTTACTATACTAGGGTTTGGTCTCTAAATGGTGACTAGGTCCAGTGTCGTTAAAATCAGTGTAATAGATAGAGGTTACTATACTAGGGTTTGGCCTCTAAATGGTGACTAGGTCCAGTGTCGTCAGAATCAGTGTAATTGATAGAGGTTACTATACTAGAGTTTGGTCTCTAAATGGTGACTAGGTCCAGTGTCGTTAAAATCAGTGTAATAGATAGAGGTTATAAATAGTAACTTAATCACCTTTAGCAGCCATTGCTGTGAAGTTGTCTGGAGATTTCTTCAAGAGAATAAGGAAAGAAAAGCCCTTATACAAGGGAAAGCAGAAAATGACAGATTACCACAGGAAATAGCACACAGTCTAGTCATTGTTAACACACGTGTACGTAATATTAAGTAGACAAGTAATTTTTACGTATGTTTACTTTATATTAAATCGACGCGTCACATTTAATAAAAGTTGACTTTATATTAAATAGACGAGTCAAAATTAACATACTTTCATTAAATATGTAAATGAGTCACATTCAACACTTTACTTTATCTAAAATAGACTGGTCACATTTAACATCCTTTAACTTAACCTAAAACAACAAGTAAGTAGTGACGATGTAAGGTTTTCACTGAATAATGACATGATCTGCGTGTATAAGAAATCACATGTGAGATGCAGTAAACATCGTGTGTCTATTTGTATCATGTCGGTCACCACCTATTGTACATGGAAATTGTCTCAAAACTTATTTAACATTTCTTCTTTGTTTTCCTACATTTAGTCGTGTCATATGTTGATGAATACCTATCAAAAGTTAACAGGAACAAAAATAGGGAAAATAAAACTTTAATGGATGATATCAGCTCCCTGAACGCTCTCTAGTGTTTCCTCTCAATAACAGTTGTCTCCAGGTGGTTCCTTTTGACATAATTGTGTGCCTTTCTATACCGTCCTGGGCTGTGTCCTTGGTGTTCCTTACCGTCTATTACATCGTCATTGGCAATAATACCGGAAGTGTCTTTTACATCTTCCTCTGCCGAAGTTATTTGAATTTTAACCTCTTGTAATACATCCGGTGCCACATCCGGTGCCACATCCGGAATAGATTGCACAGTGGAATGTCTGGAAAGTGTGCCTTCAGACGGCGTGGTTTTCCCGTCGTCAGAGGAAATGTAAGGATCTACAGAATAAATTCCGTTTTTTCTATACAGGTGTCTGTGAGTGGTATATGGCAGTGAATTACTGTCCTCGGGGTTAGAGAAACATTATACTAGGGTTTGGCCTCTAAATGGTGACTAGGTCCAGTGTCGTCAGAATCAGTGTAATTGATAGAGGTTACTATACTAGGGTTTGGCCTCTAAATAGTGACTAGGTCCAGTGTCGTGAGAATCAGTGTAATTGATAGAGGTTTCTATACTATAGGGTTTGGTCTCTAAATGGTGACTAGGCCCAGTGTCGTTAGAATCAGTGTAATTGATAGAGGTTACTATACTAGGGTTTGGACTCTAAATGATGACTAGGTCCAGTGTAGTCAGAATCAGTGTAATTGATAGAGGTTACTATACTAGGGTTTGGACTCTAAATGATGACTAGGTCCAGTGTAGTCAGAATCAGTGTAATAGATAGAGGTTACTATACTAGGGTTTGGTCTCTAAATAGTGACTAGGTCCAGTGTCGTCAGAATCAGTGTAATTGATAGAGGTTACTATACTAGGGTTTGGCCTCTAAATGGTGACTAGGTCCAGTGTCGTTAGAATCAGTGTAATTGATAAAGGTTACTATACTAGGGTTTGGCCTCTAAATGGTGACTAGGTCCAGTGTCGTTAGAATCAGTGTAATTGATAAAGGTTACTATACTAGGGTTTGGCCTCTAAATGGTGACTAGGTCCAATGCTGTTAGAATCAGTATGATTGATAAAGGTTACTATACTAGGGTTTGGTCTCTAAATGGTGACCAGGTCCAGTGTCGTTAGAATCAGTGTAATAGATAGAGGTTACTATACTAGGGTTTGGCCTCTAAATGGTGACTAGGTCCAATGCTGTTAGAATCAGTATGATTGATAAAGGTTACTATACTAGGGTTTGGTCTCTAAATGGTGACTAGGTCCAGTGTCGTTAGAATCAGTGTAATTGATAGAGGTTACTATACTAGGGTTTGGTCTGTAAATGATTACTTGGTCCAGTGTTGTTAGAATCAGTGTAATTGATAGAGGTTACTATACTAGAGTTTGAACTCGAAATGGTGACTAGGTCCAGTGTCGTCAGAACCAGTGTTATTGATAGAGGTTACTATACTAGGGTTTGGTCTCTAAATAGTAACTTAATCACCTTTAGCAGCCATTGCTGTGAAGTTGTCTGGAGATTTCTTCAAGAGAATAAGGAAAGAAAAGCCCTTATACAAGGGAAAGCAGAAAATGACAGATTACCACAGGAAATAGCACACAGTCTAGGCATTGTTAACACACGTGTACGTAATATTAAGTAGACAAGTAATTTTTACGTATGTTTACTTTATATTAAATCGACGCGTCACATTTAATAAAAGTTGACTTTATATTAAATAGACGAGTCAAAATTAACATACTTTCATTAAATATGTAAATGAGTCACATTCAACACTTTACTTTATCTAAAATAGACTGGTCACATTTAACATCCTTTAACTTAACCTAAAACAACAAGTAAGTAGTGACGATGTAAGGTTTTCACTGAATAATGACATGATCTGCGTGTATAAGAAATCACATGTGAGATGCAGTAAACATCGTGTGTCTATTTGTATCATGTCGGTCACCACCTATTGTACATGGAAATTATCTCAAAACTTATTTAACATTTCTTCTTTGTTTTCCTACATTTAGTCGTGTCATATGTTGATGAATACCTATCAAAAGTTAACAGGAACAAAAATAGGGAAAATAAAACTTTAATGGATGATATCAGCTCCCTGAACGCTCTCTAGTGTTTCCTCTCAATAACAGTTGTCTCCAGGTGGTTCCTTTTGACATAATTGTGTGCCTTTCTATACCGTCCTGGGCTGTGTCCTTGGTGTTCCTTACCGTCTATTACATCGTCATTGGCAATAATACCGGAAGTGTCTTTTACATCTTCCTCTGCCGAAGTTATTTGAATTTTAACCTCTTGTAATACATCCGGTGCCACATCCGGTGCCACATCCGGTGCCACATCCGGAATAGATTGCACAGTGGAATGTCTGGAAAGTGTGCCTTCAGACGGCGTGGTTTTCCCGTCGTCAGAGGAAATGTAAGGATCTACAGAATAAATTCCGTTTTTTCTATACAGGTGTCTGTGAGTGGTATATGGCAGTGAATTACTGTCCTCGGGGTTAGAGAAACAATTGAGTCTTTTTCTTATCTTCCGTATACTTCTGAAAGGTATTCTTTTCTTTCCTTTTATTATAAAGAGTGGCATTTCTGTAAAAGTGAATGAGAAAAATATTATGACTTACTTCAATATGATAAAATGATAATGTATAATTCGTACATATAATTATCAGTGTTCATACGTTATTTGTCCATTTAGATGAAGTCAATACATGCCCTTCAATATATCAATTTTAAAAACATTAGAATATTCAAAAATCTATCAATAATAAGAATGTATAATTGAAGCGTTAATTGTAAATCTACTTCTTGTTAAAACAACGACAAAAAATGAAGTATACACGTATTTATAAATAAAACCTCCTATTTAAACTCGGGCCCCAGTATTTAGACCCTGGTAAATGTGGTACGATAAACACAAAACGATTCGGAACTATTTTTGGGTGGGTGGGGGAATGCTAAAACCCCCCACTTAAACACGTCTCTTCGGTAACAAACTAAGTCTATCGGGATCGGATTTTGTTATCAAGCAGAATTGTTATAATATTGACTCGACGATTCTACCAGAAGTCACGTGGGTTACTTCTTCGGAATTTGTTGCCTTGGAATCGGAAATGGAAGTCGTGATATCAGGGCCGCCACAGAACCTGCAGGCAAAATGATATTCATGACATAACCGTGTGCCGATAAAAGTCACGTGGCCATGCAGTGACATCATTAAGCCATGCAATGACGTCATGTTAGTAGGAGGTGTTAGGCTGGATACAGGTTGCCAAGCGTTTCTGCTAATCCTTTGAATATGAATGATAAAACAGCTGAAACCATAACTGTATACATTTTCAGCCTTACTTTTTATATCCACTACGATAAGGAAAAATCTGTTTTGATTGATATCCTGAGTTTCGGTCAATTTGAGCTGAAAAAGCGTGAACTATTCCGTTCATGGCCATTTGAAGCGTCCACAACCTCACAATATACCGCACATGCTTCCGCAACAATAACTGACACAAATACAAACACGGAAATAGACGATATATCAAGTATATCAGTAAACGTTACAGAACAGTAATTGATAAAACAATATACCATTTCCCAAAGAAATCTATAAATATAATAAATAAATAATAAAAAACAAAACAAATAAAAAGAGCAGATTGAATTCATAGAATATTCATACAAAAATAAATATATGTAGAAATGTTCTTAAAGTATTATAACAAATTATAAATACAAAATGCTTTCATGACATGTATTAGATATACCAAGTAAATAAATATCTTTCGTCACTGGAACTTGACAAATAGAAGGGAAAGAGGGAAAACATATTCACCACTTGTATAGTATATCAACTCTTTTTTGAAACACTGTTAATGAACCATCTGAATCTACTCGGTGAATCCTTTTTGTAAATGATCTCAAATCTACTCGGTGAATCCTTTTTGTGAATGATCTCAAATCTACTTGGTGGATCATTTTTGTGAATGATCTCAAATCTACTTGGTGGATCATTTTTGTGAACTATCTGATATCTTCTTTGTGAATCCTTTTTGGGAACTCTCTGAGATGCACCAACTAAGTTACACCATTGTTTTAATCTCTCTAGATGAAATCCGTTTTATCAAAACGGTAAACCCCGTATTCAAATAGCATCTTCAGTCAGATTTACATTGTAAATAAATTTCGAATGAATATCTAACCCTTTGTTTTGGGAGACCGTTTGTGAAACCCTTTGTTTTGGGAGACCCTGCTTGTGAAACCTTATGTTTTGTGAAATGCTATGTTTAGTGAAGTGGTATGTTTTGTGAGACCCTGTTTGTGATACCATATTTCTGTCAAGGTGCTATTGGTGAAATGAAATTTGGGAATCCTCTTAATTGTCTCTCTAGATGAAATCCGTTTTATCAAAACGGTAAACCCCGTATTCATATAGCATCTTCAGTCAGATTTACATTGTAAATACCGAATGAATAGTAATATCGGTAGACTGAAAGGTTGGATAACATGTAGGACCAGTTGTGAAGCAGATATAAGTATATCTATCTATAGTTGATTGCTTTGATTGGTATACGGTGCAGTTTGTATATCACTGGCTGGTAAAATCAAAATATTCAAATGCAAAGCGCGGGTAATTCGAAATGTACTGCCATGCTATCAAGAGAGTGGTAACAAAATGATAAGAATATATCAGCTGGCTCTGATGAATCACGTGACAAGGTTTCTTTATCTTACCACATCCGGCTGTTTTCTCGGTAATTTTAGACATGGGAATTCCTTCACTGATACACAGGTCCCTAAGTATCTTGTTGACGTTCTGAAATGAACATCATGTAAATGAGAAAAATGGTGCTGAAACATTCATAACAAAATTTTGAAAAAACGTTCATCGATTAGAAAACCGAATATTATTATCTCAGAAAAACTTGATACCGTTCATTCTTTAAATTCAATTCCTTCGTTTGAAATGAAATTTTGAAATGGAATTATCGCCCTTTGGTCACTTTTATTATATTTACAGATGTACCAATGAAATATATCGAAAATATTAAACGGTTTTCCGTTGAATATATTTCATAAGTGTGAAACGAATATCAATATTTCTTAGAATACTTTGCCGAATTAAATTAATTTCATATTTAACGTGAAACTTTAAAGACGTTAAAACAAAAGGGAAAAATTTGTGCGTCGAAAAGTCGAAAAAACGCAGGATCCGCTGAAATTCCGTCGAGCAGCCTATTGAAAATGGCGTCGTCATGTTGTCAAGGCTAATGTCAGAAGTATACGACGTCAAAGATTATGCTACTGAATCCAGCGCTTTTTCGACACATTGATTTTTTCCCTTTATTTTTTCCAAAATTGAAATCAATAGAAAATTCAATGGTTTCCCGTTGGACATATTAGATATATTTCACTCGTATGACAGAATACATCGATCCTTTGTCTTAATCGTGACTTCATGTCCTTAATCAAATTAGAATTACCTTTTGATACTTAAGGTTTGACTCTGATTCCTCATATTTTTCCTCCACTAACTTTTTCTCTGTGTAGATCATTTTCAGCTGAAGATGTGCCTCGTCCATTACCGCCATCACCAGACCTTAGTACATAACAATCACACCTTAGTACAGAACAGTCACACCTTAGTACATAACAGTCACACCTCAGTACATAACAGTCACACCTTAGTACATATCAGTCACACCTTAGTACATAGCAGTCACACCTTAGTACATAACAGTCACACCTTAGTACATTACAGTCATACATCAGTACATAACAGTCACACATCAGTACATATCAGTCACACCTCAGTACATAAGTCACACCTCAGTACATAACAGTCACACCTTAGTACATTACAGTCACACATCAGTACATAACAGTCACACCTCAGTACATAACAGTCACACCTCAGTACATAACAGTCACACCTCAGTACATAAGTCACACCTCAGTTCATAACAGTCACACCTCAGTACATAACAGTCACACTTCAGTACATAACAGTCACACCTCAGTACATAACAGTCACACATCAGTACATAACAGTCACACCTTAGTACACAACAGTCATACTTCAGTACATAACAGTCACACCTTAGTACATAACAGTCACACCTTAGTACATTACAGTCACACCTCAGTACATTACAGTCACACCTCAGTACATAACAGTCTCACCTCAGTACATAACAGTCACATCTCAGTACATAACAGTCACACCTCAGTACATAACAGTCACACATCAGTATATAACAGTCACATCTCAGTACATAACAGTCACACCTCAGTACATAACAGTCACACCTCAGTACATAACAGTAACACCTCAGTACATAACAGTCACATCTCAGTACATAACAGTCACATACCAGTACATAACAGTCACACCTCAGTACATAACAGTCACACATCAGTATATAACAGTCACATCTCAGTACATAACAGTCACACCTCAGTACATAACAGTCACACCTCAGTACATAACAGTCACACCTTAGGACATATCAGTCACACCTCAGTCACTTTTTCAATCAGACTGATGCCAAGATTTACCGACAGAATGTATATTATTTCGTAGTGACTTGGGTTTGTATCAATGAAAGTCACATGTTCTACCTTGAATAGATAAATAGGTTTCAGGGAAACGAATGTCAAGATCGATATATTGATTTAAAAATACTTTATACTGTCTTGTTTTAACAGCCCTATTCGTAATTTAGGAGACGATACATTTCCGCCAACTCATTATCATTTAACGATAATTATAACCTACCAATTTTTAACATACAAATATAGCATTTCTCGCATAATGTTAAAGATAAAAATAAGCTTCATACGTTCTTTTCATTACAAATCATAAAGTTATATCAATTAGAACACGCGATTTGTTTTAGGAAATATCGTAGATCATATGCGTTTAAGCATCAACGCAATAAATTAGACATCAGAACGTATTATCGCTGTCTTCATCATGTAAATACGAAAAGGCCATAAAACATGTACAACAATAAAACATGTTTTTATTTTATAAGCTCAGTCTGTAACGGTTTGACTATTAAAATGACACCCCGCGGACAGACCCATTAATCCAACTCAAAAAAGGTCATCAACTAGGTCATTAAAATGACACCTAATAAAAATGTATATTAATAGCCATATAAACAACTTTGGTACAAGATCTGAAGTTTGTACTTACTGTTGGCGACCCTGATCACGCGCCACGGGATGAGGAAGGCCAACGTCGCGACAGCATCCTCTAGTGGATATCCCATGATGCCTTTGATGAAGGCAATGTCAATGACGAAGGATGTAACGACGATAAACCCGTCAAACAGCTGTGTAAGACAGAGGTACAAGGTTACTTGTATAGAGGGACATGGTAACTGTACAGAGGGACAGGGTTACTTGTACAGAGGGACCAGGTTACTTGTACAGAGTGACAGGATTACTGTACAGAGGGACAGGGTTACTGTACAGAGGGACAGGGTTACTTGTAGAGGGACGGGGTTACTTGTACATGGGGACAGGGTTACTTGCACAGAGATACAGGGTTACTTGTACAGAGATACAGGGTTATTTGTAGAGGGACGGGGTTACTTGTACAGGGGGACAGGGTTACTTTTACAGAGATACAGGGTTACTTGTACAGAAGGACCAGGTTACTTGTACAGAGATACAGGGTTACTTGTACAGAGGGACAGGGTTACTTGTACAGAGTGACAGGGTTACTGTACAGAGGACAGGGTTACTGCACAGAGGGACAGGGTTACTTGTAGAGGGACGGGGTTACTTATACAGGGGGACAGGGTTACTTGTACAGAGATACAGGGTTACTTGTACAGAGGGACAGGGTTATTTGTAGAGGGACGGGGTTACTTGTACAGGGGGACAGGGTTACTTGTACAGAGATACAGGGTTACGTATACCAAGGGACGGGGCTACTTTACCGAGGGACGGGGTTACTTTACCGAGGGACAAAGTTACTGTTTTAGAGGAATAAGGTTATTTCTAAGAGGGACATATTTTTAATACTGTTTATATAGGGACAGGATTATTTCTACAGAGGGACAGAGTTATTTCTACAAATGGACAGGGCTACTTTTACAAATAGACAGGGTTAAGAACATGGTTATTTCTACAGACGGACATGCTCTACTACAGTTTATATAGGGACAGGGTTATTTCTACAGAGGGATTGGGTTATTTTATATAGTATACCCTTGATATGGAGATGTGTGGGTGGAACAATCGAAATGTATATGTGATGAAAAAAAGTTTATATCTAGAGTAGTATTTACAGGTATGGTAAAGGATGATCAATACGTATCGGTAAGTATTTTGTAAGGATGTAAATATTTAAATTTTAAAATGTGAAAAAGAGCGATAACGGCAACAAATATACAAGTTTGTACGAGAAACCGAGCTTAGAATAATGCTGAACATGCTGTCAGGAACAGACGGAAACAAAGTAAAACATGAACCCACTAAGATCAGCGAAGGTAAAACATGAACCCACTAAGATCAGCGAAGGTAAAACATGAACCCACTAAGATCAGCGAAAGTAAAACATGAACCCACTAAGATCAGCGGAAGTAAAATGCTGACCCGACCTTAGGGACATATCAAACTAATCTGTTATAAAAAATCAATTTTCAATGAAAAGTATTAGAAGAAATTCAACACAGATCGAAATATTTCTTAACTTGCTTGGAACAAAATAACTGCACATCCACAGTAAGAAAATATACAGTGTCTACAAGGTACGAACACTAGAATAATTTTCAGGATGAAAAAATGACGTTTTAAACACGCTATCAACCAAACTATTATGCAATGTTTGTTGAACCAAACAGGAAAGGAATGTGTTGACTAACACAACGATAACGTAACACTATTATACCTAGTCCAATACGTTTGGTCTAAACACACCTGCAGTACTACAAGGTGATTAATGACTATGCTTTCTGTTGTCTGTTTTGCTGAATCATTTTGAAAAAATAAAAGACTTCAATAATAATGATAGAAAAATAAATGTTTGATAACGAACAGTCTATCTTATGTTTATCTAATTACATGTAAGATGACGTGTGACTAATTTTGGCATTTGTTACAAATATCACACCAAGTTAAACGGAAAATGAAAGCCCTTTCGGACAAAAAGTACGGTAGTGGTATAATGATAATAAAAAAAACAAAAGCAATATCCGTGTTCAAAGTCATTAGTAAAAATATTGAGCGAATCAGATAAGATTTTGTGTAGCCGGTTTCCACACGAGCTAGATGTAGATACCGAATATGGTGTTAATATATAGTCTTTATACCAGATATGGTGTTAATATATAGTCTTTATACCAGATATGGTGTTAAAATATAGTCTTTATACTAGATATGGTGTTAATATATAGTCTTTATACCAGATATGGTGTTAATATATAGTCTTTATACCAGATATGGTGTTAATATATAGTCTTTATACAAGATATGGTGTTAATATATAGTCTTCATACAAGATATGGTGTTAATATATAGTCTTTGTACCAGATATGGTGTTAATATATAGTCTTTATACCAGATATGGTGTTAATATATAGTCTTTATACCAGATATGGTGTCTATATATAGTCTTTATACCAGATATGGTGTTAATATGTAGTCTTTATACCAGATATGGTGTTAATATATAGTCTTTGTACCAGATATGGTGTTAATATATAGTCTTTATACCAGATATGGTGTTAATATATAGTCTTTATACCAGATATGGTGTTAATATATAGTCTTTGTACCAGATATGGTGTTAATATATAGTCTTTATACCAGATATGGTGTTAATATGTAGTCTTTTTTACCAGATATGGTGTTAATATATAGTCTTTGTACCAGATATGGTGTTAATATATAGTCTTTATACCAGATATGGTGTCTATATATAGTCTCTATACCAGATATGGTGTTAATATATAGTCTTTATACCAGATATGGTGTTAATATATAGTCTTTATACCAGATGTGGTGTTAATATATAGTCTTTATACCAGATATGGTGTTAATATATAGTCTTTATACCAGATATGGTGTTAATATATAGTCTTTGTACCAGATATGGTGTTAAAATATAGTCTTTATACCAGTATGGTGTTAATATATAGTCTTTATACCAGATATGGTGTTAATATATAGTCTTTGTACCAGATATGGTGTTAATATATAGTCTTTGTACCAGATATGGTGTTAATATATAGTCTTTGTACCAGATATGGTGTTAATATATAGTCTTTATACCAGATATGGTGTTAATATATAGTCTTTATACCAGATATGGTGTTAATATATAGTCTTTATACCAGATGTGGTGTTAATATATAGTCTTTATACCAGATATGGTGTTAATACATTATAGTCTTTATACCAGATATGGTGTTGATATATAGTCTTTATACCAGATATGGTGTTAATATATAGTCTTTATACCAGATATGGTGTTAATATATAGTCTTTATACCAGATGTGGTGTTAATATATAGTCTTTATACCAGATATGGTGTTAATACATTATAGTCTTTATACCAGATATGGTGTTAATATATAGTCTTTATACCAGATGTGGTGTTAATATATAGTCTTTATACCAGATATGGTGTTAATATATAGTCTTAATACCAGATATGGTGTTAATATATAGTCTTTACACCAGATATGGTGTTAATATATAGTCTCTATACCAGATATGGTGTTAATATATAGTCTTTATACCAGATATGGTGTTAATATATAGTCTTTATACCAGATATGGTGTTAATATATAGTCTTTATACCAGATATGGTGTTAATATATAGTCTCTATACCAGATATGGTGTTAATATATAGTCTTTACACCAGATATGGTGTTAATATATAGTCTCTATACCAGATATGGTGTTAATATATAGTCTTTATACCAGATATGGTGTTAATATATAGTCTTTATACCAGATATGGTGTTAATATATACTCTTTATACCAGATATGGTGTTAATATATAGTCTTTATACCAGATATGGTGTTAATATATAGTCTCTATACCAGATATGGTGTTAATATATAGTCTTAACACCAGATATGGTGTTAATATATAGTCTCTATACCAGATATGGTGTTAATATATAGTCTTTATACCAGATATGGTGTTAAAATATAGTCTTTATACCAGATATGGTGTTAATATATAGTCTTTATACCAGATATGGTGTTAATATATAGTCTTTATACCAGATATGGTGTTAATATATAGTCTTTATACCAGATATGGTGTTAATATATAGTCTTTATACCAGATATGGTGTTAATATATAGTCTTTATACCAGATATGGTGTTAATATATAGTCTCTATACCAGATATGGTGTTAATACATTATAGTCTAAGGTTAAAAATATCAGGAGGACTTTGCATGACCCCAAGAGCGTATCGATGATTTCTTCCAGTTAGACACTTGTATTGAATTTTAAATGCTTTATAGGAAGTGAATTAGTTGCTTTATTCTGTTGACCATTTATCACTAATAAACGGGGAGTTAGATTAGAGTGGAAGAAGGAGGATCAAGTTTCATATATACCTATTATACTTACCTCAAACTTTTTCTTGAACAGGGTTAATCCATAACAAAATACTTTCATCAATGTCTGCAAAAATTCAATGAAACAGAAATAAAATAATAAAATAATATTAGTTTATCTATGTATATAGTTTTACCACCGAAACTATACTACCAGTTTTATCAACGAAACTTTTCTCAAGGACATGATATGTGATTCTACCAAAACGTTTTCCTTATAGATAGCCCTTTCAGAAAGAGCTTTTTCTTCCAAAAACTTCTGTACTACATTATTAACATACTAATTCCATTTATCAAGGGTATAAGAAAGAATATACCGGCTACCTAACAAAACAGATATCCCTAGCATTATCTAAAATGGCTACCCAATCAAGAAAAATCCATAGCATTATATAAAATGGCTACCCAATAAAAAAAAATCCTTAGCATTATCTCAAATGGCTACCCAATCAGGAAATATCCCTATCATTGCCTAAAATGACCGCAAAATAAAAAAAAATATACAGACTTACTAACACAACTAGTATGCCTAGAATGATTATACTGGCTTTATGGAATGCATGCGAGAGAACCTCCTCCAGTTCAGGCTTGTGATCGGCTTCCATGAAAGCGGGAATGTCAGCTTGTGTAAAGTACTCTTTGTACAATCCCGCCATTGCCGCCGATCGTCTGCTCCGATATAGATATGTGACGTTTGTATCGGTACTGAGGTTGAGAAACACGTCACTTGTCTGATTGTATGTAGACATAGACCAGATTACACGATTGAACACGTCTGACACCGCCTCTATATCAAGTCCAGTGAAAATGGTTGGGAATAGCTGAAGTAAAAGTGTCGTAAACTTCAGTGTGAGGTTCCGAGCTTCATGTACCATTTCTGAGAAAGCAAATCGAAAGCGGACACCATAAGTAAAGTGAACAAATTCAATGCTGTTGTTAAATGGCGTTTTTTTTTCAATTACAAGCAACAACCAAAGATTTCATTAGAACGATACCTCCTTCAGTATCTAACATCTCAATACTGCTATGGTACAGATGGAAACCAAGGAACTGGATATCTGAATATTATTCAAAATGTATAGCAATCAGAACTCTTGATAATATATAAAAAGTGTCGAACTATGTGACATCCAAGATGCTGTTGGGTTTGACGACTTAAAAAATACAAAATGAAAATTAGCCTCAAGTCATACATACCTTTGATGAAGTGTATGTCCAGGATACGTTTCCCTAGTAACTACAGTACATCATACATATCTTTGATGGAGTGTATGGCTAAATCAGTTTCCCTAGTAACTACAGTACATCATACATATCTTTGATGGAGTGTATGGCTAAGTTAGTTTCCCTAGTAACTACAGTACATCATACATACCTTTGATGAAGTGTATGTCCAGGATAAGTTCCCCCAGTACTAAGGCACAATCTAGGATATTCAACACGACGATAAGGAGTAGAATCTTCTTGCTGTGAAGGATTTGTTCTCCTGATCTCCGTAATCTGTCGGAAAACCAATCATGGTATTAAATGATATCGAAGGAATGACAACGGTATCCGAAGTGTGTCATTTGGTGATATATTCACTTGTTCCGACAATCCTGCATTCTTTTCTTTTTCTTTCATAATATATCTATTTTGATAATCATATATTGTGATTTTTTATTTAACAAACTAAAAAAAAAAGATTTAAAAAAAAAAAAATTAAAAAAGAGAACATTTCTTTATCTGGTGACAATATAATCACTTCTCTAAATTCCCTTTTGGTTCTTCCGAGTCCCTCTCAATTTCTTCCTCCAAGTTTTGTGCAATAGTGTCGACAGTGAAAGCTGGCATAGACATCCGACGAGCCACATTCTCAACAGCCTATCGGGTACAAGACAATGTCGTAATTCAACTCAAACTAGATAAAACAATAACAAAATATGGACAGAGGATATAAAGCTAGACGGAGAAACAAGGAAAATATGGACAGAGGATATAAAGCTAGACAGAAAAACAAGGACAAAATATGGACAAAGGATATAAAGCTAGACAGAAAAACAATGACAAAATATGGACAAAGGATATAAAGCAAGAAACAGTGACCACGACCTTCTTCGGCTGTCGGCATGTATCACTGGGAACTAGATACACAGAACAATCTTATGAACAAAAAGTCAACCCCGGCACCTAAGGCTGGAGATGTTACTGTATAGTGATAATGTTGGTTTCATTTTAGGTAAGCGTCAGTGTAAGCGCCTGACTTGGAAGAGTTCGCGGTGTTATTGGTTTAACGTTCTTGAAGGAACATCCGACCGACATGGTCAGTAAATCAGTAAAGCATTGACATAATAAAGACATTTTGTGAGTCACATTCTTCACGTGGTTTACAACATACAATAGAAAAACATTTAACACGTTTTTATTTAATAATTGAATAAAACCCCAACATTAACGGCTATATCATGATGATGGTGCTAGTAAATCATCTTCAGATTACTTATATGTGATACAAATTAACCGTTAAGTAATTATCAAGTAAAAGTAAATCATGTCTGAGATAATATCAGACCAATGTAAGATAAATAGAAGATAAATAATGTTCCAACAGTACATACCAAAGGGGATTTCTGTGAGAAATCGCGAGATAAATTCCTGCAGCTCATGTTTTGAAGTATCTATCAAGACGGTTATTTTGTTTTAAGCTATATACAGTACACTTCTGTGGTCGTATGCAGACAACAGTCATATGTACGATTGCACCTAAAGTTTCCGCTGAGGATATGCGGTCTCCGTTACCTTATTTTATGTTTTCCTTGAGGGTTTGGTTTTATACTTATATTGTACATGTGTGTGGAGTAGATAACCCATGCACCTTCCTTTACAGGTGGTGTAGCGACACATTCAGATCTGAAGGCAGTGTGACGTGGTGAATGGATAAAAACGACATCAGTAATTCAAGAAAGAGGTAACGTGTAAAAATGAAATAATTGCAAAATAGTAATTAATTGTGTCGTATAATTATACCCAAAAGTTCGTCTCCATTACACCACCACAACCAACTCTTTTAAAAGCTGGGGGACCGGCGAGTCCAAAAACAATTAATGGACATCTGATATATTTAAATGTAATTTCGATCATTGATTGTTATCACGGAGGCTAAACGTTATGAATAGTGTAAAGTCTAATTCAAACACACTTTTTTCTTTATCATGAATAGAACACACGTTTTATGTCCTGTATTCCATATAGTATGATTTATGACTGTGCAAGTAGTTCACGAATAACTTTGAGAAAACTGGTTATGTTGGTTCAAACTCCGTCATAATTACTTGATATTTAACAGCATTATTCCGACATACATAAATCGATCAGTGATCATATTTATCATTTTATAATATACACATATATATTTGGCGTCCTCGTGAAAACCTACATTTCATTGCGGTTGTTGTTGTTTAGCTCTTTAGTTTCGAGGATTTATGTTTAAACCTTTCATACAGAGATCCCTCCGCCCTTTCCCTCTACTTTTGACCAGTAACCTAACATCCTAGAAGAATTGAAATACATTTTAAAAAACGGGTTTCTCTAGCATACAATTATGAATTACACTTTTAAGTTGATCCTATATTAAAAAACGAGTTGCTCTTATATACAATTCTTTATTACACTTTTAAGATGTTCCGATATTAAAAGTGATTAAATATTAATAATGTTATGGGATATCTACAGTTTTATTTTGAATGTCTGTTTGTGCAATTGTGTGTTTATTTTCATGCCTTCATTTATCGATTTACACACATTTCTCAAATTCTTTTGTGACACAGTTTAAAATGTATTAGGCATAAAATGTATATTTTAACACTTAATATTGAATGCGACTTAGTTTTATTAAATGCAGCATAGCGCTCTGTGTGAAGTATATATTCAGCTGTACTGAAGGCGACAAAGTTGTATTGAAGGAGAACAAAGCTGTATTGAAGGCAACACAGCTGTATTGAAGGTGACACAACTGTGTTGAAGGAGACACAACTGTATTGAAGGTGACACAACTGTGTTGAAGGAGACAAAGCTGTATTGAAGGAGACACAACTGTATTGAAGGAGACACAACTGTGTTGAAGGTGACACAACTGTGTTGAAGGAGACAAAGCTGTATTGAAGGAGACAAAGCTGTATTGAAGGAGACACAGCTGTATTGAAGGTGACACAACTGTATTGAAGGAGACACAACTGTGTTGAAGGAGACACAACTGTATTGAAGGAGACACAGCTGTATTGAAGGAGACACAACTGTATTGAAGGAGACATAGCTGTATTGAAGGAGACACAGCTGTATTGAAGGAGAACAAAGCTGTATTGAAGGAGACACAACTGTATTGAAGAAGACACGGCTGTATTGAAGGCGACACAGCTGTATTGAAGGAGACACAACTGTATTGAAGGAGACACAGCTGTATTGAAGGAGACACAATTGTATTGAAGGAGACATAGCTGTATTGAAGGAGACACAGCTGTATTGAAGGAGACACAGCTGTATTGAAGGCATCAAAATGCAACACAGCTATATTATAGTATATACGGCTATATTGAAGGCTACAAAAGGCTACATAGCTGTATTCAAGGCATGGGTATATATAATGTTATATTGTTGAATCATTTCTATTCAGTACTTTCCTTTGATCTAATGCCGTGTATATAGATAACATCTGGAGATGAACACATCTATGATAATTACACATGAAATACTTACCTCAAGTTCATGAATTCATTCATGAAGACATTCTAACGCTTAAAATGATATAGAACACTATATTTTCAGAGCTGTATTTGATCGGTATGCTTGTTATAGACAGTTTATTATATAATCGTGTTCTAGCTCGATACAAACAAATAACATGCTTTCATTGTAATCTCTATTCATTATTTTAGGTAATGGGTTATACCTGAAAGAGTTGCAGCGAAAAATAAGGCCAAAATCTTAGCCAGATGTGTTGTGTTAGCCAGACTTTGTTTAATCAGCCTACATCTATCATATTGTGACAATATTCCTGACACCCATATTAGGTATTTATCAATATAAATCAAATTGATAGAATTTAAAGTAGAAATATGGTCATTATATCAGATACATTAAATGATAAGGTCATTATGTCAGATACATTTAATGATATGGTCATTATATCAGATACATTTAATGATTTGGTCATTATGTCAGATACATTTAATGATATGGTCATTATATCAGATACATTTAATGATATGGTCATTATATCAGATACATTTAATGATATGGTCATTATGTCAGATACATCTAATGATTTGGTCATTATGTCAGATACATTTAATGATATGGTCATTATATCAGATACATTAATGATTTGGTCATTATATCAGATACATTTAATGATATGGTCATTATATCAGATACATTTAATGATTTGGTCATTATATCAGATACATTTAATGATATGGTCATTATATCAGATACATTTAATAATTTGGTCATTATGTCAGATACATTTAATGATTTGGTCATTATATCAGATACATTTAATGATTTGGTCATTATATCAGATACATTTAATGATATGGTCATTATATCAGATACATTTAATGATATGGTCATTATATCAGATACATTTAATGATTTGGTCATTATATCAGATACATTTAATGATATGGTCATTATATCAGATACATTTAATGATTTGGTCATTATATCAGATACATTTAATGATTTGGTCATTATGTCAGATACATTTAATGATTTGGTCATTATATCAGATACATTTAATGATTTGGTCATTATATCAGATACATTAATGATATGGTCATTATGTCAGATACATTTAATGATTTGGTCATTATATCAGATACATTAATGATATGGTCATTATGTCAGATACATTTAATGATTTGGTCATTATATCAGATACATTTAATGATATGGTCATTATATCAGATACATTTAATGATATGGTCATTATATCAGATACATTTAATGATTTGGTCATTATGTCAGATACATTTAATGATATGGTCATTATATCAGATACATTTAATGATTTGGTCATTATGTCAGATACATAAATGATATGGTCATTATGTCAGATACATTTAATGATTTGGTCATTATATCAGATACATCTAATGATATGGTCATTATATCAGATACATTTAATGATTTGGTCATTATATCAGATACATTTAATGATTTGGTCATTATGTCAGATACATCTAATGATATGGTCATTATGTCAGATACATAAATGATATGGTCATTATATCAGATACATTAATGATTTGGTCATTATGTCAGATACATTTAATGATATGGTCATTATATCAGATACATAAATGATATGGTCATTATATCAGATACATTTAATGATTTGGTCATTATATCAGATACATTTAATGATATGGTCATTATATCAGATACATTTAATGATTTGGTCATTATATCAGATACATTTAATGATATGGTCATTATATCAGATACATCTAATGATATGGTCATTATGTCAGATACATCTAATGATATGGTCATTATGTCAGATACATAAATGATATGGTCATTATATCAGATACATCTAATGATTTGGTCATTATATCAGATACATTAATGATTTGGTCATTATATCAGATACATTTAATGATATGGTCATTATATCAGATACATTTAATGATTTGGTCATTATATCAGATACATTTAATGATATGGTCATTATATCAGATACATCTAATGATATGGTCATTATGTCAGATACATAAATGATATGGTCATTATGTCAGATACATTTAATGATTTGGTCATTATATCAGATACATTTAATGATTTGGTCATTATGTCAGATACATTTAATGATTTGGTAATCATATCAGATACATCTAATGATATGGTCATTATATCAGATACATCTAATGATATGGTCATTATGTCAGATACATAAATGATATGGTCATTATGTCAGATACATTTAATGATTTGGTCATTATATCAGATACATTTAATGATTTGGTCATTATGTCAGATACATTTAATGATTTGGTCATTATATCAGATACATTTAATGATATGGTCATTATATCAGATACATTTAATGATATGGTCATTATGTCAGATACATAAATGATATGGTCATTATGTCAGATACATTTAATGATATGGTCATTATATCAGATACATTAATGATTTGGTCATTATATCAGATACATCTAATGATATGGTCATTATATCAGATACATCTAATGATATGGTCATTATATCAGATACATTTAATGATATGGTCATTATATCAGATACATTTAATGATTTGATTATTATGTCAGATACATCTAATGATATGGTCATTATATCAGATACATCTAATGATATGGTCATTATATCAGATACATTTAATGATTTGGTCATTATATCAGATACATTTAATGATTTGGTCATTATATCAGATAAATTAAATGATTTGGTCATTATATCAGATACATTTAATGATTTGGTCATTATATCAGATAAATTAAATGATTTGGTCATTATATCAGATACATCTAATGATATGGTCATTATATCAGATACATTTAATGATTTGGTCATTATATCAGATACATTTAATGATATGGTCATTATGTCAGATACATCTAATGATTTGGTCATTATATCAGATACATCTAATGATATGGTCATTATATCAGATACATTTAATGATATGGTCATTATATCAGATACATTTAATGATATGGTCATTATATCAGATACATTTAATGATTTGGTCATTATACCAGATACATTTAATGATATGGTCATTATATCAGATACATCTAATGATATGGTCATTATGTCAGATACATAAATGATATGGTCATTATGTCAGATACATTTAATGATATGGTCATTATATCAGATACATTTAATGATATGGTCATTACATCACATACATTTAATGACAAGGTCAGTCAGCCTAATTATATGTAGGTTATATATATATATTTATATTCGGTTCCTACCTATCTGGATAGTTATCTAACGATCGCTATATGAAACCTTACAGTGGTTTTAAAGTGTGTTACTTTTAGCCATACCACAATGGGTAGAGGATAGCTAAAATGTAATATCTTATCTTTGATTATAGACCTTACTTATGGTTTAGCAGTCATACCATTGCTGATATGGAAGTTAGCGTTATCTATAATTCGGAATTAATATCTTTGTTTATGAGTTAGCTATAATTTAATGATGTATAAGTTAACTACAATTCACTAAGAATATTTTTAATTATAGACGTTAGCTATGATTTAATGATGTATAAATTAATTACAATTCACTAAGAATATCTTTAATTACAGACGTTAGCTATGACTAAGTATTCATATCGCGGATGATAGATTTTAGCTTGAATTTAACAATAAAAGAAATGGACGTTTACTGACCAGCACGGCTCGGTGTGCGTACGATGTCCGCCTCCTGTCCATCCGACAGTGTCCAGGCCTGGGATAGTCGGGATCCTCTTGACACAGGTGATTGTTTCCGTTCTGTAGGTAACATCCCTCATCCTCCTCCTCCTTCTCCTCCATAGTCACCGTGCCTACTCACTGATCAGCAGGATAATTCTCTGTCTGTATAAATGGCCTTACGCTCCGACGACCTAGTATAATAATTGCAAAATATCTTCCATGTAAATCATATGAAAACATAATATGAGTTCATAAATCAACTGTTTCTAACATTCGTTCAGTGTATTATATATAGTGACAATGTATAATATTGGCAATCTGTGTAACGCACTATTTATATCCAATCCTTTTGCGATATATTTAAACATATGTCTGGCCTCTCCAAAAACCAAATGTTCTTGTTCAACTGCCAGTCCTCCAAAAAAGTTCCCACTTTGTTTTCATTGGTAGGTATCGGCCGTAATCTGGTGTATTGTAGGGGCAGTGGTACGCGACAATCACTGTTTTGGTAATGGATATAGCGTGCTGGTTTTGTCAGCACAAGGACACAAATCGGCCAGTTAAAATAGTTAATGGGCCAATGCAGTACCTCTGGGTATATAATTTAACTTATCTGCAAGGACGACCTGCAGGTTTTCGTTAAAGATCATACTGTGAGATTTAAACATGGGTAGGAATTAAACTAATATTAAGAATGAAACTAACGGTGTGAATCAAACCAGTGACAATTTCTTTATTCTTGTAAAGTTCGTGAACCTACGACGACCGTGTCATACTGGTGAAGTATGGGAAAAATATTACTGGTACTGTTATATCTGATAGTCAACAGACTTAGGACGGTTATATCAGATAGTCAACAGACTTAGGACGGTTGTATCAGATAGTCAACATACTTAGGACGGTTGTATCAGATAGCCAACATACTTAGAATGGTTATATCAGATAGTCAATATACTTAGGACGGTTATATCAGATAGCCAATATACTTAGAATGGTTACATCAGATAGTCAACATACTTAGGACGGTTATATCAGATAGTCAATAGACTTAGGACGGTTATATCAGATAGTCAATATACTTAGAATGGTTATATCAGATAGTCAACATACTTAGGACGGTTATATCAGATAGTCAACATCTTAGGACGGTTATATCAGATAGTCAACATACTTAGGACGGTTATATCAGATAATCAATAGATTTAGGACGTTAAATCAGATAGTCAACATATTTAGGACGTTATATCAGATAGTCAACATACTTAGGACGGTTATATCAGATAGTCAACATACTTAGGATGGTTATATCAGATAATCAATAGATTTAGGACGTTATATCAGATAGTCAACATATTTAGGACGTTATATCAGATAGTCAACAGATTTAGGACGTTATATGAGATAGTCAACAGACTTAGGATGGTTATATCAGATAGTCAACTGACTTAGGACGGTTATATCAGATAGTCAACAGACTTAGGACGGTTATATCAGATAGTCAACAGACTTAGGATGGTTATATCAGATAGTCAACAGATTTAGGACGGTTATATCAGATAGTCAATATACTTATAATGGTTATATCAGATAGTCAACAGACTTAGGACGGTTATATCAGATAGTCAACATCTTAGGACGGTTATATCAGATAGTCAACATACTTATAATGGTTATATCAGATAGTCAACATACTTAGGACGGTTATATCAGATAGTCAACATCTTAGGACGGTTATATCAGATAGTCAACATACTTAGGACGGTTATATCAGATAGTCAACAGATTTAGGATGGTTATATCAGATAGTCAATATACTTATAATGGTTATATCAGATAGTCAACTGACTTAGGACGGTTATATCAGATAGTCAACTGACTTAGGACGGTTATATCAGATAGTCAACAGACTTAGGATGGTTATATCAGATAGTCAACAGATTTAGGATAGTTATATTAGATAGTCAATATACTTATAATGGTTATATCAGATAGTCAACAGACTTAGGACGGTTATATCAGATAGTCAACTGACTTAGGACGGTTATATCAGATAGTCAACAGACTTAGGATGGTTATATCAGATAATCAATAGATTTAGGACGTTAAATCAGATAGTCAACAGATTTAGGATGGTTATATCAGATAATCAATAGATTTATAATGGTTATATCAGATAGTCAACTGACTTAGGACGGTTATATCAGATAGTCAACAGACTTAGGATGGTTATATCAGATAATCAATAGATTTAGGACGTTAAATCAGATAGTCAACAGACTTAGGACGGTTATATCAGATAGTCAATATACTTATAATGGTTATATCAGATAGTCAACAGACTTAGGATGGTTATATCAGATAGTCAACTGACTTAGGACGGTTATATCAGATAGTCAACAGACTTAGGATGGTTATATCAGATAGTCAACAGATTTAGGATAGTTATATTAGATAGTCAATAGACTTAGGACGGTTATATCAGATAGTCAACAGATTTAGGATAGTTATATTAGATAGTCAATAGACTTAGGACGGTTATATCAGATAGTCAATATACTTATAATGGTTATATCAGATAGTCAACAGACTTAGGACGGTTATATCAGATAGTCAACATACTTAGGACGGTTATATCAGATAGTCAACAGACTTAGGACGGTTATATCAGATAGTCAACAGACTTAGGATGGTTATATCAGATAGTCAACAGATTTAGGACGTTATATCAGATAGTCAACAGATTTAGGATGGTTATATTAGATAGTCAATATACTTATAATGGTTATATCAGATAGTCAACTGACTTAGGACGGTTATATCAGATAGTCAACTGACTTAGGACGGTTATATCAGATAGTCAACAGATTTAGGATAGTTATATTAGATAGTCAATAGACTTAGGACGGTTATATCAGATAGTCAACAGATTTAGGATAGTTATATTAGATAGTCAATAGACTTAGGACGGTTATATCAGATAGTCAACAGATTTAGGATAGTTATATTAGATAGTCAATAGACTTAGGACGGTTATATCAGATAGTCAATATACTTATAATGGTTATATCAGATAGTCAACAGACTTAGGACGGTTATATCAGATAGTCAACATACTTAGGACGGTTATATCAGATAGTCAACAGACTTAGGACGGTTATATCAGATAGTCAACAGACTTAGGATGGTTATATCAGATAGTCAACAGATTTAGGACGTTATATCAGATAGTCAACAGATTTAGGATGGTTATATTAGATAGTCAATATACTTATAATGGTTATATCAGATAGTCAACTGACTTAGGACGGTTATATCAGATAGTCAACAGACTTAGGACGGTTATATCAGATAGTCAACTGACTTAGGACGGTTATATCAGATAGTCAACAGATTTAGGATAGTTATATCAGATAGTCAATATACTTATAATGGTTATATCAGATAGTCAACTGACTTAGGACGGTTATATCAGATAGTCAATAGATTTAGAACTTTTATCAATCAGGACACGTATGTTTGGATATTTCTAAATGTAAAAAGATCTTGTTTATCTGAAGACCACGGATTATTACATTACACTATTATCTCTAACACAAAGGACTACAGACTTATCAAGTTGATAATCTTATCTCTGCGTTTGCTGTTAACGTCATTAGATATTCTCCAGAAATGCATTGAGTAATGTCAACAGGTAATTTGTGTTTATAGTAAGTTATTAAATTATGATAATGACGGTAGATAAGAGGATAAATATCTTGTATGTAAACTTTAAACCAAAAGCTAGTTCAAGCTATTTCCTCATCGAAATTATTCCAAGATATAATACGATGAAGGAGCCTGATACGAAGAAGTTTTCTTGAGCTGGGATGCTAGAAAATATTTTACTTATCTACAATAACACTAAACTCCAAAACCCCTCTGTTAAATCATACTTTAAACTATGTTATTGTAAAATGTTTTTAACGTCGCATATTTATGTCATCACAAAGGTGGAACAGAGTTAAACATACACCAGAGCTAGAAATACTTCATTATTTGGTATCGTGAAAATGTTTATGGGATCAACGTACAATTAATGTAGGTACTAGAAGGTAATATGTTTCCAACGATTAAACTACCATAACCAGTATGAAAGATCAGTTGGGGAAATGAAATTACACTCCAATCGAAACCTTTCCTTGAGTGCAACATTTACCTAATATCGAAAACAAAACTGACCAATGAAATAATGGATTTAAGTAATAATTTGTCACGAAACTGAAATATTTGTAGATATAAAGATACAATCTTTGCTTAACCAATTATCTTTCATGATACAATAATTATTAAGCTACCATTAATACAATGCATGCACGTTAGGTGAAAGATATAACAATTAATTATGAATTACAACTAAATTGTACCTACCTGGACGGGTAAAACAATTAATTATAAATTACAACTAAACAGTACTTACCTGGACGGGTAAAACAATTAATTATAAATTACCACTAAAACAGTACTTACCTGGACGGGTGAAACTCAGTAAATAAATCATATATTCACCATTCGAACCTTGCTGACCAGGTGGTGTCAAAAAGTATAGTAATTTACTATTTAAGTAAAGTCTAAATAAAAAATATAAAGCTTCAGACACCCAGCATGATATAAAATATTCGAATGAACTTTTCGTAAACACGAGTTGAGATTAGGACATGGTGAGGAAAACAACAACTTGGATAAGTAAACAAATTTAACATATTAATGAAGGCTACCTACCAGCGGTATGACTGTCCACAGTGGTGTTATAATACATACGAACTTGTCACTTAGGGCAATAGTTTGTTTAAAATGACCAAGTCAATAGACAGTTAAAGTGTTTATATACACATACAGGAACCCTTGCAGGCAAACAACGAGATACTTTACATTAGGGAAGTATCACTCTAGTATGTTGTGTAATTACAGGTAAGCTCACAAACAGTTAGGTACAGTTTCAATGGAAGAATTGAGAAGCACTTTCATATCTTTAGGATTGATAATGAGTATTGTACTGTAATTTCAATCAGCAGATAAAGTTTGTTGTTTATTAATGTGTATTGTTTTAATCGTATGAATAAAGATTTGCAATGCAAATAAATACAAAATATATACATGTAATAGAAGATAAATATTAAGTCAGATGGTTTGTTCAAATCATCAATAATTCATCATTAACTATTTCATACATGTACAGGTAAGTTACAAAGCACAAGTATATGGTCCCAGGTGACACACGTAGGTAACACAGGTGTAATTAGTGTTCCTGGAGGAAGTCTTACCTGCAGCCGTAGCCGCAGTCGTATCCGAAACGTATTTGGCATGGGAAAAATATTTATTTGAGCAATATCGCAATGATATTTTTACCTATCCAGGTATGTACTCATTTAATGCATGTACCCACATGTGTCAGTCATGGATATAGTAAAACACAGTGGACCTATCACATTCATTGATGATTTAGGATGTTTACTGTTTTTATCTATGTAAACACCATATTGAACATAAATTTAAATATACACACAGTTATCAAATGATTTCGTTTGTCGTTCGTATGGTATATTATACGATAAATGACATTTTGCAGTCCATATCACTCCATGCGATTTTAAACATTGTTCACAATCTAGTTTAACTTTGGAAATGGTCAATATCATGGGGAGATGGGAAACCATAAGGTTGTGGTAGACTTTACTGTGTGTTTTTTTTTATAATACTTCCATAATAAATTCTCCCCTCGCCGATACGTTTAGGATACAGATAAGGCTTCTCCGAGGAACCATAATACCAGGTAACAACTCAAGAAATGATCTATGCAATTAAAAAAAACGTACCCCATTCATTTGCTTATCACCAGCATTTACAAAAGTCATCGTACGATAAACCATCTTAAGTTAAAGCGTACAAATACCATTTATATAAAATGATTCATTCACAACACTTATAGATCCCTTCCTCCTTGCCAAGTCTTAATTAGATTGGCTTGAGATAAATTACAGAAAGGTCACACAAACATGGAAGGTACTCTCTTTACAAATAACACAACACATAATAGTTGTCGGATAGGTACTATACCCCTTTACCTATACTGTAGGATAACTTGTGGGGGTTTTATCAAAGCATTGTTAATGTATATACAAGACTCAAACACAATCAATTAAAATGTCTCAAGGAGTTGGTATACAATATGTTCACACTTTTACGTTTTAGGAAATCTACCATTGATCTGAGAGTGAAACAGAGTGGCCTTACAAAGGTCAAATGTTTGGTGTAGGTACTGTGGGGAAAACAGTATTGTAACTTTACACTGTTAGTTGTATTGATAGGCGAGATAGTACAGGTGTTTATATTAGGTCTACAAGATTGCTGTTTTCTATTTAAACATACCATTTGCGTCAACATATACAATTGATAGCATTAGGGAATATGCCATTTTCTTGTCCGATATGTAATTCATCGCCATCTCCCGAACTATTAACTATACACAAAACACGATAAAATGACTCCTAGTCAAATAAAACAAAACCACAGAGCTTCTCAGTCAAACATATGATTAAAAATAAATTAACTGTATCGACTCTACCTTAAAGGACTCCCAGTATCGAAGTTCGATCTTCTCTCTAAATGATGTAAGTGATTATAATGTGTGAAGAGTGAATGACCGGAGAGAAGAGTTAATGAGCCATGGTTGTCAACACCCTTACTCTCATTTCAGATTACGACAACTCGGATTTGACGTAGGGCTTGTTCTCCTTTCGCCCACTTTCTGGAGTTCAAAAGAATTATATAAACACTTGAGAACAATGGCCCACCAATTATAGTCTGTTCTGGGAAAGTCCGTAAATACATGCAGATATTTACCTGTATTTTTTCAAAGTCACACTACATCACAAATATTATTATTATATTAGTAATTTATATTAAAATGTAACGTCTTCTTTTGTCCGTTATCAGTTATATATATATATAAATATATATAATATTTACCAATTCAACTACTAACACAACAAAATTTACAATTATAAATCTTTATTTTTTTTAAAGAATCAACGGTATCATATGAATATATTTCATGACAAACTTCTGAAGTATATGACAAATAATTTTATGACAAAGGAAAGAATGCATATTACAATACTTTTATTATACAGAGAATACACTAGCACATAATATTTACATCAATCAGTCAAATACGTGATATGTAACTAGTAATACTTAGCACTGGACAATGGATGATAAATTGTTCATAAAATTTTAAATGCACACACAGTTAGTAATACTAAGCACTGGACAATGGATGATAAATTGTTCATAAAATTTTTAATGCACACACAGTTAGTAATACTAAGCACTGGACAATAATTAATGTTTCTTTGTTTTCATGATAAATACTCAAATGTGATTGGTCGAAAAATTCTTTTCATTCTTCTATGAAAGAAATTCCGAGAATGGCGCGAAAAATGTGAGGTCACAATACGACAATTAACGTTGCGTATTGATTTGAGAAAAAGAATCCCATTTAAAACCAGTAAAATTGTACATAAAACATGTTTTAAATTAGAAAATCATTTTCAAAAATTAATCATAAGCGTTGATGTCAATTCTTTTTTAGTTTCATCGGGGTATGAAACAAATTTTGTTTGCAAACTTCTGTAAGAATCCGCTATGGTTCCGGTCTCCAAGCGTTCCTTCAGTTGGTTAAGGCGACTGTCAATGTTTCGGTATCGTTTGGCCCTGGGTCTCAGTTGTCCTCCGAATTCTTGCTGGATGCGCGTTATCTCGTTGGTGGCCAGGATCGCCTGGAAAACACGAATGATGCTGAAGATGTTTGGGTGTGAGTGTTCTACTCTCTTCTTTAGTTTGCTGTGCCATCCTTCAATGTGGTTGGTTGTCCTTGGGCCCTCGGTCTCATAGTGGTTCCAGAGTTGTTGGTTGCGTTCTATCCACTGTGTGACGATGTAATCTGTGAATGTAGTAGTGTCCTGTGGTACGTCAGCATCTTCTAGGTCCTCCAGTACGTTGAAAAGGAACAATGGGTAGTACAGCGGCTCTTCGTACCAGTAGTCTGACGTCGTCATTGTCGGCATAAAGTTGTTGGAGTCCTGTCTGCTGGGCTTTCCTCCAAATACACTGAGTGTAATGAAAAAAACAGCCCTTCAGTATCACAGCTGGGAAGATAATGCGGATGGCGTTCTGGGCAGCAGTCTCGAAGTCTAGAAAAACAGTAGTGGGGTTGAGTTGGAGGTTGAGTTCTGTCATCTTGGTCTTGAGTAACGTGAAAAGTCGTTCATATGTGGCGTGTGTCTTGTTGGGTAGTAGACTGTATACGAGTGTGTACATCTGGTCTTCTATCTTGGCATGGATGGTGTAGATCTGGTGAAACTGGGTCGGGCAGGTGTAGAAAGTTCCATCACAGAAGAGGGTGTCGGCGTTGCAGAGGTCAATCAGGTTGTCTGATGTCGCAAAGGCTATAATTCTGGATTGGTCACCATCATCAAGTAGAAGGAATTCTTCCCCGGCAGTTGTCTGTGTTCACTTTCCCTCGAGGTTGATGTCCTGGATCGTCTTGGGTAGTTGAGGAGTCTGGGTACGTCTGGCGCTATAAAGTGACTTCTTGCTGGACTGGAATGTGGGTAGTTGTTGGACAGTGGACAGTGTGTCGTTGTTCCAATTGTTGTTGCGTAGCTTGGTAACCTCTTCATCGTAGATCCTGGGTATGGGCTTTACCTCCTCCACGCAGCGGGTACGGACCGTCTCCATGATTTCCTGGGCGACGATCTTGGCATGGTCCTGTGGGTGGTGGTGGGGATGACGGCCACTTCCATTAGGGATGTTGTTGCGGGTACTCATTTTGGCTAGGCAGTTTTGTACGGTACATCTCCAGTAGGTGCACTCTCCTCTGTTGTTCTTCACACGGTAAATGAATCCATTGTAGGCGATGTTCTGTCTACCAAACTTGTTGCGAAGAAATTTCACCTGAATCTGTGCATTTGCCATGCTGGTGGTTGATGGGAAATAGTGATAGACTTAGCCATCCGATGTCCTTATATACTAACAAATCAAACAGCTTGGACACTGATCTCAATAGATTAATCGAGTCACCAGCATCAATGAAAGTGACCAACACTTAAGCTGTAAAATGTATTCATCTCTAATTGCCACCTAGATAAAAGCTTAAATGTCCAATTACAACGCAAATTTAATTTATTGCTGATTCTGTATTCACCATATTAATTAGTGGTCAGTTGATGGACCCAAGCCAACAGGTGATAATTAATTAAGTCAATTAGTATCAAGAGAAATACCAGGGATACCAAACCATGTTGGAAAAAAACAGTAGTCTCCACGAGACAAATCATATTAAAGATAAACATATAAAAATATTAATGATAATTAAGTAGTTATTATTGAATAAGTTAAATCTTATGTTCTTAGTTCTTCCAAAAGCTTTTGTTTTACAGTATTTAATCACTTAAAACTGTACAGTATCTTAAATATATATACATATTCGTACTATGGCTGTCTTTTGCCAATTTAGCTGATGAAAATGGTATATGGTATGTAAAAATTAGTTAAATAATGATGAAATGAGATGAATTTAAAGTTTGTGTAAAATACAGGTAAAACCATGTAAAGTGGGAGAATACAGGTAAAATACAGGTAATGTGGGAGAACACAGGTAAGATCCAGGTAAGGTATATATGAAGCAGACTATAATGACTGTCACAACATACCTGCCCCAATGTTATTTTTAAAAAGTTGGCGAAAGGAGAACACACCTGACGTAGATGTGTATGACGGGTGTCGCCGTGACGTAGATTTGTATGACGGGTGTCGCCGTGACGTAGATTTGTATGACGGGTGTCGCCGTGACGTAGATTTGTATGACGGGTGTCGCCGTGACGTAGATTTGTATGACGGGTGTCGCCGTGACGTAGATTTGTATGACGGGTGTCGTCGTGACCTAGATTTGTATGACGTGTGTCGTCGTGACCTAGGTCTGTATGATGGGTGTCGTCGTGCCGTAGATTTGTAGATTTGTATGACGGGTGTCGTCGTGACCTAGATTTATATAACGGGTGTCGTCGTGACCTAGATTTGTATGACGGGTGTCGTCGTTGAAACAGAAGACGCTCAATCTTCCAGAACACCTGGTATTGTTCTCTGTACTTTTTGGGAGTCTCGATGCAAATATTTATTTTTGTTTATAGTTTGTCCTCGTTAAATCGATTGTAAGTTTGAATTATGGTTTCGATTTTATGCCGGTATACGCAAGGACTGCTGAATGTGTTCGTATCAAGGTCGAAGAGTACAAATATGTGGGTTAGACCAATGCTGGCTAGTTAGTGAAACCAACATGCTCTGAGGGGTCCTTTAGTGAAAGTGAAAGAAACATACTGATTAACGTGAATGGATAATTAATGATAGCACAGATACATTCATATTGCTTTTATTTCATAAATGGGTTATATGTATTCATAGGTCTTTTTGTAAACATTTTATTTATTTAGAAAAAACATAATATAAAGAATAATTTGTTCCCATGAACATTTACAGTTTTCATCTACGCTGCATATATACTAACTTAAGGTAAAATGATAATGATGACCTTACTGGTTAATCATTGTCTTTATCCCATTGCCATTGTCTTTATGTCATTGTCTTTATGTCATTGTCTTTATGTCATTGTCTTTATGTCATTGTATTTATGTCATTGTCTTTATGTCATTGTCATTATGTCATTGTCTTTATGTCATTGTCATTGTATTTATGTCATTGTATTTATGTCATTGTATTTATGTAATTGTCTTTATGCCATTGTCTTTAGGTAATTGTTTTTGTTTCATTGTCTTTATGTCATTGTCTTTATGTCATTATTTTCATGCCATTGTCTTTACGCCATTGTCTTTATGTCATTATTTTCATGCCATTGTCTTTATCTCATTGTCTTTATGTCATTGTCTTTATTTCATTGTATTTATGTCATTGTCTTTGCGTCATTGTCTTTATGTCATTGTCTTTATGCCATTGTCTTATGTCATTATTTTTTGTGTCATTGTCTTTATGTCATTGTATTTATGCCATTGTCTTTATGATACGACTTTATGCCATTGTCTTTATGTCACTATATTCATGCCATTGTCTTTGTGTCATTGTTTTTCTGTCATGGTTTTTGTGTCATTGTCTTTATGTCATTGTTTTTAACTGCGATTTGATCAATGTTAGAGTTAAGAGTACTGTAATTCCTTGTGCATGAATCACTGTCTAAATTGAATGATTTTTGCTACATTATGAAGTCATCAAATAGAAAATAAACTGCTTAGAGAGTATACTCTGGATTTTAGTTATTGCCCAGTAAAATAACGTAGTAGCTCCTGAGTAGATCCAGTGTTAACTAATGATTAAAGAAATAACATTACACTACTCGGGTTTTATAATTTGAACTGAGTGATCAGACTCTTTATTTCTAACTTACTAATACTGTTATTCTAAAATACTGTTATTCTAAAATACTGTTATTCTAAAATACTGCATCAAAATAAATACAACGACAAACAGCGACGTCGTTTTAATTACCAGATAATCCATTAGTCCATAGAAATACTTGGTTTCAAGCAGCTAATATTGAAAATATAGAATTCTTTAGGAATAGATTATATATAGATGGTTAGATTATATATAATTACAAAAACGTTATCAAAATAGGAAACTTAAAGATAATGGGTATATATATGGTAGAGTATGTCAGTTACTCAAGTAGCTGCGTTTCATTCTAAAATGTATTCCAAATTATACCTCTTCCTAAATAGTCATTCTACAATGTATGTTTCAAAATCTATTAACATAAAAACTATTTCAATTATCGCATGATGAAGCTTGATATCGATTTCATGATAAATATCTTGGTAAATTCGAAAAATTAAATAACTGTTAATGTTTTATAATAAAATCAGTTTATATCACCAGAGACTTGTATATCACAATGTGATATACAAGTCTCTGATATCACTAATCCCCTAACGTGATAACGTGATCACAATCCCTCGTTTAATAAAATCATTGTTCTTACAGAGCTTGTCCTGTACCTGTTTATCAATTTATAGACAATCAATACATTCTATATATACAATGAACCAGCGGTTAAGGTCACGTGCTATAAGATACAATATAAATATTAATTGTATTACATTTGTAGGTTAATAAAGCCTCGATTTGGATTTTTGGGTTTGTCATGTACCCGTATGTCAGGTGGGTTCTCTCTCACCTGTACAGTGTGCTGTCATCAAAGACCGCGCGGACTCAAATTATATCACATACACATAAGTAGTACTACCTAGGTTACTTACCTATTTATGTTGATATCAATAATTAATCATCGCCAGGTAACGAAATTAAAGCGCCATATGTCTTCGGGAAGAGGTATAGTCAGACTTAGAAAATATAGAGAGTGCCCGAAACACGTATCCTCCCCAGCGTTTTAAAATGTATTCCGTCACGGTTGGATTAACAAAGCTGGTATAGTGCGGATAATTCTATCAAAATAAGTCCAGGTGAGTTAAACAAATTCTAAAATAACCCTCATTTATTTGTTAAAATGAAACCTATCCTCTTTACGCCTATTTTCGTCGGATAAATCGAAAACTTGTGATATTGATTTTTTTTATCCGTTTTAATTTGATTTTCACCTAATATCCGGTGTATTTGATAAGGATTGAAAATTCACAGACTCGATAAAAACCCAAAATTTTGTAAATTGGCGACGTTGTCCGAACAAGCGTATAGACTACCGGTGGTAACCGTAAAGGTTAATCCTCCGTAAGTAACGTATATGTAAATTATCACTTATATTGGACTTCAATAATGTGTGAATATTTTGTATAAACAATAACAGGGTGTGCTATAGGCATTGTCAAGTCGGTTTGATTTCAAAATAACTTCTGCATTATCAAACTTTATTTAAAACTACATTTTCTGCTGTAGATTATCATTCTAAAGCAGTGCTTCAGTCTTCACCCTACACCCGATTTACGTAAATAGCTACACAAAGTTACACAGAAACACAGTTACATGTATTTGATATGATGCTAGCAAATAGGTTATAGGAAGATTTTCGATGACTATTATAAGGAAATTGAGGAAATGCTCTAGAGAAGAAGTGAATGGTCTGATAGTATACGAGATAGATTATATAGTATGGGGACGAGATAGATTATATAGTATGAGGACGAGATAGATTATATAGTATGGGGACGAGATAGATTATATAGTATGGGGACGAGATAGATTATATAGTAAGGGGACGAGATAGATTATATAGTATGGGGACGAGATAGATTATATAGTATGGGGACGAGATAGATTATATAGTATGGGGACGTGATAGATTATATAGTATGGGGACGAGATAGATTGTATAGTATGGGGACGAGATAGATTATATAGTATGGGGACGAGATAGATTATATAGTATGGGGACGAGATAGATTATATAGTATGGGGACGAGATAGATTATATAGTATATGGGGACGAGATAGATTGTATAGTATATGGGGACGAGATAGATTATATAGTATGGGGACGAGATAGATTATATAGTATGGGGACGAGATAGATTGTATAGTATATGGGGACGAGATAGATTGTATAGTATATGGGGACGAGATAGATTATATAGTATGGGGACGAGATAGATTATATAGTATGGGGACGAGATAGATTATATAGTATGGGGACGAGATAGATTATATAGTATATGGGGACGAGATAGATTGTATAGTATATGGGGACGAGATAGATTGTATAGTATATGGGGACGAGATAGATTATATAGTAAGGGGACGAGATAGATTATATAGTATGGGGACGAGATAGATTATATAGTATGGGGACGAGATAGATTATATAGTATGGGGACGAGATAGATTATATAGTAAGGGGACGAGATAGATTGTATAGTAAGGGGTTAGTGTATATATGACAAAGTGACAACATCGTTAACAATCATATTAATATTATTTAACATAGAATGTATATGTTCCAGCATATTCAAACATATTAATGATGGTTTGGGTTTACAGGAATATTTGAGGTAGTCATAATCTGATAGAAGTATCGAGAATTCGTATGTCGTCACCTAGGTTAGATACTGAGGTAGGTTGTTACAACAATACTGAACGATACCATAGAAAGTTACATCATGCTATAGCGGAGATATTGAAGATGAGTATCATTTTTGTAATAAAATGTGAATGTTTTAAAGATGTAAGACACACGCGTACATAGAAATAATATTCTCAAATGCCTAGCATGTTTAATTTATTCAACTATTGAAAACAGATAGCAAAAAAAGATAGTCTTCAACAAACTTTATCAGATTCAGTACCAAAAAACAAATAATAAATTAATACATTGCAAGAGTCATACACAAATTTGATATGAGAGTCACAGATGAATGTGAGATTGATAAATGTAATGTAAGAATATCAGTTTGGCATAAAGTGATGATCAGATAAATGGAACCCTATTACATAAATGTTATTTGTGATAATGATAGAATTAGGTAATGAGAGTTATATATGGCTGTAACGTGAAAATGATAACTAAATGTATTGTGAGATTAATAGATATATATTTACATTTTGGTGGCGAAGCCATGATATAAACTAAGTAAAAAGATTTGCAGTCTATGTGACCATAATTGACACCCAAAACGTGACATCAATCCATGCCGCACATGAATATATTCACCAACCGGAACTACGTGTAACTAATGCTAGCGCTTCATGTTGAATTTGTCTTTGTCCAGTTGGCACTCATCAGCCCATAACTTCCAAATGAAAGCAGTTCGATGCTTATATTTACATTTGACAACGATTTTTAAAGGCTATATCCAGGAATTTTGCTTTTAACATGATTTTTACTGCATCGTCGATGACAACATATTAAAAATTATTTCTAAAATATAATTTAATTTATCATATGAAGACCGCCTTATTAATTGTATGGCTAATTTGATATGCATTTATAAAATTCCTTTTTCTAGTATGCACATGGATTATACGACTACATGCAGTATTTCTCTTCATTGCTTTGTGCAGTGTACCAAGTTACCTCCCATAATCTTGGAGTTATCCCCCTTTGCACAGTATATCCGGTAGGCATATATGGAAAAGCTACTGAGAAAAGAAATTGTTATCTTTGTTCTTTGTTCAGAGTGTCTTCTATCTGATAAATGAGCCTAATTCAGTGTACCGTCAGATGGTATTGACACAAGTTCACGCACGACTGCGTCATAGGCGATGTACACAAAAATAGAGTGTACTCTAAATAAACCGCGAAGCAGATTATGATGAGAGTACATTCCGTTTTTGTGTATAATAACTTCATAACATAAAAAAATGATATTCAAGTTAATCCTTATAATTTAATCTTTATCCTTAAAAAATTCCCTTTATTGATGGACTCTTTTCTCTAACAAATCATTACGCTGTTCCATCCACCAATCAAAAGCAACGTTATAAATGGCGACGTCATTCTTTACGTTATGGACTGATAACATACAATTTCTAAGCAAATGAAAAATGCTTGTTACAAACAAGATTGAATTAGAAACTACGAACACTTGGCAAAATATACCGATATAACATATGTACCAGTATGAACTATACTACAATGTATGGGAGTATACATGTACATGTACGTGTGTGGACAGATAGCACATCGCAGGTGGGGACCTCCCCCCCCCCCCCCCCCCCCCCCCCCAATTCTTTTGTGATCCAGACCCACAGATGTATCCCCCCGCGTTTATAGTCCGTAACTATAATTAATTTATATCTTTATTGAGATATTCACAAATACTCTGATATTGATTTTACAATTAATATACAAACTCATACATATAGAGTATACATGTGTCATATCTATTTTGTAATTGTACCGGAAGCCTTGATAGAGTCATCATCATACTTTATTTCCCTCAGAAGGAGATGTTTGAATACAAGAAATCGACAAAAGAGAGAGAGAGAGAGAGAGAGAGAGAGAGAGAGAGAGAGAGAGAGAGAGAGAGAGAGAGAGACACACAATAAAAACTTAATGCATTAAAGTGTCAGTGCGGTAAGAAAAATTACTGGACTAAAACCTATCCCCCGCGCGAATTAGTCAAGGTGATTGACAGTCACTATATTACGAATAACACTACATAGCGCGTACAACTAATTCAGCAGACTTCATCAGGAATTTTCTTTGGACCGCGTCACCTGTAAAGGGGATTACTGTATACATATAGTCGCTCCTAATAAGCTCAGAGTAAAGGAGATAGTATCCATGCTCTCAATTGACAAACGAACATTGGGGCCAAACTCAGGCAGGATGTCGTTCATAAAGTGTTGTCTTAGAGTGTTGTCGTATATACACACGGAACAGATATGAACTGCAGCAATGTCAAAATTCTGTGAGCAATGAGGACACAGATTACCGACAAACTCTGTTGGTAGTGCCAACAGGGAACACAGGGAGTAGACGGTTTGGATGTCGGATGGAGATTCCGCAGCAAACCACATTATGTATGGAATATATAAGAAGTGGATCTTTCCTAAAAAATGTCAAGTCTTGATCATTTGCCCTACGTTCCTTGAGGGACGAATTTTCGAAGGACCTTATAGTGGATTTCACTATACGTTTCCATTGAAGCTTGGGCGGGAATGTATATGGCCGTAGATATGCCTCAAAGTAAGAAACAAGACTGTATCTCCTGATCACTTTAACTATGTCTGGGAAGTATCCTGTAGCATGTTTAATTGTGGAATTTCTGGCCAGCACAGCAATATACGAATACAAAACTACAGTAAAAATATGCTTCGGCAAATAAGATTGTCCCATTGAAATCATTTTTTGAAGAAATAACAGTTTTCTCAGATCTATTTCTGCTGAGATTCTGAAAAAGCCAAGCAGGAACTCGGCGATATCTGACCTTTACGGCGTGGTATACCAAGTATAAGTTTAACGGCGTAGTGTTGAAAACGTACAATCCTGGTAATGTCGTTAACAGTAAGATGAACCCACATCCATAAAGAACAGACGGTAAGACCACTTTCTTGTATTAAGACTTACTTTACGATTGGACTTATTGTGGATGAAGAAGGAACTATACCGACGATAGAATGTAAGGTTCTTCTACTTTTCTCACATGCGTTCATGACGCGTTCGGTGTTAGTCAATTAGGACAGATGTGTAACAGGTTTTGTAACGAACGCCGAGAAGTGCTGACGAGGATAATGTTATCTGGCAATGTTGGATCCCCAGAGTTTACTTTATCAATATAGGCACCATGTTTACTTTTTTCTAAGCAATCCAGCAGGTTGTCAATAAACGTTTGATACAGAAATGTTGACAAAACGCCACCTTGCCTTACTCCGGATTCGACGGGGAACCATTGTGACATCATACCATGCCACGTCACGGCGCTCGACATATCATTATATGTGTCGCGAACGGTGTTTAGAAGATGACATCTGATGGCAAAATTGCAGAGTTTACGTCCAAACCCACAGATGTATCCCCCGCGTTTAAAGTGCGCAATTACAATTGATTTATTTATTTATTGAATGTTTTACAAATACATCGATGCATTGAATGTACAGTATATACATATCCACGTATCGGTATTATGTATCACGTATAAATATACTATAATTACGTGTAAATATTTCAGGTATACTCTGATATTGATTTTACAAATGATATACAAACCCATACATATAAGTTGTGTATGTGTCATATCTATTTTGTAATTTTACTGAAGGCTTTGATAGAGTATATGTTCTACTTTCATTTGTACTTTTCACCTTTGGAGGCAGTTAAGAGATCAATAATAATTCGCGTGCGACAAAATCAGCCAATGAAAGCTGGCGCGAGCTCGTGACTTTTGATCGTCATTGGGTGCTGTTTAACGCTAAAGTGATGAGAAACGCACGATGTTTTAATGCTTTAGATATTTTTGTGTTTTTATATTAACACGGAGACGTTAAAGACCGATTTGTCAAAGATGTAGTGGATCGTACATTTGTACGTGTATATCGATTTGAATGGTTTATTGTCAAGACTTGAGTACCATGTAATTATAAATATATTAAATTTATTTACCATTGTATAAGTAAAACGAAAATCACGGTAGTAGGTTTAGCAGTCGCGTGTTAAACGCGACAAAAACAGCGAGTCGTTTATGGGTTTGGAAGGATTATTTAACTCGAGAAATCAGGATTTTTTATCTTGTTTTTAACATGTAATTGAATAGTTCAATCGGAAAACGCCGGCCGATCCAATATCACACCATACAATAAGGCATCTGTGTTAGCGGAGTCGATGGAGGTCTGCAAACCTCCAATAACTCGATCAATCGAACGATCAACATTTTTTTCAAACACTTGAGAACTAAACATGATTTGACCTATAGGTAATCCACATAGACACACGCGATCTTGTACAGGTATTCCCCCGACACTTTTAGTTCACTGTGCATGCGTAATGCAATACATTATGACAGTATCTACACGTATTTCCAGGTGTTACCAGCCTGTATGACGTATCTACACGTAATTCCAGGTGTTACCAGCCTGTATGACGTATCTACATTAATTCCGGGTGTTATCGGTCTATTTAAGGTGTCGGAAGCAGTGTAAAAATGAGGATAAAAAGGAAAAATTACTACGAACCTATTAACTCTAGCTTTCAGTTGTATGCATTTGTCGTAGTTGTTTGCTGCATACTTTAATCCGATGATAAATATATCAACCAAAAGGTTGTTTTGTTTCCCGGAGTCCTCTTGATGGCAGGCCAATTTCCCTCGCCATGGTCACAGGGGCATGTATAGTCTTATATTAAAAAATAGCCAGAAATACCTATATATGAAGACTAAATATATGAAGGTATTTCTGGCTATTTTTAAATATAAGACTATAAATAGCCAGAAATACCTATATATGAAGACTAAATATATGAAGGTATTTCTGGCTATTTTTAAATATAAGACTATAAATAGCCAGAAATACCTATATATGAAGACTAAATATATGAAGGTATTTCTGGCTATTTTTTAATATAAGACCACAAATAGCCAGAAATACCTATATATGAAGACTAAATATATAGGTATTTCTGGCTATTTTTTAATATAAGACTAGACATGCCACTGTGACATGGTCCGAAGTGCGCAATTTTATGCTGGGTATATAGTTTGTCCTTGTTGTTAGCTTCACTTGTGGTTACTTTTAACAATACTGTACACGTAATTAAAATTAATGACATCAGTAGAAGTATGTAAAGATTTCCTGTTGTGAGTTACGTAAAACCATTTGTACGATTTGGTAACAGTACAGAGTGACATTTTATCTTCCAGCAGTATATCATTATATTAATTATAAGTACACGACTTACAGAATGACACGATATAAACATGCCAATTTCATCAGATCATTGCCACAACATAACCTGTATCTTACAACACATACCTGTATATTTCTACCTGAAATATTAATTTAGGAATTAACTTACCTGAACCTGGTTGTGTCTGCTATATTTCTGTACGGCCTTGACACAGCTGTACGACACACTCTTATCTCGTCACAGACTGTACCTCAGGCCAATAATTTACATACTGGCAGTCGGTGAAATACCGTTAGTAGTCACAGTTTATTGACACTATTGTATTAAAGATAAGAATAGTTTATAATAAGCATAGCATTATATTTAATTACATATGAAAATCAATATAAGGAAATGTATCGATGCATTAAACATCCAATATACATACATATACATGTATCGCATTTCAAACTTGAAACAATACAATGCAAATGTCCTAGTAACAATGGCAGTAATATATTATCTTGTAGAGGTCATACAGGTGAAAGGATGTGGTAAGAATATTCTAAATCAAAACAAAATATAGAACATACGCAGATCTGTCTGGTGGTACTACAGTGTAGTCTGTACCTATAATATGTCCATACTGTATATACACAGATCTATCTGGTGGTACTAGTCTGTACTGTGTCCATACTGTATAGACTCACAATGTCTAAATATAGAACATACACAGATCTATCTGGTGGTACTAGTCTGTACTGTGTCCATACTGTATAGACACACAATGTCTAAATATAGAACATACACAGATCTATCTGGTGGTACTAGTCTGTACTGTGTCCATACACAGATCTATCTGGTGGTACTAGTCTGTACTGTGTCCATACTGTATAGACACACAATGTCTAAATATAGAACATACACAGATCTATCTGGTGGTACTAGTCTGTACTGTGTCCATACTGTATAGACACACAATGTCTAAATATAGAACATACACAGATCTATCTGGTGGTACTAGTCTGTACTGTGTCCATACTGTATAGACATACAATCTCTAAATATAGAACATACACAGATCTATCTGGTGGTACTAGACTGTACTGTGTCCATACTGTATAGACACACAATATCTAAATATAGAACATACACAGATCTATCTGGTGGTACTAGTCTGTACTGTGTCCATACTGTATAGACACACAATGTCTAAATATAGACATACACAGATCTATCTGGTGGTACTAGTCTGTACTGTGTCCATACTGTATAGACATACAATCTCCAAATATAGAACATACACAGATCTATCTGGTGGTACTAGTCTGTACTGTGTCCATACTGTATAGACACACAATGTCTAAATATAGAGCATACACAGATCTATCTGGTGGTACTAGTCGGTACTGTGTCCATACTGTATAGACACACAATGTCTAAATATAGAACATACACAGATCTATCTGGTGGTACTAGTCTGTACTGTGTCCATACTGTATAGACATACAATCTCCAAATATAGAACATACACAGATCTATCTGGTGGTACTAGTCTGTACTGTGTCCATACTGTATAGACATACAATCTCTAAATATAGAACATACACAGATCTATCTGGTGGTACTAGTCTGTACTGTGTCCATACTGTATAGACATACAATCTCTAAATATAGAACATACACAGATCTATCTGGTGGTACTAGTCTGTACTGTGTCCATATAGACAGACAATGTCTTAATATAGAACATACACAGATCTATCTGGTGGTACTAGTCTGTACTGTGTCCATACTGTATAGACTCACAATCTCTAAATATAGACATACACAGATCTATCTGGTGGTACTAGTCTGTACTGTGTCCAAACTGTATAGACATACAATGTCTAAATATAGAACATACACAGATCTATCTGGTGGTACTAGTCTGTACTGTGTCCATACTGTATAGACTCACAATCTCTAAATATAGACATACAGAGATCTGTCTGGTGGTACTAGTCTGTACTGTGTCCATACTGTATAGACACACAATGTCTAAATATAGAACATACACAGATCTATCTGGTGGTACTAGTCTGTACTGTGTCCATACTGTATAGACTCACAATCTCTAAATATAGACATACAGAGATCTGTCTGGTGGTACTAGTCTGTACTGTGTCCATACTGTATAGACACACAATCTCTAAATATAGAACATACACAGATCTATCTGGTGGTACTAGTCTGTACTGTGTCCATACTGTATAGACTCACAATCTCTCAATATAGACATACACAGATCTATCTGGTGGTACTAGTCTGTACTGTGTCCAAACTGTATAGACATACAATCTCTAAATATAGAACATACACAGATCTATCTGGTGGTACTAGTCTGTACTGTGTCCATACTGTATAGACACACAATCTCTAAATATAGAACATACACAGATCTATCTGGTGGTACTAGTCTGTACTGTGTCCAAACTGTATAGACATACAATCTCTAAATATAGAACATACACAGATCTATCTGGTGGTACTAGTCTATACTGTGTCCATACTGTATAGACATACAATCTCTAAATATAGACATACACAGATCTATCTGGTGGTACTAGACTGTACTGTGTCCATACACAGATCTATCTGGTGGTACTAGTCTGTACTGTGTCCATACTGTATAGACACACAATCTCTAAATATAGAACATACACAGATCTATCTGGTGGTACTAGTCTGTACTGTGTCCAAACTGTATAGACATACAATCTCTAAATATAGAACATACACAGATCTATCTGGTGGTACTAGTCTGTACTGTGTCCATACTGTATAGACACACAATGTCTAAATATAGACATACACAGATCTATCTGGTGGTACTAGTCTGTACTGTGTCCATACTGTATAGACACACAATGTCTAAATATAGAACATACACAGATCTATCTGGTGGTACTAGTCTGTACTGTGTCCATACTGTATAGACACAGATCTATCTGGTGGTACTAGTCTGTACTGTGTCCATACTGTATAGACACACAATGTCTAAATATAGACATACACAGATCTATCTGGTGGTACTAGTCTGTACTGTGTCCATACTGTATAGACACACAATGTCTAAATATAGAACATACACAGATCTATCTGGTGGTACTAGTCTGTACTGTGTCCATACTGTATAGACATACAATCTCTAAATATAGAACATACACAGATCTATCTGGTGGTACTAGTCTGTACTGTGTCCATACTGTATAGACATACAATCTCTAAATATAGAACATACAGAGATCTATCTGGTGGTACTAGTCTGTACTGTGTCCATACAGAGATCTATCTGGTGGTACTAGTCTGTCCTGTGTCCATACTGTATAGACATACAATCTCTAAATATAGAACATACACAGATCTATCTGGTGGTACTAGTCTGTACTGTGTCCATACTGTATAGACACACAATCTCTAAATATAGAACATACACAGATCTATCTGGTGGTACTAGTCTGTACTGTGTCCATACTGTATAGACACACAATGTCTAAATATAGAACATACACAGATCTATCTGGTGGTACTAGTCTGTACTGTGTCCATACTGTATAGACACAGATCTATCTGGTGGTACTAGTCTGTACTGTGTCCATACTGTATAGACATACAATCTCTAAATATAGAACATACACAGATCTATCTGGTGATACTACAGTGTAGTCTGTACCTATACTGTGTCCAATAAGCTGTGAGTCCAAAGTTATAAAGACAAAAAGTCATAAAACTGGTGTGATGGGGAGGTGTAGAGTTACAAATATTAGACAATATCAATCTCGATGTGACATTTTACTACACCGGGAACTTAAATCATGCCGCTGCATCTTAAATGATTCTGTAGATATAGGAATACATCTGCCCCGCCTCCCTATGAACTTTTTTCAGTTTTGAACTATTTTTTATTCATCCTTTTACATATAGTATACATACAGGTACATTATATTACATGGTATAATAATACAGACATATCATTACAGCAGTAAGATGTACAATACGTATTAAGTGATGAATAGAAAAAAAAAGGATTGGTTGGTTTTTCTGGAATACAGAGACAAACAAACAAACAACCTTCCACTCACGCTTTCTCTCATTTTAATATATTGTGTTTAAAGGTATAAAAAAGAAAAACTTTTGACTTACTTTTAAGTACATGTTATGATATGTGTGAAAAAGATCTGAAAAATTATTCACTTATATAGACCATTTTTTCACAAAACTATCATACTCCATGTTGTTTTTGTAAATTACCTCCTCTGTTTTTAGATACAAATCTAGTTCTTTTATGAATCCATTAATACAGGGCCTCCCTATGAACTTGATATGTAGATGAGATATCTGCGCGATCTCCTTATGAACTTGATATGTCAATAGGATATCTGCCTCGCTATGAGCCGGATTTATATAAATAGGATATCTGGCCTTCTTCCCTATGAACTTGATATATAAATAGGATATCAGCCCACATCTCATATGAACTTGATACTATATAGATAGGATTTCTGCACTATCTCCCTATGAACTTGATATATAGATAGGATTTCTGCACTATCTCCCTATGAACTTGATATATAAATAGGATTTCTGCACTATCTCCCTATGAACTTGATATATAAATAGGATTTCTGCACTATCTCCCTATGAACTTGATATATAAATAGGAGATCTGCTCTGCCTCCCTATGAACCTGATATATGGATAGGATATCTGCCCACATCTCTATGAACTTGTAGATTTGATATCTGTCCGATTTCCCTATGAATCTGTTATGTATACTGAATATCTATCCCTACTCCCCATGAACCTGATTTGTAGGCAGGATGTGTGTTTATTACTTATAATTAGGTACTAAAATAGATAATTACCTTTAATGATATGTATTTGACATGTTCACGACCGTTTTGAGATGTGTTAGAGAAAACATGCTTTGGCAGTCTACACATTACACAGCAGCCCCGATTTAAAAGATTCGTCAGGCAATGGTGAAACTCAACTCTCGCTAATGTTATCACATACGTCATCATGTGTCATGGTCAAAGAAGAGGCAACTTATGGTAATAATTGATGCCAATAGCCTTGATGTCAAAAACAAATTTTCGGAGAAGAAATTCCATTTATGTATAATGAACAAAACACTTCATTTAATAAATATATATATTCTAAGCTTTGATTTTAACTTGGTAGAAAAGCCTCTCATATACCGAGTGTATTAACCGTCACTGACAATGTCTCATTAATTACCTTTATGACCCCTCACTGACAATTTCTCATTAATTACCTTATAACCCCTCACTGACAATTTCTCATTAATTATCTTAAACCCCTCACTGACAATTTCTCATTAATTATCTTAAACCCCTCACTGACAATTTCTCATTAATTACCTGTATAACCCCTCACTGACTATTTCTCATTAATTATCTTAAACCCCTCACTGACAATTTCTCATTAATTACCTTTATGACCCCTCACTGACAATTTCTCATTAATTACCTGTATGACCCCTCACTGACAATTTCTCATTAATTACCTTTATAACCCCTCACCGACAATTTCTCATTAATTACCTTTATGACCCCTCACTGACAATTTCTCATTAATTACCTGTATGACCCCTCACCGACAATTTCTCATTAATTACCTTTATAACCCCTCACTGACAATTTCTCATTAATTACCTGTATAACCCCTCACCGACAATTTCTCATTAATTACCTTTATAACCCCTCACTGACAATTTCTCATTAATTACCTGTATAACCCCTCACTGACAATTTCTCATTAATTACCTGTATAACCCCTCACTGACAATTTCTCATTAATTACCTGTATAACCCCTCACTGACAATTTCTCATTAATTACCTTTATGACCCCTCACTGACAATTTCTCATTAATTACCTGTATAACCCCTCACTGACAATTTCTCATTAATTACCTGTATAACCCCTCACTGACAATTTCTCATTAATTACCTTATAACCCCTCGCTGACAATTTCTCAAAGTGATAAAGCATGTTTTTAATAAGTTTTTCTACATGGAAATATTAATTATAATGATATCGTTATGTTTTTGTTGACAGGTGAAATGATAAGTTTACGTAAACTGCCTTTTTGGGAAAAATTTTCGTTCGGCAGACCAGGTCTAAATGCACTTTTTCAACCGAATTCCTCAACACACAATCCATCGTATGATTACGAGTCTGACAAAGACTTCAACGTAGTTATAACACCGGCACCAGATTACGACGATACAAGTTCGAAAATTTCAAAACGTTTCAAACAATTCTGGACTATGAAGGGGAGATCCAAAAACGCAAACAAAAGAACTAGTTATTCTTACGAATGCGATGATAATGAAAAATCACAAACACGTAGACGGGATCACCAACGTACCCCTAAGCGACATCATAGGCATTCTCAGCAGCAAGATGAAGATCAATCAGATGATTCCGATTGGAGTCTTTCGAGTACATCGACTCACAACACAATGGATTATAGGAAGGTAGAAAAGAGGCATAGGAGAAGGCACAAGTCATCTTCAGGCGAGAAACAGGAACGAAAATCGGGATCGCGGTCTTCTAGGAAACACGAGAGAGATTTTGAGTCTCCTAGCTGTGACAGGAGACATAGGCGGGACATACCTTTGCCAAGGAAACAAGAAAAAACATCCAACCGAAGAAAGCGAAAAGTTAAATGCAGCTCAGACATGGACTATAAACGAGGGAGGCATTCCACAGACTGGGACAGCTGCGCTTCAGACAGTTCTCATGAGAGAATGCAGGCTAAATTAACGCGGAATAGGAAACAAGTCAAACCGAAGAAAGGTAAGAAAATGGCCGTGTCTGATACTGATGATAATTGGACAATACGTCAAAAAAGGGGCAACCAATCTGACGGCGTGATGTTAAAAATATCAATGAATGATTTGAGAAATGTCATAACAGAAAATGTTCTATCGGCGGTCAAGCAGGGTATGGACGACGATCGGACGAATCAGACCGTACGGCATGTCTCACCGGAAGTACTCACCACTGACACAGAGACGCTCCACAGTGGATTTTCCGCAGGAAGTTGCAACTCTACTGAAGCATTATTACCTATTATATCCGGAAGGCGAATGTCATCTGCTTTTCATCCTGTTCCACAAAGACAATCCGGGATGTTGAAGCGGTTTATACCCGTACAATCACCCGCGACTTCTGATAACACGGGACAGAGTCGCAATAGCTCTGTGACTACAATTAAGAGTTACCTCTCCAGCAGCACGACCGACCCAGTCGACATGGCAGTAGGAAGCAAGACCACTGCTCACGGAGGGGCCTTCGGGACGGCGACTGCACACTATGACCGTCTAGAAGACAAGCTAATGATGCAGACTAACGCCCTGCGAGGGCGCCACGTGCGAGAGCCTACTGTGATGATGTACGATGATGACGTAACACAGGAAACGATACCTCACAATCCAATCCCTACCCAAAGTAAACACAGTTATTTCCAGGACGGACAGCCATACGAGGACAGTTTGTCGCCGAGGCTTTCCGTGGATCTACCATGTGAACCTGTGAAAGGATCCTGTCTTTTACAGGATTCTAACGGTCGTAGAATGAGCGGTGTGACATTAAACACTTCACAGAGAGGATCATTTAGCAGCAGTGAATCAGACATCAGACAAAGGAGAGGTTCGTTACATCCTGATTTTGATAGTGCTCTTCCTACCAACTGTAACGATCACAGAAATTCTCGAAGACAGAGTTTGTGTGGGGACATTGGCCCTCTTCACATAACAGACAACGCCGTCCCTAATCCAGCGTACTTGTCTCGTAGGCGTCAGTCATTACCCGTCAACCTTACTAGTTACCCATACACTGATCTGGCGTCCATTGGAATGAACGCTTTAATTGCTGCAACGGACTCTAAAGTACAAGCCGCTTTAAAAGAGAAGCCACAAACTGAGAAATGTCTGTCGACGGTCCAAGAAGAAAGTACAGATTCAATAGAAGAAAGACCATCCAAAGGTATGAACACCATTTCTTATCAAGATTAAACTTATTCTAGTGTTAAAACATTCTCGATTTTGTAATAGTATGTGCATTTTCGACATCACTGTTGATGAAGGTATTAATATCACATTACAAATTCGCGGATTTACCCACTGTTGTCAACACTTTATTGTTAAAATGAGGACATTGCAACAGGACGTACCTTAAACACGACACTTTATTTTGCTTTATTTTTATGTAAAAAGCAAACAGTCGACCAGGGTGTAACAGACACTGTGAAATCTTACTGTTGTTAAATTATAATTCATATCAAAGGTATTACATCAGAAATATACAAATATCATTGACAGCTGATCCACCACAGAAAGTTATCACCAAACCAAGTGCTGAACTCTTAAAGAATATAAAGGAGACTGAAAAGGAGAAGAGAAAGGTCAAAGTGTCGAAGATACTGGCTCTTCTTTCTAGTATCCTGGTTTTGGTAAGTTTTCCATCGCGTTGTGTTCACGTTCTGTAACATTTTTAATTGATCTTCTTTTACAACTACTTACACTATTTCTGATAAATGGTAATATTTATACCACAACATGTGCTTCAATATTGGACATGTCCATGACGAAGAGGAAGAATGTGAATACATTACTTTTTTCCTTTATGTTATGTGTGTTTTTGTACATTCCATACAGCTATTGTTATCCGCTCTCTGCGTGAACAAGTGATGAACGGAAGGCTTGTGAAAATATCTTTAACCCTATTGATGTATAAATATAGTATGTGCCGAATATTGTTTGCTAAAAGACACCAGCAAGTGGTTTGTTTTGTAAGACTCGCCAATGAAAAATACTGGGAATTGGGCAATTAAAATGGACCGATACAGTTGCCAAATATTAAAGGTGCACTAACCCCAAAATTAAGTATTGGAGCCCAGATTGGTGGTGTAATTGTCAGCTGGGATGTAAGAGTGTCTGTTGATGTTTACTTAGACGCTTTAATGGAATATACCTTGGTTTATTGATTGATACTAATACATTCTGAACTGCTTTGCTAATGCTAGTTGAACATCTATTTCACAACCAAGACAACATCTCTACTTAATTGATTTCATGTATGTTGGTATGCGAGTCGGCAGATTCAAATGTTTGGCATTTACTAAGAAATGTAGTAAAACATACTAGTACTTTATATTTCCTAGTTGGCCGGCGTTGGTGTGTTGGGCTTGGGAATTCTCAACATGATGGACGGAGAAGCCCAGATGTACGTCGCTGTTACAAAGAAGAACCCTAAAGACAACAACTTCCAGTACTATTGCTACGGTCTCTGCTTCATAGGGGCGTCTGTAGTTCTCGTCTGTGTATGCAGTTGTGTGGGAGCCTTAAAAGTGAAGACATGTCTGCTCAAAATGGTGAGTATCAGGAAATAGCTGACAGCGTGTCGAGTTTCGAATTTCGTCACGTGCTCCAATATCTTATCTATTAAACTAATTGTATGAAGAATGCTAAGCGTATGTGATTGTCATTACATGATACACAATGTAGACTGTAATTACGTCACGTGCGCCAATCATTTGACTAGATATATTAATGTACATCATTATCTAATATTAATAACTCAAATAAAGAATATCACTCAATGTACATTTACTTGGTCTCATTTTAAAGGTTATACTAGGACTGGTGCTGATGCTGACTCTCCAGGTTGTCATGGTAGCCATGGTTGTGGTATCACAGAAGGATATGCCATCTGTTCCTCTCATGGCGGCTGTCATGGATGGAGTGAGTAGCTTTATCATTCCGAACATGTTTTTATTTCGAAAATCAAATAAAATGTCAATTGCAAAGAAAATCCACTTGCCAAACTGAAACCGTTTCAATTCATTATTGGAAATAGTGGTTTCTAAATGGGAAAAGGTTTAAAATTTTGAATTTTCAACATTGGTATTTTTGCGGCTTCAATTTGCTTAATCAATCATTAGCATTAGATAAAATGTGTCTGAGATGAACGTTAAATCATGGTAAGGGTATTACAGGTGAAAGACGTGGTGACGGATCACTTGAAGACGAGTCTACGAATTAACTACAAAACCGACACATTGCTGGCTCGAGCTTGGGACCAGCTGCAGGTCCAGGTAGGTCATGTTTATAATCATCACTGTTTGTTGAGGATAGAGTGGATTATATCCTGTTAAAGGTCGGGTAGTTCTACCGATGTCACTAAAGCATGGTGTCTTAATGTAAATTCTGTTTATTTACAGATTATATAAACTTATATTAATCACGCTTGTTTATCTACTTATATTAATCACGCTTGTTGACCCGGATGAAACCACATAGTGTCTTTACTGATAAAACCTTCTTTTTAATTTATTTGCTTTAAAAGTAAAACAAATATTTTGAATTAAAAAATAAATATAAGGTCTACGTATCTAGATTGTAGAAGCCTAATATGAAAGGCAAACAATGATTGTCCCAATGTGTTGTTTTAGATGGAGTGTTGTGGCTGTCAGAATCAGGATGACTACAAATATAGTGCTTGGTGGAACGCCACATCAGACGTGAGTTATTAGGAGTTTCCTGTTTTCTTATTAGAATGACAGGTGTGCATTTAACATTGGCGTTGACAAGTGTGCATTTAACACTGGCGTTGACAGGTGTGCATTTAACATTCGCGTTGACAGGTGTGCATTTAATTAACACTGACGTTGGCCGATGTGCATTTAATTAACACTGGCGTTGACCGGTACCGATATTTGAATACATTAAGTTAATAGTTGTGTTGTTTGATCTAATATGGAAACAGACTGATAAAATATTTCTATTTTCGCTTTCAGTCGAAGACAAAGATGCCGGACAGTTGCTGTATAGTGGCTGTTAAGGACCTTGATGACCTCAAACCTACAAATAAGTTTCTCTGTCAATCAATGACGCCAGGTTTCTGGCATGAAACGGTGTGTTGTTATGAAATTTCCCTCTGATATATGTTGATATCACGTACTAAAACAATTTCCACCATAGAAAATTTAATCCGTGGTCCACGACATACTCTTATAACGATGTCCACTAAAGATCCGTATAACGAAGTCCACTACATATCCTTAAGGACTCATACAACTAAATAATTTACTATATGTTATTACTAGTTATCCCATCCCATTATTCGCTCGTTTGAAGTTCAGATGATGTGAAATTTATATCAAATTAAAGTTTGAAGTTTTTCTATCGGATAAATGTTGTTATTGTATAGGTCTAATGGCATATAAGAGCACATGGGTACTCGAAAGACAGTAACCCTAACATTAACAGTACACTGGGGAATTCCCGCCTTTTTACACCTCGAATCTTACGTCATTCTATTTCAGTAGGAGTGTATATTTTTGATTTTCCAAACCTCAAATCCCTTCTCTTTATTCTCGTATATAGAAAGTACCCATTTCATATGTTATTTACTCAGGAAAACAGCTACAAACCTAAGAAACACATTTTCCTCAGGGGCTTGGTTCAGGTGAAATACCAGCTGATTGGCTGATTTAGTTGTGTGAGTCCTTAAAGCAAAGTCCACGACATATCCTTAAAGCCGCATACTCCCGAATCACCTAAATTTTGTGTTACAAACATGTATTAATGGCAATCACAGATGCTCATTCACGCTCCCTAACATTAAAATGACCGTTGGACTGGTTCCAACGAATCTATTGTTCTCCCAAGGAAATCCTGGGTTTTCCCCATTGCAGTCCCTTTTACGGTTTATTTTTGCCAGATTCTGTATGCATCTTGGCAGGTACATGCTTTCGGCGTTTCGCCATTGTTGTTGTTGACTGATAACCCGCCCGTTGCATTATGTGGCTAATTTGCATAGAAACAAATGGTCTGTGGGACCCAGTTATCAGTCCCCTAAAGATACTTAGAACGAAGTTCATGACAGATCCTGAATTCGAAGTCCAAGATATACTCTAAGAACACATTTATTAATGTTTTTTTTTTTTTTTTTTTTCAAATATTCTAATATCCCAAGTTTACCATATTAATAGTGGCACGGTTCAGCATATGCAAATGTGTTGACCTTTCGAAATGCATTATTTGACCTATTTTAGTTTCCTACTGACATGGCCACTTTAAGCCCTAACATCATCAGTCAAATAAGGACTAAACAGTTGTATGATGTCCATAACATCATTGACGAGTCAAATAAGGACTAAACAGTTGTATGATGTCCCTAACATCATTGGCGAGTCAAATAAGGACTAAACAGTTGTATGATGTCCCTAACATCACTGACGAGTCAAATAAGAACTAAACAGTTGTATGATGTCCCTAACATCATTGACGAGTCAAATAAGGACTGAACAGTTGTATGATGTCCCTAACATCATTGACGAGTCAAATCAGGACTGAACAGTTGTATGATGTCCCTAGCATCATTGACGAGTCAAATAAGGACTGAACAGTTGTATGATGTCCCTAACATCATTGACGAGTCAAATAAGGACTAAACAGTTGTATGATGACCATAACTTAATTGACGAGTCAAATAAGGACTAAACAGCTATTAACGAGTCAAATAATGACGAAACAGTTGTATGATGCAATTGGTCTATTTAACTTTTAAAACTTAATCTCAATATGCCGGTGACGATGTTTATCTTGGTTTTTATAGGGCTGCCATGATATTCTCATGGTTTGGTACAAACAAAACAGTGTGATGGCGTTCGGGGCCACGACGGGTTTAGCTGCCCTAGAGGTGAGTCTGTCAACCTTACCTCAGATCAGTTCTTTATCACCTTCCGCCTTTCGGCTCACCAGCTGATCAATATTTACCATACATCAAAATCATTTATTACTTTTACCCCCATCCCACACAGACAAATAACTAATATATAACGCTCAGTGTAGAGAATGATCATAACGTTATATAGTAAATTAAAACACTTATACATTGACAATTGGCATATTGTAGAATAATGTTTAGATTGTTAATATCAACCAGGCATCATGTCGAAATATATCTCTACACCTAATGTTCATTCATACAATACATATACATCCTCACAATAATAATAAAAGTAATACAACACATGTTAGAGAAAGGTAGTGTCACTATACACTATTATCAATTATAAAGCCCATCTAATCTTCTCATTTTTTGCCAGCTTTAGATATTTTACAAGATTTGAGATATCCTTTCTTGTATTTGTTGTTAAAAGCTCTACTAATTTGAAAATGTTGCATTTCTAAAATGATAAGGTTTAATGCTTTTCTTTCGTATTGAATCAAAATAAGCACACTTTGGGATAAAATGAAATTCATCTTCAATGTCAGGCATCGTACAAAGTGAGCAAACCTTTGGTTTCGTTCTACATTACAACACATACAATCATGAAAAGACAAGCATATTCGCCTAATTTCTTTTATTTTTTTTACACAAAATTATTTTTATCACAACACAAAAATGTATATATATGTATACAAATAACTGGAAGCAATGAAATTGTTGAATTACAAAAAGAAACAGGATGTACATTAAAACAAAAACGTAGATGTTTATGATAGAATAACTTCGCTCCCACAGGCAACCATAAAGACGTGTGATGTAAGGAACGTTTAATAAATACTGACATGGGTGAGTCCATACCTGAGAGATAAATCATTAGGAAATGAAATACTCTTACTCCCTTTAGCTATTGTCTTTAAAAAGGAAAGAAAATCTAATCATTTTAAATAACGTAGTCACGTGCTGATGGCTAAAACTACTCGACTTTGATGACTTGTAGGCTTAATACCGAAATCAACAAATATGTACTCGTACCAGAAACAAATCATGTTACATTTAATTTTTTATAACCAGTTGTAATGCATTTATTTTTCAATGAACGCAGCTTCAATAGATTTAATTTTCAATGAACAGAGATTAAATAATGTTCGTTTTGTGAGGCTCCCAAACGCAACTGTTAATTAATTGTCAAGCTATTTAATGCATGCTGCTGTCGCATTCTTCAACGAGTACTAATATTACGATGTTGTTTTATGCAAACATAACGGTTTGCACCGTTGTCAGGCATATGCTGCTGCTCGTACAAAATAGTGTAATATATGTGAAGTGTTCAGAAATACGTATAGCTGGAGAGTGTATGCATTTTCAAACTGTGTGTTTACTAGTGGAGAGTGATGACGTGCACAATTTGTGTGTTTACTGGTGGAGAGTGATGACGTGACACAAGTTGTGTGTTTACTGGTGGAGAGTGATGACGTGACACAAGTTGTGTGTTTACTGGTGGAGAGTGATGACGTGACACAAGTTGTGTGTTTACTGGTGGAGAGTGATGACGTAACACAAGTTTTGTGTTCACTGGTGGAGAGTGATGACGAGACACAAGTTGTGTGTTTACTGGTGGAGAGTGATGACGTGACACAAGTTGTGTGTTTACTGGTGGAGAGCGATGACGTGACACAAGTTGTGTGTTTACCGGTGGAGAGTGATGACGTAACACAAGTTGTGTGTTTACTGGTGGAGAGTGATGACGTGACACAAGTTGTGTGTTCACTGGTGGAGAGTGATGACGTGACACAAGTTGTGTGTTCACTGGTGGAGAGTGATGACGTGATACAAGTTGTGTGTTCACTGGTGGAGAGTGATGACGTGACACAAGTTGTGTGTTTACTGGTGGAGAGTGATGACGTGACACAAGTTGTGTGTTTACTGGTGGAGAGTGATGGCGTGACACAAGTTGTGTGTTCACTGGTGGAGAGTGATGACGTGATACAAGTTGTGTGTTTACTGGTGGAGAGTGATGACGTGTTACAAGTTGTGTGTTACTGGTGGAGAGTGATGACGAGACACAAGTTGTGTTTACTGGTGGAGAGTGATAACGTGACACAAGTTGTGTGTTTACTGGTGGAGAGTGATGACGTGACAAAAATTGTGTGTTTACTGGTGGAGAGTGATGACGGGACACAAGTTGTGTGTTTACTGGTGGAGAGTGATGACATGACACAAGTTGTGTGTTACTGGTGGAGAGTGATGACGGGACACACGCTGTGTGTTACTGGTGGAGAGTGATGACGGGACACAAGTTGTGTGTTCACTGGTGGAGAGTGATGACGTGATACAAGTTGTGTGTTTACTGGTGGAGAGTGATGACGTGTTACAAGTTGTGTGTTACTGGTGGAGAGTGATGACGAGACACAAGTTGTGTTTACTGGTGGAGAGTGATGACGTGACACAAGTTGTGTGTTTACTGGTGGAGAGTGATGACGTGACAAAAAGTGTGTGTTTACTCTCGGAGAGTGATGACGGGACACAAGTTGTGTGTTTACTGGTGGAGAGTGATGACGTGACACAAGTTGTGTGTTACTGGTGGAGAGTGATGACGGGACACAAGTTGTGTGTTACTGGTGGAGAGTGATGACGGGACACAAGCTGTGTGTTACTGGTGGAGAGTGATGACGGGACACAAGTTGTGTGTTCACTTGTGGAGAGTGATGACGTGACACAAGTTGTGTGTTCACTGGTGGAGAGTGATGACGTGACACAAGTTGTGTGTTTACTGGTGGAGAGTGATGACGTGACACAAGTTGTATGTTTACTGGCGGAGAGTGATGACGTGACACAAGTTGTATGTTTACTGGCGGAGAGTGATGAAATGACATAAGTTGTGTGTTAATTGGTGGAGAGTGATGACGGGACACAAGTTGTGTGTTTACTGGTGGAGAGTGATAACGTGACACAAGTTGTGTGTTCACTGGTGGAGAGTGATGACGAGACACAAGTTGTGTGTTTACTGGCGGCGAGTGATGACTGGACACAAGTTGTGTGTTTACTGGTGGAGAGTGATAACGTGACACAAGTTGTGTGTTCACTGGTGGAGAGTGATGACGAGACACAAGTTGTGTGTTTACTGGTTGAAAGTGATGACGTGACACAAATTGTGTGTTCACTGGTGGAGAGTGATGACGGGACACAAGTTGTGTGTTCACTGGTGGAGAGTGATGACGTGATACAAGTTGTGTGTTCACTGTCGGAGAGTGATGACGTGACACAAGTTGTGTGTTTACTGGTGGAGAGTGATGACGTGACACAAGTTGTGTGTTTACTGGTGGAGAGTGATGACGGGACATAAGTTGTGTGTTTACTGGTGGAGAGTGATGACGGGACACAAGTTGTGTGTTCACTGGTGGAGAGTGATGACGTGACACACGTTGTGTTCACTGGTGGAGAGTGATGACGTGACACAAGTTGTGTTCACTGGTGGAGAGTGATGACGGGACACAAGTTGTGTGTTCCTGGTGGAGAATGATGACATGACACAAGTTGTGTGTTTACTGGTGGAGAGTGATGAAATGACATAAGTTGAGTGTTCACTGGTGGAGAGTGATGACGTGACACAAGTTGTGTGTTCACTGGTGGAGAGTGATGACGGGACACCAGTTGTGTGTTTACTGGTGGAGAGTGATAACGTGACACAAGTTGTGTATTTACTGGTGGAGAGTGATGACGTGACACACGTTGTGTGTTTACTGGTGGAGAGTGATGACGTGACATAAGTTGTGTGTTTACTGGTGGAGAGTGATGACGCGACAAAAGTTGTGTGTTTACTGGTGGAGAGTGATGACGAGACACAAGTTGTGTGTTCACTGGTGGAGAGTGATGACGTGACAAAAGTTTTGTGTTTACTGGTGGAGAGTGATGACGAGACACAAGTTGTGTGTTTACTGGTGGAAAGTGATGACGGGACAAAAGTTGTGTGTTTACTGGTGCACTATCTCCCGAGAAAACGATTTCAAGTCGAACATCAGACCTACAATTTTGTATCTTTTGAGTGAAGCTTGACAGAGTTATTACCCTGTTTGAAAATAAACATAGAAAGGTAGTAATTTATTTGCAAAATGGTGATGCAAAGGTCAATCAGGTCAATTTTTATGACGATAATGCCAATATATATAGGACATATATCGACATAAACATGATAATTAGAGCTTTTATGACTATAATGATGTGCGTCGCTAATAAATTTAACATATTATATCTTTTAAATGGTTCGGTGACTAGTGAAAAAACATTTTCCATGGATTGCCAGTTGAAGTAATAGATAGCATACTTCCTCCCTCCGGCCACTATGCTGACTCTTCCAGTTTTTGCAGACCATCCAGATTTCATGGCATAATGTATTGGTAATCCTATGTGTTACCATTACTATCATTTTGTAACGCCCGGGAACTATGCTTCCTCTCAATATTTAAAGTGTTTCACCCCTGTCTATTTCTTGCTCCATTTATTAAACTCGTTCAATTAGTTAATATTGATTGCGTCATATGAAGTTTACAGATAGATCCAAACATTTCGGAATTAATCGTGATATATTGTTGAACCACAGGTAATCGCCTCGTCTGTCAATACACACAATACATACTAATTCTAATTATATATTGGGTGTATTAACAGACGAGACGAGTACTTGTGGATGAACGTCATCGAGGAATCGCTCGACATTTTGTTTTACCTTGACCTCAAATTGCAATGGTCTTCACGTGACATATCTGTGAAGATTTAAGGCTTATCTATCGGCCGATTCTCTGACTAAATGGTCAATAAACGGCAGATACAAATTTCAGAAATGGTTGTTGCTGGCACAATTGCTAAGTACATCTGTCTCGCAGCTTCTCTCGGAACAGAAGGGGAAGTATGTCTTCCTTTCCTGCCAAATTGACAGCCTTATCATATAAGGCATCCCATACATTGTCATCTTCACGTTCGATTATGGTTTTGATAAACGTGTGACACCCTTTTGACGCTACCAGAAGGTCAAACGATTTCTCTGGTAAGACGGCAGACAACGGTTTGTAGGGCTGATGACGTGCTCTGTTATTACCAATGAAACTACGAAATCGAATTGTGCGATTCAGTATGGTAGTGTAGAGGGAATGATATGATTTTATCAAAAGAATAAATTCTTGAACAAAATTTAAATGAAAACAAAAATGTTATCTTCACAAAATGATGTGGAAGTGCGGGCGTACTGGCGTACGTGTTTCTAAGCGCCTGTAACTGGGTAGTCAGGTTTACATAGCACACACGTGTAACATAAGTTATATTTTGTAAAGTACGTGGTTATCGGACTTTTTAGGTGCTGTGAAACAGCAACCTTTCGCTAGAAACGCTAACAACACACTAGACAAGCTTGTATCCTAGTAATATGGTTCACGCTTTTATATGTTTGAAGACATTTGCTGAATTTGAATAAATTACAGAAAAACAGCTTAAATTATACACAATGACCTGTTTAATCCCTGAGTATTCCGAACTATTTTCTGTACAAATTATTCCGTTTCCTTCCTGATTTGTGCGAGGGGAGACTCTAGTTGATGCTACATTGGAAACTCACCTCGAGCTCTTGGGTTGATAAGAATCGCCTTCGTCCGTCGAATACCGTTTTCAGGCTCAGATATTTCAATTGGAAATTGATAAGTGAAATCTTCGATTGTTTTTACATTCGATACTTAAAATGAAATTAGAATACTTCCGATTGGTTCATCATTTCTGAGAAATAGGCCACACAAAAAAGGCCGTGCTGGTTGAATTGATTACGAGGCGAAACCTAGCATTAACTTGTTTCAGCAACAGAGATTCCGATTGCAATAAAGAGGTTGCATGATTGTACAAAGTATAGAACATGAACGTGCGATTCAGCAAGTCACCGGAACAGATACGGTAGACACGGTCATTGGGAACAAATTACATTTTTCGAGACTAGTTTTTTCTAACGAAAGTTGTCAGATCTCTTATCAGGATACAGATCAGTTATTACACGGAAAGAAAAAAGCAGTAAATTGAGTACAATTTAAAAACTTAAAAACCAAAATAAACTGGGAGAGTAATTCACAGGAACCTTATTTGTAGGAAATCGCGACGTGGTTTATCGAGAAATATGACGGACATCACGGATTAATCGATCTAGGAATCAAGCTTAATCATAGCATGCCAATTCAAGTGAGGTTTGAAAACATAATTCTCCATCGTTCATCACAACTTTAACGCAACCACAGCGTTTTTAAAGTACATTTATGTAATAGAAAATCCATAAATGACATAGGATGATCACCAGTAAAACATTCAGGAATGCACTTAAAATCAGTAAATATGCCTGTTTATTACATGTCACTTTATATTTATATAATATTAGCTTTTCTCCTGTATTTCAATCCCTCATGCACAGCACCTCAATCTAATTAAAATTAGACTTGTAATTTCCGCTCCTCTGCAATACTCTACGATACACTTCAATATTGCAGTGTATCGTAGAGTGGCGTAGAGGAGTGGAAATTACAAGTCTAATTTTAATTAGATTGCACAGCACCTATAAGTGGCCTCGGTACTTTTATTCTTTCATGTTTTCTTCTACTTTTGATTCGAATAACTAGTATAATGTCAGGAAATAATATCTTACAGTAATTTTAAATTCCGTTGTAACATAATTCAATAACGAATTCTCCCATGCCCGATTAACTCTATATACATCCTACCTGTATCGCTCTGTACTGGAATCAACACACGACCTTAGCTGTACACGGCGAGTCACAGATTTCTATTTATCATTACTGAACATTGTTACAGAACAGGATTTTATCTTTTTCAGATTGTAGGCCTGTTTTGTACTGTCAGGCTGTACAGGATTCTGTCACGGAAAACGACGACAAACAGTTCAGGCAGTGTTTAAACCCAGTCAGTCTGTGGCACTATAACATAGAATTAACACAGAATCAGTGGTTAATTGTGTTATCTTAATCATCGCTCTGAATCGCTACTACCAGAATCACTTGATTGTATAATAAATAATTACTTTATTTTTGTAATAATTCATCATCATCATCATCATCATCACCATCGTTACTTTTTTTATGCTGAACTAATAAAATATGTGAACCCTTTATCATGACTACTCGTTTTCTTTAATAGAAATCGCAAATCGTCCTGTCTCTTCTATGCCATGTTGTTTTTATATTGTACTTTACTGTATGTTTTATTTCGTCGTGATCTACCCCTGGTATAGTTATAGAAAGTGATATTTAGAGACAACCACCTGGTCCTAACAACAACGTAAGGGAGGTTACTCTTACAACCACCTGGTCCTAACAACAACGTAAGGGAGGCTACTCTTACAAACACCTGGTCTTAACTTCTTAGAGAACAATCTAAGGGGGGTTACCCTAACAACCATATTTGCATAGAAGACGTTAAAAAAATCAAAGCATAAATTACTGAAACTCAATTTCAAATACCCAGAATACTTTTGAGTTTGATCCTTTCTACATGTCTCGCATTTAAGACACTTTGAAATTCGAATTATTCTCACTAAAATTGTTAAATTGATTAAATTCCTCACAGCAAAATTCAATCCATTCTTAAAACATAGAGTAAATACTTAATGTTGTAACGTTTTCAAATACATACACATGACAATATTTGGCCTACTATAACATAAAATGTACAGAGATATCTCCATTTACAGTACAGTTATACAGAGATATCTCCATTTACAGTACAGTTATACAGAGATATCTCCATTTACAGTACAGTTATACAGAGATATCTCCATTTACAGTACAGTTATTCAGAGATATCTCCATTTACAGTACAGTTATTCAGAGATATCTCCATTTACAGTACAGTTATACAGAGATATCTCCATTTACAGTACAGTTATAAAAAGAGGAAATGCATGAAACAACAACCCTACATCAACTTTGTAAGATCTGGAGAGTCAGGCGGCAAAACAACAGCACACCAGAGAGGGATACTGGACGGAGCTCAGAACTGGGAGATTCGGGTTGACTTGGACAAAGACTGGTTTTAACAGAGGTCGTCCTATTCAACCTTCGTCTAGATATTCTACTCTGGACACGAGAATGATAATTATTTAGCTTACTGTCCCCTGGGAAGAGCGATGTCAAGAGGCATACGAGCAGAAAAGAAAGAAGTACGTTAACCTTGCTGATGACGTGAGAGCAAAAGGATGGTGTGTGTGGGTCATGCCAGTAGAGATGGGGTGCAAAGGATTCCCTGCACAGTCAATGTGGATGCTGTTGACCGAAGGGCAGCTGTACAACGACTGGCAACAACAGCAGAGAAGTCGTCCAGCTGGCTTTGGTGGAGAAGGGAGGACAAGAGCTGGAAGCCATCCATCGACGGGCAGTGATATGGCCAATCACTGTCTAGGGCGTTCCAGGATAGGAGTCGAAACGTCCAGTGAGAGGTGGTCCTGGCTGACGACGTCGATTTTGTTGTCAGATGACTGTATGAAGGTACTATACAAAAATATATTCATTTACAGTACAGTTGTATCATCTTACGACGACGAGTATGACCAAGAACACCGGACAAATGATTTAAGGAAAACTAATTTCGGCATCATTCCAATATCAGTGTTTCAAGTTGGCGAATTAAAAAAGATAAAATGAATGCTTTGAAAACTGCTTAGAAAATTAAAACATCATATTTAAGAAGTAGGCACTGTTAACAATAAACAGTGTTTAGAACTCCATCAGATGGTTCGATTAAAAGAATGAACACTTTCTGTAATTTTAAAAGAAATAACAGAAAGAAAACAAAGAATTCTCGTGGAATATTGCGACCTGATAATATAAGCCTTATTGACGCTATAAACATTCCAGTAATGTAACCATGGTAAATACTAACCGCAATATACCGCTCGGCTGGAGACATCTTCTCTTTAGCTCTATCGGCTGAGCGTAAGAATAGAAATCCCGAGGTACCGGGTTCGATTGCTAGCGCAGGTAGTGATTTCAAATTATCACTTACACCACGAGACTCTTTCTGATATTGGATATGAATTCAAACTAGAGGCCCACGGACCTCGACGGTCATCTAACTATAACGTATTGTTGGTTATTATAATTCTACTTGTGGAACTTTTGATAAGACCAAAAAGTAACGAGTTCATTAAAGTTACCATCAATTTTCAGTTCAGTGGCACTAGCCGAAATGGTAAGGATCAAAGTGTGTTTTTTCTAGATGGAGACCATGATGGCCATCTTGAATTTTGGACATGCCAGCTAAAGTAATACGAACACTTAGTCAGCACCATATCGGGGCCTTTTGTGGCAAGTTTAGGATTAATTCCACTACTGGAAATTGAGAAGTTTGAAATAGGAGTTGCTCAAGAAAACCATGGTTACAAAATCATATTACAAAACGGACACCGTGGCTGCCACGAAATTTTGATAAGGCGAAAATGTGAGAGCACTTTGTCTGCTTCCCTTCCTCGCCATTTTTCAGCTCAATGACACAAGTGGAACTTGAAAAGAAGTAGTGTGTTTTTTTCAAGATGGTGGTCGTGGCGGCCATCTTGGATTTTTGACATGTTCGAAAAGTAAGGACATTTGGCCAGCATCATCTCGGATTTGTATATGGCAAGATTCAACTCAATCCCACCAGTGGAACTTCAGGAGAAATGTGTAATAGGAGTTACTCAGGAAAATGAATTCTCAAATTTGTAACAGGATTTAGTGAAGAAAACCGTGATGGTGCAATCATTTTACAGAATGGCCGCCGTGGCTGCCATTCTGAAATTTTGATCAGACCAAAAAGATCAGAACACTTCCCTTCCTTAACACCATCACCAATTTCCAGCTCAATAGCACCAGTGGAACTTGAGGAGAATTTTAAAGTGTATTTTTTAAGATGTGGCCATGGTGACTATCTAGTTTAGTTTAAACATATTTTATTTGAAAATATCCAAAAGGAATTGGACACAACTTATAAACGTCCTTTTCCATAAACATGTATACAATGGCATTTACAAATGACCCATGATTCCATACCCGAAAAATAAGAACATTTGGTAAGCACTATCTAAGGGTCATGTATGGAAAGTTTGAGCTCATCCCAATTATGGAACTTGAGAAGTTTAAAATGTGAAAAGTTTACGGACAGCGCATGACGGCGGACGGCGGACCATGACGGACGGTTACAGGCGAACGGCGGACCGTGACGACGGACGACGCACGATGTCTATAGGCATCCTGGCCCTTTGGATCAGATGGCCTAACAGAAGGAAGATTGAGTGTTTATTTCCACAACCATGTACACAATTCCTCCAGATTTGCCCCAAGTCTACTTGTCATGTTTGAATTCTTGCCCTCACGTGTTCTGAGTACACAAACATATTTTGCATTCTAGGATTGTATAAAACGTATTAAATTATTTGGTAATAAATACAGACCTTAGTACGTATATATGACGACTAGTGATATTAAAATGACATCGTGTTCCGTCCCTTCAGGACTTACCATTACTAGAGACAAGTCAATAACGTTCATAATTAATCCCTGATCCATTTTCAGGGTTGAAAATTGATCCTGAATATTATCAATCTTCATAGAAATCTGCCCTCGTTCAATATTCATTGTTAGAAATAGATAATGGAATATTTTGACAAATTTTCCTCTTAAATTATTCAGCATTGAAAATCCGTGTTATATTTCAACATAATATTTTGGGACCCAGCTCTATATTCAACGTTGACAATGGATTCTGGAAGATGTTCGTACCATTTCTAAAAAAAACTAATCAAACAAAATAATCTGGTTCCTTATAAAACGTTATAATTGGATCTCCGGATAAAACGTAGTTTGTTTTATTACATTTGTACATATTGACACCGGTTCTTCCTAATCAAAATGCGACTTTGTTGGGAGGCCTTTCACCGATAATTGTTTAATGGAATGTAATTTGTTAATTTTGTATTTAATCGTGTGAGCCATTAAACAAAACATGCCTCTGGTTAACAAAATCTAATTAATATATAAAAAGCAGGGATTTGCAATTTGGAGACTTCTTAATAGATCTAATCCTAAACACTACAGCGCTGCCTTATCCGACCATGTATAGATACATAGATACTAAGATTTCATTCAGACAAAGGTAGAACATTACATTCCTTTAACATTCAGGTTGGTAATAAATAATATATTAAAATTGAAACATGCAAAGTTCGATTTTTTCTTTAAAACAATATTTCTGCGGTTGAGTTTTCCAATGTTCGTCTGACTTATATTAAAATGCCTTGAATGTTTGTATTTACTATATTCGACGGGAGAGTGCTCCCTACATCGACAGCTCTCTGTGTAAACGAATATTTTCTAACATTTAATCTCGATTTTTTTTTTATAGATCTTGAGGCCATGACCCCGTGTTGAGGAACCATCCTTGATTTTAACATATCTGATACTTCACAATCATATTTCCCGGATAGTATTTGTAGACCTCTATCATATCACCACGTAATCTCCTATATGATAGTGTTGGTAGGTTCAGTTTTTGTAATATTTGCGTTATATAGTAAGTCCGTCGGCCCAGGAACTTGTTTTGATGCTCGACGTTGAATATTTTTTATCGTTTTGATGTGGGTTTTTTTCGAGATGGCAGTTCGAAACTTGATTTAAATACTCGATATGTGTCTAACCAAAGCTGTGTACAGCAACTTAAAACTATCCAGACTCATGCATTCTATTTTTCTCCGTAAAATTTCCATTAACGAGTATTCACTTTTTCACATAATGATAATTTATTGTCTACTGTGACACCGATGTCTTTTTCGAAGTTCACAAACTCTAGTACTCCTGCCTCTTCATTGAGGATGCAATAGAGAGTTAGCGGTATCCCATATGGAAATAATCGGGCATTGGTGGAGGTACACGTGAAATTTTACTCTTAAAAGTTTGAAAGGTAATACATGATTTTACATCTTTATCTAAATTAATTCACAAAATTTAATGTATTCATATAATGTCAAGGCGACTACGAGGTGCTGGATAAGTGTTCATTAAATCACGTGTATTAAGTAGAGTAAGTGTTCTAGGTAGACGGGGCACGTTTATTGTGAATGCTATAAAAAGTACACAGTTTCTGCTCTTCTCTGAGTAGTTTCCAAGGAGTACCTAGGTATAATGACTCTCGTGACTCGAAAGTCGTACGACAGGAGACGACCCTCGCTGTTTTTAATTGAACTATGTGGAGCTTCTAGCATAGGTCGAATAAATGATAGATATTATATCAAGGGCAGTTTTTCCTTCTTTGTATTTCAATTATCTAAAGCAGGTTCTTCTGAGAAGAATATTTTATTAATTGGTTTAGATGGTCAGTCCATTGACACCGAATTGAATTGACAACCAGGATACAGAATACCGTGATGTAGTAGCAGTTCGACCATCACCTAGACCTCTACGCCAGACTTTGTCAAGTCACAGAAGTAAGAATATTCGTTTCGATAATGTTATGGTACAGGTATATTTATTGAACGATGGAATTGTAAAAAAATATAACTTTCTCTTGCAATGTTCGAACAGGGACATACATGTACATAGAATAACCTAACCAGTGCACTTGGAATTTCTTCAGCTTTTTACAGATTCAAAAACTGAAAAGTTTGGACGAGTAGTTATGGAGATTTATAAGTGGTTCACAATAAGGTAGTTTAGTTAACTCGATATCATCTCGCTACGTCTATTTTTGAATATTACTTGTAGATAGAGACAGTACGCCCCTGGTTCGAAACATACATATACTAAATATATGGCAAGTCAAAGTGGAAAAAAGTCCCCATTTATGGGTATTAATGAATCGTTTTATAGATATCAATAAATATTTTTTTATTTCCATAATTCATTTATGGAAATCAATAAATAATTATTGATATCCATAAATGAATTATGAAATTGCACAATTCGATTGATGGATATCAATAAATGTCTATTTTTTGGAAATTAATAATTAGGCGCATTTTTTAATATCAATAAATGATTTATTGGTAATAGAAAAAGATTTATGGAAATAAAAAAAACCTTTTGGATATCCAAAAATAGGCGATTTATTGATATCAATAAATGATTTATGGAATTCTATAAATGGATTATGAAAATCAATAAATGAACTATGGATATCTATAAATAAATTATTGATATCCATAAATGGGGACTTTTTTCCACTTAGGCTTGCCATATAAATGCATAGTTTACGCCGGAAAATTAGTCTACAGACAAGCGACATATCGGGATACTAAGCCATGATGAAATTGAAGCAGGCACAGTTTGATGATGTAATTTGTAAAGAGGATTAAACATAATCTGAAACTGGTTAAATGAGAATGACCAGTTTCAAATTGCGGGAAAAAAATCCGGAAAAAAAAATCGTTTTACAATGTTGCTTTTCAGCAGAGTGTTCTCCCTTTTGTCGTATTTACAGAGGGCGCAGTTAATCGTGTCAGATTGAGTCATGGCGGAGACCACGGTGAGTTGAACTTTACCCTGTTGTTGACTGTTTACACTGTTTTGTTTCCGTGATAAACACAGAGTTTCAACTTTAATTTTCTGAAATTCCTTTATATGTACTTACGAGTTATTGAGAGACTTGCTGAAGTTTGAATAAAGTCAGGGGAGAAATTGGGCTAGTTTCGTGACCCACCCCCAAATGGCAGACTGTCATTTTGCAAAACCTGAGTCAGTGGGGTGAGTCGTGATGGTGTGATCGAATAGTTTATCTAAGCTCACGATTTCACTATGGGTTGACATTTTAAAAAGAAAACTTCTGTTAATTAACCATTTCGTTTAGAAATATGAAACATTTGTGTAAATAATGGGTGCATGTCCACTGTCACAGCAGGTAGCTCTCGGTTAAAAGTGAAAATAAGTGTCTTCTTGATGCTGCTGGGTTATATCTACCTCTGCCAATTGATTTGGACTTAAGATAAAGTGCTCATTAGACGATCCAATTGGCCTATAGCGAAAATTTGACTATATTTTACTAGTTTATGTCCATATTTTATGTGATTCAAATTAATATCGGAGACTAAATATTTTAACAGAAAAGTGTCATTATCTGTACAAAAGTAGCTACTGTATTTAGATAGATAATGACCATTTATTTATTGACATTTGATGCTGAATTTATTGAAATGGCTAGGACTCATAAACTTATGACTATCATATATATTACTTATAAACAAAGTAAATTACATCCCTATTTTGTTTCATTGGAAATTAAATTAAAATAGCTCTGGAAGCTAATGTTGTCTGTACATGTTTTAATAACAACTTTTTAAATGAAACTACTTGTATCTTCTATCTTGTAATGGACCCTCTTAAATGGGAGACTTTTGTAAGGGTCCATTACCCTGTTTATTATTGATAAGAACCAAATTATATTTTATAAAGACGAATTTTGTCACATACAAATATCAGTGCTATACATATAAGGTTAAAATACTGTCCTGCTTTCTAAATTTTACACTTAAATTCTTACCATCATTTAATAGGCCCATGTACAGTTCTGCATAGGCACCTGATGCAAAGAAATACAGTACTATAAGTTACATGTTACCAGGCCATATGATATTTAGTATATGACATCAGTTGTTTTGCGTATTGCATAGTATTAGTAACAAATTCATCCTAAAGGTTTGATATCTTTATTTGTATTATTTTGGGTTGGTTTGATTGGTTTAAAGGGTTCTGACTAACTGCATTTAATTTTGGTCTCAAGAGTTCTGACTAACTGCATTTAATTTTGGTCTCAGATATGCTGTATCCCCATCCATGATGAAGTAATCTAAAGTCACCCTACATGATATATAGTCATAATCAGATTCTGGTTATTTTCACCCTGTGATGTTTTTATAACTGGTTGTGTTTCAGGCCCGTGCACTGTATGACTTTGATGGAGACCCAGATAATGGAGAGCTGAGTTTCAGGGGAGGAGATGTTCTTTCAATCATTGCACAGGTAATTGTTCAACTTCAAATGTAACTTCTGTCCTGCAGCATTCATAATAGTACATCCACGGAAGTGATCATGGTATATATGATGTCTAGATATGGAACATACCTGGTAGAGAGAATGGTATATATGATGTTGGTACATCCCTGGTAGAGAGAATGGTATATATGATGTTGGTACATCTATGATAGAGAGAATGGTATATATGATGTTGGTACATCCCTGGTAGAGAGAAAGGTATGTATGATGTTGGTACATCCCTGGTAGAGAGAATGGTAAATATGATGTTCGTACATCTATGGTGGAGAGAATGGTAAATATGATGTTCGTACATCTATGGTAGAGAGAATGGTATATATAATGTTGGTACATCCCTGGTAGAGAGAATGGTATATATGATGTTGGTACATATCTGATAGAGAGAATGGTATATATGATGTTGGTACATATCTGGTAGAGAGAATGGTATATATGATGTTGGTACATCCCTGGTAAAGAGAATGGTATATATGATGTTGGTACATCCCTGGTAGAGAGAATGGTATATATGATGTTTGTAGAGAGAATGGTATATATGATGTTGGTACATCTATGGTAGAGAGAATGGTATATATGATGTTGGTACATCTATGGTAGAGAGAATGGTATATATGATGTTGGTACATCCCTGGTAGAGAGAATGGTATATATGATGTTGGTACATATCTGATAGAGAGAAAGGTATATATGATGTTGGTACATCCCTGGTAGAGAGAATGGTATATATGATGTTGGTACATCTATGGTAGAGAGAATGGTATATATGATGTTGGTACATCCCTGGTAGAGAGAATGGTATATATGATGTTGGTACATATCTGATAGAGAGAAAGGTATATATGATGTTGGTACATCCCTGGTAGAGAGAATGGTATATATGATGTTGGTACATCCCTGGTAGAGAGAATGGTATATATGATGTTGGTACATCCATGGTACTGAGAATGGTATATATGATGTTGGTACATATCTGATAGAGGGAATGGTATATATGATGTTGGTACATCCCTGGTAGAGAGAATGGTATATATGATGTTGGTACATCCATGGTACTGAGAATGGTATATATGATGTTGGTACATCTATGGTAGAGAGAATGGTATACAATGTATATGATGTTGGTAGAGAGAATGGTATATATGATGTTGGTACATCCCTGGTAGAGAGAATGGTATATATGATGTTGGTACATCCCTGGTAGAGAGAATGGTATATATGATGTTGGTACATCTATGGTAGAGAGAATGGTATATATGATGTTGGTACATCTATGGTAGAGAGAATGGTATATATGATGTTGGTACATCCCTGGTAGAGAGAATGGTATATATGATGTTGGTACATCCCTGGTAGAGAGAATGGTATATATGATGTTGGTACATCTATGGTAGAGAGAATGGTATATATGATGTTGGTACATCTATGGTAGAGAGAATGGTATATATGATGTTGGTACATCCCTGGTAGAGAGAATGGTATACAATTTGTATATGATGTTGGTACATCCATGGGGGAGAGCTTATACAGCTTATTAGCTATGATTTTATATCTTTAACTTTGAAATTAAATGAATAACTTGTAATTTAAACTATAAGCCAGTTTAAGACAATTTTATTTTGTACAGACAGAATACGAAAATTAGCACTTAAATATTCGATAGTAACATGCCCAATGTATCCATATAAGTTACTTTGTCATATAGCTATGTCACGGGTGAACATATATAAGAATGAATCTGAAGGATTATTATCTTATCTTATGTGTACATGTTGTGAGAACAGACAGAGGAAGTACACACATTATTTTGTAAAGAACCCTTGTGTAATGATCAAGTTTTGTAATTATAAATTTGATATTTCATATCTGATACTTGACCTATTGGCCATGTGTTCAGATTGGTATGTACACACCACTAGAATGCAATAGAGGAGAAAGATAACACGAGTCTAGTGGTACCTAGGGCTGAAACGCCTAATTTACCATACAATAACACAGATACATACAGCACATGCAGAAAGAACTTGATAAATACCTAAGTACAATTAACAAATGAATAAAATAACACGTCGAAGAAAGATATTTAAATGTAATATATTCTAAATTGACGTTTGTCAAGCAGACAAAATTAAAAAATCAGTGACTGAAATAATCACATCCATGTGAAATGATTAATGATTGCTGTAGATGTTGTCAGTAATCTGTAGATGTGCTCTTTAATTCAGTGTTCAAGATAAAAATATGTGTTAAGTCAAATTTCAGAAATTAAATACTAGATTGTTTCTGAATATAATAGGGTATAATACTATTGATCATGATGATCCTGTCAGATATTCAACAGTGTTCTCATACATAACATTTAGTCCTGTTTGTTCTTGAATTTAAAACATGGAAAGAATTTTTTTTCTGCGTGCAGGTTGTCTTTTAAGCATTTAAGTTTTGTTCGATCACTTGCATAACTTTGTAACTAACTAATATAAATACCAGTATGTACAATGTGATTATATGGTAGTTTTAACTACCCCTTCGATGATCTTGGCTTTCTGTATAGTCGACTATTGAAAGTAATGTTTTTGACTGTCTAAGAATTTCTTTAACATTTAATTTTTTGTTTAACTCCAAATAATGTAAGCCTTTTTAAAGGGTACCAGAATGAACATTGCAGAATGTTTGTTAGACAGGTAACTTAATGATTTAAGAGACACAACATTCACCACATTTGACTTAATGAGCACTTACAGAAAGCTTAAGGATGTGCTTAATAAAATCATGTGCAAAGAAAAAGAAAAATATTGTATCAAAACAATATAGAGATATGGCAGATCAATGAGGTAAGGAATGTTGTATGTTTCAGTTAGTACACCCATCCTGAAGGTGGGGTGCACTTTTTCAGACAGGTTCATTTGTTAGGTCAAATACAGTACAGTGATAGATTGGTAATGGATGGAATTCAAATGATATAACATCTGTAGTTATATACCACAGGATAGTATGGTCTCAAACACCTGTCTACAAGCTTATAAATGTGATAGAATTGTCGTAAAAATGGCCCAACACCAGTCTAGTGGTACTATACAGAACAATATAGTTTCATGGAATGAATGATGTTGTGTTGATAACGTGCTGGTCCTATACCTAGGGACATAGGTTATAGTAAAGTGTCCAAGCTGGGCTGGAGGCTAGGACAGGTGTAGATTTTATCCGACTTTCTATGAATTAGATTGACCACATTGATACTGCTCACATTGGCCAGTTACTGTTTAAATGTTTTGTTTTGTTTTACAATAATTCTGTTGTTTCATTTATTATAGAACATTAAAAAGAAAAAAGAATCTTTATGAAGAATTTCAATGTCTTGATGTTCAGCAACCTATTAAAGTTTTAGCTCGCTGGGACAAAGCCTTGGGGAGCTAGATTTAGCATTGGCATCAGTGTAGTCCCTAGAAAGCTAGGTTCAAGTGTTTCTTATAAAACAGTGTTGTGCCATGCATTACGAATGAGGTTTCCCAGTGACAAGTCCTTTCTATTGGTACTATGTTTGCGGACCTGCTGACCATAACAGCGTCTTTTGGCCAAGTTTAAAAAAAGCTCTTTCTGAATTTCAACCCTCTCTCTGGCAGCTGTATGCTTTCTTGTGACAAATCTTTTTGTTTAAATTGTCGGCATACTAACCAGAACATTCATGAGTTGACCCTTGACATTTAGGAACTTCGGAAGTCATACCACATATCAGGGTCACCTAGGTCAAATAGACATGCCGGCCCTTGTAAATGTATGAGTAAATCCAATTGTGGGGAGTCAAAAATATACTCTCAAGGGTCAAGTGAGGATCCTAGCCGGTGTTTTTTGTGTTTTCTGTACACAACAACTTTCGTACAGTAAAAGTACATTGTACATATCCCCCCCTCCCCCCACCCTCCCCACTCACTATTCATAATCATAACAGTTACATACAGACTACCTGGATTATTTAGTTTGCTGTTATACATGTATATCACCCACCCCAGGGAAGACAATAAGCCGTACAAGTATACAATGTTATGGGATAAGTTTCTAAATTTAAATCAGATTGTGGTCCTCTGTTATCTTGTACATAAATGATTGTGAACAATTTGATACACTTCAATTTAATCACATTATAAATGCGATGTCAATACAGCATGATATTATCAAGAAAATAAAGTTGAAATGTAAATGTGTTTATCATAAAAATATGCTGGCGTGATTTAAAATATGAAATGTTTCCTATAGATAAGTATAATGAGTGGTTTTGTAATCAGTCCTGTTTATAGGCCTATACATGTTTATATAATTTCAGATATAAAATATTTGTATGCATACATATATGAGATATATTATGTTTTGTATATGACCTAGAATTATAATTAATGTACCAATCTGTATGATTTTACATAGGAAATGACTGCCCTGTACAATTTTGACATTGGGTTTTATACCTACAGTCTAGAAACCATATGGTACAAACATGCAGCATATATCAAAGTTTGTATCACAACTGTTTTCCCTTTTATTTCACAAATACCGGTAGATGTTAACACAATTCAGACAGCTGGTTTATCAGTCATCAGCTGACTGCAGCCTGGGCTATCTATAGTTGGGGGTCTACAAGAGATGTTCCAACATCTGTATTCTACCACAGATTTTGAAACTGTCAGTAATTGGTGGCTGATCAGGATAGATAGACAAAGTTTGTATCTGTATATACAAAATGTATTTGATTTCAAGTGTAAGGTATTTGATTTATACAGGAAGTACCCATACCAGACACCTGTTATATAGTAGCTATAGATGTATAGTGTATTGTAAAACCGGTACCTGTAATTGTATAATATTTCACAGACAAAGATATTCACGTTCTATTTCCTGTTTATTTGAAAAAACCATTAGTACAATGTATATATATTTATCATAAATTAGCAAATACAAATGAAGTTTAAAATAGCTTTGTTTGTTTGTACCTGATATCATCCCAAAACTACACACCCGGTAACAGGTACAAGGAATAGGATATCACTTCTTAAGCAATAGATAAGTAATAATATTGTTTAAAATTAGCCATAATATTATTTTAAAGGTGCCCTTTAAATTGATTTCCAAATAGTAATTACTGTTGAGTTCTTGCAATCGGGTAATCTGAAGGTTTCTGATGTTTTATAAATTATCTGAAGCCCTTTAAAAATCTGGTATGGGCTGACTAACATCAGATTTTTAAAAGTCAGATAAAAATCAGAAACCTTCAGGTTAGCGATTGGGGTGTACTGTGAGTTTTGATTTGCTATTAAATTATATTAAGAAACTTTTCTGATTGTCATATATAATTGTAATTAGTTGCTGATCTCATGAGCAGTAAGGTTGTAAATGTAATTATTTGTGAGCTGTATTAACACTTCTTCAAAAAATTAAACACCATCCGATCAATATTATTCCTGGATCCTGACCGGTCAGAATGGATCACTTCTCCATATCGAACCCTCTCTAAACCAACCAAATATTCATGTACCATGCATAATTTTGCATTGTGTCCATCCTCCCTTTCATCATTCCATATATTATCTTGTCCTGTCTCTATCTCCTACATTGTTTGACACTGAAACTTCATACTATGGGCATGGGTTCACCCAGGTGAGGTGGTGTGTCATGTATCAAAAGTAGGTCACTCTGATCTACATTTTGACCTTTGACCTACATCAAAGAAAAAGTTTGCCCACACTCTATATCCTACATTACTTGTCACTGGAACTTCATACTAAGGGTATCTGGGTAAGTTCACCTCATTTAGTACAAATTGATCATCTTTACATTTTGTGGCATATTTCACATAATGGTGGGGGACAGATGTGATAAACCAAATTATCTTGTTGATACATTTTTTTGCTGATGGGATATATGATAATGCTGGTCAAATTATTTTGCACAGCATATGTACTACACCAGCTGAATAAATTATCTGGATTTAAAATTTAAAGGCCATACATCCAGAATCTATTGATGATGCAGATATACATGTCTGCATGCAGATACAGGATATTTATGACCGGCTCATATGTCCTATCAACATCAGCTGTTGTGAGGTGAAAGACATAACCTTTCCCTTCCTTGTACACCCCATGTCTAGCTGGGTGCATTATACAAGAATATAAAAAATACCTTGAAACGTGTATATGCTGCCGAAAAAAAAAATAGCAAAAATATCATATTAAGGTATCAGTATATAGTACTGATGTTTGTAGATCATATAAGATTCAGCTTAATATTCTATTTAGTGTACACACTGTACATGTTTATTTGGCAATTAATTACACCAACTGTTCACAGTATTATATTAATATGGCATTGGAATTACAAAGACAACATTAGGCCTACAGTATTCCTGCACTTTAGACAGTGGCAGTTGACCTACTGCAGTGTTCAGTGAATGGCGAGTGAGTTGACATAAAACATCCATGACTCACCAGCAGATTGTAACACGAATTGACACCAGGCTCCTCAGCACAGGGATACACTTTAAGAGGATGCTCTGATCTCTACTTCCTATACAAACCGACATTTTGTGTGTCACTTTTCAGTGAAGTATGTACAGTGTCATATACATGCCACTTACCTATATGATTAAGAACCAATAGGCCTGTATATAAAATGTGCACTGTTAATTAAAATTGAAATTAATATTTGACCTTACAGGTCAGATATGTTAATTAAAATAGCTATGATTTGTATTGTAATAACATAATGAGGCACATATTGGTAGGTGTATCTACCTCTGGTGCATATTTTGGTTAAAACAACACATACATGTACTTTCCTTCCATACAGTATTTAGCATCCATCCATCCACCCACCCATCCATCCATGTCTGAATGAATGAATGAATGAATGAATGCTCTAACTGTATTATCACCATCATATTACATATAAGTGTATGAAAGAGAAATGTATTGCTTCGAACTTGGTGATAAATTGGTCAAGTATTTCATGTCATTGAGAAGATGTAACATGTAATTATTGTAGCTATATATAGAGTATACCACGGGGGGAATTAACATGTTATTTGATCTATATATATACAGGGGGTGAATTTGATGTATTACACGTGGATGTCTGAGTATTCTAGCTATGTACAAGATATAAACAATATACAAAAAATAGTCATGATTCAATCTTCAAAGGTCATCTGGTAGAGGTTGTACACTATAATTGTATGTACATGTGTGTACACGTGTTATATTATAAAATCACATAGATTTTCAATTTAATTCATGAACATTCAACTTTTTAACAAAGTTAATTTTCAATTTAATTCATGAACATTAAACTTTTTAACAAAAATAAAAATTAAACCACCAGTGAACTTATGGAAAGTCCAGATTATAAGACACAAAATACCAGGAAGTCTGATGTGTGTCTTGTAAACTGATTATACGCACACTTCATCATAAGGATATTGCAGTTGTAGTTAGATGACATGATTAGTCTTAATTAGTTATATATATAGTTACCCAGTACATGTGATGTGGCTGTCCACTTATCCTTAATGTCACTTAATGTAATTTTTAAGTCCAAAGTGAGTGATACCTCTCACATCGTGTTGATGTCAAGGTAATAAGATTTCATACTACATGTATATACCAATATATTCATGGCAAAATTTTACATTTCTCATGAATTTGTGTACTCTATTTACTAATACTTTTTAAATTGTTCAATTATAAGTTTATTGTAACAGGTATCATCAGCTGAAAGGCCACAAGGTTGTAATAGTAGACATAAAACCTGTTCAATAAATAAATTATAACATACATGATATTTTTAATGTATTTTCAGGATATTGGAGATGGATGGTGGGAGGCCAAGAATGACTTGGGACACCAGGGTTTGGTGCCAGAAGCTTATTTACAGGTATATGTTTACCTTTGTATGTTACCACTTCATCAACTATCTGTATATATACAGGTATGTTTACCTGTGTATGGCATTACCACTTCATCAGCTATCTGTATATATACAGGTATGTTTACCTTTGTATGTTACCACTTCATCAACTATCTGTATATACAGGTATGTTTACCTTTGTATGGTATTACCACTTCATCAACTATCTGTATATATACAGGTATGTTTACCTTTGTATGTTACCACTTCATCAACTATCTGTATATATACAGGTATGTTTACCTTTGTATGTTACCACTTCATCAACTATCTGTATATACAGGTATGTTTACCTTTGTATGTTACCACTTCATCAACTATCTGTATATATACAGGTATGTTTACCTTTGTATGTTACCACTTCATCAACTATCTGTATATACAGGTATGTTTACCTTTGTATGTTACCACTTCATCAACTATCTGTATATATACAGGTATGTTTACCTTTGTATGTTACCACTTCATCAACTATCTGTATATACAGGTATGTTTACCTTTGTATGTTACCACTTCATCAACTATCTGTATATATACAGGTATGTTTACCTTTGTATGTTACCACTTCATCAACTATCTGTATATATACAGGTATGTTTACCTGTGTATGTTACCACTTCATCAACTATCTGTATATATACAGGTATGTTTACCTGTGTATGTTACCACTTCATCAACTATCTGTATATATACAGGTATGTTTACCTTTGTATGTTACCACTTCATCAACTATCTGTATATATACAGGTATGTTTACCTTTGTATGTTACCACTTCATCAACTATCTGTATATACAGGTATGTTTACCTTTGTATGTTACCACTTCATCAACTATCTGTATATACAGGTATGTTTACCTTTGTATGTTACCACTTCATCAACTATCTGTATATACAGGTATGTTTACCTTTGTATGGCATTACCACTTCATCAACTATCTGTATATATACAGGTATGTTTACCTGTGTATGTTACCACTTCATCAACTATCTGTATATACAGGTATGTTTACCTTTGTATGGCATTACCACTTCATCAACTATCTGTATATACAGGTATGTTTACCTTTGTATGTTACCACTTCATCAACTATCTGTATATATACAGGTATGTTTACCTTTGTATGGTATTACCACTTCGAAATTCATCAACTATCTGTATATATACAGGTATGTTTACCTGTGTATGTTACCACTTCATCAACTATCTGTATATATACAGGTATGTTTACCTTTGTATGTTACCACTTCATCAACTATCTGTATATATACAGGTATGTTTACCTTTGTATGGCATTTTCCCTTCATCAACTATTCTTTATATATTTTAAAACCAAAGAATTCATCAGATATTAGTCATATCAGTTGTAAATGCCATTTGACCAGATTGTTGACATTATAACTATTATGACAACATAGCATGGCTAACACAATACATACTCCCTGTGGAATCTGTTGTATATTTGATAACAATATTGTCGTTAATAATTAATTCATTGTGTTAAGTTATTTTAATTTTCTCAAGTAATTGATGATTTTTGATAAATCATTCTAATTTTCTGTTATATGAGATAAACTGTGTTTTATAAATGGTCCATATAGGGGTATTGAACTATTATACATAATGATAGTGGACATTTATGGTTATAATGATAGTGGAGAAGACATTTTATCAGAATATGTAAGCAAAACATGGAGACTTTGGGTGTTTTACTAGAAATAGACCTAGTCTTTAGTCTTGTAATAGGACAGATGTTTTACTAGAAATAGCCTAGTCTGTAGTCTTGTGATAGGATAGATGTTTTACTAGAGTAGACCTAGCCTGTAGTATTGCGATGGGATAGATGTTTTACTAGAGTAGACCTAGCCTGTAGTATTGCGATGGGATAGATGTTTTACTAGAATAGACCTAGCCTATAGTCTTGTGATGGGATATATAGATGTTTTACTGTAGTAAACATTTGTTGTCTAGTGATAGGATGTTTTTTGTAGTCTTTACAATCTATCCTTTATTAGATATCAGAGGGGATGTTTTTTGTAGTCTTTACAATCTGTCCTTTATTAGATATCAGAGGGGATGTTTTTTGTAGTCTTTACAATCTGTCCTTTATTAGATATCAGAGGGGATGTTTTTTGTAGTCTTTACAATCTGTCCTTTATTAGATATCAGAGGGGATGTTTTTTGTAGTCTTTACCATCTATCCTTTATTAGATATCAGAGGAACCACCTGAACCATCGTTTCCTCCTCCCCCACCACCGATACCTACTCCTCCAGTAACGAGCGACTACACTGATGACCACCGAGCAAGTCAGTACTCATCCTCCTCCACTACAAACGGGTACAACTACCACTACCAGAACACACCGGCTGACACAGGAGGCGGGGACTACCCTGTCGGAGGGGGCTTCACCACACAGCAGAGTACAGAGGAGTGGGACGAGGAGGAATGGGAGGAGGATGATGATGATCACTCCTCTACCAGTACAGACCGTGGGACATCTCAGGTACGCAGCCAGTTAACACAGTGTACTCACAGAGTATAATTACAGGCTGAATGTTTGAATTGTTCCATTCTCTGAAATAATTGATAATGGGGAACATTTAAATGTTAATACTTATGGAATAAGTATCTGTACATATATTTTCCTAGTGCATTCTCAATTTTCAGGCAATATAAAATGTTCCCATACTACCACCTCATGAAGTTTCTGTTCTATTGAAAAATAATTTGTATTGTGTGTATTTTGTCTGTTCAGGAGTTACAAGGCCAGGGAAACTTCGGTCTTTCTCAGCCAAAACGGGAACCTAAACAGTTATCTCCTTCTGGTGATATGTCAAAATATGGCACAGTGAAGAAAAGTTTTAACAGGTAACATGTCAAAATATGGCACAGTGAAGAAAAGTTTTAACAGGTAACATATCAAAATATGGCACGGTGAAGAAAAGTTTTAACAGGTAACATGTCAAAACAAGGCACAGTGAAGAAAAGTTTTAGCAGGTAACATGTCAAAATATGGCACAGCGAAGAAAAGTTTTAACATATATTATATTAATATTTGATAAATAAATGTACTTGAATTGATAATAATATATTATTCAGTTGATATAAATTAGGGAAATGATTGGTGCCACCACACAAAGTCCATTTCATTAAACATCTTCCATCTTCCATATCAATGATCATCTGGTGTATTTTTGACTCTGGTTGATAATGTTGTGTTTAATTACAGATTTTCACAGTTTGCTAAAGCTGGCGGTGAGGCCTTTATGATGGGTCAGGTACAGAACGAGAATGTGTCCGAAAACGACATCATCACAATTACAGTAAGTATAATGTACTGAAGCTACATTACAATTTGTGCTTGTGATATTTGCAAAGGTTGAATTAATTAATTATTTATTTCATCATGTTTATACATGCATTAACCTGATAATATACCAAATTCAGGTTCCCTAGTGCTTATTGATCTTAAGTGTTACCATTGTGTTGTAGGAAACTGCAGATGGACCTGTTTGGCCGCTACCTACCGACAGGTTCACTTGTGAGGTGACATCACCCAAGAAAGAGAGTAAATTAAAAGGTCTTAAGAGTTTCATAGCCTACCAGATCACACCCTCAGTAAGTGTTCAATCCAATCAATGAACTTTCTGTCAGTTTGTCTTGAATGATATTTTAGGAGATGACGTGTGTCCTGTAGTACGGTAAATGAATAGATAGGTGGTTCCTCTAGGCAGGTTGTACATGTGGTCATAGTAGACAGGTTTTGACAGGAGATCACATTTGACAGGTAGTTACCATATCCAAATATTTAATGTAGGGTAGTTTTGTAGATTTGTACTGTATTTATCCTACAATAATTGCAGGGGACCAATGCAAGATAATAATTACAGGATAAATGATCACATTTTTAAGTTTCTTTGAACAAAGTTATGTAAAGCTTGTGTTTCTGACATTATATCAGTTGAGTTCTGTATGTTGAATCTGTTTACAGTTCAGTAATATCCAGGTAAGCCGACGGTACAAACATTTTGATTGGCTACATGAGAGACTAGAGGAGAAGTTTGCCTGTGTTCCCATCCCACCTCTACCTGACAAGGCAATATCAGGTACGTCTCACAACAACACTCCACCTCAAAATAACACTCCAGGCTTATATATAGTGTACAGGCAAGCCTGTCTTATCTGATCGGAGGTTTTATCCCAAAGAGAGGTTTCTCCGTGTTAAACTTAATCAACAGATATCTATATAGCAATGCTGCACATTCATGTTTCCACTATTTTATTTTAAGTTTGGAATTCATTTGCACTTCTATCACAATGATTTTGCCAAAACCTAACAAATTAACTGAACTGTGTATGCTTATAGATAATCTTATATCTCTACTACTTAATTAACCCATCATCGTCTATTCAAATCGTCTTTTGTCTGTGGTCCCTCGTCTGTCCTTAAGCAATCTATTGTATCGTTATTTAAAAAAAAAAATCTTCATGTATCCTTCTCATATGTAACATGTAGGTGTTCCTTGGTCCCTAGTTGTGCATATTAGAATTTGAGACTGATTTGAAAACAGTTTTTCAGGGATCTTTTTCAGATTTCTTATAGGTTTCCTTTGGTCCCTACTTGTGCTTGCTCAATTTTGAGACTAATCAAAAAAGCAAAAAATTGGCTAACATGCAGCGATCTTGAATTGTAACAGTTGAAATTTTTCTCAGAAAGTTCTTCTTCAATCTTTCTAGATTTTATACATAGATTCCCCTTGTTATCGAAAGATTAAGAGGAACATGGGAAAGAATGGAAAACAAGAGAAAAGATCTGTCTAACATAAAACCAATAAAGATTATTCAATGGTGGGCGCCATAATCTCTCTGGAATTTTTTGTTAAATTACATAGCTGGAACTGGGATGGCCTCTTAGATTATTTATACAATAACTGTAAATGGATCTACCTGTCTGTACCCTTTATTATGTTGTGCATGATGGTGAATACAGAATCATTTAGTTTAACGTCTCGCGCAATAATATTGCTTTTTGTGGAAGAAATCATTAACTTTTCCTGTAAAAGCTTAATTCATTCACTGCCGTCTTCCTTAAGGGTGAGGAGTATACCTGTGTTTAGAACCCTGTCTGTCTGTCTGTCTGTTAATAGGTCCTTGTTATAAGTGAATCTAGTCCTACTGTTTTATTGAATAGCAATTATGAATCTTTCAAAGCCGTATACAGGTATACATATTTTGAATAAAATTCCATGTTGATATTATTTAGTATATTCAACTTTAGTTGAAGACTTGGGTATTTGTGCAGTGTGTGTGTGTGTGTGTGGGGGGGGGGGGGGGGGGGGGGGGGATATATTAGTCATCTTCTGATATGACATCATCTTCTACATGTCTTGGCTCAGAAAAAGACGTTTATTGATATCTGTCTAGAAAGATAGTTATCAGATTGTTGATATTTTGGGACTCTTTTTCATTTTAAAAATCCTTTCAGTTGGCATTGGGTCACTTTCTTCCGCTGGAATGAAAAAAGGTTTGTCAATTGGTGGTCATTTGGAGTGTGAAAGACCAAATTTTTAAAACTACCACATACCCAAAACACAAATCCTGCTTACACACAGACATAGCACTGTACCTGTATCCCTGTCTGGGAATTTTTGTGAAAGTTCTGAATTAATATACTTCATAAATCTTGTGTGTTGGATCCATGGCTTAATTAATAACACCAGCATAAGAATTAAATTAGAATTTAAGCAATTCTTTTGTGTATGCTTTTATGTTATTGAATGATATTAGTGGAACATTTATTGCTATCAATTATATCTGAATAAAAATTGGTTTCGTTATTGATTTCTGTACAATTTATAATGATCATTAAAAGTGGTGTTTTGATTTTTTTAAATTCTTTCAGAATATGATAAAGATTTGGTTGTGGGATATGTTGCACATAATATAAATTATTTGTTCACACTGTGTCCTTGACCTAGCAGTCCCTATATGATGACCCTGTCTGTGTCCTTGACCTTGCTATCCCTATATAATGACCCTTCCTGTGTTATGAGGGCCTTTACCTGTCCCTATATGATGACACTTACCATTGTGAGGATGTTAAACCCCTACAAACAAAACCTTTTACATACCCACCATAAGAACTCCGCTGCCCCATGATCCAACACACCTTTACCCAGTCATCAACACACCTTTACCCAGTCATCAACACACCTTTACCCAGTCATCAACACACCTTTACCCAGTCATCAACACACCTTTACCCAGTCATCGACACACCTTTACCCAGTCATCAACACACCTTTACCCAGTCCTCAACACACATTTACCCAGTCATCAACACACATTTACCCAGTCATCAACACACCTTTACCAGTCATCAACACACCTTTACCCAGTCATCAACACACCTTTACCCAGTCATCAACACACCTTTACCCAGTCATCAACACACCTTTACCCAGTCATCAACACACCTTTACCCAGTCATCAACACACCTTTACCCAGTCATCAACACACTTTACCCAGTCATCAACACACCTTTACCCAGTCATCAACACACCTTTACCCAGTCATCAACACACCTTTACCCAGTCATCAACACACCTTTACCCAGTCATCAACACACCTTTACCCAGTCATCAACACACCTTTACCCAGTCATCAACACACCTTTACCCAGTCATCAACACACCTTTACCCAGTCATCAACACACCTTTACCCAGTCATCAACACACCTTTACCCAGACCTTGATTATTTGAGAAATTCTGACACATGATGTCAGAAAATATAAAACTGAATAAACAGTACATGTCCACTGTCTGATTCAACATGTTCTCTAATATTTCTAAAAATTGAACACCACAAAGAATTCTTAATTAAATAAATTTTCATCAAGAGATCAGGACCATCAGGCAAGTTGTCCCAACCTGAACTCGAGCTCCACAATACAAATGATTTGTGATGTGTGAATTTTAATCTTTGGGATAAAATTATTGCTCAAAATGATATATTTACATGTTCAAATTAAAACTAGATTTAAATTAATATAACAATTCATTGGTGGGTTATCTTACATACTTCAAGTCTATATTGTCCTTTTTAAAAGGGATCATTATTTTCCAATTCATACTCTTTTCAATTAACCCATTATGTATGAACTTGACTCACTTAAGTCCGACTTCCTGTGTCACACACATCGGTATCCACTACCAGGATATATTGATGATGTAAGGACTTGTACGATATTGATTGAAGTGGACTCACTAAATTCAGACTTCCTGTGTCACACATAGCAGTACCTACTACCAGGTATATTCATGATGTTTACTTGTAGTACTCTTGTGTCCAGGTATAACATTTCAGTAAGATAGCACTATAAATTATAACTTCATACTCTTCAAACAAAATTAAATTAACATGTTATGTACTTGAATGAACTGGATTATGTTCAGATATGTTAACAACATATACTCAGTGTCTTGGTATGTACGTCATTTCAGTATGATAACACTATAACAGTGTCATTTAGTGGATTCATCTCAGATATGGGTACCATCTTCATGTGATTTTAGCTGAGGATGTAACACCCCAAACAAATTTAATTATTTGTTATTGATTAAAGCACCCTCTCTCTTCATTATCCTCACATTGTCTCTGTAAAATCATCAATCTATAACTGTTTACATCCTCATTCAGTAACATCATGGCAAACAACCTCTCACTATTCCTAGCATCTACTCCCTGCATCAGAGCTAGTCAGTGTCTGTCCTATAATGAGTTTCATGTCATCATAAATCTCCTGTCATGTCTGTCTTTGATATTAATTTCATTTGTCCATTGTTCCATTGGTAGGCCGCTCAGGTGAGTAGTTCTTGAACTGATTGTTACTTTTGTCTTTCTAATCCAATAAATAATTCTGATAAATAGGCTTGGGTTATGTTTTTCTTGGGTAGTGATTGAGGTACTAAAAGATTTCAATTTGTAAAATTTTAACATCTGTTTTCTTATCGAACAAATAAGAAAATTTAAAGAAAATAAGAATCATATTTAGATCTGTAAATATGATTTACACCTGTTTAAATTACTTCGCATGTGAGAGTGTGCATGTTATTGGAAGGGAAAATTCATGATTAACATGGTTGAAGTTATCATTGGTGCGGTAAACTCACAATGTGATCGCTGAGGTTAAATGGCTTCGTTGATATCCTTAAAACAGGTTTGTATGCTGTAGTACTTAATATTTAGGTCTAGTGTTTCTCTACTTGTGTGCAGTATTTCTTGAGTAGTAATAAACAAAATTCTTTCTTGGTCACTGATTTCACTTCAGAAAATATTTGTGTTATACCTGTCTGTGCTGGACTATAGGGCATGTGTTAATGCTAGAAGGATTACGAAAGTCTTGAGAGTGCTGTATAAAACTACTGCAGGTTTATCTAGATTACTGTGACTTTATCTTGGTGATATGTGTGATCTTCACACTATCTTCACCAAGCTTTCTACATGTAGGTTAAGTTTTGAACTGCTTTGAGACGGCTTTGTTGCTGTGATATATAGTGATATATAAAACTCCAAGTTATTAATTTTTATGACAATCTACACATTTATTAGATCATCTCAAGGTAAAGAAATGTCACTGTAACTCTGTTTTAATGGGTAAAATCCTCCATCAATTCTCATCATGATTTCACAAAAGACCCAAAATAAGATGGGTATTAGATACCAAGGAATGTACAAAACAGTGTAATATGGATCAGGTAAATATGGAATGCCTGTCAGCTGCTTCAGTCACTTGCTTAGAATGACTTCTCTTGTTTCCTGAGCTCTCTGACAAATGAAAGTTGAATGAGCAGATTTTCTGATAAATTATTGACATCAAAGATAATACTATTCAGAATTATCTGTAACTTAAAACATTTTTTTTTATAATATCAATGATTGAATTGACATGAATCAGGATTTAAAGAAACATGCATTTGTCATGTGGGAAAATTATATATTCATTCTGAGGTATTGTGTTTTTGTTCAAATTATAATAAGGTACATATTTTACCTGACCGATAATTGTAAATGATGTGTACTATCTTGAGATGATGCTAACTCAATATGTATATTGATTTTTGTGTGTAGGACGATATGAAGATGACTTCATAACAGAAAGAATGCACCAACTACAGCTTTGGATCAACAGAATGGTACGGCATCCATTGATGTCCCGCTCCGAAGTCTTCCATCATTTCCTCACCTGTACAAATGACAAGGTAAACAATCTGAAAAGATGCAATTGTATGAGTTTAGAGTATTGGGTCACCTTACTCATTTAGGTAGTGGAAATTCCCTTAGCCTAGTGGTAAGGTGTACGCTTAGAGGGTGAGGTGGCTAATTCGAGCCCCATTGTGGAAACAGAAAGATTCACTAAAGTGGGGAGAGATAAACCTAAAAGGGAGAGATGAACATAAAAAGATAAAGATTGACCTAAAAAAGGGAAAGATTGACCTAAAAAAGGGAAAGATTAACTTAAAAAGGGAAAGATTGACCTAAAAAAGGGAAAGGTAGCCCTAAAAAGGGAAAGATTAGCTTAAAACAGAAAGTTCAGGCTAAAAAGAGTAAAGATACAATAAAAAGGGAGATATTAACATAAAAAAGGTAAAAACAAAATTCAAAAGGGAAAGATCCAATAAAAAAAAAAAGAGAAAACTTAAAAGGGGAATGATCAATATGAAAAAGGAAAAATAAAGCTAAAAGGGGAAATACTTGGGGAAAGATAAATCTAAAAACCTAGGGACAGCATGTACATATATAGAGAAAGAGGCTACAATGATGTTGATGTACACCTGAAATATTTGTTTTACAGATTTCTATTGCTACCATTTCACTTGTTTATATGCTATAATACCACTTCTTTAACATACCGGGGTCTGCTCAATATTATGAAAGAACTAAAATGCAGATTCATGTGAACTTTCTTTTAAAACAATTGGGTGTTAATATATTGTAGAGATAGAATTTCTCTGAATGTATCATTTCTCACTGCAGAAGTGGAAAGAGGGTAAAAGGAGAGCAGAGAAAGACGAATACACTGGAGGGAAATTCTTCATACTCCTGAGGACGCCGGTCGCCCAACTGGAAATGAGAGATGTGTAAATATCCACCTGTAACTCTGTCTCATCATACAAAACAGTGAAATGGCCAGTTATATTGTGTGTAGAATTACCTTGTAGCAATATGAAATTGTCCATTCATTTGTAGTTGTACCTTGTGTGGGATTGTTGTAGTGATCAGTCTGTTTGGGGGTAGATTTACCTTGTGTGGGATTGTTGTAGTGATCAGTCTGTTTGGGGGTAGATTTACCTTGTGTGGGATTGTTGAAGTGATCCGTCTGTTTGGGGGTAGATTTACCTTGTGTGGGATTGTTGTAGTGATCAGTCTGTTTTGGGGTAGATTTACCTTGTGTGGGATTGTTGTAGTGATCAGTCTGTTTGGGGGTAGATTTACCTTGTGTGGGATTGTTGTAGTGATCAGTCTGTTTGGGGGTAGATTTACCTTGTGTGGGATTGTTGTAGTGATCAGTCTGTTTAGGGGTAGATTTACCTTGTGTGGGATTGTTGTAGTGATCAGTCTGTTTGGGGTAGATTTACCTTGTGTGGGATTGTTGTAGTGATCAGTCTGTTTGTGGGTAGATTTACCTTGTGTGGGATTGTTGTAGTGATCAGTCTGTTTGGGGGTAGATTTACCTTGTGTGGGATTGTTGTAGTGATCAGTCTGTTTGGGGGTAGATTTACCTTGTGTGGGATTGTTGTAGTGATCAGTCTGTTTGGGGTAGATTTACCTTGTGTGGGATTGTTGTAGTGATCAGTCTGTTTGGGGTAGATTTACCTTGTGTGGGATTGTTGACATGATCAGTCTGTTTGGGGGTAGATTTACCTTGTGTGGGATTGTTGAAGTGATCCAGTCTGTTTGGGGGTAGATTTACCTTGTGTGGGATTGTTGTAGTGATCAGTCTGTTTGGGGTAGATTTACCTTGTGTGGGATTGTTGTAGTGATCAGTCTGTTTGGGGGTAGATTTACCTTGTGTGGGATTGTTGTAGTGATCAATCTGTTTGGGGTTAGATTTACCTTGTGTGGGATTGTTGTAGTGATCAGTCTGTTTGGGGGTAGATTTACCTTGTGTGGGATTGTTGTAGTGATCAGTCTGTTTGGGGGTAGATTTACCTTGTGTGGGATTGTTGTAGTGATCAGTCTGTTTGGGGGTAGATTTACCTTGTGTGGGATTGTTGTAGTGATCAGTCTGTTTGGGGGTAGATTTACCTTGTGTGGGATTGTTGAAGTGATCAGTCTGTTTGGGGGTAGATTTACCTTGTGTGGGATTGTTGTAGTGATCAGTCTGTTTGGGGGTAGATTACCTTGTGTGGGATTGTTGTAGTGATCAGTCTGTTTGGGGGTAGATTTACCTTGTGTGGGATTGTTGAAGTGACCAGTCTGTTTGGGGGTAGATTTACCTTGTGTGGGATTGTTGTAGTGATCAGTCTGTTTGGGGGTAGATTTACCTTGTGTGGGATTGTTGTAGTGATCAGTCTGTTTGGGGGTAGATTTACCTTGTGTGGGATTGTTGAAAGGTTCAGTCTGTTTGGGGGTAGATTTACCTTGTGTGGGATTGTTGAAGTGATCAGTCTGTTTGTGGGTAGATTTACCTTGTGTGGGATTGTTGAAGTGATCAGTCTGTTTAGGGGGTAGATTTACCTTGTGTGGGATTGTTGTAGTGATCAGTCTGTTTGGGGGTAGATTTACCTTGTGTGGGATTGTTGTAGTGATCCGTCTGTTTGGGGGTAGATTTACCTTGTGTGGGATTGTTGTAGTGATCAGTCTGTTTGGGGTAGATTTACCTTGTGTGGGATTGTTGAAGTGATCAGTCTGTTTGGGGTAGATTTACCTTGTGTGGGATTGTTGTAGTGATCAGTCTGTTTGGGGGTAGATTTACCTTTGTGTGGGATTGTTTGAAAGTGATCCAGTCTGTTTGGGGGTAGATTTACCTTGTGTGGGATTGTTTGAAGTGATCGTCTGTTTGGGGGTAGATTTACCTTGTGTGGGATTGTTGTATTGATCAGTCTGTTTGGGGTAGATTTACCTTGTGTGGGATTGTTGAAGTGATTAGTCTGTTTGGGGGTAGATTTACCTTGTGTGGGATTGTTGTAGTGATCAGTCTGTTTGGGGGTAGATTTACCTTGTGTGGGATTGTTGTATTGATCAGTCTGTTTGGGGTAGATTTACCTTGTGTGGGATTGTTGAAGTGATTAGTCTGTTTGGGGGTAGATTTACCTTGTGTGGGATTGTTGTAGTGATCAGTCTGTTTGGGGGTAGATTATATCATGATTTTATCTGTTTCATTGTTTGCCCTTTATTAGCTCACCTGGCCCGAAGGGCCGGTGAGCTCATGCCATGGTGCAGCGTCCGTCGTCCGTCGTCCGTCAACTTTTTCTTTAAATTGCTACTAGTCCTAAAGTATTGAACGGATTTTCACCAAATTTGGTCAGGAACATCCTTGGGGAAAGGGGAACAGAGTTTGTATACAGTTTTACTCTGAACCCCCAGGGGCCTGAGGGGCGGGGCCAAATAGGGGAAATAGGGTTAATCCTTTAAATCGCTACTAGTCATAAAGTTATGAATGAATTTGAACCAAATTTGGTCAGGAACATCCTTGGCAGAAGGTGAACAGAGTTTGTATAAATTTTTTCTCTGAACCCCCAGGGGCCTGAGGGGCGGGGCCAAATAGGGGAAATAGGGTTACTCCTTTAAATCGCTACTAGTCATAAAGTTATGAATGAATTTGAACCAAATTTGGGCAGGAACATCCTTGGCAGAAGGGGAACAGAGTTTGTATAAATTTTTTACTCTGAACCCCTAGGGACCTGAGGGGCGGGGCCAAATAGGGGAAATAGGCCTAGGGTTACTTCTTTAAATCGCTACTAGTGATAAAGTTATTAATGAATTTGAACCAAATTTGGTCAGGAATATCCTTGGCAGAAGGGGAACAGAGTTTGTATAAATTTTTACTCTGAACCCCCAGGGGCATGAGGGGCGGGGCCAAATAGGGGAAATAGGGTTAATCCTTTAAATCGCTACAAGTCATAAAGTTATGAATGAATTTGAACCAAATTTGGGCAGGAACATCCTTGGCAGAAGGGGAACAGAGTTTGTATAAATTTTACTCTGAACCCCTAGGGACCTGAGGGGCGGGGCCAAATAGGGGAAATAGGCCTAGGGTTACTTCTTTAACTCGCTACTAGTCATAAAGTTATTAATGAATTTGAACCAAATTTGGTCAGGAACATCCTTGGTAGAAGGGAAATATAGTTTGTATAAATTTTTACTCTGAACCCCCAGGGGCCTGGGGGGCGGGGCCAAATAGGGGAAATAGGGTTAATCCTTTAAATCGCTACTAGTCATAAAGTTATGAATGAATTTGAACGAAATTTGGTCAGGAACATTCTTGGCAGAAGGGGAACATAGTTTGTATAATTTTTTACTTTGAACCCCAGGGGCCTGGGGGGCGGGGCCAAATAGGGGAAATAGGGTTAATCCTTTAAATCGCTACTAGTCATAAAGTTATTAATGAATTTGAACCAAATTTGGTCAGGAACATCCTTGGGGGAAGAGGAACAGAGTGTTTAAATATTTATTCTCAACCATCAGGGGCCTGAGGGGCAGGGCCAAATAGGGGAAAAAGGGTTACTCCTTTAAATCGCTACTAGTCCTAAAGTATTGAATAGCTTTTCACCAAATTTGGTCAGGAACATCCTTGAGGGGAGGGGGAACAGAGTTGATATGAATTTTTACTCTGTACCCCTAGGGACCTAAGTGGCGGGGCCAAGTAGGGGAAATAGAGATTAGTCTTTTAATTGCTACTAGTCATAAAGTTTTAATGGATTTTAACCAAATATGGTCAGGAATATTCATTGGAGAAGGGGAACCGAGTTGGTATTAATTTTTACTCTGAATCCCCAGGGGACTGAGGAGTGGGGTCCGATAGGGAAAATAGGGGTTAATCCTTTAAATCGCTATTAATTATTAAGTTACGAATGGATTTTAACTAAATTTGGTCAAGAACATCGAGAGAGGAAGGGGGGAAAGAGTTTGTATAAATATTGAGGGGCCTGAGGGGAGGGGCCAAATAGGGGAAATAGAGATTAGTCTTTAAATTGCTATTTGCCATAAAGTTTTAATAGATTTTAACCAAATTTGGTCAAGAGCATCCTTGGGAGAAGGGGAACCGAGTTCTGATACATTTTTACTCTGTACCCTCAGGGGCCTGAGGGGCGGGGCCAAATAGGGAAATAGGGGTTTATCCTTTAAATCGCTATTATTCATGAAGTTATGAATGGATTTGAACCAAATTTGGTCTGGAATATCCTTAGGGGAAGGGGGAAAGAGAGTTTATATAAATATTGACTCTGACCCCCAAGGGGCCTGAAGGGAGGGGCCAAATAGGGGAAATAGAGATTTGAGTTTTAAATGGATTTGAACCCAATTTGGTCAGAAACATCCGTGGTGATGGGGGAACAGATTTTGCATAAATGGTTACTGGACCCTCAATCCCATAACTATGATAGTGTCGCTGGGCATTAAGGGATAATATCAAAAAAAATAGGGAAAATTTTGGAAGGTAAAAAGGGACTAAATTCCTTTAAAACAAATTTGGTAAAAAAACATTGGCCTGATTTTTTTTCCCATTTTTGTAAAATGATGAAAATTGAACTAAATTTAAAGGGGAGATTCAGTTTTTCGTCATAACACTTTTTGAAACCCTCGGGAAAACCCATTTAAAAATATTTTTTTTTTTAAAAAATTAGAAATTCAAAAAATTTTTCAAGACTTAAAAAAAATTTTTTTATTTAAAAACGGTTTTTTTAAAAAAATTTTTTTATTTACTAAAAAAAATTCAAATTTAAAGTTTTTTTTTGAATTTTTTTTTTTTTTGAGAAGTTTTATTTTTCTTTTTTTTTAACAAAAGGAACCAAAAAATTTTTAAAAAAAATTTGGTTTTTTTTCTGCCCTTTGTGTTTTTTTTTTGAAAATTTGGTTTTATTTTTTGCGGGAAATTTATTTTTTACAAGGGTGACTGCAAAAAAAAAAATTTAGTAAAAACATTAAAATTTTTTTAATTTTTTTTTTAAAAAAATTTTTTTTAAAAAAATGATTAAATTTCTGGGGAGTTTTTATAATCTGTTTGGGAAAAATTAAATTAATTAAAAAGGGTTTTTTTCCTTTTAATACATTGATAAAAAAATTTATTATTTTCCTTTTTTGGGGGGTTTTTCGGAATAAAAATTTAAATTTTTAAAAACTTGTTTTAAAAGGGGGAAATAATTTAATTGATTTTTTTAATTACCATTTTTTTAAGAAAAAACCCTTTTTTAAGGCAATTTTAACGGGTAGCGATTTTTAAGATAAAAAATTTTTTTAAAAAAAATTTTTTTGGAAAAAAAAAAATTTAAAGGGTGAAAATACAAATTTTGTTGTTTAAAATTTTCCCTACCTTGTTTTAAAGGTAAAATTTAATTTGAAGTTTTTTGTTTCGTTTTTTAACTTTATTTCCCAAATAAGAAAAGGAAAAATAAACAATGAAAATTTTTGAAAAACGGTGGTTATTGAAATTAAAATTTGGTTTTTTTAAAAAGGAAAAAATAATTAAAATTTGGAAAATTGGTTTTTTTAAAAAAAAGGGGGAAAACTAGGAAATTAAAAAAAGAATTTTAAAAATTTTAAAACTAGGAATTTTAAAAAAAGGAAAAAAAAGGGAATTTTTATAAAAAAAAGGAATTTAATAAACTTATAAAGTAAATTTTTGAATAAAAAAAACCCATTTTAAAATTTTTTTAAAAATTGATTTTAAGAAAAGGAAATTTTAAAATTTAAAAATTTTATAAATTTTTTTTGTTTTTTATTTTTTTTTAATTTTTTTTTATCGGGGTTCATTGATAAAATTTTTTTTGTTACAAATTTTTTTTTTTTTTTTTAAAAAGATTTTTTTTTGTTAAATATTTTTTTTGTTAAAAAATTTCAATTTTTAAAAAGGGATTCTTTTTGTATACAATGTTCTTATTTAAAAATAAGTTTATATTGAAAAATTTTTTTTTTTAAAAAAAAATGAAAATTTTTTTATAAAAATTTTTTTTAAAAATGGTTCAAGTATTGGAGGGGAAAATTTCGTATTGATGTTTTTTCTACTGAAACCATGGGGAAATAGGGGTTATTTTAAAAATTTTTTGAAGTACCTGTTTGTTTGACCGGTTTGAATTAATCCTTAAAGGGGGAAGGGAGATAGATATATTTATTGTCTGAAAGGGGCCTAAGGGAGGGGCCCTGGGGAACAGAGGATTTAATTTTTAAAATTAAACCCAAATGGTAGAATCATTATTGGATCATTAAATTTTAAATTACCCCCTAAATTCAAAAATTCTTCCCAAATTAAAAATGTTAAAACATTATGCCACAAAGGGTTTTCCCCACCCTAAGGGACTTCATTCTTTAAACACCATTATGTTGTAAAAATAATCCATATGGTCTTTCAGAGAGTACATTTTTGTATAATGTATGAACAAATTGAACATGAACATTATTTTGACATTTGGTCAAATCCAACCAGGTGAGCGATACAGGCCCAATGGGCCTCTTGTTTACTCTGGGATTAGAAAAATTATATTACTTTTTCCAATTATCTGTTAAGAAAAATTCAAAAAGTTGCCAAGCCATTCAATTCATAATTGAAGCGAAACTGTACACATTGTGTACTGTTGATATCTATTCAAAGTCTATGATTGTTTATCTCTAGGAAAGATTTTTTTATTTCAATAAATAAATCAAATATCTATAATTCCTTACTCTGTTTTCACTGTAATTTGAACAATATTATTTTCAGAGACAAAAAGATGGAAACATTTTGTAAATTTGTGAAAGGAATGGACGACAATGTGAAGGGCCTTATAAACGTAATGAGTGATAACAGGAAAAAACATCTGGGCCGTGAGTATTGTTTCCTTCATTGTTGTTAGAAACTGATGGAAGGATTGAATCTTATAATTAAAGTGGAGTATTCAAGTTTTTTCTTTGTCATTAACACTATTTGAATTGAAACCTCTGGAACAACCATCTTCAAAACAGTATTTTATTGTTTGATAAACATTATGAAAAGTTCTTTGAATTAAAAACTTTTGGAACAAGCATCTTCAAAACAATGTTTTATCATTTAACAAACATAATGATTATGAAAAGTGCTATGATCATGATTCTTTGGAATGATTTACTTAAAAAAAATTCTAATGTAAAGATTTGTTGCTTAGAATTTTGATTTTTATTTGATGATAGATCTTATTTTCTTCTTGTTTTTCAGCTTACAAAAGAGAATACCAGAAAATTGGTTATTCATTTAAAAATCTAGCTGTAACTTTTAATCTAGATAACTCCAGTTGTAAGTATTGTTATTTTGATACTTAAGTTTGATAGTTTCATTTTATGTTCAGGCTAAACATTATAAATAAATACAATTGGTAGACAGTGTCAAACAGGCAGCCAGATAGATGGTCAAGCATACACAGAACATGTATGATCCTATGATTTATATTTATTGTTTTGTTTAATAACGAGAGTGTTTAGCGGTATAAAATGATGCAAATTCTCTGTCGTGAGTTAACTTCTATAATCTGTAATTAGCCTGAACTCAAATTCAAATTCAAATTCAAATAGGTTTATTTCTCTTTTCATAACATAATGCATAGAGAAAACATATTTATAATATTATATACAATCATTATTCGTGTAGTGTTCGTTTGTAGATATACAGCACTTTCATAATATACATAACTTGTATTAAGGAGGACAAATAATATTATTGATTATTCTTATAAATGTACACAATTTTTTAAGAACAGCCATGTTATCTGTAATGGCTAATTTAACAGGTGATTTTGCTTTGATTGTTTTACTGTATAAGACACATATTTCTTACAAATGCAATAAGGAAAAAAGATATCTATATCCACGAGAGATGTGCAAATACAACAGGGGTTGTTGTACTTCAGCCAGAACTTCCACTTCATACCTAGTGTATTAGGTACAATAATTATACTTTGTACAGTTTTGTGTAATGTCAGTTATTTAACAGTTTCAGGTGGATTGACGGCAGCAATAGACTACACAGGTGACACATACAACCAGATAGGAGAAATGTTTGAAAAACAGGTAAAACTATGGAATTATTGTAAAGGTAAAACTATGGAATTATTATAAAGGTAAAACTATGGAATTATTATAAAGGTAAAACTATGGAATTATTATAAAGGTAAAACTATGGAATTATTATAAAGGTAAAACTATGGAATTATTATAAAGGTAAAACTATGGAATTATTATAAAGGTAAAACTATGGAATTATTATAAAGGTAAAACTATGGAATTATTATAAAGCTGTCAGTAGCCAGATGTAGAAGTTCTTGAATGAAAAAAATCCTACATTCTTAGAAAATCTTTTCATTCAAATACTGCATGTAGCAGAAAATGGATATTAAATTTAAATTTGTATACAAATTAGTTCTTTTTCGTATTTGTTACTGTTTTGTATTTGAATGAGTTCTATATTGTATACGAATGAGTTCTATATTGTATACGAATGAGTTCTTTATTGTATACAAATGAGTTCTTTATTTTATATAAATAAGATCTTTTATATTGTATACATATGAGTTCTTTTTTGTATACGAATGAGTTCTATATTTTATAAGAATGAGTTCTATATTGTATACGAATGCGTTCTTTATTGTATACAAATAAGTTCTATATTGTATACAAATGAGTTCTATATTGTATACAAATGAGTTCTTTATTGTATACAAATGAGTTCTATATTGTATAAGAATGAGTTCTATATTGTATATGAATGAGTTCTGTATAAGATATTGTATATGAATGAGTTCTTTCCTACTTGATAAACACTTTTATATGATATATGTCTTGATATAGAAAGTGTAACAAGGTTTTGTTGAAATGTAACCTGATTGTTGATCGGTTTTGAATTAATTGACTTTCTGATTTTGTTATCAGCCGAGGATAGACCTGGACCCTATGTTAGATGTGCTGTATGAATATAAGGGGATACTCACCACCTACCCAGATGTCCTCAAGATACACGAGGTATATTCAGATTCTTAAACAATCCCAGGATGGTATTATCATTCATAGGATACACTATAAATTCCAATATTACTCAATAAATTCGGGATAAATTGTCTTTCTAAAATTCAGAATTGTTTATGACTATGTATGTAGATATGTTGGTGTTTGTACAGGGTGCTGTGGGACGAGCCAAGGAATGCATGAAGGAACAAGATGAGGGCAAAATGTCGGAGAGTGATGTACAGAAAGTGGTGAACAAAGCAGATATCATTTCCTACGGTACTATGGCCCAGATGTCACATTTCCAGCAGGAGCGTGTACAGGACTACAAAGCCATGATGCAAAAATACCTAAAGGAACAAATAACATTTTATAGAAATGTGAGTCCAGTATAAATCAGCACATTCTGATATAGTTAGTGGCAGACCCTAAAGACTAGCTATTTTATATCAATCACTATAAAATCTAGAACTATGATACAAATTTGACGATTTTGTTAGTGGTGTCTATGTATACCATGTTCTACCCAATCCCTTACCAGTCCATGTCACCTTTATTCAGATATACAGTTTAGTTCATTTTTAGTTTAATTTTTAATTAGTTCATTTTTTACAAAAAGACCAATTATTCATGAGAGTTCCATCCGAAGAGTGTAACAACAATTATTATTTAAATATAGGCCAAAATGATTTCCTTTTATTGTTAAATTGATAGATTTTTAAATTAAAAGTTTTTAATGAAATACTGACAGTATTACACAATGGTCAAGTTAGAATACCCTGAATAAGTTCTTCATTATTCAGAAACATAATACCATTTATAGGATCTGTTAAAACAAGGACACTTAATATGGAGCATAGGAGCAAGCAAGTGTATTTCTAATTATTAGCCCCCTACTGAAACCAGGGGGTACTAATTATTAAAACTGTACACAGTGATATGAAAGGACCATATTGTCCTGGACAGGTTCGAGTTTCAGTTTTTGGGTCAAGGTCATTGCTACTAGTTTTATCAGGGGCTAGAAGAAGACATTGCTTTAGCATTGCTCCGTGTGCTTGTTTTCCTAATTTGTGTAAATTACTGAACTTTGGTGCTAGTGAAAATTGACTACTGCCAAACATCACACGTTTTATTACTGCTAAATTGTTTTTGCAATTAAAACATTAATTACATCTTTTTCAGATAACGCAAAAACTAGAAGAAACACTTGAGAGATTTGAAAGTGCGTAGCAGTGTTCAATGGACTAATTTGTTCGGTATGTGTCAAATGTGCTTGTTATGAAGTTCTGGCAATTCACAGTGAAATACTGCACGAATCTCTGACCTCAAGAAAGTGCTACTAAGGACAAGTTTTGTCCTGATATCCAGTGATCTTTGTGTGGAGTTTAGAAGGCCTTTTTATTTTGAAATATCAGGAAGTACAACGTCGCTACAAAGTCTTTTGATGAGTTTGGAAAATTCAAGAACACTTACATAAACTTCAAATGTAGTTTGTTTGTCCTTTGGGTTTCGTTTTAAGTGATCACTTGGACTTAATGTCTGTATTCCTAGGATCAGTTTTAGAAATGTTCAGGTCGTTAGTAATCGATGTGATACAATATATATCACGTTACAATAGATATCACGTTTCAGATTCTCAGAACCTAATACATGATCATCCTTACTTAATTAATAAAGTATTTCCAAGACATAGTGTGCAACAAAAAATATCTCTTGAAGCGTAAACTGTTACTAATCATTATTATGATATGATATCAAGATATGCTATTGTTGGAACTAGTGTTTAGTTAGGAAGGATTGAATCTAGCGTTAGTGATTTGACAATATAGTACACGGAAAGTTGTATGTTAGATGACCTCTACTTACATTTCATAAAATCTCTTTATTATTTCCTTCATTGTAGAACTTTACTAAATTATTAGTGTAGTCGTCACTACAGAAATAGCTTCAGAAATATAATGACTCAGAAAGAATAAAATCAATACTGACTAATGTGAGCGAAATATAGATAAATAAAATAGAAAAGAAACTGAAACAAAATGTGGTTTATGTGTATAATTTTATTTGAATGGCAATAAGATATAAATTGTTTCTCATCATAATGTTTTAGAAATCATGTTTAGATACAAACAGTTGCATATTGTATATCAGTTGATTCGGTTTTGTATTTTTTTGTTGTTATTTATTATGGAGTCAGTCTGTGCAGTGTTATACAGTGATTTTTTTTTCTTCTTGTAAACAAAGTCAAACTTTATAAAGTGGTTGGGCAAGGAAAAGTTGACGGGAAGTTAGAAACTCTGATACTAGAAAAAATAGCACCATACATCTGTCAAATGTTGCTGAAAAATTAGCTGGAATGACTTAATTGAAAACGTTTTATGAAAATATTAAATAAACAATAATTTGAAGTTGTTAAATATATACTGCTATATCACAGCATAAAGCTGCCTCAAAGCGGTTCACATATTATCACCCTTGGTTGTTGGGCCTTCAGAAAACAGCCAATATCTTTTCCAACTCCTTGAGGAGCATACAGTCTGAGCTGCTATTTGGGAGTCAACAGCTCATCCACGACTTTTCTTGTACTGCCCAACCACTTGCCCATTAACAGCTGCGTCGACTGGCACACAACAGAGTAAAGTAATCCGTTTAATGATACAACATTGCCTGTGCCAGAATTTTAACTGAACGACCCTTCGGTCTTTGTACTACCACGCATTATGAAGTTGATGTTATATAACATTAAAGAATGAACTATTGGTTTATACATGTATCTAATGTAGTCTGAGCTAGTGATAGGACTGTGTTAAGGATTATAAACTATTAGTGATGCTTGAGACCTATTAGTTATACTCTCTGTTTTGTCAGAATCCAATCCAGGAAGAGATTAGTCGAGGAAAAGTTCTCGGGTTATTGTTGGATTTCACTGTATGCTTACATTGATCAATAGACTCTGTCTACAGTGTATGTAATTGTTGTGTTTATGAAATATTTATACATTTATATTCTTGCAAGAAATTTTAAATGATTCTTATCTGGTATTTTTCAAAATAATGATATGTTAACTGTTCTTTTTGTTTTGTTTATTCTACTAAATTCCTTTGACATAAACATCACTGGATTTGAGTTACTGATGCTTAGCTTCTGGATTGAAAAATTAGATAACTAATATTGAATATTTGTTATAAAGTAACATGCAATGTAGAAATTGGATTTTTTTTGTTATCACTGGGTTTGTTAAACTGCTCTAACCCCAATAGAGTTATGTAAATCAGGTGTATGAGTGATATTGTCTGTACCAGTATGTGATGGTGACAAGAATCAACATCTGTGACACTTGTGCCTCTCACATACTCTAAGTAACAGTTATACAGTTAGCTGGTCATGAGTTTTGGTTTTCAGACTCATTCTAGTCTGTTTATTTAACTCTTATTTATTGAAATAATTTATTTTGCTAATTTAACTTTCAAGAAATTTTCATACAATTCCATACCTCTGTTTCTTCATGTCAAATTCTGAACTTCCCACCTGTAAGGAAAGCTTGCTTTACTGTAGTACATTAATCTAAGCCTTCTGTGAGGAACGCTGGCTTTACTGTAGTACATTAATCTAAGCCTTCTGTGAGGAATGCTGGCTTCACTGTAGTACATTAATCTAAGCCTTCTGTGAGGAACGCTGGCTTCGCTCTAATACATTTGGACATTAATCTAAGCCTTCTGTGAGGAAAGCTGGCTTCACTATAGTACATTAATCTAAGCCTTCTGTGAGGAACGCTGACTTCACTGTAGTACATTAATCTAAGCCTTCTGTGAGGAACGCTGACTTTACTGTAGTACATTAATCTAAGCCTTCTGTGAGGAACGCTGACTTCACTGTAGTACATTAATCTAAGCCTTCTGTGAGGAACGCTGACTTCACTGTAGTACATTAATCTAAGCCTTCTGTGAGGAAAGCTGGCTTTACTGTAGTACATTAATCTAAGCCTTCTGTGAGGAACGCTGGCTTCACTGTAGTACATTAATCTAAGCCTTCTGTGAGGAACGCTGACTTCACTGTAGTACATTAATCTAAGCCTTCTGTGAGGAACACTGACTTCACTGTAGTACATTAATCTAAGCCTTCTGTGAGGAACGCTGACTTCACTGTAGTACATTAATCTAAGCCTTCTGTGAGGAAAGCTGGCTTTACTGTAGTACATTCATCTAAGCCTTCTGTGAGGAACGCTGACTTCACTGTAGTACATTAATCTAAGCCTTCTGTGAGGAACGCTGACTTCACTGTAGTACATTAATCTAAGCCTTCTGTGAGGAACGCTGACTTCACTGTAGTACATTAATCTTAGCCTAACAAATGCTGTTGTTTTGTCTAACTAGCATCAAGGGACAGACAAACTGCCAAGGAATGGGATAAACATTGTCTGATGAAGTTATAAACTGTGGCCATATTTTGTGATATATGATATCTTTATATAAATCATGTAGACGGTATATCAAAAAAAATATTATCTCTGTAAACGAAAAATGTTACATTAATTATGACGCAATATATTTTTATGAACATGTAGAAATTTTAATTAATCATTTAAAATATAGACATGTATACTGAGAGTAAATTCCTAAATGATAACTATATATGGTGCAATTTCCATTCTATTTCATAGTTATGTTCCTCTACAACTGAGTATATTGGTAAATGACATTGTGTGTTTGGTAATGTTTTGTGATGTAAGTTTTACATGTGTGACTATTGTTTTTCATCACCTGTGTATACAAGATAAACATGGTTGTTATCGTTATCTCTCTCACCTCAAACACTGGATTTTCTTATGTAAGGTACATTGTGAATGTACTTGTACTTGTAGTACATTTTCCTAATTAAACCATGCACAGACTTGTATATGGTGCCTTTTCCGTGATGTAGAGTTATCTGCCCTTGCGAGCAGGCATTGATTTCTAAGTCATTTGTTTGTGAGAATAATGTCATAAATTTGTGAGAAAAGGGACAATTTCCTCACACAAACTAATGACACACAAACTAATGACATTAATACTTGCTCATAACAGTAGATTACAAAAAGATGAGATAGATAAAAGGTAGATTAACAAAGAACAGTAAAACAGTTAAAGGTAAATCTGGGGTACATTTTAAACAGCAGGTTTATTTTACACTTGTTTATTTCCATGAAGTGATGCCTGATCACTTTCTGTCAGGAATTCTTCTGCAGACTAAAATATAAATCATATCCTGCATCATATGTTGAAATTGGTGGCATGTTTCAGAACTTTAGCTAATTTATGATACTGAATTTTTTGAAATCAAACATTTGTGTTTGTCTAACAATTGTCCATTCAAACATTGGTGTGAATAAATATATATACGGTATATGAATATCTATAGGTCAGAATAAAACTCCATTTCTCTTTTTATACAAAAAACTCACTCCTACATATACTAGATAATCTTATTCTTCTATTCTTCTAACTTTCCTGTTGAAGGATTTGGTTATCCTTTCATAAGAGGAGACAATCTGTACATTTTCTGTATCTAGATTGAAGTCCTCATTTTATTATATGGTGATAATTACAATCAAAGACTACTACAGCCTGATCAAGGAGAGAGGGAGGAGTCGTCGATCATCATGTAGGTATTTGGTGTGTGGTTAATATTCTGTACCCTCACTAGATTATCCTCACACATAACACTCCATTAATTACTTGTGCTAGGTTCAATTATCTACCAGTAAAGGAAATGATATAAGCTTCAAGCTTGTTTTCCGATTACCAGTTATTGAAATTATATGTACATGTATGGTTGAATGAAAATTGAATGAAATATTGTTAAATAATTATCTACTAGGTAATCTTACAGGATTTTGTATTTTTTCAAACTTGATGATTTAATAGATATTTTCTAGAATATAAAATTTTAGTTGGCATTAGGTTTTAAAAACCTCGAAGATATGTTTAGTAGTTGTTGTGATTGTTGTGTTATTACACATTTTTATTTTTATCAGTGCTCCATTTCCAGTCATTATCCAGACAATATCAATTAGTAACAAAATTAGCCATTTTAACAAATATTATTTATACCAATTAAGAGACAATTTCTTAGGTTGGCAGGAATGTACACTTTGTACATTTAATTTTGTATAAGAATATATTTTCGTATGTCACATATAACTTAGGATGTACGAAAAAGTAACTTTTTTGTTAAGTCTAAACCGTTGTTATTGATTGTGTGTTTTTATACGGTAATCCTCAAACTGTAACTAAATCATTAACCTGTAATGTTACATATGTTGCGTGTATGCTAGACGTTTAGGTGAGCCTGGATTTTTTTTTTTTTTTTTTCCGTTTCATCAGTATTTGTATATACCTATAACAGGTAAATTGATCAGCACGTGTATGGCTGTTATTTTATTTGTCACAACTGTCAGTCACATTTAGTCTAGAATTATTTATTACATTCAATGTTCAGCCTCAGAAAAGTGATGAATGTTGATAGTAAAATCTTATGAAACATGAAATTGTAGTGCATGCATATAAAGATATGATATAAGATGATGTATTTATCTAGTATGTAAATAATAGAATACATTAAATAATCTGATGATTTTCCTTTATATCATGTAAAAATGATAGTTATCTGGTATATATAGAGGTGTTGAATTCATACCAATAGACGAAAAAAAGGACAAAATATAAAAAATATTGTTTAAACCACAGATTTCAGCAGTCACAGATAACTAATGTGAATTTTTGGTGTAAATCTTAATATTAAACCTGATGTAAATGTTAAGCTGACAAAACTTTTTGATTTTATGTAACATGGGATGTTTGTCTTTATGTATGGTAACATGGTCACCACTTCCAACTAGACAATTATGGCCCGACCACAGCTAGATAGCAGAATAGATTAAACTGTTTTTACAAAATGATAAAGATTTTGCATTCTCTTCTGTCATTATCATACCCACAATGATATACATGTATAACATGTATATCATATAGAAAATAAGGATATGCTTAATATTTTTCTTGAAATGTTCACAAATATTTAAGAAAACAGAAATTTTATTTAATTTTAAAAAATGTTTAAATAAACCACATAATTATGTACCATGTGTATACAGTATGGTGCTTAATATTTCATTGCTGCTTTCTTCAAAGTTTCCTCCCTTTATAAAATACCTCTGTCATCCTTACCACTAAGTCACTGTACATATTTACGTCATCCTTACCACTAAGTCACTATACATATTTACGTCATCCTTACCACTTAGTCACTATACATATTTACGGCTGTTATTCTCAACACGGACTCAATCAATAGGTCTCTAAGATTAAAACAAGATATTCCTAATAATGCTGATATAGACACATCTTGAAACTGCAAATTCAACACTACACAACTTGTATAGGATATGTCATTTGGTAACATTAAAATGTCGTGTAGATAGGGCCACATTCAAAACCATTGTCTTACTGATGAATCTTTCGTATAAGACCAGATATCTGAAATGTTGTCGACTTGCTGGTTAAGTTGACATTCTATCAGTTATAACTATGTTAATGTATTCTGTATGTTTGTATATGCCTGTAAAATCTAGTTGTACATAAAGCACTTGTCTTAGTGCTTACTTGATCATGAATGGTCCCTTTTTGTTTCATATGAAGAATTTATAATTATATTGTATATCTTAATTGATATATCGTCAAAACCCTTATAAATACCACAATTTTGCTGAGCAGTGATGTGAATATGTTGTAATGGCTATATAGTGTCTATAAGCACACAGCTTTCTGTGGTACTGTACTGATATTTTAAACTTTATTTTATACAAAACAGGTTGAATTGATTTATGCAAGATTCACTTCTTTCACAAAATATATAAAACTTAACCAATGTATGTACTATAAGAAAGAGTTGCTTTAAAAAATTCCTTACTGAAAAGTAAAAATATTTCCTTATTATTATAATAGTTAATTATGTATCAACCAACCCTCTCCAGTGAGGATATTTCTTTAAGTTAATTGTAAACAAACCAACCCTCTCCAGTGAAGATATTTCCTTAAGTTGATTGTGAACGAACCAACCCTTTCCAGTGAGGATATTTCCTTAAGTTAATTGTGAACGAACCAACCCTTTCCAGTGAAGATATTTCTTTAAGTTAATTGTAAACGAACCAAACCTTTCCAGTGAAGATATTTCCTTGAGTTAATTATAAATGAACCAAACCTTCAAGTGAAGATATTTCCTTCAGTTAATTGTAAACGAACCAAACCTTTCCAGTGAAGATATTTCCTTGATTGTAAACGAACCAACCCTTTCCATTTGAAATATTTCCTTGATTGTAAACGAACCAATACTTTCCTTATTCGGAAATGTAAGATCAGGAAAAATTATTGTTTAAAAGAAACAGGAAAGTGAGATGTTGTTGCCATAGACTTTATTGATAAGTGTTAAATTGATGTATACTTTTTATTAGGGACCAAACTTAACTACTGAAATCTATATTTTCATTGTTATTGCTTCTTTGTGTGCTGTGTGGTTGACTTACATGTACCAGAGCTTTGCTCGGACCCTGACTGGACTATATCATCCATCAGACCCTGACTGGACTCTATATCATCCATCAGACCCTGACTGGACTCTATATCATCCATCAGACCCTGACTGGACTCTATATCATCCATCAGACCCTGACTGGACTCTATATCGTCCATCAGACCCTGGCTGGACTATATCATCCATCAGACCCTGACTGGACTATATCATCCATCAGACCCTGACTGGACTATATCATCCATCAGACCCTGACTGGATTATATCATCCATCAGACCCTGACTGGACTCTATATCATCCATCAGACCCTGACTGGACTCTGTATCATCCATCAGACCCTGACTGGACTCTATATCATCCATCAGACCCTGACTGGACTATATCATCTATCAGACCCTGACTGGACTCTATATCATCCATCAGACCCTGACTGGACTATATCATCTATCAGACCCTGACTGGACTCTATATCATCCATCAGACCCTGACTGGACTCTATATCATCCATCAGACCCTGACTGGACTCTATCATCTATCAGACCCTGACTGGACTCTATATCATCCATCAGACCCTGACTGGACTCTATATCATCTATCAGACCCTGACTGGACTCTACATCATCCATCAGACCCTGACTGGACTCTATATCATACATCAGACCCTGACTGGACTACATCATCCATCAGACACTGACTGGACTCTATATCATCTATCAGACCCTGACTGGACTATATATCATCTATCAGACCCTGTCTGGACTATATCATCCATCAGACCCTGACTGGACTACATCATCCATCAGACACTGACTGGACTCTATATCATCTATCAGACCCTGACTGGACTATATATCATCTATCAGACCCTGTCTGGACTATATCATCCATCAGACCCTGACTGGACTCTATATCATCCATCAGGCCCTGACTGGACTATATCATCCATCAGACCCTGACTGGACTATATCATCCATCAGACCCTGACTGGACTCTATATCATCCATCAGACCCTGACTGGACTATATCATCCATCAGACCCTGACTGGACTATATCATCCATCAGACCCTAACTGGACTCTATAGCATCCATCAGACCCTGACTGGACTCTATCATCCATCAGACCCTGACTGGACTATATCATCCATCAGACCGGACCCTGACTGGACTATATCATCCATCAGACCCTGACTGGACTATATCATCCATCAGACCCTGACTGGACTCTATATCATACATCAGACCCTGACTGGACTATATCATCCATCAGACCCTGACTGGACTATATAATCCATCAGACCCTGACTGGACTCTATATCATCCATCAGACTCTGACTGGACTATATCATCTATCAGACCCTGACTGGACTATATAATCCATCAGACCCTGACTGGACTCTATATCATCCATCAGACCCTGACTGGACCCTATATCATCCATCAGACCCTGACTGGACTATATAATCCATCAGACCCTGACTGGACTATATCATCCATCAGACCCTGACTGGACTATATCATCCATCAGACCCTGACTGGACTCTATATCATCCATCAGACCCTGACTGGACTATATCATCCATCAGACCCTGACTGGACTATATCATCCATCAGACCCTAACTGGACTCTATAGCATCCATCAGACCCTGACTGGACTCTATCATCCATCAGACCCTGACTGGACTATATCATCCATCAGACCGGAACCTGACTGGACTATATCATCCATCAGACCCTGACTGGACTATATCATCCATCAGACCCTGACTGGACTCTATATCATACATAAGACCCTGACTGGACTATATCATCCATCAGACCCTGACTGGACTCTATATCATACATCAGACCCTGACTGGACTATATCATCTTCCATCAGACCCTGACTGGACTATATCATCCATCAGACCCTGACTGGACTATATCATCCATCAGACCCTGACTGGACTCTATATCATCCATCAGACCCTGACTGGACTCTATATCATCCATCAGACTCTGACTGGACTATATCTATCAGACCCTGACTGGACTATATAATCCATCAGACCCTGACTGGACTTTATATCATCCATCAGACCCTGACTGGACCCTATATCATCCATCAGACCCTGACTGGACTATATAATCCATCAGACCCTGACTGGACTCTATCATCCATCAGACCCTGACTGGACTATATCATCCATCAGACCGGACCCTGACTGGACTATATCATCCATCAGACCCTGACTGGACTATATCATCCATCAGACCCTGACTGGACTCTATATCATACATCAGACCCTGACTGGACTATATCATCCATCAGACCCTGACTGGACTATATAATCCATCAGACCCTGACTGGACTCTATATCATCCATCAGACTCTGACTGGACTATATCATCTATCAGACCCTGACTGGACTATATAATCCATCAGACCCTGACTGGACTCTATATCATCCATCAGACCCTGACTGGACCCTATATCATCCATCAGACCCTGACTGGACTATATAATCCATCAGACCCTGACTGGACTATATCATCCATCAGACCCTGACTGGACTATATCATCCATCAGACCCTGACTGGACTCTATATCATCCATCAGACCCTGACTGGACTATATCATCCATCAGACCCTGACTGGACTATATCATCCATCAGACCCTAACTGGACTCTATAGCATCCATCAGACCCTGACTGGACTCTATCATCCATCAGACCCTGACTGGACTATATCATCCATCAGACCGGAACCTGACTGGACTATATCATCCATCAGACCCTGACTGGACTATATCATCCATCAGACCCTGACTGGACTCTATATCATACATCAGACCCTGACTGGACTATATCATCCATCAGACCCTGACTGGACTCTATATCATACATCAGACCCTGACTGGACTATATCATCTTCCATCAGACCCTGACTGGACTATATCATCCATCAGACCCTGACTGGACTATATCATCCATCAGACCCTGACTGGACTCTATATCATCCATCAGACCCTGACTGGACTCTATATCATCCATCAGACTCTGACTGGACTATATCTATCAGACCCTGACTGGACTATATAATCCATCAGACCCTGACTGGACTCTATATCATCCATCAGACCCTGACTGGACCCTATATCATCCATCAGACCCTGACTGGACTATATAATCCATCAGACCCTGACTGGACTCTATATCATCCATCAGACCCTGACTGGACTCTATATCATCCATCAGACCCTGACTGGACTCTATCATCCACTATCTATTAGACACTTGCTGAACTCTATTATCCTGTATGTACAACCTTTAGGTTGAGATGATAACACGATAACAGTGTACTGTATTTTGCCTAGCGATATGTATATGTCTTGGTAACTGTGTATTCCTATAGCTATAGATCTTACAGATTGTAATTGTCTTACTTATTTCCTTACATGATATATACATTCTATTGTTTATTTCTGATTTTATATTTGACTGGTCAGATATCAGGATAAATTTTAGAGATTTCATTGTAGAATTTTCTGAGTGTTAAAAACCAGATATTTAAAAGAAATTTGCAAGAAATGTTGCACACTCCCCATTTTAATATAACGGAAACAGAGTTTAGTGTAGTTTACAGAATTTGACATGAATTAGCAACTCAATTTTTTTTTGTTTTTTTTTCATTATCATTATTATTTAATACATTTTGTGAAACTGTTTGTAATCTGCTACATCTTATTAAATACTGTAACATTAATGGGTAATGTTGAACAGTTTGATGCTGAAGTAGTACCAATTCCGATAGCCTGACCGTGACAATCCTGTACTAGTGTGTGATGTTAGCTCTACACAATGTGTCAATATCTCTATGATAATTCTTCATTCGTTAATTATACTTCAACATGTATGCTGTAACAGTGTTCACATCCAATCTCTTTTTGTGCTGTACTTGTCTCTCAGGAACAGTGTTTATTTGTACACTGGGGCAGTAGTCGACTTGGGATGGTTTTCTCGTCTCTCGGGGACAGTGTCTGCAGAGACAGTAGTGTTCCTGTGTCTGAGGGACAGGAAAGAGATTTACAAAGTATGGATGTTTATAGGTGAATGAAGTAGGTATGTACGTGATATAAATTCATATGTTAACTGTTGATAAATGGAGGTGCCTTTATTCTTATTAAATAAATGCTTCACAAATCAAAACATTTTTGCTGTTATTTGTTTTTAGCTCACCTGAGCCAAAGGCTCATGTGAGCTTTTGCTATGGGGTATCGTCCGGCGTCATGCGTCGTCCGTTAACTTTTTTTAACCGAGTGTTGAAATTCGCATTGAATGATTAGTTAGAAGGTCCTGACTAGATATTTGTATTTATTAAGTGAATATAAAATGCAAGATGGCTGCCATGATCGCCATCTTTGAAAGTATGTTTTTCCTTATAAGTGATTAACTCCCAATATTATTTGCTTCGTAGTAAGAAGACTTTCTAGGAATGTTCTAGTGACATTTCTGAACAAGAGGTGTTGTTTCAAAAATTCATTGAATTTACAAGATGGCCACCACAGCAATTATCACCTGATGAGCTATGGAAAAGTACTTAATTTTTTGTTTGTGAACAAGATAGCTAATGGCTGGTATATTGTTTAGAGTTGATTTTCAATAACAAGGTCCAGATAGTGATGATAAAGAGATGAGTTTAATTTGGGTTACGTATAATGATCAAGAGTGGTTGATTTTTAATTAATTTAATTGTATGGTTTGTACCTGTCTGTATACACTGTATATATCTTCAGTGTGAACATTGCCGCTAGGGGTCCCGAATGGGGGAACTGGCAGCTGACTAGCTTGGCTGCTAGCAGCACCCACACCCACCTGGAATTTTGATTTAAAAAAAAGGACCAGGATCAGGTTTTTGCCTCAATGCTATGCAGTAATAGGTGTCTTTACTTGAATGATATAGTACTCAGTTCTGTAGAACATTTCTTTGTGTAAGATAACTAGGCTTTTGGATTGTCTACTATCTGATACCAGTTAGTTTTGATGTGAAAACCTGTTACCTTATTATATCTCTGGATGAAACCATGGTTTTGCTGGTTTAGGGTCACACAGGAAAACAATAAAATTAATGAGATAAAGGGCAGCAGAGGTCTGTGAATAGAGCCCTATCTCCAGAGCTATTACTGATAACTAGCTGTTGACAAATGTGTTTTGGGTATTAAGTGTACATTGTGTAAATATGGTAAATATCAGAAAACTTCTGATAATTTAAATCAAATTTGGAGAGAGTCTATAGGTTTCTAATTCATTAGTCATATACATATTGATTATGTAGTGATAATGAGCAAGTGGAAAGCATGTCACATTGATACTATTTATGACCAATTCGAACTGTGACCTTTGGTGACTTATATATCACTCTTCACATTGCTCTACGTTGTGACTTGTGCAAGTGAAAAGTAGGAATGATGATAGGACAACATCAATTGACATCTAGGATGATAATTGCATGCCGATAGCAAATATTGCAAAATTAGGTCACTGTGACCTACTTTTTCAATAATTATATTAGGGCAACAGAAATGGACATCTAGGATGAGAAATTCATGCAGATAGCAAATATTGCAAAATTAGGTCACTGTGACCTACTTTTTCAATAATTATATTAGGGCAACAGAAATAGACGTCCAGGATGAGAATTCATGCCGATAGCAAATATTGCAAAATTAGGTCACTGTGACCTACTTTTTCAATAATTATGTTAGGGCAATAGAAATGGACATCTTTGATGAGAAAGGCATGCTGATAACAAATATTGCAAAATTAGGTCACTGTGACCTACTTTTGCAATAATTATATTAGGGCAACAGAAATGGACATCTACGATGAGAAAGGCATGTCAATAACAAATACAATGTATTGCAAAATTAGGTCACTGTGACCTACTTTTCAATTATTATATTAGGGCAACAGAAATGGACATCTACGATGAGAAAGGCATGTCAATAACAAATATTGCAAAATTCTATTACATGATCAGGTGAGCGTTTAGGCCTATAGGCCTCTTGTTAATTTTGAAGGGAAATAAAAAGGTGATATTTATGATTAAAACATGATTGGAGTATATTGTTTAATCAGACTTATATTAGATCTAGTCTGTGGTGTAACATTTTGATAATGCACATTTTACAATTTTTATTTGCAGTATCTCAAGACCAACATGAAAAAAGAACGACAAGCAAAATATTTCATTTTCCTAGATATTGTTGGCTAACAATTTGACAGCCTTTTCACCTACATTATTCACAAGACCTAAAGACTTAATAAAAAAAATGTTCATAGGCATCATCCAAATTTTATGGTTGTTTTAAGCCTCAAATACATGTACAGTAAGTATAGGAGATATGAGTCAAGAACAAACAAGTTGGTAACATTAACAGACCGTATAAAATTAAGCAGGAGCTGCCTCCCCTACTCCATCAAATCGATACGTTGTTATCGGAAACAAGCCAGTCAGATTGAGTGTAGTTGTCTTATACTTTATACATTACACATCAGAAATTTGACCCCTACCACAGTTGGTGTTTGATGGACAAACTTGAATATACACTTAAAAGCTTGCTACACACCAAATATCCTTACCCTAGGTATTTCTGTTATTGAGAAATGGGTGTTTTAATGATATATTGATATAATTGACCCCAGCGACGAACAAGGACCAAGGTCCTTCATATTATCAATAGCCTATTGCCTGAGCATGCTGTTCACCAAATATTAAGACCTATGGTCACTTAATTGGTTATTGAGAAGAAGTTTTTTGTTTTGTTTTGGGGTTTTTTTCATTCAAACTATGACCCTAACCAAAAACCGGAAGTTGATGTTTGACAGAAAAATGTTTCCTAGAAAAGTTATTTATTTCCTATTATTTTCATTTAGCTGTTAATGGGTTATTGTTACTGAGGTTAAAACAGGATGACGTCATGGCGGCCATTTTTGTTTTTTTGTTTTTTTGTTTTTGTTTTTTCAAAAGAAAAAAAATTAAAAACCTGACCAACTTTGAAACTATCTGGGGAAACATTCTTGCTGTGAAAATACCTTACGGATGTTGGAGAAAAAAAAGCAACAGTTTTATCATATTGTCGGCATTTCACAAATATCAAAGGATTTTTTTAATTTTTTTTTTTTGCAAAATGGTGTACTGTGCAAACGAGGAGCGACATAGAAAAAGTGGAAACACCAAATCCATTGTGATGACATACTGCAATACAAAAAGAATTTTTCAGCGTTGTTGAGGGGGAAAAAAAGAAGAAAATTTGTGACCTTTGGCCCATTAGCGAAGATTTTAATTTGACTTTTTGTTGGGGTGAACACGTCATGGGAAAATGTGAGCCTTCAGATAATCTACAAATAATATGCATGTAAAGTGATTGCCATTCTCTCACATAGTGCATTGCGGTAACCCTCCTTAACGGGTAACCAAAATGCACTTGCTGGCAGAGATTGCGCAATTGCATGAACTCGTAAAATCAGCTGTTTTTGAGCTATGGTTATTTTAAAATTTTGACCTATGACTTCATAGCAGCTGTATTGGATGTTTGACATTCATGATATAATTGCAATAACACCTTCACACCCGACCTGATAATGCACACTTAAGACGATGGTCATACATGTATATATTAGCTACCTTTCAAAGAATTAAACACCCACAAAATTGTCCAAGAAGAAGAATTCAAAACTATTTCTCAGGTAAAAAAAAAATCTTTCCCACAAGATAACTGAGTTTTGAATGGTAAAGGTGAGAATGTGATTTCATGACGATTTATTTTGTGAGTACAAGTTAGCCATGTCTTAATTAGTACGGGTTGACAAGTGAGAGTTGGAATGCGTTGACTCTCTCTCCTAACACTTGCTTTTAAATGTAAGCTTAGGTCTTTCAATTAATTGGAACCAATCAGCTAATCATCTTGATTATAGAACTAATTTATTTGAATATTTTACACCTGTGGCCATGAAAGTGAGTCAAGGTCATTTCTTTCAGGAAACTATCATATGGACTAATTATCAGCCAAATATGCTAGCCTTCCGGTTGATAGAAGTTGTTTTAATGTTCCGACAATTTTAACCTGCATTAGAATGAACAAGGCCCAGGGTCTTCTTTTTTTTTTCTTTTTTTTTTTTGGAAAACTTTGTTGGTCTTTTTTAAAGGAATCTATCAGGAAAATATTTTTGATTCAAAGCCTTTTATTTATAATGAAAGAAGTCATTTAGATATTTCAACAAATTTGACCCACGTTACTTTGAAAATGGATCCAGGTACGAGGGCTGGTTGATTTGAATTTTGCCGGACATATTGTATTATTTTTCAACATAATCCCCTGCAGTATCTATACAGTACGCCTTTGCCAGCGGTTTTTAAGGGCCTCGATGCCATTTTTTATAGAACTCCTTTTCTCGACTGTTCAGAAAGTCATCCACTACATGTATGACATCATTATCGGACTGAAAGTGGGTGTCTGAAATAGTTGTTTTCAGTCTTAAAATTAGATGAAAGTCTGATGGAGCGAGATCAGGTGAATAAGGCGGATGCTCAATCAATTTAATTCCACAATCGTTAATGGCAGCATTTTCCCGTAACTGCCTCTCAGAAATGAAGCATAGTATGTGCCATTGATTGTTTGTCCCTTTTGGAGATAATCTATCAGCAGAATACCATCTGCATCCCAAAAAAACGAGATCATAACCTTCCCAGCTGATGGAACAGTCTTTGCCTTCTTTGGCGGGGGAGAGCCAGGGTGCTTCCATTGTTTCGTTTGTTGTTTGGCCTCTGGGGTTAAATGATGGACCCATGTTTCATCCATAGTGACAAATCTCTGATGAAAGTTGGTAGGATCTTCCTCAAAAAGATTAAGATTAGCACGCGATAGTGTGCGCCTGGTGTGCTTCTGATCAACTGTCGGAAATCTTGGTACCCATCGGGCCGAAAGCTTTCCCATTGCAAGATCCTCGGTCAGAATGGAATGTACCATTTCCTGTGAAATGCCAACTCTACTGGCTATATATCTTTCTGTGACTCGTTTGTCAGTCAAAGCAATATCATGATTTTTATTGACCATTTCTGGGGTTGCAACATTGACAGGCCTTCCTGGGCGGGGGTCATCATCAAGGCTCTGTCGGCTGCGCTTAAATTCCGCCACCCACCTTTTCACTGAAGCATATGAAGGGACATCTTTACCTAGTGTTGATACCTTATCATTATGGATATCCTTAGGTGTTAAACCTTTTTTATGCAGATATTGGATCACTGCTCTTTCACCGATTTTGTCCATTTTGCAAAAGCCGCTTGTCTTGTTTACATTAGAGTGCTACCTCGTCGATAAATGACCAGCCAAATGAGACCAGTCCTTGGGTACACGGCCCTATAAAGTCTAAGAATAGTAGGACTTAAAAGAACTTCCTTCAATACGAGGCTCACGGCATATCAATCATCCCTCGTAATTTCTTTCATTTAATCATAGGTCTCTGATTTAATTGATTTAATTGATTTAATTGATCGGCTTCATCCATGGAACCTATACTGTATCAGCCAAATATGTTGAAGGTAGGCCTTTTAGGTAATCAGAAGATGTTAAATATTTTAACAAATCTGACCCCTGTGGCCGGGAATTTATATATGCCAAAATCATTTCTTTTCATAAACTCTTGGAATTTATTAAATGAACATAGCTAATATCTTGATTCTATGTCTTTTATATATTTAGTTTTTTAGAAGTGCATATGATCAGAGACTCTGATATGATTGATGAATCAGAATGTCAAATATGAGTAAACATTTGTACCTCAAACGGGATGCCATGGTCTGTTCTAGGATAAGGTCATTGTTGCCATTTCACAGCTCTATTATGACTTCATTTTTAAACAGTTTTATTTTATGTCGAAAGAGTTAATTGTTTCGGTGTGCCAAGGTGAAGTACTATTATATTTGTATGTCACCGTTACTATTTTAAGAAAATCTTCGTCAATGCTCTTGCGACTTCATTATTTATGCATTTCAATCACGGCCTGTAATGCATTATGCCTGAAATAGAAGATTCCACGAGCCAAGCTAAATAGCGAGGTGTTCCGACAGACCCATCTCTACTTTCGATTTGCTTCCAAGTCAATAAACTGAAAGTGTTGTGAAACGACACCCATTTGTATAATTGCATTTTTGTTTATTGAAAAACTTTAAAGGTTGAAAGAACGAAGCAATAAATGCTTTTTATTTTCCATGAAAGAACTTTAAAGAAAAATTAAATATGTTGTTCCATTTAAAAAGAAAGAGTTACCTCCCTTGCTCAGCAGCGAAAACTTCCGGGAATCATATGAGCGACACAAACAAAGTAGTTAGTAAGTAGGACCTACTAAAGTAAGATTACTCTTTTGATGGCGTTCGATTTCTTCAAATTGTCTTTGTCTTTGATCTTGGTATAACAAAAGAAGAAAACACACACTATTCAAAGTATTGTGAAATTATAATAGGGCCTAGGTTGCCTAGCCATGATAGTGAGAACGATGTGAATATTCTTTAACATTTCACAAGTTCATGATCACATACAAGGACCAATTGCAACCGATTCGGTTTCGGGATTTTGAGTAGCCTAATTCGATAACCTTATCAAATTGGGGATATCTATATACACTCCGATATACCCGATATATATATATATGTATGGTTGTATACTGGATCCACTGATGGCAGTGGTCAGGTGATGACATATTATACCTATATGTAGCCCGAGTTTCCTCTGGCCCTGACAACATGTCTGGTATATAGGTGTCGGGGCCAGAGGAGACTCGGGTTAACCGATATATGTATGTTACTGTGGGATCGTGGCCAAGTAACTTCTTATAACATGACCTACATTTATTACTACAATAAGACTTGTTAGCTCACTTTTTCAGAATGCAGGTACATACAACTATAAAACATGTGACATGTGAAAACACTATATTGACCTCTGGAAATGATAAAACATTACCCCTGAGAATTTGTGGAGCGGAATGAATTCTCCTAAAATTAGCTTGCTGCTCACATCTTTTCAATTGTATGACCAGTGTAATATTAGACAGTAAATAATAATATAGTAACTACATGTATATAGGACTCGTATACAGAGTTTACATTGTATAATTTATATATACAATAACATCAGCCTTTGTATTTATATACTGTCCAATGAAAATATGATATGTCTGGTTTCAGTTCTGTGATGGAGCAGGAGGAAGATCCGGAGCGAGCCAGGTTAACAAGTACATCTGTTCTGCCTCAGCATCAGAAGACCTCACTGACCAACTCCCAGGGGTCAGCTGGGGTCATCCATCGCCTGGAGAGCAACACAGCATCGGTAAAACTTACTGGCAGTATCTTAACTGGACTGTCAGACTCGGAGGAAGAGTTCACATCATCAGGGGGTGAATATGAAGAGCACGAACTTGGAGAGGAGTTAAGGACTGAGTCTCAGAGAAGACAAAACAGTGGCTTGCCTGAAGAAACGAGTCGTGTCAATTCTAGTATATTGTGTTCTGATGAGAATGTATGTGGAAGTATGAACTCTGGTGATGATAGAGAGAATTCCCGTTCCTCAAGTCAGTCGGAGGAGGAACTGAGGAAAGACTACGAGAAAAACCGCTTTAATCCATTTGATAATGACATTCACATGGAAGAGGATTATTTTAATACGTCTACCATCCCTGACTCAAATCGACAACAGAGAAAACAATCAGGTGAAGGTCAGGGGACAATCTAGTCTGAATTTAACCTTTCTAACAATCTACATGCAATGCCGGATATATGTAAAAGTCATTGAAATGTCAAAATAATTCACCAGATGTAAAAAAAAAAAAATAATAATAAATGCCTGAAGAATTCAGACAAGGGATATCTAACAGGTTAAGAAATACTGTAATGATAGGCTGATTGAATGTTTATCCATTGAATGAAAGTACCAATCCTGAAATTATACACTGATGGGTACTGTAGAAGTGGTATGCTGACATGTACAGAATTCAAACATAAGTTATTATTAAGAAGATTACAAAATAAGCTTTTTACATGCAATATGGTTAGATTTTAACAAAAAAATAAGAATATTAATTTATTGATAGTATGTATGAATGTGATACACCTGACCAGTATTGCCTGATTAGTGATTACCTGTGTTTAATTAGTAACCTGTTTACAGAAACCAGTTCATCATGGACCAATCTCTCTGACGATAACACAGCTGATGTCACATATGCAGACTTGGGCTTTGGCTGAGGACCACTTCTCACACCCAGAGGTTTGATTTTAAAACTTTTACTTCCAAATATTTTACAAATAGATTCCTGGTGTACATAAATGTAGATCTGGAGGTTTACAATTAGAAGTTTTAAGTGGTTACAATGTATATACGTATCTGCTAATAACTCACAAGTTTTGAGTTGTGTACCAAACTAATTTTAAGTCCGAATTTTTGAATGAGCTCAATATATGAATTTTTTGTGAATATTGAAATATGTCTGTATGGGAAAAAAAACCTTAAAGATAATGATAGCTCTAGATCTCAGTTGCAATTATTGGTTGATGTGTTAACAGTTTTGACTTGTAACTGTAAATATTTACCAATTAAGGGGTACAAAGTACATATTAGCAAAACCGATGCTGTAAACATTATTTTCAATCTCCTATGGTTTCTGGTCTGGACAGATTTAGGATTCATCTTTTAGTTGTCAGTCTTGTCACCTCAGTCAGAGGATAAGTTTGGTTTTTATACGCCCGTCAATGAATTATGGTATACCCTGCGCTGTCCGTCCGTCCTTTAACTTTTCCTTGTTAGCGCTCTCTCACCTTTATTTATCAATAGATTTTGATGAAACTTGCTACAAATATTCTATAGCCCTATAGCTCGAAAAAGTTTGTTTTACGGAATTCCATGATTATTTTTTCTAGAGTTATACTCCTTTTATTGCCAAAAATGGGCATTGTGCAGCAAATGCAAGAAGTTTTCTATTTTTCTACTATTCCTCTAAGATTTTGCACAGTACAACCAGAAGTACTTATGTTTGACATATATAATGGGGTTTGGGCTCGTGTTTCAACTTTTTGCATATCAGCAATGTGTATTTTCCAGAAGAAAGCCCGCTCATTAGCATTTCTTGATAGCATTCTCTTAACTTTATTTATCAACAGATTATTATGAAACTTATTGCAAATATTCTATAGCCTAATAGCTCAAACAAGTTCATTTTGGAGGATTTTACAATTATTTTCACCAGAGTTATTCCCCTTTTATAGCCAAATATGGGCATTTTGTAGAATATGCAAGAACTTTTCTATTTTTTCTTCAATTCCTCTAAGATTTTGCACAGTACAACTAGGAATGATTATTTTTAACATTTATTATAAGTTTTTGTCTTGTGTTTCAATTTTTCGCATAATGACATTGTATATTGTGGCACACTAGGGCCCGGTCATTAGCACTCTCTTATTGCCCTCTTACTAATATTTATTCAACAAACTAAATATTTCTACTAAACATGTGAACTAATTTCAATAAAACCTATGATGAAACTTGTGCATTATCCATAAATGTGGATATGTATCTTTAAACAGCGAAAATTTTAGAAATTTCCAGTGACAGGCGTATCATGCTCCCGCTTGTGGAGCTCTTGTTGACTGGTTGTCACCTCAGTCAGAGTATAAGTTTGGTTTTTGACTGGTTGTCACCTCAGTCAGAGTATTAGTTTGGTTTTTGACTGGTTGTCACCTCAGTCAGAATATTAGTTTGGTTTTTGACTGGTTGTCACTTCAGTCAGAATATTAGTTTGGTATTTGACTAGTTGTCACTTCGCCCCAAGTGTATTATCATATTGACAAGATATTTTCTCTGGTCCTTAGGGACATTTTGGCCTGAGCAGTACAGAGGAGATGGAGATGGCTATAGAAAACTGTAAAGACATGATACTACAGGTACCTCAGGACTCGGATAAACAGAAAAACCTGGTACAAAAGCTGGTACAGCTCCGACTGAAGCTGCAGGAAATCAAGGTATAACATTGTACAAGTCGAGGGAATAGTGTCCTATCTGGGAAGTGTTTATTTGAAAGCAATAAACTCAGGTTTGATTGTTGGCTGATTTTATATAGTGTTACATCAAACCACATACAATAGTTAATAACACATGTGTTTTGTCAGTCTAGGTAAATAGGTTGTACCATTTTCTTAAAAGGAAAACTGGCGAGTAAAAGATCAGTACAAGGAAAACAAACAAGCACAAAAATGTGGATCTACATTAAAAAGAAATATAAGATATGGCAAGCTGTCCCTGGTAATTACATAATTATACATTTAGAAGTGAGGATTGTGGAAAGGAACTAATGGTGAAGTGTACATGTAGGAAAAATATAAATCATTAATTTTAACACTTCATCAATATACATGAAAGTAAAATTAAAGACTTGCCAATCTGTACCTGTCATGACAAATTTTTCGATAATTTGGACTGATCTAAAAACAAAACCAATGAAAATTTTGTCATAAAAAAGAATTATTATGAGAATAAATTGAGTACCTAGAAAATCTTGTTACTGAACTTACCATAATTATTTTCAATGTATTAAATTTATTCCCATAATAATTCTTTTTCTTTTTGATTATTCCCATATCTTTTATTCCATTTCATTTCATATTAAACTTTGTTAATCTTTTTCATACTGCACACTAAATATACACTGTAGTTCACAATGAAATACATACATAATTAAATGTTTAAATGACTTCTACCTTCTACTGTAACATCAATGTTTATTTATTTATTTGTTTTCTTTTATCACAGTCAGCAGATAATTAACATATAGCAAATAATGTGCAATCTTTATTTAATTTACAATAATTGTAAAACAAGTTATATCAGCTTATAATTAATCATGCTTGTTGGCCTGGATAGAAACACATGAGGGGGTCTTACTATAGGAGGAACCGGAGTACCCAGGGAAAACCCACATGGTCGGGTAGGTGACCCCTAACTTACATCAATATTTGTCTGGTAACCTTAGTTACATGTGTTACAGGAGGGCCCATTACCAGTGGAAGATGATGTAAAACTAGCAGTGGGACATCAATTTAAGTGTCAGACGAGCAGCAGTACCAAACACTACTGTGAGAAGTGTAACACCATGATACTGGGGGTTATACAGACCTGGTATAAGTGTACAGGTATGTAGTCAAGGTAACAAGGAATGTTTGTAGTCATGGTAACAATACAGGTTTGTACAGTAGTCATGGTAACAGTACATGTTTGTATGTACAGTAGTCATAGTGACAGTACAGGTTTGTACAGTAGTCATGGTAACAGTACAGGTTTGTACAGTAGTCATGGTAACAATACAGGTTTGTACAGTAGTCATGATAGCAGTACAGGTTTGTATGTACAGTAGTCATAGTGACAGTACAGGTTTGTACAGTAGTCATGGTAACAGTACAGGTTTGTACAGTAGTCATGGTAACAGTATAGGTTTGTATGTACAGTAGTCATGGTAACAGTACAGGTTTGTACAGTAGTCATGGTAACAGTACATGTTTGTACAGTAGTCATAGTTACAGTACAGGTTTGTACAGTAGTCATGGTAACAGTACAGGTTTGTATGTACAGTAGTCATGGTAACAGTACAGGTTTGTATGTACAGTAGTCATGGTAACAGTACAGGTTTGTACAGTAGTCATGGTAACAGTACATGTTTGTACAGTAGTCATAGTGACAGTACAGGTTTGTACAGTAGTCATGGTAACAGTACAGGTTTGTACAGTAGTCATGGTAACAGTATAGGTTTGTACAGTAGTCATGGTAACAGTACAGGTTTGTACAGTAGTCATGGTAACAGTACAGGTTTGTACAGTAGTCATGGTAACAGTACAGGTTTGTATAGTAGTCATGGTAACAGTACAGGTTTGTTCAGTATTCATGGTAACAGTACAGGTTTGTACAGTAGTCATGGTAACAGTACAGGTTTGTACAGTAGTCATGGTAACTGTATAATATGTAGTCATTGTATCAAAAAAATTAGAAAGTGTGTTATTGCATCATTGACATCATAGTTATAAGACTGTTATTAATAAGTAGTGCATGGATATGAGTATGATATAATTTTATTTACTTATTAATACCTACATTTCAGAATGTGGTTACTGTTCTCATGAAAAGTGCTTGAACACAATAACACGGACATGTGCAAGTCTCAAAGTAAGTGTTTCTGTCATGCCAGTCCATAAGTAATGTATGTATTATATACCCAGTAATATAACTTGTACAATTCTGGCCCAGTCCATTAGTAATGTATGTATTATATACCCAGTAATATAACTTGTACAATACTAGTCCAGTCCATTAGTAATGTATATATTATACCCAGTAATATAACTTGTACAATACTAGTCCAGTCCATTAGTAATGTATATATTATACACCCAGTAATATAACTTGTACAATACTAGTCCAGTCCATTAGTAATGTATGTATTATATACCCAGTAATATAACTTGTACAATACTAGCCCAGTCCATTAGTAATGTATATATTATACACCCAGTAATGTACTTGTACAATAGTCCAGTCCATCAGTAATGTATATTTTATATATGTGTGACACTACATTTGATTAGTTTGTTCTATTATTCCAATCATTCACAGGTACTGGAAAATCCTACCTACACCAATGACATATGCCCTACACGGGGCCTATCCTTCCAGAATTACAGATGTGCCGAGTGCAGGGCCCCAATATCATTTAGTAGGTACAGATGTAATTGTATACATAGTAAATTTTAGATGTAGGTACTGCTCCACTGTTGTTTGAGTGTTGTAGTAATTAGTGCTACATGGTACTCCCACCAATGAAGGTATGTAAAGAGCTTGGTATACAGGGATATGATGTCTGTACTGACAAAGGGGAAAGGTATTCATTCCATTTGTGGGTATAGTTTATTGTACAATGTCAACTTATATATTACAATGCCGAGTCTCAAGGCCCCTTTGGAATCTCTTGTTTTGTAGGATAGGGGGTAATGGGTTAGCATTTTGGCTGCAGTTCTTGTTTCGATTGTATTAAAAGTACACAGTTTTAATTCAATACCTTATATATACCAGAGCCTGGATTCAGTGAACCACGACTGTGTGACTACTCTGGTAACTATTACTGTGAAATGTGTCACTGGAATGATACCATGGTCATACCTGCTCGTGTCCTCCACAACTGGGATTTTGAACCAAGAAAGGTAAGTTATTTTCAAACTTGTATGATAACACCTACTGTTATTGAAGAAAAAAATTTTTGTGAAGGAGATACATAGGAAGGGGCTTGTGTTGTCATCTCTCTCTGTCTCTGTGTCTGAGTGGTATCAGAGGAGTTGGTTTAAACATTGGTGCAAATATGTGGTTGCTTCATAAATCTTGTGTAGTTGATTGTAATAGAACCATCACTGCTCTGACGACGACCATCTGTCAGAAATAGTCCATCCGTCGTCCAGAGATATGTTATCGCAGCTAACATCTGTGATGTTCAAGAATGAAGTAAAAAAATGAGAGTCAGAATCTAGGGCGTAGCGCTGTTTACACTGTACACTGCTAATCTTTACCTCTTGTTTGTACAGGTGTGTAGAGCATCCAAGCAGTACCTGAAGTTGATGATGACGAAGGCTGCCATGCAAATACAAGATGTCAATCCCATGCTGTTCAGCTTCGTCGATGAAATTAATGAAATAAAGGTTAAAGTCATTCTACACACTGTTTTAGTCTAAGAGTAGATTGTTGATGGAATTAATGAAATCAAGGTTAAATTCATTCTTCACTGTCTTAGTCTAAGAGTAGCTTGTTAATGGAATTAATGAAATAAAGGTTAAATTCATTCTACACTGTCTTAGTCTAAGAGTAGCTTGTTAATGGAATTAATGAAATAAAGGTTAAATTCATTCTACACTGTCTTAGTCTAAGAGTAGCTTGTTGATGGAATTAATGAAATCAAGATTGAGTTTGTTCTTACACTGTTATAGAGGAGCTTATCAATGGATTTAATCACATCAATGTTAAATTCATTTTACCACTGTTATTGATGAGCTTGTCGATAGGATTAATGAGATCTAAGTTTAATTCATTCTTACACACTTAAGAAATCTTGAATGAATATTGTCACCATCCTTGTTCTAGTTATGAGAATGTGACTTGTATGATTTTTACTTAGATTTATATAGGTCTGTTATAGATCTGTTATATAGGTGTTATATAGGTCTGTTATAGATCTGTTATATAGGTCTGTTATATAAGTCTGTTATATAGATCTGTTATATACATGTAGGTCTGTTATATAGATCTGTTATATAGGTCTGTTATATAGGTCTGTTATATAGATCTGTTATATAGGTGTTATATAGGTCTGTTATATAGGTCTGGTGTCATCAATGAAACGGAGAGTATAGATGATGTTTTTTGTCTCTGTGTAGATCTAGATTTTAAGTAGGAACCATGTCTTCATTTACACATCAGTAATACATGTATGTTGTCCTTGATATGGATAGCCTGTAATCCTACTCATGGATGTACAGTATTTACTCATTTGTAAAAATATCATTTTGGTTCAATCTAAATGCCTAGCTGTTTAGATTATAGCAGTGTTGGAAATGCTGTTATGATTATATATCACTGGTGTGTTAATTTTATTTTATTATTTTTTTTTTTTTAAGTTTTATTTTTTATCATAGAATCTCTTAGTGCTTTTGAATGATCTTTCCATGGACATGATTAAATTGTTTATAAATCTTTCTAACATAGAAACTCAGAGAGGAGATTCTGATCATGAAGAAGTACCTGTTGGTATGCCGAGATGCCATGAAGCAGAAGTTTTTATTACTACTCCAAGAGCGTCAACACTTTGTGGAGAACTGGGACACATATTCCATGAAGGATCTACTTGAAATTCAGTCTGATGTTCTTCTGGGAAAGCTGGTTTCTATACATGCTGCCTGGGCACAGCACATCAAAACTGACTGTCAGGTAACGCACACTAGTGTCTATAACAGATGTCAGAACACAGGGGACTCAGGTATTACTCACACTACTTTCTATAACAGAGGTCAGAACCCAGGGGGCTATACTATTGTGACCCCTTTGACTCAATACTGACTGTAGGTATAGCTCACACTACTACCTATAACAGATGCCTACCATTGTTGTTAATGGGACATACATTATTACCGCCTTTCAGTGGGCGAGTGTAAATTATACTGTTTTAAATCGTAACCAGTGCCTCCAAACAGTTATATTTTGATGAGCTGTATATTTTATTGGTTAGTAGACTATTTAATTGTGTTAATTGTTTTACAGAAATGTCAAGCGAATTTAATTGTGTTAATTGTTTTACAGAAATGTCAAGCGAATTTATTTGTGTTCATTGTTTTACAGAAATGTCAAGCGAATTTATTTGTGTTAATTGTTTTACAGAAATGTCAAGCGAATTTATTTGTGTTAATTGTTTTACAGAAATGTCAAGCGAATTTATTTGTGTTCATTGTTTTACAGAAATGTCAAGCAAATTTATTTGTGTTAATTGTTTTACAGAAATGTCAAGCGAATTTAATTGTGTTAATTGTTTTACAGAAATGTCAAGCGAATTTAATTGTGTTCATTGTTTTACAGAAATGTCAAGCGAATTTATTTGTGTTCATTGTTTTACAGAAATGTCAAGCAAATTTATTTGTGTTCATTGTTTTACAGAAATGTCAAGCGAAGGGATTTATCTGTGAGATATGTGACACTAAAGAGATCCTCTTTCCATTTGACAACATTGCTGTAGTGTGTGCCAAGTGTTCCTATGTTTTACACAGGTAAGGATTAAAACAGGCAATTAATTAATTAGAATTTGTCACTTTAGACAGGTGTATATCTCAAATTGTTAGTGTTGAATTGATATCTATATTGATGGTGTAATTATAGATGTTGAATTTATCAGGATTTATAGTGTTATTATAGATATTGAATTTATCAGGATTGATGTTATAAATACATTTATATAAATATTATGTATTTATGGTGTATTAAAGTACATTAAACATTTCATATAAAGTTTGTATGTATTGATGGTGTAACATTTATATAAAGTTTGTATGTATTGATGGTGTAAGTACATTTATATAAAGTTTGTATGTTTTGATGGTGTTAGTACATTTATATAAAGTTTGTATGTTTTGATGGTGTAACATTTATATAAAGTTTGTATGTTTTGATGGTGTTAGTACATTTATATAAAGTTTGTATGTTTTGATGGTGTAACATTTATATAAAGTTTGTATGTATTGATGGTGTTTTGCAGGCACTGTTTTGCCAAGAGAGGTGCTGAATGTCCCAGATGTGAAAGAAGAAGCAAACGGAAAGCAAATTGATTTTTGATCCAGTGATGTAATGGTGCTAGTGAATAATGAGGATGTCAGTCCAAAACTTGTAGGTCTGAATAATATTGCTTGACTATAATTAATTGATGCAGTTGGACAAATGTACAAGATTATTATTTGTTCTTGATGTTTAAATGGACTTTTCCAAATACATGAGAATGGAGTATTTACCGGTATTGATTAATGGTGAATTTAGTGTGACCATTAGGAAATGTCATTTCAGTAACTTGTCCTCAATCATTCATCAGAGGTTATTATAAAATATAAACATATTTATGTAAAGTAACTTGTCCTCAATCATTCATCAGAGGTTGTTTATAAAAAATAAACATATTTATGTTAATATATTGTTACAAATGAATACTGTTAATTTGATGTGTTCTTATGAACCAGTGTGGTTAACGTATTGATCAGTTATGTTAATAATTTTATACATTCCGAAGACTCATACATGAACAAAAACTACTACACTCTCCTGGGTGTTTAGACATTGTAGAACAACAACAAAGCTTTTTACCTAAACCCTATTTATAGACTTTATTATGTATCATAGCAAATCTTGCTGTTGACATGTAATTTGTTGAACCGTTTTAAAATTTTAACAAAACATGGAAAAATGCATGTTTCAAGTGGACATATTTAGCTCATTTGTGTCGCATATATTGCACAAAATAGCCATGTTGTTTTGCTCACAAGTGTCGAAAGCACAACATAGAAGCATTTGTTTGACCAGATTTGACTTTATAATATGTATAAACCTTGTTTTTATTTTGACCTTGAAATGCAAATGTCGGTCGTGAATGATATCACACAAATATGGCATATAAGGAGGTATTTCAGACATAAAAATGCTCTTATTGGACACTATAAAGAACTCTAGAAATTAGAAAATAACTGTTCAACTGTTGAGTTTGGGGTAACATATGCTTATTTCTGAAAGAGGCTACAAACCAGTTTGACAATTTGTCTTTAAAAGGTTCTTTTTACTATGATCAAATGCCTTAAAAGGGTGATATAGGAGCATTTTTATTGATTGAAATGCCTCCCTTTTTCATGTTCGCCATATTTGTGTAATGTTATTCACAGCCGCCATTTGCATTTCAAGGTCAAAACAAAATAAGTGTTAATACGTACATAAAGTCAAATCCTATCAAACAAATGTTCCTATCATGTGCTATAGACATTTGTCAGTATAACAGCTTGGCTATTTTTCAGGTTTGGTTATTTGCGTTGCTTAGAATTATTCCAACCACAAAGTTACTCTATAGAAGAAACAATTGGTAATTGTAAGAAACTACATGTCAAAACAAACATTTTGGTATATTACATGACTATTTTTGTGCAATGTTTTAGCAGAGACATATATAGATATATGTCTCTGGTTTTAGATATTTATTCGTGTTTGAATTTCAACATTATACGTACAATATGTACATAAAGTAAAATTCGGTCAAATAAATGCTCCTTTCCTGTGCTATAGACACTTGTGAACATAACAGCGTGGCTATTTTCAGGTTTGGTCATTTGTGTGACTTAGAATTATTCCATACTACATCTTACCACAAAGAAACTCTATAGAAGAAACTATTTGTGATTTAAAGAAACTACATGTCAAAACAAACATTTTGGTATATTACATGACTATTTTTGTGCAATGTTTTAGCAGAGACATATATAGATATATGTCCCTGGTTTTAGATATTTATTCGTGTTTGAAATTCAACATTATTTTGCTATATAGATGACCCATCCCTGTAGACATTTAACTAGAATGCCTTGGAATGGGAACATTACTTTCCCCAAAGTTGCTACCTTTACATCTTTGTCGCTGATCCTGTGAACTACATGAATGTATTTTATAAAACTGTTTTCCTTGAAGTAATACACATCCCTAAATAAAAGCTGTGATAATATTCACCGATTCTTGCTTGTTTTTGTTGCGGTATTACCCGTATAGATCCATAGGGCCAGTCTGGTGTCTAGAGTGGCCAGTACACGGACACCAATATACTTATTTGGTAAATTCATATGAGCCTAAATGTTAGTACCTATAACCGTGACGAGTACACGGATACCAATATACTTACTTGGTAAATTCATAGAAGCCTAAATGTTAGTACCTATAACCGTGACGAGTACACGGATACCAATATACGTATTTGGTAAATTCATAGGAGCCTAAATGTTAGTACCTATAACCGTGACGAGTACACGGATACCAATATACTTACTTGGTAAATTCATAGAAGTCTAAATGTTAGTACCTATAACCGTGAAACCAACTTCATGTTGATGATGTCAATGCAGCTTCTTTACCTTCTTTATAATAATAGTCTATAAATACACGAGGAATTTTGTAGGTATCTTCGCTAACCAAGGGTACACTACGCTAAGCTCCTTCTTAGTGAAGATGTTTTAAAGGAAAACGCTTGAAATAAGCAAACAGCTAAAGAAGAGAGGTGAAAAACCAGTAATAATGTCCAGTCAATACAAGACTGCAGCAACAGATACCTTTAACTCCCCCAGCAAGACAGTCAACACTTGAGCGAATTAGAAAACCAAACAAGAAGTTGTGATATATCAACAAACATAAAGGACCTGCCCGTAGTAAGGATAGAACTGCATTATGTATACCAACAACCACAGAGTTGCCACCAAAAGCCACAGAGAGCATGTGTACGGAGTCGACAACTAAAGTTGCATGTAGAGAGACTTAGTAAGGATAAACAAGTGTTGCAAGACCGGGATGAAAATCTTAGATTCTTCAGGGGAGTCACTTTTAGTCGCCTTATACAACCAACATGTGGTAGTATAAAGTGGGTCTTATCCTTGGGCTCGCCAATGTTCCCCGAACAAAGATAAAGGACAAACCACTCCAGACCCTGCACTGGGCTCCTTCAATTAATCACGTTTTACGACATACATATGGACATTCAAAGTTGGCTAAATTTCTTTCCCCGCACCTGCATGGGTTAAAACTCCAAAGACGGGAAGATGAACTAGGGCAACATCTAGCTAAAAATCTAAAAAAGACAAGGAGATTATCAGCATGTAAAAAAAATAAAAATTCTTTGCGCAAAATCTGAGACATGAGCATAGCAAAAATACGGATATTAAAAAGAATAGTGACTACCTCTGAGAAGTTTACAGCCACCCAACTTCAACATCATGTTGGCTCTGATAACTTTACAGCAACCCAACTTCAACATCATGTTGGCTCTGATAACTTTACAGCAACCCAACTTCAACATCATGTTGGCTCTGATAACTTTACAGCAACCCAACTTCAACATCATGTTGGCTCTGATAACTTTACAGCAACCAACTTCAACATCATGTTGGCTCTGATAACTTTACAGCAACCCAACTTCAACATCATGTTGGCTCTGATAACTTTACAGCAACCCAACTTCAACATCATGTTGGCTCTGATAACTTTACAGCAACCCAACTTCAACATCATATTGGCTCTGATAACTTTACAGCAACCCAACTTCAACATCATGTTGGCTCTGATAACTTTACAGCAACCCAACTTCAACATCATGTTGGCTCTGATAACTTTACAGCAACTCAACTTCAACATCATATTGGCTCTGATAACTTTACAGCAACCCAACTTCAACATCATGTTGGCTCTGATAACTTTACAGCAACCCAACTTCAACATCATGTTGGCTCTGATAACTTACAGCAACCCAACTTCAACATCATGTTGGCTCTGATAACTTTACAGCAACCCAACTTCAACATCATGTTGGCTCTGATAACTTTACAGCAACCCAACTTCAACATCATGTTGGCTCTGATAACTTTACAGCAAACCCAACTTCAACATCATGTTGGCTCTGATAACTTTACAGCAACCCAACTTCAACATCATGTTGGCTCTGATAACTTTACAGCAACCCAACTTCAACATCATGTTGGCTCTGATAACTTTACAGCCACCCAACTTCAACATCATGTTGGCTCTGATAACTTTACAGCAACCCAACTTCAACATCATGTTGGCTCTGATAACTTTACAGCAACCCAACTTCAACATCATGTTGGCTCTGATAACTTTACAGCAACCCAACTTCAACATCATGTTGGCTCTGATAACTTTACAGCAACCCAACTTCAACATCATGTTGGCTCTGATAACTTTACAGCAACCCAACTTCAACATCATGTTGGCTCTGATAACTTTACAGCAACCCAACTTCAACATCATGTTGGCTCTGATAACTTTACAGCAACCCAACTTCAACATCATGTTGGCTCTGATAACTTTACAGCAACCCAACTTCAACATCATGTTGGCTCTGATAACTTTACAGCAACCCAACTTCAACATCATGTTGGCTCTGATAACTTTACAGCCACCCAACTTCAACATCATGTTGGCTCTGATAACTTTACAGCAACCCAACTTCAACATCATGTTGGCTCTGATAACTTTACAGCAACCCAACTTCAACATCATGTTGGCTCTGATAACTTTACAGCAACCCAACTTCAACATCATGTTGGCTCTGATAACTTTACAGCAACCCAACTTCAACATCATGTTGGCTCTGATAACTTTACAGCAACCCAACTTCAACATCATGTTGGCTCTGATAACTTTACAGCCACCCAACTTCAACATCATGTTGGCTCTGATAACTTTACAGCCACCCAACTTCAACATCATGTTGGCTCTGATAACTTTACAGCAACCCAACTTCAACATCATGTTGGCTCTGATAACTTTACAGCCACCCAACTTCAACATCATGTTGGCTCTGATAACTTTACAGCCACCCAACTTCAACATCATGTTGGCTCTGATAACTTTACAGCAACCCAACTTCAACATCATGTTGGCTCTGATAACTTTACAGCAACCCAACTTCAACATCATGTTGGCTCTGATAACTTTACAGCCACCCAACTTCAACATCATGTTGGCTCTGATATCTTTACAGCCACCCAACTTCAACATCATGTTGGCTCTGATAACTTTACAGCAACCCAACTTCAACATCATGTTGGCTCTGATAACTTTACAGCAACCCAACTTCAACATCATGTTGGCTCTGATAACTTTACAGCCACCCAACTTCAACATCATGTTGGCTCTAGATCTGATAACTTTACAGTCACACAACTTCAACATCATGTTGGCTCTGATATCTTTACAGCCATCCAACCTCAACATCATGTTGGCTCTGATAACTTTACAGTCACACAACTTCAACATCATGATCACCCTGAGAACTTTAAAGCCACCCAATCTCAATAGCATGTTGGCCCTGATAATTTTACAGCCACCCAATCTCAATATCATGTTGGCCCTGATAATTTTACAGCCACCCAACCTCAACAACATGTTGGCTCTGAGAACTTTACAGCCACCCAACCTCAACACCTTAAGATATGCAGGCAGGTTTCATTCAGACTATGTACAAAAGTTTATATCAATTAACGCTGATCAACAACTAGCAAGTTTAGATACAGCAAACACTCCTACTACTACAACATTAACCATATAATGAGTCCTGAAACTACAGTTCAAAATCCAACATATACGGTGATATATGGGTATACTATAGAAAAAAAACCCACACATTTACAAATGCCTAGCGGATACGGTGATATATGGGTATACTATAGAAAAAAGATAGAGATTACAGTTGTAAGGTTTACATAGTACACTATCGACATACTGTGACAAATGGAACACCCAATGGACAGAACCTGTCCAATAGGACTTACGATGCAACACCATGTGCAAATCCAATATTTACTACACCCAGAGAGCAAATGCTATCGGGAACACCTTTGTACTACCATAACTCGAATCAGTTTTTTTGTGTAGACAAGATCAATACACGCCCAAGTAAGGTACCTATTACCTCAACAAGCACTAAACGATTACCAGTCCAGAAGATAGCATCATATAACTGCCAGAATATGCACAAGATAATGTGATTTCAATGATAGGAAAACAGGCAGATATTCTTCTAAAAAAACAATGGGTGTTTGGTTTTCAACTATTAACAGCTGTATATGACGACTTTGATGGGACGGAGAAAGCTGTCGACTCGGGTGACCCAAGCTCACATTTACAAATGCCTAGAGGACACGGTGATATCTGGGTATATTATAGAAAAAAGATGGAGACCACAGTTGTTGATTCAGGGAGTCGAAGTTATAGCTGATCAGGCGCCTACAGCTATTTTCTCAGTTTAGATGCCCTGTAAAGAAAGAAGTTCAAATTTTGGTGGAATACACTGTCTATTTAGACCACCTTATTGAGATATATGTCAAACACTCCCCGACGCATCATATAATCTTCAATGAAATCCCAACAGCAAACACAGAGAGAGCAAGGGAATCAAATCCCTTCATAAAGGTAGATATAAATATAGCCCAATTGACCACATTTGGCCCCGCCCCTCAGGCCCCTGGGGGGGTCAGCCCCATTATTTGTACAATTTTGAATTCCCATCCCATAGTGATGCTACCAGGCAAATATGAGTGATATCCATTGCTTGGTTTCAGAGAAGAAGTCGTTAATATAAATATAGGTATATTGACCCATTTTGGCCCCGCCCTCAGGCCCCCAGGGGGTCAGCCCCACCATTTGTACAATTTTGAATCCTCACCCCATAGTGATGCTACCAGGCAAATAGGAGCGATATCCTTTGCTTGGTTTCAGAGAAGAAGTCGTTTATATTAATATAGCCAAATTGACCCCTTTTGGCCCCGCCCCTCAGACCCCTGGGGGGTCAGCCCCGCCATTTGTACAATTTTGAGTCCACACCCCATAGGGATGCTACTGACAAAATTTTGTCAAATTCTGATCAGTGGTTATGAAGAAGAAGTCAATTGTTGACGGACGGACGGACGACGGACGACAGACGGACGGACGGACGACGGACGCAACGGTATGGCATAAGCTCACCTTGGTCCTTTGGCTAAAAATAGATAAAGGACCAACGTTTCTCCCTACACTCTTCATTGGCAATATATTCTTACAAAACTTGACTCACTTAACTGGATTGTCTCAGACCATTACCTCATTGTATGTAATCCATTTATTAACCAGTGAACAAGCTGAGATAGAATGGAGATGGATTTATACAAAGTCCTATGCAGTCAAATAAACTGTAGGTCTTGACAGAATTTTCAAATTATGACGTTGAACAGGCAGCCATAACAGTAACCAACAGTTTTACTGCAGGGAAAAAACGAAGATACATATTTCGAATGATAAAATCACCACATGCATGAAACGATATGAATTAGCACTGACTTATTAGAAGGATTCCGGCAAACCCAGTGATTCAAATAACCACAAGTTACAGTTAATGGGTGCTATTAGAACGGAGAAAACATGTCAAAGGTATGAACATTGTGAACATGTATTGAAGCGAAAACATGTCAGATTGTCTCACAAATTAGTACAACGACAGAGATAAACGAGACATCGAAGCATCACGCATAGAATATAATATCTTTTCTGGTAAAGAAATAAAAGCAGGATGGATGGCAATAAACCAACAATCAAAGTTAGTCCAGCAAGATGTTGATTATAAACTGGACATACAAATGTATTTGAAGACCGTAACATTTTCAGAAGAGGACATCGACAAAGCAATCTTGAAATTAACCAAAAGAAAGTCCCAGGGGGTCCCCTTATATGGAGTTAGTGCAGAACATCTCGTAAACGCCGGATCCCAAATTTAGTCGCCTCTTACGATTATGCAATAGAGGCAGCAGGTACAATTCCTACGCCCTACCTGCAGGGAAGGTTTATGAGATATATTATATGATATATAATATATCTTATAAAAATGATATAAGATATCACATTTATCATGTAAGATATCTTATATTTTACATACGATATCTCATAAACTTTAAATAAGATATCTCATAAATATATAAGATTTCTTATATAGTTTGGAAAATTCCGGGATCAACGCGAATATAAGACAACTTGGCTTGCCATAAATATATAGCGGATTGCGCATGCCCGGATACTACCATTTCAAAATGGTCACCTCTGGTTTTCAGAAATAATGAACACAAAAAAAAAAAAAAAATTCAAAAATTTATGTAGATTTATAAAAATGATGTTTCAAAAAGTCTCATGATCTGTCCTCCACATCAAATTTGCTTTGTTTGTACATTGTTGTATACATGCTTTTCTCTGTACACTAATTTTGTGAAGAGAAATGAAATAAAGTTTGAAAGGTAGCGGTTTGGTTTGGTTTATTACTGCTTAACGCCATATCAACAGCTAGGGTTAGATAGTAGAAATACCGGTTATAGTGATTTGTATGTTTACTGTTTGTTATGGCGATTTGTTTGTTTGCTGTTTGTAATGGCAATTTTTAAAAATATTTGTTTTGGCCTTTTTTTTTCGGTTCATACTAAGTGAGTTCGAGATGGTTGTGTCTTAAGTCTGTACCGGTGGAAGTCGCAGTGACGATTCGGGAAACATCTTACATATTAGGGGAGAGTTGGATATCATGCTATACATTGTATTAGTGATGTATATCATTAAACTTGTCGGGGTGACTTGACATACGGAAGGGGTTGTATATATCGGTCGATTCTATGATGATGTGTATCAATACAACTGACGTATTAGGAAGTTTTTTTAACGGATGTGAGCTATTGATTTGATAATTTTTACCCGCCTTTCCGATCTGTTGTGTCTGGCGTGTTATCCTGTTGTTTTCCTTTCTTCGGAAGTTAACCTCGAGGTCAGGATACAACAGACTGGATTGTATTGGATTCGGTCAAGGTTGTATCTAACGTAAGTCTTCCAGATGTTTAACAGTTTCTAGAGAGTTACTTTGTGGTAAGATGTACCAGGGAACAATTCTAAGTCACATGAATTATCAAACCTTGCCATGCTGTTATGCTCACAGGTCTATATCACACGATATGAGCATTTGTTTGACCGAATTTTACTTAATGTACGTACAAATACTTACATGTATTTTGTTTTGACCTTGAAATGCAATTGACGGCTGTGAATATTACAAAAATATGGCATAAACGGAGGCATTTCAAATCAATAGAAATTTAATACATTTGATCATATCAAGAAGGACGTTTTAAGACAAATTGTTAAACTGGTGAATTTAGGGCCTCTTTCAGAAATATGTATCTTTTACAACAAACTAAGTGGTTGAACATTTTTTCCTTAAACAGTCCTTTAGTCACGCCCAGTTCTTCATAGTGTCTGTCTAACGGGAACGTTTTTAATGTTAGAAATGGCACCTTATATGCCATATTTGTGTGATATTATTCACAACCGCAATTGGCATTTCAAGGTTAAAACAGAATCAGTGTTGATACATATAATAAAGGAAAACATGGTCAAACAAATGCTTCTATTGTGTGCTGTAGACACCTGATCAAATCGGCATAGCAATTCTTTGTACTATAATGTGATATAAATGAGGTAATTGTGTCCGAATTAACATGGGACAAAATATGGTACGACTATTTTCTGGCCTGGGATCTTTATACAGCTATACCCGGGCTTCGGGATCTTTCTACGACCACCCCTAGGTCCGGGAATCCTTTTAAGAATGATCACAACATATTACTGTATCAAGCGCACCATTTTCTAAGGGGGGAAATGTGCGCTTAATGAGGCAATAACAGCTATTTCACTACTGGGAAGACGGAATGATGAGATACAACACTCTAAGATTTAACAATAATTTTAATCTTCTTCAGAATGAATGTACATGCAAACAGGTAAGTGTCCTTTTGTCATATTCAGCTGAACTGCCAAATAAAATTAATGTAATAAAATGTCAAGACCAAATCAAAATACAGTATTCAAATGATCTGTAAGCGTTCAGGTAACGATTCTGTAACGACACGGAGTCGGTAATGATCTACCGGTCGAATGGTATCACTATATGCCGTTGGGAGATTACATATAAATGGTATAACTACAATGTATATGCTATTGAGAGATTACATAAGAAATGGTATAACCATGTCGTTAAGAGATTACATAAATATAGTATAACTATATGCCGCTCGAGAGATTGAATATAATTGGTATAACTTTATACCGAGATTACATATCAATGGTATAACTATTTACCGCCCCAGAGATGACATATAATTGGTATAACTATTTGCCGCCCCAGAGATGACATATAAATGGTATAACTATTTGCCACTCGAGAGATGACATATAAATGGTATAACTATTTACCGCCCCAGAGATGACATATAAATGGTATAACTATTTGCCACTCGAGAGATGACATATATATGGTATAACTATTTGCCACTCGAGAGATGACATATATATATATATGGTATAACTATTTGCGGCTCGACAGATAAAATATAAATAGTATAAAGTTTGCCGCTCGAGAGGTGACAGGGTGATTATTTCTTTCCCATTTTACCCTTCTTTGCGTCTTTGACACAGACAAACGTATGAAAGAACAAACTATCTAGAAGTGCTATCTGGTTTTTGATTATCAGCCCTTGCTTGGTAAGAAACATCTCTTTATTTTCATTACCCCAGCTGACACCCAAGGCATGGCTATGTAAATGGTTACAGCTGCTGGGAACACAGTAGAAGGTGCTGACGGTCAGTGCGTAGGCGGCGCGGGGGTTATTAAGATTATTCAATGGGTTACTGCTGACACCAGGGTCAATGATGATCAGTATCCCATCATCCTTCAGCACATTTTTTACCTGTGTCATTGTCTCCTCTGGGTACGGAAGGTCGTGAAGAACATCAAACAAGAGTATAACGTCGAACTTCTTGGTCCAACTTTCGTCGAGTGTTTTAGTATCTACCTGAACAAAGTTAATGTTCTTAACTCCCCCAGACGCTTTCGTTGCACTTTCTATGGCTAGAGGGGACGTGTCACATCCTGTAACAGACACCCCGTCCAGACTTTTGGCAAGAGGAACGGTGATATCTCCTGTACCGCATCCGAAGTCCAGGACATCGGTTATATTTTGTTTATCTACATCATGAAAATAAAGATATATGAACATTAGACATTTTCTCTACTTATGTTTGCCGGTGTGTTTTGTTTATGAATATATCAAGTACTATGACACTTTTTTTGTTAACAGTAAGGTAGCAGATAGTAGGGTTGCCTGGTCATGGGTGATTTTTTTTGTTAAGCAAATAACTCCTGTATTATGATATGCATAACAAATGAATAAAAATAAATCTGTGACGTCAAACATGAAAAACCTTGCATCTAACGCATATAAGGTAAGATTGCAGAAAAACTTAATGATGAACATAATTATGATTAATTCTGTCTTAAGGATAGAGCCTATGCTATTTCTTTCATGCCTAATTTCCCAACTATAATTTACCTTATCTGTATGTATTCTGATCTTAATTCTGAAATATGACGTAATTGTTTCTTTAATAAATCGAACGGAGAATTTGTTTTTTTCTTATCAACCTTTCTGTTGGCTTAGAAAGATCCGACGAACCTACCTAGGTGGTATAGGTCTATGATGGCTATGGAATCGCTAGCCAACCTACCTGGATGGTATACAAATAGGTTTATGTTTACTATGAAAGCTCCAATAAACCTACCTTGAAGGTTTTAATCTATGTTGACTATGAAAGCTCCACTCAACCTACCTGGATGGTATACAAATAGGTTTATGTTGACTATGAAAGCTTTGACCAACCTACCAGGATGGTATACAAATATACAAATAGGTATATGTTGACTATGAAAGCTCCAATCAACCTACCTAGACGGTATACAAATAGGTATATGTTGGCTATGAAACCATATGGCTATGACCAACCTACCTGGGTGGTACAGGTTTATATTGGCTATGAAAGCTTTGATCAATTTATCGGTAGCAGGGGCCCGACTTTGATTGATTAGTTCCAACACGGCTGGTGCTTCGTCAAGATTATAACCTGCAAGTGAAACATAGTATAATTATATAGTCACCTTACCGAAGTTATACTCTCTAAGTAAATGCAGACCTAAGGTTAATTAACAGAACAGGAAATAGCATATTTGAATATGAATTCAGTACCAGAGACAGTATACGGTCTTTGATATGAAATGGCTAAATACAGTCGTTTTGATTTCCTAGAACACGGCAATGCCGATATGGATCAAAACCACTCCTGAAAGGAAGCCAAGGAAAATGTCTAAATGGAATGTTAGAATTCTGAGAAGAGGTTACATCAACATCACGATTGAATCAGTTGGCAAGATTGGGATATTGTATAATCTATACAGAACCTGAAATAGGAATTTATATTCTGAACAAGTCACAGTTATTTATGAAATATTATTGATTAACTTCTTGGTCATTGACGTCAATAAGGTTACAGATAATAAATATATGAATTACGATTCGAATATATCAAGGATTCACTTATATATATACAGTTTGAAGGTGTGACTAACCAGAGATTTAGGTCACACGTACGTAAGTCTCTGACTATACTCACCTTTCGAGTCATGATTTAGGTCACACGTACGTAAGTCTCTGACTATACTCACCTTTCGAGTCATGATTAAGGTCACACACGTAAGTCTCTGACCATACTCACCTTTCGAGTCATGATTTAGGTCACACGTACGTAAGTCTCTGACTATACTAACGAGATATTTAGGTCACACGTACCTAAGTCTCTGACCATACTCACCTTTCGAGTCATGATTTAGGTCACACGTACGTAAGTCTCTGACCATACTCACCTTTCGAGTCATGATTTAGGTCACACGTACGTAAGTCTCTGACCATACTCACCTTTCGAGTCATGATTTAGATCACATGTACGTAAGTCTCTGACCATACTCACCTTTCAAGTCATGATTTAGATCACATGTACGTAAGTCTCTGACCATACTCACCTTTCGAGTCATGATTTAGATCACACGTACGTAAGTCTCTGGCTATACTCACCAGATATTTAGGTCACACGTACGTAAGTCTCTGACTATACTCACCTTTCGAGTCATGATTTAGATCACACGTACGTAAGTCTCTGGCTATACTAACGAGATATTTAGGTCACACGTACCTAAGTCTCTGACCATACTCACCTTTCGAGTCATGATTTAGGTCACACGTACGTAAGTCTCTGACTATACTCACCTTTCGAGTCATGATTTAGATCACACGTACGTAAGTCTCTGACCATACTCACCTTTCGAGTCATGATTTAGGTCACACGTACGTAAGTCTCTGACTATACTCACCTTTCGAGTCATGATTTAGGTCACACGTACGTAAGTCTCTGACTATACTCACCTTTCGAGTCATGATTTAGGTCACACGTACGTAAGTCTCTGACTATACTCACCTTTCGAGTCATGATTTAGATCACACGTACGTAAGTCTCTGACTATACTCACCTTTCGAGTCATGATTTAGGTCACACGTACCTAAGTTTCTGACTATACTAACGAGATATTTAGGTCACACGTACCTAAGTCTCTGACCATACTCACCTTTCGAGTCATGATTTAGGTCACACGTACGTAAGTCTCTGACTATACTCACCTTTCGAGTCATGATTTAGGTCACACGTACGTAAGTCTCTGACTATACTCACCTTTCGAGTCATGATTTAGATCACACGTACGTAAGTCTCTGACTATACTCACCTTTCGAGTCATGATTTAGGTCACACGTACGTAAGTCTCTGACTATACTAACCAGATATTTAGGTCACACGTACGTAAGTCTCTGACCATACTCACCTTTCGAGTCATGATTTAGGTCACACGTAAGTCTCTGACTATACTCACCTTTCGAGTCATGATTTAGATCACATGTACGTAAGTCTCTGACCATACTCACCTTTCGAGTCATGATTTAGATCGCATGTACGTAAGTCTCTGACCATACTCACCTTTCGAGTCATGATTTAGATCGCATGTACGTAAGTCTCTGACCATACTCACCTTTCGAGTCATGATTTAGGTCACACGTACGTAAGTCTCTGACTATACTAACCAGATATTTAGGTCACACGTACGTAAGTCTCTGACCATACTCACCTTTCGAGTCATGATTTAGGTCACACGTACGTAAGTCTCTGACTATACTCACCTTTCGAGTCATGATTTAGATCACACGTACGTAAGTCTCTGACTATACTCACCTTTCGAGTCATGATTTAGGTCACACGTACGTAAGTCTCTGACTATACTAACCAGATATTTAGGTCACACGTACGTAAGTCTCTGACTATACTAACCAGAGATTTAGGTCACACGTACGTAAGTCTCTGACTATACTCACCTTTCGAGTCATGATTTAGATCACATGTACGTAAGTCTCTGACCATACTCACCTTTCGAGTCATGATTTAGATCACATGTACGTAAGTCTCTGACCGTACTCACCTTTCGAGTCATGATTTAGGTCACACGTACGTAAGTCTCTGACTATACTAACGAGATATTTAGGTCACACGTACGTAAGTCTCTGACCATACTCACCTTTCGAGTCATGATTTAGGTCACACGTACGTAAGTCTCTGACTATACTAACCAGATATTTAGGTCACACGTACGTAAGTCTCTGACTATACTCACCTTTCGAGTCATGATTTAGGTCACACGTACGTAAGTCTCTGACTATACTCACCTTTCGAGCCATCCACAGGGAAGCATTTTAAAAGAACAGGTAATGTAGCCTCCAGGTGGGGTTCCCATTTGGCTTTTCCTGCCTCCTCAAGCAAAAATGCGGTGTCCTCTTTCGGTATGGATAGTATTCCTTCTGCATTCATCGAAACAACGCCTGATGCCGTCATCGCATGACTAAGCTCCAATATGAACCTAACAAAATATTTTCAAAAAAATCAAACACAAAGAAAAAAACTCAATATTTATACAATAAAACTATAATTAAAACAGTAAAGAGTAAATTTTGGAATGCTGACTCCGTCTGTTTTTCAACAAATTTTATTGCGTAAGAAGCACCATAGTAACTGTAAATATTACAATAGTATATATCCTATCAAACAAACTATGTCAGTTTCATTTACGTATTCCGATATTAATGTTGTAATAGATATTCATTTGTTTCTTCATCGCAATCCTGACAAGTTTAAGAATTAAAATGATTTCGAGGAAATACTACGATTGATAAGGTGGTTTCAAGTTTTTATCTTGAATTATTAAAACATAGATCTACCAGGAGGTAATGTTTTATGTTTTATCTTCAAAGATATAAGTACATATTGGGGAATCTCTCAAATGATCACTATATTGGTCGGAGTTTTCTGGCTTTCTTAGCAGGTACAATGTGATATCAGTAGTTCAATAACTATTGTTTAAAAAGGTTTTGTTGAAAAAGAGACTGATTTATCGGTATTGAAAAGGAGATTTTTATTTTGTTATTTGAGCAAGATCATTTACGTTGGCTAAGTCAAACTTAAGAGCAAAGAATTCTCCTATATGCGCTTGGAAGATAGCGTTCTTGTATGCATAATTATAGGAATATAGATATGTAGTCATCCTTAGTGGATATATTTCGTTTTCAGGAAGATATACAAATGGTTGTACATTATATAATTATCAAAATGTTATGGAGACATGCCAAAAATTTAGTATATTTTTAGCATTTTAAACATTAATCATCTGTGTATGTTTTGACGCCGATAAGAGAGGGAGAGCAAGTTCTTTACATAGTTTGTTATCGGAGTTACCTCTACACAATCCCGTTATATTAGATTGCTCAGAGCAATTATCACTTAGAATATCTGCATATTCCCAAATCGGTAAAATAAAGAATTCCTGATATATATAACAATATGATGAATAAATTTACCATCTTCTGATGATATTCACCCAAATGTTTATGAGTGCCGGGAGATTGAACTTGACTATTCATGGGTAGAGGTAGACTGATCTGGACTATTTATTAGGGAGATTGAACTTGACTATCAGTAAAGTATGAATCGGGGTGCATGTCATGTTTGTTCCAAGCGGATATCGATGGTATAATTTTTTATCCCATTTCATACCCAAAATACTAACTATTTGACAGATTTCAGAATGTTGATTGATTATAACAATGTTTTTATTATCAATAGTGTCACTTTTTTTTTTACAAAGCTGTACATGTAATTTCTCAACCATGTCGTTATTTTCAAACACCCTCTGACTTTTTTTAATTATTTTAACTTGATACTATTTTGCGCCATTTTTTTAGTTACAAACATCCGAATTCAAAATGATCAATCCAGTTTTCACAGCGATATCGCATATTATTTAGCGAGAGAACTAGCGGTTAATACTTTGGATCCCTTTGATGTCTCGCACAGCTCGGCGACTCTCATCAGGCAAAACGTTGCTAAACACGGACGATTTTTGACAGGTGGTCGTCGGAGAATAGTGCGGACATGGTAGGAATATTCAACATAAAGAGTATTGATGTAGTTTGTGTTCACTACAAACTGTAAATATGTTACAATGGCTAGCATACTATACCTTTCCTTCATGTTAAGCTGAGTAGCAATTGCCCGTGCCGCCATGGGTTTCTGAGATATCGTGTCCAGCACACCCAGATGACGGGCCAATTTCACACCGGAGCATATGACTGGGTCTCCCAAAGCTTTCCTAACAGTCTGCTTGTACAAATTTAATGCGGCCATGTTTGATCAACTGAAGGAACAATACAATACTAATATAACTACTAATGAAATAATTATCTTAACATATCAATTTAACAGTCAACGGAAAAGACCATCTAAATCCAACAATAAATGAATAAATCAAAGTCACTCAATAGGCAGTAATCAATGGGTTGCTATAAACACGTGAAACATAACCCAAACAATCATTCAAGTGTAACCATACCCAAACAACCAGTCAATCAGAACTACATCTAAACAATTAACAATTCCTAACATAATCAGTCAAGTGTAACGAGGCACAATCGGTCAAGTGTAATGATGTCAACCATCAGTCATGTGAATGATATCTAAACACCAAGTCAAGTGAAACAATACCGATACAATCATTCAAGTGTAACGATACGCAAACAGCCTGTCAAGTGGAACAATACCGATACAATCATTCAAGTGTAACGATACGCAAACAACCAGTCAAGTGAAACAATACCGATACAATCATTCAAGTGTAACGATACGCCAACAGCCAGTCAAGTGAAACAATACCTGTACGATCATTCAAGTGTAACGATACGCCAAAACAAGTCAAGTGTAACGATGTCTAAATAATCAGTCCTGTCAACAGCACCTTCACAATCATACAAATTAACGAAATCTCTACAATCAGTCAAGTGTAACGATGCCTCAACAATCAGTCAAGCGTAACGATAATGCCTCCACCATCAGTATTGTAGACATACTTGTGGGCCTAGCAGACGGTTGTATATCTTCTTCAAATACAAAGCTACACCAGATTACGACACTGTGTATATATATACTTCTGACGTCAACACCCAGTTGCGTACAAAAATGGTTTTATTTCCTTTAATTTTTCTCCCTCGTATTCATACCAAATGCTTAATTCTCATTGGTCTTTTCCATTTATGTAAACTGTAAGATACGCCCCACAACTCCTGTTATATTGTCAGTCTCATCAAACGACAATCTGTGATGTATTGGCAGTGATATCCTTAATAAGGAAAACTCCAGTTCATCCAATGGTTCAGAGTTTTAATTAGTCATAGAAATGCTTTGTATTACACCTCCATTCCAGTTGACAATAGTCGCCATTCTTCATTGAAACAAGAGGCCCGAAGAGCCTGCATTACTCACCTGAATTTTCTCTGTGCTTTCCTCCGGTTCTCGGGGAGCTTCAGTATTTATTTATAATAATGAATCTCCTTTGGCCAATAATTCTTCGTACCAAATTTGATCAAAATCAATTTAGTCTTTCAGGATTATTAGCAATTTAAAAGATTGATGTAAGAAGATGACTGCAGAACCAATAGTGTGCATCTCACCACTAAATGAAATATAAATCAAATTCCTACAAAACCGATATCTACCTTGGTCGCTTTCTGTGATAACCAATGAGGATCTTCTATATGACGTCAGTTACCATATTTTGTATTTGTAGTTCGTACATTATAATTGTATTCGTGAAGTTTTAGCAAACAAACATGCTAATTTTCCATAAACGCGTAATATGTGTTCCTCGGGAATATACTAAGTCATGAGCTTTGCGTTACTGCCTTTATAATGAAACTCGCAATAAACATAGTAAAATAAAGACTGTCAACAGACATATTCACACACGCTTTTTTTCAGAACTGCCAGGTGCAGTTTTATTACAGGTATTTCATAAACATATATTTATACCAAGAAAAATAGTTAAAAACAAACGTATTTTCATAAGAAAATATATATACCAAGAAATTTTGAGAGAGTAAGTCGAAATTTTAAACAAAATAACTCGAAATTTTGAGATAATAGGTTTGATTTTTCGGATATTAGGTCGTAGTTTTGAGATAGTAGCCAGGTCTAATAGATTGTGAGATTGTAGGTTGAAATTTCGTCCAGAAAGTTGGTCGAAATTTTGAGATAATAGGTCTAAATTTTGATATAGTAGGTCGATATTTCGAGAGTTTGAGATAGTAAAATTATGAGATGATAGACCGATGGTTCGAGATACAAACACTCGAGGTACAATGAGTACAATCACTATCAGACTTAATTCGGATTCAACCTTGGCCGTATCCAGTTCCCTCCAGTATTTTGTATTCTGACGTCGAAGTCAACTTCTGAAGAAAGGAAAACAACAGGATAACACGCCAGACACAACAGATCGGAAAGGCTGATAAAAATGATTAAATCAATGGCTTACATCCGTTAAAAAACTTCCTAATACGTCGTTTATACCAATACACATCAACATATTGTTGACCGATATACACCACCCTCCCGTAGATATAAACTAGTAACACGATGTAGACCACCAATACTATACACCAACCTCCCGTAGATATAAACTAGTAACATGATGTAGACCACAAATACTATACACCACCCTCCCGTAGATATAAACTAGTAACATGATGTAGACACCCAATACTATACACCACCCTCCCGTAGATATAAACTAGTAACATGATGTAGACCACCAATACTATACACCACCCTCCCGTAGATATAAACTAGTAACATGATGTAGACCACTAGTACTATACACCACCCTCCCGTAGATATAAACTAGTAACATGATGTAGACCACCAATACTATACACCACCCTCCCGTAGATATAAACTAGTAACATGATGTAGACCACCAATACTATACACCACCCTCCCGTAGATATAAACTAGTAACATGATGTAGACCACCAATACTATACACCACCCTCCCGTAGATATAAACTAGTAACATGATGTAGACCAATACTATACACCACCCTCCCGTAGATATAAACTAGTAACATGATGTAGACCACCAATACTATACACCAACCTCCCGTAGATATAAACTAGTAACATGATGTAGACCACAAATACTATACACCACCCTCCCGTAGATATAAACTAGTAACATGATGTAGACACCCAATACTATACACCACCCTCCCGTAGATATAACTAGTAACATGATGTAGGCCACCAATACTATACACCACCCTCCCGTAGATATAACTAGTAATATGATGTACACCAATACTATACACCACCCTCCCGTAGATATAAACTAGTAACATGATGTAGATCATCAATACTATACACCACCCTCCCGTAGATATAAACTAGTAACATGATATAGACCACCAATACTATACACCACCCTCCCGTAGATATAAACTAGTAACATGATGTACCAATACTATACACCGCACTCCCGTAGATATAAACTAGTAACATGATGTAGACCACCAATACTATACACCACACTCCCGTAGATATAAACTAGTAACATGATGTAGACCACCAATACTATACACCACCCTCCCGTAGATATAAACTAGTAACATGATGTAGACCAATACTATACACCACCCTCCCGTAGATATAAACTAGTAACATGATGTAGACCACCAATACTATACACCACCCTCCCGTAGATATAAACTAGTAACATGATGTAGACCACCAATACTATACACCACCCTCCCGTAGATATAAACTAGTAACATGATGTAGACCACCAATACTATACACCACCCTCCCGTAGATATAAACTAGTAACATGATGTAGACCACCAATACTATACACCACCCTCCCTTAGATATAAACTAGTAACATGATGTAGACCACCAATACTATACACCACCCTCCCGTAGATATAAACTAGTAACATGATGTAGACCACCAATACTATACACCACCCTCCCGTAGATATAAACTAGTAACATGATGTAGACCACCAATACTATACACCACCCTCCCGTAGATATAAACTATTAACATGATGTAGACCACCAATACTATACACCACCCTCCCGTAGATATAAACTAGTAACATGATGTAGACCACCAATACTATACACCACCCTCCCGTAGATATAAACTAGTAACATGATGTAGACCACCAATACTATACACCACCCTCCCGTAGATATAAACTAGTAACATGATGTAGACCACCAATACTATACACCACCCTCCCGTAGATATAAACTAGTAACATGATGTAGACCACCAATACTATACACCACCCTCCCGTAGATATAAACTAGTAACATGATGTAGACCACCAATACTATACACCACCCTCCCGTAGATATAAACTAGTAACATGATGTAGACCACCAATACTATACACCACCCTCCCGTAGATATAAACTAGTAACATGATGTAGACCACCAATACTATACACCACCCTCCCGTAGATATAAACTAGTAACATGATGTAGACCACCAATACTATACACCACCCTCCCGTAGATATAAACTAGTAACATGATGTAGACCACCAATACTATACACCACCCTCCCGTAGATATAAACTAGTAACATGATGTAGACCACCAATACTATACACCACCCTCCCGTAGATATAAACTAGTAACATGATGTAGACCACCAATACTATACACCACCCTCCCGTAGATATAAACTAGTAACATGATGTAGACCACCAATACTATACACCACCCTCCCGTAGATATAAACTAGTAACATGATGTAGACCACCAATACTATACACCACCCTCCCGTAGATATAAACTAGTAACATGATGTAGACCACCAATACTATACACCACCCTCCCGTAGATATAAACTAGTAACATGATGTAGACCACCAATACTATACACCACCCTCCCGTAGATATAAACTAGTAACATGATGTAGACCACCAATACTATACACCACCCTCCCGTAGATATAAACTAGTAACATGATGTAGACCACCAATACTATACACCACCCTCCCGTAGATATAAACTAGTAACATGATGTAGACCACCAATACTATACACCACCCTCCCGTAGATATAAACTAGTAACATGATGTAGACCACCAATACTATACACCACCCTCCCGTAGATATAAACTAGTAACATGATGTAGACCACCAATACTATACACCACCCTCCCGTAGATATAAACTAGTAACATGATGTAGACCACCAATACTATACACCACCCTCCCGTAGATATAAACTAGTAACATGATGTAGACCACCAATACTATACACCACCCTCCCGTAGATATAAACTAGTAACATGATGTAGACCACCAATACTATACACCACCCTCCCGTAGATATAAACTAGTAACATGATGTAGACCACCAATACTATACACCACCCTCCCGTAGATATAAACTAGTAACATGATGTAGACCACCAATACTATACACCACCCTCCCGTAGATATAAACTAGTAACATGATGTAGACCACCAATACTATACACCACCCTCCCGTAGATATAAACTAGTAACATGATGTAGACCACCAATACTATACACCACCCTCCCGTAGATATAAACTAGTAACATGATGTAGACCACCAATACTATACACCACCCTCCCGTAGATATAAACTAGTAACATGATGTAGACCACCAATACTATACACCACCCTCCCGTAGATATAAACTAGTAACATGATGTAGACCACCAATACTATACACCACCCTCCCGTAGATATAAACTAGTAACATGATGTAGACCACCAATACTATACACCACCCTCCCGTAGATATAAACTAGTAACATGATGTAGACCACCAATACTATACACCACCCTCCCGTAGATATAAACTAGTAACATGATGTAGACCACCAATACTATACACCACCCTCCCGTAGATATAAACTAGTAACATGATGTAGACCACCAATACTATACACCACCCTCCCGTAGATATAAACTAGTAACATGATGTAGACCACCAATACTATACACCACCCTCCCGTAGATATAAACTAGTAACATGATGTAGACCACCAATACTATACACCACCCTCCCGTAGATATAAACTAGTAACATGATGTAGACCACCAATACTATACACCACCCTCCCGTAGATATAAACTAGTAACATGATGTAGACCACCAATACTATACACCACCCTCCCGTAGATATAAACTAGTAACATGATGTAGACCACCAATACTATACACCACCCTCCCGTAGATATAAACTAGTAACATGATGTAGACCACCAATACTATACACCACCCTCCCGTAGATATAAACTAGTAACATGATGTAGACCACCAATACTATACACCACCCTCCCGTAGATATAAACTAGTAACATGATGTAGACCACCAATACTATACACCACCCTCCCGTAGATATAAACTAGTAACATGATGTAGACCACCAATACTATACACCACCCTCCCGTAGATATAAACTAGTAACATGATGTAGACCACCAATACTATACACCACCCTCCCGTAGATATAAACTAGTAACATGATGTAGACCACCAATACTATACACCACCCTCCCGTAGATATAAACTAGTAACATGATGTAGACCACCAATACTATACACCACCCTCCCGTAGATATAAACTAGTAACATGATGTAGACCACCAAGTACTATACACCACCCTCCCGTAGATATAAACTAGTAACATGATGTAGACCACCAATACTATACACCACCCTCCCGTAGATATAAACTAGTAACATGATGTAGACCACCAATACTATACACCACCCTCCCGTAGATATAAACTAGTAACATGATGTAGACCACCAATACTATACACCACCCTCCCGTAGATATAAACTAGTAACATGATGTAGACCACCAATACTATACACCACCCTCCCGTAGATATAAACTAGTAACATGATGTAGACCACCAATACTATACACCACCCTCCCGTAGATATAAACTAGTAACATGATGTAGACCACCAATACTATACACCACCCTCCCGTAGATATAAACTAGTAACATGATGTAGACCACCAATACTATACACCACCCTCCCGTAGATATAAACTAGTAACATGATGTAGACCACCAATACTATACACCACCCTCCCGTAGATATAAACTAGTAACATGATGTAGACCACCAATACTATACACCACCCTCCCGTAGATATAAACTAGTAACATGATGTAGACCACCAATACTATACACCACCCTCCCGTAGATATAAACTAGTAACATGATGTAGACCACCAATACTATACACCACCCTCCCGTAGATATAAACTAGTAACATGATGTAGACCACCAATACTATACACCACCCTCCCGTAGATATAAACTAGTAACATGATGTAGACCACCAATACTATACACCACCCTCCCGTAGATATAAACTAGTAACATGATGTAGACCACCAATACTATACACCACCCTCCCGTAGATATAAACTAGTAACATGATGTAGACCACCAATACTATACACCACCCTCCCGTAGATATAAACTAGTAACATGATGTAGACCACCAATACTATACACCACCCTCCCGTAGATATAAACTAGTAACATGATGTAGACCACCAATACTATACACCACCCTCCCGTAGATATAAACTAGTAACATGATGTAGACCACCAATACTATACACCACCCTCCCGTAGATATAAACTAGTAACATGATGTAGACCACCAATACTATACACCACCCTCCCGTAGATATAAACTAGTAACATGATGTAGACCACCAATACTATACACCACCCTCCCGTAGATATAAACTAGTAACATGATGTAGACCACCAATACTATACACCACCCTCCCGTAGATATAAACTAGTAACATGATGTAGACCACCAATACTATACACCACCCTCCCGTAGATATAAACTAGTAACATGATGTAGACCACCAATACTATACACCACCCTCCCGTAGATATAAACTAGTAACATGATGTAGACCACCAATACTATACACCACCCTCCCGTAGATATAAACTAGTAACATGATGTAGACCACCAATACTATACACCACCCTCCCGTAGATATAAACTAGTAACATGATGTAGACCACCAATACTATACACCACCCTCCCGTAGATATAAACTAGTAACATGATGTAGACCACCAATACTATACACCACCCTCCCGTAGATATAAACTAGTAACATGATGTAGACCACCAATACTATACACCACCCTCCCGTAGATATAAACTAGTAACATGATGTAGACCACCAATACTATACACCACCCTCCCGTAGATATAAACTAGTAACATGATGTAGACCACCAATACTATACACCACCCTCCCGTAGATATAAACTAGTAACATGATGTAGACCACCAATACTATACACCACCCTCCCGTAGATATAAACTAGTAACATGATGTAGACCACCAATACTATACACCACCCTCCCGTAGATATAAACTAGTAACATGATGTAGACCACCAATACTATACACCACCCTCCCGTAGATATAAACTAGTAACATGATGTAGACCACCAATACTATACACCACCCTCCCGTAGATATAAACTAGTAACATGATGTAGACCACCAATACTATACACCACCCTCCCGTAGATATAAACTAGTAACATGATGTAGACCACCAATACTATACACCACCCTCCCGTAGATATAAACTAGTAACATGATGTAGACCACCAATACTATACACCACCCTCCCGTAGATATAAACTAGTAACATGATGTAGACCACCAATACTATACACCACCCTCCCGTAGATATAAACTAGTAACATGATGTAGACCACCAATACTATACACCACCCTCCCGTAGATATAAACTAGTAACATGATGTAGACCACCAATACTATACACCACCCTCCCGTAGATATAAACTAGTAACATGATGTAGACCACCAATACTATACACCACCCTCCCGTAGATATAAACTAGTAACATGATGTAGACCACCAATACTATACACCACCCTCCCGTAGATATAAACTAGTAACATGATGTAGACCACCAATACTATACACCACCCTCCCGTAGATATAAACTAGTAACATGATGTAGACCACCAATACTATACACCACCCTCCCGTAGATATAAACTAGTAACATGATGTAGACCACCAATACTATACACCACCCTCCCGTAGATATAAACTAGTAACATGATGTAGACCACCAATACTATACACCACCCTCCCGTAGATATAAACTAGTAACATGATGTAGACCACCAATACTATACACCACCCTCCCGTAGATATAAACTAGTAACATGATGTAGACCACCAATACTATACACCACCCTCCCGTAGATATAAACTAGTAACATGATGTAGACCACCAATACTATACACCACCCTCCCGTAGATATAAACTAGTAACATGATGTAGACCACCAATACTATACACCACCCTCCCGTAGATATAAACTAGTAACATGATGTAGACCACCAATACTATACACCACCCTCCCGTAGATATAAACTAGTAACATGATGTAGACCACCAATACTATACACCACCCTCCCGTAGATATAAACTAGTAACATGATGTAGACCACCAATACTATACACCACCCTCCCGTAGATATAAACTAGTAACATGATGTAGACCACCAATACTATACACCACCCTCCCGTAGATATAAACTAGTAACATGATGTAGACCACCAATACTATACACCACCCTCCCGTAGATATAAACTAGTAACATGATGTAGACCACCAATACTATACACCACCCTCCCGTAGATATAAACTAGTAACATGATGTAGACCACCAATACTATACACCACCCTCCCGTAGATATAAACTAGTAACATGATGTAGACCACCAATACTATACACCACCCTCCCGTAGATATAAACTAGTAACATGATGTAGACCACCAATACTATACACCACCCTCCCGTAGATATAAACTAGTAACATGATGTAGACCACCAATACTATACACCACCCTCCCGTAGATATAAACTAGTAACATGATGTAGACCACCAATACTATACACCACCCTCCCGTAGATATAAACTAGTAACATGATGTAGCCACCAATACTATACACCACCCTCCCGTAGATATAAACTAGTAACATGATGTAGACCACCAATACTATACACCACCCTCCCGTAGATATAAACTAGTAACATGATGTAGACCACCAATACTATACACCACCCTCCTGTAGATATAAACTAGTAACATGATGTAGACCACCAATACTATACACCACCCTCCCGTAGATATAAACTAGTAACATGATGTAGACCACCAATACTATACACCACCCTCCCGTAGATATAAACTAGTAACATGATGTAGACCACCAATACTATACACCACCCTCCCTGTAGATATAAACTAGTAACATGATGTAACCACCAATACTATACACCACCCTCCCGTAGATATAAACTAGTAACATGATGTAGACCACCAATACTATACACCACCCTCCCGTAGATATAAACTAGTAACATGATGTAGACCACCAATACTATACACCACCCTCCCGTAGATATAAACTAGTAACATGATGTAGACCACCAATACTATACACCACCCTCCCGTAGATATAAACTAGTAACATGATGTAGACCACCAATACTATACACCACCCTCCCGTAGATATAAACTAGTAACATGATGTAGACCACCAATACTATACACCACCCTCCCGTAGATATAAACTAGTAACATGATGTAGACCACCAATACTATACACCACCCTCCCGTAGATATAAACTAGTAACATGATGTAGACCACCAATACTATACACCACCCTCCCGTAGATATAAACTAGTAACATGATGTAGACCACCAATACTATACACCACCCTCCCGTAGATATAAACTAGTAACATGATGTAGACCACCAATACTATACACCACCCTCCCGTAGATATAAACTAGTAACATGATGTAGACCACCAATACTATACACCACCCTCCCGTAGATATAAACTAGTAACATGATGTAGACCACCAATACTATACACCACCCTCCCGTAGATATAAACTAGTAACATGATGTAGACCACCAATACTATACACCACCCTCCCGTAGATATAAACTAGTAACATGATGTAGACCACCAATACTATACACCACCCTCCCGTAGATATAAACTAGTAACATGATGTAGACCACCAATACTATACACCACCCTCCCGTAGATATAAACTAGTAACATGATGTAGACCACCAATACTATACACCACCCTCCCGTAGATATAAACTAGTAACATGATGTAGACCACCAATACTATACACCACCCTCCCGTAGATATAAACTAGTAACATGATGTAGACCACCAATACTATACACCACCCTCCCGTAGATATAAACTAGTAACATGATGTAGACCACCAATACTATACACCACCCTCCCGTAGATATAAACTAGTAACATGATGTAGACCACCAATACTATACACCACCCTCCCGTAGATATAAACTAGTAACATGATGTAGACCACCAATACTATACACCACCCTCCCGTAGATATAAACTAGTAACATGATGTAGACCACCAATACTATACACCACCCTCCCGTAGATATAAACTAGTAACATGATGTAGACCACCAATACTATACACCACCCTCCCGTAGATATAAACTAGTAACATGATGTAGACCACCAATACTATACACCACCCTCCCGTAGATATAAACTAGTAACATGATGTAGACCACCAATACTATACACCACCCTCCCGTAGATATAAACTAGTAACATGATGTAGACCACCAATACTATACACCACCCTCCCGTAGATATAAACTAGTAACATGATGTAGACCACCAATACTATACACCACCCTCCCGTAGATATAAACTAGTAACATGATGTAGACCACCAATACTATACACCACCCTCCCGTAGATATAAACTAGTAACATGATGTAGACCACCAATACTATACACCACCCTCCCGTAGATATAAACTAGTAACATGATGTAGACCACCAATACTATACACCACCCTCCCGTAGATATAAACTAGTAACATGATGTAGACCACCAATACTATACACCACCCTCCCGTAGATATAAACTAGTAACATGATGTAGACCACCAATACTATACACCACCCTCCCGTAGATATAAACTAGTAACATGATGTAGACCACCAATACTATACACCACCCTCCCGTAGATATAAACTAGTAACATGATGTAGACCACCAATACTATACACCACCCTCCCGTAGATATAAACTAGTAACATGATGTAGACCACCAATACTATACACCACCCTCCCGTAGATATAAACTAGTAACATGATGTAGACCACCAATACTATACACCACCCTCCCGTAGATATAAACTAGTAACATGATGTAGACCACCAATACTATACACCACCCTCCCGTAGATATAAACTAGTAACATGATGTAGACCACCAATACTATACACCACCCTCCCGTAGATATAAACTAGTAACATGATGTAGACCACCAATACTATACACCACCCTCCCGTAGATATAAACTAGTAACATGATGTAGACCACCAATACTATACACCACCCTCCCGTAGATATAAACTAGTAACATGATGTAGACCACAATACTATACACCACCCTCCCGTAGATATAAACTAGTAACATGATGTAGACCACCAATACTATACACCACCCTCCCGTAGATATAAACTAGTAACATGATGTAGACCACCAATACTATACACCACCCTCCCGTAGATATAAACTAGTAACATGATGTAGACCACCAATACTATACACCACCCTCCCGTAGATATAAACTAGTAACATGATGTAGACCACCAATACTATACACCACCCTCCCGTAGATATAAACTAGTAACATGATGTAGACCCAATACTATACACCACCCTCCCGTAGATATAAACTAGTAACATGATGTAGACCACCAATACTATACACCACCCTCCCGTAGATATAAACTAGTAACATGATGTAGACCACCAATACTATACACCACCCTCCCGTAGATATAAACTAGTAACATGATGTAGACCACCAATACTATACACCACCCTCCCGTAGATATAAACTAGTAACATGATGTAGACCACCAATACTATACACCACCCTCCCGTAGATATAAACTAGTAACATGATGTAGACCACCAATACTATACACCACCCTCCCGTAGATATAAACTAGTAACATGATGTAGACCACCAATACTATACACCACCCTCCCGTAGATATAAACTAGTAACATGATGTAGACCACCAATACTATACACCACCCTCCCGTAGATATAAACTAGTAACATGATGTAGACCACCAATACTATACACCACCCTCCCGTAGATATAAACTAGTAACATGATGTAGACCACCAATACTATACACCACCCTCCCGTAGATATAAACTAGTAACATGATGTAGACCACAATACTATACACCACCCTCCCGTAGATATAAACTAGTAACATGATGTAGACCACCAATACTATACACCACCCTCCCGTAGATATAAACTAGTAACATGATGTAGACCACCAATACTATACACCACCCTCCCGTAGATATAAACTAGTAACATGATGTAGACCACCAATACTATACACCACCCTCCCGTAGATATAAACTAGTAACATGATGTAGACCACCAATACTATACACCACCCTCCCGTAGATATAAACTAGTAACATGATGTAGACCACCAATACTATACACCACCCTCCCGTAGATATAAACCAGTAACATGATGTAGACCAATACTATACACCACCCTCCCGTAGATATAAACTAGTAACATGATGTAGACCACCAATAGTATACACCACCCTCCCGTAGATATAAACTAGTAACATGATGTAGACCACCAATACTATACACCACCCTCCCGTAGATATAAACTAGTAACATGATATAGACCACCAATACTATACACCACCCTCCCGTAGATATAAACTAGTAACATGATGTAGACCAATACTGTACACCACCCTCCTGTAGATATAAACTAGTAACATCATGTAGACCACCAATACTATACACCACTCTCCCGTAGATATAAACTAGTAACATGGTGTAGACCACCAATACTATACACCACCCTCCCGTAGATATAAACTAGTAACATGATGTAGACCACCAATACTATACACCACCCTCCCGTAGATATAAACTAGTAACATGATGTAGACCACCAATACTATACACCACCCTCCCGTAGATATAAACTAGTAACATGATGTAGACCACCAATACTATACACCACCCTCCCGTAGATATAAACTAGTAACATGATGTAGACCACCAATACTATACACCACCCTCCCGTAGATATAAACTAGTAACATGATGTAGACCACCAATACTATACACCACCCTCCCGTAGATATAAACTAGTAACATGATGTAGACCACCAATACTATACACCACCCTCCCGTAGATATAAACTAGTAACATGATGTAGACCACCAATACTATACACCACCCTCCCGTAGATATAAACTAGTAACATGATGTAGACCACCAATACTATACACCACCCTCCCGTAGATATAAACTAGTAACATGATGTAGACCACAATACTATACACCACCCTCCCGTAGATATAAACTAGTAACATGATGTAGACCACCAATACTATACACCACCCTCCCGTAGATATAAACTAGTAACATGATGTAGACCACCAATACTATACACCACCCTCCCGTAGATATAAACTAGTAACATGATGTAGACCCAATACTATACACCACCCTCCCGTAGATATAAACTAGTAACATGATGTAGACCACCAATACTATACACCACCCTCCCGTAGATATAAACTAGTAACATGATGTAGACCACCAATACTATACACCACCCTCCCGTAGATATAAACTAGTAACATGATATAGACCACCAATACTATACACCACCCTCCCGTAGATATAAACTAGTAACATGATGTAGACCACCAATACTATACACCACCCTCCCGTAGATATAAACTAGTAACATGATATAGACCACCAATACTATACACCACCCTCCCGTAGATATAAACTAGTAACATGATGTAGACCACCAATACTATACACCACCCTCCCGTAGATATAAACTTCTAAGGTGCTAGTTGACACCAATAGTTTAATCGGCTATAATACCGTATGCACTAATAAGCTCAGTCACTATGATGGCTATTTTTGTCTTGACGATTGGACAAAAGATGAAGTACAGAAATTGTTGACTGCACATAAATCGTGGAATTTGTTTATTCGTAGTCACAGTTACACGTACAATATATTACAGTTGTAAGCAATAAGGCAATAATGTTTCGGGGTCGTTTAGGGTCTAATAACTATTTGTAGACACAGGATTGGCCGCACTGTCAATAATTGTTTTATTGCACGTGACGCTGTATTGGCTACTCTTTCTTAGAACTTGCAGGGTCACGTGTTCGTAGTAGTCACGCCATTGGCTGCACTCTGGGAACATGCATGGTCACGTGTTCGTTGTAGTCACGCCATTGGCTGCACCATGGGAACTTGCAGGGTCAGTGGTTTTTTAAAACTCGGTGTTGGCTATGCTCACAAGGATATTCAGGATTTGTTTGTAGAAACAGTATCGGCTACACTCTCCAGGAACTTGTAGTAGTTATACTTGATATCAAACTGCATGTCGTACCAGAAATTAACTGTAACAAGAATATACCATTTTATTTCTTCTAGAGCGTCCTGTCGGGGAAATAAAACAAATACTATTACAAACAGGGCAGTTGTTATGTTTTTACCAAAAGAGAGTATTTTTCCCTAAGCTGGTGACTCAAAATCTGTCTCCACTCTCATAGCGAAAATAAAAAATAATACGAAAAATATCAAAAACGTACATTAAGTTTTGTTTTACCAGTAACGATTGAGGGTCTGAAATACCTTCTTTAGAGCCGCGGTAGTACGAAATATACCTGCAATACAGCCGTGTGATTGGCTGACGTGGTGAAACCAGAGTGATGGAAGATACAGCATCTGACCAGCATGAACGGTCACCTCCAGAGGTCGTGTGTGCCGATACTGGGGGTAGCGGTCAAGGTCTGGACACAGGGGATCAATCGCCACCCATGGCACCTATATAGGGAGTAACGTAGATGATGTAATCCTGTTAGTAGAGTGATCAATTTGTACAAATATCATACCATTTTCCTCAGATGGTAAGTTTAGACATGTATGTGAATGTCACAACCACTATAGGATGTATTCGTGTTGTTTTAGTGACTACACTTTCTCATCAGACAAAAACCAGTACACCATGTGTAAAATGTGTGAGATTGTATTAAATTGTTCCGAGATACTATACAACGCTTTACGAACCAGCCAAGAAGGCTGCTGCCAGGCCAATTCTTTTATAACAATCACACCAAAATCTTCTCTTAGCAAATAAAAAAAATACTAGCCTTCACTTGTAATCCATCAAAAGGCTCAAATGACCAACGAATTATCCAACTATTGATACAACCTTATAGATTTGTAACAATCCCCAGCACAGTATACATACTATATATATTATGGACCGTGGTTTTGGGAACGGTGCCGTGTCAATGTGTAAAAAGCAAATACTGGGAGATGAGTAAGTCTTGTCACATATAGTATAGGATGACAATGACAATTGTTTATTCTCATAAATAGTACAGCGCAGAGAATATGAACATTAACAAATGGATAACAATGATATATTGTAAAACACGATGGACATCAGTATTGTGAATTAATTATTGTGAATTAATTATCTTATTTATATCAATAATAAATTTAGTCAATGAATATGTGTTCTTGCTTGTCTTACCGAAATTAAGACCAATCAAAGTATAATTTTTCAAACCATTCTAGATGCATCATAGTACAAAAATGGTCATTTTAATAATTAGTGATATTTCAGGTATAAGTAAATTGTAGGAATATTTCAACATGAGACTATGGAATTTATATTGTTTATATTTTATTACTAGACATTTGAATTAGCTTGGCAGTCAGTTTTATTAGAATCGTATTGTATTTTAGAAGCTTTGATGTTTTTAGGAGTCAGCCAGGTAAACTGGATTAGCCTTAATTGAGTTGACACATATCTACCTGTGAACCCTCCAGCTGACAGGTGGTCACTCAACAGGCTCAATTAAAGTAATTGTAGGATAAACACTTTGAGACACAATAGGACTTTGTATGATTTACTACTGACCATAGCTGTTAGGTAATTGGTGTCAACATATCTTAATTACTATAGGCACCATCTAATAATTAAACTCCACCTCTTACTATTTTATTAACCAATGAAATTGAATGTTATAGTTTTGACTGTTTTGTAAAGAGTATACATAAATAGTTTTTAGAGAGAGAGAGAAGAGTGCAGAAGGAGAGAGCTAGATTAGGACCCAAGCGAGTGTGAGGGTGCTGGCCTTTTACAAGGACCCGTGGACTTTGACCAACTTTGAAGTAGGGGCCAGCACCAGAGTGGACAATTTATATAGAACTTCTGTATTGGTTGAACCCTAGTGAAATATTGATTCCAGTGAGTAAAAATAAATATCTAAGAAGAAGAGACTGTCTCCATATTGTTTCAAAGGAAATTACAGTTCACCACGGGGTTTATACGAAAGGGGTTTCATCAGGGTGTGGCTTATTCTACCAATGCTAATTCCCCAAACCAATAACTGTGTAGCCACATCCTGACGGACACACCCCACACAAGAAACACACACACCCCACAATCCTCGTGGTGACAGAATGTATCATAGTACAAAAATGGTCATTTTAATAATTAGTGATATTTCAGGTATAAGTAAATTGTAGGAATATTTCAACATGAGACTATGGAATTTATATTGTTTATATTTTATTACTAGACATTTGAATTAGCTTGGCAGTCAGTTTTATTAGAATCGTATTGTATTTTAGAAGCTTTGATGTTTTTAGGAGTCAGCCAGGTAAACTGGATTAGCCTTAATTGAGTTGACACATATCTACCTGTGAACCCTCCAGCTGACAGGTGGTCACTCAACAGGCTCAATTAAAGTAATTGTAGGATAAACACTTTGAGACACAATAGGACTTTGTATGATTTACTACTGACCATAGCTGTTAGGTAATTGGTGTCAACATATCTTAATTACTATAGGCACCATCTAATAATTAAACTCCACCTCTTACTATTTTATTAACCAATGAAATTGAATGTTATAGTTTTGACTGTTTTGTAAAGAGTATACATAAATAGTTTTTAGAGAGAGAGAGAAGAGTGCAGAAGGAGAGAGCTAGATTAGGACCCAAGCGAGTGTGAGGGTGCTGGCCTTTTACAAGGACCCGTGGACTTTGACCAACTTTGAAGTAGGGGCCAGCACCAGAGTGGACAATTTATATAGAACTTCTGTATTGGTTGAACCCTAGTGAAATATTGATTCCAGTGAGTAAAAATAAATATCTAAGAAGAAGAGACTGTCTCCATATTGTTTCAAAGGAAATTACAGTTCACCACGGGGTTTATACGAAAGGGGTTTCATCAGGGTGTGGCTTATTCTACCAATGCTAATTCCCCAAACCAATAACTGTGTAGCCACATCCTGACGGACACACCCCACACAAGAAACACACACACCCCACAATCCTCGTGGTGACAGATGGTGCAGAATCTAAAAGACCGGACCTCTCAACAGAAGCCAAGCCAAACCAAAGGCACTAGGATAACAGCAGCTATAAACCTTGAGGACAGAAGCCAAAAAGAAACAAAAGTGAGTACAGCCACTTTGTGCTTTCCTTATAGACACATGTGACAAACTAAAATTTTTGTAATAATAATTTGTTTTTCAAATTAGGCTAGAATAACAGTATGGCTAATAGGTATAGAGAAAGTCTTTGTAGGAAAAATAAGTGTAAACAAATGAGCCGTACAATTTCAAACATTTCAGTGGACAATGACGTCAAAATTCATAGTACGCCCATAGTAGGAAACAAAATTTTTGTTAAAGTAGGAAGCCAAAAGGTTAAAGCTTTAGTTGATACAGGAGCTGACATATCCTGTGTTACAAACTCATTTGTAAAACAGTCATGTCCAGGGACAGAGATCAGGCCTTGCTATTTAAAAATGGTTATTGGTGTTTGTGGCGAACGTCACACAGTTCTTGGTCAAGTGGAAATCCCAATAAAAATTGATGGCTTGATTTTATACCAAGATTGTTTTGTTCTGGAAAGGTTACATTCCACTATCATTTTAGGTGTAGACTTTCTGAAAACCCACCAAGCAAACTTAGATTTCAACAATAATATATTAGTACTGAAAAATGGTTTTGCTCAAATATCTCTAATTTCTAAAGTAGCAGAAAATTTAGTAAAACTTACAGATAGTGTCACCATACCACCATTTTGTGAGGCAACTGTGAAAGTAAATATTTTTAATGTCCCAGAGAAATCTTCAGTTTTGTTAGAACCAAGTCAGACACTACAAATGCATCATAATTTAGCTGGGAGTAAATGTTTGACAACTGTTAATCAAAGGGAAGGGTTCTATCAATTTTTAAATCCAACCAATGCTGAGGTGCATTTACCAAAATTTACAACAGTAGCCCTGGTTGCATCTCAGATAGATGACGAATCCATCACAACAGTATCAAATACAAATGCCCAGAGAAATAGGGACAGCCATCAAAGAAATCAGGAAATACATGTACATAATGCACAGGACCTTGGGATATCATTAGATGATGCTGACCTAACAGAACAACAGAAACAAGATCTACTAGCACTTATTGGGAGACATAGGAAAGCTTTTGCTAAAGACTTATCTGAAATAGGGAGAACAAATCTTGTACAACACCGTATAGAGACAGGACATTCCAGACCAGTGTCATCACCTTGCTATAGAAAAACACCACAGCAAAGGGAGATAACTGAAAAACTGACAGAGGATATGATGAAACAAGGGATAATAGAGGAATCAACAAGTCCATGGCATTCACCAGTAGTTTTAGTCAAGAAAAAGAAACTTTCACCGGACCAACCACAGGAATATAGATTCGCTGTAGACTTTAGGAAGTTGAATGCTATCACAGAAGATATGCATTTCCCATTGCCAAGATTAGATGACATCCTTGACACAATAGGGGACTCAAAAGCTAGGATGTTCTCCACGCTGGATCTTGCAAGCGGATTCTGGCAAATACCATTGGACCCAGAAACAAAACACAAGTCTGCTTTTGTGACACATCAGGGTGTTTTTCATTTCAACAGACTTCCATTTGGACTCAAAAATGCACCAATGTCATTTCAGGCTTTGATGAATAGAGTGTTAAGAAACCTCAACTTCAAATCAGCATTAGTTTATATTGATGATATTTTGGTATACAGCAAAACATTCCCAGAACATTTAGAACATTTAGATATGATATTCACAACATTAGCTCAAGCCAATCTCACCCTAAAACCTACAAAATGCAAGTTTGCTGCAAAGCAAGTGAAGTACCTAGGCCACATCCTCTCAAAGGATGGTGTCAGTGTGGATCCAGAGAAAACCAGTGCAGTTGCAGAATTTCCGGTACCAAAATCTTCCAAACAACTGAGAAGCTTTCTTGGCATGTGTAATTATTACAGAAAATTTGTAAAAGATTATGCCAAGATTGCTCAGCCTCTCAATGAACTCATGAAGAAGGACCTCAAATTTGTTTGGACAAAGCACTGTGACAATGCATTTCAAGCTCTGAAGACATGTTTGACAACAGCTCCAATTCTAGCATTTCCAGACTTCAGGAAGCCATTTGTTGTTTCAACAGATGCGTCAGACTTTGCCATAGGGTATGTACTAGGACAAGTGGACGACGAAGGAAAACGAGAACATGCTGTAGCGTATGGCGGTAGATCACTGCATGCAGGAGAGAGACGATGGAACATAAATGAAAAAGAGGGACTTGCTTTAGTAGAGGCTATCAATACATTTAGACCATATCTCGAAGGAGGAAAATTTACAGTTTACACCGATAATGCTACAGTCAAATGGATACAGAACAACAAGAAGTTAAACAGCAAAGTGGCACGATGGGCACTACAGCTGCAGGGATACAACTTTGAGGTAAAACACAAAGCAGGACAGAGGAATCTAAATGCTGATGGACTTTCAAGGAGGGAGTACAAACAAGACAAAGATTTACAGACCAAAGTACCTACAGAACAGACACCTGATGTTCCAGGCTATGAAATCAAATCAGATTCAATTCATGTAGATGAAATACATGTGCAAGAGATGGACCAGAAAGATTACATAACGGCAACCTTTGAATATTTCGCTGATTCAGAAAAGGCTGTTCGTGTATGTCAAACCAATACTCAGGACAATGTACAGGATCTAGAAGACGAAGATGAAGCAAGCATAGATGACGACCAATTGAAAGACTTTTATGAGGAATTTCAAATAAATCCAGTTCTTTCACAGCTACAGCAACAATGTCCAGATTTTGCCAGCATCTTTAGTTACAAGAAAGATGGACTGGTACCTGACAACCACATTACTGCAAGGAAGGTGGTGGCTGAAGCTTTCAATTATGAAATGAGGGATGGAATTTTATGTCACATTTTCCAAAGAAGATTCAAGAATAAAGAAGCAACAGAAAGGCTGGTTTTTCAAGTAGCGGTACCACAATGTCTTCGACATGAAGTTCTCCTTGCTTATCATGACAGTAAAGTAGCTGGTCACCAGGGACATGAGCGGACATATGAGGCAGTCAGAAGCAAGTATTATTGGCCTCGAATGTACCAAGAAATTAAAGACTATGTTCAGGGTTGTGAAATATGCCAACAAACTAAACGACACTCAGCTGGTCGTCCTACACCACTAAATCCAATGCCAGTAGAAGAAGTCTTCAGTAGATGGCACATGGACATACTAGGAGGACTACCTACAACTACAGAAAAGTACAAATACATACTCCTGGTAGTAGATAGCGCTTCAAAATGGTGCGAGGCATTTCCATTGAAAACACAGGCTGCAACTGAAATTGCAAATGTTTTGTTCAAAGAGATTTTTACACGCTATGGTGCACCACGGACCTTAATATCAGATCGAGGTAAAAACTTCATGTCTTCACTTATCCAAGCCTTGTCGGAGATGTTTCAAACAAAGCGAGTATTTACCAGCTCGTATCACCCACAGACAAACTCAGCGTGTGAAAGGATGAACTCCGTCATATTACAGCAGCTGAGAATACATTGCAACGAGAAACAAGACACATGGCCAGAGGTTCTACCAGCAATCATGATGTCATATCGTATGACACCGGCGACCCAATCGACATTACATTCTCCATATTACATCCTCTTTGGTCAGGAAATGAGGATGCCAATCGACTCAGATCTGATTCCGAAGCCAACACTGCCACAGAATTTCAGAGTACACCTCTCACAACATTTAAAGAATTTAGAAGTATCAAGAAAATTGGCAAAGGACAACATGAAGATTGCACAGGAAAAATACAAAAAGCAGTATGACAAGCAAGCCAAACCTACTGAGTTTGTAGTAGGAGATAAAGTATGGCTCTACTGCACACAAGTTCCTGTTGGTACAGCTCCAAAATTGCATAGAAAATGGGTTGGACCCTACAATATAACACGCAGGGGACCAAAGGACACATTTAAGCTCAGAAGATGTAGAGACAACAGAGATGTACGCTCACTGATCCATGCTACGAGGTTGAAACCATACTATGATCCAAAGAGGAGACCAATTCATCCTCCGGAACAGTATGAGGATGACACAGAGGAGGCAGAACTCAATGCAGAAGAAATTGATGAGCAGGATAGACAGCAGGAACCAGGGAACAATGTCCCACTAAACAATCCACCTCCACAACAAGTACATGTACAACAAAGGACACAGGATCAAACAAATATAGCACCACCAAACGATACATCTCAAACTCAACAAGATCCATTAGGAACTCAAAATCAGGATGACATGAAGAAAAGCCAGGACATACAGAGTCAAGTACGTCATAAGGAAAATAAACTGATTTCCAAAATATTGTCAGCAAAACGTAGCAAGGACACACTGTATTACTATGTACAGTATAAAGACAAAGACATACCAAATGCATGGCTCTTTCAGAGCATGGTTTCTGAAGAGCTCAGAAAGCAATTTCACGATAATAAAAACATGGATGGAAGAAAAAGGAAGCGTCCTCTCCATAGACACAAATTCTTCGACAAACAGGATGGAGATAAAGATGCTGTAATTGTTGCATCGGCTAATTATCATCGTCAAGCAAAGGACCAGTATTTTAGAGATCCATATCAAGTGCACACTACTCGCCGTAAATACAGGGAGTCAGACGGCATAACAAGAATAGCATATTCAAAACAACACAAGGCATTTTACTGTAAAGTTCACTACTTGGACACAAAAGAAGAATCTCCATGGATTCCACTGATACATGATGAATATGTCAACTGCAATGTAGGCCCAACACTCATACTAGAATACGTCACCAAGCAACAGAACAAGTTACAGGACAGAAATTTAAAATATTTATATCTAACAGAGGAACAGTTAAGACAACGAAATAGTGCCTGGATACTGGAAACGGCCTATGATGGGAAGGATACATCTTATCTGCTACAGTATCCAGGACATCGACCCGTGTGGACCAAAGATGCTAATATGGCTCAAGTTGCTTTTGGTAATACCCTCAACACAATGGTAAACTTAGTATGGAAAGCAGTATCTGAAATACCAGAACTCTGGTATAATCCAAAAAGTGTGTTTGCTCCTTATTAAGAAAACTTTAAAGGAAACACAATTTCTGTAATTGAAAAGGGATGCACAAGACTCAAATCAACTAGTTAAACTCAATTATCATATCGTTGTTTAAGTATTGTTTTTAAAAACTTAAAGTAAATTAAACCTGCTTATTTCTATCAATTAAGATCAAACATTATTTGCATATAGTTTAATAGCATGTTGTTTAGTGCTACATTTTGTAAATAGTAAGATTTTTTTTAAACGTTATTACAGTGTAGGTGACTATAGCATTAGAAATTTTGTTAAGGTATAGATTTAGGATTCCCAATACTGTACTAGAGTGTTTGCGAGAAAGCTAGCTGAGTTTGAACCAAAACCATGCTCTTAAACTGCTAGTAGACAACACAGTATGGTGGGGTAATACTTTAAGAAAAAAAAAATAGTATTCTAAAGTGTCAGATTATAAAAAAAAAAAAAAAAAAATGTAGAAATATTCTTGAATTGTCACATGAAGTCTTTTATGGAAAAAATTATAGCACATGATATGTGGTTGTATCTCTTAAAGTTTACTATTCAGCATACCAGTACAATGAAGTCTATAGGACAGAACCAAGTGGATTGTGAACCCTATTCCAGACTCAGTGATGCTATAGTAACTTCAAGGACACAAGATATATGTACATGTGTGAAACCAGGAGCTAATCGACAATAAGAGACAAGAGACAAACATATGGTTGATAAGAAAAGACAAACTCAGAGAAAGTGTTCCCTTACATACAGGATGTTATTTGAGGAAAAATAAAGTAACTGAACTCATAGTGATTAAGAATGATATACTTTCAATGTTTTGAAGGAAATGGTGCATTCAATAAATGATGGTGTAATTAAGTAATAGTGGCTTTTAAACTAAAGGACAGTGACAATTGCTCATGCAGCTCGAGACATATCTGTACTCAGAAAATGAAGTATTTCGTGACACATGGAATTATGTTATTGTGTGTAACAATGAAATCAGCACTGGATGATGTGCAGTAACTGTATGGATATATTATAAATGGATATTACAAAATGATAACCTGATGGACAGTGGCATTTATATCCAATATGAACTCGGTATACACTACAGAGTATAACAGTCATGGTACTATAATTAAGTCAGTGATAGACATTCACTTCTAAGGACCAATTATAATCAATGTTGATTTTGTTTTCCCTTCTCAAATGGATTACTGCAGTTTGTATATAAATTATTAATATGTATTGTGATAAGAAACATTTGTATTCCATGACTTGAGAGTGTGAGAGTGAACCCGTTAGAATAGATGTATAGTGGTTAAGTCTTCATTATGTGAAATATGTCTTCTTATTATATATATAGCTAAATTTTGTTATAAATATATCTGGTTATTACTGTTTATTTCAAGTTTAGGAAAAGTTCATATAAGATTTTTTTGTTAAAAAAAAACCAACTTAAGCTGTGCATTCATGTCTATAGTCTGATCACCTATATACATGAGTGTTATAATGTCTGTCTGTCATGACTTGATCAATCATACAGGCATGTACATTAAAAATTTATATTCCACACGCTTTTCTATGACGTAACATTTTGATTTTATATTGTGCATAATTAGGAATATAGCTATAAATTTTAATAGTTGTTTTAAACATGTTAAAATGATATTTTCTATAAATGTTTATTGTTGATAGATAGAGATATGTTATTATGTATTTTGAAATTTTCTAAGTTTGCGGAGCAAACTAAGTTGGTAGGGAGGAATGTATCATAGTACAAAAATGGTCATTTTAATAATTAGTGATATTTCAGGTATAAGTAAATTGTAGGAATATTTCAACATGAGACTATGGAATTTATATTGTTTATATTTTATTACTAGACATTTGAATTAGCTTGGCAGTCAGTTTTATTAGAATCGTATTGTATTTTAGAAGCTTTGATGTTTTTAGGAGTCAGCCAGGTAAACTGGATTAGCCTTAATTGAGTTGACACATATCTACCTGTGAACCCTCCAGCTGACAGGTGGTCACTCAACAGGCTCAATTAAAGTAATTGTAGGATAAACACTTTGAGACACAATAGGACTTTGTATGATTTACTACTGACCATAGCTGTTAGGTAATTGGTGTCAACATATCTTAATTACTATAGGCACCATCTAATAATTAAACTCCACCTCTTACTATTTTATTAACCAATGAAATTGAATGTTATAGTTTTGACTGTTTTGTAAAGAGTATACATAAATAGTTTTTAGAGAGAGAGAGAAGAGTGCAGAAGGAGAGAGCTAGATTAGGACCCAAGTGAGTGTGAGGGTGCTGGCCTTTTACAAGGACCCGTGGACTTTGACCAACTTTGAAGTAGGGGCCAGCACCAGAGTGGACAATTTATATAGAACTTCTGTATTGGTTGAACCCTAGTGAAATATTGATTCCAGTGAGTAAAAATAAATATCTAAGAAGAAGAGACTGTCTCCATATTGTTTCAAAGGAAATTACAGTTCACCACGGGGTTTATACGAAAGGGGTTTCATCAGGGTGTGGCTTATTCTACCAATGCTAATTCCCCAAACCAATAACTGTGTAGCCACATCCTGACGGACACACCCCACACAAGAAACACACACACCCCACAATCCTCGTGGTGACACATACAATATGCCAGCTAGAACACTACAGACACAATACCTTGCCTGTTTCTTCATCATCAACGATTTCAAATCCACCCTCTTCTTTCTCTCGGTAACAAGCACTTTGATATAATTCTGGAAAGAGATACAAATTTGCAATCACAATAACAGAACAGGGTAATATTTAGTAAAAGGGAACCGCACGATGGAGGTATTAATTATAACTTACATGTACAGAGAGTCTCGTCATAAGGAAGATATAATGGTCAACATACCATACAGGATATAGACGAGATCGGTCGGGGTATAATGGTCAACATACCATACAGGATATAGACGAGATCTGTCGGGGTATAATGGTCAACATACCATACAGGATATAGACGAGATCTGTCGGGGTATAATGGTCAACATACCATACAGGATATAGACGAGATCTGTCGGGGTATAATGGTCAACATACCATACAGGATATAGACGAGATCTGTCGGGGTATAATGGTCAACATACCATACAGGATATAGACGAGATCTGTCGGGGTATAATGGTCAACATACCATACAGGATATAGGCGAGATCGGTCGGGGTATAATGGTCAACATACCATACAGGATATAGGCGAGATCGGTCGGGGTATAATGGTCAACATACCATACAGGATATAGACGAGATCTGTCGGGGTATAATGGTCAACATACCATACAGGATATAGACGAGATCTGTCGGGGTATAATGGTCAACATACCATACAGGATATAGACGAGATCTGTCGGGGTATAATGGTCAACATACCATACAGGATATAGACGAGATCGGTCGGGGTATAATGGTCAACATACCATACAGGATATAGACGAGATCGGTCGGGGTATAATGGTCAACATACCATACAGGATATAGACGAGATCGGTCGGGGTATAATGGTCAACATACCATACAGGATATAGGCGAGATCGGTCGGGGGTATAATGGTCAACACACCATACAGGATATAGGCGAGATCGGTCGGGGTTATAATGGTCAACATACCATACAGGATATAGGCGAGATCGGTCGGGGTATAATGGTCAACATACCATACAGGATATAGGCGAGATCGGTCGGGGGTATAATGGTCAACATACCATACAGGATATAGGCGAGATCGGTCGGGGGTATAATGGTCAACATATCATACAGGATATAGACGAGATCGGTCGGGGTATCATGGTCAACATACCATACAGGATATAGGGGAGATCGGTCGGGGGTATAATGGTCAACATACCATACAGGATATAGACGAGATCGGTCGGGGTATAATGGTCAACATACCATACAGGATATAGGGGAGATCGGTCGGGGGTATAATGGTCAACATACCATACAGGATATAGGCGAGATCTGTCGGGGGTATAATGGTCAACATACCATACAGGATATAGACGAGATCGGTCGGGGGTATAATGGTCAACATACCATACAGGATATAGGCGAGATCGGTCGGGGGTATAATGGTCAACATACCATACAGGATATAGTCGAGATCGGTCGGGGTATCATGGTCAACATACCATACAGGATATAGGCGAGATCGGTCGGGGGTATAATGGTCAACATACTATACAGGATATAGGCGAGATCGGTCAGGGGTATAATGGTCAACATACCATACAGGATATAGGCGAGATCGGTCGGGTGTATAATGGTCAACATACCATACAGGATATAGGCGAGATCGGTCGGGGGTATAATAGTCAACATACCATACAGGATATAGACGAGATCGGTCGGGGTATAATGGTCAACATACCATACAGGATATAGGCGAGATCGGTCGGGGTATAATGGTCAACATACCATACAGGATATAGGCGAGATCGGTCGGGGGTATAATGGTCAACATACCATACAGGATATAGGCGAGATCGGTCGGGGTATAATGTTCAACATACCATACAGGATATAGGCGAGATCGGTCGGGGTATAATGGTCAATATATCATACAGGATATAGGCGAGATCGGTCGGGGGTATAATGGTCAACATACCATACAGGATATAGGCGAGATCGGTCAGGGGTATAATGGTCAACATACCATACAGGATATAGGCGAGATCGGTCGGGGGTATAATGGTCAACATACCATACAGGATATAGGCGAGATCGGTCGGGAGTATAATGGTCAACATACCATACAGGATATAGACGAGATCGGTCGGGAGTATAATGGTCAACATACCATACCATGCGAGATTCGTCGTCATTGTCATTGTCATTGTCATTGCGGGGATAAAAATGATCAACTTACCGTACGGGACATAAGCGAGATCGGTGGGAGGTATAAGTATAAATTTCTTCCATCCCTTCACCACACAATAGAGGTTTTCGTAATGATCTCTGTGCACTGAAGGAATAAAACATGACGTAGCGCATTGTTAAGATATTTTAATGAGACAGATGGTAAGAAATGACAACATGTCTTCAAACACAACCAGAAATTCCGTGTCAGATATCGTGTAATGGTTCGGATGTCATGTAGTTAATACATTACTACGGTCACGGAACGGATCAAACATACACATTAGATAGTGATATTTAACCCTAAAATAATATCACAACTTGGATACACCTTCTGACAATGGTTCCGGAAACGTTACATAAGAATAACCAGACCGTTTTGTTACCTGGCGGAAATACAAACCGGTTTTTTCTAAGTTGTAGTAATCAAAAACAAAGAACTGACTACCGACATGCGTGATTCTACTTCAAAATGAATAATACATGGCGAGATATTAGCAAAGTGTATATTCATAGCGATACTGCTGACATGAAATAGAAGTAAAATGAGGCCAGGTAATCCACAAGGTTAAGCGCCTTTTGCTTTATAAATGACATCCCTCACAAAAAAACTTCACCATGATCTTCGTCAACAGTGTCACAAAACACTAAATGCTGGAAATTTTGTTTTGTTGGCAGACGACATACATCTTTCTTTGAAATTAGGAAGCAATGTGAAATTATAATCGCAACATACTTATTTGTGGCATAAAGGAAGGAAATGCATGTCATTGGTTTACTTACTCATACCACACTAGATGACTGATATATATCTGATATCAAGGTACAGCTGACATGTCTCTAGCCAGAGTTTCCACTGGCCTTACATCAGACATGGTGTCAGGGCCATAGTAAACTCGGACTACATCAGACATGGTGTCAGGGCCATAGTTAACTCGGGCTACATCAGACATGGTGTCAGGGCCATAGTTAACTCGGGCTACATCAGACATGGTGTCAGGGCCATAGTAAACTCGGGCTACATCAGACATGGTGTCAGGGCCATAGTTAACTCGGGCTACATCAGACATGGTGTCAGGGCCATAGTTAACTCGGACTACATCAGACATGGTGTCAGGGCCATAGTAAACTCGGGCTACATCAGACATGGTGTCAGGGCCATAGTAAACTGGGGCTACATCAGACATGGTGTCAGGGCCATAGTAAACTCGGACTACATCAGACATGGTGTCAGGGCCATAGTAAACTCGGACTACATCAGACATGGTGTCAGGGCCATAGTAAACTCGGGCTACATCAGACATGGTGTCAGGGCCATAGTTAACTCGGACTACATCAGACATGGTATCAGGGCCATAGTAAACTCGGACTACATCAGACATGGTGTCAGGGCCATAGTAAACTCGGGCTACATCAGACATGGTGTCAGGGCCATAGTAAACTCGGACTACATCAGACATGGTGTCAGGGCCATAGTTAACTCGGGCTACACCAGACATGGTGTCAGGGCCATAGTAAACTCGGGCTACATCAGACATGGTGTCAGGGCCATAGTTAACTCGGGCTACATCAGACATGGTGTCAGGGTCATAGTTAACTCGGACTACATCAGACATGGTGTCAGGGCCATAGTAAACTCGGGCTACATCAGACATGGTGTCAGGGCCATAGTAAAATTGGGCTACATCAGACATGGTGTCAGGGCCATAGTAAACTCGGACTACATCAGACATGGTGTCAGGGCCATAGTTAACTCGGACTACATCAGACATGGTGTCAGGGCCATAGTTAACTCGGGCTACATCAGACATGGTGTCAGGGCCATAGTAAACTCGGACTACATCAGACATGGTGTCAGGGCCATAGTAAACTGGGGCTACATCAGACATGGTGTCAGGGCCATAGTAAACTCGGACTACATCAGACATGGTGTCAGGGCCATAGTAAACTCGGACTACATCAGACATGGTGTCAGGGCCATAGTAAACTCGGGCTACATCAGACATGGTGTCAGGGCCATAGTTAACTCGGACTACATCAGACATGGTATCAGGGCCATAGTAAACTCAGACTACATCAGACATGGTGTCAGGGCCAAAGTTAACTCGGACTACATCAGACATGGTGTCAGGGCCATAGTAAACTCGGACTACATCAGACATGGTGTCAGGGCCATAGTTAACTCGGACTACACCAGACATGGTGTCAGGGCCATAGTTAACTCGGGCTACATCAGACATGGTGTCAGGGCCATAGTAAACTCGGACTACATCAGACATGGTGTCAGGGCCATAGTAAACTCGGGCTACATCAGACATGGTGTCAGGGCCATAGTTAACTCGGACTACATCAGACATGGTATCAGGGCCATAGTAAACTCGGACTACATCAGACATGGTGTCAGGGCCATAGTAAACTCGGGCTACATCAGACATGGTGTCAGGGCCATAGTAAACTCGGACTACATCAGACATGGTGTCAGGGCCATAGTTAACTCGGGCTACATCAGACATGGTGTCAGGGCCATAGTTAACTCGGGCTACATCAGACATGGTGTCAGGGCCATAGTTAACTCGGACTACATCAGACATGGTGTCAGGGCCATAGTAAACTCGGGCTACATCAGACATGGTGTCAGGGCCATAGTAAACTCGGGCTACATCAGACATGGTGTCAGGGCCATAGTAAACTCGGACTACATCAGACATGGTGTCAGGGCCATAGTTAACTCGGACTACATCAGACATGGTGTCAGGGCCATAGTTAACTCGGGCTACATCAGACATGGTGTCAGGGCCATAGTAAACTCGGACTACATCAGACATGGTGTCAGGGCCATAGTAAACTCGGGCTACATCAGACATGGTGTCAGGGCCATAGTTAACTCGGGCTACATCAGACATGGTGTCAGGGCCATAGTAAGCTCGGACTACATCAGACATGGTGTCAGGGCCATAGTAAACTGGGGCTACATCAGACATGGTGTCAGGGCCATAGTAAACTCGGACTACATCAGACATGGTGTCAGGGCCATAGTAAACTCGGACAACATCAGACATGGTGTCAGGGCCATAGTAAACTCGGCCTACATCAGACATGGTGTCAGGGCCGTAGTAAACTCGGGCTACATCAGACATGGTGTCAGGGCCATATTAAACTCGGGCTACATCAGACATGGTGTCAGGGCCATAGTAAACTCGGACTACATCAGACATGGTGTCAGGGCCATAGTTAACTCGGGCTACACCAGACATGGTGTCAGGGCCATAGTAAACTCGGGCTACATCAGACATGGTGTCAGGGCCATAATTAACTCGGGCTACATCAGACATGGTGTCAGGGCCATAGTTAACTCGGACTACATCAGACATGGTGTCAGGGCCATAGTAAACTCGGACAGTCTACATCAGACATGGTGTCAGGGCCATAGTAAACTCGGACTACATCAGATATGGTGTCAGGGCCATAGTAAACTCGGGCTACATCAGACATGGTGTCAGGGCCATAGTAAGCTCGGACTACATCAGACATGGTGTCAGGGCCATATTAAACTCGGCCTACATCAGACATGGTGTCAGGGCCGTAGTAAACTCGGACTACATCAGACATGGTGTCAGGGCCATAGTAAACTCGGACTACATCAGACATGGTGTCAGGGCCATATTAAACTCGGGCTACATCAGACATGGTGTCAGGGCCATAGTAAACTCGGACTACATCAGACATGGTGTCAGGGCCATAGTAAACTCGGGCTACATCAGACATGGTGTCAGGGCCATAGTAAACTCGGACTACATCAGACATGGTGTCACGGCGATAGTTAACTCGGGCTACACCAGACATGGTGTCAGGGCCATAGTAAACTCGGGCTACATCAGACATGGTGTCAGGGCCATAGTTAACTCGGGCTACATCAGACATGGTGTCAGGGCCATAGTTAACTCGGACTACATCAGACATGGTGTCAGGGCCATAGTAAACTCGGACTACATCAGACATGGTGTCAGGGCCATAGTTAACTCGGGCTACATCAGACATGGTGTCAGGGCCATAGTAAACTCGGACAGTCTACATCAGACATGGTGTCAGGGCCATAGTAAACTCGGACTACATCAGACATGGTGTCAGGGCCATAGTAAACTCGGGCTACATCAGACATGGTGTCAGGGCCATAGTAAACTCGGACTACATCAGACATGGTGTCAGGGCCATAGTTAACTCGGGCTACATCAGACATGGTGTCAGGGCCATAGTTAACTCGGGCTACATCAGACATGGTGTCAGGGCCATAGTTAACTCGGACTACATCAGACATGGTGTCAGGGCCATAGTAAACTCGGGCTACATCAGACATGGTGTCAGGGCCATAGTAAACTCGGGCTACATCAGACATGGTGTCAGGGCCATAGTAAACTCGGACTACATCAGACATGGTGTCAGGGCCATAGTTAACTCGGACTACATCAGACATGGTGTCAGGGCCATAGTTAACTCGGGCTACATCAGACATGGTGTCAGGGCCATAGTAAACTCGGACTACATCAGACATGGTGTCAGGGCCATAGTAAACTCGGGCTACATCAGACATGGTGTCAGGGCCATAGTTAACTCGGGCTACATCAGACATGGTGTCAGGGCCATAGTAAGCTCGGACTACATCAGACATGGTGTCAGGGCCATAGTAAACTGGGGCTACATCAGACATGGTGTCAGGGCCATAGTAAACTCGGACTACATCAGACATGGTGTCAGGGCCATAGTAAACTCGGACAACATCAGACATGGTGTCAGGGCCATAGTAAACTCGGCCTACATCAGACATGGTGTCAGGGCCGTAGTAAACTCGGGCTACATCAGACATGGTGTCAGGGCCATATTAAACTCGGGCTACATCAGACATGGTGTCAGGGCCATAGTAAACTCGGACTACATCAGACATGGTGTCAGGGCCATAGTTAACTCGGGCTACACCAGACATGGTGTCAGGGCCATAGTAAACTCGGGCTACATCAGACATGGTGTCAGGGCCATAGTTAACTCGGGCTACATCAGACATGGTGTCAGGGCCATAGTTAACTCGGACTACATCAGACATGGTGTCAGGGCCATAGTAAACTCGGACAGTCTACATCAGACATGGTGTCAGGGCCATAGTAAACTCGGACTACATCAGATATGGTGTCAGGGCCATAGTAAACTCGGGCTACATCAGACATGGTGTCAGGGCCATAGTTAACTCGGCCTACATCAGACATGGTGTCAGGGCCGTAGTAAACTCGGACTACATCAGACATGGTGTCAGGGCCATAGTAAACTCGGACTACATCAGACATGGTGTCAGGGCCATATTAAACTCGGGCTACATCAGACATGGTGTCAGGGCCATAGTAAACTCGGACTACATCAGACATGGTGTCAGGGCCATAGTAAACTCGGGCTACATCAGACATGGTGTCAGGGCCATAGTAAACTCGGACTACATCAGACATGGTGTCACGGCGATAGTTAACTCGGGCTACACCAGACATGGTGTCAGGGCCATAGTAAACTCGGGCTACATCAGACATGGTGTCAGGGCCATAGTTAACTCGGGCTACATCAGACATGGTGTCAGGGCCATAGTTAACTCGGACTACATCAGACATGGTGTCAGGGCCATAGTAAACTCGGACTACATCAGACATGGTGTCAGGGCCATAGTTAACTCGGGCTACATCAGACATGGTGTCAGGGCCATAGTAAACTCGGACAGTCTACATCAGACATGGTGTCAGGGCCATAGTAAACTCGGACTACATCAGACATGGTGTCAGGGCCATAGTAAACTCGGGCTACATCAGACATGGTGTCAGGGCCATAGTAAACTCGGACTACATCAGACATGGTGTCAGGGCCATAGTAAACTCGGACTACATCAGACATGGTGTCAGGGCCATAGTTAACTCGGGCTACATCAGACATGGTGTCAGGGCCATAGTAAACTCGGACTACATCAGACATGGTGTCAGGGCCATAGTAAACTCGGGCTACATCAGACATGGTGTCAGGGCCATAGTTAACTCGGACTACATCAGACATGGTGTCAGGGCCATAGTAAACTCGGACTACATCAGACATGGTGTCAGGGCCATAGTAAACTCGGACTACATCAGACATGGTGTCAGGGCCATAGTAAACTCGGACTACATCAGACATGGTGTCAGGGCCATAGTAAACTCGGGCTAACACGTCTCTTACGATTATACTCACTGGAGGTTACCGCTCTGCCGTCACCCATCCAGAAATTAACAGCATCTGGAGCTTGTCCTACAGTAGAATATCATCACAGTTTAATGGCGTCATTTCATTTGGAATCGGACGGGTTAATGGGAAAATGAAATATCTCTGACCAATGAAGTTCTGCAAGTAATTTTAGCTCGAATGGCAAAACCTGGTTCAAAAACTGACATTCAAGTTCAATTATAATTGAAAGATAATAAAAATTAAGCGCAATAAAGTTCTGTTAGTTTATTGCTGATAAAGGGAACCTTATCTTCTCGGGTGGAATATGGAAACAAAGGCCTCAGCATTCCAGACCTTTCAAATTCCTCTGAGTGGCCCAGACAAGCAATTCCTGTCATGAGCTTGAAATAAATAAACCGACTTTAACGCGTGGAATCAGAAAATCGGATGAATATTGAAAGAAGAAAACCTGGCCGGGTATTTGTAGGTCGGTCAGTTGACATTTATGTCTAACTTACAGAATACGACAAAATGTTGTAAGGGCGGGAACAACCGTAGTCAATGGTAATAACTACCAGTCTGTCAATCGCTCGATCTACCGGGACTAAGTTAACATTAGACAAGCAGTTCCTGTATGAAGCTTGACCTTACTGAACTGAGGTTAATGTATGAAAACAGAGAATAGAACTATCTATCCGGACTTAGTTAACACTAACACACGATGACAGACGTTTAGTTAACACTAACACACGATGACAGACGTAGGTATGTTATATAAACGTGTTGATAGGACGTTAAACCGTAACAAACAAAAACTAAATTGTGGTCGTAAGATAATAGAAATCTCACCGAATGCCTCGGTGCCCCAGTCAATTTGAGTGTCTACATCACTGATGATATTGGAGAACTCGTCCGTCAGGTTCGAGTTCTGTTTCTGTATGTAGAACACTCTGTGATCGTCCGGTCTGTCCAACTCGTCCAGGAAATTAGACATCGACATTTTTCTTTCATCAGGCATCACAAATTTGCCGTCCGTTACGGCGTCAGCGTACCCGTTAGGAGTGACCGTCACAGATACCTCAACATCGCCGATCTTCTGTCTACAGAAAAAAATAAACAGCAATCAAAATTGATAAAATATCATTTACTGCCAATCAAAACACAAAGTTGGAAGCTTCTAGTGCCAATAAAAACACGCATCACATTATATAGATACTTGACAGCCAATGACGAATAAGATACACTGTTAACGTCATTTAATTGTAAATCGTCACACAATGTGTAGCGTTACGTCTCGTCTTTATTCATTCTTCCTCACACTTGGTCAGAGTTTTGTTTTTAACTCATGTCTCAATAAGGCGGTTTGGTCGCATTCGTTAAGATCAAGCTGTGATGCTTGCTCTACCGATCTTGATAAACTACACTACTGTAGTTTGTTTATTCAGTGGCACCACCAGTTTCCTCAGCTTTTATAAATTATGTATCTATTGTGTTATATAAAGTGAATATTGTATAAAAAATGTGAATTCAATTCAATAATTTCAAATATTATACACCAAAATATTACTGTGGATGCTATCAGGATTCATCGCGTGAAGACATTTGGTGTACGATTTGGCGCCAACTACACATAGACGATCTAATGTCGCCAACGCCGATATTCCTCATCACAAAATAAATCAACACAGAACAATCAGATCAATAATTTAAGAATTTTACTTAAAATGACGGCGGTATAGGACCCATGCCATTAGTACCTGAAATAAGACTCTTCCCAGAGATGTAGAGCCGGCCAGTGTTGGATGGCTCCTTCCACAATTAATGGTTTATTAGGGGCCACATATTCCCTGTAAAAGGTCAGCGGGGACACGGGAACGCTGAGGACGGGCACCTCTTTATCCAGGTACAGCTCTGAAACAGACATATATACATTGTATAGAACGGGTCATATACAACCAGATACAGCTCTGAAACAGACATTCATAGAACGGATTATACAGCAAAGTACAACTCTGAAAACAGACATATACATGTACAGAACGGATTATACAAAACAAGCTACAGCTCTAAAACAGACATTTATAGAACGGATTATACACAGCCAGGTACAGCTCTAAACAGACATTTATAGAACGGATTATACACAGCCAGGTACAGCTCTAAAACAGACATTTATAGAACGGATTATACACAGCCAGGTACAGCTCTAAAACAGACATTTATAGAACGGATTATACACAGCCAGGTACAGCTCTAAAACAGACATTTATAGAACGGATTATACACAGCCAGGTACAGATCTGAAACAGACATTTATAGAACGGATTATACACAGCCATGTACAGCTCTAAAACAGACATTGAAACATGTACAGATGGATTACATTATTACAATATTGCAATGAAAAATGACGTGATAGTATACAGTTATTGTATGGGTGTGAGGAAAATAGCACTTTTATTGTCCCCCGAGACATGAACTATTTTCCGAGGCGAAGCCGAGGGAAATAGTTAATGTCAAAGGTGACAATAAAAGTGATATTTCCAGAAATACCCAAACAATAACTGTTTTATTATACAAACATTTAAATCATTCCATTTTTTTCTCTCGAACCAGTGTTCATATCCTCTACTAATACTAATTATTTTTCCCGAGGATAGTCTTTCAGCATGCTAATTCACGTTTTTATTACCCTTTGTGTGTTAGCGCTGTCTTTTTCAGAAAAAACAAAATCCTCTCTAATATATATAGCATTTCTTCATCCAGATTATCGAAACCTGTAGATGAAGCCATTTTCCGAAGTGTTCCTGTATCATTCCCTTAAACGATTACTGTGTCTCTTCGTCTTGGTGACGAAAACGCGTATGCATTGTCCAATCACAATGAACGAAGCAAAAAAAACCCGCGAAAATCTGAATGGGCTCATTCCGGGTAAATAGCACTTTTGACTATTATAATTAACCTGGTTAATAGCGTTTTTGGAGAACGTGGTTCAAATAACATTTCTATTGTCTACCTTTTATATAGTGTAAAATAAGGAAAGGTATAATAATTAAAACAAATGTATATCAGATGATGATTCCTCATAGCTACACATGTAGGTGGACTATACAGATGAAATGTCCAATGATTGATTGTCTGTGTCGTCATGTTCCACAAGACAAATGATAATAAACTGACCCATGATTTTTGTTTGTTTACATACTAATTTACTAAACATTATTAATAATTTACTAAACATTATTATAATGTATTAGTTTAACAGAAACATCTAGTCTATAATAAACTTCATGTTGGTATCAAGTCTTGACAGCTATTGAGAAAAGTCATATTCATTCCAGAGGAGTTCAATAGATGTCTTTGGTGTAGGGTGGGTAATTGAAGTGATCGGAATCTTTCAACGGAAGAACATGACTATTGGATAGGTAGAAACAAAAGTTTAAATTTTAATACATGACAAATTTTCTCAACTGACAAAGGATAATGTTAACTTTTATATCTCCATTATATTTAAATGTAAATGTGTTTAAATCCAGATCGTTTTTTTTCACAGCTATTATTCATTTTTTATAAATAAATCTGTGTATTTCGTAACATTTTATCAATAAATCCGTGTATTTTATAACATCTTATCAATAAATCCGTGTATTTTATAACATTTCATCAATAAATCCTTGCATTTTATTACATTTTATCAATAAATCCGTGTATTTTAGGTTTTGGGATATAGTCAAATTGTGTTAAAACTGAACATGTAATGCAAAGTAATGGGACCAACGGATGAGTGACCGAGTCAATCTCTACCTACAAATAATGAGGTGTTTCATGTAAATATTTTATGTGGAAAAATCTGAATAAAAATGTCAAAAGTGAAAAAAAAAATCATGTGTTTCTTGAGAGATTCCATTATAATAGCTGTTGATATGTAAGAATAGATCAACAACAAAAATACGCTACAGTGTACATGTATTTATAAACGATTGATAGTGGTCCCGTGTAATATTATTTGAATAAGTATTTTGTAATGTTGAAGGACTTGAGCAAGACTAGTGGTCAGGAAGGTACATGTGTAGGCCAACGCTAATGGTCTGATAGTATAGCTGTATAGTAACTGTCCCGCAGACCTCATACAGTTGTAACTCTTAAATCTGACCATTTTAGGAGATGTGGTAACATGTAGATGTATAAAAGTATGTGGAGGTAGAATATTAAACCCTGCTAGTGTAACAGGGTTACCTACCCCTTGCTTCTTCCGCCACGTTCCTTATGCATTCTGTTATTCCAGTATGGATGTCAGATGTCATGACGTAATCCCAGCACACCTGACTGATTGATGACACATTACGTAATCCTAACAAAGTTGTGTTTAATAGGTTTGGCGGATATATAGACGAAACACGCTAATCTTCACGAAACCACGGACTTAGATGAAGCATAGCATGTGGCTGCCAATAAGAGTTTCAATACAAAGAGAGACAACTCTCACTGAAATCAATCGCATGGGCGCGAACCACAATATAAGTAATAAAACACTGCAGATTTATTCGAGTGATCGTATGCGGTTTTTAGGCTGATGGATTCAAGAAGTTGAAGGAAAGTCCAGTTTACATGGCCAGATATATTCACGACACGATTGTTTGCCGCTCCGTTGGAAAATAATGTATTCCTCAAAAATGGGAAGATAAAATATTGACAAGTTTTGTATGTTAGTGACTGTATACTTGTGCTTCTAAGGACCACCAACAAAAAATGCCATCCTTAAACAACAGAGCCGTTATGTAAAATGTAAAATCTACGTCTTCTGGAGGACGGCAGAATGATAAAGTACAGTACAAGACACGCGCGGGATCAAACTCCAAGGCGGAAGATGGGGAAACTCGGAGATAACGGTGTTGTAACGACTATTGTTATGCTAAATTTCTTGAAATGAGAGAACGTCAGCAAAGGGCTAAAATTCCTTCTAAATGTGTGGTTCTGTGTGCCATGTAGAGTTATTGTCGAGAAAAATTTGTATAAAAATCTTGAAGTTCAACGGATTTAGCAAGGAAGAAAAGTTATGAGACAGGATAAGGAACATAGAGGATATGTTATATCAAATAAAGTACTTAAAAGATGAAAAGAACAATCCTAGTTTTGTTACATTCACTTATACAACTGATAAATAAAGCTGTTTGAATAAAAAAAAAACACAAAAACACCAAAACACACACATGATAAAACGGAGAGATCTAAAACGGCGATCATACAAAGTCAGAAAGAAACACCGAATCAGAATTACAAGAAGCGAAGAAGCGTACAGCAGAAGAGTGATTTAAACCAATAATATTAATTACTTTGTTTAACTGTTTTATGATCACTAAACACATTTTTTTCTGAAATTGAATTTTTTTTTATTCAGATGATATAGGTCAATACTCAATAAGGTTTTATGTATGAAAAGTATCGGTAAATATTTTCAAGAAGTAAAGCTAGAAATAAGGGATTGTGCTTTTCAAGAACTGTTTAACCTTCATATAGAGGCCACAGGCATGCGTCCATTATTTATATTATCTTTCTATTATCTCTCTTACACCTCTCTGCTGACAGAATATGTTTTCTATAACGTCTGTTTATTCTGTGTTGTATTACAGATGATAAGGGTGTTTTGAACCTCTCTTTTTGTCAAATCCTAGCAGGTCTCATGTTTGATATGAAAGCATCTGATGTTCATTTTCCTTATCACGAATTTCACTTTCTTTTCTATCAAACTCGTAAGATTTATTTCCGCTGCTTTCAAACCTTAGATTCTAATGTTTAATCATGGACGATTATCTCTGATGTTTTTTCACCAACAGCGAATTTCAATACCAAGTTCGTGATCCTTTTCTCCTAATGTTTCTTTGGAACACTTATGTTTGCTTTCACATCCTCGGCAAATTTCTCATTTTTAGTTGAGAGTCCAGAAAAACTGGTCCTGTGACAATTGCTGGCAAACTTAAAATACTCGTGCTATAATAGAATAACATTTGAATATGATTCTATTTGAAAATCAACTTTTTGATATATCTCTTTTCATAACATGGACTTTAACTGCAATTTTGTGTTTTTGTGGGATCAGATTTTTAACATCATTTTAAATGTCTGTTTGACCTCTGATCTTTCTGTAGTTAGCATACGGTTAGTCTGCGCTCCACCTAAATTTAGGAATGTAACTGTGTTTTTAATGCTTTCCAGAATATGAGATATACCTCTGCTCGAATGGCTTGACGTGTTGGTACATGCCCTGGAAACCAGAATGTCCCGTAGAGGAATCTAACCCGTAGTAAAAGATATGCTGACTGTAGTGCAGTATTACTCATCAGTTTGTCCATAGATAACGATTCTGATTAAAATTCAGTTAAGCCTATCAGTTGATACTCATCTCCAATATTTTTCATTTGTAAATCTTCGGTTGACATCTCATCTGTCATAAGGCCCTTCTTCATAGCCTTCTGGAGCTATGTTTTTACTCCATGCTTCATTCCTCATGCAACGAATTACATCTGTTTTATTCCGGGTTCCCGTTTCACTTTATTCTAATGTATCTGGCGTAGTCTCTATAAAGGAAGGACAACAAAGCCACCAATCTTTATAGGGCCCTGGAGAGCGACATTAAACGGTCCCACCGTCTTTCCTATGGTTTATGAACTTTTATTGTAAAAAAAAAAAAAAAATATCCAAGAATAGCTTCATTTTCTGAGATTGTATTTCTTAATTAGTTGTACATGTTTAGTTTAAACTTTCTTTTATTCAAATATCAAAGTACATTACATACATACAATACAAAATAAAAGGAAAATAGAAACAAGTGTCTAAGACACTTATATAAATCTATCACCTATACATAAATAATCAATTGAAAAATGGACAGCATAATTAAGTCAACAATGTATTTAACAATGAAACCTATACAATTGGGACAGATGACAGAGAAAAATTAAATATAATGGAAGAGAGAAAATTAAGGTGGAAGAGAGGAAGGAAAGGAGTAAAGAGGGGTATATTGGGTTTTGTTTTAACTTGTACTGATTAATCACATATTATTCAATAGTTGAAAATCTGTACGTTTTCAAAATATAGTTCTGTACTGCTTCAAAGACAACCTTGGTTTCATTTATGGATAATGTCTCGTCCCCAAAAAGTATAAGATCTAGTGTAACATGGAAAGGTAATGAGTGTAAATATCGTATTCTATCGTCGGCATATCTAGTACATTCCAAAAGGAAATGTTCAGTTGTTTCAATTAGACCACATAAACACAAGAGGAATGAACAATATTATTACGAAATAAATAAACTGCACTCCATACGTATTCGGGTATCATAAACTTGCCCTTTACGGGTTCCAAATGTGTAATACATTGTAAATGGGTATTTTTAATGATTTTTTTTTATCAAAGTGGGATTTAAGTAAAGAAACAGAAGGATTAGATCTGACATCAGATGGAAGATTGTTCCACAGGTCTATTGGAAATGTTTGTCATCTTTTAAACTTCTGTTTCATTTGGGTTTTCTTGTGAATTTCCTTTAATGCCAATTTTATTCTCTGTAGTTAAATTAATATTTTACTTGGGGTTGAAGTTCTTCTCTATGCTGACAGTGATGTTGGGACATATTTAGAATCACAATATTACAAAGTTTACTTTTGATTGTGATACGTATTCACTATCATCATCATGGGATCGTTATAATCTTTTAAAATGTATTTTGATCAAGTAAGGATATCTATCTGGTAAACAAACTCCAATTTGATTTTCTTTACAGCTTCAACAATTCCGTTAATATATGATTTTGTGACTTGATATGTAGACAGACATGTGGAGATAGGACCAGATCAATGTCATTCCCAGAGATGGCAATGCTCGAGTCTCTAATACAATTAAATGTGATTTCAGTCAACAATTTGTTTCCATTGATTGTGTTTCCATTAAAATATCCCAAATTGGTTTGATTTCCTAAGCTAGAACCACGCTGATACAACAATGGAAATCTCATTCAATGCTATTACTGCTTAATGTTATTGAAAGATGGAGGCCATCCAAAAGAGCTACACATTTGTAAAATAAATCTATTTAATCTCATTCGGGATTCATTCTATTTCAACATATCAACAGTCCAACGCGGATTACCAGTGGAAGCGAACCTAGCATATTGGACTATTTTTATATTTTATATCTTTATATTGGAGGATTTTCAAATGAACATGATATGAGAAGGTCCCTAGAAATTAAAGTGGACTGGAGAAAAGTGATCATGCTATCATATTTTTAGACCTGCACAGAAAAGTATGAGAACAACAGAACAGTCAAGGGAATTACGTTCAAATCCAAACAGATTTATCAATTTATTGGAAGGAGATATAAAAAATATGCACAATGTGCAACATCAGAATATATTTTATAAAAATTTCAGCGAATTATTCAAGCCCCCCATTGATCTGCATATACCCAAATCAATTCTGTCAGCAATGAAAACAAGGACAGCGTTTGATAATCAAACAGTTCAGACAATAAAGTAGCAACACGTGCTGGCAGAGAAATGGAAAACAATATATATTGAAAATGATCGAGCCAGGAACAAAATAAACTCATTAGTGAGGAAATGGAAAGTGAATATTGAAAAGGATATCGCAAGTGAGGAAAAAGCAACCCAAGGATTTGTGGAAATACGAGGCCTCAAAAATCGAAAACTGGGATATCGAAACTACACGCGAAGATGGGAGAAATCACTGAAATAGCCCAAACCGACTAGAGAACAGCGTATGTGTTGTCCAAACTTACTGGGGAACAGCTTATGTGTTGTCCAAACTTACTAGAGAACAGCTTATGTGTTGTCCAAACCGACTAAGAAATACCTGTTGTGTTGACCAAACCGACTAGGAAATAGCTTAATGTGTTTGGGATTTTTGTCCTATCTTTGAAAACGACCTACATTTAGGTTATACTTACTACTCCCTGAAAACTCTCGATACTCGTGTAACTTTCGTTCGTCATCCGTTCTTAGTTCCTCTAAAAAATCACCTTGCATATCATTAACCCATTTTTCGGTAATGTTTTCGTTTACTGGTTCCTCAATTACATTTTCAAGTAAAATTATGGAACATGTTATTCTATTATCCGAGATCAAATGATAAAAATCAAGTACTTCAAAGTCATTCAACAACAAAAAAACATTTGATGATACAATCAAATAGACAACTAGACTTACAGTTTTTACACTGTTCCTGCCAACATATCTGTCATTTCCAATTCTACCATCGGCGATATAGGAATTACTAGTATTGCGAAATTCAACGGTACTTCAAAGGAATTTAGTCCTACTAGATCCTGACTTGTTCTTTGTAGTGTGGCAAGTGTCTCAAAACCATATAATTCATTATATAACTCAAATACATTCATCGATTCAATAAAATTATCATCCAATATTTCACAATCATTATAAAAAGATGTTCTGGTATCTAAATCGCCTGTAAGCATGACCTTTTTATCATTTTTCATCAAACTAATTTTTTCATCTTGAATTTAAGAGAATGATTCATTAGATGTGTACTTGAATGCTTCCGGTGGAACATAAGCACAGACTAGTAATAAAGCAGGGGAGTTACTACACACACGTATCTCTACACATTGAAAACATTCTGACAAACTTTCCAGAAATAAAAACACTGACTTACACTTGTCTTTAAATATTATAATAATTCCATTCTATTGATCTGTTTCTAGCTACATAACTATAACCAGATTCTAACTCAATAACGTTCAGAACATCCATTTTAGTCTCGACTAATATAGTGACTTGTTACTTGTCATCGAGCTCTTCTGCTTGGGAGCCTCCCTGAGCCATTTGGTTGCCTTCCCATTATTTCCAGTTCGGTATTTCCGGCAGTAAAGCAGTTGGGCAGGAATATGGCGGTCCTTTCCAGTGTTTGTTGATTTTTGATTTTAAGAAATTTAATGTTTCAGCACACACGGTTTCATTTGGTAAGGTGTTCCAGTTATTAATAACTCGTCATGATCAACAATATTTCCTTGTAACCGTTCCCTCTGGTACTGTTGTTAGTTGGCGGAAATAGTTTATCCTTGTCACAAGTGTTTATGTTGTTCATAATTCGATAAATTGCCAACCGTCAGCCCGTAAGCGACGGCTTTCTAATGAAGAGATTCTCAGTTCTTTCAATCGTTGTTGGTAAGGTTTGTCATTGGTGGATTTAACTACATGTAGTTTACTTGGTCTCCTTTGAACCTTCTCGAGAGAAGTTCTCCTTTGAACCTTCTCGAGAGCAGCTCTATCCTTCTTTGTTGTTTTAATTTTTAGTGCTGATGTTTCGTATTCCAGATGGGGCCGAACCAGAGATTTATACAGATGGGTTTGTCTATGGATTTAAAGGTTCTCCTTATAACTCCAAATACACGGTTTGCCTTTTAAGCAGAGTTCTCTACATATTTACGGAATTTCAGTTTGCGGTCGACAGTTATTCCCGAATCTTTTTCATTCTCAATTTCTGCTATGTTTTCCCCTATGATGTTGTAGGTGCCTAGGTCAGAGCTACCTAGATGCAGATGTTTACATTTGGTAGAGTTGAATAGGAGTTTCAATCGTTCGACCATTTGTCTGACAATATCTTGATGGGAAGCATTTTGGTCGTCGAGGGAGTCGACTGTCGAGGAAATTTTAGTGTCGTCGCAAACATATAAATCGTATTTCTGACGACATCGGGTAAGTCATTGATGTAAAGTTTTAGAAAAGTGTTGGCCAAAAAACACTCCTTTGTGGGTTTCCACTTCTGACACCAATCTAATCTGGGCCCCGTTGTTCAAAGGGTGATTAGCGTAATCATTAGATTAACGAGAATATCATTTCTCCTTTACCTCCAAAACTGTGTGTATTCCTTGAATTAGGCTGGTAAGAAGAGACATACGAGTGCTATAAAGTTTCATAATTTTGTCAAGTTAGTTTGCCAGAAATGATTTTATCATGATTTTAAAAATTAACTCAATCACATTTTGAACAACCGGGCCCAGATGATTTGCCATTAATGGTTATCCGTTGTCTCCTATTTGTAAGAAATTCTTCTATCCAGAGTAGAAGTTCAGTAGCCTTGTTAATTTTTAGTAATCTTTGGTGTGATACAGTGTCGAATGCATTTCGAAAATCAAGGTATAAAACATCAATACTGTCAAATTAACTTATTAGTTGTGTGACACAAGATCGACCTTTTCGAAACCATGTTAGTAAACACTGAGCAAGTTGTTTCGTTACATGTAGTCCAAACCTGTATCTTTTACTATCTTCCCGATGACCTATGAGACAACTGGTGTAAGGCTTATTGGAGTGTTCTTTTCTGGCAACTATTTTGATCTTTTTCTATGAATAGCCGTCACATCTACAGCTTTCCAGTCTTCTGGGACGATTCCCTCATTCGATTAAAGTTTGTTGTTGGTGGCCCCTTCTCGCGTAGTCCTTGGGCTGGTCCCTCCGGTCAGGGACTGGTGCTGTTTTTATGGGTATAAAGGGGGTGAGACTGAGTAAGGTTCCCTGATGACGTATCGTTTCGTTGTGGGCATGTTCAGATGTGTATGAGTTTTGATTACACGTACTGTTGTACATCCTTGTCTCTCATGTTTCTCACGTATACCAGTACAGAATTTAGCAGTCAATATTGTTTTCAAGGACGGGACGTCTGTGGGGAGGTCTCGCTGTCAGGGGATGATATCAACGACCCGACATGTAAGGTTTATATCCTCGTGAAATTTCGTATTAGATTATCTATTACAAGGCGCGATACGTCATTGGACACTCCCAGGGGGTAAACAGACGAACGCCTAACATGTAATATTTAATAAATGTGGTTTGATTGTGATCGACATTATTTGTATATTGTTCACGTAATTAAATCCTAAAAAAATGAGGAATTATTCCGTCAGGTATATTACAATCTTCCCGGAAGGGGACGCTGTAATGTGCTGCATCACCGTAAGTTCTATTCATGTTATCAATCAATGTATTGGTGTAAATATTTTCTTGTTTGAATATCATCAATAATCACTTAAGCGGATCAAAGCTAAATTCGCCATTCATAATATTTTAGATCCGTATTTTGACTAGATATCTTTAACGTGTCGTGAACGAGGCAGTGTACACTTGAAGCCTTAGTTATTATAACGTGTCGTTAACGAGGCAGTGTACACTCGAAACCTTAGTTATTATAGCGTGTCGTTAACGAGGCAGTGTACACTAGAAACCTTAGTTGTTATAACGTGTCGTTAACGAGGCAGTGTACACTAGAAACCTTAGTTTTTATAACGTGTCGTTAACGAGGCAGTGTATACTAGAAGCCTTAGTTATTATAACGTGTCGTTAACGAGGCAGTGTACACTAGAAGCCTTAGTTATTATAACGTGTCGTTAACGAGGCAGTGTACACTAGAAACCTTAGTTATTATAACGTGTCGTTAACGAGGCAGTGTACACTAGAAACCTTAGTTTTTATAACGTGTCGTTAACGAGGCAGTGTACACTAGAAGCCTTAGTTATTATAACGTGTCGTTAACGAGGCAGTGTTCACTAGAAACCTTAGTTATTATAACGTGTCGTTAACGAGGCAGTGTACACTAGAAACCTTAGTTATTATAACGTGTCGTTAACGAGGCAGTGTACACTAGAAACCTTAGTTATTATAACGTGTCGTTAACGAGGCATAACAGGAAGAACTCTCGTTGAAATCCTACATTGAAATCGACTATATTTTGCTGATAATTTATTTTTCTTGTTAAGTCTATGTTTTGATTTCTTTTAATACAATTGATATCTTGTATGTTATTAAGTTAATTTCAGCTTTCTGCCAGCTGTTTTGATAGAATGTGATACTTTCTTCATGCCATGATGATGACGAAAGAGAGAAAAATATAAAAAGCACACAATGGTAAAATGTGAGACAATTAAAACAAAAACAGATCCACTTTTCACTACCATTTTATTTCCTCCGACATGGTAAGGTAGCTATCATCAACAAAGTATAAACAATATATAGTTTCATCGTGTATATTAATCACTTTTTACATGTAATTGAAATTTAACAGTTATTGCTAAAGAATTTGAGCGAAAGAAAAAAGTAAAACAAAAAATAATGTGTACGTGAAACAAAAAGAGATATATACAAAATTCATGGCATTTATTCATTTGTAAGTCCTCTCACTGGCCTTCTGGGTTTTGTTTCTTTGTTATTTTTCCATATTATAGAGAAAATAAAAACGAAAATGTTATAACAACCTTCTCATTGATTATTATAATACTTCCGGTTCTTGTGTATGACATAATTTCCTGTTCATTTTGATGTCATTTCCTGTTTGGTATTGCGTAATTTACTGTTCGTTATTGTATTCACGGAGAACAACAAAATTCAATACGCAATAAGTTCAGAGCTCTGTAACTTTTGCAATACATAAAACGTAAATACATGTGTATTGAATGATGTGTGCATTCACTTAGTTTAATCCATGTAGTACAAACCAACCGTCACTTATTACGAATATCAACCCTCACACACTGTAGATCGTAAACTTAAATCACAATGAAAACCATCTTAATTTGCATAGACCTCAGTAATAGTATCTCAAGTACTATCTAATAAGTCATTGTGTATTTGCATAAGTCGCGTGCCACTCAGTACGTACTATTGTGCGTACAAGATTCCTGTATACAAACACCACATATTATGTACACTATTTACATCCTAATTAGGTTTGTATACAAAATCCGTTAGCTCGGATTGCGGATATATTACCAAAACAAGAACAAATATTTCCCTGGATGAATGATAACCGTATAAGTTAAACTATTTAAGGAATAATAAAAATAATACTAATACAGTTTTTATGTCAATAGCAGATGGATAATTCATTAACAGTGATTATTCAGTGTCTACGTTAACAACAACAGGATAATGAGTTAAGAATACTTTCCATTTTAATGAGTTAAAGCTGTTTCAGTGTCTATGTTAGCAACTCTGGAAAAACAGGTTAAACTGTTACAGTGTCAAGGTTACAGGAATACTACTTTAACTGGTTTAGTTTCTAGGTTAGCGTCATAAGATAAAGGGTTAAAACTATTAAAGTGTCTATGTTAGCGTCATAAGATAAAGGGTTCAAACTATTGCAGTGTCTGGGTAAGTGTCACAAGATATAGGGCTTAAACTATTGCAAGGTCTAGATAAGTGTCGCAAAATAAAGGGTTAAAACTATTACAGTGTCTAGGTTAACGTCACAAGGTAAAGGGTTAAAACTATTACAGTGTCTAGGTTAACGTCACAAGGTAAAGGGTTAAATATGTTTTATTTTGATAGTACAACACTGACCCGGTATGCTCGTGTTGATATATTCGAATAAAGCGTGTGTATAATTGGCGAGTTTGGAGTCGGTATGGTTTCTGCTGGTGTATTAGCCCTATAGACGGAAGGGAAGACTATATATACAGCACAATGGCTACTGACAGACATCAGATGGAATGTTTGTGCCAATGATAAGTGAAAGGTCCCAAAGGTGAATAATTTTATCACACTGCTACCGTATTGTGAAGCGTGTAAATACGTGTAAATGCTGCATTCACGCGTGTGTAACGAAATTCTTTTAACTGCTACAAAGCGGAATAGCTCAGTAATCAGAATATTTTTCTCCGAATCAAACAATAACTTATCTTATAGGAAGTTAACGCTTCATCGCTGTTACCATCCAAAGTGAGAAACGCACAGCATCAAAATGAGGGATAAATACGTTTACAATAGAAGTAAGTGTACGTTACTAAAACTCCTTGTGTCGTTTCATCAATTATTAAAACAACAATAAAGTCAAAAGATTCCGAATGTTACATAAATGTAGCGTGCTCTGATTGTGGTATCCTGAAATGACCCATTTATAACAAAAGTGCTACCTTTTCTTAAACAGATGATTATGTGTTTTACCGTGATAAACCAACAACAGTCGGACTCTTTTTTTCAGACGGTTGTCTCTGGCGGTTCTATCCGATAGGGTTTCTATTCTGAGCCCTATGGATAGGCTATTTCTTTTAACTATATATAGAATGGTACGTGTAAAGCATGGCGTCAAATCCAGCTGTACGTCAATACTAGTCATAAAAAACTGTGTCTTAACGTACTCAGGACGGTGATTATTAAACAGCGTTTAAGAAGTGAGTTTTAGGAAGGTTAAAGTATGGCCAATAATGAAAGAATGTATACATGTATATGGAAGTACGTTAGAGTACGTTCAAAATTTTCGACCTTTGGCAATGTCATAGTTATCTTTTAAGCATGTTCACAAGATATGTTTACAAGTTGGAAGTTAAAATATGCCAAGCTAAACAGAAAGTACGTTGAGTAAGTTAAACTACCGGCCTCTGATTGGTCCAAATTTAGATATTGTCTGATTTCAATGGAATAGGGGTATTATGGGACAGCAAATTCAACTTTATGGGTTTCATTTCCTTGGCAACAAGACAGTTTTACTTGTTTTTGTTTAACGTCCTATTAAAAGCCAGGGTCATTTAAGGACGTTCCTGGTTTTGGTGGTGGAGCAAAGCTGGAGTACCCGGAGAAAAACCAGTACCAGCTAGGTAACTGCCCGACGTGGGTTTCGAACTCGCAACCCTGAGATGGACAGCTAGTTATAAAATGTTGGGACACCTTAACCACACGGCCTCCGCGGCCCAACAACACATAGTCTTCCCATTGGTTGAAATTTAGATATTGAGCGATTTTGATGAAAACTGCTGAAACAGAGTTATCGCCCTCACTACGCTTCATTCTTTCTGTGACATCCTTCAGGTGTCACCCAACTAGTAAGTTAAACTATGCCGAAATAAACAGAATTACGTTGAGTAAGTTAAACAAGTCCAAGCTTAAACAGGAAGTTCGTAAAGTAAGTTAAACTATGCCGAGCTAGACAGGAAGTACGTTAAGTAAGTTAAACTATGCCGAGCTAGACAGGAAGTACGTTAAGTAAGTTAAACTATGCCGAGCTAGACAGGAAGTACGTTAAGTAAGTTAAACTATGCCGAGCTAGACAGGAAGTACGTTAAGTAAGTTAAACTATGCCGAGCTAGACAGGAAGTACGTTAAGTAAGTTAAACTATGCCGAGCTAGACAGGAAGTACGTTAAGTAAGTTAAACTATGCCGAGCTAGACAGGAAGTACGTTAAGTAAGTTAAACTATGCCGAGCTAGACAGGAAGTACGTTAAGTAAGTTAAACTATGCCGAGCTAGACAGGAAGTACGTTAAGTAAGTTAAACTATGCCGAGCTAGACAGGAAGTACGTTAAGTAAGTTAAACTATGCCGAGCTAGACAGGAAGTACGTTAAGTAAGTTAAACTATGCCGAGCTAGACAGGAAGTACGTTAAGTAAGTTAAACTATGCCGAGCTAGACAGGAAGTACGTTAAGTAAGTTAAACTATGCCGAGCTAGACAGGAAGTACGTTATAAGTAAGTTAAACTATGCCGAGCTAGACAGGAAGTACGTTAAGTAAGTTAAACTATGCCGAGCTAGACAGGAAGTACGTTAAGTAAGTTAAGCAATGCCGAACTAGACGGAAGTACGTTAAGTTACGTTATCCTGTGTGACCTCGGGTTTGAATCGCTCTTTATTTTTTTTCATTTTCATCATATCTAACATTTTCCGATCTACTATTATAGCATTACAGATATTAAGTTAAATACCCAGTACTACATAAACTATGATAGCTAATGATAACATTTTGTAGAGTTTAATGTTTATTTGCTGTGTGCGTAATTTTCCATTAGGGAACACCACTATCATTGGCAACTCGTTGATACATTGGCCACCGCCAGCGGTGCAGATATAGTACATCTGATATATATATATATATATATATAATCTTGGTATGAAATGACTATGTACAAGGACGTAGAATTGTTTTAGTTCGAACTATATAAGCTATCACTGATCAAAAATGATCTATTGCTGTACAAGAAGCATTTGGTCAATGCATAGATGAGCGCCTCTGTGGTGCTAGATCGGAGGGTAGGGAGGGTGAGAACTGGTCCAGACTTTTGTGAGACATGTCTGTAAGACGTGTTTTAATAGTGTCCGGTAACTCCAGCTGTTTAGCGCTATTGAACGCTCTCGAGGGATGATGAAAGGTATTGTTCCTATTTTGAAGTATATCTTTGCCAGGACAATTTGTTTGTACTAAATTAGACATCGATTCTTCACTAACTTTGTTAGGACAGGAGCTATCACTAGAACACGGGGAGTGACCAGGGGTGTCACTAGAACACGGAGAGTGACCAGGGTTGTCACTAGAACACGGAGAGTGACCAGGGTTGTCACTAGAACACGGGGAGTGACCAGGGTTGTCACTAGAACACGGAGAGTGACCAGGGTTGTCACTAAAACACGGGGAGTGACCAGTGTTGTCACTAGAACACGGAGAGTGACCAGGGTTGTCACTAAAACTCTGAGGGTGACCAGTGTTGTCACTAGAACACGGATAGTGACCAGGGTTGTCACTAAAACTCTGAGGGTGACCAGTGTTGTCACTAGAACACGGAGAGTGACAAGAATTGTCGTCACTAGAGCTCAGTGTGTGACAATGGTTTTCAGTAGACATATGCTGAATGTCATCAAGGTTGTCATTGGAGTTTTGCTGCATGTTTACATTTGACGGTGTTTCCCGTATCAAGGGCTCCAGTGGTAGATGGGGACTGTCGAAGTGTGTTTCTGGTATTTGTATTGGTTGGAAACCGGATGTGATGTCATTATTCGATGTATGTACACTAACAAAGCCAGACGGGCTTGGGGAACGGTGTGCCGAGGGACTGCGGGATGGGGTCGAATTTCTCAACGCTGAATTAGGCGATCGTATGCGACAGTTTTGTAACGGAGACGGTGTTCTGCTTGGTGTTGTTGATCTGTTGTTGTTTGGTGATGGACTTCGGTTGTTTGGTGATGGTGTGCTGTTGGTTGGTGAATGACATATGTTGTTGTTGTTGTTATTGTTATTATTGTTGTTTGTTGAAGGAGGTACATTGCCTTTTGGTGACGGTGTTCTCTCGATGTTAAGTAAATTTGAGATTGCTGTATTTCCACTTTGTGGGGATGTTTGGTTTGAATCTAAGAAAGGCGTGTTTGAATTCATTGAAGGTGTTCTGTTTGTGGACATTGGCGATGGTTTGTTTTCTACACTCTGTGATCCATTACTGGGGATAAATTTTGTTTGACTCTTTGGATTTGTTGTGCTGGACATTCCAGCTATATTTTTGTTCACTGATATGTCGGCTGTTGATAAAGGAGTTCTGCTTGTTGAGTTAACTGTGCCAGATAAAGGTGTGTTGACAGGACTAGTGTATGACAGGTTATCGGAACTGATATCAGAGGTGGTATACAATGTACTTCCGGTGTTATTTGTTTGTATGCTTTGGGAGATTATATTCGGCAGGTGTATTCTGCTGGCGGGCACGGCTGTATCTAGAAGATGCATACTGTTCGAGTGATGCCATGGATTTGGCAAAGGTAATCCTTTTGTGAGACTCGAACCATTTGGTGAGATCAAAATGTTATCTGGTAGTGTGGGGCGTTCAATTGAAGGTGTAATATCCGGGTCGGACGAACGTTTTACCGGATGTTGTTGCATAAAGATACCTGATGGTAACCCTGACTCACCAATGGCCGAATTTGACGGCATAGAGCGCTTCCTTGACGCTACACTACCATGTGGTGCGTCATAGTTTTTGTGCTGAGCTTTGTTTGGTATGCAGTTATAAGAATGACTATGATGTCCACAATCCAGACTTGGCAAATGTCCGACATGCGTACTTTTACGATCAAGTGTAATATCCGTTTCTGAATTAGGATTCAGTATTTGTTTATGATCTGGTGAGGAAGGGTCAATAGGAGCAGCAGATGGTACTTCCGGATCCTGAAGCAGCATTGGTGCTATTTCACTATCGCTGTATTCTATATCCACAGCTATTTCCATTGTCCGTCCACCGGATGTGCGACTTTTTAGCGAGTCTTTACTGCCTCCGGTAGAAAAAGTAAGACTATCACAATCGTCTGTACTACACGTGGTCACGATGATGTTGGTTTTAGACGGTCGGTTTTGAGTCGCATCCCCGACAATCGAACCTTCCTCTAGCTTGTCCTCCATACATTCATTGATCACATCATATGGTGACAAGGACAATCGTCCAGGACCTTCATCTCCAGTTTCCATATCAGTCACACTTTCAATATCAACACTTTGTAGCGGGGTAATATTGTCGGAGGACGATAGTCTATCTAGAGAGAAGCGTGAATTCTTGTCAATTGTTTCCGTCGACGAATACGAATCGACTGTTTCCTGTCGCTTCAGCAGTCGTTTGAGGGCCTTCAGTCGCCCTCGGATTGTGGGCGGGGTTCCGGGGTCGCTTTCTGTAGTTCCCTGTTGTGTCAAGGATTGCGATTTCTTTGCCTTTTTCATATCTGATATCCCCGACACAGTCCATAACCTTTCATTGAATCGCATCGAATGACTGTCCACTTTTGAAACGCCTAGTTTTCCCTCCCATTCCTCTGATTTACCCCTTTTCAATTTCGGTGTGTTTAGAAGGTTCCAGAAACTCGTGCCGTTAGATTTACCTCCGCCTATTGCACCCATAGCCAAACTAGCGAACGATCCCATAATGCCTTTTCCCGGACGCGAACTTGACCGGGCTGAAAGATAAAACAAGAGTATATTTGTTTCTGTTATAAGTTTCATAGACATTTCTTTTGGCCTATTATGTAAGAAATGTTTCATGTATTATAACCTTAATCGAGGTTTATATAGTATGAAAGATCACATAAAATACGAAGTACAAGACGATCTCCTGACGTGGTTAAAAGGCACAGATAACCTCCCCAGCTACCTGCCTTGTGTACGCCACAGAATGGACCTGTTACAAGTAACCATCTTGAGTTGCAATTCCTACTCCAGTGTGTGGGATATTATGTCACCATGAACATGGTTACCCCCTCAAGCAACAAACGTCAATAGCGCCATCTGATACTGTTTGCCTGAAGTCATTTTAGAAAACGAGACTTAAGATCCTATTATCATAAAAGAGTACATTTACTTTTGACGCTAAATTTATTTAAATTACCAATACGTACGTCGCCGGGTATAGAAATTAAGCAATGCAAAAATCAACATGGTTATTCCTTACCAGTCATGTGTGTGTGGAGTGCTGCCCTGGTGGAGAGTACAGAACTAAGGGAGGAAACCAGTCTATAATTAGACACACTCGGAACTCCGCGAATGATACCCACGCCAAATATCATCCGAGGAGTTCCGATTTTATAAGACATATATAAACTTACTCATGCTCTGCTGGATCCGGAAGTCGTCAACGCCTTCGCCTAAACATAGTCTGCGCAATGAATCGACCTGGTCCTGTAACAGAGCATACATGTAATATAGCGACATAAAGCCTAAGTGGACCGGAAAAATACATTTAACACAAGATGTTGTCCTACACGACCATCAGTTTCTTATGATGTGAGACATGTACGGGTATCATTAGATATCCATACTGAGGCCGATAATGACAAATTTACAATGATGTTCACTTACACTGAGTTTCTCCTTTTCCTGTCGAAGATTTTTATTATCGCTGTCGACTTTCTTCTTCTGAGTGTACAGCAGCTTCAACCGGAAGTGCTCATGATCTCGAACAACTACAACTAAACCTGAAACGAAGTTTTAAATGACATTTCATCTTATGTTATATTGAATCAAGAAGAAAACACTAAAGGCTCAACGTGTTTTACTATAATTTACCACCCTTTAAGAACTGAAGTAAGATGTTAGGTAAGGCAAAAGACATCATTTATCATCAATCGGAAAATAATGGACTTTCGAGTGTCTCCCAGATTGCATTCTATAGAAGCATATGGCAGTTCCGGTCAGTACAATATCGTCTAGACAAAAACGCTAGGGTAACCCGAACGAGCATTTGGTCAACTACCGAATATAAAATGGCATATGATAAGACACGGAAAAAAACACAGACAATGCTTTATTTGACATGTACGTACTCGATTTGCTATCTATAAAGAATGTGATTTTCTCTCATCAACGGATGAGCTATCAAACGGAAATACTGGAAAGTTGATTGACTGGATATGGAGAGCGATTGTGGAACAGTGAATGCATAGTTATAGTGGTAATTATTGGAACATTGCCACTTGTTCTCTGATTGGATCCATACAGTTGTACTAAAGATCTAGCGCGCGTGTTCATCAACCCACCACAACGTTAATTGCTAATTCAATCGCATTTGACAATTGGAATAAAAAGGGGATGTGCAGGACATTAAACGTCGATCGAATAAATATCCCCCATGTGCAATAATGATATCCACAGAGGTGTTCCGAGTAGAACATGCATCACCCTTGACGATCTAATTGCATTTTGATTGGTCAATAATTGACAGTAGCCGATATAACAGCACTCGAGTCACGTCTGTTGGGGACCTTCTTTCACGTGTATAACGAACTAAGGGGACAAGCAATCAGGTTTGAGACGGGCTCTCACAACATTCTAAATCAGTTTGAATTCAATTTACGTATCTCTGATAAAAACCAATAAATCAACAATAATTGGCTGAGCCATTGGCCTATCGAATGGATCCAAGAAAATAGCGCCGCCGGAGGCAGGCAACACAGCCATATACATGTACACATGCATTGCTCCATGCAGCATAAAGTTAACGTGCCGTTTTTTCCCAGTTTCACACATTGAGTTTCAAATCACCACTTTGATCTTTTGGTTTTGTTTTGTGAATCGCTTTTTTTAGGTATCATTGTATTCAGATTTGGTGATATACAATAGTTGCGAGGCTTGCTGCTATGTTTTCTAAGAAAAAACAAACATACATACAGATCACCTCGTATGGGGATTCGCGTTAGAAAAGTGTTGAAATCAATGCTATAGGCCTATTTCCTCCAACATTAAGACCCCTCGCGCGCTTCAATCCGAGCCAACAAGAGTGGTTAATATAAGATGAGATATAGAGATTACACAACGAGCTTAAGCGAGTATCTTTGTGTAACTATGGAAAACTAACAAGCGTTACTCACATACCAACAACCACAAGTTTGTGTGGCCTGTTTCTACCACAAACAGAAGCTATTCTGATGATGAATATATACAACAACCACGAGTTTGTGTGGCCTGTTTCTACCACAAAGAGAAGCTATTCTGATGATGAATATATACAACAACCACGAGTTCGTGTGGCCTGTTTCTACCACAAAGAGAAGCTATTCTGATGATGATTTAACCTATGTTGTGTCAATGTGTGTTCTTACCACAATATCAGTCCTGGCGTAAGGATATTATCTAAAGTGGTATGCCACTAATCAATATTCGAAATTTTCGGAAACGTGTGGATATATTACAATTTATTGCAAATCATAAAACTTTATTGGCAAATTTATTATTTTCAAAGTCAAAATTTGATGGAAATCTGTATAAAATATTAATGAACACAAACAAAAATAGCGAACTCCTTTTTGTGTGTAATCACATGTGGTTTAGTCTGAATGTGTTTTATCAGTTATAATGATTATTCATGCCTTGGGAGTTGAATAACACCCACCTATTGTGGTAGAAATGAAAATAAATAAATGAATACCGCCCTTGGCTGAACAACGAGCAACAAATGTTAATACCAACATTAAATTGATTTGAGCTTACATTCAAAGTCAGTTGAATACTACAGATTCAACACAAACTTAATAAAATGGGTCGTTTCTATTCAACAGGTGTAGTTCATTTTGATTTTCGGTGCCAACTGAAATCAGTTCAATGCTTAAGTATATGACGTCATTTACGACTATGATACGTACTGTTGACGACCCGGATGACGCCCCACGGTAGTATGAACGCCAGGATGTACACAAAATCCTCTAAAGAATAGGCGGACAGACCCTCCAGGAATATCAGATCCACGACGAACGATATCAGCACGATAAAGGCATCGAACACCTGTAACAGAGAATACCTATACGTTTATGTGTGATACCTGTGGTGAAACCTGTGCGTCCACAATGGCGGAATGAAGTCAGAAAGACTGTTTTCTTTAGATATCAATTGTATGAATAATATACAGCATTAGGATTACAGGACAATATATTTGGGGATGCGGCACCATCTTTGTTTTCCGGTATCGAACAAACCTTGGACGGTGTTACCACACGGTAACTGGATTAGTTTATTGATAGTGTTAACAGTGCATTGGTTCATGTTTTAGACTTTTTATCATAGCTTTACGTCCAAGGTCATATGCGGATATCAAGATGGATAACGAAGAAAGGGTAGACAAAGGTGTTCCAATGGATGGATGGTGCTGCAGATATATTCTGGTCACTTCAATGTCACCTACTGAGGAGACACAACAAAATGCAGGAGAAACTTTTTATACGAATTTACTGGGTAGAGTAAACAAATAGTTCCGGTACTTACTTCAATCTTATGTTCAAAGAATTGCTTTCCGAAACAGAACATCTTAAGTAGGGTCTCCACGATAAGCACACATACAATAAAGAGACTAGTTTTATGTAGAGCATTAGCCACCCGCTCTTCAATACTGACGGAAGATGAGAGGCCGGAAACGGTTACTGGAAAATCACAGGAAGAGCTTCCGCCGGCACTTCTTTTTACACGCATGTGCATTTGACCTGAATTTAATGTCAAAGAGTCGTTGGCTATGCTGCCATGCGTTGTGTTTGGTCTAGTTTCTGTAGCGTTGATGTTTGTGTAAGGGAGAGTCGTGGAAGAGCCCACATCGTCAACAAATTCCCAGTCTATCTTAGCTCGAAGTATCTGCTCATAAATCTTCTTCAGATCGTTAGTATCAGTATACACGATGTTCTCAGGATAGCTGGCCTGTAGTCTCTGTAGGAAAACTGAGGACGTTTTCTGAGAGTGGGACAGAATATCTGGAAAACAAAAGAGGATAAAGTTTGAATTACGCTCAAGATGATAAGACCTCGGTGTAAAGCTTTTAAAGACTTTTTTCTACACGTACTGATAAGAATAGATAATCAAGTCGTACGCGTCGAGTTTTTTTTCATTGGAATACAATCGGACAGTATTACCAGTGGTGATATACTATTTCGCAAAAAAAACAATTCCAGAGCAGTGCTAAGGTTTGCCCCTTTTCATCTTGTTGTTTCAAAAACGTTTTTTTCACAGAGTCGTAAAATATCGGTTTGCAAAATGTACGTCATACAGTATCGAAGTAAATGACGTATTTGTAAGAAATTGTTTGTATCAGACTGCTAAAGTACATCAAGCTGTACTGAAGCAAATGCAGTAATTTTGACGATCTGGGAGGACGAGATTGTTTGTTTTTTTTTGTTTTTTTTTTGTTTTTTTCGTTTTTTTGTTTGTTCAATTATATAGTCAGACCAATTGAATTAGAAAAATAATAGATACTCTCTTGTTTTAAGGACGGACTGGTCAAGTGGTTGTAGGTTTATGATATTATGGTATTCATATAAGGAGACATTTCGCGTTTTTATGTTAGAAATTTCATTTAGACTGAACAACACCGTCTGGCCAAAATTCTGTCGAAATAAATTGATACAATAATGTCGACTTTGCTGGTTATCTTTTTGAAAGATATTTTTTGTGACTATTCGTGCATTTAAAATCTCAACGAAAAGGACACCATTTCACAGTGTTAATATTTATATACATCCATGTAAAACTATCCTTAAGTGACAATCTCAATATTAACTACACATACATTTATTGTATAACATGATGACAATGAAGGTCAACATGGTGCTATGTACTACACCTGATAATAGGATTTCTTTATCTCCACACTTAAACAATATTCGTCAAGATTACAGGCGATATATTAAAGAAAAAATAAAAGATGATTTCCAGCACCTAAGTTTGCGTTAAACTGTTAAACCGCATCGCTATTGAGTACGAGGAACAATGTTATTTTTTCTGCTTTTTGATGAATTTATTGCCACAAAGGTGACATCCTTTTCTTCGTACTATCAAAATCAATAACTAAATAATAATGCTGCCAGTTGATTAAAAAAAAGTATGACATAGGGTCCTATCTGTTTTTGAGAGAGAAAAACACAGGGATTCCTTAAACACCTGTTTGATCAATATCAGAAATAAGTTGGTGAATCTAGCGGTTAGAAGTGTGAGATAGCGATATACACTAACGTGCCAAATTCCAGTTTGAAAGTGCAATGTTTTTACCTCCATTGAACAAGCGTTGTGGTTTATGTATACAATAAAAAAAACGACCTACAGTTGACATTGGATGATCGTAACAGCTGTTCTTATTTAATGCGAATGCTGCAGTTGTGATGCAGGCATGGCTTCCGACATAAACACTCCTCTCCGACTAAACAGTGCTCGCGAGCAGTGCGGGCTATTAAAACAGCGCGTTAGTGAGAGACAGTGCTCGCCAGGCAGTGATGCCGAGACATACACATCTCAATCGTTTGGTAATTCAATTCCTATTTAATACACAAATCAAACCTCGACTTTGCTTACGGAAACATTTAAAAAAAATGAATTAATGTTATTGTGTGCTACGTGACTGAACGTCTATCACCATTACCCTCTTGGTTTACCATCCACTGAGGAGTCAATGATCGGCTAATCATTATTTACAAAGCTTTCATTGTATAATTAATCTTATGTAGGCATACATTTGTACCGACAATTAATTCATTAGGGACGAGGAGCAATTAAAGCATTACCGCGCACGTGTAATATATAGCATTTTATTGCTCGTGTCTCGTTTTTTTTTCGTTTTTTTTTTTTTTTTTTAGATCCTGAATAATTTCATTAACTTTGTAAGACGTCTGGAAGGAAAATGGAGGCCACGTCCACATTTTACAGAATTAAAAGGAAATGTACATTGAATGCAACTGAGCTTTGGTAGTTTTCCACACAAATGTGATATAACCAAGCAAATGAGATCGATAGAATTCGAGGTATAAACACGGACTTCAATTACTGTTTTGATATTTTGTCTTTCTCTCTTGACACTTTCAATCAAGCTTGCTATGTAGAACAAGAATCAAAATGCAGTTTACATAATTGTAGTAACATTTTATACATCTTCGCCAAATTCGATAACAGATTCAATGAATTATTTGCGCAGCCATTCCAGCCTAGCTGAGATAAACCGCATGCACTGTTTTCACATTGGTAAGTGCTTATGCTCCATTAACCATAATTACGGAATGCTTTCAGAACAATATCTCGTCACGTGGAGAATTCTTTCATAATAGATCTAAGGAAGCTGTTGTCTTTTGGGATCAATAGTGACCTTACATGTTACGTCACGTTTGCTTTCTCTTTGTCTATCGATATCAATGGTGACCCAGATAGTAACGTTACGTCATGGTGTTTGTGATTTTTTGTTTTGTTTTGATTTTTGTTTTTTTTGTTTTTTTTTTTGGAATGAGGAAGATGAGTTTAACTTATTTGTTGTTATACTCTGATGTTCCTTCCGTTTGTGTTCATTACATTAGCATGTCTAGCCGGAAACCAGGTCTCGGAATAGTTTTCTGTTCGTACCTTTCACGTGATGGAGATCCAGCACGAGCTCACCCAGCACGAGGGCACAATCTATAACGTTGAGCACCACCACCAGTAACAACATGTGTTTACCGTGTAGGATTTTCCCGCCCCTGTGACGTAATCTGAAACAAAATAAATGTTACGTTATTACTACAAATCTTTGGTTATTCCAAGGTCTCCGTGAACTGGTACAGTGCCATTTATTTTTGTTAAATATAATGTAATAGCTAAGAATGGTTTGATGCTTTTAAAACACGACTCGATAGTAAAGGAAACGGACTTTTTTTTATTACTATGCAACCATTCAATTACATCACAGTGGAAAGAAATAGACGAGCTGTATCTAACTCTCTACTGACAACAGTCGATCCCCTCAATGGATTATATATGGTTAGATGTTTCTTCTTGTGTGAAAGGTATTACTTCAAATGTTTCAAACATCAACATGATTATCTTGGTTTATAACAAGTAACTCCAACGATCACTGTACTATAGCCTCTGTAATACAGGTGTGACCAGTCTATGGTTAATATCAGGAAATATTATTTTATGATAAATGTGGAAACAGATTATTTGTTTCTTTACATCAAACGTGCTGGTTGTAAAGGTTATGTTTTAGGCCAATAAAGCCATATTAATGAAACAAAGAGACCGTTAAATCTTGTTCAATCACAAAAATATGATCGGTCGCGGGCACGAAAAGAGGTAAATACATCTTGTGTTTATGTGTGATAGCAATCACAAAAATATGATCGGTCGCGGGCACGAAAAGAGGTAAATAAAATTGTTTATGTGTGATAACAAACTTAACACACTACCGACGTGCAAACGAAATAGACCTTACGGGTCAAATATGAACAAAATATCGATTTGCTCGGCAACCCTTAAAAACTGTAAAGGAGAATGAGACCATGCGTTCAGGAGTAGTAAGTGTCTCCTGCTTCATTGAAGCTACTATACAGGTCTAGGTTGAATTCAGGGTTAAGTCACCTCCTTTAAATGACAACAGGTGTGGTGAGAACGGAAACACGGAAATTTAAATTGTAATATTTTCATACATTTCCGAAATTGCCAGTTTTGCATATTGATAAGCGGTCTTTCACTTTAGGTAATTTCCTTATTGTGAAAAGAACACACGTTCAATTCATTCTCAGGATAGCCTTTCTACTGTGGTGGAAACAGGTCACACAAATTCATGGATATGTAACCTCTATATATATCATTTGGTAGTAAATGTCGATTTAGGTAACCTTTTCAATTTCGACATTTCCAATAATTTCCGAGTGACCGGGGACAGAATAACATTTCAGTATGAGAGCAGTAAAAATTAAAAAAAAAAAAAAAAAATGAAATGCAAATCGGTTTTCCGAATGAGGAAATATTATCAATATTACAATATTCTGAATTATCTTACTTTTTATTTCGATTGTAATTACTTCAAATGACATTAAGTGACATTAATAGAAAGGCGAAAAAATGTTACCAGCAACACTTTAAACCTCTACTTATATGTAAGTGTGTGCATTAGAAATTGCGAGATACAAACTAACCCTGAATTCCTGTATTGGCTCGGGAGAGTGTGTAGTTTCGCGTTGTTGTGTGATGATGACATGAAGCTACCGAATGATTTATAATATTTCACGTATATTGTCAGCTTTCCAAAAGTTTTATATCACAGATGTATATTTGGTATCAATCCAATATAATCTACAACAGGACGACATGTTGTCTTCCTCACGGCTGGTATGTCCCTGTATCTGATATCACCAGTAGAAACAAACCTTTGTTGGGTTACTCCTGGTCTTTAGTTAATTGTACTCGCATTTCACTTAATTAAATTTAGATTTTTTTCGATAGAATCCAAAATTAATTTACAGAATACAATGTACTTTGTGGTCTGTAGTATTATGGTAACACAGTAAAATAATAATTCAGAACTTTCCATTTTTTATCTTTCCCAACAAATATTAAAAGGTATCCAAAATTAATATACTGATTACACAGTAAGTTTGATTGGTGTAGCATAATGTTGCAATAACCGTACAAAAGAAAAAAAAAATAAGAGAAAAAATTAAGGAAACATGAGAGCGGGATAGTGTCTTGTTTTATATAATACAGTATGATTCATTACCGTTTCAATTATAGATAGCAGAGTTTGGTGGTTTTATATAGACTTAATGTAATTGTCTCTTTATCAAAAACAAGATGAGAAGCTTGTGAGAAGCTGCTACTATTGCTCAATCGATGGAGTCACATTGATCTCGGTGAGGGAGATGCTTTTGCGGGTGGGCAACATGTGTTGTGTAGGCGTGTGGAGTGGTCTTGAGGAACTAATCGGCATATGCAGCATACCAGCCGAAAACATACAGCTGATCATGATAGAAAAACCTTACTGTATAGATATTAATAAATAAAACAACCACTGAGAAAACTCCACTTGGATACTTTTATACGTTATATCCCTTCTGAAGCTTGGGGATTACATAAAACAATAGATATTGAGAAAATATATTGTTTTTGTTACATATAAACAGAAATCAGGGAAGAATTAATAGAATAAGGAAGATTACATAATAAAAGTATTTACTGAAACTGGCGATATCCGACAATTGTACGAATGTATCTGAAATAAATGTTACCAAGAGATGATTGAACAAGGCATGTGGGATTAATCATGTAGGATTGGATTAGGGCATTTATAACAAACGAAATGCAAAGTAGTTTATCGAGTCTGTATGAATGACATTGATTCAGTATTTAAGTCTTCCCGTTACATATCTATCTGTTATATTTTGTTTTAAACGGTACAAAATAATCTTAACAAGCAAAACAAAGGGAATATCGAAAAACATCATTTTTAGAACTCAAGATTAATACATAGTTATGAATTGTACGTGAACTTATCTAAGACTAGGAGTTGGTCTAGGGAAACACACCTAGCATGAAATCGTGAGAATGATTGAATTTCTGATCGACGACATCTTTGTTGAGATTGGTAACCAGATTTACCAACAGACTGTTGACATAACACACTGTTGTCCCTCTGTTGGCTGTTCTTGTTTTTGTACGAAGCTGATTATATTAAAGAGGGACAGTTTACAACTTATTCTCCATTCCTAGGTAGCAACATCAGAAGCAGAAGACGCTTACTCTTCCGGAGCCATTGGTTTAATTCTCCTTATACTCCATATTAATCTGGGGTTTTTTCTTCTTAATTTTGCCCTCGTTTGATTTATTTTGATGTTGTTTTCGCTATTGTTAGTACTTTATTGTTTTTGTAGGAGCATCTCGTTAGTATTTATATTAAGACGAACGCCACATAATCGTAAAGTAAAATCGCTATACAAACGGAAACAGGAAATTACAAACTTATCAAAGCGATCAAAATTTACCACAGCATACGGACTGAATAAACTTTTTAAAAGCTACAGTTTGTAATTATCTACATGAGTGCATACGGCCCGTGTGGTTTTAACCTATATCGTCTGTACACTAGTTTGTGGTTGATGTATTGATAAAGTAAAAACATTGATTTGGGGGAGGACTCAAATCCCCACTTCTGATCTATAAACCATTACATCACTTATACAATGTTGAGAGTTACAACTGGTATGTTTCATTTATGAAATGCATGCATTAACATTTTGATAAAGTCGGACAATTCCAATATATAATCGAGATGATAGATACATTTATTTTTTTTTGGGGGGGGGGGGGGGGGGGTATATAAAGCTAACAACAAAATCATAAATGATACGCGATGTCGTGTTGCCTTTGACACTTTGATCACATTTTGTCGTATACCTGCCTACACCATAAACACATGGTATGTGCTTTGTTGAAATTAATTTGATTTTAAAATTAATTTTTAAAATTTTACAACTGAACGACGAATGCTACAATCAAACTCATTGAAAGCAAGTGGTTTTCCCTTTAGGCAGTATAGATCAGAATGATAGTGTGCTGTTATCACTTTTAAATGATTTCATATGCACACTTCACATGGAACCCTGATAGTCCAATACAATCATTTTGCATTCTATACCAACTGAAATATATTGAGTAAAGCTCGATTCTTAATTGGTGTACAGCTAAAATCACATTTCAGTTTGTATATCGCGTGTCTGTTTACATACTCATCCAGCTCGGTGTTGATACCCACGAGGGAACCATTTATTGACATGCTAAATAATAATAATAATAATACAAGTCTTTATCTATACTTAATTCGTCCTAGTTTCTCATATACCATGTGATATATAAGGGCATGTGTACCTATCGTCGCCTTACTATTCCGTAACAATCAACATCCATCATTATTATATTGTTCCATATGTTATTCTATTGGACGGGGTTTAACCTCCTCCGAACAGCCAGGGCCGTATTAGTAGGATATAATACTAGTACTGGTTCAGCGACCTGTTACCTATTATCACACAGTCTACCATATCACACGGACCTACCATATCACACAGACCTACCATATCACACAGACCTACCATATCACACGGACCTACCATATCACACGGACCTACCATATCACACAGACCTACCATATCACCACTGTAAGAGTCAGGGCCGTATTAGTAGGATATAATACTAGTACTGGTTCAGCGACCTGTTTTATCACACGGACCTACCATATCACCGCTGGTGTCTTAGATTTCACTCGTAGAGTTCAATATGTTCCCTCCCAAACTCCGCCTAAACCATATATACAACAAATGAGGATTTGTTGCGCTCATTTGATTAAAATTATCATGTGAACAATCTGCCATGATTCTAAAATTCATTTTAAAAATGTTTTTAAGTCACTAACGAAATTAATATTTTGACTAGTCGATTCATTCATTGCTGGCTGTCCGTTATGATTTCAGACCAATGTTATCAGTTTCCCATGGGGAGCCTAAAAAATCACGATTTTAACTGAGGACGTGTCGATGACATCAGAAAGCACGTGCTGTAAAGGGGTTCAATGAGGTCTTAAACCATCGAGTCCGCGTCAGCGAGACGTTAAACCACTCAGCCACTGACAGTCGTTTCTTGTGTCATTCCGAATCCACACATAATTTATATTTTACTGCCATTCAACTTAAATAGATGGGAACAACAATGGACTGTTTCAATAGCTTCACCACATATTTTCATCTTAAGCAGTACGAATTATTAAACAGTACGGTATATACCAGCGATAAGGTGAACCACGGGTAATCGGAATTATCTGGTATACATTTGTATATGGTATTCATTAAACAAGTCTCCCTACCTAAGGTCGTCTCTTTACGTAGGTCGTCTGTTTACTAAGGTCGTCTGTTTACTGAGGTCGTCTGTTTGCTAAGATCGTCTGTATGCTAAGGTCGTCTGTTTACTGAGGTCGTCTGTTTGCTAAGGTCGTCTGTTTACTAAGGTCGTCTGGTTACTAAGGTCGTCTGTTTACTGAGGTCGTCTGGTTACTAAGGTCGTCTGTTTACCGAGGTCGTCTGTTTGCTAAGGTCGTCTGGTTACCAAGGTCGTCTGTTTACTGAGGTCGTCTGTTTACTAAGGTCGTCTGGTTACTAAGGTCGTCTGTTTGTTAAGGTCGTCTGGTTACCAAGGTCGTCTGGTTACTAAGGTCGTCTGTTTACTAAGGTCGTCTGGTTACTAAGGTCGTCTGTTTACCGAGGTCGTCTGTTTGCTAAGGCCGTCTGGTTACCAAGGTCGTCTGTTTACTGAGGTCGTCTGGTTACTAAGGTCGTCTGGTTACCAAGGTCGTCTGGTTACTAAGGTCGTCTGTTTACTAAGGTCGTCTGGTTACTAAGGTCGTCTGTTTACCGAGGTCGTCTGTTTGCTAAGGTCGTCTGTGTACTGAGGTCGTCTGTTTGCTAAGGTCGTCTGTTTACTGAGGTCGTCTGTTTACTGAGGTCGTCTGTTTACTGAGGTCGTCTGTTTACTAAGGTCGTCTGTTTACTGAGGTCGTCTGTTTGCTGAGGTCGTCTGTTTGCTAAGGTCGTCTGGTTACTAAGGTCGTCTGTTTACTAAGGTCGTCTGGTTACTAAGGTCGTCTGGTTGCTAAGGTCGTCTGGTTACCAAGGTCGTCTCGTTACTAAGGTCGTCTGTTTACTAAGGTCGTCTCGTTACTAAGGTCGTCTGTTTACTAAGGTCGTCTGGTTACCAAGGTCGTCTGGTTACTAAGGTCGTCTGGTTGCTAAGGTCGTCTGGTTACTAAGGTCGTCTGGTTACTAAGTTTTGTTTCAAACTTATTATCATGACCTGCTTATGAATGCTTAACTGGTTCCTTGTTACATAAGCATGGTAAAGTAACAGGAGTTTGTTGTAGTTGGTCGATTGAGGAAATTTGCCACAATTCATATCGAGTCTGTGATTCATCTCCATCGTGATTCATTACGGTGTTAAACTAAACAAAACAAAAATCAGACTTACAAGGTGATTATTTTTATCCCGTTTTTGGTTATTTATTTTCAGGACGTTATCAAATACACAGACTTCTATCGATTGGAAAGGAAGATTGCTAGATATTCTTGTAACGGTGATATATGGTGATGGCTTGTGTATCTCTAAAACATATGCTTTGAAACAAGCAGATCAATAGCTGTGTAGATTTTATCAGGGTCAAGTGAAGGATTAGCTCAGGAGTTGTGTATGTAAATGAATGTTTTTAGGAGAAAATTATTTCCCATAAAACAACTATATGAAATAGAACGGCGGTGTTCGTTTATGTATTACGTGGTGTTGTACGTTAAGCGGGCAGTTGTTCACTCGTATATTGCTGTAACAATGACTATCAATTTTAAAGCTTATTATAAAACGTTAGACAAGAGAATATGGATGTGTCGCCATCAGACTGGGATATGTCTCGTAGTGAGGAAACTTTCTCCCAGAACAAATAGAAACAATAGATAACTTATTGTCTGACATAGGCTGGGCCCGTTATCCAATATCTGGAGGAGGCTTCAACGTGTGGTGATTTCATTTAAAGTTTCACGAAAAAATCAACCAATATCATTATTGCTTCTAATGCTTTTTGAATATGAATATACACAGACATGCTCCGTTTAAATTGTGGAATATTATAAGGATCTCCCTGTCTTTCCTTCTGAGTTTAAACACATATGGCCCATAAAATCCCTGATTAGTCCTAAAAGGACAGAATAGCTGTATGATATACCTAGCATCACTGACGAATCCTTGAAGGACGAAACAGCTGTATGATGTCCCTAACGTCACTGTCAAGTCTTAGAAGGACAGAACAGTTGTTTGATGTTCCTAACATCACTGACGTGTCCTTGAAGGATGAAACAGCTGTTTCATATCTATGTCTAATGTCACTATTGAGTCCCGAGAAGAAGGAAATGTTGTTTGATGTCCCTAACATCACTGACGAGTCCCAGAAGAACGAAACAATTGAATGGTATTTCTGAAATAACTGACTAGTCTTAGAAGGATGCAACAGCTGTATTATTTCCATAACATCATTGACGAATCTGAGAAGAACAAAACAGATGTGTGTTGTTTGTTTATCTTCCATATTTGGAATTTACTGTACCTGTCACTTAACTCACATTTATTGACATTCACTTCAGTACGTTTTTTACAGTCCTTGTCAGCATGCTTTGTCTCTGAGGAGTTTAAATGATTTGTGTGACAATATAACCGACTTAATGTATTTGATGTTGTCGGCATATCTAGGACGACAGCAATTGCAATCTCATAAAACAATCAAAGATTGGAGCTCAGTCATGGCTGAATCTGGGACAGAGACACACTTAATTTTTAAATGATCAATTTGACATACATGTATCTAGTCAGACCCTAGTTTCATAAACGTTCCTTAACTTTATTTCTTGAAATTAAAGTTGTGCATACTTTTCCGTGGAATATGCAGTGTCTGGCCAAATTCCATATCGCATAAATCTATATTGAAGGTTGTTGTTTTTACAATCTGGTTTTAATTTATCCATGTCCTTGTCACATAATGCCATTAGAACAGTAAATCGTTGGAAATAATGTTTCCTTTTACACAAAGCCTGATTTTGATGTTCCTAATTATTCTGACCCCGTGAGTCCTAGAAGCTAGCCAATATTCGGTATTTTCAGGTGTTATGGTGGGTTTTTGAACTATTCAATTCAAACAAGTTATACATGTATATGATATTATATATCTATCTTTGATAAATAGGAAATATATCACCCAAGTGTTCCAAACTATTAAAAATGAAATCAGACATTATATAATAATCGATTCTTGATGGTTTTTTTTTTTTTTTTTTTTTTGCAACAATTTCAGTTTTGTGTGTTATATCGATATATTTGTCAATTAAATAATCGACTTTATTTAACAACAAGTATCAATATACCGACACTTTTATCGGACGATATTGGCCAGTATTAGAGAAGAACACAGCCATCAATCATCGTGCCAGATGGAAATGCTATGCGATACTGTTATCCGCAGATCAGATATGCTGTATAAGGGTTTTTTATCACTGCTGATTGTGCGCCTGCGTGGCTCTCTGCCACGTGACCTTACATATAGACAGTAATTACGACAACTGTTGATAACGATCGTCCAGATAGTCGCTGACTGTGTTTATCATATTGTGGCCAGGCACTTTCTATCGAAATAATCGTTTTCTCTGTAATAGAAGATGACAGTCCTAACCCAAAAGACTTTCTATAAACACTCGATAGTTATAGATGTATTGGAGAAGTCAGTTCATATAAACACTCTATATTCGTTTTTTGTATTCCATATCAACATCAATCTATATAATGTTTTCCATGTTTTCGGTAAACAAATGTTATGCTTGCATCAAGATATACGTTATAATTATATCAGCAGGAGATATCATGATGAAAACGCATCGACATAAAATTTACTTCCAGAAGCCCATAGGAAAAATAATAAATACATTAAACACTCTCCTTGTAAATTTGATATATTGGGTACCGAAAGTAAAAGCCAGACAGATTTGCTAGTAGTTAATATTTATTTCAATCCTCGTGGAACACAAGTATGAATACGTAATACTTACATGCGCACATTGACACTGCTGCCTTGCAGGTAGGGCATAAGAATAGCACCTGCTGCCCTCATTGCATGATCGTAAGAGATGTAAGAGGCGACTAAATTTGGGATCCTATATTTTCTCTTCTTTCTGAACAACGTTCTTCTCCCTAATGTCTCCCTTGACAATGCCTCACATTTGGCCTTTAGTTGAGCTTTCGCCCCTGTGACAAAGGCTTTTTGTATTCTTTCCCCTAGCCGAGACATACCACAGTCTTGAAAATATTATATATAGTCGCTTCTCATGTTTTGCGCTCAGTATATTGGGAGTGGGACGACTGGTTTGCCTGATTTCAGTATAATGTGACCGGGTGGGGTGTCATGCTGGGTGTCTTCGGCAGTATGCTTCAGTGAGGTAGCCCTATAAATCGGAAAAAGTTCGGGACTATCACAAGGAGACTTAACACGAACATACCGCAGCCTCCGAAAACACATATCGAAAGCAGGGGAGGCCGTCCTTCATTGATATTAGCTGTTGATAGGACGTTAAACAAATAAAACCAAACCAAAACCAAACATTGACACTGTTGGAGCATTCAATTAGACAAGTTAAGGATATGAACATATTAATTCAAATCAGGAACACAAACCATACGTAATTGACATCCGAGTCTCCAGAGGGTACGTCATACACCACATGCCGTACCCATAATTGGAGCTCATAGTATTATTTGGGGTATAGTTGTGAGACTGTCTGCTAGGAAACCCTGGTAAAGTAAATTATAGCTAAACAGAAACTTAATTACAAAGCATGAAGATAATATAAACCCGGATGTCATGGGCGTTCATACTAGGAATGTAAATTTTAAACCGCAGTTTGTCACATGTCTCAAGTGCCCTTTAGTATATTATAGCAATGCTTTTCTACTTTAAAACCCTATTACATTTATCTTAAAATATTAAGTGTCTTTCGCACCGGGATTTTAACTTCAGGAAAAAGATAAACTACACAGGCAAATTTCCTTTACGTGAATTTTTTCACATAAAATTCACATGAAAATGTTCATGTGAATTTCACATGAATTTCACGTGAAGGAATTTTCCCTTTGTACATTGATAATTCTTGAAAGAGATATGGGTTCTCAATTTTATATACTAGTAATAAATAGTATATCAACCTGAGCGTCCAATCTCTTTCAAGAATTAACTTACAGCGCAAAAAGAAATTCCGTCATTTTTTGTCTTGGTACATTTCCCATAGATAGTGTTCGATCATCGGTTACCATGACGGAACGCCTAGAAATGGAACTTTTCCGCGCGTCACATTGTATAGGTTATTGCCAACTGTTCAAAAGGAAATTGAAGTTGTCACATCACTTGAGTGAGTTGGACTACGTTTACCTCTGTTTTTAAATCACGTGATACGGATGTAATGTAGGTACTCGATAGACTTGGCCCGGAGCCAAGCCTAACAGAGAATGATACTCATCTCTGTATCTCTGTGTACCGTTTTGGCTGCCTCGTCCTGACCCGGAGACGTTCGACCGGCAGTCCTTATATCCATTACCCCACGCCCGAGTACGTCGACAGGAGCATTCGTGATTTATATCGACGTTAAGTCTGGCAACGCTGCAGAATTACAACATTTATATCAAATCCCTTTTGCTGCGACTTTATGTTAACGTAAGTCCTTGTTTGATGTAGAGTTTGTATTTTTTTTTTTTTTTTTTAAGTTTTAAGTAATAGGTTTTACTTCCAAGACGTAAATCGCTACATATATAAAGAGAAGACCGTACCTCAGGGCCTCTATTAAAGCATGTTATAATTTTCCTGAAATTGTCTCATGCTTTGAGATCAGTTTTTGTCGTGTACATTACCAAAGCCATTAAGGATCACTGGTGTCAGTCTCGCTGGTAGATACTTTATTTGTTAACGTATTTGATCTGTTGGCCAAAAAAGGTACATTGTGTGTATCGATTCGTACTTTTCAATCTCAACCTGTATACTGATGCTCAGATGAAAGCTTTTGACTCTCGGCAACACAAGGGAAACGTAAAACTTTAGATGAATCAGTATATCATCAGGTATCGCCCGATTTGCGACTTGCCTACAAGGTAACCCGAAACTCTCCAGTGTGCACGTGATGTTACGTATATACATATCCTACTTGAGATAATCCATATCGACCCTCATATATACCGCTTTAATGGATTGTAAACACGACCGTCTACATGTCGTGCCCTTGGCATTCACGTTTACATTTTGGGTCCAAACCTCACCTCACAATATCGGTAAATGGTATTACAACTTTTTCTATTGATAACTAGGATTGGATTAACGAAACATAATATATTTGGCCCTATTCGAATACAGAAGACTTCTGGTGGCCCAGTATTCTCGTCTCCTATAATTCTATTTCTCATTTAGCTGAATCGAGACAGTTATGTGGGTAACACATCTCTTCAGTATAATCTGAGTGTTCAATAATGACAGATGATACTGATGATTTTTTTTATTAAACTTTTTTTTAACAAAAACAAGAGACAAGTTGGTATATAGTGACGTGTTCTTGTTAGGCTATATAAAAGAGAAACTATAATTAGGGAATTGGTCGCCATTTTGAAATTAAGTCAGTTGTTCGGTTGCGGCGTAACGACGCAGTAGCATTTCACATTTTGTAGCTTGTAAAGGTACCGTTCATGACCGTCTGAAATATAAACCAATACATGGTCCGTTCTGAAACAGGCTCAACTATTCAAACTTGTCCTTCGCAATAACTGTTTTCATTGTGCAAACAGTTTGTTTGATTTTGTTATTTATCTTTGGCAGTTTCAGGCCGTCAAGTTTACAATGTCCCATCACTTTAAAATTAAACTTTACAGAAAGAAACATTAAGAACGACAATATTAAGAATTTAAGTACATGAGAAAATTTCAATTTGACAGAAGTGTTGTCATTAGATAAAACTTGTTTGTGTTTTAGACGCATCGGGTCATAATTTTCATATTCCTTGGACAAAGAGGTAGGTTTATTATAATGAATGTATTACTCGATTGTTCTAGGCTGTACACTTGTATTTTACAGCTCGATCGGTAAGGACAGGTTGATTTGTTGCGATGAAATTTTCTAGGAAAACATTTGATATAAAAAGGAAATACTCGATCAGTATTAAAACAATTCGCCCTAATGCGCTAGTCCTGAATGTGTATCTGGTGTTCATTGAAACTCTTCTTTTTTTCTTATCGGAGATGTTAGGAGTTGTTAGAATAATAATAGATCTACTCTGTCGGTATACACCGCCTTCAATCTGATTGTTTGGATTTCTCATTTTATTGTTTCTAAGTAGTCAATTTTCAGTGACATAGCAACAAGGATCAGATAGATACAGACAATAACAGGGGGACTTACAGGGGAAAGTAAACCGGGCTTCGTAGACCACAGCTCTATAATCTTACGCTGGTCTATAACAAGGGAAAGTAAACTGGGATTGGTAGACCACAGCTCTATAATCTTACGGTGGTCTATAACAAGGGAAGTAAACTGGGATTGGTAGACCACAGCTCTATAATCTTACGGTGGTCTGTAACAAGGGAAAGTAAACTGGGATTGGTAGACCACAGCTCTATAATCTTACGGTGGTCTGTAACAAGGGAAAGTAAACTGGGATTGGTAGACCACAGCTCTATAATCTTACGGTGGTCTGTAACAAGGGAAAGTAAACTGGGATTGGTAGACCACAGTTCTATAATCTTACGGTGGTCTGTAACAAGGGAAAGTAAACTGGGATTGGTAGACTACAGTTCTATAATCTTACGCTGGTCTATAAAAAGGGAAAGTAAACTGGGATTGGTAGACCACAGCTCTATAATCTTACGGTGGTCTGTAACAAGGGAAAGTAAACTGGGATTGGTAGACCACAGCTCTATAATCTTACAGTGGTCTGTAACAAGGCAAAGTAAACTGGTATTGGTAGACCACAGCTCTATAATCTTACGCTGGTCTATAACAGTACAGTGGTAGTGTGATAAAGATCACTAGTTTGTGTTGGGGGGTTTTCAAGGCGATAATTCTACATAAGGTATTTACCTGCTAATGTTGCTACAACTGGATAAACATGACGTGTGTAAATATACTCTAGGCTCTTTGTACGTTTATGATAAACAATTAAAGAGTAGCATATGCTGACGTATGCAAAAGCACGATGACGTCAACTGCCAGAGTGATGTAGCCCGTATGACTAAATAGCGAAGAGAACCATGATGACGACCCGGATGTAAAGACAGGGTCGTCAACACGCTTGCTTTTAATGACCCCATGATGTTTACGTTCCTGTGATGTGTCTGTACGTGAATATAAACGATCGGAGTTCATAATATGCCTGATTGATGGTGCCATCGTCAGACTGTCCAAAGACGTTTAGTTAATCAATGATTATCTGTTGATAATGACATTGAATGTAAATATAAAGACTAGTCATCTCTCCGGTTTGCAAAATAAGGTGATTCATTCAAAGTGTCGCCAACATTTCATCCGACAAGGTTTCTGAACGGCGATTGGTTCTATCGAGTGAAGAGACAGTTAGACGATAGTAGAGAAACACGGGCTCTGTCAATGACATATATCAAATGTATATGGCTGTGGACAATACCGGGATGTATATCGCGAAACCTAAGGCAAAGATGACATATAACGAGGATAAAATCGTGAGTTGATTGGCTGATAACATCCTGATTGAATTGTGTTGCAATATCTTCCAACATACCCTTCTGATACAAAACATGGTCCTATTCTGGCCAACTTGTTTTCACAGCAGGCCGGTTTGATTTGACCGAGCGGGTAAAAAAAACCTTACAGAACCCTTGAATTACACCGTACTGATGACCTGTTGTCTGAATAGCCCTTTATCGTATAGAACTTTAGGCACACCAGTCACTTATTTTCACCGTAACTAACAGGGACAGCGCACCAATAAGTTGGATGATCATATGATGATAAGCGTGAGGATTTAAATATCCAAATTGAGAATTTTTATTAATAGATAACAACAACACGGTTTCCTCATGTTTCCATGAAATAGTTGATAACAAGATCATAAGATATTCAACGTCTTGTTCCCTATTTCAAATTTTATGTGATAGATGCTGGCTTATCGCAGATAAAAATGCTTACAAAGCATGGTTTCGAGAGCTTGACGAATATATGGAAATCATTTTGTGATAGGCATCATGACCTGATTGGGAAGTTTTACATCTTCTTGTATTACATAAACGTAAAGGTTACTGATTACCATGCTCATTGTCCAAATCCGGATGCAAATTTCCAAAACTCGACTTTAACACGATTAGATCCTACCTTTCCGGGACACGTGATTTTATTCTCCCTGTGTATTTTTATGGCCCTGTGTCAAGTTTTTAAAGTCCTTGTAACGACCAGAGTCTCAAGAACTGCTCCGACCAAGCATTCAACTATATTACATCGTGAAACATAATAATGTGATATTTATAGATACTTGTTCTTGGATAGAAGTACACCTTGTGTACCACGTGATTGATGACGTAAACAGTGGTTATAACCTACCTGGCTATAGTGGTGTCCGGGATTTTCTGTCGGTCCCTTTCTATCTCTGTCTCCAGTTCCTGTTCTAAGACATCTATGGCCGAATTCGCTTGACCGTTGGAATAGGCTTTCACAAAGGTCAGGGATCCGGCCGCAAGTTTCTATAAAGCAATGGATGAAGAATTCGATCAATCAAAAGGAAAGATTCTAAACATTTATTTATATATTACTCCAGGAATCAATTGTTTACAAAGCATTTCTGCTATGGCGAAAAATAATAGGTATCCTTAAGGCGTTAAGTAAACGTGTTAGCTTTTACGTAAGATACATTGTCATGTTCAAAACTAACCTTAATCAGGCATATTAGGTCAAGCTAAGACTTATGATATGTATTAACTATAAAAACCAAAGTCCGAGTCCTGTAATCCGAGCTGGATAGGAGGCAAGATTACACGAAGATTAAATATATATAGGGAAGTGACTGCGGTAGTCAAATCACAAATAAAAAAGAGGAAAACAATTATGACGTATTGTTCATAGTTCTGTTTACATTATATTCTTTCAACAGCAAAATGCTAAAGAAACTTTTTTTTGAAATTGCCAGGATTTGGGAGTCCTGGGGTCGCCCCCTACAAATGTGTCCTCACAAAAGGTTTTCTTTTCATCCATCAAATCTTACTACAAACATCTGATTTACATCAAGTAGTCTTTGATAATATTAGGCCCCAATATCACAGAAACATATCAGGTATTTGGGGCCTATAAATAAAGATATACACAACTTGATTCCACTATGTAATTGTACCAGTAGACACATTGAGTCAAAGGTACACTCCGTCTAAAATAGTGAGATACCACCATGTAATTGTACCAGTAGATACATTGAGTCAATGGTACGTTCCGTATAAAATAGTGAGATACCATCATGTTAAGTTAGTTTGATGGCAGTCGTACGGAATCAATTGTTAGCCTTCATTTCACTTACCCTTTAATATCAACCAACTGATTGTTGGAATTTAGTCTAAAATGGCAGAGAAACTGTTGCGTTAAGTAGTGAACGTAAAATAGCATTATACTAATACAAAAAATGGTAAAATCAGTGTCATGCCCACAAAACTTGTCCCACGACAGGGTTTGTCATCACCCGTAACCTCTCTGCTCTTTGGACAAACGAGAACAAAAGAACGAATGGCGAAAAGAAAATGTGTTGTTTCACTTTTTCAGAAGCATGTTTGTTAACAATCAAACGTTGCAAAATGAAAGCAAAAGACCGTTGGATGAATGTAAGGCGGGATATCTATACTGTATTCGGATGTGAAGAGGTTTGTTTCGCTATCAACGAAGGATTTCAAATAAAAGGAAACGTAATTGAAGGAAGCTTTTTATTTAAAATAAAGAAAAAAAAAAGAATTCACAAATATGTCGGACATAAGTAAATCGCAATCGATAAAGAAATGTCAGATTCCGAAGGAGCCAACAAACGTTAATGTATATTAGCCATCCTTTTAGAATGAATACATGAAGACTGGACGAAAGCACCATGTCATGGCGATCTACGAGAATGACAGCATATACTTAAGGGGGGGAATAGCGGCCAACCTTACGTCACGAACGAAGGTTTACTGGACACGACCTTATATAACCGACTAGACAGAAAGGTTTTATATCTGGCTGTTTCACGACCTTCCAGACCATGAAAAATCGACAGACGCCATACATCATGGCGATCCGATTGACACTACCTGTATAGACTTGTTAATGGCGAGGTGCTTAACTAGTCAGGCGACACATCAAGGATTCTACAATGACCAGTGTCAATGTTTGGAGGAGGCGACATCAACCATTCTACAAGGACCAGTGTCAATGTTTGGAGGAGACGACATCAAAGATTCTACAAGGACCAGTGTCAATGTTTGGAGGAGGCGACACATCAACCATTCTACAAGGACCAGTGTCAATGTTGGGCGGAGGCGACATCAACCATTCTACAAGGACCAGTGTCAATGTTTGGAGGAGGCGACATCAACCATTCTACAAGGACCAGTGTCAATGTTTGGAGGAGGCGACATCAACCATTCTACAAGGACCAGTGTCAATGTTTGGAGGAGGCGACACATCAACCATTCTACAAGGACCAGTGTCAATGTTTGGAGGAGGCGACATCAACCATTCTACAAGGACCAGTGTCAATGTTTGGAGGAGGCGACAACATCCATTCTACAAGGACCAGTGTCAATGTTTGGAGGAGGCGACATCAACCATTCTACAATGACCAGTGTCAATGTTTGGACATCAACCATTCTACAAGGACCAGTGTCAATGTTTGGACATCAAGGATTCTACAAGGACCAGTGTCAATGTTTGGAGGAGGCGACATCAACCATTCTACAAGGACCAGTGTCAATGTTTGGAGAAGGCGACATCAACCATTCTACAAGGACCAGTGTCAATGTTTGGAGGAGGCGACATCAACCATTCTACAATGACCAGTGTCAATGTTTGGAGGAGGGGACAACAACCATTCTACAAGGACCAGTGTCAATGTTTGGAGGAGGCGACACATCAACCATTCTACAAGGACCAGTGTCAATGTTTGGAGGAGGCGACATCAACCATTCTACAAGGACCAGTGTCAATGTTTGGAGGAGGCAACACATCAACCATTCTACAAGGACCAGTGTCAATGTTTGGAGCAGGCGACACATCAACCATTCTACAAGGACCAGTGTCAATGTTTGGAAGAGGCGACATCAACCATTCTACAAGGACCAGTGTCAATTATATGGACATCAAAGATTCTACAAGGACCAGTGTCAATGTTTGGAGGATGCGACACATCAACCATTCAACAAGGACCAGTGTCAATGTTTGGACATCAACCATTCTACAAGGACCAATGTCAATGTTTGGACATCAACCATTCTACAAGGACCAATGTCAATGTTTGGACATCAAGGATTCTACAAGGACCAGTGTCAATGTTTGGAGGAGGCGACAACAACCATTCTACAAGGACCAGTGTCAGTGTTTGGACATCAAAGATTCTACAAGGACCAGTGTCAGTGTTTGGACATCAAAGATTCTACAAGGACCAGTGTCAATGTTTGGACATCAAAGATTCTACAAGGACCAGTGTCAATGTTTGGACATCAAAGATTCTACAAGGACCAGTGTCAATGTTTGGAGGAGGCGACACATCAACCATTCAACAAGGACCAGTGTCAATGTTTGGGAATCAACCACTCTACAAGGACCAGTGTCAATGTTTGGACATCAAAGATTCTACAAGGACCAGTGTCAATGTTTGGACATCAAAGATTCTACAAGGTCCAGTGTCAATGTTTGGACATCAAAGATTCTACAAGGACCAGTGTCAATATTTGGAGGAGGCGACACATCAACCATTCAACAAGGACCAGTGTCAATGTTTGGACATCAACCACTCTACAAGGACCAGTGTCAATGTTTGGAGGAGGCGACATCAACCATTCTACAATGACCAGTGTCAATGTTTGGACATCAACCATTCTACAAGGACCAGTGTCAATGTTTGGACATCAACCATTCTACAAGGACCAGTGTCAATGTTTGGAGGAGGCGACATCAACCATTCTACAATGACCAGTGTCAATGTTTGGACATCAACCATTCTACAAGGACCAGTGTCAATGTTTGGACATCAACCATTCTACAAGGACCAGTGTCAATGTTTGGAGGAGGCGACATCAACCATTCTACAATGACCAGTGTCAATGTTTGGACATTAACCATTCTACAAGGACCAGTGTCAATGTTTGGACAACAACCATTCTACAAGGACCAGTGTCAATGTTTGGAGGAGGCGACATCAACCATTCTACAAGGACCAGTGTCAATGTTTGGAGGAGCGACACATCAACCATTCTACAAGGACCAGTGTCAATGTTTGGAGGAGCGACACATCAACCATTCTACAAGGACCAGTGTCAATGTTTGGAGGAGCGGACACCATTCAACATTCTACAAGGACCAAGTGTCAATGTTTGGAGGAGTGCGACACATGACACACCATTCTGCACAAGGGACCAGGTGTCAATGTTTGGAGGAGCGCGACACATCAACCATTCTACCATCGGACCAGTTGTCAATGTTTGGACATCAACCATTCTACAAGGACCCAGTGTCAATGTTTGGAGGAGCGACACATCAACCATTTCTACAAGGACCAGTGTCAATGATTGGAGGAGGCGACACATCAACCATTCTACAAGGACCTTTTCCTTAGGAGTTTATAGAAATGTAACACACAAAATCACCGGGTTTATGACAATGTATCACACATAATCACCAGTTTTATAACAATGTAACAGTTAACACACAACATCACCGGGTTTATAACAATGTTACACTCAAAATCACCAGGTTTATAACAATGATACACTCAAAATCACCAGGTTTATAACAATGTAACACACAGAATCTCCAGGTTTATAACACACAGAATCACCAGGTTTATAACAATGTAACACACAGAATCTCCAGGTTTATAACACACAGAATCACCAGGTTTATAACAATGTAACACACAGAATCACCAGGTTTATAACAATGTAACACACAGAATCACCAGGTTTATAACACACAGAATCTCCAGGTTTATAACAATGTAACACACAGAATCACCGGGTTTATAACAATGTAACACACAGAATCACCAGGTTTATAACAACGTAACACACAGAATCACCAGGTTTATAACAATGTAACACACATAATCACCGGGTTTATAACACACAGAATGACCAGGTTTATAACAATGTAACACACAGAATGACCAGGTTTGTAACAATGTAACACACAGAATCACCAGGTTTATAACAATGTAACACACATAATTACCAGGTTTATAACAATGTAACACACATAATCACCGGGTTTATAACAATGTAACACACAGAATCTCCAGGTTTATAACAATGTAACACACAGAATCACCGGGTTTATAACAATGTAACACACAGAATCACCAGGTTTATAACAAGGTAACACACAGAATCACCAGGTTTATAACAATGTAACACACAGAATCATCAGGTTTATAACAATGTAACACACAGAATCTCCAGGTTTATAACAATGTAACACACAGAATCACCGGGTTTATAACACACAGAATCACCGGGTTTATAACAATGTAACACACAGAATCTCCAGGTTTATAACAATGTTACACACATAATCACCGGGTTTATAACACACAGAATCACCGGGTTTATAACAATGTAACACACAGAATGACCAGGTTTATAATAATGTAACACACAGAATCACCAGGTTTATAACAATGTAACACACAGAATCACCAGGTTTATAACACACAGAATCACCGGGTTTATAACAATGTAACACACAGAAACACAAGGTTTATAACAATGTAACACACAGAATCACCAGGTTTATAACAATGTAACACACAGAATCACCAGGTTTATAACAATGTAATACACAGAATCACCGTGTTTATAACAATGTAACACACAGAATCACCGGGTTTATAACACACAGAATCACCGGGTTTATAACAATGTAACACACAGAATCACCGGGTTTATAACACACAGAATCACCGGGTTTATAACAATGTAACACACAGAATGACCAGGTTTATAACAATGTAACACACAGAATCACCGGGTTTATAACACACAGAATCACCGGGTTTATAACAATGTAACACACAGAATGACCAGGTTTATAATAATGTAACACACAGAATCACCAGGTTTATAACAATGTAACACACAGAATCACCAGGTTTATAACACACAGAATCACCGGGTTTATAACAATGTAACACACAGAATCTCCAGGTTTATAACAATGTAACACACAGAATCACCAGGTTTATAACAATGTAACACACATAATCACCAGTTTTATAACAATGTAACACACAGAATCACCAGGTTTATACAATCACACGAATCACCGGTTTAAACAATGTAACCAACAGAATCACCAGGTTTATAACAACACAGAATCACCAGGTTTAACAATGTAACACACAGAATCCCAGGTTTATCAACACAAATGTCGTTAACAGACACAAGAACCGGTTTACTAACAAATCGTTAACACACAGAATCACCAGGTTTATAACAATGTAACACAGAATCCCAGGTTTATAACAATGTAACACACAGAATCACAAGGTTTTATAACACAAATCCCAGGTTAAACAAGAAACAGAATCACCGGTTTATAACAAGTAACACAAATCACCAGTTTATAACAATGTAACACACAGAATCACCAGGTTTATAACAATGTGTAACACACAGAATGTCCAGGTTTATAACAATGTAACACACAGAATGACCGGGTTTATAACAATGTAACACACAGAATCACCAGGTTTATAACCATGTAACACACAGAATCAACAGGTTTATAACAATGTAACACACAGAATCACCAGGTTTATAACACACAGAATCACCAGGTTTATAACAATGTAACACACAGAATCACCAGGTTTATAACAATGTAACACACAGAATCACCAGGTTTATAACAATGTAACACACAGAATGACCGGGTTTATAACAATGTAACACACAGAATCACCAGGTTTATAACCATGTAACACACAGAATCGACAGGTTTATAACAATGTAACACACAGAATCACCAGGTTTATAACACACAGAATCACCAGGTTTATAACAATGTAACACACAGAATGACCAGGTTTATAACAATGTATCACACATAATCGCCAGGTTTATAACACACAAAATCACCAGGTTTATAACACACAAAATCACCAGGTTTGTAACACACAGAATCGCCAGATTTATAACAATGTATCACACAGAATCACCAGGTTTATGACAATGTATCACACAGAATCACCAGGTTTATAACAATGTAACACAAAATCGCCAGGTTTATAACAATGTATCACACAGAATCACCATGTACGATGTTATACAAATAAACAGTAAGTCTTTAATGATTTGAAGCAGCAAGTCAAAAGAAACAACCCTATAACCAATTCCTTATTATCTGCAATCGACATGAACAAGTAAAGAATACGAAAGGCTATTAGTGGAACTATCTACTATCGCAAGTGATAAATGCTTTTGTGTTTTAATCCATCATTCGGTACACAACCTTAACGATATGAGCTGTAACTTATTAGCCTGCAATCTTTCACGGACAAATATTTCCTTTCACAACGTAGTAACATGCCCTCCCCTCCACTCCACTCCACCCCACCCCACCCCCACGTTGCAAAGTGACATCGCCTCTTACGACGAAAATTAATATTAAAATAAACAATTAATAACATCATATTAATGAGATTGGCCGGAATTGTCATGCTTTGAATAAAATAGGCACAATCGGTCATCTTTCAATTGATGTTTTTGAACGACATCAAATCTAGCTTTGTTCAGACATGTACATAAAAACCAGCAACCATTTTAAATATTTGAATTAATTAGGTAATTAGGTGGAATCGCTTGTTTCCTATAATTGTTTATCCATGAAATAACCTAGTTTACAAGATGCCAACACAATGATTCCGTTCGTGTGATAAATGGCATAGATAAAGAAGTGAGGCCGAGATCTCATTTATCAGGCCGAGATCTCATCTATCACGTCCTCTGGAGGGTGTAATCGTACCATTTATGTTATAATTGATTTTATTTATATTTTTAAAATGCTGAAAACTACCAGCAAATTCTAAATTGATACAATTTGAAAAGCAACTGTAGGGAGCTTCCAAATTGTTTTCGCCCAATTCGAAACCGTTCTACTTTTTTTAATTGATGGTTATGTTTAGACTCAAACACTGCAGGCACATTTAACTATGACAAATGAATGAAGAATACTAAACATAAGGCATTGTCTTTATCCAGAGTAAAATACATGACTACAGGAGACTAATCATTAAACCTCTGTAACACTACAATACAGCTCTATCTCACCACTACAACTCTCATATCTCACCACTACAACTCTCATATCTCACCACTACAACTCACATATCTCACCAATACAGCTCACATATCTCACCACTACAACTCTCATATCTCACCAATACAACTCACATATCTCAACACTACAACTCTCATATCTCACCAATACAACTCACATATCTCACCAATACAACTCCCATATCTCACCACTACAACTCTCATATCTCACCACTGCAACTCTCATATCTCACCACTACAACTCCCATATCTCTCCACTACAACTCTCATATCTCACCACTACAACTCTCATATCTCACCACTACAACTCCCATATCTCTCCACTACAACTCTCATATCTCACCACTACAACTCTCATATCTCACCACTACAACTCTCATATCTCACCACTACAACTCTCATATCTCACCACTACAACTCCCATATCTCACCACTACAACTCTCATATCTCACCACTACAACTCTCATATCTCACCACTACAACTCCCAAGCGCACCATGACAACTCTCAAGCCACCACACAACGCCGAGAGCGTCACCACTACAACGCTGCAACGTCACCACGACAACCCAGAGCGCAACACGACAAACGCGCTAGAGCCACCACGTACAACGCGCATACCCCACTACAACGCGCAGATCCACCACGAACAACCCGATACTCACCACGACAACTGCCAGAGCGCACCAGTAAAACTCGCATAGCTGCACCATACAACTCGCGGAGTCTGCACCACGACAACTCCCATGGAGCACCACTACAACGCCCAACCACCACTAAACGCCAGATGCTCACCACGACAACTCGCAGGCTCACCACTACAACGTCGCAGAAGCACCACGACAACGCGCAGAGCGCACCAGGAAAACGCGCATAGGCTGCACCAGGACAACTCGCAAGGCACCACACAAACCGCATAGCGCACCACGACAACGCTGCATAGCGCACCACGACAACGCCATAGTCGCACCACTACAACTCTCATATCTCACCACTACAACTCTCATATCTCACCACTACAACTCCTATATCTCACCACTACAACTCCCATATCTCACCACTACAACTCTCATATCTCACCACTACAACTCCTATATCTCACCACTACAACTCCCATATCTCACCACTACAACTCTCATATCTCACCACTACAACTCCCATATCTCACCACTACAACTACCATATCTCACCACTACAACTCACATATCTCACCACTACAACTCTCATATCTCACCACTACAACTCCCATATCTCACCACTACAACTCCTATATCTCACCACTACAACTCCCATATCTCACAACTACAACTCCTATATCTCACCACTACAACTCCATATCTCACCACTACAACTCTCATATCTCACCACTACAACTCATATATCTCACCACTACAACTCCCATATCTCACCACTACAACTTACATATCTCACCACTACAACTCCCATATCTCACAACTACAACTCCTATATCTCACCAATACAACTCACATATCTCACCACTACAACTCCCATATCTCACCACAACTCCTATATCTCACCACTACAACTACCATATCTCACCAATACAACTCACATATCCTACCACTACAACTGACATATCTCAACACTACAACATCTCAACTCCCAAATATCTCACTACAACTGCACATCTGTATCCCATCACTACGGTACATTTCCTATGTATCGCCATTATGATACACCATTATTTGAAGACTAACCCGGACAGACAACTGTATCGTGTTGCTATGCTGTATTGCACATTTATCATGGTTTAATCGGATTAAGTGAGCAGAACCGCCAGGGAACTTGGAGATTTGGTTTAGGTCGGCGATCTGTACGCTGAACTTTTACTAGCCAACTGATTCCCGCCCGGCGGGACTATCAACGCTTTGACAGCTATCATTGCTTCTGTTTGCTCGCGATTGTCGCTGATTTAAATGATGTCGAGAAAGTGGGAATTAAGATAAGGGGAAACGTGAATTGCATGCATATTGCGGAATGCAGCCTTAGGTTGTATGATGTTCTTTACATGATAATGACGTGTTTAACTAACAGGACATACAACATAGAGTTTAGGAACAGAAGCACGACCTCAACATTGACCTGAACTACACCACAAACTCTAACAGCATAATCAGAGATATGTAGAAACCCATACACACTGTTTTATCCCTACCTTATAAGTGTTCATCTTCCCTCTGACGGATACAGGTATATCCCTGGGTATTTGTAGTAGACGCCGTGGTTCATTGTTTGTACTGACACAAAGGTCATGCTCTATCTATACACTTGCACCATTGTGTAACACAGCTAATGTCCCTTCATCGTTTTTTACATGCTTTAAAATGGATCTGATATTTGCGTCGCGCGGAAGATCTTCCAGTATATAACATCATGGCGTGATTGTATTATTCTTGTTTTCAGCAGCTGTATGGTCGAATTGGCCTTAGTTAAATCACAATATAACTGAACGATAGCCTTTTACGCAGATAAACATTTCTCTTGTCCTTCAGTTTTATGTATGATATAGAAAACAGGCAAAGGACTGTTCTGGGAGTGTCTATTGGTCGTAGAGAGGAAGGAAACAGACAGCTCAAGTCAAAACGAGAGAGTAACTTGGCATCACAAAGTACAAGTAAATCAAGTACCCCACCATCATTATACATGGACAAAATAAAAACCCGGCGTCAATAGACAAGGACAACAACAAAACCCGGGAGGGGAGACAATGAAAGGAGAGGTGGCAATGAGGAAAAGGGGAATCACCAAAAATGGATGACAACAAAAACTCACGAGAACTCACGAAAACGACGACAGCAGCAAGAACAGAAGAAAGACAAGGTAATCAAAACCTAGTATCCAACCTAAGGGGGAGTCTGGTACTCCAAAACACCTACGGGGAAGCCTGGTACTCCATAACACCTAAGGGGAAGTCTGGTACTCCACAACACCTCAGGGGAAGCCTGGTACTCCATAACACCTAAGGGGAAGCCTGGTACTCCATAACACCTAAGGGGAAGCCTGGTACTCCAAAACACCTAAGGGGAAGCCTGGTACTCCATAACACCTAAGGGGAAGTCTGGTACTCCATAACACCTAAGGGGAAGTCTGGTACTCCAAAACACCTAAGGGGAAGCCTGGTACTCCATAACACCTAAGGGGAAACCTGGTACTCCAAAACATCTCAGGAGAGGCCTGGTACTCCATAACACCTAAGGGGAAGCCTGGTACTCCAAAACACGTTAGGGGAAGCCTGGTACTCCAAAACACCTAAGGGGAAGCCTGGTACTCCAAACCACCTCAGGAGAGGCCTGGTACTCCATAACACCTAAGGGGAAGCCTGGTACTCCAAAACACGTTAGGGGAAGCCTGGTACTCCAAAACACCTAAGGGGAAGCCTGGTACTCCAAAAACACGTTAGGGGAAGCCTGGTATTCCAAAACACCTAAGGGGAAGCCTGGTACTCCAAAACATCTCAGGAGAGGCCTGGTACTCCATAACACCTAAGGGGAAGCCTGGTACTCCAAAACACGTTAGGGGAAGCCTGGTACTCCAAAACACCTAAGGGGAGGCCTGGTACTCCATAACACCTAAGGGGAGGTCTGGTACTCCAAAATATCTAAGGGGAGGCCTGGTACTCCAAAACACCTAAGGGGAAGCCTGGTACTCCAAAACATCTAAGGGGAAGTCTGGTACTTCAAAACACCTAAGGGGAAGTCTGGTACTCCAAAACAGCTAAGGGGAAGCCTGGTACTCCATAACACCTAAGGGGAAGCCTGGTACTCCAAAACACCTAAGGGGAAGCCTGGTACTCCATAACACCTAAGGGGAAGCCTGGTACTCCATAACACCTAAGGGGAAGCCTGGTACTCCATAACACCTAAGGAGAAGCCTGGTACTCCATAACACCTAAGGGGAAGCCTGGTACTCCATAACACCTAAGGGGAAGCCTGGTGCTCCATAACACCTAAGGAGAAGCCTGGTACTCCATAACACCTAAGGGGAAGCCTGGTACTCCATAACACCTTAGGGGAAGCATGGTACTCCATAACACCTAAGGGGAAGCCTGGTACTCAAACACGCCTAAGGGGAAGCCTGGTACTCCAAAACACCTAAGGGGAAGCCTGGTGCTCCATAACATCTAAGGGGAAGCCTGGTACTCAAACACGCCTAAGGGGAAGCCTGGTACTCCAAAACACCTAAGGGGAAGCCTGGTGCTCCATAACACTTAAGGGGAAGCCTGGTACTCCAAAACACCTAAGGAGAAGCCTGGTACTCCAAAACACCTAAGGGGAGGCCTGGTACTCCAAAACACCTAAGGGGAAGCCTGCTACTCCAAAACACCTAAGGGGAAGCCTGCTACTCCAAAACATCTAAGGGTAAGCCTGGTATTCCAAAACATCTAGAGGGAAGCCTGGTACTCCAAAACACCTAAGGGGAAGCCTGGTACTCCATAACACCTAAGGGGAACCTGGTACTCCATAACACCTCAGGGGAAGCCTGGTACTCCATAACACCTAAGGGGAAGCCTGGTACTCCATAACACCTAAGGGGAACCTGGTACTCCATAACACCTAAGGGGAAGCCTGGTACTCCATAACACCTAAGGGGAAGCCTGGTACTCCATAACACCTAAGGGGAACCTGGTACTCCATAACACCTAAGGGGAACCTGGTACTCCATAACACCTAAGGGGAAGCCTGGTACTCCATAACACCAAAGGGGAGGCCTGGTACTCCAAAACACCTAAGGTGAAGCCTGGTACTCCATGACATCTAAGGGGAAGCCTGGTACTCCAAAACACCTAAGGGGAAGCCTCGTACTCCAAATCACCTAAGGGGAAGCCTGGTACTCAAACACGCCTAAGGGGAAGAATGTACTCCATAACACCTAAGGAGAAGCCTGGTACTCCATAACACCTAAGGGGAAGCCTGGTACTCCATAATACCCAAGGGGAAGCCTGGTACTCCATAATACCCAAGGGGAAGCCTTTTGCTCCAGAAGGTTGTTTGCCGTCAAATTCAAGAAAATATCTAAGTTACACATGTTCTTGTGTGAGAATGTCTTAATCATGATGGACGTTGAAATCGGGTAAATATGGTGGCTATAAAACCCTAAGCATATTCAAACAGATCAAGTAGAACCCGTCGATAAGACGTTTAACAAACACATTTACATTGAACGCATTCCTCCATAAGCAAAGAAAGCTGGAAAGTGTCTAGCAAGAAAAGGAAAGTAGCTGTATTAAAGATAAGTAAGTGATAGAGTTTGGTAGTGAGGTGATTATCGATACGTTGTAGGTCGGAATATCAGTCTGAATTAGGATGCACGTGTGATACACAATAGTGTTTAAATTGATGTTGATGTCGTAAATGTACCCGAAAATATGTGACAAATACCTTTCATCTGTTCTTAATCTGTTGCATGCATAAAGATAGCTTCATGAGAATGCAAAAAAAAAATGGTCAAGAACAGGATAACTGTCCATTCACGTGGGAATATTGAAAGTCATCAATCCACTTTCATCAAAATTGACTCATATTATTCTATTACCAAAAAGAGGTATTGACCACACGTTTGAATTAAAATTCTAAAGTTCCAATTTTCATAAAAATATTAAGAAGAATGGTTGGAGAAAAACTGTATGTTATTTTTAAAAAAAGGATGTTAGCATTGGGTGTGTTAGTTTTCACTGTTCCTGTATACTCACCAGTGACGTCGTGAGATGGGACTTAAACTTTGTCATTGTACTGTGGTAACACAATGCACTGTTGTTGTAATATCCCGTTATCGGCAACACAAACACTTTGTAGCATCCACCCAACTTTACCATGGATACACCCAATATCTAGTATCCACCGTTACTATTGATGCACACAATATCTAGTATCCACCGTTACTATGGATACACCCAATGTCTAGTATCCACCGTTACTATGGATACACGCAATGTCTAGTATCCACAGTTAATATGGATACACGCAATATCTAGTATCCACCGTCACTATTGATACACCAATGTCTAGTATCCACCGTTACTATGGATACAACTTATGTCTAGTATCCACTGTTACTATGGATACACCTAATGTTTAGTATCCACCGTTACTATGGATAAATCAAATGTCAAGTATCCAACATCACTACGGAAATAAGCAACTATTTCTAGTATCCAAATCTATCCTGAAAGCAAGCAATGGTTTAGTATCCACCGTTGCCATTCACACAAGCACTATAAATTATATCCAATGTTACCATTGAAGAAGGAAATGTTGTTTAGTATCCGCCGTTGGTTACCATGTATACTAGCACAGTCTAATTGCTATCGTCACTATGGACACACGCACTATCTTGTTTCCACTGTTACTATGGACACACGCACTATCTTGTTTCCACTGTTACTATGGACACACGCACTATCTTGTTTCCACTGTTACTATGGACACACGCACTATCTTGTTTCCACCGTTACTATGGACACACGCACTATTTTGTTTCGCCGTTACTATGGACACACGCACTATTTTGTTTTCGCCGTTACCATGGGCACACGCACTACCTTGTTTCCATCGTCACCGGTGACATATACACTGTCTAGTATCCATCTCTATCAAGGACTGTCGTCTAGTGTCCGTACTAACAGGGGGTAGACACGAAGTATTATATCTCCTCCTGGTCACTGTATGTTTAATATCACTGAGGAACACCAAGCTTATAAGTATATCCTACTAATATATCTATCTATGGTGTTGAACGGTTAGTTAATTATTACTGTTAAAAATCATTCAAGATTTGGTTAGGGAAGTTTTCAATTTTTCAACTAAACTTTCCCATGGTGAGCATCCTTTTAAATACAGATCCGAGCGACTGTGACAGAATATGTGCACATTGCTCACATAAACAGCATCGTAATCATAAAGTGATTCGTCTTTGTGCTAAAAATAAACGCAGTCCTCTGGCATTTTTTTGCCAAAAGGAAACAAGTGATGAATAATCGTGTAATACCGGGATATATGGATATTGTTTCATTACTCACAGCGTGACTGGAAACAACATATAATATAAAACGCCATTACGGGTTGAGTAATTCCGGATCGTTTCCATCTTTATGGTCCGGTTTGGGGAAAATCGAACTCGCATATACAAAGCCTACCTCACCTGGCATTGTCTTCTATACATCAAATGTTGAGACAATACAGTACCGAAATAGTCGACGCATGTACATAAAAATTATAGATGTTGCATTGACGTCATTAAAATCAATTAAGTTATTAGATTAATCAGGGGAAATGTGTTTCTTGAAATTTTGCAAACTCATTAAGCTAACAATGTTTTGACGACTGGGCCAGGTGTGAAACTTGACTCCGTATCAGAACTCTGTATACCTTTTTATAGAGAAAAAAACACATGGAAGGTTAATGATTCACAAGTTATATGGCATTGTGGATATAAGTCATAAGAACTGATGCGGAAATTCATCAAATCTGCTGGGAAACACACACACGTGTGTGGTCGGCTCTAAATAACGCCAAAATAGTATTTCTACCAATTCCCCAAGCTTAGCGTTATACCACATGCACCTATTACATATCGTGTCATACCCATGCGCAAATGTCGATTTCAGTAAAAATGTTAACGTTTCGAATATTCCCACGCTTAGAGGAAATGACAACGGATATATCATACCGTAATCACGTGATCAATATTTTAGAATTTCTATGTCATTTTTGAAATCTTAAATCCGTCCATCTCTATGATGCATGCATTGTTTTCGTTGTGACCTCATGATATAATAAAAAAATAGATGAAGTCATAACCCTAAATACTATTATTGTAACACAAATTAAAAGGTGTTTATTGTTCCCCTGACGTAATCATTAGTGTATCAGATGACTGAAGCATATTGTACAATCTTATTGAGGTGTGAAATCTTGTGTAATGATTATTGTATGAGATAAGTATATTGTACGATGTTATTGAGGTATGAAATCTTGTGTAATAGTTATTGTATGAGTGAAGTATATTGTACAATGTTATTGAGGTGTGAAATCTTGTGTAATGATTATTGTATGAGTGAAGTATATTGTACGATGTTATTGAGGTGTCAAATCTTGTGTAATGATTATTGTATGAGATAAGTATATTGTACAATGTTATTGAGGTGTGAAATCTTGTGTAATGATTATTGTATGAGATAAGTATATTGTACAATGTTATTGAGGTGTGAAATCTTGTGTAATGATTATTGTATGAGTGAAGTATATTGTACAATGTTATTGAGGTGTGAAATCTTGTGTAATAGTTATTGTATGAGATAAGTATATTGTACTATGTTATTGAGGTGTGAAATCTTGTGTAATATTAATTGTATGAGTGAAGTATATTGTACAATGTTATTGAGGTGTGAAATCTTGTGTAATGATTATTGTATGAGTGAAGTATGTACGATGTAATTGAGGTGTGAAATCTTGTGTAATAGTTATTGTATGAGTGAAGTATATTGTACAATGTTATTGAGGTGTGAAATCTTGTGTAATGATTATTGTATGAGTGAAGTATATTGTACGATGTTATTGAGGTGTGAAATCTTGTGTAATAGTTATTGTATGAGTGAAGTATATTGTACGATGTTATTGAGGTGTAAAATCTTGTGTAGTAGTTATTGTATGAGTGAAGTATATTGTACGATGTTATTGAGGTGTGCAATCTTGTGTAATAGTTATTGTATGAGTGAAGTATATTGTACGATGTTATTGAGGTGTAAAATCTTGTGTAATAGTTATTGTATGAGTGAAGTATATTGTACGATGTTATTGAGGTGTGCAATCTTGTGTAATAGTTATTGTATGAGTGAAGTATATTGTACGATGTTATTGAGGTGTGCAATCTTGTGTACTAGTTATTGTATGAGTGAAGTATATTGTACGATGTTATTGAGGTGTAAAATCTTGTGTAATAGTTATTGTATGAGTGAAGTATATTGTACAATGTTATTGAGGTGTGAAATCTCGTGTAATAGTTATTGTATGAGTGAAGTATATTGTACGGTGTTATTGAGGTGTGAAATCTTGTGTAATGATTATTGTATAAGTGAAGTATATTGTACGATATTATTGAGGTGTCAAATCTTGTGTAATGATTATTGTGTGAGTGAAGTATATTGTACAATGTTATTGAGATGTGAAATCTTGTGTAATGATTATTGTATGAGTGAAGTATATTGTACGATATTATTGAGGTGTGAAATCTTGTGTAATATAAATTTTATTGTATGAGATTAGTGAAGTATATTGTGCAATGTTATTGAGGTGTCAAATCTTGTGTAATGATTATTGTATGAGTGAAGTATATTGTACAATGTTATTGAGGTATAAAATCTTTTGTGATAGTTATTGTATGAGATAAGTATATTGTACAATGTTATTGAGGTGTGAAATCTTGTGTAATGATTATTGTATGAGTGAAGTATATTGTACCATGTTATTGAGGTGTGAAATCTTGTGTTATCGTTATTTGTCTCACCGTGTTCGTCTTCGTGCGTTCGTAAACAATTGTTATTTTCGACACCCCTAAATCATTCTGTCAACTTAAAGTAAAAATTGTTTACAGGAATGTCCCGCCAATGTTCAGTATATATATCGACTGGTAACGCTGTTGTATGGAACGCCATAGATGTCACACATGGCCTTAAAATAATATATTGACTGATTTTATCATTACATCATTAGACTGTATCAATATATTATTCGATTTTGTCAATATATTAATCGAGTCTATCATTATATTATTTGAGTTCATCGTTGTTTTAAATGATGTTATCATTATATGATTACATTACACCATTATATTATTCGATTGTATCGTTATATTATTCGATTTTGTCGTTATATTGTTAGATGTTGTCATTATATTATTTGATTTTATCATTGTATTATATTATGTTATCATATATATGGAGGTAGTAATATGGCAAAAAGTGACCCCGGCGAAAAGTTCCGTTTACTTCGGTTTCGCGAAGACGCTTGTCAGTATCGTATCTAACGTATAATGAAGTTGTGCAATAATATAATGATACTGTACAATAATATAATGGTATGTTGTACAATAATATAATGGTATGTTGTACAATAATGTAATGGTATGTTGTACAATAATGTAATGGTATGTTGTACAATAATATAATGGTATGTTGTACAATAATGTAATGGTATGTTGTACAATAATATAATGGTATGTTGTACAATAATATAATGGTATGTTGTACAATAATATAATGGTATGTTGTACAATAATATAATGGTATGTTGTACAATAATATAATGGTATGTTGCAATCATATCGTGGTATGTGTGAATAATATGATGACGGAATGGTATAATGGATAATATAGAATAATATAACGGGAAAATTGAATAATATAACGAGAAAATCGATTAATATATTGATCAAATGTAATAATATATTGATACAATCTAATGATATAATGGAAATATCAATTAAAATATTATTTTAAGGTCATGTGTGACAGCTATGGCGTACTGTTGGGTCTGTTTAACTGTACTTTACTAAGAACTCGTTTTTTTATGTACAAATGTCCGTTTGATCACATTGTTAATATTTCATGGTATGGAAAATACCAGACAGGGGGTTAAGTAGGCTGAACAAAATAATAGGCAATCATCAGGCTTTGAGCTGTGTTGTAACCGTGTTATAATCGACATTACGTGATTGGTAGGCCGATTATACAGTCAAACTCGTCAGGCAGAAGAGAAAAGTGGCATTATACACAGGTTAAAATAGTAGGTGGTCTTTATAGACAAGTTTTTTTTGTTAAATAATGGTGGCATTAAGAAAAGGTGATATTTCATTGTATTTTCGACATTCTGCTATGTGTACCCTCATCATTTTGATAAAAATAAAATTTACTCTGAATTTTACTTTATTTACAGCATAAATTTCATGACAGCAACCAGAAAAACTGCGCCAGGACTCGCGTGGCTGTTTTCTGTACCGGGTTGATGCTATAAGGTGCTGTATCAGACTTTCGTCAGTACGACCAACCAAATCCACAATTAAAAAAAAAAAGTTTTTACTGTTTCCACGTGCGGTGCATATGTACTTGACGCCGTGTCTCGTTTCCCCATCTTTCTGGTTGTCCGTGCATGTTATACAAACACACATCTAACCACGAGATGTCTGCCGTAACTGTATACTCGTACACAACACCTTCACATCTTATTTACCAATGATCTTATCAAATGTAAATAAACGAACCGTACTCGAGCACGTGAAATTTACCAACATTCCGCTCTACTGATCGTCAAAATATATGGAGGGGTGACCATACTATCTTCTTATAACACTGACGTCATTGATATGACGAAGTGACGATGTGATCATTTTTAACCCTCCCTGCTATCATCTCAGGATGGTAGCATTATAATTAGTTGTTGTACCAGCCATATTGTGGGGATTTCACTTCGATAGTTTGTCTACTTTGATTGGCATTAGCATTATTGTTTATACGCAGTGGTTGGTTACCTAATGTCTGCGATGTCACCATTCGAAGAGGTACCATTGGGGAAATTAATTGCAAACAAATTGTGATTGATAAAATCAGTGATCTATTATATGTTCATACATATGATTGTCGGACATTGCTCAGCTATTACATGCACGGCTGCACTGCTGTTTGGTTATGGTCGGAAATCGATAAAACCAGGGGGGCATGCGTATGATTGAAACTTGTCAGTAGCACGTGCACCTGATCAACAGGTTAATAGTTGCCGTTCGTGGAAGTACTTAAAACCAAATTATATCTCTCATAAATAAATTCTCAGCAAAACTACCATGCACGCTTCTACAAACCCATCTATCCCCCTTCCTATTACTGCTTACTAATACATAATGCTGTTGGTAGCCCTCTTAGCTTCTTAAAACGGCCAATACTTGTGTATCATTGTTTAATGAACAACAGGGTCATATTTAAGTGATGAAGGAGAGGGTGGTGGTGGTGGTGGTGATGGTGGTGCCATGGTAGAGGTAGTGTAGTGTAACCGATCAGTTTATATGTAGGTCAGTTGGCTTAAATTAAGGCGAATCTTTCTTCTAATTGAAATGTTTTTTTTTGAATTTTCTCATCAAAGAAAGCATCTATATTCTTGGCAACAGATTATGTTGGGTACAAGCAAAAAAACAACCCCGCCCAGTACAAAGAGTAACCATGGAAACTAGACCGATAGTTCGACAGTATTAATCAAAACATGATCATTTAAAATAAATACAAATACGTCTATAACGGTGAAGTGGTAGTCGGGAGGGACGTATGTGTTTACTGGAGAAATCAACTCATTATTACGTGAATCGTGTAGGGCCATCTGTGAACGGAAGTAATCTGGGTCGGATAAATGCTTGAATATCAATCACATTTTTGTCGTTATTGGAAACTCCCTGAAGACAAAGAACAATACATGGATAAATAGGAAATCAAAAGAGAATTGATATCCATCTCATCAACACGATATATATATATATATATAATAAAGGGAAAGTGCTGCTATGAGAGATAGCAGCACTGCTTCCCCCTGTTCACATTAAAAACTTCGGCATTTGAGGAAGACTGATATAAGTCTACAATACTGTTTTATGAAGTAAAATGGAGATTTCAGTAAACTGTTATACCGTGTGTATATAATAACTCTGTACATCTCATTGTCTGTACTTTGTATGAATGAGATACTAGGGTAGATCCATCTCTATCGGAATTAACTAATTATCTATCTTTATAATGCTATTAGATGGACGTTATTAGATATTAAACAACGCAATTTTAGGATAATTTGTTCCAGAGTGTAGCTTCCCCCCAATTGAATGAAAAGCGAGCTCTTGTTATTGATAAAGACAGAAATTCATTTATGATTCGCGACCAAGTTATCCTGAGTATGTTATTTCATGTGGGAATTTAGGCCGAGTAAGAATAATTTAAGTGAACGTTGCTCTGGTGTGAGTAAACTAGTTAGGTTCCAATTGTCAGACCTCACTTGTCGATTTCCTCCAGACACGGTAGAAAAGGACATGTCTGTGACACTTTGATCGGACGGTGTGAACTAGTAGGACTTCCAAACCGAGTGCGCCCGTGCCGTCTACAAGGATTGGATGGGTATTGTAAAGATCGATGGCGAATGAAGTCTCGGCCAATTACTGTAACGTAAAGGCGGATGGCGCATTTGTTTTATTCTGCTAATTATCTCGGCAGACCCAAAATGTCAATACACAAACGTTCGCACCATCGTTTCTGCTACCTCATCCGGAAATATCCCGACTCAGGCCAGAGAAACTCCAACGTTTCATCTCGACTTCTTAAATGCAATTGGTAAATGAAACGTACAAGTAACCCACAGGTTGTATACATAGTTTTAACAGAGAGAATGAGAACAGTGCCATGTGATGCATACAAACATTGTGTAGTTTCACCGTCAACTCTTATGCCCCTGTCACACTTTACCGGATTGGGCCACCGGACGTGAAACGGATAACATTTTTGGATATCCGGTGATGTTCGTCAATATCCGTTTTATGTCCGTTTTATGTTCGGTTCATTCGTTCCATGTCAGGTGATGTACGGTGCGTCCGGTGGTATCCGTTGGAAAGTTTTGTGCATGCACAAAACTTGAAACGGACAGTAACGGATAAGAATATTCGTTGGCTGTCCTGTGCATGCCCGTTTTGTCCTGTATATATCCTGTCATTGTTCGTTTATATGCGGTAGGTGTACGGAGGGCATGCGTTACCCAGTCCGTTGATGGAACTTGAACGCACACGTCACGCATAAACCGGACCTTCAGCGGACACATAACGAACACATAACGGACACATAACGGACAAACACAGGATGCTTGCAGGATTAACACCGGACACGACGAATAGACAAACGGATTGAAAACGGATAACACGCACAGAACGGGTGAATACAGAATACCTACACGATACCTACAGGGGGAGGAACTGACTACCTTCCACTTCACCTGCATTACAAGTATCAACTTCTACTTCGCCACCTTCAACTGGAATATCATCACCACCTCTGTTTCAGTTTCGGTTTCCTGTGCAACAGCATCGACAGACACTTCTTCTGTGTCTTGCGCTTTTGCAGGAACGTCAGCACTGTAACTTTTTGACAACTGATCGCCGGAGAAATGCATATATCTTGTTTTTTTCTGCACGCGCGCGCTAATGTCCGCTAGGTGTTCGGTTTGTCCGGAATGCATCCTGTACACGTCCTGATTCACCGGTTCATGTTCGTTTGTTGTTCGTTACTCATTCGGAGACACCCGGTTGGTAGTACGGTAGCCGTACGTTACATGTTCGTTATTGGTACGTTTTATCCGTTCCATATTCGGTGCAAGTACGTCGTCAGTTTGGATTTTTCTACCGGACTGACAACTTTGCCACCGTATACCACCGGATAACAAAAATTTCTATCCGTTGATGTCCGGTACACCAATCCGGTCAAGTGTGACAGGAGCATTACATCTAATTAGTTTTCCTTTGTATACTTCCTCTACAATGGTCACCTCGAGTATAAATGTTACTGGTTCTCCCTCTACAATGGTCACCTCGAGTATAAATGTTACTGGTTCTCCCTCTACAATGGTCACCTCGAGTATAAATGTTACTGGTTCTCCCTCTACAATGGTCACCTCGAGTAACATGTTACTGGTTCTCCCTCTACAATGGTCATCTCGAGTATACATGTTACTGGTTCTGCCCTCTACAATGGTCACCTCGAGTATAAATGTTACTGGTTCTCCCTCTACAATGTCACCTCGAGTATAAATGTTACTGGTTCTCCCTCTACAATGGTCACCTCGAATAACATGTTACTGGTTCTCCCTCTACAATGTCACCTCGAGTATAAATGTTACTGGTTCTCCCTCTACAATGGTCACCTGGAGTATAAATGTTACTGGTTCTCCCTCTACAATGGTCACCTGGAGTATAAATGTTACTGGTTCTCCCTCTACAATGGTCACCTCGAGTATACATGTTACTGGTTCTCCCTCTACAATGGTCACCTCGAGTATAAATGTTACTGGTTCTCCCTCTACAATGGTCACCTCGAGTATAAATGTTACTGGTTCTCCCTCTACAATGGTCACCTCGAGTATACATGTTACTGGTTCTCCCTCTACAATGGTCACCTCGAGTATAAATGTTACTGGTTCTCCCTCTACAATGGTCACCTCGAGTATAAATGTTACTGGTTCTCCCTCTACAATGGTCATCTCGAGTATAAATGTTACTGGTTCTCCCTCTGCAATGGTCACCTCGAGTATAAATGTTACTGGTTCTCCCTCTACAATGGTCACCTCGAGTATAAATGTTACTGGTTCTCCCTCTACAATGGTCACCTCGAGTATCAATGTTACTGGTTCTCCCTCTACAATGGTCACCTCGAGTATAAATACTTCTGGTTCTCCCTCTACAATGGTCACCTCGAGTATAAATGTTACTGGTTCTCCCTCTACAATGGTCACCTCGAGTATAAATGTTACTGGTTCTCCCTCTACAATGGTCACCTGGAGTATACATGTTACTGGTTCTCCCTCTACAATGGTCACCTCGAGTATAAATGTTACTGGTTCTCCCTCTACAATGGTCACCTCGAGTATAAATGTTACTGGTTCTCCCTCTACAATGGTCACCTCGAGTATAAATGTTACTGGTTCTCCCTCTACAATGGTCACCTGGAGTATACATGTTACTGGTTCTCCCTCTACAATGGTCACCTCGAGTATAAATGTTACTGGTTCTCCCTCTACAATGGTCACCTCGAGTATAAATGTTACTGGTTCTCCCTCTACAATGGTCACCTCGAGTATAAATACTTCTGGTTCTCCCTCTACAATGGTCACCTCGAGTATAAATGTTACTGGTTCTCCCTCTACAATGGTCACCTCGAGTATAAATGTTACTGGTTCTCCCTCTACAATGGTCACCTGGAGTATACATGTTACTGGTTCTCCCTCTACAATGGTCACTTGGAGTATAAATGTTACTGGTTCTCCCTCTACAATGGTCATCTCGAGTATACATGTTACTGGTTCTCCCTCTACAATGGTCACCTCGAGTATAAATGTTACTGGTTCTCACTCTACAATGGTCACCTCGAGTAACATGTTACTGGTTCTCCCTCTACAATGGTCACCTCGAGTATAAATGTTACTGGTTCTCCCTCTACAATGGTCACCTCGAGTATAAATGTTACTGGTTCTCCCTCTACAATGGTCACCTCGAGTATAAATGTTACTGGTTCTCCCTCTACAATGGTCACCTCGAGTATAAATGTTACTGGTTCTCCCTCTACAATGGTCACCTCGAGTATAAATGTTACTGGTTCTCCCTCTACAATGGTCACCTCGAGTATAAATGTTACTGGTTCTCCCTCTACAATGGTCACCTCGAGTATACATGTTACTGGTTCTCCCTCTACAATGGTCACCTCGAGTATAAATGTTACTGGTTCTCCCTCTACAATGGTCACCTCGAGTATAAATGTTACTGGTTCTCCCTCTACAATGGTCACCTCGAGTATAAATGTTACTGGTTCTCCCTCTACAATGGTCACCTCGAGTATAAATGTTACTGGTTCTCCCTCTACAATGGTCACCTCGAGTATAAATGTTACTGGTTCTCCCTCTACAATGGTCACCTCGAGTATAAATGTTACTGGTTCTCCCTCTACAATGGTCACCTGGAGTATACATGTTACTGGTTCTCCCTCTACAATGGTCACCTCGAGTATAAATGTTACTGGTTCTCCCTCTACAATGGTCACCTCGAGTATAAATGTTACTGGTTCTCCCTCTACAATGGTCACCTGGAGTATACATGTTACTGGTTCTCCCTCTACAATGGTCACTTGGAGTATAAATGTTACTGGTTCTCCCTCTACAATGGTCATCTCGAGTATACATGTTACTGGTTCTCCCTCTACAATGGTCATCTCGAGTATACATGTTACTGGTTCTCCCTCTACAATGGTCACCTCGAGTAACATGTTACTGGTTCTCCCTCTACAATGGTCACCTCGAGTAACATGTTACTGGTTCTCCCTCTACAATGGTCACCTCGAGTATACATGTTACTGGTTCTCCCTCTACAATGGTCACCTGGAGTATAAATGTTACTGGTTCTCCCTCTACAATGGTCACCTCGAGTATAAATGTTACTGGTTCTCCCTCTACAATGGTCACCTCGAGTATAAATGTTACTGGTTCTCCCTCTACAATGGTCACCTCGAGTATAAATGTTACTGGTTCTCCCTCTACAATGGTCATCTCGAGTATAAATGTTACTGGTTCTCCCGATACGGACTGTTCGTCCGAGCCTCGGAAACGTTGGCTTGTCTCTCACAAACATCTCTTGAACATATTTTAATCGTGTTGCAACTCAGGGGAAATACCAACTTGTAATAAACAAACTGAAGGCAAAGGTCGAAATATAGCATCGCCAATCTGTCTGATGATTACGTCGATCCAATTACGGGGACTAGTGGTGAAAATGTCTTCAAAATACCTACCTGTTTGAGTCCACATTTATATCTTATCATTCAAAATATACACCAACATGAAGCATAACTTGTTACAGTAAAAGACACCTGTGTATCTGTTACCATATCTTTAAACAAAACAAGCATCTACACAAATTTACTACAACAGGAAAACGTATCAGCATTCCTTACCATTGGTATTTGTATTTATTTTGCAAAATGTTTAAACAGATCATTTAAATGTACAGCTATGTATCAATCAATCTTGTCTACAACTCCAATCATATGCCCTTATTTAGTCTATCAATGAAATTCTATTTTTGATTTACCGTGAGCTGTTTTTCGTTCGAATATTCACATGTACTTAATCAACATTCTTCTATTTTCTTTAATAAAAAAAACATGTAAGTTTCCCATTTAGAAATTGTAGCGGTAGCATCCTTAATTTCCTCAAATATAAGTAATGTTTCAATAATAAAATCAAGAAATTCATGTCATCTTTTTTTCCGTTTCCAAAATATCGAGCAACATTAGTATATCGTTCACTTAACATTTAAATCTCAAGGTGTACAAGATGTACACAGAGACGAGACAACCTCCCTAGACTCAATGTAATGGAGATATATAACGGATGTACACAGAGACAGGACAACCTTCCCAGACTCAATGTAATGGAGATATATAACGGATGTATAGAGACAGGACAACCTTCCCAGACTCAATGTAATGGAGATATATAACGGATGTATAGAGACAGGACAACCTTCCCAGACTCAATGTAATGGAGATATATAACGGATGTACACAGAGACGGGACAACCTTCCCAGACTCAATGTAATGGAGATATATAACGGATGTACACAGAGACAGGACAACCTTCCCAGACTCAATGTAATGGAGATATATAACGGATGTATAGAGACAGGACAACCTTCCCAGACTCAATGTAATGGAGATATATAACGGATGTATAGAGACAGGACAACCTTCCCAGACTCAATGTAATGGAGATATATAACGGATGTATAGAGACAGGACAACCTTCCCAGACTCAATTTAACGGAGATATATAACGGATGTACACAGAGACAGGACAACCTTCCCAGACTCAATGTAATGGAGATATATAACGGATGTATAGAGACAGGACAACCTTCCCAGACCAAATGTAATGGAGATATATAACGGATGTACACAGAGACAGGACAACCTTCCCAGACTCAATGTAATGGAGATATATAACGGATGTATAGAGACAGGACAACCTTCCCAGACTCAATGTAATGGAGATATATAACGGATGTACACAGAGACAGGGCAACCTTCCCAGACTCAATGTAATGGAGATATATAACGGATGTAAAGAGAGACAGGACAACCTTCCCAGACTCAATGTAATGGAGATATATAACGGATGTATAGAGACAGGACAACCTTCCCAGACTCAATGTAATGGAGATATATAACGGATGTACACAGAGACAGGACAACCTTCCCAGACTCAATGTAACGGAGATATATAACGGATGTACACAGAGACAGGACAACCTTCCCAGACTCAATGTAATGGAGATATATAACGGATGTACACAGAGACGGGACAACCTTCCCAGACTCAATGTAATGGAGATATATAACGGATGTACACAGAGACAGGACAACCTTCCCAGACTCAATGTAATGGAGATATATAACGGATGTATAGAGACAGGACAACCTTCCCAGACTCAATGTAATGGAGATATATAACGGATGTACACAGAGACAGGACAACCTTCCCAGACTCAATGTAACGGAGATATATAACGGATGTACACAGAGACAGGACAACCTTCCCAGACTCAATGTAATGGAGATATATAACGGATGTACACAGAGACAGGACAACCTTCCCAGACTCAATGTAATGGAGATATATAACGGATGTATAGAGACAGGACAACCTTCCCAGACTCAATGTAATGGAGATATATAACGGATGTACACAGAGACAGGACAACCTTCCCAGACTCAATGTAATGGTGATATATAACAGATGTACACAGAGACAGGACAACCTTCCCAGACTCAATGTAATGGAGATATATAACGGATGTATAGAGACAGGACAACCTTCCCAGACTCAATGTAATGGAGATATATAACGGATGTATAGAGACAGGACAACCTTCCCAGACTCAATGTAATGGAGATATATAACGGATGTATAGAGACAGGACAACCTTCCCAGACTCAATGTAATGGAGATATATAACGGATGTATAGAGACAGGACAACCTTCCCAGACTCAATTTAACGGAGATATATAACGGATGTACACAGAGACAGGACAACCTTCCCAGACTCAATGTAATGGAGATATATAACGGATGTATAGAGACAGGACAACCTTCCCAGACCAAATGTAATGGAGATATATAACGGATGTACACAGAGACAGGACAACCTTCCCAGACTCAATGTAATGGAGATATATAACGGATGTATAGAGACAGGACAACCTTCCCAGACTCAATGTAATGGAGATATATAACGGATGTACACAGAGACAGGGCAACCTTCCCAGACTCAATGTAATGGAGATATATAACGGATGTAAAGAGAGACAGGACAACCTTCCCAGACTCAATGTAATGGAGATATATAACGGATGTATAGAGACAGGACAACCTTCCCAGACTCAATGTAATGGAGATATATAACGGATGTACACAGAGACAGGACAACCTTCCCAGACTCAATGTAACGGAGATATATAACGGATGTACACAGAGACAGGACAACCTTCCCAGACTCAATGTAATGGAGATATATAACGGATGTACACAGAGACGGGACAACCTTCCCAGACTCAATGTAATGGAGATATATAACGGATGTACACAGAGACAGGACAACCTTCCCAGACTCAATGTAATGGAGATATATAACGGATGTATAGAGACAGGACAACCTTCCCAGACTCAATGTAATGGAGATATATAACGGATGTACACAGAGACAGGACAACCTTCCCAGACTCAATGTAACGGAGATATATAACGGATGTACACAGAGACAGGACAACCTTCCCAGACTCAATGTAATGGAGATATATAACGGATGTACACAGAGACAGGACAACCTTCCCAGACTCAATGTAACGGAGATATATAACGGATGTACACAGAGACAGGACAACCTTCCCAGACTCAATGTAACGGAGATATATAACGGATGTACACAGAGACAGGGCAACCTTCCCAGACTCAATGTAATGGAGATATATAACGGATGTATAGAGACAGGACAACCTTCCCAGACTCAATGTAATGGAGATATATAACGGATGTATAGAGACAGGACAACCTTCCCAGACTCAATGTAATGGAGATATATAACGGATGTATAGAGACAGGACAACCTTCCCAGACTCAATGTAACGGAGATATATAACGGATGTACACAGAGACAGGACAACCTTCCCAGACTCAATGTAATGGAGATATATAACGGATGTATAGAGACAGGACAACCTTCCCAGACTCAATGTAACGGAGATATATAACGGATGTATAGAGACAGGACAACCTTCCCAGACTCAATGTAACGGAGATATATAACGGATGTACACAGAGACAGGACAACCTTCCCAGACTCAATGTAATGGAGATATATAACGGATGTATAGAGACAGGACAACCTTCCCAGACTCAATGTAATGGAGATATATAACGGATGTACACAGAGACAGGACAACCATCCCAGACGCAATGTAATGGAGATATATAACGGATGTACACAGAGACAGGACAACCTTCCCAGACTCAATGTAATGGAGATATATAACGGATGTACACAGAGACAGGACAACCTTCCCAGACTCAATGTAATGGAGATATAACAGATGTACACAGAGACAGGACAACCTTCCCAGACTCAATGTAATGGAGATATATAACGGATGTATAGAGACAGGACAACCTTCCCAGACTCAATGTAATGGAGATATATAACGGATGTACACAGAGACAGGAAAACCTTCCCAGACTCAATGTAATGGAGATATATAACGGATGTACACAGAGACAGGACAACCTTCCCAGACTCAATGTAATGGAGATATATAACGGATGTACACAGAGACGGGACAACCTTCCGAGACTCAATGTAATGGAGATATATAACGGATGTACACAGAGACAGGACAACCTTCCCAGACTCAATGTAATGGAGATATATAACGGATGTATAGAGACGGGACAACCTTCCCAGACTCAATGTAATGGAGATATATAACGGATGTACACAGAGACAGGACAACCTTCCCAGACTCAATGTAATGGAGATATATAACGGATGTACACAGAGACAGGACAACCTTCCCAGACTCAATGTAATGGAGATATATAACGGATGTATAGAGACGGGACAACCTTCCCAGACTCAATGTAATGGAGATATATAACGGATGTACACAGAGACAGGACAGCCTTACCAGACTCAATGTAATGGAAATATATAACGGATGTATAGAGACGGGACAACCTTCCCAGACTCAATGTAATGGAGATATATAACGGATGTACACAGAGACAGGACAACCTTCCCAGACTCAATGTAATGGAAATATATAACGGATGTACACAGAGACAGGACAACCTTCCCAGACTCAATGTAATGGAGATATATAACGGATGTATAGAGACAGGACAACCTTCCCAGACTCAATGTAATGGAGATATATAACGGATGTACACAGAGACAGGACAACCTTCCCAGACTCAATGTAATGGAGATATATAACGGATGTACACAGAGACAGGACAACCTTCCCAGACTCAATGTAATGGAGATATATAACGGATGTACACAGAGACAGGACAACCTTCCCAGACTCAATGTAATGGAGATATATAACGGATGTACACAGAGACAGGACAACTTTCCCAGACTCAATGTAATGGAGATATATAACGGATGTACACAGAGACAGGACAACCTTCCCAGACTCAATGTAATGGAGATATATAACGGATGTATAGAGACAGGACAACCTTCCCAGACTCAATGTAATGGAGATATATAACGGATGTACACAGAGACAGGACAACCTTCCCAGACTCAATGTAACGGAGATATATAACGGATGTACACAGAGACAGGACAACCTTCCCAGACTCAATGTAATGGAGATATATAACGGATGTACACAGAGACGGGACAACCTTCCCAGACTCAATGTAATGGAGATATATAACGGATGTACACAGAGACAGGACAACCTTCCCAGACTCAATGTAATGGAGATATATAACGGATGTATAGAGACAGGACAACCTTCCCAGACTCAATGTAATGGAGATATATAACGGATGTATAGAGACGGGACAACCTTCCCAGACTCAATGTAATGGAGATATATAACGGATGTACACAGAGACAGGACAACCTTCCCAGACTCAATGTAATGGAGATATATAACGGATGTATAGAGACAGGACAACCTTCCCAGACTCAATGTAATGGAGATATATAACGGATGTACACAGAGACAGGACAACCTTCCCAGACTCAATGTAATGGAGATATATAACGGATGTATAGAGACGGGACAACCTTCCCAGACTCAATGTAATGGAGATATATAACGGATGTACACAGAGACAGGACAACCTTCCCAGACTCAATGTAATGGAGATATATAACGGATGTACACAGAGACAGGACAACCTTCCCAGACTCAATGTAATGGAGATATATAACGGATGTACACAGAGACAGGACAACCTTCCCAGACTCAATGTAATGGAAATATATAACGGATGTACACAGAGACAGGACAACCTTCCCAGACTCAATGTAATGGAGATATATAACGGATGTACACAGAGACAGGACAACTTTCCCAGACTCAATGTAATGGAGATATATAACGGATGTACACAGAGACAGGACAACCTTCCCAGACTCAATGTAATGGAGATATATAACGGATGTATAGAGACAGGACAACCTTCCCAGACTCAATGTAATGGAGATATATAACGGATGTACACAGAGACAGGACAACCATCCCAGACGCAATGTAATGGAGATATATAACGGATGTACACAGAGACAGGACAACCTTCCCAGACTCAATGTAACGGAGATATATAACGGATGTACACAGAGACAGGACAACCTTCCCAGACTCAATGTAATGGAGATATATAACGGATGTACACAGAGACAGGACAACTTTCCCAGACTCAATGTAATGGAGATATATAACGGATGTACACAGAGACAGGACAACCTTCCAGACTCAATGTAATGGAGATATATAACGGATGTATAGAGACAGGACAACCTTCCCAGACTCAATGTAATGGAGATATATAACGGATGTACACAGAGACAGGACAACCATCCCAGACGCAATGTAATGGAGATATATAACGGATGTACACAGAGACAGGACAACCTTCCCAGACTCAATGTAACGGAGATATATAACGGATGTACACAGAGACAGGACAACCTTCCCAGACTCAATGTAACGGAGATATATAACGGATGTACACAGAGACAGGACAACCTTCCCAGACTCAATGTAATGGAGATATATAACGGATGTACACAGAGACGGGACAACCTTCCCAGACTCAATGTAATGGAGATATATAACGGATGTACACAGAGACAGGACAACCTTCCCAGACTCAATGTAATGGAGATATATAACGGATGTATAGAGACAGGACAACCTTCCCAGACTCAATGTAATGGAGATATATAACGGATGTATAGAGACGGGACAACCTTCCCAGACTCAATGTAATGGAGATATATAACGGATGTACACAGAGACAGGACAACCTTCCCAGACTCAATGTAATGGAGATATATAACGGATGTATAGAGACAGGACAACCTTCCCAGACTCAATGTAATGGAGATATATAACGGATGTACACAGAGACAGGACAACCTTCCCAGACTCAATGTAATGGAGATATATAACGGATGTATAGAGACGGGACAACCTTCCCAGACTCAATGTAATGGAGATATATAACGGATGTACACAGAGACGGGACAACCTTCCCAGACTCAATGTAATGGAGATATATAACGGATGTACACAGAGACAGGACAACCTTCCCAGACTCAATGTAATGGAGATATATAACGGATGTACACAGAGACAGGACAACCTTCCCAGACTCAATGTAATGGAGATATATAACGGATGTACACAGAGACAGGACAACCTTCCCAGACTCAATGTAATGGAAATATATAACGGATGTACACAGAGACAGGACAACCTTCCCAGACTCAATGTAATGGAGATATATAACGGATGTACACAGAGACAGGACAACCTTCCCAGACTCAATGTAATGGAGATATATAACGGATGTACACAGAGACAGGACAACCTTCCCAGACTCAATGTAATGGAGATATATAACGGATGTATAGAGACAGGACAACCTTCCCAGACTCAATGTAATGGAGATATATAACGGATGTACACAGAGACAGGACAACCATCCCAGACGCAATGTAATGGAGATATATAACGGATGTACACAGAGACAGGACAACCTTCCCAGACTCAATTTAACGGAGATATATAACGGATGTACACAGAGACAGGACAACCTTCCCAGACTCAATGTAATGGAGATATATAACGGATGTACACAGAGACAGGACAACCTTCCCAGACTCAATGTAATGGAGATATATAACGGATGTACACAGAGACAGGACAACCTTCCCAGACTCAATGTAATGGAGATATATAACGGATGTATAGAGACAGGACAACCTTCCCAGACTCAATGTAATGGAGATATATAACGGATGTATAGAGACAGGACAACCTTCCCAGACTCAATGTAATGGAGATATATAACGGATGTATAGAGACAGGACAACCTTCCCAGACTCAATGTAATGGAGATATATAACGGATGTACACAGAGACAGGACAACCTTCCCAGACTCAATGTAATGGAGATATATAACGGATGTACACAGAGACAGGACAACCTTCCCAGACTCAATGTAATGGAGATATATAACGGATGTACACAGAGACAGGACAACCTTCCCAGACTCAATGTAATGGAGATATATAACGGATGTACACAGAGACAGGACAACCTTCCCAGACTCAATGTAATGGAGATATATAACGGATGTACACAGAGACAGGACAACCTTCCCAGACTCAATGTAATGGAGATATATAACGGATGTACACAGAGACAGGACAACCTTCCCAGACTCAATGTAATGGAGATATATAACGGATGTACACAGAGACAGGACAACCTTCCCAGACTCAATGTAATGGAGATATATAACGGATGTACACAGAGACAGGACAACCTTCCCAGACTCAATGTAATGGAGATATATAACGGATGTAAAGAGAGACAGGACAACCTTCCCAGACTCAATGTAATGGAGATATATAACGGATGTACACAGAGACAGGGCAACCTTCCCAGACTCAATGTAATGGAGATATATAACGGATGTACACAGAGACAGGACAACCTTCCCAGACTCAATGTAATGGAGATATATAACGGATGTACACAGAGACAGGACAACCTTCCCAGACTCAATGTAATGGAGATATATAACGGATGTACACAGAGACAGGACAACCTTCCCAGACTCAATGTAATGGAGATATAACAGATGTACACAGAGACAGGACAACCTTCCCAGACTCAATGTAATGGAGATATATAACGGATGTATAGAGACAGGACAACCTTCCCAGACTCAATGTAATGGAGATATATAACGGATGTACACAGAGACAGGACAACCTTCCCAGACTCAATGTAATGGAGATATATAACGGATGTACACAGAGACAGGACAACCTTCCCAGACTCAATGTAATGGAGATATATAACGGATGTACACAGAGACAGGACAACCTTCCCAGACTCAATGTAATGGAGATATATAACGGATGTATAGAGAGACAGGACAACCTTCCCAGACTCAATGTAATGGAGATATATAACGGATGTATAGAGAGACAGGACAACCTTCCCAAACTCAACTTTGCCTTTCTGCTTCACTTAATATGATATCATCATACAGTATTCGGTGAAAGACTCTGAATTGAAAATTCTGAAGTTTTATGAAATCTGTAACATACTTTTGAATTAAATGAAACTTCACCCAGGATGTTTTTTTTTTTTTTGGAATGTTCAATGAACCTTGACTTGTCATTGGTATCTTATAAAAAGTATTTGTAAACTTTTCATGCTTCTTCAAATACTGAATCAATTTAAATGGATTTTTCCTGAATTGGTTTACTTCTTTGAATTATGATTAATTTAAACGACCTTAGAAATGAATTCCAAACTCAATCTTTCCAATGATGTTTATATTCACATGCAATTTCTCGGAAAAAATTATCATCTAAAAATTTTTTAAATCTTATTTCAACAATATCACAAAAAAATGAATTTCATTCAAACAACGTTATAGTATGTATTAGTCAACGTTATAGTGGTGTTACCTGTATTAGTCCACGTTATAGTATGTTACCTGTATTAGTCCACGTTATAGTAATGTTACCTGTATTAGTCCACGTTGTAGTAGTGTTACCTGTATTAGTCCACGTTATAGGAGTGTTACCTGTATTAGTCCACGTTATAGTAGTGTTACCTGTATTAGTCCACGTTATAGTAGTGTTACCTGTATTAGTCCACGTTATAGTAGTGTTACCTGTATTAGTCCACGTTATAGTAGTGTTACCTGTATTAGTCCACGTTATAGTATTACCTGTATTAGTCCACGTTATAGTAGTGTTACCTGTATTAGTCCACGTTATAGTAGTGTTACCTGTATTAGTCCACGTTATAGTATGTTACCTGTATTAGTCCACGTTATAGTGTTACCTGTATTAGTCCACGTTATAGTAGTGTTACCTGTATTAGTCCACGTTATAGTGTTACCTGTATTAGTCCACGTTATAGTAGTGTTACCTGTATCAGTCCACGTTATAGTGGTGTTACCTGTATTAGTCCACGTTATAGTAGTGTTACCTGTATTAGTCCACGCTATAGTGTTACCTGTATTAGTCCACGTTGTAGTAGTGTTACCTGTATTAGTCCACGTTATAGTGTTACCTGTATTAGTCCACGTTATAGTGGTGTTACCTGTATTAGTCCACGTTATAGTAGTGTTACCTGTATTAGTCCACGTTATAGTGTTACCTGTATTAGTCCACCTTATAGTGGTGTTACCTGTATTAGTCCACGTTATAGTGTTACCTGTATTAGTCCACGTTATAGTGTTGTTACCTGTATTAGTCCACGCTATAGTGTTACCTGTATTAGTCCACGTTATAGTAATGTTACCTGTATTAGTCCACGTTATAGTGGTGTTACCTGTATTAGTCCACGTTATAGTAGTGTTACCTGTATTAGTCCACGATATAGTAATGTTACCTGTATCAGTCCAAGTTATAGTGTTACCTGTATTAGTCCACGTTATAGTGTTACCTGTATTAGTCCACGTTATAGTAGTGTTACCTGTATTAGTCCACGTCATAGTAATGTTACCTGTATTAGTCCACGTTATAGTGGTGTTACCTGTATTAGTCCACGTTATAGTAGTGTTACCTGTATCAGTCCACGTTATAGTGTTACCTGTATTAGTCCACGTTATAGTAGTGTTACCTGTATTAGTCCACGTTATAGTAGTGTTACCTGTATTAGTCCACGTTATAGTAGTGTTACCTGTATTAGTCCACGTTATAGTAGTGTTACCTGTATTAGTCCACGTTATAGTAGTGTTACCTGTATTAGTCCACGTTATAGTAGTGTTACCTGTATTAGTCCACGTTATAGTGTTACCTGTATTAGTCCACGTTATAGTGGTGTTACCTGTATTAGTCCACGTTATAGTAGTGTTACCTGTATAAGTCCACGTTATAATGTTACTTGTATTAGTCCACGTTATAGTAGTGTTACCTGTATTAGTCCACGTTATAGTGGTGTTACCTGTATTAGTCCACGTTATAGTAGTGTTACCTGTATAGTAGGACGTTATTGTACCCACACCATACTATATAATACGACGTTATTGTACCCACACCATACTATATAATAGGACGTTATTGTAACCACACCATACTATATAATAGGACGTTATTGTACCATACCCACTATATAATAGGACGTTATTGTAACCACACCATACTATATAATAGGACGTTATTGTACCCACACCATACTATATAATAGGACGTTATTGTAACCACACCATACTATATAATAGGACGTTATTGTACCATACCCACTATATAATAGGACGTTATTGTACCCACACCATACTATATAATAGGACGTTATTGTACCCACACCATACTATATAATAGGACGTTATTGTACCACACCATACTGTATAATAAGACGTTATTGTACTCACACCATACCATATAATAGGACGTTATTGTACCCACACCATACTATATAATAGGACGTTATTGTACCACACCATACTATATAGTAGGACGTTATTGTACCCACACCATACTATATTATACGACGTTATTGTACCCACACCATACAATATAATAGGACGTTATTGTAACCACACCATACTATATAATAGGACGTTATTGTACCATACCCACTATATAATAGGACGTTATTGTACCCACACCATACTATATAATAGGACGTTATTGTACCCACACCATACTATATAATAGGACGTTATTGTAACCACACCATACTATATAATAGGACGTTATTGTACCATACCCACTATATAATAGGACGTTATTGTACCCACACCATACTATATAATAGGACGTTATTGTACCCACACGATACTATATAATAGGACGTTATTGTACCACACCATACTGTATAATAGGACGTTATTGTACCAACACCATACTGTATAATAGGACGTTATTGTACCCACACCATATTATATAATAGGACGTTATTGTACCCACACCATACTATATAATAGGACGTTATTGTACCCACACCATACTATATAATAGGAGGATTTGTACCCACATCATACTGTATAATAGGACGTTATTGTACCCACACCATACTGTATAATAGGACGTTTTTGTACCCATACCATACTATATAATAGGACCTTATTGTACCCACACCGTACTATATAATAGGACGTTATTGTACCACACCATACTATATAATAGGACGTTATTGTACCCACACCATACTATATAATAGGACGTTATTGTACCCACACCATAATATATATAATAGGACGTTATTGTACCACACCATACTGTATAATAGGACGTTATTGTACCCACACCATACTATATACTAGGACGTTACTGTACCCACACCATACTATATACTGGGAAATTATTGTACCACACTATACTATATAATAGGACGTTATTGTACCCACACCATACTGTATAATAGGACGTTATTGTACCCCACACTTTACTATATAATAGGACGTTATTGTACCACACCATACTATATAATAGGACGTTATTGTACCTCACCATACTATATAATAGGACGTTATTGTACCCACACCATACTATATAATAGGACGTTATTGTACCATACCATACTATATAATAGGAAGTTATTGTACCATACCATACTATATAATAGGACGTTATTGTACCTCACCATACTATATAATAGGACGTTATTGTACCATACCATACTATACAATAGGACGTTATTGTACCCACATCATACTATATAATAGGACGTTATTGTACCATACCATACTATATAATAGGACGTTATTGTACCCACACCATACTGTATAATAGGACGTTATTGTACCCACACCATACTGTATAATAGGACGTTATTGTACCCACACCATACTATATAATAGGACGTTATTGTACCACACCATACTGTATAATAGGACGTTATTGTACCCACACCATACTATATACTAGGACGTTACTGTACCCACACCATACTATATACTAGGACATTATTGTACCACACTATACTATATAATAGGACGTTATTGTACCCACACCATACTGTATAATAGGACGTTATTGTACCCCACACTTTACTATATAATAGGACGTTATTGTACCACACCATACTATATAATAGGACGTTATTGTACCACACCATACTGTATAATAGGACGTTATTGTACCACACCATACTATATAATAGGACGTTATTGTACCCACACCATAATATATAATAGGACGTTATTGTACCACACCATACTATATAATAGGAGGTTATTGTACCACATCATACTATATAATAGGACGTTATTGTACCCACACCATACTATATAATAGGACGTTATTGTACCCACACCATACTATATAATAGGACGTTATTGTACCCACACCATACTATATAATAGGACGTTATTGTACCCACACCATACTATATAATAGGACGTTATTGTACCACACCATACTGTATAATAGGACGTTATTGTACCCACACCATACTATATACTAGGACGTTACTGTACCCACACCATACTATATACTAGGACATTATTGTACCACACTATACTATATAATAGGACGTTATTGTACCCACACCATACTGTATAATAGGACGTTATTGTACCCCACACTTTACTATATAATAGGACGTTATTGTACTACACCATACTATATAATAGGACGTTATTGTACCACACCAAACTGTATAATAGGACGTTATTGTACCACACCATACTATATAATAGGACGTTATTGTACCCACACCATAATATATAATAGGACGTTATTGTACCACACCATACTATATAATAGGACGTTATTGTACCACACCATACTATATAATAGGACGTTATTGTACCCACACCATACTATATAATAGGACGTTATTGTACCCACACCATACTATATAATAGGACGTTATTGTACCCACACCATACTATATAATAGGACGCTATTGTACCCACACCATACTATATAATAGGAGGTTATTGTACCCACACCATACTATATAATAGGACGTTATTGTACCCACAACATACTATATAATAGGACGTTATTGTACCCACACCATACTGTATAATAGGACGTTATTGTACCAACATCATACTATATAATAGGACGTTATTGTACCCACACCATACTATATAATAGGACGTTATTGTACCCACACCATACTATATAATAGGACGTTATTGTACCACACCATACTGTATAATAGGACGTTATTGTACCCACACCATACTATATACTAGGACGTTACTGTACCCACACCATACTATATACTAGGACATTATTGTACCACACTATACTATATAATAGGACGTTATTGTACCCACACCATACTGTATAATAGGACGTTATTGTACCCCACACTTTACTATATAATAGGACGTTATTGTACCACACCATACTATATAATAGGACGTTATTGTACCACACCATACTGTATAATAGGACGTTTTTGTACCACACCATACTATATAATAGGACGTTATTGTACCCACACCATAATATATAATAGGACGTTATTGTACCACACCATACTATATAATAGGACGTTATTGTACCACACCCTACTATATAATAGGACGTTATTGTACCCACACCATACTATATAATAGGACGTTATTGTACCCACACCATACTATATAATAGGACGCTATTGTACCCACACCATACTATATAATAGGAGGTTATTGTACCCACACCATACTATATAATAGGACGTTATTGTACCCACAACATACTATATAATAGGACGTTATTGTACCCACACCATACTGTATAATAGGACGTTATTGTACCCACACCATACTGTATAATAGGACGTTATTGTACCAACACCATACTATATAATAAGACTTTATTGTACTCACACCATACTATATAATAGGACGTTATTGTACCCACACCATACTGTATGATAGGACGTTATTGTACCAACACCACACTATATAATAGGACGTTATTGTACCCACACCATACTATATAATAGGACGTTATTGTACCCACACCATACTATATAATAGGACGTTATTGTACCACACCATACTGTATAATAGGACGTTATTGTACCCACACCATACTATATACTAGGACGTTACTGTACCCACACCATACTATATACTAGGACATTATTGTACCACACTATACTATATAATAGGACGTTATTGTACCCACACCATACTGTATAATAGGACGTTAGTGTACCCCACACTTTACTATATAATAGGACGTTATTGTACCACACCATACTATATAATAGGACGTTATTGTACCACACCATACTGTATAATAGGACGTTATTGTACCACACCATACTATATAATAGGACGTTATTGTACCCACACCATAATATATAATAGGACGTTATTGTACCGCACCATACTATATAATAGGACGTTATTGTACCACACCATACTATATAATAGGACGTTATTGTACCCACACCATACTATATAATAGGACGTTATTGTACCCACACCATACTATATAATAGGACGCTATTGTACCCACACCATACTATATAATAGGAGGTTATTGTACCCACACCATACTATATAATAGGACGTTATTGTACCCACAACATACTATATAATAGGACGTTATTGTACCCACACCATACTGTATAATAGGACGTTATTGTACCCACACCATACTGTATAATAGGACGTTATTGTACCCACACCATACTATATAATAGGACGTTATTGTACCAACACCATACTATATAATAGGACGTTATTGTACCAACACCATACTATATAATAGGACGTTATTGTACCCACACCATACTATACAATTATTGCCCTCGTTCTGGGTTGACATGAATATTTGACCACCCGAGAGGTGTCATGTCACCCGAGGGCGTAGCCCGAGGGTGACACGACACATCAAGGGTGGGCAAATATTCATGTCAACCCGGAACAAGGGCAGTAATTGTTTTATTATACCGAAAAAAAATAAGTGAATCAATTTTGGTATCAATAAGTTGATTTATTACTAGACTATCAACAGTTTTTAAGAAAATTTATTTCATTAAGTCATCAACTATTCAACAAATGCTCAATTGTAATCAACCTATAGCCATAGGATTCTAACCTGACCACTGATGTCTATACTCATTTTGTTCAATATGTATTTCTTCAAACCATATTTTAGACTGTTCAACGAAGATCGTTTAAGAGGTACCCCATCGTCTTTCTGGGCCCCGGCATAAAATTCTCCCAGTCGAACGTTCAATGTATGGACGTCGAAGTTTTCAAAATCCTTTGGTCTACCTGTTGCAGATAGGAAATGTATAAAGGAATCCACGGCCCCATTGATGACCCTTTTGGTGTTTTTAGAATCCTTTTCTTGCAATAATTTCGCCATTTCCTCCACTGTTGGCAGACGATAGCGTCCGCCGGCAGCCATTGTTGTTGTCGAGCAGAATACTCGGAACTCCTCTGATTCGACTACTTTTGAAGACGTTACGGAAGAGAGTTCCGAGTTGGGGCTCACGAGAGGGTGAATAACGATTTTGGAGGGCTCACGAGAGGGTGACATTATGATATTCAGAGGGTGACATGATGTTTCGAAAGCGACAGCAAGTAAATAATGAATTATTTGGAAATCTGTGGTTGACATAACGAATGTTTTTAATCACGTGACATGGTTTTCACTAATCAGAAGCTGTGATACAAGTCTGAGGTATAATAATATATAATAGGACGTTATTGTACCCACAACATACTATATAATAGGACGTTATTGTACCAACACCATACTATATAATAGGACGTTATTGTACTCACACCATACTATATAATAGGACGTTATTGTACCAACACTATACTATATAATAGGACGTTATTGTACCCACACTATATTATATAATAGGACGTTATTGTACCCACACTATACTATATAATAGGACGTTATTGTACCCACACCATACTATATAATAGGACGTTATTGTACCCACACCATACTGTATAATAGGACGTTATTGTACTCACACCATACTGTATAATAGGACGTTATTGTACCCACACCGTACTATATAATAGGACGTTATTGTACCCACACCATACTATATAATAGGACGTTATTGTACCCACACCATACTGTATAATAGGACGTTATTGTACCAACACCATACTATATAATAGGACGTTATTGTACTCATACCATTCTATCTAATATGACATGTTTGTAGATATCAATAAGAAACAAATTAAGGGGTATTCTTTCGTTTGAACGTTGAAATCGCTGATATCCGTTAAGTTTCCAACAAAACCTTTGATCGAGATTGTTAAGGTTTTCCGTATAGAGCCAAATAGTCCATGATATAGAGTACATTCCCTGTGACGGATAGCAGCAGGCAATTATGTAACTATATGTAAATACTAATATATATATCATATCTATATGCTTCTAATTAAGTAGAAGGTTATTCTTACCTTTAGGCTGCTGCCTTCCTTCCCTTTGCTCATGTAAATCCAGCGCTTGCTCATGGTGATTGATTAAAATCCAACTGTTGCATGTTCAGGTATTTTTATTATAAAATGCATCATGTAACAAAACTAAACTCCTTAGTACATCATCATATGTTGTAAAAGCGATTCCACATCCTTTTGAACTTTCCACGGTAGACCTATTTAACCTCGCGTATATGTCAGTGAATTTCACTTGTTGAGTTTTAGACTCGGACGTAGACCGGCGGTGATACAACACATCTGCTTCGGTGATTAGCGCGTAGTAATACACGCTGATTGGCTTCAGTGTGGCATTGATTCCGATAGATAACCCCAATGTCGTTACATGTCGGAGAACCCTAGCGCGAGCACGGCAGGTACAACTCCTCTCCGCTTCTAACTTTCTATAAAGTAAATACATGTAGTCTTCGATTATAAATGATTTTTTTTAAATCCGTGTATCAGATCCCTTCCTCCTTAACGGTTCCTTTCAAAACATTTGCCAACAATGGCCATGCCTGAAAAACGATTTGTCCGTAATTGGGGTATACCTGGGGTTTGATGTTTCTGTTTAGAGGCTGGTGGTCGGTGATCTCTATAATTCCCAATACTGGTCCACTGTGATCCTACCGTTATCACGTTCGTGATGTTTCCGTGGCGATGTGAATTTCTGTTGAACACTGATATGAAACAATTACTGATGAAAGTAGATTACCGGTTATACTTGATATATTAACGAGAATAACTGGAAACTATCAAAGAAAGTAGTTTACAGAATTTAAGGGTTCATCAGGCTGCTGCCCTTTCCATTACTCTCAAACTTGCATCAGTCAGTTCAGCTGCCGTACCACAGTGACGGGAGCGGTATACGACTGATAACTGGCTTATATTCTAATGAGGTAGAATGAACTAGTTCATTGTTGAGACAGATAATATATGTACGTACGTGTTATCAAATAAACTACAATGACTGCACAAAAGAAACTACTGTCTGAACGAAGTTGACAGCATACACAGTAAAGCGTGAATTAAATTGTTTACCAAAACTACCGATCTATATATCTGGGGTCTGACGAATTGACTGCCGCCAGATCGTGAGTAGTAGCATTCCGGGAAATGAATAAATAAACTGTAAACTTTGATATACTGGATAGCCAAAACCCATATACATCTACAAACATAAAACGGAACTAGTATTTATCATGTTAGATAATGGTTTTAATACACGTGTAAAATGTTCCTTAAGAAGCACAAGACCACGGCTTACCATGGCATTTATAATCGTATGAACTAAATAACGAATTACAATAGCCGGAAACGAGGAAGGGGGCGTGCCTGTTTGGGGGTATTGCGTCCTTACAGCCAAAGTCATATGTAGACGGAATCCAGAGGGATTTGTGCCATTCTGGACGTAAACGTGGCATCAATGATGAGTCCTAGAAAGCTGTATGGTGCCGTTTGTATCCATTACTTGACATACATTCGGTGTTTTGCTGGCTATTTGAAGGTTTTATGAATGTGTGTGCCTTTTTACAATCATTTTAGTACCACCACACTGAAATATCACACCTCCACATACGACGCCTCACATGGTCATAAAAAAAAACAAAAAAAAACACTCCTTTCCGCCAACTCTGAAGCTGAATGTCCAGAACCTTCATCGCTTATAAAATAAAAGCAATATCTATATGATGGTAAACTTGTTGTCTTTGAGTGACAGATAACCTGGTTGATATAATAAATTAAAATATTCAACATGGCAATATTGACAGAAGGTTCTAGCATTCCACACGATCCACAACATTCCACACGAACCACAGCATTCCACACGATCTACAGCATTCCACACGATCCACTGCATTCCACACGATCCAAAGCATTCCACACGATCCACAGCATTCCACACGACCCACAGCATTCCACACGATCCACAGCATTCCACATTATTTACAGTGTTCCACATAAGTGTTAATGTTGGTAATAAAGGTTAACACTCCAATTTCTAATGCATTTCTCAAAACAGTTTAAGGGAATTGGAGTATTTAACATCGTGCATAGTACTTAGTACGAATACAAGAGAAAAATTATAGACTAAATTTCCCTTATATTCTGCAGAAATTCCCCCATGATCATTCTTTTCTCGAGAGAGTTGAAGCCAAATATGTCACTTTATGAGTTTACGATTTACAATTTTGGTGTTTTTTTATTGTATGGACTGTCACTCGTTGATTTTGTTTAGCTATTAAGATAATTGATATTGGTATTAATATAAAAAAAAACAATGTTAATATTACTGTTAAGGAATAGAATGGCGGTATAATACAACTGGCTTCATAAATCATGTATAGGGTTCATCAAGGTCAGTACATTAGGCGACCTCTGGGAGAGAGAGAGCTGTCGGAGTGGCCAGGAGTTTCCGGCGAGGCCGGGAGACGTAGACCCATTAGGATTGAGTTACACACACACAGCAGAATCGGCATTCATCGACATTACCTCGACAATAGCCTACAGTACTCTTCTGTCAGGCTCCCGAATATACACTCGGCACACCTCGCTTCTGTGTCGTACTTCCGAACGGTTAGTCATTGTAATGAAATATATGCTTCATTAGTACCGACATTTTGGTTTCAGTAAAAACTAATAAATTGCTAGTGTCTGTTACTGTACTTGGATATAGTTTCCTGTCATTCTGGCTACAAATGTATCAATGTCCAAGAATTTCAAACAGCGCCGATCTAAACGGGCTTATTACTGAATCATTTCATCGCTGTACCGTGTTCCAATTGTTCGGTAAATTGGGTATTCCGGAAGACGTGTTTTGTACTAGGATGAACGTGCAGTCAATAAAACGCTTGAGTGAGATGAAATACTGGCTTGTATTGTTTTGAACGTTAGATTAAGGCTGCAATGCATTTTTAAAGCAGTCGTATACATGTACACAAAGCGCGCGAAAAGTAAATTCTATTACGGTCTTTTGTGAATGGTATATAGTCTCGGAGACAGGCATCCCTTAAAGTCTCGGAGACAGGCATCCCTTAAAGTCTCGGAGACAGCCATCCCTTCAAGTCTCGGAGACAACCATCCCTTAAAGTCTCGGAGACAACCAGCCCTTAAAGTCTCGGACACAACCACATCCCTTAAAGTCTCGGACACAGCCATTCCTTAAAGTCTCGGACACAGCCATCCTTTAAAGTCTCGGAGACAACCAGCCCTTAAAGTCTCGGACACAACCACATCCCTTAAAGTATCGGAGACAACCATCCCTTAAAGTCTCGGACACAACCACATCCCTTAAAGTCTCGGACACAACCACATCCCTTAAAGTCTCGGACACAACCACATCCCTTAAAGTCTCGGACACAACCACATCCCTTAAAGTCTCGGACACAGCCATTCCTAACCATCCCTTAAAGTCTCGGACATAACCACATCCCTTAAAGTCTCGGACACAACCAAAACCCTTAAAGTCTCGGACACAACCATCCCTTAAAGTCTCGGACACAACCATCCGTTAAAGTCTCGGATACAACCATCCCTTAAAGTCTCGGACACAACCATCCCTTAAAGTCTCGGACACAACCACATTCTTTAAAGTCTCGGAGACAACCATCCCTTAAAGTCTCGGACACAACCACATTCCTTTAAGTCTCGGACACAACCATCCCTTAAAGTCTCGGACACAACCACATTCCTTAAAGTCTCGGACACAACCATCCCTTAAAGTCTCGGACACAACAACAATCCCTTAACGTCTCGGACACAACCATCCCTGAAAGTCTCGGACACAGCCATTCCTTAAAGTCTCGGACACAACCATCCCTTAAAGTCTCGGACACAACCACATTCCTTAAAGTCTCGGAGACAACCATCCCTTAAAGTCTCGGAAACAACCACATTCCTTTAAGTCTCGGAGACAACCATCCCTTAAAGTCTCGGACACAACAACAATCCCTTAACGTCTCGGACACAACCACATCCCTTAAAGTCTCGGACACAACCACATTCCTTAAAGTCTCGGACACAACCATCCCTTAAAGTCTCGGACACAACAACAATCCCTTAAAGTCTCGGACACAACCATCCCTTAAAGTCTCGGACACAACCATCCCTTAAAGTCTCGGACACAACCATCCCTTAAAGTCTCGGACACAACCATCCCTTAAAGTCTCGGACACAACAACAATCCCTTAACGTCTCGGACACAACCATCCCTTAAAGTCTCGGACACAACCATCCCTTAAAGTCTCGGATACAACCATCCCTTAAAGTCTCGCACACAACGACATCCCTTAAAGTCTCGAAGACAACCATCCCTTAAAGTCTCGGACACAACCACATTCCTTAAAGTCTCGGACACAACCATCCCTTAAAGTCTCGGACACAACAACAATCCCTTAACGTCTCGGACACAACCATCCCTTAAATCTCGGACACAGCCATCCCTTAAAGTCTCGGAGACAACCATCCCTTAAAGTCTCGGACACAACCATCCCTTAAAGTCTCGGACACAACCACATCCCTTAAAGTCTCAAACACAACCATCCCTTAAAGTCTCGGACACAACCATCCCTTAAAGTCTCGGACACAACCACATCCCTTAAAGTCTCGGAGACAACCATCCCTTAAAGTCTCGGACACAACCATCCCTTAAAGTCTCGGACACAACCATCCCTTAAAGTCTCGGAGACAACCATCCCTTAAAGTCTCGGAGACAACCATCCCTTAAAGTCTCGAAGACAACCATCCCTTAAAGTCTCGGATACAACCACATCCTTTAAAGTCTCGGACACAACCATCCCTTAAAGTCTCGGACACAGCCATTCCTTAAAGTCTCGGACACAACCACATCCCTTAAAGTCTCGGACACAACCACATCCTTTAAAGTCCCGGAGACAGCCACATCCCTTAAAGTCTCGGACACAACCATCCCTTAAAGTCTCGGACACAACCATCCCTTAAAGTCTCAGACACAACTATCCCTTAAAGTCTCGGACACAACCATCCCTTAAAGTCTCGGACACAACCACATTCCTTAAAGTCTCCGACACAACCATCCCTTAAAGTCTCGGAGACAACCATCCCTTAAAGTCTCGGACACAACCATCCCTTAAAGTCTCGGATACAACCATCCCTTAAAGTCTCGCACACAACGACATCCCTTAAAGTCTCGAAGACAACCATCCCTTAAAGTCTCGGACACAACCACATTCCTTAAAGTCTCGGACACAACCATCCCTTAAAGTCTCGGACACAACAACAATCCCTTAACGTCTCGGACACAACCACATCCCTTAAAGTCTCAAACACAACCATCCCTTAAAGTCTCGGACACAACCATCCCTTAAAGTCTCGGACACAACCACATCCCTTAAAGTCTCGGAGACAACCATCCCTTAAAGTCTCGGACACAACCATCCCTTAAAGTCTCGGACACAACCATCCCTTAAAGTCTCGGAGACAACCATCCCTTAAAGTCTCGGAGACAACCATCCCTTAAAGTCTCGGACACAACCATCCCTTAAAGTCTCGGACACAACCATCCCTTAAAGTCTCGGAGACAGCCATTCCTTAAAGTCTCGGACACAACCACATCCTTTAAAGTCTCGGACACAACCATCCCTTAAAGTCTCGGACACAGCCATTCCTTAAAGTCTCGGACACAACCACATCCCTTAAAGTCTCGGACACAACCACATCCTTTAAAGTCCCGGAGACAGCCACATCCCTTAAAGTCTCGGACACAACCATCCCTTAAAGTCTCGGACACAACCATCCCTTAAAGTCTCGGACACAACCATCCCTTGAAATCTCGGAGACAACCATACCCCTTAAAGTCTCGGACACAACTATCCCTTAAAGTCTCGGACAAAACCACATCCCTTAAAGTCTCGGACACAACCATCCCTTAAAGTCTCGGACACAACCATCCCTTAAAGTCTCGGACACAACCACATTCCTTAAAGTCTCGGAGACAACCATCCCTTAAAGTCTCGGACACAACCACATCCCTTAAAGTCTCGGGGACAACCATCCCTTAAAGTCTCGGACACAACCATCCCTTAAAGTCTCGGAGACAACCATCCCTTAAAGTCCCGGAGACAGCCACATCCCTTAAAGTCTCGGACACAACCATCCCTTAAAGTCTCGGACACAACTATCCCTTAAAGTCTCGGACACAACCATCCCTTGAAATCTCGGAGACAACCATACCCCTTAAAGTTTCGGACACAACCATCCCTTAAAGTCTCGGAGGCAACCAGCCCCCTTCACCTCTCGGATGCTTTGAGCGAGTCACCCCTCCGTGATTCCGTGGAAACCATGACTTTCTACTTCCGGCCCACTTGGTCCTCCCTGACCCGTGTCTCCGAGCATTCAAGTTTTCAAGCGTCCCGCAGAAGGGCAAGAATAAACGGGGTCATTGCAAGTAACAATTTTTAAGTTTGGGTGAAAATGAATCCGTTATTAACTTTTTCGACTTGTGAAAATGTTAAATCTAATTGTAACATCAATCTGGGAAACGTGAAACAACAATACACATTAAGCAACGTGAAACAACAATACACATTAAAAACGGGAAAACAGCAATATACATTAAACAAAGGAAACAAACAAAACACATTATACAATGGAAAAACAATACACATTAAAACGAAAAAAAACAATATACATTAAATAACAGGGAAAACAATACACATTAAACAACAGGGGAAAACAATACACATTAAACAACAGGGGAAAACAATACACATCGAACAACGAGAAAAAACAAAACACATTAAACAACGGAAACAAGAATACATATTAAACAACGAGAAACAACAATACACATTAAACAACGGGAAAAAACAATACACGTTCCTTAACTTAAGAAAATTCCTTCGCTTAAAATTCTCATTAGAAGAGTAGTATTAGATTGAGGGAAAAATTAGTTAAGAATTTAAAATTCTGTAATATTTCCTTTGGGAAATTTTTCTCGAAGGCATTGTCTTAAGTTAAGGAATATTACAGAGACTGGAGGCAGATGCTGTAAATACCAATATTGTTATCTGTAGCGGCTGTAAACAATAGCAGTGTCTGTGAAGTGTCGAGAGGATTGGGAACAAAACAAGCATTAACGTTTCATTACAAATCATGTAAATTCCATCACTGCAGCCATTCTTTAATGGCTGCTCTTAGTGCTGTTCAACAATCTTTATAAAAATCATGATGGTTTAGCTTCTTCCAACAGCCATGTTGTGTTTATTGTTGAGGAAAACTGAAGAGTCGGAACGAAAGGTAACTCGGGAAGGAAGATAGGGTTGTATGGGTGTAGCAGGCCACTTCTCAGCCATGTTCCCTCACTAATATACAAAAACATTGATTCTAACCTAGGGACATATTATATCATACATATTTATGTCAGATATGAAGGATATTTGATTAATGATTGGAGAAGAGTTTATGCTGGCTTAGAAATATCAAGAATATGCTGAATAAGTTCAATATTATAAAAATGTGGAAATACATGGAATGTATATCAAGGAATTGCCTTCACTTAAAAAGTGTGGAGATATTGATCATGTGGAAGGCTGACGCCGGCAGTCCTACAGAAATCTCATATACAGTCCACGTTCTGGTCGTTGCAACTGTGCTGATCTGGCACAACGTTACACTTCATTATCAAATATGTGTCCTGTCGTCAGTGGGGATGTGACGTACCCTGTATAGTCAGTTCGACATGGGAACTTTGACAACGAGTTCCATAAACTTTTGAAAAATCCAGATGATCAGATAATTATGTTTTAAACATCAAGATAATATCATTTTTACCTTTTTATCAGTTAACAGTGGGTATATATAAAATCGTCGCTATTTAAGATAGGGTCAATATTTCAGGCGGCTGTACCTTTCCGGATTTTAAAATGCAAACGAAGTTTAATTCGTGTACGTGAAAACGTATAACACATGCAGCTATCAATTATCAGCGCTATGGTGTATATTTTTTAAAGAAGTTACTTTTTTATTTAAGAATGATTTCGATCGACTGTTGCATGTAACAAACTGAATTATCCCTTTTATGATATTTGCGAACATGTATTGGGAATTCGTATTGGTCTTATATCATGCCTGACTAATAAAGGAAAAATGGTGGTTCTCAAAAGTTACATAGTTGTATGATTAATATTGATAACAAAAATGGCTACCCATCATTATATATATTGATTCAATGTAGATTCAAACAAATATGTTTGATCTAAATTGATAAAATGGAAACAATCCGTCGGCTCATTCTGGTCATTCGGAAGCAGCGTAGAGTAGAACACTTCCGAACGACTGCAGTGATTTGATATGTAAGGTTGTGCCATCTGTGATAAGTAATGGTTACGATTCACTACACACCAGGGTTCTCGACACGACATCGCACTAGACACCGCGGGCTCAGAACCAGCACTTGAGATGGTTTGATTATACAACGATAATCAGAATCAGCCAAAGATAAATAAACACAATCGGAAGTGCTGCTCCTTGGGAATGTTGATTTGACCCTTTCCGTCAGATCCTAAGTACCATCCTTGTAACAAGCCAGCTAGGCTCAGTTGTGGAAATCATAACCGTTAAAAACCGGAAATATCGAATTTCCGGAAATAAAAAATCCGAAAGCTTACATTTTACTACAAATGTCTTTAATCCGGAAGTTTAGCGGATAGTAGGTTACATTATGTACAAAATGAAATGGACAGACTAAAGGTATATGACCTAAGATATATCCTCACAAAACATCGCTGGTTTTTTATTTGATTACTTAATATATAAGAAGGAAGGCTTGACACTTTATTCTGCCTTTAGTATTACTCGAGAATTTCGATTTTTGTATATTCAAAATCGGTACGATTATCACAGTGAGAACAAAACAGTGTGAGGTATCTTTAAAATTAATTTATTCCTCTTGATATTCGTTTCCTGTAAACCGGGCATATATGATTCACGTGAATATTGCAGGTTCTATGACTTTAAATTGATGGCAAAAATACCGTGTAAACAACGGATTTGATCATGAGGTAATGTAGTCGAAGTTTATTGATCTCGGTCATTCATGTTCTTATATCGACCTGTGAATCACCAAATTAGTTCCTTATTACGTAATTTGGTTTTAATAATTGATTGTAATAGTTAATTGAATTTTTCATTATTATAATGTGTCAGTTCGTTTGTGGTCTTTTCTACAAAAGCAAATATATCATTTCAAGTATCACTTTATATCATGCTACGTTTGAGACATATGTCGGAAAAATGTTTCTAGATATAGCAAGATCAACCCTAAGATCGTTCACATGTACACGTGACGTCGTCCAGATGTCGTAACGCATGACGTCATAAGAGACATCATAAAGATGACGTAAATTAACTTTGTACAAAAGACGTAACACGTGACATCAAACAGATTACGAGACATGACATTATATATATACAATAAACGTCATATGCCGATGACCTAAGAGAGGTCGCCGGGATCTCAGGAAATCCAGATTGACTTGTATTCGTTGTAGACACACTACCAAAATAGTTTGAAGACATTGATTTTTTCTCACCTCGAGTATAACAAATATAGTTATTGATCTGTTTTGTCTGGTTTAAGTTATGTGTACCGTGGCTGTTACGAAAACACTGATCTTCGTCCTGCTTTTCCTTCCCCTTGGCACATGATCATTCATCTTCACCACCAATTTCTGTTGCCATGCGATTTCCCTAATAATGTGGATTTTCCCGTCCTAATTAGCAAATTCTATTGTCACGTGGATATGCCCGTCCTAATTAACCAATCATATTGGCACGTGGATATTCCCGTCCTAATTAGCCAGTCCTATAGTCACGTGGATATCCCCGTCCTAATTAGCCATTTGCATTGTCATGTCGATGTTCCCGTCCTAATTAGCCATTTCCGTTGTCATGTGGATGTTCCTATTCTAATATACAATTCTCGTTGTCATGTGCATGTTTCCGTCCTAATACACAATGTTCGTAGTCAGGTGAATGGTCCCGACCTAATTACCCATTTGCATTGTCATGTGGATGTCCCCTTGCTTATAATCCAGTTTTATCGGACTACCCATATCGATGATAATACAACGTTTGGCCATCGCAACTTGAACAGTGTAGTTGTTTTTCGTTAGTGAACACATTATCAGAGAGCCAGATTGATCAAGCAGCATTATACAACACCAATCGGTTTGTCTGTAATGATCGGAGACAATACACACAAACCCACATGATTCCAAATTAGCACAATCCTGTTTTTAATTATGAAACCTTCATAAACAATCTAATTTAGTTGCTCCCGAATGGAAGACATACAATAAATTTTGAAATCTCGTCTTTTTGTTCCTTCGCCCTGAAAGGACAATTGTTACGAAAAAAGAACATAAGAACATATAACCCGCTAATTAGTGTCATGGCCAAATGACGAAAGAACGAAAGGACGATATCTTGTTAACGAAAGGTCGAACACTGGGGAAGCCTTTGCAAGTTCATTCTTTCGTGAAGCAAAGTCAGCATTCGAGATGAAAGGACAAAAGGACGAAATGAAAATTAGAGGGTTGAAAGATATCGGTCAAATGACGAAAAGAAAAACCAACGAAATGTAATAAATCAGCCTTTGTACTAAATAATTGTTTTTGATTGGGGATATGTCAGAAATTGCATTAATATAAACTGTCTCAGAAAGCATGAGATTATGGAAATGTTGGTATGGACAAATAAACGTAATGATTTATCAATGGAACTGTTTTCTGTACTTAAAAGCCATTCATCCTTCACATTACCGTGTTGTGTCTGCAGATCTCACTACGATACTGTATAGCCCAGACTCGCCACTAATTCCACACATACCGATGCATCAACCTACGTCATTGGCTAAAGGCAGGGTCGGAAGGTTAAATGACGTCATCAGTAGATAACAAACTGCCGTCATTACCTGATCACTCGATCGAAGACTTGTCAGCTTGCTAGTTCCTTAACTGAATTTTTTAAACTTTATTTTTAAACGTCCCCTCGTACACTACTGATTCCTGATTAAATCTGTTGAAAAGTGTATGTTGTATTAGTTATACATGTCTAACGCGGTAGGTGGAGGGGGTCAGGGTCTGATTGATATGTCTATACACGGAGCAGTAACTCGCACTTGTAAATATTTAGATTGTGTGTTTGTTTACCATTATTTGTGTATGTTAGCTTATAGACTAGTCAGTCAATGGCTTAGGTCACGAAATCTTAATGTATAGTTCGGAATTACCTCAAGATACCACGAAGTTATCACAGAAGGACGTGATTTACCACAACACGAGAATTACCTCAAGATACCACGAGGTTATCACGGAAGGACGTGATTTACCACAACACGAGAATTACCTCAAGATACCACGAAGTTATCAGGGAAGGACGTGATTTACCACAACACGAGAATTACCCCAAGATACCACGAGGTTATCACGGAAGGACGTGATTAACCACGACACGTGTAAACTGTACAGTGTGATTCTAGCGTTTACCTAATTCGGACATCGCAAAAAAATGTATCCATACTTTAAATCTCAATCATATATTTCTACAGCAAGGAAAAACAATTCTATATTCACTTCTAGCTTCCCACATTGCAGACTATTTCCACCAGTAAAACAGCAATAATATTTTGACATCACATATTAGACAGTTTACAATTTGTCATATCCAGGAACAGTTACCTATCTTGATGGGTAGAAACCTCTTCGGTACCTATAAACTAGTATATTGGAAATATTGTTGTTTGTCCTTATTATAGATACGTATCGATGATTGAACAGTGTAGTTGTTTTTCGTTAGTGAACACATTATCAGAGAGGCAGCATTATACTACACCAATCGGTTTGTCTGTAATGATCGGAGACAATACACACAAACCCACATGATTCCAAATTAGCACAATCCTGTTTTTAATTATGAAACCTTCATAAACAATCTAATTCCGTTGCCCCGAATGGAAGACATACAATAAATTTTGAAATCTCGTCTTTTTGTTCCTTCGCCCTGAAAGGACAATTGTTACGAAAAAAAGAAAGAACATAAGAACATATAACCCGCTAATTAGGGTCCTGGCGAAATGACGAAACAACGAAAGGACGATATCTTGTTAACGAAAGGACGATATCTTGTTAACGAAAGGTCGAACACTGGGGAAGCCTTTGCAAGTTCATTCTTTCGTGAAGCAAAGTCAGCATTCGAGATGAAAGGACAAAAGGACGAAAGGAAAATTAGAGAGTTGTAAGATATCGGTAAATTGACGAAAAGACAAAACAACGAAATGTAATAAATCAGCCTTTGTACTAAATATTTTTGATTGGGGATATGTCAGAAATTGCATGAGATTATGGAAATGTTGGTATGGACAAATAAACGTAATGATTTATCAATGAAACTGTTTTCTGTACTTAAAAGCCATTCATCCTTCACATTACCGTGTTGTGTCTGCAGATCTCACTACGATACTGTATAGCCCAGACTCGCCACTAATTCCACACATACCGATGCATCAACCTACGTCATTGGCTAAAGGCAGGGTCGGAAGGTTAAATGACGTCATCAGTAGATAACAAACTGCCGTCATTACCTGATCACTCGATCGAAGACTTGTCAGCTTGCTAGTTCCTTAACTGAATTTTTTAAACTTTATTTTTAAACGTCCCCTCGTACACTACTGATTCCTGATTAAATCTGTTGAAAAGTGTATGTTGTATTAGTTATACATGTCTAACGTGGTAGGTGGAGGGGGTCAGGGTCTGATTGATATGTCTATACACGGAGCAGTAACTCGCACTTGTAAATATTTAGATTGTGTGTTTGTTTACCATTATTTGTGTATGTAAGCTTATAGGCTAGTCAGTCAATGGCTTAGGTCACGAAATCTTACTGTACCACGAGTTATCACAGAAGGACGTGATTTACCACAACACGAGAATTACCTCAAGATACCACGTGGTTATCACGGAAGGACGTGATTTACCACAGAACGTGTACTGTGTGATTCTTGCGTTTACCTAATACAGACATCGCCGAAACTTGTATCCATACTTTAAATCTCAATCAAATGGATATTTCTACAGCAAGGAAAAACTATTTGATATACACTTCTATTTCCTCTAATAAAGACAACCGGTAAAACAGCAATAATATTTTGATATCACATATTAGACAGTTTACAATTTGTCATATCCAGGAACAGTTACCAATCTTGATGGGTAGAAACATCTTCAGTACAAAACTCCGTCTTCACAAATCCTCATCATCGAAAGGACGTAAATCAATGTTTACCAAACATAGACAATAAACAGTAACGTTGGTATGTTACCAGGGACAAATCTCTCAGTCGAGGTCGAGTCTGGTATGTAACTTGGGACAAATCTCTCAGTCGAGGTCGAGTCTGGTATGTAACTTGGGACAAATGTCTCAGTCGAGCCTGGTATGTAACTTGGGACAAATCTCTCAGTCGAGTCTGGTATGTTACTAGTGAACAACCTCTCAGTCGAGTCTGGTATGTTCCTAGGAACAAATCTCTCCGTCGAGCCAGGTATGTTAACAGGGACAAATCTTTCAGTTGAGCCTGGTATGTTACTAGGGACACATCTCTCAGCGGAGTCTGGTATGTTACTAGTGACAAACCTCTCAGTCGGACCAGGTATGTTACTAGAAACGAATATCTCAGTCGAGTCTGGTATGTTACTAGAAACAATCTCTCGGTCGAGCCTGGTATGTTACTACAGAGACAAATCTCTCAGTCGAGTCGGTATGTTACCAGGGACAAATCTCTCAGTCGAGCCTGGTATGTTACCAGGGACAAATCTCTCAGTCGAACCTGGTATGTTACTAGGGTCAAATCTCTCAGTCGAGCCTGGTATGTTACTAGGGACAAATCTCTCAGTCGAGCCTGGTATGTTACCAGAGACAATCTTTCAGTCGAACTTGGTATGTTACTAGGGACAAATTTCTCAAACGAGGTCAAGTCTGGTATGTACCTAGGGACAAACTCTCAGTCGAGCCTGGTATGTTACTAGGGACAATCTTTCAGTCGAGCCTGGTATGTTACCAGGGACAAATCTCACAGTCGAGCCTGGTATGTTACTAGGGACAAACCTCTCAGTCGAGCCTGGTATGTTACCAAGGACATATCTCTCAGTCGAGCCTGGTATGTTACCAGGGACAATCTCTCAGTCGAACCTGGTATGTAACCAGGGACAAATCTCTCAGTCGGGCCTGGTATGTTACTAGGGTCAAATCTCTCAGTCGAACCTGGTATGTTACTAGGGACAAATCTCTCAGTCGAGCCTGGTATGTTACGAGGGACAAATTTCTCAAACGAGGTCAAGTCTGGTATGTACATAGGGACAAACTCTCAGTCGAACCTGGTAGGTTACTAGGGTCAAATCTCTCAGTCGAGCCTGGTATGATACCAGGGACAATCTCTCAGTCGAGCCTGGTATGTTACTAGGAACAATCTCTCAGTCGAGCCAGGTATGTTACTAGGGACAATCTTTCAGTCGAGCCTGGTATGTAACCAGGGACAAATCTCACAGTCGAACCTGGTATGTTATCAAAGACATATCTCTCAGTCGAGCCTGGTATGTTACTAGGAACGATCTTTCAGTCGAGCCTGGTATGTAACCAGGGACAAATCTCTCAGTCGAGCCTGGTATGTTACTACAGACAAACTCTCAGGCAAGTCTGGTGAATTTCAACTGACTTGTAAACATCGGTAGAGGGAGAGGCTGATAGATACAGATCTATTATCTCACTAATAATATTGATATAAGGTCAACATCAAATTATCTAATTCATTATGTAAGAGAATATGTGATTGAATCAATATCTAAGTGAACGACAGTCTGTTGTATGCACTCCCTTTTCTAGTCCTGTCCACTTGGTCGGTTAATTGAATAAACACACGCCACTAATATTATGGCTGACCGAACCCGAGCGGCTAGGTGCAATGTACTACTCGTCCCTGTAAGCCTGGGATTGTTTCAAGACGGTACAGCGTGCCTTGATTAGACACAGTGTATTCGGTCGGTAAATATTTAGTATAGCATCGAAGGCGAGCAGATTAAAAAGTATTCGATGAAAGCATTACTAATATATATATCCTAATGTAGATTTCTAGACATCAATAGATTATCTCTAGAGGTAGCTACATTATATGAGAGAAAGTTTATAGACGTAGATAGATGATATTCATGCAAGTTTCTAGATATCAACATATCATCTTTGAGTATGTTTCTGTACGTCGAAAGCTGATCTTTTTTAACTATCTGTACGTCGACAGATTATATTTGTGTAAGTTTCTGTACGTCGACAGATTACCTTTGTGTAAGTTTCTAGACGTCGACAGATTATCTTTGTGTAAGTTTCTAGACGTCGACAGATTATCTTTGTGTACGTTTCTCGACGTCGACAGATTATCTTTGTGTAAGTTTCTAGAAGTCGACAGATTATCTTTGTGTAAGTTTCTATGCGTCGACAGATTACCTTTGTGTAAGTTTCTATACGTCGACAGATTATCTTTGTGTAAGTTTCTAGAAGTCGACAGATTATCTGTGGAAGTTTCTAGACGTCGACAGATTATCTTTGTGTAAGTTTCTAGACCTCGACAGATTATTTTTGTGTAAGTTTCTAGAAGTCGACAGATTATCTTTGTGTAAGTTCCTAGAAGTCGATCTATTATCTTTGTGTACGTTTCTAGACCTTGATAGATTATCATCTTTATACGTCTATAATGTATCTGGGTGTTAGTTTCTGGACGTAGCTAGATTATTTGAGTATTAGGTTGTACACGTACATTAACTGTATATATATTAACTGAAAGTAATCTCGGCATATATTTCAATCTAAATTTAAATTGAAAGGTGTTATTGAATTAAATGCGTCCTGTACAATCCTTTGTGGATGTATCTTGATTATCAGACATTTAGTCCGTACACGTTGTAAGATTATCTGAGTGAAACTTTACAATCTACACAGCAATTGATTTTACGAACAATATTAGAAGTAAAGGACTCGGAGCTGCAGTATTAACTGTCGTTACTCACTGTATACAATTGCCAATTAATAGGTATACATGTCTAGTTGGGCAGACACGTGGTTGTAAATTAGTATTGGACGGCACGGATGTGAATCTGGAAACTCAGTCAGTTTATGTTACTGTGATGCAGCTAGTTCAAACATATTTGCATGTCGATAAGGGCATACAGAAAAATCAATGGAAATCGGGTTGCCACGGTTAACAGGGTACCGACCTCGTTTTCGTACGTCGATTCTGAGTTACATCTCAGCGGTATTCCTTACGTCGACACACACATAGACATGTAACATTAGAACTGTTCCAAGGCCTCGTTTTCATCAAAGTTCCTCCAGTTAAAAATCAAAGAATGCAAAATTTAAGGAAAACCCCTTTACTAAGGTTTTCCGTTCAACTCAACAATGCTAAAGTGTGGGTATGTAGGAGTAGGTATGTAGGAGTGGGTATGTAGGAGTGGGTATGTAGGAGTAGGTATATAGGAGTGGGTATGTAGGAGTAGGTATGTAGGAGTAGGTATGTAGGAGTGGGTATGTAGGTATGTAGGAGTGGGTATGTAGGAGTTGGTATGTAGGAGTAGGTATGTAGTAGGTATGTAGGAGTGGGTATGTAGGAGTAGGTATGTAGGAGTGGGTATGTAGGAGTAGGTATGTAGTAGGTATGTAGGAGTGGGTATGTAGGAGTAGGTATGTAGGAGTAGGTATGTAGGAGTAGGTATGTAGTAGGTATGTAGGAGTAGGTATGTAGTAGGTATGTAGGAGTGGGTATGTAGGAGTGGGTATGTAGGAGTGGGTATGTAGGAGTAGGTATGTAGGAGTGGGTATGTAGGAGTAGGTATGTAGGAGTGGGTATGTAGGAGTAGGTATGTAGTAGGTATGTAGGAGTAGGTATGTAGGAGTAGGTATGTAGGAGTGGGTATGTAGGAGTGGGTATGTAGGAGTGGGTATGTAGGAGTGGGTATGTAGGAGTAGGTATGTAGTAGGTATGTAGGAGTTGGTATGTAGGAGTTGGTATGTAGGAGTATGTATGTAGGAGTAGGTATGTAGGAGTAGGTATGTAGGAGTAGGTATGTAGGAGTAGGTATGTAGGAGTAGGTATATAGGAGTAGGTATGTAGGAGTGGGTATGTAGGAGTAGGTATGTAGGAGTAGGTATGTAGGAGTAGGTATGTAGGAGTAGGTATGTAGGAGTAGGTATGTAGGAGTAGGTATATAGGAGTAGGTATGTAGTAGGTATGTAGGAGTGGGTATGTAGGAGTGGGTATGTAGGAGTAGGTATGTAGGAGTGGGTATGTAGGAGTATGTATGTAGGAGTAGGTATGTAGGAGTGGGTATGTAGGAGTGGGTATATAGGAGTAGGTATGTAGTAGGTATGTAGGAGTAGGTATGTAGTAGGTATGTAGGAGTGGGTATGTAGGAGTGGGTATGTAGGAGTAGGTATGTAGGAGTGGGTATGTAGGAGTGGGTATGTAGGAGTAGGTATGTAGGAGTGGGTATGTAGGAGTAGGTATGTAGGAGTAGGTATGTAGGAGTGGGTATGTAGGAGTAGGTATGTAGGAGTAGGTATGTAGGAGTAGGTATGTAGGAGTGGGTATGTAGGAGTGGGTATGTAGGAGTAGGTATGTAGGAGTAGGTATGTAGGAGTAGGTATGTAGGAGTAGGTATGTAGGAGAAGGTATGTAGGAGTAGGTATGTAGGAGTAGGTATGTAGGAGTAGGTATGTAGGAGTAGGTATGTAGTAGTAGGTATGTAGGAGTGGGTATGTAGGAGTAGGTATATAGGAGTTGGTATGTAGGAGTGGGTATGTAGTAGTGGGTATGTAGTAGTAGGTATGTAGGAGTGGGTATGTAGGAGTAGGTATGTAGGAGTAGATATGTAGGAGTGTGGGTATGTAGGAGTAGGTATGTAGGAGTAGGTATGTAGGAGTTGGTATGTAGGAGTTGGTATGTAGGAGTAGGTATGTAGGAGTGGGTATGTAGGAGAGGGTATGTAGTAGTAGGTATGTAGTAGTGGGTATGTAGGAGTGGGTATGTAGGAGTAGGTATGTAGGAGTAGGTATGTAGGAGTAGGTATGTAGGAGTGGTTATGTAGGAGTGGTTATGTAGGAGTAGGTATGTAGGAGTAGGTATGTAGTAGTAGGTATGTAGTAGGTATGTAGGAGTGGTATGTAGGAGTAGGTATGTAGGAGTAGGTATGTAGGAGTGGGTATGTAGGAGTAGGTATGTAGTAGGTATGTAGGAGTAGGTATATAGGAGTAGGTATGTAGGAGTAGGTATATAGGAGTAGGTATATAGGAGTAGGTATATAGGAGTAGGTATGTAGGAGTTGGTATGTAGGAGTAGGTATGTAGGAGTAGGTATGTAGGAGTAGGTATGTAGGAGTGGTTATGTAGGAGTAGGTATGTAGGAGTAGGTATGTAGGAGTGGGTATGTAGGAGTAGGTATGTAGTGGGTATGTAGGAGTAGGTATATAGGTGTAGGTATGTAGGAGTAGGTATGTAGGAGTAGGTATATAGGTGTAGGTATGTAGGAGTGGGTATGTAGGAGTAGGTATGTAGGAGTATGTTTGTAGGAGTAGGTATGTAGGAGTGGGTATGTAGGAGTAGGTATGTAGTAGGTATGTAGTAGGTATGTAGGAGTAGGTATGTAGGAGTAGGTTTGTAGGAGTAGGTATGTAGGAGTAGGTATATAGGAGTAGGTATGTAGGAGTAGGTATATAGGAGTAGGTATGTAGGAGTAGGTATGTAGGAGTGGGTATGAAGGAGTAGGTATGTAGGAGTAGGTATGTAGGAGTAGGTATGTAGGAGTGGGTATGTAGGAGTAGGTATGTAGGAGTAGGTATGTAGGAGTGGGTATTTAGGAGTAGGTTTGTAGGAGAACAGACGTCTGTTTAAAGCTATGCTGACACTATATAACGTATATAGATATCAACAGTAACTTTGAAAACCGGAGAATAACCTACTTGCAGGCACTTTCTACTTTAGCTGAAAGATCGATAGGAAAATAACCCAAAACATGTTCTTATATTGCGTCAAACAACAACCACGAAATGCTAGAATGTTTTGTTTTTTTTTCCTTTTTTTGGAGTTCTTCATCCCTAATCGGTAGGCAAGTGTGAATATATTTGTAGACACGACGACAATTCAATGTCAGATCGAGATATCGTCATTTCAGTCATAGTTATACTGTTAATTCAGGTTATATTTCAACAGTATAAGCATAGTCAATTCAATATTAGACACACTGTCAAATCGATAGCAGATACACCGTCATTTCATTGATAAATATACCGTCAATTCAATTGTAAATACTTCATCTTTTCAATATCAATAACACCGTTAATTCATTTGTAGATACATCGCCATTACAATGATAGTTATACCGTCGATTAAGTCGATTCAATAGTTGAAACGTCGTTAATTAAATTGTAGATACGTTTTTTAAACAACAGTAGACACACTGTCAATTGAATCGTAGTCACACCGTCGATTCAATACTGGATACACCGTCGATTCAATAGTGGATACACCGTCGATTCAACAGCAGATACACCGTCGATTCAACAGCAGATACACTGTCAATTCAACAGTGGATACACCGTCGATTCAATAGCGGATACACCGTCGATTCAACAGCAGATACACCGTCGATTCAATAGCGGATACACCGTCGATTCAACAGCAGATACACCGTCGATTCAATACTATATACACCGTCGTTTCAACAGTGAATACACCGTCGATTCAACAGTGGATACACCGTCATTCAATACTGGATACGCCGTCGATTCAATAGCGGATACACCGTCGATTCAACAGTTGATGTACCGTCGATTCAACAGTGGATACACCGTCGATTCAACAGTGGATACACTGTCGATTCAACAGTTGATATACCGTCGATTCAATACTGGATACACCGTACATTCATTAGTTGATACACCGTCGATTCAATACTGGATACACCGTCGATTCAATAGTGGATACACCGTCGATTCAACAGTGGATACACCGTAGATTCATTAGTTGATACACCGTCGATTCAATAGCGGTTACACCGTCGTTCAACTATGGATACACCGTCGATTCAATAGCGGTTACACCGTCGTTCAACTATGGATACACCGTCGATTCAACAGTCGATACACCGTCGATTCAATACTGGATACACCGTCGATTCAATACTATATACACCGTCGATTCAATAGCGGATACACCGTCGATTCAATTTAATTGTATGAACGTCTCTTTAATCCATGGTATGAACGCCGTCACACCAGCCATACCGACAGTTTAATTCGATAATACCACCATTCAACCGTTGCCCATCAGAAAGGGCATTTAAATTGCTCTTGAAGCAAACTTAAAATAGCACTTGTTTCTACAATAAATATTTATGTTGGGAATCGGTTCAAAGTAAATTGAATATATACAGAAAGCATCATACATTTACATTGTACGTACACAGGAAGGTAACATTGTAATAATGGCGATCAGAACGAATTAGACAACAATAAAATTCAGATATAATTCTAAATTGTTCTGCTACCTTCTCCGGAAAAGGGAAGTGGGTATATAACAAACATATAGACCAAACAGGTAACACAGACAGCCATCACTGACGGCCAACATTTATTTAGTCTGTACAAAAGAAAACGCGGATATCTTGGAGTCGGTTACCTTCTCTTTGGTAAATGGTGCTGGGAGAAACCGGCTTTAATGATCCCGTTAACTCACATCGCCCTGTAACACACACTTTTAATAACAGTGAATTTTATGTACAAAACAGATGTTTCTTCGGTAATAAAGCAATTTTCATCGATAGTTTACTTTTATAGAACACATCCCAGGCTAAATACATGCATGTTAATGGATACCAGTCGAGGATTTACTATAGATAGTGGCTGTGGAACGATTCCTACAAACCATGAAGTACTGATCCCCAAAATGTTGCCATTGTTGAAATATTTCTGGTGGTAAATGAGTGAAGATGAGTAATGCACCAGTCAGTGTAGCGAGTTCACAATACATTTGTTGAATGAACAAATCAAATATTCTAATCTGTGTAATGGTAAACTTAAAGCCACATACTCACGAAGAAACATATATCAATATTTGCATTTTGAGCTTTTTACAGTTTTCGGACTTGATACATACCTAACAGACTATCGTGAATCAGAAACTGAAAGAAAATGTGAATTTATGAAAGTATACGGGGAATTCCCAAAAATAATAACTGTGGCTGCCGGACCAAGTTTCTCTGAAAATTAGTCCCACAATGCAACGGCGGGTTTTACAGTCCATACAAAATGGCGGAACGCCGAAAGCGTGGACCTAGGAAAACGCAGACAGATTCTGCCAAAAATAGACGCAAAAGTGAGTGGAATCGGCAAAACCCGAGTATTTCCTTAGGAAAGGAAATGATTCGTTGGAACTTAGCGAGAAAAGAAAAGAAATAGACTCGAATTCCGATTTTGCCGAACGTCTATTGGATTGCTGGTTAGCTTTTGAACATTGTCAACTTCACCGATCTAAAATTTTATCGATGTTTTGTTGTATACATATTGCTACATTTTAAAATTAAGTAGAAACAGGTTATCTACTTAAATTTTAACTATGTTTATTTTGTTCAGTTATTATGCGAATATTCTGTTAATATGTTTAAATGAAAGCATTATTAGGCAAAATTCACGTATGCTCGATATGTAAACAACGGCTCTGTGTGTAATTTATATGCAGCGCACGTTAACGTTGTTATAGCCTCGTTCTCGGCTCCGTGACAAATCTCGCGATAAATATAAATGCGGCGAGTTATTTTTATACACTGATGTCTCAATGACTCCCCCGGTCAAGTGTCCAGGCCAGTGGTCATTTTACTGTTAACAGAGCATGAATGAGCATCTTGGATTGCCATTAAACGTGTGCAACTAGAGTTTTAGATTGTCTGGGAGTATGTTTTTTAACAAACCTCGCTTACCATAGTTCTGCGGGTAGGATATGATTTGTAAGAGGCGACTAAATTTGGGATTTTTCTTCTAATTTAATGCAATAGGATCTGTCCCCTGGCCGATAAAACCAATGTCCATCAACACTGTATTCAATCACTGCTCCTGTCTGCATTCTGTATAGTGGACCGGAAGTACTGCTTCGCCCATTGGCAGTATAATGTAAAGTATAAAGGGCGGGGTGTCTCACTACCATGTCCAGGAGTGGGGCCACTCACTACCGTGTCCAGGAGTGGGGCCTCTCACTACCGTGTCCAGGAATGGGGCCTCTCACTACCGTGTCCAGGTGTGGGGCGTCTCACTACCGTGTCCAGGAGTGGGGCGTCTCACTACCGTGTCCAGGAGCGGGGCGTCACTACCGTGTACAGGAGTGGGGTGTCTCACTACCGTGTACAGGAGTGGGGCGTCTCAATACCGTGTCCAGGAGTGGGGCGCTACTACCATGTCCAGGAGTGGGGTGTCTCACTACCGTGTACAGGAGTGGGGCGTCTCAATACCGTGTCCAGGAGTGGGGCGCTACTACCATGTCCAGGAGTGGGGTGTCTCACTACCGTGTACAGGAGTGGGGCGTCTCACTACCGTGTCCACGAGTGGGGCGCTACTACCATGTCCAGGAGTGGGGCGTCTCACTACCGTGTCCAGGAGTGGGGCGTCTCGCTACCGTGTCCAGGAGTGGGGCGCTACTACCATGTCCAGGAGTGGGGCGTCTCACTACCGTGTCCAGGAGTGGGGCGTCTCACTACCATGTCCAGGAGTGGGGCGTCTCACTACCGTGTCCAGGAGTGGGGCGTCTCACTACCGTGTCCACGAGTGGGGCGCTACTACCATGTCCAGGAGTGGGGCGTCTCACTACCGTGTCCAGGAGTGGGGCGTCTCACTACCGTGTCCAGGAGTGGGGCGTCTCACTACCATGTCCAGGAGTGGGGCCTCTCACTACCGTGTCCAGGAGCGGGGCGTCTCGCTACCGTGTCCAGGAGCGGGGCGTCTCACTACCATGTCCAGGAGTGGCATTTCAGTGTGACGACACTATAAAACGTTCGACAGTGGCTCCATCATTTTTTAAAACTTTGAATGGCCTTATTGTGTTAAGTGGGATGTAAAAACCCTAGATCATCGGACGCCATTGTGACAACGAGAGATGGCTGATAACAATTCATAAATATTTCGACTAAATATTTCGACATTAGGCCATATGGTAATGAAACTGTGTACCAAAACTGAGGGCTACTCTCTTACTCGTCAGCGCAAACACTTCAAACAGCTACTATGTACACCATTATAGTACCGCGCTCATAAAACAGTAGTTATTAATTGACATCCAAATATTGAACTGTCAACATCACCTGTCAGACATGATGGAGAGAACATTAGCCATGGATATTTCGTAACTCGATCTATAGACTTTTCCTCTACTTAGATTGGCAGCAGAAATTACCCAGCTTCGCTTCCGCCATTACAACAAATTAAATACACGTAAGTCGTGATTCAGAATTAATCGAAAGTTTTCATCGAATAATGGGATAGGGATCTAGGCTGAACATCATTTAGTACAGCGCTAAATTGTTAAACACCGTTAGGGAGGCGGCCAAGAGATGTTGATCTTGCCGTGCGCAGATGTAAACATCCATATGACTCTGATCGCGATCTTTATTTACAAGAGTTTTAGAGGCAATACAAAACATATTTGTGGGTTTGGTTTGTTTGACAATGTAACCACAGTATGTACTCAATGCAAACATGACCTGCAATCAACACTCATGTTATGTTACAATGAAATGGACATATTTTATCTGAGGTATTTTTCACAAATTCCTGCCAGGAAAGGTGGATGTATTAATTACTTGGTTGGTGATACAAGTTTAAATTGAGATTGATCTACCAACTAAACATTTCAGACCAAAAAACCCCGAATCCTTCAAAACAGGTGTGATACCTAGAATGTGTTTACGTACACGTGTCTGTTAGGGTTCGGGGTGACTTTCCGTACCAAATTGGCCTTCTAAGTAGTAGATGTCTGGTATATATATCAGATAGGGATGAGATTTTATTGGTCCGATCCGTCCCCATATCTTCTGGGTAAAGGACGACTTGGAACATATGCACAACGGAACTATTTAATTCCTTGCATATTTATGAGATATATCACCATGTGTAATCGCCCCTGTCAAGGCTTGTGTGGCGAGGTTTTGTGGGGAAAGCTTGTAATCGCCCCTGTCAAGGCTTGTGTGGCGAGGTTTTGTGGGGAAAGCTTGTAATCGCCCCTGTCAAGGCTTGTGTGGCGAGGTTTTGTCGGGAAGTTTGTAATCGCCCCTACCAAGGCTTGTGTGGGGAGGTTTTGTTTGAAAGCTTGTAATCGCCCCTGTCAAGGTTTGTGTGAGGAGGTTTTGTGGGGAAGCTTGTAATCGCCCCTACCAAGGCTTGTGTGGGGAGGTTTTGTTGGGAAGCTTGTAATCGCCCCTGTCAAGGCTTGTGTGGGGAGGTTTTGTGGGGAAGTTTGTAATCGCCCCTACCAAGGCTTGTGTGGGGAGGTTTTGTGGGGAAAGCTTGTAATCGCCTCTGTCAAGGCTTGTGTGAGGAGGTTTTGTGGGGAAGCTTGTAATCGCCCCTACCAAGGCTTGTGTGGGGAGGTTTTGTTGGGAAGCTTGTAATCGCCCCTGTCAAGGCTTGTGTGGGGAGGTTTTGTGGGAAAGTTTGTAATCGCCCCTACCAAGGCTTGTGTGGCGAGGTTTTGTTGGGAAGCTTGTAATCGCCTCTGTCAAGGCTTGTGTGGGGAGGTTTCGCAGGGAAGCTTGTAATCGCCCCTAACAAGGCTTGTGTGGCGAGGTTTTGTGGGGAAGTTTGTAATCGCCCCTACCAAGGCTTGTGTGGGGAGGTTGTGTGGGGAAGCTTGCAATCGCACCTGTCAAGGCTTGTGTGGGGAAGTTTTGTGGGGAAAGCTTGTAATCGCCCCTACCAAGGCTTGTGTGGGGAGGTTTTGTGGGGAAGTTTGTAATCGCCCCTGTCAAGGCTTGTGTGGAGAGGTTTTGTGGAGAAGCTTGTAATCGCCCCTGTCAAGGCTTGTGTGGGGAGGTTTTGTGGGGAAGTTTGTAATCGCCCCTGTCAAGGCTTGTGTAGGGAGGTTTTGAGGGGAAGTTTGTAATCGCCCATGCCAAGGCTTGTGTGGGGAGGTTTTGTCGGGAAGCTTGTAATCGCCTCTACCAAGGCTTGTGTGGGGAGGTTTTGTGGGAAAGCCTGGGATCGTCCCTTGGCGATTAAAAAAATTCCTACATGTAGCAAGGATGTACAATGGTACATGATATTTATTTTCAAATCAATTTCTGTTCTGCCTGAGTAGTTTACGACTGTAGCAGAAATAGATGTGAGGGATCGGTGTGGAGACGGGGACATCCCTACATATATTTAGTACGAGGGCTGATTGATATGTTGTGAGCCTCATAATGAAGGATTTGAATTTTGCCGGACATATTGTATTATTTTTCAACATATGTTTCAACAAATGTAATCCCCTTCAGTATCTATACACTATGCCAGCGGTGTTTAAGGACCTCAGTGCCCACTTTTATAGAACTCCTTTTCTTGGCTGTTCAGAAAATCATCCACTGTATGTATGACGTCATCATCGGACTGAAAGTGGGTGCCTGAAATAGCTGTGACAGACTTGTGAACAGGAGCTTTGTCCTGATGGAATAACACACCTTTAATGAGCTTTCCGCGGCGCTTAAGTTTGATATTTTCCCGTAATTTCCTCAGAAGTAAAGCATAGTATGTGCCATTGATTGTTTGTCCCTTTTGGAGATAATCTATCAGCCGAATACCATCTGCATCCCAGAAAACCGAGGCCATAACCTTCCCAGCTGATGGAACATATTTGCCTTCTTCGGCGGGGGAGAGCCAGGGTGCATCCATTGTTTCGTTTGTTGTTCGGCCTCTGGGGTAAAATGATGGACCCATGTTTCATTCGTAGTGACAAATCTCTGGAGAAAGTTGGCAGGATTTTTCTCAAAAAGGTTAAGATTAGCACGCGATAATGTGCGCCTGGTGTGCTTCTGATCAACTGTCAGAAGTCTTGGTACCCATCGGGCCGAAAGCTTTCTCATTGCAAAATCCTCAGTCAGAATGGAATGTTCTCTGTCCCGTGAAATGCCAACTCTACTGGCTATATATCTTTTTGTGACTCGTCTGTCAGTCATAAAAATATCATGAACTTTATTGATCATTTATGGGGTTGCAACATTGACAGGCCTTCGAGGACGAGGTCATCCTCAAGGCTCTGTCGGCAACGCTTAAATTCCGCCACCCACCTTTTCCCTGTGGCTAGTGTTGCTACCGTATCATTATGGATATCCATAGATGTTAAACCTTTTTATGCAAATATTAGATTACTGCTCTTTCACCGATTTTGTCTGTTTTGCAAAAGCTGCTTGTCTTCTTTACTTTAGAGTGCTTCCTGATTTCAATACAGCATTCAAATTAAAAACCAATTTCGGAATCTTTCATTTTAAGTTCTATGAATAAATAGTAGGCAAGTTAGAGATAGTATCCCAGAATCATGGTACCACACACAAACAACCTTGGGAGGATGTTATTTTTTTTTTATTTCTTACAAAGAAATAATTTGAACAGCACTCTCTATAGACGCAAAGAAACCACATATCTATACCATTTAACCCATGTCATCAAAGAGATTTAAAGTTTTCCGAAATAACACTTTGTTATTGTCAAAGATTACCGGTAGACACCTAACGTAATATCTAGGTGGCCTCATTAAGGCCATGGTCCACTGTAACTTAATGATGTTGTCTGGTGCCTCACAGTTCCGGTCATTTCATTTAGTGGTGTTGATTATCGGACAACGTTGGTTAATAGTTTACATCTAGTATAGACCATTCATAAATAAAAATAATGATAATAATAATAAAAAATAAATGTTTAATTGTTGTCTCGGATAACATTTGGTTAATAGTTTATATCAGGTATAGACCATTCATAAATAAAAAAAATAATAATAATAAAAAATAAATGTTTAATTGTTGTCTCGGATAACATTTGGTTAATAGTTTATATCTAGTATAGACCATTCATAAATAATAAAAAATAATAATAATAAAAAATAAATGTTTAATTGTTGTCTCGGATAACATTTGGTTAATAGTTTATATCTAGTATAGACCATTCATGAATAATAAAAAATAATAATAATAAAAAATAAATGTTTAATTGTTGTCTCGGATAACATTTGGTTAATAGTTTATATCTAGTATAGACCATTCATAAATAATAAAAAATAATAATAATAAAAAATAAATGTTTAATTGTTGTCTCAGATAGCATTTGGTTAATAGTTTATATCTAGTATAGACCATTCATAAATAATAAAAAATAATAATAATAAAAAATAAATGTTTAATTGTTGTCTCGGATAACATTTGGTTAATAGTTTATATCTAGTATAGACCATTATAATATTTAAAAATAAATGTTTAATTGGTGTCTCCTTAGTATGTACATGTTAATGTATTATGCGTACAATTGCGTGTGGCTGAGACGAGTGGGACCCGCAAACATGATAATTGCAACGAAGGAGACATAGAAGCTATTGAAAACATACAGTATGAAGCCACCAGAATTATTACAGATTCGTCCATTTTTACAAGTAAATTTAGGCTATATCAGGTTAACTGGCAATCCCTAAAATAACGTAGAAATATCAGAATTATAGCATTCAGTCGTGTTGTTCACCAAACTATCTCGTGTCTCTTCTTCCCCCGAAAGTGTCTGATCTGTCTGCTTATAATCTCAGAAATAGAGATGAATATCAAATACCTCATTATCGCCTTAGTCGATCTATGTCTTCTTCTATGCACAATACCTGTAATTTATAGAATAACCTGCCGTTGGCAATAAAGATATAGTAACACTTCAAAACAGTTTAAAAGATCCATCAAACCTCTAAATCAACCTCATATGAAAAAGTTGTTAAAGAGTACGTTAAAAGGAGAGTGAACATTTTTACATTGTCGTGTTCGTAACAATGTTAGTAATCTTAATATTGATATATTCCATGTCAACCTAATTGACAGTCCGTCCGGTCGATGTGGACATAATATAGAGGACGGAAAACATTTTAATTTTCATTGCCATTATATAATGTACAAAGAAATACAATGCGTAGACACCTACCATGGTATAGTTATATTACATACGAAAGCCTTATGTATGGTGATCATTCCTTAGATATAAAATCAAATCTGCCTGCCCTTTATCTTTTACAATGTATTCTTCTTTCTCCCTCTCTTCTCTATCATTCTTGTTTCCTTCTCTTGTCTGCTCTGTTTAAGATACTATGATTAGGCCATAGCTACTAAGTGTTGCGTATGTATAATTGTATTACGGAGAGGACATTGATAAGTTGTGATATTACGGAGAAGACATTGATAATTTGTGACAACTTGCGTCCAATCCTTTTATGTATTGTTAGCAATAAAATTGTTTGAATTCAAACATGACATATTGCATGTTTGTTACAGTAAGGAAGAACAGTACTAATGATAAATATATATTAAAACGTTGTAATGAATCAGCTTTACTAGACTGAAGTCTACACATTGGGGGTTATACTCTACCGTATACCACACCACGTACTGGTAGTTACCAGGTCTACCGTATACCACACCACGTACAGGTAGTTACCAGCTCTACCGTATACCACACCATGTACTGGTAGTTACCAGGTCTACCGTATACCACACCATGTACTGGTAGCTACCAGCTCTACCGTATACCACACCACGTACTGGTAGTTACCAGGTCTACCGTATACCACACCACGTACTGGTAGTTACCAGGTCTACCGTATACCACACCACGTACTGGTAGTTACCAGGTCTACCGTATACCACACCACGTACCGGTAGTTACCAGCTCTACCGTATACCACACCACGTACAGGTAGTTACCAGCTCTACCGTATACCACACCACGTACTGGTAGTTACCAGGTCTACCGTATACCACACCACGTACTGGTAGTTACCAGCTCTACCGTATACCACACCACGTACTGGTAGTTACCAGGTCTACCGTATACCACACCACGTACTGGTAGTTACCAGCTCTGCCGTATACCACACCATGTACTGGTAGTTACCAGCTCTACCGTATACCACACCACGTACAGGTAGTTACCAGGTCTACCGTATACCACACCACATACTGGTAGTTACCAGGTCTACCGTATACCACACCACGTACTGGTAGTTACCACCTCTACCGTATACCACACCACGTACTGGTAGTTACCAGGTCTACCGTATACCGAACCACGTACTGGTAGTTACCAGGTCTACCGTATACCACATCACGTAGTTACCAGCTCTACCGTATACCACACCACGTACTGGTAGTTACCACCTCTACCGTATACCACACCACGTACTGGTAGTTACCAGGTCTACCGTATACCACACCACGTACTGGTAGTTAACCAGCTTCTACCGTATACCACACCACGTACTGGTAGTTACCAGGTCTACCGTATACCACACCACGTACTGGTAGTTACCAGGTCCTACCGTATACCACACCACGTACTGGTAGTTACCACCTCTACCGTATACCACACCACGTACTGGTAGTTACCCAGGTCTACCGTATACCACACCACGTACTGGTAGTTACCACCTCTACCGTATACCACACCACGTACTGGTAGTTACCAGCCTCTACCGTATACACACCACGTACTGGTAGTTACCACGTCTACCGTATACCAGACACACGTACTGGTAGTTACCAGGCTCTACCGTATACCACACCACGTACTGGTAGTTACCAGCCTCTACCGTATACCACACCACGTACTGGTAGTTACCAGCTCTACCGTATACCACACCACGTACCTGGTAGTTACCAGCCTCTACCGGTATACCACACCACGTACTGGTAGAGACCAGGTCCACCGTATACCACACCACGTACTTGTAGTTACCAGGTCTACCGTATACCACACCACGTACTGGTAGTTACCATCTCTACCATATACCACACCACGTACTGGTAGTTACCAGATCTACCGTATACCACACCACATACTGGTAGTTACCACCTCTACCGTATACCACACCACGTACTGGTAGTTACCAGGTCTACCGTATACCACACCACGTACTGGTAGTTACCACCTCTACCGTATACCACACCACGTACTGGTAGTTACCAGGTCTACCGTATACCACACCACGTACTGGTAGTTATCACACCACGTACTGGTAGTTACCATCTCTACCGTATACCACACCACGTACTGGTAGTTACCAGGTCTACCGTATACCACACCACGTACTGGTAGTTACCACATCTACCGTATACCACACCACGTACTGGTAGTTACCAGGTCTACCGTATACCACACCACGTACTGGTAGTTACCACCTCTACCGTATACCACACCACGTACTGGTAGTTACCACCTCTACCGTATACCACACCACGTACTGGTAGTTACCACCTCTACCGTATACCACACCACGTACTGGTAGTTACCACCTCTACCGTATACCACACCACGTACTGGTAGTTACCAGGTCTACCGTATACCACACCACGTACTGGTAGTTACCAGCTCTACCGTATACCACACCACGTACTGGTAGTTACCAGGTCTACCGTATACCACACCACGTACTGGTAGTTACCAGGTCTACCGTATACCACACCACGTACTGGTAGTTACCAGTCTACCGTATACCACACCACGTACTGGTAGTTACCAGGTCTACCGTATACCACACCACGTACTGGTAGTTACCAGGTCTACCGTATACCACACCACGTACTGGTAGTTACCAGGTCTACCGTATACCACACCACGTACTGGTAGTTACCAGCTCTACCGTATACCACACCACGTACTGGTAGTTACCACCTCTACCGTATACCACACCACGTACTGGTAGTTACCAGGTCTACCGTATACCACACCACGTACTGGTAGTTACCAGGTCTACCGTATACCACACCACGTACTGGTAGTTACCAGGCTCTACCGTATACCACACCACGTACTGGTAGTTACCAGCTCTACCGTATACCACACCACGTACTGGTAGTTACCAGGCTCTACCGTATACCACACCACGTACTGGTAGTTACCAGCTCTACCGTATACCACACCACGTACTGGTAGTTACCAGCTCTACCGTATACCACACCACGTACTGGTAGTTACCACCTCTACCGTATACCACACCACGTACTGGTAGTTACCAGCTCTACCGTATACCACACCACGTACTGGTAGTTACCAGGTCTACCGTATACCACACCACGTACTGGTAGTTACCAGGTCTACCGTATACCACACCACGTACTGGTAGTTACCAGCTCTACCGTATACCACACCACGTACTGGTAGTTACCAGGTCTACCGTATACCACACCACGTACTGGTAGTTACCAGCTCTACCGTATACCACACCACGTACTGGTAGTTACCAGCTCTACCGTATACCACACCACGTACTGGTAGTTACCACACCACGTACTGGTAGTTACCAGGTCTACCGTATACCACACCACGTACTGGTAGTTACCAGCTCTACCGTATACCACACCACGTACTGGTAGTTACCACCAGTCTACCGTATACCACACCACGTACTGGTAGTTACCAGTCTACCGTATACCACACCACGTACTGGTAGTTACCAGGTCTACCGTATACCACACCACGTACTGGTAGTTACCAGGTCTACCGTATCCACACCACGTACTGGTAGTTACCAGCCTCTACCGTATACCACACCACGTACTGGTAGTTACCAGGTCTACCGTATACCACACCACGTACTGGTAGTTACCAGCTATACCGTATACCACACCACGTACTGGTAGTTACCAGGTCTACCGTATACACACCACGTACTGGTAGTTACCAGCCTCTACCGTATACCACACCACGTACTGGTAGTTACCAGCCTCTACCGTATACCACACCACGTACTGGTAGTTACCAGGTCTACCGTATACCACACCACGTACTGGTAGTTACCAGGTCTACCGTATACCACACCACGTACTGGTAGTTACCAGGTCTACCGTATACCACACCACGTACTGGTAGTTACCAGGTCTACCGTATACCACACCACGTACTGGTAGTTACCAGGTCTACCGTATACCACACCACGTACTGGTAGTTACCAGGTCTACCGTATACCACACCACGTACTGGTAGTTACCACCTCTACCGTATACCACACCACGTACTGGTAGTTACCAGGTCTACCGTATACCACACCACGTACTGGTAGTTACCAGGTCTACCGTATACCACACCACGTACTGGTAGTTACCACCTCTACCGTATACCACACCACGTACTGGTAGTTACCAGGTCTACCGTATACCACACCACGTACTGGTAGTTACCAGCTCTACCGTATACCACACCACGTACTGGTAGTTACCAGGTCTACCGTATACCACACCACGTACTGGTAGTTACCAGCTCTACCGTATACCACACCACGTACTGGTAGTTACCAGGTCTACCGTATACCACACCACGTACTGGTAGTTACCAGGTCTACCGTATACCACACCACGTACTGGTAGTTACCAGGCTCTACCGTATACCACACCACGTACTGGTAGTTACCAGGCTCTACCGTATACCACACCACGTACTGGTAGTTACCACCTCTACCGTATACCACACCACGTACTGGTAGTTACCACCTCTACCGTATACCACACCACGTACTGGTAGTTACCAGCTCTACCGTATACCACACCACGTACTGGTAGTTACCAGCTCTACCGTATACCACACCACGTACTGGTAGTTACCAGGTCTACCGTATACCACACCACGTACTGGTAGTTACCACCTCTACCGTATACCACACCACGTACTGGTAGTTACCAGGTCTACCGTATACCACACCACGTACTGGTAGTTACCAGGTCTACCGTATACCACACCACGTACTGGTAGTTACCAGGTCTACCGTATACCACACCACGTACTGGTAGTTACCAGCTCTACCGTATACCACACCACGTACTGGTAGTTACCAGCTCTACCGTATACCACACCACGTACTGGTAGTTACCAGCTCTACCGTATACCACACCACGTACTGGTAGTTACCACCTCTACCGTATACCACACCACGTACTGGTAGTTACCAGGTCTACCGTATACCACACCACGTACTGGTAGTTACCAGGTCTACCGTATACCACACCACGTACTGGTAGTTACCAGCTCTACCGTATACCACACCACGTACTGGTAGTTACCACCTCTACCGTATACCACACCACGTACTGGTAGTTACCAGGTCTACCGTATACCACACCACGTACTGGTAGTTACCAGCTCTACCGTATACCACACCACGTACTGGTAGTTACCAGATCTACCGTATACCACACCACGTACTGGTAGTTACCAGGTCTACCGTATACCACACCACGTACTGGTAGTTACCAGGTCTACCGTATACCACACCACGTACTGGTAGTTACCAGGTCTACCGTATACCACACCACGTACTGGTAGTTACCAGGTCTACCGTATACCACACCACGTACTGGTAGTTACCAGGTCTACCGTATACCACACCACGTACTGGTAGTTACCAGGTCTACCGTATACCACACCACGTACTGGTAGTTACCAGCCTCTACCGTATACCACACCACGTACTGGTAGTTACCAGGTCTACCGTATACCACACCACGTACTGGTAGTTACCAGGTCTACCGTATACCACACCACGTACTGGTAGTTACCACCTCTACCGTATACCACACCACGTACTGGTAGTTACCAGGTCTACCGTATACCACACCACGTACTGGTAGTTACCATCTCTACCGTATACCACACCACGTACTGGTAGTTACCAGCTCTACCGTATACCACACCACGTACTGGTAGTTACCAGGTCTACCGTATACCACACCACGTACTGGTAGTTACCAGGTCTACCGTATACCACACCACGTACTGGTAGTTACCAGGTCTACCGTATACCACACCACGTACTGGTAGTTACCAGCTCTACCGTATACCACACCACGTACTGGTAGTTACCAGGTCTACCGTATACCACACCACGTACTGGTAGTTACCAGCTCTACCGTATACCACACCACGTACTGGTAGTTACCAGCTCTACCGTATACCACACCACGTACTGGTAGTTACCAGCTCTACCGTATACCACACCACGTACTGGTAGTTACCAGGTCTACCGTATACCACACCACGTACTGGTAGTTACCAGGTCTACCGTATACCACACCACGTACTGGTAGTTACCAGCTCTACCGTATACCACACCACGTACTGGTAGTTACCAGGTCTACCGTATACCACACCACGTACTGGTAGTTACCAGCTCTACCGTATACCACACCACGTACTGGTAGTTACCAGGTCTACCGTATACCACACCACGTACTGGTAGTTACCAGATCTACCGTATACCACACCACGTACTGGTAGTTACCAGCTCTACCGTATACCACACCACGTACTGGTAGTTACCACCTCTACCGTATACCACACCACGTACTGGTAGTTACCACCTCTACCGTATACCACACCACGTACTGGTAGTTACCACCTCTACCGTATACCACACCACGTACTGGTAGTTACCAGCTGCTCTACCGTATACCACACCACGTACTGGTAGTTACCAGGTCTACCGTATACCACACCACGTACTGGTAGTTACCAAGTCTACCGTATACCACACCACGTACTGGTAGTTACCAGGTCTACCGTATACCACACCACGTACTGGTAGTTACCACCTATACCGTATACCACACCACGTACTGGTAGTTACCAAGTCTACCGTATACCACACCACGTACTGGTAGTTACCAGGTCTACCGTATACCACACCACGTACTGGTAGTTACCACCTCTACCGTATACCACACAACGTACTGGTAGTTACCACCTCTACCGTATACCACACCACGTAGTTACCAGGTCTACCGTATACCACACCACGTACTGGTAGTTACCAGGTCTACCGTATACCACACCACGTACAGGTAGTTACCACCTCTACCGTATACCACACCACATACTGGTAGTTACCAGGTCTACCGTATACCACACCATGTACTGGTAGTTACCACCTCTACCGTATACCACACCACGTACTGGTAGTTACCAGGTCTACCGTATAACACACCACGTACTGGTAGTTACCAGGTCTACCGTATACCACACCACGTACAGGTAGTTACCACCTCTACCGTATACCACACCACGTACTGGTAGTTACCACCTCTACCGTATACCACACCACGTACTGGTAGTTACCACCTCTACCGTATACCACACCACGTACTGGTAGTTACCAGCTCTACCGTATACCACACCACGTACTGGTAGTTACCAGCTCTACCGTATACCACACCACGTACTGGTAGTGACCAGGTCTACCGTATACCACACCACGTACTGGTAGTTACCACCTCTACCGTATACCACACTACGTACTGGTAGTTACCACCTCTACCGTATACCACACCACGTACTGGTAGTTACCACCTCTACCGTATACCACACCACGTACTGGTAGTTACCAGCTCTACCGTATACCACACCACGTACTGGTAGTTACCACCTCTACCGTATACCACACCACGTACTGGTAGTTACCACCTATACCGTATACCACACCACGTACTGGTAGTTACCAGGTCTACCGTATACCACACCACGTACTGGTTGTTACCACCTCTACCGTATACCACAAATACATCTCGGCCATAGAAGTATCTTTAGCTGCAGGTACATTGTCATATTTTCCTTAGAGAGACAAGAAGTCGGTCTCGGAATTGTTCGTGTGAAAACTGCTGCGATACCAAAAGCAGTGGCGTAGGAATTCGTCAAAAAGTGGGGGGGGGGGGGGGGGGGGGGGGGGGCAAAATTTGTTTTAACTTTAAATTTTACGCACTAAACAAATCGTATGCCATCTCCGCAAAATTAGCCAATAATTAGCATTTCAACATCCCATGATAATTTTGATAATTTATGTAGTACAAAATAAGTTATTTACGCAAATCAGGATATATTATTTATGGCAAAACATGAATCACCAGGCCCGGCCAGGATTTTCGAAAGGGCGGGGGGTTCAGTAATTTAGTAATAATGCGAGCGCCGTAGGCGCGAGCCGATTTTTTTTTTTTTTTTTTTACGAGGGGTCTGAGGGGCCGCCCAGCGGGTCCAGGGCAGCGCCCTGATAGGGGGTTCAAGGGGGTCTAAGCCCTCCGCGGAAAATGAAATATAGCACATTTCCAATAATTCGGGATCAGGCGCGGATCCAGGAGTTTTCGAAAGGGGGGTCCAGTAATTAAGTGATCATGCGAGCGCTGTAGGCGCGAGCCGATTTTTGTTCCCTTTTTGTGAGAGGTCTGGGGGCCGCCAAGCGGGTACCAGGGTGGCGAAGCCCCCCTGTGGATCTGCAATCGAAAGGGGGGGGGGGGGGGGGGGGGGGGGGCAGTAATTTAGTGATAAAGCGAGCACCGTAGGCGCGAGCCGATTTTTTTTTGTATTTCCTCGTACCTGTTGGTAATTATTATCACTCGATTCACGTTAAAACCGCGCATTCTTATTCATGTTGTGTTTCTGTCTTGTTCTCATTATGAACTCAATTAACTTCACAAATTATCATCAACTTATTGAATCTATGTGATGAAGTTAAGCAAAATTTTGTATTAAGATATAAATATTGACTTACCAGGCTAGTGCAGACGACCGACACACAGGTCTGAGGATTGATATACTATTGATACTGAGCACATTGATACATGTAGTACATGTATACTAGTACACATACAATTACTGCCATCGACACAAGTGAATGGGTATTCACTAACAATAATCTAGTTATTCAACAAGAAAAAAGGTTGAATTTATGTTGTCCTTAATCAAATGTCTAAATAAGTACTCAATGCCAAAACACATTAGAGAACATGCAGTATGCCTTTGCGAACACGAGAAAATTACAAGGCTAATGTGAAAAGAAGCGTTATTAAAGGCAGCACGTGCCCGCGTGATTCAGGGGAAGAAGAATGCGTTTTTTCTTCAGTTGCGTGCATCAAAGTTTATAGCGCAATACTTTCTGTAGTTTTGACTATGATAAAGTGTAAGACCCGCGGATGGTACATATTTGGGAGGTTTTGATTTATAGAACAGGGGGAAAGTAGGAGTTCAATATCAATATATACAGCAGGTGATTAATGTATACAATACTTTATATTACAAAATACAAGATTAAAGCCAAGAGTAGCCAGCCTTATATATGTATGGAATAGATCCGTGACAGATTGGCCACGTCAGCCCAGACAATGCTTTACGGCAGTTTTTGTGTCAAGGAAAACTCTTAAATAAGCAAGCCCATTTTTCATTTTAATATGCGACTTCAACTTTCTTTGTTTCACAGGACATTACGAAATTTATCATATAACGTTCAAGCCCGAGATTGAGTTTACATAGAGTCCGTGGTTTCAGGCCCGAGAGTAAGTTTGGATGGTGTCCGTGGTTTCAGGCCCGAGAGTGAGTTTGGATGGTGTCCGTGGGTTCAGGCCCGAGAGTGAGTTTGGACAGTGTCCGTGGTTTCAGGCCCGAGAGTGAGTTTGGACGGTTATAGGCCCAAGAGTGAGTTTGGATGGTGTCCGTGGTGTCAGGCCCGAGAGTGAGTTTGGATGGTGTCCGTGGTTTCATGCCCGAGAGTGAGTTTGGACAGTGTCCATGGTTTCAGGCCCGAGAGTGAGTTTGGACAGTGTCCGTGGTTTCAGGCCCGAGAGTGAGTTTGGATGGTTATAGGCCCGAGAGTGAGTTTGGATAGTGTCCGTGGTTTCAGGCCCGAGAGTGAGTTTGGACGGTTTCCGTGGTTTCAGGCCCGAGAGTGAGTTTGGACAGTGTCCGTGGTTTCAGGCCCGATAGTGAGTTTGGATGGTGTCCGTGGTGTCAGGCCCGAGAGTGAGTTTGGACGGTTTCCGTGGTTTCAGGCCCGAGAGTGAGCTTGGATGGTGTCCGTGGTTTCAGGCCCGAGAGTGAGCTTGGATGGTGTCCGTGGTTTCAGGCCCGAGAGTGAGTTTGGACAGTGTCTGTGGTTTTAGGCCCGATAGCGATTTTGGATGGTGTCCTGTTTCTCACTAATAAGGGGAACACCTTGGTCTTTTCCTACAGTCCATCTTCTTTACTCATGTCAACACCCCAGAAATTGTCTTTAAACCTGTATCCGTTTCGGCTGAGTAATCCTCTTTCAACGGCAAAGAAGAAGCAATCGGTACGTTTTCTCAACATTCAAATAACCGAGCCCCGTTTTTTGTGACGTACCAGCGATATTGAGTTCTTCACAGAGTAGTAAAGGTTACCAAAGAGATGCCTCGTACATTCATTACCAGATCAACATCCAGTTTCCTTGTGACAGGAATACCGCCTTTTTAAAAGAAAAATAAACTCGTGTTGCGGGTTGGTGGGTTCAGTGAGTACGTCGTTTCTGTTGTGTGTCAGTAACACCCGTGCGTTGCCTGTGAAATGCACGCGTACACGTGTTACACCTGGCTAGACGCAGTGACCAGTCAGCGTTCTCAAAATAACCTGCCTAATTTTACACGAAAACAGTTTCAATAAACCCACCTCCAGAATTCTTTTCACTCGAAAGTGTCTCAGATATTCATGAAAAATGGGTGCCCGCACTGGTTCTAAATTATAAACAATTGGAAGTACCACGAGTTTGCTCGGTGTAAGTTTGACAAAACTGTACAGAGATACATTGAAGCCCTCCGTACAAGAGTTACACCGAAAAACTTAAACCTGTGACCATGTAAATACCCTCATAAAAGGAAACAAGAGGGCGGAACAATATACGCCTGCCAGATACCAAACGGACATGTATTATCTATAAAATGCATGAAATATTGAAATGAGCCAAGAAGAATAAACAAGATACTTCTTGAAAAACGTTACTTTATGGTCAGAGTAACAATTTCTGTCAAACAAAATAAGATTTTCGGACAAAATCCAGACAAACAGAGGGTTAAACCAGACTGATAGACAACACATACAAAGATACTCAGTCCACTGTTGACGGCCGTCAAAATCGACACCGTCCATATGTATACGTCCACCAATTTTGACGGTAGTGACGGGATCACGTACGTCTGTCCATTGGTGGTTTTTTTTAAGATACCTTTTTTAAGATACCCTCGTTCATTTTTCGACCTATCTCTTCTCTATTTGCCATCACGATACTTCAGTTCTATAGTATTCTTTTCATTAGACAACTTTCAAAAACGTTAGTCCTTGTTTTTGGGTATCTGAATCTATTGGCTTGGTTTAGTAATGCTTAATGTCCTATCAACAACTTTGGTCATTTGAGGGCGGCCTTCTACTGTCTGGGAGAAACATGCCTGTTGTGTATGCGCATGTAATTTTGGGAGGTTTGTCTCGTTGTGATAGTGCGAAGTTGATGCTGAATTTATAGTGCAATCTCACTGAAGCATACCACCGAAGACATCAAACAGGATACCCCACCCGATCAAATTATCCTGTCGAATTAGTCGTCCCTCTCAATAAATGTTGAGCGTTAAACAGGAGCAATAACTACCAGTTTTATAGACTGTGGTATGTGTCGGCCAGGGGACAGAACCCAAAGCCTTCCTCACAGGGGCGAACGCCCTACTAAAGGCCAAATGTGAGGCAATATAAAGGGCGATGTTAGGAAGAGGAAAGGTTTTAGAAAGGAGAAACAAGAGGCACATGGGCCTTAACTGTCACCTGCCTGAGTTCTGAAGAATTTTAGTCAGCTGGCACTTTTTGGCCCCATCCATCAGCCCCTGGAGGTCAGTCAGGCCAGCAAGTGCATACCACCAAAATGTGATCCCATAGCGATAATTCTAACCAAGCTGATTCCAATAGAATTTCAGCAAATGATAGTTAAAAATGTGATTTCCCTATATAAACCAAATTAAAATTTACCCTCTCCCTAGGGGCAAACACGAGACCCCAAGGTCATGAAATAATTCTGGTAAAGCACCTTAATGCCTTTCCCTCTATGAAGACTACGTCCCAGGTACAATTCTTAAGTCCTACCTGCAGGGCAGCCAATCTCTTTGAAAATTGACAGAATATAGTTGGGTTTTTTTGGAAGCAGTATTTTTTTTTTTTTTTTTTACTTTCAGTCTTTCCCAAGGATCTCGTCCATCCGACACTTTGTGGACGTCATAATGACACATGGCTGTCTCTGTCAATTAGCATGATAATTTAGCAATTCCTCTTCTTTACATTTCCATATTTTCACAAATTCACACAAAATAGGATGGAGGTAGCTGTACAATCTATATTTCTGACAACATTTATCTACCTATTTAATGGCTAAGTGACGGGACAAATTCACTACTGAAATACATATATACATGGCTAAGTGACGGGACAAATTCACTACTGAAATACATATATACATGGCTAAGTGACGGGACAAATACATATATACATGGCTAAGTGACGGGACAAATACATATATACATGGCTAAGTGACGGGACAAATACATATATACATGGCTAAGTGACGGGACAAATTCACTACTGAAATACATATATACATGGCTAAGTGACGGGACAAATTCACTACCGAAATACATATATACATGGCTAAGTGACGGGACAAATACATATATACATGTAGAAATGTACATGGTGTTCCATGACTCAAGGTGTAATACAACCGGTAGGTTACCAGGAGTGTATTAGTTATACAAAATGAGCTACAATCCCTAACAACAACACAATGAAACTCAACATTTTACCAAACATGCTCCAAAACAATAATAAATCTTCGTCAGTTAAATACGCTTTCTTGAAAATCTAACTTGAAACCATCAATGCTGGTGATTGAAAAGGCTGTCGTCGGTATCCTAAACCAATTAACCTGATGAACGGATCTAATCACACTCTTGTTACCGACAGACACTATAATGACATGCTGACATCCACTATAAGGTAACCTGAGGTATGATCTTGGTGTATGACATGACAAGTTCAAGTTATAAGAATAGAACTGTAGCAATGTATACCCAGAATTTCAGAAGAAAAAACACTCATGTATTCATAATTTTTTATTTGAATTGTAAGACACATGTACATCAATTAAATTGTAAACATTACAAACAATATTACTTACAATACGGCCAATGTTGATCAATTGTACAAAAATATTAATCTTGTTTTATATTACAATTGTTGGGCCAAATTCCAGACACAAAGGTCAGTAAAGCCATTAACAGCAATGATAATACAATTAAACAAAGACGAAAAATATCTCAACTTCTGTAAGATAAAAATCTAAAATTAGTACATGTCTGTACATAGGGATGCATTCAGTCGGAAAGTAAACACCCTAAAATCATGGTAATCTACTTTGTATAATCCCAGTTCTCTCCCCTAGTAAGTAGAACCATGGGCCTGTTGGTTTATGCGGACAAACAAGTTGTTGTTTAAAATGTAATATTTCAAACATATATCTTGACGGACCTGCGGATGTCAATACAGGCCTTGTGAGTCTTTATCAAGGCTCATCTGAAAACAATTTAAAATCACCAGGTCTGTCTTTATTCATAAACAAACAGCATCAGTCAAATTGGTCCAACTGTTTGAACCGCAAAAACGAAAACGGCCCATGTTTATCCACTTTGTATAATCCCAGTTCTCTCCCCTAGTATATAGGACCATGGTTATCCCACTTTGTCCATATCAACAGAATAATATCCCCTTGTCTATATGACCACGACCTCCCACCTTGTTCCTATTTCCTGTTGTCACACAATATAACTAAGAGCCAGTCATCCCTTATTGTCTGTGATGGAAATTAGTTATCTCCCCTTGTACCTATTAACACAGGGCCTGTTCGTTTGTGCGGACAAACCAGTGCGTTAGTTTTTAAATGTAATATTTCAGACATATAACTTGACAGACCTGCAAATGTTAATATAGGCCTTCAACGACTTTGTTATAATCGTCTGAAAACAATATAAAATCACCAGGTCCGTCTTTATTCATAAACGAACAAAACCAGCCCAATTAGTCAAAATGTTTGGACCCAAAAAACGAAAATGGCCCTGGTTTAATATTCCTGCTACGTCAGTTTGACCATTTATCTCCCCTAATTAGCAAGGAAGCATTCCCTGTGGCGTTTTAAAAATGGTTATCTCCCTTTGCCTCTCTGAACATGATTATCTCCCCTTGTCCCTATGAATATAGTTACCTCACCTTGTCCATATGAACACAATTTACAACTGAGCCTTCTAATATTCCTAGGGACTATCTCAGTTTCTGGTAACCATAAACCTTTAATTTACAATAGATCATTCTAATTTATCACAATCTTGTACATGATTCTGTAATCTGGATGCATTTGATGGTGTGACAGTTTGATGAACACTTGAAAGACCTGCATACACACAATGTATTATATTTTATTTTAACCTAAATCTTGGATTTTTTCCCCCGACAATTTGTAATTGTGTACAAAATAAAAACTTGATGACTTGCTGGTTTTTACAACCATTTTGTTTTCATTTTTTATAACAAAACAATTTTTTTTCTTACTTTCTCCAGTCACATAAAAATAGGGGAAATTTGTATATAGTACCTGGTCTAGTAAACTCAGCGTCATCCTCATCGTGACAATTACCATTACAACATATTCACTCCCATACAATCTGACTAGTTCATTCTTGATCACAAACTTTTCCTTACATTATAGCTTGAAACAAATATTTCTCATTTCTAACATTTATTCAACATTTACACAAAATTTAAACACAGTCTTCAGACTCTCTACTAATATCAGAACTCCTGAGAGTGTAACTATTGTAGATGTTCTATAAACATTTGGTGCTATAAAAACCTATTTAGAAGGTCTCATACAGCCTGTAGTCTAGACTGGTAGTCTTTTTGTCTTTTTCTTGTTTCCAGATTTGGTCCAAAGCTCTCTGCAACATCATTTGGACTGAAGTGTAAAATACATCAACATTCCAAATTCTCGTTTTGGAGTTTGTTATTTGATTCTACACACATATCCATGCCCCTTGTTCCTATTGGAGTTTGTTATTTGATTCTACACACATATCCATGCCCCTTGTTCCTATGACTGAGGTACATGACCTACATCTTGGCCATCAGCTGTCTAAAGATCCACAGAAAAATCCTTCTAGAGCTACTATGTCTGCCTGTTTAAACGTCATTTATTTTAGTCATAATCTGAAACAAAATTCACCTGAACAAATCAGTCCATCTATAGGAGCCTTCCACGACATTCAGCAGATCCACAGTAACAGTAGAGAATTTTACCAGGCACACTTCCGACCTCATAATTATAGTCCCATGTTAGCTCAGTGCCAGCTCGGATGTATCTGGAAAAATAGAAAAAACAAAAACTAGTTTAAAGATAGAATATGACATCCATGTCCCTGCTCTATCTTTGATGAAGACCTGAACATAGAGCATAAGACAAAATCCAAATCATGTGACAACGACAATATAATTTTCCGATTTTAATACACAGCATTGATGCTTGACCTCTAATGAATATTCATGGCAATATCTGAATCTATCACTATTAATGAGCGGATGACAGAAAAAAATATAACTTACTGTCCAGCAAAGAAAGTCACCCACGGAAAGCGGAGATCATGTGTATCTACGAAAACGTTTTGTACGAACACGTTTGGGGTACAGCTATGCTGTAAAGGAAAGACACAATGATATAAGACTGTACATCATATATACCCAAGGACTGTATCATATCTAAATATCAAACATGGCTAAAGCGATGTTTCCAATTAAATCAACTTCAACATTTGAATTAGATAAATGAATTGCTGTTTACTTCAATATTTATTTTCCCTTACATTGAGGTAACGTCCGATGTTTCCCATGGACTTGGCATCCATGATGTAACATTCTTGTCCGTCATGAAAGTAATACCTGGTACCAGGTGTCTCATCCTTTTTCTCCTCATCTGTGTCAAATATTACAAATACATACTTTATGATACAGATTTTGAAGAAAAAAAAAAGATCTGTATTAATTGTTATATAGCAATGTACTTCTGAACATTGTGGAAAACCAAAGTACCAAAGATAATCATGGGATTTCCCCCATATTGTGTATACTGCTGTACTACTGATATTAGGATCCTACCCACCTTCCACTATCTCGATTTCCCCAATATTGTGTATACTGCTGTACTACTAATATTAGGATCCCCTCCTACCCACCTTCCTCTATCTCGATTTCCCCAATATTGTGTATACTGCTGTACTACTGATATTAGGATCCTACCCACCTTCCTCTATCTCGATTTCCCCAATATTGTGTATACTGCTGTACTACTGATATTAGGATCCCCTCCTACCCACCTTCCACTATCTCGATTTCCCCAATATTGTGTATACTGCTGTACTACTGATATTAGGATCCCCTCCTACCCACCTTCCTCTATCTCGATTTCCCCAATATTGTGTATACTGCTGTACTACTGATATTAGGATCCCCTCCTACCCACCTTCCTCTATCTCGATTTCCCCAATATTGTGTATACTGCTGTACTACTGATATTAGGATCCTACCCACCTTCCTCTATCACCTCCACCTTGTTCTCCTCTGGTGGTAGCTTCTTTTTTGGGTCAGGCAGGTTCTTAAACCGTGATGTTTTAGATGTACTTCTGCGTGCTGCAATTAAACAAAATACCTCATCACATTTAACAGCACTTATTTGTACTCGCACAGAATTCTGTTACGACTTGTAACGCTGTCACACAGAATTCTGTTAAAACTTGTAACGCTGTCACACAGAATTCTGTTACAACTTGTAACGCTGTCACACGGAATTCTGTTACAACTTGTAACGCTGTCACATGGAATTCTGTTACGACTTGTAACACTGTCACACAGAATTCTGTTACAACTTGTAACGCTGTCACACAGAATTCTGTTACAACTTGTAACGCTGTCACATGGAATTCTGTTACGACTTGTAACGCCGTCACATAGAATTATGTTACGACTTGTAACACTGTCACACAGAATTCTGTTACGACTTGTAACGCTGTCACTCAGAATTCTGTTACAACTTGTAACGCTGTCACACGGAATTCTGTTACGACTTGTAACACTGTCACACAGAATTCTGTTATGACTTGTAATGCTGTCACACAGAATTCTGTTACGACTTGTAATGCTGTCACACGAAATTCTGTTATGACTTGTAACGCTGTCACACGGAATTCTGTTACGACTTGTAACGCTGTCACACACGGAATTCTGTTACGACTTGTAACGCTGTCACGCAGAATTCTGTTACGACTTGTAACACTGTCACACGGAATTCTGTTACAACTGGTAACACTGTCACGCAGAATTCTGTTACGACTTGAAATGCTGTCACCCGGAATTCTGTTATGACTTGTAATGCTGTCACACGAAATTCTGTTATGACTTTTAATGCTGTCACACGGAATTCTGTTACGACTTGTAACGCTGTCACACGAAATTCTGTTATGACATGAAATGCTGTCACCCGGAATTCTGTTATGACTTGCAATGCTGTCACACGGAATTCTGTTACAACTTGTAACGATGTCACACGGAATTCTGTTACGACTTGTAACGCTGTCACACGGAATTCTGTTATGACTTGTAACGCTGTCACACGGAATTCTGTTACGAGTTGTAACGCTGTCACACGGAATTATATTACAACTTGTAATGCTGTCACACGGAATTCTGTTACGACTTGTAATGCTGTCACACAGAATTCTGTTACGACTTGCAACGCTGTCACACACGGAATTCTGTTACGACTTGTAACGCTGTCACACGAAATTCTGTTACAACTTGTAATGCTGTTACACGGAATTCTGTTACGACTTGTAATGCTGTCACACAGAATTCTGTTACGACTTGTAACACTGTCACACAGAATTCTGTATGACTTGTAATGCTGTCACACAGAATTCTGTTACGACTTGCAACGCTGTCACACACGGAATTCTGTTACAACTTGTAACACTGTCACACGGAATTCTGTTACGACTTGTAACACTGTCACACACAGAATTCTGTTACGACTTGTAATGCTGTCACACAGAATTCTGTTACGACTTGTAATGCTGTCACACAGAATTCTGTTACGACTTGCAACGCTGTCACACACGGAATTCTGTTACGACTTGTAACGCTGTCACACACGGAATTCTGTTACGACTTGTAACGCTGTCACACAGAATTCTGTTACAACTTGTAACGCTGTCACACAGAATTCTGTTACGACTTGTTGATCTTATAATTGCAAAATAATCGACAATACTTCAAAATTTTCACTTTCAAACAAAATGAATAAGTACTTTTGGACTACCTTGGTATTAATTAAAACGGAATCACCTGCACGTACCTGTTAGACAAGTTCTGCGTGGGTCTGGAAACTCCATCGGGGGCTTGGGTTCTGTATAACAAAACCATAAAACACAACCACATAGACATATAAAATCTTTTAAATCCTGAAACAATTTACACCGAATCACTATCAGGCGTGAGATCAGCTCCGAGTAAAACATCTAAAATAACACTTTTTAGAATGTTTAATATGGATATTAAAAAGCTAACATTACAAGAATCATACAAAAAAAGTAAGAAATATACAAAGTTATCTGAGAATTCTCATGTCTAACAAGCTAGATTATGTAGGTACCTTCTTTTCTATCTGGTGGCACATTTAATTTCTTACTGTCCTCCTTGGACGTAGCTTCTGTGTCAAGGTCAGGGAGAGAGTCAGAGTCCATCCCAAACGAGTCTACCGAGCCTGAATTTTTCAGGTTAGGTTTTGATTGGCTAGTATCCATGTCTTCCTCATCGTCAATAGTGATGGGGTTAACATTGTCTACTTTGTTTACCCACGCAGCAGTCGCAGCGTTCTTCTCCGGATTTTCCTGGAACCTCACTGACCTACAATGACAGGTCAGCACAAAGGTCAGCAATGTCATTCAAAAGGCCAGTCAGAGGTCATTACAATGGTCAATGTCATTCACAAGGCCAGTCAGAGGTCAATACAATGTTCAATGTCATTCACAAGGCCAGTCAGAGGTCAATACAATGGTCAATGTCATTCACAAGGCTAGTCAGAGGTCAGTACAATGGTCAATGTCTTATCGAAGGTCAGTCCTGATCACCATTATAGTCAGTGATATTCCTATCAAGGTTAGAGGTCTGGAAACTCTATTGGAGTAGGTCAAGGTCATATAAAGTTAATACCAACATTTTAGACAAGATGAAACAAGGACTGTTTCCCTGTCCTTTCTCCTGACAAAATGTAACTCCTGCACTCAACCAAAATTTGAAAGTCTGAGGTCAGCTAAAATGCTGAACATTTTTATCACTGTTAAGGTCAACAAGGTTATTTTAATTGTCAGCAAGTCCATATGACATAGTATAGTCCATTTGAACAGAATCTACAGTAGAGAGAGTCTTCATTATAGTTACCAAAATGCATCATTTCAAAGATAGTCCATTTCCTTCATCTTGCATGTGTTTTCCTCCCAATAACATGATATGACTATGGTTTTTTAAGGTAATAAAAGCACTTTACATTTAACTTGTTGTCATCTTCCATTATCTGATCAGATGTATATTATCTTTCATTATGTCAATTTATGACGTTCACTGATCATGATATATATTTTCAAAGCATTTTTGTCATATCGACAGGAAGAACCACAAAATGAAATTTTCAAATTAATTACAGAGGAGAAGGATATACAGCAAAATCAAGCAAAATGAAAGCAGAGTCAATATAATGTCATGTGACATTGTAAATGTCATGTGACATTGTAAATCAGGAAATCTGTACTGAAGAGATCATTAATATTTCTTTATAATTAATGAGGTTTTAATTCAAAGTAAATCTGTAAAAAAGGAGAATGTAACCAATTCACCAGGATCCGACTGTACCACATTGTTAGCTTAGTTATACATCAAAGTAAGATCCTACAGGTACGTATTCTCATAATATTTTAAAACTAAAAACAGAACAGATAAGTTATACACTTTAAAATTCTATTAATTTGATAATGTAAATAAAAATACTCTTTTAGGAGCTTAGTTTTCATTTTCTTTATAACTTAAATTTGACTACATGTATTGTTATGCTAACGAAGTAAGATACAACTTGATTCTGGCCACTAGTGTTTGTGTCATCTGTTAGTAGTACAATGGATAAAACTCACAGCTGTCTATTGGTCACTCGAAAAAAAAATTATCAAAACAAATTAATTGGTAAAAAGATTCACCTAATTTTAGACCAAACTTACACAATCTCTTATCTATTAAACTGAGGTTTACCAGATTGTCAACTATATATGTTAACTGAAAGACACCAGATCTCAAGATAATAGGAGCTTAGTTTTCATTATAATTTAGATTTGACTACATGTATTGTTATGCTAACGAAGTTAGATACAACTTGATTCTGGCCACTAGTGTTTGTGTCATCTGTTAGTAGTACAATGGATAAAACTCACAGCTGTCTATTGGTCACTCCAAAAAGAAAAAAAAAAATTGGTAAAAAGATTCACCTAATTTTAGACAAAAATTACACGATCTCTATCTATCAACATGTTTACCAGATTGTCAACTATATATGTTAACTGAAAGACACCAGATCTAAGGATAACAATGTCTAATAGACTAAAACAAGCTCACCAGATCTCCAAAGTATTCCAGACCTCCAAATGATACCAGTAATTATTTGCGGGTTATATCGCTAAAGAAGTATATTTGGCTGAATTTTCATCACCTTACTACAACCCAATATTAACAGGCTCAGTCCGACAGTACATCACCTTACTACAACCCAATATTAACAGGCTCAGTCCGACAGTACATCACCTTACTACAACCCAATATTAACAGGCTCAGTCCAACAGTACATCACCTTACTACAACCCAATATTAACAGGCTCACAGTACATCCCCTTACTACAACCCAATATTAACAGGCTCAGTCCGACAGTACATCACCTTACTACAACCCAATATTAACAGGCTCAGTCCGACAGTATACTGTACTAACAGTCCTGTCAATCATGATCAATATCAAACACCGAATATTACAATCTGCACAGTTCAATAGTCCATTATCAGGACATAGCTAAAATCAGATACGAAACAAACTTCCATATAAACAGTTCATAAACTGTTTTGTAATGTGGAATTAGCTACAGACAAGACATTCACAAAAAAGGTACATGGGCTGTTTATCTATCAAATCTGTTGTTTGAGAGAATACCTGTTTTACATAAACAAGAGGCCCAAAGGGCCTTAACGGTCACCTGAGATTTGAAATATTTCAGTTAATTTAATTGACCCTTTTTGGCCCCACCCATCAGTCCTTGGGGTCAGTCAGGGCCAATATGTGCATATCATTAAGCTGTCATCCCATGCTGATAATTTTAAGAAAGTTAGAATGAATTCCAATAGAAATAAAACAAATGATTGTCAAAAATATGAATTCCCTATATAACTATAGCAAAGTTTACCCTCTCCCTAGGGGCAAACGTGAGACCCCAGGGTCATGAAATTCACAATTTAAGTAAAACACCATGAAACCCTTCCTTCTATGAAAAGTATTTGATTCTATTTTATATAGGTATTGGGAAGAAGATTTTTGAAATTTCAGTCAATTTGACCCTTTTTAGCCCCGCCCATCAGCCCCTGGGGGTCAGTCAGGGCCAACATATGCATACCATCAAACTGTTATCCCATCCTGATAATGTTGACCAGGTTAGAATAAGTTCCTATACAAATCCAACAAATAATAGTCAAAAATGTGATTTCCCTATATAAACTATGGTAAAGTTTACCCCCTTCCCAGGGGCAAACGTGAGACCCCAAGGGTCATGAAATTCACAATTTAAGTAAAACACCATGAAACCCTTCCTTCTATGAAAAGTATTTGATTCTATCTTATATAGGTTTTGAGAAGAAGATTTTTGAAATTTCAGTCGATTTGACCCTTTTTAGCCCCGCCCATCAGCCCCTGGGGGTCAGTCAGGGCCAACATATGCATACCATCAAACTGTTATCCCATGCTGATAATGTTGACCAGGTTTGAATGAGTTCCAATACAAATCCAATAAATAATGGTCAAAAATGTGATTTCCCTATATAAACTATACTAAAGTTTACCCCCTCCCGAGGGGCAAACGTGAGACCCCAGGGTCATGCAATTCACAATTTTGGTAAAGCACCTTAAAACCCTTTCATCTATGAAGAGTGTTTAATTTGATTCCACCTTATCTGAGAGTAGAGAAGAAGATTTTTGAAATTTCAGTCAATTTGACCCTTTTTGGCCCCGCCCACCAGCCCCTGGGGGTCAACCAGGGCCAAAATGTACATTCCATCAAACTGTCATCCCATGCTGATAATTTGAACCAAGTTAGAATGAATTCCAATACAAATACAATGAATAATAGTCAAAAATGTGATTTCCCTATATAAACTATAGTAAAGTTTACCCCCTCCCCAGGGGCAGACGTGAGACCCCAGGGTCATGAAATTCACAATTTTGGTAAAGCACCTTAAGACCCTTTCATCTATGAAGAGTGTTTGATTCCACCTTATCTGAGAGTAGAGAAGAAGATTTTTGAAGTTTTAGTCAATTTGACCCTTTTTGGCCCCGCCCCTCAGGCCCCTGGGGGATGGGGACCATATAATTCACAACTTTAGTTGACCTTTAGCTATAGAAGCTCTCTGCCAAATTTCATTTGAATTTGGTTCAGTGGTTTTGGAGAAGAAGTTGAAAATGTAAATTGTTTATGGACGGACGATGGACGATGGACGACGAAGGCCAAAAGGCGATTAGAATAGGTCACTTGAGACTTTGTCTCAGGTGACCTAAAAAGGCCTATAACTTTAGTCAAATTAAAATCCCATTCAGGAACACAACTACATATATCATGGTTATAAATCTATCAGCTTTCAAAGAAATTGGTAGAAAAATATTGATCTCTGGACCAAAATCAAATACCAAAATAAACAAAGGGCAATAACTTTTGGAAAAAAAGTACAATAAAAATTCCTTTCATGGAAAACACAACTATATATCATGATTATGATGCAAGAGAGCAGTTAATAAATATAGGAAATCTCAGAACAAACATAAGTTTACGCTAGACGGACGACGAATAATGCCATACCATAATACTCGTCTCAAATTTGATGGGCGCACAAAAGCTAGATATCACAAGAGGCAGTCATCAATTCCCTATTATCTTTACATTACCTAATTATTAAAGGTTGACCTGACATGCTATATAGAGCAGTGTTACTGTGGTTTGTTATGGCATGCGATTAACTAGACTAGTAATTCATTACAATTACGGAAAGTAAAACATCGGACCACTCCACACCATTACCGAGGACCAATGACATGCAGGACTATTAAACGACAACCCTGTTCAAGGAGACAGAAAAGACAGAAAACATTGCCGACATGGGGTTTCACCTGTGTGAGGGTCACACAGGTGTGTTAGAAGAAGGAAAACAGAAAAATACAGTCCTGTCAAAAGGGTGAAAACCGTCTCTATATAATGAAAACCTCGGTAAGACATCCTTCTGTAATGGACATTTATCAAGACTTTTGGCATATTACCTCTCAATATTAACTGATAGAAGAAGAATTAATTTAGCCAACACTCCAATTTGTTAACGACAGTCAGGTAGCTGACCATTACACTGGTGGTAGGAAGCTGACCATTATACTTGCGGTAGGAAGATGAAAACATTAGGAGGTGAGAAAACCATATTTTTCTAGACCGTGCAGAGTTCCCTACATTTGTGGAGAGTGTTATACAGTACCTCATTTCACCGTCCTTGACCCTGTGTCATAAAGAAATCAGACTTTACCTACAGCAAACTAAATACTGTCAGTAGGGATTCCCCATACAATCTTAAGCATTGACACCATGTACAGCTATGACCAGAGGTAGCCACCTAGGTGTACAGTGGTGACCAGGGGTAGCCACCTAGGTGTACTGTGGTGACCAGAGGTAGCCACCTAGGTGTACTGTGGTGACCAGAGGCAGCCACCTAGGTGTACAGTGGTGACCAGAGGTAACCACCTAGGTGTACAGTGGTGACCAGAGGCAGCCACCTAGGTGTACAGTGGTGACCAGAGGTAGCCACCTAGGTGTACAGTGGTGACCAGGGGTAGCCACCTAGGTGTACAGTGGTGACCAGGGGTAGCCACCTAGGTATACAGTGGTGACCAGGGGTAGCCACCTAGGTGTACAGTGGTGACCAGAGGTAGCCACCTAGGTGTAGTATCCAGGTCCAAGTTTCATCAATATTTCTCACTTAAGGAAATTTCTGATAATTTTCCATTGGAAAGCATAACAGTATTTAGAATGTTCTTAAGCAAGATTTTCCCTTAAATGCTTAATTTAAAGAATTCCCTTAAGTAAAGGAACGTTGATGAATCTGGACCCGGGTAGGATATGCATTATTGTTAAGCCATAAGCTATATACAGTGTATATATATTACATAAGATACAATGGTAGCTATCTATATACAGTAAACATACATATTTCAGTGGTGGCCTTATTATAGCACTTACAGTTTGGTGGTAAAATATGATGTATAGTAGCTACATGATTTTATATAGTTTTACATACATTAAATATACCCAGTTTCCATAGTTACTAATGAAAATAAATTCAACATTTAGCTGAAAAACTAGACATTTATATGGGTTACCCATTACAATTTGTACTACAAAGATATCTCCATTAGACTGAAAGTGCAAATGGCATACCCACAAATATCTAATGTTATCCAGCATATTGTAGATATGACAAATCATGAAGGGGCTAATTTGTTAAAATGTGATGAAGTTCTAAATTTGGACAGAACCAAATTATGTATGTTTACACACCAATGAGTGCAGTAAATACAACAGTTTCCATAGCGATGTACAGCTGGAGCTATCTAATGGGGAACCATGGAAACGTTACATATGCATTTACTAAAACTAAAGTATTTACATTCTTACTAATACAACCATCTAAGTGTCCATGTGAACCTTTATGCTTTTTACAAGTAAATGACCACAAAATCAACAATCAGGCATCACATCCATTTAGTCAAAACTTCAGTTGTTTTCTCAATAATGTACTTTTTGATAACTTTACTGGCTTCAAAACATATTTCTAGATTACTTTTACAGTTTCTTATAGTGGCATGAATTACAAATTCATAAACTCTCCAAACCCCATCAGATATAAACATTAACAGTCTAAGAGATTATTTTTTTGCTTTGTTTATTGCGAAAATATATATTTTTTTTTAAATGAATGCAGCTTGATTAAAAGTGAAGTGGTTCACAGTGGGACACAATAGCTAGTCTACAGGTAACTGAAGATTAAGTGTGTGACAGTGCTGAAAGTGTGTCACATTGAGACACAATAGCTGGTCTACAGGTAACTAAAGCTGTTGGTCTACAGGTAACTAAAGCTGTAACGGTTGCATTCAGACAAAAGCTAGTCTACAGGTATGTAACTAAATTAAAGCTGTATACATGTTACCAAAGCCAAGGCTAATTACACAATATCTACTTTTGTTAAACAAAAAGCCAACAAAACACACATTTCATGGCTAAATAATCCTTAACCAAATTTTAGATAACTTAATTTGTAAAATTTATGTATCAATCATTTTAGGAAGGGCAACTGAAGACAATCCATGAAAAAAACCTTTAAAGTTGAAAAGGAAAAAATATTGATGTAAATGATAAATAGCTAGACTTCTCAGTACAATTTCATGTGATATGGAAACAATTCGCTTGTTGTATCAGCCTCAGCATTTTGTCTGTATATATATCACTAGGAATTCGTAAGTGTTACAATGTATCATGTATAATTTTCACTTTCAATAAAGAAAAAACAGGATAGTAAACATTTACCCTGTATCATTATAATAACCTAATGTCCCAGTCACACTGCATCATTATAAATATATAATTCCCAAGTCACACTGTGCTAGTATTTAGCTGCGTTACATGTTAACCTACAGTAGTGGAAATTCGCAGAAATCCCAGAGTATCTGTATTGAGTCTATATTTAAACCTGGGAGATCTATGTTGATCCCTGGTGATCTGTAGCTCGATCACTACAGTAGTTTTAAACTGTTCTAATTCACCGAGGTAATCTGTAGCTTGATTGCTACAGAGGTTTTAACCTGTTCTAATTCGCCGAGGTAATCTGTAGCTCTATCGCTACAGTAGTTTTAAACTGTTCTAATTCCCCTAGGTAATCTGTAGCTCGATCGCTACAGTAGTTTAAACTGTTCTAATTCCCTGAGGTAATCTGTAGCTCGATCACTACAGTAGTTTTAAACTGTTCTAATTCGCCGAGGTAATCTGTAGCTTGATCGCTACAGTAGTTTTAACCTGTTCTAATTCGCCGAGGTAATCTGTAGCTCGATCGCTACAGAGGTTTTAACCTGTTCTAATTCCCTGAGGTAATCTGTAGCTCGATCACCAAAGTAGTTTTAAACTGTCTTAATTTGCAGCTGATACATGGTATTTTAGTATCATACTGGCATTGTAGTGATATCATATTGCTATAGTAGGACAGCTGTGCTCACCATAGGACTACAGTTTGTGCTCAACAAGACAGTGTCATTACACCATCAATGTGGTGCTATCAGCAATGACATCGTGATCAATAACTACACGGTGTGACTGGGACTTTTAGTTTCCTCTGTACTGCTCACATCATTGGTTTAAGCTGTTCCTTGTAAAACTAAATAAAACAATTCAGGACTATGTGCACTATATAATAATGAGGGAAAGTATACACTCCAGGAACTATGTTATACTAAGTCATTGCTAAATAAATCAGGGAAACTTACAAATTAATGTTTTGAATGGGATAAATCTAGGACCAAGTAATGATGATAGTTTATACTTCTGAAAACCAGACTGAAGTAGATATAAATAAAGGACATGACAACCCACTCTTTGTACCGGTCAAGGACACCACTACCCACACTTTGTACCGGTCAAGGACATGTCTACCCACACTTTGTACCACAGTCAAGGACATGACAACCCACACTTTGTCACACAGTCAAGGACATGACTACCCACACTTTGTACCACAGTCAAGGACATGACTACCCACACTTTGTACCACAGTCAAGGACATGACTACCAACACTTTGTACCACAGTCAAGGACATGACTATCCACACTTTGTACCACAGTCAAGGACATGACTACCCACACTTTGTACCACAGTCAAGGACATGACTATCCACACTTTGTACCACAGTCAAGGACATGACTACCCACACTTTGTACCACAGTCATGGACATGACAACCCACACTTTGTACCACAGTCAAGGACATCACTACCCACACTTTGTACCACAGTCAAGGACATGACTACCCACACTTTGTACCACAGTCAAGGACATGACAACCCACACTTTGTCACACAGTCAAGGACATCACTACCCACACTTTGTACCACAGTCAAGGACATGACTACCCACACTTTGTACCACAGTCAAGGACATGACTACCCACACTTTGTACCACAGTCAAGGACATGACTATCCACACTTTGTACCACAGTCAAGGACATGACTACCCACACTTTGTACCACAGTCAAGGACATGACTATCCACACTTTGTACCACAGTCAAGGACATGACTACCCACACTTTGTACCACAGTCAAGGACATGACAACCCACATTTTGTCACACAGTCAAGGACATCACTACCCAAACTTTGTACCACAGTCAAGGACATCACTACCCACACTTTGTACCACAGTCAAGGACATGACAACCCACACTTTGTCACACAGTCAAGGACATCACTACCCACACTTTGTACCACAGTCAAGGACATGACAACCCACACTTTGTCACACAGTCAAGGACATGACAACCCACACTTTGTCACACAGTCAAGGACATGACTACCCACACTTTGTACCACAGTCAAGGACATGACTACCCACACTTTGTACCACAGTCAAGGACATGACTACCCACACTTTGTACCACAGTCAAGGACATGACAAACCACACTTTGTCACACAGTCAAGGACATCACTACCCACACTTTGTACCACAGTCAAGGACATCACTACCCACACTTTGTACCACAGTCAAGGACATCACTACCAACACTTTGTACCACAGTCGAGGACATCACTACCCACACTTTGTACCACAGTCAAGGACATCACTACCCACACTTTGTACCACAGTCAAGGACATCACTACCCACACTTTGTACCACAGTCAAGGACATCACTACCCACACTTTGTACCACAGTCAAGGACATCACTACCCACACTTTGTACCACAGTCAAGGACATCACTACCCATACTTTGTACCACAGTCAAGGACATCACTACCCACACTTTGTACCACAGTCAAGGACATCACTACCCACACTTTGTACCAGTCAAGGACATCACTACCCACACTTTGTCACAGTCAAGGACATGACAACCTACACTTTGTACCACAGTCAAGGACACCACTACCCACACTTTGTACCACAGTCAAGGACATCACTACCCACACTTTGTACCAGTCAAGGACATCACTACCCACACTTTCTACCAGAGTCAAGGACATCACTACCCACACTTTGTACCAGTCAAGGACATGACTACCCACACTTTCTACCAGAGTCAAGGACATCACTACCCACACTTTGTATCACAGTCAAGGACATGACTACCCACACTTTCTACCAGAGTCAAGGACATGTCTACCCACACTTTGTACCACAGTCAAGGACATGTCTACCCACACTTTGTACCACAGTCAAGGACATGACTACCCACACTTTGTACCACAGTCAAGGACATGACTACCCACACTTTGTCACACAGTCAAGGACATGACTACCCACACTTTGTACAACAGTCAAGGACATCACTACCTACACTTTGTACCACTGTCAAGGACATCACTACCCATACTTTGTACCACAGTCAAGGACATGACTACCCACACTTTGTACCACAGTCAAGGACATGACTACCCACACTTTGTCACACAGTCAAGGACATGACTACCCACACTTTGTACAACAGTCAAGGACATCACTACCCTCACTTTGTACCACAGTCAAGGACATGACTACCCACACTTTGTACCACAGTCAAGGACATGTCTACCCACACTTTGTACCACAGTCAAGGACATGTCTACCCACACTTTGTACCACAGTCAAGGACATCACTACCCACACTTTGTACCACAGTCAAGGACATGACTACCCACACTTTGTCACACAGTCAAGGACATGACAACCCACACTTTGTACCACAGTCAAGGACATGTCTATCCACACTTTGTACCAGTCAAGGACACCACTACCCACATTTTGTCACACAGTCAAGGACAGGACTACCCACACTTTGTACCACAGTCAAGGACATGACTACCCACACTTTGTCACACAGTCAAGGATATGTCTACCCACACTTTGTACCACAGTCAAGGACATGATTACCCACACTTTGTACCACAGTCAAGGACATGACAACCCACACTTTGTACCACAGTCAAGGACATCACTACCCACACTTTGTACCACAGTCAAGGACATGACTACCCACACTTTGTACCACAGTCAAGGACATGACAACCCACACTTTGTACCACAGTCAAGGACATCACTACCCACACTTTGTACCAGTCAAGGACACCACTACCCACACTTTGTACCACAGTCAAGGACATGACTACCCACACTTTGTCACACAGTCAAGGACATGACTACCCACACTTTGTACCACAGTCAAGGACATGACTACCCACACTTTGTACCAGTCAAGGACATGACTACCCACACTTTGTACCACAGTCAAGGACATGACAACCCACACTTTGTCACACAGTCAAGGACATCACTACCTACACTTTGTACCACAGTCAAGGACATCACTACCCTCACTTTGTACCACAGTCAAGGACATGACTACCCACACTTTGTACCACAGTCAAGGACACCACTACCCACACTTTGTACCACAGTCAAGGACACCACTACCCACACTTTGTACCAGTCAAGGACATGTCTACCCACACTTTGTCACACAGTCAAGGACATCACTACCCACACTTTGTACCACAGTCAAGGACACCACTACCCACACTTTGTACCACAGTCAAGGACATGACTACCCACACTTTGTACCACAGTCAAGGACACCACTACCCACACTTTGTACCACAGTCAAGGACACCACTACCCACACTTTGTACCACAGTCAAGGACATCACTACCCACACTTTGTACCAGAGTCAAGGACATGACAACCCACACTTTGTACCACAGTCAAGGACATGTCTACCCACACTTTGTACCACTGTCAAGGACATGACTACCCACACTTTGTACCACTGTCAAGGACATGACTACCCACACTTTGTACCACACTATTGGGAATAACATTTTTTATATTTGACTAAACCTTCACTATTTAGAGTAATGTTTAGTTTTACATTAGCCTGGAGTCCTACCAAACCTTGTGTGCACTTTATCAAGGAATATATTTTACGTTAGTTTTAAATAAATCTGTAATAAAAGATGTTTACTTCTGTTGATTCTGCTTCTTTATGTCGCCACTTGCATACCTAGAAATAAATAAACAAAATCCTCCAAAGGTCAGCAAAGTTCTATCATAAAGGTCAGGGATTTTCTAGAAAGGCTGGCCAAGTTTTAAACAGGAGAGAAAATTTTATATTAAGGTCAGCAAAGCCACAGCCAATTGTTCGATATCACATGAATGAAATTTCTTGACTCGGAAATTGACTATCAATTCCTTAAATTGATTGACTTTGGGAATATTTTTCCCTTTGATTTAAGGTTTGTCTTGGACAATATATTCAATTATAAACTTCTATATCCAAAACAATGGGAAATGACTTTACAATTCCATCATTGAACATAAATTTTTTTTCATACAATTTATATATTCTTTAAGGTCATTACTACAAAATGTTTTAATATCAAAAACAATAATTAGCATAATGTTGCAAAGAAAACTGGGAAACTTAATATAACAAAACAATGTCAAAACCACCATTTTGAAACACCAAGCTTTCTTCCTTACCATTCATCGTCCTTACTACCAGAACGTGACGAGTCTCGGCGCAGCACAATTTTACCAATTGACTTCTTATCATCATCTTTTTTCTCCAGTCTTGTTGATGTTCTGATGAACAAAACGTAGAAAAGTCAGTAAAAAGTGGGGTGTACATTGTAAGTACAGCATTCTCATTGTTTATTGAAATGAAGATTCAATTCCTAAATCAACAGGAATTTACATATAGATTTTTACTGATAAATGATGTATCTTGTCCTGTGTAAATAATGTGTCTTGCCCTGTGTAAATGATGTGTCTTGTCCTGTGTAAATGATGTGTCTTGCCCTGTGTAAATAATGTGTCTTGCCCTGTGTAAATGATGTGTCTTGTCCTGTGTAAATGATGTGTCTTGTCCTGTGTAAATAATGTGTCTTGCCCTGTGTAAATAATGTGCCTTGTCCTGTGTAAATGATGTGTCTTGTCCTGTGTAAATGATGTGTCTTGTCCTGTGTAAATGATGTGTCTTGCCCTGTGTAAATAATGTGCCTTGTCCTGTGTAAATGATGTGTCTTGTCCTGTGTAAATGATGTGTCTTGTCCTGTGTAAATGATGTGTCTTGTCCTGTGTAAATGATGTGTCTTGTCCTGTGTAAATGATGTGTCTTGTCCTGTGTAAATGATGTGTCTTGTCCTGTGTAAATAATGTGTCTTGTCCTGTGTAAATAATGTGTCTTGTCCTGTGTAAATGATGTGTCTTGTCCTGTGTAAATGATGTGTCTTTTCCTGTGTAAATAATGTGTCTTGCCATGTGTAAATGATGTGTCTTGTCCTGTGTAAATGATGTGTCTTGTCCTGTGTAAATGATGTGTCTTGTCCTGTGTAAATGACGTGTCTTGTCCTGTGTAAATGATGTGTCTTGTCCTGTGTAAATGATGTGTCTTGTCCTGTGTAAATGATGTGTCTTGCCCTGTGTAAATAATGTGTCTTGCCATGTGTAAATGATGTGTCTAGCCATGTGTCCTGATGTTCGGACACTTTGACACACATGTATGGCTCCCTTTACCTTGGACATTTTAACACACAACATGTATGGATCCCCTTTATTTGGACACTTTGACACACAACATGTATGGATCCCCTTTATTTGGACACTTTGACATACAACATGTATGGCTCCCTTTAGCTCGGACACTTTGACACACAACATGTATGGATCCCCTTTATTTGGACACTTTGACACACAACATGTATGGATCCCCTTTATTTGGACACTTTGACACACAACATGTATGGATCCCCTTTATTTGGACACTTTGACATACAACATGTATGGATCCCCTTTATTTGGACACTTTGACATACAACATGTATGGCTCCCTTTACCTCCGACACTTTGACACACAAAATGGCTCCCTTTACCTCCGACACTTTGACACACAACATGTATGGCTCCCTTTACCTCCGACACTTTGACATACAACATGTATGGCTCCCTTTACCTTGGACACTTTGACACACAATATGTATGGCTCCCTTTACCTCCGACACTTTGACATACAACATGTATGGCTCTCTTTACCTTGGACACTTTGACACACAACATGTATGGCTCTCTTTACCCTGGACACTTTCTTTAAGTCAATAATTTTCAGACAAATTGTCATTTTTTACTAGATTTTGTCAGATGTCCCAAGCATATTTAATTGGTCTTTTTAAAGACAACCAAATAATATGATATGCATAACTGAAAATATATATTGTATTACTGTTAATTAATTAATGGAAACATGGTGTAAATTTCTGTTGATCAAAAGCTTAAGGTTGTCCAAAATAATACTCTTAATATTTTTTCTCTGAAACTTGAAATCTGTAGCTTCCTCAAATGATCTTTAACAATCACATCTGGTACTTGAGCCTACTTCCTTAAATGACCCTTAACAACCATGTCCACTACTTCCTTAAATGACCCTTAACAACCATGTCCACTACTTCCTTAAATGACCTTCAACAACCATGTCCACTACTTCCTGAAATGACCCTCAACAACCATGTCCACTACTTCCTTAAATGACCCTTAACAACCATGTCCACTACTTCCTGAAATGACCCTCAACAACCATGTCCACTACTTCCTTAAATGACCCTCAAAAATCATGTCCACTACTTCCTTAAATGACCTTCAACAGTCATGTCTGCTACTTCCTGAAATAACCTTCAAAAATCACTTCTGCTACCTCCTCGAATGGCCTTTCAACAATCACTTAATGTGGCTGCCTCAAATGACTTTCAACAACGATACATGCTTGTTCCTCAAATGACCTTCAAAAATCATGTCAGTCTACATCTTCCTCAAATGACATTTAACAATCTTGTCTGCTTGTTCCTCAAATGACCTTCAACAATCACATCCTCGGCTTCCTTAAATGACCTTCAACAATCACATCCTCGGCTTCCTTAAATGACCTTCAACAATCACATCCTCGGCTTCCTTAATGACCTTCAACAATCACATCCTCGCCTTCCTTAAATGACCTTCAATAATCGTGCCTGCTACTTCCTCAAATGACTTTCAACAACCTTCAGCAATATCCTCTACTTTCACAAACAAGCCTCAACAGTCACATCTGCCATCTGTCTTTTCCCTTACAGTGTAAATGTTGATAGTGCTGATGCTAACATGGTGATATAACCATGACAACAAGTCAGTACTTAAGGTCAAGTTTTACGTGTGACAACACCTACTTATACACCTACATCCAAATGTGTTGTCCAAACATGAAAACATGGCTGAGATATGCTCCTTATTATATTTCTTTGATCCAAATTGATAAGGTCAAAGATTAAAAGGAAACAATAATACTGCTGAAGATATCAGACACACTATTGTTACTAATTAAACAAATACTGAAGATACCAGATCCATTATCATTACTAATTACACATAAATACTAAAGACATCGCAACCAATAATTGTTACTAATTACACATAAATACTAGACATCGGATCCACTAATTGTTACTAATTACACATAAATACTAAAGACATCGCAACCAATAATTGTTACTAATTACACATAAATTCTAAATACATCCATTAGTAATACTAACTAGAGTTGTATCCCAAGCGATAACTTATACCCCCGTTGGTGTAAAAAAAAAAGTCAAGATACACAACTACATGTAGTACTGATTATACATGCCAAGTTTTGTTGAAATCGGAACAGTACTTTAGTAGGGGTTGTCCGGACAAGCCTCAACCAATCAAAGTGTAGTGGCCATTTTGAAAAATGTATTATCATAAAAAAAGTCAAGATACACAACCACATGTTGTACTGATTATACATGCCAAGTTTTGTTGAAATCGGAACAGTACTTTAGTAAGAGTTGTCCGGACAAGCCTCAACCAATCAAAGTGTAGTGGCCATTTTGAAAAATGTATAATCATAAAAAAAAGTCAAGATACACAACTACATGTAGTACTGATTATACATGCCAAGTTTTGTTGAAATCGGAACAGTACTTTAGTAAGAGTTGTCCGGACAAGCCTCAACCAATCAAAGTGTAGTGGCCATTTTGAAAAATGTATAATCATAAAAAAAAGTCAAGATACACAACTACATGTAGTACTGATTATACATGCCAAGTTTTGTTGAAATCAGAACAGTACTTTAGTAGGGGTTGTCCGGACAAGCCTCAACCAATCAGAAGTCGTCGGCCATTTTGAAATATGCATTATCGTAAAAAAAAAAGTTGGGATGCACATATACATGTTGTACTGATTATGCATGCCAAGTTTTGTTGAAATCAAAACAGTATACTGCCCCTATTAACTTTGTTACAGGGGGTATAATTACACATAAATATTCCTAAGGTATTTCCTACTGTTACATATTCCAGATAAACAGGGCAAATGTAACATGCTGGAGGAATTGCTCAATCTTTGCATATAAGTACTGTTAAAGCATCCACTAGTGTTACTAATTATCAAATTAGATCACAGACAACAGGCAGATACAGGTAAACATCTGGTAGATACAGGTAAACATCAGGTAGATACAGGTAAGCATCTGGTAAATACATGTAAACATCAGGTAAATGCATTTAAACATCAGGCAGATACAGGTAAACATCCGGTAGATACAGGTAAGCATCTGGTAGATACATGTAAACATCAGGTAAATGCATTTAAACATCAGGCAGATACAGGTAAACATCAGACACAGGTAAACATTACAAATACAAGCACTGAAGCAAGCCAGCAAACTGCATGCTCAAACTGAAATTCTGCATATAAAAGGCAAATGCACAGGTAATTTAGACAGGCTACACAAACAGCATAATATAGCTTATTATAAATCATATTTATGTCTGGGGCCACGAAGGAGCGAACATGACAATGGATCCAAGAGGGATATGTGATCAATTAGTTAATAGGAAGGTTTGGAATGTTGATGTTTCAGCATGTTTGAAAGGTTGAATCCATGATATACTGTAAACAATTTATTGTTGGTATTAAGATAGTGTAAAATCCAGCAATAATGTATCATTTGCTGATAATGTTCTCTCTGGTTCACTTTGATTCTGTTTATTTTGTACATTTTTGATGCTAAAAAGCACAACTGGTAGAATTATCATCTTCAAATATATATTGCCAAATTTCCAATAGGGCTGCACATATTATATCTGCAATTAAGCCCCACCCACAAATAAGCCTCACCCACAAATAAGCCCCACCCACAAGTAAGCCCCACCCACAGATAAGCCCCACCCACAAATAAGCACTTTAATTCAATGCAAATTAAAAGGCAGGCATTTTAGGCGAAAAACATATGCTTAGATCAAATACATTGGCTGAAAAACTAGGTTCACCTTCAAATTTGCAGCTCTCAAAAAGATGAAGGGAACTTGAACAAGAATGTCCTACTATAATATTAAACCATGCAAGTACATGCAGGGTCAGTTAACAGGTATATGTCATCTGGCAGAATCTATACTTACTCAGAGCCAGTGAACAACCTAAGGTAGAGGTTAATACAACAGATACAGTGTGTTAGTATAATGTTTATAAACACATCTCTCCTCCTATAACCTATCTACATAATGGTTATAAACACATCTCTCCTCCTATAACCTATCTACATAATGGTTATAAACACATCTCTACTCCTAAAACCTATCTACATAACAGTTAAAAACACATCTCTCCTCCTATAACCTATCTACATAAGTTATAAACACATCTCTCCTATAACCTATCTACATAACAGTTATAAACACATCTCTCCTCCTATAACCTATCTACATAACAGTTATAAACACATCTCTCCTATAACCTATCTACATAACAGTTATAAACACATCTCTACACCTATAACCTATCTACATAACAGTTATAAACACATCTCTCCTATAACCTATCTACATAACAGTTATAAACACATCTCTCCTCCTATAACCTATCTACATAACAGTTATAAACACATATCTCCTATAACCTATCTACATAACAGTTATAAACACATCTCTCCTCCTATAACCTATCTACATAACAGTTATAAACACATCTCTCCTATAACCTATCTACATAACAGTTATAAACACATCTCTCCTCCTATAACCTATCTACATAACAGTTATAAACACATCTCTCCTCCTATAACCTATCTACATAACAGTTATAAACACATCTCTCCTCCTATAACCTATCTACATAACAGTTATAAACACATATCTCCTATAACCTATCTACATAACAGTTATAAACACATCTCTCCTTCTATAACCTATCTACATAACAGTTGTAAACACATCTCTCCTCCTATAATCTATCTACATAACAGTTATAAACACATCTCTCCTCCTATAACCTATCTACATAACAGTTATAAACACATCTTTCCTCCTATAACCTATCTACATAACAGTTATAAACACATCTCTACACCTATAACCTATCTACATAACAGTTATAAACACATCTCTCCTATAACCTATCTACATAACAGTTATAAACACATCTCTCCTCCTATAACCTATCTACATATTAACAGTTATAAACACATCTCTCCTATAACCTATCTACATAACAGATATAAATACATCTCTCCTCCTATAACCTATCTACATAACAGTTATAAATACATCTCTCCTCCTATAACCTATCTACATAACAGTTATAAACACATCTCTCCTCCTATAACCTATCTACATAACAGTTATAAACACATCTCTCCTATAACCTATCTACATAACAGTTATAAACACATCTCTCCTCCTATAACCTATCTACATAACAGTTATAAACACATCTCTACTCCTATAACCTATCTACATAACAGTTATAAACACATCTCTCCTATAACCTATCTACATAACGGTTATAAACACATCTCTCCTCCTATAACCTATCTACATAACAGTTATAAACACATCTCTCCTATAACCTATCTACATAACAGTTATAAACACATCTCTCCTCCTATAACCTATCTACATAACAGTTATAAATACATCTCTCCTCCTATAACCTATCTACATAACAGTTATAAACACATCTCTCCTCCTATAACCTATCTACATAACAGTTATAAACACATCTCCCCTATAACCTATCTACATAACAGTTATAAACACATCTCTCCTCCTATAACCTATCTACATAACGGTTATAAACACATCTCTCCTATAACCTATCTACATAACAGTTATAAACACATCTCTCCTCAGTAAAACAGTGTTACAGATGTTTATTAAGAGATCATATTACCAAAATATATTAGTATATTCATGTGATCACCAATCAAGAAAACTTGAGAAAATTTACAGAATTTGTGACTTATTTCTGTGATGGTAGTATTTGTCACAAATGAAAATAGATTAATGAAAACACAATGATTTACAAACAACTGACATACACATATGGACACAAACTGTGCCCTGCTTACCTTGTACGATGTGGGTTTGCCATGTCCATCAAATTTGTGGACATATTTTCTCCATGGCCATTTGCAGAAAAATCACTGAAATCAAAATGTACTGATAAGAAGTAATTATTCGTGGTGCCAACTAAACATGATTTTATATTGTATCAAATGTGTAAAGATTAGGATGTAAAAATCTCACTGCTTTAGCTGCATCTCATTTATATCCTACTATTATAGTTGTGAATGTAATTTGTGTCATACTAGTAATTATACCTGTCATTATAACAATATTACCTGTCACTGTCACTGAAGTGTCTATCACTGTCATCATCTTCATCACTGTCCCCACCAACACCCTCATCAATATCTGCATCACTCTCGTATCCTTCCTTCTGTCTCTCCACGACCTCCATATAATCCAGTTCAGCCAAATACTCATCACCGTACTGTTGGCCATCCTAGTTAAAAACAAACATCCAAAATATCATCTATTCTTGTAAACCTGGACAAATGATGTATGTTTCTGACCAATTCAAGATTGGTACAACAATATGGATACTAACAATTCATATAAAATGAACAGGATTAAGAATCCATTTTGATTTCAGAAACAAGAAAACTATAAGTTTGTTTTATAATTTATCGATATTACTGATATTTTCATTCTTGATTTCATGGCTACATGTGTCTCACCTCATTGGCACCCTGCTCCGTAAGTAACTGTCCAGCATAGATACAGATAAACCCACCAGAGGGAAGGTCATCAAGACATCGTAAACCCCAGCCTCTGTCAACCAATCAAATTACATTTTATATATTCACAATAAACCTCAGCCTCTGTCAACCAATCAAATTACATCTTATATATTCACAATAAACCTCTGCCTCTGTCAACCAATCAAATTACATCTTATATATTCACAATAAACCCCAGCCTCTGTCAACCAATCAAATCACATCTTATATATTCACAATAAACCCCAGCCTCCGTCAACCAATCAAATTACATCTTATATCACACAATAAACCCCAGCCTCTGTCAACCAATCAAATCACATCTTATATATTCACAATAAACCCCAGCCTCCGTCAACCAATCAAATTACATCTTATATCGCACAATAAACCTCAGCCTCTGTTAACCAAGTAAAATACATCTTATATCATACAATAAACCCTTGACCAATCAAATTACATCTTTTAACATCTTACATCTTTTATCACAAATTAAAGATCAGTCTCTCTTAACCAATAAAAATCTTCCTATATCATACAATAGTAATTATCTCAATACCTTAAACACATCAATTATGTTCTCAGTATGCGTGTTACTTAATACTTAATTACTAAATCATCATCTTTACCTTGAAATTACTTACTTTTTCTCTGTTTTAAACACCTGTAGACGAACATTCAATCCGTTCTGGGCAGCTCTATTGCAGCATCTGCTGTCACACTTACAGCGGGAGTTACACTCATATACACTACAAGAAATGTCAACATTGACAGTGAGAGTTACACTCATATACACTACAACAAGGAATGTCAACATTTACAGTGAGAGTTACACTCATATACACTACAACAAGGAACGTCAACATTCACAGAGAGAGTTACACTCATATACACTACAACAAGGAATGTCAACATTTACAGTGAGAGTTACACTCATATACACTACAACAAGGAACGTCAACATTGACAGTGAGAGTTACACTCATATACACTACAACAAGGAATGTCAACATTTACAGTGAGAGTTACACTCATATACACTACAACAAGGAATGTCAACATTTACAGTGAGAGTTACACTCATATACACTACAACAAGGAATGTCAACATTTACAGTGAGAGTTACACTCATATACACTACAACGAGGAATGTCAACATTTACAGTGAGAGTTACACTCATATACACTACAACGAGGAATGTCAACATTTACAGTGAGAGTTACACTCATATACACTACAACGAGGAACGTCAACATTTACAGTGAGAGTTACACTCATATACACTACAACAAGTAATGTCAACTTTGACAGTGAAAGTTACACTCATATACACTACAACAAGTAATGTCAACATTGACAGTGAAAGTTACACTCATATACACTACAACAAGGAATGTCAACATTTACAGTGAGAGTTACACTCATATACACTACAACAAGTAATGTCAACATTTACAGTGAGAGTTACACTGATATACACTACAACAAGGAATGTCAACATTTACAGTGAGAGTTACACTGATATACACTACAACAAGGAATGTCAACATTTACAGTGAGTTACACTCATATACACTACAACAAGTAATGTCAACATTTACAGTGAGAGTTACACTCATATACTCTACAACAAGGAATGTCAACATTGACAGTGAGAGTTACACTCATATACACTACAACAAGGAATGTCAACATTTACAGTGAGAGTTACACTCATATACACTACAACAAGGAATGTCAACATTTACAGTGAGAGTTACACTCATATACACTACAACAAGGAATGTCAACATTTACAGTGAGAGTTACACTCATATACTCTACAACAAGGAATGTCAACATTGACAGTGAGAGTTACACTCATATACACTACAACAAGGAATGTCAACATTTACAGTGAGAGTTACACTCATATACACTGCAACAAGGAATGTCAACATTTATAGTGAGAGTTACACTCATATACACTACAACAAGGAATGTCAACATTGACAATGAGAGTTACACTCATATACACTACAACAAGGAATGTCAACATTTACAGTGAGAGTTACACTCATACTCTACAACAAGGAATGTCAACATTTACAGTGAGAGTTACACTCATATACACTACAACAAGGAATGTCAACATTTACAGTGAGAGTTACACTCATATACACTACAACAAGGAATGTCAACATTTATAGTGAGTTACACTCATATACACTACAACAAGGAATGTCAACATTGACAATGAGAGTTACACTCATATACACTACAACAAGGAATGTCAACATTGACAGTGAGAGTTACACTCATATACACTACAACAAGGAATGTCAACATCTACAGTGAGAGTTACACTCATATACTCTACAACAAGGAATGTCAACATTTACAGTGAGTTACACTCATATACCATACAACAAGGAACGTCAACATTTACAGCAAGACTTGTACAAGCTTAACAATGAATATTTAACAGAGAGAATTAAATCAATACAAGACAATAAAGACTGTCAGTGATTACAGTGGGCATTACACTCGTCAACAAAGAATATCAATATTAACAGTGGGACACTGACAACAAAGACAGTTTCTTGCCCACCAGCTAAACTTTTATCTGTGTCCAATGGCACAGGAAGTTCTGTCTGACCCACTAGTGTGGTGTCACAAATAACTAAATGAAAAATAACACCCATCACTCCACTATTCTGACTTTTGTAGTGTTTTATCGTAAATGTTAACTTTATTATTTTAATGATCAGTAAGGTCAAAGTATGTCTATAACTAACCCTGTGGTAAGGGGTTCCTTGAGCCTTCGGTGCTCATATCCAGCATTGGGATTCTTCTTTCCTCCTTCTACAATTCCTGTGGCTTCTACTGTCAGCTGTTGACATTCACACTTTGTTCTGTCCTGTGGGGTCAAACAGCTGTTATAAAATCACTGAAACTCTGTTATCTAAACACTAGGTAGAAAGTCTGTGATGGAAATCAGAAAACTTCACATTGACTCTAATGGAAATCTAAACACTGGACATTGACTCTAATGGAAATCTAAACACTGGACATTGACTCTGATTGAAAACTTAAACACACTTAACAGAAACTCTATGATGAAAATCTGAAACTCAAGTTGGAAAAACATGGACAAAATTTACTTAACTTTGTGTCCAACTTTCATTATAATGACAATATCTAAAACCAATTTAAAAAGATATATCTGTACCTAGCATCAGAATACACGCCTAAAGTATGACTAACTGGAGTAAATCTGAGATCACAGACAGGCCTCAACTTAATATAAACATGTTTGTTGGGTTTATCGCTTCGTGAACAGCCAGGCTCATTTTGAGGCTGGGGTCTCATTGTAGTAGTTGGTGACTACCTCAGTAAATAACATACAGGAGACTTGTCACATGCTACCCAGAGCAATTAGAGCAAAGTGTCTTGCCCCTGGACACAACCAAAACAGCACAGGCCGCCCGTTCCTCAGCTTCCCAAGAAACACAAACCCACACAGGTAGGGAGCGTCGAACCACGCACCTCGGACCTTCACATGAGATTAATGGCCGGTGCTCTAACCAACCGAGCTATAACGACCCCTATAAAGATGTTTAGTTTAGAAGATAATCCAACAATGGCTACATCAATCCACTCATTCTTCTAACAAGTCCCTGTGAACCAGATTGTGTTTGATACTATATAATGGTACTTACACTACAGCCATCGGTACAGCTACAACACACTAGGAAATCTGGGTCGAGGTTGAGCTTTACTCCCTTGGCTGGTATTCGCACATTTGAATATTCCACATAGTCGGGATATTGTCTGTCGTGAGCATTTACACAAGATATTGGCACATTTTCTTTACCGTAGGACAGATCTTTGATGTCACAAAATGTCTGAAACAGAATTTAAAACATTCACATTTTTCTGTTCCTTCAACAATTTATATAATGTTTAAACCATTTTTACACTGGAAATTGCTGCATTAATTGAAATAATTCAAATACCAAAGGTTTGTCTTTCCTAATCCCTTAAGTTTCTTTAACCATTAACATTTCATAATGCAATTGATTATAACCATGACAAACATAGAGCACACAGAAAACAAAAGATAAGCTCTGTTGTTAATGAGCGCCTTAAATCTTTATTCCCTGTACATGTAACAGAAGTAAGAGTAAAGCTTAAACATACAAAACTAAGCTTTGAAACAGAATTAATGAAATCTTTAAATCAAATTTATTGTATGTACTGTGTATCTTCAGTATTATACATTCAGAAGAGAAATACTGTAAGTGATTCCTCGCTGTATTGATAAGTACCGTATTTGACCTAATAAGTGCAGTGTGCTCACAAAAACACATAAGGGGGGCGCTTAATAAAACCCTGCACAAGGGAAAGTTTCCATGTGAAATACCTCCACATAACGAATAACAATCCAAGTCTTTGGTTAAAAGAATGATTAACATGTTGGTATATCAGTGAGGTAAGGGTGAGGCTAAGAATGATTAACATGTTGGTATATCAGTGAGGTAAGGGTGAGGCTATAAGAATGATTAACATGTTGGTATATCAGTGAGGTAAGGGTGAGGCTATAAGAATGATTAACATGTTGGTATATCAGTGAGGTAAGGGTGAGGCTATAAGAATGATTAACATGTTGGTATATCAGTGAGGTAAGGGTGAGGCTATAAGAATGATTAACATGTTGGTATATCAGTGAGGTAAGGGTGAGGCTATAAGAATGATTAACATGTTGGTATATCAGTGAGGTAAGGGTGAGGCTATAAGAATGATTAACATGTTGGTATATCAGTGAGGTAAGGGTGAGGCTATAAGAATGATTAACATGTTGGTATATCAGTGAGGTAAGGGTGAGGCTATAAGAGTAGGTACACTTTGAGGTAGAATCACATTATCATTATCATTGCATAAGTTTCCTCACTCACCTTGACCGGAACAAATTCTGTGTGTACATGTAGAATGGGGTCAAAACAGAACATGTCAATGGTCAAGTGGGAGTCACATAGCATTAGGAATGTAAACACATCCTCTATACTGCGTAGTCGCCGGGCACACGGAGTCCGATACATCACCACTCGCTTGTGGTTGGGCTTCATTTTACACACGTGTCTGTGGAAGGGTACATACAACATGTAGTATAGCAGGTTTATACATAGTGAATCAAATCATTTACAGGTAACTGTTCTCTCACTAAAAGTTTTACTGACACTTCTACACCAGAGTTAAATACATTTATCCTGCAGGGTGATTTATAACCTGTTTCAGAAAACCGTTTGTATCAAGTTTTACATGTGTTAAAATTGCTATCGTAAGGCTTCATTAACAAATGTACATTTAAACCTGCCCTAAAGACACGCTGTAACAACATCTGTCTATAAAATCACCTGTTTAGGTACCCTATGAAACACAATTTGTTGTATATGAATCTCTATACAAAATTCACCTGCTTATAAATGTCTATCTTTTCTGTGTTCCCTAAAGTGGCCTTTATAGACAAGGTTGACTGTATAAAGCATAAATAAAGCTGAAACTTTGCTTATTATTTATTTAAATTTACACGCATTCCATCACCACTGAATACCATACCTTTCCCAGCCGCACAACAGGGGAATGAGGAGTGGGTTGCCTCCCTTGTATTTTGATGGGTCATCATCACAATCCTTCAAACAATCTTTACTGCAATGGTGAGTTCCTAGGGAGCAACATAAATATTTTACATGTAGATATATTGATTATGTTAAACTTTACCATTAAGGAGTTTCCTTTAATACACTGTGATTTCTTCCTGGTAATTATTTTGCACCATGACTAATTATTCATGAATAACTGGCTTGCAATTTCTGTGATTTTGATTTTTTGATGCATCCAGTTTCATCTTTTATCAATATACTAAAATTTATACAGCTGAGGATTTCATAATGTCCTGCTGATGTTAAAAGTATGTAAATGATACTCACTAAATTTCTTCCTCACTCGATCTTTGAATGGCAGTTTTGATTCCATTCTCTGTCCAAGGGAGTCATCATCTACGAATACAACACAGAGTCAATGTTTTATTGTGTAGATGATAAATGTAATATGCTGCTAGTTATACAACATCACAACGTTTCATACACAAACTGTTTATTAGTTTTACCACAAATGTACAATGCCTTACCAAGTGAAATTTTGTGTCAAATATGAGATAACCACCTAAGGAAGACATGTAACATGAGGTACCCCATGGGTCAACCCTAGAGCTTGATTGAGGTTTGTGTTTTAGGCAGTTAGAGGCAAGAGGACAAGCATACTGGGTATTTCCAAAGCAATACATGTTCCTATAGTTGTAGACAGACATATAATACAAACCTAAATCTGTGCTGTCTATAGTTATACAGACAGATAATACAAACCTAAATCTGTGTTGTCTGTAGTTGCAGACAGAAACATGATACAAACCTAAATCTGTGTTGTCTGTAGTTTTAGACAGACGATCTTGTAACACACTGGCCATGTCCTTTCCAACTTTCTGACTGCTAATACTACTGGCAACAAATTCTGTAAATAGAAAAGTAAAAATGAAATATTTATTACAACATGGCAAGGAAATCCAATGGCACAGTATACTGTTACTAGTAACATGAAAAAAACCTTATTTATATCTGTTGTGAAACGTGTACATCTGCTACACATAGCAACAACTTTTAGTGCGGCGATTACAAGTGCCAATGTGTAGACAAATGTTTTTGAATATTGGATTTTTCAAATTAAAATTTCTGTATATTATGTTTTGTGAGTATATGTATTTTCTGAAAAAAATTAGGTCTTTCTTGATTTAGTTACAAAATAACAACAATTCAAGATTCAAAATAGATGCTTTAAACATAACTTCATACACGTATATGTTGTAATGCAGTTTTACGACGCTCCAGATGATGTCGACGTGTACGTGCATCCTACACGCATGTACGTACAAACACATCTACACGCTTAACCTCTCTATTGTGAAGGGAAAAATTGAGTACCTAGAGAAGGCCTTGGAGGTTAGCCAAGTCAGTCCATACATTTGGTGAAAGCCATCCATCGCACTACCCAACCTCCCAATTATTCTACTGATAAGTACCTGGTACATATTTGACCTCAATGCCGTTTTTCCTGTTACTGGGCTGTAAACATACCTTTACTTTTCTCCGCCTGAGTGCTCGGTCTGGTCTGTTTTACCCACGGTCCTTCCCATTCCGTTGACGGCCGCCCTGATGTGCTCTTTCTGGCTACTGGTCTCTTTTTTTCAGCAGATGACTGTCGGTTAAGTGTGGCTGGTACTTGTGGTGATGGAATTTTGTTTGCCTGAGAAACTGAATCAACATATAATACATATTGTGATCAGGTAACTCAAGTTTGATTAGATTGTTGTTGTTGGGGGGGGGGGGGGGGGGGGGGGGGGGATTATATTCTAATCTAGGAAAGCAACACTTTCTTACACAATATTGCAAAATATTGTTCAAGTATAACTTTATAAGCAATGAGGAGAATTTTTGAACTGCAATTTTAACTAGATTTGTTCATACTTCACTGGGACAAGAAAGCAAAAGAAAATAAGATTTTGATACAAGAAACAGTTTAAATGGTTCTTTTATCCCCAAATTACACCTGAAATTGTTTTAGGTGAAGTGGTATATGATTATGAAGATTGAGATCCATACTACAGCAGTTTTCTCTGGATATTAAGTTTATTTGAATACATACTATATAAACTGGATATTAAGTTAATTTGAATACATACTGTATAGAGTATTTGTAGCAGCAGGCTGCTGACTGATGGGTTCGTTGATACCTCTAGTATACTCAACCACCGGAGTTTTACCCACTGTCGTGTTGGTATGACGTTTCATCTTCCCAGCACTCTTGTTGTACTCGGCATTAGCCTGTAATTATCATTAACATTGATTAATGGACCGGAGGAGAAAGCCTAGATAATGTTAAATCCGAGTGTGTAAATGTGTATTTAATCCAGTCTCCTTACAAGTCAGTATTATATATAGTGTATGAACTATGCAGAAATATTTTCATGGGTATTAACAATCAGCTGAGCTACAATAGCATCAAACAAAACTAAGAATTCTTCAACGGAATGTAAATTTTTTATCTAAAAGATAACATTACAAAAAGCATACAGGAAAAGTCTAAAATATTTTCTTTAGCTGAAAATTCTCATGTCTGAATTTTGGCACATTTGAAATTTTAGTTTTTAAATAATGTATAGCGCATTGATGACTTGAGACTTGTTTTATATGAGAAATAGAAAATACAAAGTGGCAAAAAGTACTGAAATAAAAAAGATCACTGTATATGGTACAGCAGTAATAATATAGTGTTATATGTATGGATCCTACCAGGGCTGTGTAGAGGGGCTCCAGTCGGGTAGATCCGCGATATATCCACTCCACACGCTTGTCCGCCAGGAAGTACATCTTCACCAGACTGGCATCCACTTCCATCACCTTAGCTGTCCACCTAAAACATTATACAACATATACCTGAGGGTCTAAGGGCCTTTAGAAGACATGACTGGTAACAAAGTAGAATACCAGTGGAATAGGGACCGTTTTAACTTCAGGTCTGTATGAGAGCTTGGCGATCTCACTCATTGTTGCTATACACACAGCAAAATTCATTCATTTGGCCATTAGAATTCCTGGGAATTCTATTCCTCATTCAGATAATAACTACCTTGGCAGGTAATTACAAATTTATTAATTGGATCATGTGTTTTTAATGTGAGTTATGATTATATCATAGTAAATGTATACGAGATGGTGAGTAGCCCTCAAGAAGGGCCAAATTTAAGTTCATAATTCATGTTGCTGAAGATATCTAATTAATAAATCATGATTCAATGTTATCGATGGCTTTTCTTGTTTGTTGTGTATAAATGAGAGATAAAATCTTGACTATAGAGAACAAACAAAACTTGTCTGAAGTCATGTGACTGATCACATGGTCTATTACATGTAACACACAACTTGACTACATTTGTTAGAACCAAGTAAAAATTAATCAGTGAACCAGTAATTACCCATGATATTGAATGAATCACAAAGCAGACAGAATATAGATCTGTACTCACCATTTACCGTTCCACTCTGTCTTCACCATCTGTCCCTTCTGGAGCCTCACCATGGGTCGCTGTAAAAACCCACACCAATGGGTCATTGTTAGAATTATAACACTACTTCTATATAACATATCGATACGCCTAACACATACTCACTCTATATACTTCACTTTCTTACACTGTAAAACATGGTCATCAAGCTATCTTTGTATTCGCAATCATTGGAAAGCCGAAAAATTCAAACTTAGTATCTTCTGATAAGATAATATTAAAAAGGTTTTAGTACAAAAGAGAAAAGGAAAATGGATATACAATTAGACCATTGACAAACTTAAAGGTAATTTGAACCACCTACCGTCTGATGTAGGTAGTAAGAATGTTTGAACCACCTACCATCTGATGTAGGTAGTAAGAATGTTTGAACCACCTACCATCTGATGTAGGTAGTAAGAATGTTTGAACCACCTACCATCTGATGTAGGTAGTAAGAATGTTTGAACCACCTACCATCTGATGTAGGTAGTAAGAATGTTTGAACCACCTACCACCTGATGTAGGTAGTAAGAATGTTTGAACCACCTACCATCTGATGTAGGTAGTAAGGATGTTTGAACCACCTACCACCTGATGTAGGTAGTAAGAATGTCTGAACCACCTACCATCTGATGTAGGTAGTAAGAATGTTTGAACCACCTACCACCTGATGTAGGTAGTAAGGATGTTTGAACCACCTACCACCTGATGTAGGTAGTAAGAATGTCTGAACCACCTACATCTGATGTAGGTAGTAAGAATGTTTGAACCACCTACCACCTGATGTAGGTAGTAAGAATGTTTGAACCACCTACCACCTGATGTAGGTAGTAAGAATGTTTGAACCACCTACCACCTGATGTAGGTAGTAAGAATGTTTGAACCACCTACCATCTGATGTAGGTAGTAAGAATGTTTGAACCACCTACCATCTGATGTAGGTAGTAACAATGTTTGAACCACCTACCATCTGATGTAGGTAGTAAGACTGTTTGAACCACCTACCATCTGATGTAGGTAGTCAGAATGTTTGAACAACCTACCACCTGATGTAGGTAGTAAGAATGTTAGAACCACCTACCACCTGTTGTAGGTAGTAAGAATGTTTGAACCACCTACCACCTGATGTAGGTAGTAAGACTGTTTGAACCACCTACCGTCTGATGTAGGTAGTAACAATGTTTGAACCACCTACCACCTGATGTAGGTAGTAAGAATATTTGAACAACCTACCGTCTGATGTAGGTAGTAAGAATGTTTGAACCACCTACCACCTGATGTAGGTAGTAAGAACGTTTGAACCACCTACCACCTGATGTAGGTAGTAAGAACGTTTGAACCACCTACCATCTGATGTAGGTAGTAAGAATGTTAGAACTACCTACCATCTGATGTAGGTAGTAACAATGTTTGAACAACCTCCCGTGTGATGTAGGTAGTAAGAATGTTTGAATCACCTATCATCTGATGTAGGTAGTAAGAATGTTTGAACCACATACCACCTGATGTAGGTAGTAAGAATGTTTGAACCACCTACCACCTGATGTAGGTAGTAAGACTGTTAGAACCACCTACCACCTGATGTAGGTAGTAAGACTGTTTGAACCAGCTACCGTCTGATGTAGGTAGTAAGAATGTTTGAACCACCTACCACCTGATGTAGGTAGTAAAAATGTTTGAACCACCTACCATCTGATGTAGGTAGTCAGAATGTTTGAACCACCTACCACCTGATGTAGGTAGTAAGACTGTTAGAACCACCTACCGTCTGATGTAGGTAGTAAGAATGTTTGAACCACCTACCACCTGATGTAGGTAGTAAGAATGTTTGAACCACCTACCACCTGATGTAGGTAGTAAGACTGTTAGAACCACCTACCGTCTGATGTAGGTAGTAAGAATGTTTGAACCACCTACCATCTGATGTAGGTAGTAAGACTGTTTGAACCAGCTACTATCTGATGTAGGTATTAAGAATGTCTGAACCACCTACCACCTGATGTAGGTAGTAAGAATGTTTGAACCACCTACCATCTGATGTAGGTAGTAAGAATGTTTGAACCACCTACCATCTGATGTAGGTAGTAAGACTGTTTGAACCACCTACCATCTGATGTAGGTAGTAAGAATGTTTGAACCACCTACCACCTGATGTAGGTAGTAAGACTGTTTGAACCACCTACCACCTGATGTAGGTAGTAAGACTGTTTGAACCACCTACCACCTGATGTAGGTAGTAAGAATGTTTGAACCACCTACCATCTGATGTAGGTAGTAAGACTGTTTGAACCACCTACCGTCTGATGTAGGTAGTAAGAATGTTTGAACCACCTACCATCTGATGTAGGTAGTAAGAATGTTTGAACCACCTACCATCTGATGTAGGTAGTAAGAATGTTTGAACCACCTACCGTCTGATGTAGGTAGTAAGAATGTTTGAACCACCTACCACCTGATGTAGGTAGTAAGAATGTTTGAACCACCTACCATCTGATGTAGGTAGTAACAATGTTTGAACCACCTACCATCTGATGTAGGTAGTAAGAATGTTTGAACCACCTACCGTCTGATGTAGGTAGTCAGAATGTTTGAACCACCTACCGTCTGATGTAGGTAGTAAGAAAGTTTGAACCACCTACCACCTGATGTAGGTAGTAAGAATGTTTGAACCACCTACCATCTGATGTAGGTAGTAACAATGTTTGAACCACCTACCGTCTGATGTAGGTAGTAAGAATGTTTGAACCACTGACCACCTGATGTAGGTAGTAAGAATGTTTGAACCACCTACCGTCTGATGTAGGTAGTAAGACTGTTTGAACCACCTACCGTCTGATGTAGGTAGTAAGACTGTTTGAACCACCTACCACCTGATGTAGCTAGTAACAATGTTTGAACCACCTACTATCTGATGTAAGTAGTAAGAATGTTTGAACCACTGACCACCTGATGTAGGTAGTAAGAATGTTTGAACCACCTACCACCTGATGTAGGTAGTAAGACTGTTTGAACCACCTACCGTCTGATGTAGGTAGTAAGACTGTTTGAACCACCTACCATCTGATGTAGGTAGTAAGAATGTTTGAACCACCTACCGTCTGATGTAGGTAGTCAGAATGTTTGAACCACCTACCGTCTGATGTAGGTAGTAAGAATGTTTGAACCACCTACCACCTGATGTAGGTAGTAAGACTGTTTGAACCACCTACCATCTGATGTAGGTAGTAAAAATGTATGAACCACCTACCATCTGATGTAGCTAGTAACAACGTTTGAACCACCTACCACCTGATGTAGGTAGTAAGAATGTTTGAACCACCTATCATCTGATGTAGGTAGTAAGAATGTTTGAACCACCTACCTTCTGATGTAGGTAGTAAGAATGTTTGAACCACCTACCACCTGATGTAGGTAGTAAGAAAGTTTGAACCACCTACCGTCTGATGTAGGTAGTAAGAATGTTTGAACCACCTACCGTCTGATGTAGGTAGTAACAACGTTTGAACCACCTACCACCTGATGTAGGTAGTAAGAATGTTTGAACCACCTATCATCTGATGTAGGTAGTAAGAATGTTTGAACCACCTACCTTCTGATGTAGGTAGTAAGAATGTTTGAACCACCTACCACCTGATGTAGGTAGTAAGAAAGTTTGAACCACCTACCGTCTGATGTAGGTAGTAAGAATGTTTGAACCACCTACCGTCTGATGTAGGTAGTAACAACGTTTGAACCACCTACCACCTGATGTAGGTAGTAAGAATGTTTGAACCACCTACCACCTGATGTAGGTAGTAAGAATGTTTGAACCACCTACCACCTGATGTAGGTAGTAAGAATGTTTGAACCACCTACTGTCTGATGTAGGTAGTAAGAATGTTTGAACCACCTACCATCTGATGTAGGTAGTAAGACTGTTTGAACCACCTACCACCTGATGTAGGTAGTAAGACTGTTAGAACCGCCTACCATCTGATGTAGGTAGTAAGAATGTTTGAACAACCTACCATCTGATGTAGTGGTAAAAATGTTTGAACCACCTACCACCTGATGTAGGTAGTAAGAATGTTTGAACCACCTACCACCTGATGTAGGTAGTAAGAATGTTTGAACAACCTACCATCTGATGTAGGTAGTAAGAATGTTTGAACCGCCTACCATCTGATGTAGCTAGTAACAACGTTTGAACCGCCGACCACCTGATGTAGTGGTAAGAATGTTTGAACCGCCGACCACCTGTTGTAGGTAGTAAACATGTTTGAACCACCTACCGTCTGATGTAGGTAGTAAGAATGTTTGAACCGCCTACCATCTGATGTAGGTAGTAACAATGTTTGAACCACCTACCATCTGATGTAGGTAGTAAGAATATTTGAACCACCTACCATCTGATGTAGGTAGTAAGAATGTTTGAACCACCTACCACCTGATGTAGGTAGTAAGAATGTTTGAACCACCTACCGTCTGATGTAGCTAGTAAACATGTTTGAACCACCTACCACCTGATGTAGGTAGTAAGAATGTTTGAACCACCTACCATCTGATGTAAGTAGTAAGAATGTTTGAACCACCTACCACCTGATGTAGGTAGTAAGAATGTTTGAACCACCTACCACCTGATGTAGGTAGTAAACATGTTTGAACCACCTACCGTCTGATGTAGGTAGTAAGACAGTTTGAACCACCTACCGTCTGATGTAGGTAGTAAGAATGTTTGAACCACCTACTGTCTGATGTAGGTAGTAAGAATGTTTGAACCACCTACCATCTGATGTAGGTAGTAAGAACGTTTGAACCACCTACCATCTGATGTAGGTAGTAAGACTGTTTGAACCACCTACCACCTGATGTAGGTAGTAGGACTGTTTGAACCACTGACCACCTGATGTAGGTAGTAAGAATGTATGAACCACCTACCATCTGATGTAGGTAGTAAGAATGTTTGAACCACCTACCACCTGATGTAGGTAGTAAGAATGTTTGAACCACCTACCACCTGATATAGGTAGTAAGAATGTTTGAGAAGGCCCTTACCTCAGGGATATTGCTTGAGGTATTCCTTGATGAATTCCTGCGAGTCGGGATGGATATCCTCCCACACATTAGCACCTAGAAAACACCAGTAATTGTCTCTACTGATTTGCTGTCAATATCTTTGTAAATGGTAGAACACATTAAAGATCATTTCTTACCTAAAATTCATTCCTACTTTGATATTAAACAGGTTTTATCAATTATCTTACAAGTTTCGCTGCACAGAGGAGATATTTTCCAAAGACTTGTATTACAAATTCACTTCAGTAAAATTAACAAATGCCTGAACAACATGAAAATTCTAAAACCTAAAATTGTCCATCGAAGATCATTATGAATATTGAGAATTGATGAAATTTCTAAAATGTAACTTATAAACATGATATTGTGTAATTATGCATATGTAATACAGACTTTTTTGGCAATTTCTGAATGTTTCTCTGAGAAATATTTATTTCATCAACATTAGAATTATATAAAAAGGTTTCTGAATCTCCTGATATAACTTACTCTGCCAGAAAACTTTGTTGATATCCACTGCCAGGGAGTATTGGGCATAGCCATCATCAAAGAAAATCAAATATCTAAAAAGGAGATCAGAATAACAAGTTACACTCATGTGAAATACTGGACCAAATTTTATTCTCAAATGAAAAACATTTTATTTACAATATTTGTTGACCCTTCCTCCCTGGAAATTAAAAAAAAGTTGGCAAATATATATGCATGTTTATCTGTAATGTAGAGTATCAAAGTGGAATTCAAGATCTATTTTAAATCAGATTTATTTCTGTAACAGTAACTTTGAATGATGAGATTTGCTACCCTAATGATAGTGAATACCAAGATTAAATAACTGTGAAAACTGTATAAAATAATGAGAAACAAACCTCTGTTGATTCCTGCCGTTGGGAGTCTCCGCTACTATACCAGCATAATACGATGACGTAGAATCCTCATCTCGATACAATGCTGAAAGGATATATAATTCAGGTTTATTTTGTTGTGTGGTGAACATTACACTATCATGAAGATCCAACTAAATATCAAACAATATTGAAAAATTAGCCCCAAAATTCAAATAAATGTTGAATTATCTATCTGAATGGAAGATTGGCATTTAATAAGAGTGTCAAGTTAATCACAAGGTAGAAACAATAATTTAACACCAATAACAGTGGTTAGGACAAATCTTCTAACCATCTACCAGCAGAACGTATCATTACACCCGGTTATTCTGATCGTCCTAAACCAAGTCTGAACTTTGACCCTGATCAATCTCAATGTCAGTATTTTACCTTGTTATCTAAAACTTGCTATATGCTACTTACCTATGACTCAAGTGCCCACATAAATCTGGCGTGCTACTTACCTATAACTCGAGTGCCAACATACATCTGTCGTACTACTTACCTATAACTCGAGTGCCAACATACATCTGTCGTACTACTTACCTATAACTCGAGTGCCAACATACATCTGTCGTACTACTTACCTATAACTCGAGTGCCAACATACATCTGTCGTACTACTTACCTCTAACTTGAGTGCCAACATACATCTGTCGTACTACTTACCTATAACTCGAGTGCCAACATACATCTGTCGTACTACTTACCTATAACTCGAGTGCCAACATACATCTGTCGTACTACTTACCTATAACTCGAGTGCCAACATACATCTGTTGGACTACTTACCTCTAATTTGAGTGCCAACATACATCTGTCATACTACTTACCTATAACTCGAGTGCCAACATACATCTGTCGTACTACTTACCTATAACTTGAGTGCCAACATAACTCTGTTGGACTACTTACCTCTAATTTGAGTGCCAACATACATCTGTCGTACTACTTACCTATAACTCGAGTGCCAACATACATCTGTCGTACTACCTACCTATGACTCGAGTGCCAACATACATCTGTCGTACTACCTACCTATAACTCGAGTGCCAACATACATCTGTCGTACTACTTACCTATGACTCGAGTGCCCACATAAATCTGTCGTACTAAGGAGTCTTTGAAGGCAACATGTTTTGGGCTCAGCACTTTCTTTCCCTTTCCATCAAACTTTATGCTATATTTTCTCTGAAAATGAACAAGTAATTATACAGAGGATGTTACGCGAGAGTCAATATAATATGGAATTTATCAAATAAGTTAATAATTTGATATGCCATGAGCGTGTGGCGTGTGAAATTATTTCACAAGCAACATGACTTCTGTATTACATAGCCGTGATCGTACGATTCTGTTTATTACATATCTTATATTTATGAAAATATAATTATCAAGGAAAACACTTTTTTTTTATATATAAGAGAGATGAATTTCGACTCAGACGGAATGTTTTTCTCTACAAAGACAAACAACGTCATAAATTAATTGAGACACCAAAAATTATTATTTTTATCATGTCACAATAGTGTTATTACATAGGTTTTATGATATCTATGACAGTCAGTTGACATGGTAGAACACATCACCAGTTATATGATAAACATATATCTCATTTGTCCTGCTTTGTCAGTATGATAAGTTTTAAACTTTTTCATTTGCTTTATTGGTTAGATACTGTACCTCTGAAATGGTTTTGTCTTTATTCTGGATGTCAGATACTGTTCCTTTGTACCAGATATCATTAAATTTCTTCCCGAGTACTTTACTACTAATGTCTATGATCCTGTGAAATACAAAGCTTAATTGTTAGACAGATTTACCATGTCATTTATAGGAATAGCCCGTAACATATGATATTTGATTTTTAACAGCAAATCCTTCACTTCTCCCTACTTTGCTGAAAGATTCCCCACTGAAAGATTCCCCACCGAAAGATTCCCCACTGAAAGATTCCCCACTGACAGAATCAACTTGCTGATTCTGCCTTCAGGGGAGACTTTCAGAAAGATAGAAACTGATTAAATCATCAGCATTTTTTATTAATATATTCGACATCAATAAATATTGATGGACAATGCTGTTCCTTCACACTTACTCTACATCTGCTCTATACAGGGCTTCCATACGTTGTTGATTTTGAAGACTGTTCGACTTTACCACCTGGCTTGCTGGGGCCCCCTACAAACAGTATAAACATCAATAATTATTGTGCTGTGTATCATCACAAAAATGAAAGTAACACTTGTCAAGATTCCAAATTAATAATTGCTTGCTAGATATATTGGATACAATTTCAAACCTTCTGAGAATCTTTTGTAAAATCAACATTGGGGATATTACTGTTTATGTAGTACAATTATAATCACAATGTACAGATTTTGGAATCCAGATGTAAAAATCATAGATATATTACTGGTATCGGGTAATAAATATCCCTTACCACAGTAGTGGTTGTCGGCTGTAACTGTGCCACAGCAGGTATTTGCTTGTTGATGGTGGCTTGTAGGACATTCCTCAGTGACTGTAGGGAGGGACTAGAATTGCGCTGGACCTGCTGACTGTTAGGGGGCAATCTCACCAATACAGCGCTACAATATAGAAATAAAGGGTTCATTACCATGACAACCTCATCAACACATCACTACAGTACAGAAATACAGGGTTCATTACCATAACAACCTCACCAATACAGTGTTACCGTACAGAAATACAGGGTTCATTACCATAACAACCTCACCAACACATCACTACAGTACAGAAATACAGGGTTCATTACCCTAACAACCCACCAATACAGCACTACAGTACAGAAATACAGGTTTCATTATCATAACAACCTCACCAATACATCACTACAGTACAGAAATACAGGGTTCATTACCATAACAACCTCACCAATACAGAAATACAGGGTTCATTACCATAACAACCTCACCAATACAGCACTACAGTACAGAAATACAGGGTTCATTACAATAACAACCTCAACAATACAGAAATACAGGGTTCATTACCATAACAACCTCACCAATACAGAAATACAGGGTTCATTACCATAACAACCTCACCAATACAGAAATACAGGGTTCATTACAATAACAACCTCAACAATACAGAAATACAGGGTTCATTACCATAACAACCTCACCAATACAGCGTTACCGTACAGAAATACAGGGTTCATTACAACAACAACTTCACCAACACATCACTACAGTACAGAAATACAGGGTTCATTACAATTTTTCCTCTGGCCAAACGTCATATTTGACTGTCTATTTATTGTTTTTTGAGACATGTTTACTAATTGGTGATAATGTGACGTATGTTTACTAATTGGTGATAATGTGACGCATGTTTACTAATTGGTGATAATGTGACGTATGTTTACTAATTGGTGATAAAGTCTTGTTTCACTTACCCTGGCGGCAGTGCCAGTGGTTCCATTTTCCCTACTGCTGGTGCTGATAACGCTGATACAATGTTTTTGTTTTGGTGAGCTAAAACTTGTCTCTTCTCCATAACAGATGGGTCATAGGTTGCAGCCACAAACTGTACATCATCCTCGTCACTCTCATCATCAACCTTGGCGTTTGCTTCCGCAGCCTCCTTTGCATCAATCTCAGCAGCTGCTTCTTTTAACCTATTAAAAAATACTTGTTGTACTGTCTTACTGGTAACTTAATGAGAAGGTGGGGAATGACTGAAATAGGACGAGCTCCATTGAGATTTTTAATCCATCTGTTTTTATCTGTTGCTGTAGTGTTTTTAATGGTAGGGGTTGATAGATATCAGGCACAAATTCATGTTTTTACATCACACCTATTTTCAGGCTATGTGAGATAACTACATCATAAAAGTTTTTAGTTTTCATTCGCTGTAAATCATTTCAATAAACAGGGAATCAATATTCAGGAAATAACAAAACAGAAATGATCAGATCATAGGCAACAGCAATCAAAGCAATCATCATGAATTTCAAACTGACCAAAACATGTTTTAATTCTTCACAGCATTCCTGGCAGTCACTAACTTACAAAAAATATGACATTTTTTCAAAAGAATATGTAAAGACAATGCTACTACTATCTAAATTTCACCAATGATTAACTTCTGAATGCTGATTCCTGAAATCCATTCTGGAGTTTGTACTTACTCCTCCTCGCGGTCAGCCTCCTCCAGCTCCTCACGATAGATACGAAGCTTCTCAGAACATTCTGTGTAGATCTTACGCACCTCCTTCGTCTTGCCTGCATAAAACAAATCCAAAAAACATACAGCATGGTTAAACCGAGCAAAACAAGCTTTCAGTGTCAAAGGAAAGTTACCAGGAATGATCAGAATATAAGTGGTAGTTCAGAAACTGATAATACAAGTGCAATCAATGATTGCGAAGAAAATAATCCTTTGAAGATGTTTGCAACATTTCAAGGACGAGTCCTAAAAAATAACGCAAAAACAGCACTGTCGAAACCGTTCAGAATCAAAAAAATATCATCAAAATGCACTTTAAATGCTTTTCTTCCAATACTCTAACCAATGCAGACTTCAGGCAAGCAAATCGTTGACCTTGACTTCGTAGTTGAAGGTCACTGTCAAGTTTCCAAAGTCAAATGACCAGTTAGAGAAGAGAAGCAAAGAGAAAACGAAGAGAAAACGTAGAAAAACGACCGTCAGAACGATAACATATCTACGACCATTTTCTGGATGGAAATCCTGTGTTTTGATCTTGATGAAATCTAGTTAACATTATTTTTTCCCAATGTTGTCTTTAATTAATCTTAAAATTCAACATAGTAGCAAAATGAAACATGTCCTGTCATAGCAATCTCAAAATAAAAATTCAGAAACCACAAGATCTTGTAGCTTCCTACATAAACACAAAGTCAAGTCTGTCAAAAACAATAGTAAAACATTCATGTATCGACACCTTAATTAATTATTATTCAGACAATTACATCAATATATATCTTGAATTAAAACATACGGTCAATAGATCGAAGTTGTTGAGAAAACTTTGAGAGATCCGAGTGAAAGGCCAATGTATCCTCATCATTTGGCTCACAGAATTCCTTCAGGGTGGATGAGATGATATCATCCATGTCCAACTTAAAGTCCAACAAATACAATTTGTTCTCATCATCTTTTTCCTTACAAACATCCATGGTTGTCGACGGTTTATCTGAAGTGAGAAATAGAATCAGGCACATTAGTATATGATTTTGAATTTTTTTAACTGTCTTACTATATATAATCGTAATTATATTTTAATCAACAGACGGTATGTTTTCTGTATATGATCAAACCTCAATGGTCTCTTCAGGTTCTGAAAAAAAAGCATGCCTGAAATTAGAACTACTCTTTCTGTGATTATCACCATATTACTGATAATCATCAAAAAGAAGAATTAGTTGGCAACGTATCAAAAACATGATATACTTTCAGTAAATTTCTGATGATAATTTGGGCATTTCTGATTTGCATAATCATGAAGCTTGTATTTATGTCAAATGTTAATGACATCAAAGACCTAACTGACCCAAAAACTAATTATCAATAGTTGCTTCAGCCTTGTATAAACTTGTATTGCAAACGTCTGACCCTACTTTGAAAGGTGCATCATTATTTTGTGATTATAATGTTGCAAATTGACTTTTTACTGGCAAGTGAAATAACTTTCTTGTAACTGAAATGAGCCTTTTGGATAGTTTCAATATCTAGGTACATGTGTACAACCTTTAACCCTCAAATCAATATTGGTACGGATGCTGAAATGTTGGAATTACTACAGAGCATGTTCAATTTTATCTCATTCATGGAAAATGTTGTCAATGAAACGTGTTATTATAAAGATGATATATATATTAATATTTAGTTTATACTAAATCATTGCTACATATTGATATATGAAGTGGAGAAAGGTTAGTAACAAGCCGATAATAAAGGAAGTGTAATATATGGAGTCTACAAACACAACAACAAAGGCATGCTTACATAAAACCAGAAAAATATCTACAGATAATCAGTTGCATGCTTGATTGATAATGGCAACATAAAACAAAAATTCAGAACATCTAAAAAAAACTTTTAAAATGACAATTTTGAGGATAAAACTCCTGTTTGACAGTCTGGGAACCATCCATCATATCATTTTCATAAATCCCCAAAATTATCCATTTTGGTATACGTAGGATCTAATGTTTAGTATTACGATATTATCTAAATGTTTTCGCCATCAAGGGCGATAGCTCTGATGGGATAAAGGAAGCATATATCTAAATGTTTTGGCCATCAAGGGCGATAGCTCTGATGGGATAAAGGAAGCATATATCTAAATGGTATGGCCGTCAAGGGTGATAACTCTGATGAGATAATGGAAGCATATATCTAAATGGTATGACCATCAAGGGTGATAACTCTGATGGGATAAAGGAAGCATATATCTAAATGGTATGACAATCATGGTGATAACTCTGATGGGATAAGGGAAGCATATATCTAAATGGTATGGCCATCAAGGGCAATAACTCTGATGAGATAAAGGAAGCATATATCTAAATGGTATGGCCATCAAGGGCAATAACTCTGATGAGATAAAGGAAGCATATATCTAAATGGTATGGCCATCAAGGGTGATAACTCTGATGAGATAAAGGAACCCAGGGATCGACACTAACAGTAGCCCGGCAGCCTGGAATCTGGTCGGGCTGCCAGAATGTCCAGACCAGCAGCCCTGTGGGCTACCAACATTTTCAGCCAAATGTACAGTGGAACCTCTATAAACCGAACATGCATGGGACATTGATATTTGTTCGGTTTACAGAGGGTTCGGTTTGGAGAAGTTGGTCAAAATAACCGGTCGAGTTCCGAATATAATTGGTCGGACGATGTTAGATTGTACCCGATTACAAACCGACACTAGGCCTACTATACGCACATAGATAATTTGGTTTGTCTGAAGAATATGAATATCATGAAAGTAAATCAATGCATATATTACAGATTATATAAGAAATTAAAATGACTAACTGTAGTTTTATATAGTTTTATACATTTACTGCACTTCACGATCGACCTGCATTCTGTTGCTTCGCCATGTGGTGGGGCCTAATACGGGATATTTAATGATTTTACAAAAAACGGAAATCGAATGATATGAAAGTGTGTGAAGATGTCTTGCTTCAATATGAATTACAATTGATCACTTGATACCGGTGGTATTCCCGATATCGGTATTGTCTTAAAAAATAAACATCGGACACTGGCATCATTTCAGTGTGTATAGTTATGACCCTGCAAGAACACCCCTTATTGGGCCTCATTTAGATTAGAATGCGAAACTCAGGCTCCTAGCTCTACTTGTATTGCGAAGATTTACATGGAATCTGCTGCGCTTCGATGAAGTGTGGCATTGTTTCATAATTAGTATTAATTACCGTGTTGATTATACACTACAATCATAACGCCCCTCAGGGTATTTATTGGATTACCTGTACAAATCACCTACATGTAAACGTAAGTCCCGATCGAGACACAATTTGGCTTCACACAATACCCGTCACAGTTGTTGTTTCACGGTTGACTAGCCTGACCTCGTGTCATAATTGCTCAGGTAAGGCCGGTTTTCAGAAGTAATTTTTGGTATACTTTATCAGGAACCGGAGACAAAATCGGTCCGGTGTTCGGAATTCAGAGGGATCGGTATTTGGAAGTTTTTACATACCATAATAAAGAATGACCGATTCCGTACAATAACAATTCGTTCGGTATTCAGAGGTGTTCGGTTTTTAGAAGGTTCGGTTTTCGGAAGTTGCACTGTATAATGTCCAGCTAAAATTGTCCTCGTTTACTTCAATAATTTTATTTTCAAAACTGTTTATATAAAACCTGTAGGTGTAAGAACTAGACAGCAGGAAACTGCATTTTAGGGAACTTCCCCAAAATCCCCTTGGAGGGGTCTCACCATTGGCAGCCCAGGCTTCCTCATTTCATAACCTAAGGCAACTAAGTTAGTGTCAACCCCTGTGAACCATATATCTAAATGGTATGGCAATCAAGGGCGATTACTCTGATGAGATAAGGGAACCATATATCTAAATGGTATGGCAATCATGGTGATAACTCTGATGAGATAAAGGAAGCATATCTCTAAATGGTATGACCATCAAGGGCAATAACTCTGATGAGATAAGGGAAGCAACTCTGAATTATGTCCATACCTAAACATGAGTTGCTTGAATTGGTAGCAGGAGCCTTTTGTGGAGGTCTGCCGGTTCTGAATGAGTAGTTCAAACACACGAGACATTTACTGGACTCGTCATGGGGTAAAAATTTGGCTGGCTGTATTTGTATATCAGCAGGTTTGCCTTTTTGTACAGCGGCCTTCCACGCACTTAATTTTGCTCGACAGACATAACAAATGTTTCGAGGATGGACAAAACAGGAATCCTGGTTCACATCAATAGCCATTGATGAAAAGATGTCCACTTGAAATCTATATTTTGTATATGCTCTGCAGACTTTCATAGATACTCCTTCGTTGTCTCCACATAAACGACAAAACAGCTGAAGATTCTTCTGGTGAAGTTTATTGAACTGGGGATCTTGAATACAAAAAAAAGCAAAGGTTATAATGAATCAAGAGTGCTTCCATTGTACATAGAACTGTATAATATTTCATCTCAAACATACAACTGTATAGTATTTCACCTCAATTATAGAACTGTATAATATTTCATCTCAAATATACAACTGTATAATTTTTCACCTCAAAGTATATTTCATCTCAAATATACAACTGTATAATATTTCATCTCAAACATACAAATGCATAATATCTTAATAGCTTAATGAGAACTTTTTATATAAAAAATAATAATGTGAAACTGATTCTGGTGTGCTTCTTAAAATCCAGACACAAATTTGGATGCTTACCATTTGCACCGAGTTTTGAATGTGAATTTTCATCGGCGTCCAGCTTTAATTCAGGATGGGGGTTCTCATCTGTTGGCTTGCCATCCCGGAAATGCACAGAGCAAACCTAACCAGATGATTCAGTAAAAAACTCATATATAAATGACTGTCTGGAAAAATCTGAATACATCAATGAAAGCATCACATTATAGAGTTTGATAAAGGAATTTTATTGCTTTGGATGTTGCATTGAAAGAAAACTGAACAAAAATAAACAAAGACCACTTCTTACTTTACAAAGAAATGTCAAATTAGTTTTCAGGAAAATATAGCAACATTTTGATATTATAAAGCATACCATGTTTTAAACGAATTAGTCAAACACTGAGATTGACAGAAGATGCCTTATTGTAACACTCACATTACATTTTAACAATCAAATAAAAAGAATAGTGCATTGTGATAACATTTTCAACACAAGGTTTCGAAAAATTCATGGAAAACATTTAGAGACAAAACTTAATCTATTGCTCCAACACGTATCAGCTTGTAGTGGGATTAATGAATTAATTAAATTGGGAAGTAACATATCCACGACAAAATTCAGAGAACAATACTTGTTACAGCATGATAAGTGGACACTTCTATGAAGAAAAATGTATTTTTATATATTTTCTCTCAGTGACAAAATTGCACACTATTTTAGAAAGTGTTAACACTTTTTTTCCACTTTAGTGATAAAGCAGTTTTGATTTTCTTGTCACTTACCCGGAGTCTGGAGGTTAACAACTCCTCAGCTAAGTGTACTTTCTGCATCCAGATCCTACGCTGGTTTTCATCTATAGGAAAGGGGAAGAGTGGTTCTGGGATAGGACATGGACAAATGTCACGTGGCTGGCCTTTGTGCACATCACAAAATCCTTCTCGTTTCTTCCTCATCAATCCACAGGAATTTGCACATCCTTGCACTGCACAGAATGTTTTTGCCATGGCTTCACCTCCACCGGCCGTACCACTGTGTGTTAATGTCGGACCCGACATCATGTTGATGCTCACAAAGTCTCAACTTGTCACAATATTTTACACTGTAGTCTTCTACATTAATATGTATATTGTCTGGCTGAAAGCTTTTAATCCATAGATACAACAGATTATAAGCAAAAGTTGTGTACCATATTGTTTTTTATGCATGAAGTCTTTTGTTTTTGTTGTTCAAGGTCAATATAGGGATTGCCTGTATCAAAGTCAGATAGGGGGTTCTTATCCTCGGAAATAAATACCTAAGTTCTAGCATGCTGAAAGCAAAATCATTGTAATGTAAAAATCATGCAAAGTGCAAATGGGACCAAATCATCTGGTTAAAAACAAAAGTCAATTATCATGATACATATAATGATATATATAGGTACTGTAATAAATATGCAGTGCTTCATCATATATACTTGTAAGACAGACATACAAAAGTGGTACATTTTACAGGTGATACACAATATCTAGCATGTCAGGGTTAGCGCTCAGTGTATAATATAAATGGGGTCCTTTTCACATTAAACAGGGTCCTAATGTTTGTTAATAGCATAAATAGTTTTTTTTTTCTTTTTAATGCTTCATAAAAGCTATAGAGATGTCTTCAACATAAAATCTGTCTGTATTATTCATTTTTTGTACATTCAGACATTCTTGTATAATAAACAATTCAACATAGATTTGTACAGATTTTGATAGTATGACAGGTGGGAAAGGGACAGTGTGTCAGATCAGAAAAGTAAGAAGAAGGCAACTTAAAAAAATATTTTAAAAGAGATTGAGCTTTTAATGAGATGACCAGGCCACGCACGCACGGTGGTAGGAAGTGAAAGAGAATGAAGAGTGTGGTAATGTCTATGTGAAGGTCATCAAAGGATTTCAGCCGAGATAGGTTAGTTCTGCCTCCTAAGGGTAGAGTTAACCAATTAAAAAAAGAGGATTTAGTAATGCAGAAGTAGTGTCTTCATTGTTCAAAAGTAAATGTGGTCCGATAGTCCAGAGGCTATAGATAACCTGGTAGGTCTACGTAAAATTTCTAAGTGTTGTCCCGATTGGCTATGAAATGTTTGAGTCCTGACATACATTACATTTCATGTAAACAACATTCCCAAATTTTTCTGACAAATGATCATATGAAATCAGAGCTAACAATCGAGGTGTTTTTACCAAGAACAGCATGTTATTTGCTTCAAACATTTGAGTGAGTATGAACTGGATGATGCAAGTGTTTGTGTGGCGCAGTTATGCTACTTTCGGCAATATGTTTACAAAATGGGTCTATGGTAAATTGACTTGGACTATGGGATTTCAATTTTCTGTAGACAAATTATCTATGGAATTTTCATATATACTTTCATACACTTTGTCTTTAGACTGTATGTACCGTATATATTAGATGGATAGACGAGACTGAAAAAAGAGAGTCAGATTGAGAGAGAGAGAGAGAGAAGAAGGTGTAGAGACAGAGAAGAGAACAGAAAGAATAAAGCTTGCACAATGATGATGTAAACGAAGGATAAAATAAAGGAAGTAGAACTAATTGTTGCCTTTATTGTCACCGATTCCAAAAACACTGGACAAACACGCGGGTGACAATAATTTGGGATCAATACTGACTAGGTATATACCTTAATAATGTACATCTATTACAATAAACTGGCCACAGTTGATGCCTCTGAAATGCAACACCATGATCTCGTTTTCACAACTTTACAAACAATACAGAACCTATAATTACTATAAGCACCATTATTGTTTGTGTAATTTTTTTAACATAAAAACTGTTTAATTTATATACATAGGATAGAAGCTAAAATGTATTACTGTATATAAATAACATATACCTATATACAAATTACAACATATAGGATTTAGTGCAGACAGAATAACATAGTTCACAGAATACCAGGCAGCAACTAGCAATATAGATTAATAAAAGCACAGAATATTCGCACATACGGATCTTGACTAGCAGCAGGAGGTACAGCCAGATCAGTCTTCATAATTAGTCTCAGGACCCAGGGAGATTTCATACATGATATCTCAATAGTCTTCTAAATGCCCGAAAGCCTGTCACTCTTGAACTGTAATTTCAGAGATTCCTTTTTTTAAAACTACCATTCAAGAATATAGAAATTAAGCTCTGAAATCAAAAGTGACAGCATATAGATATTTCTTAGCAAAAAAACAAAGAACTTCAATCTCTAATTCCGATGAATGTCTGGGTACTGAACACTGACAGGAAATGACATAGAAAGCAGATGGTGCAAGCACAGATGTCCTTTGGACTCACCATCCCCCTCCAATTTGACATCACTGTCATCGATGATACAACAAGCGTCATCTTCTGTCGTTTTTGCTATACTTTCTTTCTCCTCCTCCATTGTCTTTTTAGACTGTTGACTTCCAGAAGTAAACCATGATGACTTCCGTTTGGACTTTTTACGGGCAACCATTTCACTTACAGCATGGTGATAAAAGAAACTCCTGTACAATGCATAGACAGTAATACTACATTATATACCATTTAAACAAGGTAGAAGTACTTTCATATTCATACAAAAATACCTAGCAATGCCATTAAACCAACACCTTAATATCTATCTACTAAACCAACACCTTAATGTCCATCTACTAGCACTCGAGGTAATGTGCTCTAGCTTTTAATCTCTGGGTGATTCCATCCGAAATAATCATCACTTATATTTCCATTTATCAATGAAGATAAATTATTTTAGTATATGATTACATGATCAATTTTGTTGCATGATGAAAATCTCACTTTTTTATATTTCAATGCAATTTATAATTACATAATATAAACATATTAGGGTAAAAGAGTTATTGTTTTACACTGTGTACCACTTGCTGATAAGTCTCGATGTACATTGTAATTTGTTTGACTGCGTGTCTATAAATGTAGTTGTACATTTAGTATATCTGTCACCTATCTATTGTTGCTTATTTCTACTGTTGTTTTTTCTGGGTTTGACAATAATTTACAGCTGAAAAATAAATGTAGTTAATGTACTGATCTACACAGCATACATAGTTCATAATTAAGAAACTGTATTATATAGTACACATGTATAAAGTGTAACATTAATAAGGTATGTCTAAAATATCTTTATCTTGATAGCTAATAGCCAAAGTTTCCTCTGGCCCTGACATTTTACATAACCAATCATTACATTCAGAGCTTCTCTTAAATAATCTGATATAGCAGGGGACTTTTATCTTATTTTGGAAAAAAAAATTAAGATGTCAATTTTCGTGAGTAACTATAAGATGATATCAATAGAATTCAAATTGTCCCTCTAAAAAACTTCAGTATTTAAATAACATAAAATAGATATATAATGAAAATCATGTATCATTTACGATTCCCACAGGCAAATTTTTATCTGAGGGATCAGTATCAGATTTATTTTCAAAGTCATATGAAATAGGCCTAGAATGTAAAATGTCCAAAATTATCCAATGGTGATCAAACAGTCGAAGGGAAACTACTCTGGTGATTTTCGACTTACTTACGATTTTAAAATTCTTCAAATACACTGGATTACATCAAAAGCTCTACACATTAATCTTTCAAAATATGTATGTAAGGCTTTTTTTCTGTGACAAAATTTGTGGTTTGACACTGAAAACACGATTTATTGTCTTAAGTTTGAACACCAAATGTGAACATCACAACTCAATTAGTCAATAGTCTGAAATTCTCAACAAAGCGTGCCTTGTCGGTGCAAACATGCAAGTGAAGAAACGATAAGTTTTCGCTAATAATTATCTGATAGTTAAAACGCAGTTATTTAACTTACGCAGAACTTCTTCACAATTTCCAAATGCCTTTCACTGCATGGATTGTTAGGCTAAATAATCAGCAGCGATGCAGCTGAAGCCGCAAAACAAAGCCGAACTCTTCATTTTGGAGGTAATAAAAATGTAGTCTCAAAATTGAAATAATCTTACAGAATATATTTGATAACAAAAATCAATAAAAAAATATATTGAAATGCTAAATATTAATGATTTGGTGACAATAATTCATGTACAGGTTATTTTTATGTCTTCCGTATAAATTGATTCATAAATATTAATGAATACTTACTTTATCAATATTATTTCCATAACAATATTACAATCCGTAATATTTACCGATCCGTTAGCAATAACAAACATGGAACCCACGTGGGAAGAGTTGCCAGTCACACTTTGTGATTCTACTTTTAAAACACTAGATAAGTTGAAATTTGTGAAAGCAACTCCTGTTCAAGTGGCATGCATACCATTATTTATTGGCAACAAGGACGTGGCAGCTGAGGCAGTGACTGGAAGTGGCAAAACTTTAGCTTTCCTTATTCCTATACTTGAAAAGCTTGACAAGCAAGTGAGAGAAACAGGGAAACTGAAGAAACACGAGATATTTTCTATCATTCTAACTCCTACAAGAGAATTAGCATTCCAAATCAAAGAGGTCATTGACCATTTTCTTGAAAATCATGATGGCGTCGCTTCTATATTGTTTATTGGAGGCGAAAAACCACAGGATGATATAAATAAGTTCAAATTAAATGGAGGTGAGATTACAAAATGTATATTATAATTTCTTAACCTAATTAAATCAGAAAAATACAATTGAAATGGGAGTAATATAACAGAAGCTAAGCCTAAAGGAGTTACATGAAATTGTTATGATATTGACTTTAATTCATTTAATCACCTTGACCACAGGGACATGTCTAGTTTTATATTAAAAAAAATAGGCAGAAATACCTATATATGTCAATATATATATAGGTATTTCTGGCTATTTTTTTATATAAAATTAGACATGCCCCTGTGCCTTAACAGACCGCCGGGCTGTCAGGTTTTGGAATGAGGCTGCCAAAGGTGATGTCCCTCTTGGGGGATTTATAGGCCTAGGGGGCATAATGTCCCTAGGCCTCCAGCCCTTACCCCACACAGCGGAAAAAATGAATATTCTAGATGCAGTTTCCTGCATTCTAGTTCATTCTGAGTATAAAAATATTAGATCTTACGCATCGGTTCAATCATGAAAAAAGTTTTGAAAATAATATTTTTGAAGTAAATGAAGAAAACTTTAGCTGGACATTATAAATTTGATTGGAAATGTTGGCAGCCTACAGGGCTGCTGGTCTGGACATTCTAGGAGCCCGACCAAATTCCAGGCAGCCCAGGGCTGCCGGGCTACTGTTAGTGTCAATCCCTGAACATTTGCAATAGCTAATGGCTAAGCCATTATTTTATTAGCATGGGTAAGTTGTTACTTGACGTTGATACATTTCAAAACAATACTCTATTGAGCTAATAAAACAAACAAGTGTAATAGGAAGGAGTAATAAAAAATACCCCGTCAAATTGTCAATGGTGGGGCTCAAACAAACGGCCTCTTTTTCTCTATGCCGTTGTGTATCTTTCAACAAGGCTAAAAGGAACACTAACTTAGCTAGTAAGCTAGAAACTTATGACCATCGCATATGCATGATAATGTCAAATGACAAATCGAAAGACCAGCAGCCTCTTTATAGTAAGTGACCGTACACTCTACATGTGTAGGTCATAGATAAGTCATTATTGTGAAAAACTACATTTTTAAGTTACTTTTACAAATAGACTTTAGTTCTTAGATAAGTTTCTATAACAGATTTGACAACAATGTTTTTGACATAATATATCATTATAAAGATGTATCATTATTGTAAAGATACCAGGCAAGTCATTATTGTGATGATTTTTATGATAGATAATAGTAATTTCAACATACCAAGTCGTTACTATGTCTGTATGATGTAACTAAATGGTAATTGTCTCCTACTGGTCACACTGGGGAGGGGAGGGGGGGGGGGGGGGGGGGGGTCGCTATAAGGATTTAATTTCCTCTCCAGTTGTCTTGAATTGTATCAACATGATTATGCAACACTTTCATTCTCATCTCGATGAGGGATTTTTATCAAACTTCACACAATGATGATGACCGTAATATCTCCGACAAGTTCAAGTTTTAGGGATTTTGGGTCAAGGTCCATTTACTCGATTGCATCACTTTTATTATTTTAAGCTGGGCCAGTAACATAAGGGACATGTATTGCTTAAGCAAAAACCAGTATGCTTGTTAAAACAGCATATTATCTGCGAAAAAGCCCTCGTCAACAAATACCGTATTTGACCTAATAAGGGCGCAGGGCGCGGGTAATTGACAGTGGGGGCGCCCTTATTAAGATTAGTTATTCTGAAGTTATATGAAACAGACTGTACCTTATAGCAGAATACCCAAGGTTGTGGAAACGGTAAAATATTCAGTCATAAAAATATTCCAGATGAAGATATCTATTCATTATCATATATTAAGCTTAAACATCACTTGAATACTCCTGTAAACTTGTAAACCATGCCAGCTGATCTTTAGACCAGAGAACGTGTGTTCCACCATTTATGTTCAAATGGAACTCTTGTGTTCTATTTATAGAAACAGGTGATTTCCCAGATCATATCAGACATCGTTTTCTTTGACCTAATAATTGATTTACAATGTCTTTTACTAGCTTTCTGTTCTGAACAAAAGTTATTTATCAACAAGAATGAAGTATTTACTTTATCTTCAAATAAAGATGGTAAGTTATTATTTGTATGTGTGTTTAGTTTTAATACAAGTCCCCATCAATTTTGCAGAATCATCAATTTTGCAGAATCATCAATTTGAAATAGAAATTTAAGTGGTTCAAAAATAAGCTAGTGTAAATGTAAGTCATACTACACATAAGTAAGTTGATTGATTATTAGCTCACCTGTCAGAATGTGTGTCGGGTATATAAATCTTCTCTTTCTTTCAAACAACTTCCTCTTGACAACCAAGAGGTCTTAATATTGAACCAGTAATTCTATTGGATGAAGCCAAACAAGGTTTGCAAAAAGTAATGACCTTGACCCATGTGCTTATGATAAGTTATATGTATTTGTGTGATAGATTAAAAATATAAAGGGTACATGTGGTGTTATTCCAGATTTTATGTGTTTCAGGTCATATTGTGGTTGCTACTCCTGGGCGCTTTGAGTCATTATTAGAGAAAAAGTGGGATGGATGTAACCTTGCAGCAAGTGTGAAATCTCTAGAAATTCTTGTGTTGGATGAAGCCGACCGTCTTTTAGAAATGGGTTTTGAAGCTAGCATTAATACAATCCTGAGTTTTCTACCAAAACAACGCCGCACAGGATTATTTTCTGCTACCCAGACAGATGAGGTAGAAAAACTCATCCGAGCTGGGATGAGAAATCCAGTTCGGATTAATGTAAAGGAAAAAAGGGACAGCTCTGACACAAGTGCAGTAAGGAGGACACCCGCATCTCTAGAAAACCAATACATGATCATGGACAGTGATGAGAAATTTAACCAACTCATTCATTTCTTGCACATTAACAAGGAGATCAAAATACTGGTGTTTTTCAGTACGTGTGCTGGTGTTGACTATTTTTCTCAAGCCATACAACATATCCTGAAAAAGTCCCAGGTGAGTGTGTGCAGCTGATTTCAGCCATACTGTCAAACAAATTTTGCAAATGATAATGAATGAGTGACTTATATGACCCATATGCAAGGTCAAGATATATTGGTATGTCAGATTTGTTAAGTGAGTAACTGAAAATCATACTAACTGGTAGTATAGGCTTATTGGAATGAAGGACAATTCTTCTGAATAGGCTAGTCCTATTGTTATGATCATGATAAATGACTTGATCTTTGAACGAAGTATACCGTAAGCCGCGGATGAATAGAGTTATTAAGGCCTATTGGGGCACCTGGAAATTCTCATCTTAAAACTGTGAACAATAACAATTATCTTAGACATATCAAAAACATGTTTAAAAATTGAGTTGTTGTAAAATGAAAGTGTCAAGATCTAGATATTTCATTAAATTCATTGTAAATACATATGTATCTTTTCAAATGTTTTATAATGACAAATGTTTATTTCCTAGATTCTTTCTATACATGGTAAAATGAAGAAAAAGAGGAACAAGATATTCTCAAGATTCCGAACAATGGAAAGTGGTGTGTTACTGTGTACAGATGTAATGGCAAGGGGAGTAGACATCCCAGAAGTTGATTGGGTTGTCCAGTACGATCCGCCCAGCTCCGCAAACTCCTTCATCCATAGATGTGGACGCACGGCGAGAATTGGCAACAAAGGGACTGCACTTGTATTTTTATTACCAACTGAAGATGCTTATGTGAAATTCATTGAAATCAATCAGAAAGCACCTTTAAAGATGACAGAAAAAGCAGACAATGTTCAGAATCACCTGCCAAAACTACAGAAAATGTCTATCAAAGATCGTGCCATAATGGACAAGGCAGCCAAGGCCTATGTGTCGTATGTACAGTCCTATGTAAAACATGAATGTAGTATGATCTTCAGAGTAAAGGACTTAGACTTTGGTAGACTAGCAACAGGGTTTGGACTGGTACGTGTCCCTAAGATGCCAGAATTGAAAGGAAAAGTGCTGGCAAACTTCATTCCCCCTGATGTAGACTGGAGCACAATACCTTACAAGTTAGTAGCTGTCGCCTTGTATTTAGTCAACTTTAAATATTTATAGTTACGATGGTGATTATTTGGTTACCACAGAGATTATTGTTAGTCAGGAACATTTGTTTAACCTCAAGTGTTATATCCTAAATCAATTGTTACTATGGTAATTATTCTGTTACCTTGGGAAATATTTAGATTGTCCTGTTATAGCAGAGAGCATTCAGTAACCTTGAGGAACTTAGAGAGTGAGAGCATCTGTAGGGTAGTAATTACTGGTGATTATTCTGTAACTATGGAGTTTCCGTAGAGAGTACTTGGTAGGGTCTAGTTGATTATTTCAGAGTGTTAAAATACATGAATAGTACAATATTGGGTTTGTTATTGGCAAGGATTAAAACAAATGTACAGCAAACCATCTTGTCATTTAATGCAAAGCCACATTAACATCTGGTCATAAGTTCTCATTAACATGATCAACAAAAGTCTTAGGTCAACATTTTAGAATAATGTTTATAAGCCAATAATGAGGTTAATTGAAAATTAGTTATTTAAGATGCAATGAAAATTACTCATGAGTTAAATAATTCACATAAAATGTACTAAACTCATCACATGCTTTAACCTCAGAGACAAAGTCAAAGAGAAAGTAAGACAGGAGCAGCTGAAAAGTGGAGAAATCGTGAAAAAGGGAAAGATGAAAAAACCTCTACAGACCAAGTCCTGGTCTCAACACAAAGATCGCCAGGACAAGAAAAGGAAACGCAAGGAAAAATTGGGCAAACGCAAACAGGAAATAGCTGAGGAAGACATTGATGATATTGACAAAGATTTGAAGTTAATGAAGAAATTAAAAAAGGGAAAGGTACGAAAAACAATATTGGGGGGGGGGGGTATTGATACCCACCATTTGTGGTCAAATGGATAAATCAGGGAATATGATCATTTAGGAATGCCTCAACCATTTGATTTGGTGATCTTTACCTTTAGCCACACAATTCCGCATTTGATTCACTTCATACTGTCAGAACAAAATATTGTCCAATCAAAAAGCTTTCACTTATATCTTTGACCTTGTGACCTAAGTTTGCCATCTGTTGGTCTCTAAAGTGATGCTTCATGTCCAGGCATCAAGGCGAGTTTGTGTGCAGTTTGAGATCTGTCCAGTATTTTCTGAGAAAGAGCATGCAGTAACAAGAATTGTTTACAGACAAAAAGTGATTTGATCAGCCCTCCATCTGGTGTTAGGCTAAATTAATACCACTGTTATACATTAATATACTGCATTGGTGAAGTAAAGACTACCAGCTGTTTGTCAATCCAAGTAGAACATGATACAGAGAAAATCACACCCTCAAGGATTACGATCTAACTTAGCATACTTTTTATCCATTCTGAAAGGGTTCAGCAGGGATCATTTTGGAGGGGGCCATTGGTCCACAATTTACCTGAATGACCCACATGATTCAGAAAATTTCTATAAATAGCCCATAAATTATATTACAGATATTGGGGTAGTTCTTTTTCTTGAAAATGACCCATCCATTTGATAACCAAAAATAATCCCTGGGTTAAAGTTTATATATCACTGGATCATCAAATGTTTCCTCTGAAGAGGATTGCTTTAATGTTTAGTTGGCTGCTTTGTTTTATACACCTATCTAATTATGACACGTGCCTTATGGTATAATGTCTCAACAGTTAATGGTTTAAAGTTTTGAGACGAGTTTATTCAATGGTCTACAGTCAGATAATGTTGTGTTGGTGTCCGAACTTTTTGCGTTAATGTTCTTTTTGGGTCTGATAATGATGATATACAGTACTAGTAAAACTCACTTGTGTCGAACAAGGTTGAATCGAATACATCGGATGAGTCGAACGTTTCGTTCGGTCCCGATTTTTTCCCTTCTTTATCTTAGTAAATTAAGCACGGATGACTCGAACACTGTTGAATCGAATACTGCGGTTGTGTCGAATATATTTTGTGGTCCCTCCCTTCTAAACTATACCAAAATTTCCATTTTTGTGTCGAACATCGAGGTGTCATGCTGTCTCAGGTAAAATTTGCTGGCCTCGTCTAGATTGACCGAGTGTGACCGATCACCCGTAACGGTGTAAACAGAGCCTATTATTAGTTTCCGGCTGTCGTTTTTTGTTATGCGTGGATACGAGCCGCTATAAAAGCGCGTGCGTTCATTGAGACAAGTATCAGTCTATCGATACATGCGCATAACGACACATCTCTCCATTATACATAGTATACGTTCTCAATACAAACGCAAATGAGTTTTTGTTCACATTACGGAACTTGAATATGGAATTTGAAGAGGTAACTTTATATATATACATATATATTCTATTTTACAATAAAAGAAAGTATCGACAACACAAACTATTTGGGCCCCAACAAAACATGTACCTAATGAAATTATAAACAGAGTAAATATGAGTAAATTCCTACCTGAGTCTTTCCAGTGGGATATGCAGCAAGAACAACTTTACAACTGTTACATCATTATATCCATAGTTTCCATCGAAATATTTTCCGTGTCTTCGTATTATTTGTGCACGTGTCATAACGCAATTAAAGCGTGATAAAACCGCACAACAGCCCTAGTGTAGTGTAGACAATAGGAAAACATCCGAGGAGTGCTTGTGTAGGATACGAGTAAAAATCGGAACTCCTCGGACTGTTTACTTGTTATGAAAATGGCTGCACCCACGAAAAACACGTGAGAAGATGGATAGAGTATTTGGGATTAATTTGTTATGCATTTTCAAGCATTTGTTTGGAGACTTTATTTTCAACAAGAGTTGAAAGATAATTGAGAGACACTGACCATCTTTCTGTTCAAGTTACAGGTAAGTGCTTCTGTTTGGTGTCGTTCGCGAATACAGTTGTAGGTCACGTGGTGTACAGATATACAGGTGTGTCACCGTGAACAACTGAGGTTAGAGTGAATGCGAGTGTGACGAAGCACATTCTTTTTATAGCAGCGGCGGCTTGGTTGTATCCACGCATAACAAAAAAGAAAAATGTCTGCCCGTCCTTAGATACGACACTACCATAACTGGGGATTGTCTCGGAAACGATTTTTGGAAATCTGTACATGTATTATTTTTTTTTAATTTCAATTGGATGCTTTTTAACTTGCACTGTCAGCTTTAAGGGGTATGACTTAGTAGAACTTTCCATGATTATGAAATTGTAGCATGCTCAATATGATATATACATGTATATGATAAATCTGTTTTTGTTTCAGATATCAAAGGAGGATTTTGACAAGGAGTTTGCAGATGACAGTAGCTCAGACGAAAGTTGACCAGTGTACCTTATGGAATTAAAGAACTATTATAATAAAACATAGATTAATCATAAGTTTGACCTGTCTTCTCCTGGACATTGCTAAAGTGGTGAAGGGATATGGGCACAGCTCTTTTAAAATCAGTGTATTAGTACTATTCCATTTAAATAATGAGGGTACATCAACTCTTAGGACTATTCCATTTAAATGCATTAGCATACTTATAAGGAGGATTGGAAGAACAATTAATGCAGTAGTCTTCCATTTATACACCAACTAAGAATGGTTGACTGAACTTAGACTATTCCATTTAATAATTGTAGGATATGTCATAAACAACTGCTTACGATAAGATAATGTAAGCCAGTCTCAAATGGATGCAAAAATAGTGCTGTGGCTTGTCCTTGAAGTACTCTAGACTTGCATTATACATATGCTGTGATTGGTCTTCAAGGAGTATAATTTAGGTTGTATATAGTTAACTATGGTGGTTATTATCTGTCTGTGTTCTCTTTCCTCAGTAATATGGTTTAAAAATAAATTCTGTATAGACAAAGGAACTTGTCTACATGTCATGAATGTAGGGTCTTCATAGTTTATCAGTTTAACTACATGACACATTGAGGGACAACAGCTGATATGGATACTCCATATGGCAGTCATTAAATAAATTTAAGTCAAATATTAATTATATACACATTTATATGATTTATCAGCTATTTTTAAAGGATTATTGATATCTGTAACCTTTAAATCTGCTTTTATTCATTTGTGGAGTTATTTTTAATAGCACATTTAACAGAAAATGTTTTTAATTTCTTGAGCCCTTGGTGATAAATCTTTATTTAGTATGAAAGTACTTTTACTGTATACTAGTTACTATGGTAACAAGTCATTAATATGAATCCTATTGGTCAATAGAATTTCTAATAATATAACAATTATACTAGCCCAGAAACATCTGTCTACATAATCATCTATTCCTATAAGTTGTCATCGTTTACAATATATTGAAAGTGAAAATAGCAGGTACTTGACAAGCATAAATGAATGTATCGACAAATTAATTGTTGATTTACCAAGCATTAGGTAGTATTTTCAATGAAAGTACCAAATAAACTGAATAACATGGGGTGTTTGTTGTGTATATATGTAGTACATGGATGTTCTCATGCTGGTTATGAAACCACAAAATTAATTAATGTAGTTGATACACTTCATGCACTCATAAGAAAGTTTGTTTTTTAGGACGTTCACACTGTGAAATCGAGAACCTACAAATATTCCATGTCATAGAGTATTCAGTGAAGATAAATATCACCGAGTACTCGCTAGTAAGATAAATATCACTGAGTACTCGGTAGTAAGATAAATATCACTGAGTACTCGGTAGTATTCCATGTTATAGAGTATTCAGTGAAGATAAATATCACTGAGTACTCGGTAGTATTCACTGTTATAGAGTATTCAGTGAAGATAAATATCACCGAGTACTCGGTAGTAAGATAAATATCACCGAGTACTCGATAGTAAGATAAATATCACCGAGTACTCGCTAGTAAGATAAATATCACCGAGTACTCGAAGTATTCCATGTTATAGAGTATTCAGTGTAGATAAATATCACAGAGTACTCGCTAGTAAGATAAATATCACCGAGTACTCTGTAGTATTCCATGTTATAGAGTATTCAGTGAAGATAAATATCACCAAGTACTCGCTAGTAAGATAAATATCACTGAGTACTCGCTAGTAAGATAAATATCACCGAGTACTCGGTCGTATTCCATGTTATAGAGTATTCAGTGAAGATAAATATCACCGAGTACTCGGTAGTATTCCATGTTATAGAGTATTCAGTGAAGATAAATATCACCAAGTACTCGGTAGTATTCCATGTTATATAGTATTCTGTGAAGATAAATATCACCGAGTACTCGGTAGTATTCCATGTTATAGAGTATTCAGTGAAGATAAATATCACTGAGTACTCGGTAGTATTCACTGTAATAGAGTATTCAGTGAAGATAAATATCACCGAGCACTCGGTAGCATTCCATGTTATAGAGTATTCAGTGAAGATAAATATCACTGAGTACTCGGTAGCATTCCATGTTATAGAGTATTCAGTGAAGATAAATATCACTGAGTACTCGGTAGTATTCCATGTTATAGAGTATTCAGTGAAGATAAATATCACCGAGTACTCGGTAGTAAGATAAATATCATCGAGTACTCGCTAGTATTCACTGTTATAGAGTATTCAGTGAAGATAAATATCACCGAGTACTCAGTAGCATTCCATGTTATAGAGTATTCAGTGAAGATAAATATCACCGAGTACTCGGTAGTAAGATAAATATCACGGAGTACTCGGTAGTATTCACTGTAATAGAGTATTCAATGAAGATAAATATCATCGAGTACTCGGTAGTATTCCATGTCAGAGTATTCAGTGAAGATAAATATCACTGAGTACTCGGTAGAATGACTTGATTCATAATAATATTGCTCATCTGTCCACCTCCAGTTCCATTTTCAGCATTAAATATAAGCTGATTACATTATCAATAATAAAACTTGATAGATTAAAATCTTAAGACTTTCTTATATATTTCTCCTAGATATGAGTTGATTTCAGACACAATATGCCGTAACATTGTTATATAAAAGGAAACGACCATATGAAAAACAATGACTATTGTTTCAAAATAGAAAAGTATTTAATATTGTAAGTAGTCTCCCTTCAACACAGATATGATTCTATATAAGTAACAACCTCCAGTCATATCCTGCTCTGTAAACAAACCGTGACTACTGCCCCTATCTTAACTCCACACCCATGAATTAGGCCACCTCCAGTAACCGTGACTACTGCCCCTATCTTAACTCCACACCCATGATTTGGGCCACCTCCAGTAACCGTGACTACTGCCCCTATCTTAACTCCACACCCATGATTTGGGCCACCTCCAGTAACCGTGACTACTGCCCCTATCTTAACTCCACTCCCATGATTTGGGCCACCTCCAGTAACCGTGACTACTGCCCCTATCTTTACTCCACGCCCATGATTTGGGCCACCTCCAGTAACCGTGACTACTGCCCCTATCTTAACTCCACGATCATGATTTGGGCCACCTCCAGTAACCGTGACTACTGCCCCTATCTTTACTCCACTCCCATGATTTGGGCCACCTCTAGTAACCATGACTACCGCCCCTATCTTAACTCGACCCCCATGATTTGGGCCACCTCCAGTAACCGTGACTAGTGCCCCTATCTTAACTCCACACCCATGATTTGGGCCACCTCCAGTAACCGTGACTACTGTCCCTATCTTAACTCCACGCCCATAATTTGGGCCACCTCCAGGCGTATCCTGCTCTGTAACTGCCAGCAGGTGTTATAAGACAATACTCGATCATGTGACAGGAAGATAAGTCTGTAACACCGACTACGACATCGAGTAGGCCTGTCTGTCTGTATGTCTTTGTACATTTCTAACAATTCTACTGAAGATATCTCCTCACCCGCAACACTCCTTATGATGTCGTTGTATAGCAGGGTGTCGAAGGCTCCCTCGGGTTTCTCCCAGAAACTCATGTCAAAAGTAAAAGAAATTGGGTATAAACTAACAGTTTTAAACATTGGCCAGTCACCATCTTTCCTTCTGAACTGTTGAGTGACTCTTCTGTCAGTAGACCAGAGCAGAGTCTCGTGTGGAATCTGATACATACACATAGACAGTTTGACAACATCAAACACCAGAATAGGTCGTCGTGGTTTATCTTCAGGACAATACACCATTACTGAGCCAATGGTTTTACATCCATCATCACCATGGATACACATATTTATTGTGCCAAGTGAACATACACCTGTAGATAATAAATTCAGTTTTCCTGTTTGTTCTAGCTGAATTTTCCCACATGATCCAAGTGCTGAGTTTACTTTGGTACACAGTTGTTTAGCACACTCCATATTTTCTTCTTGTTTATCTTCCTCTAAAGAAATTTCTGGTAAAACACATATCATTTCTACTCCCCATGGCTGTATGTTGGGACTGACCTGGCAACGTCTATACACATCTCCTGTTGCTATGGCAATTTGTTTTGGATTACTATTTGTATGATGTATCAAGTCATCTAAATGTTCGAGCATTGACATTCGCAGATGTTCATCATCCGGTGAGATATCTGTATCCCATTGTGTGGCTTCTGTACGGATATCTGTTTCTGTCGGCTCTTTCCTTGTCTCTGCATAGCCATCTCTATCCTCTCCAAGGTTTGACCTTGTACTTGAGTTAGCTTCCTCTGTAACGTTTGACCTTGTATCTGAGTCAGCACCCTCTGTAACCTTTGACCTTGTATTTGAGTTAGCTCCTTCTGTAATGTCTGACCTTGTACTTGAGTTAGCACCCTCTGTAACCTTTGACCTTGTATTTGAGTTAGCACCCTCTGTAACCTTTGACCTTGTACTTGAGTTAGCACCCTCAGCTATGGGACCATAACATGACAGTTGATTCCTGGTACCCAGATAGTAACACTGATTTGAATATGTGTCGCATAGAAGTGCATCACCACTTGTAGATTTTTTGTCGGGTACAGAAATGTCGAGGCATTCAGGTGTGTCATTCTGTGTTACACCTGTGTTGTCATCGTATATAAATGTTTTGTTGTGTGAAGGTGTGCCCAGCATTACATTGGAATTAATCTCTGTACCAGTGTCTACATCTGAATCTGATATATGAAGAGTGTCGGTGTGCTGTGCTAATGACTTCACTGATGAAGTTTCTGTACTCTGTGCTAATGACTTCACTGATGAAGTTTCTGTACTCTGTGCTAATGACTTCACTGAGAAAGTGTCTGTACGTTGTGCTAATGACTTCACTGATGAAGTGTCTGTACTCTGTGCTAATGACTTCACTGATGAAGTGTCTGTACTCTGTGCTAATGCCTTCGCTGATGAAGTGTCTGTACTCTGTGCTAATGCCTTCACTGATGAAGTGTCTGTACATCGTGCTAATGCCTTCAGCGGCTTTCCAGACCTCTCCAATGGTTGCTGTAAGATAGGAGTTCCAACATTCACCAGTCTGACGAAGCCATCACCAGTAACAAGCCGTTCCTCCAGTTGTTTTCTCACCTCAAACACGGGGTTACCAGGCTCCTCATGCAGCCTCCTGCAAAACAGAATCACCCATGTCGGTCAAAAATGGCCATCTTATTTGTTTTAGTTGACATCTTTACCTCCCCATCCATCCTAGCGCTACCCCAACTCAGCACATTCAGGTGATTTAGGGTGTGGGAGTCATATTGGCTTTCTAATTTATAAAATTAGTAACAATAAAATTATACATACATTTTGTACAGGTAATTTATCTTATTCAGCCAGAAAGGTTTATTATTTTACTGGTACTTGATTACTAAACATCTTTTCGCCATTGAATAATAAATTTATGTTAAGTGAAATGATCTACCTGTTGACTTTGAGAGACAAATGATGCTTGATTGGTACTTTATCTGGAACAGGGCACTTCCTCTGCCTTCTCAAATACATGGGTTATTGCCCTTTCTGTATGAAATCCTTTATCCTGACTTCTGTAAATAAAGTTATTATAAGTTAGTAGTTCCTAATATATTTGTAGAAAGGATAACAAAATAAGAAGCAAGTAATTATTACATATTCATTTTCTTCAATAATCTTTCATGATCCTAAGAAATACATTTCCTAATTACCAGATAAATCATTGGTAAACAAGAAGTCTAATTCAGTCTAACGATACTGATTTTGGCTTTGACCTTCAAACTTTTAAACTGACAACAAAATTAATCTGATTGTAATTTCAGAGTTTGTATGTCCATGCTTGCTTAACGTGCAGGTGTCGGTGTAAGTTTAAGTTACATGTTACAAGTCAGATTAATTGACAAGCATGCACCATCCTAATGTAACTTTGTTTTATGTTAGGAAAAGCATTATTGGAAACTAGTTTAATTCAGTCTCCAAATTCTGTAATCTCTGGCTTCTATCAAAGTGTTATATCACACTGACGGATTTACATACCTGAATCCAGTACTATTGTACTGTTCATAGCTGTCAGTCTGAAAGGGTACGGCTCTCCTGAGAATGAACCCAGTATTGGCTGCCATGGAAACCACTTGCCAACTGTTCTGCCAAGCTCTCATTGGTTTATCAGCTGGTGACCCTCCTTGACCTTTGCATAAGGTCACCAAAATTTTACCATTTTCTTTCAGTACATTGGAAGCACTAACAAAAATATGTAAAAAAAAAATTATATAATATACAATGAATCATTTTACAGTTGGTTGGATTACAGCCAAATTTGTTTTGAAACATCATTTGGCGATAGCAATCATAATTTATAAAAATAAGGTAGGTTGGACCCCTGGAGACAAGAGTTGAGGGGCCCCAAAAGGGGAACTTTGGGGAATATTTGCTTTAAAATGCTACTTCGCCTTAAATGCCTTCATTGACTACATCCAAATTTAGTCGGAAACATCATTAGGGGAGGGCAATTAAAATTTATATAAATGAGGCTTGTCCAACCCCTGGGGACAGAAGGGTAAGGCCCAAAAACAATAACTTGGATGTTTAGCTTTAAGATGCTACTCCTCTTTCAAGCCAAAATGAATAAAGACCGAATTTGATCTGAAACATTATTGTCTGTGAATAGACAATTTATGGTAAGGACGCTGGATTGAGCCCTTCTGATTGAGGGTGTGTCCCTGCTGTAAGTATTCGTCAGATGACCGTTTAGGTCCAAGGGCCTCTTGTTTCTAAAATCCAATAATGCTTTCCTATGGACAATTTAAGTTAATGAATTTCTTAAGGAACGTTGATGAAACCAGGTGCAGTAAGGTCAAAGTCACAAGTACATTATCCTTGTGAATTAGTGGATAAATGTATCACAAAAGTTGTATGTAGTATGTTACCTCAGAAAGAAGTCCTCAAGTAGCTTTCTGTTTTTCTTTATGTTGGATTTCCCACCCACATGGGGAAAATTGAAAATGATTCTGTCAAATCCCTTGCTTTTTAAATGAATGTTTTCATGGAGCTTAGTAGCATCGACTTGGAATAGCACTGTAAGACCTGAAAATTGAAGATAATCGGGTAAGAACAGGTGCACACAGTGGAAAGAAACTGCAGTGATCAGCAGACACACAGTCAGTGAAGTTTCAAAAAGAATGTTCCAATGAAAACCTGAAGTTATCTGGACAACTAAGATTAATTCAATCTACAATTATAGTAAAAATGACATAACTTCAATAAAAATAGGCAGATCAAAGTAAGGTCTAGATACACAACTTCAGTGTGTGTTGGCTATATCTACAAAACAGTTTTAATTAGTACTGTTCAATTCACAAATTTTCAATGAAAATTATCTGGAAGAGCAGTTTGTCTGGACAAGATGGATAGACGGTCGTACAGATAGATCGACTTGTTGGGTATAGTGTTTTATCTGTGAACTTGTGTGATGCAACACACAAGTTTTGGTTTGATACGGATTTCACTTTTATTGCCATTCATTTTGTTGCTAAAAAAGCACATGTGCAGAGAGGTTTAATGATGAATTATGGGATAAAACACAAATTTACATTCAATCTTATCTCCTGTAGGCAATGAAGATATTTGCACAGAATGAATTGTGAATTCACCCCACAAGTATATCTGAGTGAGTGCAGGCAGACAGACAACCTGCTTCCATTTCATCCTCCTAACTTTCTCATGATATAACTAAATAGAAAGGTATGTGATTTGATTGATAGTAAAATGACAACCATGTAGTAAGCCATCTGTGACGACATAAATTATAGCATATATGCAACACAGCAAAACTCTGACCTACATTCTGACCTTTGACCTACATCAAAGAAAAAGTTTGTGTGGGCTCTCTTCACTGCTTGTAACTGGGTCTAGGTGAATCGGTGTGTCATTTGTACCAAAAGTAGGCCACTGACCTACATTTTGACCTACATCAAAGAAAAACGTTTTTTCTGGGCCTGATCTTCTTGTCCTTTGAACTTCTTACTTGGGGCATTAAGGTTCATCTTGCATGGGATTCACTTGCATTTAACTTCTGATATTGCTTACTAAGATTATTAATATTCCTGAACTCATTCGCATCAATACCGCATTTCAAATACCCTCGGTATGATTGGTCTGTCAATGTGTTGAATTAGTTCCAACACAAATTTCTTAGTATAATCAAATGTCTAATTTCAAATACAGTGGTCTTGACCTTGACTTAATATAAACATTTTAAACACATTCTCGCAACTCAACGTAACATCTGATGTGAAGTTTCAGAAAGTTCGGCCATCTGGATTGAGATATGTTTCCTGAAATGAAAGTGCTAATGGACAGATGGATGGACGGCCATGATTACTATATATGGCACCAGCCATGTAGTGCCCTAATAATTACCACTGTTAATCATTACTGGTATACCTCTTAAACAACTTACCATGTTTTCGAAGTTGTTGGATACATTGTCCTGATGCTTGGTGTTTGGTTATGGAGTCCTCAGACTCTAAGCTAGTGGTGGTCACACGTCGGAGAGTTTCGTTTGAGTATTGGGATAGCAATGACACAGAGAATGAGAAATCTCCTTCTCCTACAAGTAGCACATCACCATGGATACTGTCATCCATTTCAAAGGCAGTCTATGAATACCTTAAAAAATCAATGTGTTTAGCTATATTTCATTTTCAAAACTACCTGGGAAATAATACATAATACATGTATACACAAAATGTATATTAAAACGTATAATACACACCAAATATAATAATACATGTACATATATAACACACCCAATGTGATAATATATTACATACAAAAATATAATTATGCACACAAAATGTAATATACAATACATATATAATACACACTAAATGTAATATACAATACATATATAATACACACCAAATATAATAATACATGTACATATAAAACACACCCAATGTAATAATATACATGTACATACAAAAATATAATTATGCACACAAAATGTAATATACAATACATATATAATACACACTAAATGTAATATTGTTTTATTCTATCTATAGTAATCATCTTTTCAACAATCAGAGATTTTTTTTTAACTCCCTGCCTAGTTACAAAAACAAGAGGCCCATGGGTCTTGTTGAAGTTTTTACCTTTCATTGTGTAAAGATTGTAAAAACGCTTCTGCACTGTTCACTGTGTATTTTAAATATAATGTTACAAATAAGAATACAACGTAACAAACATGATAACGCCACGTAAAGAACAGACAACTCTCATACAAATTCACGACAGGCCATTGGTCATATCTGACTTAAACGGATCCTATATAGTACATTAAATTGTAAGTATGTTATAATATATACTCAGTAGCAGTAATTAGTGGTAAACAACAATTCAAATAAGATTGTTTAAATTATACTGTATGCTGGCCATGGCGTCATCTTGGACTACTGAGCAACCCAAAAATAACAACATCTTGTTGGCTTTAATTACCTTTTTCAACATCCCAACAATTTCCAACTTGATGCTGATGGAACTGGAGAAAAAGTTTAAAAAGTACTGTTTTCAAGATGGTGGCCAGACCAACCCCAAAAAATAACAACATTTGGTCAGGACCATATCAGGATCATTTCAGAACCCCACTGATGGAACTTGAGAAGAAGTTTGAAATGTGAAAAGTTTAATTATACACGGCGAAAGACAAATTTTTAAGCATGATGAGTATATCTTATCAGCAGCGCTTCTCAAGTGGCAGATGGTTAGTTAGTGTCAGTAAGTGCTGCCCTCCTCCTTTCTCAACATAGACCAGCTATTGTGGTGTTTATTTTTTGTGAGTTTGATTAAATTTAAAAAAAAAACTAAATTAAAGACAAATTTAAATGGTGTGATAATAGTGCATTATTTCAAAGAAGATTAAAAAAATTAATCCTTGACAATCTGTAAAGACTTTTCTGACCATAAATATATATCAAATGGGTGAAATGTTCATCAAAACCTTTTTTCGTGTTTTTTCATTATTTCAAAAAAGAAAAAAAATATGGAAATGAATATTCCAGGGAGATCACTCTTGAACTTGCTCTGAACACAAAATTGAAACAGGCTATAGCCTCTAACATATTCTCCGCTTTGGATGTATTTCAGATTTAAATATATATATATAAGGCCTTATTAATCACACACAGAAAGAAATCATATCAATATATTATATCAAGGAAACACGAAACACACTAAATCTGCACGATTCAGCCCAAGAAAACGTCATGTGAAACACACGTGTTAGCTTACCATGCGTTCATTTCTTTTCTTGGTAGTTACGATCCGCAATTTACATCAACCCAATTTTAACAGTCACGTGACCGACGCCATCGCCTTGAAAGAACTGCCACACAAAAGAAATCAGCATGGATATGTCATCTAATGAGCATGACAATTACGAACAAAATAGTCCAAATGATAGATATGGCGGAAATACGGAACGGTTAGTATTATTTTGCATGCAAATATGGCCGTCTTCATCCTTAAATTTGTTGGGAGAAACGGTCGGGTTAGGTACCGCATGCCTGCCTTGATTTTGTTCTTCCTGGTGTAATAAGAATGTCATCTCGATGTGGCATTCACCTATAGATCCATAAATTACACGGTTTGCCTTTAAAGAAGAGAACAAAAGTTTCTGATAATTCCGTCCTATTATGCCTTATTCCCTTCCATAATCAGTTTTCTAGGAACTTAAATGTGATGTGGGTGTACTTGCAGCTTTTACGAAAGAAGGGAGATAACCTACTTCTACTAATGACATCCTCTAAATAGATGCCCCTCCTATTGGATAGGATTGTCTAAATTAATGTCTATTTATTGGGGGGGGGGGGGGGGGGTGTTCTGGCAAAAATGTTTGTTATATTAATATTGGTACCAATATAGATGCTACTAATAGTTATGGCATTTGTTTGGCCTTGGTCTTAAATCATGTAAATGGTAAACCAGTAACTAAGGCAATATCCCAGCACATTTCTAATTAAGCGGGCCAACCCAGATACTCAACATGTTAACATAACAGTGTGATCATGTGCTGAATAAACTTTAAAATGCCCATCGGATAGACAAGGAGAATAGTTTTTATATGCCCATCATATGTTGGAATAAGATTTAGTAAAGTGTAAGGTACTATATCGTAATACCTAATGCTATCATCTGCCAGGCAGATCATATAAAATTTTCCGGAAATATTCAGTCCTACATAATTATATGTATCATAACCATTATTGACATTAAACTGTTGATCTATATTATAGGTCACCAGAAAGATCAAGGTCACGTTCACCAATTAGACGCTCAGGGTCAAGGTCACCAAGAAGAGACAGCAGGGACAGACCTAGACGCATTAATCTCATTTCCAAGCGATGTATCATCAGCAATGTTCCGTATGAAATGAAATGGCAAGACATCAAAGACATCTTCAGAAAAGAAGGTTGTTATAAACATTTCCAATGAGAAATTACAGAATATAAATGTATATTACTTCCTAAATGTGAGCTGGTCAGGTGTAGGCATTGTGACCCCAATAACTTTATTCCTATCATAGTATGTGGGAAAGTTCATTGACGAAAAGAACTTGTTTTGTGTTCATACCTGGGATTATAATCAGAAAGCAATTTGAATTAATTATAACTTAATACTATTTTAGTAAGAGAAATAAAATGTTCCTCATTAACACAATACAATGGTTTCTAATTAACTTTTAAGTTTATTGTACATCTGTTATTGCCATTTAGTCTCAACTATTACCAAAATATCAATGAACTTAAAAACTAACATCAATTACCAGGTTATATCAAGAAAATATCTATTTCAGTTGGAGAAGTGTCCTATGTTGAAATGTGGGAGAACCCCGATGGAAAGTCAAGAGGAGCAGGGTTGGTACATTTGGTATTTCTGACAACCTGGCTCACAGTAACAAGATAAATGCCAATTTCTCTTCAGACTTAAAACAATTGTGCATTAACATAAATTAAAATTGCTTGTATCATAATAAGAAGTGTGTCTGGCAGATTGGTCATTGAAATTATGTCGGCACAAATATATGATGTACTTCAACAGAGTAATGGTAGTTTTCTATAACTGACAAAAGATGTTTGGGACTGACCAAAGAGGCAAGTTTTAAAAGGATAATTGATAACATATATATATCTGGCTCTGCCACATTTTATGCAATTTAGATTACTGTTTAATTTTGTCGTCATACTAGCAATCAACTGTAATGGCATCATGGACTCAATGAAATATTTATACAAGGAGAAATCCATTGTAAAAGAGAATTTGTGTAAATTTGTATAGTATCATCGAGTTCAAGGACAAAGACACAGCCAGGAAAGCCATAGAAGTAATGCACCGGTACAAGATGAAGGACAGAAACATAGTTGTACGAGAGGTAAGTAACATGTGAGTCACTGTCGATAAAAAAGATGGGATAAGATAAAGGACAGAAACATAGTTGTACGAGAAGTAAGTAACATGTATAAAATATAAAAAAAAAAGGTTATCTATAAGTATCTATAGTTGATTTAACAGAACAACTGTATGATGAAAAAAAATATAACGGTTATCTATACTAGTATAGTTGATTAAACGTAACACCCAACTGTCTGACGAGAGTGATTTATGTCTAACTTCACAGGAGCGAGAGAGCGACCAGAACCAGATTGGAGCAGCTAGAGGAGGTGGCGGTGGAGGAGGAGGAGGGGGGTCAGGCATGATGGGAAGTGGCCCTGGAATGATGGGAAGCATGGGTGGAGGCATGATGGGAAATATGAGTGGCGGAGGAAACATGGGTGTAAGCCAGCAAGTTCTCAACAACTTGGGCATCGAAGGACCTGTCACCAACACTCTGTTTGTGTCCAATGTAAGTCTTACTCAAATCCCTGTGTAGATGTTTGTATCCAATGTAAGTGTTCTTACTCAAATCCCTGTGTAGATGTTTGTGTCCAATGTGAGTCTTACTCAAATCCCTGTGTAGATGTTTGTGTCCAATGTAAGTCTTACTCAAATCCCTTTGTAGATGTTTGTGTCCAATGTGAGTCTTACTAAAATCCCTGTGTAGGTGTTTGTGTCCAATGTAAGTGTTCTTACTCAAATCCCTGTGTAGATGTTTGTGTCCAATGTAAGTCTTACTCAAATCCCTGTGTAGATGTTTGTGTCCAATGTGAGTCTTACTCAAATCCCTGTGTAGATGTTTGTATCCAATGTAAGTCTTACTCAAATCCCTGTGTAGATGTTTGTGTCCAATGTGAGTCTTACTCAAATCCCTGTGTAGATGTTTGTATCCAATGTAAGTCTTACTCAAATCCCTGTGTAGATGTTTGTATCCAATGTAAGTGTTCTTACTCAAATCCCTGTGTAGATGTTTGTGTCCAATGTAAGTGTTCTTACTCAAATCCCTGTGTAGATGTTTGTGGTCCAATGTAAGTCTACTCAAAATCCCTGTGTGTAGATGTTTGTATCCAATGTAAGTGCTTACTCAAATCCCTGTGTAGATTGTTTGTGCCATGTAAGTGTTCGTACTCAAATCCCTGTGTAGATGTTGTGATCCAATGTAAGTTCTTACTCAAATCCCTGTGTAGATGTTTGTGTCCAATGTGAGTCTTACTCAAATCCCTGTGGTAGATGTTTTGTCCCAATGTAATGTTCTTACTCAAATCCCTGTGTAGATGTTTGTATCCAATGTAAGGTCTTACTCAAAATCCCTGTGTAGATGTTTGGTATCCAATGTAAGTCTTACTCAAATCCCTGTGTAGATGTTTGTGTCCAATGTAAGTGTTCTTACTCAAATCCCTGTGTAGATGTTTGTGTCCAATGTAAGTCTTACTCAAATCCCTGTGTAGATGTTTGTATCCAATGTAAGTCTTACTCAAATCCCTGTGTAGATGTTTGTATCCAATGTAAGTGTTCTTACTCAAATCCCTGTGTAGATGTTTGTATCCAATGTAAGTGTTCTTACTCAAATCCCTGTGTAGATGTTTGTATCCAATGTAAGTCTTACTCAAATCCCTGTGTAGATGTTTGTATCCAATGTAAGTCTTACTCAAATCCCTGTGTAGATGTTTGTATCCAATGTGAGTCTTACTCAAATCCCCGTGTAGATGTTTGTGTCCAATGTGAGTCTTACTCAAATCCCTGTGTAGATGTTTGTATCCAATGTAAGTCTTACTCAAATCCCTGTGTAGATGTTTGTGTCCAATGTAAGTCTTACTCAAATCCCTGTGTAGATGTTTGTGTCCAATGTAAGTCTTACTCAAATCCCTGTGTAGATGTTTGTGTCCAATGTAAGTGTTCTTACTCAAATCCCTGTGTAGATGTTTGTATCCAATGTAAGTGTTCTTACCCAAATCCCTGTGTAGATGTTTGTATCCAATGTAAGTGTTCTTACTCAAATCCCTGTGTAGATGTTTGTGTCCAATGTAAGTCTTACTCAAATCCCTGTGTAGATGTTTGTGTCCAATGTAAGTGTTCTTACTCAAATCCCTGTGTAGATGTTTGTATCCAATGTAAGTCTTACTCAAATCCCTGTGTAGATGTTTGTGTCCAATGTGAGTCTTACTCAAATCCCTGTGTAGATGTTTGTATCCAATGTAAGTGTTCTTACTCAAATCCCTGTGTAGATGTTTGTGTCCAATGTAAGTCTTACTCAAATCCCTGTGTAGATGTTTGTATCCAATGTGAGTCTTACTCAAATCCCTGTGTAGACGTTTGTGTCCAATGTAAGTCTTACTCAAATCCCTGTGTAGATGTTTGTATCCAAGGTAAGTGTTCTTACTCAAATCCCTGTGTAGATGTTTGTATCCAATGTGAGTCTTATTCAAATCCCCGTGTAGATGTTTGTGTCCAATGTAAGTGTTCTTACTCAAATCCCTGTGTAGATGTTTGTGTCCAATGTGAGTCTTACTCAAATCCCTGTGTAGATGTTTGTGTCCAATGTAAGTCTTACTCAAATCCCTGTGTAGATGTTTGTGTCCAATGTAAGTCGTACTCAAATCCCTGTGTAGATGTTTGTGTCCAATGTAAGTCTTACTCAAATCCCTGTGTAGATGTTTGTATCCAATGTAAGTCTTACTCAAATCACTGTGTAGATCGATGTTTGTGTCCAATGTAAGTGTTCTTACTCAAATCCCTGTGTAGATGTTTGTGTCAAATGTAAGTGTTCTTACTCAAATCCCTGTGTAGATGTTTGTGTCCAATGTAAGTCTTACTCAAATCACTGTGTAGATGTTTGTGTCCAATGTAAGTCTTACTCAAATCCCTGTGTAGATGTTTGTATCCATTGTAAGTGTTCTTACTCAAATCCCTGTGTAGATGTTTGTATCCAATGTAAGTGTGTATCCAATGTAAGTGTTCTTACTCAAATCCCTGTGTAGATGTTTGTATCCAATGTAAGTGTTCTTACTCAAATCCCTGTGTAGATTAACAGAGATGAGGTAATCGGAAAGAGAACCTGGCATATCAGTTGAACCTAAATGCTAATGGTTTCCTTTCTCTAAAACATTTTGGGGTTATTTCTCTTCCTTTATTTGTTAATGTTTAAAATGTAATTTTAACTAAGATCATTCCACTACCCATGTTTTAAGCAAATATTTGCTAATGAATGAAAATTTCGGAGTAAAATGTTTTCAATTGCCAGAGGTCTTGTTGTAATGAATGGAATTTTTGTCATCAAAACAAACTTATCAGTAGATACTCAATATTCCAGGCACAAATATATCTCCTAAATAATTGGTTAATTAATAGAGGTTAATTGTAACAAGGAGCAATAAAATTGATGGCGCTGACCATCATAGAAAACCAGGTTAATATTAAAGTCTTGTTGATGGATTCAGACCAACTTGTCCACAAATAAGTATGCTAGTGGTTGCAGAAAGGTCAAGAATTAATATGTATCTTAAACGTTTGAGTTTAAACTTTTGATTATTTTCTTATATAGCTGGACTACAAGGTTACCTGGAAAAAGATGAAGGATGTGTTCAAGCTGGCAGGAAATGTGCTAAGGGCAGAGATCAAACTGGATAAGGATGGGAAGAGTCGTGGGATAGGGACTGTGGTGTTTGAGTTCCCAATGGAGGCTCTCCAGGCTATTTGTATCCTTACATAGACTTAGTTTATTGTTTGTACATGTTGATTGTAGACAAGATACAGACCAATCAAATAATATCTACTCCATGTAGACTTCTTCTGATTAACCACTCTACTGAGTGTTTACAGGTGATAATAATCTAGAACACTTTAAGTAAAACTTGAGCCTAATTAGTAGAGAATGGTATTTTACATAGTTTTGACCCTGTAATGTTTGTTTAAATAACTAGCCCTAATTAGTAGAGAATGATATTTTACTTAGTTTTGACCCTGTAATGTTTGTGTACATACTGCTTTGGAAGATCAAATGTGTATATGAAAAAAATTCTGTTACTTTTGTCTTGCGAGATTTTTTTTTTGTATTCAATTTATTAATACTTTAAAATTTAGTTTTATCCTTAATCCACAAAAAGCTATGTTTAACAACCAGACATTATTTGACCGACCAATGAGGGTGAAGATGGATACTCCACCAGGTGGTGCTACAGGAGGCAGATCATCACAGGCTCAACTTCCAAGTAAGATCACTGATAGGTATCTGTAGCCATCCTGAAGATAGTCATAATTCAGTCAACAATCCACAGATGTTTTAGCCTATTTTCAGACTCCGATAGAGATATGTTTGACACGAACATGTCATAATTCAAACAACAATACACAGATGTTTTAGCCTATTTTGAGACTCAGAGATATTTTTAGTCCCCTACCGGTGAAACCGGGGGACTATAGGTTTTGCCTGCATCTGTCTGTCTGTCCGTCCGTCCGGTTAAAGTTTTATAATGGCACACCATTCACTTAATAATGGTATTAGGATGCTGATTTTTTGCATAGAGGTTCTTTGGGTGTGTGGCATTACTTGTGTATGCTTAAAACTGAAAAAAATATTTTCTTTTTTGGAAAATTTTGGCATATTATGAACTTAACTGTTTTCTCTGTATTCTTGAGGTTAAAGTTTTGTAATGGCTCTCCATTCACTTAGTAATGGTATTACTTCTATGCTGTGCTATGCAGAATCATGTTTATATTTCAATCCAAGGCGGTTATTACACATTTCACTTTAAATTTGCTTTAGATTCTTTTACTCTGTACAGTAGACATACCAGAAGAATACCTGAATATCTTTTAGGGGCAGGAAACATTGTTTATTCAACCCAATTGAGTTGAATTTACACATTGTTTGGAATGAACTTATTTTCATAAAATGATCATGTTTCAGTTTTGGCTAAACTTTTTTACTCAAATTTGGCTAAAGTTTTAACTTGAGGGCACCGGTAGGGGACATGTATTGGTTTAGCAATACTCACAGAATTCTTGTTAACATGAGCATGTAGTACTAGTGTATGATTTGTTTTTGGCCAGAAAGTACCTTTGTGTTTATTCCTATCTACACTTAATATTCGTGGAACTAAAATTTCCATAATGGTTTCAGGAGATTGATTATGGCATTGTTATAACAGGTGGACTGAAGTCAGTTGGAATGGGCCTTGGGGCAGGAGGACAGCCACTACAGAATATTGGTCAGATAAACTGTAAATACAAATCAAATTAATGAGTTACATTTGAAAAAATATCCATAATTTATTTTGTCGTAATATATGACAGCGGATAGACATTCCTGAATATTTCACTTATTTGCATGAGATTAAAATTGTATTACTGGTATAACTTGCATATCAAAACCAGAAACCTACATAATTCTGCTTTTGTCTACTTGTACTATTGTGAATATGACAAAGACTTAATATTGAACTTGTTTTATTTGAATAGCATCTCAATCTTAATGGATTTATATATCCTGGTAGTAATAACTTCTGAGTTTTATTGTAGTGTCGGTTAGATATGGACTCTAGTAACTGTTTTATATATTTGTTTGCAGCTGGAGGTGGTTATGGAATGGGCAGTGGTGGATCCATGGGGATGGGAGGCAATAATATGGGGATGGGAGGTGGTAATATGGGAATGGGTGGTGGCGGTGGTATGGGAATGGGAGGGGGTATGGACAACAGTATGGTCGGCATGGGAGGCAACATGGGCACTGGAATGTCTGGGATGGGCGGCATGGGCTCCAACATGGGTATGTCAGGAAACATGGGAACAGGCATGAGCAGCAACATGGGAATGGGAATGGGAACAGGCATGGCTGGCACTGGTAACCTCGGCTCCAATATGGGGATGTCTGGTGGCATGAACGACAGCTTCTCCAGCAGCATGGTGTCAGGGGGAATGGGCAACACCGGTTACGGCACCAACACTGGTATGGGTACAGGTCTGGGAGATCAGCTCCGCAGCATGGGCAGCAATATGGGCAGCAGCAGTTACAACACTGGCATGATGGACTCTATGGGCAGTTCCTCTGGCAATATGGGAAGCAGTAGTTACAATTCTATGGGTAGCTCCTTCAGCTCCTCTGACCGGTCCAGCCAGCGTGACCGTGACCGCAGTGGTGACAGAGGTGATCGTGGGGGAAGAAACCTTGGCACTCGGCCAGACAACTGTACAGTCGTCGTGAAAAATGTAAGCTGGCACATCTGTTATGTAGCTGCTCTTAGTTTCTACTCGAAGGAATGTTAATTTGCCAAGCAACCACAATTTCTGGTTTGAATATTTCTCTTATATTAATGAATATCTTTTATGGAAAAAAATGTTCCTAGAATGAAGTTGAACAGGTACACACAGTTTTGTATTCATTTTGATGAAATCTTATGTATTTTTCAGCTTCCTTGGTCACTGACATGGCAGTCCCTTAGAGACAAATTTAGGACATGTGGTGAGTCAACTAATTCAGCACAGCCATTCTTAAAGATATGTCACTATTTACTGTAGATATTGGTCAGTGGCTACGATATTTTTTATAACCGCAACAATCTTTTTTCTATAGCTGATGTGAAGTATGCAGAAATAAAGATGGAAAATGGTAAATCTCAAGGATGGGGACTCGTTCGATTTGGTTCTGCTGAAGATGCTCAGAGAGCAATATGTATCCTTATAAATCTAAACATACTTCACTCTCATACTGACAGAGTTTTTATCAGTTCTCTAGATATTGTAATCAACATTTCTTCCGATGCTGAATGTGACTTATCAATATGCATTTTGAAGTATAATAGTTCTTAAAATAAGTACCCTATAGTCAGAGATCAGTTTCTTGTTGTCATTTGATCCTTGACCATTACCAGCTGCTATGAACAGGACACGAGTGGACGGACGGGAAATAGATGTGAAGCTCTACCGCTAAATGACGGTACTGCTTGCATTCACAAACTGGTTTCTCTTGGTGGTCCGTGGTCATTGACCATTTGGCAGTTTGGGATTTATAAACTCTTTGTGTCCAAAGTTGTTGATGTTCGTCGTCAGTAGTTTGTGGGTTTTAGCAATGTTTTGTTGTGACCTCGGCCAGGTTATTATGTTTGGGGATTACCATTTAACTACATACACATATGATTGTTTGATCACGAAAGGATGGGAACTCTGGTCACACCTTATCCATTGAACCGCGGACTGACCTTGCGTAGTAATACTGGATTTTTTTAGTCGTGTATAGACTTCTGAATCATCTATGTGTTATGTAGTATCGATGGTGTGTTACTGATGTTGTTGTCATCCTGGTCTCGATATAATCATGCATTATCATTAACATGCTTCCATGTTTGTCATCATCACCAAATAAAAAGTCTCTTTGTAGGTTTGAGTTTTTATTTTTTTGTTTCTCATCTACTTGATATATGCAGTATCATGTACTTCATGGAATGTGGGTTTTAAGTTACCTGCGGAGCTATTCAGGAATGTTGAATTATGATGTTTTGATACATGTACATTGTGTATTGTTTGGTGGATACTTTTCCATATCTTTGCTGTATTTAAAAACCATTTCACCTCCATTGTCCATATCATTGTTGTAGTAATTTTGAAGGTATTTATCATTACCGGTAGTTATATGACATTGTCTTTTCATGAGAAAATTTACAGATACAGGGAAGTTATTCCATTAGTTTTAAGAGTGTGAAAAATTGTGTTTGTTTACAGAGATTTTATTTCCATCTTTGTGTTGTACTATACGGAGATAATAGGAACTATGTATTTGTTGAGCATTGTTTTTATGAAATGTTAAATATTAATATTCATTGTTGTAGAATAGCAGAAAACTTGTCCACAGAAAGCAGTGCCTTTTTTTGCTATATACTCATTTTCTAATCGAGTTCAACTGTAGGTAAAAGATAGCTATGTTGACTTCAAAAAGCCTGTAGAATATGAAAATGATAACTGTGTTCTGAAGTGTTAGGAGTTTGATCTTTGTAATATACTTTTGCTCAAATTACAATGACTATGAATACAGGAGTTTATCACTTTAAAGATATTGAAACCTTATTTGAAAATGAAAGTTGAATGGATATAATTTCCCCTCCACAAATACAAAAACAAAAAATAGATAAATGAATAAATACGAGTGGTAATTTGGTGAGAATTTGCTCTTGAATCTGAAAATGGTTGAGGTGATTGATAAACAGAATATCGTTTGTCAGCCAAATTGTGTGAACTATTTTGTATAGTATTTTGTGTAGTAGCGGTAAAAGTTTGGTTTTCATGCTATTGTGCTGGAAATGTGACATGATGTTTACAGTATTAATATGTTGGTGTGGCGTTTTGCGAAGAAGGGATTTCTCGTGGATTTACTGACAGCATACGAGAAGGCGGGGTTGACGATATCTGCTGAGCGGGCCAGTATTTTTATGGAAATTCTGTGTGCCAAACATTTGTGTGCAGTTTTCCAGTTTTGTATGGTATCTATGCTCCAGGAGTACATGAAGATTTCACAGGTGTAACAGTTTCCCCGTTACAGGTGTTGCTACTTGTAGGGGTCTGTTCAGTACAGGTATTTCTTTGGATTTTTTAAGGTATTGAATGTGATGCTTTTGCTTTTTTAAATTCATTTATTGATGTCTTTTGTATTATATTTGTGATAAATTTGGTTTAAATATCTTCACTAATATATGATGGGCTGTTATAAATCTATTTGGAAAATAATTTGAATTTGAATGAGAAAGAACTGCTAACTATACTTTTGTTTAGTTGTGTGTCCGAACTTTCCAATCTGAAAGTAATGTGGAGAATCAGAAATTGTATGCATGATGTGAATTGTAGTTCTGTGATCCTAGCTGAACACATAATTTTGTTTGGGAAAAGTTCTTGGTCACCGAATACAAATTGTTTCATCAACTTGTGGCCTGGAGTTCGGATTGGGTTGGGATTGGAACAATTTCCCCCCTATTTTTTGGTGCTGGGTGTTTTGCTCAAAAATTGGCCTGTTCTTTCTTCGACAGTAAATTGACGTTGCGATCACACTCCTTGTAAAAGAAGTGTCTTGTTTTGTTAACTGTTTGCTATTTTCAGTGTTCAATACTTTGAAGTAACAGGAAGTAACCTTTGAATGTAACCTTTGAGTAACAACTGTATAGAAACGGCTCCCCAGGATGATCAGACAGATGGAGTGAAGATGTCCATGGAAACAATATTGATATATTTTGTGCCAATTTTGATTGTGTGGCTTATTGATTGATATTGAGTTTTTACTTGGGATTTATTAGGACTCCTACTTGCCTATGGTTTGTGTGTCGGTTGTGAAAAATTGTCTCTTGTTTTACGTTATCAGAAATTTTGTTTCTGAATTATTTATGGTAAATTATCAATGTTTAATTGCTCAATAATATCAATATATATATTTATGTTTAAATAAAGCAACTTTTATATCTTGGATTTTAATTTTTTTTATAGATTTGAAATGTTTCATTTTCCAACAAAACATATAAACTAATTTTAATTCCATTTGTTTAAAAGGTGTTGCAACCTTTTTTGATATAACTGAACTGTGTTTATGTGAAGGAGATTTTTAATATAACAGGTTCTGTATTGAATACTTTTTATTTTTGTCAGGAATAAACAAGACTGGAGTCTAGTAATAGTGTTCCAGAGTGACGACAGAGACATGTCCAGGTCAAAAGAAGAATGTCTGTATTGAGGATATCAACACTAATACATGGTAAGGCATCATATCTATTGGGCTAAACTAATGCAAAATTGAAATCATTCAATTGCATGTATATAATAGGATGAAAAATCATCATAGAGAGTTAATCCTACAATAGTTACACAAATTTGCAATGACAGGAAAAATGTTGATGTACATGTATATACTTGTAACCAAATCTTTTAAGCGATTTTCTCCTCTAAAACAATTATGCTATTATATTTGACAGTATAATCAAAATTTCTAAATTGGAAGATTTTACCATATCAACGAAATGAAAAGCAACAAGAAAATTGGTGTTTACAACTATTGAAAATAAGAAAACATAACTTTTTGATGTTTCTATGAACCATCACCATCCGACTGATAGTAAACAGAACTTTGAATATCAATCTGCTGGTCTCTTGGTTTGTTAAAAAAAACATCTCAAGTGTTGCAATAAAATAAAGCATTGGGGATCTTTTTCAGGTGTTATCTCAAGTGACAGCTGGACATCAAATCCGGTACAATAAATACACGTCCGCATAGTCACATGGTAAGTGTTGTGAAGTACATAGGCCTGATCAATTCATTCTTTTTAGTAGGCTCGATGTTTGGTGACCTGCGTAACTTACTTTTAAAATAAACCATTAAAAAAGAAATGTGATCAAAAGATCGATTTTTGGCATTATTTTCATCCTGCATTAGTTTTCAAACAACCTTTCACATGCATGTCAGTATTGAATTAGTTTCTTGAAATATTTCATCTTATTCTTAATCTGTTTCAGGTATTCTGAATTCCAATGATGAATAACTTGAAATTGTTGGACCAGTGAAGAAAACTGATGAATCAGTGTAGACCAATACAAGCATGTCTTGTATACAGGACCGTCGTAGACAACCTGAGTTGGACTCCTGAACAATTTGACTTTTCCTCTGGCAAAAGACCTGACTATTAGTAATTATATTGGCAGGATTTCTTGTGTTAAAGTAGGAAGTGAAGGCACCGATTACCTTTGGAGACAGACATGCTGACTACAGCATCAAGATATCAGGACGCATGATTATAATTGACTTTCAGCGAGTCTCACATTTGCTGATTCTCCAGGCGGGTCATGCAAATAAGTTTTTGAATGGATTTAATAAGACCTCATTAAATACTGAAATGATGACTCACAGAAAATAATCTTTTGCTTGTTTTTAAGTTACTGAAAGTTTAAATTACTCAAAAGGGCATTATGACTGTAAAACGGTAAAGACAAGAATTACATATAGAAGGAGTGATCCCAACACAGTGTTTCGTCCAGAAATTTATTCCTTCAATTGTTCACATGTTTCGACTACAGGGTAAAATATTCTGCATCACATAAATTGATGTGAACACATGAAAAATAATCTTGTCTCTTCCATTACATAAAGTAAACTGGTTACTGCATTAGAATATTAGTGTAATGCAAACTTAAGTTCACTACAGCAAGAAGATAGAAATACTACTCTATATTTATCCACTCAGTATTTCATCCTTGTCCTGTTCTTTCATTGTACATCTGATTCGGAAGGAGAGATAGTCATCAGAGAGGAACCAAGTTTTGATTCACTGAATTTGATTGTTGGCATGTGGAAGAAGGGTTGTAAATTGTAATGTTTGAAGATTTTTACACGGAAAAGTTCCATGTTAACTACTGATCATGAACGAGTTTTACAGAAAAAAGGAACCGATGTCAACACATTTCACTACCAGTATTGATTAAATAACATGGAACCATGAAACTCCAGGCAATATTTTATTTCCCATCATGCATTACAACATACCACATTTAAATGAGAAGCATTGGAATTATTGAGTGTACAACATTGTAGATTAAAAGATTGAATAAATAATAAATATAACAATGATATATACATGTACCCAGGTAATTATCTGTTACCTTGGTAGAGTTAATCTTCTGAACAAAGTAATTCATTAAAGATAAAGCCAGTGATAACTATATATCTTCATAGACCTAATATACTCTTTGCAATGATGTACATATCTTCCATGATCATTTCTGGTGCAGTGAACATTGGTGAATAAATTAAAGTACATATACATACAAAAGGTGGTTCCAGACCAGATGTGAATTCAAAGGTCAGTTAAGTTTCTCTGCTCTATCCTGTGACATAAATACCATTACTAGTAATTGTTAGTGATTGAATAATCATTATGATATATGGATGAATTTATAAGCATATTGTGTTCTACAAACTCTCTTCCTCCTATGGACCTTGTATAGGAGTGCGATTAAGCAGGCTACTTCTAGGACGGCCTTGCAAGGGAAGATCTGTGCTTTGTTGCGTTACAAAGGTCCAGGTACAACTGAAATGTAATGATAAATCATAAGTGATCTCAGCGTAGTGGAACTAGTCAAAAAAAGATCTGTCTGTTTACACTTACTGGTTTGGTTGTTTTTTCCCACTCGGATCAAAGACTTAATGTTACACCAATTCCCACCCATATGGCCTGTATAAGTATATTTCTGTAGAACTACTATTTGATCCTCTGTGGTAAATGTTAGAGCTGTGAAGGTAGTAGTAGGTGTATATACTTACTGACTGTGAGGGCAGTGATGGTTGTATATATACTTACTGACTGTGAGGGCAGTGATGGTTGTATATATACTTACTGACTGTGAGGGCAGTGATGGTTGTATATATACTTACTGACTGTGAGGGCAGTGATGGTTGTATATATACTTACTGACTGTGAGGGCAGTGATGGTTGTATATACTTACTGACTGTGAGGGCAGTGATGGTTGTATATATACTTACTGACTGTGAGGGCAGTGTTGGTTTATGTACACTTAACATCTGTGAGGGCAGCGGTGGTTGTATGTATACTTACTCACTGTGAGGGCAGTGATGGTTGTATATATACTTACTCACTGTGAGGGCAGTGTTGGTTTATGTACACTTAACATCTGTGAGGGCAGCGGTGGTTGTATGTATACTTACTCACTGTGAGGGCAGTGATGGTTGTATATATACTTACTCACTGTGAGGGCAGTGTTGGTTTATGTACACTTAACATCTGTGAGGGCAGCGGTGGTTGTATGTATATACTTACCGGCTGTGAGGGCAGTGGTGGTTGTATATATACTTACCAGATTTAAGGGAAGTGGTGGGTATATGTATACTTACCAGCTGTGAGGGCAGCGGTGGGTGTATGATACTTACTGGCTGTGAGGGAAGTGGTGGGTGTATATATACTTACCAGCTGTGAGGGCAGCGGTGGGTGTATATATACTTACCAGATTTAAGGGAAGTGGTGGGTGTATATATATTTAGCGTCTGTGAGGGCTGTGATGGGTATACATAATAACCAGATTTAAAGGAAGTGGTGGGTATATGTACTTACCGGCTGTGAGGGCAGTTGCAGTACAGATGCCGACTATGATGAGAACGGCACAGCCTGTGTACCCGATCATAGAGAAGATGATGAAATAAAACCCAAAGTTATAGTCAGATCGAGTTGTCCAGCTCTCCGACGACACGGCGGATCCAAATGTGATCACAGCAGCACCTAATAAAACACCTACAACACAAATCAGTACATTACAACACAATGCAGTACACCTACAACACAACACAATACACCTACAACACAACACAATACACCTACAACACAACACAATACACCTACAACACAACACAGTACACCTACAACACAACAAAGTACACCTACATCACAACACAGTTCACCTACATCACAACACAGTATACCTACACCACAACACAGTTCACCTACATCACAACACAGTACACCTACACCACAACACAATACACCTACAACACAACACAGTACACCTACAACACAACACAGTTCACCTACATCACAACACAATACACCTACAACACAACACAGTACACCTACAACACAACACAATACACCTACAACACAACACAGTACACCTACACCACAACAAAGTACACCTACACCACAACACAGTTCACCTACATCACAACACAATACACCTACAACACAACACAATACACCTACAACACAACACAGTACACCTACAACACAACACAGTTCACCTACATCACAACACAATACACCTACAACACAACACAATACACCTACAACACAACACAGTACACCTACAACACAACAAAGTACACCTACATCACAACACAGTTCACCTACATCACAACACAGTTCACCTACATCACAACACAGTACACCTAAACAACACAACACAGTACAACTACAACACAACACAGTACACCTACATCACAACACAGTACACCTACAACACAACACAGTACACATACAACACAACACAGTACACATATAACACAACACATAACACCTTAACAACACAGTACACCTACAACACAACACAGAACGCCTACAGCACAACCGTACATATACAACACAACACAGTACACATACAACCCAACACAACACTACACATACAACACAACACAGTACACCTATAACACAACACATAACACCTTAACAACACAGAATACCTACAACACAGTACACCTACATCACAACACAGTACACCTACAACACAACACAGTACACCTACATCACAACACAGTGCACCTACAACACAACACAGTACACCTATAACACAACACAGTACACCTACACCACAACACAGTACGCCTACAACACAACACAGTACACCTACACCACAACACAGTACACCTACAACACAACACAATACACCTAAACAACACAACACAGTACACATACAACACAACACAGTACACATACAACACACCACAGTACACATACAGCACAACACAACACAGTACACATACAACACAACACAGTACACCTATAACACAACACATAACACCTTAACAACACAGAATACCTACAACACAGTACACCTACAACACAACACAGTACACCTATAACACAACACAGTACACCTACCCCACAACACAGTACGCCTACAACACAACACAGTACACCTACAACACACCACAGTACACCTACAACACAACACAGTACACCTACAACACAATACAGTACACCTACAACACAACACAGTACACCTACAACACACCACAGTACACCTACAACACAACACAGTACACCTACAACACAACACAGTACACCTACAACACAACACAGTACAACACAACACAGTACACCTAAACAACACAGTATCCTACAACATAACAATACAACTACAACACAGTACACCTACAACACAACCGTACATATACAACACAACACAGTACACATACAACCCAACACAACACAGTACACATACAACACAACACAGTATACCTACAACATAACACAGTAAATCTACAACACAACACAGTTCACCTACAACACAACACAGTACACCTATAACACAACACAGTACACGTACAACACAACACGGTACACCTACAACACAACACAGTACACATACAACACAACACAGTACACCTAAACAACACATAATACCTACAACACAGTACACCTACAACACAACACAGTACACCTACAACACAACACAACACAGTACACCTAAATCACAACACATTACACCTACATCACAACACAGTACACATACAACACAACACAGTACACCTACATCACAACACAGTACACATACAACACACCACAGTACACATACAACACAACACAGTGCACCTACATCACAACACAGTACACATACAACACAACACAGTACACCTACAACACAACACAGTACACATACAACACAACACAGTACACCTATAACACAACACAATACACCTACAACACAACACAGTACACCTACAACACAACACAGTACACTAACAACACAACACAGTACACTAACAACACAACACAGTACACCTACAACACAACCTAGTACACCTTAAACACAACACAGTATACCTACAACACAACACAGTACACGTACAACACAACACAATACACCTACAACACAACACAGTACACCTATAACACAGTACACGTACAACACAACACAATACACCTACATCACAATACAGTACGCCTACAACACAACACAGTACACCTACAACACAACACAGTACACCTACATCACAACACAGTACACCTACATCACAACACAGTACGCCTACAACACAACACATTACACCTACATCACAACACAATAACCTACAACACAACACAGTACACATACAACATAACACAGTACACCTACAACACAACACAGTACACCTACAACACAAAACAGTACACCTACAACACAACACAGTACACCTACAGCACAACCGTACATATACAACACAACACAGTACACATACAACCCAACACAACACAGTACACATACAACACAACACAGTACACCTATAACACAACACATAACACCTTAACAACACAGAATACCTACAACACAGTACACCTACATCACAACACAGTACACCTACAACACAACACAGTACACCTACAACACAACACAGAATACCTATAACACAACACAATACACATACAACACAACACAGTACACCTACACCATAACACAGTACGCCTACAACACACCACAGTACACATACAACACAACACAGTACAACTAAACAACACAGTATGCCTACAACACAACACAGTATGCCTACAACACAACACAGTATGCCTACAACACAACACAACACAGTACACCTACATCACAACACAGTACACCTTAAACACAACACAGTACACATACAACACAACACAGTACACATACAACACAACACAATATGCTGTTAACATCCTTTGGATCGGTTGTTTTACTCAATGCATTAAACAGTTACTGAAATATCTATACCTAGGTATACATATATTTTTATAACATACTGGTAGAGGTCTTCCTAAGGGACCCTTAGTACCCCAAAACGCCCTTTAGTGGAATATATTATGACGGGACGTACTACATCTGTTTTATATACACAAGGTAAATATTTAAGCTTCTGTATAGTTAAATATTTACTGACGACAAACGAATCGCCCCTGCTGGTTCAAGTTTCACAAACTGTTTATTGAAGAACATAGCTGATGGCTAATTAAGATTTTTTCCTTAAATATATTGTAAAGATGTGAACAAATAAAACGGTAACCTACTTGTCAGGATAGCAGTCACTACAGCCGGGACAGCGATCGTCTTGGAGGCACAGCAGGAAGCAACAAAAACCAGGACTATAGAGGCAACGCCGCAAACCAGTGATATAGCGACCATGTACTGGGTGGCCGTCAGCCAGTCTGAAACATGAGACACACAGTGATATAGCGACCATGTACTGGGTCGCCGTCAGTCAGTCTGAAACATGGGACACAGTGATATAGCGACCATGTACTGGGTGGCCGTCAGCCAGTCTAAAACATAGGACACAGTGATATAGCGACCATGTACTGGGTCGCCGTCAGCCATTCTGAAACATGGGACACAATGATATAGCGACCATGTATTGGGTCGCCGTCAGCCAGTCTGAAACATGGGACACAATGATATAGCGACCATGTACTGGGTCGCCGTCAGTCAGTCTGAAACATGAGACACACAGTGATATAGCGACCATGTACTGGGTCGCCGTCAGTCAGTCTGAAACATGGGACACACAGTGATATAGCGACCATGTACTGGGTCGCCGTCAGCCAGTCTGAAACATGGGACACAGTAATATAGCGACCATGTACTGGGTCGTCGTCAGCCATTCTGAAACATGGGACACACAGTGATATAGCGACCATGTACCGGGTGGCCGTCAGTCAGTCTAAAACATGGGACACAGTGATATAGCGACCATGTACTGGGTCGCCGTCAGCCATTCTGAAACATGGGACACAATGATATAGCGACCATGTATTGGGTCGCCGTCAGCCAGTCTGAAACATGGGACACAATGATATAGCGACCATGTACTGGGTCGCCGTCAGTCAGTCTGAAACATGAGACACACAGTGATATAGCGACCATGTACTGGGTCGCCGTCAGTCAGTCTGAAACATGGGACACACAGTGATATAGCGACCATGTACTGGGTCGCCGTCAGCCAGTCTGAAACATGGGACACAGTAATATAGCGACCATGTACTGGGTCGTCGTCAGCCATTCTGAAACATGGGACACACAGTGATATAGCGACCATGTACCGGGTGGCCGTCAGTCAGTCTAAAACATGGGACACAGTGATATAGCGACCATGTACTGGGTCGTCGTCAGCCATTCTGAAACATGGGACACAATGATATGGCGACCATGTACTGGGTCGTCGTCAGCCAGTCTGAAACTTGATACACATTACGACAATAATCCGTTACATGAAAGTGTATTACATTACTACTTCCAAAGCATTCATTACCTGGTGACATTCTAATATAGTAAAAAGTATACCTTTAATCACTCCGTTACAACTTATAAAAGAACATAGACAATTCGTCATAGATAAAAATATCAGTTAACATGTGATCTTCCGTTCGACAATATTACATCAAACCCTTCGTTATGACCTACCCGAGATGATTATATAGAACCCACCGTTATGACATACCCGACAAGATTATATAGAACCCTCCGTTATGACCTACCAAACAAGATTATATAGAACCCACCGTTATGACCTACCAAACAAGATTATATAGAACCCACCGTTATGACCTACCAAACAAGATTATATAGAACCCACCGTTATGACCTACCAAACAAGATTATATAGAACCCTCCGTTATGACTTACCAAACAAGATTATATAGAACCCTCCGCTATGACCTACCAAACAAGATTATATAGAACCCTCCGTTATGACCTACCAAACAAGATTATATAGAACCCACCGCTATGACCTACCAAACAAGATTATATAGAACCCTTCGTTATGACCTACCAAACAAGATTATATAGAACACTCCGTTATGACCTACCAAACAAGATTATACAGAACACTCCGTTATGACCTACCAAACAAGATTATATAGAACCCTCCGTTATGATCTACCAAACCAGATTATATAGAACCCACCGTTATGACCTACCAAACAAGATTATATAGAACCCTGCGTTATGACCTACCAAACAAGATTATATAGAACCCTCCGTTATGACCTACCAAACAAGATTATATAGAACCCTCTGTTATGACCTACCAAACAAGATTATATAGAACCCTCCGTTATGACCTACCAGACAAGATTATATAGAACCCACCGTTATGACCTACCAAACAAGATTATATAGAACCCACCGCTATGACCTACCAAACAAGATTATATAGAACCCTTCGTTATGACCTACCAAACAAGATTATATAGAACACTCCGTTATGACCTACCAAACAAGATTATACAGAACACTCCGTTATGACCTACCAGACAAGATTATATAGAACCCACCGTTATGACCTACCAAACAAGATTATACAGAACCCTCCGTTATGACCTACCAAACAAGATTATATAGAACCCACTGTTATGACCTACCAAACAAGATAATATAGAACCCTTCGTTATGACATACCAAACAAGAATATATAGAACCCACCACTATGACCTACCAAACAAGATTATATAGAACCCACCGTTATGACCTACCAACCAAGATTATATAGAACCCTCCGCTATGACATACCAAACAAGATTATATAGAACACTCCGCTATGACCTACCAAACAATATTATATAGAACCCTTCGTAATGACCTACCAAACAAGATTATATAGAACCCTCCGTTATGACCTACCAGACAAGATTATATAGAACCCACCGTTATGACCTACCAAACAAGATTATATAGAACCCTCTGTTATGACCTACCAAACAAGATTATATGAAACCCTCTGTTATGACCTACCAAACAAGATTATATAGAACCCTCCGCTATGACCTACCAAACAAGATTATATAGAACCCTCCGTTATGACCTACCAAACAAGATTATATAGAACCCTTCGTTATGACCTTCCAAACAAGATTATATAGAACCCACCGTTATGACCTACCAAACACGATTACATAGAACCCTTCGCTATGACCTACCAAACAAGATTATATAGAACCCTCTGTTATGACCTACAAAACAAGATTATATAGAACCCTCCGTTATGACCTACCAAACAAGATTATATAGAACACTCCGCTATGACCTACAAAACAAGATTATATAGAACACTCCGTTATGACCTACCAAACAAGATTATATAGAACCCTCCGTTATGACCTACCAAACAAGATTATATAGAACCCTCCGTTATGACCTACCAAACAAGATTATATAGAACCCTTCGTTATGACATACCAAGCAAGATTATATAGAACCCACCGTTATGACATACCAAACAAGATTATATAGAACCCTCTGTTATGACATACCAAACAAGATTATATAGAACCCTCCGTTATGACCTACCAAACAAGATTATATAGAACCCTCCCCTATGACCTACCAAACAAGATTATATAGAACCCACCGCTATGACCTACCAAACAAGATTATATAGAACCCACCGTTATGACCTACCAGACAAGATTATATAGAACCCACCGTTGTGACCTACCAAACAAGATTATATAGAACCCTCAGTTATGACATACCCGACAAGATTATATAGAACCCACCGTTATGACCTACCAAACAAGATTATATAGAACCCTTCGTTATAACCTACCAAACAAAATTATATAGAACCCTCCGCTATGACCTACCAAACAAGATTATATAGAACCCTCCGCTATGACCTACCAAACAAGATTATATAGAACCCTCCGTTATGACCTACCAAACAAGATTATATAGAACCCACCGTTATGACCTACCAAACAAGATTATATAGAATCCTCCGTTATGACCTACCAAACAAGATTATATAGAACCCTCCGTTATGACCTACCAAACAAGATTATATAGAACTCTCCGTTATGACCTACCAAACAAGATTATATAGAACCCTCCGCTATGACCTACCAAACAAGATTATATAGAACTCTCCGTTATGACCTACCAAACAAGATTATATAGAATCCTCCGTTATGACCTACCAAACAAGATTATATAGAATCCTCCGTTATGACCTACCAAACAAGATTATATAGAATCCTCCGTTATGACCTACCAAACAAGATTATATAGAACCCTCCGTTATGACCTACCAAACAAGATTATATAGAACCCTCCGCTATGACCTACCAAACAAGATTATATAGAACCCTCTGTTATGACCTACCAAACAAGATTATATAGAACCCTCTGTTATGACCTACCAAACAAGATTATATAGAACCCACCGTTATGACCTACCAAACAAGATTATATAGAACTCTCCGTTATGACCTACCAAACAAGATTATATAGAACCCTTTGTTATGACATACCAAACAAGATTATATAGAACCCTCTGTTATGACCTACCAAACAAGATTATATAGAACTCTCCGTTATGACCTACCAAACAAGATTATATAGAACCCTCTGTTATGACCTACCAAACAAGATTATATAGAACCCTCCGCTATGACCTACCAAACAAGATTATATAGAACCCACCGTTATGACCTACCAAACAAGATTATATAGAACCCTCCGTTATGACCTACCAAACAAGATTATATAGATTCCTTCGTTATGACCTACCAAACAAGATTATATAGAACCCACCGTTATGACCTACCAAACAAGATTATATAGAACCCTCCGTTATGACCTACCAAACAAGATTATATAGAACCCACCGTTATGACCTACCAAACAAGATTATATAGAACCCTCCGTTATGACCTACCAAACAAGATTATATAGAACCCACCGCTATGACCTACCAAACAAGATTATATAGAACCCACCGTTATGACCTTCCCAACAAGATTATATAGAACCCACCGTTATGACCTTCCCAACAAGATTATATAGAACCCACCGTTATGACCTTCCCAACAAGATTATATAGAACCCACCGTTATGACCTACCAAACAAGATTATATAGAACCCACCGTTATGACCTACCAAACAAGATTATATAGAACCCACCGCTATGACCTACCAAACAAGATTATATAGAACCCACCGTTATGACCTTCCCAACAAGATTATATAGAACCCACCGTTATGACCTTCCCAACAAGATTATATAGAACCCACCGTTATGACCTTCCCAACAAGATTATATAGAACCCACCGTTATGACCTACCAAACAAGATTATATAAAACCCTCCGTTATGACCTACCAAACAAGATTATATAGAACCCTCCGTTATGACCTACCAAACAAGATTATATGGAACCCACGTACCGCTATGACCTACCAAACAAGATTATATAGAACCCACCGTTATGACCTACCAAACAAGATTATATAGAACCCTTCGTTATGACCTACCAAACAAGATTATATAGAACCCACCGCTATGACCTACCAAACAAGATTATATAGAACCCACCGCTATGACCTACCAAACAAGATTATATAGAACCCTCCGTTATGACCTACCAAACAAGATTATATAGAATCCTTTGTTATGACCTACCAAACAAGATTATATAGAACCCTCCGTTATGACCTACCAAACAAGATTATATAGAACCCTCCGTTATGACCTACCAAACAAGATTATATAGAACCCTTCGTTATGACCTACCAAACAAGATTATATAGAACACTCCGTTATGACCTACCAAACAAGATTATATAGAACACTCCGTTATGACCTACCAAACAAGATTATATAGAACCCACCGTTCCGATAACCTACCAAACAAGATTATATAGAACACTCCGTTATGACCTACCAAACAAGATTATATATAAACCCACCGTTATGACCTACCAAACAAGATTACCTTTAACCTCTGGAACAATGTAACCTGGGACCCTCTGTTATAACCTATCAGACAATGTTACCTGGGACCCTCCGTTATAACCTATCAGACAATGTTACCTGGGACCCTCCGTTATGACCTATCAGACAATGTTACCTGGGACCCTCCGTTATGACCTATCAGACAATGTTACCTGGGACCCTCCGTTATAACCTATCAGACAAGGTTACCTGGGACCCTCCATTATAACCTATCAGACAATGTTACCTGGGACCCTCCGTTATAACCTATCAGACAATATTACCTGGGACCTCCGTTATAACCTATCAGACAATATTACCTGGGACCCTCCGTTATAACCTATCAGATAATATTACCTGGGACCCTCCGTTATAGCCTATCAGACAATGTTACCTCAGACCCTCCGTTATAACCTATCAGACAATGTTACCTGGGACCTCCGTTATAACCTATCAGACAATGTTACCTGGGACCCTCCGTTATGACCTATCGGACAAGATTACCTGGGACCCTCCGTTATAACCTATCAGACAAGATTACCTGGGACCCTCCGTTATAACCTATCAGACATGGTTACCTGAGACCCTCCATTATGACCTATCAGACAAGGTTACCTGGGACCATCCGTTATAACCTATCAGACAAGATTACCTGGGACCCTCCGTTATAACCTATCAGACATGGTTACCTGAGACCCTCCATTATGACCTATCAGACAAGGTTACCTGGGACCCTCCGTTATAACCTATCAGACAATGTTACCTCAGACCCTCCGTTATAACCTATCAGACAATATTACCTGGGACCCTCCGTTATAACCTATCAGACAATGTTACCTGGGACCCTCCGTTATGACCTATCAGACAAGGTTACCTGGGACCCTCCGTTATAACCTATCAGACAAGGTTACCTGGGACCCTCCGTTATAACCTATCATACAAGATTACCTGGGACCCTGCGTTATAACCTATCAGACAATGTTACCTGGGACCCTCCGTTATAACCTATCAGACAAGGTTACCCGGTAAATCTCCGTTATAACCTACCCAAAATATATGGGACACCTCCGTTGTTTCTATGAGATTTTACCTGCCTATAAGTCATATTCATCTGGAACCCTCCTTTATAACGTATCCAATTTACCTGGGACACCTCTGCTGCTATGAGACAAGTTTCTCTGGAATCCTCCATTATAGCTTATATGATTTTCCTCGGACATCTCTGTTACTGCTATAAGACAAATTTACCTGGGACCCTCCGTTATAACCTCTGAGACAAGGTAAATGAGACAAATTTACCTGGGACCCTCCGTTATAACCTCTGAGACAAAGTAAATGAGACTAATTTTTCTGGAACCCTCCTTTATAACATATCCGATTTACCTGGGACACCTTTGTTGCTGCTATTTGACAAATTTACCTGGGACACCTCCGCTTGTGCTGTAGTAGTTGCTGACGGTACCACAACATACATTGTTACTGACGATGGTACAGTGTCCCCACAGTCCCTGGTAACCACTGGTCCCAGACGAGGTGCCGGAATACGTGAAGTCGAACCACGTTGGTGATACAGCTCCACACAGGTGTAAGACAAAGGCAAACACCATCACAAACGAACTAACGATCAGCGGGATACCCACAGCACAGAAATTCACGCAACACGTAACGACCGGCATTGTCTCCGCTATTCCTCTATGGTACGAACACCTGTTATTTCCTTAGTTTCCTTGTTTCGGGGGTTAAATTTAGTTTGTATACGAAATCCACACAACTTTCCTATGGATGAGCAAACACTTCTATTAAGAAACAACACATATATTGAGAAGCGACACTTGTATAGAAAGCTAGATATGGCTGATTAGAACGTCTTGCCAACCCTTCAAACCTTTCAGTGTGGCGTGAGTTTAAATCTGAAAACTATTCCATGTTATATTTAAGTATGACTAGTCTGTTTGCTCTGACCTTGTCTGGATCACGAAAACTGACGTACTCTCATTTACTCTAAATTTAGCAAGAAAGTAACTCGATCTGTTTGTACTAATTAAAATACAAATACTGTATGCAACAGTTCGATATTTAACACGGTCAATTTGTCCTAAATATACCCTAAACTGTCGTTCCATTGTCTGTCAACTACACCACGTAGACTTACAAGAAGAACTACGACGAAATGAATATACACTTAGTTTTAGGGCACTAGGATCGTATGATACATGGATGGAGTCGGACGAGTCCCGTTATACATGGATGGAGTCGGACGAGACCGGTTATACACGGATGGAGTCGGGCGAGTCCGGTTATACACGGATGGAGTCGGGCGAGACCGATTATACATGGATGGAGTCGGACGAGACCGGTTATACATGGATGGAGTCGGACGAGACCGGTTATACATGGATGGAGTCGGGCGAGACCGATTATACATGGATGGAGTCGGGCGAGACCGGTTATACATGGATGGAGTCGGGCGAGACCGGTTATACATGGATGGAGTCGGGTGAGACCGATTATACATGGATGGAGTCGGGCGAGACCGGTTATATATGGATGGAGTCGGACGAGACCGGTTATATATGGATGGAGTCGGACGAGACCGGTTATACATGGACGGAGTCGGGCGAGACCGGTTATACACGGATGGAGTCGGACGAGACCGGTTATATATGGATGGAGTCGGACGAGACCGGTTATACACGGATGGAGTCGGGCGAGACCGGTTATACACGGATGGAGTCGGACGAGTCCCGTTATACATGGATGGAGTCGGACGAGACCGGTTATACATGGATGGAGTCGGGCGAGACCGGTTATACACGGATGGAGTCGGACGAGTCCCGTTATACATGGATGGAGTCGGACGAGACCGGTTATACACGGATGGAGTCGGGCGAGTCCGGTTATACACGGATGGAGTCGGGCGAGACCGATTATACATGGATGGAGTCGGGCGAGACCGGTTATACACGGATGGAGTCGGGCGAGTCCGGTTATACACGGATGGAGTCGGGCGAGACCGATTATACATGGATGGAGTCGGGCGAGACCGGTTATACATGGATGGAGTCGGACGAGACCGGTTATACATGGATGGAGTCGGGCGAGACCGATTATACATGGATGGAGTCGGGCGAGACCGGTTATACATGGATGGAGTCGGGCGAGACCGGTTATACACGGATGGAGTCGGACGAGACCGGTTATATATGGATGGAGTCGGACGAGACCGGTTATACATGGACGGAGTCGGGCGAGACCGGTTATACACGGATGGAGTCGGACGAGACCGGTTATACATGGATGGAGTCGGACGAGACCGGTTATACACGGATGGAGTCGGGCGAGACCGGTTATACACGGATGGAGTCGGACGAGTCCCGTTATACATAGATGGAGTCGGGCGAAATCGGTTATACATGGATGGAGTCGGACGAGACCGGTTATACATGGATGGAGTCGGACGAGACCGGTTATACATGGATGGAGTCGGGCGAGACCGGTTATACATGGATGGAGTCGGGCGAGACCGGTTATACATGGATGGAGTCGGGCGAGACCGGTTATACATGGATGGAGTCGGGCGAGACCGGTTATACACGGATGGAGTCGGGCGAGACCGGTTATACATGGATGGAGTCGGACGAGACCGGTTATACATGGATGGAGTCGGACGAGACCGGTTATACGTGGATGGAGTCGGGCGAGACTGGTTATATATGGATGGAGTCGGGCGAGACCGGTTATATGTGGATGGAGTCGGACGAGACCGGTTATATATGGATGGAGTCGGACGAGACCGGTTATATGTGGATGGAGTCGGACGAGACCGGTTATACATGGTTGGAGTCGGACGAGACCGGTTATACATGGATGGAGTCGGGTGAGACTGGTTATACATGGATGGAGTCGGACGAGACCGGTTATACATGGATGGAGTCGGGCGAGACCGGTTATATGTGGATGGACTCGGATGGTTATACATGGATGGAGTCGTACGAGACCGGTTATACATGGTTGGAGTCGGGCGGTTTCATATGGATGGAGTCGGACGATACCGGTATTACAGTTTTAATCAATGTGTTTCTTTATAAAAGGCGTAATAATTTGAAAACATAATCTTTTAAAATCGACGTGCAATAAACGTAAATCAAAATGGCGCCAAATAACGTCATATTGTCATTATCTGTTTGATGGTCTACATCCTAGAGGAATGGAGACAACAACGCAAAATGAACATACATGTATATATACAGTGTACATCGGGTCAATATGACGGATCGGTGTCTTCGCTATGCAATGAGTTTGGTTAACCATAACCCGAATTAATGGAGTTTTGACCTTGTTGATAACAACATGTTACTTTCCAAATTAAGATTGTATGGCTGTTCAAAAAACACCATGGCATATTTCAGAAGTTACATCAATGACCGTTTTCAAACCGTTAATTTCAAAAATTCTCAAAGTGACACCAACCCCTCACAGTCGGTGTCCCCCAGGGCTCAATACTCGGGCCGCTATAATGTTTATCTTATATGTGAATGATGGTGTCTTCCCACTCAGCCAACATATCCTATTTTACACAGGTAAACTCAGGTCATGTTTATATAGCAAAAACAACATGTTGGCTGAGTGGGAATGAACCTGAATGATATACCTTGAGTATCAACAGTGAACATGTATGCGGATGACACAGCCGCCCATGAGTATCAACAGTGAACATGTATGCGGATGACAGCCGCCCATGCACAAGGCAAATCAGTTGTGAACACTAATCAAAATCTAAATGATGAGACTAGATCTATTCAAAATTGGTGTGGTGTAAACAAAATGTGTGTGAATACAGAAAAAAAACTAAAGTTATGCTAATTGGAACATCTCAACGCAAATCTAAACAAACCGAACAGCTCCCTGTCTCAATAAACGATGTAACAATAGAAAATGTGAAACAAGAAAAACTTCTCGGAATTACCAAAGACGATGGTCTAACGTGGGACAAACAATTTGCAGAAACGTCAAAAAACTTATCTTACCAAATTTTCCAAATGTGACGTATTCGATCTTTTCTTGCCGAATCATCTTGTCTGACTTACTACAATTGTTTCATTAATCCCCATTTCGACTACTGTTCTACCATATGGGGAAATGCTTCACAAAATCACATTGCTAAAATTCAAAAAATTAAAAAAACTCGCTGCAAGGATTATCTTAAAATGTGATTTTTATACACCATCAACAGATATGTTTAGAAAAAACTCAAATGGCTTACTTTTAAAAACGGATTTTATACAACAACTCTATTCTGATGTTATAAAGTCCCCAGATTACTTGAATAACTTTAAGCTGTCATCCGAACTTCAAACAACTACCAGATCATCAATACAGAATGTATTTTACATGCCATCTTTTAAAACAAATATATTCAAAAGATCTTTTACAGTACCTACCAAGGTCCTTACATATGGAATAGTTTACCATCTTATGTACAAAACTGCAAAAAGTCTTTTATCTTTTAATATTATATTCCCTTTGTGAGAAATTACAGTATATTTGTTAATTTAGATTCAAACATATTTTTTTGTTCTATTACAATAGGATAAGTCAAATTAAAAGTTATCAACGTATTAATTCCTTCTTCGTAGACATATATCTGTTATGTATGTTCGTTATTACGATAATTTAATTTTTTTAAATTGTCACTATCGCGGTTTTATGTGTAATTTATCATTGTCCGTGGCAGTAAATTGATGTTATATAACGTTGCATGTACTAAACCCATGGTGATAATATCTTAGATGTCATTAAGATTGATTTTGATTGATAACGAAAAGTTGTTGAAATGTCGAATATCAGTTGCTTCGACACTTTTTTGAAACACATTTTAGCCTCAGATGCGATTACTTTTTATCGAAAACAGAAACAGACTATACTATAGAAAACCGGAAATAGGAACAAGTCTCGTTCTGAGTGAGGAAGTAGAAAGCAAAGATGGAGGCCGAGTGATACCTTTACTGACAGCCTACTTCTAGAATTGTGTGTTGTTGTCGCCTCAGCTGGCCATCATGTCGAGAGCATTGATTCCTAGTCAGCAAAAGCTTGCTGAGAAGCTGACGGTCCTGACTGACAGGGGCCGGGGGATGCTTACACGCATTTACAACATAAAGAAGGTGTGGCTTTGTTTTGGTTGCTGATGTTTTGATGAAATGACAGAACACACGGCCTCGCAATCACATATAATCTTTCACATTGATGGATTGTTTTGTAGCTTAACAGTGTATTCCAAGTATGCTTGATCTTGGAGCATTTATACAGTATGTACTATACTGATATATCTTAGTATTTGTCAGATGATAATCATTATAGTGATTCTCGAGACTTGTCACTTGATTTATATTACTTAAAAATTGGGCCAATACTCTACAAATAATGACAATTTAAGGTTAACTTGCCTTCATTTTGGTAGTTCATCATAATCGAAATTTGGGCCGTGAATCGGGTAATTTGATGAAAATTCTAATTTAAAAATGCTTGTAGGTAAGATAAAACAATAATTTAAACATTAGATCCATTCTCTTGAAAAATGACAATTTCAAGTCCATTATCGTCCATTTAAGTAATTAAACTGCACAGGAATTTGGGCAGCGAATCACGTACTTAAAACGTTGTGATGAAATAAACCCCTAATATTCTGCTTTGAAGAATATATGAGTCCATTCTCTTAAAATAATGCCAATTTAAGCCCTGTTTGATCCCATTTCAGTATAAGTCCAAAACCATTTTGGTAAATACCCCAACCAGTATGATATTTAGGTGTGTGGGACCAAGATGGTATTTTTTCGATACCGGTAATAATTACAAAATATGCACATGTTTTGATAGAAATATCATGATATGATTATACCGCTATGCTCAATATGTGTCATGGTACAAGGTCGTCTCGTCCTGTTATTGTGATTGGTATGCTGGTTTTTTTACCATCATGGTCAAAATAACCACCGTAATCAAATTTGTGAGAATAATTGGTCATTCTGACCAATAAACATTTGAAAACCAAATGACATGGCTAATAGAGCATGATGTACCTCTGTATAGATATCGGCACATACACAAGTTTTGTGTGGTTGGAGTCATGACACATGTATATAGTCTAGATCTGTGTCTGATGTTAATTTCATACACTGGTAATTCATTCACATCAGCTGATCAAAACATGCATGCCTACATACGTCTATCCTAATGTAACCCTTGGTGGTCGATATTGATAAAAAACACCAGGCTTTAGATTTGAGGTATTTTATATTTAGACCTACAACACATAAAACATGGACATAGTACATTGACCGGAACATACAGTTTATTTACACAACACTACTCGACCACCAGTACAATTATGCATAGTAGATATATCAAAAGTTACATTTATATCAATTTATATGAAGACAGACTTACCAGGGCTAGTTGTCTGAACTGTCCGATGGCATGGTGTAGAATGAATTGGGAGGCGGGGACGGGAATGATATGTGCAGTGAATGGGACAAAAAGTCTGTGCAACACTCTCACCCAATCAAACCTCTCACATGATGACGTTTGACACGAGTCCTTGCATTCACAGGACAGGCATTTATAATTAGTTAACACATAATTGTGCCGAGCACCAAAGGGCTACACGAAGTGCATAATATGGTCAGACAGGTCCTAAGAAGTCCCCTTAAATTGAGACTACAGTTATCTTAATCCCAACACTATAGTGGCTGCCTTTGTAGAAAATAGTACGCCTACAAATACTTGCAGAAATTAAATTAATTAGCAAAACTAATTATCATCATGCATACCTGCCAACCCTCCTCATATGGGAAAGAGACTCAGTTTTGGACCTTTAACTTTGACTTGAATCATTAGTAAAATTTCCCTATTGTTGATGAATTTTAAGATCCAATAAGGCCAACAGAAAGTACAGCTTGAAATACTTTGAGGTTGAAAGAAGGTCTATAGATGTAGCTTTCTGAGACTTGATTATTTAACAAAACTCTCTCATTGATGTTCCAAGATGGGAAATATTATATGTATGACAACAGCATGAATCAATGGCTTTACATGGTACTCATCAATAAAGTATTTGTAAAGAGTTTGTGATCTGTGACTAGCTGATCATGAAAGTAAATGTAGTGTTTTAGTAGTGCTGTGACAGCTCATGGATATGGGCATTTCAGTTGCATAGTCCAATAGCTAGAACAATAAATATATGAAATAAAGTAGTGTATATGTGACACAGTGTATATGTGATGTGTGAAATAGTATATGTGATGTGTGACACAGTGTATTTGTGACGTGTGAAATAGTATATGTGATGTGTGACACAGTGTATTTGTGACGTGTGAAATAGTATATGTGATGTGTGACACAGTGTATTTTTGATGTGTGACACAGTGTATATGTGACATGACACAGTGTATATGTGGCATGTGACAGTGTATATGTGGCAAAGTGTATGTGACATGTGACACAGTGGATATGTGATATGCATATTTATGACCGATGCCAGTGCAGATATGTATGACAAAACTTATGATTTTATTTACGTATGACAAAGACAGTGCTTGATTAACTTAGTTCACTTATGTTACAGTGTACTGTTTATGTGTAAAAGTCAAACTGGGATACTAGTACACAATGTATATACCTGCACTCTGAAAAAAAGTTGCAACGTCACTGTGACTTGATGCAATGTAATAATTCAGGAAGAAAATTGAAACTATTGCAATCTAATTATTTAAAAAAAGATAAAAAAGATTTAAAACATTATAAAGATTTTGGTAATTAAGTCCCTCTTTCAACAGAGTTGACTCCTCCCTGTACATATTTAGCTCCATGAAGGTGGGAAGTTTTAGGAAATATTTGTTTTTTTTACAGACATTATAATAAACATCCGGAAACTGCAACAGTATCAATTTTCTTATGGGCTTATTCACCAACAAGTCCAAACAATGTGATTGTTGGAGGACAGTGTATGATTATATGTAGTTTGTCAGATCCATTGTTAATTAATGATAGATTTAGATTAGCCGTATCTAGCAGTATCCTAGTAATTAAATAGCATGTATGCTTCAAGTGTCATAATGAATTTCCTGTGTTATGTCCACATGACTTGTAATGTTTGTGAACTGTTAATTGTACAGCACTTAAACAGCTATACTTGTATACATAATACCTTGGAGGATACACCCCCGATAAACAAACCGGTAGATACAGGGCAATGTTAGGTTGTTTGGTAAGACAATCATTACAGGACTTGACTGGACACATACACATGTACATCTGTGTGTTTACACAATATATCATTGTTTATATTGGTACCTTGTAATTCCATCTGAACTGAAGAAAATCATGTCGTCATTTCAGGACATCTCCATTCATCATATATATCATTCACTTATAATTTTATTCTAATAATAAACTTATCTTCAAATCAATTAAGACATTAGAAAGAATCTTTATATATAAGTTAAAAACAAATAAGAAAACAATTTGAAACATCATATTTTTCATGGATTCAAACTCGTCCATCAGTTAAGATTCCATGATTGATTTTACTGTAATTACCTGTACTGACTGTTATTACGTGTATTTTATCTCGGCCTCCAGATGTCTGTAAGTATAGAAGGCGTGTGTCGTGGAATGCATGCAATCCAACCACACCCCCTTGTTATAGTGAACCTGTTTGTTGTCGCATTCTCTACATGTGAGATTTCTAATTTCATTTTGTATACATGTACAAAATATTGAGATGTTGTTTATTTGTATGCATGCATGTTATTTTGTTAAAAACTGCATATTTTTGTTATCCCTTTAAATTTTAAATCAAGTTAAAATGGTTATGCTTAATATGTATTTTAAAATGGTTATGCTTAATATGTATTTTGTCATTTTCACTGATATTTTTAAAGGCACAATCACTTTTTACTGGTATTTCATTATGGTAGCTTAACCTTTACATGGTTACCATGAGGTAAAACAGTGGGGATGATTTAAGGGTAGCTTAAACTTTACATGGTTACCTTGAGGTAAAACAGTGGGGATGATTTAAGGGTAGCTCAACCATTACATGGTTACCTTGAGGTAAAACAGTGGGGATGATTTAAGGGTAGCTCAACCATTACATGGTTACCTTGAGGTACAACAGTCGGGATGATTTCAGGGTAGCTTAACCATTACATGGTTACCTTGAGGTAAAACAGTGGGAATGATTTAAGGGTAGCTCAACCATTACATGGTTACCTTGAGGTACAACAGTCGGGATGATTTCAGGGTAGCTTAACCATTACATGGTTACCTTGAGGTGAAACAGTGGGGATGGGATGATTTAAGGGTAGCTTAACCATTACATGGTTACCTTGAGGTAAAACAGTGGGGATGATTTAAGGGTAGCTCAACCATTACATGGTTACCTTGAGGTACAACAGTCGGGATGATTTCAGGGTAGCTTAACCATTACATGGTTACCTTGAGGTGAAACAGTGGGGATGATTTAAGGGTAGCTTAACCATTACATGGTTACCTTGAGGTAAAACAGTGGGGATGATTTAAGGGTAGCTTAACCTTTACATGGTTACCTTGAGGTACAACAGTGGGGATGATTTCAGGGTAGCTTAACCATTACATGGTTACCTTGAGGTAAAACAGTGGGGATGATTTAGGGGGAGTGTGCTGGTCTATCTTGTGCATTATGACGACCTCTGTTCTACTAAGAGAGACCAATCCCCAGTTTTAAATGTCAGCGAGTGTTCATTACATCATTAACACTACATCAGTATAAAGTTTCTTTACAATAAATCGAATCACAAACAGTCAATGACTTTATAGAACAATACCTTAAGCTATATTCTCTCTGTCATCATTCTACTGAACATTTGTATTAAATGCTACTCTGTAACCCAGACTATGTGAATCTAGCTGGTACAGGCTATGGTGTGACATATTTCAAAGTGCAACCAGTGGAGGATTTCTTTATTTCATAACTCTTCATAATTCATACTTTCGTGGCTTCATCGTGCCACTCTTCAGGGGAATATCTACAGTATTTTACATATATGTAATGGCGACACAAACCAGTTAATGGTGGGGGCAGTTGGAGCGATATCACAGGTGTATGAACCTAGAGTATGTGAAATAGAAGGATTTTCTACTTCTTTATGATCAGTTATTTCCTTCAACACTATTAAATACATAAACAGAGATCTATAAAAAATGAATTTCTTTGTTTTCCTCTGATGCCCGGCGTGGCAATCATTCTAATGACAGTTTTAGCATGTTTTATTTAGTATCTATTTTCTTCACAGTCGACTGATATTATGGATATATTTGCATCATCATGTGTTACTCATATAAATTATATTAATTTATTTAACAGTATAATGTTGTGCAAGAGAATTAATTTCTTTTTTTTTCTGAGAATTAGTTATATTTTTCTGAATGTATAGTTATAATAGTGTCTATGATACAGGGGGTCAGGTTATGCCTATGTAATTACACTGTGTGGATCAACATTATAAACTCTCACAATTAGTTCATGTTTTAAATTAAAGATATTATTTTCAAAATCATTTTATTTAGTTCACACGTAGGTAATGATAAGATATACTGTTGTCTATCGTTGTGTGTGGTGCATGGTTATGTGCTTTGTGACATTTCTCATGTTTATATCAGCCAAATAATCTCAACAATAGTATATAGAGGGACTCCTGCTTTACCTTATATTGAAGAACATGTTATAACTATCACATACAAATCATTACCCTGGAGCGGTACGTTAATTATGTATTATTGACAGTGTGAGATTTCACCTTGGAGTTGTTATTGTTTGGCTGATAACCATGGGAGTTACACTGTTTTTAATAAAAGTTTTTACATTAAAGTTGGAATTATTAAATTGAAATAAATAATAACTTAAGAGATTTTATAAAATCGTAAGGGCATTATTTTTACAGCAGTAAATTTAGGAGTTTTCTATGTTAAGTGATCGATCAGTCGTCAATTGGTGACTGGAGAGTTGTAGAAAGTTATTTTGCTTTGGGTCCAAAATATTCACAAACATAATATGCTATTCTCGGTTAAGACTGATAACAGTGTGAAGATATACGCTTTTTGTACCATAAATTAGTGCATGAAAAGGTGAGTGTGATAGATAAATCAAGGATTATCTATACTGGAGTTTAGAAAGTACATAAGTTCTGAGCTGTAGATTATTAAGAAGACACATTTTGTTTTAACAATCATCTCTGATCTGTATGTAGATGTTGGGAAGTGCAGAAAACAAGCCAGCTTTCCTGTCGGACAAAAACCTGGAGGCTGCTTTTAAACACTTACTAAGGAGGTTCCCCAATCCGGACGCCAAAGCCAGCGCAGTACGTATAAAGGGGAAATATCAATTTATAACAACATGGCTGTTGGTCTGATCACATTTACATTGTAGTGGTAGTCAACGTCTAGTGAGGAGGTAGGGGTGGAGGATTGAAGATACAGGGATCTGTATGATGGCTAAATATGGAAATTTTAATAGAGAGACTGAATGGATAGATTTCATTTAATATGAAGTTAAAAAAGGCAACAATTTAGTCATTTTGAACAGTCTGTGTATTCTGTATAACTTTTATTTCTAAGGTACAAATGGGTCAAGGTCGAATATAGTACGTACAAGCCAATTTGTGTTTGTTAATTTCTGATTTAATATGTATACATGTTTTATGACCAGTAGACAGTGAGTAGTATAATATGTGTGTTGTAGTTGCTGCCTATAAACTCCATCAAGACTGATTTAATATGTATACATGTTTTATGACCAGTAGACAGTGAGTAGTATAATATGTGTGTTGTAGTTGCTGCCTATAAACTCCATCAAGAACGATGTGTGTAAGTCTCTACACCTCTACTACTTCACCTTTGTCGACATCATGGACTTCAAGGTTAGTCATCTCAGTCAAGATGGGTTCGGAATTAGTGAATTTTACCTTCAGTCAGGAATACATAAGAAATTGTTAAAACTGCATTATCTAGATGACTTGAAATGTTGATGAAATCTAAATCATAGCATATTTCAAATAAAGAATCTGAATCCTTTTGGATGGATCCTAGTTGCCATAGAAACCAGATTCTATTTATGTAGCATTTAAATGATGGCATGTGTACATGTTTTATTACCAGAAAAACCAAATAGATGTTGAAATGTTTTTTTCCACCTTCACATAGTTTTCTTTGTAATAAAATCTGTTGGAAGAATCCAAACAATCTGTACACATTTGCCTTTCACACAAATTTCTCATTCTCATTTCAAGATTTTATTTCATATTTTGCTTTTGAAATTGATAACATATTCATAGTGTTAAGGTAGAAAATATCTTTTATTTTCAAGGACCATGTTGTAGACTTACTGACCACAATGGACGCCTGTCAAGTCTACCTGGATATTGTAAGTTCTGTCCTTCAATTCATGCACTAGTAGGATGTTGTAGGGTCTCTCCTACAATTCATGTATTGGTAGGATATTGTAAGTTCTGTCCTACAATTCATGTATTGGTAGGATATTGTAAGTTCTGTCCTACAATTCATGTACATGTAAGATATTGTAGGGTCTGTCCTACAATTCATGTACTGGTAGGATATTGTAGGTTCTGTCCTACAATTTATGTACTGGCAGGATGTTGTGGGTTCTGTCCTACAATTTATGGAAGATACTATAAATCCTGTCTTACAAACCAATAAGGATACGGTAGTATATTGGTATGGATACAGACAAGCCAAGCTTGTGAAAGTTAGTCATCTCATGTAATGTTACAATTATTATAGAATTAATTGGTTTAAACTTTCTTTTATTCAGGCAGTTCAAAACATATATAGTTACAAAATTGAATGTACAGAATAGGAAATAGAAACAAGTGTCTCGGACACTTATGTAAATCTATCACCTTTGGATAGAATTAATTGAAGTATCAGAATATTGTAGTGCATTATGATGATGTTTTTTTGTGCTATATTGTTTCATAAAACAGAAATATAACATTAAAATGACCTGTATTATATATATAATTAATAATTGTTTTATGGTATACATTTTGTATATCTGACCTTTGTATGTCTGTTTCAGACCTTGAACTATGACCTCACTAAAATGTACCTTGACCTGATAGTCACCTATGTGTCCATTATGATCCTGGTATCGAAGGTGGAGGATCGCCGAGTGGTTCTGTCGCTCTACAACATCGCACATGAGTATTTACATGCCACAGGGTACGTCATTACAGGATTTATCCTATGATAAGCCCAGGGGCTTATCGACTTAGTCCGCCTGGAGTATAAGTACATATAGTCCGCCTTGGGTATAAGTACATATACATACCTTTAACACAGGGAGCGTACTTATCGCTGAACAAGGAAGTTACATTTATATTTATAGCTATTATAATGATGTACAATAACGATAAATTGGCTTACTATCAGGCTTTTGTTTATTGCTGAATATAGAGTAGCCTTCAATATTCAGATATATTATAAGATATTGATTAATTGAATGGTGTGATGCTTAACATTAGTATAAATCATTTGATTTTTTCAATTATCATATAACCATTCGAAAGTAGTTGTTTTTTTACCATGAATGTTTCTCCTAACTGTTTTGATTAACATAATTCTGTGTATGTTTGCTAGTGTTTCTTAGACTGTTTAGAGTTTAATGAATTCACTACGATATGTAGGCATTTTAATCTGTATACCAGTTAAGAATTAACATGATTTGATGTTTTAGTGACCCTTGGTTCCCACGACTTGGTCAGATGATATTGGAGTATGACTACCCAATGAAGAAGTTAGCGGAGGACTTCGTGCCTCATACCCGGGTAAGGAGATAACTCCATTTCATATTTGTATCTGTATAAATAAATCCATAATTTACCTGTTATAATTTCTGATGATCAATGTTGCCAGTAACAGCCAATTCAAACCCTGACTTTGTAGAATGTTCTCGTAAACTTCAGTATAAGGTAGCACTGTCAATATCAGGATTTTATGACAAAAATTTATTATACACAGCTTAAGTATGTATTAGAGTCTGGTTCATTGTTGACTTTGAAGCTTTGATATATCAACTGGATCTCATTAAGATATGTTTGGTCCATGTCTTTTGCACTGACATTAAAGGCCAGATAGGTCTGACACTTGTATCATGAGACAGGAAGTCGTTCATGTGATTAATCAATGAATGACCTTGACCTCTAGGTGGTACGACATGCGATCCTGTCCCTTCAGAAGATCTACCCGAAACGTAACATTCCCGCTGATCAGATGCGGGCCACTCAGCTCCTCACACTCCTTGGAGAGCCAGCTAAGATCATGAATGTCCCTAACACAGATATGGTGAGATAGACAGAATGTAGTTTATACTGACATGGTGTAACCGGGAAAAACATAGAAAAATAGAATATTGATTTGTCATGCAACTGCAAGAAATAAACAGCTGAGTCAACACTCTTGAAATTTTGTGGTAATGCTTCAAGATTAATGGATTTCTTAAAAAAAAGATTATTTTTTCAAAATAAATTGCAGAAAGATCTTCATGATCAATAGTGTTTGAATTAAAACACTCCTTTGGGTGGGTGCTGCTTGACAAACCTGGAGTCCCCCATTGGGCAGATATTTTACTGGAATAGCCCTGATGTTGGTTAAATAGGGCCATTGTCATATATACACACTTTTGTCATAAGATACACACTACATTATTGTCATAGATACACACTTATGTCATAGAGACACACTTATGTCATAGATACACACTAATGTCATAGAGACACACTATTGTCATAGATACACACTATTGTCATAGATACACGCTATTGCCATAGATACACACTGTTGTCATATATACACATTATTGTCATAGATACACACTATTGTCATAGATACACACTATTGTCATAGATACACACTAATGTCATAGATACACACTTTTGTCATAAGATACACACTTATGTCAGATACACGCTATTATCATAGATACATGCTGTTGTCATAGATACACACTATTGTCATAGATACACACTATTGTCATAGATACACACTATTGTCATAGATACACACTATTGTCATAGATACACACTTATGTCATAGATACACACTTATGTCATAGATACACACTTATGTCATAGATACACGCTATTATCATAGATACATGCTGTTGTCATAGATACACACTATTATCATAGATACACACTATTGTCATATATACACACTATTGCTGTTAATTTTTTCCGAATTGATGATGGTTTATACTGTTTTTACAGGAATACTTTTATGTGTTATGTTACTGTGTTGTAGATACAGTGTGAATACTTGTCACAAGACTCCATGGAGAAATGGATTATTTGTAAGTTATTCATCATTGATAAGGATGGAGTTTTAATATCTTAATTGAACTTTTGTCATAAGCTTAACATGAGCTTTCCCGAATATTTATTAGAATTTATCAGACATTTTGTCTCCTGATTTCTCTGAATCTGTTTTTCAGAATTTTAGAAATAAGCTATAACCAAAGTTGTACAAGTTGTATAAATTAAAAAAAGACTGCTGACAAAAGGTGAAAATGATATTGAAATAAAATAATAAGAATTATGTTACCATTGTGGTGTGAGATTATCAATGACATAAACTTGTGGTTCCAGTCTGCCTGATGATCTGCCACCCATTCCTACAGGAGCCCCAGGCCTGGGATCTGTGGAAGACTGCCCTTCAGTCTGGCTATATCGTCCAGCTCGTTAGGGATGAGGTCCTTCACATACACAGCTATATCATCTCATTCTTTGAGAGTCTGAAAGGGTAATAATGGTCATTTGATGATTTAATTATCAATCCATAAAACATACATGTGGAATAAGTATGTTTTTAACTTTAAATATATCAACATTTCAATAAAGGTCATGAACACTACTTTGTATGTTGTAGTCAACACCTGAGCAAAAGAATCACAGAAATCAAGGAGCTTCATCATCAGGCATTACAGACAGCGTGAGTAACTGTTATACAACCTAGTTATTAATGGATGTTACAGACAGCGTGAGTAACTGTTATACAACCTAGTTATTAATGGGCGTTACAGACAGCGTGAGTAACTGTTATACAACCTAGATATTAATGGGCGTTACAGACAGCGTGAGTAACTGTTATACGACCTAGTTATTAATGGGCGTTACAGACAGCGTGAGTAACTGTTATACAACCTAGATATTAATGGGCGTTACAGACAGCGTGAGTAACTGTTATACAACCTACATAATAATGGGCGTTACAGACAGCGTGAGTAATTGTTATACAACCTAGTTATTAATGGGCGTTACAGACAGCGTGAGTAACTGTTATGCCACGTAGATATTAATGGGCGTTACAGACAGCGTGAGTAACTGTTATACAACCTAGTTATTAATGGGCGTTACAGACAGCGTGAGTAACTGTTATGCCACGTAGATATTAATGGGCGTTACAGACAGCGTGAGTAACTGTTATACAAGCTAGTTATTAATGGGCGTTACAGACAGCGTGAGTAACTGTTATGCCACGTAGATATTAATGGGCGTTACAGACAGCGTGAGTAACTGTTATATGACCTAGTTATTAATGGGCGTTACAGACAGCGTGAGTAACTGTTATATGACCTAGTTATTAATGGGCGTTACAGACAGCGTGAGTAACTGTTATACGACGTAGATATTAATGGGCGTTACAGACAGTGTAAGTAACTGTTATACAACCTAGTTATTAATGGGCGTTACAGACAGCGTGAGTAACTGTTATATGACCTAGTTATTAATGGGCGTTACAGACAGCGTGAGTAACTGTTATACGACGTAGATATTAATGGGCGTTACAGACAGCGTGAGTAACTGTTATACAACCTAGTTATTAATGGGCGTTACAGACAGCGTGAGTAACTGTTATATGACCTAGTTATTAATGGGCGTTACAGACAGCGTGAGTAACTGTTATATGACGTAGATATTAATGGGCGTTACAGACAGCGTGAGTAACTGTTATACAACCTAGTTATTAATGGGCGTTACAGACAGCGTGAGTAACTGTTATATGACCTAGTTATTAATGGGCGTTACAGATAGCGTGAGTAACTGTTATACGACGTAGATATTAATGGGCGTTACAGACAGTGTAAGTAACTGTTATACAACCTAGTTATTAATGGGCGTTACAGACAGCGTGAGTAACTGTTATATGACCTAGTTATTAATGGGCGTTACAGACAGCGTGAGTAACTGTTATACGACGTAGATATTAATGGGTGTTACAGACAGCGTGAGTAACTGTTATACAACCTAGTTATTAATGGGCGTTACAGACAGCGTGAGTAACTGTTATACAACCTAGTTATTAATGGGCGTTACAGACAGCGTGAGTAACTGTTATATGACCTAGTTATTAATGGGCGTTACAGATAGCGTGAGTAACTGTTATACGACGTAGATATTAATGGGCGTTACAGACAGTGTAAGTAACTGTTATACAACCTAGTTATTAATGGGCGTTACAGACAGCGTGAGTAACTGTTATATGACCTAGTTATTAATGGGCGTTACAGACAGCGTGAGTAACTGTTATACGACGTAGATATTAATGGGTGTTACAGACAGCGTGAGTAACTGTTATACAACCTAGTTATTAATGGGCGTTACAGACAGCGTGAGTAACTGTTATATGACCTAGTTATTAATGGGCGTTACAGACAGCGTGAGTAACTGTTATGCCACGTAGATATTAATGGGCGTTACAGACAGCGTGAGTAACTGTTATACAACCTAGTTATTAATGGGCGTTACAGACAGCGTGAGTAACTGTTATGCCACGTAGATATTAATGGGCGTTACAGACAGCGTGAGTAACTGTTATACGACCTAGTTATTAATGGGCGTTACAGACAGCGTGAGTAACTGTTATACAACCTAGTTATTAATGGGCGTTACAGACAGCGTGAGTAACTGTTATACGACGTAGATATTAATGGGCGTTACAGACAGTGTAGTAACTGTTATACAACCTAGTATTAATGGGCGTTACAGACAGCGTGAGTAACTGTTATATGACCTAGTTATTAATGGGCGTTACAGACAGCGTGAGTAACTGTTATACGACGTAGATATTAATGGGCGTTACAGACAGCGTGAGTAACTGTTATACAACCTAGTTATTAATGGGCGTTACAGACAGCGTGAGTAACTGTTATACAACCTAGTTATTAATGGGCGTTACAGACAGCGTGAGTAACTGTTATACGACGTAGATATTAATGGGCTGTAATGCCCAGTGTAAGTAACTGTTATACAACCTAGTTATTAATGGGCGTTACAGACAGCGTGAGTAACTGTTATACAATCTAGTTATTAATGGGCGTTACAGACAGCGTGAGTAACTGTTATACGACGTAGATATTAATGGGCGTTACAGACAGCGTGAGTAACTGTTATACAACCTAGTTATTAATGGGCGTTACAGACAGCGTGAGTAACTGTTATACGACGTAGATATTAATGGGCGTTACAGACAGCGTGAGTAACTGTTATACAACCTAGTTATTAATGGGCGTTACAGACAGCGTGAGTAACTGTTATATGACCTAGTTATTAATGGGCGTTACAGACAGCGTGAGTAACTGTTATACGACGTAGATATTAATGGGCGTTACAGACAGTGTAAGTAACTGTTATACAACCTAGTTATTAATGGGCGTTACAGACAGCGTGAGTAACTGTTACATGACCTAGTTATTAATGGGCGTTACAGACAGCGTGAGTAACTGTTATATGACGTAGATATTAATGGGCGTTACAGACAGCGTGAGTAACTGTTATACAACCTAGTTATTAATGGGCGTTACAGACAGCGTGAGTAACTGTTATATGACCTAGTTATTAATGAGTTACAGATAGCGTGAGTAACTGTTATACGACGTAGATATTAATGGGCGTTACAGACAGTGTAAGTAACTGTTATACAACCTAGTTATTAATGGGCGTTACAGACAGCGTGAGTAACTGTTATATGACCTAGTTATTAATGGGCGTTACAGACAGCGTGAGTAACTGTTATACAACCTAGATATTAATGGGCGTTACAGACAGCGTGAGTAACTGTTATACGACCTAGTTATTAATGGGCGTTACAGACAGCGTGAGTAACTGTTATACAACCTAGATATTAATGGGCGTTACAGACAGCGTGAGTAACTGTTATACAACCTAGATATTAATGGGCGTTACAGACAGCGTGAGTAACTGTTATACAACCTAGTTATTAATGGGCGTTACAGACAGCGTGAGTAACTGTTATACGACGTAGATATTAATGGGCGTTACAGACAGCGTGAGTAACTGTTATACAACCTAGTTATAATGGGCGTTACAGACAGCGTGAGTAACTGTTATATGACCTAGTTATTAATGGGCGTTACAGACAGCGTGAGTAACTGTTATACGACGTAGATATTAATGGGCGTTACAGACAGCGTGAGTAACTGTTATACAACCTAGTTATTAATGGGCGTTACAGACAGCGTGAGTAACTGTTATACGACCTAGTTATTAATGGGCGTTACAGACAGCGTGAGTAACTGTTATACAACCTAGTTATTAATGGGCGTTACAGACAGCGTGAGTAACTGTTATACAACCTAGTTATTAATGGGCGTTACAGACAGCGTGAGTAACTGTTATACGACGTAGATATTAATGGGCGTTACAGACAGCGTGAGTAACTGTTATACAACCTAGTTATAAATGGCCGTTACAGACAGCGTGAGTAACTGTTATATGACCTAGTTATTAATGGGCGTTACAGACAGCGTGAGTAACTGTTATACGACGTAGATATTAATGGGCGTTACAGACAGTGTAAGTGACTGTTATACAACCTAGTTATTAATGGGCGTTACAGACAGCGTGAGTAACTGTTACATGACCTAGTTATTAATGGGCGTTACAGACAGCGTGAGTAACTGTTATATGACGTAGATATTAATGGGCGTTACAGACAGCGTGAGTAACTGTTATACAACCTAGTTATTAATGGGCGTTACAGACAGCGTGAGTAACTGTTATATGACCTAGTTATTAATGGGCGTTACAGATAGCGTGAGTAACTGTTATACGACGTAGATATTAATGGGCGTTACAGACAGTGTAAGTAACTGTTATACAACCTAGTTATTAATGGGCGTTACAGACAGCGTGAGTAACTGTTATATGACCTAGTTATTAATGGGCGTTACAGACAGCGTGAGTAACTGTTATACAACCTAGATATTAATGGGCGTTACAGACAGCGTGAGTAACTGTTTTACGACCTAGTTATTAATGGGCGTTACAGACAGCGTGAGTAACTGTTATACAACCTAGATATTAATGGGCGTTACAGACAGCGTGAGTAACTGTTATACAACCTACATAATAATGGGCGTTACAGACAGCGTGAGTAATTGTTATACAACCTAGTTATTAATGGGCGTTACAGACAGCGTGAGTAACTGTTATGCCACGTAGATATTAATGGGCGTTACAGACAGCGTGAGTAACTGTTATACAACCTAGTTATTAATGGGCGTTACAGACAGCGTGAGTAACTGTTATATGACCTAGTTATTAATGGGCGTTACAGACAGCGTGAGTAACTGTTATACGACGTAGATATTAATGGGCGTTACAGACAGCGTGAGTAACTGTTATACAACCTAGTTATTAATGGGCGTTACAGACAGCGTGAGTAACTGTTATACGACGTAGATATTAATGGGCGTTACAGACAGCGTGAGTAACTGTAATACAACCTAGTTATTAATGGGCGTTACAGACAGCGTGAGTAACTGTTATACAACCTAGTTATTAATGGGCGTTACAGACAGCGTGAGTAACTGTTATACAACCTAGTTATTAATGGGTGTTACAGACAGCGTGAGTAACTGTTATACAACCTAGTTATTAATGGGTGTTACAGACAGCGTGAGTAACTGTTATACAACCTAGATATTAATGGGTGTTACAGACAGCGTGAGTAACTGTTATACGACGTAGTTATTAATGGGCGTTACAGACAGCGTGAGTAACTGTTATACAACCTAGATATTAATGGGTGTTACAGACAGCGTGAGTAACTGTTATACGACGTAGATATTAATGGGCGTTACAGACAGCGTGAGTAACTGTTATACAACCTAGATATTAATGGGCGTTACAGACAGCGTGAGTAACTGTTATACAACCTAGATATTAATAGGCGTTACAGGCAGTGTGACTAACTGTTATACAACCTAGATATTAATGGGCGTTACAGACAGCGTGAGTAACTGTTATACAACCTAGTTATTAATGGGTGTTACAGACAGCGTGAGTAACTGTTATACGACGTAGATATTAATGGGCGTTACAGACAGCGTGAGTAACTGTTATACAACCTAGATATTAATGGGCGTTACAGACAGCGTGAGTAACTGTTATACAACCTAGATATTAATGGGCGTTACAGGCAGTGTGAGTAACTGTTATACAACCTAGATATTAATGGGCGTTGCAGACAGCATGAGTAACTGTTATACGACGTAGTTATTAATGGGCGTTACAGACAGCGTGAGTAACTGTTATACGACGTAGATATTAATGGGCGTTACAGACAGCGTGAGTAACTGTTATACAACCTAGATATTAATGGGCGTTACAGGCAGTGTGAGTAACTGTTATGCGACGTAGATATTAATGAGCGTTACAGACAGCGTAAGTAACTGTTATACAACCTAGTTATTAATGGGCGTTACAGACAGCGTGAGTAACTGTTATACAATTGCAACCTAGTTATTAATGGGCGTTACAGACAATACATTGTACATGTGTTTACAGGTAATATACAGACAATACATTGTACGTGTGTTTACAGGTAATATACAGACAATACATTGTACATGTGTATACAGGTAATATACAGACAATACATTGTACAGGTGTATACAGGTGATATACAGACAATACATTGTACATGTGTTTACAGGTAATATACAGACAATACATTGTACATGTGTTTACAGGTAATATACAGACAATACATTGTACATGTGTTTACAGGTAATATACAGACAATACATTGTATGTGTTTACAGGTAATATACAGACAATACATTGTATATATGTGTTTACAGGTAATATACAGACAATACATTGTATGTGTGTTTACAGGTAATATACAGACAAGACATTGTATGTGTTTACAGGTAATATACAGACAATACATTGTATATATGTGTTTACAGGTAATATACAGACAATACATTGTACATGTGTTTACAGGTAATATACAGACAATACATTGTACGTGTGTTTACAGGTAATATACAGACAATACATTGTATGTGTTGACAGGTAATATACAGACAATACATTGTATATATGTGTTTACAGGTAATATACAGACAATACATTGTATGTGTGTTTACAGGTAATATACAGACAAGACATTGTATGTGTGTTTACTGGTAATATACAGACAATACATTGTACATGTGTTTACAGGTAATATACAGACAATACATTGTATATGTGTTTACAGGTAATATACAGACAATACATTGTATGTGTTTACAGGTAATATACAGACAATACATTGTACAGGTGTTTACAGGTAATATACAGACAATACATTGTACGTGTGTATACAGGTAATATACAGACAATACATTGTATGTGTGTTTACAGGTAATATACAGACAATACATTGTACAGGTGTTTACAGGTAATATACAGACAATACATTGTATGTGTTTACAGGTAATATACAGACAATACATTGTACATGTGTTTACAGGTAATATACAGACAATACATTGTACATGTGTTTACAGGTAATATACAGACAATACATTGTATGTGTTTACAGGTAATATACAGACAGTACATTGTACATGTGTTTACAGGTAATATACAGACAATACATTGTACATGTGTTTACAGGTAATATACAGACAATACATTGTATGTGTTTACAGGTAATATACAGACAATACATTGTATGTGTGTTGACAGGTAATATACAGACAATACATTGTATGTGTGTTGACAGGTAATATACAGACAATACATTGTGTGTGTGTTGACAGGTAATATACAGACAATACATTGTATGTGTTTACAGGTAATATACAGACAATACATTGTATGTGTGTTGACAGGTAATATACAGACAATACATTGTACGTGTGTTTACAGGTAATATACAGACAATACATCGTATGTGTATACAGGTAATATACAGACAATACATTGTATATGTGTTTACAGGTAATATACAGACAATACATTGTATATGTGTTGACAGGTAATATACAGACAATACATTGTACGTGTGTTTACAGGTAATATACAGACAAGACATTGTATATGTGTTTACAGGTAATATACAGACAATACATTGTATGTGTGTATACAGGTAAAATACAGACAATACATTGTATATGTGTTTACAGGTAATATACAGACAATACATTGTATGTGTTTACAGGTAATATACAGACAATACATTGTATGTGTGTTTACAGGTAATATACAGACAATACATTGTACATGTGTATACAGGTAATATACAGACAATACATTGTATGTGTGTTTACAGGTAATATACAGACAATACATTGTATGTGTGTTTACAGGTAATATACAGACAATACATTGTACAGGTGTTTACAGGTAATATACAGACAATACATTGTATATGTGTTTACAGGTAATATACAGACAATACATCGTATATGTTTACAGGTAATATACAGACAATACATTGTACGTGTGTTTACAGGTAATATACAGACAATACATTGTATATGTGTTTACAGGTAATATACAGACAATACATTGTATATGTGTTTACAGGTAATATACAGACAATACATAGTATGTGTTTACAGGTAATATACAGACAATACATTGTACAAGTGTTTACAGGCAATATACAGACAGTACATTGTACATGTGTTTACAGGTAATATACAGACAATACATTGTACATATGTGTTTACAGGTAATATACAGACAATACATTGTACATATGTGTTTACAGGTAATATACAGACAATACATTGTACAAGTGTTTACAGGTAATATACAGACAATACATTGTACAAGTGTTTACAGGTAATATACAGACAATACATTGTACATGTGTTTACAGGTAATATACAGACAATACATTGTATGTGTTTACAGGTAATATACAGACAATACATTGTACAAGTGTTTACAGGTAATATACAGACAATACATTGTATGTGTTTACAGGTAATATACAGACAATACATTGTATGTGTGTTTACAGGTAATATACAGACAATACATTGTACGTGTGTTTACAGGTAATATACAGACAATACATTGTACATGTGTATACAGGTAATATACAGACAATACATTGTACAGGTGTTTACAGGTAATATACAGACAATACATTGTACAGGTGTTTACAGGTAATATACAGACAATACATTGTACATGTGTATACAGGTAATATACAGACAATACATTGTATGTGTGTTTACAGGTAATATACAGACAATACATTGTACATTTGTTTACAGGCCAGGGGTTCACCGTGAGAGGAGAAAATTCCTCCGTTCAGCCCTGAAGGAGTTAGCTCTGATCTACACAGACCAGCCCGGGCTCCTTGGTCCAAAGGTCGGTATCTTGAAAAGATGTATTGTTAAACAGTGTTAATCTGACACCATCATATCGTCAAGCAGTGAAGTCTGTGCTTATATTCCACAGCTAGATATGATACAAAACAATTGCTTTTACTTGTAATGAAATTTACTGGTGCTCAATATAAATTCATAAAAAAGTTCACACATCAGAATATACATCTGTGTTTTGTGTTGTATGACAGGCCCTGTATGTGTTCCAAGGCTTGTCTATAGCCCGAGATGAAATCCATTGGCTTCTGCGACATTTTGACAATCCTCCATCAAAGAAACATAACATAAAGATTGCACAGGAGGACTTCGTAGATAGGTAGGTGTGACCTAGTTTTGTGTTGACTTTGTAAATGGGTGGGTATGGTATATTCTTTCTTATGAACTGTTACAGTGGATTTATGTCTGTAACCAAGGTAACTCTATCTAAAGTGGCTACATTAGACTCGAATGGCGGACTACTAATGATATCACAGGTGATGAGGATTGACCAATCATGGTAGATAATTCTCCAGTTTCTGAATATAGACATGATCTACTTTAAAGTAGGCAACACAATTTAAATTAATGTATTAATTTATATAAATATTGCCATTGTATCATACAATACTGCAACAATGCCCTTGTTTTTTGACATAATGTGTTGGTCATAAACATTTTCACTGCTATTGGTAATTTCTATTTTCAGACAAATTCCTGAGCTACTTTTCTATATGGAAGAACTAAAAGGTATGTACTAATTGCATTGAATTGAAGCAAGAATGAAATTAATCTTTCTAAAAGCCTTGATTTATTCATGAATACTGTTAACATGATTATTACTTTTCCCAATGAAGTTATCAGAGTAGTGTTTAGGATTTTTATAATACGTTATGTTGTACTGTTGTTCCACTCACAGCCCTGGTGAGGAAGTATAACCAGGTGAGCGATACAGGCCCCATGGGTCTCTTGTTATAATACGTTATGTTGTACTGTTGTTCCACTCACAGCCCTGGTGAGGAAGTATAACCAGGTGAGTGATACAGGCCCCATGGGCCTCTTGTTATAATATGTTATGTTGTACTGTTGTTCCACTCACAGCCCTGGTGAGGAAGTATAACCAGGTGATGCAAAGATACTACGTACAATATTTATCTGGCTTTGACTCCGTCTTACTGAACCAACTCATACAGGTAATTATAATCTATTAAACACAGAAATATCAGTTTATTAATTTAGAAAAAGCTAATTAATTATATTAGTTTAATATAACAGTTATGAACTGCAAAGAGTTATTCTAAGATGTCATTACTGTATGAATAAAATATGTATAAAATATATTCCTTATGTAAAGCTCTGTAGCCAAGTATTACATTGGTCACAAATGAGGAACAGCTGAGAGGTCAAAGTTCAATGTGGAATACAAACATTTATTGATTTTGTTTTTGGTTAAGGTTGAATGTGTTCCTGGTAAGTAAGGCCTTGTTGTATTACAGAACCTAGCAATGTGCCCGGAGGACGAGTCGGTCATCCTCTCATCTTTGTACAACTCTGTAGCTGGTCTTACAGTACAACAAGGTCAGTTTAACCCTCACATTTACAGTACAACAAGGTCAGGTCAACCCTCACATTTACAGTACAAGGTCAGGGCAACCCTCACATTTACAGTACAAGGTCAGTTCAACCCTCACATTTACGATACAAGGTCAGTTTAACCCTCACATTTACAGTACAAGGTCAGTTTAACCCTCACATTTACAGTACAACAAGGTCAGTTCAACCCTCACATTTACAGTACAAGGTCAGGTCAACCCTCACATTTACAATACAAGGTCAGGTCAACCCTCACATTTACAGTACAACAAGGTCAGGTCAACCATCACATTTACATTACAACAAGGTCAGTTCAACCCACCCATTTACAGTACAAGGTCAGGTCAACCCTCACATTTACAGCACAACAAGGTCAGTTCAACCCTCACATTTATAGCACAACAAGGTCAGTTTAACCCTCACATTTACAGTACAGCAAGGTCAGTTTAACCCTCACATTTACAGTACAACAAAGTCAGTTTAACCCTCACATTTACAGTACAAGGTCAGTTTAACCCTCACATTTACAGTACAAGGTCAGTTTAACCCTCACATTTACAGTACAACAAGGTCAGTTTAACCCTCACGTTTACAGTACAACACGGTCAGTTTAACCCTCACATTTACAGTACAAGATCAAGTCAACCCTCTCATTTACAGTACAAGGTCAGGTCAACCCTCACATTTACAGTACAAGGTCAGGTCAACCCTCACATTTACAGTACAACAAGGTCAGGTCAACCCTCACATTTACAGTACAAGGTCAGGTCAACCATCACATTTACAGTACAAGGTCAGGTCAACCATCACATTTACAGTACAACAAGGTCAGTTTAACCCTCACATTTACAGTACAAGGTCAGTTCAACCCTCATATTTACAGTACAAGGTCAGTTCAACCATCACATTTACAGTACAAGGTCAGGTCAACCCTCACATTTACATTACAAGGTCAGTTTAACCCTCACATTAACAGTACAACAAGGTCAGTTTAACCCTCACATTTACAGTACAACACGGTCAGTTTAACCCTTACATTTACATTACAAGGTCAGTTTAACCCTCACATTTACAGTACAAGGTCAGGTCAACCCTCACATTTACATTACAAAGTCAGTTTAACCCTCACATTTACATTACAAGGTCAGTTTAACCCTCACATTTACAGTACAAGGTCAGTTCAACCCTCACATTTATAGTACCAGGTCAGGTCAACCCTCACATTTACAGTACAAGGTCAGTTCAACCCTCACATTTATAGTACCAGGTCAGTTTAACCCTCACATTTACAGTACAACAAGGTCAGTTCAACCCTCACATTTACAGTACAACAAGGTCCGTTCAACCCTCACATTTATAGTACCAGGTCAGTTTAACCCTCACATTTATAGTACCAGGTCAGTTTAACCCTCACATTTACGGTACAAGGTCAGTTCAACCCTCACATTTACAGTACAATCTTGTTAATACTCAATCAAACAAAAGTACCTGTATCCAAGTCATTCTAACAATTCAGGAAAAAACAAATAATGATATCAGTATCGAAGTTGTGCGTAAATTGTTATTTAGAAAAAAAAGGATTTTTTTTTTACAATTTACAGAGTGTATTTGATTAAAGCTGGTTGTTAATGATGTATCTTTCCTCCCCACTTCTTACAGACATCTCAGATTGAATGATTCCTATCTATTTCTTGATTCCTATCTATTTCTGATTCTAGTTGAGGCCAATGATGTATTTGACTTCCGAGGTATTCGATTGGACTGGTTTCGACTTCAGGTATGAAGCTGATTTCTCTATTCTTCAACTTGTTAATTAGACTGATTTCAGTGTGTTAATCTTAGTATGTAGTAATTATTGGACAGACATTGTCATGATTTGTAAGTTTGTAAGTGATATTATGTTAGTTTGAATATTCTATAGCTGCTGAAGCTACCATCCCTTTAGAGGAAATTTGTGTAGATTTCTAAACTGTTATTGTTTGTTGTCTATTGTTGTATGTTGTCTGTTGTATGTTGTTGTTTGTTTTATGTTGTATGTTGTTATTTGTTTTATGTTGTATGTTGTTATTGTTGTATGTTGTGTATTGTTGTTTGTTGTCTATTGGTGTATGTTGTCAATTGTTGTATGTTGTGATTGTTGTATGTTGTTTGTTGTATGTTGTTTGTTTTATGTTTGTTGTCTATTGTTGTTTGATGTCTATTGTATGTTGTCAATTGTTGTATGTTGTCTTTTGCTGTGTTTTGTCTATTGTTGTTTGTTGTTTATTGTTGAATGTTGTCAATTGCTGTATGTTATCTTGTTGTATGTTGTCTATTGTATGTTGTCAATTGTTGTATGTTGTCTATTGTTGTATGTTGTCTTTTGTTGTTTGTTGTCTATTGTTGTGTGTTGTCTATTGTTGTATGTTGTCTATTTTTGTTTGTTGTCTATTGTTGTATGTTGTCTTTTGTTGTGTGTCGTCTATTGTGGTGTGTTGGCTATTTTTGTGTGTTGTCTATTGTTGTATGTTGTCTTTTGTTGTGTGCTGTCTAGTGTGGTGTGTTGGCTATTGTTGTGTTGTCTATTGTTGTATGTTGTCTATTGTTGTATGTTGTCTTTTGTTGTGTGTTGTCTATTGTTGTTTGTTGTCTATTATTGCCTATTGCCTGTTGTGCTATGTTGTCCAATGTTCTCTGTTGACTGTTATATTGTCTGTTGTCTATTGTTGTGTGTTGTCTATTGTTGTATGTTGTCTTTTGTTGTGTGTTGTCTATTGTTGTGTGTTGTCTATTGTTGTATGTTGTCTATTGTTGTGTGTTGTCTATTGTTGTGTGTTGTCTATTGTTGTATGTTGTCTATTGTTGTATGTTGTCTTTTGTTGTGTGTTGTCTAGTGTGGTGTGTTGGCTATTGTTGTGTGTTGTCTATTGTTGTATGTTGTCTTTTGTTGTATGTTGTCTTTTGTTGTGTGTTGTCTAGTGTGGTGTGTTGGCTATTGTTGTGTGTTGTCTATTGTTGTTTGTTGTCTATTGTTGTATGTTGTCTATTATTGTATGTTGTCTTTTGTTGTGTGTTGTCTTTTGTTGTGTGTTGTCTATTGTTGTGTGTTGTCTATTTTTTATGTTGTCTATTGTTGTATTTTGTCTATTGTTGTATGTTGGCTGTTGTTGTATAATGACTTTTGTTGTGTGTTGTCTATTATTGCCTATTGCCTGTCGTGCTATGTTTTCCAATGTTCTCTGTTGACTGTTATATTGTCTGTTGTCTATTGTTGTCTATTGTTGTATGTTAGCTGTTGTTAAGTCTCTATAACTAAACGTTTTGATATGTGATTGACAGGCGTACACAAGTGGTAACAAAGCAGGCCTTACCCTGAAGGATCATCAAGATCTCGGTAAACATCTCAACATGATTGTTTTCCACACAAAGATGGTGGATTTCCTCGACCAGATGCTGACAGAAACCTCTGATTTATCTATTTACTGGTAAGCTATATAAAATCTATACCTGTCTATACCTCATAAACCAGACAAACTCAGATTATAGAAACTATGTCCAACAAGCTCTGTACAGTCTCATAGTCTAGAATCTGTCTCATGAGCCAGACAATATCTATAGAATCTGTCTTATGAGCCAGACAATATCTATAGAATCTGTCTCATGAGCCAAACAATATATATAGAATCTGACAATATCTATTGGTAGAGGTCATACCAATCATGACTTGTCTGTGTACCAGGCTATGTAATGTTTTGTATACTTTGTTAGATTTGAATGTCATCTGTTGTCTCTGTTACATATATTATCTGTACATTGTTGTTTTATTGTTACAGCTTCTACACTCAGATCTTCGAGCACCAGTTCAAACAGTGTATAGAATTTCCATCACAACACCGATACAGTATTGTCTTCCCTCTCATCTGTGGACACTTCATGGTGGCCACACACGAACTCTGTCCCGAGGAGGTACGCTCGTCTTTACACAGGCTTTAACGGTCATAACTCACTAAATCAGCCACCAGTTATCCCTATACCCTGTACCTTACTCTGTCCCGAGCAGGTACGCTTGTCTTTACACAGACTTTAACGGTCATAACTCACTAATTTAGCTACCAGTTATCCCTATATGCGGTACCTTACTCTGTCCCAGGAGGTACGCTCGTCATCACACAGACTTTATCAGTCGTAACTCACTAATTCAGCAACCAGTTATCCCTATACCCCGTACCTTACTCTGTCCCGAGGAGGTACGCTCGTCTTCACACAGACTTTAACGGTCATAACTCACTAATTTAGCTACCAGTTATCCCTATACCCTGTAGTGTACCTCACACTGTCCCGAGGAGGTACGTTTGTCTTCACACAGACTTTAACGGTCATAACTCACTAATTTAGCTACCAGTTATCCCTATACCCTGTACCTTACTCTGTCCCGAGGAGGTACGCTCGTCATCACACAGACTTTAACGGTCATAACTCACTAATTCAGCCACCAGTTATCCCTATACCCTGTACCTTACTCTGTCCCGAGGAGGTACGCTCGTCTTCACACAGACTTTAACGGTCATAACTCACTAATTTAGCTACCAGTTATCCCTATACCCTGTACCTTACTCTGTCCCGAGGAGGTACGCTCGTCATCACACAGACTTTTATGGTCATAACTCACGAAATCAGCCACCAATTATCCTCATACACTGTAGTGTGCCTTTATTAGACTTTGGTATTCCTAGATATAAAACATCCCAGTCATGTAGTGTTGCCAAGGTTTCTCAGGTATACATGTATTTTACAGGTAAAATTCCTGTGATGTTGTTCTTAACGAGTCCTAATGAAGTGTTAAGTCTTAAAGACCATGCACAATAACTTAAAGACCATGCACAATAACTATACACTTATTTACATTATATGGCATATCATAAATAAGTCAATAAGTCATAAACATGAATAGGGTTCAGTCGAATGTGATTTGCTTGGTAAATAGGTACAGATATTGATTGCTTGTTATTTTCCGACAGAGACACTCGATTGGGACAACAAGTGTTCAGTATGCTCACTGGTTCCTCAAGGAAATCTCAGATGAGGTGAACCAAGTCATCACCGCTATTTGTGAGGAGCAGTGTCTACTCAGTTATAAGGTAAGGATAGGGTAAATATGATATTCTTATTGTATAATCTGTGTCTACTCAGTTATAAGGTAAGGATAGGGTAAATATGATATACTTATTGTATAATTTGTGTCTACTGGGTTATAAGGTAAGGATAGGGTAAATATGATATACTTATTGTATAATCTGTGTCTACTCAGTTATAAGGTAAGGATAGGGTAAATATGATATTCTTATTGGTATAATCTGTGTCTACTCAGTTATAAGGTAAGGATAGGGTAAATATGATATTCTTATTGGTATAATCTGTGTCTACTCAGTTATAAGGTAAGGATAGGGTAAATATGATATTCTTATTGTATAATCTGTGTCTACTCGGTTATAAGGTAAGGATAGGGTAAATATGATATTCTTATTGTATAATCTGTGTCTACTCAGTTATAAGGTAAGGTTTGGGATAACGTAAGTAAATATGATATACTTATTGTATAATCTGTGTCTACTCAGTTATAAGGTAAGGATAAGGTAATTATGATATACTTATTGTATAATCTGTGTCTACTCAGTTATAAGGTAAGGATAGGGTAAATATGATATACTTATTGTATAATCTGTGTCTACTCGGTTATAAGGTAAGGATAGGGTAATTATGATATACTTATTGTATAATCTGTGTCTACTCAGTTATAAGGTAAGGATAGGGTAAATATGATATTCTTATTGGTATAATCTGTGTCTACTCGGTTATAAGGTAAGGATAGGGTAAATATGATATACTTATTGGTATAATCTGTGTCTACTCGGTTATAAGGTAAGGATAGGGTAAATATGATATACTTATTGTATAATCTGTGTCTACTCAGTTATAAGGTAAGGATAGGGTAAATATGATATACTTATTGTATAATCTGTGTCTACTCAGTTATAAGGTAAGGATAGGGTAATTATGATATACTTATTGTATAATCTGTGTCTACTCAGTTATAAGGTAAGGATAGGGTAAATATGATATTCTTATTGTATAATCTGTGTCTACTCAGTTATAAGGTAAGGATAGGGTAATTATGATATACTTATTGTATAATCTGTGTCTACTCAGTTATAAGGTAAGGATAGGGTAAATATGATATACTTATTGTATAATCTGTGTCTACTCAGTTATAAGGTAAGTATAGGGTAAATATGATATACTTATTGTATAATCTGTGTCTACTCAGTTATAAGGTAAGGATAGGGTAAATATGATATTCTTATTGTATAATCTGTGTCTACTCAGTTATAAGGTAAGGATAGGGTAAATATGATATACTTATTGTATAATCTGTGTCTACTCAGTTATAAGGTAAGGATAGGGTAAATATGATATACTTATTGTATAATCTGTGTCTACTCAGTTATAAGGTAAGGATAGGGTAAATATGATATACTTATTGTATAATCTGTGTCTACTCAGTTATAAGGTAAGGATAGGGTAAATATGATATACTTATTGTATAATCTGTGTCTACTCAGTTATAAGGTAAGGATAGGGTAAATATGATATACTTATTGTATAATCTGTGTCTACTCAGTTATAAGGTAAGGATAGGGTAAATATGATATACTTATTGTATAATCTGTGTCTACTCGGTTATAAGGTAAGGATAGGGTAAATATGATATACTTATTGTATAATCTGTGTCTACTCAGTTATAAGGTAAGGATAGGGTAAATATGATATACTTATTGTATAATCTGTGTCTACTCAGTTATAAGGTAAGGATAGGGTAAATATGATATTCTTATTGTATAATCTGTGTCTACTCAGTTATAAGGTAAGGATAGGGTAAATATGATATACTTATTGTATAATCTGTGTCTACTTGGTTATAAGGTAAGGATAGGGTAAATATGATATACTTATTGTATAATCTGTGTCTACTCAGTTATAAGGTAAGGATAGGGTAAATATGATATACTTATTGTATAATCTGTGTCTACTCAGTTATAAGGTAAGGATAGGGTAAATATGATATACTTATTGTATAATCTGTGTCTACTCGGTTATAAGGTAAGGTTGGGGATTAACGAAGTAATTATGATATACTTATTGTATAATCTGTGTCTACTCAGTTATAAGGTAAGGATAGGGTAAATATGATATACTTATTGTATAATCTGTGTCTACTCAGTTATAAGGTAAGGTTGGGGATTAACGAAGTAATTATGATATACTTATTGTATAATCTGTGTCTACTCAGTTATAAGGTAAGGATAGGGTAAATATGATATACTTATTGTATAATCTGTGTCTACTCAGTTATAAGGTAAGGATAGGGTAAATATGATATACTTATTGTATAATCTGTGTCTACTCAGTTATAAGGTAAGGATAGGGTAAATATGATATACTTATTGTATAATCTGTGTCTACTCAGTTATAAGGTAAGGATAGGGTAAATATGATATACTTATTGTATAATCTGTGTCTACTTGGTTAAAAGGTAAGGATAGGGTAAATATGATATACTTATTGTATAATCTGTGTCTACTCAGTTATAAGGTAAGGATAGGGTAAATATGATATACTTATTGTATAATCTGTGTCTACTCAGTTATAAGGTAAGGATAGGGTAAATATGATATACTTATTGTATAATCTGTGTCTACTCAGTTATAAGGTAAGGTTGGGGATTAACGAAGTAATTATGATATACTTATTGTATAATCTGTGTCTACTCAGTTATAAGGTAAGGATAGGGTAAATATGATATACTTATTGGTATAATCTGTGTCTACTCAGTTATAAGGTAAGATTAACGAAGTAATTATGATATTCTTATTGTATAATCTGTGTCTACTCAGTTATAAGGTAAGGATAGGGTAAATATGATATACTTATTGTATAATCTGTGTCTACTCAGTTATAAGGTAAGGTTGGGGATTAACGAAGTAATTAAGATATTCTTATTGTATAATCTGTGTCTACTCAGTTATAAGGTAAGGTTGGGGATTAACGAAGTAATTATGATATTCTTATTGTATAATCTGTGTCTACTCAGTTATAAGGTAAGGTTGGGGAATTACGAAGTAATTATGATATTCTTATTGTATAATCTGTGTCTACTTGGTTATAAGGTAAGGTTTGGGATAACCTAAGTAAATGGGGAAACTTGGATGAAGGGGATTTCACACTATAAATGGAGGGTCACTTTGTATTTGACCTTATGAGCAGCTGGATGGGGAAATAGAGGAAATTGTACTAAAAATTAGAGATCCTCTGAAGAGGGCTCATGTTTTAAAACGGATGGGTTTGCATTTCGTGAAACAAACATGAATGTCACTGTAACTATTTACAGAAATATGTCATTGATTGGTACTAATCTACATTTTGACACTAATGTATGCTTTACTATTAAGCTACAGACATTGTCTCCTGTGATTGGTCGATTTCTGTTACAGCTGTTTAATAATCTCCTTTGATTGGTTGATTTCTGTTACAGCTGTTTCTTAATCTCCTGTGATTGGTTGATTTCTGTTACAGCTGTTTCTTAATTCCCTGTGATTGGTTGATTTCTGTTACAGCTGTTTCTTAATTCCCTGTGATTGGTTGATTTCTGTTACAGCTGTTTCTTAATCTTCTGTGATTGGTTGATTTCTGTTACAGCTGTTACCCAAACACAGTGCTGCTACCATCCTGGCCTCAGCACAGAAGAATAAACCAACCAAAGACAAGAATAAAAAAACGGCGGAGAAGGAGAGACCCGGAGAGGAGTCCTTCAGAAAGAACAGGGAAAATTTTACACGGTAAGAATCACAAGAAAAGTTGTTAAGGTAGGAATTGTTTGAGTAAATCAGGAAAACTTTACTGTATGAACAAGAAGAGACCTAAAGAGAAAACAAAATCAAACCAAAATATGACAGGAAGTAGGACATGGTAAGGAGGTGTGGAGGGAGGAATGATTCATTATCAAAATAGGGGAGGTACCTATAGTATCCACATGGTGGGAAATAGTTGGTAAGGAGGTGTGGAGGGAGGAATGATTCATTATCAAAATAGGGGAGGTACCTGTAAACATGGTGGGAAATAGTTGGTAAGGAGGTGTGGAGGGAGGAATGATTCATTATCAAAATAGGGGAGGTACCTATAGTATCCACATGGTGGGAAATAGTTGGTAAGGAGGTGTGGAGGGAGGAATGATTCATTATCAAAATAGGGGAGGTACCTGTAAACATGGTGGGAAATAGTTGGTAAGGAGGTGTGGAGGGAGGAATGATTCATTATCAAAATAGGGGAGGTACCTATAGTATCCACATGGTGGGAAATAGTTGGTAAGGAGATGTGGAGGGAGGAATGATTCATTATCAAAATAGGGGAGGTACCTGTAAACATGGTGGGAAATAGTTGGTAAGGAGATGTGGAGGGAGGAATGATTCATTATCAAAATAGGGGAGGTCTCTGTAAACATGGTGGGAAATAGAGGCCCTGAAAGGAATAGTCTGTTGAGTTGACTGTCTAGAGTCTTACATTAAATATTAATGGTTGATATGTTTGTTTTGACAGAATGGACAAGCTACATATGGCCCTGACCGAAATGTGTTATGCCATCAACTACTGTAACGTGATACAGGTATGGGAACATGGATTTGTTCCTCGGGAGTTCTTCCTACAGCATCTGGAGACACGATTTAATAAGTGAGTCTAGTAATCTTGTATATAGCTCAGGATATGATAATAACTATTAAGAACGGTCTAAAATCATTTTATCAAATGCCATGATACAAATGTTATGATAAGAATTAGAGAACATATGGACTTTGATCTTATGTGTATTATTGTGACCAGGACTTTATGTGGACTTGTGATGACCTTGATTTTATGTGTATTATTGTGACCAGGACTTTATGTGGACTTGTGATGACCTTGATTTTATGTGTATTATTGTGACCAGGACTTTATGTGGACTTGTGATGACCTTGATTTTATGTGTATTATTGTGACCAGGACTTTATGTGGACTTGTGATGACCTTGATTTGATGTGTATTATTGTGACCAGGACTTTATGTGGACTTGTGATGACCTTGATTTTATGTGTATTATTGTGACCAGGACTTTATGTGGACTTGTGATGACCTTGATTTTATGTGTATTATTGTGACCAGGACTTTATGTGGACTTGTGATGACCTTGATTTTATGTGTATTATTGTGACCAGGACCTTATGTGGACTTGTGATGACCTTGACGTTATATGTATTATTGTGAACCAGGACTTTATGTAACCTTGTGACCTGGACCTGACCTTTGTGTTACAGAGCATTAGTGGGTATGATGATGTACAACCCAGAGACAAATGAGATTGCCAAACCGTCAGAACTGCTGAGTGGGGTGAAAGCGGTGATGAACGTACTACAGGGCCTGGAGAATTATGGTAAGTCGTCTGTCTCCTGTAATATTCTTACTAAACTGGTAGTTTGAGGCTTCATACTTGTAAACATTACATGTTATATGGTAACGTATCCGAGTATCAAGAGAGAGTTTAACATGAAATCATTTTATTTTATAGTACACCTGGATATTGCTAGAGTATTTAACAGTGTGCTACCCCAGCAGACACAGGCTACAGACAGCTTCAATGGAGAGAAAACTATCACAGCCAACTATGCCAGCTGGTCAGTATTCAAACTTGTTTTCATAAGACAACAGAAACAAGTTCACTTTACAGTACAAACATGTGGCCGCTATATATTTTCTTGTAAGGACACTTTGTCCTAATTCTCCAGGGTGTTTCATTATACTGCTATATTGTCCCTCTATTCTCCGAGATATCTCCCTTATTTCATGGTGGGTATCCATATTTTCTGGTCCTTTTCTCTGAGTTATCTCCCTTATTTCATCCTGGGTATCCAGATGTTTTGGGGTCCTATTATCTGCGTTATCTGGATGTTTTGGCCATATACTCTGAGTTATCTCCTTTATTTCATAGCGGGTATCTAGATGTTCTAGTCCTATACTCGGACTTATCTCCCTTATTTCTTCCTGGGTATCTGGATGTTCTAGTCATATTCACTTAATTATCTCCCTTATTTTATCCCAGGTATCTGGACGTTCTGTTGAGGAAGGCTACAGTAAATATTGGCCAGATTGTTTACTCACCCAACTATAAGTCATTTGTGACAGTGGCAGCAGAGTCCAATCAACAGGTGATACTGCAAGCTGAGGAGTATGCTGACCTAACAGGTAGGTCAAGGTCATCATATTGTAATGTATGATGCATTACAGGTAGGTCAAGGTCATCATATAGTAATGTATGACACAATACAGGTAGGTCAAGGTCATATTGTCATGTGGTAAATTACAAATAGGTCAAGGTCAGTTCATAATGTGTGATGTGTTATATAATAACAAGTAGATTAGAATTATGCCAAAATAGGTAAGAGATATATAGGATGTTCAAATTAGGTCAAAGTCATCCTATTAATATGTCTGAAATGTAACAAATAGGTCACCTAGTCCAAGATATCACAAACAAAACTTGTTACAGATTGATCATGATCATGATATGCCAGTGTCTGAAGTCATATGTAGGTCACTGTGAGTGTATAACTTGATTAAGTTATAATACTGTTAATGATTTTCAGAATACAGTATGTTGTGTATAATCAGCGTTTTCTACAGGATAGAAAGAAGTTGAAGGGGCAGTGTTAGTGTTAAATAAGGAGAATTTTCCACAGGTTGATATGTCGTTTAAGGGATTTATTAAATTTTAAATATTTGTTACAGAGTTGCGGGCCTTAGCTGAACTCATTGGTCCGTATGGCATGCGCTATCTGGGTGAGAGACTTATGGGGCATGTTGCTAGTCAGGTGGATGAGCTAAAGGTTTGTACATTTGTGATTGATGAATTCATCATCATGGTAAAGATGCTTTAATCATCATATTTATCTTTCAGACTTACATGTTTATTCAACTTTAAACTAAGACATTTTCAACAAAATAATTTACTTAAGAAATTGATAACTTCTGTACCAGAACAAAAAGGCAATCCAATAATGATTCAGAAGTCTAGAAATATTTCACATCATTTTGATTCCATGTTGAAATACAGCTCTATGCATACGAAAATTTAAACAGAAGATAACTCCTAGATTTGTATTGTTGTAGAAACTGGTAGTGCAGAATCGTGAGACCTTAGTTCAATTGAGGACAAGTTTTGACAAACCAGAAGTGATGAGGGAACTTACTAAAAAGTTAAATAGTAAGTTCAATAGAGTTTGTATCATTGTAACCTGTCATCTGATTGGTCAACCTAACATTTCATCCCCTTCTAAAATGTCCTCTCATTGGTCTCTTTATTGTATTATGACTTGTGATTGTAGTCATGTGATATGTTTCATGTAACACAGGCTTCAATAGCTCATGTAGTAACAGGTTTCATAAAAATTATCGATCAAATGTAACCTGAATTGTGATTTGTCAATTCAGGATATTTTAACATATTTGAATTATAATTTGCAATGTGATTTCAGAATTTAACAATGAAAGTTAATAGAGATTAGTTATAGATCGTCATTCATTTCTTCATAAGTGCGGTGGGTGTCTTTAATATTGTGTTTTGCTATAAAAAGAGAGATCTTATAGATTTATACGGCAAAATATTTATGACGAAGCCTTTGCTTACACATGCTGATGTGAAAACATTCTACCTTTTCCTAAAATCTCACTGAACAGTTGGTGGTAAGTCTGAGTAGGAATTTTGTTTTATCTGAGTGTTATATTATAGATGGCTGGATACCGATTCCTTCCTGCTATATATATCTGTGTACTCTGTGTAGTGTCAGTGTTTGTGTAGTATGTCACAGGTTTTTGGGTAGAGATGACTAACATCCTCCACATCACACTTCACACCTCACACTTATTATCAACATTAAGGAAAAGGCTTTACAAATTATGCCAAAATCTTTTCACAATGTATTGATTTTGAAATTTTAAAATATTGTGTAGATGTCAGATTTTCTCTGTAGTGGAGACAATAATTTCCTTCTGAAACTTTTCACTGTCAACAGCTATCATAAATTTGTCACAGATTTCTGAGTAGTGAAATGATCCCAGTCCACAGTTTTGTGTAATATGCCAAGGATTTCTGAGCAGTGAAATGATCATAGTCCATATTTTTTGTGTAATATGTCACTGATTTCTGAGGAGTGAAATGATCATAGTCCATATTTTTTGTGTAATATGTCACAGATTTTTGTGTAAGGATGGCAGATGTCCTTGACCTAAGTTTTCACACTCTACACTTAGTTATTAAATCTACAGGTTTCTCATTATTACAGTCATTCACACTTTATTTGAGAATTTTTACAATTTAATTTCCCATTTTAAAGACATTAACATATGTTTGAATCTTACACAGAAATATACACAATAGATGATTATCGGTGGTAGAGATTTCAGATTTGAATGTTTTTATGTATTTATCAGATATATTGATTATTGAATGGATGTTGTATAATGGTGATACATTGGAAAGGTTGTTGTATGTTTGTATGTACACTGAAATGTTATTAATCCAATCTAATGTCATGAAGTGGAAATTCATGGCTGAATATGTGTTTAATTTCCAACAAAACAAAATTGTATATTTGTTATTTACTAAGTTGTCTGACACTAAATTCATTTGAAGAAAAAGAAAAGTAATAAATAATTCAGCCCAATAATTTAAATCTATTATTCTATCACAAAGTAATCATTTAAAATTTGAAAGAAAAGCTTATGTTCGCTATATTGTATCTGGTATATAAAGAAGTTAAAGATACATAGTTATACAGATTGATTAACAATATTTCAGTGTTTTCTTTACAAGTTATTTTTGTATCATGAATATTAAACAATATTTGTATATCAACCATACCCAATTTGATTGAATATTGTAGTTTTATTTCATTATCTCTTGCGACATGATATATACCATTAGATCTACAGGGAAACTTGAAAATCGAAGTAAACTTTGTTCATTTCCTACTAGAAAGTTTAGAAGTGTTATCACCGTGTAATGATTTCCATTGGTTTAGCAAAACTAAATTATCCAAAGAGGGAGTCATTTAGACCAGGGCTGTGGCTCAATAAAAAACTAATGACAAAGATTTATCGTAAGTGTGATAAGTCAGACTACAGGGGCATTGGTGTAAAGCTTAGAAATAAGATCCTTGTCCCATGTCAGACCACAGGGGCGTTGGTGTATTGCTTGGGGATAAGATCCTCGTCCCATGTCAGACCACGGGGGCGTTGGTGTATTGCTTCAGGATAAGATCCTTGTCCTATGTCAGACCACAGGGGCGTTGGTGTATTGCTTGGGGATAAGATCCTCGTCCCATGTCAGACCACAGGGCGTTGGTGTATTGCTTGGGGATCAGATCCTTGTCCTATGTCAGACCACAGGGGTGTTGGTGTATTGCTTAGGGATAAGATCCTTGTCCTATATGTCAGACCACAGGGGCATTGGTAATAAGATCCTCGTCCCATGTCAGACCACAGGGGCATTGGTGTAAAGCTTAGAAATAAGATCCTCGTCCCATGTCAGACCACGGGGCGTTGGTGTATTGCTTGGGGATAAGATCCTTGTCCCATGTCAGACCACGGGGCGTTGGTGTATTGCTTGGGGATAAGATCCTCGTCCCATGTCAGACCACAGGGGCGTTGGTGTAAAGCTTAGAAATAAGATCCTCGTCCCATTTCAGACCACAGGGGCGTTGGTGTATTGCTTGGGGATAAGATCCTTGTTCCATGTCAGACCACGGGGCGTTGGTGTATTGCTTCAGGATAAGATCCTCGTCCCATGTTAGACCACAGGGGCGTTGGTGTATTGCTTCAGGATAAGATCCTCGTCCCATGTCAGACCACGGGGCGTTGGTGTATTGCTTCAGGATAAGATCCTCGTCCCATGTCAGACCACAGGGGCGTTGGTGTATTGCTTCAGGATAAGATCCTCGTCCCATGTCAGACCACGGGGTGTTGGTGTATTGCTTGGGGATAAGATCCTCGTCCCATGTCAGACCACAGGGGCGTTGGTGTATTGCTTGGGGATAAGATCCTCGTCCCATGTCAGACCACGGGGCGTTGGTAATAAGATCCTCGTCCCATGTCAGACCACAGGGGCGTTGGGGTATAGCTTTGTGACAGTCACTAGTCATCCTTCATATCCTTCCCATCTTCCATCCTTCCCATCTTTCCATCCTTCCCATCTTTCCATCCTTCCCATCCTTCATATGCAGCTTTAGGGTAAAGGGTACCACTGCATCTCTTGTAGAGAAAGATTCTACTTCAGTACTGGTATTCTTCTTTATGTAGTAATAATGCTGAGTTATATCCCTTGGCAAGGTCTTCCATTTTGATGCAATACATTTACAATAACTGGATTAAAATATTGATAATGCACAAAACTTGTACCACGGTATTTGGTGCATGAGGATTTGTTGCTGTTTTTTGGGGTTTGATTTTTGTCTTTTACTTAAGTTTTGAAATTCTGTAAATTTCACACAACCATGAATCTGTAAAATACGAAATAAGATGAGTGATATGTAGAATGTGTCCTGACATTAATTTTGTTATTATTAATATTAACTTTATGGGATTCTTTACCTTTCCTCTGATCCACACAATGTAATACACACACGGTGTATAATGTGTATGATACTGTACTGGTAATACACACATTAGACGGCGTTATTATAATGTGTATGATACTGTGGGTACCGGTAATACACACATTAGCCGGCGTTATTATAATGTGCATGATACTGTGGGTACTGGTAATACACACATTAGCCGGCGTTATTATAATGTGTATGGTCCTGTGGGTACTGGTAATACACACATTAGCCAGCGTTATTATAATGTGTATGGTCCTGTGGGTACTGGTAATACACACATTAGCCGGCGTTATTATAATGTGTATGGTCCTGGGTACTGGTAATACACACATTAGCCGGCGTTATTATAACGTGTATGATCCTGTGGGTACTGGTAATACACACATTAGCCGGCGTTATTATAATGTGTATGATCCTGGGTACTGGTAATACACACATTAGCCGGCGTTATTATAATGTGTATGGTCCTGGGTACTGGTAATACACACATTAGCCGGCGTCATTATAATGTGTATGATCCTGGGTACTGGTAATACACACATTAGGCGGCGTTATTATAATGTGTATGGTCCTGGGTATTGGTAATACACACATTAGCCGGCGTTATTATAATGTGTATGGTCCTGGGTACTGGTAATACACACATTAGCCAGCGTTATTATAATGTGTATGATCCTGGGTACTGGTAATACACACATTAGCCGGCGTTATTATAATGTGTATGATCCTGGGTACCTGTAATATACACATAAGCCGGCGTTATTATAATGTGTATGATCCTGGGTACTGGTAATACACACATTAGCCGGCGTTATTATAATGTGTATGGTCCTGTGGGTACTGGTAATACACACATTAGCCGGCGTTATTATAATGTGTATGGTCCTGTGGGTACTGGTAATACACACATTAGCCGGCGTTATTATAATGTGTATGGTCCTGTGGGTACTGGTAATACACACATTAGCCGGCGTTATTATAATGTGTATGGTCCTGGGTACTGGTAATACACACATTAGCCGGCGTTATTATAATGTGTATGGTCCTGGGTACCAGTAATACACACATTAGCTGGCGTTATTATAATGTGTATGATCCTGGGTACTGGTAATACACACATTAGCCGGCGTTATTATAATGTGTATGATCCTGGGTACCGGTAATACACACATTAGCCGGCGTTATTATAATGTGTATGGTCCTGTGGGTACCGGTAATACACATATTAGCCGGCGTTATTATAATGTGTATGGTCCTGGGTACTGGTAATACACACATTAGCCGGCGTTATTATAATGTGTATGGTCCTGGGTACTGGTAATACACACATTAGCCGGCGTTATTATAATGTGTATGGTCCTGGGTACTGGTAATACACACATTAGCCGGCGTAATTATAATGTGTATGATCCTGGGTACTGGTAATACACACATTAGCCGGCGTTATTATAATGTGTATGGTCCTGGGTACTGGTAATACACACATTAGCCGGCGTTATTATAATGTGTATGATCCTGGGTACTGGTAATACACACATTAGCCGGCCGCGTTATTATAATGTGTATGGTCCTGGGTACTGGTAATACACACATTAGCCGGCGTTATTATAATGTGTATGGTCCTGTGGGTACCGGTAATACACACATTAGCCGGCGTTATTATAATGTGTATGATCCTGGGTACTGGTAATACACACATTAGCCGGCGTTATTAGTCCCCTGCCGTTTGAAAAACGGGGGGACTATAGGTTTACCCTCCGTCCGTCCGTCTGTCTGTCCGTCCGTCTGTCTGTCCGTCTGTCTGTCACGCAATAGTTGTCCGGACAACTCCTTCTAAAGTACTGCTCCGATTTTAATGAAACTTGGTATACATGATCAGTATAACATGTAGTTGTGCATCCCACATTTTTTTTTTTCGAAAAACCAATTTTCAAAATGGCCGCCGACTTCTCATTGGTTGAGACTTGTCCGGACAACTCCTCCTAAAGTACTACTCCGATTTTAACGAAACTTGGTATACATGATCAGTATAACATGTAGTTGTGCATCCCACATTTTTTTTTTCGAAAAACCAATTTTCAAAATGGCCGCCGACTTCTCATTGGTTGAGACTTGTCCGGACAACTCCTCCTAAAGTACTACTCCGATTTTAACGAAACTTGGTATTCATGATCAGTATAGCATGCAGTTGTGCATCCTACATTTTTTTTTTCGAAAAACCAATTTTCAAAATGGCCGCCGACTTCTCATTGGTTGAGGCACCGGACAATCCTAAAGTACTACTCCGATTTTAACGAAACTTGGTATACGTGATCAGTATAACACGTAGCTTAAAAATGGAAAATAGATAGTTGCACTCCTGGTTCGGGCAGGGGACTTTGTATTGCTGTTGCAATACTATCCATCCTTGTTATAATGTGTATGATCTTGGGTACTGGTAATACACACATTAGCCGGCGTTATTATAATGTGTATGGTCCTGGGTACTGGTAATGCACACATTAGCCGGCGTTATTATAATGTGTATGATCCTGGGTACCTGTAATACACACATTAGCCGGCGTTATTATAATGTGTATGATCCTGGGTACTGGTAATACACACATTAGCCGGCGTTATTATAATGTGTGTGGTCCTGGGGTACTGGTAATACACACATTAGCCAGCGTTATTATAATGTGTATGGTCCTGGGTACTGGTAATACACACATTAGCCGGCGTTATTATAATGTGTATGGTCCTGGGTACTGGTAATACACACATTAGACGGCATTTTACAAATACATTATATACATGTAGTTCATTTTATCTGTGTATAAACAAAATGTTTGCTACATAAATTTTTGACCAACAGCAATAGACAGAGTGTTTGACAGGATTCACTAGGGAGTTATAGAATGCTGATGTTGCTGATTAACTAACTATAGTTTTATTCCACTTACTTAGAACCCAAGACAGCTGCAAGTAAGCTTTTTAGTTGATTAGTAATCGGCATATTACCTAGAGATTTGGGTTTTCATCTGAATGTTTCCATTTTTTTAATATTTTTTTTGCATCAAATACAATTGCTTGGTTGTTTCCATGACAACTAAAGGATCATGCGGAATGTTTGTGTCAATACTTAAGTGCTTGGATGATTTAATACGGAAACAAAAATCAAGGTTAGCATTTACAGAATTATCAGCTCTACATCCTGTAGGTTATTGTACAATCTAGAATAGATTTCAATCTTGTATGAATGTTCTATGAAAGGAATATCAGAACGATATTCTGGAAACAAAAAATGAAAAGTTAGCCATAAAATTCAAGTTGTTCTGTTCAAGATTCTACAAAAATTACTAAGAATAGATAAAATGGGAGTACCTAGAATAGATTTCATACTGTTTTATGGCCCATCACTTGTTTAGTGCAAAACATAGGTAAAATGAAACAGGGTTTGTATGGGATTTGTAAAGTTTGACTGAACCTCCAAAGAAGATAGGGGTCCTTTTCAGATTGTATGGGATTTGTACAGTTTGAAAGGACCTCCAGATGTTAAGTGAGGGTCCTTTTCATTTGCGTGGCTTCTAAAGGCTATAGAGATGGCTATAGAGATGGCTATAGATAATTAGTGTAGTCCTGGAGATACTTTGATGTAGTCACAGTTTAAGATTTACCCCGTGTTACCTTGATTCTTGTTGTTAACTTTATACTTTTCTTTTGTCTGTAATTATTTCATGCATGTTATTTCATTCTTTATTACATAGATAAACAGAAAGCTTGTCAGGAATTGAGCTCACCCATTGTTTCTTAGCTGTCAAATTTTTATCATTTTCTTCATCTAAATTATCTTTTCTCGTGATTCAATTTCCATACCTTCTTTTAAAAAATGGAACTGATCTGAAATTTTAATCTATTTGAAATTCTAATCCATCTGAAATTTTAATATACATTGTATCTGAAATTTTAATCTATCTGAAATTTTAATATATTTGAAATTTTAATCCAGTGACAAGAAATAAGATAAAATATTGAGGTCTGTCAACTTTAGTTATTAACTCTCTGCTAATTCTATTTAATGATCTGAGACGTAAAAGACAAATACATTTAAATTAGATATGGTTAACATTGTTGTTACAATACAACCAAATAATTACTCTCGGTATAAGGAATATTATAATATCCAGATGAAAAGAATCACCAAGAAAACTAGATTTCCTGGTAAAAACATTTAATTTGGTAATAGCCACCTGATATTATTTGACCTAAAGGAAGTAATAATATTTTGAATTACCTTATTTATAAAGAGATCCTAGTTATATGTTTTGATTAAAAATTTCTGAGTAGCAGTTACAGGTTAAGAGTTTCTCAGTAGCAGTTTCAGGTTAAGAGTTTCTGAATAGCAGCTTCAGGTTAAGAGTTTCTGAGTAGCAGTTTCAGGTTAAGAGTTTCTGAGTAGCAGTTTCAGGTTAAGAATTTCTGTGTAGCAGTTTCAGGTTAAGAGTTTCTGAGTAGCAGTTTCAGTTTAAGAATTTCTCAGTAGCAGTTTCAGGTTAAGAATTTCTGTGTAGCAGTTTCAGGTTAAGAACTTCTGAGTAGCAGTTTCAGGTTAAGAATTTCTGAGTAGCAGTTTCAGGTTAAGAATTTCTGAGTAGCAGTTTCAGGTTAAGAATTTCTGTGTAGCAGTTTCAGGTTAAGAATTTCTGAGTAGCAGTTTCAGGTTAAGAATTTCTGTGTTGCAGTTTCAGGTTAAGAATTTCTGTGTAGCAGTTTCAGGTTAAGAGTTTCTCAGTAGCAGTTTCAGGTTAAGAGTTTCTCTACAGGTTAAGAGTTTCTCAGTAGCAGTTACAGGTTAAGAGTTTCTCAGTAGCAGTTACAGGTTAAGAGTTTCTCAGTAGCAGTTACAAGTTAAGAGATTCCCAGTAGCAGTTACAGGTTAAGAGTTTCTCAGTAGCAGTTACAGGTTAAGAGTTTCTCAGTAGCAGTTACAGGTTAAGAGTTTCTCAGTAGCAGTTACAGGTTAAGAGTTTCTCAGTAGCAGTTTCAGAACATTTGATGCATGCTTCTTATCTACACTAGACCAAGGTGGATCATTTCTCTAATATCATCAGTTATATTATGGTGATATTTTCAGAACTGGAATGCTGGGATGGTGTGTGATTTATTATTTGACAAACAAAATCTTCTTCATTTGCATTTTTGATTTATATTTTGCAGCACTGTGTTACAATTTGTAACAATTTTGAATGAATCGTTTAAAAAAGTGGTAATGGAATCATGAATGATGCCACCTGTCCAAACAGAACACTCCATAATCTAAATAATACCCCATAACTCCATAATCTAAATAACACCCCATAACTCAATAATATGGACCCTGTCCATAGTTAAACTCCTGTTTAATGCCCCATAACTCATTAATATGGACACTGTCCATAGTAAAACTCCTGTATAATACCCCATAACTCAATAATATGGACCCTGTCCATAGTTAAACTCCTGTTTAATGCCCCATAACTCAATAATATGGACACTGTCCATAGTAAATCTCCTGTTTAATGCCCCATAACTCATTAATATGGACACCGTCCATAGTAAAACTCCTGTATCATGCATAATGTCCCCTCCCCTTAACAACTCCATTAAATTTTGCCAGTCTTTTAACTTGTACGTGATACCAAAGTTTCACTGGAAAAATAAGAATACATTGAGTCTGTTCCTTGCATAGAATTAAATATAACAATTGTGTAATGTGTTATAAACAGCTGTGTGTTCTGTGTTCACATCTATGGGGTGAGAAAAGGTGATCTCAATCCAAGGGGAAGATGTTTAATTTGAAATGCACAGAGCTTTCCAAGTCTTTCACAGCTTATGAATCTTACCCAGAGGATTGAGATCCCCCTATCTAACACCTAATTAGGTGAGATTATCTTTGTTGTACCCTGTTGGCGATCCAGGCATTGAGATGTTTTTGAATTGTTGACTTGAGGATTCCCTTGTCTCAACTCTATGGTGAGACGAAGTGGTGTGTCCATAAGAAAGGCCATATACCATTACCGCGGTAGTACGACTAAAAAGAACGGTGTGTCGTTATAATGGTGTATATATTAGAATTGTATAACTGTAACACTTCACCTGTATCCTATAGGAAGCACTATAATTATGATGTATATATATGCCTGCTGTTTGTAATGATAATGTCCTTTACCATGACAATATTGTATATTACTGTATAACGTATATAGTTATAGTGATAAATGTCGACATAGTACTAATCTGTGTTAAATATGGACATTAGCATGACCTGTTATAAATATCACTAGACAAATCTACACACTGTACACCAGTTCTTATCTGTAATACCAATTTCTTTTAGATTCAAAACAAACTGCTACAGGTAAGTTTCAGAGCATAAAATATCTGCATCTTTGGAATGCTTGTCACGGATATGCTGCCCTAGTGATGTAGATCCTGCTGTTGGTTTGTGTGTATACCTGGTATCTGGTGGCCCTGGACACCGACTATATATATATATCTAGCTTCCTGTATCTGGTTCTGACCTGGTGGCCATGGATGCTGTGTGTGTGATATATATATGTATATGGTATAGATTTATAGCTTTTTACACCTAGTACTAGAGCACCAAGGGAACTGACTTTTATATGACAAGTAGCTGCATACAGCTGGTGCTACAAATGTATCTGGTTACCACGGAAACTGACTTTAATGGTATGATGTACATATTATTAAAGCTGGTTACTCCGGAAAGTCACCATAGTTTTTCACATACAATGATAACTTGTTGTTTTGGACAATGTCTTGTATGTAGCCTCTTGCTATAACTGGCTACCATGAGAACTGATTTACCTACATACATAGGCTAAAGCATGATATATACTATAACTTGTTACCATAGAAACTGACGTAACATAACTTGTTACCATGGAAACTGACGTAACCTACTTACAGACTTTTAAGATGCTACTGAAACTGGTTACCATGGGCACTGATTTACCTTCATATATAGGCGTTCAATATGAACCTATTTTATTTGCAAATATACAAATAATCTGTCTCTTCTGTAAACGGCCATGATGGTTATAACAGATGACCACAAATGAGAAAAACAATGGACTTTTTAAACTGATAATATAGTCTGGTTACCATAGGAACTAACTACCTAGTTTATGTTTGGAATTTTAAACAGGATACTGGTTACCAAAGTCTTACCTTACGCCTACATATATATCTATATGTGGTACTATGGTGACTCTTTCCTTGAAGTGCATGAATTGAAGCTGTCCTGTTTGAAGTGTGTTGCTAAATGCCTCTGATTAGCCTGTTATCAGAATAGAGTGACAGGGTGTTGTCATGGTATCCAGGTTGTGTATCATTCCTTTGATACAATTTTACAGTCCCTGATCTGTAGACTATGTCTTTGTATCAACCATTGCATGGAGGGCAAAACCAATCAACTTATTTGGTACCTACATGTCATTGCTGACAGGAACATGTCTATTATTTTACATTTTATTTTACACCCGATCCCTGAATGTATATGTGAAGATAGGTAATTTCTGTTTTGTTTTTAAGTAGTATTACAATACCAGATAATCATTGTATTATGTATGGTGCATGTTTGAATTCCTTCTTATTAGTGTTGACTTCATATCAACGGCTTATAGTCAGACAGGTGTTCAGATATACCCTCTTGTCTGGAATCTAGGTTACTTCTCTGTCTGCAAGGCTAGTGCTTTTAAAAAGAAATGTTCAAGGTCACTTATACGCTGATAGAAATGGTCAAGGTCAATAAGGCTAATAAAATGTTCAGGGTCACTTGCAGGCTAATAGAAAATTTCAAGGTCACTCAGTGTGCACTTTCTGCAGGAGTTGCTCTGTCTGCATCACTTAATGTACTTGTAGAAGTGTATCTGCCATGTGAGTCATGTTCAGATCTGAGAAATGAAATTTACTACAGTAACTGTATTAATTGTGAGCTCAGAATTGTGAATACTTCCCTCCACTGTTACAGTGAAATAGTCTGAGATAGGATATCTAAACTGTGTATGTTAATCAGGATTTGTGATGAGTTCTAGTTTAACTATAGTTGCACTGAATCATGTCCGATTGTGGAAACCGCAATGGTGAAGGTAAGGCCGAATGACCTTCAGACAATGTCACATTGTATTCATATACATTGTTCTTCCTGCAGAATTAGAGGAATCATTCTGGTCTCTAAAACTCTTTTATCACATGTTAAGGATTTTAAATCTCAGATGTATTACATGATTATTCCTGATATATGTGACAATGATTGAACATTGAGGTCAGTCATTCAAGCTCAAATCACATCTGTACCATTGTGTTATGTTGGTGGGAAATCCAAATTTTATAAAACCGTTTCTTAAGTTAACTGACACTGCTTGTTCATACTTATAATTTATCTTCATCACTATCGCATACAATGTATTAGATCACCTTGCTAAAACAGTTTGGATGTAGAAGATCACCATGATAAAACAGTTTGGACGTAGTAGATCACCATGATAAAACAGTTTGGACGTAGTAGATCACCATGATAAAACAGTTTGGACGTAGTAGATCACCACACTAAAACAGTTTGGACATTGTAGATCACCATGCTAAAACAGTTTGGACGTTGTAGATCACCATGATAAAACAGTTTGGATGTAGTAGATCACCACACTAAAACAGTTTGGACGTAGTAGATCACCACACTAAAACAGTTTGGACGTAGTAGATCACCACACTAAAACAGTTTGGACACAGTAGATCACCATGATAAAACAGTTTGGACGTAGTAGATCACCACACTAAAACAGTTTGGACGTAGTAGATCACCATGATAAAACAGTTTGGATGTAGTAGATCACCATGATAAAACAGTTTGGACGTAGTAGATCACCACACTAAAACAGTTTGGACGTTGTAGATCACCATGCTAAAACAGTTTGGACGTTGTAGATCACCATGATAAAACAGTTTGGATGTAGTAGATCACCACACTAAAACAGTTTGGACATAGTAGATCACCATGATAAAACAGTTTGGATGTAGTAGATCACCACACTAAAACAGTTTGGACGTAGTAGATCACCACACTAAAACAGTTTGGACGTAGTAGATCACCACACTAAAACAGTTTGGACACAGTAGATCACCATGATAAAACAGTTTGGACGTAGTAGATCACCACACTAAAACAGTTTGGACGTAGTAGATCACCATGATAAAACAGTTTGGATGTAGTAGATCACCATGATAAAACAGTTTGGACGTAGTAGATCACCATGATAAAACAGTTTGGACGTAGTAGATCACCACACTAAAACAGTTTGGACGTAGTAGATCACCATGATAAAACAGTTTGGACGTAGTAGATCACCACACTAAAACAGTTTGGACGTTGTAGATCACCATGATAAAACAGTTTGGATGTAGTAGATCACCATGATGAAACAGTTTGGACGTTGTAGATCACCATGATAAAACAGTTTGGTCGTTGTAGATCACCATACTAAAACAGTTTGGACGTAGTAGATCACCACACTAAAACAGTTTGGACATAGTAGATCACCATGATAAAACAGTTTGGATGTAGTAGATCACCACACTAAAACAGTTTGGACGTAGTAGATCACCACACTAAAACAGTTTGGACGTAGTAGATCACCACACTAAAACAGTTTGGACGTAGTAGATCACCATGATAAAACAGTTTGGATGTAGTAGATCACCACACTAAAACAGTTTGGACGTAGTAGATCACCATGATAAAACAGTTTGGACGTAGTAGATCACCATGATAAAACAGTTTGGACGTAGTAGATCACCATGATAAAACAGTTTGGACGTAGTAGATCACCATGATAAAACAGTTTGGACGTTGTAGATCACCACACTAAAACAGTTTGGACGTAGTAGATCACCATGATAAAACAGTTTGGACGTAGTAGATCACCACACTAAAACAGTTTGGACGTAGTAGATCACCACGATAAAACAGTTTGGACGTAGTAGATCACCATGATAAAACAGTTTGGACGTTGTAGATCACCATGATAAAACAGTTTGGACGTAGTAGATCACCATACTAAAACAGTTTGGACGTTGTAGATCACCACACTAAAACAGTTTGGACGTAGTAGATCACCATGATAAAACAGTTTGGACGTAGTAGATCACCACACTAAAACAGTTTGGACGTAGTAGATCACCATGATAAAACATAAATGATAGGCACATGTGTGGTAGGTATCATTATTATCATTATGTTATATCTATAACAGAAAACTTTATGGTAGGTTTTTAATCATTATATAAACAGATGTGTCATTGAGGTAATCAGGCTTGACTGGTGTCTATTTCATGGTGCATGTTTTGTGATGTCACTTCCTATTCTGTAACCAGGGTAACCACAGAAAAAAATCTCATACACAATTTCATTTTTATTTCAGCACATATATAATTTAATCTGGAAAACTTCAGTTAACAATACCTGGTTGGATTTAACAGAGATGTATTACTATCCACAGTAGGATTTTAGTGTTAATGCCTGCATATCATACAGTTGTTATCAAAGTTTTTGCTGCAAATGAATTTTATTTTCATCATAACAAATGAAAAGTAAATGTGAGCTTAACTTCGGTAAAGAGTGAAGATGTATAATAGAATCCAGTAAGGGTATATCGTTATTTGTGGCATGTCAAGATTTCCTCCCTAACTAGACTTGTATGTTGGTATATGTGGGAACGCATGATGACCACAATACAGATGTAATACTGAAATATGTATCTAACACTTTACTATAGATACATGGAAAATATATACCTAAATCATTTCTTACTTAATCTAGTAATGGTTGTACAGTCAGCAATTTTGTTCCTCCTTTTGAGAGAACGAAAAGAAAAAAGCTTGAATAATAAAAGTCACATTTGAATTTTAATTGTCATGTTTTAAGACTATAAAATTAATTATATAATATATATATAAATAAAGTGAAAAAAAGCACAATTAACTTGTAATTAGGAAAAAATTCCTCCCATTTTAACCTCCTGAAGGTGGCTTCAAAACACTCCATGTATTTTGACACTTTATACAAAATGCCCAGCTTTATCTGTGTATACTAGAGTTATGTGCCCTTGTTACAGATGCTGACAGTGTATTGATGAGGATGACCATGATAGGAGTACTGCTGTCTTTCCGCTCCTTGGCCCAGGAGGCCCTGCTTGATGTACGTATGTGGTAGAGGTCACACGGATTCATAGTTACACATTTAGTGACTTAATGAATAGTTGACCATATTGTCTTGTCCTTGTAACAAAGGTTGTTATCTCTGACGAACTGGCAGCCGGTTATCACTGACTAACTGGCAGCCGGTTATCACTGACTAACTGGCAGCCGGTTATCACTGACAAACTGGCAACATATTATTACTGACAAACTGGCAGCCTGTTATCACTGACAAACTGGCAACATCTTATCACTGACAAACTGGCAACATGTTATCTCTGACGAACTGGCAGCCTGTTATCACTGACAAACTGGCAACATGTTATTACTGACAAACTGGCAGCCTGTTATCACTGACAAACTGGCAGCATCTTATCACTGACGAACTGGCAGCCGGTTATTACTGACAAACTGGCAGCCTGTTATCACTGACAAACTGGCAGCCGGTTATCACTGACAAACTGGCAACATGTTATTACTGACAAACTGGCAGCCGGTTATCACTGACAAACTGACAACATGTTATTACTGACAAACTGGCAGCCTGTTATCACTGACAAACTGGCAGCCGGTTATCACTGACAAACTGGCAGCCTGTTATTACTGACAAACTGGCAGCCTGTTATCACTGACAAACTGGCAGCCGGTTATCACTGACTAACTGGCAGCCGGTTATCACTGACAAACTGGCAACATGTTATTACTGACAAACTGGCAGCCTGTCATCACTGACAAACTGGCAGCATCTTATCACTGACGAACTGGCAGCCGGTTATTACTGACAAACTGGCAGCCTGTTATCACTGACAAACTGGCAGCCGGTTATCACTGACAAACTGGCAACATGTTATTACTGACAAACTGGCAACATGTTATTACTGACAAACTGGCAGCCAGTTATCACTGACAAACTGGCAGCCTGTTATCACTGACAAGCTGGCAGCCTGTTATCACTGACAAACTGGCAGCCGGTTATCACTGACAAACTGGCAACATGTTATTACTGACAAACTGGCAACATGTTATCACTGACAAACTGGCAGCCGGTTATCACTGACAAACTGGCAACATGTTATCACTGACAAACTGGCAGCCTGTTATTACTGACAAACTGGCAGCCTGTTATCACTGACAAACTGGCAACATGTTATCACTGACAAACTGGCAGCCTGTTATCACTGACAAACTGGCAGCCTGTTATCACTGACGAACTGGCAGCCTGTTATTACTGACGAACTGGCAGCCTGTTATCACTGACAAACTGGCAACATGTTATCACTGGCAAACTGGCAGCCTGTTATCACTGACAAACTGGCAGCCTGTTATTACTGACAAACTGGCAGCCTGTTATTACTGACAAACTGGCAGCCTGTTATCACTGACAAACTGGCAGCCTGTTATCACTGACAAACTGGCAGCCGGTTATCACTGACAAACTGGCAGCCTGTTATCACTGACAAACTGGCAGCCTGTTATTACTGACAAACTGGCAACATGTTATTACTGACAAACTGGCAACATGTTATTACTGACAAACTGGCAGCCTGTTATTACTGACAAACTGGCAGCCGGTTATTACTGACAAACTGGCAGCCTATTATCACTGACAAACTGGCAGCCGGTTATCACTGACAAACTGGCAACATGTTATCACTGACAAACTGGCAGCCTGTTATCACTGACAAACTGGCAGCCTGTTATCACTGACTAACTGGCAATATGTTATTACTGACAAACTGGCAACATGTTATTACTGACAAACTGGCAGCCGGTTATCACTGACAAACTGGCAGCCTGTTATTACTGACAAACTGGCAGCCTGTTATCACTGACTAACTGACAGCCGGTTATCACTGACGAACTGGCAGCCGGTTATCACTGACTAACTGGCAGCATCTTATCACTGACAAACTGGCAGCCTGTTATCACTGACAAACTGGCAACCTGTTATCACTGACAAACTGGAAGAGTTGGTTTGTCAGCAGAGTTTGTAATATGACCACCAGGTACACAAAAGTATGGAAACTTTCTGTGTAAATATTTTAGCCAAACCTTTTGTCATCTTCTGACAAAGTTACACCTGCAGCAGCAATGTGTGTTCCTTTAGCAGCATCAGAATTACTCAATTTATCTGATTTCTTGAAATTTCACACATTAAATAACAGGTAAATAATTTCATGACATTTCCATAGGGTTCTCAAGGTCCGGATGTCAGTGATTTGTACATTAAGCCTTGTGTTATCTAGCAACATGGCCTCGGTAGTGTATGTTCCATGTTTCCACAGTGTTTGATTATATTAACATTCTTTGTCTCTATGTACCTGTGTTCTGACAGGTATTAGAGGACCGTATACCATTCCTAATGGCATCCGTCAAGGACCTACAACATTTTGTCCCTAACACCAAAGACTCCAAGGTAAGTGTCGTACATTCCATGTTACCATGGTTACATTAGAGGAGTTATTGATCTTATAAAGCTGTATAAGTATGAAACATTATGATGTAAATAAGTTTCAGCATAATGTTATGTCAGTAGTTGAGAGGGTGTGATCTGTAAGAGAAGGGCGTGTCACATACGTCAGTACTCAGGTGGGTGTGATCTGTGAGAGAAGGGCGTGTCAAACACGTCAGTAGTCGTTAGGCTGTGATCTGTGAGAGAAGGGCGTGTCACACATGTCAGTAGTTGGGAGGTTGTGATCTTTGAGAGAAGTGCGTGTCACACATGTCAGTAGTTGGGAGGTTGTGATCTTTGAGAAAAGGGCGTGTCACACACATCAGGAGTCGGGAGGTTATGATCTGTGAGAGAAGGACATGTCAGCTGGTACTTATATCTAGTTATGTATATCAAGCTTTAAAATTTCCTTCACTTAACAATATATGCGACAAGACTTAGCACACACAAACAATACATGACCATTGGGCCTTTTGTTGGGGTTTTAAAAAACATAAGATCTGAGAACAAGTTGTGTAGAGAATTGCATGATTCTGTAGTTGGTTTTAGGTTGATAAGTCAAGCAAATATTTTACAATGTGATTCAGAGTTAATATTAGGTATGAGATTCCGTAAGATACAATTAAATTAAGTTTACCATACCCATGTGATAACATTGTTATTGTCGTCCTCACAGATAAGTGCCCTACATTACTGTGTAAGTGGCTATAATATATAAATATATACTAACATGTATACTATTACTGTATATATCATTTAATTATAAGGGGGTATTGGGGGGGGGGGGGGGGGGGTATTACCAGACATAGATTTATTGCCCGATAAGTATGGTGTATAAATCTATGATAAACACAATTATATCATAATATGTATATATGTATATACACTTGTGTATGTTGATCACAGGGTTTAATAAATTACCTGTCTTAATTCATTTTGTAAATGATATATATTATGTATACATTATAAATACATAAAGTGGGATCTGATGTATGATGACTATATTCAGTATGTACAGTAGCATGTCACAGAATGTAGTTTTATCATGAACAGCACAAGTAGTGAAAATATACTTCAAAGGTTTTTTGCAGTTTTCTGATTAAATGAAATAAAGTGCAAATTTAAGATTGTCTATATACCTAATTAAATCCCACTTATTGCTGGGTTCTGAAAAATGTGTAATTACACAAATATTGATGTAAATTTATGATCGATCTGAATTGTGGAGGATGAGAAAACATGCAACTGAGGCTACCATATTAGGCTCCCCAATCTGATAATGCAATGCAAAAGTGTATGTTTTGATGTAAACAAAAACTGGCTGCAAATGTGCTTGAAAGAAAACAGTAACAGTCCTGTATCGCTTTCTTATACATGTACATGTACTTAGTAGTTAATGTTGTTTTTATCTCAATCTGAATGAAAAACAAACTTTTCGTGAAATTTTATATCATTGCGTGGTGATGACCACCTTTAAAATAATTTTGAAAATTTAAAATCTAGTTAATATTTTTAGCTATGTATGTATCAATAAGATATTGAGGATAATCACATCTTCATTCAATTTCAAGCATAATATTTGTAACTTGAACACATTTGTACAAGCATCTGTTGAGAATACGTTTCATTGGTCAAAGTGTGTGGCTCTTTTTTGTACATCTTGATCAGGTGACCTAGCATGTATACTGAGTCTTACCATAAATCATAAAATTGTCGGGGTTGAAATGAGTTTTGATTGGTTGCTAGATTATAAATTACAAGGGACATAACTACCTAAACTCTAGAGGATCACTTTAAAGTGAAATGTACAGTTTGATTGGATGGAATGCCAAGGCATGTTTCGGTGATTTCGAAGTGAAAACGTAGCTTTAAAGCTTATGAATGAAGTATCTTAAAATTCTCAAACATTTTACAAACCAATGTATGTAGATTATAATGAACAGTTTAAAACATGTTCAATATCTGCAGGACGGGTACAGATTATTTGTCTCACAGCTTGATTATTTTCTTTTGAGAAATTCAGTATTTCAATTTCTCCACTTTTGTTTTCATTTCATTTACCGTGGTAGTTAAAACGTTTATGATTTTAATTGAAGTTTTGTCAGCACTTAGGTAAACACCATTTAATGTTACTGTCACGGGTTAAGGACTTCTGACAAAGCAAACAAAACTGTAAATAGGGTACCAGGTAATCATACCAGGTAAGGGTACCAGGTAATCAAATCAGGTAATCAAACCAGGTAATCATACCAGGTAATCATACCAGGTAATCATACCAGGTAATCAAACCAGGTAATCATACCAGGTAATCAAACCAGGTAATCATACCAGGTAATCAAACCAAGTAATCAAACCAGGTAAGGGTACCAGGTAATCATACCAGGTAATCATACTAGGTAATCATACCAGGTAAGGGTACCAGGTAATCAAACCAGGTAATCATACCAGGTAATCATACCAGGTAATCATACCAGGTAATCATACTAGGTAATCAAACCAGGTAAGGTTACCAGGTAATCATACCAGGTAATCAAACCAAGTAATCATACCAGGTAAGGGTACCAGGTAATCATACCAGGTAATCAAACCAGGTAAGGGTACCAGGTAATCATACTAGGTAATCAAACCAAGTAATCAAACCAGGTAAGGGTACCAGGTAATCATACCAGGTAATCATACTAGGTAATCAAACCAAGTAATCATACCAGGTAATCAAACCAGGTAATCATACCAGGTAATCAAACCAGGTAATTATACCAGGTAATCATACCAGGTAATCATACCAGGTAATCAAAACAGGTAATCATACCAGGTAATCATACCAGGTAAGCATACCAGGTAATCATACCAGGTAATCAAACCAAGTAATCAAACCAGGTAAGGGTACCAGGTAATCATACCAGGTAATCATACTAGGTAATCATACCAGGTAAGGGTACTAGGTAATCATACCAGGTAAGGGTACCAGGTAATCAAACCAGGTAATCATACCAGGTAATCATACCAGGTAATCATAGTAGGTAATCAAACCAGGTAAGGTTACCAGGTAATCATACCAGGTAATCAAACCAAGTAATCATACCAGGTAAGGGTACCAGGTAATCATACCAGGTAATCATACTAGGTAATCAAACCAGGTAATCAAACCAGGTAAGGGTACCAGGTAATCATACTAGGTAATCAAACCAAGTAATCAAACCAGGTAAGGGTACCAGGTAATCATACCAGGTAATCATACTAGGTAATCAAACCAAGTAATCAAACCAAGTAATCATACCAGGTAATCAAACCAGGTAATCATACCAGGTAATCATACCAGGTAATCAAACCAGGTAATTATACCAGGTAATCATACCAGGTAATCAAAACAGGTAATCATACCAGGTAATCATACCAGGTAATCAAACCAGGTAATCATACCAGGTAATCATACCAGGTAAGCATACCAGGTAATCAAACCAGGTAATCATACTAGGTAATCAAACCAGGTAATCATACTAGGTAATAATACCGGGTAATCATACCCAGTAATCATACCAGGTAATCATACTAGGTAATCAAACCAAGTAATCAAACCAGGTAAGGGTACCAGGTAATCATACCAGGTAATCAAACCAGGTAAGGGTACCAGGTAATCAAACCAGGTAATCATACCAGGTAAGGGTACCAGGTAATCATACCAGGTAAGGGTACCAGGTAATCATACCAGGTAATCAAACCAGGTAATCATACCAGGTAATCATACCGGGAGCTGTGGTGTCTACAGTAACTGGGCCTTGACAGGGTTGTCCTGTACAACATGGCTGCCACAGTAAGATTGATCCCCAGTTGTAACTTGTAATATCTAGAATGTTTGTGGTTAATAAGATATTACCACCTGGGCACAATTAAGTTTGGGATTGATTACAATTATACATCAGGAGGTATTTGTAATACAATGTTGCAGTGTTACACTTGTAAAGTGTTAAATAAGTTTACAGACGAGTAGTGTGTGGTAGACACTTGTATATATATATATACACCTGTACAGTGTTAAATAAGTTTACAGACAAGTAGTGTGTGGTAGACACTAGTATATATATATATATATATACCTGTACAGTGTTAAATAAGTTTACAGACGAGTAGTGTGTGGTAGACACTAGTATATATATATATATACCTGTACAGTGTTAAATAAGTTTACAGACGAGAAGTGTAGGGTAGACACTAGTATATATATATATATATATACCTGTACAGTGTTAAATAAGTTTACAGATGAGTAGTGTGTGGTAGACACTAGTATATATATATATATATATACACCTGTACAGTGTTAAATAAGTTCACAGACGAGTAGTGTGGGGTAGACACTTGTATATATATATATATATATACCTGTACAGTGTTAAATAAGTTTACAGACGAGTAGTGTGTGGTAGACACTAGTATATATATATATATATACACCTGTACAGTGTTAAATAAGTTTACAGACGAGTAGTGAAGGGTAGACACTAGTATATATATATATATATATATACCTGTACAGTGTTAAATAAGTTTACAGGCGAGTAGTGTGGGGTAGACACTTGTATATATATATACACCTGTACAGTGTTAAATAAGTTTACAGGCGAGTAGTGTGGGGTAGACACTTGTATATATATATATACCTGTACAGTGTTAAATAAGTTTACAGATGAGTAGTGTGTGGTAGACACTAGTATATATATATACACCTGTACAGTGTTAAATAAGTTTACAGACGAGTAGTGTAGGGTAGACACTAGTATATATATATATATATATACCTGTACAGTGTTAAATAAGTTTACAGACGAGTAGTGTGTGGTAGACACTAGTATGTGTATATATATATATATATACACCTGTACAGTGTTAAATAAGTTTACAGGCGAGTAGTGTGGGGTAGACACTTGTATATATATATATATATATACACCTGTACAGTGTTAAATAAGTTTACAGACGAGTAGTGTGTGGTAGACACTAGTATATATATATATACCTGTACATTGTTAAATAAGTTTACAGACGAGAAGTGTAGGGTAGACACTAGTATATATATATATATATACACCTGTACAGTGTTAAATAAGTTTACAGACGAGTAGTGTGTGGTAGACACTAGTATATATATATATATATATACCTGTACAGTGTTAAATAAGTTTACAGACGAGAAGTGTAGGGTAGACACTAGTATATATATATATATATATACCTGTACAGTGTTAAATAAGTTTACAGATGAGTAGTGTGTGGTAGACACTAGTATATATATATATATATATACCTGTACAGTGTTAAATAAGTTTACAGACGAGTAGTGTGGGGTAGACACTTGTATATATATATATATATACCTGTACAGTGTTAAATAAGTTTACAGACGAGTAGTGTGTGGTAGACACTAGTATATATATATATATATACACCTGTACAGTGTTAAATAAGTTTACAGACGAGTAGTGAAGGGTAGACACTAGTATATATATATATATATATACCTGTACAGTGTTAAATAAGTTTACAGGCGAGTAGTGTGGGGTAGACACTTGTATATATATATACACCTGTACAGTGTTAAATAAGTTTACAGGCGAGTAGTGTGGGGTAGACACTTGTATATATATATATACCTGTACAGTGTTAAATAAGTTTACAGATGAGTAGTGTGTGGTAGACACTAGTATATATATATACACCTGTACAGTGTTAAATAAGTTTACAGACGAGTAGTGTGTGGTAGACACTAGTATATATATATATACCTGTACATTGTTAAATAAGTTTACAGACGAGAAGTGTAGGGTAGACACTAGTATATATATATATATATACACCTGTACAGTGTTAAATAAGTTTACAGGCGAGTAGTGTGGGGTAGACACTTGTATATATATATATATATATACACCTGTACAGTGTTAAATAAGTTTACAGACGAGTAGTGTGTGGTAGACACTAGTATATATATATATATATATACCTGTACAGTGTTAAATAAGTTTACAGACGAGAAGTGTAGGGTAGACACTAGTATATATATATATATATATACACCTGTACAGTGTTAAATAAGTTTACAGGCGAGTAGTGTGGGGTAGACACTTGTATATATATATATATATACACCTGTACAGTGTTAAATAAGTTTACAGACGAGTAGTGTGTGGTAGACACTAGTATATATATATATACCTGTACAGTGTTAAATAAGTTTACAGACGAGAAGTGTAGGGTAGACACTAGTATATATATATATATATACACCTGTACAGTGTTAAATAAGTTTACAGACGAGTAGTGTGTGGTAGACACTAGTATATATATATATATATATACCTGTACAGTGTTAAATAAGTTTACAGACGAGTAGTGTGTGGTAGACACTAGTATATATATATATATACACCTGTACAGTGTTAAATAAGTTTACAGATGAGTAGTGTGTGGTAGACACTAGTATATATATATATATATATACCTGTACAGTGTTAAATAAGTTTACAGACGAGTAGTGTGTGGTAGACACTAGTATATATATATATATATATACCTGTACAGTGTTAAATAAGTTTACAGACGAGTAGTGTAGGGTAGACACTAGTATATATATATATATATATACCTGTACAGTGTTAAATAAGTTTACAGACGAGTAGTGTGGGGTAGACACTAGTATATATATATATACCTGTACAGTGTTAAATAAGTTTACAGATGAGTAGTGTGTGGTAGACACTAGTATATATATATATATATACCTGTACAGTGTTAAATAAGTTTACAGACGAGTAGTGTGTGGTAGACACTAGTATATATATATATATATATACCTGTACAGTGTTAAATAAGTTTACAGATGAGTAGTGTGTGGTAGACACTAGTATATATATATATATATATACCTGTACAGTGTTAAATAAGTTTACAGATGAGTAGTGTGTGGTAGACACTAGTATATATATATACACCTGTACAGTGTTAAATAAGTTTACAGACGAGTAGTGTAGGGTAGACACTAGTATATATATATATATATACCTGTACAGTGTTAAATAAGTTTACAGACGAGTAGTGAAGGGTAGACACTAGTATATATATATATATATATACACCTGTACAGTGTTAAATAAGTTTACAGACGAGTAGTGTGTGGTAGACACTTGTATATATATATATATATATATATACACCTGTACAGTGTTAAATAAGTTCACAGACGAGTAGTGTGGGGTAGACACTAGTATATATATATATATATACCTGTACAGTGTTAAATAAGTTTACAGGCGAGTAGTGTGTGGTAGACACTTGTATATATATATATATATATATATATATACACCTGTACAGTGTTAAATAAGTTCACAGACGAGTAGTGTGGGGTAGACACTAGTATATATATATATACCTGTACAGTGTTAAATAAGTTTACAGACGAGTAGTGAAGGGTAGACACTTGTATATATATATATATATATACCTGTACAGTGTTAAATAAGTTTACAGGCGAGTAGTGTGGGGTAGACACTTGTATATATATATATATATACCTGTACAGTGTTAAATAAGTTTACAGACGAGTAGTGAAGGGTAGACACTTGTATATATATATATATATACACCTGTACAGTGTTAAATAAGTTCACAGACGAGTAGTGTGGGGTAGACACTTGTATATATATATATACCTGTACAGTGTTAAATAAGTTTACAGACGAGTAGTGTGTGGTAGACACTAGTATATATATATATATATACACCTGTACAGTGTTAAATAAGTTTACAGACGAGTAGTGTGGGGTAGACACTAGTATGTGTATAGTAGTGTGGGGTAGACACTAGTATATACATTGTATATATATATATATATATACACACACCTGTACAGTGTTAAATAAGTTTACAGACAAGTAGTGTGTGGTAGACACTAGTATATATATATATATATATACCTGTACAGTATTACACTATTATTAGACACTAGGATATTTGTATATAACATATACACACACCCGTACGTCATCTGTTTTCTACAATACTGTCATGTTGATATCTGTTTTTCCTCCATGTAACAGTATTCTTCCATGAAACAGCAGGTTTGTCCTCCATATTGTCGCCACTTCCTTCTGTCCCATCGCCCACAATTCCCACTTTCTGCTAGTTTTGTTGTCAGAATGCAATACATCCATGAAAAATTTCTGTCCAAAAACGTTTAAAGGGTTTACCAAAAAAAATGCAAATTTTATTATTTTTATTTGAAATATTTTCAGTGGATTAATTTACATGTAAAAGAATTATCAAATCCCAATTAAAAATTGAATTTTAATTTTTAATTTACAAAATGTGAAGTTTTTTTTAAATATTCCCTGTAAATTGTGCTGTTTCCTGTAAACCTGTGGGAGGCTGGACATGAGGAAGTGAGATCTTGTTGTGTGATTACTGTTGCCTTAATGTTGTTAGTTACTGAGTTATCTGCCTTCCTAGAGCTCTTCAGTTTTTACAACCATTGACTCTGACATTGGACCTTTCATAGCTGCTGCCTGACATGTCTGTTTCAGCAATAAATTTTGCTGCTTTTTGAGCATTTTGACAGCTGTTTCCTTCAATGTTTCCGTTACTTACCGTCTGTAATTCGACTGCTGGTTCTTAGGAATGTTTCCGTTACTTACCGTCTGTAATTCGACTGCTGGTTCTTAGGAATGTTTTCGTTACTTACCGTCTGTAATTCGACTGCTGGTTCTTAGGAATGTTTCCGTTACTTACCGTCTGTAATTCGACTGCTGGTTCTTAGGAATGTTTCCGTTACTTACCGTCTGTAATTCGACTGCTGGTTCTTAGGAATGTTTTCGTTATATTACCGTCTGTAATTCGACTGCTGGTTCTTAGGAATGTTTCCGTTACTTACCGTCTGTAATTCGACTGCTGGTTCTTAGGAATGTTTCCGTTACTTACCGTCTGTAATTCGACTGCTGGTTCTTAGGAATGTTTTCGTTACTTACCGTCTGTAATTCGACTGCTGGTTCTTAGGAATGTTTCCGTTACTTGCCGTCTGTAATTCGACTGCTGGTTCTTAGGAATGTTTCCGTTACTTACCGTCTGTAATTCGACTGCTGGTTCTTAGGAATGTTTCCGTTACTTACCGTCTGTAATTCGACTGCTGGTTCTTAGTAATGTTTCCGTTACTTACCGTCTGTAATTCGACTGCTGGTTCTTAGGAATGTTTCCGTTACATACTCACAATCTCTGTTATGAAGCATTAGTGTATAGATGTCAGGATTATCGTAACAAATAAGTGTAAAACTGATGATAATCATTTTGTTTGTTGAGACATGTCCCTGTTTGTACCTGATGACTCCCAGTTCTCTATGGACGCATACTCATGGCAATTTGGGTTCAGGAAAGGAAGTTTTACAAGGTGGTTTTATATTATATTACCTTGAATAATTATGACTTCTTGGTTGAAATTTTTTTTCATGGACAGCTTCAAAGCAATACAATTACCAGCAAGTCCACAGAGTTTTCAGACAATGCTTTCTTCTCTTTTGAAAATTTTTCTCAGAATTATGATATGGTCAATTATAACTATTTCATTTAATCTGTTAATGTAATAAAAAAGTATACAATAATGATATTTAACTACTTTGGCCTCGATAAAATGTAGATTAATGATCAGGTTGTTGTGCCAGTATGTATTTCAGCCATTTTTAATCTGAATTAGACTGAGAATACAAATATTATTTGTCTTTAGAAGGTACTAGAAAGGCAGCAGAACTTCCCTCAGTGTGTAACTCAACTCGTTGGTGTTGTTCATCAATCTTGGTCATTGATTTTTGTCACATCTGTTAGAATTAACGTAATAGTTGATTATGTATTAGAGTTTAGATCTACTTAATATATGCATGTTGTTGTTTGTTTCTTTTGTTCTCCTTAGATACTATACAAAGCATGAAGAGTTGTTCCATACACATTTTTATCATATGACTACCGTTATATACGGTGTCATAAACCCATCACATAAATTTTCTTTATTACACTAGTGTAATAACACCTTTCGCTACGCTGATTGGCTGGTTCCGTGAGAACTGTATTCATACGCGTGGGAACGACCTACTTCTTTTTACTACGACTCGTAAAAATGGCGACTAGTGCTTGTAAACTTTGAAAAAAAATTAACTGAACGACAAATTGGTCTATCAACATAACATATTGTACAATCAAAGATAAAATCCAAGATGTAAACATCATAAGTTTTTTAATTATATTTATACTATAAGATGTTAATTAGGCCTGGCAAACATCTATTTTATGACCCCTAGTAACATATTTCAACTCCGATAGAAAATTGCGGTTGCGTTGTCCGATGAGACATATCTAGTCTAGATTCTTTTCAAATAAACAAATAATAACATTATTTAATAAAATCCTCATGAAAAACGGCAATGTAGTTTGTTACAACTTGCCTTCAACGGTTACTCAGAATAACATGCTGACACTGTCGTCGACAAACACGTGTAATGTCAAAACAAACAACACTGCCAACAAATCGGCATCCAAAGTCGCTTTTCACGGCAGTCTGAACACAATGTTCAGTGGGAATATTCCCGGTGGAACATTTCACATCTCCATAAACTCCCGCGAGGACGAGGATAAACACAAAGCAGTGAAAAGGCGCCGTACAATGGTTCTGAACGACAGCGACAGCGAATAGACATTTGTACAACGAAGCCTCCATTATCGCGCCAAGTGACGTCACGGCTTCGTCACATCAAAAACAGTCGCTCATGAACTTTCAAACTAAAATATTTTCCTCATTGTTTCAAACACCAAGGACAATTTATCTATTATAGATTAAATGAAAAAATGCTGAAATTTTGTTTTGAGACGTGTATTTAATAAAATGAATCCTTTCCAAGAGTCAGTTGTGTTAGAACTATTTCTTCTCTCGTCGGTATAATTGACCTACTTCGAAGGTTCGGGTAATTTGGTTGAGATGTGACGATTCAAGGCAAAAGAGAAAATCAGTTTTTGATGGGGATCGATGAAAGAAAACGTCATATGATAAAAAGAATCTGTCATTCGTTTCCCTTCATATTAGATTTATGATACTCGTTTAGAATTTTTTATTTTTGCTCGCCAGAGGCTCGCAAAAATAAAAAATTCAAAACTCGTATCATAAATCTAATATGAAGGGAAACTCATGACAGATCCTCTATATTAACGTTATAAAATGATTTTATATTTGACCCACACTAATTTGTAGTGCATAATTATGGTGTTCTTTTCACTGGAATTTAACTCATCTGAAGATTAGAGATAACTGTAATTCAACGTGAGTAGGATCGTTATCTATCTATTTATAATTATATAAGACATACTGTAATTCAGCGTGAGTAGGGTCGTTATCTATATTAGATATACTGTAATTCAGTGTGAGTAGGGTCGTTATCTGTCTATATTAGATATACTGTAATTCAGCGTGAGTAGGGTCGTTATCTATCTATATTAGACATACTGTAATTCAGCGTGAGTAGGGTCGTTATCTATATTAGATATACTGTAATTCAGTGTGAGTAGGGTCGTTATCTGTCTATATTAGATATACTGTAATTCAGCGTGAGTAGGGTCGTTATCTATCTATATTAGATATACTGTAATTCAGCGTGAGTAGGGTCGTTATCTATCTATATTAGATATACTGTAATTCAGTGTGAGTAGGGTCGTTATCTATATTAGATATACTGTAATTCAGTGTGAGTAGGGTCGTTATGTCTATATTAGATATACTGTAATTCAGCGTGAGTAGGGTCGTTATCTATATTAGATATACTGTAATTCAGCGTGAGTAGGGTCGTTATCTATATTAGATATACTGTAATTCAGCGTGAGTAGGGTCGTTATCTATATTAGATATACTGTAATTCAGTGTGAGTAGGGTCGTTATATATCTATATTAGACATACTGTAATTCAGCGTGAGTAGGGTCGTTATCTATCTATATTAGATATACTGTAATTCAGCGTGAGTAGGGTCGTTATCTATATTAGATATACTGTAATTCAGTGTGAGTAGGGTCGTTATCTATCTATATTAGATATACTGTAATTCAGTGTGAGTTGGGTCGTTATCTATATTAGATATACTGTAATTCAGCGTGAGTAGGGTCGTTATCTATATTAGATGTACTGTAATTCAGCGTGAGTAGGGTCGTTATCTATATTAGATATACTGTAATTCAGCGTGAGTAGGGTCGTTATCTATATTAGATATACTGTAATTCAGCGTGAGTAGGGTGGTTATCTGTCTATATTAGATATACTGTAATTCAGCGTGAGTAGGGTCGTTATCTATATTAGATATACTGTAATTCAGTGTGAGTAGGGTCGTTATCTATATTAGATGTACTGTAATTCAGCGTGAGTAGGGTCGTTATCTATATTAGATATACTGTAATTCAGCGTGAGTAGGGTCGTTATCTATATTAGATATACTGTAATTCAGCGTGAGTAGGGTCGTTATCTATATTAGATATACTGTAATTCAGTGTGAGTAGGGTCGTTATCTATATTAGATATACTGTAATTCAGCGTGAGTAGGGTCGTTATCTATATTAGATATACTGTAATTCAGTGTGAGTAGGGTCGTTATCTGTCTATATTAGATATACTGTAATTCAGTGTGAGTAGGGTCGTTATCTGTCTATATTAGATATACTGTAATTCAGTGTGAGTAGGGTCGTTATCTATCTATATTAGATAAACTGTAATTCAGCGTGAGTAGGGTCGTTATCTGTCTATATTAGATATACTGTAATTCAGTGTGAGTAGGGTCGTTATCTGTCTATATTAGATATACTGTAATTCAGTGTGAGTAGGGTCGTTATCTGTCTATATTAGATATACTGTAATTCAGCGTGAGTAGGGTCATTATCTGTCTATATTAGATATACTGTAATTCAGCGTGAGTAGGGTCATTATCTATATTAGATATACTGTAATTCAGCGTGAGTAGGGTCATTATCTATATTAGATATACTGTAATTCAGTGTGAGTAGGGTCGTTATCTGTCTATATTAGATATACTGTAATTCAACGTGAGTAGGGTCGTTATCTGTCTATATTAGATATACTGTAATTCAGCGTGAGTAGGGTCATTATCTATATTAGATATACTGTAATTCAGCATGAGTAGGGTCGTTATCTATCTATATTAGATATACTGTAATTCAGCATGAGTAGGGTCGTTATCTGTCTATATTAGATATACTGTAATTCAGCGTGAGTAGGGTCGTTATCTATCTATATTAGATATACTGTAATTCAGCGTGAGTAGGGTCGTTATCTATCTATATTAGATATACTGTAATTCAACGTGAGTAGGGTCGTTATCTATCTATATTAGATATACTGTAATTCAGCGTGAGTAGGGTCGTTATCTATCTATATTAGATATACTGTAATTCAGCGTTAGTAGGGTCGTTATCTGTCTATATTAGATATACTGTAATTCAGCGTGAGTAGGGTCGTTATCTATATTAGATATACTGTAATTCAGTGTGAGTAGGGTCGTTATCTGTCTATATTAGATATACTGTAATTCAGTGTGAGTAGGGTCGTTATCTATCTATATTAGATATACTGTAATTCAGTGTGAGTAGGGTCGTTATCTATATTAGATATACTGTAATTCAGCGTGAGTAGGGTCGTTATCTATACATGTATTAGATATACTGTAATTCAGCGTGAGTAGGGTCGTTATCTATCTATATTAGATATACTGTAATTCAGCGTGAGTAGGGTCGTTATCTATCTGTATTAGATATACTGTAATTCAGCGTGAGTAGGGTCGTTATCTATCTATATTAGATATACTGTAATTCAGTGTGAGTAGGGTTGTTATTGATCTATATTTATACAGTTATAAATGGTCGTTATTATCTTTCTTGGTTTATTCCACCACCTATCAGTATATGGTATTTTACATTTGTAGCACACCTTAATTACATGGAGACAATATATCCTACGTTTTGTTTAGTTTGTGGTTATCACAGTCTACCTACAGACTCTTTATTCTGTTTCTTGTTTCTCTCTTTTTTTCTCCGCAGCAAACCTATCATTCTGCTTAAAATATTTTTTTTGAAAGTTCAATAAATTTTAAGAGTTTATCCTTGAAATCCATTTTAAGATTCACATTGCCCTGCTGTACAACTGTTGAACTATTTTTTGTCCTTGAGTAGATGTATCTGTTTACTGAGATCATCAGACTCACCTCAGTCATAAATCGCTTGCTGCCATTCTGTTGCTTACATTACAGACTGTGTTCACAGTTTTCCTCATTCTGTTAGACTGATTTCATGATTTAGAAAGTTTGAATTATTATACTTTTTTAAAAATATTGATTCATTAAGATTTGCAGTAATATATTGCCAAATTGTTTTGATGTCAATTCTATCAAATGCAGAAATTCACGATATTTATTAGAGAATGTGTTTACCTTGAGGTATAGAACAATGACTTACTGATTATTACAACTGAAATTGTCAGAAATTTGTGTTGTAGGGTACATAGTTTGTTGGTAGATTGTTGGTTTGTATGATAAACTAACTTCGGTTAGAGACCTATGCATACTGTATTTGTTCTGCTTTGGTGATCCTTAATTTTGAAAATACAGCCTGTGAAATTTTGCATAAAGTTTACCTGTACTGTTTGTGTTTCATTATTGCAGGTAGTTAACGAGATGGCCTCTGCTGGGGGTCTGTCCTGTAACGTGGACCCCACCCTGATTAACGCCCTCCGACAGATGAAGTGTGGTAACTATATGTTCCTTTATATGTAGCTGTAGTGATTTCAACCATGGTACACAAATATAGGGAAATGATAAGACGGTCATCTCTACATGGCATTGTCTACTATTTTTGTCTCTTTGCCATGTTTTTTCTGAAAATAAACATGATCAAAAGAACGTTTGATCTATGGAGTGTTTAAAACAACACTGGATAGCTTTCCTGTAACCCAGATCAGTTTGGTTATATGTATACAACATGATTTATATCAGTTATTTATCAATGAAGTGTACATGTACAGTGTTTCTCTGATAGGACAGCACAATTTATCGGATTCAACAGACGATATCTCAGAAGGTAAACACCCCAGTACATCACATATATTGACTTGTTTAGTGAGGCATGACGATGACTCATTCAGTGAGGCATGACGATAGTACATCCTGTATTGACTTTTCCAGGCATGATAAGAGTACATTGTATAAATGTGTTCAGTCAGGCATGTCGACAGTACGTCCCATATTGACTCGTTCAGTTAGGCATGTCGACAGTACGTCCCATATTGACGCGCTCAGTTAGGCATATCCCGACAGTACGCTCCATTTTGACTCAAACACGTCGCTCAATCAGCCATGTTGACAATAAGTTCCATATTGACTTGCTCAGTCAAGCATGGAGACAAAGCCGTACAGCATGTATGTACTGATCCACTTTAGACAGAAAGGCATGAAGCCCTGATGTAATGACAACATCACAAAAGACAAACACTGACATTTTTCCTGTAGTTACAGGTCTGGAGACTAATGACAGAAAGGCATGTTCTCTTTTTAGCTGTAATCTTACAGCATAAATACAGACATTTTACAGTATATTTTGTAGGTATGATGAAAAAGCATGTCCCTCTTGTTGTATTATATATAATGTAATGATCTACTGTCGCAGATCTATAAATTTACAGCTTGTTATATAGTGTATTAGCATGAGACCATCCACTTCAAGTCCATGTCATGTTACTAAGTCAGAATTTACCACATACAGATAGATAACAATAGGTTACAATAATATCTCAATACACATCCTTCTGGGCTCTATTTGGTGATATTAATGAGGTAAAGAAACAATAACATATCAATACACATCCTTCTCGGCTCTATTTGGTGATATTAATGAGGTAAAGAAACAATAACATATCAATACACATCCTTCTCGGCTCTATTTGGTGATATTAATGAGGTAAAGAGGATGTTATTTTAACCATCTGTTCTCAAAATATGATGGCGGATGGCGGTCTGCGAGTTTGGCTGTAAAACGGATGCATTAGCATGGGAGGAAATCTTTCTGAATAAATTCATGGCGATACGCGAGTTTGGCAGTATAACGAGTGGCAAAATAACAGGTTTTCACTGTATATGCATATAAATGATTCATCCTTCCCGAAATGGTTAGGAATCATTACCCAACCAATATGAGCATGTCGAACATATCAAATACACGTACATCATTCAGGTTTTGCGGAGACTGGAAACTTACATTCCATACATTGCTGTATAAAAAAGAATTTTTGGTGTAACCCATAAACATATATATATCTAGATATACAAAACAGTGGTATCTGTAGGGGTGTGGTCAGTGTTACATATAGTGGATATTGATACCACGATATGTGTAGTATGTACTGTTGACTATATTTAGACTTTTTGCTGTACTATATTTAGACTTGTACTGTACTATATTTAGACCTGTACTGTACTATATTTAGACTTGTACTGTACTATATTTAGATGTGTACTGTACCGATATCATATTTATATGAATGTTGAATGATGAAAGCTTCAAGATAAATACTCGTCAATGCTTTTTTATAGTATCCTCTGTCTTTCCCCAATGTTTGGCCAGCTCTATCAGTTCTCAATATTGTTTAATATAAAATTATTACAGATAATAGAATTGAATGTTTTATTGAAATAATTCAACAAGACATGGACAACTACAAACTGATAAGGTAACTTTTTTGGAATGGAGACAGGAAGTGTAAAAATCAATGGAATATCATTATGTTACATAGTGTTAATCAGAACATGTATTATGTCTCTGATCAAAGACGTTTTACTTTTCGTGTAGATTTTGTGTAAAGGTTTGTTTGTCTATGATTTACGGAACACAACGAGAGCGAGTATGAGATGGTTTGTCTGTTTATCATGTAGAACACAAGGAAAGCGAGTATGAGATGGTTTGTCTGTTTATCATTTAGAACACAAGGAAAGCGAGTATGAGACCGTTTGTTTGTTTATCATGTAGAACACAAGGAAAGCGAGTATGAGACCGTTTGTTTGTTTATCATGTAGAACACAAGGAAAGCGAGTATGAGATCGTTTGTTTATCGTTTAGAACACAAGGAAAGCGAGTATGAGATCGTTTGTCTGTTTATCATTTAGAACACAAGGAAAGTGAGTATGAGATCGTTTGTTTGTTTATCGTTTAGAACACAAGGAAAGCGAGTATGAAAGGTTTGTCTGTTTATCATTTAGAACACAAGGAAAGCGAGTATGAGATCGTTCGTCTGTTTATTGTTTAGAACACAAGGAAAGCGAGTATGAGATCGTTCGTCTGTTTATTGTTTAGAACACAAGGAAAGCGAGTATGAGATCGTTTGTCTGTTTATCGTTTAGAACACAAGGAAAGCGAGTTTGAGATTGTTTGTTTGTTTATCATGTAGAACACAAGGAAAGCGAGTATGAGATCGTTTGTCTGTTTATCATTTAGAACACAAGGAAAGCGAGTACGAGACCTTTTGTCTGTTTATCATTTAGAACACAAGGAAAGCAAGTATGAGATCGTTTGTCTGTTTATCGTTTAGAACACAAGGAAAGCGAGTATGAGATCGTTTGTCTGTTTATCGTTTAGAACACAAGGAAAGCGAGTTTGAGATTGTTTGTTTGTTTATCAGGTAGAACACAAGGAAAGCGAGTATGAGATCGTTTGTCTGTTTATCATTTAGAACACAAGGAAAGCGAGTATGAGACCTTTTGTCTGTTTATCATTTAGAACACAAGGAAAGCAAGTATGAGATCGTATGCCTGTTTATCGTTTAGAACACAAGGAAAGCGAGTATGAGATCGTTTGTTTATCGTTTAGAACACAAGGAAAGCGAGTATGAGACCGTTTGTCTGTTTATCATGTAGAACACAAGGAAAGCGAGTATGAGATCGTTCGCTGTTTATCATTTAGAACACAAGGAAAGCAAGTATGAGATCGTTTGTTTGTTTATCATGTAGAACACAAGGAAAGCGAGTATGAGATGGTTTGTTTGTTTATCATTTAGAACACAAGGAAAGCGAGTATGAGATCGTTCGTCTGTTGATCATTTAGAACACAAGGAAAGCGAGTATGAGATCGTTTGTTTATCGTTTAGAACACAAGGAAAGCGAGTATGAGACCGTTTGTCTGTTTATCATGTAGAACACAAGGAAAGCGAGTATGAGATCGTTTGTCTGTTTATCATTTAGAACACAAGGAAAGCGAGTATGAGATCGTTTGTCTGTTTATCATTTAGAACACAAGGAAAGCGAGTATGAGATCGTTTGTTTATCGTTTAGAACACAAGGAAAGCGAGTATGAGATCGTCTGTTTATCGTTTAGAACACAAGGAAAGCGAGTATGAGATCGTTTGTCTGTTTATCGTTTAGAACACAAGGAAAGCGAGTATGAGATCGTTTGTCTGTTTATCGTTTAGAACACAAGGAAAGCGAGTATGAGATCGTCTGTTTATCGTTTAGATCACAAGGAAAGCGAGTATGAGATCGTTTGTCTGTTTATCGTTTAGAACACAAGGAAAGCGAGTATGAGATCGTTTGTTTATCGTTTAGAACACAAGGAAAGCGAGTGTGAGATCATTTGTTTATTGTTTAGAACACAAGGAAAGCGAGTATGAGATCGTTTGTTTATCGTTTAGAACACAAGGAAAGCGAGTATGAGATCGTTTGTTTGTTTATCATGTAGAACACAAGGAAAGCGAGTATGAGATCGTTTGTTTATCGTTTAGAACAGAAGGAAAGCGAGTATGATATCATTTGTTTATCATGTAGAACACAAGGAAAGCGAGTATGAGATCGTTTGTTTATCGTTTAGAACACAAGGAAAGCGAGTATGAGATCGTTTGTTTATCGTTTAGAACACAAGGAAAGCGAGTATGAGATCGTCTGTTTATCGTTTAGAACACAAGGAAAGCGAGAATGAGATCGTTCGTCTGTTTATCGTTTAGAACACAAGGAAAGCGAGTATGAGATCGTTTGTTTATCATTTAGAACACAAGGAAAGCGAGTATGAGATCGTTTGTTTATCGTTTAGAACACAAGGAAAGCGAGTATGAGATCGTTTGTCTGTTTATCATGTAGAACACAAGGAAAGTGAGTATGAGATCGTTTGTCTGTTTATCGTTTAGAACACAAGGAAAGCGAGTATGAGATCGTTTGTCTGTTTATCGTTTAGAACACAAGGAAAGCGAGTATGAGATCGTTTGTTTATCGTTTAGAACACAAGGAAAGCGAGTATGAGATGGTTTGTCTGTTTATCATTTAGAACACAAGGAAAGCGAGTATGAGATCGTATGCCTACTGATGGTCTTCATTGCTGTGTCCATCCCCAAACTGGCCCGCCTGGAAACGTCCGTGTTCAAGGCCTCTCTGGAAGGTAGGTCATGTTAAATCTAATGTAAACCTGTCTACTGACTCCAGATACCAACATCTTAGGTAGGGTATCACATGTAGCTAGTCCAAATAATGTTTTACTAGGTGTTATATTTCTTATCCTATTTTCAAAGTTGTATGGGAATCAATGTCTGAAATTGAACCAAGAAAATGCTAACATGTTAACATAGCAGTAATTCTAAATCTGTAAAAATGAGGGGAAAATATCAAAACAGAAACTGACAGTATTAGGGGAAGGAGATCAGGTTTCCTATAAAGGTAAGCCTCTTATGATCTGGGGGAATCTAGGTAATGTCTCTCAAAATGTGGCATGTATCCAGAAAATACAGGTGTCCAGATAATGCAGGGTGTATCCAGAAAATGCGGGGTGTATCGAGAAAATGCGGGGTGTATCGAGAAAATACGGGATGTATCCAGAAAATGCAGGGTGTATCCAGAAAATGCGGGGTGTATCGAGAAAATACGGGATGTATCCAGAAAATGCAGGGTGTATCCAGAAAATGCGGGGTGTATCGAGAAAATACGGGATGTATCCAGAAAATGTAGGGTGTATCCAGAAAATGCGGGGTGTATCCAGAAAATACGGGATGTATCCAGAAAATGTAGGGTGTCTAGATCGAGAAATACACATATTAGCATTGAATGAGAATTTAGGTAGGTCTTACCATGAAAATAGATGATGCATTTGTATACTTATGTGAAACAGGGCATGTCAACAACACTCACTGTCTCGCTAAGACCATCAACCAGCTGGCTGGGGCTCTCTTCTCCATCCATGGACCAGGGGACGTGGCTGAACGACTACAGGAGTTTTTGGCTGTAAGTATATAGTGTACTATAATTCACAAACATAACAACATAGTCATTTGTCTAATGGAGGTGACAGTGTAGTCACCAAAATATCACGCTCAAATCATACACTGGTTGTGAGTATATAGTGTAATAAAATTCACAAACATAACAACATAGTCATTTGTCTAATGGAGTTTACTACGAAGGGGAGAGGAGCCAACGTCAGATGGACATCAGTGGGTCTTCTTAGTGTGGAAATTCGCGTTGAGTATGGATACCTTAAAGGTATGCCGGGCAGTTACAGCAAATAAACTAATTATAAACAAGGGAGAATAACCGCAACATGTTGCGGCTATTCTCCCTTGTTTATAATTTGTCTAATGGAGGTGACAGTGTAGTCACCAAAATATCACGCTCAAATCCTACACTGGTTGTGAGTATATAGTGTACTATAATTGATAAACATAACATCGTAGGAAAGATGTTCCTCAGGTTGGTAAGTAGGATTGTTAATAGACTTTGATATATCATAACCCGTGTAGGATTTCAGCATGACGTTTCGGTGACTACACTGTCACCTCCATCAGACAGACAATCAGTAATAGACTTTGATATATCATAACCCATGTAGGATTTCAGCATGACGTTTCGGTGACTACACTGTCACCTTCATCAGACAAATGACCAGTAATAGACTTTGGTATGTCACAACTAGTATATGATTTGAGCGTGATGTTTCGGTGACTACACTTTCACCTTCATCAGACAGACAATCAGTAATAGACTTTGATATATCATAACCCGTGTAGGATTTCAGCATGACGTTTCGGTGACTACACTGTCACCTCCATCAGACAGACAATCAGTAATAGACTTTGGTATATCATAACCCGTGTAGGATTTGAGAGTGACGTTTTGGTGACTACACCTTAATGTGGAGGATTTATACAAGTCGTTCTAATTTATGATATTTGTGTATCTGCAGTTGGCCTCATCGAGTTTGCTCAGACTTGGACAGGAGAGTGAAAAGGAGATGATTCGCAATAGAGAGTCGGTCTACCTACTGTTGGATGAGGTAAGGTAGTAGTTGTGTGTGGGTAAATTGTAATGGATGACACTGTATATACCAGCATACCGCTTAATCGGGTTGCCTATTTGCAGGTGCTTTTTACCCGATTAACCGACTGATGCAATATGGTGAAATGCATGTCGCCATCATGGATTTGGTCCGTAATGGTTGTCAGACTTGGGTCCATTTTGGATGAAAATATTTGCGTTTATTATTGTTAATAAACGGTGTTTTTGTTTGTGCTTTTACCGATGTCAAATTGACAGATGACTATTTCATATTGTATAAAAATACGTGTATTAAAATACATGTAATAAAACCTTACAGCTTGTTTGCTATTCGTGACCCAGTACAATCGTAGCACCTCAAATGGGGGCCATATATCCATGTTTCATCCACGTGTTCCTAATTTGACATACCATCTAAGTTCTCGCCGACAACTAAAGCTCCAATCCCTATGTTTATCATAGAGGCATTCTTTTGTTCGCTATGAAGTTTTTGTATGTACAGCTTAAGATAACTGAATTTGATGAAATAAGAGAAAAAAATGTTCAGTCAATTCAGATTTTGATAATTATGTTGATAATATAGTGAAAATATAGTGAAAATAAAACTTAGTTGTGTTGTTGCATTGAAATATGTTTAGTCCACTCAGTAATGACGTACATTGTAATACTCTGTTAGGTCCACTCAGTAATGAAGTACATTGTAATACTCTGTTGGGTCCACTCAGTAATGACGTACATTGTAATACTCTGTAAGTTCCACTCAGTAATGATGTACATTGTAATACTCTGTTGGGTCCACTCAGTAATGAAGTACATTGTAATACTCTGTTGGGTCCACTCAGTAATGAAGTACATTGTAATACTCTGTTGGGTCCACTCAGTAATGAAGTACATTGTAATACTCTGTTGGGTCCACTCAGTAATGAAGTACATTGTAATACTCTGTTGGGTCCACTCAGTAATGACGTACATTGTAATACTCTGTTGGGTCCACTCAGTAATGAAGTACATTGTAATACTCTGTTGGGTCCACTCAGTAATGACGTACATTGTAATACTCTGTTGGGTCCACTCAGTAATGACGTACATTGTAATACTCTGTTGGGTCCACTCAGTAATGACGTACATTGTAATACTCTGTTGGGTCCACTCAGTAATGACGTACATTGTAATACTCTGTTGGGTCCACTCAGTAATGAAGTACATTGTAATACTCTCGGTGTTGTTACATTCCAGATAGTACAGGAGTCACCTTACCTAACTATGGACCTACTGGAGTCCTGCTTCCCCTACGCTCTACTGAGGAATGCCTACCACTCCACTTATAAGGCTTCAGCTCACGAGACATAAAACAGGACAATATGTATTGTATCATATTATATACAGCGAAAAGCGGCATCCCTACCATTATACAGACAAGGCTGTGCAACCAAGCTTAAAAGTATAATAGCAACTACAAGGCCCTGACCCATGAGGCTTACTATGGGATAAGAGTGTACTACCTAAAGAAGGTCACCACAGGTAAACAGCAGCATCCCTGTTTTGCGTGGACAAGTCTGTGGGGCCTAGTTATGCAGCATTATAGAATGTTCCATGCCATTGATACAGCTTCCTTACCATTGGTCGGACAAGGCTGTGGGTCTTAATGATACACCTTCCTTATCATTATTTGGACAAGTCTGTGGGGCCTAGTTATGTAGCATTATAGAATGTTCCATGCCATTTGTGGGCAAAGCTGTGGGTCTTTATGATACAGCTTCCTTACCACTGTTCAGACAAGGCTGCAGGAACTCAACAGTACTGATAACAACTTCTCAGCTTGTGTGTGTACTAGCTAGCTATAGGCTGTTGAATCTGAAGTTAGAACGGCTTCCCTACCATTGTGTGTACTAGGCTGTGGAACCTGAATTTATAATGGCTTCCCCGCCATTATGTGGACAAGACTGCTAAACCTTCAGCAATAGCAATGCCCAACCATTATGTGTTCAAGGCTGTGGAACCTTATAGTCTTATAGAAGAGTCCCTACCATTTTATGTACCAGGCTGTTTGACCTGGTGTAGACAGGATTGACAATATTTAACTACCGCGCTATTGCTTTATTTTACTTTCAGCTGAATAACACAAGTGGCCTAGATTAGGGACTGGAGTGTAACAGGCTTTTCTGGTGGGATTGAGAAAATAGAGTTGTATTCCATTTTAAATTTACTCAAAAGTATTTTAACATTAACCAAGAATAATTTATATCGATGTTAGAATAATGGAACTACATGTTACTTCAATTTGATAACAGTATAGACAATTTTTTGCAATTATTTGTATTGGTAGGCGGTGGAACCTGAATTTATAATGGCTTCCCCGCCATTATGTGGACAAGACTGCTAACCTTCAGCAATAGCAATGCCCAACCATTATGTGTTCAAGGCTGTGGAACCTTATAGTCTTATAGAAGAGTCCCTACCATTTTATGTACCAGGCTGTTTGACCTGGTGTAGACAGGATTGACAATATTTAACTACCGCGCTATTGCTTTATTTTACTTTCAGCTGAATAACACAAGTGGCATAGATTAGGGGCTGGAGTGTAACAGGCTTTTCTGGTGGGATTGAGAAAATAGAGTTGTATTCCATTTTAAATTTACTCAAAAGTATTTTAACATTAACCAAGAATAATTTATATCGATGTTAGAATAATGGAACTACATGTTACTTCAATTTGATAACAGTATAGACAATTTTTTGCAATTATTTGTATTGGTAGTATACTGTGCACATAATTATGTCATTCAAAGTGTTAATAGAGAAAAACATTTTGTTTTAAAGTTTGTATTCACCAGTCACTTAAATACATCCAATAATATCTATATTTACATGGCAATGCCAGAATATAGATTAACTAGAAAGAAGAGTGATTTAAACGACTATAGATTTTAATGAAATTCATCATGTGCAAATTATGATGTCAAAATAGCTGTTCAATCAAAATGATCACACTGTCAGTAAGGAATAAATATTTTTGGATTGAATTGAATCAGAATCTACATCAGGCAGTAAAATGTATTGGGTATGTAAATATAAGTATTGGAGTGCATTGTTTTGATATTAATTGTCATTATCAATGACATAGAAGTCTTAGTATGCCATTTCACAGGTAATGATGGTACTTAATGGGGTTGTCTCCCCTTAATGTGTTGGGCACATAATATAACTAGGAATTTTGTTAAAATTAGGAATTCTCGGTTATCATAACTAACTTACTGTGCATAATCTCCTGAATAATTTCTGTGTATGACACTTTTAATTCTTGATAATATATTACAGTGTAGGTATGAATGTCTTGTTTGTATAATTCATCATTCAAAATAAATATCTATATAGTGTAGATTGATAAGAAATGTACATTTGTACTAATGTGGAAAAATTACCAATTTATTGAATTTTCATTATATGGGAGCATGCAGTAAGAATCTCGGATAATTAAGAAATGTAAGCATATTGATTGTACCTGTACCTGTACAATGTATTTGATTAACACAGGAGCTCAAACCTGTTCATGTATCCTGTTATTTTCATGTGAAATTTTATAACGCTAAAAGTGCTTCATAATAGAAATTTCTGGTTAAGAATTTTAACAGAAAAGAAACTTAATATATTAATTCATTATGAATTTAAGAATATCATGTTGAGGCATTTTGTAGTGTATAACAAGAAAGATAACTGCACTAGCTGTTAAAGGTGTGAACTTTGTGTTTACTAGAGTGAATCTGAATCTCGTCAGCGTTTGATTCTGATCATGATTGTATAGTTGATGTGGTGTCCATACACACATAAATACCATTATGAGGTTGTAATGTCAGTTGATTTACATGTATAATGTAGGTAGATACACAGGATTTCAGACTTGTGTGGGTTTTGATAAAAGTCTTCATTAATCAACATAAGCTGGATGTATACTAGTACACTTTCAGTATTTACCGTTCAGTGGTAAAATACTGGTACATATTCACCCATAGTCAGTTATATATTTGAATACAGTGTAACACATTGGTTGTGTTTATGTAATCCACATTATCAGTATTTTGAAGGCCAACAAGGACAAACATTTCCCCGATACCTACTGTATATTCAGTACATCTCGTAGCCATACATTTCTATTTTATGCTATGAAATAACACTCGTGAAAATCAAAATTGTGATTTGAATTTTCATACATGTTGTTTAAATAAGTCAAATCTTTGGCATTAATGAGATTTTGTGCTGTGTGGATTTCTCCGGTTCACAATAAGATTTTGTGCTGTGTGGATTTCTCCGGTTCACAATAAGATTTTGTGCTGTGTGGATTTCTCCGGTTCACAATAAGATTTTGTGCTGTGTGGATTTCTCCGGTTCACAATGAGATTTTGTGCTGTGTGGATTTCTCCGGTTCACAATAAAGGCCAGGTTTAAGTTACAGGTACATTGCCTGTTTTGTCATTGTTCATTCATAATCCTGATTCAATTATATAAATTTTCAATATTGTGCAAAAGGACTTTTTAAGTAAAACCTATTTATGTATCTAAGCTTGCATGTTTTTATACCAGATGATATGATATTGAAGGTAACTATTGTGTATATAAAACATGTAATAAAAACATGAAAACTTATTTGTTCTTTGTATTTTTCCGATACATAAGTAGATGTACCGCGACTTTGTCTATCTTATTTCCAACTCGCTTATCACAAGGGTAAGTGACCTAATGAAATGATGCAGCATCCGTCGGCTCGCATACCACAAAGGCAAGTGACCTAATGAAATGATGCAGCATCCGTCGGCTCGCATACCACAAAGGCAAGTGACCTAATGAAATGATGCAGCATCCATAGGTTCACTTATTTAAGAAATAATTAACGATGATTCGTGTATTATTGCAGGATATACAACGAGGACGAGGATATTTTGCAATTAAATTAATAACGAAGGCCGCAGGCCTGAGTTATTAATTAAAATTGCAAAATATCCGAGTCCGAGACGTATATCCTGCAACAATATACGAGTCAAAGTTGATTATTTCTATTCTACCATGTACTGTTTAGTTCTTAGATCGACCTCTTTTTAATAGAAAAACAGCAAAGAAACCCCGAGAAAACCTTGTGATTTATTTCTTGAGTATTACATTATTTGTTGATGAAATATACAGGCAATACAGTACTACGATCAAGAGCATCTTTCATATGGCATTGATTTTGAAAATAAAAAAAGGGATAAAAAAAAATAAAAAAAATTTGGGCCTCCGTAGGATTCGAACTCGCGTCGTGATAAAACTTAATGAAAGACTAACCCATTAGCCCACTAGGCTATGGTGACCTTAAATAAAACGGGTGAATATTAGATATATAAAATTGTTACAGCCGTGACTCCCGACCGTGTATTATTGGCACGAGCGTGGGTTATTGGAAAATAATATATGGTTTTAAACCAATCAAAACTGGCGTTGCATAGCAAACATGGTAGAATATATTATAATTACCACAAAGGCAAGTATTCTAATGTTACGGTGCAGCATCGGTCGACTCACACACCACAAAGGCAAGTGACCTAATGTTACGGTGCAGCATCGGTCGACTTACACACCACAAAGGCAAGTGATCTAATGTGGTGGGGAAGATTCTGTCCAGTGTTTAATCAAGAGGCCCAGTGACATGATGTTGGGCCAGTAGACAGAGTTTTCTCCAACGCTTCATTATTTTGACAGACAGTCCCCACATCGGACATCCAGACATCGGATGTTGGGACCAGAGGAAACTCCAGCTTCTAAAAACTGTCCACAAACAGAAACAATGCTGTACTTATATAAATGTCTGGACACTGACAGCCCGTTAAGTGTTGTTTACAAGGATGAAAGACAAACGAAAAGTATATTGTCTGTTAAAATTTATTTTCATTTCTGATCTCAGTTGTATAAAAATGAAATTTTAAAACATATTGCTATTTATTATTACATTTGTTAAACAACCTTTATTTTTGATAAAATACAAGAACAAAATCTGATATTTTCTGTAGCTACTTTTACAAACGGCCAGTTTATAACAGACTTATTAGTGTACTGCATGTAAAATGTTAATAACCAACATCATGTTATCAATTTTGGAATTAGGTTTAAAGGTGTTCTAAAAACAATTCCTTTAAGGGTATACCATAACAGGCCTTTAAACCATCTTAAAAACTCAAGGTTAGTCTTAAAACTGCCCTCAAAATCATGAAAAAGGTTGAAAATTTTATGTCAAGGTAAAAAATAATTAACTGAAAGAGCAGGAAATTGGTAAGAATGATCAAGTTGCTGGAGCCATAGGTTGAACTGTTATTTGTAAGAATAAATGTTTAAAAGTTCAGATGTCATTGTAATCCAAGACAAGTAATACCTACATTACTGTGTGTTTATTTTTTCCCCAACACACTTGAAATGTTTTAATTTCGCTGTGAACAGCTCTACAAGATCTTGGATAAAAGTATTCTGATTTTCCTGATAAATACATTATTCAATTCAGTTCATTCATCCGACACCCAGACAACTTGTAATTCCCAAATACCTTGAGTAAAGTAATTGTAACATTCAAATACAGGGAGCCCTGGTAATATAAAAGTATGTGGATTTCTGAGGCCTACAAGCATGTTGATACATGTTAATATGAATATTTAATCCGATTCTATTTGCTCAGCAATCAATATCTATATACACATATCGTTATTTTCTGATTTACATCTTGTTTACTACAATGCATAATTTCCATGAAAAATTAATTGTTTTTCTTCTACGTGAAGATTTACCAAGTGATAAAAAAATAAAAGTACATAATTATATATGTATATATGAAAGATTGTTTACAAATAAAACACTGATACCACATACAGAACTATAGTCGCACGGACTTAGATGATTTTAACCACTTATATGTACACAAGAATGAAAATATTGGCAGGAATGTGTAGTCTATGTAGAGATGAATTACATCTCAATTAACAAGATGATAATTATGATTTCATGAAACAGAAAATCAACAACCTAAGGTTCATTGGTCAATGAATTTGATAAAAAAAATACCTGGTAATATTAACAGTACTGACTAAAGAGTTTGATGGTTATTGATAAAGTTTTCTCTTCATCATAATGGATATTTGTATTTGGCTATCTTGAGGTATCAAAGAGACTTGATTCGAAATCCCAACCCACAGTCAATATCTCTTATAAGATCTCTGATAAGAACAGAAATAGATCTGGAATCAATCATTCTATGTGATCTAAAGTATGTGTCTATAGCCCATCCTATAGCCACTGTCGTCTCCACCCTGAACATGTACTCTGGGATCTTGTTGGGAGTCTTTGTTACAGAATCAATATACAGAAGTCATTCAGCCATGACCACAAATATTCTCTAACAATGTTATCTGTCAATCAATAAGTCAACCTTTCCTTTAATAACAAACATTTGAGATTCAGATTATAATATTATTAGCCTTTCATACAAAAAATCTTGCATTTTATTTAGTAATGGAGTTGACCAATGGTGACACTAGAGTGACAGACAGCATGAGATGGGTACAGTGTGAAATTTAATGTAACAACTTTTTTCCAACATACAGCTATTTAATAATATTTCTTGCTTAATCCAAATTTTCTAATTATACACGGATATCTACAATACTTCTCTGTTGGTACATATATTAAATGGTGGAATAAGTCCTGATTAAATCTTCAGATGAACAAATCAATTCTTCAGATTGATTGTGAAGAGGTTAACCGACATTTAAATCAAAACGTTACAGGTGAAAATCTGTCTTGATTGATCAGAGTCTGGGTAAAAACATTTTCTAAGAATGACATGGTGTATATGTTAAAAATAAATTAGTTAACCAATCTGAGAGGTAAATTAGTAAACTAATCTCAAAATTCATAATTAATCACTACAAAACCTCATGATGACACATTTACCTTCACCTTACCTTTACATTAACTGAATATTAAATGTAAATAGCCATTACAGACCATTTCTGGGGCAATAAGGTAATGAACCTGTCCTGGGGTCGTTAGAGGTCATGAATCAATGTCCAATTAGTGTGTTGTAGATAGGTGATCTATATACATTATATACACTGGATGGGTGAGAGTTCAGGGTGTGTGACCTCCCTTTGTTCCCAGACCACTAAGAGAAAATCCTATAGCTATATATACAATCACTGAAATTCCTATTGTCATCATGCCCATCATGAATGCATAATTGGCCCACTTCATGGCTGTCTTGATATCACCGTCATCATAGGACCGTCCGGACATCACTGAAAAAAAAAGACAGAATTATATAATAAGTCTTTACTGTCTGCACCGAATGTATTGACAATCAAGCCAACAGTAAATTAATCATAACTGTCTGCACCGAATGTATTGACAATCAAGCCAACAGTAAATTAATCATATTGCAATATGTTATAATATCCAAGAAGTATAACACTACCAAATTTCAATTTTTAAAATCCAATATGGCTGCCTGTTGGCAATCTTTATTTCCAATTTGTACTAAAAATGTATACATGGGTCCCAAGAAATAATAACAACACACTCTCAGAATACAAGATGTTGGGCTAAAATGGAATTCTCAGGAAGGGGAGAGTGTAAATGTGATACTTAAATGTATACAAACATTGGGATAGTTAAGATGTGTAATATAACTTACCTGCAAACATAATGGCAAATGGTCCCAGAAGAGGGTTGAGAACTGTGACGGCTATCGCGAGGTAGATGTAGGTGTGTGGTTGTCGACCAATGTACTCGCCATTCACAACAGCTTTATTTACAAACACTGGGTCTCGTGTGACGAGGAAGTCCTTCGTCCATGCTGAGCTGTCACTGTAGTAGTACTGACTGTCATTCGCACTAGACCCTGCATAGGCCTGAGAGGGTGGTATTGTTGTCATGGTGACTTGGGTCCAAATCTTAAACAAAATTAGAACCAAAAACATATAATATATATATAGATAGATAAACAATGTCATATGATGCATAGTGATGTGAATGATACCTTTATAATAGGTATATATTACTCAATAAGATCTGGTTGCGGTTAAATTAAATGATACATTTGTAATACGTATTATCCAATAAGACCTGGTTGGGATTATTCTGCAACAGTCATTTACTTGTAATGTACTGTCTGAATAGGAAAGATAAGTTTGATAATTGCCAGAACAAACAACAACTAGAGCTGTCACCGAGGGGGATGACAAGTATACCCCTCGCTTTTCCATGAGTATACGCTAATTTATTCGCAGTCAATCCATTGAAAACAAAATAAATCCATAGCGGGACAAACTTGTAACCATTTCTTACATAAAGGGTCTGAACTCTGGGTTTTATAGGAAAAAGCTGTTCCTGGCGGCAAAATTCCATGTGGTCCTTCAACTCCGTATAAAGTTTCAAAAAAATCCATCCAAAACTAAGTGTATGAATAGATGGAAAAAAATTTGCTCGCTTTTAAAGAAAAAGGGGCATAACTCTATTAGAACTGGTAATTCGGGAAAATCTTTGCATAGAGCACAACCTCATAGGGTCCTCTTACTATATACCAAAATTCCTACCTTACACATATGGATAAATGAGATTTTTTTTTACCACAGAACACCCATTTAGTCCAATCTATGTGTTTTATTCCATCCGTATAGACCCTCGCTTTACGCTATATATGTAAGGTAGGTGTTATGTCACATCTGATTTTATTGTTTGCACCAAATTCTTAGCGACACCAAACGGTGTCGGATAATTCCACGTTTTCATAAAGTAGTGCACTCTAGATCTGGCCCTACACCAGACATGGTGACAGGGCCAGAGAAAACTCGGGCTAGGGTGATATGGGACTGATAGAGTTGGTGTTGAGATAGCTAGACAAAGTGATATGGGACTGCTAGGGCTGTTATTGAACTAGCTAGAGTTTTCTCTGGTTGATGATGAGCCACAAAACGGCTGGCCATAGCCGATTGATTGGGGTATGGGGGGGGGCTGATTGGGTTAGGATGATCAGGTTTATATACACTGACGAATAATAGACTTCCCTCATGATATGTATTGCACAAACACTAATATATATGTATAGATACCAATGGTAGACTAGTGAAAGTAAAGTTTATGATTACATATACTATAACCAAATATAAACACAAGCTACAATACAATCAACAGTCACTTCCGGTATTTTAACACCTGCCAAATCGAGAATGTCTCCCACGATATATATTATGCATTCGCTAACCAGGTAAACTCTTGAGTACTGTTAATAAGATTTGAAAGTTTAAAATCAAACAGTTTTAACATTTAACAAAGATCATTATACGTACCAGTTTACATATCACACGAATTCAAAACAGTCACAACACTACTCGAAACTTCCGCTACGGCTTGATTACCTTCCAGGTAAACCCCAACTACGCATGCGCCAAGGTAAGTGCCCGAATGACATCACACACCTTACATTCCAGACAAGCTAACTCATACGATAACAGGGGCTTGGTACGACTTCCTAACCCACGGTCCATATCGTATGTATTATAGTATATATGATACATTGAGTATCGGTATAATAATATATTATGGACAGTGAATTGGGAATTCGTTTCAAATCCCTGTGTTCCCGCTGGCAATAATAGTGTACATGTATGTTAACGTCCATGTCCGGTTATAACCAAACCTAGAACGTTATTCATTATGAGAGGGGAGGGGTACCCTTGGAAGCATTATGAGAGGGATACCCTTGGAAACTGGAATTTGACGAGGATAATAAACGTATATAGATGGAACTGTCCCAGACTACAGGGTGGTTCCCTATCTGTCCCAGACAACAGGATGGTTCCCTATCTTTCCCAGACTACAGGATGGTTCCCTATCTGTTCCAGACTACAGAGTGGTTCCCTAACTGTCCCAGACTACAGAGTGGTTCCCTAACTGTCCCAGACTACAGGGTGGTTCCCTATTTTTCCCCAGACTACAGAGTGGTTCCCTATTTTTCCCCAGACTACAGGGTGGTTCCCTATCTTTCCCAGACTACAGAGTGGTTCCCTATCTTTCCCAGACTACAGAGTGGTTCCCTATCTTTCCCAGACTACAGGGTGGTTCCCTATCTGTCCCAGACTACAGGGTGGTTCCCTATCTTCCCCAGACTACAGGATGGTTCCCTATCTTCCCCAGACTACAGGGTGGTTCCCTATCTGTCCCAGACTACAGGGTGGTTCCCTATCTGTCCCAGACTACAGAGTGGTCCCCTATCTGTCCCAGACTACAGGGTGGTTCCCTATCTTTCCCAGACTACAGGGTGGTTCCCTATCTGTCCCAGACTACAGGGTGGTTCCCTATCTTTCCCAGACTACAGGGTGGTTCCCTATCTTTCCCAGACTACAGAGTGGTCCCCTATCTGTCCCAGACTACAGGGTGGTTCCCTATCTTTCCCAGACTACAGAGTGGTCCCCTATCTGTCCCAGACTACAGGGTGGTTCCCTATCTTTCCCAGACTACAGGGTGGTCCCCTATCTGTCCCAGACTACAGGGTGGTTCCCTATCTTTCCCAGACTACAGGGTGGTTCCCTATCTGTCCCAGACTACAGGGTGGTTCCCTATCTGTCCCAGACTACAGGGTGGTTCCCTATCTGTCCCAGACTACAGAGTGGTTCCCTAACTGTCCCAGACTACAGGGTGGTTCCCTATCTTTCCCAGACTACAGGGTGGTTCCCTATCTTTCCCAGACTACAGGGTGGTTCCCTATCTGTCCCAGACTACAGGGTGGTTCCCTATCTTTCCCAGACTACAGGGTGGTTCCCTATCTGTCCCAGACTACAGGGTGGTTCCCTAACTGTCCCAGACTACAGGGTGGTTCCCTATCTTTCCCAGACTACAGGGTGGTTCCCTAACTGTCCCAGACTACAGGGTGGTTCCCTATCTTTCCCAGACTACAGGATGGTTCCCTATCTTCCCCAGACTACAGGGTGGTTCCCTATCTGTCCCAGACTACAGGGTGGTTCCCTATGTTTCCCAGACTACAGAGTGGTTCCCTATCTTTCCCAGACTACAGGGTGGTTCCCTATCTTTCCCAGACTACAGGGTGGTTCCCTATCTGTCCCAGACTACAGGGTGGTTCCCTATCTTTCCCAGACTACAGGGTGGTTCCCTAACTGTCCCAGACTACAGGGTGGTTCCCTAACTGTCCCAGACTACAGGGTGGTTCCCTATCTTTCCCAGACTACAGGGTGGTTCCCTATCTGTCCCAGACTACAGGGTGGTTCCCTATCTTTCCCAGACTACAGGGTGGTTCCCTATCTTTCCCAGACTACAGAGTGGTCCCTATCTGTCCCAGACTACAGGGTGGTTCCCTATCTTTCCCAGACTACAGAGTGGTCCCCTATCTGTCCCAGACTACAGGGTGGTTCCCTATCTTTCCCAGACTACAGGGTGGTCCCCTATCTGTCCCAGACTACAGGGTGGTTCCCTATCTTTCCCAGACTACAGGGTGGTTCCCTATCTGTCCCAGACTACAGGGTGGTTCCCTATCTGTCCCAGACTACAGGGTGGTTCCCTATCTGTCCCAGACTACAGAGTGGTTCCCTAACTGTCCCAGACTACAGGGTGGTTCCCTATCTTTCCCAGACTACAGGGTGGTTCCCTATCTTTCCCAGACTACAGGGTGGTTCCCTATCTGTCCCAGACTACAGGGTGGTTCCCTATCTTTCCCAGACTACAGGGTGGTTCCCTAACTGTCCCAGACTACAGGGTGGTTCCCTAACTGTCCCAGACTACAGGGTGGTTCCCTATCTTTCCCAGACTACAGGGTGGTTCCCTAACTGTCCCAGACTACAGGGTGGTTCCCTATCTTTCCCAGACTACAGGATGGTTCCCTATCTTCCCCAGACTACAGGGTGGTTCCCTATCTGTCCCAGACTACAGGGTGGTTCCCTATGTTTCCCAGACTACAGAGTGGTTCCCTATCTTTCCCAGACTACAGGGTGGTTCCCTATCTTTCCCAGACTACAGGGTGGTTCCCTAACTGTCCCAGACTACAGGGTGGTTCCCTATCTTTCCCAGACTACAGAGTGGTTCCCTATCTTTCCCAGACTACAGGGTGGTTCCCTAACTGTCCCAGACTACAGGGTGGTTCCCTATCTTTCCCAGACTACAGGGTGGTTCCCTATCTTTCCCAGACTACAGGGTGGTTCCCTAACTGTCCCAGACTACAGGGTGGTTCCCTATCTTTCCCAGACTACAGAGTGGTGTCCTATCTTTCCCAGACTACAGAGTGGTTCCCTATCTGTCCCAGACTACAGGGTGGTTCCCTATCTTTCCCAGACTACAGGGTGGTTCCCTATCTGTCCCAGACTACAGAGTGGTTCCCTATCTTTCCCAGACTACAGGGTGGTTCCCTATCTGTCCCAGACTACAGGGTGGTCCCCTATCTTTCCCAGACTACAGGGTGGTTCCCTATCTGTCCCAGACTACAGAGTGGTTCCCTATCTGTCCCAGACTACAGAGTGGTTCCCTATCTGTCCCAGACTACAGGGTGGTTCCCTATCTTTCCCAGACTACAGGGTGGTTCCCTATCTGTCCCAGACTACAGGGTGGTTCCCTATCTGTCCCAGACTACAGGGTGGTTCCCTATCTTTCCCAGACTACAGGGTGGTTCCTTATCGTTCCCAGACTACAGGGTGGTTCCCTATCTGTCCCAGACTACAGGGTGGTCCCCTATCTTTCCCAGACTACAGGGTGGTTCCCTATCTGTCCCAGACTACAGGGTGGTTCCCTATCTTTCCCAGACTACAGGGTGGTTCCCTATCTGTCCCAGACTACAGGGTGGTTCCCTATCTTTCCCAGACTACAGGATGGTTCCCTATCTTCCCCAGACTACAGGGTGGTTCCCTATCTGTCCCAGACTACAGAGTGGTTCCCTATCTGTCCCAGACTACAGAGTGGTCCCCTATCTGTCCCAGACTACAGGGTGGTTCCCTATCTTTCCCAGACTACAGGATGGTTCCCTATCTTCCCCAGACTACAGGGTGGTTCCCTATCTGTCCCAGACTACAGAGTGGTTCCCTATCTTCCCCAGACTACAGGGTGGTTCCCTATCTGTCCCAGACTACAGGGTGGTTCCCTATCTTTCCCAGACTACAGGATGGTTCCCTATCTTCCCCAGACTACAGGGTGGTTCCCTATCTGTCCCAGACTACAGGATGGTTCCCTATCTTCCCCAGACTACAGGGTGGTCCCCTATCTGTCCCAGACTACAGAATGGTTCCCTATCTTTCCCAGACTACAGGGTGGTTCCCTATCTTTCCCAGACTACAGAGTGGTCCCCTATCTGTCCCAGACTACAGGGTGGTTCCCTATCTGTCCCAGACTACAGGGTGGTTCCCTATCTTTCCCAGACTACAGGGTGGTTCCTTATCGTTCCCAGACTACAGGGTGGTTCCCTAACTGTCCCAGACTACAGGGTGGTTCCCTATCTGTCCCAGACTACAGGGTGGTTCCTTATCGTTCCCAGACTACAGGGTGGTTCCCTAACTGTCCCAGACTACAGGGTGGTTCCCTATCTGTCCCAGACTACAGGGTGGTTCCCTATCTGTCCCAGACTACAGGGTGGTTCCCTATCTTTCCCAGACTACAGGGTGGTTCCTTATCGTTCCCAGACTACAGGGTGGTTCCCTAACTGTCCCAGACTACAGGGTGGTTCCCTATCTGTCCCAGACTACAGGGTGGTTCCCTATCTGTCCCAGACTACAGGGTGGTTCCCTATCTGTCCCAGACTACAGGGTGGTTCCCTTTCTTTCCCAGACTACAGGGTGGTTCCCTATCTTTCAAATACACAATTATATATACAATTACATTCTATAACATCTTTTTATTCGTCGTAGTAAGCCGGGTAATTTCTAATCACATTTCTTTTTCCTTTCTGTATATCTCCATGTAGTCCTCTATACTATACACACGGATCATCATGTAGGCGTACAAGATATGTAGGCCCTAACCCGGGTGATCAGTGTAGCGTGTATATAACCAATACATTATGTATCATGTTGATACAATCACAGGGTACAGATCGAATTTCGTACATAATGAGAATGATTATAATCAAAAGTTACTTAAATAGTTGGCGATTTTTTGCCGTTGAGATAATGTATTTTAGACTGAAGGATGTTTTCCCGTGAGAAAGAAACATGGTCGTTTCCTGCTTATCATGACCAGCGATAACATGGGCTAAAAATACAGGTGACCCCAGTGGCTATGGTCCATTGGCGCTGTGCGTTCTGCTATATGAAATAAAGTTAAATTGACATATTAAATAAGAATTTTACACTACCAATCTATGTATCTACATTTTACTTTGATACGGAGTAAATCGGTTATAGTCATTCTAGATAATGCTAATTTTATCAACTACGTTTTCTCTCTCATTTTTTTCGATACCATGCAGCCTTGCCTTGGTGTCCATTCAGGAGCTGTCCAGATGATTTTATGGAACGCATTGGAGGACCACTTTTTAAGAATAGGATTTTAGTTGTCTTTTGGCACATAAATTAAAATAAGACATTGTAAAAGTTGGTCTTCCGATGCGCTCTACGTCAAAACATGATATGAATGCAAGGGAAACCCCATTGAAAGTTAAAAACAGCGCGATGATGCAACTTTACGGTCATTTAATGAAATGTCCCTTGTAATTAACATTTTTTTTCGCAAATAAGAATACATGTATTGATAAGTTATTGGTTTAAGGGTTTGTATGCAAAACGGTAACTGTTAGGTCGTAATAGGCCAATCAATATGCACCTCTTTACTTACAAACTGTTCAGAATCTGGTCAATATCTATTTTTTTTTGTAACTTACCTTTTTTATTCAATACAGATACGTGTACATGATAAACAGAGCACTTTGTAACATCTTCACACAACATCTACTTACTTACACACATCTATATAACACCACTCGTACATCTGCTCATACATTGGTACAACATACGCACACACACCAATAAGACATTCTGTATAATGGTTATTACATACACTCAAATTATGTAGTGATTATTACCGGTATATATAGTATAATAATAACCCAGGCACGCAAGGAGATCATTTCACACAAGCACCAATAAATATATATTATGATTAGACACCTTACAATAGACCATACATATTCTCACATACCAATATAGAACATACATATTCTCACATACCAATAGAACATACGTATTCTCACATACCAATAGAACATACGTATTCTCACATACCAATAGAACATACATATTCTCGCTTACCAATATAGAACATACATATTCTCACATACCAATATAGAACATACATATTCTCACATACCAATATATAACATACATATTCTCACATACCAATAGAACATACATATTCTCGCTTACCAATATAGAACATACATATTCTCACATACCAATATAGGACATACATATTCTCACATACCAATATAGAACATACATATTCTCGCTTACCAATATAGAACATACATATTCTATACCAATATATAACATACATATTCTCACATACCAATATAGAACATACATATTCTCACATACCAATATAGAACATACATATTCTCACATACCAATATATAACATACATTTTCTCACATACCAATAGAACATACATATTCTCGCTTACCAATATAGAACATACATATTCTCACATACCAATATAACATACACTTTTCTGCATCCAAGAGAACATACATACTCTCACATACCAATAGAACATACATATTCTCGCTTACCAATAGAACATACATATTTCTTGTATACCAATAGAAACATACATATTCTCACATACCAATATGAGCATACATATTCTCACATACCAATATAGAACATCATATTTCTCACATACCAATATAGAACATACATTTCTCACATACCAATATTAGAACATACATTTCTCACATACCAATAGAACATACATATTCTCGCTTACCAATATATAACATACATATTCTCACATACCAATATGGGATATATATATTCTCACATACCAATATAGAACATACATATTCTCACATACCAATATAGGACATACATATTCTCACATACCAATATAGAACATACATATTCTTGTATATACCAATATAGAACATACATATTCTCACATACCAATATAGAACATACATATTCTCACATACCAATATATAACATACATATTCTCCCATACCCATAGAACATACATATTCTCACATACCAATAGAACATACATATTCTCACATACCAATAGAACATACATATTCTCACATACCAATAGAACATACATATTCTCACATACCAATATAGAACATACATATTCTCACATACCAATATAGAACATACATATTCTCACATACCAATAGAACATACATATTCTCACATACCAATAGAACATACATATTCTCACATACCAATATAGAACATACATATTCTCACATACCAATATAGAACATACATATTCTCACATACCAATATAGAACATACATATTCTCACATACCAATATAACATACATATTCTCGCATACCAATATAACATACATATTCTCACATACCAATAGAACATACATATTCTCACATACCAATATAACATACATATCATCTCATACCAATAGAACATACATATTCTCACATACCAATATAGAACATACATATTCTCACATACCAATATAGAACATACATATTCTCACATACCAATATAGAACATACATATTCTCACATACCAATAGAACATACATATTCTCACATACCAATAGAACATACATATTCTCACATACCAATATAGAACATACATATTCTCACATACCAATATAGAACATACATATTCTCACATACCAATATAGAACATACATATTCTCACATACCAATATAGAACATACATATTCTCACATACCAATATAACATACACGTTCTTGCATACCAATAGAACATACATACTCTCACATACCAATAGAACATACATATTCTCGCTTACCAATAGAACATACATATTCTTGTATACCAATAGAACATACATATTCTCACATACCAATATAGAGCATACATATTCTCACATACCAATATAGAACATACATATTCTCACATACCAATATAGAACATACATATTCTCACATACCAATATAGAACATACATTTTCTCACATACCAATAGAACATACATATTCTCGCTTACCAATATAGAACATACATATTCTCACATACCAATATGGGATATACATATTCTCACATACCAATATAGAACATACATATTCTCACATACCAATATAGGACATACATATTCTCACATACCAATATAGAACATACATATTCTTGTATATACCAATATAGAACATACATATTCTCACATACCAATAGAACATACATATTCTCACATACCAATATATAACATACATATTCTCCCATACCCATAGAACATACATATTCTCACATACCAATAGAACATACATATTCTCACATACCAATAGAACATACATATTCTCACATACCAATAGAACATACATATTCTCACATACCAATATAGAACATACATATTCTCACATACCAATATAGAACATACATATTCTCACATACCAATAGAACATACATATTCTCACATACCAATAGAACATACATATTCTCACATACCAATATACAACATACATTTCTCACATACCAATATAGAACATACATATTCTCACATACCAATAGAACATACATATTCTCACATACCAATATAACATACATATTCTCGCATACCAATATAACATACATATTCTCACATACCAATAGAACATACATATTCTCACATACCAATATATAACATACATATACTCGCATACCAATATAACATACATATTCTCACATACCAATATAGAACATACATATTCTCACATACCAATATAGAACATACATATTCTCACATACCAATATATAACATACATATTCTCACATACCAACATAACATACATATTCTCTCATACCAATATAGAACATACATATTCTCACATACCAATATAGAACATACATATTCTCACATACCAATATAGAACATACATATTCTCACATACCAATATAGAACATACATATTCTCACATACCAATATAGAACATACATATTCTCACATACCAATATAGAACATACATATTCTCACATACCAATATAACATACATATTCTCTCATACCAATATAGAACATACATATTCTCACATACCAATATAGAACATACATATTCTCACATACCAATATAGAACATACATATTCTCACATACCAATATAGAACATACATATTCTCGCATACCAATAGAACATACATATTCTCACATACCAATAGAACATACATATTCTCGCTTACCAATATAGAACATACATATTCTCACATACCAATATAGAACATACATATTCTTGTATACCAATATAGAACATACATATTCTCGCATACCAATAGGACATACATATTCTCACATACCAATATAACATACATATTCTTACGTACCAATAGAACATACATATTCTCACATACCAATATAGAACATACATATTCTCACATACCAATATAGAGCATACATATTCTCACATACCAATATAGAAAATACATATTCTCACATACCAATATAGAACATACATATTCTCACATACCAATATAACATACACGTTCTTGCATACCAATAGAACATACATACTCTCACATACCAATAGAACATACATATTCTCGCTTACCAATAGAACATACATATTCTTGTATACCAATAGAACATACATATTCTCACATACCAATATAGAGCATACATATTCTCACATACCAATATAGAACATACATATTCTCACATACCAATATAGAACATACATATTCTCACATACCAATATAGAACATACATTTTCTCACATACCAATAGAACATACATATTCTCGCTTACCAATATAGAACATACATATTCTCACATACCAATATGGGATATACATATTCTCACATACCAATATAGAACATACATATTCTCACATACCAATATAGGACATACATATTCTCACATACCAATATAGAACATACATATTCTTGTATATACCAATATAGAACATACATATTCTCACATACCAATAGAACATACATATTCTCACATACCAATATATAACATACATATTCTCCCATACCCATAGAACATACATATTCTCACATACCAATAGAACATACATATTCTCACATACCAATAGAACATACATATTCTCACATACCAATAGAACATACATATTCTCACATACCAATATAGAACATACATATTCTCACATACCAATATAGAACATACATATTCTCACATACCAATAGAACATACATATTCTCACATACCAATAGAACATACATATTCTCACATACCAATATACAACATACATTTTCTCACATACCAATATAGAACATACATATTCTCACATACCAATAGAACATACATATTCTCACATACCAATATAACATACATATTCTCGCATACCAATATAACATACATATTCTCACATACCAATAGAACATACATATTCTCACATACCAATATATAACATACATATACTCGCATACCAATATAACATACATATTCTCACATACCAATATAGAACATACATATTCTCACATACCAATATAGAACATACATATTCTCACATACCAATATATAACATACATATTCTCACATACCAACATAACATACATATTCTCTCATACCAATATAGAACATACATATTCTCACATACCAATATAGAACATACATATTCTCACATACCAATATAGAACATACATATTCTCACATACCAATATAGAACATACATATTCTCACATACCAATATAGAACATACATATTCTCACATACCAATATAGAACATACATATTCTCACATACCAATATAACATACATATTCTCTCATACCAATATAGAACATACATATTCTCACATACCAATATAGAACATACATATTCTCACATACCAATATAGAACATACATATTCTCACATACCAATATAGAACATACATATTCTCGCATACCAATAGAACATACATATTCTCACATACCAATAGAACATACATATTCTCGCTTACCAATATAGAACATACATATTCTCACATACCAATATAGAACATACATATTCTTGTATACCAATATAGAACATACATATTCTCGCATACCAATAGGACATACATATTCTCACATACCAATATAACATACATATTCTTACGTACCAATAGAACATACATATTCTTGTATACCAATATAGAACATACATATTCTTTCATACCAATATAACATACATATTCTCATATACCAATAGAACAAACATATTCTTGTATACCAATATAGAACATACATATTCTCTCATATCAATATAACATACATATTCTCACATACCAATAGAACATAGATATTCTCACATACCAATATAACAGATATTTTCACATACCAATTTAGAACATACATATTCTCACATACCAATATAGAACATACATATTCTCACATACCAATATAGAACATACATATTCTCGCTTACCAATAGAACATACATATTCTCACATACCAATATAGTACATACATATTCTCACATACCAATATAGAACATACATATTCTCACATACCAATATATAACATACATATTCTCACATACCAATATATAACATACATATTCTCACATACCAATATATAACAAACATATTCTATACCAATATAGAACATACATATTCTCACATACCAATATAGAACATACATATTCTCACATACCAATATAGAACATACATATTCTCACATACCAATAGAACATACATATTCTCACATACCAATATAGAACATACATATTCTCACATACCAATATAGAACATACATATTCTTGTATACCAATAGAACATACATATTCTCACATACCAATATAACATACATATTCTCACATACCAATAGAACATACATATTCTTGTATACCAATAGAACATATGTATTCTAACATACCAATATAGAACATACATATTCTTGTATACCAATAGAACATACATATTCTTGTATACCAATATAGAACATACATATTCTCACATATCAATATAGAACATACATATTCTATACCGATATAGAACATACATATTCTCACATACCAATAGGACATACATATTCTCACATATCAATAGAACATACATATTCTTGTATACCAATAGAATATACATATTCTTGTATCCCAATATAGAACATACATATTCTCACATACCAATAGAACATACATATTCTCAGATACCAATATAACATACATATTCTCTCATACCAATATAACATACATACTCTTACGTACCAATAGAACATACATATTCTCAGATACCAATATAACATACATACTCTCACATACCAATAGAACATACATATTCTTGCATACCAATAGAACATACATATTCTTGTATACCAATATAACATACATATTCTTACGTACCAATAGAACATACATATTCTCACATACCAAAATAGAACATACATATTCTCACATACCAATATAACATACATATTCTTACGTACCAATAGAACATACATATTCTCACATACCAATATAGAACATACATATTCTCGCTTACCAATAGAACATACATATTCTTGTATACCAATAGAACATACATATTCTCACATACCAATATAGAGCATACATATTCTCACATACCAATATAGAACATACATATTCTTGTATACCAATAGAACATACATATTCTCGCTTACCAATAGAACATACATATTCTCACATACCAATATAGAACATACATATTCTCACATACCAATATAGAACATACATATTCTCACATACCAATATAGAACATACATATTCTCACATACCAATATAGAACATACATATTCTCGCTTACCAATAGAACATACATATTCTCGCATACCAATAGAACATACATATTCTCACATACCAATATAGAACATACATTTTCTCACATACCAATATAGAACATACATATTCTCACATACCAATAGAACATACATATTCTCACATACCAATATAACATACATATTCTCGCATACCAATATAACATACATATTCTCACATACCAATAGAACATACATATTCTCACATACCAATATATAACATACATATACTCGCATACCAATAGAACATACATATTCTCACATACCAATAGAACATACATATTCTCACATACCAATATAGAACATACATATTCTCACATACCAATATAGAACATACATATTCTCACATACCAATAGAACATACATATTCTCACATACCAATAGAACATACATATTCTCACATACCAATATAGAACATACATATTCTCACATACCAATATAGAGCATACATATTCTCACATACCAATATAGAAAATACATATTCTCACATACCAATATAGAACATACATATTCTCACATACCAATATAACATACACGTTCTTGCATACCAATAGAACATACATACTCTCACATACCAATAGAACATACATATTCTCGCTTACCAATAGAACATACATATTCTTGTATACCAATAGAACATACATATTCTCACATACCAATATAGAGCATACATATTCTCACATACCAATATAGAACATACATATTCTCACATACCAATATAGAACATACATATTCTCACATACCAATATAGAACATACATTTTCTCACATACCAATAGAACATACATATTCTCGCTTACCAATATAGAACATACATATTCTCACATACCAATATGGGATATACATATTCTCACATACCAATATAGAACATACATATTCTCACATACCAATATAGGACATACATATTCTCACATACCAATATAGAACATACATATTCTTGTATATACCAATATAGAACATACATATTCTCACATACCAATATAGAACATACATATTCTCACATACCAATATATAACATACATATTCTCCCATACCATAGAACATACATATTCTCACATACCAATAGAACATACATATTCTCACATACCAATAGAACATACATATTCTCACATACCAATAGAACATACATATTCTCACATACCAATATAGAACATACATATTCTCACATACCAATATAGAACATACATATTCTCACATACCAATAGAACATACATATTCTCACATACCAATAGAACATACATATTCTCACATAACAATATACAACATACATTTTCTCACATACCAATATAGAACATACATATTCTCACATACCAATAGAACATACATATTCTCACATACCAATATAACATACATATTCTCGCATACCAATATAACATACATATTCTCACATACCAATAGAACATACATATTCTCACATACCAATATATAACATACATATACTCGCATACCAATATAACATACATATTCTCACATACCAATATAGAACATACATATTCTCACATACCAATATAGAACATACATATTCTCACATACCAATAGAACATACATATTCTCACATACCAAAAGAAGATACATATTCTCACATACCAATAGAACATACATATTATCACATACCAATAGAACATACAAATTCTCACATACCAATATAACAGATATTTTCACATACCAATAAAACATACATATTCTCACATACCAATAGAACATACATATTCTCACATACCAATAGAACATACAAATTCTCACATACCAATATAACAGATATTTTCACATACCAATAGAACATACATATTCTCTCATACCAATATAGAACATACATATTCTCACATACCAATATAGAACATACATATTCTTGTATACCAATATAGAACATACATATTCTCACATACTAATAGAACTTACATATTCTCGCTTACCAATATAGAACATACATATTCTCACATACCAATATAGAACATACATATTCTCACATACCAATATAACATACATATTCTCTCATACCAATATAACATACATACTCTTACGTACCAATAGAACATACATATTCTCAGATACCAATATAACATACATACTCTCACATACCAATAGAACATACATATTCTTACGTACCAATAGAACATACATATTCTCTCATACCAATATAACATACATACTCTCACATACCAATAGAACATACATATTCTCGCTTACCAATATAGAACATACATATTCTTGTATACCAATAGAACATACATATTCTTGTATACCAATATAGAACATACATATTCTCACATACCAATATAACATACACGTTCTTGCATACCAATAGAACATACATACTCTCACATACCAATAGAACATACATATTCTCGCTTATCAATAGAACATACATATTCTCACATACCAATATAGAACATACATATTCTCGCTTACCAATAGAACATACATATTCTCGCATACCAATAGAACATACATATTCTCACATACCAATATAAAACATACATATTCTCACATACCAATATAACATACGCATTCTCACATACCAATAGAACATACATATTCTCACATACCAATATAGAACATACATATTCTCACATACCAATATAGAACATACATATTCTCACATACCAATATAACATACATATTCTCACATACCAATATAGAACATACATATTCTCACATACCAATATAGAACATACATATTCTCACATACCAATATAGAACATACATATTCTCACATACCAATATAGAACATACATATTCTCACATACCAATATAGAACATACATATTCTCACATACCAATATAGAACATACATTTTCTCACATACCAATATAACATACATATTCTCACATACCAATAGAACATACATATTCTCACATACCAATATAGAACATACATATTCTCACATACCAATATAACATACGCATTCTCACATAGCAATAAAACATACATTTTCTCACATACCAATAGAACATACATATTATCACATACCAATATAACAGATATTTTCACATACCAATAAAACATACATATTCTCACATACCAATAGAACATACATATTCTCTCATACCAATATAGAACATACATATTCTCACATACCAATATATAACATACATATTCTCTCATACCAATATAGAACATACATATTCTCACATACCAATAGAACATACATATTCTCACATACCAATATAGAACATACATATTCTCACATACCAATATAACATACATATTCTCGCATACCAATATAACATATATATTCTCGCTTACCAATAGAACATACATATTCTCGCATACCAATATAGAACATACATATTCTCACATACCAATAGAACATACATATTCTCACATACCAATATAGAACATACATATTCTCACATACCAATATAGAACATACATATTCTCACATACCAATATAGAACATACATATTCTATACCAATATAGAACATACATATTCTCGCATACCAATAGGACATACATATTCTCACATACCAATATAACATACATATTCTCACATACCGTATTCTAGTATACCAATAGAACATACACATTCTTACGTACCAATAGAACATATATATTCTTACGTACCAATAGAACATACATATTATCTCATACCAATATAACATATATATTCTCACATACCAATATAGAACATACATATTCTTACGTACCAATAGAACATACATATTCTTGTATACCAATAGAACATACATATTATCTCATACCAATATAAACATACATATTCTTGTTGACAAGGAATGATAATTATTCATACTTTTATTGAAGTTGATAGAAGTTTTGTTCTCACTGTATTTTGTGTTTACTTTTTAAAGAACTGAAAAGAAAAGAGAACAAACAGAAAACGAAAATGTACTATGAAAGCTGACAAGGATAACCATTTATAGCCCTCCTTTTGAATACTCTTGGATAATCATGTCCCTTATAAATTTGTCTGGTCCCCCGCACCATAAATAATTAATCTGGGTTTGGCAGTGAAATGTAAAGAGAAGAGATTTAATAATGTTTATCTTTCCAATAGGAGATAATGACCTTCTGCCCCATGTTTTTAGTAAAGATTTTAGCTTGATATTTTTTTTGTCATAGTTTAACTTTGGTACTTCATGGAGGTTGACACTGAACTCTATCCCTAACAATTTCAATCTAATTAAAACCTAGATGGTCATTCTCAATACGTTGTTCATGCAACGTAGTGAATGACAATCTAGATATTAATTAGATTGTAACAATGTAAATCTTTCCTTTCCCAACTGAAGATTAAGCTCTGGTAAGAAACACTCATCACTGTATTTTTTGCTCCCAATCCATATAACCCGAGTTTTATCTACATTCATTTTCAGCCCAGAGATTTTAGCAAAACTGTTTAGCTCATAAATTGACACCCTTAAATAATTTTCAGACCCGTCAAGTATCGGTGAAGTATATTGTGACAACAAAATAGGACAATTTTCAATCTCAATACCCAATATCTATTCACAACATTTGTTGACGGGGTCCAAATTACTTCCTGGATTCCACGGCTTTAGATTTTCCACCACTAGTCAACCTCAACATGGCCAAAATGTGCAGTTACAAACTCACGAATCCCAATAATTAACATTCACAAAACATTTTTTTAAAATCTTTGTATAAATCTAAAGCCGTGGAATCCAGGAAGTAATTTGGACTCTGTCAACAAATGTTATGAATAGATATTGGGTATTGAGATTGAAAATTGTCCTATTTTGTTGTCACAATATGTTTACAATATACTTTGTCTGGCTGTCGCTGCCGATGTAAGACAGTTGTATTCATAAATACTTGCTTTGTTACCAAATATGCATTTAGTAAAAAATGTCAAAGCACGAATAATAGTAGAGCTCGTCCTTGTGGCGCTCGTCAGTGATGTTAGGGACATCATACCGCTGTTTCGTCCTTCTATATCTCGTCAGTGATGCTAGGGACATCATACCGCTGTTCTGTCCTAGTGACGCTCATCAGTGATGTAAGGGACATCATACAACTGTTCTGTCCTTGTGGTGTTCGTCAGTGATGTAAGGGACATCATACAGCTGTTCTGTCCCTGTGGTGTTCGTCAGTGATGTAAGGGACATCATACAGCTGTTCTGTCCTTTCGACCGTCAGTGATGTAAGGGACATCATACGGCTTTTCAGTCCTTGTGGTGTTCGTCAGTGATGTAAGGGACATCATACAGCTGTTCTGTCCTTGTGGTGTTCGTCAGTGATGTAAGGGACATCATACAGCTGTTCTGTCCTAGTGACGCTCATCAGTGATGTAAGGGACATCATACTGCTGTTCTGTCCTTTCGGCGCTCGTCAGTGATGTTAGGGACATCATACAGCTGTTATGTCCTAGTGACGCTCATCAGTGATGTAAGGGACATCATACAGCTGTTCTGTCTTTGTGGTGTTCGTCAGTGATGTAAGGGACATCATACAGCTGTTCTGTCCTTTCGGCGCTCGTCAGTGATGCTAGGGACATCATACAGCTGTTATGTCCTAGTGACGCTCATCAGTGATGTAAGGGACATCATACAGCTGTTCTGTCTTTGTGGTGTTCGTCAGTGATGTAAGGGACATCATACAGCTGTTCTGTCCTTTCGGCGCTCGTCAGTGATGTTAGGGACATCATACAGCTGTTCTGTCCTTGTGGCGCTCGTCAGTGATGTAAGGGACATCATACAGGTGTTCTGTCCTTGTGGCGCTCATCAGTGATGTAAGGGACATCATACAGCTGTTCTGTCCTAGTGGTGTTCGTCAGTGATGTAAGGGACATCATACAGCTGTTCTGTCCTTGTGGCGCTCGTCAGTGATGTAAGGGACATCACACAGCTGTTCTGTCCTTTCGGCGCTCGTCAGTGATGTAAGGGACATCATACAGCTGCTCTGTCCTTGTGGCGCTGGTCAGTGATGTAAGGGACATCATACAGCTGTTCTGTCCTTGTGGCGCTCGTCAGTGATGTTAGGGACATCATACAGCTGTTCTGTCCTTGTGGCGCTCGTCAGTGATGTAAGGGACATCATACAGCTGTTCTGTCCTTGTGGCGCTTGTCAGTGATGTAAGGGACATCATACAGCTGTTCTGTCCTTGTGGCGCTCGTCAGTGATGTAAGGGACATCATACAGCTGTTCTGTCCTTGTGGCGCTCGTCAGTGATGTATGGGACATTATACAGCTGTTCTGTCCTTGTGGTGTTCGTCAGTGATGTATGGGACATCATATCGCATCATACAGCTGCTTGTTCTTTTTACGATCGTTGGTAATGTACATGTTAAATATCAAACGTGTGGAAATTCAGAAGGAGAGTCGGGGAAATCAAAATGGATATGATTCTTTTCAATAAAGAAGAGGGTGTACATTATCCCATTTTAAAATCAACTTTATATATTTAGTATATTGCATCATTGGAGAAAAAAATAAACATAAATAAAGATAAATAAGATAAAATAGAGTAGATAAAAAAATAAATAATTATAATAACATTCTCGTTTATATAGAGGTTACACAACAAGTGGTTGTTGGATATGGAATTTATTTCACTCGACTAAGATATTTTTTTAAAGTAACAAAAGACACGAGCTTTTGTCTTTTGTAACGTTTAGAAAATAACTTACGAGTGTGAAATAAATTCCATGTCCAAAAATCACGAGTCGTGTGACCTGTTTCTACCACAATGATATATCGGTTTGAATCAAAGGGGAACGTGGTCAAGTCTTATTTCGCGTATGCAGACGGTATTGATGACGTTGAAAACAATTGCAGTTCGGGCCAAATGTCACTGTGTCATCCAATCAAAGCGTGTTTAGGATTTATTCCACGTGTGGTATAAACTGAATGTTATTTAGTAGTTGTAATGATTATTGCATGCATTGGGAGGTAAATAACACCCACCTATTAATTGTGGTTGAAATTGGATTCTGAAACCTCACAAGAATTTTAGCGTATACATCATCGACTCGGACTGTTGCTCAACTACGTGTCATAGTTGTCAAGTTATAACCAGCATCAAACCTTTAACCAAACTCGATCCTTTTTGCCATTTTAGTGTACTATTTAAACAGGGACAATGGATATACAAGCTTAGAAACGCCGTTTTTGATCAACATTGCTTTTACGTTCCTCACTTCTAAGAAAGGGGTACATCGATACCAATATATGCCGTAATACCATATATTGATATCGTCTTTCTCTCTGAAAACAAGATTTCGTCGTAACAGAACGAAGATACTCCTTCATTTTATGACTTTAGTCATCCTCGATACACCGGGAGTCTTACGATCACATATACTGTACGATGTAGGTAGTCCATGGAGTATCGAGGATGGACTTGAATATGGTCGTGAAAGCTTGTAGAGTGTCTCGTAGATGTCTTGACATGACATCACTCAGGACATCACAGGACTGTTAGCAGTACATTCTCTTTACTTACTTCAATAAGACGGGAGAACAAACATATTTATGAATGATAATTGTGAAGAGACGTATTCAATGACCCCAAGTCCATGGACATTCTGGAGTGCTAACTTATAAATTACCACGACGAGATTTAATGTAGCTCTGATTACCCGGGTTAATGCTATAATTAACACTCTATATCACTCCATGACTACTGGTTAATGTTTATCACGTGATAAATGTACGTCATCCACTACAGAGATACACGGATATCTACCGATGGAGATTCCAGACTTTCTACAGAAGCTGACATGGACGGACTGTTTTTATCTCACATTCTACTCCTCTTCCTCTGTGATGGTGAGTATCTTTTAGAGGATTTAAAATGTTATCCTGAAAAAGTTAACTTTATTTATTTCATAACAATTTGCGAGAGAAGTTATGTCAACTTAATCACTCGTTAGTTACACCGCCTACATAACTCTACCTCTTGCTAAGTTTGGAAGTCAGTGTTCCGTCGGCCTGAGGGAGTTACCCTCTGCCTGGGAACCGTCTGTTTAACTTGATGTATGTAGTCATCGTGACACTTTGCAGCATGGATCAGGGTTGGGTACTGAATTTGGTAATCCGTCTATCGGATTATCACTTTCCTAATACCGGTAATCCCTAAGAGTTCCCTGTCCCTATAATCTTCGGACCGGCTTTACTCGCACTCACTCTTGATTGATAAACCAGAGATTTATCTTTTTCGTGCAATATGCACGGTTCTAACGCTGGGCCATTGTGGGACAGTTGTTGGCCTGGATGGAGGTGAACCAGGGATCCTACTGTGGGATGAAACCGGAATACCCGAGAGAAACTCACGTGATTGTACAGGTTGTGTTATCACTGTGCGAAACGGCCACCCAAATATCTGACCGACACCGACGTAGTCTGTCCGACCGACACCGTGGTCTGTCCGACCGATATCATAATCTGTCCGACCGACACCGGTATCGTAATCTGTCCGACCGACACCGATATCGTAGTCTGTCCGACCGCCACCGATATCGTAGTCTGTCCGACCGCCACCGATATAGTAGTCTGTCCGACCGCCACCGATATCGTAACCTATCAGACCGACACCGATATAGTAGTCTGTCCGACCGACACCGATATCGTAGTCTGTCCGACCGACACCGATATCGTAGTCTGTCCGACCGACCCCGATATAGTAGTCTGTCCGACCGACACCGATATCGTAGTCTGTCCGACCGACACCGATATCGTAGTCTGTCCGACCGACACCGATATCGTAGTCTGTCCGACCGACCCCGATATAGTAGTCTGTCCGACCGACCCCGATATCGTAGTCTGTCCGACCGACCCCGATATAGTAGTCTGTCCGACCGACACCGATATAGTAGTCTGTCCGACCGACACCGATATAGTAGTCTGTCTGACCGACACCGATATCGTAGTCTGTCCGACCGACACCGATATAGTAGTCTGTCTGACCGACACCGATATCGTAGTCTGTCCGACCGACACCGATATAGTAGTCTGTCCGACCGACACCGATATCGTAGTCTGTCCGACCGACACCGATATCGTAATCTATCAGACCGACACCGATATAGTAGTCTGTCTGACCGACACCGATATCGTAGTCTGTCCGACCGACACCGATATAGTAGTCTGTCCGACCGACACCGGTATCGTAATCTATCAGACCGACACCGATATCGTAGTCTGTCTGACCGACACCGATATCGTAGTCTGTCCAACCGACACCGATATCGTAGTCTGTCCGACCGACACCGATATAGTAGTCTGTCCGACCGACACCGATATCGTAGTCTGTCCGACCGACACCGATATAGTTGTCTGTCCGACCGACACTGATATCGTAATCTATCAGACCGACACTGATATCGTAATCTATCAGACCGACACCGATATCGTAATCTATCAGACCGACACTGATATCGTAATCTATCAGACCGACACCGATATCAGTGACGAGTCTTAGGAGGAAAGACTGATGTATGGTGTCCCTAGCACCACTGACGTCTCCTAGGAGGAAAGACTGATGTATGGTGTCCCCAACATCACTGACGTCTCCTAGGAGGAAAGACTGATGTATGGTGTCCCTAGCACCACTGACGAGTCCTAGAAGGACGAAACAGCTGTACGATATTTAGCTGCCTATTAATGATCGGGGTCTCATCCCACCGGACAGGCATTTATCTACCTAGCCTAATCTACATACATTTTTCGAAATGGAAAATTTCTTTGTGTGAAAACTCGCTGGAAAGATTTAACATTTTTCTTTACGTTGAAATATAACAAAGTAAGATTCGCGAATCTTATCATATATAACCGGGGAGTTACTACCCTTAAATTATAATAAGCACACATATATATTGACCGTGTGTAGAGAAATCGTGCCAAGTACTTGTGACGTGTATGATCACCTTGTTGACGTCACATAACATTCACTAGACATTGAGGAACTTGGCAAGTATCGCCGATGAGGCGGAAGACGCTTACCTTCCGGAGCGCCTGTTCCTTTTTGCTTACATTGTACGTTTTTTTAGGATATCTGTGTAAATTTATACTTTAATTATATTTCACCTATAATAACCAGCTTTGTTTAACAGCGGTATGTTGATTTAGTATTTCGGGTGTATTAATGGAGAGAGTAGCTATAAAATATCTCCCTTTGTTTCAGTTTGTCAAAGTAGCAATCGCTATATGGTGGGATTCATGGAGAACGCAGACTATCCAAAGGCGTTAGCCATTTACATCGGTGCAGAGGTGCGAGCTGTTGTCAAAATAAAGTCTTACTCTGCAAACAATACAACGCTCAACTCGGAACACGTCATACGACCAAAGGCTGCGATTTCTATCGCTATCCCAGAAAATTACGAAGTCACGGGGACAGATAAGAGCGTTCAGGGTATATCCATCGAGTCGGACCAAGAAGTGTTTATTGTAGGAATTAATCGCGAGGTCCCTGGAAGGCAGTTTTACTACACGGCTGGATTTTTGGCTATCCCGGTATCGTCGCTTGGAATGTCGTACCACGCTGTTACTGAAAACAATAGAGCGGAAATCCTGATTATCGGTATATACAATGACACTTCGGTCAGGGTGACAGGCAACACACCCTTCAGGTACAACCAAGTAACAACGGATGTATTAACAGAAACCATTAATGAATTTGAAACCGTACAACTCCAGGCTGATAGTGGCTCGTTGACCGGGACCCATATACATTCAGACAAGGTTGTGAGTGTTTATAGTGGTAACAAAATGTACATTAAAGAACTAAATAAGAATCACCTTGTCCAGCAACTGGCACCGACGGACGTCTGGGGCACCAGTCATATCACGGTACCGCCTACCCTCGCCGACTATACTATCGTCCTTGTCGCTGATTCCTCCAACACCTTAGTGAACTCTTCATGTGGCCAGACATTCCAATTAACATACGCAGGGTCTTCAGAGTCTGAGAACATGGGAGCCGTAGAGTGTCTCTTGGAGTCAAATAATCCTGTTTCCGTGACAATAATAGTCCGATATAATTCATTGTTTATTGATCCGTCCATGATTAGAATACAGCCGCTGCAACGAGTGAAAGAGTTAGTTTTTTTCGTCACAAATGAAATACCGGATACATCACTGATATTGGGAAGCGACGTAAAGGATATCCTCCTTGATAACAAACCGATTTCATTATCACCTGTTCGAAACACGTCATTCTACTTCATTCGGTCACCTGTATCTTCAGGCCACCACGTGATCAGCTGCGACCCCGCATGTTCAGTATCAGCTTACGTCCACGGTCACGGAACAATAGAATCTATGTCGTACCCGATAATTCCCAAGCAACACGTGAGTACGGTAACACTGCCATTGCTATCGACGTTATCTCCGTCCAGATTTTGAGATTTATCTATATTTATATTGAATTTCCTAAGCGGTCTCTTAGATATCAGGCCCCTTACATCACTGATGAATCCTAAAAGACAAAACAGGTGTATGGTGTCCCTGTCACCAAAGGCGAGTCCTAGAAGACAAAACGGGTGTATGGTGTCCCTGTCACCAAAGGCGAGTCCTAGAAGACAAAACAGGTGTATGGTGTCCCTGTCACCAAAGGCGAGTCCTAGAAGACAAAACGGGTGTAAGATATCCCCAGCACCACTAGAGATATGGAAGGACAAAACAGCTGTTATGATGTAGTTCAATTCACATTTGGCGCTATTGTATCTAATCCCTTCATTATTAACTACTTGGCAGGTCAAATAGTTGGAGGTCGGAAGGTTGGTTGGTCACAGGGTTGGTAGGTCAGAGGGTTGTAGGTCAAATGGTTGGAGGTCGGAAGGTTGGTAGGTCAGAGGGTTGTAGGTCAAATGGTTGGAGGTCGGAAGGTTGGTTGGTCAGAGGGTTGGTAGGTCAGAGGGTTGTAGGTCAAATGGTTGGAGGTCGGAAGGTTGGTTGGTCAGAGGGTTGGTAGGTCAGAGGGTTGTAGGTCAAATGGTTGGTAAGTCAGAAAGCTGAAGGTTTAGAAGTTTGATGGTCAGAAGGTTGAAGGTCAGAAGGTTGGTAGGTCAGATGGTTGGTAAGTCAGAAGGTTGTATGTCAGAAGGTTGCAAGTCAGAAGGTTGTATGTCAGAGGGTTGAAGGTCAGCATGTTGTAGGTCAGAATGTTGATGGTTAGAAGGTTGATTGTCAGAAGGTTGAAGGTCAGAAGTTTGATGGTCAGAAGGTTGGGAGGTCAGAAGGTTTGTTGGTCAGATGGTTGTAGGTCAGAATGTTGGTTGGCCAGATTGTTGATAGGTCAGATGGTTGTGGATTAGACGGTTGTGGGTCAAACTATTGTAGGTCAGGAAGTTAATGGTAAGAAGATTGGTAGATCAGATGGCTTTAAAATGATCTTTTAGCTTCCAAAAGTCCCTGTCATTTTACCAGTAATTTAAAAAGCGGGAATCGAGTGTTATTTGCCACACTTAATGAAAAAAAATATATGAATAAACTGATAACATGCATTTTTCAATTTTAGAACGTTGACATGGTGGTATGTTGTTTTTTTCAGGGATATAATCGAACTGCCGCTGGAGACCATCAAACCGAGATTCTTACAAGTTCTTCAACCAAGCCAATGATGGTTACAGATAAAACCACTCATCTTGCTTTAGCCGAATTGTCGACGCCTCCTTCAACAGAAACTCCAAACGGACTTTATTCTGGAACAGAAACCACAGGTGATCGAACAGTCGATGTGTCCACACAATCTTCGACCATACTAACAAACGAAACAACAACGCTTGCATCAGGCGAATCATCAACGCCTCCTGCCACTGACGCCTCGAATGAAACTTTTAACGGAACCTCACTCCCAACAACCTATGGATCCTCAATGAATAATGCAGGCAACAACGATTCGGACGAGACAGGTATATATACATCCGGATAAAGTTTAATGTTTCGGAAATCCCATTAAATTTAGATGTAGGTTGTATATGTGATGTGTCGAGGCCAATTGAACAGACAAGTATATATACATTATTATGTAGCGAGTCACAACCATAATGAAGACGTACAATTACGTGATACAAATCAGGTGTACATCTTAATATCAATAAGCATGTTTTTTCAATAATAATCAGTGTGGTATTGGGTTAGAACACAATACTTGGATTTATTCTTTTTGTTTGTTTAGTGACGCCACATTGGCCTGGAGGAAACACGACTACAAATGTCGTGAACATCACCTGCACGTGTCGGGCATGCTCTGCTATAAGTACTAATTACAGTCGGGAGCAGTTGGAGGATCTGGTGGCGAAACTGAGGCAGAAACTACAGGTGAAGCGGAAAGCCACAACCAAGCACGTACGAACCTTGACGTCTGCCCCAGACCAGCGAACGTCATCAAAGGTGGTGGGATACATAGCGGGGACTGTCCTCGTAACCATGGCAGTGGGCCTGTTGGTCATAGACAGTCCAAATCTACTGGGCATGCTCAAGACCATCAGATGTAACCTCTTGTCACAATGGAGACACCAGGAATATAATCACCGTCAATGATATTCATTGTGTTATTTTGCAAAATGACCGTATCATCAGTGCGGTATCGAAATATATAGAGGATATCTAACAGTGTCGTCAGTAATACCAAATATATTTCACGAGTGGGGCTAATATTTTGATATTATAAAAATATCAAAATATTAGCCACACGAGTGAAATATATTTGGTATTACTGAAGACACTGTTAGATATTCTGTTTATTACATTTTTTATCAACGAAAAACCTACCCCGTATGCTAACTAGGCCTAATGTAAACAAAAAAAGTAGTTCCCCCCTGTCCAGGTGCTGACATATATGTCGGGCTTTCTGATTGGTCAATTATTTTGGTATTTTCTAATCATTAGTTTGATTGGTCAAATCAGCAAAAGTGATATTTTTCACTAGTGAAAAATATCACTTTTATAGTATGAATAATTTTTGATATTTCACTGGTAAAAATGTAATAAAATATTAAATACACCACACTGTAGCTTTGACCACGGATACAATAAGAGAGCTCTTGACCGATGGTATAGAACCTTCCTGATGCTCTCGCGCCATCTTACTTCACATGGTCAATGGGAATGCTAACCTCACGTCGAGAAGTAGATATTGCCGAGAGGTCAGTGTTGTGAATTTATTGAAGAGACTACACAGAAGGCCATCGTGATCAAGTGGCTGAACAGGTGTTGAACAGATCGTCATGTCACGAAAATGTGAGACCTTCGTACGAAGCAATGCAGATTAGATGTCTCCAGTATTTCATTTGTACTGAAAGTGCATTTCCTACGTTCTACCTGCAGTGCCTGTGTTTTTATATGTCAAATAAATATGATGGAACTGAAGATGTATTTATAACGTTCTTAATTGTGGATGAAAGTGCATTTCCTACGTCCTACCTGCAGTGCCTGTGTTTTTATATGTCAAATAAATATGATGGAACTGAAGATGTATTTATAACGTTTTTAATTGTGGATGAAAGTGCATTTCCTACGTCCTACCTGCAGTGCCTGTGTTTTTATATGTCAAATAAATATGATGGAACTGAAGATGTATTTATAACGTTTTTAATTGTGGATGAAAGTGCATTTCCTACGTCCTACCTGCAGTGCCTGTGTTTGTATGTCAAATAAATATGATGGAACTGAAGATGTATTTATAAGTTCTTAACTGTGGATGATTGTTTAGATGTGGCGCCGTAAATATAGTTTAAACGAAAACGGAATCAATGCAGACTCGAAGATTCGGACATGCGTCCGCTTTCTTTCCTTAAAGCTAAATAGTTAACTTCTTTACCAATGTCTTTAGCCATTTGTAGTAAGGTCAATATCATTTGACGACACCAAAGAATCCACTTTCTAAAAATGCAAAACAATAACAACACCGGTCATGTAGATGTAAATCTGGGTAATGACACATTCTCAAAGAAGTATACACCTATAGCACTTAAATATACCGAACCATCGACTGCACCATACAGTTGTTTCGTCCTTTTTGCCGCCCTCAGAAGTATCAAGGGTGTGGTCATTAATAAGCGAACTAGGCATGGGAAAATGGAAAATTGATAATAAAAAGATAAATTACGAAAGAGGAAGCGCGTTGTAAGACCCTATGATTTAATTACTTTCACAATTTTAATGTTGAATATTGTCAAAACCTAATGTAACATATGTTTATATGTTAATATAACATTATTCATTCAAGAATTAAAGAACAAAAGTTTGCAAACAGAGTTTGAAAAAGTGTAAGTTGGAGGAGAAGCCTTATTGTAATCATCACGAATTTTTTGGAAAATTTTCCTTGTGCGATTTGAAATTGGACGTATTTCATGCTCTGTCGGGCTGTCTAATTTTGAATCGAACGTCACGTTTTGATGATGCTCATGTGGTGATTTCAATTTCCAAATTGTTAACTTTCCATTTATAGACAGTAGCATCCTTATCTACTACTTACGGTGTTTGCATAACTCAATTTATTTGATATCCAAGGACGAATTCCCATTACCACGATTTCCGTCACAGATGTCAACTACTAACGGAAAATTAACGACACGAGGTTTGGAAAGATGAGGTTGAGGAAGGCCACAGGAAAGTGTTTATGTCGAGATGAGTTTGAGGAAGGCCACAGGAAAGTTTTATGTCGAGATGAGGTCCTTAAATGACCCTGGCTGTTAATAGGACGTTAAACAAAGCAAAACAAACCAAACCACTGAGCCATATTCTTAGGTGGGACGTATGGGTGAGACAGAAGCACTGCGTTTACTGGACTTTGGGCAGCTTCTCAGGTTTCTGCGTAGAAAGCTGAGAGTGGAGTTGGCTTTTTTAGCTGTGTTGTTTATGTGATGGTGCCATTTGAGGTCCTCTGAGATGGTGATGCCTAAGTAGGGGTTTGACTGTACTTGTTGAAGGATGGTGTTGGTCAGCGGATAGAAGTTTTTGGAATTTTGATGTGTGCTTAGGATATAACATTTCTTAGCGTTAAACCTCATTCCCATGTTGTAGGCTATTTTTCTAGTTGTTGTAGTTCCTGCTGTAAGGTGTTATGGTCTTCTTGTGTTTTAATTCTGCGGTACAGCAGGCAGTCATCTGCAAATAGTCTTACTTGTGATTTCACTTGGTCGGGCACGTCGTTGATATGGCATAGGAATAGTATTGGGCCGAGGACTGTACCCTGCGGTACTCCTGAATCGACTGGTACTGGGTTGGTTGTCTTCCCTTCAAGTACTACCTGCATTGATCAGGCACTTAGGAAGCCATGAGTGGATGGGGCCGTTGATTCCGTAGGATGTTAGTTTGTGGAGTAGTTTTCTATGGTGCACGGTGTCAAAGGCCTTTGAGAAATAGAGTATGGCGCAATCGATTTGGGTGTTCTTGTCGTGTGCCTGTAGAAGGGCTTCCATCGTGACGATAAGTTGGGATTCGCACGAATATCCACTTCTGAAGCCGTGATTCAGGTTGGTGAGTATGCTGTTGCTCTCTAGGTGGTTTAGTAGATGTTTACAGATGATATGCACTAGGACTTTACAGGCAACGCATGTCGGTGAAATCGGGCTATAATTCTCTGCAAGGTGTTTGTCGCCTTTCTTGAACACACTGGTAATGTTTGCTTTAAGCTAATCCTTAGGTAGTGTTCTGGAGTCCAGGGACAGTTGGAAGATGGCACTAAGACCTGGAGCTATGTGTTTGGAGCAGTTCTTAAGAATTCTATTTGGTATCGAGTCAAGGCCACTGGCTTTGGTGATGTTCAGGTTGTGGAGGAGTTTGGCAACACCTTCTGTGTCTATAACTATCTTCTGGATACGGTGTTTGATGGTTTTCTGAGTTAGCTGTGGCAGGGGTTCATCTTCACTGTCTACTGTGAAGACAGATTGGAATTGTCTTAGCAGGATGTGCGCTTTTTTCAGGCTGTCGCTGGCGAGGGCTTCCTTTTCTTTGAGTGGTGAGACACATTTGTTGTCCTGTTTTCTAGATTTGATGTAACGCCAGAAGGTTTTGGTCTTGGTTCTCAGACCTTCTTCAATGGTGTTGTTGATATGGTCATATTTAGTCCTCCCAAGTTCGTCTTGATCTCTCCTTGGCATGCCTTGTAATTAGACCAGATATTGGTTTTCTTTGCTTGCTTGTACAGGCGTTGTTTACGTCTCATCATTTTCCTGATCTTGTTCATCAATGGTAGGGAGGTAGGTTTACTAGAAAGCTTTGATGGTCCGTTCTTTCTCATACTCCTTGAAAGTATCCCATGGTTGCATGATTGTTTACGATGGATGTCGTGGTTTGTGAAATGTCCTCACTGTCTGTTTCTATTTGTTCCCAGTAAGCGTCGGTGTTGTATATCCTCCTCCGCTGTGTTGTGTTATGGTTCGATTTTACATCCATATCGGTGACAATAGCATCGTGATCGGAGAGGTATACTGACTGAGGATTTGACCTACATTTGTACGGCAGATGTCGCCGATGAAGTAGAAGATGATTATCCTTATACCTATTCAATTGGCAAATCTATATTTTTGTTCGTTCTTCCCCTCGTTTAATCGACGTGAAGTGACAATCGATACAAGTTGCAGGTTAACATGTTTGAGAGCATGATACATGACGAGCGGGGACACAAATCACACACTCATTTCTTATTCAACTACGTCAATATACATCACTGATCAGAACATGTAGTCTTTGTAGCTCTGATACATGCACACAAACTGTAATGCTAATTAACATTGTATTAATGTGATCACGTGACAAAGGTAGACGTCAGACAGCCAATGGTTACAGAAGTGGTAACCCAGTGCCCCTCTAGAGCGGCAGACAACATGGACAGGACGTTTTTAGCTCCTCTGTTGCTTCTCATCCTCTTCGATGGTGAGTACTGAGCGCTTATTGATTCTCTACAAAAACTTTTTGATGCTAAAGTTTTAGTATAAAACTCAAGCTTATTTCTCATTCAAAGGAGTGAAATCACACATTTATTTTTCACAAGCAATAGGACACTTAACAGTAAAACCCAATTGAAAACATAGACCGCCAATGACTGTTTACAACCAGAAAACACACAATAGCACATGTCAATAGCAGTATTGTTATGTTTTAAAATAAATTTAGAAGCAATTCTGTTGTGTAGGGTGTTACCTGTGTGATATATCCTCTTTATTTTGATAATACATGAGAAAGAAATAGCTTCTTCATGTTCCCAGCATGTTTTCAAATGAAATAGTTCTAATTCTATAGTGTACCAACTAAATCAAGACTTATTTTTTTTTTTTCAGCTTGTCAGAGTAGTAACCGATATATGGTGGGGTTCATGGAGAATTCGAAATACCCCAAGTGGTTAAGCGTTTTCATCCGTGCCAAGGAAAGTGGTGCTGCTGTCAGAATCAGGTCTCATTCAGAAAACGAACCAAAGCTTAACTCGGAATATCTCATACAACCAAATGCTACTATTTTAATCAAAATTTCGAAAGAATACGAAGTCACGGGCACAAACAAGAGCGTTCAGGGGATATCAATCGAGTCCGACCAAGAATTATTTATTCTGATTCATTACTGGGTAGAATCGGTGTACCAATATACGTCAACTAGCTGTTTGGCTATCCCGGTATCGTCGCTTGGGTTGTCGTACTACGCTGTTACTGAAAACAATAGAGCGGAAATCCTGATTATCGGTATATACAATGACACTTCGCTCAGGGTAACTGGCAACATACCCTTCAAGTACAACCAAGTAACAACGGATGTATTAACAGAAACCATTAATGAATTTGAAACCGTACAACTCCAGGCTGATAGTGGCTCGTTGACCGGGACCCACATACATGCAGACAAGGTTGTGAGTGTTTACAGTGGTAATAAATACTTTAATCAGAGAGTTTTAAAAAATCCTCTAATACAGCAGCTAAGTCCGGTAAACGTCTGGGGAACCGTCCATATTACGCTGGCACCTCTTCACTGTGATTATAACGTCATCATTGTCACGGGGTCCGCAGACACCATTGTGAACTCTTCGTGTGGTCAAACATTTGAGCTGACAGAAGCTGGTTCATCAACATATGTTGCTATGGGGAACTCAGTGTGTCAGTTGGAGTCAAACCATCCAGTCTCTGTGACAATGATAGTTCTAAATGAAGCCAATCCACTTTCTAATTCGTCTATCATGGTTAGAGTACAGCCGCTGCAACAAGTGAAAGAGTTAGTTTTTTTCGACACAAATTATGAAATGGATACATCACTGATATTGGTAAGCGACGTAAAGGAAATCCTCCTGGACAACGGACCGATTTCATTATCATCTGTTCGAAACACGTCATTCTACTTCATTCGGTCACCTGTATCTTCAGGCCACCACGTCATCAGCTGCGACCCCGCATGTTCAGTATCAGCTTACGTCTTCAGTTATGGATTTCAAGAATGCATAGGGTACCTGATAATTTCCAATGAACACGTGAGTACAGTTAAAAACAAAATACATATCTATTTCCATTCGTCAACAATTTTGATTCCGTTTCGTAGGTATTTTTATTTCATCATCCGATTAAGTTTCCACCTGTGTATATGTTGGATCTGTCTGTATGAATGATGAGTGATGCCCCCCTTTTTAGTATGATTGTATATTAATATCTGGACAACTCCTGCTACAGTTTTATCTAAATGTTGTTCACCATTGACATAATCATCACACACTGAACAGCTGTACCTAGGTTTTGTTGTTGTTGTTGTTGTTGTTTTTCCTCCGCCTTTTTATTATTGGTTCCTTTTATTTATAGACGGCATCGTGTCCTTGCAACCCGTCCTACATTTTTATCAAAACCTTCAGAATCAAGTATGTAGTCAGCATACACTGACGTTATGACATGTGCTGGTCCGTGTATTTTTATGACAGCTATTAGTCTATTTCCTATTTTTACAGGCAGAACATTAGCCAGACAAGACATTAGCAAAACACAACATTAGCCAGACACAACATTAACTAGACACAGTATTATCCAGATTCATGTATCCCCTCCTTTAGTTTTCATGAAAACCTACCGAAATTTCACCGATGTAGTCAGCGTACACTTAAGTTGTGCACTCGCACTTCATTTTCCCCTTTCGTTAATTCTATTGAGTTAATCTAAATGTCCAATCACATATTTAGCGGAAATCTGACGTAAGCGATTTTCGCGCTGGGCGTTTCCCGCTAAATTAGGATTGCGCCATTTTCGTTGTTTCTGTAGTTTTTATGCCAAGTCTTCTTGGTGTACTAATTTATCATTCCGCTTTTCTGTTGAGATTCGGTGATGCGCTTAAATTAAACCATGCCAAAAAAAGTAAAGTATTCCCAGTTTTCTGGGTTTGAAGGCAGAATCTTGTCCGGACAACTCTCCTTACATTTTTTATCTTAACACTTTAAACTTGCACGTGGTCATCACGCACTGAAGATATGTTCATTGTATTGCCTTGATGTACCTTTTCCTTACGTCTATGCAACATAATCTTGTTACATCTGTCCTTTTCTTATTGAATAGGAGTTGGGGCTGTTTGGGAATCCTATGGAATTAGGTAACGAGTTGGGATGTCAGCCATCATTTCCATTACATATATTTCATTTAACGTCCTTTCAACGTCCTACCATTTATGGACGGCCAATCCGTCCAAGTGAGTGTATGTGTTGAACTCGGGAGGATATGATCAGTGCGTATTTGATGCCGACTTTATAGTGCTACCTCAGTGAATCATACTGATGAAGACACCCAGCAGGTCACATTATACTGACAACGGGGTAACCTGTCTGTCTACTCCAAAATACGGAACATCAAGCATGCATAGCAACCATATACAGACTATGGTCTATCTCAGCCAAGGGAAAGGCTCAAAACCTTCACTGTTTCTCCTCTCATGAATAACCAAATTTAAAGTGCGAGTAATTTGTGAAAGTGCCTTGTCAATTTGTCGCAGGTCACAGTATTTGCCTAGTTATGAAAAGTCTGGAATCGGGAATCGTCTTCTGGCATTCATAAAGAAACACACGTGAAATCCCCCCCTTCCCTTCATCAGAGATGCTCCCTTGTTCCTTTGAAGAAATGATATAACATTATGATTACTTTTGCCCAGTTGTTACCAACCGGGATGACAACCATTTTATTATCACTAGAGTTCCGTGATACTGTCTGTGTGACCAGGTAACTAGGTTACTGTTCTGTGTTATCCTAAATGATTGGCCTGGGCACCGTCATATATAAAATGTGTTATTAATGACCAGGCATATCAAAGATTTCAATAACATCACGGTAACCTTCGGAAACATTATATCTTTAAAACAATAGTTTAATATTTGGAAATTATTTTACTACTTTTAAAATAATTCATAAAATAGTTTCACATTTAAGCTTTAGTTAATTCTTGAATAAATATACCCACTCTTACTATATCCAATATATAAATGATACAGGGGATGGGAGATTCAACGTCAGTGTAAAATGTTCGGTAGCGTTTTGTGACACCCAGCCAACTGATTACACAAGGAATACAAGAATCCGGCCATAGTAGTAGAAATAGTTCAATAGGTATAGATGACTATAAAAACGTCATTCTGGCTCGGTGAATACACAAATTAAAATATAATAACTTCTTATGTGTTTTTGTGGTATAGATTGTAGATGTAGTTGTAGAGTTGAATAAAGATGAAGTCGTAGAGTTGAGGTTCCTCTGTTTATTGGTGCAGGTATGTGTAGGTAGTGTCCGTTCGCAGACGGGTAGGAATGACCTTGTCCGTGCAAAGCACGGCCGAAGGACCGGCGTGTCCGTTCGCAGACGGGTAGGAATGACCTTGTCCGTGCAAAGCACGGCCGAAGGACCGGCGTGTCCGTACGCAGACGGGTAGGAATGACCTTGTCCGTGCAAAGCACGGCCGAAGGACCGGCGTGTCCGTTCGCAGACGGCTACTCTTTTATAATGATCATGATGTGCATTGGCCGGACAGATAGATTTCCCCTAACTTAATATGGTTATGGGGTTCGTGACCTGAAGTCTACATGTAAACACCACATTAATTATAACTGCACAAAGATAATTGGATACAACCAGTATTACATGAACATGGTATAGATAACATCCAAGTTGTTTAGAGAACCGAGGTCCATCTAATTATTGGCAAATTAGCTAACATGTGTACATGTAGATATGATTATTTACAAGTTCTAAGTATAATTATATAAACTTCTACTGAACATATTACAGTACAAAATGTTGGTATTTCTCTGGCCATATAAAACTTGAATGAATTGACAAAAGTTTTTTCCGGTAATAACGGAGAATGTGCTGCAAGTTTATTACATGTAAATCTTGTTATGTTTCCAGGGGTATGGCCAACTTAACACAGCCGTCACTGGGGACCACCAAACCGGGATTCTAACAGGTACTTCAGCCAAGTCAGTGATGGTTACAGGCGATACCACAACCCTCGATTTATTCGAGACATCGACGCCTCCGGCAACTGATAAGTTAAACGGGAGTTCATTTACAACAGAAACCGCAGCTGACCGAACAGTCAATGTGTCAAAACAGTCTCCTACCATGTCATCTACAGACGAACTCGCAACGCTTACATCAGGTGAGTCATCAACGCTTACATCAGGTGAGTCATCAACGCTTTCATCAGGTGAGTCATCAACGCTTACATCAGGTGAGTCATCAACGCTTACATCAGGTGAGTCATCAACGCTTACATCAGGTGAGTCATCAACGCTTACATCAGGTGAGTCATCAACACCTACATCAGGTGAGTCATCAACACCTACATCAGGTGAGTCATCAACGCTTACATCAGGTGAGTCATCAACGCTTACATCAGGTGAGTCATCAACGCTTACATCAGGTGAGTCATCAACGCTTACATCAGGTGAGCCATCAACACTTACATCAGGTGAGTCATCAACGCTTACATCAGGTGAGTCATCAACGCCTACATCAGGTGAGTCATCAACGCTTACATCAGGTGAGTCATCAACGCTTACATCAGGTGAGTCATCAACGCTTACATCAGGTGAGTCATCAACGCCTACATCAGGTGAGTCATCAACGCTTACATCAGGTGAGTCATCAACGCCTACATCAGGTGAGTCATCAACGCTTACATCAGGTGAGTCATCAACGCTTACATCAGGTGAGTCATCAACGCTTATATCAGGTGAGTCATCAACGCTTACATCAGGTGAGTCATCAACGCCTACATCAGGTGAGTCATCAACACCTACATCAGGTGAGTCATCAACGCTTACATCAGGTGAGTCATCAACACCTACATTAGGTGAGTCATCAACGCTTACATCAGGTGAGTCATCAACGCCTACATCAGGTTAGTCATCAACGCCTACATCAGGTGAGTCATCAACGCTTACATCAGGTGAGTCATCAACGCTTACATCAGGTGAGTCATCAACGCTTACATCAGGTGAGTCATCAACACCTACATCAGGTGAGTCATCAACACCTACATCAGGTAAGTCATCAACACTTACATCAGGTGAGTCATCAACGCCTACATCAGGTGAGCCATCAACGCTTACATCAGGTGAGTCATCAACGCCTACATCAGGTGAGTCATCAACGCCTACATCAGGTGAGTCATCAACGCTCACATCAGGTGAGTCATCAACGCTTACATCAGGTGAGTCATCAACGCTTACATCAGGTGAGTCATCAACACTTACATCAGGTGAGTCATCAACGCTTACATCAGGTGAGTCATCAACGCTTACATCAGGTTAGTCATCAACGCTTACATCAGGTGAGCCATCAACACTTACATCAGGTGAGTCATCAACGCTTACATCAGGTGAGTCATCAACGCTTACATCAGGTGAGTCATCAACGCTTACATCAGGTGAGTCATCAACGCTTACATCAGGTGAGTCATCAACGCTTACATCAGGTGAGTCATCAACGCTTACATCAGGTGAGTCATCAACGCTTTCATCAGGTGAGTCATCAACGCTTACATCAGGTGAGTCATCAACGCTTACATCAGGTGAGTCATCAACGCTTACATCAGGTGAGTCATCAACGCTTACATCAGGTGAGTCATCAACACCTACATCAGGTGAGTCATCAACACCTACATCAGGTGAGTCATCAACGCTTACATCAGGTGAGTCATCAACGCTTACATCAGGTGAGTCATCAACGCTTACATCAGGTGAGTCATCAACGCTTACATCAGGTGAGCCATCAACACTTACATCAGGTGAGTCATCAACGCTTACATCAGGTGAGTCATCAACGCCTACATCAGGTGAGTCATCAACGCTTACATCAGGTGAGTCATCAACGCTTACATCAGGTGAGTCATCAACGCTTACATCAGGTGAGTCATCAACGCCTACATCAGGTGAGTCATCAACGCTTACATCAGGTGAGTCATCAACGCCTACATCAGGTGAGTCATCAACGCTTACATCAGGTGAGTCATCAACGCTTACATCAGGTGAGTCATCAACGCTTATATCAGGTGAGTCATCAACGCTTACATCAGGTGAGTCATCAACGCCTACATCAGGTGAGTCATCAACACCTACATCAGGTGAGTCATCAACGCTTACATCAGGTGAGTCATCAACGCCTACATCAGGTGAGTCATCAACGCCTACATCAGGTGAGTCATCAACACTTACATCAGGTGAGTCATCAACACTTACATCAGGTGAGTCATCAACGCTTACATCAGGTGAGTCATCAACGCCTACATCAGGTGAGTCATCAACACTTACATCAGGTGAGTCATCAACGCTTACATCAGGTGAGTCATCAACGCCTACATCAGGTGAGTCATCAACGCTTACATCAGGTGAGTCATCAACGCTTACATCAGGTTAGTCATCAACGCCTACATCAGGTGAGTCATCAACACTTACATCAGGTGAGTCATCAACGCTTACATCAGGTGAGTCATCAACACTTACATCAGGTGAGTCATCAACGCCTACATCAGGTGAGTCATCAACACCTACATCAGGTGAGTCATCAACGCTTACATCAGGTGAGTCATCAACACTTACATCAGGTGAGTCATCAACACTTACATCAGGTAAGTCATCAACACCTACATCAGGTGAGTCATCAACGCCTACATCAGGTGAGTCATCAACGCCTACATCAGGTGAGTCATCAACGCCTACATCAGGTGAGTCATCAACGCTTACATCAGGTGAGTCATCAACGCCTACATCAGGTGAGTCATCAACACTTACATCAGGTGAGTCATCAACACCTACATCAGGTAAGTCATCAACACTTACATCAGGTGAGTCATCAACGCTTACATCAGGTGAGTCATCAACACTTACATCAGGTGAGTCATCAACGCTTACATCAGGTGAGTCATCAACACCTACATCAGGTGAGTCATCAACGCTTACATCAGGTGAGTCATCAACACCTACATCAGGTGAGTCATCAACGCCTACATCAGGTGAGTCATCAACGCTTACATCAGGTGAGTCATCAACGCTTACATCAGGTGAGTCATCAACACCTACATCAGGTGAGTCATCAACACTTACATCAGGTGAGTCATCAACGCTTACATCAGGTGAGTCATCAACGCCTACATCAGGTGAGTCATCAACGCCTACATCAGGTGAGTCATCAACGCCTACATCAGGTGAGTCATCAACGCCTACATCAGGTGAGTCATCAACGCTTACATCAGGTGAGTCATCAACGCCTACATCAGGTGAGTCATCAACGCTTACATCAGGTGAGTCATCAACGCCTACATCAGGTGAGTCATCAACACTTACATCAGGTGAGTCATCAACGCTTACATCAGGTGAGTCATCAACACCTACATCAGGTGAGTCATCAACGCTTACATCAGGTGAGTCATCAACGCCTACATCAGGTGAGTCATCAACACCTACATCAGGTGAGTCATCAGCGCTTACATCAGGTGAGTCATCAACGCTTACATCAGGTGAGTCATCAACACTTACATCAGGTGAGTCATCAACGCTTACATCAGGTGAGTCATCAACACCTACATCAGGTGAGTCATCAACGCTTACATCAGGTGAGTCATCAACACCTACATTAGGTGAGTCATCAACGCTTACATCAGGTGAGTCATCAACACTTACATCAGGTGAGTCATCAACGCTTACATCAGGTGAGTCATCAACACCTACATCAGGTGAGTCATCAACGCCTACATCAGGTGAGTCATCAACGCCTACATCAGGTGAGTCATCAACGCCTACATCAGGTGAGTCATCAACACTTACATCAGGTGAGTCATCAACACCTACATCAGGTGAGTCATCAACACTTACATCAGGTGAGTCATCAACGCTTACATCAGGTGAGTCATCAACACTTACATCAGGTGAGTCATCAACGCCTACATCAGGTGAGTCATCAACACCTACATCAGGTGAGTCATCAACACTTACATCAGGTGAGTCATCAACACTTACATCAGGTAAGTCATCAACACCTACATCAGGTGAGTCATCAACGCTTACATCAGGTGAGTCATCAACACTTACATCAGGTGAGTCATCAACACTTACATCAGGTAAGTCATCAACACCTACATCAGGTGAGTCATCAACGCTTACATCAGGTGAGTCATCAACGCTTACATCAGGTGAGTCATCAACGCTTACATCAGGTGAGTCATCAACGCTTACATCAGGTGAGTCATCAACACCTACATCAGGTGAGTCATCAACACTTACATCAGGTGAGTCATCAACGCTTACATCAGGTGAGTCATCAACGCCTACATCAGGTGAGTCATCAACGCCTACATCAGGTGAGTCATCAACGCCTACATCAGGTGAGTCATCAACGCCTACATCAGGTGAGTCATCAACGCTTACATCAGGTGAGTCATCAACGCCTACATCAGGTGAGTCATCAACGCTTACATCAGGTGAGTCATCAACGCCTACATCAGGTGAGTCATCAACGCCTACATCAGGTTAGTCATCAACGCTTACATCAGGTGAGTCATCAACGCCTAAATCAGGTGAGTCATCAACGCTTACATCAGGTGAGTCATCAACGCTTACATCAGGTGAGTCATCAACGCTTTCATCAGGTAAGTCATCAACGCTTACACCAGGTGAGTCATCAACGCTTACAGCAGGTGAGTCATCAACGCTTACAGCAGGTGAGTCATCAACGCTTACATCAGGTGAGTCATCAACGCTTTCATCAGGTGAGTCATCAACGCTTACATCAGGTGAGTCATCAACGCTTCCTTCCACTAACTCCTCAAATAAAACTTTGAATCGAATCGCACACCCTATGGATAATCGAGCAGCGACGATTCAGACGAGACAGGTGTTTCGGAAATCCCATTAAATTTCGATGTAGGTTTTATATGTAATTTGTCGAGGCAAATTGAACAGACAGGTATATATATATACATTATTATGTAGCGAGTCACAACCATAATGAAGACGAACAGTGACGTGGTACAAATCAGATGTACATCTTAATATTAATAAGCATGTTTTTCAATCGTAATCAGTATGGTATTTGGTTAGAACACAATACTTGGATATATTCTTTTTGTTTGTTTGTTTTAGAAGTGACGACCCATTGGCCTGGAGGAAACACGACTAACAATGTCGTGAACAGCACCTGCACGTGCCGGGCATGTTCTGCTAAAAATACTAACTACAGTCGGGAGCAGTTGGAGGGTCTGGTGGCGGAACTGAGGCAGAAACTACAGGTGAAGCGTAAAGCCACGACCAAGTACGTGCGAACCCTGACGTCTGCCCCAGACCAGCGAACGTCATCAAAGGTGGTGGGATACATAGCGGGGATTGTCCTCGTAACCATGGCAGTGGGCCTGTTGGTCATAGACAGTCCGAACCTACTGGGCATGCTCAAGACCATCAAATGTAACCTCTTTTCACATAAATCATCAGGATGTTCCTGTTGCAGGAAAAGGGGACGTAACTTTTAAATGGATCAGTTTTGTTTTAAACAAATATAATCATCCAACCAGAATGTAACTGTGATGACGAATAAAGACGTATTGAAGCAGTGTGTACACCACAGACTTCATTACTAGTTTACACAAGATGGCAGTGTGTACACCATATACTTTATGACTAGTTTACACAAGATGGCAGTGTGTACACCACAGACTTCATTACTAGTTTACACAAGATGGCAGTGTGTACATCACAGACTTCATTACTAGTTTACACAAGATGGCAGTGTGTACACCACAGACTTCATTACTAGTTTACACAAGATGGCAGTGTGTACATCACAGACTTCATTACTAGTTTACACAAGATGGCAGTTTGTACACCACAGACTTCATGACTAGTTTACACAAGATGGCAGTGTATACACCACAGACTTCATTACTAGTTTACACAAGATGGCAGTGTGTAGACCATATACTTCATTACTAGTTTACACAAGATGGCAGTGTGTACACCACAGACTTCATGACTAGTTTACACAAGATGGCAGTGTGTACACCATATACTTCATGACTAGTTTACACAAGATGGCAGTGTGTACACCACAGACTTCATGACTAGTTTACACAAGATGGCAGTGTGTACACCATAGACTTCATGACTAGTTTACACAAGATGGCAGTGTGTACACCATATACTTCATGACTAGTTTACACAAGATGGCAGTGTGTACACCATAGACTTCATTACTAGTTTACACAAGATGGCAGTGTGTAGACCATAGACTTCATGACTAGTTTACACAAGATGGCAGTGTGTACACCATAGACTTCATGACTAGTTTACACAAGATGGCAGTGTGTACACCACAGACTTCATGACTAGTTTACACAAGATGGCAGTGTGTACACCATAGACTTCATGACTAGTTTACACAAGATGGCAGTGTGTACACCATATACTTCATGACTAGTTTACACAAGATGGCAGTGTGTACACCACAGACTTCATGACTAGTTTACACAAGATGGCAGTGTGTACACCATAGACTTCATGACTAGTTTACACAAGATGGCAGTGTGTACACCATATACTTCATGACTAGTTTACACAAGATGGCAGTGTGTACACCATAGACTTCATTACTAGTTTACACAAGATGGCAGTTTGTACACCATATACTTCATGACTAGTTTACACAAGATGGCAGTGTGTACACCACAGACTTCATTACTAGTTTACACAAGATGGCAGTGTGTACACCATAGACTTCATTACTAGTTTACACAAGATGGCAGTGTGTACACCATAGACTTCAGGACTAGTTTACACAAGATGGCAGTGTGTACACCATATACTTCATGACTAGTTTACACAAGATGGCAGTGTGTACACCACAGACTTCATTACTAGTTTACACAAGATGGCAGTGTGTACACCATAGACTTCATTACTAGTTTACACAAGATGGCAGTGTGTACACCATAGACTTCAGGACTAGTTTACACAAGATGGCAGTGTGTACACCACATACTTCATGACTAGTTTACACAAGATGGCAGTGTGTACACCACAGACTTCATGACTAGTTTACACAAGATGGCAGTGTGTACACCACAGACTTCATTACTAGTTTACACAAGATGGCAGTGTGTACACCACAGACTTCATTACTAGTTTACACAAGGTGGCAGTGTGTACACCACAGACTTCATTACTAGTTTACACAAGATGGCAGTGTGTACACCATAGACTTCATTACTAGTTTACACAAGATGGCAGTGTGTACACCATAGACTTCAGGACTAGTTTACACAAGATGGCAGTGTGTACACCATATACTTCATGACTAGTTTACACAAGATGGCAGTGTGTACACCACAGACTTCATTACTAGTTTACACAAGATGGCAGTGTGTACACCACAGACTTCATGACTAGTTTACACAAGATGGCAGTGTGTACACCACAGACTTCATGACTAGTTTACACAAGATGGCAGTGTGTACACCATAGACTTCATGACTAGTTTACACAAGATGGCAGTGTGTACACCATATACTTCATGACTAGTTTACACAAGATGGCAGTGTGTACACCACAGACTTCATGACTAGTTTACACAAGATGGCAGTGTGTAGACCACAGACTTCATGACTAGTTTACACAAGATGGCAGTGTGTACACCACAGACTTCATGACTAGTTTACACAAGATGGCAGTGTGTACACCACAGACTTCATAACTAGTTTACACAAGATGGCAGTGTGTACCCCGTATACTTCATTACTAGTTTACACAAGATGGCAGTGTGTACACCATAGACTTCATGACTAGTTTACACAAGATGGCAGTGTGTACACCATAGACTTCATGACTAGTTTACACAAGATGGCAGTGTGTACACCACAGACTTCATAACTAGTTTACACAAGATGGCAGTGTGTACACCATAGACTTCATTACTAGTTTACACAAGATGGCAGTGTGTACACCACAGACTTCATGACTAGTTTACACAAGATGGCAGTGTGTACACCATAGACTTCATTACTAGTTTACACAAGATGGCAGTGTGTACACCATAGACTTCATTACTAGTTTACACAAGATGGCAGTGTGTACACCATAGACTTCATTACTAGTTTACACAAGATGGCAGTGTGTACACCACAGACTTCATTACTAGTTTACACAAGATGGCAGTGTGTACACCAACAGACTTCATGACTAGTTTACACAAGATGGCAGTGTGTACACCATAGACTTCATGACTAGTTTACACAAGATGGCAGTGTGTACACCATAGACTTCATGACTAGTTTACACAAGATGGCAGTGTGTACACCACAGACTTCATGACTAGTTTACACAAGATGGCAGTGTGTACACCATAGACTTCATGACTAGTTTACACAAGATGGCAGTGTGTACACCATAGACTTCATGACTAGTTTACACAAGATGGCAGTGTGTACACCACAGACTTCATTACTAGTTTACACAAGATGGCAGTGTGTACACCATAGACTTCATTACTAGTTTACACAAGATGGCAGTGTGTACACCATATACTTCATGACTAGTTTACACAAGATGGCAGTGTGTACACCACAGACTTCATTACTAGTTTACACAAGATGGCAGTGTGTACACCATATACTTCATGACTAGTTTACACAAGATGGCAGTGTGTACACCATAGACTTCATTACTAGTTTACACAAGATGGCAGTGTGTACACCACAGACTTCATTACTAGTTTACACAAGATGGCAGTGTGTACACCACAGACTTCATTACTAGTTTACACAAGATGGCAGTGTGTACACCACAGACTTCATGACTAGTTTACACAAGATGGCAGTGTGTACACCACAGACTTAATTACTAGTTTACACAAGATGGCAGTGTGTACACCACAGACTTAATTACTAGTTTACACAAGATGGCAGTGTGTACACCACAGACTTAATTACTAGTTTACACAAGATGGCAGTGTGTACACCACAGACTTCATGACTAGTTTACACAAGATGGCAGTGTGTACACCACAGACTTAATTACTAGTTTACACAAGATGGCAGTGTGTACACCATAGACTTCATGACTAGTTTACACAAGGTGGCAGTGTGTAGACCATAGACTTCATTACTAGTTTACACAAGATGGCAGTGTGTACACCATAGACTTCATGACTAGTTTACACAAGATGGCAGTGTGTAGACCATAGACTTCATGACTAGTTTACACAAGATGGCAGTGTGTAGACCATAGACTTCATGACTAGTTTACACAAGATGGCAGTGTGTACACCATAGACTTCATGACTAGTTTACACAAGATGGCAGTGTGTACACCATAGACTTCATGACTAGTTTACACAAGATGGCAGTGTGTACACCATAGACTTCATGACTAGTTTACACAAGATGGCAGTGTGTACACCACAGACTTCATAACTAGTTTACACAAGATGGCAGTGTGTACACCACAGACTTCATGACTAGTTTACACAAGATGGCAGTGTGTACACCACAGACTTCATTACTAGTTTACACAAGATGGCAGTGTGTACACCATAGACTTCATTACTAGTTTACACAAGATGGCAGTGTGTACACCATAGACTTCATGACTAGTTTACACAAGATGGCAATGTGTACACCACAGACTTCATTACTAGTTTACACAAGATGGCAGTTTGTACACCATAGACTTCATGACTAGTTTACACAAGATGGCAGTGTGTAGACCATAGACTTCATGACTAGTTTACACAAGATGGCAGTGTGTAGACCATAGACTTCATGACTAGTTTACACAAGATGGCAGTGTGTACACCATAGACTTCATGACTAGTTTACACAAGATGGCAGTGTGTACACCATAGACTTCATGACTAGTTTACACAAGATGGCAGTGTGTACACCACAGACTTCATGACTAGTTTACACAAGATGGCAGTGTGTACACCATAGACTTCATGACTAGTTTACACAAGATGGCAGTGTGTACACCATAGACTTCATTACTAGTTTACACAAGATAGCAGTGTGTACACCACAGACTTCATTACTAGTTTACACAAGATGGCAGTTTGTACACCATAGACTTCATGACTAGTTTACACAAGATGGCAGTGTGTACACCACAGACTTCATGACTAGTTTACACAAGGTGGCAGTGTGTACACCACAGACTTCATTACTAGTTTACACAAGATGGCAGTTTGTACACCACAGACTTCATGACTAGTTTACACAAGATAGCAGTGTGTACACCATATACTTCATGACTAGTTTACACAAGATGGCAGTGTGTACACCATATACTTCATGACTAGTTTACACAAGATGGCAGTGTGTACACCACAGACTTCATGACTAGTTTACACAAGATGGCAGTGTGTACACCACAGACTTCATGACTAGTTTACACAAGGTGGCAGTGTGTACACCACAGACTTCATGACTAGTTTACACAGATGGCAGTTTGTACACCACAGACTTCATGACTAGTTTACACAAGATGGCAGTGTGTACACCATATACTTCATGACTAGTTTACACAAGATGGCAGTGTGTACACCATAGACTTCATGACTAGTTTACACAAGATGGCAGTGTGTACACCACAGACTTCATTACTAGTTTACACAAGATGGCAGTGTGTACACCACAGACTTCATGACTAGTTTACACAAGATGGCAGTGTGTACACCACAGACTTCATGACTAGTTTACACAAGATGGCAGTGTGTACACCACAGACTTCATGACTAGTTTACACAAGATGGCAGTGTGTACACCATAGACTTCATTACTAGTTTACACAAGATGGCAGTGTGTACACCATATACATCATGACTAGTTTACACAAGATGGCAGTGTGTACACCATATACTTCATGACTAGTTTACACAAGATGGCAGTGTGTACACCACAGACTTCATGACTAGTTTACACAAGATGGCAGTGTGTACACCACAGACTTCATGACTAGTTTACACAAGATGGCAGTTTGTACACCACAGACTTCATGACTAGTTTACACAAGATGGCAGTGTGTACACCATAGACTTCATGACTAGTTTACACAAGATGGCAGTGTGTACACCATATACTTCATGACTAGTTTACACAAGATGGCAGTGTGTACACCACAGACTTCATGACTAGTTTACACAAGATGGCAGTGTGTACACCACAGACTTCATCACTAGTTTACACAAGATGGCAGTGTGTACACCACAGACTTCATGACTAGTTTACACAAGATGGCAGTGTGTACACCATATACTTCATGACTAGTTTACACAAGATGGCAGTGTGTACACCATATACTTCATGACTAGTTTACACAAGATGGCAGTGTGACACCATAGACTTCATGACTAGTTTACACAAGATGGCAGTGTGTAGACCACAGACTTCATGACTAGTTTACACAAGATGGCAGTGTGTACACCACAGACTTCATGACTAGTTTACACAAGATGGCAGTGTGTACACCACAGACTTCATGACTAGTTTACACAAGATGGCAGTGTGTACACCACAGACTTCATGACTAGTTTACACAAGATGGCAAGTGTGTACACCACTAGACTTCATGACTAGTTTACACAAGATGGCAGTGTGTACACCACTAGACTTCATGACTAGTTACACAAGATGGCAGTGTGTACACCACAGTACTTCATTACTAGTTTACACAAGATGGCAGTGTGTACACACATACTTCATGACTAGTTTACACAAGATGGCAGTTGTGTACACCACAGACTTCATGACTAGTTTACACAAGATGGCAGTGTGTACACCACAGACTTCATGACTAGTTTACACAAGATGGCAGTGTGTACACCACAGACTTCATGATACACAAGATGGCAGTGTGTACACCATAGACTTCATGACTAGTTTACACAAGATGGCAGTGTGTACACCATAGACTTCATTACTAGTTTACACAAGATGGCAGTGTGTACACCACAGACTTCATGACTAGTTTACACAAGATGGCAGTGTGTACACCACAGACTTCATGACTAGTTTACACAAGATGGCAGTGTGTACACCATAGACTTCATGACTAGTTTACACACAGATGGCAGTGTGTACACCATAGACTTCATGTACTAGTTTACACAAGATGGCAGTGTGTACACCACTAGACTTCATGACTAGTTTACACAAGATGGCAGTGTGTACACCACTAGACTTCATGACTAGTTTACACAAGATGGCAGTGTGTACACCATAGACTTCAATGACTAGTTTACCACAAGATGGCAGTGTGTACACCATAGACTTCATGACTAGTTTACACAAGATGGCAGTGTGTACACCATAGACTTCATACTAGTTTACACAAGATGGCAGTGTGTACACCACAGACTTCATGACTGACTAGTTTACACAAGATGGCAGTGTGTACACCATATACTTCATTACTAGTTTACACAAGATGGCAGTGTGTACACCATAGACTTCATGACTAGTTTACACAAGATGGCAGTGTGTACACCAAAGACTTCATTACTAGTTTACACAAGATTGGCAGTGTGTACACCATATACTTCATTACTAGTTTACACAAGATGGCAGTGTGTACACCATAGACTTCATGACTAGTTTACACAAGATGGCAGTGTGTACACCACAGACTTCATGACTAGTTTACACAAGATGGCAGTGTGTACACCACAGACTTCATGACTAGTTTACACAAGATGGCAGTGTGTACACCACTAGACTTCATTACTAGTTTACACAATATGGCAGTGTGTACACCACAGACTTCATTACTAGTTTACACAAGATGGCAGTGTGTACACCACAGACTTCATGACTAGTTTACACAAGATGGCATGTGTACACCACTAGACTTCATGACTAGTTTACACAAGATGGCAGTGGTGTACACCATAGACTTCATGACTAGTTTACACAAGATGGCAGTGTGTACACCATAGACTTCATTACTAGTTTACACAAGATGGCAGTGTGTACACCACAGACTTCATGACTAGTTTACACAAGATGGCAGTGTGTACACCATAGACTTCATGACTAGTTTACACAAGATGGCAGTTTGTACACCATAGACTTCATGACTAGTTTACACAAGATGGCAGTTTGTACACCATAGACTTCATTACTAGTTTACACAAGATGGCAGTGTGTACACCATAGACTTAATGACTAGGTTACACAAGATGGCAGTGTGTACACCATAGACTTCATTACTAGTTTACACAAGATGGCAGTGTGTACACCATAGACTTCATGACTAGGTTACACAAGATGGCAGTGTGTACACCATATACTTCATTACTAGTTTACACAAGATGGCAGTGTGTACACCATAGACTTCATTACTAGTTTACACAAGATGGCAGTGTGTACACCATAGACTTCATTACTAGTTTACACAAGATGGCAGTGTGTACACCATATACTTCATGACTAGTTTACACAAGATGGCAGTGTGTACACCATAGACTTCATGACTAGTTTACACAAGATGGCAGTGTGTACACCACAGACTTCATGACTAGTTTACACAAGATGGCAGTGTGTACACCATAGACTTCATGACTAGTTTACACAAGATGGCAGTGTGTACACCATAGACTTCATGACTAGTTTACACAAGATGGCAGTGTGTACACCACAGACTTCATGACTAGTTTACACAAGATGGCAGTGTGTACACCACAGACTTCATGACTAGTTTACACAAGATGGCAGTGTGTACACCACAGACTTCATGACTAGTTTACACAAGATGGCAGTGTGTACACCATAGACTTCATTACTAGTTTACACAAGATGGCAGTGTGTACACCATAGACTTCATGACTAGTTTACACAAGATGGCAGTGTGTACACCATAGACTTCATGACTAGTTTACACAAGATGGCAGTGTGTACACCACTAGACTTCATGACTAGTTTACACAAGATGGCAGTGTGTACACCACAGACTTCATGACTAGTTTACACAAGATGGCAGTGTGTACACCACAGACTTCATGACTAGTTTACACAAGATGGCAGTGTGTACACCACAGACTTCATCACTAGTTTACACAAGATGGCAGTGTGTACACCATAGACTTCATGACTAGTTTACACAAGATGGCAGTGTGTACACCATAGACTTCATGACTAGTTTACACAAGATGGCAGTGTGTACACCATAGACTTCATGACTAGTTTACACAAGATGGCAGTGTGTACACAACAGACTTCATTACTAGTTTACACAAGATGGCAGTGTGTACACCACAGACTTCATTACTAGTTTACACAAGATGGCAGTGTGTACACCATATACTTCATTACTAGTTTACACAAGATGGCAGTGTGTACACCATAGACTTCATGACTAGTTTACACAAGATGGCAGTGTGTACACCACAGACTTCATGACTAGTTTACACAAGATGGCAGTGTGTACACCACAGACTTCATGACTAGTTTACACAAGATGGCAGTGTGTACACCACAGACTTCATGACTAGTTTACACAAGATGGCAGTGTGTACACCATAGACTTCATTACTAGTTTACACAAGATGGCAGTGTGTACACCATAGACTTCATGACTAGTTTACACAAGATGGCAGTGTGTACACCATAGACTTCATTACTAGTTTACACAAGATGGCAGTGTGTACACCACAGACTTCATGACTAGTTTACACAAGATGGCAGTGTGTACACCATAGACTTCATGACTAGTTTACACAAGATGGCAGTGTGTACACCATAGACTTCATGACTAGTTTACACAAGATGGCAGTGTGTACACCATAGACTTCATTACTAGTTTACACAAGATGGCAGTGTGTACACCACAGACTTCATGACTAGTTTACACAAGATGGCAGTGTGTACACCATAGACTTCATGACTAGTTTACACAAGATGGCAGTTTGTACACCATAGACTTCATGACTAGTTTACACAAGATGGCAGTTTGTACACCATAGACTTCATTACTAGTTTACACAAGATGGCAGTGTGTACACCATAGACTTAATGACTAGGTTACACAAGATGGCAGTGTGTACACCATAGACTTCATTACTAGTTTACACAAGATGGCAGTGTGTACACCATAGACTTCATGACTAGGTTACACAAGATGGCAGTGTGTACACCATATACTTCATTACTAGTTTACACAAGATGGCAGTGTGTACACCATAGACTTCATTACTAGTTTACACAAGATGGCAGTGTGTACACCATAGACTTCATTACTAGTTTACACAAGATGGCAGTGTGTACACCATATACTTCATGACTAGTTTACACAAGATGGCAGTGTGTACACCATAGACTTCATGACTAGTTTACACAAGATGGCAGTGTGTACACCACAGACTTCATGACTAGTTTACACAAGATGGCAGTGTGTACACCACAGACTTCATGACTAGTTTACACAAGATGGCAGTGTGTACACCATAGACTTCATTACTAGTTTACACAAGATGGCAGTGTGTACACCACAGACTTCATGACTAGTTTACACAAGATGGCAGTGTGTACACCACAGACTTCATGACTAGTTTACACAAGATGGCAGTGTGTACACCACAGACTTCATGACTAGTTTACACAAGATGGCAGTGTGTACACCATAGACTTCATTACTAGTTTACACAAGATGGCAGTGTGTAGACCATAGACTTCATGACTAGTTTACACAAGATGGCAGTGTGTACACCATAGACTTCATGACTAGTTTACACAAGATGGCAGTGTGTACACCACAGACTTCATGACTAGTTTACACAAGATGGCAGTGTGTACACCACAGACTTCATGACTAGTTTACACAAGATGGCAGTGTGTACACCACAGACTTCATGACTAGTTTACACAAGATGGCAGTGTGTACACCACAGACTTCATCACTAGTTTACACAAGATGGCAGTGTGTACACCATAGACTTCATGACTAGTTTACACAAGATGGCAGTGTGTACACCATAGACTTCATGACTAGTTTACACAAGATGGCAGTGTGTACACCATAGACTTCATGACTAGTTTACACAAGATGGCAGTGTGTACACAACAGACTTCATTACTAGTTTACACAAGATGGCAGTGTGTACACCACAGACTTCATAACTAGTTTACACAAGATGGCAGTGTGTACACCGTATACTTCATGACTAGTTTACACAAGATGGCAGTGTGTACACCATAGACTTCATGACTAGTTTACACAAGATGGCAGTGTGTACACCACAGACTTCATGACTAGTTTACACAAGATGGCAGTGTGTACACCATAGACTTCATTACTAGTTTACACAAGATGGCAGTGTGTACACCATATACATCATGACTAGTTTACACAAGATGGCAGTGTGTACACCATATACTTCATGACTAGTTTACACAAGATGGCAGTGTGTACACCACAGACTTCATGACTAGTTTACACAAGATGGCAGTGTGTACACCACAGACTTCATGACTAGTTTACACAAGATGGCAGTTTGTACACCACAGACTTCATGACTAGTTTACACAAGATGGCAGTGTGTACACCATATACTTCATGACTAGTTTACACAAGATGGCAGTGTGTACACCATATACTTCATGACTAGTTTACACAAGATGGCAGTGTGTACACCACAGACTTCATGACTAGTTTACACAAGATGGCAGTGTGTACACCACAGACTTCATCACTAGTTTACACAAGATGGCAGTTTGTACACCACAGACTTCATGACTAGTTTACACAAGATGGCAGTGTGTACACCATATACTTCATGACTAGTTTACACAAGATGGCAGTGTGTACACCATATACTTCATGACTAGTTTACACAAGATGGCAGTGTGTACACCACAGACTTCATGACTAGTTTACACAAGATGGCAGTGTGTACACCACAGACTTCATTACTAGTTTACACAAGATGGCAGTGTGTACACCACAGACTTCATGACTAGTTTACACAAGATGGCAGTGTGTACACCACAGACTTCATGACTAGTTTACACAAGATGGCAGTGTGTACACCACAGACTTCATGACTAGTTTACACAAGATGGCAGTGTGTACACCATAGACTTCATTACTAGTTTACACAAGATGGCAGTGTGTACACCATATACTTCATGACTAGTTTACACAAGATGGCAGTGTGTACACCATATACTTCATGACTAGTTTACACAAGATGGCAGTGTGTACACCACAGACTTCATGACTAGTTTACACAAGATGGCAGTGTGTACACCACAGACTTCATGACTAGTTTACACAAGATGGCAGTTTGTACACCACAGACTTCATGACTAGTTTACACAAGATGGCAGTGTGTACACCATATACTTCATGACTAGTTTACACAAGATGGCAGTGTGTACACCATATACTTCATGACTAGTTTACACAAGATGGCAGTGTGTACACCACAGACTTCATGACTAGTTTACACAAGATGGCAGTGTGTACACCACAGACTTCATGACTAGTTTACACAAGATGGCAGTTTGTACACCACAGACTTCATGACTAGTTTACACAAGATGGCAGTGTGTACACCATATACTTCATGACTAGTTTACACAAGATGGCAGTGTGTACACTATAGACTTCATGACTAGTTTACACAAGATGGCAGTTTGTACACCACAGACTTCATGACTAGTTTACACAAGATGGCAGTGTGTACACCATATACTTCATGACTAGTTTACACAAGATGGCAGTGTGTACACCATATACTTCATGACTAGTTTACACAAGATGGCAGTGTGTACACCATAGACTTCATAACTAGTTTACACAAGATGGCAGTGTGTACACCACAGACTTCATGACTAGTTTACACAAGATGGCAGTGTGTACACCATAGACTTCATTACTAGTTTACACAAGATGGCAGTGTGTACACCACAGACTGCATTACTAGTTTACACAAGATGGCAGTGTGTACACCACAGACTTCATTACTAGTTTACACAAGATGGCAGTGTGTACACCACAGACTTCATTACTAGTTTACACAAGATGGCAGTGTGTACACCACAGACTTCATGACTAGTTTACACAAGATGGCAGTGTGTACACCACAGACTTCATTACTAGTTTACACAAGATGGCAGTGTGTACACCATATACTTCATTACTAGTTTACACAAGATGGCAGTGTGTACACCACAGACTTCATGACTAGTTTACACAAGATGGCAGTGTGTACACCACAGACTTCATGACTAGTTTACACAAGATGGCAGTGTGTACACCACAGACTTCATGACTAGTTTACACAAGATGGCAGTGTGTACACCACAGACTTCATGACTAGTTTACACAAGATGGCAGTGTGTACACCATAGACTTCATTACTAGTTTACACAAGATGGCAGTGTGTACACCATAGACTTCATGACTAGTTTACACAAGATGGCAGTGTGTACACCATAGACTTCATTACTAGTTTACACAAGATGGCAGTGTGTACACCATAGACTTCATGACTAGTTTACACAAGATGGCAGTGTGTACACCATAGACTTCATTACTAGTTTACACAAGATGGCAGTGTGTACACCACAGACTTCATGACTAGTTTACACAAGATGGCAGTGTGTACACCATAGACTTCATGACTAGTTTACACAAGATGGCAGTGTGTACACCATAGACTTCATGACTAGTTTACACAAGATGGCAGTGTGTACACCATAGACTTCATTACTAGTTTACACAAGATGGCAGTGTGTACACCATAGACTTAATGACTAGGTTACACAAGATGGCAGTGTGTACACCATAGACTTCATTACTAGTTTACACAAGATGGCAGTGTGTACACCATAGACTTCATGACTAGGTTACACAAGATGGCAGTGTGTACACCATAGACTTCATTACTAGTTTACACAAGATGGCAGTGTGTACACCATAGACTTCATTACTAGTTTACACAAGATGGCAGTGTGTACACCATAGACTTCATTACTAGTTTACACAAGATGGCAGTGTGTACACCATATACTTCATGACTAGTTTACACAAGATGGCAGTGTGTACACCATAGACTTCATGACTAGTTTACACAAGATGGCAGTGTGTACACCACAGACTTCATGACTAGTTTACACAAGATGGCAGTGTGTACACCACAGACTTCATGACTAGTTTACACAAGATGGCAGTGTGTACACCATAGACTTCATTACTAGTTTACACAAGATGGCAGTGTGTACACCACAGACTTCATGACTAGTTTACACAAGATGGCAGTGTGTACACCACAGACTTCATGACTAGTTTACACAAGATGGCAGTGTGTACACCACAGACTTCATGACTAGTTTACACAAGATGGCAGTGTGTACACCATAGACTTCATTACTAGTTTACACAAGATGGCAGTGTGTAGACCATAGACTTCATGACTAGTTTACACAAGATGGCAGTGTGTACACCATAGACTTCATGACTAGTTTACACAAGATGGCAGTGTGTACACCACAGACTTCATGACTAGTTTACACAAGATGGCAGTGTGTACACCACAGACTTCATGACTAGTTTACACAAGATGGCAGTGTGTACACCACAGACTTCATGACTAGTTTACACAAGATGGCAGTGTGTACACCACAGACTTCATCACTAGTTTACACAAGATGGCAGTGTGTACACCATAGACTTCATGACTAGTTTACACAAGATGGCAGTGTGTACACCATAGACTTCATGACTAGTTTACACAAGATGGCAGTGTGTACACCATAGACTTCATGACTAGTTTACACAAGATGGCAGTGTGTACACAACAGACTTCATTACTAGTTTACACAAGATGGCAGTGTGTACACCACAGACTTCATAACTAGTTTACACAAGATGGCAGTGTGTACACCGTATACTTCATGACTAGTTTACACAAGATGGCAGTGTGTACACCATAGACTTCATGACTAGTTTACACAAGATGGCAGTGTGTACACCATATACTTCATTACTAGTTTACACAAGTTGGCAGTGTGTACAGCATAGACTTCATTACTAGTTTACACAAGATGGCAGTGTGTACACCACAGACTTCATGACTAGTTTACACAAGTTGGCAGTGTGTACACCATAGACTTCATGACTAGTTTACACAAGATGGCAGTGTGTACACCATAGACTTCATTACTAGTTTACACAAGATGGCAGTGTGTACACCACAGACTTCATTACTAGTTTACACAAGATGGCAGTGTGTACACCACAGACTTCATAACTAGTTTACACAAGATGGCAGTGTGTACACCACAGACTTCATTACTAGTTTACACAAGATGGCAGTGTGTACACCATAGACTTCATTACTAGTTTACACAAGATGGCAGTGTGTACACCACAGACTTCATTACTAGTTTACACAAGATGGCAGTGTGTACACCACAGACTTCATTACTAGTTTACACAAGATAGCAGTGTGTACACCACAGACTTCATTACTAGTTTACACAAGATGGCAGTGTGTACACCATAGACTTCATTACTAGTTTACACAAGATGGCAGTGTGTACACCACAGACTTCATTGCTAGTTTACACAAGATGGCAGTGTGTACACTATAGACTTCATTACTAGTTTACACAAGATGGCAGTGTGTACACCATACACTTCATTACTAGTTTACACAAGATGGCAGTGTGTACACCATAGACTTCATTACTAGTTTACACAAGATGGCAGTGTGTACACCACAGACTTCATGACTAGTTTACACAAGATGGCAGTGTGTACACCATAGACTTCATTACTAGTTTACACAAGATGGCAGTGTGTACACCACAGACTTCATTACTAGTTTACACAAGATGGCAGTGTGTACACCATAGACTTCATTACTAGTTTACACAAGATGGCAGTGTGTACACCACAGACTTCATTACTAGTTTACACAAGATGGCAGTGTGTACACTATAGACTTCATTACTAGTTTACACAAGATGGCAGTGTGTACACCATACACTTCATTACTAGTTTACACAAGATGGCAGTGTGTACACCATATACTTCATTACTAGTTTACACAAGATGGCAGTGTGTACACCACAGACTTCATGACTAGTTTACACAAGATGGCAGTGTGTACACCATAGACTTCATTACTAGTTTACACAAGATGGCAGTGTGTACACCACAGACTTCATTACTAGTTTACACAAGATGGCAGTGTGTACACCACAGACTTCATTACTAGTTTACACAAGATGGCAGTGTGTACACCACAGACTTCATTACTAGTTTACACAAGATGGCAGTGTGTACACCATAGACTTCATTACTAGTTTACACAAGATGGCAGTGTGTACACCATAGACTTCATTACTAGTTTACACAAGATGGCAGTGTGTACACCACAGACTTCATTACTAGTTTACACAAGATGGCAGTGTGTACACCACAGACTTCATGACTAGTTTACACAAGATGGCAGTGTGTACACCACAGACTTCATTACTAGTTTACACAAGATGGCAGTGTGTACACCACAGACTTCATTACTAGTTTACACAAGATGGCAGTGTGTACACCACAGACTTCATTACTAGTTTACACAAGATGGCAGTGTGTACACTATAGACTTCATTACTAGTTTACACAAGATGGCAGTGTGTACACCACAGACTTCATGACTAGTTTACACAAGATGGCAGTGTGTACACCACAGACTTCATGACTAGTTTACACAAGATGGCAGTGTGTACACCACAGACTTCATTACTAGTTTACACAAGATGGCAGTGTGTACACCGTATACTTCATTACTAGTTTACACAAGATGGCAGTGTGTACACCACAGACTTCATTACTAGTTTACACAAGATGGCAGTGTGTACACCATAGACTTCATGACTAGTTTACACAAGATGGCAGTTTGTACACCACAGACTTCATGACTAGTTTACACAAGATGGCAGTTTGTACACCATAGACTTCATTACTAGTTTACACAAGATGGTAGTGTGTACACCATAGACTTCATTACTAGTTTACACAAGATGGCAGTGTGCACACCACAGACTTCATGACTAGTTTACACAAGATGGCAGTGTGTACACCGTATACTTCATTACTAGTTTACACAAGATGGCAGTGTGTACACCACAGACTTCAGTACTAGTTTACACAAGATGGCAGTGTGTACACCATATACTTCATGACTAGTTTACACAAGATGGCAGTGTGTACACCATAGACTTCATGGCTAGTTTACACAAGATGGCAGTGTGTACACCGTATACTTCATTACTAGTTTACACAAGATGGCAGTGTGTACACCACAGACTTCATTACTAGTTTACACAAGATGGCAGTGTGTACACCATAGACTTCATGACTAGTTTACACAAGATGGCAGTTTGTACACCACAGACTTCATGACTAGTTTACACAAGATGGCAGTTTGTACACCATAGACTTCATTACTAGTTTACACAAGATGGTATTGTGTACACCATAGACTTCATTACTAGTTTACACAAGATGGCAGTGTGCACACCACAGACTTCATGACTAGTTTACACAAGATGGCAGTGTGTACACCGTATACTTCATTACTAGTTTACACAAGATGGCAGTGTGTACACCACAGACTTCAGTACTAGTTTACACAAGATGGCAGTGTGTACACCATATACTTCATGACTAGTTTACACAAGATGGCAGTGTGTACACCACAGACTTCATGGCTAGTTTACACAAGATGGCAGTGTGTACACCACAGACTTCATGACTAGTTTACACAAGATGGCAGTGTGTACACCACATACTTCATGACTAGTTTACACAAGATGGCAGTGTGTACACCATATACTTCATGACTAGTTTACACAAGATGGCAGTGTGTACACCATAGACTTCATTACTAGTTTACACAAGATGGCAGTGTGTACACCACAGACTTCATTACTAGTTTACACAAGATGGCAGTGTGTACACCACAGACTTCATGACTAGTTTACACAAGATGGCAGTTTGTACACCATAGACTTCATGACTAGTTTACACAAGATGGCAGTGTGTACACCACAGACTTCATGACTAGTTTACACAAGATGGCAGTTTGTACACCACAGACTTCATGACTAGTTTACACAAGATGGCAGTGTGTACACCACAGACTTCATTACTAGTTTACACAAGATGGCAGTGTGTACACCATATACTTCATGACTAGTTTACACAAGATGGCAGTGTGTACACCATAGACTTCATTACTAGTTTACACAAGATGGCAGTGTGTACACCATATACTTCATTACTAGTTTACACAAGATGGCAGTGTGTACACCATAGACTTCATGACTAGTTTACACAAGATGGCAGTTTGTACACCGTATACTTCATTACTAGTTTACACAAGATGGCAGTGTGTACACCATATACTTCATTACTAGTTTACACAAGATGGCAGTGTGTACACCGTATACTTCATTACTAGTTTACACAAGATGGCAGTGTGTACACCATATACTTCATTACTAGTTTACACAAGATGGCAGTGTGTACACCACAGACTTCATGACTAGTTTACACAAGATGGCAGTGTGTACACCATAGACTTCATTACTAGTTTACACAAGATGGCAGTGTGTACACCACAGACTTCATTACTAGTTTACACAAGATGGCAGTGTGTACACCACAGACTTCATGACTAGTTTACCCAAGATGGCAGTGTGTACACCACAGACTTCATGACTAGTTTACACAAGATGGCAGTGTGTACACCACATACTTCATAACTAGTTTACACAAGATGGCAGTGTGTACACCATAGACTTCATTACTAGTTTACACAAGATGGCAGTGTGTACACCACAGACTTCATGACTAGTTTACACAAGATGGCAGTGTGTACACCATAGACTTCATTACTAGTTTACACAAGATGGCAGTGTGTACACCATAGACTTCATTACTAGTTTACACAAGATGGCAGTGTGTACACCATAGACTTCATGACTAGTTTACACAAGATGGCAGTGTGTACACCACAGACTTCATGACTAGTTTACACAAGATGGCAGTGTGTACACCATAGACTTCAATACTAGTTTACACAAGATGGCAGTGTGTACACCACAGACTTCATGACTAGTTTACACAAGATGGCAGTGTGTACACCATAGACTTCATGACTAGTTTACACAAGATGGCAGTGTGTACACCATAGACTTCATTACTAGTTTACACAAGATGGCAGTGTGTACACAACAGACTTCATGACTAGTTTACACAAGATGGCAGTGTGTACACCATAGACGTCATTACTAGTTTACACAAGATGGCAGTGTGTACACCATAGACTTCATGACTAGTTTACACAAGATGGCAGTGTGTAGACCATAGACTTCATTACTAGTTTACACAAGATGGCAGTGTGTACACCATATACTTCATTACTAGTTTACACAAGATGACAGTGTGTACACCATATACTTCATGACTAGTTTACACAAGATGGCAGTGTGTACACCATAGACTTCATGACTAGTTTACACAAGATGGCCTGCTGATATTGAAAATTGTAGTCGTGGTCCTGGATATTCATTTACTGTATAAGATAAATTTTGGAATTGAAAAAAAGTTTGTAAATCTAAACATAGATATTGCGTGCAAAATTCGCACATCCAGTCCTAATTTACTTTTCCTCCGTATGACGTGTGGACAGTTTCAAAACACTATTGCGCTCCCAAATATCAAAATTTTCTGTGCCCAAATATCAAAATGTTCGGAGTGCGCTACCAAGATATACTAGCGGAAAATAGAAACGCAAGTAATAATTGATGTGTTAAGGATGTGGGTTTCTCGATTATTTCATCATTGCTGAATAGATTTTGATGATTTTTGTTGTCCTATCACAAACCAGAGACATATATACACATGTATATATGTCTCTGCACAAACGGTGTTTGAGTGAAAGGACATCAGTTGCATACTGTACCCGAAGAATGTCACAGAATGCTGAAGAACATTATGATTTGATGGTGTGTATATATATATACTGTTGACTTAATAAACTCCGTAACAAGGGTTTTGCATTATGACGTTTCTATATCCTATATTATAAGTGACATGATCACTTTGTTTCACTGGTGATCGTAATGAGACCTTTTTCTTCCTATTTTGTCGTCTTGTCCAAACTTTTGATTTCGCATAACGCTGTTGTTATTGATGCGGGCTTTTATAGCTTCGATCTGGGTCAGGCTGACCATCACGATATTTTGTTAGAACGCACTCCGAAAATCGTGGTGTTAGGGAGCAAACTCTGAATTTGTGGTTCTCCAATTATTTGGGAGCACGCTCTGAAGCTTTGAACCTGCTCGCACCACATACACCAGGTAGGTGGTCAGGACCTCAACAAGTTAGAATTACAATTCGTGTATCGAGGAAATGAGAGATGAGGTTCATTATCTGTTTAAATGTAAAATTCCAAGTGTGTGTCAAATAAGACGCGTACATTTATCCCAAAATTTGCATAAATTAAAGGGTACACTTATGTAGTGTTCGATTACTAGTGTTATTTCAGAGTAAATGACATGTAAAACACACGTGCTTTAGTTTACTGTTATGAATTATGTACAATGTAACAAGTTTACATTATGATATATGATTGCACTGTTACTGCCAATGTTATATTACAATATCATGTTGTAGTATTAGACCATCGTGTATTGTAGATGTTATATATATATAGTGCTGTACCTGAGTGAAAAAGAGAGTCTTGAGGGTATTTAAACCTAGCCGAGTATTACGGAAGCCGTTTAGGGACATATCTAGCTACCACCATTTTATTTATACTTACTGTTAAAACTCGTTTGGTTTATTTTGTTTAACGTCCTATTAAGAGCCATTAAGGACGTGCAAGGTTATTAAGGTGGATGAAAGCCGGAGTACCCGGAGATAAACCACCGGGTTACGGTGAGTACCAGGCAACATCCCCATGTGGGTTTCGAACTCACGACAAAGAGGCTAGTGTTAAAGTGTCGAGACACTCGGCCACCGCGGCCCCTAACTCATTTGTTATTAGTTCGTGTTTATATTATTATCAATACTAATGTAAATTGCAATAGTCATTGTTATAATATATAATATAAATGTTATTATTGACATCTCACATCTGCGTAGATTAATGTTATGCAAGCCGGGATAAGTATATGCATGTACATGTATGTATTTTATTGTATTTCCAGTACTTATATATATTATGTGATTGTATTTGTATTTTTTGTGTTTTGATAAAGGGGCGGATTGCCTCGAAAATTTAACAAGCCTCATTGTCCACACTGTTTGAATTACTTCTTTGCCCCATATAATCATTACAAGTAATTCGTATCCTCCATACATTTATGTGAGGATCCAGTGTTATCTGGATTATACTGTTTATATTACTTCTTTGACCCATATACTAATTTAGTAATATACTTAGGCGACCCTTTAGGTGAATAGCTCTGGTCAAGTATAGAGTGGTCACTTAGGCGACCCTTTAGGTAAATAGCTCTGGTCAAGTATAGAGTGGTAACTAAGGTGACCCTTTAGGTAAATAGCTCTGGTCAAGTATAGAGTGGTAACTTAGGCGACCCTTTAGGTGAATAGCTGTGGTCAAGTATAGAGTGGTAACTTAGGTGACCCTTTAGGTGAATAGCTCTGGTCAAGTATAGAGTGGTCACTAAGGTGACCCTTTAGGTGAATAGCTCTGGTCAAGTATAGAGTGGTAACTAAGGTGACCCTTTAGGTGAATAGCTCTGGTCAAGTATAGAGTGGTTACTTAGGCGACCCTTTAGGTGAATAGCTCTGGTCAAGTATAGAGTGGTTACTTAGGCGACCCTTTAGGTAAATAGCTCTGGTCAAGTATAGAGTGGTTACTTAGGCGACCCTTTAGGTGAATAGCTCTGGTCAAGTATAGAGTGGTTACTTAGGCGACCCTATAGGTGAATAACTCTGGTCAAGTATAGAGTGGTCACTTAGGCGACCGTTTAGGTGAATAGCTCTGGTCAAGTATAGAGTGGTAACTAAGGTGACCCTTTAGGTGAATAGCTCTGGTCAAGTATAGAGTGGTAACTAAGGTGACCCTTTAGGTGAATAACTCTGGTCAAGTATAGAGTGATAACTAAGGCGACCCTTTAGGTGAATAACTCTGGTCAAGTATAGAGTGGTAACTAAGGTGACCCTTTAGGTGAATAACTCTGGTCAAGTATAGAGTGGTAACTAAGGCGACCCTTTAGGTGAATAGCTCTGGTCAAGTATAGAGTGGTCACTTAGGCGACCCTTTAGGTAAATAGCCCTGGTCAAGTATAGAGTGGTTACTTAGGCGACCCTTTAGGTAAATAGCCCTGGTCAAGTATAGAGTGGTTACTTAGGCGACCCTTTAGGTAAATAGCCCTGGTCAAGTATAGAGTGGTAACTAAGGTGACCCTTTAGGTGAATAGCTCTGGTCAAGTATAGAGTGGTAACTAAGGTGACCCTTTAGGTGAATAGCTCTGGTCAAGTATAGAGTGGTAACTAAGGTGACCCTTTAGGTAAATAGCTCTGGTCAAGTATAGATTGATAACTTAGGCGACCCTTTAGGTGAATAGCTCTGGTCAAGTATAGAGTGGTTACTTAGGCGACCCTTTAGGTGAATAGCTGTGGTCAAGTATAGAGTGGTAACTAAGGTGACCCTTTAGGTAAATAGCTCTGGTCAAGTATAGATTGATAACTTAGGCGACCCTTTAGGTAAATAGCTCTGGTCAAGTATAGAGTGGTTACTTAGGCGACCCTTTAGGTAAATAGCTCTGGTCAAGTATAGAGTGGTTACTTAGGCGACCCTTTAGGTAAATAGCTCTGGTCAAGTATAGAGTGGTTACTTAGGCGACCCTTTAGGTAAATAGCTCTGGTCAAGTATAGAGTGGTTACTTAGGCGACCCTTTAGGTAAATAGCCCTGGTCAAGTATAGAGTGGTAACTAAGGTGACCCTTTAGGTGAATAGCTCTGGTCAAGTATAGAGTGGTTACTTAGGCGACCCTTTAGGTAAATAGCTCTGGTCAAGTATAGAGTGGTTACTTAGGCGACCCTTTAGGTAAATAGCCCTGGTCAAGTATAGAGTGGTAACTAAGGTGACCCTTTAGGTGAATAGCTCTGGTCAAGTATAGAAAGTTAAAATGGTGGAAATCTTGCTTGTTGTCCAGTCTCTGAAGAAACGATTCAACTGTGCCCTATGAACTTTATCTAAGTAGAAGATATATTTTTTATGTGAAAATGAAACAACGATGAAAAATGATATACACTGTATTTTTTTATAAAGTCATTGTCAGACTCTATATAAATAAATAGTATGAATTGAATATCGTATGTGTTGATGGTATTTTTAGCCCACCATCATCAGATGGTGGGCTATTCAAATCGCCCTGCGTCCGTGGTCCGTGGTCCGTCCGTCCCTCCGTCCGTCCGTAAACAATTCTTGTTATCACTAATCCTCAGAAAGTACTGAAAGGATCTTTCTCAAATTGCATATGTAGGTTCCCCTTGGTGCCTAGTTATGCATATTGCATTTTGAGACCAATCGGAAATCAACATGGCCGCCAGGCAGCCATCTTGGATTTTGACAATTGAAGTTTGTTATCGTTATTTCTGAGAAAGTGCTGAAGGGATCTTTCTCAAATTTCATATGTAGGCTCCACTTGGTACCTAGTTATGCATATTGCATTTTGAGACCAATCGGAAAACAACATGGCCGACAGGCAGCCATCTTGGATTTTGACAATTGAAGTTTGTTATCGCTATTTCTGAGAAAGTACTGAAGGGATCTTTCTCAAATTTCATATGTAGGCTCCCCTTGGTGCCTAGTTATGCATATTGCATTTTGAGACCAATCGGAAAACAACATGGCCGACAGGCAGCCATCTTGGATTTTGACAATTGAAGTTTGTTATCGCTATTTCTGAGAAAGTGCTGAAGGGATCTTGCTCAAATTTCATATGTAGGCTTCCCTTGGTGCCTAGTTATGCACATTGCATTTTGAGACCAATCGGAAAACAACATGGCCGACAGGCAGCCATCTTGGATTTTGACAATTGAAGTTTGTTATCGCTATTTCTGAGAAAGTGCTGAAGGGATCTTTCTCAAATTTCATATGTAGGCTCCAATTGGTGCCTAGTTATGCATATTGCATTTTGAGACAAATCAGAAAACAACATGGCCGACAGGCAGCCATCTTGGATTTTGACAATTGAAGTTTTTTATCGCTATTTCTGAGAAAGTACTGAAGGGATCTTTCTCAAATTTCATATGTAGGCTCCCCTTGGTGCCTAGTTATGCATATTGTATTTTGAGATCAATCGGAAAACAACATGGCCGACAGGCAGCCATCTTGGATTTTGACAATTGAAGATTGTTATCGCTATTTCTCAGAAAGTACTGAAGGGATCTTTCTCAAATTTCATATATAGCTTCCCCTTGTTTGATAAGTACTAGAGGGATGTTTCTCAATTGACAAAGATTAGTAAAAGGAAGGGAAAAATAGAGAAACGATCAATCTGACATGGAACCTATAAAGATCGTTCAACGATCAAATATATCTACAAAGACACAACACTGTATACATGTAGGTCCAGTATACAAAAAATACCCGCTGTTACCAAATGCTGGAAAACTTACCGATATAAAAAATGTGATAAAACGTCAGAATAATACGGACTGACAAAAATGAACCTACTTCATTCATCGTAATATAAAAATATATGACCTATAATGTTTCTTTATTTCTTATCCACTTTCCTTGTGTATAATTTTGATCTGTTAATAAACAAAACTCCAGCAAATCTCTAAAGTCTTCATAGAACAGAATGGAACGATCAGATATTGGTATATTTTGTCGTAAATATACTGTAATATAAATCCGAAATCACCAATAGCAACAAAATATAGATCCATGCTTTAAAGCCAGATGATCCAAGTCCCTTTTTTCTTCCAAATTCGACGATTTTGAATGATAAATTGTTATATCTGTTGCATTCAGGCTTTTTTTTTGTCTACATGATCTTATTCTTCTTGCCACAAGAGTACAATTTCATTAATTACGTAGAGGGGTGAGTAGGTATATATATATATATATATATCTTATTATGTCCTAGCCCGATTTTCCTGTGGCCCTGACACCATGTCTAGAAGCCAGTGATAATACCAGGACATGTCTCTGATAATACTGACTTGATTATGGTAAAGCACAATTCATGGGAAGTAATCCCGGTTGGTTGCCATAAGAATTGTTTACTGAATATCAGCTGATGTGTTGGTTTGTAATTTCTTATGTATATTTCTAGTTGTTTTTAATTTTCTAATCTGCGTCGATACATAATTCCGGAATTTTAATTATTGGTGGTTCTGTGTATTATATTTCCCTCCAAACCGGAAGCACGTGTGGAACTTCAAAGTTTGTGTTTACAACTTTGCTGGTAAGTGGAGTTTTATCGATAATTATTGCAGAATATTTGCTATGTAACATGTTCATAACTATGTTTTGAACTATTTAGTTTGTTTAAGAGAAATAAGTTAAGATTTTTCATGGGTTCTTCCCAAAATTGTTCATTGTTGAGATCGATCGTTTTGCTTGTACTGATCGATGCTGTTGCTTCTTCGGTTCAGCAATGGACAGCTGATGGACCGATGCCGAGATGGCGTGGTGTAACTGTAAGTCGGGTTAGGCATCCAACTCAGATTTACTTTAATTTTGATTTTAATGCCCGGTGCGCCAAACCTATAGTTGTAGGCCTACATATTACTTTTCTTGTTCTAGAGGACACGTGTAAACTGACAAAACGGTACTTAATAAAAACGATCATGTATACGTACATGTAGTACTAGTTATGCCCGATATTTTGCTACTTAAACAGTCCTATGGCAGATCAGTAATCAACAGATCTCTCGAGTAATAATTCAAGGGTTTTAATAACATATTGTCGTGTTTCAAGACTGACTAAGTAAGGCTGCTTTTATTATCTTATTGTATTGAAATTTATGTGTGAAGACTACAGTAACTATTTCCACTGGTGTAAGTATTTGTAGTCACTCGGGAATCCGCTTCAATACCCGAGTAATTTTAAAGGTAAATGTGAGCCATGAACTCCCTAGGTCCTTGGTAAAAACAAAACACTGTATCCTCAGTTCCAGGATCTTAATTCTGTATTCAGAAGTTGTATACGTAGTCCAGTACAATGCATCGTGTAGTACTAGTCACACTCTTGAATCCCTTCCTCTTGTCTCATCATGATCACCTCCTGCCAACCTCGAAATCCCTAGCTCTTGTCTTCCTGCTGCTCACACTCCTGTGAACGTGATGTTTCAGTGTTCAGATATAATAAACAACCACATGATGAGTTTGTATTCTGGATTTTATTGTCAACTTAAGTCACAGTGGGAATAAAACCCTGAAATAAATATAAATAAGATAAATTATATAATTACACTTTTGTCAGAAACATTTACAACACACCTATATATATACACATACATTCAAGGGACAGAACTCTTACAATACAGATGTTATCTGTTCTGTATTATTATAACCAGTATGGGTCCAAGTGTCTTGGTTCCTTTACTGGCAACAAAGTATAATGAACAAAGATGTACAATAACAGATATTATGGACTATGGGCATATGTACAAATCAACAATTAGAACTCACAAAGTATTTTGTATTATGATATAGAAATCAGTATCTGGGAGTTTTTATTTAAATATTTAAATTTACTTGGAACAATTTTACTAATTATGAAACGTCATTAATAAATTGATAGCTTTGGTCTTTCTTTTTAGCCCACCATCATCAGATGGTGGGCTATTCAAATCGCCCTGCGTCCGTGGTCCGCGGTCCGTCCGTCCGTCTGTCCGTAAACAATTCTTGTTATCGCTAATCCTCAGAAAGTACTGAAGGGATTTTTCTCAAATTTCATATGTATGTTCCCCTTGGTGTCTAGTTATGCATATTGCATTTTGAGACCAATCGGAAAACAACATGGCCGACAGGCAGCCATCTTGTATTTTGACAATTGAAGTTTGTTATCGCTATTTCTGAGAAAGTGCTGAAGGGATCTTTCTCAAATTTCATATGTATGTTCCTCTTGGTGCCTAGTTATGCATATTGCATTTTGAGACCAATCAGAAAACAACATGGCCGACAGGCAGCCATCTTGGATTTTGATAATTGAAGTTTGTTATCGCTATTTCTGAGAAAGTACTGAAGGGATCTTTCTGAAATTTCATATGTAGGCTCCCCTTGGTGCTTAGTTATGCATATTGCATTTTGAGACCAATCGGAAAACAACATGGCCGACAGGCAGCCATCTTGGATTTTGATAATTGAAGTTTGTTATCGCTATTTCTGAGAAAGTACTGAAGGGATCTTTCTCAAATTTCATATGTAGGCTCCCCTTGGTGCCTAGTTATGCATATTGCATTTTGAGACCAATCGGAAAAACAACATGGCCGACAGGCAGCCATCTTGGATTTTGACTAATTGAAGTTTGTTATCGTTATTTCTGAGAAAGTACTGAAGGGATCTTTCTCAAATTTCATATGTATGTTCCCATTGGTGCCTAGTTATGCATATTGCATTTTGAGACCAATCGGAAAACACCATGGCCGACAGGCAGCCATCTTGGATTTTGACTAGTTGAAGTTTGTTATCGCTATTTCTGAGAAAGTACTGAAGGGATCTTTCTCAAATTTCACAAGTAGGCTCCCCTTGGTGCCTAGTTATGCATATTGCATTTTGAGACCAATCGGAAAACAACATGGCCGACAGGCAGCCATCTTGGATTTTGACAATTGAAGATTGTTATCGCTATTTCTCAGAAAGTACTGACAAAGATTAGTAAAAGGAAGGGAAAAATAGAGAAACGATCAATCTGACATGGAACCTATAAAGATCGTTCAATGGTGGGCGCCAAGATCCCTCTGATATTATATCTACAAAGACACAACACTGTATACATGTAGGTCCAGTATACAAAAAATACCCGCTGTTACCAAATGCTGGAAACCTTACCGATATAAAAAATGTGATAAAACGTCAGAATAATACGGACTGACAAAAATGAACCTACTTCATTCATCGTAATATAAAAATATATGATCTATAATGTTTCTTTATTTCTTATCCACTTTCCTTGTGTATAATTTTGATCTGTTAATAAACAAAACTCCAGCAAATCTCTAAAGTCTTCATAAAACAGAATGGAACGATCAGATATTGGTATATTTTGTCGTAAATATACTGTAATATAAATCCGAAATCACCAATAGCAACAAAATATAGATCCATGCTTTAAAGCCAGATGATCCAAGTCCCTTTTTTCTTCCAAATTCGACGATTTTGAATGATAAATTGTTATATCTGTTGCATTCAGGCTTTTTTTTGTCTACATGATCTTATTCTTCTTGCCACAAGAGTACAATTTCATTAATTACGTAGAGGGGTGAGTAGGTATATATATATATATATATATATATATATATCTTATTATGTCCTAGCCCGATTTTCCTGTGGCCCTGACACCATGTCTAGAAGCCAGTGATAATACTGACTTGATTATGGTAAAGCACAATTCATGGGAAGTAATCCCGGTTGGTTGCCATAAGAATTGTTTACTGAATATCAGCTGATGTGTTGGTTTGTAATTTCTTATGTATATTTCTAGTTGTTTTTAATTTTCTAATCTGCGTCGATACATAATTCCGGAATTTTAATTATTGGTGGTTCTGTATTATATTTCCCTCCAAACCGGAAGCACGTGTGGAACTTCAAAGTTTGTGTTTACAACTTTGCTGGTAAGTGGAGTTTTATCGATAATTATTGCAGAATATTTGCTATGTAACATGTTCATAACTATGTTTTGAACTATTTAGTTTGTTTAAGAGAAATAAGTTAAGATTTTTCATGGGTTCTTCCCAAAATTGTTCATTGTTGAGATCGATCGTTTTGCTTGTACTGATCGATGCTGTTGCTTCTTCGGTTCAGCAATGGACAGCTGATGGACCGATGCCGAGATGGCGTGGTGTAACTGTAAGTCGGGTTAGGCATCCAACTCAGATTTACTTTAATTTTGATTTTAATGCCCGGTGCGCCAAACCTATAGTTGTAGGCCTACATATTACTTTTCTTGTTCTAGAGGACACGTGTAAACTGACAAAACGGTACTTAATAAAAACGATCATGTATACGTACATGTAGTACTAGTTATGCCCGATATTTTGCTACTTAAACAGTCCTATGGCAGATCAGTAATCAACAGATCTCTCGAGTAATAATTCAAGGGTTTTAATAACATATTGTCGTGTTTCAAGACTGACTAAGTAAGGCTGCTTTTATTATCTTAAGGTATTGAAATTTATGTGTGAAGACTACAGTAACTATTTCCACTGGTATAAGTATTTGTAGTCACTCGGGAATCCGCTTCAATACCCGAGTAATTTTAAAGGTAAATGTGAGCCATGAACTCCCTAGGTCCTTGGTAAAAACAAAACACTGTATCCTCAGTTCCAGGATCTTAATTCTGTATTCAGAAGTTGTATACGTAGTCCAGTACAATGCATCGTGTAGTACTAGTCACACTCTTGAATCCCTTCCTCTTGTCTCATCATGATCACCTCCTGCCAACCTCGAAATCCCTAGCTCTTGTCTTCCTGCTGCTCACACTCCTGTGAACGTGATGTTTCAGTGTTCGGATATAATAAACAACCACATGATGAGTTTGTATTCTGGATTTTATTGTCAACTTAAGTCACAGTGGGAATAAAACCCTGAAATAAATATAAATAAGATAAATTATATAATTACACTTTTGTCAGAAACATTTACAACACACCTATATATATATATATACACATACATTCAAGGGACAGAACTCTTACAATACAGATGTTGTCTGTTCTGTATTATTATAACCAGTATGGGTCCAAGTGTCTTGGTTCCTTTACTGGCAACAAAGTATAATGAACAAAGATGTACAATAACAGATATTATGGACTATGGGCATATGTACAAATCAACAATTAGAACTCACAAAGTATTTTGTATTATGATATAGAAATCAGTATCTGGGAGTTTTTATTTAAATATTTAAATTTACTTGGAACAATTTTACTAATTATGAAACGTCATTAATAAATTGATAGCTTTGGTCTTTCTCTTTTGAATTATGAAGCTTAAAAATCTGAATAAAGTCTGAAAGAAAAAGGAAAACACTTTATTGACAGGAATATTGTATCATACCTGATTCTTGGGTGTGCCATAAGTATGTTCTATCAGCTGAGTTATTAGAAATTTATATAAACACTATGTACAAGTCACACTGAACACTCCTGTTACATTAGCATCCAAACAACAACATATTTTAGTTTCAATTTCACCATCCGACCTACTATAAAATATGATGTTTCACATTATTAAACAGAAAAAATGAGCCAACACCATTTCAAAGGTCGATGGGTTGTTCATTAGGGAGTTGTATACCCAATGTATGCAGGGCGATTAATGAAATAAAAACATATAAAGAGAAGAAATTATTATTTATTGGCTGACTATATATATAGCTAGTTTAATTTTGCCTCTATGTGCGAGGGCGCTGATGAAGCCTCACGCAGAGACGAAGCTATTCAGCCAATGAATAATCAGTTTAAAAATTCCTTCTGCGTATATGTAATATGTAATGCATATTAGGTATCACAAGACTAAGTATGAAGTAATTTTTAAAAGCTGGGAACATTTCTCCAAATAAGCATTTTCATTTTTCTGACTTACAGGTGAATCATCAGAATGGTGAGGAAAAAGATTGACAATCGTTTACGGATCCTCATAGAAAATGGTGTGGCTGAAAAGCATCGGTCCATGTTTGTAGTGGTTGGTGACCATGGCCGAGATCAGGTATTGCCCAGCTACAGTTCTACATTTATATACATTGATGTAGTTTCTTCTTAATAAACATATTATTACAGGATAAATATGGTATAAACTTATTACAGGATTACTATGGTATAAACTTATTACAGGATAAATATGGTATAAACTTATTACAGGATAAATATGGTATAAACTTATTACAGGATAGATATGGCGTAAACTTATTACAGGATTACTATGGTATAAACTTATTACAGGATAGATATGGTATAAACTTATTAATACAGGATAAATATGGTATAAATTTATTATTACAGGATATGGTATAAACTTATTACAGGATAAATATGGTATACACTTATTACAGGATAGATATGGTATAAACTTATTACAGGATAAATATGGTATAAACTTAGTACAGGATAAATATGGTATACACTTATTACAGGATAGATATGGTATACACTTATTACAGGATAAATATGGTATAAACTTATTACAGGGTAGATATGGTATAAACTTACTACAGGATAGATATGGTATAAACTTATTACAGGATAGATATGGTATTAACTTATTACAGGATAGATATGGTATAAACTTAGTACAGGATAAATATGGTATAAACTTAGTACAGGATAAATATGGTATAAACTTATTACAGGATAGATATGGTATTAACTTATTACAGGATAGATATGGTATAAACTTATTACAGGATAAATATGGTATAAACTTAGTACAGGATAAATATGATATACACTTATTACAGGATAGATATGGTATAAACTTATTACAGGATAAATATGGTATACACTTATTACAGGATAGATATGGTATAAACTTATTACAGGATAAATATGGTATAAACTTATTACAGGATAAATATGGTATCAACTTATTACAGGATAAATATGGTATAAAGTTATTACAGGATAGATATGGTATAAACTTATTACAGGATAAATATGGTATAAAGTTATTACAGGATAAATATGGTATAAACTTATTACAGGATAGATATGGTATAAACATATTACAGGATAGATATGGTATATACTTATTACAGGATAAATATGGTATAAACTTAGTACAGTCACTCTCTGATGATATACATTTGTTTTAGTATGTTACTAAGGTCACAATAAATGTCCTCTGTCCTAGATTGTGATACTTCATCACATGCTGTCAAAGGCAGTAGTCAAGACCAGACCAACTGTCCTATGGTGCTACAAAAAGGAACTAGGATTTAGCAGGTTTGTAAATCGTAATGGTGACCTGTCTGGCGGACTGATGAAAGGTCGAGATTATGATCTAAGAATCGCTGATTTTTAATCTGTTTATACACAAGTAGTATCACTAAAGTATGCCACAGATCACTTGAGATCATGATCAGTGATAAGCAATCGTATAAAGATCTCACCCAGTTTTGGAATAATTCCAAACCATTTCAGTATTGTCTAACATGTTGCTAATGCCACAAAACAGGGTAGGAAAACAAATTTCAGCATCACTTGTCCTTTGGACAAGTTAAGGTTCAAAGCTATGGTACTTGTCCAAAGGTGAGACATAATGGTCTAATTACGAACTGAATTAGTAGTATCTTAAATTACTCTAGGGAATAGGTAAAATTTACGAGAAATTTTGACCTTGCCAATCAGGCAAGTAATCACCAACATTTACCAAATCTACTGTCTGCGGGCCAATCGGACCTTAACTTTTTCTGGCCTTGCAAAACACATTGTAAATAAAGAAGTTTCAGGGTATCCAGTTGACCTTTGATTTTTAGCAATTTTAGAAGTCAAATGAGTATTTCTCAGATCTGAAGAGTCAAGCCTATGTCATGTAGACATGCCACTTTATTCCAAAGACTCGAATCTGATTTTGGGGAAAACATTCAAAGGTCTACTAGAAGTCCTAGGGTGACCTTGATTTCAAATATAATGTACGAAATAACAATTATCTCTGTCAGAGCAGTGTACACATACTTCTGTTAATGCTTTAATTACTACAAATAATTGAAAACGTGCAGTAGCTATAGTAAACCATTTTGAGTACTGTCAGCCAGTTAGGTATGATTGAAGTCAATAATACCCTATATTTACTGAGGTGGTTCAAAGGCTCACAGACAGGTTAATTTCTAGTATAGATTTTCACCTGTATTGAATTGTTACTAAATACCTTATGTTTGTTTTAGTCACAGAAAAAAAAGAATGAAACAGATACAGAGGAAGATCAGGAGTGGGAAACTGGACGTGAAAGAGGATGATCCTTTTGAACTGTTTGTGTCTTCTACCAACATCCGCTATTGCTACTACGCAGAGACTCACAAGATACTGGGTAGTACATATGGAATGTGTATTTTACAGGTAGGTTACACGTATACTAGATATACGGTTATCAGTGGGGAGTCTATCATACAGCCGGTATTATGTTTGGTATATACTGGGTAGTACATATGGAATGTGTATTTTACAGGTAGGTTACACATATACTAGATATCAGTGGGGAGTCTATCATACAGCCGGTATTATGTTTGGTATATACTGGGTAGTACATATGGAATGTGTATTTTACAGGTAGGTTACACGTATACTCGATATCAGTTGGGAGTCTATCATACAGCCGGTATTATGTTTGGTATATACTGGGTAGTACATATGGAATGTGTATTTTACAGGTAGGTTACACATATACTAGATATACGGTTATCAGTTGGGAGTCTATCATACAGCCTGTATTATGTTTGGTATATACTGGGTAGTACATATGGAATGTGTATTTTACAGGTAGGTTACACGTATACTAGATATACGGTTATCAGTGGGGAGTCTATCATACAGCCGGTATTATGTTTGGTATATACTGGGTAGTACATATGGAATGTGTATTTTACAGGTAGGTTACACGTATACTAGATATCAGTGGGGAGTCTATCATACAGCCGGTATTATGTTTGGTATATACTGGGTAGTACATATGGAATGTGTATTTTACAGGTAGGTTACACGTATACTCGATATCAGTTGGGAGTCTATCATACAGCCGGTATTATGTTTGGTATATACTGGGTAGTACATATGGAATGTGTATTTTACAGGTAGGTTACACATATACTAGATATACGGTTATCAGTTGGGAGTCTATCATACAGCCTGTATTATGTTTGGTATATACTGGGTAGTACATATGGAATGTGTATTTTACAGGTAGGTTACATGTATACTAGATATACGGTTATCAGTTGGGAGTCTATCATACAGCCTGTATTATGTTTGGTATATACTGGGTAGTACATATGGAATGTGTATTTTACAGGTAGGTTACATGTATACTAGATATCAGTGGGGAGTCTATCGTACAGCCTGTATTATGTTGGGTATATTAGACAGCATATATCTGTAAGCATGTTGACTGAATTATCAATTTCCCTATTTGAGTGTAAGGATTGTAAAAGAGACACAGGTGATTAGCACCTTTGTATATAGATTGAGAAATAGATACAGGATATTCAAAATTTGTTTATAACTGCACTGTACAACTGTTTTGTCCATATAGCTGACCGGTATGACTGTTTTGTCCATATAGCTGACCGGTATGACTGTTTCGTCCATATAACTGACCGGTATGACTGTTTTGTCCATATAACTGCACTGTACAACTGTTTCGTCCATATAACTGACCGGTATGACTGTTTCGTCCATATAGCTGCACGGTATGACTGTTTCATCCATATAACTGACCGGTATGACTGTTTCATCCATATAACTGACCGGTATGACTGTTTCATCCATAGAACTGACCGGTATGACTGTTTCATCCACATAACTGACCGGTATGACTGTTTTGTCCATATAACTGCACAGTACGACTGTTTTGTCCATATAACTGCACAGTACGACTGTTTTGTCCATATAACTGCACAGTACGACTGTTTTGTCCATATAACTGACCGGTATGACTGTTTTGTCCATATAACTGCACAGTACGACTGTTTTGTCCATATAACTGCACAGTACGACTGTTTTGTCCATATAACTGCACAGTACGACTATTTTGTACATATAACTGCATGGTATGACTGTTTCGTCCATATAACTGACCGGTATGACTGTTTTGTCCATATAACTGCACAGTATGACTGTTTTGTCCATATAACTGACCGGTATGACTGTTTCGTCCATATAACTGACCGGTATGACTGTTTCGTACATATAACTGACCGGTATGACTGTTTCGTACATATAACTGCACATAACAGCTGTTTCCTCCATCCAGTACTCATCAGTGATGCTTTAGACCATAGGTATGGAACTCTTAAAGTCCAGAAAGGAAATTAGGAAAGTCAAGATTGGGTCTAAAATGTTCAAGTATAAAGTTAGAGGTGCACTTACCCATAACTTAATGCATTGAAGAATAACAGGAAATATGTTTGTATATTTAAACCACTACCACTATATATAAGAGTGAAGATGTAGCATGCATGGTAGCTGCAGAGATATTTTATACCGAAAAAATCTGATTCCAAGATGTGACTATTGATGTATATCAGACTATCTACACTGCTCTTTGTTGTACGGTTGTTTATATGTAACAGTAATTTTGATTTTGTAGGACTTTGAGGCGCTGACACCAAACCTGCTGGCCAGGACTGTAGAGACGGTAGAAGGGGGTGGGGCTGTTGTCATCCTTCTACGGACTATGAAATCTCTCAAGAAGCTTTACACCATGACTATGGTACAGTAGCTGTGTTGTGATATCTCTAGGAAAGGGTCTCAGTCCTTGGAAAACAATTTATGAATACTGATGAAATACATGTACTCATTACTTTCCAATTATCATATAACCATGTACACGACAGGCTTCTCTGATATACAAACACTGGGTGTGGTCCTCGGGTAAAAAATTCATTCATTCCTTTTCATGATAGAGTGTACAATCAAAATTGTGTCCCTCATAGATTTTGGTGAATCAAGTGAGTCATAATTTACGGTCAACCAAGTGAGTCATAATTGACGGTCAACCAAGTGAGTCATAATTTACGGTCAACCAAGTGAGTCATAATTTACAGTCAACCAAGTGAGTCATGCTATCAGACACATAACATTTAATATAGATTTGTAGTAAGTATGTTTTATAGTAGGTTTTTTGTCACAGCTGAAACATGCAGCCTCTGCCATTTCTTTTCTTTGAAATGGAAACATAAAAACTTTAAATTTAGAAAGTAAATTTTATGTTCAAGATTTGAAGTTTTTGTATAAATACTAAAATTTCATATTTCAGGATGTCCACTCCAGATACAGGACAGAGTCCCATCAAGATGTTGTCGGCAGATTTAATGAAAGGTTTGTACTAAGGTCACAGACACTTAGCGTGATTTATCAATGGTCTGATTGGGTATATGGAGTCAATCAAGTATACACGCCGTGATTTATCAATGGTCTGATTGGGTATATGGGAGTCAATCAAGTATACACGCCGTGATTTATCAATGGTCTGATTGGGTATATGGGAGTCAATCAAGTATACACGCAAGGCAGTACACTTATCGTCCACCATCTCAACTCATTGGTCAATTTCTGCACCGAAATCAGCTGCATTACAACTGCGCAGGGACTACTACAACTAGACTTGAGGATATTGACCACAATATGTGTAGTGATAAATGTTTTAATAGAACCCTTTTGTTTTTAGGTCCTCTGACCTATGGTGTCACAATGACCTATATCCATCATGCTTTGTCCGTTGTTGTGCTCCGTCCATAAATTCTTCACATTTCAAACTTTTTCTCAAGTTCCACCAGTGTAATTCAGCTCTTACTTACCTGAAAGAATCCTGTGATGGTCATGACTAAGTGATGTTATTTTTTGGGTCGGTTCAAACCACCATTCTAATAAATAGGTGAACTTAATGTAGCCTTATTACAAAGCTACTATATATATATTTAGAAGTGAAGTTTAAGTGTGTCTTTATCATTTTGTCAGGTTTTTGTTGTCGATGGCATCCTGTAAGAACTGTATGGTGATTGACGACCAGTTCAATCTCCTTCCACTGTCCTCTCAGATAGTCAACATACAACCTGTCCCTACTAAATCACTGGTAAGTTTGTTCCTGTTAAGCATTGATGTCATTTTTTTTTTAGTTTCATCAGGGGTATGAAAAAACTTTTGTTTGCAAACTGTATGAATGCGGATTCTTACAGAAGTTTGCAAACAAAATTTGTTTCATTTAAGCATTGAACGGCTTTCAGTTGGCATTCATATTGACTGAATGCCAACTGAAAGCCGTTCAATGCTTATATTTACCATCTGCGATTTTTTATTTGTCGTGCGATTTTTTATTTGTCGTCCAATTTTTTTTGAAATTTTCAGTTGGCAGTTCATAAGCTGGTGAACTTGCAACTGAATTGGTAGGGTTATATAGTGGCAGTGCCATACAATGGTAAATATACCCGATGAAACTAAAAAATAATTGACATCAACGCTTATAATTAATTTTTGAAAATGATTTTCTAATTTAAAACATGTTTTATGTACAATTTTACTGGTTTTAAATGGGATTCTTTTTCTCAAATCAATACGCAACGTCAATTGTCGTATTGTGACGTCACATTTTTCGCACCATTCTCGGAATTTCTGTCATAGAAGAATGAAAAGAATTTTTCGACCAATCACATTTGAGTATTTACCATGAAAACAAAGAAAAATTAATTATTTCTGTATATTAGATTTTGATGGTTATTGCTCAATGTTCAGAGGTCATACTTGACCTCCTTTGAAATGAAAGTAATATGAGTTCATATTCACACAAAGGTATCAAAATATCAAGATCTACTAATGATAAGAATTTGGTTGTTGTCGGTCAAGGTTTTAAGGTAAAAAGGGTCATACTAAACCACTTTTTAAAGACTCTTGATGAACCCTTAATAGATTTGGTTCTCACTCACATCATAGTAACAAAATACCAAGATCTACACTTGATTTTGTGGTCATTGGTCAAGGTTTAAAGGTCAAAGGTCAAACTAAACCTAAATATTACAGGTAAGGAAGAATATGTATTTATTTAATGACATAAATCATTTACTAAGTATGAGGTCCAGAGATATATCAATGTCAGCGGGCTGCCCCAATTTACTTAGATATTTTCTAACTGATTTACTGGGTTTTTACAAAGCACCCTCCTCAATTAGCTTTGATTGGTATGTTTGTGTAGTAGACAGTCTAAATGATATTTTTGGTTGTCATGCAGGAGGATGAAGTATCGCCAGAGCTACAAGAGTTACGGACCCTGAAGGAGTCGTTACAGGACACACAGCCTGTCGGGGCACTCATCAACACATGTAGAACACTGGACCAGGTAAGACACTCGTCAACACGTGTAGAACACTGGACCAGGTAAGACACTCGTCAACACGTGTAGAACACTGGACCAGGTAAGACACTCGTCAACACGTGTAGGACACTGGACCAGGTAAGACACTCGTCAACACGTGTAGAACACTGGACCAGGTAAGACACTCGTCAACACGTGTAGAACACTGGACCAGGTAAGACACTCGTCAACACATGTAGAACACCGGACCAGGTAAGACACTCGTCAACACGTGTAGAACACTGGACCAGGTAAGACACTCGTCAACACGTGTAGAACACTGGACCAGGTAAGACACTCGTCAACACGTGTAGAACACTGGACCAGGTAAGACACTCGTCAACACGTGTAGAACACTGGACCAGGTAAGACAATCGTCAACACCTGTAGAACACTGGACCAGGTAAGACACTCGTCAACACGTGTAGAACACTGGACCAGGTAAGACAATCGTCAACACCTGTAGAACACTGGACCAGGTAAGACACTCATAGTATTAGGGTGTGTTGAAGTCAGATGACCATTAAGGCCCATGGGTTTCTTGTTTTCGCTGCTCCTTGGGAATACCGGGTGTGTCATGGCAATATTGAAGATGGGTGGTAAAAAGTCATTTAATTGGGTTCTCCAAAAAAAAAAAAAATGGATCAATCGCTAGGTCAAAATTTTAATATTTGTCCTTTGAAGATTAAAGAAACTTGAACAACGTAACAACTTCTCAGGTCTCTGCAATGGTGGAAAACCAGGTAAGAGATCAAGCATCTCACCAATTGCAAGTTACATTGTATTATCAACAGGTGCTTGTTATTTCCTGTTTTTAGTCCCCTGCCGTTTGAAAAACGGGGGGACTATAGGTTTACCCTCCGTCTGTCTGTCACGCAATAGTTGTCCGGACAACTCCTTCTAAAGTACTACTCCGATTTTAACGAAACTTGGTATACATGATCAGTATAACATGTAGTTGTGCATCCCACATTTTTTTTTTCAAAAATTCATTTTTCAAAATGGCTGCCGGCTTCTGATTGGTTGAGGCTTGTCCGGACAACTCCTCCTAAAGTACTACTCCGATTTTAACAAAACTTTGTATACATGATCAGTATAACATTTAGTTGTGCATCTCACATTTTTTTTCCGAAAAAACGGTTTTCAAAATGGCCACCGACTTCTCATTGGTTGAGACTTGTCCGGACAACTTCTCCTAAAGTACTACTCTGATTTTAACGAAATTTGGTATACATGATCAGTATAACATGTAGTTGTGCATCCCACATCATGTTTTTCTCGGAAATCCATTTTTCAAAATGGCCTCCGGCTTCTCATTGGTTGAGGCGTGTCCGGACAACTCCTAAAGTACTACTCCGATTTTAACGAAACTTGGTATACGTGATCAGTATAACATGTAGTTTAAAAAATGGGAAATAAATAGGTGCACTCCTGGGTCAGGCAGGGGACTTTGTATTGCTGTTGCAATACTATCCATCCTTGTTTTACTTTGTTTGTTGTTGAGGAAATCTGATTAAATCAATTTGTAATGATTTGTTATTTCTGATATTTTTCTGATTTTGTACTCATTAAGGAATCACATTGTTTAATCATGATTTCTCTTTATTTTGAAATGAAATACTTGGATAACGTAGATATATGCATGTATTGGGGCTTTAACTTATTCATGATATATACATGTAACAAAAGTAAGGATGTTTAAAGAGAGAAAATGAAAACACGTTTAAAATTGCTTTGTTTTGCAGGGAAAAGCATTATTAAAGTTTGTTGAAGCTATTTCTGAAAAGACATTAAGAAGCACGGTTGTGATGACAGCAGCAAGAGGAAGGGGCAAGTCTGCAGCACTTGGACTGGCGATGGCTACCGCTGTAGGATTTGGGTATGTTTTATCTATATTGACTATCTATGACTACTGTTTTCCATCACCAATGGCTGTAGGAACATAAAATTTGATGTTTTTTATTAGGTCATCTTTTGTCTGTCATCGTCTGTCCATAAACAATTAACATTTTCAACTCCTTCTCCAAAACTGCTGAACAAAATTCAATGAAATTTGGCAGGGAGCTTCTATGGCTAAAGGTCAACTGAAATTGTGAATTATATGGTCCCCACCCCACAGGGGCCTTAGGGGCGGCGCCAAAAAGGGCAAACTGACTAAAACTTCAAAAGAGGCTTTACCAAAATTGTGAATTTCATGACCCTGGGGTCACACGTTTGCCCCTGAAGAGGGGGTAAACTTTACTATAGTTTATATAGGGAAATCTCATTTCTGACAATTAATTGTTTGAATTCTATTGGAATACATTCTAACTTGGTTAACATTATCAGCATGGGATGAAAGCTTAATGGTATGCAGATGGCCCTGACTGAACCCTTAAACTGATGGGTTGGGCCAAAATGGGTCAATTGAATTAACTGAAATATTTCAAATCTCAGGTGACCATTAAGGTCCATGGGCCTCTTGTTTTCTCTTGCTAGTTGTAAAACAAGAAAGAGGTCTGTAAGTAAATGGATATGATACCCTTCAACTCGGACTTGTATTAATTGAAAACCCTTTCTAACATTCTTACAGTAATACTTATTATACCCCCGCAACGAAGTTAGGCGGGTATACTGGAATCAGGTTGTCCGTCCGTCCGTCTGTAGACGCATTTTGTCCGGACAACTCCTCCTAAACCGATAGGCCGATTCCAATGAAACTTCACACACATGTTAATGATCATGTGTAGATGTGCATGCTACTTTCTTTTTCTCAAAATTATGGTTGCTATGGCAACTGGTCACTATAAACAGGTTTTCCGATAAGAACAATAACTTTAAGTTTGTCCGGACAACTCCTCCTAAACCGAAGTGCCGATTTCAATGAAACTTCACACAAATATAGAGGACCATGTGTAGATGTGCATGCCACTTTCTTTTTCTCAAAATTATGGTTGCTATGGCAACCGATCACTATAAACAGGTTTTCCGATAAGAACCATAACTTTAAGTTTGTCCTGACAACTCCTCCTAAACTGAAGGGCCGATTTCAGTGAATCTTCACACAAATATAGAGGACCATATGCAGATGTGTATCTCACTTTCTTTTCCTTATAATTATGGTTGCTATGGCAACTGGTCACTATATAACTGGGTTATCTTAGTTAGCCTCTAATTAAGAGTTCCAATTCACTACTGACTTGTGCATATTGCGGGGGTATTAGTCAGCAATCCTGGCGACAGTTCTTGTTTTAAAGTAGAACACACACCTATGTTTAATGTACATATATAATAGAAACATATTTCATTAGATTTTATAAGTTAAAATGTTTTCTATCTTTCATTTGCTTATTATGTAATTATAAAAGATCCACCTCGTTCTTTATCATTCTTTTTATAGGTATTCAAATATATTTGTGACGGCTCCAAGTCCAGAAAATCTGAAGACTGTATTTGAATTCATTTTCAAGGGATTTGATGCTCTTGAATACCAGGTGAGTTGCCATGTAACATTTACTTAGCGTAACGGGAATGGAGTTATGTACCTTTGTTTGAGAGTTGTGTCCCTTAGTGTAATGGGAATGGATTTTGAGTTATGTACCTTTGTTTGAGATGTGTGTCCCTTAGTGTAACGGGAATGGATTTTGAGTTATGTACCTTTGTTTGAGAGTTGTGTCCCTTAGTGTAACGGGAATGGATTTTGAGTTATGTACCTTTGTTTGAGAGTTGTGTCCCTTAGTGTAACGGAAATGGATTTTGAGTTATGTACCTTTGTTTGAGAGTTGTGTCCCTTAGTGTAACGGGAATGGATTTTGAGTTATGTACCTTTGTTTGAGAGTTGTGTCCCTTAGTGTAACGGGAATGGATTTTGAGTTATGTACCTTTGTTTGAGATGTGTGTCCCTTAGTAGAAGTATGTATTTGTGTATGTATGAGAATATTTTGTTGAATTATAGTTGAATTATTGATTGTGAGTGTGAATATGAGTTCAGAACGTACAATATATGTAGTATGAGAGTATGTATATAGTTTGAGAATGTGTGCGAGTGATTATGATTGTGTATTTCATATTGAAAACAGTGTATGCTAATCTATGTGCACCATTGTGAATGGAAAAGTGTGCTAGTTTATATGTGTGAATGTAACAAGTAAGTTGGTTTTACTCTGTGGTACTGTAAATATCTATCGTTACTAGCTGTTGTATATTGCCAATGATGGTTGCTGAATAGATACAGGACCGTATATAATTCTTGTGGTTTTATATGTTCAAAACATGGTACTATTAAGTATATTTAAGAACCTTGGTTGATGAAAATCGAACTGTTACATTAGTTCATCATCATAGAAAGTTCACCATGGTACTTATGACTGCTGACAAAACTGATTCAAAGTGTATGACTGTAATTATAGTCATGGCTTATTATGATCATGTGTATGAAGGTTTATAACCTCTTTTTCCTCCTGACTTTAGGAACATTTAGATTACGAGATTATACAGTCTACAAACCCGGAATTCAACAAAGCCATTGTGCGGGTAAACATCTTTAGGGAACATCGGCAAACAATTCAGGTAAGACTCCAAGAGTTTTGTAAAGAATAATAATATGGAAATATCGCATACCTTAATGAGATTTAGACATGCCGTAAATATCAACCAATCAAAATTGACCTTACTGTTTAGTGCTCAACCATTTCCAGGAACTGGTCTCATTATAAGGAGTCTCACACAAGCTTTAAAAGTGTAAGCTAAGTGATATATTGAACATTTTATTCTGTTTATGTCTGGGGGGATGGGATTGCGGAGATAATTGACTGTGGTATGATAACAAGTGGTAAGCTAATATCACTGAACCAGCAAGCACAGAACTAGTGTGGCTTTGTCGTACCTACATAGGGATGTCAGCCTCTTTAGAGCCACTGTTACCTAGCTGAGGAGTTGGTACCATTGTTCACCCTTTACAATGTATATGAGATGTCTATGTAAGATTTGTATGCTTGTCATCTGAATCCATTCTATGACGTCATTACATTTACAGTTCAATGCCATTTATCCAAATGCTACATAACAGAGTTTTCACTTATCAGAACTTCTACAATGTCCCTTATGTAGTATGTCTACACGTTGTTATCACATATCCAAATATTAGTGTAACTGGACAGGATTTTATAAAAAAAATTGACTGACAGGATAATAATATATAAATCTGGTTTAAGAGGTTGGTATGTCTATAATCCCTGGCGACGCCCATATCTGGTTTATGAGGTTGATGTGTCTATAATATTATGGCTTTACAGTATATCCACCCTGGAGATGCCCATATCTGGTTTATGAGGTTAATGTGACTATAATATTATGGCTTTACAGTATATCCACCCTGGCGACGCCCATAAGTTAGGACAGGCAGAGCTGGTGTGTATCGATGAGGCAGCAGCCATCCCTCTACCACTGGTTAAAAACCTTCTAGGACCCTACCTGGTGTTCATGTCCTCAACTATCAACGGGTAAGTTGTCATTAGCCATGATAAATCACGGTACTCTGTCATATAATTTATATCATGTTGGTTATTCTCATTGACATATTGAAAGTCAAATTTTTAGGTTACCTGAGACAAAGTCTCAGTTGACCTATTGCGATCGCCTTTTGTCCAGCGTCGTGCATTGTAAACAATTTACATTTTCAATGTCTTCTGAATTACATGCCCAGAAACCTAATATTGGGTCTGTAGCATGCTGGGATGAAGGGCTACCAGGTTTGTTCAAATGGATGACCTTGACTTTCATTCAAGGTCACAGGGGTCAAATATTCTAAAATATATCAAAACTCATGGGCCTCTTCTTGTAACATTGATGCTGCTTGATTTAAACTTAACTTTTGACACCATAAAAGGGGAGAGTTTTCTAGACTTAATCAAACTGTGAAAGGTAAACAACGCAAGGAAACAGATTTCAAAAAGTGAAAAATAAACCATGAATGTCAGTGTCATGTGTCTGTTCCTACTGTTTTACCATCATTTTGCCTCTGATCTGTTGTTGACCATTCTTAGTATCAATATTAATTACTAGAGAAATCTTTTTGAAATTTCATCAGTTAGGTTGACTTTTGTCATTAGTTGTGATTGGTACTGCTACTCTAGCAGGTTGAACACTGTAAACATCACAAGTCTAACTCATGATCAGTTATTACACTGATTTGTTACCACTCCATGTAAATATATATACCAGGTTGTCTGAATTAATTCATAAACTTCCTGTTTGATTTTAGTGACAATCTCATGCTCTGCTTATTTTGTATATTTTTTGTAGCTATGAGGGAACTGGTCGATCACTGTCACTCAAACTTGTACAACAACTCCGACAACAGTCTGCCACCTATGGTGGAACTTCAAAGGAGCTACAAAAAGCTGCCAGCATGACCTCTAAAACAGATTCTCTCTCATCAGCATCAGGTATTATACATTGATATTAGTTTTAATACAGATTTCCTTTCACTTAATTCACCAGTGGAGATGGGCAGTACTACTTGTGGTGTTCAAAAAAATAGAAATTATGTATATTCTTCTTCAGTCTGTAAAACTTATAATTGAAAGTAGGCATCCAACCCTTGTTAAATGCAGACACAAAGATTTCAATATTAGCAGTAAGGTTTTGATGTCCATAATGATAATGAGTTTTATATTATAGTAAGTTTGGGATTTCATACCACTCAATATCTAGTTTTATTACACAGGATTGGTTAACTGTAATGGTTAGGTAGTAAAAATCATATTATACAATGTATTGGGTATTGGTGATTTCATGTTGACTCATCAGGAATATTGTGTTTCTTGTCTAAGTGTATATGTGAGATATGTTTTATTTTCTCAGGTCGTGTTTTACACGAAGTAAAGCTGAATGAATCCATTCGGTATGCCAATGGTGACCCAGTAGAGAAATGGCTGAATGACTTGCTGTGTTTGGATGCGACCACTGTTCCCCGGATAACCTCCGGGTGTCCTTTACCTGAGACATGTGACCTCTACTACGTCAACAGAGATACCTTGTTCTCCTACCACAAGGCGTCGGAAGCTTTCCTCCACAGAATCATGTCCCTCTATGTCTCCTCTCATTACAAGGTGTGTCGTAGGATTCATATATTACCTGTATGTCTCCTCTCATTACAAAGTGTGTCGTAGGATTCATATATTACCTTTATGTCTCCTCTCATTACAAGGTGTGTCGTAGGATTCCTATATTACCTTTATGTCTCCTCTCATTACAAGGTGTGTCGTAGGATTTGTATATTACCTCTATGTCTCCTCTCATTACAAGGTGTGTCGGAGGACTCATATATTACCTTTATGTCTCCTCTCATTACAAGGTGTGTCGTAGGATTCATATATTACCTTTATGTCTCCTCTCATTACAAGGTGTGTCGTAGGATTCATATATTACCTTTATGTCTCCTCTCATTACAAGGTGTGTCGTAGGATTCATATATTACCTTTATGTCTCCTCTCATTACAAGGTGTGTCGTAGGATTCATATATTACCTCTATGTCTCCTCTCATTACAAGGTGTGTCGGAGGATTCATATATTACCTTTATGTCTCCTCTCATTACAAGGTGTGTCGGAGGATTCATATATTACCTCTATGTCTCCTCTCATTACAAGGTGTGTCGTAGGATTCATATATTACCTCTATGTCTCCTCTCATTACAAGGTGTGTCGTAGGATTCATATATTACCTTTATGTCTCCTCTCATTACAAGGTGTGTCGGAGGATTCATATATTACCTCTATGTCTCCTCTCATTACAAGGTGTGTCGGAGGATTCATATATTACCTCTATGTCTCCTCTCATTACAAGGTGTGTCGTAGGATTCATATATTACCTCTATGTCTCCTCTCATTACAAGGTGTGTCGTAGGATTCCTATATTACCTTTATGTCTCCTCTCATTACAAGGTGTGTCGTAGGATTCATATATTACCTTTATGTCTCCTCTCATTACAAGGTGTGTCGTAGGATTCGTATATTACCTTTATGTCTCCTCTCATTACAAGGTGTGTCGTAGGATTCGTATATTACCTTTATGTCTCCTCTCATTACAAGGTGTGTCGTAGGATTCATATATTACCTCTATGTCTCCTCTCATTACAAGGTGTGTCAGAGGATTCATATATTACCTTTATGTCTCCTCTCATTACAAGGTGTGTCGTAGGATTCATATACATTGTATTACCTCTATGTCTCCTCTCATTACAAGGTGTGTCGTAGGATTCGTGTATTACCTTTATGTCTCCTCTCATTACAAGGTGTGTCGTAGGTTTCATATATTACCTCTATGTCTCCTCTCATTACAAGGTGTGTCGGAGGATTCGTATATTACCTCTATGTCTCCTCTCATTACAAGGTGTGTCGGAGGATTCATATATTACCTCTATGTCTCCTCTCATTACAAGGTGTGTCGTAGGATTCGTATATTACCTTTATGTCTCCTCTCATTACAAGGTGTGTCGTAGGATTCATATATTACCTCTATGTCTCCTCTCATTACAAGGTGTGTCAGAGGATTCATATATTACCTTTATGTCTCCTCTCATTACAAGGTGTGTCGTAGGATTCATATACATTGTATTACCTCTATGTCTCCTCTCATTACAAGGTGTGTCGTAGGATTCGTGTATTACCTTTATGTCTCCTCTCATTACAAGGTGTGTCGTAGGTTTCATATATTACCTCTATGTCTCCTCTCATTACAAGGTGTGTCGGAGGATTCGTATATTACCTCTATGTCTCCTCTCATTACAAGGTGTGTCGGAGGATTCATATATTACCTCTATGTCTCCTCTCATTACAAGGTGTGTCGTAGGATTCATATATTACCTTTATGTCTCCTCTCATTACAAGGTGTGTCGTAGGTTTCATATATTACCTTGATGTCTCCTCTCATTACAAGGTGTGTCGTAGGATTCGTATATTACCTTGATGTCTCCTCTCATTACAAGGTGTGTCGGAGGATTCGTATATTACCTTTATGTCTCCTCTCATTACAAGGTGTGTCGTAGGATTCATATATTACCTTTATGTCTCCTCTCATTACAAGGTGTGTCGTAGGATTCATATATTACCTCTATGTCTCCTCTCATTACAAGGTGTGTCGTAGGATTCGTATATTACCTCTATGTCTCCTCTCATTACAAGGTGTGTCGTAGGATTCATATATTACCTTTATGTCTCCTCTCATTACAAGGTGTGTCGTAGGACTCATATATTACCTTTATGTCTCCTCTCATTACAAGGTGTGTCGTAGGATTCATATATTACCTTTATGTCTCCTCTCATTACAAGGTGTGTCGGAGGATTCGTATATTACCTTTATGTGCTTGAGATTGATTAATTGCAAGAAAGGCTTTCTGTATCAAATTTTGTTTGAGGTGAAGCAGAGCATGATATATTACAAGAAAGGAAATTGATGTGGAACACATTCTTGTACATAATTATATCATAATGCATTTATTTGCATAAAAGCAGTAGGAACTATTGTTATTTCCAAATTCCTCATTTTGACTTTATTACATCGCTTGTAAGTTGGTTATGTGCCAGAATGACAGTGTAATATGCCACTATTTTGATTGTAATTAGGACGTCAATTTGTTTCAAATGCCACATAACAGTACCAAATAGTGGACAAGACTGAAAAACCAAGTGCTGGGTAGCTTGGGAGATTTTTCTGTTTCCTATATGAGGATCGTCTCTCCCTGAGAGAACTTTGGCCCTGATGTCATCTCCCATTACAAGGTCTGCCATATACAGTAGATCAGTACAGCCTTCTTCAATAAATTCATTGGAATGTCTATCATATACGTCTGTCCATTTCTGATCATTTATATGATCATAAACAACATATACAGTAAACTCTGCTTTAAAAGAAGTCTGTTGGACCATGAAAAAAACTTAATGGAAAACCAGACTTCATGAAACACGACAAGGGTTTTCCATCTGAAATTAGACACAATATTTTAGTCATCTTTATTATTTGGTACGGCAGGCACTTATATACATCATAAAACACAGTCTTCTCTCTGCTAGATTAACGGACATAATATAGATGGATAATGATGTATACATTGTACAGTATGAATGTATCACCTGTTTCAGAACACGCCCAACGATCTACAGCTGTTGTCAGATGCTCCAGCTCACCATATCTTTGTTCTCCTGGGCGGGATCGATCCCAACCAGTCGGCACTCCCCGAGGTCCTGTGTGTGATCCAGGTAAACTGATCTATGACCATATTAGTGTTTTCGTTAGAAGATAACCTAAACTTGTGTAGTTCTACACAGCAAATAGTTTTGACACTACAGTGATAAAACAGGTCTTTGCCTTAGGGCTAGATGATAATGTTTATGTGATGTGTATGAACATGTTACAGGTTTGTCTGGAGGGTGAAATATCCAAAGCTACAATCCTCAACAGTTTGTCTCGTGGTGAGCGGGCCTCAGGAGATCTCATTCCCTGGACAGTCTCCCAACAGGTAAATCTCTCATTTCAAGGATGTGCTACATTCCTTTTTCCTGGTTAATTTTAATCCCTGAATGATTCAGCAGCAAAGGTTTTGTATTATGTTTTTAGTTAAGATGACTTATAACAACTGGATAGTAAATTTAGTTTTGAGCAGATTCAATGTACAGGTCAGACAAGGATAATCTTACAGTTTTACTTTCAAGCCTATTTTTTCCCGAGACAATTTTCATGGTGTCCATGCAGTCTATATTTATACCTCCATAATATTCTTATTATCGATGCTGTTGTTAAACAACTACACGTAATTTTCTTTCTTAGTTTCAAGACCATGACTTTCCTGGACTATCTGGCGGGAGGGTTGTCAGGATAGCTACTCATCCAGACTACCAAGGGGTAAGCTGTTTCGTTAACAGTAGTTTGGCAAAAGTAGATGTCTATGGATGGCGTGCCATCTTGTCCTTAGTTCTCTCTCTCTCTCTCTCTCTCTCTCTCTCTCTCTCTTTAAATTAACAGGCATTACCATATTTACTTTTCATTCTGTCCCTACAAATTTTATATACTGTATTATATTGTAAATTCATATTATGTACATAATGATTATTGGAAGAAGGCGTTTTAAGTTGCGATAACTTGTGTCCTATTCCTGTTGTTATATTTAACAATAAAAATATGTTTAAATCAAATTTCTTCCAAATGTTACGGTGTGTACTGACATTCGGGAAGTGATAAATTAGATGATAACTTTTGTATATACAGATGGGCTATGGTACCAGGGCCCTGACCTTACTGGAGAAGTACTATGAGGGGAATATACCAAACCTGTCAGAAACGATGGACGATACGGAAACTGAGATATCGACTGTTGGCGAGGAGGTGAGGTGACCTTAACTGATTTAACTTAAGGACAACCTTTTCTATAGCAGTATCTTAGTCACAAGAACAAGGTTGATTACCTTAATGTCTGTAACCTTGACAGTGGTATATATAGACATTTTTAGCTCGTCTCTTCGAAGAAGAGTGAGAGCTTATGTCGTCACTCCGGCGTCGGCATCGGCGTTGGTTTTCCAAATGTTAAATTTTTGGTGCAAATGTTGAAAGGCATAGTAATTTATGGTAATATTGTCCCTGTGGGGGTCAAACTATCCCCTGCCGGAGTTAAACTAAAAGATTTTTTGGGAAAAAAACAGATTTTTGAAAATGTTTGGACTTAGAAAATGTTTGCGTTAAGTTTTTGGTGCAAGTGTTAAGAGGTTTTAATACATCACTTTATAATTGTACTAGGCTGCTGATATTTGGCAATAGAGCCCCTATGGAGTAAGACAATCCCTTCCTGGAGTAAAACTTTTTAAAAGAATTGGATTTTTTCTTTTTAAATCTGTGTTTTTTTGTTTTTGTTTTTAAATCTTTGGACTTTGTGTTAAGTTATATTGTGAGTGTTGAAAGGCATAGTTATACATGGTATTAGGTTCCCTGTGGGGGTTAAACTATTCCTTGCCGGAGTTAAACTGAAATATTTTTTGGGGGAAAAAACACATTTTTAAAAAAAATTTGTGCAAATGCTGAAAGCTATTTAACACATCTCTTTATGATTGTACTAGGGTGCTGATATTTGGTAAAAGAGTCCCTATGGAGTTACACTATCCCTTCTTGGGGTGAAACTGAAAATAAAACAATGTGAAAATGCTCACAATAGACAATTTATACGGGTCCACATTTTTCAAGGGAGACAACTCTCATTAGGATAATATTTTGTCAAAAAATTGAAGAAATATGTCCAAAATCAATTACATTTGTATTTAATATATTCATTTAATCTACAACAGCATAGCTTGTCTCCCGAATGTTTGTCAATAAATAATTTATATATATATAAATTGGTATGGTTTTGAAAATTGCATGAATTCACAAAGCATAATCTGATCAAGTAAACAATATAAATATTATTAATGCAATTTGTGAAACCATTCCAATTAATATATTTTAATTATTTATTGACAAACATTTGCGAGACGAGCTATGCTGTTCTCCAACAGCTCTTGTTTCAGTATTTTATTGATGTGAACTTGGCATTATGCTGTATCATTATAATTGTATTCAGTAGTTGTATCTGAAGTTTGTGAATAAAGTACACAACACAAAAACAGAGTGTACAAATTATTTCTGAAGTTCTTAACATTAAAAGATGAAATACCAACATTTTACCAGTATTTCAAAATATTGTCTTTTATTATTATTATTTTTTATGAACATTTTTGGTATGCATGTGTTTGTCTGACAGGATGTGAATTTGCTGGAAGAAAGAATTAAACCTCGGAAAGACCTGCCACCACTGTTACTGAAACTAAGCGAGAGGAAACCTGAGAGACTGGACTACCTGGGTGTGTCTTTTGGACTTACAGCTAATCTGCTCAAGTAAGTACACTATTATACATGCTGTGTTATCTACAGCTAATCTGCTCAAGTAAGTACACTATTATACATGTTGTATTATCTCAAAATCATTAAAACTCCAACATTTCATGGAAAATCAGAAGTACTGTTGACTCCTAGCATCCCTGACATGTTCAGGCTTCAGTAAGTTAACGGGCTTTGACTCTTGATATCTGTAGCATTTGTAGAAGGAATTGAACAAATACATTGGATTAACATGGCTTTTGTAATGTAATGTTTTGTAAAAGTTAATGAATTTTAGTTTTTAAAATGTAAATCTACAGTAAGAGAATAACATGTTGGGTTATTGAAATATGATTTATTATAATTGAAATGTGAAGTTAAGCTAAGTGAATGATACACACTGTATCTAGATTTTCATCCTTGTGTAATATCAAGAAATATCAAGAAACAAAATCATTAAATATACAAATGTGTCGGTCTATATATCTTACTAAACTAAACAGATTTGTAGTAATAAGGAACAAATGTTAATTTTTATAAAATGTGTTATTGTTGAAGGTTTTGGAAGAAGTCAAAGTTTACACCTGTATACCTGAGACAAACAGCAGTAAGTGATAAATCTTTCCTCCTTAAGTTAAGTTACTGCTTTTAAATTATGTCTCCTGTTGGATGAATGGTAAACACCTGTTATATTGACGGTAAACACCTGTTACATTGACAGTAACCACCTGTTATATTGATGGTAAACACCTGTTATATTGATGGTAAACACCTGTTATATTGATGGTAAACACCTGTTATATTGATGTAAACACCTGTTATACTGATGGTAAACACCTGTTATATTGATAGTAACCATCTGTTATATTGATAGTAAACACCTGTTATATTGATTGTAAACACCTGTTATATTGATAGTAACGCCTGTTATATTGATTGTAAACACCTGTTACATTGACAGTAACCACCTGTTATATTGATGGTAAACACCTGTTACATTGACAGTAACCACCTGTTATATTGATGGTAAACACCTGTTATATTGATGGTAAACACCTGTTATATTGATGGTAAACACCTGTTATATTGATGTAAACACCTGTTATACTGATGGTAAACACCTGTTATATTGATAGTAACCATCTGTTATATTGATAGTAAACACCTGTTATATTGATTGTAAACACCTGTTATATTGATAGTAACGCCTGTTATATTGATTGTAAACACCTGTTATATTGATAGTAAACACCTGGTAGATTGATAGTAAACACCTGTTATATTGATGGTAAACACCTGTTATATTGATAGTAAACACCTGTTATATTGATGGTAAACACCTGGTAGATTGATAGTAAACACCTGTAAGATTGATGGTAAACACCTGTTATATTGATGGTAAACACCTGTTAGATTGATGGTAAACACCTGTTATATTGATGGTAAACACCTGTTAGATTGATGGTAAACACCTGTTACATTGATAGTAAACACCTGTTATATTGATGGTAAACACCTGTTACATTGATAGTAACCACCTGTTATATTGACGGTAAACACCTGTTACATTGATAGTAAACACCTGTTACATTGATGGTAAACACCTGTTACATTGATGGTAAACACCTGTTACATTGATAGTAAACACCTGTTATATTGATGGTAAACACCTGTTATATTGATGGTAAACACCTGTTACATTGATGTAAACACCTGTTATATTGATAGTAAACATCTGGTATATTGATGGTAAACATCTGTTATATTGATGGTAAACACCTGTTGAACAATTCGTCACGCATATCAACCACAGAATGAGATCGGTTTATGGTAATCAGGTCACAGTGACTTTTACATCAATATCCAAAGTTAAAGAAAATATTTCATATCTACAGTTTGGATGATGTATTGGATCAGATACTTCTGTCAATAAGCTTTAAGTTAAGAGTGATGTTCCTTGAATATCTGCCCTCACTCCCCCTTCCATATCCCTCTATAATCTAGTATTATGTAAATTTTATGTTTTAGAATGACCTGACTGGAGAACACTCATGTATCATGCTCAAGATGCTGAACGAGGCTGACGAGGAGGACAAGTCGACAGATTCATGGCTATGTGCCTTCTGGAAAGGTAATGACTATGCATTGGTATAAATCCTTTCATTTGTATTTCTTAGATCAACTAAAGTTTATGTTTACAATAAAACATGCATGTTGTTGGGATATTTCCAGTGTCATTGTGATAATAGCTGATTTAGGCCTCAGTACTGTTGGAGTACGAGGCAATTCTGTCAGATCTCTTAAAATTATATGAATAAGCATGATACTTACTGTTTATTTTGTGGCAGCCCATATTCATTGTTTTTTGTGTTTCTGAATATTTGTATATAGAATAACAATGTTAAAAGATAATAGACAGATTTATTAAATATTTGTTTCACAGTCATCTGCAAAATCTGTAAAATGGATGTTTTGCTTCAGATTTCCGGCGGCGCTTTGTGTCACTGATGTCGTACCAATTCAAGAACTTCTCTCCTGCTCTTGCTCTGAGTATTCTTCAGCAGAAACACTTCAAAAAGGCGGCCAAAGGTAGGAAACTGCTGTTTCTCCGTGTACTTTACAAGGTAGGGACATCTCAAACACACTAGAGTGTCTGGCTATTGTGGTCCATTAATGTTGATTGTCTTCTAATTATTATCCCCTTGCGACAAAGCCACGGAGGGGATATAGTATTCTTGATGCACAAAAGTCCTTTCATGATTTTTATTGTCTGCAATTCAAAAATAGGTCAATGCCTGATAATGCCTGTTAAAGTTCATCAAAAAGCTAAACAGATATTAATTCTTTCTCCTGTGAATAAGCCCTACTGTGTCAGATTTTAATAGTTTGTTCTGTAGACTAATTACTTGACCAGTCTTTGACTTTAACAAAATCCTGTATCAACTAACCATATTCATTGAAACTGTGAAATTTTACTGTCATTGCTGACACCGACTTTACCGACATACATCTCTAACATAGACTTGGTCCCACAATGTGTCGGTAAAGTCAGGTTTCACTGTACAGTGTTTTAAAATGATTTGTTGACTGTAGGTACCATCACCAAGAGAGACCTTGACCTTCACCTGAGTAAATACGACCTGAAGCGTCTGGAGCTGTACTCTCAGAACATGGTGGACTACCATCTAGTGATGGACCTTCTACCTACTATAGCTCGGCTCTACTTCCTCGACCAGGCTGACATCCACCTCTCTGCTGTACAGTCGGTTAGTTTTTTATGTCCCTGTAATTTGAGGGTTTGTGGACATATAAAGTGTTACCAATGTCTGTCCATTCTTTCCCCTATAGTGATCTTGAGACCCCCTCAGCATATTAAGTTCATATTTACACCATAGTATTGTACACATTCTACACCCGATCAAACTCTGGTGGTCAGGGTAATTGTGTCAAAGACCACCTTCTGTACAGGACACATTGTAACATAGGAGCAAGGTTTTTTTTTATCTTGCTGCCATTGTCTAGTGGTGTAAAACAGCCATATTTACAGGGCATGTTTAATAAGACATTTTCTTGAACAGACTTGAAGCAAACCATAATGTGTAATTATCATAAGTAAAGAAACATTTACTTGTCTAAATTATATAGTGATGAGAACTTCCTCTGTCAATAGAATATTTTATACCGGACACTACTGTTTGTTTACAGGCTATCCTCCTCGGTATGGGACTCCAGCACAAGACTGTAGACGAGTTAGAGAAAGACCTTGACCTTCCATCCAGTCAGCTGTTAGGACTCTTCAGCAGAGTTATCCGAAAAATTGTACATGTAAGCAGGTCTTCTTTCTTTGTTAGTGCATTCATTGTCATCTTAATTACAATTCAAACAATTGATTGTTTCTATAAACTGACCAGAATTTGTCATGCTGTGTAATTCAGGCTTCCACTTCTGTCTAACGGTTTATACCCACTTTAGGAGAGGTAAAGGTCTCTCTCCCACTTCACGGATATATTTCTGTGTTTGGGAGGGAAAAGATCAGTCTGCCTTTGCCTACCTAGGGAAGTCTAATAGACGGTGAGAATTTATGATGTCTTCCAGTTGTGTGATCAGTAAACTTTTTTGTTTTGATTTAGGTGTTCAGTGAGGTAGTGGAGACAGACATAGCTAAAGACATGGTGGAGAGGAAGGAAATCATCATGGAGCCTGTCAGACAGACCATGGACGAGGATCTGGTAAGGGGGGACAACTCCAATTTGTACATGTGCTAAATGTTACTTGGACGTCAGTCAGTACAAGTTTTTATTATACCCCCGCAACGAAGTTAGGGGGGGTATACTGGAATCAGGTTGTTCGTCCGTCCGTCCGTCCGTCTGTCTGTAGACGCATTTTGTCCGGAGAACTCCTCCTAAACCGATAGGCCGATTCCAATATATTAATGATCATGTGTAGATGTGCATGCTACTTTCTTTTTCTCAAAATTATGGTTGCTATGGCAACTGGTCACTATAAACAGGTTTTCCGATAAGAACCATAACTTTAGGTTTGTCCGGACAACTCCTCCTAAACTAAATTGCCAATTTCAATGAAACTTCACACAAATATAGAGGACCATGTGTAGATGTGCATGCCACTTTCTTTTTGTCAAAATTATGGTTGTTATGGCAACTGGTCACTATAAACAGGTTTTCTGATAAGAACCATAACTTTAAGTTTGTCCGGACAACTCCTCCTGAACAGAAGGGCCGATTTCAATGAAACTTCACACAAATATAGAGGACCATGGGTAGATGTGCATGCCACTTTATTTTTCACAAAATTATGGTTGCTATGGCAACTGGTCACTATAAACAGGTTTTCCGATAAGAACCATAACTTTAAGTTTGTCCGGACAACTCCTCCTAAACTAAATGGCTCATTTCAATGAAACTTCACACAAATATAGAGGACCATGTGTAGATGTGCATGCCACTTTCTTTTTGTCAAAATTATGGTTGTTATGGCAACTGGTCACTATAAACAGGTTTTCTGATAAGAACCATAACTTTAAGTTTGTCCGGACAACTCCTCCTGAACAGAAGGGCCGATTTCAATGAAACTTCACACAAATATAGAGGACCATGGGTAGATGTGCATGCCACTTTATTTTTCACAAAATTATGGTTGCTATGGCAACTGGTCACTATAAACAGGTTTTCCAATAAGAACCATAACTTTAAGTTTGTCCGGACAACTCCTCCTAAACTAAATAGCTCATTTCAATGAAACTTCACACAAATATAGAGGACCATGTGTAGATGTGCATGCCACTTTCTTTTTTTTCAAAATTACAGTTGCTATGGCAACTGGTCACTATAAAAAGGTTTTCTGATAAGAACCATAACTTTATGCTTGTCCGGACAACTCCTCCTAAACCGAAGGGTCGATTTCAATGAAACTTCACACAAATATAGAGGACCATGGGTAGATGTGCATGCCTCTTTACTTTGTTCCAAAATTAATGTTTTGTGATGGTAATACTGACATTACTGGTTATCTAAGTAGCCTTAATTAACTTCCAATTCATTGAATGTGCAATTGCGGTGCTGAGATTAGTCAGCCATCTGCAAACAGTTCTAGTTGATTTCCCAACAATTAATTTGTACTGAACGTTCAGATACATAGTTTAAATGAATGAAATGAAGACATCCCAACTGTAAGATTTTGACTTCAAATTTAACTGCTGAGCCGTTGATACTCAGAAAAGGTGGCTACATTGAGTGAGATCTCCTTATAGCATAAGTCGACTATCTTTTCGTGAGGTGACACATCGTTAGAGATCTTTTGGTAGTATTATCATATAGTCCTGTTTGAGGGTTTGGACTTTATAAAGTTGTTGACCATATGCTTATGAATTTTTCATATGTATCTTGAGACCCCTCAGATGTTTAAATTCATATTTACACCTATATTGTAACGTTCTACACCGACAATCCTGGTGGTCAGGGTAAATGTGTCAAAGACCACCTTCTGTACAGGACACATTGTAACATAGGAGCAAGGTTTTTTTTTATCTTGCTGCCATTGTCTAGTGGTGTAAAACAGCCATATTTACAGGGCATGTTTAATAAGACATTTTTTTTAACAGACTTGAAGCAAACCATAATGTGTAATTATCATAAGTAAAGAAACATTTACTTGTCTAAATTATATAGTGATGAGAACTTCCTTTGTCAATAGAATATTTTATACCGGACACTACTGTTTGTTTACAGGCTATCCTCCTCGGTATGGGACTCCAGCACAAGACTGTAGACGAGTTAGAGAAAGACCTTGACCTTCCATCCAGTCAGCTGTTAGGACTCTTCAGCAGAGTTATCCGAAAAATTGTACATGTAAGCAGGTCTTCTTTCTTTGTTAGTGCATTCGTTGTCATCGTAATTACAATTCAAACAATTGATTGTTTCTATAAACTGACCAGAATTTATCATGCTGTGTAATTAAGGCTTCCACTTCTGTCTACCGGTTTATACCCACTTTAGGAGAGGTAAAGGTCTCTCCCACTTCACAGATACATTTCTGTGTTTGGGAGGGAAAAGATCAGTCTGCCTTTGCCTACCTTGGGAAGTCTAATTGACGATGAGAACTTATGATGTCTTCCAGTTGTGTGATCAGTGAACTTTTTTGTTTTGATTTAGGTGTTCAATGAGGTAGTGGAGACAGACATAGCTAAAGACATGGTGGAGAGGAAGGAAATCACCATGGAGCCTGTCAGACAGACCATGGATGAGGATCTGGTAAGGGGGGACAACTCGACACTCGTACATGTGCTACATGTCACTTTGACGTCAGTCAGTACAAGTTTTTATTATACCCCCGCAACGAAGTTAGGGGGGGTATACTGGAATCAGGTTGTTCGTCCGTCCGTCCGTCCGTCTGTCTGTAGACGCATTTTGTCCGGAGAACTCCTCCTAAACCGATAGGCCGATTCCAATATATTAATGATCATGTGTAGATGTGCATGCTACTTTCTTTTTCTCAAAATTATGGTTGCTATGGCAACTGGTCACTATAAACAGGTTTTCCGATAAGAACCATAACTTTAGGTTTGTCCGGACAACTCCTCCTAAACTAAATTGCCAATTTCAATGAAACTTCACACAAATATAGAGGACCATGTGTAGATGTGCATGCCACTTTCTTTTTGTCAAAATTATGGTTGTTATGGCAACTGGTCACTATAAACAGGTTTTCTGATAAGAACCATAACTTTAAGTTTGTCCGGACAACTCCTCCTGAACAGAAGGGCCGATTTCAATGAAACTTCACACAAATATAGAGGACCATGGGTAGATGTGCATGCCACTTTATTTTTCACAAAATTATGGTTGCTATGGCAACTGGTCACTATAAACAGGTTTTCCGATAAGAACCATAACTTTAAGTTTGTCCGGACAACTCCTCCTAAACTAAATGGCTCATTTCAATGAAACTTCACACAAATATAGAGGACCATGTGTAGATGTGCATGCCACTTTCTTTTTGTCAAAATTATGGTTGTTATGGCAACTGGTCACTATAAACAGGTTTTCTGATAAGAACCATAACTTTAAGTTTGTCCGGACAACTCCTCCTGAACAGAAGGGCCGATTTCAATGAAACTTCACACAAATATAGAGGACCATGGGTAGATGTGCATGCCACTTTATTTTTCACAAAATTATGGTTGCTATGGCAACTGGTCACTATAAACAGGTTTTCCAATAAGAACCATAACTTTAAGTTTGTCCGGACAACTCCTCCTAAACTAAATAGCTCATTTCAATGAAACTTCACACAAATATAGAGGACCATGTGTAGATGTGCATGCCACTTTCTTTTTTTTCAAAATTACAGTTGCTATGGCAACTGGTCACTATAAAAAGGTTTTCTGATAAGAACCATAACTTTATGCTTGTCCGGACAACTCCTCCTAAACCGAAGGGTCGATTTCAATGAAACTTCACACAAATATAGAGGACCATGGGTAGATGTGCATGCCTCTTTCTTTTTCTCAAAATTATGGTTGTTATGGTGACTGGTCACTATATTACTGGGTTATCTTAGTTAGCCTCTAATTAACAGTTCCAATTCACCATTGACTTGTGCAGATTGCGGGGGTATTAGTCAGCCATCCTGGCGACAGTTCTAGTTTTGATTTACCACCAACAATTAACTTTTGCTACTGCACCTGTCAGAATATAATAGAAATTGACATGAACAATGAACACAAAATTACAACTTGTAAGATTTTTGATTAAATTTCTACTGTGTATCCTTGTTATATCACCAGAGATAAAGTTGTCTACATTGCTGAAGATCTTCCGGAGTTATAGCATTAATAGAAAATCTTTTGTGAGATATAGCATCGATAGAAGATCTTTTTGTAAGATATATCATTAATAGATCTGTTGTGAGGTATAGCATTAATAGATCTGTTGTGAGATATAGCATTAATAGAAGATCTTTTGTGAGATATTGCATTAATAGAAGATCTTTTGTGAGATATTGCATTCATAGAAGATCTTTTGTGAGATATTGCATTCATAGAAGATCTTTTGTGAGATATTGCATTCATAGAAGATCTTTTGTGAGATATTGCATTCATAGAAGATCTTTTGAGATATATATATATATAGCATTCTTTTGTGAGATAACATTCTTTTGTGTGATATTGTATGAATAGAAGATCTTTCGTGATTGTTCATGTTATGTTGACTTTGTTTAGCAGGTTTAATGTAAATGTGTTTCAGACAGAAGTATAAGATTTTATGTATCACATAACTTTATATAGAATATTAGCTCCTAGAATTCATTTCTGTACAAAAATCCTCTAAGACAATATATGTTTTACCATGAGAATTAAGATTTTTATTTATTTATGAAACCACAATAGCATCATGTGCATGATACACTTATTGTAACATGGCCAATATTTTACATGAGATAACATGCCAGTCATGTGATAAAAGAAAATTACTAAGCAGATCTGATTTGGCATGTTGGCAGGACATCTACTAGTGTAATAGGTATACAGTTGTACAATGTAAGACTTCATACTATCAATAATAATAAAAAAAAACAAATACAGACTATAACCATGTTGTAAGTATAAAAAGAATGTTGATTTGGTGTAGTGGTTTAAGCTGCAGGTATATATATCTAGCTAAGTGATTAGGTGCTGTTGATCATGAATCTGAGATCCAGTCAGGGCACAAGTTATAAAATCGTTTTCATTTGTCTGTTGTGTTACTGTGTATATAATTTATATAATTATTAACACAATTTATAATATACACTATCTGTTGTTGACGCGAAGGTTAAAGAATTAAATTTCATGTCGTAACTATATTGTTTTGAATATATGTTTTATATACAGGTAATTCATATTTACGTAGTTTTGATAATCAAAGAAATGTTCAAAAATAACATTTTCACTGAAAAGCATAACTTGCAATATTTCAGAATGAGGGTGCGGAGGACGAGAAAAAGAAACAACAGATGAAGGATCTGGCGGTGATGAAGGACATGGATCTGTCTGAGTTTGAGATCCAGGGTACAGAACAGGACTGGAATAAAGTCCTTACTGGCAAGTCTGGCAGAGGTCTCGTCAGCATTAAAAGGTAAATATTAATCAACTGGCAAGTCCTGCAGAGGGCTCGTCAGCATTAAAAGGTAAATATTAATCAACTGGCAAGTTTGGCAGAGGTCTCGTCAGCATTAAAAGGTAAAAATTGATCAATGGTTAATGTCGACATGTGATTGATATGTTAATTTATTTTCACAATATTGATAAATGTGTTTCTGTATGATAAAGTTTTAGCTTTTGCTTACAATAGTAATATATTTTGTAGGCTACATCCTTCTGTAAAATAATCGTATATGGATAAAATGGTACAATTGTCATTTTTCCAATGGATTAAGATGAACAGGTAAAGACACATTTACCAGTATAGTAGACAGATATGTCCAGACATTCTATCCACTAACACCAAGTAGATAGGATATTATCTGGTAGAATATGTTCTCTTTGTGATAGATTTATTACATCCCTATTAGAAATTAACATGTATTTGAAAAATGACTTGATTTCGGTTTCCTTCTGCTTGAGTTGTATTTACTTTGTAACAAGACAAAAAAGCAGTGTGATCGTCTGCAAAACTCAATTCTTATTAAATTGTTTTTGCAGTGGATTTAAGAAAAGGAAAATGGAAGAAGCAAAACAAAAGGAAAGGAAATCAGTAGATAATGAAGATGTGCCCCCAGAATTTAAAAAAGAAAAGAAACATCAGAACAAGAAGTTCCAGAAATCTTAACAGCTACTGTATTGATTGTGATGGTTACATCAGTCATACGTTACATGTAATGGTTACATCTGCTGTGTATTACATGTGACGGTTACATCTGTCATATGTTACATGTAATGGTTACATCTGCCGTGTGTTACATGTGACGGTTACAACTGTCATACGTTACATGTGACGGTTACATCTGCCGTGTGTTACTTGTGACGATTACATCTGTCATACGTTACATGTGACGATTACATCAACCGTATGTTATGTGACGGTTACATCTGTCATATGTTACACGCGACGATTACATCAATCGTATGTTATGTGACGGTTACATCTGTCATATGTTACATGTGACGGTTACATCTGTCATACGTTACATGTGACGATTACATCAACCGTATGTTACATGTGACGGTTACATCTGTCATACGTTACATGTGACGGTTACATCAGTCATACGTTACATGTGACGGTTACATGTCATATGTTACATGTGACGGTTACATCTGTCATATGTTACACGTGACGATTACATCAACCGTATGTTATGTGACGGTTACATCTGTCATATGTTACACGTGACGATTACATCAACCGTATGTTATGTGACGGTTACATCTGTCATACGTTACATGTGACGGTTACATCTGTCATACGTTACATGTGACGGTTACATCTGTCATATGTTACACGTGACGATTACATCAACCGTATGTTATGTGACGGTTACATCTGTCATACGTTACATGTGACGGTTACATCTGTCATACGTTACATGTGACGGTTACATCTGTCATATGTTACACGTGACGATTACATCAACCGTATGTTATGTGACGGTTACATCTGTCATACGTGACATGTGACGATTACATCTGTCATACGTTACATGTGACGGTTACATGTCATATGTTACATGTGACGGTTACATCTGTCATATGTTACACGTGACGATTACATCAACCGTATGTTATGTGACGGTTACATCTGTCATACGTTACATTTGACGGTTACATCTGTCATATGTTACACGCGACGATTACATCAACCGTATGTTATGTGACGGTTACATCTGTCATACATTACTTGTAATGGTTACATCAGCTGTACATCATTGTGATATCAAATGTTTGTTTTATCTACTGAAAAAACTTTCCGCAGGTCAACAATAAATAAGAAATTCAAAACGTTACAGAAAATACCACTATTTTATAAAGGTGTTTTTTGTAGAAATGAAGTGTTTGTAGATTGATTTTAAGTTTACATTTTGAGACTGAAGTTGTCTGTTGCCATGCTGAATTGTTAATGATAATGCTATATTGACTCTACCACTGAGGGGAGAAGCAACATAACACATAGTTGTTACCGAGATGTTAATTAAATTATTAATAACACTCGATAATGGTTAGATAATAAAATTATTAATAACACTCGATAATGGTTAGATAATAAAATCATTGATTATCAAAGGATTTTGTATTATAGTTTTTCATTTTTTCCTATATTTTCTCTTTTCAATTCTTTGAATTGAATGACGATTTAAAAGAACAATTTGACACAAGGTTAAGGTTTGGTTTGGTATGACATATCAACAGCTAAGATCATTTAAGGATGGCCTTCCCTCTGTGAGATACATGTACATGCATGTGGTGACTGTTCGTGTTTTGGGAGGTTGCAGTATGTTTGTGTTTGTCTCCCTGTGATAGTTTGTAGCTGATGCTGACGTTACATTACTCACTGAATCATACTGCCGAAGACAGGACACCTCACCTGGTCACCTCACCTAGACACCTCACCTAGTCACCTCACCTGGACACCTCACCTAGACACCTCACCTAGTCACCCCACCTAGTTACCCCACCTGGACACCTCACCTAGACACCTCACCTAGTCACCCCACCTAGTCACCCCACCTGGACACCTCACCTAGACACCTCACCTAGTCACCCCACCTCGACACCCCTCCTAGACACCTCACCTAGACACCCCACCTAGTCACCCCACCTGGACTCCTCACCTGAACACCCCATCTGGACACCTCACCTGGACACCTCACCTGGACACCCCACCTAGTCACTTCACATGGTCACCCCACCTGGACACCTCACCTGGACACCCCACCTAGTCACTTCACATGGTCACCCCACCTGGACACCCCACCTGGTCACCCCATCTGGTCACCCCACCTGGACACCCCACCTGGTCACCCCACCTAGTCACCTCACCTGGCACCCCATCTGGACACCTCACCTGGTCACCCCACCTAGTCACTTCACATAGTCACCCCACCTGGTCACCCCACCTGGACACCTCACCTGGACACCCCACTCCGTCACCCCACCCAGTCACATTATACTGGCAAGGACCATGTTGATAAAATGACAGTACAAAATACGTTTTGGTGGGAAAGTTTTGGGTTACTTTAACGCAGATAAAAACCAGATATATTTGTAACAAATTTTGCTGTGGGATAGATACATCAACTGCTATAGGTAAAATTCTACGGCCTTAGCCTGGATAGGTACAAGATACCCTATTACGTTCTAATATTGTATATTTTAAGGGTGATATAAAACAACGCCATTATGTACTTTAATAAAGTTTATTTCTATGGTGCACATGTATATAGATATATTGCAGTACAAATTGATGTATAAAATATATTAATAATGATTGCATCACAGTGATATCACAATACTTCATACTTATGTGTGCTGACGATAGAAGGACAGATATATCGACAAAACAATTTATTGTTTATCATTGATAACAATGGACGGATATATATCGACAAAATATTTTTATATTTATCATTGATTACAATGGACGGATGTATTGAAAAAACATTTTTTTTTTTGTTTATCATCAATAACCATGGACAGATATATAGACTAAACATAGTTTTTGTTTGTCATTGATCATAATGGACGGAATTATAGTCAATACTTCAATTGATGTAGTTTTACATTGATAACACAGGAGAGAATAATTGATAGATTTTAATATTGTTTCAAATCGATAATGCTGGATGGAATTATAGAGATTTTAAAGTCTGATATCGGAAATGCTGTATGTGGATTTGTAGACATTTTAAAATGGAGTTTTACATTGATAATGCTGGCTGGAGTTATAGATAGCTTTTAATGTAATTTGATAACGGTGGACAAATTTTGTACAGAGAAAGTGCAAGTAAATTTGGGGATGTGTAGGCAAAATAGAATGTATTGGGGTATTTAGAGATTTTGTGTGTACAGTTATTTGAAGGTAATGACGGCTCTGTACAGTATAGCATTTGATTAGTGATGTCAGGTCTTGATCGCTTGAATTGATTAAACAGGGATGCTAGATTTACAAACACATCTGCTATAAATATGATCAACTTGTCCTGATCGTTATGCATGTTGAGTATTTCAATGTTATAGCCATAATGGTTATTTTATAGGGATCTCATCAATAAACATAATTTATATCTTTTATATGAAGTCTTTGGCACCAAGCCAAAATTTCATTTGCAAATCCTTGGATTTAATGATTATTATATACGCAGCAAAATGATTAAAATCTATTTTTAGACAAAGCAGATTACACAATGTGCTCATGCATCACATCTATTTAAACATTTAATGTAAATTAATAAATTGTAAATTAAATATATGCTGATATATAAGATATTAAGCAATTGAAATCAAATTAATTTTTTATGCATCCAATTTAATTATTGTTACACAACTGTACTTCTTAACACACATGGGAAATTTGACGTGCAAAAAAACGGTCTATCTTGTTTTTTGTTGAATTAGATTAAATTATATTTCCTACGGAGAGTGATTCATTTCCAAGTTGAAAAAAAAAATGAAAAATATTGAGAACAAATCAGTACTTTACATATTGATAAACGATTAAAGTTTCTACTGAAATATTACACTTACATAATTGTTATTTAACATTTTATGTATGCTTGACAGTTTTTACTGTTAAAAGATCATATATCAGTTCCTGAGCATGTGTGAACCGATTACAAATAAATGTACTATAGATGTATAGACACAGGGCAATAATTCCCACCGCTGTGGGCCGTATATTTGTATAATTAGTACATACTGTTGGGATTGGGGCCAAAGCCCGTGTTAATAGTCACTTTTAACAACACTCTGCGGTAATATCACAGATACAGTATTTATACATCTTACCTTTCCTAATTTGAGCACCAAAACAAGACTAAATATTGCTTGTCGATTATGCTTGTAACATCACATGAAAAAAATGCACGGACAACTAAATGGCGTATTAAGTTTTAAATATGAAAGTTAAATACACACAAGAAGGTATTTGTTTATGTGACGCATGTTTGTCTCAAATGTATATGAACCGATCATAACATATGATTTAAACTATGTGTTGGACTTTCAAACATTTCAAATTCATATAACGGTTAACTAATGATATTATGATGACATCAGTGATAATTTAATATTGATTGTAAGCTCACGCGGTACATTTTGAGCAGAAATGTACACATCCTCACAGTTACTCTCAAACGTATTCCATGTACACTTCTTAATCTTGTTAATTGTTTCAACCTTAACTATTTCCACTTTGTATTCAGTTCCAACGATAAGCATGGGGTACATTTTGGCGGATATAATACGTATGTACACCACAAACGTTGAAGATTAACTACAGTTTGCCTTATGGCACAATAATTGGCGAGATTTAAATCAATCATCTTCCTCCTCTTCATCATCAGTTTCCTCGACCTTCTCTCCCATAATGTCCTCACCTAAAATTTCCAAAGATGGCGTGTCTTTGTTAGCCAGACGAAGGATGACCACATCCGGGATATCGTGTAGTCCGAAGGTGATAAGCTGGCCATCCATTGCCACTTTACAACAATTGATTCTCATGTCGGGTGTAAACACGGCCAACACCACAGCTCGCTCAATGTCCCACACTGAGATGTCTCCAGCAAACACCACAGCCTGGGTGCCCCCGTTTGTGACAAATATCTTGCTGTCCGCGTCGAACTGCAGGCCTGGGTAGCCTTTAATCTTTCTCAGACCATTTGCAGACATTGGATCCCAGATGTGTAACTCGTTCTTATCGCGTCCTATAATTATTCTGGAGCCGTCATCCAGGATGGCAAGAGCCATCACATTGCTCTCGTTTTTGAGTCGCTTCTTGATCAGTCCAGTATTACAGTCCCACATTGTCACATAACTAGTCTTTTTCTCCTCGTCGTAGTTTGGGAGGACAAGGAAGCTTCCGTCGGGAGTTAAGGCAGCACTATGTAGAAACAGCATTGAAAAGGGCGTTTCTATGACGTGCAGATGCTTTTCATTAGCAATATCAAACACACAGAGATGATGAGCAAAGTAGGATGCTACGGCAATGTTTTGGTTTTCACTGATGATATATTGTTCGATTCCATTGTCTTTCTCTTTCCTAATTTCCTCGTGGCGTTTACGTTCCTGTTCGACCTCCTCCTCACGACGTCGCTGTTTTGCCGAAGATGATTCAGCTCTAAGATCCCAAGGAGTCATTACTTCTTTGGAGTTTCGAATATTCAATACCTTTTCAGCACTTGATGGTGATTTTTGAACAAGTTCTCGGTTTGGTTTGATCCTCCGAACCACGTGTCCATTGACAAGACTCCACACAACAAAGTGACTCCTGTTGTCCGAGAGTCCTAGAAGATGTTCATAGTCCAGCATAACGTACTCATGTGCAGGACAGGGGGTGATGTAACAACCAGATAGTTTCTTTAAATACTTCTTTTCTCTCAGGTCGTATATAAACACTGTTTGAAAGACTGGTCGGGAACTATCAGAGGCACTTGAGAATCCGCGGTCCGACAGAATCACAACCCGCGTGTTTCTCACAATGACAACATCTGCCGTTTCGGACAAACCCCTTTCTATTCGCACCGCGTTCTGCAAGATCTTTGCTCTCACCACATTCCACACGCTGATTGGTCCGCTGTTCATCTGGCGAGCGACTACATACCTTGGGTTGTCCACCATAGGGATAATTTCAGTAACCCCAAGAGACTTCTTGAGTTTCGGCATAGACTGATTCACTTTGCCACTGAGATTCCAGATCCTCAGCGTTTTATCTCCCCTTGCTGCTGTCAAGCAATATTTAAAATCTACACAGGCTCCCATCAATGATACTCCAGCATGGCGAGCCAAATGTTTGTGATCCTCTGTTTCTAGATTCCAGATTGCAATGTCGGATGTTTGCGTTTTTTCTGAACAGCAAATGGCGATAGCATGACTTCCCATGTAGTTAAGATGTAAACTTGTCATGTGATCGTGAGTACAACCTCTAACACTTCTTAGGTAGTGACCTTTCTTAAGGTCAAACAGTTCAAGCTGGTGTATTTCGTGGAGGGTCATGTATTGTTGACGGCATGCAACAATGTAATAGTCTCTAGTGACTCCAAGACTGACCGCAGAGGAAGATTTTTCATTGCATTTGAGGGTATGGATCACCTTTCCAGATCGCGCATTTTGTACACTTGCGATGTTTGCTCCTCTGAATGCGTGTAACACTTTATCGTCAAAGGAACTTGCGGCAATCAGTAAAGAATTGTCTTTGTACACACTGTTGTCCTCAATCCTTGCTTCACAGACCATGGGCATGATTTGCTTCTTCAAATTCCATGTTCGCATTATGTTGATTCCATCAAAAAGAGCAACCAAATACTTGCCTTCCCCTGCCGTTCCGACCACAGGAGGATCGAGGTAATGGTCGATGGTCAAAACGCATTGACTGAAGCGAATATTCCACACGCGTATGACGCTCCCTTCCACAGTGGCTACCAAAGCGTTGTTTAGTGCTGGTATGATGGATTTCACTTTTGTTCCCGTTCCGTCTATAGTTTTCATAACTCGTCCCGTGCGGATGTTCCACAGTTTTATCGTATTATCCGCAGACGCCGTCAATGCCTTCAGTCCTTCAGTCGTCAATGTCATAGCCGTGATCGGTTCAGAATGACCAGACAACAAGTCAAACAGAATACCGCCAGGCTCAGACAAACACGAGATGGAAGGAATTAATGAAAGCATAGATGGCATCTTCGCTTGATCATAAAATGAATGCAAGTAGGGATATCTTGGAGGATCTCCTGCCGTTGCTGGAATGTCTCGTGCGATCATTCCATGCAGACGACCAATCATTTGTGAGGCTAACTGTCGCGGGTCGTTAGTTAGTGCTGTGGCTGATAACTGAATTGTGTCCGAAAGAGTCTTCAGGTCAATGTCTGTTGGATCTACCTGCAGGCCAATTTGATACTCCTCAACGAGTGACCGCAGAGACGTGCCGCACAATTTTGCAAGAACCCATTCAAAATTGCACAGTCCCTGTGATTTATACAGTTCCGTCTGTGACGAATTCAACAAATGATGCGGTAGTTCGTTCACTCTGCGTAGGTTGTACACTCGATCGGATCCATCTTTGACGGAGTCTTCAGGCTCAAAGTACAGGGGCTGCGACGAGACGTATCTCAGCATCCCTTTGTCATTCCCTGGATAAGGTTTCGCCTTTGTTGCCCACTTTCCCAAGAAATACTCTGCCATTGCTTTGTGATAAGATGCGGCCTTGTCTCGAGCGAGTAGGTATCTTTCCTCGGCTGCTTCTTTAAATTGCGCGTGTGACCATTGCAATGTACGCATGCGCTGTGATTTTATCACTGTGATATACTCCTGTAGATCATCCCGAAGACATACCCATAGAATGGTTGGAAACCTGCGGCGAGGCGGGTGGTACACGGACATAACATCATCCATGACAGCATCGTCCAGTGACAGGATATCTACTATTTCATTGTTCGTTAAGCCGTTCCGTGATGCAGTTATGTAGCCAAGAGCTCTGCGTACGAGCGGCTCACCGTGTTTTGTTTCCAGTTTTCCGAATTTGAACAATGCTTGCTTTTTCACATTATCTCCAAATTTTATTTGGTCAAGGGGCGTGAGCGATGTCCAAGACAGTGCATCTTGAAATGCAATCTTCAGAAATAGTGGCATTGGGCATTTTTTAAATGCTTCTATGAGACATTCAAACTGCTCATCCGTGAAACTTTTGTCACTTTTGTTGAGCCAATGTTCAAGGATTGTTATTGCGTCTTGTTCTGGTAGTTCTGGGATTTCGATGTAGGCCTCTGAAGTCTCTGGAATACTCTTTTTCAGGCTATCGAAACATTCATATTTGTCGTCTGGATTGGTCGAGACAATTATGTAGGCGTTCTTCGGCAGTTCTTTCGGTAGCCAATTGAGTTTTCTTCCATCATGGTCATCTGAAATTGATTCAAATACTGTTTTACCTTCTGGGCGCAAACGGATTGTACAAAAGAAATGCAAGTACAGTACATTTGCCTGTATAGAATAATAATTACAAGTGAATATTATGTTTTGATCTGTTCAGAATGAAAAAGGTAAATCTACTAAATGTTAATTCTGTATGACATCATCACATAAAGTTTATGTTACTGAATTCTTTATTTGAAATAATATGACTGTCTTATATTCTTATTTGTTTTCAAAGAAAACGCGTCGAAAAAGCGCGTGAATCAGTAATTACAAAACTGTATTGAAGTGAGTATTTCATAAAATAAAATAAATGCAATATATATTGCAGACATGCAGCATAACAGCCACTAATTCAACCTCAATTGAATTTTACCTAAAAAATCGGCGGATTTCAATGTGATGAATAGAAAATGCTGTTCTTATTGTTCAAAAATAAACGTTTAATCACCCCAGTAATGGTTTTGATGTAATAAACATTTCCTCTTGTACAAAGGCAATTAAAATAAAGCATGTTACCTGATAGACGATCCAGAGAATCTAGTATGATGACAATGGGGTTATCCGGTGTTGCCAGGGACAAATGGCGGGTAAAGTCGTTCATCAGGCCTTTGTAGTCCTGTTGGGTGTAAAATATAAATTTAGGAAATGTGTCTATTTAAAAGATAGAAAACAGCAAACAAAAAAACCAGCACGTTCTTTGAATCAGTATGGTTATTATGTACAGCTAGTTCGACCATCAACCATGAATATGCCTTTAAACGACAATCACTGCCGTGCTTCTATATTACATGTATGTCACATGTGAAGATGATGTCTATTTGCTCTGGTCGGACAGAAAGCATTGGTTGAACCCTATAGTAGCATGTTGTTTCTATAAACATATGCAATTCGTGTAACCACAATTCTAAAACAGTTCCATCATTCTTTAACTACTATAGTTTATTCACACAATATTCACTTTTTGATCGAAGTCGCTCACTTGATGATCAACATTGTTATATATGTCGCGATTAGTCGACTTCTTGCCTCGGAACGATTAAATATACTTTATCTTAATTAGAATTTATCTTAATATAAAATTTTATAGAAGACTTGTTACTTAGGGTAAAATGTCGATTCAAACTCACCGTGGGAACGTCGTCTTCGTTGCTGCCGAACACGTGACACATCTGTAGACAGAGTTCGCGTAGAAGGGATCTCACATTTGTGGAGCTGGTCGTGATCCCTATCACCCGCAGTAAGACGCTGATGTTTTGTCTGAAAACGGTTAGATTATTTTGGTTATGTATTTCGTCCTCAGTGATCCTCTACTTGACTAAAGGCTGTTAGTACAGGTTTCATTGGACGAGGACGTGACCAACAAATCTTTCTCAAGTAGTGCCTCTGTCCATCAATTGTTTTTCATTGTTACATACCTAACATTCGCTTCAATTGTTAAGGAGCAGATATGAATATATCATAGAGTATTCAGTCACGGTGTCAGATATAAATATCCAATAACAACAAAAATATTAATCAGACATTTTGTCTCTATGGAAAGTGATAGTGAAGACTAATGAAATACCGATATTTTTGGAGAAGGTTATATGTTTGCTAGAGAATGTACTATCGAGTTGTGGCTTGATAAATAAATTATTTGATACCAACTGATGCATGATAATATTCCTTACCCTCTGAACCACTTGTGTGTTTCCTTGGCCGTCTTACACAGCAGGGCAGTTTTACCACAGCCCGCCTTCCCATAGAGAACCAGCGGAGACGGGCACCTGGACCTGAGGTAAGACTTCACCAGTTGGAGAAGCTCTTTTCTTCCCTGAAAGTGCTTCGTTCTGTGAAATGATACAAACGATTGGTCATTGACAAAGTATTTAATTGTTCACTACTCTGTAGCTTCCTTTATCAATATGTACATGGAGCTATGCATATATCAAAGAAATAAAAATCACCATCAACACAATCGAGGCACTTATCGTTAAGACACTATTAGATTGCTTATGTTGGCACATCGTACTGCTAAAGTATATATATGCCGATAAATCGGTACACGGTATAACTGGTTGTTTTCACAATGAAGGTATTTTAGCGCTTTTCGGATTAGCATTAGTACCTTTCGTGACAAAAAGCCACGTGTTGCGATACTTCATCAAACAGTCTAGATTTGTTGTCCACCTTTCGTTTCCTCTCCTCAAAGTAGGAACAAAGTTGTCTTTTCAGATTTTCCGTAACCTGTTTGCACATGCGCTCCATATAATGTTGGTGTGACCTATGGCCTCCGACTATGACTCCTCCGGCTGCCCATTCGACATCGTACGGCAAGATGTTCGTCACTCCCACCTGTTAATGGAATATCACGTGTACGTGTTAGTTTTGTATCGTGATGCAATTGAGGAAAATCTAAAACCATTTAAAACCATATCAATTTCTTATCAATCTTGAATATTTCGCATTCTCAATTAGGTATATCCCGCTCTAAATCAATACATACACAACTTAACATATGGGAAAATCACATCAGTTCGAAATGAGAAGTTTCCAATTTCGATCCTGTTTAGAAGTATTGTATAATTGTACTTTTTTTTGATCACTTCATTCTGTGTCTTACCTTATTTGGCAGTGTTTCTAATTTAAGGTCTTGGACGACGGCTGTATGTGTTTTGTCCAGCGCATGGGGGTTGTCCTGACTTATGTCCACGAAGTCTGTTGCCGCGCTATCATGGAGGTTACGACTGATGTCTGTGATGGTCCGCTGGACTACCATACAATGGTTGTCGGACGCGTCCGTCTCCAGGATACCGTGCTCTATCTCCAGGCCAATCACTGTATGATAGGGGGTAAGTCACTTGTTAAATACAGCACAATAGGCCAATACTTTGATTAGTTTACACTATATATTATGTGTGGAATATTTACTTATATAGCTTATGGGATTGTAATTAGACATTTCCTGTGCTTGTAATAAGAAGTGAAGAAAATACCAAATTTTGTATCGGTTTTGATTTTATCTTTTGTCCCTATGTTACATTTAGTTAATAGCAATAACATTCTTGAAAACTCTTCCTCAGTCAGACGTTGTAATTGTGAAACGTCACTGGGATTTTTAAACTCACATAACCTTTGTATCCCTTTCTGCGAATTAAGGAACACTTGCGACATGAACTTCCTTCTTTTCAACATACGTTGGCTATAGATCTCGAAAGCTCCAAACGGTTAAGTAGAAACTAATTTTTATATCAATTGGCTATAATTTATATCTAGTGCGGGTATTTCCTTCTTAATCCTAGTGATGGTATAGTTTTAAGTTTAATGTACATCACGTACTATAAGTTGATTGTTAGATTCTATATCTTTATGCAATAGAATCATGAACAAATATCCGATATGATAACTGCTTCACCGCGTACTTACTGGTTGAGAAATATGTCTTCCTTGCAAAAGGATCGGTGATCACCATAGGTGTAAATTCATCAAATATTCTGCGGATTTTCTTTGCGACCTCTGTAAACGAATTCTTTGCCGCATCCCGCTTCTTCAGATTGGCAAAATCTTTGTAGTGGGTGCTGCAAAATCGAGTAGCACGTCAATTGCATTTATTATTTGACAGCAAAGATATTTGTAAAGCTTGTGGAAATTCAATTTATCTATCAAGACATTAAATATAAAATTATTTGAAGTTATCCAATACCCGAGGAAACACTTACCTGATGTTGTCCAACTTGTATATTGGGGGTATGCAGTTCTCATCTAGACTGTACCATTCCTTGAGGACTTCGGGATCAACCAAAGCTGCCTCCTGTTCCTGAAGGTTTTTAATGGTCTGGGCCTCAGCCTTAACCAAATCGGCGTTTTGCCGTCTCGTCTTTGCTTGTGATGATACACCCGACCCTACAGTCCTCGCACTGCCTTCCTTTTCTCCCCCAGAGTTGTCGGTGGCATCGGTAAGGATGCTCTCGGCTCCCTGACGCTGACGCTCGCGCTCAGCTCGTGCGGATGATATTTCTTCTATTTGCTCTTTTATAAGGTCAATTTCCCTTTGGCGGAAGTCTTGAACAAAATCGTAAAAGGCGTTGAACTCGTCCACGGGTATTTTTGACGGCAGAATGTATGGTCCTAATTTCTCCCCAAGCAAAAGCTGTGCGAGACAAAATGAAAAGGAAGGTCGATATTAGATCGTAGAATTATACATTTCATGGACAGCTCACTTTGGAAATATTTGCAGAGAAGCAATACGGAACTGACCAATGTATTCATACAAACCGAAATAAGGTTAATTTCATTCGAGATAAACCTGTTAACAATGAAAGATTGATAAGTTGTTATACTCACGAGCATGTTGACTCCAGGGTTAGATTCCAGACACCCATTTATAGCGGCCAGACAAGTGTCGGGATACGAGTGATCGTCCGTGATAGTGTCCGCCATACCCCAGTGTAGGTCATACAGCTCTAGCTCGTACCCCCGGGCCGCGCAGTACTCCCTCAGGTCAAGTGATACCTTCTCCTGGAAAGCTGTCTTCTCAGCCAACGTATCTAACGAGATTAATAAAAACATAAATAAACATAAAATATTATGATGTAACGCATAAAAAGGATTACCATTGATATTTTTCATTGTTTGATTATGCAAGTCTCAAAGTTGAACACATAAAGTTGATATTGGACATGATAAACATTGTCATTACCTGTAAAACCGGAACTGATATATATTGGAATAACTGTACTCTCGGGCTGACACATCCGGTGCACATGGCCTTTCAAAATGTCTGTCATTCTGTCCCCAACGCCATACTGGGATTCCCCACGGGTTAATGGTCGTAACACGCACGGGGTTTGTACGGGACTTACACTGAGTTTCCGGAAGCTTTCTATCTCTTCCGGTTCAGGACTCTCTATTTTTGTTTTAAGTCTTGTTAGGTCAAACAATTCGTCGTCGTCGTCCTCTTCCTCCACATCAGATGTTTCGTCTTCGTCAATCTCCCCTTCGTCCGTTTTTTCAGACTGGTCTACGTCTTTTGTAGATGATTTAGTATTTGAGTTTTTGACTTTCGTGTCTTTTGATTCACCATTTTCCCCCACACTTTTAATGTCCGTGGTTTGATGGGTTCCGTTTTGTTTCGGCACTTCCTCAGCAATAGTGACAGACGGCACACGTTTTGAACGAGTCGTTGTCGTATCAATATGGTTGTTATTGCTTTCCTTTTTAATCGTCTCCTTTTTGTGAACGCCATTTTGGGTATTGGTGAAATGTCCGTTCACATGACCGTTGTGGTGTCCATTGTGTAACACTTTGGTCTTTTTAAGAGACGGTTTACGTTGACTTTGCATTACAGTTAACTTCTCCCCGGTATCGGAATATTTGTTAAAGAGTTCGTTTTCATGGTTCCTTGGCTGCGGAGATAAAATGTTCAGATTAATAAATCAGATTTGGGAGGGGGAAAAAAAGAAAAAGAAAAAGAAAAAACAATTACTAATCTGTTTAAAAGACAGTTGTATAATGTCAGCATTGAAGTACATGCATCCATATTTCCAGTTAGTTATCTTACCACTGTCTCTCAGATAGTAAATAGTGAAACATGTTTATAATAACAATTATTTTCAATGATGAAGCAGGTTTTTCAGTATACTTAGTTCCGCTTCCGATCTGTATCGTGTCTGTAATGCCTTCTCTATCAATATTCCTCGTCTTCATTGTCATTTTGTCAACTTCTGAGCATTGTGTCCGGACAATATATCTTTATTACCTGTCATGACTAATTCTGCTGTAATTAACTTTCTCTATTTTACTTAACAAATACTCTATACTCTATGTCCACTCACCGTCTTCACACTGCCCGCCTTTCTCGCGTTCGACCACTCCTGTCCATCATTATTGGACACTTCGTCTGAGCTAGGGTCCAGAGCCGTTAATCGGTTCTGTAACCGCTTGTTCATTTTCCTCTGTTAAAGGCAATACAATAAGTTATAAATTAACCTTTTATGAGATTTTCGACAAATTAGATATTTTGTTTTTATATATCTGTTTCTACAAGTTATGATTATTCTATTACGTCTGTGGAGCTTAGTAGAAAGGTCTATATTGTTTTAATATGACCATGATCACATTAACCACTAAAGATGATAATACTTATAATTCATTCAAATATATATTATGAATATCTAAAGGACTCCATAACAGGCTAACTACAATATGTATATTAGATATTTGTCATTAATGAGACATTAATTTCTGGTTTAAAGATTGTTTACAGTTACTGCTGTGTCGAATATTTATTGGATAAAATCTCTCACTTTTGAGATACGTATATTATACCTACCCTCAGGTGGTTGACGATACGTTTATCCACATCCATGCTAACCTTCTTGCTCTGTATCTGCCAATGGCTCTCTGCTGCCTGTAATTAAAATATTCTTTCAGGACACACACCAAGCATGGATACAGTTGATTAAATATGTACCCACTGACTCCAACAATTGTATATATAATGTATTTATATATTTTCACAAGGCGAATAGAGTAACAACACAGTTGACGACTTTTTGACAACTTAATTATTTCTCTGCGAAATACAAATGTTCAAATTATTTTGCCCTAGTTTGACTTTCCTTAGTTATGTTCTAGGCTCACTATAGGCCCTTACTATCACTGACGAGTCCTAGAAGGACGGAACGGTTGTATTGCGCAGATTACTTCATTTTCGTTTTACTGTATTTCTTATGTGTCTTCTGTACAACCCTTGTTCTACCGTTGTAAAGTAATACGTTGACCAACTACTATAATTCGAAGTTAACACGTCTTCTTTATTATATTATCAAAATGGGAAACAAATCACCTATAATCCTTCAACACTGAACTCAATATTTACTGTAATTATTAATTATATTGTAACGTTTTACCAATGTCCCTTAACTTACGTTCTTATAATCTTGTTTGAAAAAAAGATGGTATGTTGTTTATATGCTCATTGCCGGTGATCAATAAGAGATTTTAATTAACTTCAAAAAATAATTCCATATGCTTGAGGTCATGAAACTCTGGCATTATATTAACCTCCCCTGGTTAATGCACACAATGAATACTACTTTGACATTATATTTACCTCCCCCGATAAATACATACAATGAATACTACTTTGGCATTATATTTATCTCCCCTGATTAATACATAGTATGTATACAACTTTGACATTATATTTATCTCCCCTGATTAATACATAGTATGTATACAACTTTGACATTATATTTACCTCCCCCGATTAATACATATTATGTATACTACTTTGACATTATATTTACCTCCCCCGATTAATACATAGTATGTATACTACTTTGACATTATATTTATCTCCCCTGATTAATACATAGTATGTATACAACTTTGACATTATATTTATCTCCCCTGATTAATACATATTATTTATACAACTTTGACATTATATTTACCTCATCAGGGTTGCCCTGAAGTGACTGTAATGTCCTGGGCTGTCGCTGGAAGGTTGGCTCCCTCTCAATGGGCAGGGGAGGTAACACTGTGGCCTTCTTCCGGCCATCACTAGCTGCCTGTAATAACAAATCAGTCGGTCAGTGTCTAGGAATGGCCTACTTTGTTACATACACATACATATCTTAAAACTTGTAAGTATATTATTAAAAATGTTTCGCCATGTTTTGGCAGACTGATGGCATGGCGATAAAGTGGTGTAAAACAAAATATATTAACTAGAGCAAATCAATAAAAAATAACATAACTTATCTGAAACATGATTTTTGTCAAGCAGGAATAAAAAACTACCGATTTAAACGAGAAGAATAGTAGATGTCATACTCATGAAATCTGATTAATTCCTATAGGTAATGAGGCTTAGAATATAGCGATACATGAGCCTATAGTGGAAACGTTCTTTTATACATATAAGTTTTCGCAACAAGAATATCTATATTACATTATGATATGTAGGTTTTGTTTTAGTGAACACAGCAGATTCTTGATAAAAAATCCAAAATCTAGCAAACAACCCGCAATTCGAATTCAAAATTGATGTAACTAGGATAAACAAAGTATTCCGGAACGGTAACCATTATCGTTTTTGTTCAGAAGTTTTGCATCAAAGAACAAACAAATGGTTTATAGTGGTTACTATTGACCTAGAACTCCAATGGTATTGTATTTTTAATTAGTACATACTACTGCTTTTACATGAGTTTCCTCATTAAGGGACTATGGATGTTTAAACACAAAACTGTTGTTGTCCCTGTGTCGGTATTGATCAAACATTAGTATAACACTCGTCAGGCTAATGGAACTATTAGTACTTAAATGTCACTAACGATGTAAGGCTAATTACAAACTCGACCTGGTTAACTTTCAATAAAACATTTATAATACAAGTGTGTCAGTACTTACAACATAGAATGGTATACAGAGACCTTGTTCACTTAACCTTTAACGTGTTCACTTACCGTCAATTGTTGTATATACACTGATAAATCAGTCCATATACAACGAAATCTCATTAGTTAATAACCAGTTCTCACTTTGTTATTTATCATAGGTTTGTTTGGACGTTTAACTCGTTCATCAATGAAAGACGTTTGATACCATTCGACTGAAAACGTTTACTCGATATTGAAAAAAGTGAACTTTACTTGACGAGCAACAGTACATTACAGGACAGAGAGGTTCAAGTTGGTGTAGGTCAAGATTCATGGTCGTTATGAAGTTTTTTAAGCTCGTCATTATATCTGGTTTTCGTTGTCATTGTCCAAGCTCTCATCTTGAGAACATGACATTATTTTATTCTGACCAAGGTCTACATATCAGGTGCTGTCGATGCATACCTATCCAGACACACTGTCTCAGTCTCCATACACACTTTTAATTTTCGCCGTGAAATCTTTTTTGTTCATATTTTTCCTTCTTTGCGTCCATTTTGAATTTTAATTACGGTTGTGTTCACATATCAGCGTGACATGCTATGGATGTATTGTAATGTTTTTAAATACTCTTCGTAAACGGTAGATATTCACGAAACTCCGGTTGCTTAGTGTGAAAGTAACGTATACTACAAATTTGACGAAGCACACCTTCTAACTATAGGTACCAAATGACCCAAATTATATCTTAGGGCTATTGGCCATTTAGAGCCTATGATTGTAGTTTAACATTCGCGGTGACCTTAGAATAACCCCTCCTTCAGTAAATTCATGTTCTTCAACTCCATAAAGCTATGATCAAGTTAGGGCAGGTAGTAATTGGCGATCTAAATATTTTCCACAATATAGGATTAAGAAGCTTTTAATGAAAAGTCGAAGCATCGAGAGACTCCTACCTTTCATTGGAATGTGAATTTAAAGGTAAGAATGGATCCCATGAAAGGATACCATAAAGTATTCGGAAATGGAGAGCAGGCTGAATCACCTTCAGAGGAACCAATATAAACAAAAAGCACAAACTTGCGATGATCCAAATTTGTTATTTCTGTTTGGTTATAAACTGATTTAAGCCTTGACATGGGATACTTTTCAGTATACAGGAGATCGACTGATACAATATGAACGGTATGAAGATAGAATTTGACGAATGAATATCATCATACAGAGAAGTAATATATTTGAGATATTTGATCGGAAGCTTGTGAGATTGACGAAGTCATGTTGTACCTAAACCTCCACGTTATTGTATCCGGGGGGAAATAACAGTGATATAGATTATTGGTGTAGCTACCACTAGAGACGCGGGATAGTATGTTATTATCAATTGATCGTCAGAACTAATAAAATGTCATTAAAAACGGTACGTAATCCGAATATTGACGATAGTCTCGCCTGCCCTGACTTTAATATTGTGTTACACTACCGCAGATGAGCGACCGGGGTCTACCTGTTATGCAATATGGCACGAAATGAATTGCGTTAAGCTGGGTTAAAGGAGTCCTCAGACTCGCCTCTATCATGCGACTTGTGCAGTGGAATACATAATTCGGGTGGAGCTGGAATTTACAAATAGATTACTGCAATCAATCCAGCTTAACGTTTGGTATAATAGAAATGTTTTCTTGTGCACTACAGTGTGAGTAATTTGCCTTTTAAATATCGTTTTACCGGGCAGTCTGGAGTTTTAATGTGGTTTAAGTTAGCCGACCTGTAAGTTATTTATATAAATGTCCACGAGATGAAGTGGGAACGGGCTACGTTGTATTACTGAGGTACGGATAGGAACACGTCTAATGTAGGTTAATGTCTTGACACCCTAAAATGTGATGGTTGCTTTCCAATATTCAATAATACCCTAGACATAGTCTGACCAGGCCGTGTTGTAGAAGTGACAGCCAGTTATGTATCTTGCCTGATCACGAATCGGCATAACAGTATTAAATTACAGAATAGTTTATTTGTGTCATAACCAACTAGGAGATTTTCCTTTGATTTTAATTTTTTTAGTACGGCAAGTGGTCATTCAATCTCTCGATTCGATTTATCAAAAGACGAACTGATGTAAATTTTATGTAGACTGAAGTATACATTGAACTGCTCGCATGAAATGTTTGCTTCTTGATTGGTGTTGAGAATTCCACGGTTTATGATCCTTAACACTTTACTGTCCTCGTATAAACCCAGTTATAAATCTGCTGTGATATTACTGACGTTGACGACCACACACTCTTACACAAATGTGAAGTGTCATGTATTCCTCAAACTTCAAAGAAAGACGCCACCATTTACAGATGCATTCATAGAAGAAAATAAGCAGCTTTATAGCATGTCTAAGTAATCAGCCTTTTGATAATATTTTCCAGTCTAGCACGTATTTATTTTAGTGCTTGTTCTAAACAGAATATTGCACATCATTTACATGTATCCTGGGATGATAATTGCTTCATTTACATATCATGATAATTTGTCGTGTCTAAATGGATCGTTTACTGTCGTCAGTAGTAAAATACAAATGTGTGATTTTGCATAAAATGCCTACTTCAATGCCAAATGAAGTTCTGTGACAAAAGTTACGTTTTTTTGTCAATGTTACAAATAATCGGGTAAAGGATCGAACCGTTTGATATGCTATATGATGCAAGAACCTTTGCTTAACATCAAATATATGTCACAGTTAACATAAGCTCTGTGGAGGTTGTATTTCGACATAACATATGTAAATATAAAATATTGTAACAGTGTAAAGACAAAACATTGTTATGATATGTAGCAGTCACCAAATAACACCGATACATAACAGAGTACGTGACTATTATATCTAATCAATGTAAAGCACGTGTTTACAGCATAATAACCAGGAAGGCATGATATACAACTCAATATCAATAGAGGTATAACCTATAGACATAGGGACGTGTTTATACCACATTATCAGTTTCTACCCAACACTTTAAATTCCTGAAAGTGTATCATTATAATCTAACGGTAGTGAAATCTTACAATCAACAGGTGAGTCATAACAAAGATATAAGAATACGTGTAACACTTTAGAAGGGTGGTTATTTATTATGCTTTCCGGATTCGTACTAATGGGATTTGTCTCGGCGATAATGAAATATGATTTGCATCACACCTTGGTATAATGTTATGTTTTTTGAATCAACAGGATCAGTGATTGTTCAGTCTGTTGGAATTTTGATACTAAGACGGCAAACTTATATAAAACAGTTCATGTTAAGGTACGTAGGGGTGACACTCTCCCATCGTTACAATTTTAGTATGATTTCACTACATTGCATGATTAATATTCATTCATAACATCAAAGTTGTGTGACGATATCAATTATTGACGTCTGTAAGAACAGAATCACGAGACGGGATGACGTACATTGTAACTGTTGTTAGGAACATCTCCACGCTCCTTCGTCAATAATTAATGACAGACTGTCAAGGTTGTCTGTATAACAAAGCGAAGTCAGTGCCATATGATCCGAAAATTTTTACACTGTCTTGTGATAATCGGATACACTGTCAAAAGACTATTTTTGTGTGACGTAAACTTAAATAGAACAGGATAATAGGGTTATTTATATAGCGATATATGTAACAGTTTTTAGTGTAATACCTTTATTTATCTATGTAGAATTAAATTTTGTACAATTCCTGGAAATTAGCAGGTTGTAATTGAGTCCCCGAGGTTTGCCGTTATCATGCGGGCTACGTTAAAATTCTTACAACTAGTGGCACTGGTTAAAACTCTATAGGTAATATTCAAAAATGTAAAATTGTATGAATATTGCGGTTTATGTACACTATTGTTTTACATACTAATATCTGCTTAGGTTCATATTGCTCCTCCCTTCTAAAATTCGGCGTTGTTTTATACCCAAGAATCACTGACGAGTCCCAGAAAAACGAAACAGCTGTATGATGTTCTTAACATCACTGACGAGTCCTTGGAGGACTACACAGCTGTGTGATGTATCTAATATCATTGGCGAGTCCCGGAAAAACGAAACAGCTATATACTGCAGTTATATATATATGTTATATTCTATTTGAGGTGTGATTTGATTGTGTGACTATACGGTCCTGTGATATTAGAGTATTATAACAGGGTATATAATATATCATTTTGTAAGGTATGATTTAATTATATGATTCTATACGTTCCTGTGATACAATGTACGTGGGGGAGTATTATAACAGGGTATATGTTATATTATATTAAAGGTGTGATTTGATTATGTGACTCTATATGGTCCTGTGATATGTAGAGAGCATTATAACAGGGTAATTATATTATATTAAAGGTGTGATTTGATTATGTGACATTACATGTTCCTGTGATACATGGGAGAGTATTATAACATGGTATAAGTTACTATGTGTACGTATTTCCACCTGATTTGTATAGGCATGTTGTAATTAACACACATTAAAATATTTACGTATTTACGAATTCTGACATGTATACACATTTTGTAATTAGCGTGAGTTTAATTAATCAGGTGTTCGAACAAAAGTATAACTTTCTGCTATAACAAGCTGTGATTAACTATTACTCCTATAGATTATTGACCCGAGTAGTTTATGGATGGCTGATAGACACCTTAAGTATGTGCCAACACTTCTAAATGTCACCAAGCCTACCTTTACCTACAGTGCCCATGGCCACGCACGATAGATTGAACAATACACTTTTAACTGTGCAAACAATTTAAACGACATTTAGGATTGAATTACAGCAAGTGTATTCTCATACTTCTGACAACTGACATGTTTTCAATTAGCAACTGGAAATTATTTATGTATTTCTTTTCAACAAATGTATAATAAAGAATAGATTTGCTGTGTGCGCCATTATGTGAATTACATGTGTAACTCTGTCTTGTATAAATGTCCTTCGGCGCCCGATTCCGAGTACGTAATCGTGGTTTCATGGTTTCTGTGTTTATATTTTGATATTCTATTAAACTATCTGCGTGTGTCTATAGACATTTTTTCTGTTATGATTTATATGGTTGTATTCTGGATATCGATGTTCCTCATAACTATGACATTTTAATGTTGTATATATTGATCTTACTCGTTACAGTTATTCCTTCATGGTGATAGACACGACAAACTTTATACTGGACTGTCTATCGGTAAATATCGATATAATATCAACATGCAGATATTGTAGCTTTGGGAGCATGATACATATAATCTAGTAATATAAGAGTTATGGCTGATTAGGGCTATGGGAAAGGTGTTGGTGGACATCACGATTTCTTTCCTTGTGAGAAGTCAGACGTGTTTGTTGGTTGAGATGAAATCAGACGTGAATTATGTTTGTTGATATGAAGTCAGACGTGTATGATGTTTATTTATATGAAGTCAGACGTGTATGTTGTTTATTCATATGAAGTCAGACGTGTATGTTGTTTGTTGATATGACGTCAGACGTGTATGATGTTTGTTGATATGAAGTCAGACGTGTATGATGTTTGTTGATATGAAGTCAGACGTGTATGATGTTTGTTGATATGAAGTCAGACGTGTATGATGTTTGTTGATATGAAGTCAGACGTGTGTGTTGTTTGTTGATATGAAGTCAGACGTGTATGATGTTTGTTGATATGAAGTCAGACGTGTGTGTTGTTTGTTGATATGAAGTCAGACGTGTATGATGTTTGTTGATATGAAGTCAAAAGTGTATGGTGTTTGTTGATATGAATTAGTCATACGTGTTTGTTGTTTGTTGATATGAAGTCAGACGTGTATGATGTTTGTTGATATGAAGTCAAAAGTGTATGGTGTTTGTTGATATGAATTAGTCAGACGTGTTTGTTGTTTGTTGATATACCTGGTAGTACATTTTGAGATACATATTACTATATCACGTTAATACATAGTACTATATTACATTGATACATAGTACTATATCGCATACATAGTACTATATCACATTGATACATGTTACTATATCACATTGATACATAGTACTATATTACATAGATACATAGTACTATATTACATTGATACATAGTACTATATTACATTGATACATGTTACTATATCACATTGATACATAGTACTATATTACATAGATACATAGTACTATATTACATTGACACATATTACTATATCACCATTGATACATAGTACTATATCACATACATAGTACTATATTACATAGATACATAGTACTATAACACATTGATACATAGTACTATATTACATTGATACATAGTACTATATTACATTGTTACATATTACTATATCACATTGATACATAGTACTATATTACATTGATACATAGTACTATATCACGTTAATACATAATACTATATTACATTGATACATCGTACTATATCACGTTAATACATAATACTATATTACATTGATACATAGTACTATATCACTTTGATACATGTTACTATATTACATTGATACATATTACTATAGTACATTGATACATAGTACTATATTACATTGATGCATAGTACTATAGTACATTGATACATAGTACTATATTACATTGATGCATAGTACTATATCACATTGATACATAGTACTATAGTACATTGATACATAGTACTATATCACATTGATACATAGTACTATATCACATTGATACATAGTACTATATTACATTAATACATAGTACTATATCACATTAATTCATAGTATTGTATTACATGAATACATAGTATTTTATTAATTTATGGTATTGTATTACATTTAATAGTATCATATTACTTTAATACAAAGTATCATATTACAGTATTACCTTCACTTATATATCAATAGATGAAGTTAATTTAACGAGGAACAAACACCCAGGTGTAACTGGTGTCTTGTAACAGTATATAGTGTTAGTAGCGTCCCCATGTTTTATAAATAACTCCAACATGGAGCTAACGTTAGTGAATAGGTGGTATTTAAATAGAGGATTAAGATATATTGCGTTCGTCGACTCAAATTAACAGTCGTGTCAGGATTGAACAGGTACTCTCTAAAGAAATAAAATAACGAGTTTTCGTCAAGTGAGATTTGGTTATTGTTTGATTTCATTTTATTTATTAGAAAGGAATACTTAATTTAGATATTATCCCCAAGTTGTGAAGTACAATATAGAAAATATATAGACTTTTCGTCAAGTGAGATTTGGTTATTGTTTGATTTCATTTTATTTATTAGAAAGGAATACTTAATTTAGATATAATTCCCAAGTTGTGAAGTACAATATAGAAATAAATTCATCAATCGAACGTGAAATGTCATACTGAAATCAAGAGTTCCCAAATAAAGATAGTGTCATATTGATAATTCAATCCTTCGATTTGTGTCGTATGGTATAAATGAACTCGCTTTAAAATAAAGGTCTAAAATATTAAAATAAAGATCTACAATAAAAACCAGTCTAAATCATCCACATGCATTAACTTTGAAATACAACTATAACGTACAGAAACACTTATATAATATTCCATACATGTAACTGTAGCCCTCTCTATTCCAGTAGTATATATTAGTATATTCATTGACATAAACGTGTATTATCAATACATAATATAGATATAATGAGTTACCATTGTACAGAATATCGACAATTAAACTGGACAGGTTCTGGACAGGAAACGTTCTTTTTATTTATAATGATTATATGAATAAAGCTACCGGCTTTGTATTTTTTACTACATATTACCGTAATACTACTTGAACTCTAATTTAACAGCAGATAAGTACCAATATATTATTTAAACCTTTAATATGTTAGTCTTGGAACTCCGTCAATGGATTAAGGAATATTATAACGGGCCAAACAGACCACAATGGGTATAACAATTGTATTATCATTGCAGCCTATATTGGTAAGCGATTTGTCCACAAATGAGTACTTACGTTCACTTTAAACCCAGTCACATGAAGCTGAGGGAGCAGAAACATGCTCTCTGCTCTCTCCATCTCTAAGATTCCTGTCCTCTGTAGCAATCAAGGACGGTATTAAACGGATCACCAATCGTTAGTGGGAATGTTAAGTCTTCATCATTTGGTTTGTTCAATTTCTACTCCATAATTTGTCGATGATTTTCATTGACGTTTTAAGTAAAGATTGGTCTTTTCCTTCAGTTCGGGCTTACCAATACAAACACTTGCTGAACCCAGAAGAGGTTAGATCACCGGCACCACGACCATTACTGGAGGTATAATGACATACTATGTTTGTCCATTTTGTTTAATGAGAAACTCGACACGGTCCGGATATAGAACTGTCTGCCCATCCTCTCCTGAGAAAACATCAGGGTCTATCCCTCACAACACTGTCACTAAGTAAGATCCCTGCTAAACAAACAGCTGTCTAACCGACGTCTCACTAAATTAGACAATTCATTCTTTAAAACCAGTCTTAACCGACGACGTTCACTGAAAATGTTAATATGCTTATCAATGTTGGCTTTCTAATGTTAATCGGCATCATTCAAGCGTAACCATTACCTTCATTGATACTTATATAGATATAATTCGCGGTTGATTTGTTCTTGTCTTCGTGTGTCTCTACCCGGAACATATATTCCACCTTGTTTTCAAGTCACAAAGAACGTCAAAAAGTGAGCATGTCTCGCGACTGTATCGACCACAACATAAACTTGTAATGATAGTCTCTGCCTTGTATATACCGTAACAATGCAAGCACTCGGGGTTCAAGGTAACTGTTTAAATCTCCCGTTACCTATACCAGTAAGTACTCCTCTTTGTTTACACGTACATCAGGAAAACAACTAGAATTATCTCCAAAATCAATTTCACAGCTTAAGTAGAGAAGTTGTCAATACGTTTGCGGCTTTCTTAGACGTTTGGAAACACCAGTAAAATACAGTGTGCGGTAACGGTCACATAAGAATGTAGTTTTGTTTAGATAAGCTAATCCACTTGAGGTTAGATGGGTATTAGGAGATTAGCCTACCCTGAAATAAACCCACATATATTTAACTCAGAACATTTACTGTAACAATGGTGTAGGAGCTACAGTTTAACCTAAATTATTATTTTTTTTTTTTCTAAAATACAATTGCAATAGTAAAACCACAGCAAAAGCTAAATAACTTGACCTGGAATATATTGTTTACACGCACCTGCAAACCTTATTTTATCAAAACAGATGTTATATATTCTTTTTCAAGTACCTTGTATATGTTATATATTATTTTACCAGCACCTTGTATATTTTATTACACAGATGTTACATATTATTTTACTAGAACCCTGTATATCTTATTACACAGATGTTATATATTATTTTACCAGAACCCTGTATATTTTATTACACAGATGTTATATATTATTTTACTGGAACATTGTACATTTTATTACACAGATGTTATATATTATTTTACTAGAACATTGTAATTTTATTACACAGATGTTATATATTATTTTACCAGAACCTTGTATATCTTATTACACAGATGTTATATATTATTTTACCAGAACATTGTACATTTTATTACACAGATGTTATATATTATTTTACCAGAACCCTGCATATTTTATTACACAGATGTTTTATATTATTTTACTTGAACATTGTATATTTTATCAGACAGATGTTATATATTATTTTACCAGAACCTTGTATATCTTATTACACAGATGTTATATATTATTTTACCAGAACATTGTACATTTTATCAGACAGATGTTATATATTATTTTACCAGAACCCTGTATATTTTATTACACAGATGTTATATATTATTTTACCAGAACCCTGTACATTTTATTACACAGATGTTATATATTATTTTACCAGAACCCTGTATATTTTATTACACAGATGTTATATATTATTTTACCAGAACCTTTATATATTTTATTACACAGATGTTATATATTATTTTACTGGAACATTGTACATTTTATCAGACATATATTATATTATATTTTTACCAGAACCCTGTATATTTTATTACACAGATGTTATATATTATTTTACATGTACATAGTATTCAGATGTAATGTATTAATTTACTAGAACCTTGTATATTTCATGTCGCAAATGTTATGTATTCTTTTACAAAATCTACAGAGTTTATCAAAGTTGTTGTCACACTATCAAGGTTTTATAATGTTTAACATAATTTAAAAGCAATTTTGATACATGTAGTATAGTTAAATGTGTCTTTGTATTGGCTACAGTTATCAATATTAGATACAACATGGGAAAGTTAACTCACACATATAACCGAATTTATTGTATAATGAATCATTTATCTTGTAAGATATTTTACCGCAAAATGTTTCGAGTATTTAATTGATTTGTTGATAATCCAACTAATAGGGCTATCAGTAATTATCCCGAATATGCTTTTAGCAGAGATTATTCACAGCAACTTTTTCAAAAATATGATAATACTAATATTGTGAATAATATACAAGTATTTAAGTTGGGGACTGAGTGCCGTCCGAAATGCTAAAGACCTGATACGTGTAGCCGGTTTAGCGTGGGACTATTTAGTGATGAATCTTCACATCAACAGTGTTTGTTTTTTTGCCCATTACTGAAATATTGATATGGTTATTTGGTGTAAATGGTATGTGTTGTTCCAACTGTAAAAACACACCACGCTGGGCAAATGCACTGGTATTTACTACAATAGGAATTGCCGAGGATCAACAATTCATGGTGTATGGACAGTCCCAAGATAGTAGAGGCATCGTCCGGACTTTTTAAAGCTACCTTTTCAGGTATTAGTCGCACAGTAAACAGGCGGAACAATGTACTGAGTTACTTACAGCTAATCTTGTATGGTGGATTTGATATCCGTAACAAAATATTTTGGTATAAATTGTTATGAGTTTAGTGTTAATTTTATCCCAAACAGGTCGATTGACTTTATATCCATATCGGTGAAGAATTCTACAATTAGACTTTAAAGATATACAATATTCAATTTCCCATCAACAGTAAAGCCTTATAAAATCGAGATAAAGTGTACAGATATATATATATGTAGATATTACGTACACGACGTAAGTTGAGAGAATCTGATGTCTTACGACAAACTCCATGTACAACTGTTTATCAAGTTATGTTTAAACAAAGTTTAACTCGGTAATATATGTATACATTGACATTTTATCGATTTCTTTTTTTTTATTTGAGGTTTTATTACGTGCTAAAATAGTGGAGTACATGCATTTTGTTGCCTTATGAATAAACCATTAAATAGATAAGGCACTAGATGTGAAGTGTCCCATAAACTTTAGTGATACACAGTCATGTGTTGAATATTGTAACATTTTATATGAGAAGTTTACACAGTGAATTACATGTTAAGTATGGGTGATTCCTGGGCATACAACATGCTGTTTCTAGTCTTTAAACAAGACTGTTACCTTTATACATAGATACATAAGAGGTAAATACATAAAACACAAAAGGGAGCCTCTTTAAAACTGAAGTTTAGTATAAGTGCAGGACGTATAGCTATCCTACAAATGTATGTTTTAACTTTAAACGCAAATTTCAACAAACGTAATTTGAGATGTTATTAATAGCAAATGTTGAAATTTAATGTGCATAAAAAGTTATATAATTCAATATATTTCACAAAGTGTTTGAATTCAATATACCTCCGAAAGTGTCAGAATTCAATGTACATCTTGTGTACATCACAAAATGAAGAATTCAATGTACATTACAAAGTGTCAGAATTCAATGTACATCACAAAGTGTCAGAATTCAATGTACATCACAAAGTGTCAGAATTCAATGTTCATCACAAAGTGTCAGAATTCAATGTACATCACAAAGTGTCAGAATTCAATGTTCATCACAAAGTGTCAGAATTCAATGTTCATCACAAAGTGTCAGAATTCAATGTTCATCACAAAGTGTCAGAATTCAATATTTCAAGGAATCCGAAGCACAAGTGAGAAATATCGATATATTCTTTAGTATGAGTGAACTATCTATAATATTCAACGGGAAGCCATTTCATTTTAATTCCTAAAAAGTAGAATGTGTGTAAAAACAAAAAACGAAAGTAGATCTTTGACGTGGTATAATTATGACGTTACCATTGACAACAACAGTGACATTTTGAATGGACTGCTAGACGTCATTTTAGTGTTTTCTGTTGGTACCTGGTAAGTTTTCTTCACAAAACTGTTGTCGTTATGTATTTATTAAAAGCGGAGAAGTAAGCTGCAGCGGTGCTACAAAATGGCCACTTACAGTCGCTTCATTTGCATCTGAACCAAAAAATAATGGATATCGATTCGCTGAACAGAAAACATCCTGTTCTGATTGGTCAAAACAAAGCACGTATCACCATCCTTGTGTACACAGTGTATTATATAACTTTTTAATTAATTGATGATTTGTCACAATGTATTAATAACTACAGATTTTGTTACAATGTATTATTTTATTGACAGTGAAAAGTTGATAGATGTAGTCTAATGTAGATACAGATGAGAAGTTTCTGTTGTTACCTTCCCAAAGGCGTCAAGTTGGGGTGATTATTAACTCACATCGTCTCACTGAAGGTGAGAAGTTGGGTCATATAAACTCTTGATATAATCTTTAGCTGGCGAGATGATTTGGAGATATAAAATGTTAAACCAAACTTACTTGTTATAGCATTATTCATTGAATAGCTGGTACACCTGTACACAGCCACGTGTCATAACGTTAAGTAACAGATGCCGATAGTATTTACTCGTACGTAATACAGGAATACAAAAATAACATCGAGGGAACCCAAGCAATTCCTATAGAATATATAGATATATAGAAAACAACAAATTGACTTGATAGCTGTCCTTGGTTCTGACTTCTGATAACTGCCAGAGGTAATGCTGTCTGCTACATTGTTACTGAAATTGGATATGACTGAAGCTATTGTTATTTTGTTCATTTCTTTATTTTCTTGTATTTTTCGGGGTTTTTTTGCACATTTTTGACATAATTTGTTTTCTGCTTGCCATCAAAGTTTCGTCTTTAAGTACATAAAAACCTAGCATTTGTTTGTTCGCTCTAGTCCGGTCACCAACCTGAGTAGGTTCCATTTAAACATATTGTTCCTTTGTAATAAGACAATTTATTTTCCAAATTCCAGTGAATACGACCTTTAAATCGAGACTACACGAAATTTGAGAGTGCTCTGTAAAGTCAATCATCGTAAATATACAATAAATATACAATAATTCCCTGTAGGTAGTCCGTGTGTCAACACCTGTAGTGAACCAGATCTAGTTAATGAGATAGGTATAACGACCCCACCGTTACAATGTCCCTCATCAAGTACAGGTGATTATAAATAAGTTCATGTACTAAGTCAAAGGTTTCACATACCTTTGACCTGGTCAATTATTACTGGAATCGTACTAATGACGCCATTATCAGTGGGCTATGTATTATCATTATCATTGACCAGATCACGTGAACACGTGAAGCCAACACATTTTTAAACACATAATATTCTCAGAGCGATCGAATGTTTTCTTCGAAGACATGTTTGTTTTGTAAACGTTTTAGATTCCAGAAAAAAAGTATTTTCTTTGAATGTTATCCTTGCAACCCTGACAGAGAGCAGAAAGACTAGATTTGGCCTCCATCACATGAGGTCCTCAACTAATTAACCTACATTGATCCCTATCATCGCAACACTAATGACTGGAAAACACAGAAAAAACAACGTCCGCCATTGCATTATCTAACCAAGATTAATAAAAAGAAAAAGGCAAAGTGACAAAAGGACAAAAAGTTTCGCCTCGATACATCTTTGAACTTACGTACCTTCCTCGCATCTGTCGCAATACAATGTTTATTTCTATATCCTTTTAAACCGTTATCATATTCAGATGTCGTATAGTACACACCTCATTCTGTATACTTGAGTTTTTACATATCATCGATATAATTCTTAACCACTCAGGCGCCCATTACATACAGGTGTGTTCATTCCGCAATGTTTGCATATTTAAGTTCCGTTTTTATACGTTGCTATGTGATAATAACCCCATAGGTATTATATACATGTAAATGTTTGACAGGTGAACACACTAAAAAATGACAAATTGAAAATAAATCACCACTATCTGTTGTGATGTATTAGATTGGAAGGCTGTCGAGGTCTGGGATGAGGTAATGGGATTTTATCTCGTGTATTATTGTAAGATTTTCCCGATCGGTCGTTTTTTTAGGATTTATCAACAAACTTGAAGACGCATCTCGTGTCTTACAGCCGTGGCAGACATGAGAACAGCGGTATTCATACGTATAGCATGACATGTGATTAAAAACTTATTAAACCGGCCTCGTCACAAATTACACAAATATTTTGAGGTTTTCCTCTGGATGTGGGTTAAGATATGTTAAATAACAGTGGATATTTAAAGAAAATAAACAAGTGGCGTTGCTTCAATGCACGAGAACGAATTAGAATATGACATTTCGTTAGACCTAGTTTGAGTAAATGAGTTTCCTTCGTTATTTTCTAGGTATCAACATTTGAGGGCCTTAGTATCATTGACGAGTTATAACTCAACAACAAACTACTTTCCAGATAAGACTATTCAGCATCGTAGGGAGATCTATATGGATGTACGTTATAATGATGTGGCTATCTCCAGATGTTACCCCAGAGATTACACCCACTTACTACAGACTAGTTACAGTGGTATTGTGATATCACACAGTAAGTATAATATGGAAGATTGAGGATAACCTATTATCTACCATTATTCCATAGATCTTGTTTAACATACCTGGACTACTCCATAATCGTGTTTATTAAATGTACAAACTACAGATGACACGAATCCAACTAAACACATTTTAAGACCCGTTAGAAATGGTTTCTCTACCTACAGACACAATAATACAGACTTATGGACCCTGTCAAATGCACTCCTATATAAGCACACCTCTAAGCCTACACAAATCTTCAGGATACAATCATCTTGAGAATACGGAAAATCAATAAAGACAACTATGTACCTGTCAACAGCCGTGTGAGGTCAGAGAGCCGCCTGTCCTGATGGCTGACTTAAGGTGTCAGAAGCTTCTATCTACTTACCTGTATCAGTCGTAACACCCGGGAATTGGTCTCCGACAAATCCACTCCATGGATACTTTCCAGACGAGAGGTATCGTTACGTTTCCGTAGGTAGCGAGGGTAGGGGTGTTTTCGCCTGTCCTGTCTCATGATGCCGGTTACCAGGGCGGGCATTGTTTCTTTTTTACCAATGATTAGTGTTGTGATGATGGGGGACTTTCTGGCATCATTGTCCGTCAGGACTCAGCATTTAATCATCTGAACTAATGGCGACCTGCCTTTTCTCACGAGTCATTTACTGCAGCTAGACTTGAGCACTTACAGCTATTGATACAAACCGTTTAAATACATATGGAATGTTTTATGAAATGCAGGTGTTGCGTATTCCAATCATCGATCCAAAGTATTCTTTCTATTATTGAATAGCATGTTTCTTTTCTTAGAGAACTGCAACAATTTCTAAATCCTGTGACACAATGGATTTACTGGGTTCCAGTTTATTCGAGACACTTGTCCGATTCCCGTGCAATATTGGCAGATAAATGATAATTGGTTAACGCAAAAATTGGAAACAAATATATGCACAATTTTTCTTTTCATCAAAGAAATGAAAAGTTCTATTTTCCGTTCCGTTGTTTACACTCACTGTTAACGAAGATCTCCACCGTCCTCTAGTGGATATCTAGATATAACTATTGGCCAGAAGAAGCTGAACCTTGTCGCACGAAACACTGAGATGAACTTCCTCAATAAGAAACACTGACAGAAGAAGAGCAATTTTTGAATCCGTCAGTCAAACAAGTGTAGATTTCACACACTATCGCGTCGGTGCAATTTTGTCAATTAAACCGGAACCCCGGCGACAAAAAAACTCCATAAAACCTACATAATGTGTTCGTACCTAACGATATAAGGTGATCTTTAGGATTAAAAGCCGCACGCCCAGGGAAAGTGAAATCTGCGTGCCGGAGGAAGGTCTTCAACCAGTGTCCCCGTGTGGACAGAAGGTCCGTTGTTATCAACATGGGCGACAGGCTAGGGTCCCTATGTACAACGAGTTTCTTACAACGTCATAACTCTCCAAGGTAGGGAGAGCGAGAAACGTCCGGAAAATCAAATATGTCAATATTGAACGTCCATGTCCATTCTATGGCATCAACTCAATGTAAATGTATATTATGTACTTGACGGAGAATACTTTTATCCAAACGTACGGTGGTTTTAATCCCGACAGAGGAAAGTTTAAGTGGAATCACCAAGCTGATTTTGAGGAGATATATATATATGGGTTTCGGGCGACCCACTATGGTATCCCTTGATAACGAAGTGGTCTGCCATACCTTACAAGTGTTGTTTCTGTGTATTCGACAGCATTCATTACGGTGACAAGCCTTACACCTCACGCTGGGGTCAAACCTTTCAGTTTTGCATTTTAAACTTTAAATAGAACATGAAAGTATTATGATTGATAAAAACTCGTGATCCCGAGTTATTTGTTTGGGCTGAATACTACTTACATGTTATAACGATATATACCCATTATCACTTGATGGTTGAACAGTTTTCTATAATCCTAAACAACACCAATACACACAGCTGTTGAATTCGATGACAGTAAAGTACAGAAAAGTAATTTATTAGATAGGTCATCAAATATGTAATGTTCTTTAATTGTTGGTGTAAATAATCATATATTGGTTTAATACATGTTTGTATGGACTTTTATACGTAACACATTCACAATACACAACAGTACTGAGATAATGACATACGGGTGGACTAACAATGGTAGACTGTCACTCGTAATGTTTGTTATTGGTTACCGCTATAACACGTGTTTATCTTAACAATACTACATACCACTAATTCTCTATAACACGTGTTTATGTTAACAATACTACATACCTATCGAAAACCAATTAAATCCCACGACGTGTGACCGGTAATTACGGTATAGAACAGATTAACGGTTACTGTAGTGATCGCGACAACCAAAACATGATTGGTGTAGCTATACCCCCGCCTATTTCATAATAATGTCGGCACTTATTTCTTCACAAATTCCAACCATAATAAGCGAACGTTATTTTTATTGCTTATTTAGAAATTTGGTCCCATTACAACCAATTCAGGGATAAGACTCGTTGACTCATTTTGAATAAGACCCAGTTTTAGGAACATCATCAGTCGGGGTACATTTTGTTGTGTAAGCTACCCACAGTGTGTTATTGGTGTCGTTAGGATAACAATTTAAAACACTTTCCTGTGACACCAAGAACATCCATCCCATGTAGTAAAATCGAACGGGATATGTGTATAAATTACCTCATCTCTACTGATAATCACGGGACACGTGTACAGATTACTTCAACTCTAACTGAAAATTGGTTAGACATCTGAGTTTTGGGTCTATGACTGAAGAAATTTACACGTTAAGCTGATTACTGTAAGATCAGATAAGATGGCCTTCATTAACTATCCACTGGTAGATATACAAATGGTGATCCAACCGGACTATCATACCGGTCAGTCTCACTGACTTACAGATTCTCATCAGCCGCTACAGTTGGTGACAAAACGCTCTTTATGCCTTCAAAATATTGTTTTGTGATCCATTGAGAAAATGTCTCTACAAATCCTAAAAAGATGTTAATATACGTCTCATAGTACATATAGATCATATAGCAGACGACATCAATGATAAGCTAATATACGTTGCTAGATAAAATTGTTAAAAGCTAGATTAGATTAAAAGAGAAAGAAAAAAAAGGAAAAAATGAATAAGTAAAGGTTAAAGTATCTTACAAAATGTATGTGTTATGCTACAAGATACATGTACAATGACATCACCGTATTGGTTAATTAGTGAACAACTTTAACTGTGTTGACCAATACCAATACCAAACCTCAGCTCCCAAACAAAACACCACCTCCCAAACAAAACACCACCTCCCAAATACATCATCACCTCCAAAACAAAACTTCACCTCCAAAACAAAACACCACCTCCCAAACAAAACACCACCTCCCAAATACATCATCACCTCCCAAACAAAACACCACCTCCCAAATACATCATCACCTCCCAAACAAAACACCACCTCCAAAACAAAACACCACCTCCCAAACAAAACACCACCTCCCAAACAAAACTTCACCTCCCAAATACATCATCACCTCCCAAATACATCATCACCTCCCAAATCCATCATCACCTCCAAAACAAAACACCACCTCCCAAACAAAACACCACCCCCCAAACAAAACTTCACGTCCAAAACAAAACACCACCTCCCAAACAAAACTTCACCTCCCAAATACATCATCACCTCCCAAGCAAAACGTCAACTCCAAAACAAAACAGTGTATCCAAAACAAAACATCATCTCCAAAACAAAACTGTATCTCCAAAACAAAACACCACCTCCAAAACAAAACATCACTACCAATAAGTACGAAGCATTGTGTAACCCAAACTTGCGGAATGACCCCTTGCTTCGTATAAAAGATATTTTAATTGACAGCTGTACTTTTATTTTGGTGTAGTAGATGTAGTACTGCGATGAGAATGTGACCGATGTTAACATTAGCATGGTATGTAGGCGGAACGTCGGTCTAATAATGTTTGGCCCGCTAAATTTATATGTTTAAAGACTTTTGGATTCAACTTCAGTGGTGCATGAAATTGAATTTCACTGTTAATTAAGTAACACTTTAACCTATAAATTTATAGCACACGTTTTTCATCCGTCGTGTAATAAAATCATTTGGTGATATTTCCTGTAGATAGAGTTGGATAGCCAATAGAATCATGGTTTTGATCAAGTTCGATGAAGAGTATAACGCTGTTTTCCACAAGTACACACATTCTGAAGGACAACCGGAGGGCTGTCTCGCTGATGAGCTCTCTATATATATAACGTGTGTTATTGTGACACGTCTGGACACGTCATAGGCCTGTCACAAGTCTATAGAGCTCCAAAGGAGAGCTTTGATTCATATGGTCAATACAAATATAATTATTCATATCAAAACTTCCGTACCAATAAATACACTTCTAAATTCAGTTCCCATTAATGCTAGCTTCCATATTTTCGTATAAAATTATTTCAATACCTTAGAATTAATAGTTACAAAAAAATCAAGTTATAAACCCCAACAGTCACTCAACAAATGGTATATACAATAACAGACACGCTACATGCCGAAAGGTCTACGGAATAAATGAACTGAACTGAATGTTTATTTTGGTACAGATTATAGCGACATGTAAATCCATTAATCCCGTAACCACATACAATTTACAGTATGGAATGTGTCGATTTGTATATTTGATGTGCCTGAGTATTTTAAAGGTTACTAAACAAATACCATTCATTAAAATATAGATTAGATTCTGTGTTAAATTATGTGATAAGTATCATCACTATTTGTTTACCTCATTTAAAACAAACATTTTAACGTTTTTTCTTCTAAATTTAATTTGTTAATACAAATGTATTTATGTGTGAGTTGTTTCAACTCTTTCGGAAAATATATTAATAAGAGGTTGCCTCCCTTTTCGTTTAGCTCGGTTATATATCCTCGAGTATGCATACAAATTGTTTTATTCAAGATTACCTTACAATATACTTTATGGGTGTGACTGTACATATCGACGAGAGGACAATATATCATAGGAATTGTAAGCTCATATCACATCACGTATATAACCCGTACCTATAATTTATATTTAATATAAAAGTTTATGGGTATATAAACGTGCTTTCACATGCTGCTGAAGCCTTTTCTCAAGACATAAATATGTGCATAATTATATTTTTATTGAATTACAAGTGCCACTTATTCATTTCCGTTAAAAGCAAGTATGTTTGTACATGAATAGGAGCCCCACAGATATTTAAATATATACGTAATGGCGGTGTATGGTGAGCTTTATTTCAATTTTCATCAACAATAGTTTGAATCCAGCTTGTTGATGTCACGGAAAGGTCGACTTCATTAATATACACGGGTAATGTATAGCCGAAAAGTAATGTTTTGTTAAATACCGTCTCCAGTACTCCTACAAGGAGCCATACAGCTGACGTGCATTGTGTTAATCTATTGTGGTACGACAAACATTGAACGCTGAGTGATAAATACATTTTAATAAAACTCCAAATATAAATTCCGCTTTACACTGCGAATTGTTTAGAACAATCTTGTGTAGAAACACAGTCTGTATTCAAACAAGCCAGCCCTATCAATTAAACTCCAACACTGCCAACCAGCCAGCAGCATGTAATATCCGGCCAGCATTGTCATATGTGAAATATGAGGTTCTAGTGATCGGGAAAACGAGAACAACGAACATTCAAAATAGATCCTGTCCTAATGGTCCTCATTTTGTCGGGTTCAGTATTTTTCTCATTCTATTTTGTTGTCTCTATTGTTGCTGGTCCTGTGTTTTGTCGGGTTAATATTTTTCTCATTTTATTTTGTTGTCTCTCCTCTTCCTGGTCCCGTTTATGTGGAGGCTCTATATGATTCTCTCCTCTTCCTAGTCTCGTGTATGTGGAGGCTCTGTATTTCTCTCCTCTTCCTGATCCCGTGTATGTGGAGGCTCTATATGATTCTCTCCTCTTCCTGGTCCCGTTTGTGTGGAGGCTCTATATGATTCTCTCCTCTTCCTAGTCTCGTTTGTGTGGAGGCTCTATATGATTCTCTCCTCTTCCTAGTCTCGTTTGTGTGGAGGCTCTATATTTCTCTCCTCTTCCTGGTCCCGTTTATGTGGAGGTTCACTAACTTCTTCCTTGTTCTGGTTGGCGAAGGTCTTTGATTTCGTCGTCCTCACATCTACGTCGTCTGGTACTGTAATATATACTATTGCATTCTCTTCTCTTCTCCGTCATTCGTCACCATTGATGTTGCGTTCAAGAGCTTCAGTACGATATCATTCTATTGTACAGTCCTGTGTACTTATGGAACAGCTAACGAGAAAGCTGTTCATCTCTATTATCCTAATACTAATGGGAATATTTAACATAAATCCATCTTATCTCTGCATGACGCATAGAGTTAAGTGCTTCCTTGGTCGGCATCAGTTATATCCTTAGCTTTCACATCTTTATATTTTCTTCACGAATGTTGGCTTGACAGGCATTTTATTAAAGATATATCTATATTAACAAAAATATGAAATTTATATTCTGTATGTAGGATTAAATAATCCATGCCCGTAACCCCTCCCACAGAGGATTAGATTTATATAAATGCCGTACTTTTTACTATTTTATAAAGTATACACAGAAACCCAAGGAATAAATGCTAACGTATTGACAGATGATCGATGATAGATTGAGATAGAATAATATAACTCACCCCGACAGTTTAACCGTCGATATGTTGGATCTGGACTTTAATCTCTAACGTGTCTTGTGTATAAATGGCACGTTGTGTTCAATGCGCTGAAATTAATTTTGCGAAAGAAATAATTAGACAGTTTCATGTCAAGATTATGAATGTACGTGACCTTGACATTCCTAAAGAAAGGATTTACAATAATGGTGTGTCAATATTGGTCCGCTGTGTTGATAGATTGTTTAATTAATAAACGTTGGCCAGTATGTCTGCATGATATTTACTTTATCAACACACTAGAGTCTAAGTACAATGGCGACCAGAGCTGGTGTGATACCTTAACGAGAGTATTCACCCGGTATCATTTAGCAACCCAAACACAGTCAAACTAGTGATGTTTTAAACATGTTAGAAATAACTACGAGTGACATCACTCCTTAACGGATTGGACGATACATGCTATAAAATCGACAAAATCAATATTTGTATCCAACCTTCTTTGATGATACCCAATGACGAGTAATAATCTTTTTCAGTACAATATTCAGTAAAACGTAATTCTAACGCAAAATCAACAAAAGATGGCAAAAATACATGTACGACCAGGTGTTCCGGGAGAGTCAGCGCCTTCTGCCTCGTCGACGGCACCCGTCATACAAATCTAGGTCAAATCTTGGTTAGGTCACAATCTCAAATGAGAGTGAGAATAAAAACGAGAAAGAGGAGAGGGATGGTGACGACGAAATCACTAGGCGGAGAATGATAACGAGAATGAGGAGAGGGATGGTGACGACGAAGTCACTAGGCGGAGAATGATAACGAGAATGAGGAGAGGGATGGTGACGACGAAATCACTAGGCGGAGAATGATAACGTGAATGAGGAGAGGGATGGTGACGACGAAATCACTAGGCGGAGAATGATCACGAGAATGAGGAGAGGGATGGTGACGACGAAATCACTAGGCGGAGAATGATAAAGAGAATGAGGAGAGGGATGGTGACGACGAAGTCACTAGGCGGAGAATGATCACGAGAATGAGGAGAGGGATGGTGACGACGAAATCACTAGGCGGAGAATGATAACGAGAATGAGGAGAGGGATGGTGACGACGAAATCACTAGGCGGAGAATGATAACGAGAATGAGGAGAGGGATGGTGACGACGAAGTCACTAGGCGGAGAATGATAACGTGAATGAGGAGAGGGATGGTGACGACGAAATCACTAGGCGGAGAATGATAACGAGAATGAGGAGAGGGATGGTGACGACGAAATCACTAGGCGGAGAATGATAAAGAGAATGAGGAGAGGGATGGTGACGACGAAGTCACTAGGCGGAGAATGATCACGAGAATGAGGAGAGGGATGGTGACGACGAAATCACTAGGCGGAGAATGATCACGAGAATGAGGAGAGGGATGGTGACGACGAAATCACTAGGCGGAGAATGATCACGAGAATGAGGAGAGGGATGGTGACGACGAAATCACTAGGCGGAGAATGATCACGAGAATGAGGAGAGGGATGGTGACGACGAAATCACTAGGCGGAGAATGATAACGAGAATGAGGAGAGGGATGGTGACGACGAAATCACTAGGCGGAGAATGATAACGAGGATGAGGAGAGGGATGGTGACGACGAAATCACTAGGCGGAGAATGATAACGAGGATGAGGAGAGGGATGGTGACGACGAAATCACTAGACATATCAACAATCATCAAACATGTCTGATTTCATGTCGTATAATGAAGTACACGATTACTCTACAAGAGGGTGAGAAGACCATAAACTTTCTCTTTAAGCCGTCGTGTCAGCAGTCCACATCAGTCACGGAAATTGGTATAACAAGTCGTTCATATCAAATCATCTGGACATAAAAACATCGTGATAAGGTGAATCTGTGAGTGGTATCAAAGGTTTACAGTAGACACAAAAACGAAATAATCATCGTGGTAAGGTGAATCTGTGAGTGGTATCAAAGGTTTACAGTAGACACAAAAACGAAATAAACATCGTGGTGAGGTAGAGCAGTGAGTGGTATCAAAGGTTTTACAGTAGACACAAAAACGAAATAAACATCGTGGTAAGGTGGAGCAGTGAGTGGTATCAAAGGTTTACAGTAGACACAAAAACGAAATAAACATCGTGGTGAGGTGGAGCAGTGAGTGGTATCAAAGGTTTACAGTAGACACAAAAACGAAATAAACATCGTGGTGAGGTGAATCTGTGAGTGGTATCAAAGGTTTACAGTAGACACAAAAACTAAATAAACATCGTGGTGAGGTGGAGCAGTGAGTGGTATCAAAGGTTTTACAGTAGACACAAAAACGAAATAAACATCGTGGTAAGGTGGAGCAGTGAGTGGTATCAAAGGTTTACAGTAGACACAAAAACGAAATAAACATCGTGGTGAGGTGGAGCAGTGAGTGGTATCAAAGGTTTACAGTAGACACAAAAACGAAATAAACATCGTGATAAGGTGAAGCTGTGAGAGGTAACAAAGGTTTACAGTAGACACAAAAACGAATGACACTATTATTCTTCAAAAATCATTTTTCATTTTTATATTTTGTTTTTGTTTTGAAAATAATGAATATGTTAGATTGGATTTGTTCCTAGTCACTAGGCTTGTTGGTCATACTGTACACTAACATACGTATTTGTAAATATGTAAATAATATACACAGACATGTTTTGTGTCCGCACCTTGTTGACTCCAAATCTCGGACCGTGTCGACCGGCGGTACTCCATTATATTACTGTAATCGTACAGGTTTTGGTTTCCTCTCCCGATTCCGTGTATAGGTACTATATTGTTGTAACGCACTGAGATGCCAGTTATAAATAGTTCACAATAGTCCTATTTATGACTTACTTCAATACCAAAACCACAGAGAAAATATGTACCTGTATTGTTTATGTAAACCAATAACATTGTTTACCTATATCTACTGACTAAAACAGCATTGTGTTTTTCTTCTGCGTCATTATTTAAATATTAAAAGTTGACACAACACATGTGGACCTGTAAACATGTTGCTCTTTCGTCGGTCTCCATGGTAATATGTTGCCCTGTATTTACTGATTTTAGAACTGCAATTTTACATACAAGTTGATAGTCACTGTTTGTACCTAAACTGCCTATTCCATAAGCTTTAGTAAAAAAAAAAATTTCGCGTTATCAGTATTTTCATCTAAATGCATATTCGCCGGTAATTTTATATTTCATGAAACTGATGCAGTCACTTACTGTAGTGAACATATACAAAGTGAAGATATAACTTCCCATTATTAACCAATTAGAGAGGCGCATGCTATTATTGACCAATCAGACCGGCGCTTTGAAGCAGTAGTTTCTAATATTGACCTATCGGAGCGGCATTTCTATTATTGACCAATTGGAGCAGCACTTGTATCCACAACCTAAAGATTGCCCAATAGACATATTCAGGTGAACGTTCTGTAGAATTATTATAAATGTGTGAATGATATAGTTTACATTTGATATAAAGGTTAAATAAGTCATCCTCACACAAGTGATTTTTTAAAAATTAAACTTATTTTTATTTGTAACTTAAATATAGAAAGGGATTGGGCACAAGTTATGCAACTTATATAAAGCCCTTTCCCGATACAATTATCCATAAACAATATAACAATATGACATATTCATTTATTAAAGTTCAAGCTCTCACATACGATGAAATATTTCGTATTCAACCGGGAAAAAATCGCATACTTTCTTTATACAGTCATCTTTTTATGTATTTCCAACAGATTAAAACAGAGACTAGAACAAAAAAAAAATACCCTGCTGTTTCCGATAGTATATTTCTGTTCGCGTGACGTGGCCTTATTTGGCGTGACAGATCTAGCTGACCTTTCACTGACCAACATTATACCGGACGTCTATGAATGGACGATCTACGTTAACTTATGTCTGGATAGACAGTCTGTATATTGATTTGGAGGAAATAGAATATACAACAGTATACATTAAAACGATTTCTCATCAGGGCGTGTACAGCACTGTCATAAACATGGTTATAACATAACCATTTATTGGCATATCTCACAGCTAATTATAGATTTTATTTAAAACCGCTGCATTTCATTAATATCAATGGCTGAGTTACATGTACTTTACAAATGATGGAGGTGATCTATAGCAGAAGGTCGTTTTTGTGAGTGCGGCAGAAGTACAATTAGTATAGAAATCATACAGTCATAGAAATCATACTGTCATAGAAATCATACAGTCATAGAAATCATACAATCATAGTAATCATACAATCATAGAAATCACACTGTCATAGAAATCATAGTCATAGAAATCATACTATCATAGAAATCATACTGTCATAGAAATCATACAGTCATAGAAATCATACAGTCATAGAAATCATACAATCATAGTAATCATACAATCATAGAAATCATACTATCATAGAAATCATACTATCACAGAAATCATACTATCATAGAAATCATACAATCATAGAAATCATACTATCATAGAAATCATACAGTCATAGAAATCATACAGTCATAGAAATCATACAATCATAGTAATCATACAATCATAGAAATCATACTATCATATACATCATACTATCATATAAATCATACTATCATATAAATCATACAGTCATAGAAATCATACAGCCATAGAAATCATACTATCATAGAAATCATAGTCATGGAAACCATACAGTCATAGAAATCATACAGTCATAGAAATCATACAGTCATAGAAATCATACAATCATAGAAATCATACAGTCATAGAAATCATACAGTCATAGAAATCATACATTCATAGAAATCATACAGTCATAGAAATCATACAATCATAGAAATCATACTATCATAGAAATCATACATTCATAGAAATCATACAGACATAGAAATCATACAATCATAGAAATCATACTATCATAGAAATCATACAATCATAGAAATCATACAGTCATAGAAATCATACATTCATAGAAATCATACAGTCATAGAAATCATACAGTCATAGAAATCATACAGTCATAGAAATCATACAATCATAGAAATCATACTATCATAGAAATCATACATTCATAGAAATCATACAGTCATAGAAATCATACTATCATATAAATCACACTGTCATAGAAATCATACATTCATAGAAATCATACAGTCATAGAAATCATACAATCATAGAAATCACACTGTCATAGAAATCATACAGCCATAGAAATCATACAGTCATAGAAATCATACAGACATAGAAATCATACAGACATAGAAATCATACTATCATATAAATCATACTATCATAGAAATCACACAGTCATAGAAATCATACAGACATAGAAATCATACTATCATAGAAATCACACTGTCATATAAATCACACTGTCATAGAAATCATATAGTCATAGAAATCATACAGTCATAGAAATCATAGTCATAGAAATCATACAATCATAGAAATCATACTATCATAGAAATCATACATTCATAGAAATCATACTATCATATAAATCATACTATCATATAAATCACACTGTCATAGAAATCATACAGACATAGAAATCATACTATCATAGAAATCACACAGTCATAGAAATCACACTGTCATAGAAATCATACTATCATAGAAATCACACAGTCATAGAAATCATACAGACATAGAAATCATACTATCATAGAAATCACACTGTCATAGAAATCATACAGCCATAGAAATCATACAGTCATAGAAATCATACAGTCAGAAACCATACAGTCAGCGATGAAACAAAAGACGCTCACCCTTTCGGAACTCCTGTACACGTGTTCTCGTGTTTTTAGATTATACCTATATGAAGTTTCATAATGTGTTCTCGTTTAATTTTTGTTGAGTTAGTGGAGGTTGGTTTTAATACCCCTCATCGCGAGTTGTATACGTCATTTCTACTCTGACAGAGAAATCAATAAATACCACATGGTGTCACGCCATTTAACGTTGTTCTGACAGAGAAATCAATAAATACCACATGGTGTCACGCCATTTAACGTTGTTCTGACAGAGAAATCAATAAATACCACATGGTGTCACGCCATTTAACGTTGTTCTGACAGAGAAATCAATAAATACCACATGGTGTCACGCCATTTAACGTTGTTCACACTGAAATATCCCAAAAACTAATCATAAGTCGGGAAAGATGACTGAAATATCCCAAAAACTAATCATAAGTCGGGAAAGATGACTGAAATATCCTAAAAACTAATGATAAGTCGGGATAGATGACTGAAATATTCCAAAAACTAATCATAAGTCGGGAAAGATGACACCTGTACCACCTGCTATAGACATATTTCATGTTTATTTTTGTTTCCTGAAATTCTATACCGTTGTTACTTAGACGACACACCAACAGAGGTATTTGGAACAGTTCCGGGACCAATAAATACACAGAATGGGTTTCAGATCATAAGATTTGACCTGCACGGTCTACATGTTCACTTACAAACCATGTAACGTAATTATTTTCTCTCCTTTCAGTTTTGGAAGTGATTCCTGAATGGAGCCGTTGTATTACAACCTGTTATCACGCAATACAGCAATGCGATCTATATAGGTTGATATTATTTCCCCATATCGGGGCCACACTGGTGAACAGAGGCTTCTCTGTGTTTACTCTAACATACAGCAAGATATACTGTTCTATAAAAATACTGAGTATGTCAAACACTAAGGTTGATATCAAAATCATCGTTTAAAACCCACCTTTATCAATAATATTTCTGTATCCCAAAGTGTATGTCTTCCTAATACATGATGTAGTCATACTGTAAGAGGATACTCTGGAGAATGACTACATGCTACGTACAGTTCCTTAACAATCCTGACTTTGGTACTCGTGAACATCACACTATACTAACCTTTAGAGGGCTACAGTACATAGTCCTATATAAAAGTAATACGCTTATAAGGATATGATAGAAGCTATGTGCCAGAAGCTATGTCCCTAAAGCTATGTCCCTAAAGCTATTTCCCTGAAGCTATGTCCCTTTAGCTATTTTCACTAAACTACTTCACTAAAACTATACCCCCAGAAGATATTTCCCTTAAGCTTTATCCCAGAAGATATTTCCCTTAAGCTATTTCCCAGAAGATATTTCCCTAAAGCTATATCCCAGAAGCTATTTCCTTAAAGCTATATCACAGAAGCTATTTCCCTCAAGCTATATCCCAGAAGATATTTCCTTAAAGCTATATCACAAAAGATATTTCCCTAAAGCTATATCCCAGAAGATATTTCCCTAAAGCTATATCCCAGAAGATATTTCCCTCAAGCTATATCCCAGAAGCTATTTCCTTAAAGCTATATCCCAGAAGCTATTTCCCTAAAGCTATATCCCAGAAGATATTTCCCTAAAGCTATATCCCAGAAGCTATTTCCCTAAAGCTATATCCCAGAAGATAGTTCCCTAAAGCTATATCCCAGAAGATATTTCCCTAAAGCTATATCCCAGAAGATATTTCCCAGGAACAAAACTCAAATTACAAGGCTATACTTCACAGCATTTGTATACTTGTTAGACATTTAACCTTTCGATGAATTCCTATCTTCTTTCCTACCTAAATATTAATGTCATCTTATGAGATGTCCGGAAAGGACCGAGTCAGTAGCTGGGAGGTGAGCCGAGCTCGACCTTGACCCTTCATCAGATCTAGACAGAGTAGATATGGATCTCAATAGTTTCCGCAACTTACGTTTTAGCATGACGTTTATCAATGTTACGGGTTTGTAATGGTATACAAAACAAGTAGAATAAAGGATCTCTAGACGTGACCACTCCACGACCGATTTCCCGGGCGTTGTTTCAGAGGTAGACGACAGCTTTTTACAAACGACAATACATTAAATCACTTTCCGACTGGATTCTCAGGAAAAAGACACTTAAATTGTTTTCCTCGGCTTAATAATTTCCCATACAAGGACAATAAATTGCTAGCTTCCCTCTCTTATCCTTCTATAACTAATGCTATATATAAAATAAAACACCTTGGTACCGGACAACATTACATTACGCAAGGCCAATTTTACTTGTTTGGATTTGTTCCCTAGAAATAATACCTCTAAATTGATGAAATCATAAACTTTTTACGATATAATGATTCTCGACTTTGATAGATCAGTATTTATTTATGGACAAACATCAGAGTTTCTGAATAATTTCGAAAATGAATTACATGCATATGTCTCTATATATCCTCTTTGTAGTTCTCTAACTTGATTTGATTTCCATGGAGATTGAATGTCAACAGGTCTAGTCATATGAAGGGCACCGCCTTACCTATTACTCCAATGTATATATGGCATTAGTTAACGGAATTTTTTTTTTCAGATGAAAATATTTTCCGTTGGACGAAACTAGGTATATCATGTACATTATATGACTAATTGATTAACATGGAGACATCGTGTCAACACGTCAGAATACCGTGTGTACACAGTGTGTTTACACGGGCCACACTTCACACGTACAGCACACGTATAGTGCAAGGTCGATGTGCAGTGTTTTAAATACTGGGATTATCTTTAACACGTTATGTAAATATAGTCCAACTTCAAAGGTAGATCATCACTCAGGCTTACCATGTGAAATGTCAGTTTGTGTTTCAAAACACGTGATCCGTGATTTGATCTCAAACATTAAACGCAATTATTAGTGGGAACATAATAATACGTAAAGAATATAGAGACACGGCAGTGAGACCCACATAGAGTACGTGGAGTGGACAGAAGAGGAACCTTCCAGGAAATGGGGAAATGCTATAGACCGCGGTCATGTGACCTGACGAGATCTCGTGTGATACAGAGTAATACTCATGCTGAAAATAGCTTCCTGTGAAACTTTCTACGCGTGATTCAAATTACAAATAAGACCGCGAAATGTTTTTAACCCCCAGAAAAAAGGTATGGCTACCTTAATGACATACTATGTATGGTTACCTTGGTCAGACAGAATATGTATGGTTACCTTGGTCAGACAGAATATGTATGGTTACCTTGGTCAGACAGAATAGGTACGGTTACCTTGGTGACAAAGAATATATACGGTTATCTTGGTGACTCAAAATATGAATGGCTACCTTGGTGACACACAACATGACTGTTTGGTAACCTTGATAACACAGAAATGTGCATGGTTTTCTTGGTTAGACAAAACGTGTATGGTTACCTTGGCGACACAGAATAAGTATGGTTACCTTGGCGACACAGAATAAGTATGGTTACCTTGGGGACACAGAATAAGTATGGTTACCTTGGCGACACAGATTAAGTATGGTTATCTTGGCGACACAGAAAAAGTTTGGTTACCTTGGCGACACAGAATAAGTATGGTTACCTTGGCGACATAGAATAGATCGTTACCTTAGATTTGGTCTTGCTGTCGAAATCGGAGGAAACAAATGTCGTCAGTCGGTATCTACACCGCACTTTCACGAAGTCTGGAAACTCGTCAGCCATCCCTGTTAGTAGTCAGTAAGGATCCTTACCTCTTGTCGACTGATGTAGCTAGCTCAGAGGAAGCTTGACATTTATATGACACGGTTCACAGTTTAACACATTACCAAAGTTCCTTTCCGTGACAGGCTACGTCTATCCCTTTATCGTGTTCATTAGCCATCGTCTTCCTCCTTCGTACCACGTCTGGCATTAAATGTTCACACCTATCAGGTATCTCACCCCCACAGGTATCCTGCGACGTCGAGAGTTATCTCCAGGAAAACGTGTCCCCGAGCTGGCAGGTATTACCCGCCTGATGGCAACTCTACACTACTTAGGAACACTTTATCTATTTTTACCCACATCCTGAAAATATGTCGAGGACTGTTCAAACAATGGGGTTATAACTGACTGAGGCTAACTGTCAATATGTACAGAATACCCGTCCGATAGTACACTATGGATCCACACGGCTAATACCAATTAACAGGTGTTCGCCTAATGAGACAAAGAGGATGAGTCGGCCTTCAGGTTACAGATTCTGGGTTGGTGCTGTATCAGGACAAAAGCTGAGCGGATACTGATTATGAACGGTAATGTGTGGCACATTAATCAATGGAGGTACTCAGTAAATGTTACAGAACCCGTCATTGTGGCCCTTCGCCGGGACACCGGAATGGATACAGCTTGATTGAATTTTTCCGATAGTAACTTCCACTAAATGTGTTCGAATCGGGCATTAAGGAAGCACTTTACCTCTATTGGTAGTATTAACCCCGTCGTATTACCTTATAACAGGCTACAACACATGGATATGTTCACATCACAGGAAACCTAAAAGGTATTTCGGTGCCAACAATACATATGGCATGGATCCATAAACCATATTCTGAATTCAGTACACAACAATTTGTCTGATGTTTTCACATCTTAATTTCGGGTAGATCCGCTTCCATGACGCAATCACATTCATATACTAGACAATGGAATTCTATCAAGCGATGTCGTGTCACTCCTTAAAGCTTACAGCATATACATCCACATACAAAGTCAAAATAATCCCAAACAACTATTTGGCCCTTTTCCCCCCTATCTATCAAGGTGAAAACAACACCTATTTCACTATTCGTGTATGCGTATTGACAGCATGAGCGTGCAAACACGTGCGGTCACATACTGGGAAGTTGTGGGTTAGTCTGACCCGTTATAGATGGATTTATTACTTCTAAACAGTGAAGTTCTGTCTCCACCCAAATGTATATATAGTTGTATTAATGCCACTCCACTACCCACAAGCCACATATTAGATCCCTTGGCTGATTGCGATACTCCGTTTCACCTCTATAAAGCGCAAAAGGAAAACACAACAGATTAAATCAAAATTGCAGGATAATCGAAGTGTTCAGTAAATACCCTAAGTATGCAATCCAATATTAGCTGACTTGCATGTCATTTGTCAATAACATCAACACAGACACGTCGGAACAACGAAACCAGTCCGAATTGATCCACTTTAGGAAGTGTGTCCAACAGCCCTTGTCGGGAACCACTCTCAAGCAGAGAGGGCTTCCCGGAGTAGGAAAAGTCGCCTTCTCTTTATCGTTCTTCGTACTGTGTAGTTTCCAGATGTAGCACTTAACCGGGTACATTCACTATTTACCATCTAGTCCGTCTGTATTTTCCAGATGTAGCACTTAACCGGGTACATTCACTATTTACCATCTAGTCCGTCTGTATTTTCCAGATGTAGCACTTAACCGGGTACATTCACTATTTATCATCCAGTCCGTCTGTATTTTCCAGATGTAGAATGTTACCGGGTAACTGTTAACCATCCAGCCGATCTCCCCTCTATGTAGGTAGTATTGTAGGTATGGGGTGAACGCGGACCTCCCCGTCAGGTTTGCATGCTCTCCAGCAATAACGCGGTACATTCATTGTTCCGTCAGAAATTCATTTTACATTATTATTATCGAGTGATTATTGCTTCCATAAACCATCATACTACTACACAGCTCCATCCGATACCTGTATATATATACGGCTGTTTACACCTGTTCACGCTGGAGTTAATCTATGGTAATGCTGTCCTTTATCAGTCACACTCAATCCACACCTCAGGTACAAGTTTTCTAACCGTGATCTTATTTAAAGGGATTTTAAGGCACCAACCTCTGATATTAAGATATTTAGAAGATATTATAAACATAATGAAGTTGTATTATTGAGAAGGATAGCGCTGACGGCTGTGATAGAACACCCCATCTAGACGTACAATAGGTATGTGGTGGGTTTGTATTAGATCAGCTGTCGTGAAACAACATCTCAGCTGCCGTAATAACATTTCCATTGTCTGGGTTAATTCAGTAAAATGTTGCTGTCCTTACGTCGGTAGAGGTATATTGCTATGCTACCGTGGTCGACTTGAGTCTTGTTTGCTAAGTCGACCGGTGATAGTATATAGACCGGTCCATTTTAATTACTTTTACTAAATAAATTGTTTGCTTATTTACCCTGTGAATGGAAGACCCTTCACGCTCATTATGAAAACCAACAAACTCTTTACCAACCAAAAAATCTAAACATAGACCAATCATGTAGAGGGAAGCATTGTTGGGATAGAGGTGTTGCGGAATCTTATGGAACAATGGAATCTCAACATAGCCAAACACCAACGTTCTACAGGATAGAAACCTCATCGTGTAGCAATAACGGACATTTATGTAAGGATTCCATTCTATATTGGTACTATATCATAAATAAGTTGTATCCTCTCTGAACTAGTTCAGGTTTCTCTAGTTGGTACCCCTGTTGGCCCTGGTTGGTACACCTGGTCGGTACCCCTCGTCGGTAGCCCTGGTTGGCACCCCTGGTTGGTACCCCTGGTTGGTACCCCTGGTTGGCACCCCTGGTTGGTACCCCTGGTCGGTACCCCTGGTTGGCACCCCTGGTCGGTACCCCTGGTTGGTACCCCTAGTTGGTACCCCTGGTTGGCACCCCTGGTTGGTACCCCTGGTTGGTACCCCTGGTTGGCACCCCTGGTTGGTACCCCTGGTCGGTACCCCTGGTTGGCACCCCTGGTCGGTATCCCTGGTCGGTACCCCTGGTTGGTACCCCTGGTTGGCACCCCTGGTTGGTACCCCTGGTTGGCACCCCTGGTTGGTACCCCTGGTCGGTACCCCTGGTCGGCACCCCTGGTCGGTACCCCTGGTTGGCACCCCTGGTCGGTATCCCTGGTTGGTACCCCTGGTTGGTACCCCTGGTTGGTACCCGTGGTTGGCACGTCTCCGGCTCCATATATATATCCCGATTGACTTTAGTGATCGAGGTGTCACGCGGAGTACTAATTAGAGAGCGTTCTGACAGGGTCCTGTCGGGTCCGTAGGGTTAGGTGGGTCAGAGTTAGCGCTCTTCCCTTACCGACAAGTGACATACACTTATATATAACTGTGGGAGCAGCTGAGGTGAGGACCTCTGAAATCAAATGTCACTACATGTCAATATGGTACCGTGTTAAACATACATGTATATATAGGAATGCATTCATGGTATGATAAATGACATGTTTAAGTAAGAAAGTGTTTTCGAGTTTAATACAAGATGTCACGGACTCCTTATGAGTTAGTGTGGATATCTACCTTGCTTTAGGAATGTAGGGCACGGTGTGGAGACGAGATGGCTAATGCGAGGAGGAGGAGGAGGAGGAGGAGGAGGAGGAGGAGCAATTAGAAAGAAGGAAGGAAAATGTGATTACAGAGGTCGTTGCAATTATTTTCACAGGAAGTCTGTGCATTGGAAGTGTTTTCTGAGCCAAACCAGCATATTTATTTTGGTGTAAAATGATGACGTGGTGCTGTTTTCAACGTTTCATAATTTAAACCAAACAATTCAATGTTTCGTCGTGCTGATTTAAACAACATAATCCCTTTATAGATGACTTGGCCACTCGAATACACTGCTATCACACCGAAACATCTTATCTGGACACATCAACCTGTCACATGATACTCTAACGACGGCGGGCGAACCAACCCTGTCACATGATACTAACGACGGCGGGCGAACCAACCCTGTCACATGATACTGACGACGGCGGGCGAACCAACCCTGTCACATGATACTGACGACGGCGGGCGAGCGAACCCTGTCACATGATACTAACGACGGCGGGCGAGATAACCCTGCCGCATCATACTAACGACGGCGGGCGAACCAACCCAGTCACATCATACTAACGACGGCGGGCGAACCAACCCAGTCGCATCATACTAACGACGGCGGGCGAACCAACCCAGTCACACCATACTGACGACGGCGGGCGAACCAACCATGTCACGTGATATGGCGGGCGAGCCAACCCTGTCACATGATACTGACGACGGCGGGCGAACCAACCCTGTCACATCAAAGTCACGACAGCGGGCGAACCAACCCTGTCACATCAAAGTCACGACAGCGGGCGAACCAACCCTGTCACATCATACTGACGACGGCGGGCGAACCAACCCTGTCACACCATACTGACGACGGCGGGCGAACCAACCCTGTCACACCATACTAACGACGGCGGGAGAACGTCCCCAGTCACATTACTTAAAACTGAACCATAGATTAAGGTTGTGGAGAGTCTATAACATTCATCTATAAGGTACATACTGAATACCAACGACAAACGGAAAGGACGTATGATTGTCTCAGTACCCGACATACGGGTGACAAATCTAGAGCGACACTATTAACTGACAAAATAGAAAAAGGGTGCAATAAAGTGAATTGATATAAAAACGTCCCGGCGAATGATCTACTACCAAGTAGTAAACTGTCAAGTACGTACATTACTCTACTGTGGCGACGTCTAGAGCAGACCCTCGACTAGGACGGCGTGTTTTCATTAAAACGATCTCTGTTCAAACAGGATGATTCACGGGTTAAGTTTGGAGATATACCGACAGCCATTTCCTTGTTCATGTCAAGTACTCTATCGGTGTTTATGGGCTGATAAACTAACCTGTCCTCCACTTATAAAGCATACACCTACCCCAGAGATTTACTGGTCATCTCCTCTTCCCTGGCAACGCACACAAATACTGTGTGTAACATTTAATATTTACATTTACACTGCAGCCCCACTATATAACTTTACCAAGCTCACTTGTTAAGGTTACGAGTCCATAACTTCCAAATCTTTATTATGACGTCATTATTAAAATGACGTCATAATTGTCACGTCGGCGATAACGAAAGATGGCTGTTGAAAAGCATTACCGTCGGAGCAAAATTCCTGGATATAGTCTTTAAAAATCGTTGTCAAATGTAAATGTAAGCATTGAACTGCTTTCATTTGGAAGTCATGGGCTGATGAATGCCAATTGGACAAAGACAAATTCAACGCGCTTCATGTTGAATTTGCCTTTGTCCAGTTGGCATTCATCAGCCCATGACTTCCAACTGAAAGCAGTTCACTGCACAGATATTTACATTTACACTGCAGTCCCACTATATAACTTTACCAAGCTCACTTGAAGGTTACGAGTCCATAACTTCCAAATCATTATTATGACGTCATTATTATAGAGACGTCATAATTGTCACGTCGGCGATAACGAAAGATGGCTATTGTAAAGGCTGTTCCGTCTTTGACGATAACAATTTGTTCATTCATCGTAGGAGCAAATTTCCTGGATTTAGTCTATACAAATCTTTTGCTTTTGTTTAGTTGGCATTCATCAGCTCATAACTTCCAACTGAAAGCAGTTCAGTGCTTAAATATACAATGTACATACGGTACATCAACTGGTGTTCATATTTCAGTATCACTCAGTCCTTATTTAATACGATGATTACCTAAACTGTGGAATAACAGTAGTGTAATAGTTTGATACAGGACTTCCGGTTGTCTTATATCGAATAAAACATGACCTCTGGTTACTAAATTGATATCCATATGGTATATTACATTGGACATTGACGGAAATAGCAAGTGTCCTGGTAACCCTGGTAACCCTGGTAACCCTGGATACAAACGAGTCTTCAAACTTAATCAGGTGGAAGTAAAAATGTGGGAGTTCCAATGAATCTATCCAATGTATGCATTTCAAAAGAAATATATTTATACCATTTTAGATCCATTTATAGAATATTCTCCAATTAAGCGTTTTATATATAAAGACAGTTCTATAACTAGTACCTGGTAGGGGCTCCAACTCACGATCTACGGCGCCAGAAACACCAGCAGCTTACAACTATCTCAGCTATCATTACACTCACATACACCTTATAAGGTTAAAGTGACATTAAAATGCATCCACCTAAGTGAGGTCAATACAAATTTCAAACGAAAAATCCTAGTTAAAAACTAGAAAGTTAAACTTTGTTTATTTTGTTTTTAAACAAGACAGCCCCATTTCAATAGCTCTATATAACGGAGTTAATTTTACTTCGACAGGCTCTCCGATCGATCAATGGGAGTTCCGACATCCTCACATCAAACCCAAAGCCCCGATATTTGACGCTGCACTTTATGGTGAGTTTGAAGTGTGCTAAGGAAGTTCTCGGAGAGATAGGAAGCTATAACAGGTGTCATTAACACGGAGACATTGAGGGTAAGACTAGCTCGAGGGACTGAACACGCTTCATATCGATCCCATGTTATCTGTCACTGAAGGACTTAGTACCGCGAGATGTTTGAACTCAAAGCTTGACCCTACAAGTCAGATTAGTGTATTTTACCAGAAGCAACAATAGTCTGTGGATTGGGAGTGTGACGTATATAGAGGATATGTAATGGTTTCCCGTTATGTTATATTAAACGGGAAACCATTGAATTTTCTTTTATTTAATTTTATATGCTTCAAAACAAAATTAAAAACATCCAAGAATTTTAAAATTGTGTCAAAAAGTGCGGGAATCAGTAACATAATTCATAACGTCATCTCTTTGTGACGTTACTCCACGTCAACTTTACGACGCCATTTTGAAAGGACTGATCAAGCGTTTCTGCTGTTATCGGAGAATCTGTGCATGAATAGTTAACGTCAAGTGAGTATTTTTTTCAAAAACTAGTCTGATTATTTCAGAAATACAACAAAATAACCAATTTATCTATCTTCGCTCGATTGGATAAATCGGCAAGTTTCAACGAGGTGAATACAAAGGTTCGCTCTGATTGCTCAAAAACGAAAAGCATATATTTTCACTGCAAAATCTTATATTTCACTGCTCATCGCTGCAGTGAAAATATATCAAACTAATAAAACTTATATTTTCACTGCAGCGATGAGCAGTGAAAATATAAGATTTTGCAGTGAAAATATAAGATTTTGCAGTGAAAAAATAAGATTTTGCAGTGAAAATATAAGTTTTGCAGTGAATATAAGTTTTCCGTTTTTGACCAATCAGCGCTTACCTTTGTATTCACCTCGTTGAAACTTGCTGATTTTTCCAGTCGAAGCGGAGATAGATAAATTTCTTATTTTGCTGTATTTCTGATATATTCTGACTAGTTTTGACAAAATACTCACTTGACGTTAGCTATTCATGCACAGACTCTCCGATAACAGTAGAAAACGATTAAATTGTGCTGATCAGTCCTTTCAAAATGGCGCCGTCAAATTGACGTGGAGTAACGTCACAAAGAGATGACGTCATTACTGATTCCCGCTCTTTTTGACACTATTAATTTTTCGATGTTTTCAATTTTGTTTTTAAGTATAAGAAATGCAATAAGAAGAAAATTGAATGGTTTCCCGTTAAATATAACATATATTTCACTCGCATGACGGATATTTCGATATTTTTCACGCGTGCTTGCTTTGCACTCGTTAAAATATCCATATTCTGTCATACTCGTGAAATATATGTTATATTAAATGGGAAACCCTTCAATATCCTCTATTTATTTCACCACGTGGCACATCAATTCTAGGTAACTAACACCTACAATATATACGACACATCAATCCCTAGTGACTAACACCTACAATATATACGACACATCAATTCCTGGTGACAACCACCTACAATATATACGACACATCAATTCCTGGTGACTAACACCTACAATACATACGACACATCAATTCCTGGTAACTAACACCTACAATACATACGACACATCAATTCCTGGCAACTAACACCTACAATATATACGACACATCAATTCCTGGTGACAACCATCTACAATACATACGACACATCAATTCCTGGCAACTAACACCTACAATATATACGACACATCAATTCCTGGTGACAACCATCTACAATACATACGACACATCAATTCCTGGTGACTAACACCTACAATATATACGACACATCAATTCCTGGTGACAACCATCTACAATATATACGACACATCAATTCCAGGTAACTAACAGCTACAATATATACGACACATCAATTCCTGGTGACTAACACCTACAATATATACGACACATCAATTCCTGGTGACTAACACCTACAATATATACGACACATCAATTCCTGGTTACTTACACCTACAATATGAACGACACATCAATTCCTGGTGACTACCACCTACAATATATACGACACATCAATTCCTGGTGACTACCACCTACAATATATACGACTCATCAATTCCTGGTGACAACCACCTACAATATATACGACACATCAATTCCTGGTGACTAACACCTACAATATATACGACACATCAATTCCTGGTTACTTACACCTACAATATGAACGACACATCAATTCCTGGTGACTACCACCTACAATATATACGACACATCAATTCCTGGTGACTACCACCTACAATATATACGACTCATCAATTCCTGGTGACAACCACCTACAATATATACGACACATCAATTCCTGGTGACTAACACCTACAATATATACGACACATCAATTCCTGGTTACTTACACCTACAATATATACGACACATCAATTCTTTCTGCGTAACACCTGTTCTTTTTACGACACAATAACATTTCTGGGGCAGCACAATAGGGAGATTATTATATGAATATAAAATTGTAGTAAATGGTAAGCTGCTGTTTTCGTTCACTCAGTTAAGCCTAAGGGGACGTAACTCTTACATCAATACCTATTTCACAAACGGACATTGATAACTTTTTTAATTTTCACTAGTGGGATAGTGTTTGGATAAATGATGAAATTGATGAACACTTTTAGAGGAACTTGTGGAAGATGAGTTTTGCTAAACAGGGTTCTATTCTCAGTAAAGAAAGTTTACTAAAAATGATTAAGAAAATAAAAAAAATAATTGATAAAATAAAATGGAATAGGAAAAAAACTGCTTTGAGCTTTCTTTATTTTCAGCCTAAAAAAAAAAAACAAAAACCTTTTAATACTGACGTATGTTGTCCAGAAGAAGTATGTATATCTTAACTGGTAGTTTATATACAAGTAATCAAATGATGCATTTTTTTTTTTTTTTAAATATTTCGAATAATTCCGGTACATTAATATAGAGATCTTCTGGCTGTGTTTCTCTTTAGACTTCAAGTTATCAACGTTAATTGGATGCTGTGTATCAAGGGAGGCAACCTCCATAATATAGAATTTAATCATATTACGTTAGAAGGGAAATAACTCGAGGTCATGTAAGATACAGGAAAACAGCATATTTTTTTTTCTTTTCAATTTCTAAACGAATAATGTATAATTAAAAACTAGTATCATGACAACATGCTCCACATTCATAAACTATGATTGATGTATTTTTAGTATAAATTCTACGCTCGAAAAGAAGTGAAAAAACCGAATTTATGATCGCTAAGGTGTACGGTCGTAAATATATTCTTAGGTCCACATCGCTTTTGAAATAAGTTTTATATAGTACATGACTAATTTAAAATATCAGACAACCAAATATGTATCTCGGCCCAGCGAATTTTACGATACAACGATTTGCTATGTATAAAATAGATTGGAATGTAGATGTATTATACAGTAAGTATACATATACCAATAAATAAAAGGGAAACTTACGCCATGTACACGTAGATATTTTTCTTTGTTTAAAGAGTTAAGAAAAAGTAAGATAATATATATACACGTAGATTTGGTTGAATGCGGTGGGTGGTTGTCTGGTCAGATAGGTCGACCCTCGGTCCTATCTACCGCCACAGTGAGACCACTAACGCCTGTACAACACTGATATGGCCATCAAATCCTAATTAGGACTACAGGAACGACATCGTTAGTCAGGACAGGTAGAGACCCTCGGTCCTATTTACCGCCACAGTGAGACCACCCATACCTGTACAACACTGATTTGGTAATCAAATCCTAACTAGGACTACAGGAACGACGTCGTTAGTCAGGACAGGTAGAGACCCTCGGTCCTATTTACCGCCACAGTGAGACCACCCATACCTGTACAACACTGATATGGTAATCAAATCCTAATTAGGACTACAGGAACGACATCGTTAGTCAGGACAGGTAGAGACCCTCGGTCCTATTTACCGCCACAGTGAGACCACTAACGCCTGTACAACACTGCAATGGTAATCAAATCATAACTAGGACCACAGGAACGACATCGTTAGTCAGGACAGGTAGAGATCCTCGGTCCTATTTACCGCCACAGTGAGACCACCCATACCTGTACAACACTGATATGGTAATCAAATCCTAACTAGGACTACAGGAACGACGTCGTTAGTCAGGACAGGTAGAGACCCTCGGTCCTATTTACCGCCACAGTGAGACCACCCATACCTGTACAACACTGATTTGGTAACCAGATCCTAACTAGGACTACAGGAACGACGTCGTTAGTCAGGACAGGTAGAGACCCTCGGTCCTATTTACCGCCACAGTGAGACCACCCATACCTGTACAACACTGATTTGGTAACCAGATCCTAACTAGGACTACAGGAACGACGTCGTTAGTCAGGACAGGTAGAGACCCTCGGTCCTATTTACCGTCACAGTGAGACCACCCATACCTGTACAACACTGATATGGTAATCAAATCCTAACTAGGACTACAGGAACGACGTCGTTAGTCCGCTCGGTCACTTGTTTACCTATATCACCCCTACTCAATATTAAAAGTCTACACGCTATCGGGCAATTCAAAGTATTAGTGATAATGTCTCTCGGACCAGTCAAGGTCATATTACAATGCTTCTCGGACCAGTCAAGGTCATATAACCATATTCCTCGGGACAACCAAGGTCACATGACCACGTCTCTCAAGGTGACTTATATGACGACGTTTCTCGGATCAGCCAATGTTACATAACAACGTCTCTCCTGACCAGCAATTCAGGCTAAATGACCACCTCTCTCGGAACAGTCCAGTTCATATGACGACGTCTCTAAGGACAACGATGGTCATATGACGACGTCTCTAAGGACAACGATGGTCATATGACGTTTCTCGAGACAACTACAGTCATATGACGACGTATCTCGAGACAATACATGTAATATAACGATGACTCTCGGGACAATTAAGGTCATATGACGACGTCTCCATTGACCTTTCTATAGACAGTTCATTGACAACTCATTATTATCGTTACTATTTTTGATGATTTTTGGGCTTGAGTTATTTCCTTTTTACTGGATTGATTGGTGACGATATCGCGTATTGGCAAACCATTTATAGTAAGTAAACATACAAAAAGCTTTTGTCGTAAGTCCACACAAGTAGGTCAACTGTTACCTGGGTATGTATATCAAGCGTGCACATGTAGAGTAAATTATCCTCGGTACTACAACAGTATACAGGTACTCTGTCAGAAATCATTGGGGGTATGTGTTGTATGTTAAATATTTAACTTTGAAATACAAAAATGTATGATGGGAAGGAAGAAATAGGAACACCACGTCACAGAGAATTAGTAAACTGTCTGTCAATCAGACAATACCAATCTAGTGCATTAAGTAACTGGCTCAGCCTATATAACAATCACACATCAATTATCAAAACCCGATATTTATTTCTCACAAATCGTGTCGAATACAACAAAACGTTGTATTAATTTCAAAAAAAAATATAATAATTGAAAGAATGGCTTCATTGAAAATGTTCTAATTGTAAAGCTATAGGTGTGTGTCGGTCGGTATAACTTGGTATACAACACAAACCTATAATTATGAGGTGGTACAATGCTGGAAATGGAGATTTAAAAGAACCTAGTCTCAAACACTTATTTAATCAGCTGAATCGTAAACTCGTCCTGACATCAATAGGGGACAATCGTCACTTCTATTGATACCCTGCAGCGCTACCTAACTTACACATTACAGGGTCACGCGACCTTTCACGCGCATGAGTCGCGTGGGAATCAGAGACATATGATCCGAAAACTTTTGGACCAGCAGATGAGAAAAAACTGTTTCCCCTTTCTGTCGATTAAGAAACTATTTCGCCTTTCTGTCGATTGAGAAACTATTTCCCCTTTCTGTCGATCAAGAAATTATTTCCCCTTTCTGTCGATTGAGAGCAGAGGTCATGTGACAGGTAGGCTGGGAAATCCTCACTATAGATCATTCCCATAGGTGAGCATGTTTCCAGGGGGAGATAATTTGATCGATAACCATTTCAAGTTGAACAAAGTAAACCCATCCCATACCACTAATCTACCCCTAGTGTACTGTAAGACTGCCAATTCAATTACTCTATTATAATAGTGTGGCGAACTATCATGTCCCGTCATATAATGACCGTAGAACCTACTATTCTCCTGTCGGAACTTTCCTCTCCACAGCTGTTATTGATATAAACGATCCAACGAAGAGACTATCTACAACTCACGACTTACTGATTGTCGTGTAAGTTTGTATACACTTGACAACATATCAACGTCAAAAACAGAACGGCAATACAGTACTATCAGAAAGCTTTAACAGGATTAAAGTAGCTGTGATTTCTGACGACAAATACTATTAAATATTGATTAATGTGAATTATCCGGATACTATTTCGAAAGATCTAATGCTTTTCTTTTAAGTTCTATGCTATATTTAATTTTGTTGGTATGATGAATTAGCCTAGCTTGTCAAATTCACAAAGCTCATTAGTTCCCGTGCATAGAAATGTTTATGAGTATGTCCGGTATTTTATCAACTACACTATAATACGAGAATAAACATAATTATCCATGTACATGTGTGTAAGTAAAGTCGGGTATTTTCTCCGAGGGCATTTCAAAGTCCCCTTAACCAAAATTTTGTTTTGAACAAAAATAGATTAAATATATTTTGAATATTCCGATATAACACATCAATATGTATGTTGTATTGTCGTATGGTGGCGGGTTAATGAACTTGTAATACCAGAGGAGATCGGTGATACTTACGTGGGCTGTATAAACTCGTTATCACATATTTCGTCATAATTACGGATCTCATTATCCGTCCAATAATTACCTATATAATTACCTGTGACACAGGTACATACATGGCCATGGAATTAAAGGAGGACTCAACGGGAGGTTCGCAGTAATTATTTATCAAAATAATTAAAAAGTTCTACTCTGCTTCTGAGTTTAGATTAAACCTTGTGTAAAACTGTTATTATCTCATTAAGTAATTGAAATCGTAATAAAGATTGGTTCACTTGACTTAGCATTTCTCCAATATTGCCTGATAAGGACATCAGGCGTGCCTGATTTATTTACTTTTTAAACTAATTGCTTTCTAATTTATTTTTGGTGTAGTATTGAATGCAGTCCGCTTAACGCAAGTTATACGATATTTATCCAGGACCCAGTCATCATACTGGTTAGATTAACCTCGTAAAATCACACGGGATGAGCTAGCAGACGAATTAGATTTAACTATACGTACTCAATTTTACACAAGACGAAGGAGCTTTCAAACCAGGACCCAGGAGTGAGTTCCCCTGGTATGAATACGATAGCTATATCCGGTGTACAGATAATATATAACTGCAGATTTCTAGAGCAATATTGTTTACCGTGGTCCGAGTGGCTTGGCCGTTTCAGCCAAATCAGCCATATATTCTCGTTTGTGGAATAAAACAAAACTAATTATCTCATTTTTCTGGTGATCCTTGACAAAGAATTTCAAGACCAATGATACTTCAAACGGCGTAACAAAAATGATAACGTTCGTTAGAATTGCTGTCCTTCCAAAATGAATGCTCGTTACCTAGTATTGTTATGGGCCACAGTCCTAGCGGGGCTGTGACTGACATGTAAGTACAATCAGAGACCGATGTGATGTATACGTCTCTGGTACAGTATATCGGGGAAGAGGGACGGGCTCCTGGTTAAATGTAATGCCTTATATCATACCGAGCACGAAAACATCAAATCAAACTTGTATGTTATTGTCCGATGTTTTCTTTTATCTTATTATACCACTAGATATATATTTTTAGGTGCAACAGACAAAAGCGTTACTTTTCAATTTCACGTAATTTTAAATAACCTACTTATATTCGGAGATGTAGCACAAGCATTAAAAGTAATTTTTCGTTTTAAACGTAGAATTTCAATATCAACCAGTTTTGTTGTTTTTCCCATTCAAATGTCAGTGAACAAATATTGAAATAACTCCCATACTTTGCGCTTTATATTTTCTTTTAATTTCAATTTATTCACAAGATATGGGCGGTTAATGTATGACTAATAATTATGTATCATGTTGTGATATGACTACTTTGAAACTCACCGCCTGTGCCAGTAAAAATATCAAACTGCATTTTATATCAGTAGACGGTATATAACACACATCAGTAGCTAGTCACTGTGCAGTGATTTGGAGAGAAATATTGCAAATAGCATGTGTAATAACTTCACTTATAATAATATTTACTGGATTTTAAATGTCAGTATAAAAAAGAAATTAGATTTAAATATAGCTATATATGTATGGGTAAACATTTCAAACTGAACTGGTATCAATTCAATAGCAAACTAGTTTCAAAATTCCAATCTACCTTTTTTAAATGTTCTTATAAAATTGTATGACGAATTCCGCGTCCCAAAGTTGACTTACCGCGGTCGTATATAAGGGGCAGACCACTTTATGTGGGCGGGGTTGTGACGTCATATGTTGACACGTGAATACTGAACAGTTCATTAGAAAGGGGTGTATTGGAAACTTATTCAACATAAATTGATATACGCCTCTAAATTAACAGCAGCATTATAACCACACTGTGGCAGATTTGACATATACCAGTTCTATTGTTACCGAGGATGTCGCTGTGTCGTGCTGGAGACCTTTCAAATAACGAGCACCTATAAAGACTACGGAAATGATTGTATACCATGAAAAGGATAGGAAAATGAAATTGAAAATATAATATCGCGATTTTGTTTTTTAGAAAGTGTCAAACATATTGTAGTTTGATATATCGTATGTTGTAAGCTCTGACACACTGTCATTCGGTTTTCAGTAATCTGTATCGTGTTTCGAAATTTCAACGTCAAGTTCTATTTCATAGGGTTGATGGGGGTGTTTTCATGTAAATATTAGTTTGTCCTAAGAAACATACAACGAAGCTTTGTTGGTTTTCAAACTTTAACCTTTAATAAAAACAATCATAACACATACGTCACGCTAGTCAACAGGAACAGGCCTGTCTATTACGGGTCGTACGTCATCGTCATCAGTCAGTGACGTCACACTGGTCAACAGGCCTGTCTATCACGGGATGTGCCGTCATTGTCACCAGTTAGTGATGTCACACTGGTCAACAGGTCTCTCTATCACGGGATGAACCGTCATCGTCATCAGTTAGTGACGTCACACAGGTAAACAGGACTCTCTATAACGGGATGTTACGTCATTGTCATATATTTACATTCTGTGTTGTATTTGTCTATATGTCGTTAGTAAACCAAATTGTATACTACAATTTACAGTGATTCGGTCAGTGTAGGAATACAGCTCCCAGTGTTGTAGGTTAAACAATGGCCGCCAGTTACTTTCGGCCTAGAGAGCTTTGGAATGCTAGCATTTATTTACAGAAGCCACAACGAAAAATAAAGCAACATCACAAGTTATGAGAGTATCATTTTATAATTAGAAAAATGTAGTCAACACGAAATTACTATAAGTGCCACTCTTGATCTATACGAAATATGATCAAATTGTGAATGTCGTCACACTCACAGGGGCTCGTTCCGAATTTTCAGAAATGCAAGATACGACAACAATAAAAGTAATGTAGACTATTTATAAAAACAATCTTGTATAAATATCGGGAGTATCGACATGGTTTCCGGTTGAATATGTGTAGGCCTACTGGATTTTAGTTTTGTGATTATTCACTGATGTCAAAGGCCTACCTTACAAAATCGAGCCCCTGTGAAGTTGAAAATCGTCTGCTAAGTTAGCCTAGCGACACTGAGTTGACCGGTTAGACTGGAATCTGTTTCGAACGAAATATCCTTGGAATCGTTTCCCCTACTGTCAAGACGACTTTCATTTAGAATCTAAACGCTGGTATTCTTGTTAAATTAACGTAAATCCAGTCGATAGAAACATAAGTGTTTCCGAGGAATCGAGTCTGTCCTGGGCAATGCCCGTTCGAACCGCATCACTTCTAAATGTTAACTTTATTTCATTGCGCAGAAAAAACGGTTTCGATTTTGGACAATCAGAAATTATGCAATTGTGAACAATTTGGCGATACCTACAAGCGTATATGAAATAAAAAATAGAGCCAAATTTGTACAAAAAACGTTCTTATGTGCTTGCTATTAATAACGTCATCAGGAACTATATTATTCCTTCTGGAAATTTCGGCTGTTCCAGTATTTGAACTTGATGACGTCAGTGATAGGGTAAGCGGCAAATTTAAACGCGTCATAACCTACACTAAATAAAAGATATTTATGAATGTAAATATAAGCATTGAACTGTTACCAAATGGTAGTATACAGTCGATATGAATACAATTTGGGCGACAGATAAATAGAATGTCGCCCGTTAGATGCTTAAATGTCACTGATGTTACATTGGTCAACAGGAACCAGGTCTATCACAGGATGTACCGTCATCGTCATCAGTCAGTGACGTCACATTGGTCAACAAGAAACAGTGTGATTTCTCTGTGTCACTCCCTAGGGTGTGATTTCTCTGTCACCCCCTAGGGTGTGATTTATCTGTCACCCCTAGAAAGTGATTTATCTGTCACCCCTTAGGGTGTTATTTCTCTGTCACCCCCTGGAAAGTGATTTATCTGTCACCCCTAGAAACTGATTTATCTGTCACCCCTAGAAAGTGATTTATCTGTCACCTCTTAGGGTGTTATTTCTGTCATCTCCTAGGGTGTTAATTCTGTCAATCCCATGGTATGAAATATTTCACTTGCTGGTACAATTGTAATTGCGTCACGTAATATATATATAATATTTGGAGATATTGGCCATGCGGACTAATTAGAAATAAATAACCATCCCATACATTGATGACGTGACAAAAAATAATGATAATTTCCTACGTTGAAGACGTGACAGAGAAAAAAAACATCCCAACCTTAAGAACGGGACAGAGATAAATAACCATCCCCTACCATGAGGACATGACAGAGAAAATAACCATCCCCTACCTTGAGGACGTGACAGAGAAAAATAACCATCCCCTACCTTGAGGGCGGGAAAGAGAAAAATAACCATCCCCTACCTTGAGGACGTGACAGATTAAATAACCATCCCCTACCTTGAGGGCGTGACAGGGGAAAATAACCATCCCCTAACTTGAGGACGTGACAGAGAAAAATAACCATCCCTACCTTGAGGGCGTGACAGGGGAAAATAACCATCCCCTAACATGAGGACGTGACAGAGAAAATAACCATCCCTACCTTGAGGGCGTGACAGAGAAAAATAACCATCCCCTACCTTGAGGGCGTGACGGAGAAAAATAACCATCCCCTACCTTGAGGGCGTGACAGGGGAAAATAACCATCCCCTAACATGAGGACGTGACAGAGAAAATAACCATCCCTACCTTGAGGACGTGACAGAGAAAAATAACCATCCCCTACCTTGAGGGCGTGACGGAGGAAAATAACCATCCCCTACCTTGAGGGCGTGACGGAGAAAAATAACCATCCCCTACCTTGAGGACTTGACTGAGGAAAATAACCATCCCCTACCTTGAGGGCGTGACAGAGGAAAATAACCATCCCCTACCTTGAGGACGGGACAGAGAAAAATAACCATCCCCTACCTTGAGGGCGTGACAGAGAAAAATAACCATCCCCTACCTTGAGGGCCTGACAGAGAAAAATAACCATCCCCTACCTTGAAGACGTTACAGAGAAAAACAACCATCCACTACCTTGAGGACGTGACAGAGAAAAATAACCATCCCCTACCTTGAGGACGTGACAGAGAAAAATAACCATCCCCTACCTTGAGGACGTGACAGAGAAAAATAACCATCCCCTACCTTGAGGACGGGACAGAGAAAAATAACCATCCCCTACCTTGAGGGCGTGACAGAGAAAAATAGCCATCCCCTACCTTGAGGGCGTGACAGAGAAAAATAACCATCCCCTACCTTGAGGACGGGACAGAGAAAAATAACCATCCCCTACCTTGAGGGCGTGACAGAGAAAAATAGCCATCCCCTACCTTGAGGACGGGACAGAGAAGTATCCACCTTCAGAATGATATCATGGTCAGAGCCTCACGTTATTATCACCCCTCGGATTCTCTGTCACACCCTTAAGGTAAGGGAAGGATATGTTAATCACGTCGATAATTAAGATGAAGGTACATTTTATGTTGACGATCTAATAGTCTAACACAACATTTGGAGATATTTACGACACGCCATATTAAAAAATATTTCACAACAAAATAAACATAATGAATTTAGAAATCGACTCTTAAGTTGATCAGCTAAGGAAAGAATCATTTAATGTTGTTGGTAATGAAAAGAAATATTTACATTTAGCGAATACTTGAATGTAAACATTAAACATGTCAATAGGATAAACAGGTGCTCATCAAACGGTAAGTGGTACTTCCAAAAGTAATCCGTAGCCGTCAATATTTATACACGTATGTATTAAAGAGTCCGGAGTCGTCAAGTACACTTATCAGTTCGGCCACGTGTAACTATGGTCCTAGTCTGGTAAACATTGGTCCTAGTCTGGTAAACTATGGTCCTAGACTGGTAATCAATGGTCCTAGACTGGTAAACAATGGTCCTAGTCTAGTAAACAATGGTCCGAGTCTTGTAAACAATGGTCCTAGTCTGGTAAACAATGGTCCGAGTCTGGTAAACAATGGTCCTAGTCTGGTAAACAATGGTCCTAGTCTGGTAAACAATGGTCCTAGTCTGGTAAACAATGGTCCTAGACTGGTAAACAATGGTCCTAGTCTAGTAAACAATGGTCCGAGTCTTGTAAACAATGGGCCTACTCTGGTAAACAATGGTCCTAGTCTGGTAAACAATGGTCCTAGTCTGGTAAACAATGGTCCTAGTCTTGTACAATGGGCCTAGTCTGATAAACAATGGTCCTGGTGTGGTAAACAATGGTCCTAGTCTGGTAAACAATGGTCCTAGTCTGGTAAACAATGGTCCTAGTCTGGTAAACAATGGTCCTAGTCTGGTAAACAATGGTCCTAGTCTGGTAAACAATGGTCCTAGTCTGGTTAACATTGGTCCTAGTCTGGTAAACAATGGTCCTAGTAAACAATGGTCCTAGTCTGGTAAACAATGGGCCTAGTCTAGTAAACAATGGTCCTAGTCTGGTAAACAATGGTCCTAGTAAACAATGGTCCTAGTCTGATAAACAATGGTCCTGGTGTGGTAAACAATGGTCCTAGTCTGATAAACAATGGTCCTAGTCTTGTAAACAATGGTCCTAGTCTGGTAAACAATGGTCCTAGTCTAGTAAACAATGGTCCTAGTCTTGTAAACAATGGTCATAGTCTGGTAAACAATGGTCCTAGTCTGGTTAACATTGGTCCTAGTCTTGTAAACAATGGTCCTAGTCTAGTAAACAATGGTCCTAGTCTGGTAAACAATGGTCCTAGTCTGGTAAACATTGGTCCTAGTCTGGTAAACTATGGTCCTAGTCTGGTAAACAATGGTCCTAGTCTTGTAAACAATGGTCCTAGTCTTGTAAACAATGGTCCTAGTCTAGTAAACAATGGTCCTAGTCTGGTAAACAATGGTCCTAGTCTGGTAAACAATGGTCCTAGTCTGGTAAACAATGGTCCTAGTCTGGTAAACAATGGTCCTGGTCCTAGTCTGGTAAACAATGGTCCTAGTCTGGTAAACAATGGTCCTAGTCTGGTAAACAATGGTCCTAGTCTGGTAAACAATGGTCCTTGTCAGGTAAACAATGGTCCTAGTCTGGTAAACAATGGTCCTAGTCTGGTAAACAATGGTCCTAGTCTTGTAAACAATGGTCCTAGTCTTGTAAACAATGGTCCTAGTCTAGTAAACAATGGTCCTAGTCTGGTAAACAATGGTCCTAGTCTTGTAAACAATGGTCCTAATCTGGTAAACAATGGTCCTAGTCTGGTAAACAATGGTCCTAGTCTTGTAAACAATGGTCCTAGTCTTGTAAACAATGGTCCTAGTCTAGTAAACAATGGTCCTAGTCTGGTAAACAATGGTCCTAGTCTGGTAAACAATGGTCCTAGTCTGGTTAACATTGGTCCTAGTCTGGTAAACAATGGTCCTAATCTGGTGAACAATGGTCCTAGTCTGGTAAACAATGGTCCTAGTCTAGTAAACAATGGTCCTAATCTGGTAATCAATGGTCCTAGTCTGGTAAACAATGGTCCTAGTCTTGTAAACAATGGTCCTAGTCTGGTAAACAATGGTCCTAGTCTGGTAAACAATGGTCCTAGTCTTGTAAACAATGGTCCTAGTCTGGTAAACAATGGTCCTATACTGGTAAACAATGGTCCTATTCAGGTAAACAATGGTACTAGTCTGGTAAACAATGGTCCTAGTCTGGTAAACAATGGTCCTTGTCTTGTACAATGGTCCTAGTCTGGTAAACAATGGTCCTAGTCTAGTAAACAATGGTCCTAGTCTAGTAAACAATGGTCCTAGTCTGGTAAACTATGGTCCTAGTCTGGTAAACAATGGTCCTAGTCTGGTAATCAATGGTCCTAGTCTGGTAATCAATGGTCCTAGACTGGTAAACAATGGTCCTAGTCTGGTAAACAATGGTCCTAGTCTTGTAAACTATGTTCCTAGTCTGGTAAACAATGGTCCTAGTCTAATAAACAATGGTCCTAGTCTGGTAAACTATGTTCCTAGTCTGGTAAACAATGGTCCTAGTCTAATAAACAATGGTCCTAGTCTGGTAAACATTGGTCCTAGTCTGGTAAACAATGGTCCTTGTCTGGTAAACATTGGTCCTAGTCTAGTAAACAATGGTCCTAGTCTGGTAAACTATGGTCCTAGTCTGGTAAACAATGGTCCTAGTCTGGTAAACAATGGTCCTAGTCTGGTAAACAATGGTCCTAGTCTGGTAAACAATGGTCCTAGTCTGGTAAACAATGGTCCTAGTCAGGTAAACAATGGTCCTAGTCTGGTTAACAATGGTCCTAGTCTTGTAAACAATGTTCCTAGTCTTGTAAACAATGGTTCTAGTCTAGTAAACAATGGTTCTAGTCTGGTAAACAATGGTCCTAGTCTGGTAAACAATGGTCCTAGTCTGGTAAACAATGGTCCTAGTCTTGTAACCAATGATCCTATTCCGGTAAATACTGCTCTTTTTGATACAGACACATAAATTATAATTTATTTTATTTTGATGCTAGTTTACACTATTTACACTAACATTTCTTAATTGGTTATGTATCACGGTAAATCGAAAACGCATCCAAAATATTTCCTCGAAATAAAGTCATTTTGAAAACAGTTTTATCTTAAGCCAAAACTTTTGTGAAAATTTGGAACTAAACGGTAACATGTATCCATTAAAAATCACCATGGACAATGACATGAGTCGAAAATATCAACAGTGACATTCTACGTAATGTTACCATGTAAAAACCCGCGGTATTACAATACAAAATTTACCATTGAATTCTTGTATTTTTTCCAAATAGGAACGAAATAAATTCATAAATATGTCGTTATAATAGCAGTAACCATTATACTAGAGATAAATAAACAATGCTTGGATTGTTCTGACATCAGCACGCCTCGATGTATAAATCTGTACAGGTCCATACGGTCTTTTGTAGTCCCTATGGAATCTACACTGAAACTAGAGATCTGTCTCAGATTGTAGTTTCTCATGTCATCGAATCTCCAGTGTGTGTTTTGGAATAAAAGCTGGACACAATGGCTGTTATTTCGTGATATTGTTTCACTAAGATATCTGTATGTACAGCCGGCCGTGGTACTACAATGGTTGTCCGATTATAATAGATTATTACTCTCTCCGCTATAACAACAGGTAATACCATCCACTCGCCTGTTAAATATAGACCTATATAATAATACGTATGGGGAGATTACCGTCTTATTTACAAGGTTTAAAACATTTACACACAATGGCTGCCTGTCCATCAAACCTTACCTATACATTCTATACATTTGTAGAGATGTTTACTGTAGATTCTATAATAAGCGGTATGATTTACTGGTGTATGTACATATGGTAAAAATGGAGATAATATTGCGTTATTTTACAGGTACCAGGTTAATGTTGTCCTCACTTAACACATCTAAAATATGTAAGGCTCGCCTTGCGGAAATGTTACAACACACTGTGTGTTACGGCCGTTCTGGACAGACAGTATATAACTCGAACGTAGACAATCGTTTATGTTTTACGGACGTTCTGGACAGACAGTAAATAACACGGATATAGACAATTGTGTGTGTTGTACGGACGTTCTGGACAGACAGTATATAACACGGATATAGACCATTGTTTGTGTTGTACGGACGTTCTGGACAGACAGTATATAACACGGATGTAGACAATTGTGTGTGTTGTACGGACGTTCTGGACAGACAGTATAAAACACGGATGTAGACAATCGTTTATGTTTTAAGGACGTTCTGGACAGACAGTATATAACACAGATATAGACAATTGTGTGTGTTGTACGGCCGTTCTGGACAGACAGTATATAACTCGAACGTAGACAATTGTTTGTGTTGTACGGCCGTTCTGGACAGACAATATATAACTCGGATGTAGACAATCGTTTATGTTTTACGGACGTTCAGGACAGACAGTATATAACACGGATATAGACAATTGTGTGTGTTGTACGGACGTTCTGGACAGACAGTATATAACACGGATGTAGACAATTGTTTATGTTTTACGGACGTCCTAGACAAACACTATTTATGAAGGATGGGTCTGATATTTCCCGTATAAATAAAAATACACATCAGATCAGTCGATCTAAACTGTGATTCACAAGCTCTTTGAAGTCGTGTTTCAATCTAGAAGTTTCGTTAAACCAACTAAACATAATTAACCTTCAGGTTTCCAAGTAGAACATTTGTAAGAATATCGGATCGAATTTAGTTTTCAATCACAAGAAAATACAATGTTTCTCTATACAAATACCGAAACCACATTTATGTGTTTGCTTAAAAACACACAATATATTTGATGTATTAATGGTTTACTGACTTACGGCACTCCAATCTAAACATCACTTTACAATATACAGTTCTACTAGACCATTAGTTTGGCTAGCTTTGTTAGTGAGATAAAAGTATGTGATAGCTCTGTAGTATTATCACATTTTTATTGTCATGGTGTCGAGAAACATCTCGGTACATATCACAGCCCTACGTAGTATTAGGTACGACTAGTCGTGTCTTCCTTACAGGGCTGTACTATAAACATGTACCCAGATAATCACATATATATATAGCCAATTTAGCGTTTTTTTTTGTTTTTGTTTGTTTTATTTCTTCATTTTTCTTTCCTTTTCTTTGGTTTAAGCTAGATTGTGTAGGTGCCCTTTGAACATGTATGTCGTTACTCTCTGACTGTTAGCCCATGCTGTTTTGTTCACAATATCAAACTTAAACAGTTTCGTGACATATTTTCTCAACCTTACATTCAACATCATATCTATTCGGGACAACTTAAAACGCCAATTTTACTTAAAACGCCAATTTTGACATCAATGGCCTTCGGTGATCATTTTAATCAAACAAAGTTCGTAGCTTACAAAGGTATTAGCTTCATTTAAGTTTACCATCTTACTTCAATGTCGTATCAAAACTGACACCTGTGACCTTGAAAAAATGCCAAGCTTTCTGCTCACAAAATGTCCTGTCCTTCATCCCAAGAAGCTACTAGCCCAATGGTATCCTAGACATCGGACATCGTTATTACAAACTGTGTGGTGACAAATCTCTCTTGAACCTTCGGAAAAGGTGAGACAGAAAATAAGTGTTACACATGCTTTACTTACCGAACCCCTGAAGGTTGTAAATGGTGTCCTATGTGTTAGAAAAATGATCTCCTTCTGAGATAGATAGGACATAGCCGTCGCCGGCCTGACGGGGCTGTGACGTCGACTGGTAGGGACGTCGCGTGAGCTCTTAGGGCGAGGTTTCACAGCTGACGTCATGTTGGTTAGTGTTGAGGTGTAATGACGTAGATTCGTTCAGACAGCACTACGTTATGTCAACCTCCTCGGGACACTGGTACCACCAAAGTCATTCCTGTAAACGTAGTCAATACATCGTAATTGTATACAATATGTAAATAATATCAGCATTAAGAAACTAATTTGTTAAAAACCATGCATGGTGTCATTTTTTCGCTTAAGTTTAAAAGACCTCTAACGACTGATAGTTATATAGCATTAAAGAGGAAGCATGACCTCGACCTTATAGCAGAGACAAGGAAGTCATCACAACCTTCAGTCGAGAAGAAATACGAATGTGTTGAATCAATATATAGTGTATATATAATTCGATATCCACGATTGTTCAGACAAATGTATTTTACAGAAATTTTGTCTGAGCTCAGTTTCCATTAAAAATGAGAAAATGAATTCAGATGACGCGAAAGATAGTAGGAATTGTAACGACACCAAATCAAAAGGCTATACTTATACAAAACAAACAAACAAACAAACAAACAAACAAACAAACAAACAAACAAACTCGCCATGGACCTCGAAAACGGAAGGTGAACCAAGCTGTGGGTGAAACGTCTTGTTACTTCACCATTTATAGTAAACACCCTCAGTCACGACAAACCAATGTAGGGACATCATGGTCTGAGAAATAATGACGGCAGGGAAATTCGTGTTAGTTTGAACCTCTCTGGGGGAATGTGTAGCCAAACAAGTCAGCCACTCAAGAAACGATACATATTTGTCAACAACAGTAAAACATCGATAAGTAGTTTATTTATCCAGTTTACCTATCAGCAGATAAAATCACCAGCTTTTTAGGCTTTGTTTGTTTGTTTTATTTCATTTTATTTCATTTTTTTGTTTTGACAACTGGTAGAGTAGACTGGTTAAGTAGTGTTTTAGTAACAGGTAGTAAACAATAACGATAAAGCTGTTATCTAACGAGCTAATTCCGATAGCTAGAATTGGTTCTAGTGAATCAACTGTTTAACGTACACTTCATAATCAGGAAAGGCTGGCATGTAACTACTGAGAAAAGGAAAGCGACTGTGAAGTTAAAGTTGTGTCATTTTTCATAGAGACCGGTAATGAGTTAACTACTGTAAAAAACAACATTTTTCCTATTTCACTTTCCGCGAAGTCAACACTAAGCACATACACATAAATACATGGGACCTGTGCTAATGTGTTTTTAAACCATATCAATACCTTTATTGACGTAAGCATTACCGTAATGATTATTAACATCTGCATATAAAGTCCTGTATAATTTGATGGTAGAATTAACCTATATATCATCACTTACCTATATTAATTAGTACGGAACAGTGGCTACTTAATTACAACCATATGTAGTTGATGGCTTCCGGTAATGATGAATGTCACGATAGAGAGCCATTTATACCGTCACGTATAGGTGTATTGACTTTGTCGAGCCGTCGAGGAGGACAATTTGGAAAGTAAATATTAGGCAATGGGATGACAGTGAGGGCCTACTTAGACTCTAACTATATACAGGAGGAACACGACAAGGAGTCATCGTCCAGGGGACTATTTGGTAATTGCAGCGAAGAGTGTTTACTGACGAGATTTTCACTTGACATTAGTGACTATACAATGTTTAAAAGACGGGATTAGTGGTGTCTGTTGACGACAGCCATATCCTCAAAAACATCTTGTTTGACAGAGTGAATGACTGTGATCGTGACCTTTGACCCACCCATCCCGCCGTGAGTGAGGTTTGATTGTAAGGTCAGAGCAACTTTGACTCGTCAGGTAGATATAGTACTTGTGGGGAAACGTTCCGGACCAAAAGAAAGGATAACATTGCTTTTCTCATGACTCATAGCAATTAAAACTACATGCATTGTCTTTCTCTTTCGTGTCAACATGTCAAAGGTCAAGGTCACCAAATAACCCTTGTTACAACACCAGCCTCAACTAATCAAAGTAACATCGTAAAAGATACATTTTATAACCGTTATAAAGCAGTATGCACTGTTACATAGCTTTATATCACTATTAACACCTAGTTATGTATCGGTTATTGTAATGACTGCGAAATAGCTTTAGTAGAGCTAACACCTTGTTATGTATCGGTTATTGTAATGACTGCCGGGTGACTATTGTACTGTTAACACCTAGCTATGTATCGGTTATTGTAATGACTGCTGGGTGACTATTGTACTGTTAACACCTAGTTATGTATCGGTTATTGTAATGACTGCCGGCTGACTATTGTACTGTTAACACCTAGTTATGTATCGGTTATTGTAATGAATGTACAATGCTTCCTAGTTATATATCGGTTATTGTAATGAATGTACAATGTTACCTAGTTATATATCGGTTATTGTAATGAATGTACAATGCTTCCTAGTTATATATCGGTTATTGTAATGAATGTACAATGCTTCCTAGTTATACATGTATATCGGTTATTGTAATGAATGTACAATGCTTCTTTGTTATATATCGGTTATTGTAATGAATGTACAATGCTTCCTTGTTATATATCGGTTATTGTAATGAATGTACAATACTTCCTTGTTATATATCGGTTATTGTAATGTGATTTGTATGATACAATAAAGCCACACTTTATATACGTACATTAATGAGTATGAACTGGTAAACATTTCGCCAAGTTTGATGAATATTTATCGACGACTCTGTCAAGTTACATCGTGTTACGTCTCGGGTTGGTACTTCATGATATTGTCTGGTTAGCCGAGGGTGATATCTCTCTACTGTCGTCGGCCCGATTACGTTACAATTATGATAATGTATTGTGAATTCCCTAACGAAGGTACTTAGTTATTCCAGTAGGACTTTACACATGCTGGCTCCTTTATTAGATATGTAGATTTTCGTTACTATTTAACGAGTCGTAGAATATATACCTATTGTATAATACTGGGGACTTTTTTTATCCATTCCCGTGACAGTCAACATGTCTTAGCTTATTTTTGTTAGACAGTCTTACTTGACTTACTGTAAAATAATTGATAACTCAGATTTTCTTCATACTTAAGTAGTGTGTAAGCATTTCTCTGAACAGACCATATAACATGCCCATTTTTCAATGCTTTCATCAGTTGTCGATATATACATGTACGATATTTTACACTTACCACATACTTTCTATAACATTTATCCGTTTTGGAAATAATTATACACATCCATGGCAGCAAGCTCCTATCGAATCGTCAACAACACACAACTATGTACATATGTAAACGTGAGGACGTGTATACCCCGGTATACCCGTATATAAATGTGTTTATAGAACTATTAACGCTGTACCTATCAGCAGGTATAGCGCGTGTTTACTCCCCGGGTATACATCAAGTAGGAGAAATCAAGCGTGACTTTAATGCCATTTCATTTAGTGCTATTGTTACCTGTCCAGGTGTAGACAAAACGCGCCGATGTTTAAAACGTCGGTAGAACATCTACCTGGGACAATTAACACCGACTTACTACTAATGACAGTTTCCCCGGGTAAATGTCTTCGGATATATTCAAGGAATTTATAGTTATAACAATAACCGCTGGAAGGTACTGTCTTCACACGAAAAGGACCACACGATTACTGTCCACATAACACATGGAGGTTACATTCACAGATAGTTATAATCAGTTAAAACGTTCCTGAGGGAAATACCGAGGCTAGTCATCGCTTAGATACCCCTAACAGATCAGCTATCGCACGTGATACTGAGCTAATGGGTTTATAATCATTCAGATCACTGATATGTAGACATCACTTGACGTTGCACCGAAAATGTAAAGCGACTTTACGAACTAGACTATTAACGTCGTATCCATAGTGATTACGTACTGAAACAATTAACGTCATATCCATAGTGACGACGTACTAAAACAATTAACGTCATATCCATAGTGACAACGTACTAAAGCAATTAACGTCATATCCATAGTGATTACGTACTAAAACAATTAACGTCGTATCCATAGTGATTACGTACTGAAACAATTAACGTCGTATCCATAGTGATTACGTACTGAAACAATTAACGTCGTATCCATAGTGACGACTTACTAAAACAATTAACGTCGTATCTATAGTGACGACTTACTAAAACAATTAACGTCGTATCCATAGTGATTACGTACTAAAACAATTAACGTCGTATCCATAGTGATTACGTACTGAAACAATTAATGTCGTATCCATAGTGACGACATACTAAAACAATTAACGTCGTATCCATAGTGATTACGTACTGAAACAATTAATGTCGTATCCATAGTGACGACGTACTAAAACAATTAACGTCGTATCCATAGTGATTACGTACTGAAACAATTAACGTCGTATCCATAGTGACGACTACTGAAACAATTAACGTCGTATCCATAGTGACGACGTACTAAAACAATTAACGTCGTATCAATAGTGATTACGTACTAAAACAATTAACGTCGTATCAATAGTGATTACGTACTAAAACAATTAACGTCGTATCCATAGTGACGACGTACTAAAACAATTAACGTCGTATCCATAGTGATTACGTACTAAAACAATTAACGTCGTATCCATAGTGTCTACATACTCAAATAATTAACGTCGTATCCATAGTGATTACGTACTGAAACAATTAACGTCGTATCCATAGTGACGACGTACTAAAACAATTAACGTCGTATCCATAGTGACGACGTACTAAAGCAATTAACGTCATATCCATAGTGATTACGTACTAAAACATTCAACGTCGTATCCATAGTGACTACGTACTAAAACAATTAATGTCGTATCCATAGTGATTACGTACTAAAACATTCAACGTCGTATCCATAGTGACGACGTACTAAAGCAATTAACGTCATATCCATAGTGATTACGTACTAAAACATTCAACGTCGTATCCATAGTGACTACGTACTAAAACAATTAACGTCGTATCCATAGTGATTACGTACTAAAACAATTAACGTCGTATCCATAGTGACGACTTACTAAAACAATTAACGTCGTATCCATAGTGACGACGTACTGAAACAATAAACGTCGTATCCATAGTTACGACGTACTAAAACAATTAACGTCGTATCCATAGTGACGACGTACTAAAACAATTAACGTGTATCCATAGTGACGACTACTAAAACAATTAACGTCGTATCCATAGTGACGTCGTACTAAAACAATTAACGTATCCATAGTGTCTACATACTCAAACAATTAACGTCGTATCCATAGTGATTACGTACTAAAACAATTAACGTCATATCCATAGTGATGACGTACTTAAACAATTAACGTCGTATCCATAGTGATTACGTACTAAAACAATTAACGTCGTATCCATAGTGACGACGTACTAAAACAATTAACGTCGTATCCATAGTGATTACGTACTGAACAATTAATGTCGTATCCATAGTGACGACGTACTAAAACAATTAACGTCGTATCCATAGTGATTACGTACTGAACAATTAATGTCGTTTCCATAGTGACGACGTACTTAAACAATTAACGTCGTATCCATAGTGATTACGTACTGAAACAATTAACGTCGTATCCATAGTGACGACGTACTTAAACAATTAACGTCGTATCTATAGTGATTACGTACTGAACAATTAATGTCGTTTCTATAGTGACGACGTACTAAAACAATTAACGTCATATCCATAGTGATTACGTACTGAACAATTAATGTCGTTTCCATAGTAATTACGAACCGAAATAAATAACGTTGAATCCGTAGTGAATACAGGCTGAAACCATATTACCAGGCCTTTCTTTTTCCATGCCCCTGAAGACCCTACTGTTGTCAGTCTTTTGTCTCCTTCACGTCTTTTTGGGGCCTGTTGTTGTGAGCCCTTTGCTTCATTTACACCACTGTAGGGCCTGGAATTGTAAGACCTTTCCTTCTTGCACGCCTCTGTAGGGCCTGAAATTGTAAGACCTTTATTTCTTGCACGCCGCTGTAGGGCCTGCAATTGTAAGATCTTTATTTCTTGCACACCGCTGTAGGGCCTGATGTTGTAAGACTTTTATTTCTTGTACGCCGCTGTAGAGCCTGATTTTGTAAGACCTTTATTTCTTGTACGCCGCTGTAGGGCCTGCTATTGTCAGACCTTTATTTCTTGTACGCCGCTGTAGAGCCTGATTTTGTAAGACTTTTATTTCTTGCATGCCACTGTAGGGCCTGCTATTATAAGACCTTTATTTCTTGCATGCCTCTGTAGGGCCTGATGTTGTAAGACATTTATTTCTTGCACGCCTCTATAGGGCCTGCTGTTGTAAGAACTTTACGTTCTGCACGCCGCTGTAGGGCCTGTGGTTGTAAGACATTTCCTTTTTGCATGCCTCTGTAGAGCCTGCAATTGTAAGATCTTTATTTCTTGCACGCCGCTGTAGGGCCTGATGTTGTAAGACTTTTATTTCTTGTATGCCACTGTAGGACCTGAAATTGTAAGACCTTTCCTTCTTGCACGCCGCTGTAGGGCCTGCAATTGTCAGACCTTTATTTCTTGTACGCCGCTGTAGGGCCTGATGTTGTAAGACTTTTATTTCTTGTATGCCTCTGTAGGGCCTGCTATTGTAAGAACTTTACGTTTACGCCGCTGTAGGGCCTGTGGTTGTAAGACATTTCCTTCTTGCATGCCTCTGTAGAGCCTGATGTTAGAAGACCTTTCCTTCTTGCATGCCTCTGTAGAGCCTGATTTTGTAAGACTTTTATTTCTTGCATGCCTCTGTAGAGCCTGATATTGTAAGACCTTTATATTTTACACGCCGCTGTAGAGCCTGATATTGTAAGACCTTTATATCTTACACGCCGCTGTAGAGCCTGATGTTGTAAGACCTTTATATCTTACACGCCACTGTAGGGCCTGATATTGTAAGACCTTTATATCTTACACGCCGCTGTAGAGCCTGATATTGTAAGACCTTTATTTCCTGCACGCCGCTGTAGAGCCTGATATTGTAAGACCTTTATATCTTACACGCCGCTGTAGAGCCTGATATTGTAAGACCTTTATATCTTACACGCCGCTGTAGAGCCTGATATTGTAAGACCTTTATATCTTACACGCCGCTGTAGAGCCTGATATTATAAGACCTTTATATCTTACACGCCGCTGTAGGGCCTGATGTTGTAAGACCTTTATATCTTACACGCCGCTGTAGGGCCTGATATTGTAAGACCTTTATTTCCTGCACGCTGCTGTTGCATTTTCCATTTTTTTTTAATTTGGATGTCTTTGTAAAGACGTTGTCGTTTTGTTTAAGATATTGTTTTTTACATTGTATTATTTGTGTAATTGTTATTTAATTGTGTAAATTAAATCATACGATAGAACCATTGGGAAAAAATTGCATTCTGAAATTCATTTTTAATGGAGTTTTTCTTTGGTATTAAGCTAATTTCAATATAAACAGGATATTCAGCAGATCATCTCAACCATGACTTGATGGAAGGCCTAGAAAAGCCAGTGATGAATACAAACTTCTGCTACTAGAGTTGTCTCTCTTGATACTTCGATTACATTTTTTTAAACAAGCTTTCGTTTTAATGTAGGCATTCTCTACATAAGGAGCGGCTATACCGGCCTGTCTCTACATAAGGAGCGGGCTATACCGGCCTGTCTCTACATAAGGAGCGGCTATACCGGCCTGTCTCTACATAAGGAGCGGCTATACCGGCCTGTCTCTACATAAGGAGCGGCTATACCGGCCTGTCTCTACATAAGGAGCGGCTATACCGGCCTGTCTCTACATATGGAGCGGCTATACCGGCCTGTCTCTACACAAGGAACGGCTATACCGGCCTGTCTCTACATATGGAGCGGCTATACCGGCATCTCTCTACATAAGGAGCGGCGATACCGGCCTGTCTCTACACAAGGAGCGGCTATACCGGCCTGTCTCTACATATGGAGCGGCTATACCGGCCTCTCTCTACATAAGGAGCGGCTATACCGGCCTCTCTCTACATAAGGAGCGGCTATACCGACCTGTCTCTACATATGGAGCGGCTATACCGGCATCTCTCTACATAAGGAGCGGCGATACCGGCCTGTCTCTACACAAGGAGCGGCTATACCGGCCTGTCTCTACATATGGAGCGGCTATACCGACTTGTCTCTACATAAGGAGCGGCTATACCGGCCTGTCTCTACATATGGAGCGGCTATACCGGCCTCTCTCTACATATGGAGCGGCTATACCGGCCTCTCTCTACATAAGGAGCGGCTATACCGACCTGTCTCTACACAAGGAGCGGCTATACCGGCCTGTCTCTACACAAGGAGCGGCTATACCGGCCTGTCTCTACACAAGGAGCGGCTATACCGGCCTGTCTCTACACAAGGAGCGGCTACACCGGCCTCTCTCTACATATGGAGCGGCTATACCGGCCTGTCTCTACACAAGGAGCGGCTATACCGGCCTGTCTCTACACAAGGAGCGGCTACACCGGCCTGTCTCTACACAATGAGCGGCTACACCGGCCTGTCTCTACATAAGGAGCGGCTATACCGGCCTGTCTCTACACAAGGAGCGGCTATACCGGCCTCTCTCTACACAAGGAGCGGCTATACCGGCCTGTCTCTACATAAGGAGCGGCTATACCGGCCTGTCTCTACATAAGGAGCGGCTATACCGGCCTCTCTCTACACAAGGAGCGGCTTTACCGGCCTGTCTCTACATAAGGAGCGGCTATACCGGCCTCTCTCTACATAAGGAGCGGCTATACCGGCCTCTCTCTACACAAGGAGCGGCTATACCGGCCTGTCTCTACATATGGAGCGGCTATACCGGCCTCTCTCTACACAAGGAGCGGCTACACCGGCCTCTGTCTACACAAGGAGCGGCTATACCGGCCTGTCTCTACATAAGGAGCGGCTATACCGGTCTGTCTCTACATAAGGAGCGGCTATACCGGCCTCTCTCTACACAAGGAGCGGCTATACCGGCCTGTCTCTACATAAGGAGCGGCTATACCGGCCTGTCTCTACACAAGGAGCGGCTATACCGGCCTGTCTCTACACAAGGAGCGGCAATACCGGCCTGTCTCTACATAAGGAGCGGCTATACCGGCCTCTCTCTACATATGGAGCGGCTACACCGGCCTGTCTCTACACAATGAGCGGCTATACCGGCCTGTCTCTACATAAGGAGCGGCTATACCGGCCTGTCTCTACACAAGGAGCGGCTATACCGGCCTCTCTCTACACAAGGAGCGGCTATACCGGCCTGTCTCTACATAAGGAGCGGCTATACCGGCTGTCTCTACATAAGGAGCGGCTATACCGGCCTCTCTCTACACAAGGAGCGGCTTTACCGGCCTGTCTCTACATAAGGAGCGGCTATACCGGCCTCTCTCTACATAAGGAGCGGCTATACCGGCCTGTCTCTACATATGGAGCGGCTATACCGGCCTGTCTCTACATAAGGAGCGGCTATACCGGGCTGTCTCTACACAAGGAGCGGCTATACCGGCCTCTCTCTACACAAGGAGTGGCTATACCGGCCTGTCTCTACATAAGGAGCGGCTATACCGGCCTGTCTCTACACAAGGAGCGGCTATACCGGCCTGTCTCTACACAAGGAGCGGCTATACCGGCCTCTCTCTACATAAGGAGCGGCTATATCGGCCTCTCTCTACATAAGGAGCGGCTATATCGGCCTGTCTCTACATATGAAGCGGCTATACCGGCCTGTCTTTACATAAGGAGCGGCTATACCGGCCTGTCTCTACACAAGGAGCGGCTATACCGGCCTGTCTCTACACAAGGAGCGGCTATACCGGCCTCTCTCTACATAAGGAGCGGCTATATCGGCCTGTCTCTACATAAGGAGCGGCTATACCGGCCTCTCTCTACATAAAGAGCGGCTATATCGGCCTCTCTCTACATAAGGAGCGGCTATATCGGCCTGTCTCTACACAAGGAGTGGCTATACCGGCCTGTCTCTACATAAGGAGCGGCTATACCGGCCTGTCTCTACACAAGGAGCGGCTATACCGGCCTGTCTCTACACAAGGAGCGGCTATACCGGCCTCTCTCTACATAAGGAGCGGCTATATCGGCCTGTCTCTACATAAGGAGCGGCTATATCGGCCTGTCTTTACATATGGAGCGGCTATACCGGCCTGTCTCTACACAAGGAACGGCTATACCGGCCTCTCTCTACATAAGGAGCGGCTATACCGGCCTGTCTCTACACAAGGAACGGCTATACCGGCCTCTCTCTACATAAGGAGCGGCTATACCGGTCTGTCTCTACATAAGGAGCGGCTATACCGACCTGTCTCTACATAAGGAGCGGCTATACCGGCCTCTCTCTACATATGGAGCGGCTATACCGGCCTCTCTCTACATATGGAGCGGCTATACCGACCTGTCTGTACATAAGGAGCGGCTATACCGGCCTCTCTCTACATATGGAGCGGCTATACCGGCCTGTCTCTACATATGGAGCGGCTATACCGGCCTCTCTCTACATAAGGAGCGGCTATACCGGCCTGTCTCTACATATTGAGCGGCTATACCGACCTTCCTTATAGAAAACGATTACCACAAGTGATGCAAAAACACGCGGTTTTCTGGTTCCGGCTCCGTTTTGTGATGGTTTTTTGGGTAATTTGTAACATTCCTTCATTTTATTCATTACTTGGCCTCTCGTCATTCTTTCTTCAGAATTTTGATATTTACTTAGTATTTCTCTATTTGTGGTATTGTCTGATGTCGATGCAGTATATCTTCTTTTCCATTTCCCCTTCAATAGACATAAACGGTGACCTTCTCGTCTATATAGTAATAGTATTGAATCTGTATATTAACAGTACAGTAACAATAGTTTATACCAAATCATTGTCACCCTCGATGCTCTTCTCTAAAAATGATATTGTGTTGCTGTAAAACTTTATCTATAATTGATGTTTTTTCTTTGTATTTCATGTACTTATAATATGCAAAAGGATGAAAAAAAAATTTAAAACAAAAAACAATAATGAGACAGTGTAGTAACATCTGACGAAAAGTATAGTAGCAGTATAGTATAACGACATTATCGTAACAGTATATCAACGGTAAAGTAACTGTAAAGAAACAGTATAACATAATTAAAGTAACAGTATGACATCAGTATAATAACAGTTTAACAACAGTATAGATATAGTATAGCAACAGTATAGCAACAGTATAGTTACAGTATAACAGTAGTATAGTTACATTATAACAACAGTATAGTAACAGTATAACAACAGTATAGTTACAGTATAACAACAGTGTTGTAACAATATAACAACAGTATAGGTACAGTATAACAACAGTATAGTAACAGTATAACAACAGTATAGTAATAGTATAACAACAGTATAGTAATAGTATCACAACAGTATAGCAACAGTATAATCACATTATAGTAACAGTTAAAGAACAGTATAACAAAAGATAAGTCATAGTAAGGAAACAGTAAAGTAACAGGGTATTCACAGTATAACAACAGTATAGTAACAGTATAACAACAGTATAGTTACAGTATAACAACAGTATAGTTACAGTATAATCACATTTTAGTAACATTATGACAACAGTATAGCAACAGTATAGTTACAGTATAACAACAGTATAATTACAGTATAACAACAGTATAATTACAGTATAACGACAGTATAGTAACAGTATAACATCAGTATAATTACAGTATAATCACGTTATAGTAACTGTATGACAACAATGTAGTAAGAGTATAACAACATCATAGTAACAGTATAACAGCAGTATATAAACAGTATGACAACAGTATAGAAACAGTATAACAACAATATACTAACAGTTTAGCAAAGTATAGTAACAATTTCACAATAGATTAGTAATAGTAAGGGAACAGTATAGTAACAGTGATTTCACATTACAACAGTATAACAACAGTATAGTAACAGTGTATTTACAGTGTAGTAACAGCATAACAACAGTATAGTAACAGTGTATTTACAGTATAGTAACAGTGTATTTACAGTATAGTAACAGTGTATTTACAGTATAGTAACAGCATAACAACAGTATAGTAACAGTGTATTTACAGTATAGTAACAGCATAACAACAGTATAGTAACCGTGTATTTACAGTATAGTAACAGTGTATTTACAGTGTAGTAACAGTTAAACAAATGTAAAGAAACACTGTAACAATAGTTTAGTAATAGTAAAGTAAAAGTGTATCAACACTGTTACATCAGTACAGTTACAATAATGTAACAGTGTATTTACAGTATAGTAAAAGTATAACAACAGTATAGTAACAGTGTATTTAGAGCGTAATAACAGTATAACAATAGTATAGTAACAGTGTATTTACAGTATAGTAACAGTATAACAACAGTATAGTAACATTGTATTTACAGTATAGTAACAGTATAACAACAGTGTATTTACAGTATAGTAACAGTATAACAACAGTATAGTAACAGTGTATTTACAGTATAGTAACAGTATAACAACAGTATAGTAACAGTATAACAACAGTATAGTTACAGTGTATTTACAGTATAGTAACAGTATAACAACAGTGTATTTACAGTATAGTAACAGTATAACAACAGTATAACAACAGTATAGTAACAGTGTATTTACAGTATAGTAACAGTATAACAACAGTATAGTAACAGTATAACAACAGTATAGTAACAGTGTATTTACAGTATAGTAACAGTTTAACAACAGTATAGTAACAGTGTATTTACAGTATAGTAACAGTATAACAACAGTATAGTAACAGTGTATTTACAGTATAGTAACAGTGTATTTATAGTATAGTAACAGTATAACAACAGTATAGTAACAGTATAACAACAGTATAGTTACAGTGTATTTACAGTATAGTAACAGTATAACAACAGTGTATTTACAGTATAGTAACAGTATAACAACAGTATAGTAACAGTGTATTTACAGTATAGTAACAGTATAACAACAGTATAGTAACAGTATAACAACAGTATAGTAACAGTGTATTTACAGTATAGTAACAGTTTAACAACAGTATAGTAACAGTGTATTTACAGTATAGTAACAGTATAACAACAGTATAGTAACAGTGTATTTACAGTATAGTAACAGTATAACAACAGTATAGTAACAGTATAACAACAGTATAGTAACAGTGTATTTACAGTATAGTAACAGTTTAACAACAGTATAGTAACAGTGTATTTACAGTATAGTAACAGGATAACAACAGTATAGTAACAGTGTATTTACAGTATAGTAACAGTATAACAACAGTATAGTAACAGTGTATTTATAGTGTAATAACAGTATAACAACAGTACAGTAACAGTGTATTTATAGTGTAATAACAGTATAACAACAGTATAGTAACAGTGTATTTACAGTATAGTAACAGTATAACAACAGTATAGTAACAGTGTATTTACAGTATAGTAACAGTTTAACAACAGTATAGTAACAGTGTATTTACAGTATAGTAACAGTATAACAACAGTATAGTAACAGTATATTTACAGTATAGTAACAGTATAACAACAGTATAGTAACAGTGTATTTATAGTGTAATAACAGTATAACAACAGTACAGTAACAGTGTATTTATAGTGTAATAACAGTATAACAACAGTATAGTAACAGTGTATTTACAGTATAGTAACAGTATAACAACAGTATAGTAACAGTGTATTTACAGTATAGTAACAGTATAACAACAGTATAGTAACAGTATAACAACAGTATAGTAACAGTGTATTTACAGTATAGTAACAGTTTAACAACAGTATAGTAACAGTGTATTTACAGTATAGTAACAGTATAACAACAGTATAGTAACAGTGTATTTACAGTATAGTAACAGTGTATTTACAGTATAGTAACAGTATAACAACAGTATAGTAACAGTATAACAACAGTATAGTTACAGTGTATTTACAGTATAGTAACAGTATAACAACAGTGTATTTACAGTATAGTAACAGTATAACAACAGTATAACAACAGTAAAGTAAGAGTGTATTTACAGTATAGTAACAGTATAACAACAGTATAGTAACAGTATAACAACAGTATAGTAACAGTGTATTTACAGTATAGTAACAGTTTAACAACAGTATAGTAACAGTGTATTTACAGTATAGTAACAGTATAACAACAGTATAGTAACAGTGTATTTACAGTATAGTAACAGTATAACAACAGTATAGTAACAGTGTATTTATAGTGTAATAACAGTATAACAACAGTACAGTAACAGTGTATTTATAGTGTAATAACAGTATAACAACAGTATAGTAACAGTGTATTTACAGTATAGTAACAGTATAACAACAGTTTAGTAAAAGTGTATTTACAGTATAGTAACAGTTTAACAACAGTATAGTAACAGTGTATTTACAGTATAGTAACAGTATAACAACAGTATAGTAACAGTGTATTTACAGTATAGTAACAGTGTATTTACAGTATAGTAACAGTATAACAACAGTATAGTAACAGTATATTTACAGTATAGTAACAGTATAACAACAGTATAGTAACAGTGTATTTATAGTGTAATAACAGTATAACAACAGTACAGTAACAGTGTATTTATAGTGTAATAACAGTATAACAACAGTATAGTAACAGTGTATTTACAGTATAGTAACAGTATAACAACAATATAGCAACAGTGTATTTACAGTATAGTAACAGTTTAACAACAGTATAGTAACAGTGTATTTACAGTATAGTAACAGTATAACAACAGTATAGTAACAGTGTATTTACAGTATAGTAACAGTGTATTTACAGTATAGTAACAGTATAACAACAGTATAGTAACAGTGTATTTACAGTATAGTAACAGTATAACAACAGTATAGTAACAGTGTATTTATAGTGTAATAACAGTATAACAACAGTACAGTAACAGTGTATTTACAGTATAGTAACAGTATAACAACAGTATAGTAACAGTGTAACAACAGTATAATACCAGTGTATTTACAGTATAGTAACAGTATAACAACAGTATAGTAACAGTGTATTTACAGTATAGTAACAGTATAACAACAGTATAGTAACAGTGTATGTATAGTGTAATAACAGTATAACAACAGTACAGTAAGAATTAAGTAACGATATAGTAACAGTAGTATTGACCATATTTCTCGAAGTACTTTTCTCTAAAGTAACATTACGGCATTTTTTCATGAATGTAAATAATGTCCACTGTTGTCATTGATTCGAGTCATTACAGAATTCCTATTTACTGGGACGTTGCTTGGGATTCGTTTTTAATGATATTATTGAATTATTTAGTAATAAACAATGTCAAAGACGCTTTGATTTACTCTTCCTTAGAAAATAATTTCAGGGTTGACACCGCTTATGACTTTTTACAATTTTATTGATTACTAAGATGTATCGTGATATCTGAAGTGGCTGACGTCTCCGGCAAGATTAGTTCTAGATATACCATACATCTATGGCGGAGGAACATTGTGTGATACGGCTAGCCGCGTCACATTCCGGCTACTGTATCGATCCATCCGCACCTGTTATGGAGCATACGAGGTGTAGCATTAATGGAAAATATTTGCAAAATTTGGAGATAAGGACATTTCAAGTATCAATCAAATTTGATGGACAATTTTCTTGGTAATAAGGAGAAGCTGTATAGTATTAATAAAACATTAACAAATCATAGCGGAATTATCAGATGACCTAGATACAATCCTCAAACTATTGATGACGCACGAGCCAAAAAGGTGATACAAACGACTTCTGTAGCAAACTGTTACTGATGTAACCGACTTGATGTCATCAATTTACACCATAACTAGTTCACGGTGCACTACAGGGTACAATGTCGGGTTTCAAAATGGCCTAAGAAGCAAGTATAATAGCTTGTATGTGCTTTGGTAGCCTCTGTAGTCCTACGTTTACAAATGGGCATTTAAGTCCAAACATGTACAAAAATGTACGAACGCAAGAATATAGTGCCATTTTGTGCCAAAATTTAAAAAAAATATATGGTTTGTGGGTAGTACAATATCATATTTTTTTTTACTGAACATGAACATGCTGGTAATTTATCCAAAGCAAGACGTTACGTTTTGAAACATTGTTAAGTGAAATAAAATGTTTATTGTTTCATTAGTACTGTACATACACGTTGTATGTAGTGACTGATATCTATACTAATAACCCACTAAAGTGCGATTCTCACTACCAATATGGCCATTGTCGGTGTTGGTATACATGTTAGTTCTAATTATCCAAGTCGACCATACCTAATACCCGGAAGATGACGGTCGGTTATAAACGAGTTGATCACTGTTTCCACGATATGTTAGTCTTCACGTTACCCAGGACAACAGTAGTGCAGCCTCGTAATCCATTGTCAACAAAGGATGAACAATGTGAAAAAAAAATCTAGAAACTGTTCTTGTCCAACCTTTCCAAGCTTTACCATCTGCATCATCCAGAGAGGAGAAATGTAGAGCGAAGGAAGACTCCTACTTTGATAGCATATGTTATATCTCCAAAAGATCACTGATTTTTCTCTTTGATCTGGAAGGAAGGTAAAAGTCAGCATTTCTCTCTCATCAGTACGAATTCCAAAGTCATGGTTAAGAACTTCCCTATGAGATGATGTGAACAAATACGTGACAACCAGTAACACCACAGTTTGTAATGATTATAAGGGGTCGTGGTGGCCAAGTGGTTAAGGTGTTGACAATTTATCACTAGCCCTCCACTTCCGGGTTGCGAGTTCGAAACCTACGTGGGGCAGTTGCCAGGTACTTCTCCGGGTACTCCGTCTTTCCTCCACCTCCAAAACCTGGCACGTCCTTAAATGGCCCTGGCTGTTAATAGGACGTTATACGAGTTGATGTTTTGCGCGCTTAGTCAAAATGGTTGATATTTGATTGAAACTGTTCATACATAGTGTGTATTTGGTGTGGGAAGAGTGGGAAGACGGTCTATAACATAGATCCTCTATGGATAATAATGGGATGTTCTGCCATGTATCATAATTAAAACAAACGCTCGATATGAAGGTTGCGGCTTTCGTTTCTCATAATTTTTAAAACTTCACACACACGCCAATCTTTTGATAATCAGTAAAGTTATATCTGCTTTTAAAACATCAAGCAACAGTTGTACCGGGGAAGTCTGATGTTTCTAGTAGATTTCTTAGTTTTAATGTCTGTCCTAAAGACAACTTCACACGCCGCACACTTACACCCCGGGTTTCCTTCAACAGTAAGACCCCTCGCGCCCTTCCATCCAGGCCAATAAGTGAGATTAATATACGTTTATTTAACTTTTTTTGCAATTGTTGTAAAGAAATTAATAAAGTTTACATTGTTGCAATATTTGTTTAGTCACTATCGGTCATGTAATATATAGAGGTTACACAACGAGTGGTTGTTGGATATGGAATTTATTTCACACGAGTAAGTTATTTTTCACAAAAGACACGAGCTTTAGCGAGTGTTTTTTGCAACTTTTAAAAAATAACTTACGAGTGTGAAATAAATTCCATATCCAACAATTTCGAGTCGTGTGACCTGTTTCTACCACAATAATATCGGCTTAAATTAAAGGGAAACGTGGCCAAGTATAAATTTCGCGTATGCAAATAAAGTGTAACGGTGACGTCCCGGTAATGTGACGTCATTAGATTATTGATGCCGTCAATAACAATTGCAGCTTGGGTCAAAGTTCACCGTGTTAGCCAATCAAAACGCGTACAGAGTTTATACCACGTGTGGTATAAACAGATTGTTAATCAACAGCTGTAATGATTAACTGATGGTCTGAGAGTTGAATAACACAGGGTATTGTGGTAGAAATCGTATCTAACGTCCTAATTATAATTAACAGCGGTGGTCATTTAAGGACGTGGCCTACAGGTATATGTCGGCATCACTTGTATGTGTGATATTTAAGAAATAATTAATGATGGTTCGTGTATTGTTGCAGGATATACGAGGACGAGGATATTTTGCAATTAAATTAATAACGAAGGCCGCAGGCCTGAGTTATTAATTAAAATTGCAAAATATCCGAGTCCGAGTTGTATATCCTGCAACAATACACGAGTCAAAGTTGATTATTTCTATTTCTACCATGTACTGTTTAGTTCTGAGATCTACCTCTTCCTAATAGAAAAACAGCAAAGAAACCCCGGGAAATGTGTCGCTACATGGCTGTTACAATTCACAAGAAACGATAAGGCGCGCGTGCTAATTAATATTCAAAAGCTGACGTCAATTCCAAGCCGTTTCGATAACTTCAGGGGATGTCGGCAAGCAATTCAGGTAGAAATGCTCTCCAAATGTTGCCTGTGGAAATATACCTTACAACATATTGTTAAGCAAAGTCTGCTCTGGGTGGATAGAAATTAACAATCTGCTAAATTTCTCCGTTGTAAAATACACGGTCTCCGACGTTCAAATGTTTTGGCGCCGCCATGTTTGTTTACAAATGCACGATTTCGGAGGGGAAAGATTGTAACAGCCGTGACTCACGAGCGTGTATTATTGACACGAGCGTGTATTATTGGAATATAATACATGGTTTTAAACCAATCAAAACTGTCGTTGCATAGCAAACATAGTAGAATGGTTGTTATATATTAGGGAAGGTACATGTATACATGTGCACTAAGGTTTGGGGTGTTACAGGGTGGTCTGCTTTGTCCACTATCGTTCAACTATCATTTAAAAAAATGGTAAAGTTTTTGATCTTGGGCAGATTTGGGGTAAGTGATAAAACCCTCTATACGCTAAATAATTTTGAAATGTCATTTGTTCACAAATAACTGACACAAAATGGTTAAAATTTTTTATATATTATTGGCGGTATACAGACACTTACTGTTTTAGCATTTTGGTATTTAGTTTATGGTTCAAGTCTTCCTATTTCGTTAAAATAAATGATTATTTTTATCTGTTTTGTGGAACCTGCGTCCTTAGTTTAGTAACTTAGTGAATGTATAGCCAAGGGAGACAACTTTGACGGCACAACGCAATGTATCGGTAAGCGGTCCCTAAGGATAAAACATTAGGCCGACCCCTAAGGGAAATTAACATTGCTGGACACCCAACCTTTTACCAGAGACTGACCGACTGATGAATTTAAAGTAAACAAGACAAGCGGCATTTGTAAAATGGACAAAATCGGTAAAAGTGCAGTGATACAATATTTGCATAAAAGGCTTAAGCGCCGCGGAAAGCTCACTAAAGGTGTGTTATTCCATCAGGACAATGCTCTTCTTCACAAGTCTGTCATTGCCATGGCTGCCATTCACGATTGTGGCTTTAAATTGATTGAGCATCCACCTTATTCACCTTATCTCGCTCCATTAGACTTTTATCTATTTCCAAAACTAAAAAACAGCTATTTCAGGCACCCGCTTTCAGTCCGAAGATGACGTCATACATGCAATGGATGACTTTCTGAACAGCCACGAACATGGGTTCTATAAAAGTGGCATTGGGGCCCTTAAACACCGCTGGCAAAAGTATATAGATACTGAAGGGATTATGTTGTAAAATAGCACAACATGTTCGGCAAAATTCAAATCCTTCAATGTGAATCAGCCCTCGTAGTTATCGACATAGGTATATTTTGGGGTCAATATCCCTTTTATTATTTGCCCTGATTTCTCTACTGGTGTTCTGATTCGGCTTTTTCCCTGTCCTTATTTTATATTTCTTCCACCTTTGTGCTCCTCTTTTTTTGTTCCCTTTCTGTCTTTTGGGCATCTCCACGTTTTGTCGCTGTGCTCTCCTCGACTGTTGTCTGAGCTTGTCTCCCTTATCTGTGTTGTTAAACGAGATGCTGCTTGGAATATTATTGTTTGATGTTCAGTTGTTTTGATGTTCAGTTGTTTTGATGTTCAGTTGTTTGATGTAATCTTATTTGATGTTATGCTGTTTTGATGTTTAGTTGTTTGAATAGTTGTTTGATATAGTGTTGTTTAGAAATGTTGTATGACGCTACGTTGTTTGGAGATATGTTTGATATTTAACGCTAGGGACCTTTCAGGTCTCTGCTGTTTAAGTCGTCAATGAGAAAAGTTTTGGGGGACTGAGGCTGATCCGGCCAATCATAGCTATCAAAGCTATCCCAATTGTATACATTTCCTGTTGTATATAGTTCCTGTTTTACCAGTGTAATGAAGATCACTGGTCGCTATTGGTGTATCCTTAATATCTACTCCTGTTTCTGAATTTACATTTAGCATGATTATTACTGTTGACATGTCAGGAAGTTGCGAAAAAGAACTGAATAATTACTGCTTATGGTCGCGTAGTTATACAATTCACGGGAGTGCAGGGGCGGGCATTTGATTGGTCGTCCAATCACTGCGCTTCCACATCATCAGAGGCTTAGGATGCACATGTCGCTTGGTAACGCTTCGTCAAAGCTCGCCCGATGGGGGCATAAAATCATGAAGGTCGTTATCATTATTTCATAATCGAACAAATCCGGCGAAAGCGGTCCAACCGTTTGTACCTGATAAACGAAAACGGCCCACACTCTCTCATAGGAACACGTGTGCAATCGGAAAAAAATACATGTACGAAAATAACTCGAGTCAATAACTATTAACAGTTAGGCATTTTTAATTATGGCATAAGTATATCAATTTCAGACTAATTGAATGTTAATTTGCTCATTGCAGAAAATATCCAATATTCATCGATACTTGGCCTCCTGATCCGCACACTGTTGATACGAAACTGTCATTACTAGGCCAAACAAGATGGCGGTCATGCAGGCATGTTAATCATGTTGCCTGTATTCGGCTTTTGTAAGGCTCATTCGAGACAGTGTGTGTTAATTGTTAGGCACAATATGGTCTTAATACATCGTGTGCAAGTACATCGATTGACTATGCTTTTGGCTGCACTAGGTAGGAATTATTATCATCTAGTTCTATGTTGTTAGATATCGATCGCGACATGATCGTTGATAGAATGAGACGTCGACTTGGTCAGATTTTAGACACGCTGCTAACATAATAGTCAAAACTTGATAGCCTCGTATAACCATAAATATCATCACCTTATTGTCATTTTATTATCTCACTAGTTTCGAGTAACAGTGAGTTAATTGTTGTACTACCGGCATCTGTGTCAGTGTCTATATTTTGGGGTAGCCTAGTATTTTGTCTTTGAAGTTTTTCAAAAGGTAACACGTCCAACAAGTATAAGCTTACATCAGTTCCTACTTTAGTTTACACCCATTACAGGTGATTGAGTGATATCAGAGCTTTATCACTGTGAGAAAAATTGCCATTGTGTGAACTAGATCATAGTATTGACCAATTGTCTAATTGAGATGCTTGGACACATAGAAACATCTCAAACTAGTACTGGCAGCTTGTCAAATGTTGTCATAGAAACATCTCGGACTAGTACTGGCAGCTTGTCAAATGTTGCTTATGTTTCAGAATCGATTTTTTACAGGACTTGTGAACATATCTTCACAACTTTGATCAGCCATACGAGCTGAAACTTTTGATAAGATGTATATTAAAACGTGGTGTCAATACACACCAGCACCTATGATGCTCTTTAAATTGAAATTGCTATATCTATGGAAAGTGTGCTTAAATTCATTTCACAATTTCCCGACCCTACGTTTTCATGGCCTTTGGCCCTTTGGTTTGTTTTTTTGAGTTATTTGATGTTATGTTGTTTTGATGTTCAGTTGTTTGAATAGTTGTTTGATATTGTGTTGTTTCGAAATGCTGTATGACGCTACGTTGTTTAACTTTATGTTGTTTGACATTATGTGGTTTGATGTTATATTGTTTGGAGTTATATTTGGAAATATGTTGTTTGATAATTTTTTGTTTGGAGTGATGCTTAATGTAATATCGTTTGATGTTGTTTCATAGTTATGCTGTTTGGAGCTATATTTTTGACTGTATGATTATTGAAGATATGTTATTTTATGTTTGATCTTATATTGTTCGATGCTATGTTGTTTGGAGTTGTGTTTCACATTACTTTACTTAAGTTTTGCTGTTTAACGTTATGCGTTTTGATATTAGGCTATTAACTGTTATCCTGTTTAACGTATTAACTGTTATCCTGTTTAATTATTTTGCCTTGCAGGTAGGGCGTAAGAATTGTACCTGCTGCCCCCATTGCATGATCGTAAGAGGCGACTAAACTTGGGATCTTATCCTTTCTCTTCTTTCTTAACAACTTTCTTCTTCCTAATGTCTCCCTTGACACTGCCTCACTTTTGGCCTTTAGTTGAGCGTTCGCCCCTGTGTGGAAGGCTTTGGGTTCTGTCCCCTGGCCAAGACATACCAGAGTCTTTAAAAATGGTAGTTGCTGCTCCTGCATAGCACTCAGCAAATTAGGAGTGGGACGACTGGTTCGCCCGTTGTCAGTATAATGTGACCGGGTGGGGTGTCCTGCTGGGTGTCTTCGGCATTATGCTTCAGTGAGGTAGAACTATAAATCGGCAAAAGTTCCGGCCTATCACAAGAAGAGTAAACACGTACATACCGCAGCCTCCCAAAACACACATACACACTCACCACACGCATGCATGTCGCACGCACGGGAGGCCGTCCTTAAATGACATTAGCTGTTAATAGGACGTTAAACCAATAAAACCAAACCAAGTTTAACGTTATGCTTCATGATGTTATGTTATCTACTGTAATCCTGTTCAACGTTGCGTTTTGATGTTATGCTATTAACTGTTATCCTGTTTAACTGTTATGCATTTTGATGTTATACTAATATTTACCATTGTATGGCACTGCCACTATATAACTCTACCAATTCAGTTGCGAGTTCACCAGCTTATGAACTGCCAACTGAAATTTGAATTTGAAAATTTCAAAAAAAACAAAAATCGCACGACAAATAAAAAATCGCAGATGGTAAATATAAGCATTGAACGCTAGCGCGCTTCATGGAATTTGCCTCTGTCCAGTTGGCATTCATATTGACTATGAATGCCAACTGAAAGCCGTTCAATGCTTAAATATTTACATTTACACTGCAGCCCCACTATATAGCTTTACCAAGCTCACTTGGAAGTTATGAGTCCATAACTTCCAAATCTTTATTATGACGTCATTATTATAGTGACGTCATAATTGTCACGTCGGCGATAACGAAAGATGGCTGTTGAAAAGGCTGTTCCGTCTTTGACGATAATAAGTTGTTCATTCATTATCAGAGTAAAATTCCTGGATATAGTCTTTCAAATTCGCGCTTCATTAAATTTGCCTTTGTCCAGTTGGCATTCATCAGCCGATAACTTCCAAATGAAAGCAGTTCAATGCTTAATTACCGGGTATCCTGTTTAACGTTATGCGATTTGATGTTATGCTATTAACAGTTATCCTGTTGAACGTTATGTTTTATGATGTTATGCTATTAACTGTTATCCTGTTTAACGTTATTTTTTATGATGTTATGCTATTAATTGTTATCCTATTTAACGTTATGTTTTATGATATTATGCTATTAACTGTTATTCTGTTTAACGTTATGCGTTTTGATGTTATGCTATTAATTGTTATCCTGTTTAACGTTATGCGTTTTGATGTTATGCTATTAACTGTTATTCTGTTTAACGTTATGCGTTTTGATGTTATGCTATTAATTGTTATCCTGTTTAACGTTATGCGTTTTGATGTTATGTTATTAACTGTTATTCTGTTTAACGTTATGCGTTTTGATGTTATGCTATTAATTGTTATCCTGTTTAACGTTATGCGTTTTGATGTTATGTTATCTACTGTTATCCTATTTAACGTGATGCGTTTTGATGTTATGCTATCAACTGTTATCCTGTTTAACGTTATGCGTTTTGATGTTTTACTATTAACTGTTATCCTGTTTAACGTTATGCGTTTTGATGCTATGCTATCAACTGTTATCCAGTTTAACGTTATGCGTTTTGATGTTATGCTATTAATTGTTATCCTGTTTAACGTTATGCGTTTTGATGTTTTACTATTAACTGTTATCCTGTTTAACGTTATGCGTTTTGATGCTATGCTATTAATTGTTATCCTGTTTAACGTTTTGATGTTATGCTATCAACTGTTTTCCTGTTTAACGTTATGCGTTTTGATGTTATGCTATCAACTGTTATCCAGTTTAACGTTATGCGTTTTGATGTTATGCTATTAATTGTTATCCTGTTTAACGTTATGCGTTTTGATGTTTTACTATTAACTGTTATCCTGTTTAACGTTATGCGTTTTGATGCTATGCTATTAATTGTTATCCTGTTTAACGTTTTGATGTTATGCTATCAACTGTTTTCCTGTTTAACGTTATGCGTTTTGATGTTATGCTATCAACTGTTATCCAGTTTAACGTTATGCTTTATGATGTTATGCTATTAACTGTTTTCCTGTTTAACGTTATGCGTTTTGATGTTATGCTATCAACTGTTATCCTGTTTAACGTTATGCGTTTTGATACTATGCTATTAACTGTTATCCTGTTTAACGTTATGCGTTTTGATGTTTTACTATTAACTGTTATCCTGTTTAACGTTATGCGTTTTGATGTTATGCTATCAACTGTTATCCTGTTTAACGTTATGCGTTTTGATACTATGCTATTAACTGTTATCCTGTTTAACGTTATGCGTTTTGATGTTTTACTATTAACTGTTATCCTGTTTAACGTTATGCGTTTTGATGTTATGCTATGAACAGTTATCCTGTTTAACGTTATGCGTTTTGATCTTATGCTATCAACTGTTATCCTGTTTAACGTTATGCGTTTTGATGTTAGGCTATTAACTGTTATCCTGTTTAACTGTTATGCGTTTTGATGTTATGCTAATATTTACATTTACACTGCAGCCCCACTATATAGCTTTACCAAGCTCACTTGGAAGTTATGAGTCCATAACTTCCAAATCTTTATTATGACGTCATTATTATAGTGACGTCATAATTGTCACGTCGGCGATAACGAAGATGGCTGTTGAAAAGGCTGTTCCGTCTTTGACGATAATAAGTTGTTCATTCATTATCAGAGTAAAATTCCTGGATATGGTTGTTTAAATTCGTTGTCAAATGTAAATATAAGCATTGAACTGCTTTCATTTGGAAGTTATGGGCTGATGAATACCAACTGAACAAAGGCGAATTCAACAGCGCGCTTCATTAAATTTGCCTTTGTCCAGTTGGCATTCATCAGCCCATAACTTCCAAATGAAAGCAGTTCAATGCTTAGTTAACTGTTATCCTGTTTAACGTTATGCGTTTTGATGTTATGCTATTAACTGTTATCCTGTTTAACGTTATGCGTTTTGATGTTATGCTATGAACAGTTATCCTGTTTAACGTTATCCGTTTTGATGTTATGTTATCTACTGTTATAATGTTTAACGTTACTTTACATCGTGTATTGCTTGACACATTGTTCATCATTACCTCCTGACTGCGTGGGTATCTGTGCCGCCTTTAAGAGGGATTGTCTTTTTCAATGCGGCTTTAACATGTCTGGTGTTATTTCAAGGCCATTTTCATGCTGATTCTGATTTTCATCGTGTTTTCCCTCCCTAATTTGATAATCATATTATGAAACATCTAATGAAATCATGATAATTTGATTGGCTGGTAAAGTTCAGGACAAAAACTATTACAAGCGTTATAAAGACTAGCAAGGACGGACAGAGTAACATGTCGTCTGTACGCGAAAGGTAATCACATTTGATAATTTCGTCATTTAAAACACTACTTCAGTCCATAGAAGCTTACATGGATACATACAAATATTTGCTTTGTTAGCGGGATATGTTTGTCAGTGTTATGTTAGCGGGATATGTTTGTCAATGTTATGTTAGCGGGATATTTTTATCAGTGTTATGTTAGCGGGATATGTTTGTCAGTGTTGTGTTAGCGGGATATGTTTGTCATTGTTATGTTAGAGGGATATGTTTGTCAGTGTTATGTTAGCGGGATATATTTGTCAGTGTTATGTTAGCGGGATACGTTTGTCAATGTTATGTTAGCGGGATATGTTTGTCAGTGTTGTGTTAGCGGGATATGTTTGTCAGTGTTGTGTTAGCGGGAAATGTTGTCAGTGTTTTGTTAGCGGGATATGTTGTCAGTGTTATGTTAGCGGGACATGTTTGTCAGTGTTATGTTAGCGGGATATGTTTGTCAGTGTTGTGTTAGCGGGATATGTTTGTCAGTGTTGTGTTAGCGGGATATGTTTGTCATTGTAATGTTAGCGGGATATGTTTGTCAGTGTTGTGTTAGCGGGATATGTTTGTCAGTGTTGTGTTAGCGGGATATGTTTGTCAGTGTTGTGTTAGCGGGATATGTTTGTCAGTGTTGTGTTAGCGGGATATGTTTGTCAGTGTTATGTTAGCGGGACATGTTTGTCAGTGTTATGTTAGCGGGATATGTTTGTCAGTGTTGTGTTAGCGGGATATGTTTGTCAGTGTTGTGTTAGCGGGATATGTTTGTCATTGTAATGTTAGCGGGATATGTTTGTCAGTGTTGTGTTAGCGGGATATGTTTGTCAGTGTTGTGTTAGCGGGATATGTTGTCAGTGTTGTGTTAGCGGGATTTGTTTGTCAGTGTTATGTTAGCGGGATATGTTTGTCAGTGTTTTGTTAGCGGGATATGTTTGTCAGTGTTTTGTTAGCGGGATATGTTTGTCAGTGTTATGTTAGCGGGATATGTTTGTCAGTGTTATGTTAGCGGGATATGTTTGTCAGTGTTTTGTTAGCGGGATATGTTTGTCAGTGTTATGTTAGCGGGATATGTTTGTCAGTGTTATGTTAGCGGGATATGTTTGTCAGTGTTTTGTTAGCGGGATATGTTTGTCAGTGTTATGTTAGCGGGATATGTTTGTCAGTGTTGTGTTAGCAGGAAATGTTGTCAGTGTTGTGTTAGCGGGATATATTTGTCAGTGTTATGTTAGCGGGATACGTTTGTCAATGTTATGTTAGCGGGATATGTTTGTCAGTGTTGTGTTAGCGGGATATGTTTGTCAGTGTTTTGTTAGCGGGATATGTTTGTCAGTGTTATGTTAGCGGGATATGTTTGTCAGTGTTATGTTAGCGGGATATGTTTGTCAGTGTTTTGTTAGCGGGATATGTTTGTCAGTGTTATGTTAGCGGGATATGTTTGTCAGTGTTGTGTTAGCAGGAAATGTTGTCAGTGTTGTGTTAGCGGGATATATTTGTCAGTGTTATGTTAGCGGGATACGTTTGTCAATGTTATGTTAGCGGGATATGTTTGTCAGTGTTGTGTTAGCGGGATATGTTTGTCAGTGTTGTGTTAGCGGGAAATGTTGTCAGTGTTGTGTTAGCGGGATATGTTGTCAGTGTTATGTTAGCGGGATATGTTTGTCAGTGTTGTGTTAGCGGGATATGTTGTCAGTGTTGTGTTAGCGGGATTTGTTTGTCAGTGTTATGTTAGCGGGATTTGTTTGGCAGTGTTTTGTTAGCGGGATATGTTTGTCAGTGTTTTGTTAGCGGGATATGTTTGTCAGTGTTATGTTAGCGGGATATGTTTGTCAGTGTTATGTTTGCGGGATATGTTTGTCAGTGTTATGTTAGCGGGATATGTTTGTCAGTGTTTTGTTAGCGGGATATGTTTGTCAGTGTTGTGTTAGCGGGATATGTTTGTCAGTGTTTTGTTAGCGGGATATGTTTGTCAGTGTTATGTTAGCGGGATATGTTTGTCAGTGTTGTGTTAGCGGATACATTGTATATTTGTCAGTGTTGTGTTATCGGGAATTTTTGTCATTGTTGTGTTAACGGGATATGTTTGTCATTGTTATTTTAGCGGGATATTGTTGTTAGTGTTATGTTAGCGGGATATGTATGTCAGTTTTGTGTTAGCGGGATATTTTTGTCATTGTTATGTTAGCGGGATATGTTTGTCAGCTTTATGTTAGCGGAAAAATTGTATGTTTGCCAGTGTTATGTTAGTGGGTTATGTTTGTCAGTGTTATGTTAGTGGGATATGTTTGTCAGTGTTATGTTAATATTGTTATGTCTTGACAGTATTTTTAATCGGGTCGCAAATTCAATTCCATGTAAGGAAGGGTGTAAGTTTCGGCCATTCTACGTCCCCTCAGTGACAGCATAATATTTTGTAGGAAGATACTTCAAGGTCAGCTGCATATGGTATGCTTTTCAAAATATCTTATTTTATGCCTTATTTACGTCTTGTCAGTTTTGGTGCAAATTCTTTAAAAAAGTTTCCGAGAAACTTCAATCAATCACACAGTCGCAACTTTTCAACAGTAATCCTACCCCACCTTAGGATCAAAATCTATATTTGGCAAGTTACTGACACTTGAGAACTTGAGACCACATATCTGATTTTAGTAAAACATGGCAGCAAAGATCCTTCGGGTTTGAAGCGAAGTATTTGTCACAAGACGTATAATTAGGTCACTACGACCTCCTTTTTTGTTTTACTTAATATTTTTAACCTGGTACATTGAATTGGTATCGACACGATAAGTGAAATTTGTGCATTTTAGTCCAGAGCACAAAAGAAAAAAAATCTGATGTTTTGAATAGCACACAATATGCAGCTGACCTTAAACTGTCTTTCTTCTTGCAAAGTATTAGCCTAATCACTGAGGGACCGCAAATAGGCCCGAATTGGCAAAACCACTTTCTACAGATTGGACATCACAGAATCAAACAGACGACACACTCATCGAGTCCGGGTTTTGATGGAAAAAAAGTATAGAATTGTCAAAAATAGGAATATCCTGTTCTCCGTACAACTTGAATAATGTTAATCATCTAAAAAAAAATCAGTTTCCTTCACTATAGCAATTAAACCGTGTAGACGGCTTGATTCTGTGCTCCCCTTAGCTTGTCAGTTGTCTAAATTAAAAACAAACACAATATCAACTTAACTTTCCCTGTTTATTTGACATAATTAACATCGTTTAATGTTGTGATCTAGATAGGCACAGACCATGTCGTCTGTCTTTACAATAAGCATGTTTATGACATTATTGAAATTAACACTTCGGGTGTTGTGGTGTCCTTAAAATTAATCATTCATATATGGAAATAAGATTTGTCCTCGTCCTATTAAGAAAATCAGGAATCCAATTTTGATCGATTTTAAACACAGTGCTAAACCTTTAAATTCATGGGACCTCAACCTCTCTCATGTTCTGCTTTAATTTATGGAAATAAGCCGACTCGACTAATTGTTTAGATGAAAAAAAAATAGTATAGACCCTGTGATAATGATACCCGGTGTATCACGAGTATAGACCCTGTAAATAATGATACTCGGTGTTTATCACGAGTATAGACCCAGTAATAATGATACCCGGTGTTTATCACGAGTATAGACCCTGTAATAATGATACCCGGTGTTTATCACGAGTATAGACCCTGTAATAATGATACTCGGTGTTTATCACGAGTATAGACTCTGTAATAATGATACCCGGTGTTTATCATTAGTATAGACCCTGTTATAATGATACCCTATGTTTATCACGAGTATAGACCCTGTAATAATGATACCCGGTGTTTATCATTAGTATAGACCCTGTAATAATGATAACCGATGTTTATCACGAGTATACACCCTGTAATAATGATACCCGATGTTTATCACGAGTATAGACCCTGTAATAATGACACCCGGTGTTTATCACGAGTATAGACCCTGTAATAATGATACCCGGTGTTTATCACGAGTATAGACCCTGTAATAATGATACCCGGTGTTTACCACGAGTATAGACCCTGTAATAATGATACCCGGTGTTTATCACGAGTATAGACCCTGTAATAATGATACCCGGTGTTTATCAAGAGTATAGACCCTGTAATAATGATACCCGGTGTTTATCACGAGTATAGACCCTGTAATAAGTATACCCGGTGTTTACCACGAGTATGACCCCTGTTATAATGACACCCGGTGTTTATCACGAGTATAGACCCTGTAATAATGATACCCGGTGTTTATCACGAGTATAAAACCTGTTATAATTAGACCAAGTGTTTATCTCGCGTATTAAACCTGATATAATTGCACCCACCTGTTATCCGTGTTATAAATGATAGTATTTCATCTAAATAAAACCCTCTGTGCCCCTATGATGATTACTTACATTTTAATACGAAGTTGTGTTTTACTTTACCGCCCTTTCACCTCCAGGTCGCCATTCCTAACTAACTACAAATATAATTTGTTTTCGAACAGTTGGTTAAGCGGGCCAAACGGCAAAGGCAAATCCCATTATAACGTATCTATTGAAAGTGACTTTTTTATCAAGAAAATAATGGATTTTAACCACAGATACGGACGAAATATCTCGCAGGCAATTGGCCAATGGAGGTAAATAAAACCTACATGTGGGAATACATAGCGGATAGTATTTTATAATGATTTATAACAGGACGCCACCACTGTCCGGGTGTTACGTGACTGACACTGGCAGATCCCCTCAATTATTTTGTTGATGTTTTAAACCTTCAATGTATTTTGTGTTAACACAATTTCAAACCTATTTTTTTTTCAAATGAAATCTTATTTATCGTGATGATTATTATCATCAATGTACTGACTGTTTAATTAATTTAATAACAATAATATATGTGATGCTTTAATTCGTTTATTATTGAAATCATTAAGTGTATATCTTCAATACGCTGTGTTTTATTTTGCCCCCAACATTGCCGAGAGTTAATGAAGAACGACACCGTCGTATGATACAGCGTTAGTCGGCATCTCATCGTGTCTCTTACAACAACTTATAACTGGTGTTTCCCTTGAACGATCCATACAATCTCTGTTGTTTATCTGTCATCATACTATATGTTTCCCTAGGTTGTGGTAAGATAATATTTCATTCATTCTTATACCTAATATATAACTAATCTTATTGTGAGTCTTTTGTTAAATCTCGTAAGATTTTGATGATTTCCAGATTAAGATGATATGTACTTTAACGAGACTTAACGTTGAGTTATACTATTGACTTTAATGTATCATCCAATCATATATATAATCCTTATTTCTTTATCACATTACACTCTTTATTTTTTTTTATCTTTTTGACATGTGCAATATCAATTCATAAACCTTAAGATTTAAATCGAACACAAAAAATATTAGACGAATGGTCTTTTTAATGTTTTGTTCATTTTCAGTTTTTTTATTATTATTTTCTCTTCCTTAATATCCTAAATAAACATGTTCCTTCAGACTATTGCAAGTTACAGGGTCCTGTCGAGAGGGTTCCATCAACGAGTCGTTCCGTTGGCTGGCCTCTTGAAACACCTGTAAAAAGACAATTTTCAATAAGGCACTGGCTACCTGTTCAGTGGCAAGGACTTATAAAAATCTTACATGGGTGATGCTTATTATTTTTTCACATACTTAAAAAGTTGTAAAGTGATGTTAAGTGTTTTCATCGCGTCATTGCCAATGTCCCATGAAATGTGCGTCGGAACGGATGACGTGGTTACGCTACATAAAATGATGATGTTACGCTATTGTGTAGACTCATGTTTGATTCAAGTAATATCAGACAAGCTACACATGTTCTTTGCACCTTCTCAACAATCGTATGACGTCGCAGTAAAATACAATGACGTTACGTTGACAATTAAATCGCGTCACGTCAACATTTTCTTACATAGATATACAAAGTGTAAGGATAATATTAGATAGATATGAGGGTAACAAAACAAATCCCATACCCCTCCCCCCCCTTCGGGGTAAGATTCTTAAGCTGGGAAAACACTCGCCAAGCCTCGTGTTCGACAACCTAAGAATCTCGCCCCGCGGGTTTTCAGTTTCACCTGTTTCACCTCCAAGGGGGTGAATGATTCTATTTATGTATTTCCTGTGATCAACAGTTACTACGAGCTCTAGTTGTTGTTGGTTTATGAAGTGGTAATGATAGGATGACCACACCCTACAGTCTTTATACCCTAAATAGAATAAAGACATTCACACCGTGCAGTAGATATGATAAATACGCCCCGAGAGATGCCATATTGACAGCTGTTCGAGAAGAAGGAGTATATGCGTGACTAAGTCAGAAGACATGTAATTTTCGTTATACAGATGAACATGCTGATTGATTGATTGATTGATTTGCCCCTGAAGAACAAATATTTTGTTTATCGACTCTCAAAGAATTAGGGATTTTTAATACGCACTTATTCTTAGTGACTATTTTCTTTTGGTAAAATAAATTAACAAGAAAAATGAAAAATGACAATAATACTAAATCGAACTGTTTTACGGTTTCTTTGTTTTTATCTAATATTCCTGATTTGAACGTTTTATAAATACATGTAACAATTAAGAATAATGTCAGTTTCGGTGTAATACGATGGTTTATACCGTATATATCCTCAAACTTAATTGTTTGCAATTTCAGAAATCTGGCGAATTATTTTTCACCAGGTTAATCTTTCTTAATTGGTCAATTGAGTAAACACAATTGACATTATAACATAACTGATACTACTCATTACTTAACGTCTGTCATCAACCCACGTCTAATACTGATGTAAAAGTACTGACTGGAAAATACATGTATGGTTATACACAGTTATATATAAAGTTATATATATAATTGATTTATTTCCTTACTAAGAACAAGCTCAATCGACAATCTTATTTGATTTGGGCTTAACCAGAATTAGACAATTGTATGTTTTATTTTAGATTCTTATATGGTACCAGTTTATATACGGTAGGAAGATGCGTGTTTGGTCAACACATGAGTAGAAGACTACTGGTATTTACCAGATGGACATTATAGTCAGAAACTCTGTTGTTGATTAAACACTTGTCTCTCTCCTGCGTAGTAAACGAGTTCTAATATATATTTAATAATGGTTTGTAAAATATCACAAAGAAAAGAAAATACATAAGATTATCATTATATATCATTCACAAATTATCTTTCTATATATATATATATACTATACTTCCATTCTAATAACCGGATACTAACCATTAGAAATAAATGTAATATGTTAAGAAGAGAACTTTAATATAGGCTTAGCCTGATGTTCAATCCATTTGATTTCCAATAAAATATGTTGAAATGAAATAAAGTTATATAAATGTATGGTTATATAAAGTTATATCCATGTATGGTTATATAAAGTTATATCCATGTATGGTTATATAAAGTTATATCCATGTATGGTTATATAAAGTTATATAAATGTATGGTTATATAAAGTTATATACATGTATGGTTATATAAAGTTATATACATGTATGGTTATATAAAGTTATATACATGTACATGTATGGTTATATAAAGTTATATACATGTACATGTATGGTTATATAAAGTTATATACATGTATGGTTATATAAAGTTATATACATGTATGGTTATATAAAGTTATATCCATGTATGGTTATAAAAAGTTACATCCATGTATGGTTATATAAAGTTATATAAATGTATGGTTATATAAAGTCATATACATGTATGGTTATATAAAGTTATATCCATGTATGGTTATATAAAGTTATATACATGTATGGTTATATAAAGTTATATACATGTATGGTTATATAAAGTTATATACATGTATGGTTATATAAGTTATATACATGTATGGTTATATAAAGTTATATCCATGTATGGTTATATAAAGTTATATCCATGTATGGTTATATAAAGTTATATCCATGTATGGTTATATAAAGTTATATACATGTATGGTTATATAAAGTTATATACATGTATGGTTATATAAAGTTATATACATGTATGGTTATATAAAGTTATATACATGTATGGTTATATAAAGTTATATACATGTATGGTTATATAAAGTTATATACATGTATGGTTATATAAAGTTATAAAGTTATATACATGTATGGGTATACAAAGTTATATACATGTATGGTTATATAAAGTTATATACATGTATAGTTATATAAAGTTATATACATGTATGGTTATATAAAGTTATATACATGTATGGTTATATAAAGTTATATACATGTATGGTTATATAAAGTTATATACATGTATGGTTATACAAAGTTATATACATGTATGGTTATATAAAGTTATATACATGTATGGTTATATAAAGTTATATCCATGTATGGTTATAAAAAATTATATACATGTATGGTTATATAAAGTTATATCCATGTATGGTTATATAAAGTTATATACATGTATGGTTATATAAAGTTATATACATGTATAGTTATAAAAAGTTATATACATGTATGGTTATACAAAATTATATACATGTATGGTTATACAGTTGTTTAGGCAAAGTTTCATTAGTATTTTGTAACCCCGTCAAAATAAAAAACAAAAACAAAACAAAAAATTAACTTGAAATTGCCCATACGAAGTATTTACAAAAAAAAAGTCTTAAAATAATTTCCAATAAAGGGCAATTAACGGGTAAGGGATTTCTTCAAGTAAATTAATATTGGTGAAACTAAGACCTCGCTATACAAGATAGATATCCCGTGAGTTGATAACTACATATCTCACGAAAAAGATCAATATGCCCCCGATCACAGTTGACAACTACATATCTGGTTAAACGAGATTCCACACTCCCACCAGACGACGAGGCCGTAACGTAAGAGGACCAGAGATCACAAACAACAGAACGTGTCACTACCGTTAGTCTGTAGTTTCATTAAACTAATTTCATCACACACTTGTTTTACCAGTGTTACTCAGACACTGCATACGGCATGGGAATCAACAGATGGTAAATAGAATATTCCAATTACTTTTTCCGGTAAATGTCCTGAATCTGAATCTGACAACATGTATGATTTAGCCGAAAATTAAAAAAAAAAAAAAAAAAAAGTATATACCTGTCACCGACGTGAGTTTGTGTCACTCCCGCCGAGAAGAATACGTCTAGGCATGTAGTCCACGACGATGTCGTGTTTCTGGTCCATCTGAGCCTGGTCAAGGTACGATCTTAGCCAGCGGCGTAAAATATTCATCATTTCTTTTCGTCTTGACTGTATAGTAATCGCAGCGTCATCCATCAGCTGAGAAAATTAAATCGACAGAGTATTATAATATTACATTAGATGTTACATATCGACAGAGTATTATAATATTACATTAGATGTTATACATCGACAGAGTATTATAATATTACATTAGATGTTACACATCGACAGAGTATTATAATATTACATTAGATGTTATACATCGACAGAGTATTATAATATTACATTAGATGTTATACATCGACAGAGTATTATAATATTACATTAGATGTTACATATCGACAGAGTATTATAATATTACATTAGATGTTACACATCGACAGAGTATTATAATATTACATTAGATGTTACACATCGACAGAGTATTATAATATTACATTAGATGTTACACATCGACAGAGTATTATAATATTACATTAGATGTTATACATCGACAGAGTATTATAATATTACATTAGATGTTACACATCGACAGAGTATTATAATATTACATTAGATGTTATACATCGACAGAGTATTATAATATTACATTAGATGTTACACGTCGACAACACGGTCCTAAAAGACATTACAGAGCGCAAACACAAACATTTAACATTAATTCCACCGTGTCAAAACAAAAAAATCATTAGATATCACACACAGCGAATACAATGCTTCAATAGATATCCCACAGCGTAAACACAAAATCTCCACGGATATAACACGGTGTCAACACAAAATATCAACAGATATCCCACAGCGTAAACACAAAATCTCCACGGATATAACACGGTGTCAACACAGAATATCAACAGATATCCAGCAGCGTAAACACAAAATCTCCACGGATATAACACGGTGTCAACACAAAATATCAACAGATACCCCACAGCGTAAACACAAGATCTTAACGGATATTACACGGTGTCAACACAGAATATCAAGAGATATCCCACAGCGTAAACACAAAATCTCAACAGATACATGTATTAGACGGTGTCAACACAAAATATCAACGGATATTAAATGGTGTCAACACAAAATATCAACTGATATTACACGGTGTCAACACAAAAAAATTAAAATAATTTCCACAGCGTCAAGCAAACGTTCAACATATCCCACAGAGTCATCATAAAATATCAACAGATATTCCACAGCGTCAACAAAAACTCTCAACAAATATCACACAGCGTCAACACAAAGTTTCATTTCATTAGATATCCCACAGTATCAACACAAAGTTTCAACAAATATCTCACAGCGTCAAAACAAAGCTCCAATGGAATATCCTTGAACACAGAGAGATAAACTGTAAATCCAAATGGAGAAGAGATCAAACACCAAAAAGGACATTAACACCAACAAATGAAATAAATTAAAACAAAAGACGATGCACATACATGCATGATTAAACCAACAAAAGAAGAATAATTAGCACTGCTACTCGTAATTATATGAGATGTAGTCGCTAGATCAAGAAAGTAGAAGCTATCTTTATGGATATTGTAAACACAGGCACAAACATAACAAGTTCGGGTGTTTTGGAAGAGTAAGCCTCCTCTGCTTCTAAGATCACATCCGGATTAACGATATCAACACGAGGTACTAAACGTTAGAGGAAGTGATAACGTAGTAAAACACATTTGATCTTAATAATCACGATAGAAAACGTTGACGTGTAAATCGGACAAATGATCCGGTGATGTACAGAGACATTCAGGCAAGTGTTAATGAGGTGTATCCCTTATCTACACAGAAAATCTGTCAATTCAAATAATTGGATTGTTATAGACAGAGGTTTTCAATCAACATTTCTCAATTGGTAATGTTGTATTTGTTGAATCTACGTTACATATAAAATGGTGTATAACTTTAAATAATCGTTTTTTTGTCTAACATTTCGGTATTGATACAACCGTGTTTTGTGACGTATGAAATGAAGACGTGCCATTCTAGCAACATTCGTGATGGTTTATAGCAAATGTCAGAAAATACTTACTTTAGGTGCATCTCGTTTTCGAAACTGTAAACAAATAGGCATACCATACATTAGAGCTACAGCATACACACAAGACGTGCTATACAACTAACAATACAAGATTTATTGTTTTGGACTTTCTCCTTAATGGGCACTGTCCCAATTAACACATAGATAAATCCAATCCCAACTTTGAACTAATGATACAATGTCGTTGATGTTTAGTTATATCATTATGTAATTTCTAAATATGATACACTTCAGCATATTCAAAATTAGTTTAGCAGTACTTTAACAACATCTTCTGTGGACAAGATTATACATACTTAATCTCCATTTTATTTATTAGATAATGTGTACTTAAATTTCTAATGTATATACTTTAATCTCCATTTTATTGTCACACTTTTTTCGTTTTCAAAAACAGGCAGTGACAAAACCCAGATAACTTACCCCTGCAGGACAATTCTGAAAATTAAAAAAAAAAAAAATAAATGATAAGGAAATTGATTAAGTCACATGAGGTGTGGAATGAGAATGACTCCAGTTAACCCACAAAGGTAGTTTTGCCCCTCGCGACATTCGGAAGCTTTTAACAGCTTTTAACAGCATAACACAGATAATCTCTCTGGTTGTCAACATTGAAAACGCTTCAAAAAAAACTAAAACAATTAAAAGTGAAAACTTTCACAGTAATTAAAGTCAAGATCTCCTATGTTTTTATACTATTCTTTTGCAAGCCGTCACGTGCTTTGCATCGTTCTATAGTGTACTTTTAGAGAGAAGCCTGTCCAAACGTTCATTATCTGATGTTCGAGTTATGTAATAACGTTATTCATGTTATCGAGCGACTTTGACTATTTCTATGATAAACAGTGAAGAGCTTCCGCTACACTTACCTAAATCTGCTGTTATTGGTGTCAATTGTGACCCCCTAGTTAAGTTTGTTAAAGACGACACCAGGTATAGTTAATTCATTGGATACCAAAGATGACAACAGGTATAGTTAAGTCATTGGATACCAAAGACGACACCAGGTATAGTTAATTCATTGGATACCAAAGACGACACCACAGGTATAGTTAATTCATTGGATACCAAAGACGACAACACAGGTATAGTTAATTCATTGGATACCAAAGATGACAACAGGTATAGTTAAGTCATTGGATACCAAAGACGACACCAGGTATAGTTAATTCATTGGATACCAAAGACGACAACACAGGTATAGTTAATTCATTGGATACCAAAGACGACAACACAGGTATAGTTAATTCATTGGATACCAATGACGACAACACAGGTATAGTTAATTCATTGGATACCAAAGACGACAACACAGGTATAGTTAATTCATTGGATACCAAAGACGACACCAGGTATAGTTAATTCATTGGATACCAAAGACGACAACACAGATATAGTTAATTCATTGGATACCAAAGACGACAACACAGGTATAGTTAAGTCATTGGATACCAAAGACGACAACACAGGTATAGCTAATTCATTGGATACCAATGACGACAACACAGGTATAGTTAATTCATTGGATACCAAAGACGACAACACAGGTATAGTTAATTCATTGATACCAAAGACGACACCACAGGTATAGTTAATTCATTGGATACCAAAGACGACAACACAGATATAGTTAATTCATTGGATACCAAAGACGACAACACAGGTATAGTTAAGTCATTGGATACCAATGACGACAACACAGGTATAGTTAATTCATTGGATACCAATGACGACACCAGGTATAGTTAAGTCATTGGATACCAAAGACGACAACACAGGTATAGTTAAGTCATTGGATACCAAAGACGACACCAGGTATAGTTAATTCATTGGATACCAAAGACGACACCACAGGTATAGTTAATTCATTGGATACCAAAGACGACAACACAGGTATAGTTAATTCATTGGATACCAAAGACGACAACACAGGTATAGTTAATTCATTGGATACCAAAGACGACAACACAGGTATAGTTAATTCATTGGATACCAAAGATGACAACACAGGTATAGTTAAGTCATTGGATACCAAAGACGACACCACAGGTATAGTTAAGTCATTGGATACCAAAGACGACACAGGTATAGTTAATTCATTGGATACCAAAGACGACACCACAGGAACAGTTAAGTCATTGGATACCAAAGACGACACCAGGTATAGTTAATTCATTGGATACCAAAGACGACACCACAGGTATAGTTAAGTCATTGGATACCAAAGACGACAACACAGGTATAGTTAAGTCATTGGATACCAAAGACGACACCAGGTATAGTTAATTCATTGGATACCAATGACAACATCACAGGAACAGTTAAATTATTGAATGCAATGGACGACAACACATGAACAGTAAAATCATTGAATACCAATGGACGACAACACATGAACAGTAAAATCATTGAATACCAATGGACGACAACACAGGAACAGTAAAATCATTGAATACAATGGACGACAACACATGGACAGTAAAATCATTGAATACAATGGACGACAACACATGAACAGTAAAATCATTGAATATCAATGGACGACAACACAGGAACGATACATTATATATCACACACACGAGCTGAATCATCAACACACATGCTGTTAAACACGTTACTTTAGTACTTACTCTGGGATGTAGCTTGAATAGATAAAATAAATATTCATTTTATTAACAAGATAAGAAATCCATACTACAGTACGAACGTTCAGAAGATATATTCGTAATATATACTTTAAAAAAAACTTGGAGCATTACCTGATAAAATCACATTAGTAAACTCACAATTCTTTCACAACTCTTAATTAAAAGTCGCGTAATTTACATGTGCAAATAAACCCTGCGCATAGAATCGGAACTCGATTATAAACCTTACGTAATTTTTCCGAGATCCTCAAATTAACACATACTAGTATGTACCTACAAAATTGTTAGACTCTAGGTGACACGACGGGTTACTTTATTTGTGTCCATATTTAGTAGCAGTCAGGTTATTCCCGATAGCCTGAATTAAAATGTTTTATTGTTGGTGATTTAAGCGCATCTGGACTGATGTTCTAGTAAATGTAACGTCCGCTCTCCATAAACATGGGACGTGACAGTTCTTTTGGGATGGTTGTGGGGCAATAAACATAATTCAACACAGGACATAAAGAGTTTTTTTTATTTACTAATCCACACGAAAATCCCGAAGGTACAATATAATCCAATGAAGTTTCATTTATCTTCCACACTATCGCCGGCGCATTCACACTTAACAGTTCACACACATTTAAACAAATCTAAGTCTACATCTTTACATCCTAAATATGTACATCCAAACGGCACTAAGTCTGTTTAGACTGAAAACTACTGGAAAACTACTTATGCTGATTGATTGATTGATGGGGCTTAACGTCCTTGTTCCGGTTATACCCGAGCATAGGACACCAAACTACTTATGCAAAACGCGCAAGTCTTTTTATATCCCCGAGAGTTAATTAATATGTATAAATTGACGATGTGGTCAATTGACCAATCATGACCTTTACCCCGAAATATGGGCGTCTCTAAAACCCTGTAACGTCATTTCTAATTATAGCTCTAGGCACTGACCACGGACCGTGTGCTACATATCCATGACTGACTTTCAGGTGCTACCGTTTGGTTATTTGACATAGACAACAAATGAAGGCCGTTAACTTAAACGGGTTAATTAACAACTAATCTAAGGGAAGCAACTCGCATAGATTTGGCTGACTATAGCGTATAGCTTTAACTACTCTAGGTAACTTTGAACACATAACATGTAAAACTTAACTCTTAACTTACGTAATGACATTTTATACAACCTATATTTATTTCCTAGTTCACTACATAAATATATTTTGTACAAGTCGTTATATGAAAACACATTTCCTTGAATTTAGCATTAAACATCAAACATCCTCTGATAATGGCACATATACTTTTGAGGGAAGATTTAAGATGGAAAATTACATAATGCATAGTTTTTGTACTCACCTGGCACATCTGTTGTATAAGAGAGATAGCATTAAACAAACAAAATATACATTAAATAGACAACATATACAGTTAAAAGACAAAATATACATTATATAAACAAAGAATATATAAAATAGACCAAATATACATCAAACAATGAGAAAACATGGAAAGACGGTTGGAAACCGTTTTACAACTAAAAGATTCATTCGAATTTTACTGGTCATGATACCAAAAAAAAATGTATATCTGCGTTGAATTACTAACGAAATACTTATTATCATAATGACTTAAAAGTGGCCTATTAGGAGAAAGGCCGATAATCTCTAATATTGATGAAACATTATTAAACCTTACAAAAGGCCTACGGAGAGTTTTACATTTATACAGTCTTTACACCAAGTAACAACTTACCATCTGCACGATTCCGTAATGACAATATGAAAAAAGAAAATAGATAATGTTACACAAAACAATTGTTATGATTTGTATTTTGTATTCATTTGTATGATAGATTGCCTAACTACATTATTGCCCTATCCTTTATGACCGCGGTGATAGACTTAATAGTCAACGAGGTTTTTTTTTTACCGTTTTCAGCACCAGAAGTAACAGACTTTGCTGTAGTTAATATTCAATTTATTTATTTCATATTTAACTACATTCCCTCTGACATCACAAAACATTAGTAGCCAGGAGGACGTCCTTACCGCATGAACAGGGCTTGAACATTCCAATTTTCATTAAAATCTAATCATTTTTTTTCTCAGTATTAATTAAATGCATCACACTACAGGCTGTTACGAGATAAAGAGCGGCCCTAGTAAGGGCGAATTCTTTCGTGACTAGCTACATAAATACACCTCTTTCTTAATTATATCAAAGCTTTCCGTATATACTCGGCATATGTATACATATTAACCATATCTACAACAAAGTGTTGGGTCTCCAATACACTGTACAAAGGGATAATTAGCTCTACTAGTATCCGACTACAGGCTTACAGTGACAGACGAGCAGACAAAGGGATCGTGTTTAGTTTGTATGTAAAACACACAGAAAAAAAATGGTAGAGAGTGGATGTGTGACAGTCAGGAAAAGTTGATGGAATCAAAAATTCAAGGTTACAATAAATGTCATAAAGCATATTAAAATCTTGGTTACAATACAATGGTAGAGAGTGGATGTGTGACAGTCAGGAAAAGTTGATAGAATCAAAAATTCAAGGTTACAATAAATGTCATAAAGCATATTAAAATCTTGGTTACAATACAATAGGTGAGTGACATGTGTAGTGAAACTTGTTCACAAAGTAGCAGGTGCGCAAGAGTGAAATATACATTGATTACAACACAACAGGTGAGAGAGCATGTGTATAAAAACAAAGTACAATTGATAGGACAGACCAAAATATGTGGACCTCACCGACTTTTGACGTGTTTGGCATAAACTAGCTCTTTAAAACCCCTTTATACGGCATATTACAGAAAGCCTACCTGGTGGATGTGTTAAAATGGTCGATGTACCGATGACATGTCAGACAATGACAAACAACTCTGAACTACTTCATCATTGTCCTGTTGAATATATAATATGCTGTGTAGCGCCCAACAAACTCCACCAACATAGAGTACACGATAACAGAAGAGTCGACGCCAATTCCTTATTATAAACTAACATAATTAGTGTACCCTCCTGGATTACAAAAATATCACGATTCGAGGAAAATGTACCATAATATTTATCATTCTTTGATAGGATACACATTTACAAGGAAAAATCAAAATAAACTACCACAATTGGTTCTTCTTTACAGCACAAATACTTGTTGAGTGTTCAATACTATATATGGAACAACATCACGCGGAGAGCAACGTATAAGCCAAGAAACCAAGGCCTTACGTCAGAGTCACATAGCACACAGACAACATCAAAACAGTGAAAAAATACTAAAATATTTTTTCTTTCTATGAATGTAAAAAGGTATCAATACAAAACAATTCAAACTCACCCGTAGACCCTGAGAAGGAAAAATGTTATATATGTAAATAAACACATGATTAATTACTATTATTAAGAGCGCATGCGCAAAAGCAATTGATATATCTACAACGTTAAGCAGAGAAGATCGCGCTCATAATATTTGTAAACTAAATAACAGCATTTCAAAATTAAAAGGTGCGCAAAAATATTTACAGTAAACTCGTTTTGCTATTTCAAATTAAATACAATAATTTATATTGTCGGTCAAATGGTTACCATTGAAGCTATTATGTGATTTATTCCTTATGATTAATAATTGACCAAGTGTTGTTTCTAAACGTTATATGTAGTACTAAAGGAATTGTGACCGAATTCAAAGATATGTGACCTAGTGTCAACGATGACTTAATAATCAGCTGAAACACGTCGACTCAATCCTATCACTCCTAAAAAACACATGCCTCCGTTAGCGTTTGATGGTATCTGTCGCACATCTCTGAGGATTTACGATTCGAATTGTTGACAAAATGATTTAGCTTGATTAGTCTGTTGGCTATATAGCTCAAATCTCGCCTATACCTGTTAGAGCATCTAAGGTACCAACTGGTTCCTATTATAAGAAACAATCTAATGTCGATAAAATCCTTCACAATCATCTATGGCCGATATAAAAGTTGTATTGATATAGATTACTGATATAGATAAAATCCAATGTCTGACGAAGTGGAACATTTCAATATAACCAAACATTCCCCTGTAAAGCCCCTCACTACGTCATATCCATATTGCCATAGCTACAATTGATATCCTAAACCCCTACCCTGGTGATGGATGAGAGTTTTAATACATTAATCGTTCTGTTATACGGGACTATCGGTAGATTCAACATGCGGATAATGTCTAACCATAACATGGTACCTTCTGCGCCTCATAACATTGTTTTCTCAATTATTGACAGGTGGACAGGATTCTCGTCACGGACGAGATAACGCGGGACGCTAGTGGTATTGTTTCACATTTATTTGAATGAATACCAAACAGAATAGTGGAATCGTCCCTTCGTTACGCTTACTCTGAATTTATGCGGGAGCGGTTCAATGTATGCTACATAAACGTGATTCAAAATGTTCTCAGCCTTACTTTGTGACATTCCTCCACATTATGACAGTTATCCTCCACACCTTCCTACACACAAATACCTCCGAATGCGTTTATCACATGACAAGCCATTGCTTCCTTTTACCGTAGGGATATTTTGTTTTTCCAGGAAACCGAAATATCATAAACTTAAAATACATTATCATAGTTAAAAAAATATGTTCTTTGGCTGGTATGGGAGACGTAAAGAACTGACAAAAGGTGTCATTTAAATAACGTACAAATTACTGATGTATACAGCATGATAACAGAACTGTTATTTTGACGATATTTAGTTTGCCAGTAGACATCCTCACAAAAAAAGACAGAAGAATCAAAGGCAATACGACGAGGAAACAACATATATGATGTACAATTCCTGTAGAGTTACTCAGAATATACCGATAAGAACAAAAGAGAACCAGCAATGCAAGTGTGAATTGAATTTTGGCCGTTTTATCACTAAACTAGGACATGACGTAAAACATGTAACAAAACATGTTGTCCCACACTTACCAACATTACAGACGAGAAATGACTTGTTTACGTTTCAGAGCTTGAGAAGAATTCTACTCTACCGTGTGCAGTATAAACAATAGTATACCGAAACATGACTAAGTAACAGTTATATGTATTCGTTAAGGAGTTGTAGGTAGCGCAAGTGACAATTTTCATCTAAAAATGGAATCTGAATTGTTCACTTCAATTAATTCAGATAACAATTCGCACACAGATTAAACAGCACGCAGAGACAGAGAAGGTAAGCGACACGATTATAAACATACTTACCATTATACTCTGCTGAAAAGTCAACAATTACCAATTAATGTATGTTAATTGTAAGTATAGCGATATGCATGTCTTAATACTCCAAGTAAAGACGAGAGATCATGACCCTTCACAGCAGACATAGTACTCAAAATACAAAGTGTGTTCATAATTTCAGATAGATTCACATGTAAATAGTAATTCAACGTTTCCTTTAATTAATGGTGGATCTGAAGTGATGTTTGATTGATCGTCATTAATCATGTAAGTATAAACCTCCTAAGACTACCTTTCTGTCATATCCAAACGTAACGTCATCAACACAATAGTTTTATGTTATACATTCTCTTGTTTAAGGTTTGGACAATGCTACATCTTCCTAATTCACCCAAGGCCCTCTTAAAACCCAATAAATTTATTTTTAGGTCATACCAACTGATGTAGAGACAAACGGATTGCTTCACAGTGTCGTCAAAAAATTAATATTAAAATTAATATTATTATTAGTAAAATAAGAATACTAATTCATATTAAATGAAGTCAATGAGTGAAAATATATCACAAAGTGCCACAATTGTGGTCAAAATATATTAATAAATTTCTTCAAGAAGTAAAAAAAATCCTAATGTAGTCCAGTCGTAAAGTATACTGCTAAGTGTTGTCAAGTCGTGAACTATACTGCAAAGTGTCTATAAGATATGACTATACTGCAAAGTGCCGTAAAGTAGTAAATACACTGATTTTATTTAGATATACTGCTTATTGTCGATAAGACAATCTTACTACTCCCTAATATCGTCAATATAACGACAATCTTACTACTCCCTAATATCGTCAATATAACGATAATCTTACTACCCCTAATATCGTCAATATAACGATAATCTTACTACCCCTAATATCGTCAATATAACGATAATCTTACTACTCCCTAATATCGTCAATATAACGATAATCTTAATACTCCCTTATTTCGTAATTATAACGATAATCTTACTACCCCTTATTTCGTAATTATAACGATTATCTTTACAATGTAACGACAATTTTACTGCCCTTATATTGCCAAGATACGATCTTTACTACTCCTTGATGTTGTCAGCATAACGACAATCTTACTACCCCTTATTTCGTCAATATACAGTAACGACAACATTACCCCCTCCCCTCCCCTTATATCGTAAAGTCCACGACAATCGAAGAACCCCTCATATCGTCGATACAACGACAATCTTACTTCTCCCTAATATTCTAATATCGTCAATATAACGACAATCTTACTTCTCCCTAATATTCTAATATCGTCAATATAACGACAATCTTACTCCCTCTAATATTCTAATATCTTCGTTATAATGACAATCTTACTCCCCACCCTCCCAATATATTCTAATATCGTCACTATAACGACAACCTTACTCCCTCTAATATTCTAATATCTTCGTTATAACGACAATCTTACTCCCCATCCTCCCAATATATTCTAATATCGTCACTATAACGACAACCTTACTCCCTCTAATATTCTAATATCTTCGTTATAATGACAATCTTACTCCCCATCCTCCCAATATATTCTAATATCGTCACTATAACGACAATCTTACTCCCTCTAATATTCTAATATCGTCAATATAACGACGGTCTTACTCCCCTCTAACATTCTAATATCTTCGATTTAATGACAATTAATGACAATCTTACTCCCCCCTTATATCGTCAGTACAATATACTAGATATTGATGTATACACTTACTCCTTTTTTAAGTATCTGTATAGGCGTTAGTACATCTTCCTCTTCGTCTAACATATAATCTGGAAAATAAATAGAGTAACTATCAGAGAAGTGATTGTTTAAACCGTCTATAAATAACAGGCTAGGTGTCAAGATAATCCGGTGTACTGATGGGACATCACGGCGAACATATTAAAATTTTGATTTTTTTTTTTGTCTTTGTTCATGTCACAGCATGTCATCAGCAGGAGCAGCATCACACATATGAAATACACCATATCATCATCATCATCATCATCATCATCATCATGCTGACATAATGAAATCGTTAGTTTAACTCAAAAATACCAAACATCGATTAACATTGAGACCATTAAGAAAAAAAAGAGAAACAGACCATGTGTTCCGAAAGAATAAGCGTTTTCTGTTTAGTGGACCCTTAACGATGTTCAGACATCGCCGAACAAACAAGCAATTCTTATTGTGTTTGATGCATACGCCTTAATGCAACTAATACTATACTATTGATGCATGCGTCTTAATTAAACTGATAATATACCATTGGTGCAAGCGCTCTAATTCAACTAATAATATACTATTGATGCATGCAACTTAATTCAACTGATAATATACCATTGGTGCAAGCGCTCTAATTCAACTGAAAATTCAACTGATGATTTACTATTGATACATGCGCCCTGATTTAAATGATAATATCATACTGATGCATGTGCCATATTCAACTGATGATATACTTTTGATGTATGTCGAAGACAAAAAACGGCTATCAGACAATTTCCCCCACCAAGACTACAGCTTATATTGTAATTATAAGACAAGTCTCCGTGTACCTCGCCATCTAAATCTCGTCACTAGGCCAAAGAGGGGCTTCAATTATACCTAACGTCATTACCTACGACCTGTTACAGCATCATTACACCGTCTACAATATATAATATTTTCCGCCTCATAATTCCACGTGTTGTCCTGTAACTGTTGTGGGGACGCTCCTTTCAAGTATAACATTGCCCGGACTATTGTGGGATTAGAAGCACTATCGAAGTATTAACGCCAATTAGGAATGAGGCTACTCCTGCCATCTCCGCTGCCCTTGTCGGCTTTCACTTGGCGATAAGTACGAGGCCTTACAATGAAGCATTAAATAATCGACACTCCTTTGTCATTAAGATGGAGTGCAGCATTGTGTTCAAATTTACAAAGAACACGTGTGTTTACACAGTTACATGGGAAACGGGTATATACACAGTTACGTGGAAAACTAGTATATACACAGTTACGTGGGAAACGGGCATATACACAGTTACGTGGAAAACTAGTATATACACAGTTACATGGGAAACGGGTATATACACAATAACGTGGGAAACGAGTATATACACAGTTACGTGGGAAACGGGTATATACACAGTTACGTGGGAAACGGGCATATACACAGTTACGTGGGAAACGGGTATATACACGGTCACGTGGGAAACGGGTATATACACAGTTACGTGGGAAACAGGTATATACACAGTTACGTGGGAAATGGGTATATACACAGTTACGTGGGAAACGGGTATGCACAGTTACCTGGGAAACGGGTATATAAAATGGGTATATACAAAGTTACGTGGGAAACGGTTATATACACAGTAACGTGGGAAACGGTTATATACACAGTAACGTGGGGAACGGGTATATACACAGTTATGTGACAAACGAGTATACACAGTCACGTGGGAGACGTGTGTACTCACAATTACTTGGGAAACGTGTGTAAACACAGTTACATGGGTAACGCGTGTTCACATAGTTACGAAGGATACACAAATACACATAGTTTCGTAGGAAAGGCGTGTAGACACACACACTAACGTGGGAATCGCATGTAAGCATAGTTACACGGGAAACGTGTAAACGCATAGTTACACGGGAAACGTGTAAACGCATAGTTACACGGGAAACGTGTAAACGCATAGTTACATGGGAAACGTGTAAACGCATAGTTACATGGGAAACGTGTGTATGCACAGTTACGCAGGAAACGTGTGTACACAGTTACGTAGACAACTTGTGTACAAGCAGTAACGTAGAAAACATGTGTAGACAAAGTGACGTAGGAAACGCGTGTACACACAGTGATGTAGGAAACCTTTATATACACCGACAATTTTAAACAACAGTAAAACAAACATGTTGTGAAACCCAGCAATCGTATTCCGAATACAGCAGAATCCAAATGGGATACGAAAAGTAACAAGAACAAAGAAGAAGTCGGGAAACCGAGACATGGCCAAACTAGGTACATTAGAATACTGAACATCAAATAAATGGACTGAATATACATCTGTCAAACATTTCAGTCCTACCTGTGTAAAAGTGGACTCACTACACATGCTGTCAACCATTTCAATCGTATCTGTGTGAAATTGGACTGACTGTTCGCTATGTCAGACATTTAAACCGAATCTGTGTGAAATTGGACTCACTCACTATACATGCTGTCAGACATCTCAGTCATATAGGATATCTTCCGAACACTGGTCTTACATATTCTACTTTTTCAGGGCCTCCATACAATTCTGTTTTTGTTGCTATTTCGCCACGTTAACGAAATTCCTCGGTTCGTGGTATTTTTTCTGTTTTTTATGAATTCAGAGGTATATTTTATGTTGACGTTAGAGCATATCTGTTTGGGGGGGGGGGGGGTTATGTTATATTGACGAAAAAGTATGTTTCTAACTTGTTTTGGTGTTGTATTGACGATAAAGTATGTTTCTAACTTGTTTGGTGATGTTGTATTGACGATAGAGTGTGTTTCTGTCTTGTTTTGGTGTGTTGTATTGACGATAGAGTATGTTTCTGTCTTGTTTGGTGATGTTGTATTGACGATAAAGTGTGTTTCTGTCTTGTTTTGGTGTGTTGTATTGACGATAGAGTATGTTTCTGTCTTGTTTGGTGATGTTGTATTGACGATAAAGTGTGTTTCTGTCTTGTTTTGGTGATGTTGTATTGACGATAGAGTATGTTTCTGTCTTGTTTGGTGATGTTGTATTGACGATAAAGTGTGTTTCTGTCTTGTTTTGGTAATGTTGTATTGGCGATAGAGTGTGTTTCTGTCTTGTTTTAGTAATGTTGTATTGACGATAGAGTGTGTTTCTGTCTTGTTTTGGTGATGTTGTATTGACGACAGAGTATGTTTCTGTCTTGTTTTGGTAATAATATATATTGTCGATAGAGTGTGTTTATGTCTTGTTTTGGTGATGTTGTATTGATTTATTGTTGAAGTGATGTTAATCTTATCCGTTTAAGACTTTATTAACTTATTTCATATTTGATATCCAACAATTTTATTCCAATATCATTCTGATCCCCCTGCTGTAAAATGATACTGACATTAGTAACTCAACATCAGTTTACCAATATATTTAATGTTATCTAGTTTTATATCCCTAGTTTGTATAGTACACGGTCCCATAACAAGATTAACCATTCCCATACCTAGTTTGTATAGTACACGGTCCCACAACAAGATTAACCATTCCCATCACTAGTTTGTATAGTACACGGTCCCACAACAAGATTAACCATTCTCATCCCTAGTTTGTATAGTACACGGTCCCACAACAAGATTAACCATTCCCAATCCTAGTTTGTATAGTACACGGTCCCACAACAAGATTAACCATCCCCAATCCTAGTTTGTATAGTACACGGTCCCACAACAAGATTAACCATTCCCAACACTAGTTTGTATAGTACACGGTCCCACAACAAGATAAACCATTCCCATACCTAGTTTGTATAGTACACGGTCCCACAATGATTTACCATTCCCGTCCCTAGTTTGTATAGTACACGGTCCCACAACAAGATTAACCATTCCCGTCCCTAGTTTGTATAGTACACGGTCCCACAACAAGATTAACCATTCACATCCCTAGTTTGTATAGTACACAGTCCCACAACAAGATTAACGATTCCCAACCCTAGTTTGTATAGTAAACGGTCCAACAACAAGATTAACCATCCCCAACCCTAGTTTGTATAGTACACGGTCCCACAACAAGATAAACCATCCCCATCCCTAGTTTGTATAGTACACGGTCCCACAACAAGATTAACCATTCCCAACACTAGTTTGTATAGTACACGGTCCCACAACAAGATAAACCATTCCCATACCTAGTTTGTATAGTACACGGTCCCACAATGATTTACCATTCCCGTCCCTAGTTTGTATAGTACACGGTCCCACAACAAGATTAACCATTCCCGTCCCTAGTTTGTATAGTACACGGTCCCACAACAAGATTAACCATTCACATCCCTAGTTTGTATAGTACACAGTCCCACAACAAGATTAACGATTCCCAACCCTAGTTTGTATAGTAAACGGTCCAACAACAAGATTAACCATCCCCAACCCTAGTTTGTATAGTACACGGTCCCACAACAAGATAAACCATCCCCATCCCTAGTTTGTATAGTACACGGTCCCACAACAAGATTAACCATTCCCAACCCTAGTTTGTATAGTACACGGTCCCACAACAAGATTAACCATTCCCAACCCTAGTTTGTATAGTACACGGTCCCACAACAAGATTAACCATTCACATCCCTAGTTTGTATAGTACACAGTCCCACAACAAGATTAACCATTCCCAACCCTAGTTTGTATAGTACACGGTCCCACAACAAGATTAACCATCCCCATCCCTAGTTTGTATAGTACACGGTCCCACAACAAGATTAACCATTCCCGTCCCTAGTTTGTATAGTACACGGTCCCACAACAAGATTAACCATTCCCAATCCTAGCTTGTATAGTACACGGTCCCACAACAAGATTAACCATTCCCACCCCTAGTTTGTATAGTACACGGTCCCACAACAAGATTTACCATTCCCATTCCTAGTTTGTATAGTACACGGTCCCACAACAAGATGAACCATTCCCATCCCTAGTTTGTATAGTACACGGTCCCACAACAAGATTAACCATTCCCATCCCTAGTTTGTATAGTACACGGTCCCAAAACAAGATTAACCATTCCCATCCCTAGTTTGTATAGTACACGGTCCCACAACAAGATTAACCATTCCCATCCCTAGTTTGTATAGTACACGGTCCCACAACAAGATTAACCATTCCCATCCCTAGTTTGTATAGTACACGGTCCCACAACAAGATTTACCATTCCCAATCCTAGTTTGTATAGTACACGGTCCCACAACAAGATTAACCATTCCCATCCCTGGTTTGTGTAGTACACGGTCCCACAACAAGATTAACCATTCCCACCCCTAGTTTGTATAGTACACGGTCCCACAACAAGATTAACCATTCCCAATCCTAGTTTGTATAGTACACGGTCCCACAACAAGATTAACCATTCCCATCCCTAGTTTGTATAGTACACGGTCCCACAACAAGATTAACCATTCCCATCCCTGGTTTGTGTAGTACACGGTCCCACAACAAGATTAACTATTCTCATCCCTAGTTTGTATAGTACACGGTCCCACAACAAGATTAACTATTCTCATCCCTAGTTTGTATAGTACACGGTCCAACAACAAGATTAACCATTCCCATCCCTGGTTTGTGTAGTACACGGTCCCACAACAAGATTAACTATTCTCATCCCTAGTTTGTATAGTACACGGTCCCACAACAAGATTAACTATTCCCATCCCTAGTTTGTATAGTACACGGTCCCACAACAAAATTAACCATTAAGATTAATAATTCCCATCCCTATTTTGTAAGGTACAATTCTTGGTGTGCCATTGCACCGTCGTGATTCTTCCGCTTATTTCGTCAGATATAATCCTTACACAGGCAATATTCCTTCACGTGAAATTCACGTGAAGGAATATTGCCTGTGTAATACATAGACAATTTCCGATAGTTTGAAAATAATTCACATTGGTGGCGTGTGAGAATCACCTATCAATGTAGTCCATATCACAATAACATTACCTACCAAAATATGTACAAGCTAAGAAATTCAGGTACATCTGTTTATTGAATTAGATACTTTCAGATGGAATTTTATACTGTTTTATAGGGAACAACCAACCAATAGAAAAATAGACTTTTGATTAAGTTCCAAAATAGATATGTAGCGTGACAGGTAACTATCCATAGGTAATGTTGATTTAATGTTTGTAAGTTCGATTGAATTGTTGTTCAGGTCATGATAATAAACAGGTACAAATTTCAGATTTTTGAGAACTTTTTGCTGCACAATTCACCCAATTTAAAAAATAGCTACCCTAGAAAAAATTTGAACTTAAGAACCCAAATGTTATATGATACCCTTAACTTTTATTAAAAACCATAATTGTCAAATTGAATTTTGATGATATACTCCAAAACGTTAACATTAAAGTCTATGGAAAACCAATTAGTTGATTGGTCTCTTTATACAGATAGCATTACTCCAACATAGAGGATTACAAAGAGACAAACTTATGACGGGTGCATTATAACCCATAACTTCCCATGTCGGTTTCACACTGCGCAGACTGTCAAATTTAATTTTCAAAGTTTCGAATTTGATCATATTAAACACCGAAATTCCATATTAATGTTTAAATGACACCTTTAAACGTTTATATGGAATTTCGGTGTTTAATATGATCAAATTCGAAACTTTGAAAATTATACTCCCTTTTTTATTTACCCATCATTAAATTCACATAAGTAACAGTCAAAGACACACAATCACCACTATTTATATCTCCAGGCTTAAATCTGACAATCAGGTAAATACAAAAAACGGAATTTAAAGCAAGAACAAATAAAAGGACATTTTCTTCGTATTTCATGTTTGTTCCAGTTGGTACAAGCCGAATTCATCACACTCAATGCTGTTATGTTAGAAATAGGCAACTGAAGAGATAGGATGGCGTAGGAACGTGTTACGTGTAAAAATATTATTAACTGTGTACTAGTGATTGGACTATTTATATGGGATATACCTAATACCTAAACAAAAAGTACACACAATCGTCATTAAGTTTAGAGTTATGCAACGTGGCATTCCGAAGGGGCTAACAGAAATAAATTTCACAGTGGGTGCAAAGTTTTGTTGAGGGACCAACAAGGATGTAAAAATATCAACCCCATAAGGATGGACAAATAGCAAACTCACAAGGGATCGTACAAATATCGAACCCATAAGGTTGGACAAATATCAAACCAACAAGGGATTAAAAAAAAAAGATAAAATCCACAAGGGATTGTACAAATACCAAACTCACAACGGATCGTTCAAATATCGAACCAACAATGGATGGCAAAAAAACAAAATTAAATGTTAATAAATTGTTTTGTATATCAAATGCATGTTCATTAACAAACAATATGACAGATGATATTATTAATCATTTAATTGCATTTTGTTAAAATTTCATTATGAAATTGTTTTGTTTTGTTTTACAGTGCAAAACGTCAGCGCAACCACGAGGGTTATATCATTAAAAGTGGAGGCAAACGACTAAATAGTTATTGTTTCTGTTAACACGTTAAAAGTGGAGGTACACGACTAAATAGTTATTGTTTCTGTTAACACGTTAAAAGTGGAGGTACACGACTAAATAGTTATTGTTTCTGTTAACACGTTAAAAGTGGAGGTACACGACTAAATAGTTATTGTTTCTGTTAAAAGTGGAGGTACACGACTAAATAGTTATTGTTTCTGTTAACATGTTAAAAGTGGAGGTACACGACTAAATAGTTATTGTTTCTGTTAACACGTTAAAAGTGGAGGTACACGACTAAATAGTTATTGTTTCTGTTAAAAGTGGAGGTACACGACTAAATAGTTATTGTTTCTGTTAAAAGTGGAGGTACACGACTAAATAGTTATTGTTTCTGTTAACATGTTAAAAGTGGAGGTACACGACTAAATAGTTATTGTTTCTGTTAACACGTTAAAAGTGGAGGTACACGACTAAATAGTTATTGTTTCTGTTAAAAGTGGAGGTACACGACTAAATAGTTATTGTTTCTGTTAACATGTTAAAAGTGGAGGTACACGACTAAATAGTTATTGTTTCTGTTAACATGTTAAAAGTGGAGGTACACGACTAAATAGTTATTGTTTCTGTTAACACGTTAAAAGTGGAGGTACACGACTAAATAGTTATTGTTTCTGTTAAAAGTGGAGGTACACGACTAAATAGTTATTGTTTCTGTTAAAAGTGGAGGTACACGACTAAATAGTTATTGTTTCTGTTAACATGTTAAAAGTGGAGGTACACGACTAAATAGTTATTGTTTCTGTTAACACGTTAAAAGTGGAGGTACACGACTAAATAGTTATTGTTTCTGTTAACAGTAAGTGGAGGTACACGACTAAATAGTTATTGTTTCTGTTAACATGTTAAAAGTGGAGGTACACGACTAAATAGTTATTGTTTCTGTTAACATGTTAAAAGTGGAGGTACACGACTAAATAGTTATTGTTTCTGTTAACATGTTAAAAGTGGAGGTACACGACTAAATAGTTATTGTTTCTGTTAACATGTAAAAGTGGAGGTACACGACTAAATAGTTATTGTTTCTGTTAACATGTTAAAAGTGGAGGTACACGACTAAATAGTTATTGTTTCTGTTAACACGTTAAAAGTGGAGTAACACGACTAAATAGTTATTGTTTCTGTTAACACGTTAAAAGTGGAGGTACACGACTAAATAGTTATTGTTTCTGTTAACATGTTAAAAGTGGAGGTACAGAATAAATAGTTATTGTTTCGGTAACACGTTAAAAGTGGAGGTACAAAACTAAATAGTTATTGTTTCTGTTAACATGTTAAAAGTGGAGGTACACGACTAAATAGTTATTTGTTTCTGTAACACTGTTAAAAGTGGAGGTACACGACTAAATAGTTATGTTTCTGTTAACATGTTTAAAAGTGGAGGTACACGACTAAATAGTTATTGTTTCTGTTAACACTGTTAAAGTGGAGGTACACGACTAAATAGTTATTGTTTCTGTTAAAAGTGGAGGTACACGACTAAATAGTTTATTGTTTCTGTTAACACTGTTAAAAGTGGAGGTACACGACTAAATAGTTATTGTTTCTGTAACATGTTAAAAGTGGAGGTACACGACTAAATAGTTATTGTTTCCTGTTAAACATGTTAAGTGGAGGTACACGACTAAATAGTTATTGTTTCTGTTAACATGTTAAAAGTGGAGGTACACGACTAAATAGTTATTGTTTCTGTTAACACGTTAAAAGTGGAGGTACACGACTAAATAGTTATTGTTTCTGTTAAAAGTGGAGGTACACGACTAAATAGTTATTGTTTCTGTTAACACGTTAAAGTGGAGGTACACGACTAAATAGTTATTGTTTCTGTTAACATGTTAAAAGTGGAGGTACACGACTAAATAGTTATTGTTTCTGTTAACACGTTAAAAGTGGAGGTACACGACTAAATAGTTATTGTTTCTGTTAACACGTTAAAAGTGGAGGTACACGACTAAATAGTTATTGTTTCTGTTAAAAGTGGAGGTACACGACTAAATAGTTATTGTTTCTGTTAACACGTTAAAAGTGGAGGTACACGACTAAATAGTTATTGTTTCTGTTAACACGTTAAAAGTGGAGGTACACGACTAAATAGTTATTGTTTCTGTTAAAAGTGGAGGTACACGACTAAATAGTTATTGTTTCTGTTAACACGTTAAAGTGGAGGTACACGACTAAATAGTTATTGTTTCTGTTAAAAGTGGAGGTACACGACTAAATAGTTATTGTTTCTGTTAAAAGTGGAGGTACACGACTAAATAGTTATTGTTTCTGTTAAAAGTGGAGGTACACGACTAAATAGTTATTGTTTCTGTTAACATGTTAAAAGTGGAGGTACACGACTAAATAGTTATTGTTTCTGTTAAAAGTGGAGGTACACGACTAAATAGTTATTGTTTCTGTTAACAAGTTAAAAGTGGAGGTACACGACTAAATAGTTATTGTTTCTGTTAACAAGTTAAAAGTCGAGGTACACGACTAAATAGTTATTGTTTCTGTTAACATGTTAAAAGTGGAGGTACACGACTAAATAGTTATTGTTTCTGTTAACAAGTTAAAAGTGGAGGTACACGACTAAATAGTTATTGTTTCTGTTAACATGTTAAAAGTGGAATTACACGACTAAATAGTTATTGTTTCTGTTAACATGTTAAAAGTGGAAGTACACGACTAAATAGTTATTGTTTCTGTTAACACGTTAAAAGTGGAGGTACACGGCTAAATAGTTATTGTTTCTGTTAACACGTTAAAAGTGGAGGTACACGACTAAATAGTTATTGTTTCTGTTAACACGTTAAAAGTGGAGGTACACGACTAAATAGTTATTGTTTCTGTTAACTCGTTAAAAGTGGAGGTACACGACTAAATAGTTATTGTTTCTGTTAAAAGTGGAGGTACACGACTAAATAGTTATTGTTTCTGTTCACACGTTAAAAGTGGAGGTACACGACTAAATAGTTATTGTTTCTGTTAAAAGTGGAAGTACACGACTAAATAGTTATTGTTTCTGTTAACACGTTAAAAGTGGAGGTACACGACTAAATAGTTATTGTTTCTGTTAACATGTTAAAAGTGGAGGTACACGACTAAATAGTTATTGTTTCTGTTAAAAGTGGAGGTACACGACTAAATAGTTATTGTTTCTGTTAACATGTTAAAAGTGGAGGTACACGACTAAATAGTTATTGTTTCTGTTAACACGTTAAAAGTGGAGGTACACGACTAAATAGTTAATTGTTTCTGTTAAAAGTGGAGGTACACGACTAAATAGTTATTGTTTCTGTTAACATGTTAAAAGTGGAGGTACACGACTAAATAGCTATTGTTTCTGTTAACACGTTAAAAGTGGAAGTACACGACTAAATAGTTATTGTTTCTGTTAAAAGTGGAGGTACACGACTAAATAGTTATTGCTTCTGTTAACATGTTAAAAGTGGAGGTACACAACTAAATAGTTATTGTTTCTGTTAACACATTAAAAGTGGAGGTACACGACTAAATAGTTATTGTTTCTGTTAAAAGTCGAGGTACACAACTAAATAGTTATTGTTTCTGTTAAAAGTTGAGGTACCCGACTAAATAGTTATTGTTTCTGTTAACACATTAAAAGTGGAGGTACACGACTAAATAGTTATTGTTTCTGTTTACATGTTAAAAGTGGAGGTACACGACTAAATAGTTATTGTTTCTGTTAAAAGTGGAGGTACACGACTAAATAGTTATTGTTTCTGTTAAAAGTGGAGGTACACAACTAAATAGTTATTGTTTCTGTTGAAAGTGGAGGTACACAACTAAATAGTTATTGTTTCTGTTAAAAGTGGAGGTACACGACTAAATAGTTATTGTTTCTGTTAAAAGTAGAGGTACACGACTAAATAGTTATTGTTTCTGTTAAAAGTGGAGGTACCCGACTAAATAGTTATTGTTTCTGTTTACACGTAAAAAATTGAGGTACTCGACTAAAAATTTGTTGTTTCGGTTCATACGTTAAATGACATCAATCTAAGATGTTAGATAAAGTGGAGGTTAATTGACAAGACTTAATAGTTATTTTCCCCCGCTATTTGAGAGAATCGAGATACTGTACACAGCTAGTTAGTTTTCCTGCTATATGAAAATGTAATAACGATAATCGCAATTCTAAAAAGTAATATTCCCGCAATGTGAAATAATAGCTATTTTCCTCTATGTAAGGAAGTTGAGGAAATAACAAGACTAAAATGTTATTTTGTCCTGCTATAGGAGGAAGGAAAGGAAATGTACACGATTAGATACGTATAGCTCCATTTTATATCTAGGGAGTGACAAAGTCGAGAAAAACAGTTGTTGCTTTCCTTTCATCAAATTCTGTCCTCGTCCAGAACGTGAGGAGGAGAAAACAATTGGTGATCATCTGACCGCCAATCACTGTGTGACTTTGGCCTTATTCTCCTTGTACTTTTTCATGCTAATCGATATTTTTGTTGATATTCTGCCCTCTTTTCATCGCTTTTGAGTTTGATTAATGATTTCGAAATTATGCCAGTATTCTTTGCGCTTTATCACAATGTTTAATTCATGTATATGTGAACCAGTTTTTATACCATAGATTATCATTAACAACATTCAATATCATATTATCTTCCTCCAATTTTTTTTTTTTAAATATTAGAAAATTAAAATGTTCAAAAATATGTGTATGTCTGTTAAATGGGTTTATCGCACGGTGAACGGCAATGTTTTAACGAACATTCCACTCAGTCATTTGCTCAAATGAACGGATTAGCGCCTCACGCTTCAGATTTAGTTTGGATAAAATATTTTGGAACAATAAACTAAAACACAGTAAAAACATATGAAATCGGTATTAAAAGACAATAATATATAAAATCTTATATGCCTAATTTGTTAAGAATGATCCCACTTTTTCAAAACTAATGTATTTGTTAATATATGAAACAAATCATACGATACACAAAAGAGACAGTGAGATTGTCTCGATACTTCAGTATCTTACCGACATACTTAAATACACATAAAACTCCGTAGGAAAACACTGACTACGAGAATCATTAGATAATAAAGTAAGTTATAAAACTGTAATGAACTTTACCATTTGTTCCTTGGCATGTGATGAAGGCGGGTAAGGCGATGAGGACACCGAGTACCAGGAAATACACCTGTGTGTTCGACATGGTAGATAAGCTTCTGGGCTCGCTGGAGTTACACCTAGCTTCACGGTAAACACAGCCTTTTATTACAAACCACTTGTTTTGTCACAGTAGCACCAGTGGGCGTTAGACAACAACACTGATATGTAAATCAAAGATGAATGTGTCGTGCTAATATTTTCCAAATTAAGTAATTTACGATACCGTCATTTCCTTTTCAAAATGTTAATAATTGGTTAATTTTGTCAGTTTCCATTGCGAAAAAAATATAAATCTCCGAAAATATCGTCACATCAAAAGCAAACTTAAACAAGACAAATGTCTGTCCCACAAATGTCCTCTGTTATAGTAGTGTTCCGTTTCCTGACGAGATGTTGTGGACCGATAGCCAACAATTCTGGTTGGACAACTTCTTAAGCCGCGCGCGCGCTGACGCCCTCTATCGTTAGTCGTTGAAACTAGATGGGGAAAAAAGAAATGATGTGAAATCTATCACAGTTCGCATTCAATACCGATCAATTGCGTGACGTTACCAACCTGGGTTTGTACGCCTCTCAAATCAATAACAGTTTCTATCTAGTGCCGCGCGCGCTCACGTGACTGGTAGGGACAACGCCAAATACAATCAAATACTGTTCCAACAAAGGGCCGGTATTTTTGTGTAACATATTTATGTATTACCTGTACCAGGTAGAAACGTGACGAATCTAGGAATGCTCTAATTAAACACTGAAATGACATTTTCTCGGTGACTTATTGAATATATCAGTGGATACCGAACTTCATTACCGAAACTATTTATAACCGTAAACATCTTTGTATCTATTGGAGGAATAATCTGTTCACTTTTGTTTCCATATTAGAAACGAAACGTTCTGATTTAGAACTCCATGCATGACACGAAGGGATTTTAATATGGGTAGTAACTTCAGGTAAAAAAATCCGAACAGTACACAACACATACTTTAATCAAATTTATCAAAAACTATCAACCAACATGTCCTATATGATTATATCCAGAGGACAAATATGGTACACAATACCTGGTGTGCCTTCGTACAGGTAAAATTACACACGTACATTTCATGTTTCTACAACCCTGCATCAGCCTTGCTGCCTTTTTTTCAATGAGAAAAACCTGGCAAGGGGCGGAGCCATATAGGTTTGTAAACTAGTAACTAACTGTTCTGTAGTCGGTGAAACAAAACTTATCAATTGGCGGTCATTTATGTTGTAAACCAGTACCTAACTATAGTCGACAGAACACTGCTTGTAGTCGGTGAAACAAAAGTTATCAATGGGCGGTCATTTATGTTGTAAACCAGTACCTAACTATAATCGACAGAACACTGCTTGTAGTCGGTCATTTATGTTGTAAACCAGTACCTAACTATAGTCGACAGAACACTGTCTGTAGTCGGTCATTTATGTTGTAAACCAGTACCTAACTATAGCCGACAGAACACTGTCTGTAGTCGGTCATTTATGTTGTAAACCAGTACCTAACTATAGTCAACAGAACACTGTCTGTAGTCGGTCATTTATGTTGTAAACCAGTACCTAACTATACTCGACAGAACACTGTCTGTAGTCGGTCATTTATGTTGTAAACCAGTACCTAACTATAGTCGACAGAACACTGCTTGTAGTCTGTGAAACAAAAGTTATAAATAGGCAGAGAAATGTAGGCAACCAGTAATCAAAATTCGATTAAAACTTTCCACTATTCTAGGCATTGCCACATTTCATTAGTTTTCTCGGTAGTACACAAACTACGTATACATAGATACACTGGGAGGACATGTCTTAAGATAGTATTTCATAATTTGTAATATTGATGGTGTTCTGTGTAAAGATCCTTTAATTAAATGTAAATTTCCAGACAGGTATAATCCTTTTCACCAATACCAGTGATACAAACTATTCTTGTCCTTATTTTTCATTCGATGTTATTACACAGATATTACCACAAAGGGAGCTAGGCTATAGGTAAAACCTATGGCAGCCCTATCTCCCTATGATGTTAACAATACATCTTCAAATAATCTAATGTTAGTTATTCAAATTAGAAAGATATTATAATAGATTCCAACAATACATAGTCCAACAAAAGTCTCTTGATTTCCATTATTACAACATCGTTCATTCTTCTGAGGGCAAACCTTTCCTTCTTTCTTCTGGGAGCAAACTAGTCGTTCTTTCTTCTGAGGGTAAACTTATCGTTCATTCTTATGAGGGAAACACATCCTACCTTCCCATATAATGCGCCAGGACATGTGTACGCAACATGACTTACCTACCTACCCATACAATGCGCCAGGACATGTGTACGTAATATGACTCCCCTACCTACCCATACAATGCGCCAGGACATGTGTACGTAATATGACTTACCTACCTACCCATACAATGCGATAGGACATGTGTACGCAACATGACTTACCTACCTACCCATACAATGCGCCAGGACATGTGTACGTAATATGACTTACCTACCTACCCATACAATGCGCCAGGACATGTGTACGTAATATGACTTACCTACCCACCCATACAATGCGCCAGGACATGTGTACGTAATATGACTTACCTACCCACCCATACAATGCGCCAGGACATGTGTACGTAATATGACTTTCTTACCTACCCATACAATGCGCCAGGACATGTGTACGTAATATGACTTACCTACCTACCCATACAATGCGCCAGGACATGTGAACGTAATATGACTTACCTACCTACCCATACAATGCGCCAGGACATGTGTTCGTAATATGACTTACCTACCTATCCATACAATGCGCCTGGACATGTGTACGCAACATGACTTACCTACCTACCCATACAATGCGCCAGGACATGTGTACGTAATATGACTCCCCTACCTACCCATACAATGCGCCAGGACATGTGTACGTAATATGACTTACCTACCTACCCATACAATGCGCCAGGAAATGTGTACGCAACATGACTTACCTACCTACCCATACAATGCGCCAGGACATGTGTACGTAATATGACTCCCCTACCTACCCATACAATGCGCCAGGACATGTGTACGTAATATGACTTACCTACCCACCCATACAATGCGCCAGGACATGTGTACGTAATATGACTCCCCTACCTACCCATACAATGCGCCAGGACATGTGTACGTAATATGACTTACCTACCCACCCATACAATGCGCCAGGACATGTGTACGTAATATGACTCCCCTACCTACCCATACAATGCGCCAGGACATGTGTACGTAATATGACTTACCTACCTACCCATACAATGCGCCAGGAAATGTGTACGTAATATGACTTACCTACCTACCCATACAATGCGCCAGGACATGTGTACGTAATATGACTTACCTACCTACCCATACAATGCGCCAGGACATGTGTACGTAATATGACTTACCTACCTATCCATACAATGCGCCAGGACATGTGTACGTAATATGACTTACCTACCCACCCATACAATGCGCCTGGACATGTGTACGTAATATGACTTACCTAACTTTCCTTCCTATTAGGTTTTGCAGCATTAAATTCGAAGAGGAGTCCTACCTTGCGAATAACAACAATTTGTCGGTATATTGACATCAAAATCGTCTAAGAATTAAATAGTATAGTACCATGCTGGGTAAAAGGGGAATGATAAATGTACAAATGAATTACCTTGAACAAAGTTCAATGACGCAGGAGTGAAAAAATTGAGATATATAATCCCTATTCGCCATAAAGCCACGTTATTTTATATTAACTTAATAGACATAAATGATGCTGAAACTTTATTAAAAGTCGCGTGTATATGAAATATTCATTTATGCACACCCCTTTTGAAGTGAAATCCAAGTGATAATTAGTGGTCTGTAATGGTTTGACAGACAGGGTCGCAACATAAACCCATTGGGACAGAGGTATGCATAGCAGGATATGTTTAAAAATTACTTTCCTTTTAATCAATCGGTTGAAAACGACGTTTAGCCCTCTGTCATATTTTTGTATTTTTTTAATGGAACAAATTTCAAACTAAATTTTTGTCCGTTAGAACTATCGGTTAACCAACTCTAAGTTGACTTATCAACCTTTAACCTAGCTGTGTCAGATCTCGGGTACAAAATGTAAAAATCATCAAAGCTATCCATAATATCGCCAAATATGTTCTGTATAATAAAAGTAAATAAACGATTCAGTGATATTGTCATGCGCAAAATTTCGAAGATACACGTCCGAGCACATATGACGGGAAGGAAGACGATTCATATCGCGTTCATATGCCCTGCCGCCTTGGACGGGAAGGTAGGAGAGTCATATCGTGTTCATATGCCCTGCCGCCTTGGACGGGAAGGTAGGAGAGTCATATTGTGTACACATGTCCTGCCGCCTTGGACGGGAAGGTAGGAGGGTCATATCGCGTTCATATGCCCTGCCGCCTTGGACGGGAAGGTAGGAGAGTCATATCGCGTTCATATGGCCTGCCGCCTTGGACGGGAAGGTAGGAGGGTCATATCGCGTTCATATGTCCTGCCGCCTTGGACGGGAAGGTAGGAGAGTCATATCGCGTTCATATGCCCTGCCGCCTTGGACGGGAAGGTAGGAGAGTCATATTGTGTATTGTGTCCTCGCGCATTGGACAGGAAGATACAAATGTAGGAAAACATTCACATATTAAGGATGCTTCAGACAAAATTTGGACAAAAAACATGTATTTCCTACAGATAAATTTCTTTATCATTCTGTCTTCCTGAAGTAAAAGAATCGTCCCTTAGACCTCTTTGTACCATATACATAATGTATATACACAATATTGTATCCCATTCACCCAAGGATGCGTCAGACCAAATATGATCCAAATATGTTCATTCTATTTGACAGAAAAAAGATTAAAACAATATGCTATATTTCCCCCCTTGGTCCTCACTACCAAGGCCCCTGGTGGCAAGCCCCCCATTTATACAGCTACCAGTAAAATATGAGTGATATCCATGGATAAATTCCAGAGTAGACGTCGTCCATAGCGATATAGCCGACCTATTTCGGCTCTGCTCCTAGCTTCCTTGAGGTCGGTCCCACCATTGGTACAGATTCGAACCCCATCGCCTAGCAGCTACCAGTCAAATATGGATGGTATTCATTGCTTATTTCTTGAAAAAGTCGTTAATGCAGGAAATATACATTGTAGTCAAACTGACCCCTTTTGGTCCAGCCTCTGCGCCTTCTGAATCATGAATCCCCATCACATGTGAATGACAAATTAGAGTGAAATTCAAAGCTAAGTTCTAGAGAAGAAGCCGTTTATTGCAATATTATCAAATTGTCCCCTTTTTGACTCCTCCCAAAGACCTGTGGGGGCCATTCCCACCATTTCTACAATTACAAATCCCGATCACCTAGAAATGTTAAATTAAGCTAAATTCAAATAAGTGATTAAGAAGATGTCGTTTAAAGAAATTGTTCACGAAATTGTACGGACGGACGTTATGTCATAAGCTCACTTTAGTCCTTTGGTGAGGAGAACAATTTAGGTAAGTGATACAGATACCACAATAGACGGGTGTTATTCAACGCCTAATGCATGAAATAATCAATACAACTGTTGAGTAAAAATCAGTTGATGTATACCACACGTAGAATAAACAGTAAAATGAGTTTTGATTGGTTGATATGATGACCTTTGGCCGGGATTACGTTTTTAATCACGTGGCTCAAGGCGTTTAGATTGGCTAACACTTCAAGGCCGCTTCACGGGGTCGCAGAAATTCTGACACACAAGAAGTAGGTAGTTCGCATTTTTTTTTTTTTTTTTGTGAAAATTCATTTTTATAGAGATTTCTATCGATTTATTTCGTTGAAAAATAGACCAATTGCTTATCATTTGTTATGGTAAGTAATGAATTGTTAAATCTGCATATATTTGGCATATTAATAAGCGGCATTTCACTTACGCTCATATCTTGACATGTACAACCCACCTGATATTATGGTAAGAACACATGTTGACACAAAACAGGTTAATTCATCCCCACAATACCTGTTCCTTTGTGGTAGGCCACACAAACTCGTGGTTGTTGTGTATGTTTTATTTTTCATTCTATTTCTTCCAAAGTTACAAAAGACACTCGTTTAAGCTCGTGTATTATGTGACTTTTGAAAAGTGACGAACTCAAGTGAAAGAAACACAATATAGAACACCAATCGTTGCACAGCTTATATTATCCAATAACTACGCTTGCTTTACACTTGATACGGCACGTGATAAAATTCGTAACGGTGTGTTTTAGTTTTTGTTTACACACCGCGGTGTGGAACCACTTTCAAAGCTTCAAATTGGTCATTTTTGACATCAAATAATTGCAATTGATGAATATCTGGCCTTTGACCAAAGATTAGTATGACGGGACGAGGATAACAACAGAAGCCGGGGGTAGTACGTCACTACAGATGTGGTACGTATGACGGGACGAGGATAACAACAGAAGCCGGGGGTAGTACGTCACTACAGATGTGGTACGTATGACGGGACGAGGATAACAACAGAAGCCGAGGGAAGTACGTCACTACAGATGTGGTACGTATGACGGGACGAGGACAACAACAGAAGCCGGGGGTAGTACGTCACTACAGATGTGGTACGTATGACGGGACGAGGATAACAACAGAAGCCGAGGGTAGTACGTCACTACAGATGTGGTACGTATGACGGGACGAGGATAACAACAGAAGCCGGGGATAGTACGTCACTACAGATGTGGTACGTATGATGGGACGAGGATAACAACAGAAGCCGGGGGTAGTACGTCACTACAGATGTGGTACGTATGACGATGATAACAACAGAAGCCGGGGGTAGTACGTCACTACAGATGTGGTACGTATGACGGGACGAGGATAACAACAGAAGCCGGGGGTAGTACGTCACTACAGATGTGGTACGTATGACGGGGCGAGGATAACAACAGAAGCCGAGGGTAGTACGTCACTACAGATGTGGTACGTATGACGGGACGAGGATAACAACAGAAGCCGGGGGTAGTACGTCACTACAGATGTGGTACGTATGACGGGACGAGCATAACAACAGAAGCTGGGGGTAGTACGTCACTACAGATGTGGTACGTATGACGGGACGAGGATAACAACAGACGCCGGGGATAGTACGTCACTACAGATGTGGTACGTATGATGGGACGAGGATAGCAACAGAAGCCGGGGGTAGTACGTCACTACAGATGTGGTACGTATGACGATGATAACAACAGAAGCCGGGGGTATTACGTCACTACAGATGTGGTACGTATGACGAGGATAACAACAGAAGCCGGGGGTAGTACGTCACTACAGATGTGGTACGTATGACGGGACGAGGATAACAACAGAAGCCGGGGGTAGTACGTCACTACAGATGTGGTACGTATGACGGGACGAGGATAACAACAGAAGCCGGGGGTAGTACGTCACTACAGATGTGGTACGTATGACGAGGATAACAACAGAAGCCGGGGGTAGTACGTCACTACAGATGAGGTACGTATGACGAGGATAACAACAGAAGCCGGGGGTATTACGTCACTACAGATGTGGTACGTATGACGGGACGAGGATAACAACAGAAGCCGGGGTAGTTCGTCACTACAGATGTGGTACGTATGACGGGACGAGGATTACAACAGAAGCCGGGGGTAGTACGTCACTACAGATGTGGTACGTATGACGAGGATAACAACAGAAGCCGGGGGAAGTACGTCACAACAGATGTGGTTCATATGACGGGACGAGGATAACAACAGAAGCCGGGGTAGTACGTCACTACAAATGTGGTACGTATGACGGGACGAGGACAACAACCGGAGCAGTTTAGAAAAATAGCTTGTTTGGAAAGTTGTCATTTATAATGATTATAACAAGGTAGTTTTAAAAATGCTCATGATCACATTTCATATAACTGTCCATATCTTATATAATCCAAATTAGATTTAAAGTCACATTCAGTACCGAAGTTATGATCCGTTAGGTGGAACAACCATTTTGATCATGAACCGTAGCCCTCTGTCTCCATGGCATGTCTACAAACGTCAAAGCGGCCACGCGCCGGATGTTATTGACATTAACACACTTCTTTCTAGCTACTTTACATCGTGACATTATCAAGTAAATATAAACAGGTGAGTATCCATAAAGGACAATCACGAGGGAAATAATCAATTGAAGAATCATTAAGAAAATAAACGGAACCATCAAATGGTTCGGCCAAAAGTGAACATCCGAAACAAAGCAGTAGATGAACTACGATTGTGGGCTAGCGAAACCGAGACACAAGCAGTATTCGAACTTGACCTTTCAATATGTTATCGATCGAGAGGACACTATCGTCGACAGCAGAGGAGGTATTGATATCCAGAGGTAGCAAGAACGAAATGCTCCTGTTTAAAATGCATTCGTTACTTGAAAAGAAAACCAATTAAATTACAATTAAACTACAATAGAATTACGAGATTACGGGATTCGGAATAAAATATAATGTCTTAGTTCACCACGTCCGAGCATGATGCGAGGTATTTACAATGTCCTATGGTGGCTGATATGTGCCATTTCGTTATTTCGGTATTTCGCCCCGCTAATCATCGTCTTTTCGCAGCGACTGAACAAAATAACGAAAAAAAGTAACGCCAAATAACGAAATTTTAAGGTCGCTGTTTAGCTACCCGAAATACTTCGCCCCGCTGTTTATCGTTTTTCACACCGATTATCAGCGTTGTTTCGCCGTGCGGGACGAAAAGACGATGGTCTTCGTTCTTTCGCTCCGCGGGGCGAAAAGACGATAATCATCGCTATCTCGCTGCGAAAAGACGATGATCTTCGCACTGTCGCCCTGTCGCCCCGCGGGGCGAAAAGACGATAAACATCGCTCTATCGCTGCGAAAAGACGATGATCTTCGCACTGTCGCCCCGCGGGGCGAAAAGACGATAAACATCGCTCTATCGCTGCGAAAAGACGATGATTAGTGGGGCGAAATAAGGAAATAACGAAATGGCACATATCAGCCACCATAATGTCCAGTGGTGAGAGTTATGAGACAGCGATTAGGCTACAGGTTTGGTTTTGTAAAACAGTAAAAGAGAAAGTTGAAGTCAGAACATTTCCCGAAGCGGAATGTCAATAATATTATATAACCTATATATTGGCTCTATGTACACACATGTCAAATACCTGTAACTTCAACGACAGCTGTAAAACGAAATGTCTTATAATTAATCAATTACAGATACACTATAGTTACAGAGCCAATACATCACGGCCCTTACAATTGTGTTAAAGATCTGGAAGCAGTTGCTCAAAAGGTGATTAGCTTAATCACTTGATCAGTGAAAATCTCATGTCTCCTTTACTTCCAAACCTGAGTGTGTGTATTCCTTAAAATGGTCAGGTAGGAAGAGACTAACGAGTGTTATAGTTTCACAAAGTTTTGTCAACTTAGTTTTACCAGAAAAGATTTATCAAGATTTTGGAATTATTGTTAAACTGTGATTAGCCTAATCACCCTTTGGACAATTGGGTCATGAGCACTTTCACTCCAGTTCTCTCACGTCATCACGATTTCTTACGTTCATAAACTTCAGGGTCGCCACACTTTGCCCTCGGATTTGGCCCAGATAGATTGTTGTGAGGACTAACACACAAGATCAAGTAAGCCCTCAGGGACTGTATGATCATTGTGAGGGCTGACACACAAGATCAGGTAAGCCCTCTGTAACTGTACGATCACTGTGAGGGCTAAAACACAAGATCAGGTAAGCACTCTGGAATGGTTCGATCATTGTTAGGGCTACCACACAAGATCAGGTAAGCCCTCAGGAACTGTACGATCACTGTGAGGGCTAAGCCCTCTGTAACTCTACGATCATTGTGAGGGCTACCACACAAGATCAGGTAAGCCCTCAGGAACTGTACGATCACTGTGAGGACTAAGCCCTCTGTAACTATACGATCACCGTGAGGGCTAATACACAAGATCAGGTAAGCCCCCAGGAACTGTACGATCACTGTGAGGGCCGATACACAGGATCGGGTAAGCCCTCTGGAACTGTACGATCACTGTGAGGGCCGATACACAAGACCAGGCAAGCCCTCTGGAACTGTACGATCACTGTGAGGGCCGATACACAAGACCAGGTAAGCCCTCTGGAACTGTACGATCACTGTGAGGGCCGATACACAGGATCAGGTAAGCCCTCTGGAACTGTACGATCACTGTGAGGGCCGATACACAAGATCAGGTAAGCCCTCTGTAACTATACGGTCACCGTGAGGGCTAATACACAAGATCAGGTAAGCCCTCTGGAACTGTACGATCACTGTGAGGGCCGATACACAGGATCAAGTAAGCCCTCTGGAACTGTACGATCACTGTGAGGGCCGATACACAAGATCAGGTAAGCCCTCTGTAACTGAACGATCATTGTGAGGGCTAACACACAAGATCAGGTAAGCCCTCTGGAACTGTACGATAATTGGAACGCGAACATGTCGCATATTTCTTTGCAATGAGCCAGAGCAGGTGTCAGTAGATGATATGTGGTTTTAAACCGAACGCTGCTTGTATATCGTAGGTATAAACGTCAGATTGTCACAGCAACCCACGTCAACGCCAGGGGGCACAAATCGACCTGTTTTACCACAGAAGAAATATATATATTTTATAACAGGACTTTATATATATATCAGCGGTAATTGAAGCATTTTGATGTTTCCTTATTTGTCTCTTATTCGAGTTGGCGTGTATTTGAATGACTTGATACGAGTAAAATCAAACCTTCCGAATTTCAAGCCACTTTCGAATGCTTCCACACCTGGGATTTTTGAAATAATTGGACTGAATTGTCACTGGAAATAGTCGATAAGACGTGAAGTATACTATACTGATGTGTCATAGGATACAGAATTAATATCTAACCTCTAACGTTAACACTACAACACATATCTAGTGTGACTTAAACTCCAGTAGTAATATAAGGAGAGAAATGATAATTAATTAAAGCTCCTGTACATGTACATAAACTCAGGTACAATTAGGTATGTAGATATATGTTACACACGCTATCTCAGTGATCCAAGTGTATACAGTGTTTTACACAATAGGTTATCAAATATAGATTTATTTCTTCAGTTGAATTTTGTTGAGACATCTATCATTTCTAACACATGTGAATTTTATGAAAAGTTCTGCTACAGGAGACAATATTTTACAAATTTTACAATTCGGACATTGTATATTGATGTATTTCCCATATTGCTTCATCAATAGTATAACTATCTAAGGGGAAATCGTCAAAAAAATGGCATTAATTAGAATGAAGAGGTTTCCCTTTGAGTGACACACATACAGTACAATTCGTGTGAAATGTCACATGGCCTGTTTGGTACTTCCTTCTCAATATCATAAAGCATAAACATTCTTCATCAAACAAGTGATGAGAATGATCAAGACGGGGTTGGTCTTCCTTTGGGTGACACACGTAACGTACACGAGGGACCATAGACTGACTCTATAAAACAACAATGTGTATCAGGTCCGATGTGAGTGTGGCTTGAAGAACCACAGTGTTTTAGTTAAATAATGAAAAGATAGCGCCTCCAAAAATTGTCCCTATGGACTACCTAGCACCTCCAATACGAATTCTGCTCGAGCATGGCTTTCATCTGACGCAACAGTGCTACCAGAAATTACCAACTCAGTGCGTCTTTTCGGTCCATAACTGTCAACAGTTCACCTCCTCGGGAGCGTGCAGAGTCGCCGCGATAAATTTATATTGCATGAGAAGTGATTTTTATCCATTTAAATTCTCTTGGTGTTTTCATAACAATAAAAGCATTAGAGTTATTAAGGATCTTCAAGGGATTGACGGTTATAACTAAAACCTCGACTAATTAAATAAACCACTTGCTGTAGAACAGAATGGTGTAAATGGATAGAATTAAGGTGGTTATTTGACTCGGATTCACTGGTAAAGCCTTTTTTGTTTTTATAAGATTGTCTTTGGTATGATGACTTGTTGATGACCTCACTGATTATTTCTATTTACAGCGAAATAAACACTGGTAATAGATTATATGTCGTAAATCGTTTGTTGTGCCTCCAGCTGGATGAAGCTGTATGAAGCCATTTCCCACCTGTTAATACTTTCTTTTGTTTTATCAATACAATATATTTATTCTTCCAACAGTTACTTTTTAGTAAATGTCTTTTTTCTCTGATAAAGTCTATCCTAACAATCATTAACATATACTCATTATTTTGCTTCCATTATTTTCCTTCTATTTTTAGATAAATGTCTATTTTCCGGTAAATCTGTTGTAGACGAGACTTTTTTCTAAAGTACATTTGTACGTCGTTTTATACCCTAGTTTTCGTTAAATATGTGTATATATGTCTCATCTTATTAGTGCGTTTGTCATGCATAGAATATTATATATATTATTAATATTCAGGGCAGCATGTGTACTTTGGTTTGTTTTGGTTTAACGTCCTATTAACAGCCAGGGTCATTTAAGGACATGCCAGGTTTTGGAGGCGGAGGAAAGCCGGAGTACCCGGAGAAAAACCAGCGGCCTACAATCAGTACCTGGCAACTGCCCCACGTAGGTTTCGAACTCGCAACCCAGAGGTGGAGGGCTAGTGATAAAGTGTCGGGACACCTTAACCACTCGGCCACCCGCGGCCCCCAGCATGTGTACACCAACGTGTAAAACTTGTCTTCGAAATTCGAAAAACAATGTCGATTTCGACTCCGCCGCCGTGTACAACTCTATGCTATGGTACACAGGCAAAAGTGCCACACATGTGCCACATGCGTAAAACGCATGAAAATCATATGGAAATTTACATGCGTGGTTAAGCAGAAAAGTGCACGCGCGTAAATCGTGCGTTGAGTTCATATGAATATCGTGCGTAATACGCATGTGTCTCGTGTGTAAATTTCCACATGCGTGGATCATGCGTAGCTACATGCGTAAATTATGCATATCATATGCGTTACACGCATGTAAAATCTGTCATGCGAGAATCGTGCGAATCAATACGCATGTGGAGGAGACGAAAAGAGCTACGCACGTATCTCGTATGTAAATTACGTGTGTAATATGCATGAAAAGAGCACATGCGTAAATCACGTGATCTCCGAGAAAGGCTTGAATTGTTCTAGAATTAATTCAGAAATGTACTAGATAATTCTCAAACAATTCTATTACAACTCAGAATGTGTCATGTCAGGGTCCGCAGTGGCCGAGTGCTTAATGTGTCCCAACATTGTTCCATTATATCCCTTCATTTCTGGTTTGCGAGTTCGAAACCCACATTGGACAATTGCCAGGCACTGATCATAGGTCTTTGGTTTATCTCAGGTACTCAGGCTTTCCTCTATACATTCAACACCTGACATCCCTTTAATGACTCTGGCTGTAAACAAAATAAAGCAAACCGAACTGAACAATGTCAGATGCCCAATGGGCATATTGTCTTAAAGTCTAATCAATAATAACCAGACGAAAATTTGTCATTTAGAATCAAAAATATAATTCATTTAATACATGCTCATGTAAAGTAAATCCATACAAAAAAAGTTACACTGTAAATAAGACTTCTCCAATAATTTACAATTTATAATGTCAGTTTATGTTATGGTAATATAAATCACTACACATGTATATAAACATTACAAACCACTATCCATGTCATTGGCCTTTGCATCATTGGTATAATCACTCGTATAGAGAAAAACATCACTTTTTCAACAAGACCGAGATACTGTTGTCTTATTCATATTGTTTGCCTCTCCAACGTCATTACTTCTAGTTCCAGAAATCACTTTTGCTGCTTGGAGATATTTATGCAGAATCATATGATATACAGTTCCTTGAATCTTTTCCCTTGAAGCTTAACACTGTTGACATGGGTTTCAAAACTGCCGAGCCTTGCCTGCTGCGACTGACTGTCTGTTAAAAATGCCAGTCCTATAACTTGCCGAAAGCAGAAAACAGTTTCACCATGTTGCAGATCTGTCTTTCAGCTTCTCCAGATGTTCACCTTTGTTGAAATTTCTCTTCTGTAAACAAAATTAAGAGAAAAAAGTAATCAAAATTGGTTTTCATGGTACATTCACACATGATGAATTATGTTTAATTATGAGATGATAATCAACATCTCAATAATATGACTACATTACTTTTCAAAATGGATTAATTTGGAGAATTAATCACGGAATCATTGCAATGACAGTATCATACAGCTTTATAAGCAGAGGTTAAATACCTTCCCTATATAAACTATAGTAAATTTTACCCCTTCTCAGTGAAGACGCTTGACCCCAGGGTTATGAAATTCACAATTTTGGTAAAGGACCTTAAGACCTTTCCATCTATGTATTTGATACAAAGAGTATTTGATTTCAGTCAATTTGACCCTTTTTGACCTGCCCCTCAGGCTTCTCTGTTGTGAGTTTGAAACCCAAGTGGGGCAGCTACTTGGCACTGACCAGAGATCAGCGGATTAAACACTGGATTTTCCAGCGTTCCTTCTCCTCCAAAACCCAGTACAACCTTAAATGATATTGCCAGGCTTTTAACAGGGCATAAAAAGAAACCAAACTGACATGGACGTTGGAAAAGTCAAAGTCAGTGCTTACACATTGATGTTTCATATTTATTATTTATAGAAAATTTATAAAAAAATTATCACATTTTTATGAGCTTGACATCAAGGTAACAGTGATCAAACAACAGCAGTTGGTTTAGTGTCCAATTAAATATTTGTTTTTTTTAAAGATCATTATGAAGTTACAAGACATGTGTGATTACCTAAAGACTTGAAGCTGGCAGGAGTTCTTACAGCTGGTGTCCCTCTTGGAGCTGGATGTTGAAGCTATCTAAAACATAAAGACAACAAAATAGTTTTCAGAAAATAAAAATATCAATTCAGCTTCATTTAATCATTGATGTCAATTTGCTTTGCAAACTGTATGGATAAATAAATGTTTTTAACCTCTTACATGGTAGCAGTGTATACCAGTTTTAATAAAATATCTAACAATTGCAGTTGTATCAAATAAGTGATCAAGAGGCCCATAGGCCTTAACGGTCACCTGAGATTTGAAATATTTCAGTTAATTTTTATATATATATAAATTGACCCTACTTGGCCCCGCCCAGAGGCCTCAAAGGGGTCAGTCAGTGCCAACATGTGTATACCATTAAGCTGTCATCCCATCATGATAATGTTAACAAAGTTGAAATGAATTCCAATAAAAATCAAACAAATAAAAGTCAAAAATGTGATTTCCCTATATAAACTATAGTAAAATTTACCCCCACCCCAGGGGCAAATGTGAGACCCCTGGGTCATGAAATTTACAATTTTGATAAAGCACCTTAAGACCCTTCCATCTACGAAGAGTGTTTGATTCCACCATATCTGAGAGTAGAAAAGCAGATTTTTGAAGTTTAGTTGGGGGTAGGGACCATATAATTAACAATATATAGAGGTAATACTTTTTAATTCATGATATTGACAATAAAAAAAGAACTCTAGAAGCACATGGATTCTTTCAATTTATATTTATATTCTGTGTCGTTGAAACATTTTTAATACTGCTGGTGTAACATGCTTCGCTGTTTTTAAAACGATTGAAAATAAAGGGCAGATGACTCTTAATTTTTCATGAATTAAAAAGTATTACCTCGATATTCACTGCGGACCTGCATAACAATGGCCGCCATTTTCACGACATGGTTGACGTGACAGACCATCTCAGAAAGTTTTTAGCTGAAATAGAACTTGTTAAACGCAGTGAGTAATGGTTTATGTTTGTCGAGTGTTAAATAATGTTAGCGGCATCTGTGTATACCAATAATTATATTGTAAATCGTATATTTTTCCCGTTTGCAGAGATTTAAGTGATTGTTGTCATCGGAGGCGTTGCATACCTGTTCTTTTTTTTATAGTAGATACTCTTATTTTTTATATGGTATTATATCTCAGTTTACAGTCAGAACTTCAGACGCCTGTGGTTAAACTGTAAATCAATACTAGACATTGGATCCGGAATATGCTATCAAGGTGACAAAAAACAACAACTTTCTTTTGAATTGTATGTTAAGACAAATATAAACTGATGGAAGTAAAGTATTTGAAATATAAAAAAACAGTAGTACTTCGAGTACAAGATAGTTCCAGTACACATTCAGACTCTACATTTTGAAAGACCACAAACAATTTGCCAAATACATTTTTGTTTATTCCCAATTTCTATTTATTTATGTGGCTTGTTAAAACTCTTCAATTCAAAGGAATGCTATCATACATTTTTCAATGAACTGCCAGATCTATTCAGTTATTTTATATAGGGTTTTCTAATAAATAAATCATTAACCCCAATAAAAAAACAATTATATTAGATGCGTTGTTAGTTAATCAACTAAAAATGAACCAACAAAATAATAAGATGATATATACAAACTTTAAGATAAAACAGTAACATATCCTATTGTTACATGTGTTATGAGTACTCAGTATACATCTATCTATGTGATCGGTTATCAATCAAAATTTATTTCAATTCTCTTTTCAAATGGTAATGCTTATACAACAGTCGGAGTAGCATTGGATGTGCTCGTTCACGAGAAAATGTCCGAGACCTCAATCTGGCAATCAACCAAATACACAGACTAGGCCTATCGAAATCTAAAATTAATTAAATTTGGAGACAAAGTATTACTGCAGTAAATATCAAATAAACGGGAACTGTTCTTCGTGCATATGTAGCGTCGTCTGTTTACATCAATGTCAACAAAAAAGTTTACTTACAGTCAGCGGTACCGGTACCAGTAGGCCTACGAGCTCGAGGCTACGGAAATTCGTTTGATATTCTGAACGCTGGGTTGATTTTTTGCACGCGTGCTTGTGCAAAGCAACATACAATGATCATGACAAAACATCCATATCCTGGAACATCGTCTCTGATATTCAGATATTGTAAGAAATACTTCCGGGTGATACCGGAAGTTACGAATCCGACGGTATATTCTAGTGTTTATGTGTTGTTGTTTTTTAATTATTTTTCATATATTTTTGGTCCAAATAAATGAGGACTGATTTCCTAGTGAGATCTTTTTATTGTTTTAAATTTTACATTAGGCCTAAGTTTGGCATGCATGGTACATATGCATGTAACCAGAAAAAATGAATGTAGACTATTTGAACATTAACATTCTTTTAAACTTGAAAACAAATTTCAAGATTTATACATAACTTCACTCAAATGGTATAGATTAAGAAACATGAATACATATATACTGTACATATGTATTTCTTTTCCTAAATAAATTCAAATTATCAAGATTACCAGGTCAATATAGTAGACCATTTCTGGTATACACCATTATTGGTAAATTTGACTAAGTTAGACTAAAGAAGCCATGAAATCATAGATGAAATCATAATAATACCATTTTTTTTTACAGTAGCTATATAGATCTAGTTGCTCTTGTTAAATGAAGGTGTTTACATCTTTAATCATAAATTGACAATCGACACTTAATGATCATAAAGACATTGACAAGATATAGCTTACACATAAATCAGTTAATATATAGGCCTACATATGCGAAGTACATGTAAACACAGGTAAATATCATAGGCTTAGTTTCATGTGATAAATATTACAGCAGTAACCATGGTCCACAGCCATGCTGCATATATATTGAGACAATTGAGACAAAAATTATGAACATGAACACGTCGGGAAAACCACTAGAAACGGATACCTGAATCACGTCCACGTACTGTATCACGACTAACACCATGTCTTGTGTAGGGCCAGTGCGCACTACTATATGAAAACCGTTTGGTGTCGCTAAGAATTTGGTGCAAATACAATAAAATCAGGTGTGACATAACACCTACCTTACATATATGGATAAATGAGATATTTATTTATCTCGGAACACCCATTTAGTTCCATCTAGGTGTTTTATTTCGTCTGTATAGACCCTCGCTTTACGCTGGTAAAAATTTCATACTTGACTCGACGCCATATTGCTAACTATACTTCTGTAGGTCGCGGGCGGCTTAATTACCCTAATCAGTAGACCTACACGATGGAGCGAAAAGAAAAAAATACAACATTTATTTTCATATATTTTACGGCTTATAATTAATAAATAATGAATTTTGAATAGAATAAAACAGGTTTTGGGAAATAATATGCCTAGTTTTCTTAATTTAAACGATGTAAGAAGAAAACACAATAAATGATATGTGGTCTTTTCGGTCCATTGCGTTTCGATTTGGGTGGTAAGTTGTACTGTCACTATCGTTAGTGCAGTCCGCGGCGGAGAACATATCTGTGATTTTCCCCTTAACGTAAGCAACGAGGTGAAAAATAAAAGATAACAGATAGGTAAGTGAAATGCGTTTTTGTGTTGTTTTTTTTCAGAGTAGCGTCTACTCTGGATGTTACGTCACACGTGACGTCACCAAGTTTGCTCCGCCTGTCTGATTGAAGTTGATGGGCTGTTGTATTTTACTGTCACTGCCAGTATTCACCGGGTGATACCGGAAGTTACGAATCCGACGGGGAGTATATACAAATCCGACGGGGAGTATATACAAATCCGACGGGGAGTATATACAAATCCGACGGGGAGTATCTACCCGAAGGGCGTAAGGACATGGCTGGGGTATGTTTTATAGTAATACGTGGCATTTTAATGTAACAGGAATGCCGATTCATTGATTTCCTCCAGGTAACTTCTCAAACACAACAGACAGAATTCTTTATGTTCAAGTCGGTCAATTTATTGGCGAGGAGCATCTATACATTTGTACAACATTATATGGCCTTCCTCTTAATCTCACTCTCTCTCTAATTCACTAGTGTAGTGGGAGATTGCTCGCGATAGCCCTACAGTGGCATACTATTAGAATATCGGACACGCCGGCTGGTCAGATGTACCACCTCAGTATATTATAAGTAAATGGGAGATAACCCATGAAATATTACATGTAAATAAAGTTGTTATACTGAAAACTTTACCATTATTTAGAGATACAATTTAGTCTTAAGTTAACTAAGTGTAGAATATAAAAAGAGATTCCATAAAATCCCAAGCCATCTTGTATGGCTATATAGGTATAAGTACCTTGCAAGAATGATGCTAGTGCTGTCGCTGGCTGTGCAGATCTGAGAGAGCCAGTCGAAATTCCGCGCCTTTATAAACTTTTGCAGCGATCACGTGATCGAATCTGACCAATCAGCGCTTGTCCGGCGCCGGACCATAATCTCGTCACCGGACAATAAAATCAATGTTGTAATAAAATACCAAAATAATTGCCGGTCGCCTGTCCGTTTGGCTTATAATAAATGTAGACATAAATTAATACTAGATAATGACTTGTCCGTCAGAAATTACACACTATGAAAGCTTTTGTAAACTTGTCCGGCACTTCGGTATACACAACTATTATAGTACCGGAAGTGCATCGATGCTACTAACATGAAACATAGTCCGCAGACTTTTCAATAAATAAACTCTGTTCGCTCTCACAACTCGATACCACATTCTTCCAAATCACTTATACAATATATCTATTAATTATCTAAACTATTTAGAGAGTATTTATCGGTCCCTATCTTATAACATAGTCGTTACATCACTTCCTTCATCAACAAAGATGGCGCCGCGAATAGGACCACAAACAATTTGCCAAATACATTTTTGTTTATTCCCAATTTCTATTTATTTATGTGGCTTGTTAAAACTCTTCAATTCAAAGGAATGCTATCATACATTTTTCAATGAACTGCCAGATCTATTCAGTTATTATATATATGGTTTTCTAATAAATAAATCATTAACCCCAATAAAAAAAACAATTATATTAGATGCATTGTTAGTTAATCAACTAAAAATGAACCAACAAAATAATAAGATGATATATACAAACTTTAAGATAAAACAGTAACATATCCTATTGTTACATGTGTTATGAGTACTCAGTATACGTCTATCTATGTGATCGGTTATCAATCAAAATTTATTTCAATTCTCTTTTCAAATGGTAATGCTTATACAATAGTCGGAGTAGCATTGGATGTGCTCGTTCACGAGAAAATGTCCGAGACCTCAATCTGGCAATCAAACAAATACACAGACTAGGCCTATCGAAATCTAAAATTAATTAAATTTGGAGACAAAGTATTACTGCAGTAAATATCAAATAAACGGGAACTGTTCTTCGTGCATATGTAGCGTCGTCTGTTTACATCAATGTCAACAAAAAAGTTTACTTACAGTCAGCGGTACCGGTACCAGTAGGCCTACGAGCTCGAGGCTACGGAAATTCGTTTGATATTCTGAACGCTGGGTTGATTTTTTGCACGCGTGCTTGTGCAAAGCAACATACAATGATCATGACAAAACATCCATATCCTGGAACATCGTCTCTGATATTCAGATATTGTAAGAAATACTTCCGGGTGATACTGGAAGTTACGAATCCGACGGGGAGTATATACAAATCCGACGGGGAGTATCTACCCGAAGGGCGTAAGGACATGGCTGGGGTATGTTTTATAGTAATACGTGGCATTTTAACATACTATCGGAAATATGATGATACCCACGGAATTCTACGCTATTTCCTTTATACATATCAGTAATTCGTTAATCTCGTGAACTTGCCGTGTTTGATTGATGCTCAATATTATCCGGCTGCCCTACTGTCAAACGACGAATTTGCTATGATTTTTGTCAAAAATACCCAATAATCGCGATCAAAACACGATGGACAGAGTTTTGGCATTAAACATTGACTACAATAAACTATTAGTAATCAACAATTCGTTTGGATTACAGCTATAAAGTACCTTAATTGGCTAATTATAATGACACGAAAAATTCCGACGGGGAAAATCTCTCTCCAATATCTGAATCCGACGGGGAATATCAGTACACAAAGTCGCGACTATGTGATACTTAAGCATTGAGCTTCTTTCATTTGGAAGTTATGGGCTGATGAATGCCAACTGGACAGAGGCAAATTTAATGAAGCGCGCTAGCGCTTCATGTTGAAATTGCCTTTGTCCAGTTGGCATTCATCAGCCCATAATTTCCAAATGAAAGCAGTTCAATGCTTATACTTACATTTGACAACGATTTTTAAAGACTATATCCAGGAATTTTGCTCCTACGATGAATGAACAAATTATTATTGTCAAAGACGGAACCACCTTTTCAACAGCCATCTTCCGTTATCGCCGACGTGACAATTATAACGTCACTATAGTAATGACGTTATGGACTCGTAACCTTCAAGTGAGTTTGGTAAAGTTATATAGTGGGGCTGCAGTGTAAATGTAAATATAGACATGTACAAGTATGTCAAGCATCGTACAGTGTGTGTATTGCGCTACACGCGTGTTCAGGGCTCAGTTATCAAAATGTAATAAGTCTAACTGAAAACTGTATGGGTCCAGTTGCTTTCGATCTTATGAAGCTCAATTCCACTTAAGATATTGTTCAGAATTAGCGAAACTGCCAACAAACTAAAAAAAAATGTATACAACAATTTGATGAATAAAGCTCCACGGAGCATGCGCATCTAACAGAAAATGTTTCTAACCTCCTCGTATAAGCCAAGTGAAATCATTTAAATCTGCAATTGTGCCCGTCAATTACTCCATACGTTAGATGCATTTTTGCGCTGTTCTACTCCCAGGAGCTACTGCCTCTCTCGGACGCTTAAATGTCGTATTATAGATTGCAAAACAATTCACAATTAGATATTCTGTGAAACTTTGATTCAATCCTGTATGTAACGTATTACTGATATGTTGTATGTACACGTGAAAATGTCCAATTGACAAATATCATATAAATGATAACAGGAATTGTACACCTCTGAGAAACCAGAATTTTCCTGTATTAAACTTGTTTTCTCGTATCTATTTTTGGAAATCGGATGTCATGCCATAGCAGAAAATGGCGAAAAATCATATGTCGATGTGCTCGTTTTCGAGCTATTGTTGATCAAATATAGAATATCAATTTATGTAACCCCTTACCAATGAATTTTGAAGTAGAGCCTTTAATAACGTCAACACTTATTTCCTTTAATTTTCAGGATAATGCCAACACGTAAAAAGAGTTCGTTGTGGCTTCACGCGCCCAAAAAAGGGTTAAATCCAATTTCGTTAACTCCAAAACTTTTTATTACGTTTTATTACGCCTACAAAAATACGCATAAACGTCAACGGGTGAGAAGTCCCTGGATCAAATGTAAAACACCAGAATCTTCCGATAACTGGGTAAATCTAGAATTATCTGGAAATAAATGAAATCATGTGTCATATTGATTACAAGTATTTGATATCTGAATGAAAATCAAATGAAAGCCTGTGTACTGATATTCCCCGTCGGATTCAGATATTGGAGAGAGATTTTCCCCGTCGGAATTTTTTCGTGTCATTATAATTAGCCAATTAAGGTACTTTATAGCTGTAATCCAAACGAATTGTTGATTACTAATAGTTTATTGTAGTCAATGTTTAATGCCAAAACTCTGTCCATCGTGTTTTGATCGCGATTATTGGGTATTTTTGACAAAAATCATAGCAAATTCGTCGTTTGACAGTAGGGCAGCCGGATAATATTGAGCATCAATCAAACACGGCAAGTTTATGAGATTAACGAATTACTGATATGTATAAAGGAAATAGCGTAGAATTCCGTGGGTATCATCATATTTCCGATAGTATGTTAAAATGCCACGTATTACTATAAAACATACCCAGCCATGTCCTTACGCCCTTCGGGTAGATACTCCCCATCGGATTTGTATATACTCCCCGTCGGATTTGTATATACTCCCCGTCGGATTCGTAACTTCCGGTATCACCCGGTGAATACTGGCAGTGACAGTAAAATACAACAGCCCATCAACTTCAATCAGACAGGCGGAGCAAACTTGGTGACGTCACGTGTGACGTAACATCCAGAGTAGACGCTACTCTGAAAAAATAACAACACAAAAACGCATTTCACTTACCTATCTGTTATCTTTTTCCAGCATTTATTTTTCACCTCGTTGCTTACGTTAAGGGGAAAATCACAGATATGTTCTCCGCCGCGGACTGCACTAACGATAGTGACAGTACAACTAACCACCCGAATCGAAACGCAATGGACCGAAAAGACCACATATCATTTATTGTGTTTTTTTCTTACATCGTTTAAATTAAGAAAACTGGGCATATTATTTCCCAAAACCTGTTTTATTCTATTCAAAATTCATTATTTATTAATTATAAGCCGTAAAATATATGAAAATAAATGTTGTATTTTTTTCTTTTCGCTCCATCGTGTAGGTCTACTGATTAGGGTAATTAAGCCGCCCGCGACCTACATAAGTGTAGTTAGCAATATGGCGTCGAGTCAAGTATGAAATTTTTACCAGCGTAAAGCGAGGGTCTATACAGACGAAATAAAACACCTAGATGGGACTAAATGGGTGTTCCGAGATAAATAAATATCTCATTTATCCATATATGTAAGGTAGGTGTTATGTCACACCTGATTTTATTGTATTTGCACCAAATTCTTAGCGACACCAAACGGTTTTCATATAGTAGTGCGCACTGGCCCTACACAAGACATGGTGTTAGTCGTGATACAGTACGTGGACGTGATTCAGGTATCCGTTTCTAGTGGTTTTCCCGACGTGTTCATGTTCATAATTTTTGTCTCAATTGTCTCAATATATATGCAGCATGGCTGTGGACCATGGTTACTGCCGTAATATTTATCACATGAAACTAAGCCTATGATATTTACCAGTGTTTACATGTACTTCGCATATGTAGGCCTATATATTAACTGATTTATGTGTAAGCTATATCTTGTCAATGTCTTTATGATCATTATGTATCGATTGCCAATTCATAATTAAAGATGTAAACACCTTCATTTAACAAGAGCAACTAGATCTATATAGCTACTGTAAAAAAAATGGTATTATTATGATTTCATCTATGATTTCATGGCTTCTTTAGTCTAACTTAGTCAAATTTACCAATAATGGTGTATACCAGAAATGGTCTACTATATTGACCTGGTAATCTTGATAATTTGAATTTATTTAGGAAAAGAAATACATATGTACAGTATATATGTATTCATGTTTCTTAATCTATACCATTTGAGTGAAGTTATGTATAAATCTTGAAATTTGTTTTCAAGTTTAAAAGAATTTTAATGTTCAAATAGTCTACATTCATTTTTTCTGGTTACATGCATATGTACCATGCATGCCAAACTTAGGCCTAATGTAAAATTTAAAACAATAAAAAGATCTCACTAGGAAATCAGTCCTCATTTATTTGGACCAAAAATATATGAAAAATAATTAAAAAAAACAACACATAAACACTAGAATATACCGTAAGTGCTGAAAGAATGAAAAAAAAAATGAAAATAAAAATTAAAAATGAATAAAAAACAACAAAATATATATTTACACATGATTCTGATGCGTAAAATCTTTAATGTGATACACGCTTGTAAATTTCACATGTATCTCGCATGTAACAACAAAACATGCGATTCTCATGCGTGTCAAGTAGACATGTAAATTGCATGATAATCGCATGTGGATGACATGAATTTTTCATGCGAAAATTATGCGTGTGGAAAATCATATGATATACGCATGAAAATCGTGTGAAAATCGCATGAAAAATGCTACGCATGTGGCACATGTGTGGCACTTTTGCCTGTGTAATTGGACCGAAATGACTCGATTCTGCTTCTCTTTGCCTAATACCTGGTCATATATGTGCGGAAAGTCTATGTGCCCCCTCATCTCGTTTTAGAACAGCCCATTGCGGCGTATCAAGATGGCTTATTATATCTGCCGCTTCAACACATTGCTCTCCTGTTCAATACTTTGGAGTTGTCTCAGTTTCTGTGTGAAGAAGTCTGTAACAGTAGACTTATTTATCTGGGATTTCCGATTGCTTTCTTTCTGATAGGAAAAATATCTTTCCTGACTTGGATTCCGCATTTTTACGGTGTTCCTCAAGGGGGACCCCAAAACATCTTCCCGTCTCCCCTAATATACGATGCGTCACAGTTTTCGCATCCGATTTTGTAGACGCATTCTGCGACGTTTTCCCTTGGTTTATCCTTTAGGTGTACTGGGATGCTTCGGAGTGCCTTGTGTGGTTTATTGACTGTAGTTATGTCATGGCCGCGGTATATCCTCTGGATGGTTTCGGATATACCGTTGATTTACGGGATAACCACTTAGCCTTAAGTTTATGTTGTTTTCCTAAGCGGGTCTTTTTCATCCCTTTATTTTGACACAGTTTTTGTACCCGTTCCGGATATTCTCATGTTTTCATTGCCCTAGCTATGTGGTTCTGCTATTGTAGTCTGTCCTGCTGTTCTGTGACCAAATGCATGTATACTTTTGTATATTTGGTGTTTGTATCTTCATATTTTGTTCCTTTTCTTCCGCTGGATCCATGTACACTCAGTTAATGCAATATCTTCCGTAGGTCACCCTGATGCATGTATACCCATACCAAATCATTTGATCTTTGATAATGGGTAATGATTTTATGGGTCACAGGGTGGCAATCGGAAATTTTTATGCCAAAGCATACAGATATATGATTTTTCGATTACGTTCTGTTTTCTTCCATTTTAAAATATTTGTCTTTTTAACTAACGTCTTAAAAAGCACTATAGCTGTATGTGTAAATTTGTTGAATAATTATCGTAAAACATATATGAGCAATAACTATTTTTTGCTTATTTTGATATTACTATTATTACAGCATATGGATATTGAGTCAAATCCAGGGCCTGTAGAAGGTGAACTTTCTGTTTTTCATTAAAATATTAGAAGTGTGAGAAACAAACTTGAATATATTGAAAATATAGCAGGTGAATATGACGTAATATGTCTTACTGAAACTCATCTTGATGTTGAAGTCCCAAGCAGCGAGTTATTACTGGATGGCTTCCACAAACCTTTTAGACTTGATAGAAATTTTGCGGGAAGGGGGATTTTAGTATATGTAAACGAAGTTTTGAAAGTTAGCAGGATAGTTGATCTAGAACGTCCCGACACTGAAATATTATGGCTCCAAATTTATCTTCCCGAAAAAAAGCATACTCATTGGGACTGTGTACCGTTCTTCCTTTCATACAAATCAATTCTGGGAAAATCTTCAGGCTTCAATAAGTGATGCGGTGGAAATATCCAGTAATGTGATACTGCTTGGAGACCTCAATGTTGACATGCTGACTATGTCACAGAATCATGTTTTATCTGATATAATAAATTCGTTTAATTTTATAAATGTCATAAATGAACCTATTCGTATAAGTCCCACGAGGTCAAGTTTACTCGATCCAATTTTGGTATCAGAATCAATTTCATACACTTATTCCTCTGTAGTATCTACTGAAAATGTAGTTACTGACCATCAAGGTTGTGTTGTATATATTTCTGTTCCGTCATTTCAGAAACTAACATATAAACGTAAAATTTGGTTATATAAAAGAGGCGACTATGTACTTTTTAATCGTCTTGTTGAAGAATATGATTGAGATACTCTTTTCGCTACATGCAACTCTGTCAATTCGGCCAGTGAACGTTTTACTGAAATTTTTCTTGATTTTGCTCGTAGATCGATACCACATAAGGAAATTACTGTAAGACCAAACGATAAGCCCTGGATGTCTTCAGACCTTAGAAAAAATATGAGAGCTCGTGATAGATTTCGGAAAATAGCCAAACGTACCAATCATCCACGGGACATAGCTAAATTCAAAAATCAGCGAAATAAAGTGAATAATATGAAAAAGTATGCACGACAGTCTTTTTATGAAAATGTTGGAAATCTTATTGAGTTGTATCATTCGTCTGATCCTAAAAACTATTGGCGACTTGTCAAAAGATTGATGGGGAATTCTGAGACATCACGTCCTATCCCTACTTTAGTTGATCCAATTTCGGAACGTTTATTAGTCGATGATAAGGCCAAATGTAATGCATTGAACGACTATTTTTGCAGTATCACTAGCATAGATGACAACAATAACGATGTTCCTTTGTTAGAACCTAAAACAGAGAGTTCTTTTGAGTTACCTGTAATAAGTCAAAATGACATATCTGATGTTTTGATGAATTTAAAACTTGGTAAAGCTTCTGGCTCTGATGAAATTAGCCACCATATGTTGAAGTATACTGCTAAAACTGTATGTAGACCACTTGAATTGCTTTTTAATTTGTCGTTATCAACTGGTATTTATCCCGATACTTGGAAATTTGCTAAAGTGATACCTCTTTTTAAGAAGGGTGATAGGCATTCTTCTAATTATAGACCTATATCACTTTTGTCCTCTGTTGGTAAAACATTTGAAAGAGTTATCTTCAAGTATTTACATAATTATTTTCTTGAAAATTCACTTTTCTATCAGTATCAATCAGGATTAATGCCGGGTCACTCGACCGTATATCAATTAATTGATTTATATCATAACATTTGCCTTGATCTAGAAGAAAAAAAACATTCTTGTTTAGTTTTCTGTGATATTTCTAAAGCGTTTGACAGGGTTTGGCATAAAGGTTTATTAGTAAAACTAAAGTCATACGGGATATGCGGAAATTTTCTATCATGGATTGAAAACTACTTAACCAACAGACGACAAAAAGTTTTTATAAATAATTGTTATTCGGATTTTGGTTTGATACATGCTGGCGTCCCTCAAGGTTCCATTCTTGGGCCTCTATTTTTCTTAATATTTATCAATGATATCTCAGAAATTCTTCAATCTACTGCACGTCTTTTCGCTGACGACACCTCTTTGAAAGTCTCTTCATCTTCATGTCTAGAAATGCAAACAGTTTTAAATAGAGACCTGGATGCTTTAAACAGATGGGCAAGTACTTGGCTAGTTACTTTTAATCCAAATAAGACGGAAGTTATTTTTATTTCTAATTCGGATAACGTTGATGAAGATCTGGAACTGATTTTTGATGGCCATTTTTTAAATTTTAGTAGTAAGCATAGACATCTTGGAGTTACATTAAATTCAGATGCTAAATGGGTAGATCATATAAATGAAATTTATAAGTCGGCTACGGGAAAAGTAAGTATATTGCGAAAACTTAAATATACATTAAAGCGTGATGCTCTTTTACGAATTTATAAAACTTATATTTTACCAGTTTTAGAATATGCGTGTGAAGTTTGGGATGGGTGCACTTCAAGTGATTCAGAAAAGTTAGAGAAGGTTCAGCGGGAGGCAGCTAGGATAATAACAGGGTTACCATTATTTGCTAGAAACGAGTCATTGTATTCAGAAACAGGTCTAGAATTACTTTCAGTTAGAAGGAAAAGACGGAAATTACAATTAGTTTACAAAATGGATAGACATCAAACTCCAAACTACATTACAAATTTACTTCCCTCTACAGTCGGTGAAAACAGACAGGGTCTAAGAAATAATGAAAAATATAAAATCCCAAATTTTAGACTGTCTATTACAAACCAATCTTTTCTACCTTCCTCTTTGACGATGTGGAACTCTATACATTCTGATATTAGATCCATGCCTTTTTCTGCTTTCAAGTCAGCTTTAGCCCCTAACTTACCATGCTCAGTACCCCCTTATTACTTAATTGGTGATAGAAAACTTAATATTATTCACACTAAATTAAGACATGAATGCAGTTCCCTTAATCATGATCTTTACCGTTCAAATCTGGTCCAAAACTCAAATTGTGTAAATTGTGGCTATTATTGTGAGAATGCCTATCACTTCTTCTTTGAATGTCAATCTTACACAAATGCTCGAGTTGTGCTTTTAAATCATTTAAGTGATTTAGATATAAATATATCTTTAAGATTATTACTTTTTGGAAATGAAAATATGTCTTTGGATTTAAATTGTGTTGTATTTAACAAAGTACAAAATTTTATAAAATCCAGCGGAAGATTTTAACAAGATTTTAACAATATTTAACATGTTTGAAAATTTTATTGACTTTGTCATATTATTTTGTGTGAGTGCCTAATGTTATGTAGGCCTATATCTCTTTCGTACTGCAGTTGATCAGTCTGTAATATCATCTGTTGTCTATGTAACTATTGTAAGGAAATGGCTCCATAAGTTGTAATAACTTGTGCCAAATCCTATTTGCAAATATGTGTAAATAAAATATGTTTAAAGTGAAGTAAAGTGTGACCAAAATATCACATCTATTGAGCAATGTGTGCGCTATACATAGTTTCTGGTGTAAAGGATGATGAGAATTGAAGTTCAGGTATTGGTCTGTGTGAGTCTTTTTCTTTATTTACACACTTTTACGGTACATCTTCTTTTATACTAGTAGCGTGTCCCGGAGAGGCATAGGGCCGTTGGTTTCTTCTTCAACAAGTGAATGTGATTTTATTACTGGTATCTATGGTGTTAATTGTAGGCGGACAGCTCCTTCTGTATGACCTTCTTGGTTAAGACCTTCTTGGTTATCTGAAGTATGTCATCATCATGTTTCATGTTTCCATAATTCGGCTTACATTCTTTAGGTGCTGTGGCGATCGCTTTTTGCTCAAGATGTTCCATTAACGAATTTGCCACAATAGGTGACACTGGCCTCCCCGGGTGAGTGCCGAGCGTTGCTGGTAAATGTTCGGAAACTAAAATCTGTTGCTGTAAGCATAAACTCCAGCAATTACATCATGTCCCGACTCTGGAGGTTTGTATTCCTCTACCAAGATCTGTTTAGTTTTTTAGATTTTTATATGGTGTCCTGATTTACCTACAAGAGTTCCAAGAATGTCAGCTAATGACCTGGAAACATTGGATGGAGCCAGTATAATCCACAATAGGTCTCAAAGAGTCCCCTGAGTGTGGATCTTGGGTGTACAGTACATCCTATGGTTATTCTCTGCTGTGGGGTACATATACTGTATTGGCCTTCAGTAATCTTTCTGTCATGTTGTGAATTTTGTTATCTGGCTACTAGACGCCTTTTAAACTTTTGTGTTGGGTTGATCTGCAGCTTTTCGTATACATATGTATCTTGTCATGTAACATTGTCATTGCCTTCGCCTCATAGTCATCGATGTTTACGCGATGTTTACGACAGCTGTGGCTTTATCGTTGTCAGCTGGTAGTATCATAACAGATTTCACTTTACCCAACTTTTAAAGTGCCCCTCTTTCTTTTTTCGTAATGGTGCTCGATGGTATTTTTCCCGCCACCTCTCATGCATGCAGGTGATCAGCCTCGTTACTGACATGCTTGCTCTGTGGCTATAACAAAATCGTCAACTGGGATTTTATCCGGAACGATGGCATCCTTCATATCCTTAGCGAGTAACGTTTTCTCGTTATTGGTGAGCTCTTTGTTAGATATATTAATTACCCATTGTTAAAGCATATAATCAGTCAGATCTGTGTTTTTGTTGTTTTTTGTTGATTTCTCTATAAGACGGTTTTATTTAATCAAACGGCATTGTTTGGTCAAGATGAAGTATGTGATTGGTCAATGTAGTGGTAGATGCAAAGTGCAAATATACAGTTAAAAACGAAACAAAGTTAAGATTGAATGCAAGCTGAGTAAGTGGATGCATCTTTTCAAATGACATATTAATAAAATTGTATTCCTGATTCAAAATACAGTCTTATTATCACCAAAAATGATTCAAACTGATATAATTTTGTTATCCGTGCTGAAACGCATTAGTTCGTTAATTATTTCACCGGCATTTTTATGTTATAATCACATGCATTAAAACTATGCCGTTTATCTTTTTTAAATATATTTTTTGTTTATGATATTTCTAGCATTAATGGTGATAATAGGGCACTAAGTCTCCAAGCGTGAACACAAGGTGATTTCTGTCCTTTGCTAACTTCCTTCATAAGCTCTCAAGTTTTCCCTCGTAATTGTTTTTAAACGATGACCGTACCTCAATGAATCCTTTCATTAGTGTTTGTGTCCTGGGTACATTTTTATTCGTGAAAATTATAGTGTTATTATCTTACCTAATCCGTATTAGTCAAGTTATTGGTCCGACGAAAGACATTGACCCGAAACGAAGCTGAAGGCCAATACCGCTGTCCGAGGACCGATGATTAGGCCAATACGTCTGTCCGAGTACCACTAACTAGGCCAATACGTCAGTCCGAGGACCACTAACTAGGCCAATACGTCTGTCCGAGTACCAGTAACTAGGCCAATACGTCAGTCCGAGGACCACTAACTAGGCCAATACGTCTGTCCGAGGACCAGTAACTAGGCCAATACGTCTGTCCGAGGACCAGTAACTAGGCCAATACGTCTGTCTGAGGACCACTAACTAGGCCAATACGTCTGTCCGAGGACCGATAACTAGGCCAATACGTCTGTCCGAGGACCACTAACTAGGCCAACACGTCTGTCCGAGGACCACTAACTAGACCAATACGTCTGTCCGAGGACCGATAATTAGATCAATACGTCTGTCCGAGGACCGATAACTAGATCAATACGTCTGTCCGAGGACCGATAATTAGATCAATACGTCTGTCCGAGGACCACTAACTTGTCCAGGAATGGGTGAATATTAAGACTTCATCAGCTTCCTGCTTCCTACATGGTCTTCTTAAATTAAACACAGCAAATTCTTTCATGTGCATTTCGTTTTACTTGTCACTTCGTGCTCTTCTGTTAGGCTTGAGAGGTTCTCTAAGACAATTTGTTTTAACCGGTGATTTTATTTCGCGAATTCAAAATGAATTTAGAGGCCGTTCCTGGCATTGCAAATATCAATTAGCCTGTCCAACATCAGTGTGGGATCGCCTATATATCTTAACTTCCACAAGTATGTTGTGTTTCGTTACAAATTATCCTTCATATATGGATTTAGGTAAAATATATTATATAAAAATATATACATTTTTTCCGTTATCCATATTCATAGGCCGATGTATCATTGGCCAATGGACACCGACAGCCAAGGTCCTGTCAGGAAGACACCGACAACCGGGGTTATGTGAGGACTCTTGTCTAAGAGTCAAAGACTGCTTGGGTCATGTGAAGACTCCTGTCAAAGAGTCAAAGACAGCTCGGGTCATGTGAGTCACGTCTGTCAGGGAGACACCGACAACCAGGGTCATGTGAGGACGTCTGTCAGGGAGAGGCCGACAGACGGGGTCATGTGAGGACGTCTGTCAGGGAGTCAAGGACAGCCGGGGTCATACGAGAACGCCTGTCAGGGAGACACGGACAGACAGGGTCATGTGAGGACGCCTGTCAGGGGGACACCGACAACCGGTATCATGTGAGGACGGGTGTCTATAGGGAGACACCGACAGCCGGGGCCATGTGAGGACGTCTGTCAGGGAGAGGCCGACAGACGGGGTCATGTGAGGACGTCTGTCAGGGAGTCAACGACAGCCGGGGTCATGCAAGAACGCCTGTCAGGGAGACACCGACAGACGGGGTCATGTGAGGACGTCTGTCAGGGAGACACCGACAGACGGGGTCATGTGAGGACGTCTGTCAGGGAGACACCGACAGACGGGGTCAAGTTAGGACAGATGCGTGGAAGACATTCACAGACGAAAACAACATACATCACACCGATTTTATCTCTTCAATATCCTCTTAACAGAAAATCCTGAAGAAAATCCACAATTCTGCTATCAACAGTAAGTTCGATTTAGGAAACAGAACGTCCGAAAATCCATCATCGACCCTTTAAAGGGCGAGAAGTATTGATACAGCATGCATTTTCTACGCTCCTGCAAATGTTGTACTTTGAGTTGTTACTTTGTATTATTTTGTATGAAGTTGTTACATTGTATTATTTTGTTTTGATATTGTTACATTGTATTTACTGGCTGTCCAATGATCACTAACTAGGCCAATACGTCTGTCCGATGACCGATAACTAGATCAGTACGTCTGTCCGAGGACCGATAACTAGATCAATGCGTCTGTCCGAGGACCGATAACTAGATAAATACGTCTGTCCGAGGACCGATAACTCGATCAATACGACTATCCGAGAATCACTAACTAGGCCAATACGTCTGTCCGAGGACCGATAACTAGATCAATGCGTCTGTCCGAGGACCGATAACTAGATAAATACGTCTGTCCGAGGACCGATAACTCGATCAATACGACTATCCGAGAACCACTAACTAGGCCAATACGTCTGTCCGAGGACCGATAACTAGATCAATACGTCTGTCCGAGGACCGATAACTAGATAAATACGTCTGTCCGAGGACCGATAACTCGATCAATACGTCTGTCCGAGGACCGATAACTAGATCAATACGTCTGTCCGAGGACCAGTAACTAGACCAATACGTCTGTCCGAGGACCGATAATTAGATCAATACGTCTGTCCGAGACCACTAACTTGTCCAGGAATGGGTGAATATTCAGACTTCATCAGCTTCCTGCTTCCTACATGGTCTTCTTAAATTAAACACAGCAAATTCTTTCATGTGCATTTCGTTTTACTTGTCATTTCGTGCTCTTCTGTTAGGCTTGAGAGGCTCTCTAAGACAATTGGTTTTAACGGGTGATTTTATTTCGCGAATTCAAAATGAATTTAGAGGCCGTTCCTGGCATTGCAAATACCAATTAGCCTGTCCAACATCAGTGTGGGATCGCCTATATATCTAAACTCCCACAAGTATGTTGTGTTTCGTTGCAAATTATCCTTCATATATGGATTTAGGTAAAATATATTATATAAAAATATATACATTTTTTCCGTTATCCATATTCATAGGCCGATGTATCGTTGGCCAATGGACACCGACAGCCAAGGTCCTGTCAGGAAAACACCGACAACCGGGGTTATGTGAGGACTCTTGTCTAAGAGTCAAAGACTGCTTGGGTCATGTGAAGACTCCTGTCAAAGAGTCGAAGATAGCTCGGGTCATGTGAGTCACGTCTGTCAGGGAGATACCGACAACCAGGGTCATGTGAGGACGTCTGTCAGGGAGAGGCCGACAGACGGGGTCATGTGAGGACGTCTGTCAGGGAGACACCGACAGACGGGGTCATGTGAGGACGTCTGTCAGGGAGACACCGACAGACGGGGTCAAGTGAGGACAGATGCGTGGGAGACATTCACAGACGAAAACAACATACATCACACCGATTTTATCTCTTCAACAGAAAATCCCGAAGAAAATCCACAATTCTGCTATCAACAGTAAGTTCGATTTAGGAAACAGAACGTCAGAAAATCCATCATCGACCCTTTAAAGGGTGAGAAGTATTGATACAGCATGCATTTTCTATATAACAGGTTATATAATACAGGTGTTATAGGGACTACAGTGAGTACACAATTCAGATAAAGGTTATATAATACAGGTGTTATAGGGACCACAGAGAGTACACAATTCAGATAAAGGTTATATAATACAGGTGTTATAGGGACTACAGTGAGTACACAATTCAGATAAAGGTTATATAATACAGGTGTTATAGGGACCACAGAGACTACGCAATTCAGATAAAGGTTATATAATACAGGTGTTATAGGGACCACAGAGAATACACAATTCAGATAAAGGTTATATAATACAGGTGTTATAGGGACTACAGAGAGTACACAATTCAGATAAAGGTTATATAATACAGGTGTTATAATGACTACAGAGACTACACAATTCAGATATAGGTTATATAATACAGGTGTTTTAGGGACCACAGAGAGTACACAATTCAGATAAAGATTATATAATACATGTGTTATAGGGACTACAGAGACTACACAATTCAGATAAAGGTTATATGATACAGGTGTTATAATGACTACAGAGACTACACAATTCAGATAAAGGTTATATAATACAGGTGTTATAGGGACCACAGAGACTACACAATTCAGATAAAGGTTATATAATACATGTGTTATAGCGACTATAAAGGTTATTCATTACAGGTGTTTAAGATACTTCTAAGACTAACAGTTCAGATACAGATGTCTGGACAAGGGATGAGTTTTTAACGGATAAATACATAAAACCAGGCCATTTATATTTAATTCCTTGTGACTCGCAGGTATATATGTAGTTGTCTAGTTTGTATTGACGCAATAACCAGCGGAGTTCCAGGGACAAATTTTGGTATACCTTTTAAACAAAGGGACACATCCCGGATCAGAAATTGTCTGAACTCAATACAGGAACAGATATAATTTGTACGAACTGATATCGATGGGTATTTCAAGTAACTGAAGAATTAACAAGTAACGAAAAGAGAAAAAATCAAAATTACCTTTTCTCAACTGAATGAATAGCGAACCAGTTGTTTAGTTTTAAATTGATAGGTTTTAACAAGTAATAAGATTTATTGGGGTTTTCCCCCTAAAATAAGTAAAAGAAGTTCAGCTGCCTTCCGATACCGTGGTACGCTTCATTACATAGGGCTTCATGCTCTGACATCAGTGATCTTGATGGATGATAGACGGTGACAAGTGTCCGTAAGTAAACAGCTTTAAGTCTATATGGACATACACTAACAGTGTGTACTGAGATCTGTATCGTACCAGTGTAACGTTGGTGTGATTTACTCCGGCTTTCGAGTACAGATGATCGGTTGTTTGCCATGACCCTAGATATACTAATATACAGGACACAATACTCAATAGTGACCAGGTGATTCTAGGGGTTTCATTGGACCTACTACAGGTTTTACTTCGGAGCTAGGGTGTGTAATTAAAGATTTTTTATTTCGGATCTACTTGGGGTTGCTGCAGACTTCATTTCGGATCTTCTTGGGGTTGCTGCAGACTTCATTTCGGATTTACGGGGGCCGGGGAATAATATATATTTCATTTCGGATCTACCGGGCGCTACTGCAATTTGATCTAGGATCTACTGGGGGCGACTGTAGATTTCATTTCGAATCTGCCGGGGACAAGGGCTACTGGGGACTACTATGGATTTTATTTAGGATCTACTGGGGCGGCTGTAGATTTCATTTCGAATCTGCTGGGAACTACTATATAGATTTCATTTTAGATCTACTGGGAACTACTGCAAATTTTAATTCTTATCTACCGGGAGGTACTGCAGATTTCATTTCGAATCTATTGGGGGATTCTGCAGATTTCATTTCGAATCTATTGGGGGATACTTCATATTTCATTTCGGACCTACCGGGGCCGGGGGATACTGGGGGCTACCACAGATTTTATTTCTGATCTACTGCGGGCTACTGCAGATCTTATTTCGGATCTACCGGTGGCTAATGCAGATTTCATGTTGGATCTACTGGGGCAACTGAAGATTTCATTTCGGATCTACAAGATATTTATTTCGAAGCTACGATGCGTAACTAAGGATTGTAATCTGGAGCTTCGAGAAACTATAAGGGTTGCTTTTTTGGAGCATCGATGGAATACATTTCGGAGCTTTGAGAAGCTACTGGGAATTTCATTTCGGAGCTCACATTATATCATGATAACGAAACTATAACTTTAAGTACAGTGAGAATAAGACCAGGTGTTCTGGAGGAGTAAGAGTCTTCTACGTCATTGAAAACACTCACCAAACAAACCTAGGTCAAATCCTGGTTAAATAACAATATCGAATGAGAGTTAATATGAAGACAACGAAACAACTAAGCATATCAACAAGAATCAAACACATCAAATTTCATGTCGCTATAAAACTTTCCTGCGGTCTTAATCAACATGCTCTTCTCAAAATCGCGTGTTGATGATTTCTCCGTCAAAGGTCGACAAGTGTCACGGAAATTGTGATAACGGGAACACGCCCTTGACTATTGAATCAACTTGGTCACTTACACACTGTTGATAGGGGAAGCAGGGATGTTGCTATATAGAAATGGAAAGTTATCATACGCAGATCCTAGAAAAGTACAATGATAAATGGGTCATGTGCTCCGGTAGAGTAAGCGTCTTCATCGATGTGACTCGCCGTACAGAAACAATAAGAAATTTCAAATGAAAATGTTCTCATGGTATTTGTCAATCTGCATCTCTCGAAACCCTGTGTTGTTAATTTCTCCACCAGTAGTCGACACTGTCACGGAGCTCGTGATAAATCAAACACGCCCTTGTATATTGAATCAACATGAGAAATGTTAATACCGTACAAAGGCAATAAAGCGGTGTTGCTGTCTAGAAATGGAGAATAAACAATCGGGAATTCACAGAGCTAACTGAGAGGAACTGAAGTACTTAAACTGACAGGAACTGGTCTTTGCACATGCTTAGTTGAAGACCACAACAAAAGTAATATGGCTTCTCCGTCCATGACCGACGTATTGTTAAACACGTAATAAATCACTCGACTTCTGAATTTTCAGGTTTTATTTTAATCGACTGCGCACCATCAAACGTGTAATCTTATAAGACTGATTTGTCGCGTTTTCTGATTGGTCGAGACCTCTCCGACAGGTCTTGATAAAGTTCAATGTTAACCTGATATAGAGGAACACCTATTCCGTGGTGAACACCGTAGTCCAGTAATCTGGGTTTTAGATAGTGATAGAGAATTTCTCTAGTCACCACTTTTTCTTTTACCAATCACACTCACGACAACCATAATAAAAAAGGAAGACGCAAACTACTGCAGGGTTTAACAAGATCGGTATAAAAATAATCATTGTTAACAAATACAGAAAAAAACGCCGAGACAGCGACAAGATTAATTTTGCGGAAAACGATTACGACATTAACTTTTAAAACCCAGATGTCGTTATAATCATAAGGCCTTTGTGATATGTGATGCTACTAAAGTAGATCTAGTCAGCTAACGATAAATAACAATTTAAGAACAAAAAATTAAAAAAAAAAAAAAAAAAAATGTTTTATTTTATTTTTTGATAGCTGAATTGATGTAGTAGTTGATGAGATATGTATACTTTTTTAGGTTAATACAAGGAATTGGTTACCTTTAAAGGTGATATTTTACTAGGCCTCCGTCCTCGGGGAACGAAGTTATTAAACTAAATAAAGTCAAAAATTAAAAGTACACTTTTTCTCATACTTATTATAAGTCAGTCCCCGTTTGGTTACACCACCTTTCCATAAACCAAAGGTTGAATGAATGACGTCACTTTTTCTTACAGGCTATATCAACAAATGGTAGAAAGGAGTCCCTCAGGTCAGATGAGGTTAGATAACCAGACGTCTTCGGTGATTGTTGATATGTCTAATGCAGAGGAACCTACGTCACATGCACGAACTCTGTAACATAAAAATGGCGTCTCTGCGGCCCGTTTCGAGGTAAGTTTTTGCATATTAGTGTTGTTTTCCGTCTCATTTGTGTATCGACACATAGCCTATTGAAGAAATACATCACACAGGATTATTCGATTTCAACGCATAGCAGACGTAGACTGAAAAACAAATTGTAAATCAAACTTGGATATAAGGAACACACTCGACGATTTTTCATGAACTTGGTGATATGACCTATGTATACGTATTTACTGACAGGTTAACGTTTGTAAAAACAGCCGACGGAATTGCCCATGGAATTTTTGTGTCGTGACTTTTCCCGCAAAAAATGTAGTGCGTTAAAAATATACAAATACACTGAATATTTCGAAATTGACCATTGCATTTGTATGTAATGAAAATTGCCTGTGGCAATAAGCAGACGTCGTTCGTTCTTATTGACGTTTTTGTGACGTCGTTTCAGAAGTTTTGACGTCCAGAAAAACTACGTCAGAAAGCTACTGAAGGTCTAGTCTAATATTACCAACATATATTTTGCACATTACTACGCCGGTGTTACGGTCTCACGACACGAAACTGGCCTTGTTAGGGTTATGTAGCGACAATGCTGAGCAAATGTAAATAAGATTACAAACACACACACCCTTTCTCGAAGTAGATCGTATGGGATTGCTAGATTTGCGCAGTTCCTATGAGGTTACCAACGCACACACACCTCCCCGAAGCAGACCGTATGGGATCGCATGATTTTCCTGTTTCCCTCAGTCTAGCAAGACATTCTTGCACGCGGTAATGAAGACTTCCCTTAATTTTAACTCATGAATATTCATGTGTGAACAAGAACGAGGCTGACTGAAGAGTAACTCCCGAGTGATGCATGAATTCCTTCTCTTCCTTTTCCGTCTTTTACAAAAATGTGTGCAATTAAATATATATATGTATCCTCCTATCAGAAGGGCATGAATAAGTATTTCACCGAATGATATTTATATCCACGAGCTGCGAGGAAGTAATGAAGAAAATATGCATGTGTAATGGTAATGTCTGTGTCTGTACCAAAACCTCTGCCTTTTATTTACTCAGACCAAAGTATTTTAATATTAAACTGCCTTGGATATATTGCTATGCATTTTACGTTTAGGGTGCCAGGAAGACTGAGGACCAGTAACAAACAATTATATCGCAGAAATACCGTCCCTAACCTTATTATCAGCATCCCGACTTCCTTTCCCCCCGATTGCCTCAGGCCAGTACTTGAGTCCGGTCTGTTTGTAGTTAACAACTGCCCCTCTCTGATCCCACTTTGCCATTAATTTCTATGAAGTTAAAATAAATGCATACGTAAATAAAGTTATCACAAACTGCACCTAGTCTTGTCTGCCTCTGTCCATTCTTACAAACAGGAAGTGGTAATCCTTATTTACTCCAATAAACCCTCCAAATGACAGACCAGGAATAAAACGTGTGTTAAAGTGAACAGAATATTGAATAATAACTAAAAAAAAAGCTGTAAAACCTGTTGGCAGTGAAGTAACAGAGAGAATGAACCACCACACCAGATCAAGATAAACACGTCAGTACAGTGTACCTTTGTCGACACGAACGTAAATACAATAATGATATCTAAAGACAATAGCTGTATTGGTTTTTATCACAGGTGAAAATCAACAACAGCAACAGACGTGAGGTAGATAATACAGGATACACGACGTATCCTACTGTCGGGACAGTGTACCATGCTAGACATTACAACGTACTGGGACAAAGAGCAATCCCACCTGACATTGCATAGACGACAGAAACATGACAAGTCCCAAAGGGGAGATAATCCAGAGTCTGGATCTGAAGGTAAGTGGATAGTCATCAAAAAGACCTTAAGTTAACACTATTCAACAAGACGGTTGACTTTGTTATTCTTGAATAAAATGTATATCGACTTGTACATTTACTATGATATTTACGGTAATAAATTGAATGGCTAAAAATTGAAAATTCACAAAAATAATGAATTACAATGTACTGATGAGAGGTATAGGTTCTATGTTGTGCCGATAAATCTACATAAAATGGTGACCCTTCATCTTTTTGGAATGTGTGAAATTCATAGAATCACCTTATTTTCCATCAAATAAATAATGTTTTACACAACTATGTTGCTTATTTTGCTACTTATGTTTCTACTAGAAGCCATTGTGTATACTCAGCTAGCTTCGATCTGAGTTAGAAATGTCAGGCATGCGTTTGAGAGCGGCCTCACGAAGTTGGTCAGTGTGTCCTTGGCGTTGGTTTTGAGTGTTCCGTCCAGCGCAGTATCGATGTCATTCACACCTTGAGTACCCAGGAACAGTCCTCTTGACACAGTTTTGTTTGATGACGCGGCACACGTTGTTAAAATGATTCAATTCATGGCAGGAGGTTCATTATTTTGCATATACTCACTAGCGGATCCAGGGGGAGGGGTTGGGTGGGGTCCTGGGGGTCAGGATGAGGAAACGTAAATTCGTACGTTTGTCGTTGTGTACAGGGGTTTTCAGGTTTCCAACACTGTCACTGACCAGGGTTGGCTTTAATCATTTAGGTTTGTCACAAAACAATCTCGTATTGTCGTGTTATTGTGTAAAATTATCTGACGAAAAAAGATGTGATTTTTTGTCTCCAATATATAAAACATCTTGGATTGTGTGCATTGTTTGAGGATGAACTTGCGTTCAGCGATCATGTGTAGGGAATTTGCTACTTTACCTCCACGGGAATTTGATTTGATTACAAATGCTGCCAGATATAAATCGTAACCGTCCAGCCATTCTTCCAGATTCAGACAGCTTTAGTTGGTAAAATTCGTTTTACTGTTGCGCCGCCTAATGTTCTACAGGAAACTACGATGGCTGACTTAGAACTGAATTTTCTGGAGGGAATCGTGTTATGGTAAGAAATCTACAGTTAGTCAACCATATACTCGATAAATAGTATACATAAGTTACTTACTGACAAAAATGATGACTTGGGTCGGGAAGTATATATAAGGACATCGAGTCTGCCACATGATAATCCTAATTCTACGACGTAACCTTGGTGTTCCAATGTCGGTCGTTATTATTCAGGTGACGAACAATTCGTGTGTAGGTGGGGGTTCTAATTTCTCTGGGGAGTAAGTCGGGGTAGGATACACGTAGGACTCACTAATTACCTGTTATATCTGTATGCACATCGCGTCGAGTATCCCGGAATAACCCGCTTCCGTAATACTTCAGTATCTGACACTAAAACAACTTGTCTAATTAATCTGTACCGACTTACACAACGTCTTAACTGGGAAACAGATCACAACTTTGTCTTGGGAAGGCCTTGTTCACTTGATATAAAGATAAATCATAGTTTGCAGTCGAGTGTTGAACTTTCAATTTTTAAATAATTCAGTCACCTCTCACATACCTGTCAAGGATCAAATGTTGACAAACTGGAGATATCCAGTTTGAGGACTTTCCTCAAACACGAGATTGCGCACGCCGATATTTTTACTAAACATATTGCATTCATCAACAAAAAACAACACAAATTAATCGATTAATAGTATTTAATCAAATAACAAGTGAATGCAGCTGGGTTATCATAACTTGTACTGAATAGTGAATATGTTGTATACGTACATTTTATTCTTTTGGTGTAATGGGTATGTATCTGGGGATTAATTTTTGATGACTCACTTGACTTTGTTGATAAGATTACATAATGACAATGCCATAAAGTGGTAAATACACAGGGATTGAATGGATTTGTTTCATTTTTATCGCGGCTATGAATAGCAGTAGCTATCTACATATAAAGTTAGCCGCAGTTTACATGAAAAAATATCCATTCAATTCATATATTTATATTAGGGTGATTTGGAATAAAACAGTCATTTTTAAATTTTAACATTTGGTAGCTGTATACGAAAAGATGCTAAATTAATGGAACAGCCGGTGATCCCGAAAATGCGCCATACCATCGTTTAACGTGTCATTCCGCAGTTTCCTGTCGGTTTTTTTTCCCTTTTTTTTGTATTTATTCAATATAAAAACACATCAAATAACACCAAATGCAGTAATCCGTGCTAAATTAGAGTAATTTTATGTTAATAGGTGGTAAAGAAAACACAATTTACGGAAATGAAACGTAGACAATTTCTCTAGCGTATTAATATATAACTGATGTATTATTTGGCACCCTATCAAACAATGTATTTATTTGTTTTATTATTTGTTTGTCGGTTATTTGCGTTTTCCCAATCGGATAACCTCGGGCCTTTCCGGCAAGCTCGGAAAAACACTCGGATTATTGAAAAGAATACTTGGCGTTTTCCGTAACCGCGTATACTTTCGTTTCGTATATATGTACCGTTGTAGTAGTAGGCCCCGAATAGGTATACTATTGTTATGTATAGGTGTCGTGTATATATCGACAATGACTGACAGCTTGACCCGTGACATGCGCTGTCTAATTCTTTCTTCACTTTCCCGCCTAATCTTTTTTTCCTTTCTTACTTCTCATTTGGGATTTGAACCAGACAGACGTCATATTGACTACACCATTATTTCAAGGAGTTAATGTCCTTCGTGCCATACACGAGCTGAGATTTAAATAGTTTAAGGAATTATATTTCTAATGCTTCTATGCTGATATAAAATATTTATAAAGATTATGTATTTATTTATTCCAAATTATTAGATTAATTGTTTCATATCTATTGTCTATTTTCTTCCGATCTATCGATGCTAGATCGATATATATGTAGGTCTTGGTCGCCGTTGTTTATATTAAATATCAATGTATTTGAGTAATGTATAGCATATTTATAATAAGCTACGTGTATATAGTATTTTACTTTTTATTTTCTTTTGAAACAGATACGCATTATTCATAGTGTTACTACGTATTTTACAAATGTGGTTGTTTAGGTGCGTTCGATTGTGATGGGTATCATGTACACATGTATCGTATAGTTATATTTGTTATTCGTATATTTTAGGGACTACAATTCCAGTTCACTTCACTACACTTCACTATGGTTCAACTAATAAATAACATTTGGAATTACTTCACTTAGTTGATCGTTTGTTGGCTCGACGAAGAGAACCCTCCCTACTGCAATTCTACAATCTTGTGGAAAAGCAGCACATGAAACGATACTGTATATATAGTACAGTCTTTGGGAGACGCGGGAATTACACTTCGCGCAAACGATAAAGCTGACGTCAGCATAGCAAGCGCGTACAGTAAAGGTAGAATGGGTCTGAACAGTCTAATGAGTGTTGGTATTCACCCAAGGGGATTAAATCTTCTCAAAAGTGTGCAGCTCATCAAAACAATTATCATACCGTGTTTTATATATGGATGTGAACTTCGGGCTAATGCCACACAGAAGTGTATTAACTTGTGTATTAACTTGTTAGAACCACACGGTATGCTACAAGAAGATGCCAAGGTTTTTTTTAGGAAACACTTTGCCATCGGCCATACTACCAAAGGTATTGACTGATCTGATGATTTATTGTCTGGTATAGAAATCAGAAAACTGTACTTCTAGAACAATCTGTGTAACGCTAGGTCTTTTCTGGCACGTGTTGTAGAGTTTTAGTGGAAATCGTTTGTTAAGAAAGTTGTAACAAACTATCAATTTAATGTATAGCGTAAAGCGTGAAGAAATCGTCCCGAATTGATGTCATATGTACATTAGACCAAATCTGTTATGGTCTCTAACGTTGAAGTTCTTAAAAGTACACGGAGAATTTTTGAGTTAATCAAACTCTCCTACATGGCTGAAGTAAAAAAAGGGACGTGTAAATTATGAAAAAGAAAAAAAGAAAAGAAAAGAAAAAAAACATAATAATAAAAAGTGTGGAGTATACGAGGAAAGTCTTTGAATGTTTGAAACTACGACATATTCTGTCAATAATATTTGCCAACCACAGAATCTTGGATGCATCAAATGTGCTATCCACCATATCGATAATTGGGATGTCGCGTGATACAAATTCAAATTAATGTCATTCTCTGTTCATATATAAGAGTAAAAAGTAAGTCTACTTACCAAGAAGCGAGAGACACATCCGCCATCTTGTCGTTCTCTTAGTAACGTTTGTGACATAGTTTTCACACCGAGTGAATTCTTAATTATTAAATGATACATCAGTGGTTTTATAAAATTCTGCTATATAATCTATATCCAGTCTTGAATTACTATGTGCTTGCTTCTGAATCGTTTCATTTTCTTGTATAATATATGTACCGCGGTCTGCAATATACAATACTAAAATAACATTAAAACTAGTCTATGTAAGAAAGTCGTTCCCATTCAGCTAGAAACTGCGATGTGTCCCAAATATGATGTAACATAACGAACATTCTATCCAGGTACTTAATATATCTCATGTTTGAGGTATTTCTGTAAAGACTTACGATTTGATACATATTTTAAAATCAATTAAACCATTGACAGAACATCAAGTTAAAGTACGATGATTTTAAGAGTCCAGCATAACTTGTATTTTTATTCCTTGTAGACTGACTTTAGGATAGGACTCTTATCAGATTGAAATAATATGACGACAAACATGTCTGTCTCAGAGATACCGATAGTATACACCGGATATGTTTACCATTAAAACAGGCCTACGTAAAAAATATGAAGATAATGCACAGCATCACGGGACAATACCATTGTTTTAATGTAATTAAATTTCACTCCAACAACCGATATTGTATACAAGTGTGACAGTAGACTGCAGGAGCCATCAGAATGTCAGTCAGAACGAGGACATTAAATCATTGGTAAGTAAGATTCACTAGAGAACCAAGGACAGGTGGGGACTGCTAATCTACACATCGACTCGATACGATAAATTCATATATAGACAGATGATCTCGTCACAGTTATTAAACCATGTCAGTTTTCTGTTAGATTTCATTAACACTATAGCTGGGTTTGACGTCCTCAAACCAAACTGTTAAATAATCTATAACACGGGGACACGATATGATTGTCAAAATATCTTTAACACAGAGACAATAGTTTAATAAAACTGTGATTTTTTTCAACACGGGGACACGATATGATTGTCAAATCATCTTTAACACAGAGATATGAGTTTAATAAAACAAGCTGTAAAATTCTCTAAAACACGGGGACACGATTTCATTATAACAATTATAACGATTTCATTATAGACAGTGGCGCATTCAACACTCGCCCCCTGCCGTCAATTAAATCGTCTTAACAACATAGACATTGGTAATACTTAAACAATCATTTAATAACTATTTTATGAGGCTGACCGTGAACTAAGAATATGGTGATGGACATCTCAGTTATAGTAACCGTTCCGCTTGGGTTTTTGACTTGGTATGTAAGTATCAGAAGTTAGGGCTATTCCATTAATATATTCAACTGGCACAAGTATTCCAGAATAAATCACTTCTATCCCTGGTAGGATTTCCATCATATTACCTCTATGTAATGTATTAAACAAATTATATGGATGGTAACCCTAAACAAAACCTGGAGTCATGGAGTGGGGCAGATGTTTTACTGGAATATCCCTTACTAGCACTGAGATTGTTTGTGAAATATATAATCCATAAATATGTATGTAACATGGTCTTAAATTTCATAATGCATTACTGTTGACAATGTAAAGGTTTTTATTTTTTCTTATTCAGAATTGAAAACGAAAGAATTTGTTTGATAATTAAGAAAGGAAGATTTATTAATGTCTATGTGTAAAGTATTGCAATCTTAAAATCAAATAAACCAAACATTTCTTTTAAAAGAACTGATACAAAAGAAGAATTTATTGGCTATCCGTGTAATAAACAAGAACCCCAGTGACTCTGTAAAACCCTTTGTTTGTTAACTTATTGTTTATTTCATAACCTGGTTGTTTGTCATTTCCATATACGTATATATTATAGTCATTTCCTTTTCTATTTCATTTTTCATACTTCTACAGGTAAACACATATGGTGCCCAGAGATCTCCTAAATCCGATTATGAAACGATCATGGTACATTACTCACTATGGCAACAATGTCTGACTGGGCTTTGGCTACCTGAAGACATGACTGACACATGGATGTTTTATTTCTGAAGAATCGGCTGATTTCATTTGCTACCTTGTTTTTGGGCTTTCTGCAACAGGTGGTATTATCACTGATGATAATAATAATCCAGACAATGTAACACAAGTCAAAAGACTGAACATTTACAGTTGGTCCAAGTAGTGTAGCTTTTTAAATGCTTTCTCCTCATGAGCATTATTTGTGATAATCATTTTTGAGGTTGAAGCCGAAAATGTAGCCCAACAAATGAAGAGCTGGTCGTAAGTGACTGGACTGTAAAATATAGTGAGCCGTGTAATTGTATAAGAGAAGAAAGATTGTGACATGTTGAATTTTAATCAAAACATTGACACGTTTGAATAGCATTGTGTTTGTTTTATTCTGCAGACATGCTCCATACTGTGCGGTATGACCGAGACCTACACAACTGTAGAAACTATTGGTACGTGAACTGTTCCCATTGGTACAATAAGGACGAGGAAACATCACTAGAAGTCACTCTAAAGGCTACAAATTGATTAATAAAAATGACCTAAATATAATTTTATGTCAATTTCAGGTTAAAATGTTGACCTGATTTTTTCGTGTCAAATTCATGTCAGTTTCAGGTTAATTTCTCATGAAATGAATTGACTTTTCTACTCTTTTCAGGTCAATTTGACCTGAAATTGACCTAGTTTGACTTGAATTGACATGAAGACATTTTGCCTGTATTGTTGAATCGTTGTCACTTCATCTGAACCACAGGGACCTGAGAATTCGTTACAGTCTGTGTGTAATTGGACCTTCCATAGTGTGTACCACAAGGACCTGGGAATTCGTTATAGTCTGTGTGTAATTGGACGTTCCATGGTGTGTACCACAGGGACCTGAGAATTTGTTAGTCTGTGTGTAATTGGACCTTCCATAGTATGTACCACATGGACCTGAGAATTCGTGACAGTCTGTGTGTAATTGGACCTTCATTAGTGTGTACCACAGGGACCTGAGAATTTGTTACAGTCTATGTGTATAGTGTGTATCACAGGGACCTGAGAATTTGTTACAGTCTATGTGTATAGTGTGTACCACAGGGACCTGAGAATTCGTTACAGTCTGTGTGTATTTGGACCTTCCCTAGTGTGTACCACAGGGACCTGAGAATTTGTTACAGTCTATGTGTATAGTGTGTATCACAGGGACCTGAGAATGTGTTACAGTCAATGTGTATAGTGTGTATCACAGGGACCTGAGAATTTGTTACAGTCTATGTGTATAGTGTGTATCACAGGGACCTGAGAATTCGTTACAGTCTGTGTGTAATTGGACGTTCCATAGTGTGTACCACAGGGACCTGAGAATTTGTTACAGTCTATATGTATAGTGTGTATCACAGGGACCTGAGAATTTGTTAGTCTGTGTGTATTTGGACCTTCCATAGTGTGTACCACAGGGACCTGAGAATTCGTTAGTCTGTGTGTAATTGGACCTTCCATAGTGTGTACCACAGGGACCTGAGAATTTGTTACAGTCTATGTGTAATTGGACCTTCCCTAGTGTGTACCACAGGGACCTGAGAATTCGTGACAGCCTTTGTGTAATTGGACCTTCATTAGTGTGTATCACAGGGACCTGGGAATTTGTTACAGTCTATGTGTATAGTGTGTACCACAGGGACCTGAGAATTCGTTACAGTCTGTGTGTAATTGGACGTTCCATAGTGTGTACCACAGGGACCTGAGAATTTGTTACAGTCTATGTGTAATTGGACCTTCCCTAGTGTGTACCACAGGGACCTGAGAATTCGTTACAGTCTATGTGTATAGTGTGTACCACAGGGACCTGAGAATTTGTTACAGTCCATGTGTAATTGGACCTTCCCTAGTGTGTACCACAGGGACCTGAGAATTCGTGACAGCCTTTGTGTAATTGGACCTTCATTAGTGTGTATCACAGGGACCTGAGAATTCGTTACAGTCTGTGTGTAATTGGACCTTCTCTGGTGTGTACAGCACATTTTCATACATTGTGGGGCTAAATTAAAATTCGGTTCATTATATAGTGAACACGGAGGAATTTTGATCTGACTGCAGCCTCCCGATATCTCTAACCGCCCTGTTTACTGACTTTGAGGTGTGCTCCCTTCACTACTTTCAACGCATTTGGCGCAAGGCACAGATGACCGGACTCGAGACAGCCTACCGGGAGAAAGATCCGGAAGTTGATTCGTCAAGCTGACGTTTTCCCTTCATTCCACAACAGCAGGTAGAGGTTGTTTGGTTTAACGTCTTGGGTGACTTGGAATCTTGCAAAGCAACCATGAAGAAGACGGTTCAGCTCGCTGATTCCAACATATACACCATCATTCAGACAAGAAAACTGAAGCGGCCAACAACAAACATTCAGAAATGAGCAGAAGGAAGCCAGCGACATCGTTTCAGGAAGTAACGTAGAATCGATTTCCTGTTGGCTGTCCTAAAATAGAGGATGGAAACTGATGCCATGGACGTAATGGAGAATGTAGATGAAAAACTGCCACGATTCTATGTAAATGTTTAATGTTTACAAATTGGCTTCAATGACGCTGATTTTTTACTTTCTAAAACAAACAAATGCCTTACTTTGACTAACACAATCTTGTTTGCAATTCAATTTTGAAAAAAAACCAGTATCATACACCCGGAAACTACGTTAGGCACTGATCTCAATATATGTGAATTAGAATGTTTCTACCACAAGATACTGCCCTATCCCAGGTTGTAAAATGATATTTCCTGTCCAAGGATTTAGGTAGTTAAAACATTTATATGTTATTTAACCAAATGAGTGAATAGCCGTTTAATTACGAGAAAATAGCTCTTGCGTACCAAAGGCCATAGTTACTACCAACCTCCCACCCTTTTATTATAGCTAATTACGTCCGTTCAACATACATACTAACAACCGGATACAGCAAGGGCAGTTATAAAAACAGACTAAGGGAGACGGTTATCCTGATCTCCGGAATTTACGGTGGGCGCAATACAATACACAGGTGACAGGCGGATACAGGGAGGTGACTGGTCGTATCTAGGAGGGAGCCGACGGTGTAATGTGTCATTGTATACCTGTCAAACACCGTATAATACTAATGATCCTACATTGAAATCACAACAGTTCTGAGGAAGGCGTTTTCTTAAAGCATCAGAATTCTGACATACCATTCATACTGTCGATACCAGTGTAGTTAGCCAATAATTAGAAAAAAAAATTGCGACATCGATTTAACAATTTTTTATGAGATACTATAACATTCCTTTGTCTTATTTACTACGACTAAGGTTAGCCATATTTCATTTTATGAACTGGTATCGTATAGGTCTATTCTGTCTCGGCTCTAATTCTCACTGTGTACGTCAATTCTGTCTCGACTTAATTCTCAATGTGTACGTCAATTCTGTCTCGACTTCAGTTCTCACTGTGTACGTCAATTCTGTCTCGGCTTTAGTTGTCACTGTGACGTCAATTCTGTCTCGGCTTTAGTTGTCACTGTGTACGTCAATTCTGTCTCGGATTTCAGTTCTCACTGTGTACATCAATTCTGTCTCGACTTTAGTTGTCACTGTGACGTCAATTCTGTCTCGGCTTTAGTTGTCACTGTGACGTCAATTCTGTCTCGACTTCAGTTCTCACTGTGTACGTCAATTCTGTCTCGACTTTAGTTGTCACTGTGACGTCAATTCTGTCTCGGCTTTAGTTGTCACTGTGACGTCAATTCTGTCTCGGCTTTAATTCTCACTGTGTACGTCAATTCTGTCTCGGCTTTAGTTGTCACTGTGACGTCAATTCTGTCTCGGCTTTAGTTGTCACTGTGACGTCAATTCTGTCTCGGCTTTAATTCTCACTGTGTACGTCAATTCTGTCTCGGCTTTAGTTGTCACTGTGTACGTCAATTCTGTCTCGGCTTTAATTCTCACTTTGTACATCAATTCTGTCTCGACTTTAATTCTCACTGTGTACATCAATTCTGTCTCGACTTCAGTTCTCACTGTGTACGTCAATTCTGTCTCGGCTTTAGTTGTCACTGTGACGTCAATTCTGTCTCGGCTTTAGTTGTCACTGTGTACGTCAATTCTGTCTCGACTTCAGTTCTCACTGTGTACATCAATTCTGTCTCGACTTTAGTTGTCACTGTGACGTCAATTCTGTCTCGGCTTTAATTCTCACTGTGTACGTCAATTCTATCTCGGCTTTAATTCTCACTGTGTACATCAATTCTGTCTCGACTTTAGTTGTCACTGTGACGTCAATTCTGTCTCGACTTCAGTTGTCACTGTGTACGTCAATTCTGTCTCGACTTTAGTTGTCACTGTGACGTCAATTCTGTCTCGGCTTTAGTTGTCACTGTGACGTCAATTCTGTCTCGGCTTTAATTCTCACTGTGTACGTCAATTCTGTCTCGGCTTTAGTTGTCACTGTGTACGTCAATTCTGTCTCGGCTTTAATTCTCACTTTGTACGTCAATTCTGTCTCGACTTTAATTCTCACTGTGTACATCAATTCTGTCTCGACTTTAGTTGTCACTGTGTACGTCGATTCTGTCTCGGCTTTAGTTGTCACTGTGTACATCAATTCCGTCTCGACTTTAGTTGTCACTGTGTACGTCGATTCTGTCTCGACTTTAATTCTCACTGTGTACATCAATTCTGTCTTGACTTTAGTTGTCACTGTGTACGTCAATTCTATGTCGGCTTTAATTCTCACTGTGACGTCAATTCTGTCTCGGCTTTACTTGTCACTGTGTACATCAATTCTGTCTCGACTTTAGTTGTCACTGTGTACGTCGATTCTGTCTCGACTTTAATTCTCACTGTGTACATCAATTCTGTCTCGACTTTAGTTGTCACTGTGTACGTCAATTCTATGTCGGCTTTAATTCTCACTGTGACGTCAATTCTGTCTCGGCTTTACTTGTCACTGTGTACATCAATTCTGTCTCGGCTTTAGTTGTCACTGTGTACGTCAATTCTGTCTCGACTTTGATTCTCACTGTGACGTCAATTCTATCTCGGCTTTAATTCTCACTGTGTACATCAATTCTGTCTCGGCTTTAGTTGTCACTGTGTACATCAATTCTGTCTCGGCTTTAGTTCTCACTACTTACAATAAATCATCGTACCTTTTTCTTTTTCTATTCCGGTAAAGTAATTGAAGTTGATTTTCACAGTTCTGAAGTAATTTGTGTTGTGCAATTATAACAAACTTAAACGCCTAACAAACCATTGTATATCCCCAGAAAAGTCCCTTTTGATGGATACCTTATCAATGTGCGTAATGAAATTAAAGGTATGAACATTTCTTTTACCTTGAGTATTAGGCGAGAAATGTGATTTTTATGTGTTGAAAATAGTAGGTTACTGTTATCGGTAGACAGTAATGAGTTGGAAGAAACAATCGTCGTTATTCCTTTAATTACGTCTATGAGAGCAAAACAATTGTCTATTATAAAGATCTATTTTGTATTCATTTACTCAACCTTAGAGTCGTTCCCATGGAAACTGGGCTAACATGTCGTGGACTTTAGGATACACAATCATGTGGCCTACTTAATGTTACATGTTATTACCTACACAAGCTTTGACTAACAGAGCCCATGGTCGGTGATTTCCTTGTTGCGGGTTTGTGCTGATTGTTAAGGTCCGGGCCATAGTAAATTCGCTGTGTGTTATATGCATTCTCTTTATTGCCTCCAGAGATGAAGAGTACAAAGGAATGAAGAACATATATACAAAGCATTGGGTACAATACCATAATAAACATTACATATACACTTTATAAATCACTGGGCTTTCGTTGTCTGTCCATGACAAGGTCTTGGTCCAGATGTCTTCATTGTATATGGATCGGTGTACACTCTAGACATTGGTTCCTCTTGGTCAAAATGCGACATAACTTCGTGGATTCTAAAGGCCTCTCACACTTGTCTTACGCATGCTAATTATGTTCAAATTCAATCTGAACTAAACATATTATATTGCATAAATCAATCATTAATAAAAAAAAAAAAGGAAATAAGTTATTACAAAATATATAATTTGGTTATCTGAGGGAGATCAAAATCAAACTAATACATGTATGCAAATAGTTTTTTCAGTGATTGAACCAAAATCAGCTGTGATACCACTCATGTCAGGATAATTCTTATCTACTTCAAGGGCTAGCTAATGTCATTGATATTCAACGATTATTCAAAATCTTCCAATCAGAATCATGTTGTTTTGATCCAATATCCTCACTAAAATAACTAGACAATCCTTAATTCTAGATCTGATATTCTTCCATTACCTAATCTTGTTGACATTATACTGGAAATGTGTCTGGGATGTACCGCCAGCTCCCCGTTATCTACTTTCGTATTCGGTCTGTAATACACTGGTAGCTATAATAGTTGTTTAGGTTATGTGTAAATACAATAGTTTGTACACATACGACCCTAGTATAGACGGCGAGTCTCCGTACACCTAACCACGTAACGTGATATCGGTGATTAGCTGATAGGGTCATTTAAGGATTGAATAAAGTTAATCCTTATATTTATATTTTTTGATATTTTGTACAATATGTTGTCTTTGACAAATAGGGACTTGTGCAAGTCTACCACAGAACTTACCGAAATGTACGTCATCACTCTTCGTCTACATATGGTTAATTCTTTTAGGATTTCTTTCGTAAACAAACTTAATAGCGAATTAAAACAAATATTAGTTTTAAAGGAATTTATTTCAAATAAATATGATCACTTTTGAAAAGGAATAAAAACAAATATAGTCCAAGCTCGACAAATGTATTCCTACGCCGGACTTGATATAGTTCATTGAAAAATGACTCGAGTTAATTGTGGTAGGTTCATTGAGTCTGAATTGAGTGGAAATATAAATATTAATCTATGGCTTGTAGGTGTACAGCAGAATGACCGGACTATTTTATAAAACTCCGTACTAACTGTTAAAAGAGGAATGAACGGATTGGGCATCAAGTATCAAAGTACTGTATACCTATATATACATATTTGACTGGGGATGACGTCAGGACTGAAGCAGGACGACATTCGTCAAAAGGACACTGATGTAGTTGCGTTTTATAACCATATGGACACAAAGTTTTTTTAATAAATAGATTTACAGCGAATCTATCAAAATATGAATGTGCAATGCTGTTCAGCCGACCCACAGCATTGGTACTCGGTCGCCAATCACACAACTACATAGGTTTTGTTCAGCGACAAACAACATTGGTACTTGGTCACCAAACACACACCTACATATGTATTATACAGCTACATACAGCATTGGTCCTTGGTCACCAAACACCTACATAGGTATTATACAGCGACACACAGCATTGGTCCTTGGTCACCAAACACACACCTACAAAGGTTTTATACAGCGACACACAGCATTGGTCCTTGGTCACCAAACACACACCTACAAAGGTTTTATACAGCGACACACAACATTGGTACTTGGTCACCAAACACACACCTACATAGGTTTTATACAGCGACACACAGCATTGGTACTTGGTCACCAAACACACACCTACATAGGTTTTATACAGCGACACACAACATTGGTACTTGGTCACCAAACACACACCTACAAAGGTTTTATACAGCGACAAACAACATTGGTACTTGGTCACCAAACACCTACATAGGTTTCATACAGCGACACACAACATTGGTACTTGGTCACCAAACACACACCTACACAGGTTTTATACAGCGACACACAACATTGGTACTTGGCCACCAAACACACACCTACAAAGGTATTATACAGCGACACACGTCATTGGTACTTGGTCACCAAACACCTACATAGGTATTATACAGCGACAAACAGCCTTAGTCCTTAGTCACCAAACACACACCTACAAAGGTTTTATACAGCGACAAACAACATTGGTACTTGGTCACCAAACACTCACCTACATAGGTTTTATACAGCGACAAACAGCCTTAGTCCTTGGTCACCAAACACACACCTACAAAGGTTTTATACAGCGACACACAACATTGGTACTTGGTCACCAACTCAAACCTACAAAGGTATCATACAGCGACACACAACATTGGTACTTGGTCACCAAACACACACCTACAAAGGTATTATACAGCGACACACAACATTGGTACTTGGTCACCAAACACCTACATAGGTATTATACAGCGACAAACAGCCTTAGTCCTTGGTCACCAAACACACACCTACAAAGGTTTTATACAGCGACACACAACATTGGTACTTGGTCACCAAACACACACCTAAAACACACACCTACATAGGTTTTATACAGCGACACACAACATTGGTACTTGGTCACCAAACACACACCTACATAGGTATTATACAGCGACACACAGCATTGGTACCTGGTCACCAAACACACACCTACATAGGTATTATATTCAACAAATCAAATTTTATAAATCATATCCAAGTCGCCGTAAATTAAGCGATTCTTGGAGCTATCAGAAGAACATATACATACGTGGATAAGAAATCATTCTGCCTACTGTATAAAGCTTTATTTCGACCCATTTAGAGTACGGAACAGTCATATGGAAACCATACAAACAACAGGACATTGAACTTCTAGAAAGCGTCCAACGGCGGGCTACTAAATTACTGCCTGGAATGAAAGATTGTGTCGTCTTGAACTCTCGTCGTTTTTATATAGGCGTAACAGGCGAGACATGATTGAAGTGTGCTATTGAGGGGAGGCTATGATGCAACAACAACATAAGGACTTTAGTCGATCAAGCAAGATAAAGGACCCGGGGAGGCTGGACGGGAGGAATGATTCCTTCACTCAACAAACTGTTGGTAATTAGAATTTCTTACCTGATTATGAGATTTATTCTCCAAATCTAATAACTTTTGAAAACCGTTTGGATATTTTTTTGGAAAGAAATTAAAGCAGATTCATGATTTTCGATTAACTTTATACTCTACACAACAATGAGGTAACTTTATACTCTACACGACAATGAGGAAACTTTATACTCTACACAACAATGAGGTAACTTTATACTCTACACAACAATGAGGTAACTTTATACTCTACACAACAATGAGGTAACTTTATACTCTACACGACAATGAGGTAACTTTATACTTTACACAACGATGAGGTAACTTTATACTCTACACGACAATGAGGTAACTTTATACTCTACACAACAATGAGGTAACTTTATACTCTACACGACAATGAGGTAACTTTATACTCTACACAACAATGAGGTAACTTTATACTCTACACGACAATGAGGTAACTTTATACTCTACACAACAATGAGGTAACTTTATACTCTATACGACAATGAGGTAACTTTATACTCTACACAACAATGAGGTAACTTTATACTCTATACGACAATGAGGTAACTTTATACTCTACACGACAATGAGGTAACTTTATACTCGACACGACAATGAGGTAACTTTATACTCTACACAACAATGACGTAACTTTATACTCTACACAACAATGAGGTAACTTTATACTCTACACAACAATGAAGCTAACTTTATATTCTACACAACAATGAGATAACTTTATACTCTACACGACAATGAGGTAACTTTATACTCTACACGACAATGAGGTAACTTTATACTCTACACGACAATGAGGTAACTTTATACTCTACACGACAATGACGTAACTTTATACTCTACACAACAATGAGTTAACTTTATACTCTACACAACAATGAGGTAACTTTATACTCTACAAGACAATGAGGTAACTTTATACTCTACACGACAATGAGGTAACTTTATACTCTACACGACAATGAGGTAACTTTATACTCTACACAACAATGAGGTAACTTTATACTCTACACAACAATGAGGTAACTTTATACTCTACACAACAATGAAGCTAACTTTATATTCTACACAACAATGAGGTAACTTTATACTCTACACGACGATGAGGTAACTGTATACTCTACACAACAATGAGGTAACTTTATACTCTACACAACAATGAGGTAACTGTATACTCTACACAACAATGAGGTAACTTTATACTCTACACGACAATGAGGTAACTTTATACTCTACACAACAATGAGATAACTTTATACTCTACACAACAGTGAAGGTAACTTTATATTCTACACAACAACGAGGTAACTTTATACTCTACACGACAATGACGTAACTTTATACTCTACACAACAATGAGGTAACTTTATACTCTACACAACAATGAGGTAACTTTATACTCTACACAACAATGAGGTAACTTTATACTCTACACAACAATGAGGTCACTTTATACTCTACACAACAATGATGTAACTTTATACTCTACACAACAATGAGGTAACTTTATACTCTACACAATGTGGTAACTTAATACTCTACACGACAATGAGGTAACTTTATACTCTACACAACAATGATGTAACTTTATACTCTACACAACAATGAGGTAACTTTATACTCTACACAACAATGAGGTAACTTTATACTCTACACAACAATGATGTAACTTTATACTCTACACAACAATGAAGCTAACTTTATACTCTACACAACAATGAGGTAACTTTATACTCTACACGACAATGAGGTAACTTTGTACTCTACACAACAATGAGGTATCTTTATACTCTACACAACAATGAGGTAACTTTATACTCTACACAACAATGACGTAACTTTATACTCTACACGACAATGAGGTAACTTTATACTCTACACAATGTGGTAACTTTATACTCTACACGACAATGAGGTAACTTTATACTCTACACGACAATGAGGTAACTTTATACTCTACACGACAATGAGGTAACTTTATACTCTACACAACAATGAGGTAACTTTATACTCTAGACAACAATGAGATAACTTTATACTCTACACGACAATGAGGTAACTTTATACTCTACACGACAATGAGGTAACTTTATACTCTACACGACAATGAGGTAACTTTATACTCTACATAACAATGAGGTAACTTTATACTCTACACGACAATGAGGTAACTTTATATTCTACAGGACAATAACGATAACTTTATACTCTACACAACAATGAGGTAACTTTATACTCTACACAACAATGAGGTAACTTTATACTCTACACGACAATGAGGTAACTTTATATTCTACAGGACAATAACGATAACTTTATACTCTACATGACAATGAGGTAACTTTATATTCTACAGGACAATGAGGTAACTTTATACTCTACACAACAATGAGGTAACTTTATACTCTACACGACAATGAGGTAACTTTATACTCTACACAACAATGAGGTAACTTTATACTCTACATAACAATGAGGTAACTTTATATTCTACAGGACAATAACGATAACTTTATACTCTACACGACAATGAGGTAACTTTATACTCTACACGACAATGAGGTAACTTTATACTCTACACGACAATGAGGTAACTTCATACTCTACAAAACAATGAGGTAACTTTATACTCTACACGACAATGAGGTAACTTTATACTCTACACGACAATGAGGTAACTTTATACTCTACACAACAATGACGTAACTTTATACTCTACACGACAATGAGGTAACTTTATACTCTACACGACAATGAGGTAACTTTATACTCTACACGACAATGAGGTAACTTTATACTCTACACGACAATGACGTAACTTTATACTCTACACGACAATGAGGTAACTTTATACTCTACACAACAATGACGTAACTTTATACTCTACACGACAATGAGGTACCTTTATACTCTACACGACAATGACGTAACTTCATACTCTACAAAACAACGAGGTAACTTTATACTCTACACAACAATGAGGTAACTTTATACTCTACACAACAATGAGGTAACTTTATACTCTACACAACAATGAGGTAACTTTATACTCTACACAACAATGAGGTAACTTTATACTCTACACAACAATGAGGTAACTTTATACTCTACACAACAATGAGGTAACTTTATACTCTACACAACAATGAGGTAACTTTATACTCTACACGACAATGACGTAACTTCATACTCTACAAAACAACGAGGTAACTTTATACTCTACACAACAATGAGGTACCTTTATACTCTACACGACAATGACGTAACTTTATACTCTACACGACAATGAGGTAACTTTATACTCTACACAACAATGAGGTAACTTTATACTCTACACGACAATGAGGTAACTTTATACTCTACACGACAATGACGTAACTTTATACTCTACACAACAATGAGGTAACTTTATACTCTACACAACAATGAGGTAACTTTATACTCTACACGACAATGAGGTAACTTTATACTCTACACAACAATGACGTAACTTTATACTCTACACCACAATGATGTAACTTTATACTCTACACGACAATGACGTAACTTTATACTCTACACGACAATGAGGTAACTTTATACTCTACACCACAATGATGTAACTTTATACTCTACACGACAATGAAGGTAACTTTATACTCTACACAACAATGAGGTAACTTTATACTCTACACAACAATGAGGTAACTTTATACTCTACACAACAATGAGGTAACTTTATACTCTACACGACAATGAGGTAACTTTATACTCTACACGACAATGAGGTAACTTTATACTCTACACAACAATGAGGTAACTTTATACTCTACACCACAATGAGGTAACTTTATACTCTACACGACAATGACGTAACTTTATACTCTACACAACAATGAGGTAACTTGATACTCTACACGACAATGAGGTAACTTTATACTCTACACGACAATGACGTAACTTTATACTCTACACAACAATGAGGTAACTTTATACTCTACACAACAATGAGGTAACTTTATACTCTACACGACAATGACGTAACTTTATACTCTACACAACAATGAGGTAACTTTATACTCTACACGACAATGAGGTAACTTTATATTCTACACAACAATGAGGTAACTTTATACTCTACACAACAATGATGTAACTTTATACTCTACACAACAATGAAGGTAACTTTATACTCTACAAGACAATGAGGTAACTTTATACTCTACACGACAATGAGGTAACTTTATACTCTACACAACAATGAGGTAACTTTATACTCTACACGACAATGACGGTAAATTGATACTCTACACAACAATGAGGTAACTTTATACTCTACACAACAATGAGGTAACTTTATACTCTACATGACAATGAGGTAACTTTATACTCTACACAACAATGAGGTAACTTTATACTCTACAAGACAATGAGGTAACTTTATACTCTACACAACAATGACGTAACTTTATACTCTACACAACAATGAGGTAACTTTATATTCTACAGGACAATGAGGTAACTTTATACTCTACACAACAATGAGGTAACTTTATATTCTACAGGACAATAACGATAACTTTATACTCTACACAACAATGAGGTAACTTTATACTCTACAAGACAATGAGGTAACTTTATACTCTACACAACAATGACGTAACTTTATACTCTACACCACAATGAGGTAACTTTATACTCTACACGACAATGACGTAACTTGATACTCTACACAACAATGAGGTAACTTTATACTCTACACAACAATGAGGTAACTTTATACTCTACACGACAATGAGGTAACTTTATACTCTACATGACAATGAGGTAACTTTATACTCTACACGACAATGAGGTAGCTTTATACTCTACACGACAATGACGTAACTTTATACTCTACACGACAATGAGGTAACTTTATACTCTACACAACAATGAGGTAACTTTATACTCTACACAACAATAACGATAACTTTATACTCTACACAACAATAACGATAACTTTATATTCTACACGACAATGAGGTAACTTTATACTCTACACAACAATGAGGTAACTTTATACTCTACACAACAATGAGGTAACTTTATACTCTACACAACAATGAGGTAACTTTATACTCTACACAACAATGAGGTAACTTTATACTCTACAAGACAATGAGGTAACTTTATACTCTACACAACAATGAGGTAACTTTATACTCTACACAACAATGAGGTAACTTTATACTCTACACGACAATGAGGTAACTTTATACTCTACACAACAATGAGGTAACTTTATACTCTACACAACAATGACGTAACTTTATACTCTACACGACAATGACGTAACTTTATACTCTACACGACAATGAGGTGACTTTATACTCTACACAACAATGAGGTAACTTTATACTCTACACGACAATGAGGTAACTTTATACTCTACACGACAATGAGGTAACTTTATACTCTACACGACAATGAGGTAACTTTATACTCTACACGACAATGAGGTAACTTTATACTCTACACGACAATGAGGTAACTTTATACTCTACATAACAATGAGGTAACTTTATACTCTACACGACAATGAGGTAACTTTATATTCTACAGGACAATAACGATAACTTTATACTCTACACAACAATGAGGTAACTTTATACTCTACACAACAATGAGGTAACTTTATACTCTACACGACAATGAGGTAACTTTATATTCTACAGGACAATAACGATAACTTTATACTCTACACGACAATGAGGTAACTTTATATTCTACAGGACAATGAGGTAACTTTATACTCTACACAACAATGAGGTAACTTTATACTCTACACGACAATGAGGTAACTTTATACTCTACACAACAATGAGGTAACTTTATACTCTACATAACAATGAGGTAACTTTATATTCTACAGGACAATAACGATAACTTTATACTCTACACCACAATGAGGTAACTTTATACTCTACACAACAATGAGGTAACTTTATACTCTACACGACAATGAGGTAACTTTATACTCTACACGACAATGACGTAACTTTATACTCTACACGACAATGACGTAACTTTATACTCTACACGACAATGAGGTAACTTTATACTCTACACGACAATGAGGTAACTTTATAATCTACACAACAATGAGGTAACTTTATACTCTACACGACAATGAGGTAACTTTATACTCTACACGACAATGAGGTAACTTTATACTCTACACGACAATGAGGTAACTTTATATTCTACAGGACAATAACGATAACTTTATACTCTACACAACAATGAGGTAACTTTATACTCTACACAACAATGAGGTAACTTTATACTCTACACGACAATGAGGTAACTTTATATTCTACAGGACAATAACGATAACTTTATACTCTACACAACAATGAGGTAACTTTATATTCTACAGGACAATAACGATAACTTTATACTCTACACGACAATGAGGTAACTTTATACTCTACACGACAATGACGTAACTTTATACTCTACACAACAATGAGGTAACTTTATACTCTACATAACAATGAGGTAACTTTATATTCTACAGGACAATAACGATAACTTTATACTCTACACGACAATGAGGTAACTTTATACTCTACACGACAATGAGGTAACTTTATACTCTACACGACAATGAGGTAACTTTATACTCTACACAACAATGAGGTAACTTTATACTCTACACGACAATGAGGTAACTTTATACTCTACACGACAATGAGGTAACTTTATACTCTACACGACAATGAGGTAACTTTATACTCTACACAACAATGAGGTAACTTTATACTCTACACGACAATGAGGTAACTTTATACTCTACATAACAATGAGGTAACTTTATACTCTACATAACAATGAGGTAACTTTATACTCTACACAACAATGAGGTAACTTTATACTCTACACAACAATGAGGTAACTTTATACTCTACACAACAATGAGGTAACTTTATACTCTACACGACAATGAGGTAACTTTATACTCTACACAACAATGAGGTAACTTTATACTCTACACAACAATGAGGTAACTTTATACTCTACACGACAATGAGGTAACTTTATACTCTACACAACAATGAGGTAACTTTATACTCTACACAACAATGAGGTAACTTTATATTCTACACGACAATGAGGTAACTTTATACTCTACACAACAATGAGGTAACTTTATACTCTACACAACAATGAGGTAACTTTATACTCTACACAACAATGAGGTAACTTTATATTCTACACGACAATGAGGTAACTTTATACTCTACACAACGATGAGGTAACTTCATACTCTACACGACAATGAGGTAACTTTATATTCTACAGGACAGTAACGATAACTTCATACTCTACACAACAATGAGGTAACTTTATACTCTACACAACAATGAGGTAACTCTATACTCTACACAACAATGAGGTAACTTTATACTCTACACCACAATGAGGTAACTTTATACTCTACTGTCTGACGGTTCGCTTCCAGCTTCTTTCTCCATGCCGCATCCAAAGCCATCGTGATGGTCGTTCTGCTTCCTCCTTACTCCTTCAGTGAAGGACTGAATCCTGGTCATCGAATTCGAGTATAGATTCCAGTATAGATGTTACTTAACCTGACGGGTCTATTCATGGTTCATTATAAGAGAAACATTTGATATTTCCATCGAGTGCTCACACAAAGACATCCTAGCCTTATCTACCTATTGTTTTTTTTTTCAAATTAGTTATAACTTGATCAATACTTGACAATTTCTTTGTGTGAAGACTCAGTGGAAAGAATAAACATTTCTCTTTACGTTGAAATATTTGGGATGAATGTCTCTTGTATATATGAAGAAAAGCCCTTGCCCAATGTTCTCTATCGAGGAGTTACTAACCCTTGATCCTACTGTACAATACATATAATATGGAACGTGGGTTGGGAATCCGTGCTAAGTCAGTATGGTCTTGGACAACATCCTTATTCAAGGAGTCAACTAACCAAAGATCAAGGTCATTGGGTCATAGCCCAAGGTCAAATTTTGTAGCTTTTCACTAATGAACATTTCAGTTGTGACATTACGACGCAACTTTGCTCGGATTCAACAAGGTGTCATCTGACCAAAGGTGAAGGTCACAAGGTCAAGGTCAGATTTTGCTTCTTTTCACGGATGAACATTTTTTTATAAGACTCTTTGAAGTAATATTGGTCAAAATTAAACATTGAGACAACTGACCAAAGGTCAAAGTCATGGTCAAAGGACAAGGTCATTAGGTCACAAGGACAGAGGTCAATACCAAATTTTGTATCTTTTCTTTGTTGAAACTTTGTAATGTCACCATGAAGGAATATTGGTTATGGATTTTCAAAAGGAATCAACTAACAAAAGGGCAAGGTCAAATATTGTATCTTTTTACTGATAAAGATTTTGTAATGACATGATGCAGCAAAGATGTTCATAATAAAGTAAGGCGTCAACTGACCAAAGGCCAAGGTCACGGGGGCAATGATTCAAGCTCAACATCAGGTTTAGTATTTTATTTATTGATTCACATTTTGGTGCGACACTATGAAGTACCATTGTCTAAATTAAAGCATACATTTTAATGTAAGTCAACTGACCAAAGATCAGGGTCACTGGATTATAGTTTGTTGGGTTTATTGCTCTGTGAACAGACAGGGTTATGTTAAGGAGTCATCTCACTGAACAGCATATAAGGGGAGGGGAGGGAGGAGGGGGGAGGTGTCGAATCGCTGAGCCCGGATCTTCACCTGAGTCTAAGTGTCGGACGATCTAACTGAGTGAGTTGATGGTCACCGTCCCTCACTGGGTCAAAGGTCAAAGTCATTTGGGTCCAAGGGGGAAAGACAACATGGATCTCTGACAACGACCTTGGTTCTTTATGGAGGAGTTTTTGAAATAAAACAAATCAAAACTAACAGCTGAAGATTGCACCTAGTTCAGTATTTATATTTCTGTTAGCCTCGCAAGAGTCGCATCACAGGAAACGTAAAATGCATACTGTCCGAATATCAGACGTCAACCTCAGCGATATGAACAGATGTCTTATTGATGATAAAGAGGGATATACAAGAGGCCCAGAGGGCCTGTATCGCTCACCTGGATTTCATGAGATATGAAACAAGAATGATGATTAAGTATATTTGTCACTGTTATTGCTATGTCAATATATCATAGGCATTCTATATGGGTACGTGAGGTTTTTATGCCAAAACATGCATTAATCCATGAAATAAAATTGACTTTTGGCACAACCCCATAGGGATGCTACCACACAAATGTGAGTGATATCCATTGCTTAGTTTCAGAAAAGAAGTTGTTTAAACCAATTGACCCCTTTTGACCCCGCCCTCTGCACCCCGGGGGGAGTGGGGGTCAGTTCCTTCCTTTATGAAATTTTGAATCCCTACCCAAAAGGATGCTACCAGGCAAATATGAGCGATATCCCTTGCTTAGTTTCAGAGAAGAAGTTGTTCATATCAATTCAGCCAAATTGACCCCTCTTGGCCGCGCCCCTCAGGCCCCCAGGGGGTCAGCCTCACCATTTGTACAATTTTGAATCCCCACCCAATAGTGATGCTACCAGGCAAATATGAGCAATATCCATAGCTCGGTTTCAGAGAAGAAGTCGTTTATATCAATATAGTCCAATTGACCACATTTGGCCCCGCCCCTCAGGCCCCAGGGAGGTCGGCCCCACCATTTGTACAATTTTTAATCCCAACCCCAAAGGGATGCTCACAGTCAAATATGAGCAATATTTATTGCTTGGTTTCAGTGGAGAAGTTGTTTATATCAATTTAGCCAAATTGACCCCTCTTTGTCCCGCCCCTCAGGCCCCTGGGGGTCAGCCTCACCATTTATACAATTTTGAATCCCCACCCAATAGTGATGCTACCAGGCAAATATGAGCAATATCCATTGCTTGGTTTCAGAGAAGAAGTCGCTAATATCAATATAGCCCAATTGACCACATTTGGCCCCGCCCCTCAGGCCCCTGAGGGGGTCAGCTCCATCATTTGTACAATTTTTAATCCCCACCCCATAGTGATGCTACCAGGCAAATATGAGCGATATCAATTACTTGGTTTCAGAGAAGAAGTCGTTTATTTTAAGAGAGAAAAATTGACCCCTTTTGGCCCCGCCCCTCAGACCCCTTGGGGATCAGCCCCACCATTTGTACAATTTTGAGTCTCCACCCCAAAGGGATGCTTCTGACCAAATTAGGTCAAATTCTGATGTGTGGTTATGAAGAAGAAGTCAATTGTTGACGGACGACGGACGACGGACGGACGGACGGACGGACGACGGACGCAACGGTATGGCATAAGCTAATAACCACAAGACGGGGCCCTTACTGACCTGTCAGTGTTCTAGTTTACCTGATAATATAACAGGAAATCCATCTGTAAATATTCCAAAACGTTTCTGAATAAAAGCACTCGCATAATCTCGCACTTAGGATGTCGAAAGGGTGAACTATTTCACTCTTTACTGCGTTCAAAGTGTAGCTTGTTAATCTTTGTATTTCTCCGTATTGTGGTCCTGTTATTGAAGATAATAGAGATTACTTCATGTTTAGCAACCTGTTTTCTTTACATGGCCAACAGTTTATTGAATCAGTTATTAATAGATATGGTTGGCGCAGTGTAGAATCTTAACTGTGTAGCTGTCAAGAATTTTATTCTAACAAGTAAAAGTTGGATGAACGTATTGCTATGTCAAATGTCGTTTATTTCGATAAACTATTTCCATCTAAGTGTTATTCTATCACCTCTGGGCCTTGTATATTCATTTTTTAATCCTCCAAAACTTTAGATTCTCTGCCAATATTTCTATTTGTATGCATATTTTCTCATAAATTCTATCATTTTCAAGTGAGCTTGTAATGAATTGTGAGAAGAAGAATTAATATAAGTGTTTAGGTTGTTGTTCAATCCCCCAGTTACACTGATTTAAAGATAATTGTTGTTTCAACTTATTTTGATGAGATACAAATGGTTATTTGTCACCCAGATAGCATATCTAATGACGGACACATGAAACCAGTTTACTATATGCCGATGTTGTTGCTGTCTTTTTTTACTGGACAAATAGCTTTGTGTTGGGACAAATTAATATATATCAATAGAACGGATTTTATTCTTACGGGTTTCCCAGACTGACGTGGTGTTCGGCTATCAACATTGGCTACGGTGAGTCCAAATCCTCCTACATGGATGTCGCATACCAAGGAAAGATGGCGAAAGGTGCCTCGCGTTGTACCGCAATCATGATCACGAAAACGCTTGTCATTCTACTGCACTGTACACAATCGGAGTGGAGCGATAAACGAGAAAAAAATAATCTAAAGTGGGGAGTGTAATGAAAACAAACACCTCAATCACCCACAGTGCCGCGGATTGACGGAGAGGTGAACGTGATTAGGCGCTCCTAAGTTATAGGGTTTAATCCCGAGGGGATCCGAACAGAAATGGCAGCACGTAACACTCCATTGGTAGCTTTTACACTAATGTTGGCGTATAGAGAGACAGCCGTCATATAGAAATGGTCACAATGGCTTAATAGCTTGGCTCAATGCAGCAGACTAATTGTGTATCTCTCAAGGGACAATTCATCATTTCAAATCTCGCTGATTCGAGATTTTGAATAGTAAGATAACGAGATTTAATCCAATAGGTGGTGTGTATCTTTGACCTATAAAGTAAGGTACGAGCCAGCACATATTGAATTTGGAAACAACATCGATAAATGGATGGCCTTTTTACCGTCGTCCCATAGTTACAGGACAACTTACAGCGTTCGTCCACTGTCGTCCTTTAATTAGTTACAAGACCACAGCGTTCGTCCACTGTCGTCCCATAGTTACAGGACAACTTACAGCGTTCGTCCACTGTCGTCCTTTAATTAGTTACAAGACCACAGCGTTCGTCCACTGTCGTCCCATAGTTACAGGACAACTTACAGCGTTCGTCCACTGTCGTCCCATAGTTACAGGACAACTTACAGCGTTCGTCCACTGTCGTCCCATAGTTACAGGACCACAGCGTACGTCCACTGTCGTCCTTTAATTAGTTACAGGACCACAGCGTTCGTCCACTGTCGTCCCATAGTTACAGGACCACAGCGTTCGTCCACTGTCGTCCTTTAATTAGTTACAGGACCACAGCGTTCGTCCACTGTCGTCCCATAGTTACAGGACCATAGCATTCGTCCACTGTCGTCCCATAGTTACAGGACCACAGCGTTCGTCCACTGTCGTCCTTTAATTAGTTACAGGACCATAGCGTTCGTCCACTGTCGTCCTTTAATTAGTTACAGGACCATAGCGTTCGTCCACTGTCGTCCCATAGTTACAGGACCACAGCGTTCGTCCACTGTCGTCCCATATATAGTTACAAGGCAACTATCAGCGTACGTTAAACTTAGTCCCATAGTTACTGGGCAAATACCAACGTCATTCACCGTCGCCCCATAGTTACTGGGCAAATACCAACGTCATTCACCGTCGCCCCATAGTTACTGGGCAAATACCAACGTCATTCACCGTCGCCCCATAGTTACTGGGCAAATACCAACGTCATTCACCGTCGCCCCATAGTTACTGGGCAACTAACTAGCGGCCGCGGTGGCCGAGTGGTTAAGGTGTCCAAACACTTTATCACTAGCCCTCCACCTCTGGGTGGCGAGTTCGAAACCCAAGTGAGGCACTTGCCAGGTACTGGTCGTTGGTCGGTGGTTTCTTGGGGAACTCCGGCTTTCCTCCACCTCCAAAATCGGACATATCCTTAAATGACCCTGGCTGTTAATAGGACATTAAACAAAAACAGAGCAAACCAAAAGGGCAGCTACCAATGAACATTCACCATCGTCCCATAATTACAGGGCCACCACCAGCGTTCCTTCGCCGTGAGATACAACAGGACGAGACTTTTTATCGACAATAACCACCCCATTTATCGAACAGCTGTGTCTAACCAAACACTTTGTCAAGTTTACCGGTAATAACTTTAAATGGCATTAAGAGATGACATGCTGAGATTTTATCCCCCAGAGGCTGAGATTAATACCCCCAGAGACCGAGATTAATACCCCCAGAGACCGATATTAATACCCCCCAGAGGCTGAGATTAATACCCCCAGAGGCTGAGATTTCATACCCCCAGAGACCGATATTAACACCCCCAGAGGCTGAGATTAATACCCCCAGAGGCTGAGATTTCATACCCCCTGAGACCGAGATTAATACCCCCAGAGGCTGAGATTAATACCCCCAGAGACCGAGATTAATACCCCCAGAGGATGAGATTAATACCCCCAGAAACCGAGATTAATACCCCCAGAGACTGAGATTAATACCCCCAGAGGATGAGATTAATACCCCCAGAAACCGAGATTAATACCCCCAGAGACCGAGATTAATACCCCCAGAGGCTGAGATTAATACCCCAGAGAACGAGATTTATACCCCCAAAGGCTGAGATTAATACCCCCAGAGACCGAGATTAATACCCCCAGAGACCGAGATTTATACCCCCACAGGCTGATATTTCATATCCCCACAGGCAGAGATTTTATACTCGCAAAGGAATCTCATTATGAAACAACTCATCTCCATATTAAGGTTTATTGCAAACTATTTTTATTAGTCAGCAATACATTGCCGTCCGGTCACAGACCTGGATCCCACATCGAAGTGATCCCATATCGAGGCAGCGTATATTTATATCAACCAATTAGTTCGATAATATGACCCAGTACCATAACATTTATCCATCATATGAGTACCGTGTTTACCAGTTAACACAGCCACGACATCAATTTCCTTAATTACACACGTGTATATATAACAATCTGTGTTATGATTGGTTAATTCCGTGTGAATTGTATTGTCGGTTCCTATTCGTCCGGAGTTGTGGTAATTCAATTTTGAGCTTGACGGGAAAATAAAAAGGCCGAAGGTGACCATGGTCGATTTTGTCAGTTGAGGTTTGTTGTCGTTTTTCTTCTAAAATCTTTCTTCCTCATCAGTCTATTTTCTAACTCCAGTCTATCATATTGTAAATAACAGTTAGTGTCACTATATAAACTTTACTGGTAAATAACAGGCCCAGAGGACCTGTATCGCTCACCTGGTTTCATGAGATATGAAACAAGAATGATGCTGGAGTATCTTTGTCGCTGGTATTGCAATGTCAATATATATCATAAGCATTTTATATGGGTACATGTACATGGGTCAGCCCCACCATTTGTACAATTTTGAATCCCCACCCCATAGGGATACTACCAGGTAAATATGAGCGATATCCATTACTTAGTTTCAGAGCAGAATGTCGTTTATATCAATTCTGCAAAACTGACCCCTTTTGGCCCCGCCCCTCAGCCCCCAGGGAGGTCGGCCCCGTCATTTGTACAATTTCAAATTCCTACCCGAAGGTGATACTACCAGTAAAATATGAGAGATATACATTGTTTGGTTCCAGAGAAGAAGTCAATTATATAAATATAGCCTGATTGACCACATTTGGCCCCGCCCCTCAGGCGGGTCAGCCCCATCATTTGTACAATTTTGAATCCCCACCTCATAGTGATGCTACCAAGCAAATATGAGCAATATCCATAGCTCAGATTCAGAGAAGAAGTCGTTTGTATCAATATAGCTCAATTGACCACATTTGGCCCCGCCCCTCAGGCCCCTGGGGGGTCAGCCCCATCATTTGTACAATTTTGAATCCCCACCCCATAGTGATGCTACCAGACAAATATGAGCGATATCCATTGCTTGGTTTCAGAGAAGTCGTCGTTAATATCAATATAGATATATTGACCCATTTTGGCCCCGCCCCTCAGGCCCCCAGAGGGTCAGCCCCACTATTTGTACAATTTTGAATTCTCACCCCATAGTGATGTAACCAGGCAAATAGGAGCAATATCCTTTGCTTGGTTTCAGAGAAGAAGTCGTTTATATTAACAGAGCCAAATTGACCCCTTTTGGCCCCGCCCCTCAGACCCTTGGGGGGTCAGCCCCACCATTTGTACAATTTAGAGTCCCCACCCCATAGGGATGCTTCTGACCAAATTTGGTCAAATTCTGATCAGTAGTTATGAAGAAGAAGTCAATTGTTGACGGACGGACGGACGGACGACGGACGCACCGGTATGGCATAAGCTCACCTTGGTCCTTCGGACCAGGTGAGCTAAAAATAGTAAGTGTCGCTATATAAACTTTACTTTAAACACTAAATCATAACAGATTTCAGAAATATTGATGCTCCTCCAACTTATATTTAAAATAACGAAATTAAATATATCGTAAAGTTAAAACTGATGTTTTTGTGCAGCATACGTTCCGCCAAAATTGATATGGAATTGAAGCATGTTTTTTTATTGTCGAGGTAAATGAACTGAGCAATCGTAGAATGTAGAGATTCCTTATACATTTATATATATTTTTTTAATTTTCAATTTAAAATATTTCATTATCACAGATATATTACGGCGGCATTCCTGTCCTTATTAAGCAGGCCTCGTTATTCGATATGTATTGTACATACCGCACTTTTTACATTGAACACAAATTAAGAAATAATTAACGATGATTCGTGTATTGTTGCAGGATATACAACGAGGACGAGGATATTTTGCAATTAAATTAATAACGAAGGCCGCAGGCCTGAGTTAATAATGAAAATTGCAAAATATCTTCGTCCGAGTTGTATATCCTGCAACAATACACGAGTCAAAGTTGAATATTTCTATTCTACCATGTACTGCTTAGTTCTGAGATCTACCTCTTTCTAATAGAAAAACGGCAAAGAAACCCCGGGAAAACCTTGTAATTTATTTCTTGAGTATTTCATTATTTTGTTGATAAAGTATACATTTCTTTACATGCACTACAGTACTACAATCAAGAACATCTATCATATGGCATTGATTTTAAAAATTTAAATAAAATAGCGATGAAAAAAACAAGGATGGATAGTATTGCAACAGCAATACAAAGTTCCCTGCCTGAGCTAGGAGTGCACTTATTTATTTCCCATTTTTATAACTACATGTTATACTGATCATGTATACCAAGTTTCGTTACAATCGTAAGATCGGAGTAGTACTTTAGAAGGAGTTGTCCGGACAACTGTTGCCTGACAGACAGACAGACGGACGGAGGGTAAACCTAAAGTCCCCCCGTTTTTCAAACGGCAGGGGACTAAAAAGCGGCCTTCGTAGGATTCGAACTCGCGTCGTGATAAAAAGAAAAGGATAGACTAACCCATTAGTCCACTCGGCTACAGTAACCGTATTAATAATGGGTGAATATTAGATACATAACATTGTAACAGCCGTGACTCACGAGCGTGTATTATTGACACGAGCCGTGTATTATTGGCAAATAATACATGGTTTTAAACCAATCAAAACTGGCGTTGCATAGAAAACATGGTAGAATATTGTATACACAGCACACTTTACATTGAACACAAATAGTGTACATATAGGACACTGAACACAAATTTGCACATACAGAACACTGTACACAAATGTAACATTTGTTCATTTTAAGTGAAATTTCACAAACAGGATGTAACTGTTTTCAATAATAACATACGTTACAGTTTGATGACGTTTACTTTCTATGAGACTTTGTGAAGCTGGTATTTAATAAATTTTAGTATCCGTAAATACTACAAATTAGAGTTAATGTTCAGCCGAGTGATAGGTACGAGATATATTTATACAGAAGGAACTCTTTCAAGTGTACCAGGTTAATAAGACCGAGTGATAGGTACAAGTGTACCAGGTTAATAAGACCGAGTGATAGGTACAAGTGTAACAGGTTAATAAGACCGAGTGATAGATACAAGTGTACCAGGTTAATAACGCCGAGTGATAGGTACAAGTGTACCAGGTTAATAACGCCGAGTGATAGGTACCAGTGTACCAGGTTAATAAGACCCAGTGATAGGTACAAGTGTACCAGGTAAAAAGGCCGAGTGATAGGTACAAGTCTACCATGTTAATAAGACCCAGTGATAGGTACAAGTGAACCAGGTTAATAAGACCGAGTGATAGGTACAAGTGTACCAGGTTAATAAGACTGAGTGATAGGTACAAGTGCACCAGGTTAATAAGACCCAGTGATAGGTACAAGTGTACCAGGTTAATAAGGCCGAGTGATAGGTACAAGTGTACCAAGTTAATAAGACCGAGTGATAGGTACAAGTGTACCAGGTTAACAAGTGTACCAGGTTAATAAGACCCAGTGATAGGTACAAGTGAACCAGGTTAACAAGTGTACCAGGTTAATAAGACCGAGTGATAGGTACAAGTGAACCAGGTTAACAAGTGTACCAGGTTAATAAGACCGAGTGATAGGTACAAGTGTACCAGGTTAATAAGACCCAGTGATAGGTACAAGTGTACCAGGCTAACAAGTGTACCAGGTTAATAAGACCGAGTGATAGGTACAAGTGTACCAGGTTAATAAGACCCAGTGATAGGTACAAGTGAACCAGGTTAACAAGTGTACCAGGTTAATAAGACCGAGTGATAGGTACAAGTGTACCAGGTTAATAAGACCGAGTGATAGGTACAAGTGTACCAGGTTAATAAGACCGAGTGATCCAGAAGAGTAAGCGTCCTTTCCTTCGTTGATATATATATTGCCTGCCTGCCATGTGTAATTAGTAAAATCCATCGTCGAATACGCGAGCAGAAAAATAAAACAAATACAGAGACTCTTTTCCTGAAGACGACGACGACGATGACGACGACGACGATACATTTTAAATAGTATTAGATCCATAATTCTCTGTTGATGCTTTCCCAAGCTATCAAAGCGTCCAGAAGTATGTTGTATTAAATGAAACACAGAAGTCAAACAAGAAAACGTAAACAATATTGCTTCAAATTAAGTTTATTTTATGAAATGACACCTTAATTACTTTCATCAGACGGTAATGTACCCAGTGGATCGCTTAATGCAATCAGCAGCCTCTCAGCTTTTCATGTAGAATGACAAAAAACGATACAAATCATCATGTAGAATTAATACGTTATCAAACTATTGAAGGGTGGTAGTTATATACATTTATACACGGAAATAATACGACGAGTGTGTTATAGGGAAAGTTAATATAAATTGTCATAAAAAATTATAACATACGTCAACTTAATAATTCAAACTATTGTAAATTGAGCATAACAGTAGTATTGTATTATACCTAAAATGTGTGTGTGTTTTCGAAATGAGCCAGATGTTCTGAGAAGTGGATTTCAACAACCAGACAAGACCTGAAAGCGGGACCACAGTCCACACTGAAGTACCCGATCGCCGCCAATCATCACCACACTGAACTACCCGATCGCCGCCTATCATCACCAGGCTGAACTACCCGATCGCCGCCTATCATCACCACACTGAACTACCCGATCGCCGCCTATCATCACCAGGCTGAACTACCCGATCGTCTCCTATAATCTCCAGGCTGAACTATCCGATCGCCGCCTATCATCACCACACTGAACTACCCGATCGCCGCCAATCATCACCAGGCTGAACTACCCGATCGTCTCCTATAATCTCCAGACTGAACTATCCGATCGCCGCCAATCATCACCACACTGAACTATCCGATTGCCGCCAATCACCACCAGGCTGAACTACCCGATCGCCGCATATCATCACCAGGCTGAACTACCCGATCGCCGCCAATCATCACCACACTGAACTATCCGATTGCCGCCAATCACCACCAGGCTGAACTACCCGATCGCCGCATATCATCACCAGACTGAACTACCCAATCGCCGCCTATCATCACCAGGCTGAACTACCCGATCGTCTCCTATAATCTCCAGGCTGAACAACCCGATCGCCGCCAATTATCACCACACTGAACTACCCGATCGCCGCCAATCATCACCACACTGAACTACCCGATCGCCGCCAATCATCACCAGGCTGAACTATCCGATCGTCTCCTATAATCTCCAGGCTGAACAACCCGATCGCCGCATATCATCACCAGGCTGAACTACCCGATCGCCGCCAATCATCACCACACTGAACTATCCGATTGCCGCCAATCACCACCAGGCTGAACAACCCGATCGCCGCCAATTATCACCACACTGAACTACCCGATCGCCGCCAATCATCACCACACTGAACTACCCGATCGCCGCCAATCACCACCAGGCTGAACTATCCGATCGCCGCCAATCATCACCAGGCTGAACTACCCAATCGCCGCCAATCATCACCACACTGAACTACCCAATCGCCGCCTATCATCACCAGGCTGAACTATCCGATCGCCGCCAATCATCACCAGACTGAACTACCCGATCGCCGCCAATCATCACCACACTGAACTACCCGATCGCCGCCTATCATCACTAGGCTGAACTACCCGATCGTCTCCTATAATCTCCAGGCTGAACAACCCGATCGCCGCCAATCATCACCAGGCTGAACTACCCGATCGCCGCCAATCATCACCACACTGAACTATCCGATCGTCTCCTATCATCACCACACTGAACTACCCGATCGCCGCCAATCATCACCACACTGAACTACCCGATCGCCGCCAATCATCACCACACTGAACTACCCGATCGCCGCCAATCATCACCAGGCTGAACTATCCGATCGTCTCCTATAATCTCCAGGCTGAACTACCCGATCGCCGCCAATCACCACCAGGCTGAACTATCCGATCGCCGCCAATCACCACCAGGCTGAACTATCCGATCGCCGCCTATAATCACCACACTGAACTATCCGATCGCCGCCTATAATCACCAGGCTGAACTACCCGATCGCCGCCAATCATCACCACACTGAACTACCCGATCGCCGCCTATCATCACCAGGCTGAACTATCCAATCGCCGCCTATAATCACCAGGCTGAACTACCCGATCGTCTCCTATAATCTCCAGGCTGAACAACCCGATCGCCGCCTATCCCGCCTATCATCACCAGTGAAGACACTGGTAATGCATTACACTAACAGCACAACGAATGTGACTGAATGTATTATGAGACGTTTGGTGTGCAGGTATCGTCCGTGAAAATTACCAGTTCCGGTACTTACGTATCCCATGGTATGAAGTATGGTATTCGTCGTTATTTTAAGAACTGTCATCACACCACGAAGTTAAATCTTAGTCAGTGAAAACTTGTGCCCACCTTGTTTACTTCTTAATAAATTTGCTTCATCGTTCCACAACAATGTTCATCGGTGAATTGATACAAAATGATATTTTGACTTCTGACCCAATGACCTTGACATTTAATCAGCTAACTCATTGTTTAATTCTGACAAACTTTGCCGCATAACGTTAAAACAAAACGTTTGTCAATGAAATGATACTTAATTTGACCTTGACCTTTGACACCGTCACCTTGACCTTTCGTCAGTAGACTCAATGTTTAATTCTAACAAACCTTTCTTGATCATGTCATCGCAACACGTCCATCAGTAAAAAGATACAAATTATGACCTTGGCCTCATAGCCACTGACTTTGACCTTAAATCAGCTTATCCATTGTTTCAATCTACCTAACTTTGCTTCATAATGTCTCAACAAAATGTTCATCAGTGAAAATAAACAAAATTTGACCCTGACCTTTGACAACATGACCTTAACCTTTGTGCAGATGACTTTATTTCTGAACATTTAGGGAAACCTACCAATGAATTTTGAAAAAAATATCCCTCCAGTAGTTTCCAAGAAATAATACAATCTTCAACTGATGACAATTGGCTAAAAATAACGAAGAAGAATTTCAAAATATGCAGAAGGTAACTGAACCCGGGTTGGCACGACACATACCACTCTCCCAGGGTGCATTGCTGTGATATCCGGTAAAACAAGTATTTAGGATTGGACCGCGATACACGCTCGGAGAGTTTGACGCCGAGATCATCTGGAACTATATAATTATAAAGACTACATACAATCACCGATGGACGGACAGACGGACAGACGGACAAGACAAAACCATTAATTATATAGATATTTACAGTATCAAGTCTTTACAGGTTTTTACATTTGTAATAATTATTCTCGATCGACATATTTACAGCGTCCTAAACAGAATAATTTGTTTTATTTCGTATCAATAAAACCCACCATTATATTTTGTGACTTTACGCTAACGTAAATGACATGCTATAAACAAGTTGTTAAACTAGTCATTAACACATGAATCCCAGCCTGATTTACCACACCTATCGTGATAAACACTTTGACATTCGCCGTCATCGTCCCTGGATACCTCTTACCTAGTCACGAAACATGTACTTCTAATCATCAGCACAGTGCGAGGAGCACCACCACACACAAAGTATATTTTCGTACATTTAATCACCAAAGTTCAATCCTATATAACTGTCCAGATATGACGTCTGTTTGTGTGTGTGTTTTTTTTATCTAAATGTATTGTCAGTAAGGGACAATCCATAAAACAATGACCATTGTGTTCCATGGTATATTCTCTGGTTAATGACTCCTTAACCTACGTGATGATTTGCTTGTCCTTTAATTGGATAACAGCCATGTGTCGTTATCTTGGTTGTGATATACCAAAGTCTATCACTGGTCAGTCACCGAAACGTCACACTCAAAGCACACTGGTTGTGATATACCAAAGTCTGTTACTGGTCATTTGTCTGATGAAGGTGACAGTGTAGTCACCGAAACGTCATGCTCAAATCGTACACTGGTTGTGATATACCAAAGTCTATTCACAAACGTACTCTAAGAGTTTCAATGGAAAGAGGTAGCAAAATATTCCCCGGAAAATGCAACCATATTATCCTTCACTTGAGTTGCTGCATCAGATATTTTAAACATTGTAACACAGATGATAATTTCCCCGATAAATCCTTGTTTAGTACAGTCGATATAACAGTAACGACAACTATATATAGCCCTTCGATGTCGGTATAAAATACTTTTACTCCAGATTTGAAAGATACAATATTATAATTGTGTCGTACAATTTGAGTAGTAACAGAAAAATACAGGCTTCCTCTAAAACTATACTTTCAAAACATTATACTGTACTTCTTTTGAACAATGTTTTCTTGAGAAAACCCTATGATAAATGATTTATAATCTGGACAACTGGGATCTACTGGTCACACCTAACACGATCAAGTTATATATTAAATGCATTAAAAAGGACTAAACAGCAATCGCCACCCACCCACTACTGGTGTGTATAGTCCACAGACAAATGTCAAATCACCGCGTCGTCAATATGTCCAGAAAAATCCTCACCGACGGACACTGACAGTGACTGAAAACGACACTGGAAGAATTTTCACATAAAACGGAGAACACATGGACATAACCAGGAGCTTTGGGACGATAACAGTCGTCAAACATTGACAGCAGGTGTACATGAAACTTCAAGGACATATCTACGGAGCATGCCATACTTGGATTTCTTGTCGTATCTCGTGAATTGCCTCTTAGATGACTACACATTGCACCAAGTCATGATTAAATTTATACTTTAGATTAGATTTATTTCTGATGCATGATAGACATCCTCTCTACCAGACTCGGGACAAAATGACGAAGGCCGAGTGCAATATAACCTCGGTCGATTACCAGTACCAAGTGTACAGTGTTGTATATCTAGTGTACAGTGTTGTATATTTAGTGTACAGTGTTGTATATCTAGTGAACAATGTTGTATATCTAGTGAACAATGTTGTATATCTAGTGAACAATGTTGTATATTTAGTGTACAGTGTTGTATATCAAGTGTACAGTGTTGTATATCTAGTGTTCAATGTTGTATATTTAGTGTACAGTGTTGTATATCAAGTGTACAGTGTTGTATATCTAGTGTACAGTGTTGTATATCTAGTGTACAGTGTTGTATATCTAGTGAACAATGTTGTATATCTAGTGAACAATGTTGTATATCTAGTGAACAATGTTGTATATTTAGTGTACAGTGTTGTATATCAAGTGTACAGTGTTGTATATCTAGTGTACAATGTTGTATATTTAGTGTACAGTGTTGTATATCAAGTGTACAGTGTTGTATATCTAGTGTACAGTGTTGTATATCTAGTGTACAGTGTTGTATATTTAGTGTACAGTGTTGTATATCAAGTGTACAGTGTTGTATATCTAGTGAACAATGTTGTATATCTAGTGAACAATGTTGTATATCTAGTGAACAATGTTGTATATTTAGTGAACAATGTTGTATATCTAGTGAACAATGTTGTATATCTAGTGAACAATGTTGTATATCAAGTGTACAGTGTTGTATATCTAGTGTACAATGTTGTATATTTAGTGTACAGTGTTGTATATCAAGTCTACAGTGTTGTATATCAAGTGTACAATTTTGTATATTTAGTGTACAGTGTTGTATATCAAGTGTACAGTGTTGTATATCTAGTGTACAGTGTTGTATATTTAGTGTACAGTGTTGTATATGAAGTGTACAGTGTTGTATATCTAGTGTATAGTGTGGTATATTTAGTGCACAGTGTGGTATATCAAGTGTACAGTGTTGTATATTTAGTGTACAGTGTTGTATATTTAGTGTACGGTGTTGTATATCTAGTGAACAATTTTGTATATTTAGTGTACAGTGTTGTATATATAGTGTACAATGTTGTATATTTAGTGTACAATGTTGTATATAAAGTGTGTTATATCAAGTGTACAGTGTTGTATATCTAGTGTACAGTGTTGTATATCAAGTGTACAATGTTGTATATATAGTGTACAGTGTTGTATATCTAGTGTATGGTGTTGTATATCTAGTGTACAATGTTGTATATCTAGTGTATAGTGTGGTATATTTAGTGTATAATGTGGTATATCTAGTGAACAATGTTGTATATCTAGTGTACAGTGTTGTATATCTAGTGTACAGTGTTGTATATTTAGTGTCCAGTGTTGTATATCTAGTGAACAGTGTTGTATATCTAGAGTACAATGTTGTATATTTAGTGTACAGTGTTGTATATTTAGTGTACAATGTTGTATATAAAGTGTGTTATATCAAGTGTACAGTGTTGTATATCTAGTGTACAGTGTTGTATATTTAGTGTACAGTGTTGTATATCAAGTGTACAGTGTTGTATATCTAGTGAACGGTGTTGTATATCTAGTGTATGGTGTTGTATATCAAGTGTACAATGTTGTATATTTAGTGTACAGTGTTGTATATCAAGTGTACAGTGTTGTATATCTAGTGTACATTGTTGTATATCTAGTGTACAGTGTTGTATATCAAGTGTAGAATGTTGTATATTTAGTGTACAGTGTTGTATATCTAGTGTACAATGTTGTATATTTAGTGTACAGTGTTGTATATCTAGTGTACAGTGTTGTATATCAAGTGTAGAATGTTGTATATTTAGTGTACAGTGTTGTGTATCAAGTGTACAGTGTTGTATATCTAGTGTACAATGTTGTATATCTAGTGTACAATGTTGTATATCAAGTGTACAGTGTTGTATATCTAGTGTACAATGTTGTATATTTAGTGTACAGTGTTGTATATCTAGTGTACAGTGTTGTATATATAGTGTACAGTGTTGTATATCAAGTGTACAATGTTGTATATTTAGTGTACAGTGTTGTATATCAAGTGTACAGTGTTGTATATCTAGTGAACAATGTTGTATATTTAGTGAACAATGTTGTATATCTAGTGAACAATGTTGTATATCTAGTGAACAATGTTGTATATTTAGTGTACAGTGTTGTATATCAAGTGTACAGTGTTGTATATCTAGTGTACAATGTTGTATATTTAGTGTACAGTGTTGTATATCAAGTCTACAGTGTTGTATATCAAGTGTACAATTTTGTATATTTAGTGTACAGTGTTGTATATCAAGTGTACAGTGTTGTATATCTAGTGTACAGTGTTGTATATTTAGTGTACAGTGTTGTATATGAAGTGTACAGTGTTGTATATCTAGTGTATAGTGTGGTATATTTAGTGCACAGTGTGGTATATCAAGTGTACAGTGTTGTATATTTAGTGTACAGTGTTGTATATTTAGTGTACGGTGTTGTATATCTAGTGAACAATTTTGTATATTTAGTGTACAGTGTTGTATATATAGTGTACAATGTTGTATATTTAGTGTACAATGTTGTATATAAAGTGTGTTATATCAAGTGTACAGTGTTGTATATCTAGTGTACAGTGTTGTATATCAAGTGTACAATGTTGTATATATAGTGTACAGTGTTGTATATCTAGTGTATGGTGTTGTATATCTAGTGTACAATGTTGTATATCTAGTGTATAGTGTGGTATATTTAGTGTATAATGTGGTATATCTAGTGAACAATGTTGTATATCTAGTGTACAGTGTTGTATATCTAGTGTACAGTGTTGTATATTTAGTGTCCAGTGTTGTATATCTAGTGAACAGTGTTGTATATCTAGAGTACAATGTTGTATATTTAGTGTACAGTGTTGTATATTTAGTGTACAATGTTGTATATAAAGTGTGTTATATCAAGTGTACAGTGTTGTATATCTAGTGTACAGTGTTGTATATTTAGTGTACAGTGTTGTATATCAAGTGTACAGTGTTGTATATCTAGTGAACGGTGTTGTATATCTAGTGTATGGTGTTGTATATCAAGTGTACAATGTTGTATATTTAGTGTACAGTGTTGTATATCAAGTGTACAGTGTTGTATATCTAGTGTACATTGTTGTATATCTAGTGTACAGTGTTGTATATCAAGTGTAGAATGTTGTATATTTAGTGTACAGTGTTGTATATCTAGTGTACAATGTTGTATATTTAGTGTACAGTGTTGTATATCTAGTGTACAGTGTTGTATATCAAGTGTAGAATGTTGTATATTTAGTGTACAGTGTTGTGTATCAAGTGTACAGTGTTGTATATCTAGTGTACAATGTTGTATATCTAGTGTACAATGTTGTATATCAAGTGTACAGTGTTGTATATCTAGTGTACAATGTTGTATATTTAGTGTACAGTGTTGTATATCTAGTGTACAGTGTTGTATATATAGTGTACAGTGTTGTATATCAAGTGTACAATGTTGTATATTTAGTGTACAGTGTTGTATATCAAGTGTACAGTGTTGTATATCTAGTGTACAATGTTGTTTATCTAGTGTACAGTGTTGTATATCAAGTGTATGGTGTTGTATATCAAGTGTACGGTGTTGTATATCTAATGTACAATGTTGTATATCTTGAGTAGACTTTCTTGTCTTGTTTCCCCATCTACTTACAATTTAAATGACCACAGTCCGGTTCAGTTTTCTTTATAAACGATAATCGTTCTGTCTCTATATTGCGTCTCACAACTATCAAGCAGTTTCGTTTAATTAAACGGCATGTATACTTTCTTGTAATGACAGGTCCGTTTGTGTCTGTCGAATGAGCTCTTCCATACAAACACCCGACCACACATGGGACAGGAGTGGGTAGGTTCTCCGTGCTTCGTCAGGTGCTGACGGATGTACGTCCTGTTAAACACCTTCTTACATACGGGGCATTGGATCTGGTGTGTCTTCAATAGCTGACGGCGAATTTCTGAAAGTAGTAGAAAAATGCATCGTTTATAAAAGTTTCAGACAGTAGGAAGCTTAGTGTTTTTAGTTGTCATATTCCATATTTTTAGAATATACTACAAATATGCATTACATGTATATTGTTTTAAACACGTGTACAGTCTTTCTAAATGTTTTATCTTGTTAAATTTTCGATGTGTTTGAGTTCCGTCAACATTAAATGTGGTATGATTTCTTACATTGTCGTAAGTACTTTTCGCTTGACATAATCAGTAATTCATTGAAAGATAGTTAGTAAATGAGTTTTCATAGTAGCACTTGAAATATAGAGCGCAGGGTTCACCCTGGACCAAATGATAATGGGCCATTTTGACAGATTTCAGAAATATGATGGGCCAAAACATAGAAAATTCAAGGAATTTGAAAATTTTAGTTGGCCATTTTGGAAAATATGGGGCCCCATGGCCCCCTCCAGAGTTATCCATAAGAACGTAAAATAAAACTGTTCACTATTGCTACACTGTACTCCTGCTGTATCCACGGAGAAGATTCAGATCTCAGAGTGAGAGTACAGCGAACCAAGGTAACCCAGCCATAACAACGCGGCGGTTAACAATTACATGGAGTAGTATAAAGCCAGTAATATAAAACAAACTTCAGGTCCTCATACCAAATATGTCCAAGGGCTGTTCAACAGGAAACACCTTATCATGCTTCTCACATTCACAAAATAACATAGAAATTTCAATTAATTTCAAGAGATATTCCAACAACATAAAATACTATTCCTGCCTCTCAATGAAAATTAGAATCATAAGCCGATCAATGTAAAACCCCAGCCATGAGAACATTCCGCCCACATTTTCATCAAACAGTAAACATATCACCAACTATACGAAGTGGGGTTCCAGTTCATGTTAAAACTCTCATAAAACACCCACGGTCCGATTACTTTCGAATTTTGAAGTATACGATATAAGTAGTTGTCTCACCAAACAAAACATACTTTAATTTTTCCCGGTTTTACTTTGAAGAGGCAAAGAGGGCCTGTAATCCACTTTTGTATTATTACATGTGCAGGAATGCCAGCAGAAGACCTGCATTCCTCAAATCCCACTTGTATTGCTATTTCTTGAGAAGGAATCGATCGCCCCACTTGGTTAATAGTTTTGAAATGGATTAGGAAAACAAAATAGCCGGCAGGTGGATTTTGACATTTTAAGTTTGTTACCAATATGTCTCAAGTTCTACCATCTTTTTCCGACTCCAGTTGTTACCCTTGTTATAAAATGCTTAGCGGAAGGAAGGGAAAGGTACAGAAAGTATCGGTCTTTTATAGAACTAATAAGATTGTTCAATGATAGGCATCATGCTCCCTCTGGGATCTCTTGATATATAACTTCTGTAAACATAGCAGTATTATTGTTCTCATTTTGTTTCACTGTACCATATCTCCGTTACCACATTTTGTTTCACTGTACCATATCTCTGTTACCACATTACGGTAGATGCATGGTACAATGTATAGATGTGGACAGTTTTGTTATATATACAATGAGTTATCCGTGTGTCTGTTTAACCCGGAAACCCATGCTGATGGTTATTAGATATCTCGGGGTCACCCAACCCAGACAGATTGAAGGATAGAGACTAGACATTGTTCAGCAGTTTGTTATATATTACGATCGCCTCTTATCCGCTGTCGTGTGTCGTAATAAATTTACATTTTCTACTTCTCAATAGCCAAGAGGTCCATGGTCATGATATTTAGCCAGTACATGTAGAATGCTGGAATTTAAAGCTACAGAATTTGTTTAAATGAATGACATTGACCTATTTTCAATGTCACAGTGGTCAATTGTGTTAAATCAACCTAAAAACAAATGGTATTACATTATGCCTCAAGTCGTTATTCTCGCACATATTTATGAATGAAACATCATTATAAAATATAATTCGTATCGCCTCTATCCAATTACTCCAAAAACTAGAGCTTGGTTAAATGAAATAAAAATCACTGTTTGTGACGGTCTCGGTAAACGTAAAATGTAAAACAGAGCTTGGTAATCCACACAGTGGCGCCTACCAGTTTCATGAAATCACTGTTTTGTGTGACGTTTTCTTTCGATTCGGGTAAAATGATGGCAATCCTACCGAGACCTGACTGCAGCATTGGTTGGGATGCCCCCATCATAGAATAGCATAGACAAGGACGTTTTTCAAATACTGAAGTTTGTCATCAATTTGTATAGAGACACTTGTGACCGGGTCCGTATTCATGAAACTTTACTCATGAGTGTATCAGAAAGCACTTGTTCGGTCACAAGTCTAGAAGACATGACCAGATTTTACCGACTGATAAGTCAAGTAAGCATATTTTATTGTCTGAAGACTTTACAGCCAGTCACAATTACTAAGTCTGTAAGTCTAAGGACAACATGTTCCACTGAGGGAACAACTTTCCTTATTAGGAAGAAATGCTCAAATCCTTGAAGCAAATTAAGTACTTAATTCTGCAATACCGGACTTGTACCGCCAGGATTAAAAGATGGCGTCAACACAAACGGCATGTCTTGACCAGTACCAAAACACAATCGGAGAATATCCAAAGGTGTCGATCTTGACAGACACAATCGGAGACTATCCAAAGGTGTCGATCTTGACGGACACAATCGGAGAATATCCAAAGGTGTCGATCTTGACAGACACAATCGGAGACTATCCAAAGGTGTCGATCTTGACGGACACAATCGGAGACTATCCAAAGGTGACGATCTTGACACCTCATTTAGAAATCGAAATCATATTCAATATATGAATTAAGTATACAGGTCTCTTGGAAATTTGCAATGACCTGTTGTCATGAAGTCTTTATAGTAAGAAGGACGTATAAATAGGCATTCTGCTTGCTACGGTCAATAAAACATTTAGACGGACATTGATAATAATTTCATTGATACGAAAAAACCGGTGTCCCAAAAGAAAACATATCTTCTTATCAAAATTTATATTTACATATATATATATATGTATTAGGGAAAGGGTCTCGAATCAGTTGTACTACTTCAGCCAAATCTCCTTGCTAAAAGGGCAATAAAATATGTTAAAATTAATTAATAGTCTTTAAATCTTTTAACCTCCTTCAAAAATGAAAATTTTCAGAATTCACCCAAGAGGAACCAAATACGACCAAAGAAAGCGATTTAGTGATGTATTTAGGAAGGGAGACGACTGATTCCCTGAGCACACACACCTGACATTGTGAACAGTCCTCATGTGCCGGTCGTAGGAGTGCTTCCACGTGAACCTCCTACAACAGAGAGTGCAGCTGTAAGCTGGCTCCATGTGCAGTCGGCTGTGTTGACGCAGGCGCTGTGGTGTTGCAAAACGTTTCCGGCAAATCGGGCATGGGTAGTTACCTTGGTTAGCCTCGTCAAAGAACCAAATTCCGCCAACTGTAAAACACGTAGATGACAATTTAATTTTCAAACGTCAAGGTTAGACTTACAGTTTAACAGAAAATTGATTTCCTGAAAGAGAATCGGACTAGCATGCATGTCCCACTAAAACAGCTGTAAAGAACCTAATAACTGAAAACAAATGTCGCTGTGTCACATTTGTCCTACCAAATCCAGACAAACCAAAGCGGTCAAATTTAACAGGTTTACATGTAGAGAATGCGTTAACACAGCACCATAACGATGGTCTTTGTGTTATTACATGTAGAGAAGGCGTTAACACAGCACCATAACGATGGTCTATGTGTTATAAGAGGAAGTGAAGTTGATATTGTTTTCCAACAAGATCAAATGGAACTGAAAATGAGTTTGACAAATCGGGCAAATATCCGATTTCCTTTGGGAGAATACAAAAAAGTATGCAGAAGTAGTCTAATTGGGTCTTCAAATAGATTAAAGATTGACAAAATAAAGTTTGTTTTCACTAATTAATCATGCAAATCTCCAATTTTCCACATAAATTTTCAGCAAAGGAGAAATATCGATTTATATAAATATCACATCAACAACTAAATATGTATCAATTTATCCTATGTCTATACAAGACAATTGTTTTACAATATAAACATTTAAAACACGAACAATGTGTTTCCATCAAACAATAGCTTAAGACAAACGGAGACTACCTAAATGTAACCGAAATCGTAATTGTAACTCGAGACAAGCAACACATACATTCACACGGAGACAGTGGTTCTAGTTCCGGAAGGGTTAGCGTCTTCTGCTTCATCAGAGACAGGTGCAGTTTAAATTAAATATTATTTCACGTCCTCGAAATAAAAACCAAGGCAGTGACAACAGACCGCCAGAAATCCAGTAGTTTATGACAATTACTATGTTTTAATTATTCAATTAGCAAAAACTAACTATCCATTCCGACTGAATGTTGTTTGTACACAAGTCTGGATGATATAATTATTATTTGAAACTGACTGTAAGCCAACCTGAGAGTTTAATCTATTAAAGCACTAAATCCATATGTACCATAGATTTCTATATACATATACTTTTGTAGTTAAAACATTACATCACTCCCGCAGCAAACACATACAAAGGAAATTTCAGGTTCACATCGACAGAATGACTGTATATAAAATAAACATTACGTATGATCACAACATGCCGTGAAGCATACGACGTTCCCGTTCAATACTACCTATACCACCATGTCAAATGTACTACCATTTCACCACTTCCTGTATACTCTGATTACTACCATTTCACCACTTCCTGTATTCTGTGTTTACTACCATTTCACCACTTCCTGTATACTGTGATTATTATCATGTAACCACTTCCTGTTTATTATGATAACTACATTGTAACCACTTCCTGTATACTATGATTACTACCATTTCACCACTTCCTGTATACTATGATAACTACCATTTCACCACTTCCTGTATATTGTGGTTACTACCATTTCACCACTTCCTGTATATTGTGGTTACTACCATATCACCACTTCCTGTATACTATGATAACTACCTTGTAACCACTTCCTGTATACTGTGATTACAACCATTTCACCACTTCCTGTATACTGTGATTTCTACCATTAAACCACTTCCTATATACTATGATTACTACCATTTTATAGCTTGCTGTATACTGTGATTACTACAATTGAACCTAGAACCCGCCAATCATTGATATTACTGATCAAATTTGGTCTCGCCCAGGGGCCAAGAGCATTCCATTCATTGACATTACCATATTTGGTCTCGTCGAGTGGACAAGAACCCCTCATTCACTGACATTACCATATTTGGTCTCGTCAAGGGGACAAGAACCTTCCATTCACTGACATTACCATATTTGGTCTCGTCGAGAAGGACACGAACCCTCTTTTCATTGATATTACTGACCATATTTGGTCTCGCAAGGGGGACAAGAACACTCCATTCATTGACATTACCATATCTGGTCTCGTCGAGGGGGACAAAAACCCTCCATTCATTGACATTATCATATTTGGTCTCGCCGAGGGGACAAGAACCCTCCATTCATTGACATTATCATATTTGGTCTCGCCGAGGGGACAAGAACCCTCCATTCATTGACATTACCATATTTGGTCTGGCACAGGGGGACTAGAACCCTCAATTCATTGACATTACCATATTTGGTCTCGTCGAAGGGGACTAGAACCCTCCATTCATTTATATAACTGATTTAGTTTGACCCCATCTCTCCCTCCACAACGTTTATAAGTATATTTATTTATCCAATTGAGTCGTTTACACAAAGACCATTCCTGACCAAATAGTCAAAATCTATATGCATGCTTAAGTATTCTGGAAAAAGGAATCGTATAAGATAAACTCAGCAATCGGATGCTTCTCACAAGTTACATTGAAAACAAAATTACTTTTTTGAATAAACAGATTCAATCATTTTATTCATATCTTTTTAAAAATTTTCTACACAAAACAAGTATTCTACAATTTACAAAACGAAGCGGCACAAAGACGAAATATGAATAACACGATACAATTATATAACTGGATATGCAAAAGCAAATAAGATGACATGAGACATATATGAATCATATTGCTTTTAAAAAGTGTGAAGATTTTAGAAACCTTTATGATAATTATTAACATTTTGTGTTTTGTGCTATAATACGCAGTCTTGGTGAACATAGCATGTTTTTGTATGTATTGGCGGTCAACATTGGTGGTAACCTTGTATGACATGTTATGAGTGAGGGGGCCTCACGTCTGATCCTTAGTTTGTCGGTTAGGTGCTTCATTATGTACTGTCTGTTCACGAACATCAAAGATTGATAGTTTGGGACATCGTGCTTTAACGAAGACTCCTTCTGGGCCCAGTTGTTCTAAAGGTGAAAGGCTGATCAAAGTTTCACAACAACTTTACAATCCTGATAAAATCCTTTCTAGTAACTTGACAGAATTAAAGGAACTCTGGTACTCATCAGTCTCTTCCTACCTGCCCATCTAAAGGACTATACACAAAGGAGATTTGAGCATTTCACTCCTCAAGTGGTTAAAATAATCACCTTTTGAACAACTGGTCCCTGATCGTCTGAAGGCACTACATAGTAGGTTTGTTGGTCGGGGGCGTTCTGTTGTACAGCGAAGACTGGTCATCGAATCTTGGGTTTGTTGGTCTGGGGCGTTCTGTTGTACAGCGGTGACTGGTCATAAGATCGTAGGTTTGTTGGTCGGGGGCGTTCTGTTGTACAGCGAAGACTGGTCATCGGATCTTGGGTTTGTTGGTCTGGGGCGTTCTGTTGTACAGCGGTGACTGGTCATAAGATCGTAGGTTTGTTGGTCGGGGGTGTTCTGTTGTACAGTGGAGACTGGTCATCAGATCGTAGGTTTGTTGGAAGGGAATGTTCTGTTGTACAGCGGTGACTGGTCATAAGATCGTGGGTTTGTTGGTCGGGCATGTTTTGTCGTACAGAGGAGACTGGTCATAAGATCGTATGTTTGTTGGTCGGGGGCGTTCTGTTGTACAGTGGAGACTGGTCATCAGATAGTAGGTTTGTTGGTCGGGGGTGTTCTGTTGTACAGTGGAGACTGGTCATCAGATCGTAGGTTTGTTGGTAGGGAATGTTCTGTTGTACAGCGGTGACTGGTCATAAGATCTTGGGTTTGTTGGTCGGGGGCGTTCTGTTGTACAGCGGTGACTGGTCATCAGATCGTGGGTTTGTTGGTCGGGGGCGTTCTGTTGTACAGTGGAGACTGGTCATCAGATCTTGGGTTTGTTGGTCGGGGCGTTCTGTTGTACAGCGAAGACTGGTCATCGGATCTTGGGTTTGTTGGTCGGGGGCGTGGAGACTGGTCATAAGATCGTAGGTTTGTTGGTCGGGGGCGTTCTGTTGCACAGCGGTGACTGGTCATCAGATCGTAGGTTTCTTGGTTGGGTATGTTTTGTTGTACAGTGGTGACTGGTCATCGGATCTTGGGTTAGTTGGTTGGGTATGTTCTGTTGTACAGTGGAGACTGGTCATCAGATCGTAGGTTTGGTTGTGGAAGATGAAAGTCTTTGTTGTACAGTGAAGACAGATTATCAGATATTTACACTTATTCATTGACTCTTGTCATAGTTTTGCTGGGTGGAGTTAGTTTGACATACGCCGAAGTAGTTGTTATGATATGTAGAGAAACAGCCACGACTTCCTGTACATAATGCTACTTCACACTGGCTACATTTGTATCGCGAGTAGATGTACCATCCTGACTTTGTCCGAGCTTTAGTAACCTCGCACAACACACACGGTTTTTTGTACGCACCCGGTCCATCCATCACTACTGGCCTGTGCAGTGCCTTCTCGTGATCGGGGATAGAAAAAGCACCTTCTGGGACCATACTAAACCGTGCTCGTTCGTCTGTGTGACTGTGAAACCCTGCAAGCATAATAAACCACATACTATTAGGGTAGACAACTGGACAGAACTTACTACGACAAGGTGGAAATATCGTTATATGTCTCAAACCAATATAATAATACAGTTATTAGCAAGGTTTAATAAACAAAATCAGAAAAGGCAGTCCGATTTCGGTTCGGAGTTGTGTTTCGTCCTGTCAATCCATAAGGTGTCTAAGAATGATGGAGCCCATGGCGGACGCTTTAAAGTGTCATCGAACTGAAATATCACATCTAGACACAGTAGTGTTTACCCGAGGTCAAATTATATCGACAAAAGGCGAACCTTTCATGTATATCACTGCCGTAACCTTCCGCACAGAAAGAGAGGCACAACAGAAGGTCAGGGGAACCCGTAATCATCCTCACATGAGCGAACACCAAACTAAAGCCAAGGGAAAACCCGTAACCTTCATCACAGGAGCGAACACCAAACTAAAGGCCAGGGAAAACCCGTAACCTTCATCACATGAGCGAACACCAAACTAAAGGCCAGGGAAAACCCGTAACCTTCATCACAGGAGCGAACAACCAACTAAAGGCCAGGGAAAAGCGGTAACCTTCATCACAGCAGCGGACTACCAACTTAAGGCTAGGGAAAACCCGTAACCTTCCTCACAGAAGCGAACAACTAACTAAAGCCAAGGGAAAACCCGTAACCTTCCTCACAGAAGCAAATGTCCAACTAAGGGCCATGGATAGAAGGACCAATGAAGAATTTCAAAGGAAATATTTTCTCATGGAGGGAAGAGAAAAGACACATTCCAGTCACCTCTTACAATTGATGCAATTACGGAAGTAGCAACAGTTCTTACGCTCTACCTGCAGGACAAGGCGGCTTAGTTGAAATGGACGTTATCCGTATGTTATGTAGAGGTTCTCATCATTTCTCAATTAAATCGATATTGGTGTTCTTGTTATTCTCCGTCGTTCACGCGTTGTCTATATATTCATATTCAATTAACTTTGCTAGGAGTCCAAGTCCAAACAACCCAGGTTCAGTCTTCTACAAAATGGCTCTGAAAATTACCTTGTTGTCGTATTATAACCACATTTCGAATCTCCACAAACTATTTTATCTATCAGTCTAAGCTAATTCTGAAGAAGCTAAGTTATGTTTAGAAAGATTAGCAGCCATAAAAAGTTGTCATTAGCATTTTTATTTGTCAATCAATGTTTTTGTCTAAACATGTCAGAATAAAGGAAACCATTGTTAAACATTGACCGTGGAGATAACTCGGAGAATGGTATTGGGTTAGTGACATGCTTTTTTGAGCAAAAAATGGTGCTTAATTTGGGGTGTACATTGTTGGAATAAATCGAATTTGTACAAAGATTAAAAAAAATAACGTCATCAACCTTTAAATTTCCTTGTATCGCTTTTATCCTCCAAACTGAAAATTAAAGGCATAACCTCTCAATTATCCTCGATTGCCTTTGGTTCATTAACGATCTATCTAAACACAATACCAGTAATTAACAGGCAAACTTCTTTTACTTCATCACGGTATTCTTTAGCAGTTTCCCTTCGACTTATAACAATGAGGGTTTTTTTTATCTACCGGAGCAATTTCTATAACTGAGCAAGTGATTTATCTACCGGTGAAATTCCTGAAACTGAACCAGTGTTTCTCTACCGGAATTCCTATAACTGAACCATTGTTTCATACGGAAAACTCTTCTCTGCTTTATTGTCGATATAAACAAACTCCTTTGTTTTATGGTATAATTATCATGCTCAATTAACATTCAATAAAGAAGAGGACAAAGTAGAGTTCGAATAAGAAAAACAGAATAAACAGATTTAATCTACAGTTTATTAATATTTACAGGTTGACATCAATATCGTCTACAAACTGGAATTCATTTGATATATGCTATGTTACCACTAATAACTACAGTACATAAGAATATACAATACTGCTATCATGTATCATATACATATATTTACCACTGTATGGCACTGCCACTATATAACCCTACCAATTCAGTTGCGAGTTCACCATGAACTGCCAACTGAAATTTGAATTTAAAATTTCAAAAAAAAAATCGCACGACAAATAAAAAATCGCAGATGGTAAATATTAGCATTGAACGGCTTTCAGTTGGCATTCACAGTCAATATGAATGCCAACTGAAAGCCGTTCAATGCTTAAATAGTCATCGGAAGTTGTTAGTTTAGAAACTGGTGAGTTCATTTCTCCACCAGAATGCGAGTTCGGCAATGTTTCTTATCATAAACGAATTATTTTAGCATCAAACATCAATATAAAGCCTCTTACAGGTAACCTTCAAGTCACATTTCTGTTGAAACTTATATGTATATTGTGGTCTCGTATTCATAGCAGTATTGTGGTCTCGTATTCATAACAGTATTTGGAGCTATGAGCTTTTATCAACATAAAAGGACAAGCCAGCAAAACCATTATATAACAACAGGTATACGAATGCTCTGTCAGGTAAATCAGCGCTATAACAATGACCGTTCATCAAAACTTTTATGCTGCCCCGTCTATCTAAACTTGTGAAGCACTTAGGTTTTGCATATTTATTTAATCCACACATGCAGGATCACTTGATGTCTGGGTGCCCGCCCCATTCCAGGTAGTTATGATACTGCGTGAAGCAGTCTCTCTTGCCTTTACACAATGGGATGTCGCACGCCTCACATTTAAAATAAGTGTATGTATACCAGCCCGACTTAGTCTTTACTTTGTTGATTTGACAGTACACACACGGCTTTCTATATCCTGCCGTAGTAACTGGCCTGTGGATTTTTGTATCGAATTCTTGTGGTAAGGTCGACTGTTGTACGGTACTTCCGGGGACATAACTCAGATTTAAGCCTTGCATCTGTCCCTGTCTGCCCCGCAACTGTTCTACAACCCTCTCCAGACCGCGAGCATTTCTGCCTGAAAACCAAACAGAATTGGAAATGTAAGATACTGTTTATTATCAATGCTCACACTTCGTATACTCGGGATTAAAACATTTAAAACAGAACACATATCAACAATATATCATTATATTAGTGATTATGCACACGGTCATCAAGACAGATTGGGTTGAAGCCTTCAGACTCTGCAAACAGACTATGGGGGTTTTTAACTGCGTATATCCAAAGGTAAAAAACAGGGTTATGTTAACCTGGTTTTTACTGATACATACATAACCGTAAACTCCATTAGAACAAGATCGTGGAATCTCAATATAAACAAGCCATACCGAAGAAGACGAGTCTGAGGGTTGGAATCGTCACAAACTGGTAAATACTACATTTTCGTACGTCGGTGGAGATCTGAGTCAACGCAATACTGACGTTGTATGACATTGATGTGACAAAAATGTGGTTCTGCCGTGATGTCAAACAATTCTATAACAATTGAGGAGATGGATATTCCCGTCCAGGGTCACTCAGAACTCTGCGAATGTGACCCCCGACACATGACCTTCGACATGACGAAGAAGCCTCCATTATGTAACTAGGGAACTATTTTTTTCTCAAAACATTACTTTTTCTGAAGTCAGTGGTAATACTGACAATGGATCGTTTATCTCATATACAAGACAAGATTTGAAACGGTTTTGATTTGGGGGTAAATCGTTTTCCGACGAACAAAATGCATGCGATTCTTGCATATCCCTACACCTATCACATCAAAGTAGTTCTGTTTTGGGCAAGAGAGAAACCTTCGTCGGTTGTTATGCAAACTAGAGAATGATATACTAGCATTAGGTCAATCATATATAATGTGTTCTTGAATGACTGTTTTCGTATAACAGACGCCATATCCTGATCCACAATACAGAAAACAACACTGCGTGTCTACTACTACTTTTTATTGGATCACAACACATTCAACATTTGTACATATATAAACAGGTTTACATCATTATAATCAGTTTGATGCCGATCTCTGTCTACTTTTAATTGTTACCGTGATGTATATACTTCCATTTGCATAGAACTACGGAAACTGTGGCAATAAGAATACTTTACTTTCATGCTTCTCGAAAGAAGACTTTCAGAGTTTTCAGATCAAATGCGTCAGATATCATAAATTTCACTTAAAATACCATTAGGAATAACGGAAAATATTCTGACTTATTTTTTTCTATCAGCAGGATAGGGATTTCACACCAGATGGCACCGTAATAAAGCAACTTCCGGGCGTACTTCAATTAAGATATTCTTTAACCAAAGTTTGCTTATTATAAGGACTCTAATGTTTCTTAATATATAGCGTTGATATTACCGGTATGTTTAACCATTAGTAAAATGTAATGTGTTAAATAAGTTACCAACGTATATACCATTTTGAATACGATATCATATTAGTGATGTCCATTATTTCAATGTAAGTACAGGTTTTAACTCTGATAAACTCATCAGTGATGCTTCCAAAACTTGGACAGAACATCCCTGGTTTTGACAGAAACGCATGGTTATATTTAAACACAGATAATGCTCATTATTATTACTATCGTGAAATGTGTCTATAACGAAAACAAACAGAATCATCATGACGAAATATGTGTCTACATACATTACACAACTAAAAAAATTAAGAAATATATACAAATGTTTGGGTGTAAACGGCAATATCTTCCGAAACACTATCTAAACGGCAATATCTTCCGGAACACCATATTAAGTAATGCACAAAGTATACTTCTTATCATAAACGTCCATGACAACTACAACAGCTGACATGCGGTTGTTCTTTAAGACGGAGTAATTGCATTAATCAAAATAAGTCAAATTGCAACCAACCAAGTGGAAAGCATGACAAATAAAAATAAGGGCAGGTAGCAATGAATATTTGGTAAGCATCAAACAAAAATAATCATACATTTTAATGCCCGAAAAAAAGCAACTGATCATGACCAAATAGTTGGTTAGTATTTACCTACTGAACTTCTTTCCATTTGGACTAGCTCTTTTCTCCTGGAACCGAACCGTAATCGCTACATGGATGCACCACACTTGAGGAAATTTAATCTCAAACGCTTAACCCATACTAAAGATAATTAATTTCTAGATTTCTTAGATTTTAATGTTTTGTTCAAATCTATTACCATTGCTTCCACATTTCTTTGGTCCATTGCGTTTGTAATTTGCCAATAAAGTGTTTCTTACTGATGGTCTGAATTCAGCTACTAGTATTCTCTCGGTTTAATAAAGCAAGTGTAACTGATGGTCAAGAGTTGTTCAGCAGCAGGTGTTCTCCCTGCCAGTAGTGTTTGTAATTGATAATCAGTTTTCGTTTTCTATCCCAACCAATGAAGCGCTTGTAACTGATAGTCAAAACTAAACTACAAGAATTCTCTCGGTCTATAACGATTGTAACTGCCTACAGCTATACCGTTTCTCATTAATGATGTATACAAACTTACATACTAAGGACCAGGTATTGATGACCCAAAAACAGTGGATCCAGACCTTCGCTTGTTTATTCTTGGCCACAAAACAATGATACCGATAATAATGGGGAAAAAAGCCTTTACATTATACCGACTATTAGCATCTCAAGGTTATACAGACACATCAACTTAACGACCTTGATATTACAAATTAATTCTACATCTAATATACGAAACGTGGGAAGCCTAGTCGTCATCAACTAACCTTGACCATCCAATACTGATTTCTTGGATAATAAACGAATGTCTCGCGCTTGTTTATTGAAGTTATTCACTTCAACCACAAAAATAAACGAAATTAAATCAATTTTGACTTAATCGATAATATATACATACACACTAGTCCAAAAACTACCTGCATATTCCATATACACATAAAATTAAAAAAAAAAATAAAAACTCTCGTGCCTTTCTTGCCTAATGTCAGTGACAACAAAACTTGAACCTCGGAGAACCTCCTGACGTTTATTCAAATGGTTAAAAAAAACTCCCCAAAAAAACAATAAGATCTATACTTCCTGTAACTGCTTGACAAACTCATTGAAAACCACACACACATACATATATATATATATAGTTAGGCGGAACATTGAATACATTAATACTTCTAACATAGAACTGCTGTGAAATGCTCATGAAAGTATTATCAACATCACAAAAAGATAAGATTTTATATAAATTACTTCATAACGTGTAATGGAGTGTTATTTGGACCGGAATACGTCATATTGGTTACTAATATCGACGATATGAAATGCCCGTCCTGTATAATATAATAAGTGTAAATATCAAATTACACTGTTATTCAGACTAGGCATGGGGATTATTGCTGTTAAAATATACATGTTATACTACTACTGTAATATTGAACGTACGTAGTAACACCGTAACCAATATTATGGCTAACCACAAAATACATTAATGCAATTCAGAGGATGTTTACAGTTCAGGAAAAAAATCCTCTTACAGACGTTAAAATCAGGATATCCTTCAAAATACACCCAATCCAAATCTGAAATGCTCATTCTAAACTACTGATATCCAGACGCACGCTTGGAAGTCATATCAGAATCGGCTTTGCTCTGGCCGGCCGCCAAGTATTCGTGGTAGCGCACGAAACAGTCACGTTTGCCCTGAGGTTGACAGAGCGGGATATCACAAGCTTCACACTTATAGTAAGTGTAGGTGTACCATCCCGACTTGGTCTTGACGTTGTTGATTTGACAGAACAGACATGGTTTCTTGTATCCCTTCGCCGTCACAGGCCTGTGGTACATAAGGAGGTTGTCTTTCTGGTCAGGAAGGTACATTCCGTGGTGAGCAGACGTAATGTCGCCCATTTGAGAAGCCATCAGACCGCCAGTGAATACAATGCCCAAAGGATCGCCGCCGCCAATACCCAGAGCGCCAAACTCGCGGTGCGGATCAGCCCGTGCTGGGCCTGAAAGGACAAAGCGATATGGTGATTAGAGAATGGAAAGAAGATGGTCAGCTACACAGCTACAACGGTTAGGTTAGCAACAGACATATCACATAACTTAAAGTAAGACAGGTCTTTTTCCCCGGATAAAAGCTGTATGTTTACATTTGTTTAGTTGTCTAATTTTGAAGTGCAGTGCCATGTCATTTGTCCGCTTTGAGCATTCATGAAACGAACAACGTGTGAGTAGCCACATATCATTTACATCCACTATGATTCTTCAAGAGCTACATCATATTTAAGCTGAATTCCTCTGACATATACAAAGAAAAAGCATGCGTCTAAATCAAGAAAGTAAACAACAGAACATAGTCGCAAATACAGCCTCCAAAACAAATCTCTACCGAGATAAACACAAAGGCGAACTTAGACAGTGTCTCAAGATCTCACCGAACACTCAAAGACAGCGAACAGAGGATAAAATCCCATCAAAATATCCTCTACATGAGGGCACTCGTGATAAGACAGAGTATATATCTTTGCAACTCTTGTACAGTAAGGTATAACCATTTTCATTTATTTTTGTCCTGGTTTATATTTGGTTATACCACAACTTGTAAAATCGGAAACACGAAATTGCGTGTACATATATGTTTAGCGTAGCACTGGTATGCTTACTACACCCGACTTTCCCAAAAATATGTACTGTACTAGCTTGTGCCATTTATGAAAAGAAGTTTATAAGTTACTCCTGGCACTATGAAAATGTTCCATCACATACATGTACCGCTGTGTCTGATATATAAGTGCATATGTAGCGCTTACAGTAAATGTGTTTCAGAAGGTTTCAAATTTTTAACGCAAACTTTCAAACACGTCAATAAAAATGTCATATGTATATTCTTTTTTCGCCTAATTTTTGTCAGTAACAACAAAACGAAACTCATATGTTAACATTTTCTTTTATTAATAACTAAACTTTTACACACTTTACATATCGTAGGAACATACATGCCAATTAATTAGGTCACAATGTATCCATGTCAAAACAGTGACAAACTAGTATGCCTTGTGTCATATGACGAACTGACTTATCGCAAATGTAAGTGATCATATACGTGGGGCAACATTTGCTCGAGTACAGCAGATCACAGCAAATCATTGTACGTTTTTAGAGAGGTAGTTGTCTTTGCGATGTATTTTTCCCTTTTAAATCATCGTATATAGCCCGGAAAAGAGTTTAAACTGATACGTCAAGATCTTCTTTTCTCCCAAATATTTTTTTCTCGAGACATTAAAAAACTGAAACAGTACTGTTGTTTATAAGTCTATATATCGTGGTTAATTCGGACTCATAATAAGGGTTAATGCTATACGATATTTGTTGTTCATATGTAGATGTTTCTTTTCCCAGAATGTAAGCAGCATCTTGTGATTACAATATCATGGGTCGTACTTTCAATATAATACCATGTCTGTATTTTTACATCCACAACTACGAATATTTGACCAACATGAGCTGCTAGAAAATTGGAGAATGATACGTTTGTCCAGTTAAAACCAATTGATATGTAACACTTGTTCCCAGATTAGACATGGTAGTCCTTTTTATCCTTATAACCAGAAAGTAATCACTAATGGAGATCTCATGTGATTTTTGTTAAAACATCCACCAAAAACGAATGTACAAGAACCAGAAGGTAATCACTAATGGAGGTATCTTATGTGATTTTGTTTAAACATGAGACTTTTCACTGAAAAACACAGATCCACCCAAATTGAATGTACTAGAACCAGTCGAGATTTATCCCAATGGCGCGATGATACTCTTCAAAACAGTTTCTCTTTCCTTTGCAAAGCGATACGTCACAGGCCTCACACTTATGGTAGGTATACGAGTACCAGCCCGACTTGGTCTTGACGCCCTTCATCTGACAGAATACACACGTCTTGTATTTTGTACCAGTGTTTCGTACAATTTTATGTTCCCCACTCCCGGGATCGTCCTTTCCTATTTGTGGAAAAGGTTTTGGAAAATCAATACCAGTTTCCTTGGAATACATATTGGGGAAACGGTGTGGCATATTGGCTGGTCGGCCCATGAAGGCAGGCTGTGAGAGATTAGACAGTGAGGTTTGGAGGTAGGAAGAGAAAAGACTGGAGGGTAACTGGCTGGTAACTGGCTGAACTCCCAGGGCACTGCTGTAGGTGGGAAATGTACTGGACAGTCCTGCAAGCACAAAAACAACTTCAATTATCATAGGTGGTCCGAGATGTTGGTGATGTGAAGATCATCAACGACAAAATGAACAAACTCCGAGAGAAACAAGAATAATGCTGTGCACAATATACCTCGGATGTATTGAATCAGTAATAAGGCTTTGCAATTGCAAAATCCGAATTCAGATTGCGCATGTTGAATTTGAGATGTACTCTGGGACTACATTTTGGAAGGAATCATGTTTGTCGATTATTCCCATTGTTATCCACTTAACTAGTTGTGGAATAGCCTCATAGTCTAATGGTTAAATGTGGCACCAATCCAGAATAATATGTTCAAGTCTCAATGTTGATTGACATCTTCTTACCAACAATGGCACAATGGTGAAATCAGAACAAATGTGGACAACATCATGACATGGAAGAAAGGTATCAATTATAAAACTTTAAAAAATATATGTTCCTATATACCAACATTAATCATCCTTTCAAGACTTCGTCGAAATGGATTCCAGAAAAACGAGATGGAAAGCCAGAAAAATCAATCTGCAAACATTTGGAACCCCAGTGCCAAAAAAACCTTCACATCATTGGTGTAATATAACAAATACACGAAAATGGAGAAATGTGTTACTTAACTTTATTCAATCCAATACATGCATAACAGCAGCAACATCATGTGAATTACAACTATTGTTCACAGAACAGAACAAAACAACTTGAAATTAGAAAGCAAAAATAACTGATCAATAGATGAAACAGTAGAAATAATATATAGATGACTCTTTGGTTGTATTCTGAAATACCGAATATAGCATTCATATCAAACTAACTAATACCAGCTAATTAGTCGCAACCGATTAGGTATGGAACAGAATGGAGAATATACTATAACTGAAACAATACGGGGTATGTATATATAATTGGCAATCTCAAAACTCACGAGGATTATAATACGATACCGATTATGTGAGATATATCCAGGCAGTACAAAATTAATTGGATAGTCCCCAACAATAACACGTTTGTCGGAAAATAATGAAAGATTTGGCTATGTTAAAATGGAGGTTGATCCAATGAGGATTTAAGACTATATTACAGTACAAATATGGAGGTCAAACTTAATAGCTCTATGATACACTCTTTAGCAGCCAAAACGTGCTCAGACTACAAACAATAATACTCCTACCAATATCTTTATCAATATGGTAACATATAAAACAATTATATTTCTCAGAGGCATTTTTTTTTTTTCAGATTACACCAACAATTGTTAGGTATACACATTATATTTACGTCCATCCTTGCACCCGGTATCGAACATGACATTTCTAATCCTCTTGATGATTTATAAAATGCTGTCACTCAAAACTACTACATAGAAAATAATTCCCTCGGCGGTTATTGTTGGTTCTGTTGAGAAAAGTCTGGAAGGCCGGCGCCATGTATGAATCTACGGGCATCGAGTTGAGGATACTGCGCGTTATGAAAGTCGGCAAAACAGGAACGTTTTCCACAGCACAGGTGAACGTCACATTCGGCACACTTGTAAAATGTATAGGAATACCAACCCGACTTGGTTTTCACACCGTGGATTTGACAATACACACACCGTTTATATTTTGTTCCTTTCACCACGTAGTGCGTCTTATTCCCACGCAGGACCGACGAAACATAGCCTGAAACACAAACAAACATTCAGTTATCACTATAGTGGTGGCATACTAACCCGCGACAGAACAACTTCTTAATTTCTCAACTGTCGTACTAACCGGTGACTGACCACTTTCTAATCTCTCAACTGCCGTACTAACCGATGACTGACCACTTTCTGATCTCTCAACTAATACTAACCGGTGACTGACTACTTTCTAATCTCTCAACTAATACAAACCGGTGACTGACCACTTTCAAATCTCTCAACTAATACAAACCCGTGACAGAACTGTTCTTAATCTCTCAACTAATACAAACCCGTGACAGAACTGTTCTTAATCTCTCAACTGTCGTACTAATTGGTGACTGACCACTTTCTGATCTCTCAACTAATACTAACCGGTGACTGACCACTTTCTAATCTCTCAACTAATACAAACCGGTGACTGACCACTTTCAAATCTCTCAACTAATACAAACCGGTGACTGACTACTTTCTAATCTCTAAACTGTCGTACTAACCGGTGACTGACCACTTTCTAATCTCTCAACTAATACAAACCGGTGACTGACTACTTTCTAATCTCTCAATTGCCTGACTAAACCGGTGACCGACCACTTTCCAATCACCTTAACTGGTGAGTGACGACCACTTTCTAATCACTTAACTGCCGTAGTAACCGATAACTGATCATAACCTGATGTCTTAACTGTCATACAAACCGATCATCCGACTCTTTACCGATACTATACCCACAGTAACGTTCACACATTTAAAGTAGGCGCTAATAAACAATTGTTTCGATTACCTCAATCGTTAGTATGGAATTTCTTTTTACATCTTGACTTAGTATGAGGTTGTTGTATTTCGGGCCGTTCCATCAGTCTACTCCACGCTTTGAATGCGCTCGTTTGCCACACAGCAACCGTTATTTTACAATATGGCGAGAAACTGATTGATCTAATGCTGATACTGCGGGGTCTCAAATCCCATAATACAAATATTCAGCCAAACGTTTCCGAGAAATACAAAAAAAAAAACCCGATTTTTCCTAATTTAAGTAATTTCCGACGTAGTAATAAACGTTTATTGAGAACAAAAAGGCGATCAAAGCAGATATTCCGATCTCAGGCAGTACAAACATACAGAGTACAGTCACCAAAGCAATTACATGCTGAAAATTATCATCTGAACATAAAACGTGTGTAAATATCTGTCCTTAAAATTGACAATATTACAATATTGTGTTATTTTGTCAGTCTATAAGCCACAGTCTTTTCAATAATTCATCGGTAACCTTCTCCTGAAATAGGTCAGGGTGAATTGTAGATTAGCTCTCGGAAGGAACGAAACCCGACATTTCCTATAAATTACGTACCCGGAGATTTGATTCTTTTATTAAAATGTACACAGAGTACAAAATGATGGAGCTATCGGCAGGCTGTGATTTCTACATCATGTCTTTCAATTAACAAAAGAATATCGAGTATCATTAGTCAGTAACAAGACGGCTAGTAATGTGTTATAAATAACCTTTGGCTTAAACTGTTTATTTTTTCGTGCGCAGCTACGTTAATTACAGGTAAATGACATGTTTTATGTTTTAATAACCTGTACAGAAATAGATCACTCCGGCAAACTGGTAAAACTTTGTTACGCTAGATATCATATCTTCTTCCACAATATGTGGGTGTTATTTAACTCCCAATGCATAAACTAATCACAACTGTTCAATGATAAACTCTAAATGCGGTCTGATTGGTTGTCACAGCGACCTTTGACGTGGACTTTTTTTGTTATGAATTGTAATATATTGTAATATTTTTATGCATTTCCGAAATTGCGAGTTTTGCATATTAATTAGCGGCATCTCCCTTTTGGTCATATCCTTACGTCTCATCCGGTGTTATGAAGAGAACACACGTTGACTCAAACAGGTCAATTCATCCTCAGAATAACTTTTCTATTGTGGTAGAAACGAGTCACGCAAACTCGTGTTTGTTTTTTCACTCTTGTTAGTTATTTTCCAAAGCTCGCTAAAGCTCGTGTTTTTGTAACTTTTGAAAAATAACTAACTCAAGTGAAAGAAATACTATATACAAAAACAACTCGTTGTGTAATCCCTATTTACATAGTTTTTAATGACATAAAAGACATGCCCATATTTGGGTGTACATTTTATGTACCTGCTACATGTATATTCCCGTGAACCATAATTATAATGAACGAGTTACTGTCAAGGTTTTCAAGTAATTCTTACTATATAAGGCCAGTCGTACAATGTACTTGCTATGCGTTTCATATATATTACTAATCCTTGACATTGAAGTAATTAATGTCTACATGTTATATATCAAACTGACAAGTTAAAAAAAATATCGCAAATTAATCACCAATAGGCACTGAGCCATTATTTCTATATATTCTGACAGTCTTACAAAGCTCCGAAAAGAAATTGCCAAAGAAAGCATAATTCTTCATATTTTACCCACATGTTATTTGATATCCCGACCATCTTTATAAAAGGTTCTGAAATGTTGCTATCGAGATAGAGTATTGCCATAATTCTTCATATTATACCCACATGTTATTTGAAGACACAACTATCTTTATAAAGTGGTTTCTTAGCGACAACCACATCTTGATGGAGGCCGTTTCCAAATGCTACATTAGTTTGGTAATGATCTCTAGTATTAAATTAAGGACACTTTCCGTCGCTATAATGTCTTTTGATATAGCGTGGATTCATAATTGTAGGTGTTCAATCCCCATTTTGTTATCGCAGTTTTGGGGAATCCCGCTCCATATCAACTACAGGCAGCCATTAAAATATACCTGCTTACTGATCTGTTATATACACTCGTGGCTAGAGAGAATAAAATGAAATTGAATAGTCAATATGTAGTTCATTATCCTCAGCTTCTTTAACCTCGTCTTCTGAGCACCACGTCACTATATTATATAGTGTGTCCTCTTCGTGTGAGAACCCAGCTAGTTTATTATCTCTTTGTTAGCGCCAATCCTTGTATTATATTTTCATAAACCATATCACTGCTTGGACGTGGCTGTTTTCTTCACGTCCCCCCCCCCCCCCCCCAATCACAACCAATCACAGGAAATTACAACAACAAACTATTTGAATCAAATATTTATTAGGAATGATAGCAAGATAATCACAAAGACTACAATTGAGATGTTGAATCCTTACCACAATGACTACAATTCAGTTGGTGAATCCTGACCACAAAGACTACAATTCAGTTGGTGAATCTTGACCACAAAGACTACAATTGAGATGTTGAATCCTTACCACAAAGACTACAATTCAGCTGGTGAATCTTGACCACAAAGACTACAATTGAGATGTTGAATCCTTACCACAAAGACTACAATTGAGATGTTGAATCCTTACCACAAAGACTACAATTGAGATGTTGAATCCTTACCACAATGACTACAATTCAGTTGGTGAATCTTGACCACAAAGACTACAATTGAGATGTTGAATCCTTACCACAAAGACTACAATTCAGATGTTGAATCCTTACCACAAAGACTACAATTGAGATGTTGAATCTTGACCACAAAGACTACAACTGAGATGTTGAATCTTGACCACAAAGACTACAATTGAGATGTTGAATCTTGACCACAAAGACTACAATTGAGATGTTGAATCTTGACCACAAAGACTACAATCGAGATGTTGAATCCTTACCACAAAGACTACAATCGAGATGTTGAATCCTTACCACAAAGACTACAATTGAGATGTTGAATCCTTACCACAAAGACTACAATTCAGTTGGTGAATCCTGACCACAATGACTACAATTGAGATGTTGAATCCTGACCACAAAGACTACAATTGAGATGTTGAATCCTTACCACAAAGACTACAATTGAGATGTTGAATCTTGACCACAAAGACTACAATTGAGATGTTGAATCCTTACCACAAAGACTACAATTGAGATGTTGAATCCTTACCACAAAGACTACAATTCAGTTGTTGAATCTTGACCACAAAGACTACAATTGAGATGTTGAATCTTGACCACAAAGACTACAATTGAGATGTTGAATCTTGACCACAAAGACTACAATTGAGATGTTGAATCTTGACCACAAAGACTACAATCGAGATGTTGAATCCTTACCACAAAGACTACAATCGAGATGTTGAATCCTTACCACAAAGACTACAATTGAGATGTTGAATCCTTACCACAAAGACTACAATTCAGTTGGTGAATCCTGACCACAATGACTACAATTGAGATGTTGAATCCTGACCACAAAGACTACAATTGAGATGTTGAATCCTTACCACAAAGACTACAATTGAGATGTTGAATCTTGACCACAAAGACTACAATTGAGATGTTGAATCCTTACCACAAAGACTACAATTGAGATGTTGAATCCTTACCACAAAGACTACAATTCAGTTGTTGAATCCTTACCACAAAGACTACAATTCAGTTGGTGAATCCTGACCACAATGACTACAATTCAGTTGGTGAATCCTGACCACAATGACTACAATTCAGTTGGTGAATCCTGACCACAATGACTACAATTCAGTTGGTGAATCTCGACCACAAAGATTACAATTGAGATGTTGAATCCTTACCACAAAGACTACAATTGAGATGTTGAATCCTTACCACAAATGACTACAATTCTAAACCAATGAGAACTTGCATTTAATGAGCTTTAATCAGAAAACAAAATGACAACTGTTCCCCGCAAAACCGCAGACAATGATTGGAGCTGGTAGACAAAGCTGAAATTCAGAAGTTTGTGAGCATCCTGTCAGTGATTATTACAAGGGAACGCAGATGATGTAGATCTGCTTTTGTATAATCCAGTAGTGTACCGCCATTTTTTCTTCGGCAAAAAGCAAAAATTGCCCTCGAAAATAATTTCATTGTCCATTCTGACTTCGTGAGCAAGGGACTCATAGTTCCATGATCCATCTAATAATATAAGTACAGTACATCATATTCATAACAAAGTTTACTGGTTGTGTGGAACACCTCAGTCTCATGTCAATGAAATGTCAGTGAGATTGGTTTTAAGAATTGTCCTTTTGACGAATAACGCAACACAATGTCATTTAATGTTTCTGGAGCTGAAAGCAACAATACAAACTGTTTTCTCATCTCTTGTTGAGAGGCTCTATGTAGTTGTGATAATGTCGGAAACAATCCCTTAATGGACTTTTACAGAGTGGTACATCACAGGCCAGACATTTGAAATAAGTATTCACATACCACCCAGACTTGGTGCGAACTTTCTTCAACTGACACAGAACGCAAGGCTTGTACTTTGTCCCGGTGTTACGTACAAGTCTATGTCCACCAAGATAAAGAGAGCTTTGAGAGCTGTCCATGAATTGCCCTTGACCTACATTACTGGGGTCAGAAGTGTTCATGGACTGCCTGCGTTCTCCATAAGCATTATCACAGAACATGGAGGTTTGAACAGAATAGGGAAATTGTGCTCCAACAGTTGATTGTTTAACTTCTGAAAGGAGTCTTGGCATACCAACAGGATGAGGGGGCATATCTCCCCAGTGGTCAGAGGTCACTCGTGTTTGACCTTGACCCATGTGCTGTCTGCTAATTACACTACCCATTACTGCCTGCCTATCTCCCTGAAGATCAAGGTTATACGGATGAGCAGCGTCTGAAAGCAGACAAAGAATAAGAATTAAAAGCCTGCTCAAATCGGCCCGACACAAAGCTTGGGTTAATTCCATGTCGTACAAGTTAAATAAACTATATGCAAAGTGCAGTTTTATTTTCTCAAATCTTGTTTCAGAACTCCATATTCTGGTGTCATTTTTGAAAATGCTTAAAGTCAAAGGAATTGCTAATGCCAACAGTCAGACTTCACTGAACATAACAATATTCCATCTCTTCTTACTCCACAATAAGTCCTCCCTTCTTACTCCACATATAAACCAACAATAATCCCTCCCTTCTTACTCCACATATAAACCAACAATAATCCCTCCCTTCTTACTCCACATATAAACCAACAATTACCCTCCCTTCTTACTCCACATATAAACAAACAATAACCCCTCCCTTCTTACTCCACATATAAACCAACAATAATTCCTCCCTTCTTACTCCACATATAAACCAACAATAATTCCTCCCTTCTTACTCCACATATAAACCAACAATAATCCCTCCCTTCTTACTCCACATATAAACCAACAATTATCCCTCCCTTCTTACTCCACATATGAACCAACAATTATTACTCCCTTCTTACTCCACATATAAACCAACAAGTTCCCTTCCTTACTTACAACAATAACCCCTCCTTTCTTACTCCACATATAAACCAACAATTATCCCTCCCTTCTTACTCCACATATAAACCAACAATAATTCCTCCCTTCTTACTCCACATATAAACCAACAAGTATCCCTCCCTTCTTACTCCACATATAACCAACAATAATTCCTCCCTTCTTACTCCACATATAAACCAACAATTATTCCCTCCCTTCTTACTCCACATATAAACCAACAATTATCCCTCCCTTCTTACTCCACATATAAACCAACAATAACCCCTCCCTTCTTACTCCACATATAAACCAAACAATAACCCCTCCCTTCTTACTCCACATATAAACCAACAATAATCCCTCCCTTCTTACTCCACATATAAACCAACAATAATCCCTCCCTTCTTACTCCACATATAAACCAACAATAATCCCTCCCTTCTTACTCCACATATAAACCAACAATAATCCCCTCCCTTCTTACTCCACATATAACCAACAATAACCCCTCCCTTCTTACTCCACATATAAACCAACAATAATCCCTCCCTTCTTACTCCACATATAAACCAACAATAACCCCTCCCTTCTTACTCCACATGTAAACCAACAATAATCCCTCCTTCTTACTCCACAATAATCCCTCCCTTCTTACTCCACATATAAACCAACAATAATCCCTCCCTTCTTACTCCACATATAAACCAACAATAATCCCTCCCTTCTTACTCCACATATAAACAAACAATAACCCCTCCCTTCTTACTCCACATATAAACCAACAATTATCCCTCCCTTCTTACTCCACATATAAACCAACAATAATCCCTCCCTTCTTACTCCACATATAAACCAACAATAACCCCTCCCTTCTTACTCCACATATCATCCAAGAATCATCCTACACTATCTGACAGTTGCGGGTAAGACATCGTGTTCAGTTGATTTCAATGATGTCTACACAACAGGACTTTTCCCTCAAATCACCATTTTTTGTATGCCTGTTTGAAAGTGTGTGCAAATTCAAGGAGCCAATGAAAATTCAATCCATGATTTGCTACTTGTATTTTATCTCCTTCTGGGGCATGAAGTGGCTGACGATAAGCATAGCCATCTCAGTTTAGTTGAAAATCAGGACACTCATATATTATTGATTCAATAACAATCAAGTATGACGGTGCCGAAGGGAAACAGACTCTGGCAGGTTGAAAGGTGTGGTGTGGTGAAGAACTTCATACAGGATTTCATTTGAGAGAAGTCTGCCTTCTCTCTCCAACAGAAATATCTTAATTGAGGAACGACAACACACTTGATAAGTTTAAACACCTTTAATGGAAATCTGAAGCTATTTACAACATATGTACAGTAAACAAATTATACAGACTGAAACCAGACCTGGTCTACCTCACAAACGACAGTGAAACCAGACCTGTCTACCTCACAAACGACAGTGTAACCAGACCAGGATTACGTCACAATGACAATGTAACCAGACCTGGTCTCCCTCACAAACGACAGTGTAACCAGATCAGGTCTACGTCACAACGACAGTGTAACCAGACCTTGTCTACCACACAAACAACAGTGTAACCAGACCTGGTCTCCCACACAAACGACAGTGTAACCAGACCAGGTCTACGTCACAACGACAGTGTAACCAGACCTAGTCTACCACACAAACGACAGTGTAACCAGACCTGGTCTACCACACAAACAACTGTGTAACCAGACCTGGTCTACATCACAAACGACAGTGTAACCAGACCAGGTCTACCACACAAATGACAGTGTAACCAGACCTGGTCTACCTCACAAATGACAGTGTAACCAGACCTGGTCTACCACACAAACGACGGTGTAACCAGACCTGGTCTACCTCACAACAACAGTGTAACCAGACCTGGTCTACCTCACAAACGACAGTGTATCCAGACCTGGTCTACCACACAAACAACAGTGTAACCAGACCTAGCCTACCTCACAAACAGCAAAGTAACAGGAACATAGCTAAACATTGTAGCTGCTTATTTTAATCACATTTGTATAAAATCAGAAATTAGTTGTACTAAAGCTGACACTTTTAATACAATTGTTACCAAATATTAATAGTGAAATCATGACAATCTTTATGCAAAACATTATTTCAAAATCTCCTTATTTTGATATATAGGTAAAAATCATATTTGCCTCTCACTCTGAACATTTCACACAACTTTTAAACAGATAATTTTAATATTAACAAAGGCTATTTACATGAATGAAAACTAAGAGATGAAGAGTATATCGGTACATTAAAAATATTTTTATATATAGACACCTGCTAAGCCTTATATGGGCATTAGGTAATTAACTCTACTTTCCTTAGGCAGCATTCAAAACACAAAATTAAGTCATATATACAAATGTCTACATCTGAATCCTGTCATATGGTCAGTGAACAAGAAACCTCTCTTGTATGGTGTTTGCACATACTGAACCCTCCTTCTACTAAACAGTTCCTAAACTGAACACTTCTTATTACTCAACACTTCCTAAACTGAACACTTCTTGTATATTTCTGGATTTAGGTAAGTAATTCCAAATGGAGTTATCTTTCTTACATCACTAACACATGAAGTGCCCCCTTACCAATCTATATACAGGTGTTTCAGTGTGATCTTCAGACTCATGTAATCTGGAATAGTCACGTTGAATGACAACATGGTCATCGATTGTCTAGTCACGTTGAATGACAACATGGTCATCGATTGTCTAGTCACGTTGAATGACAACATAGTCATCGATTGTCTAGTCACGTTGAATGACAACATGGTCATCGATTGTCATCTAAGACATATTGGAAGCTGTCAAACTTTCCATTCCAAAATTAAAACAACCTCAAAAACGCTTTGATTTTTCAAGGTTTGGCCAGCTGTAAGGTGATCAATATTATAACTACCAGTTAAAGTGATGTGTGATTTTACAGATATCTATAATATAATTATTCTCTCTTTTTGGTACATATTATCATCCATTATTAGTAGTATGCTACCACAAAGAATAAATTTCCTGAATAGATACATTCAGCTGTCTGTTCATTGGATTATCTCTAGTCTGATAATAATACCATTATTCCTGATCATTCGGATTTAACATGTGTGGGTTCATTTTGATACTGGTAATTCTGATAGCTCGGATCCTGATATTTGGGATCCTGATAGCTCGGATTCTGATAGTTGGGATCTAACATTTGTGGATCCGTTTGTTGTAATGGTTTGTTCACAGACTGAAGAAGAGCTCTATGGTAGATATGAAAACAGTCACGCTCCCTAGTGGTACACAGCGCTAGATGACACGTGTCACATCGGTACGACGTATACACTTTCCAGCCTGACTTTGTTTTCGTTCTATTGTGCCGACAGTAAATACACAGACGTATTTTGTTAGATTCTATTTTGACCGGTCTGTGATTCGATATGCTATCTATATCCATGCCAGGCCTACCGAGCAAGTCACCAGTCAAGTCTGAAAATAAACAAGCACATTTTATTGTTGTTGCTTGGATTGTTAATGTTTGATTAAATATTAAAACAGGTTAACACTGGAGTACAAAATGTTAACAGTTTATCCTAGGTAGTGACATATATAACTTATCATGTTTTTTAGTTCCAGTATCCAAATCCTATTCTACAGACAAACCAATACACTCATGATAATGATATATATCATTGAAAAACATCCGGTATACAAACAAACAAATCCATTGAAGTTTATCTAATGGAACCCAAATAATCATATCCATCATATCTTGGTGACATATCTCCCTGATCAGGCAAAAGAGTCAATCTAGTAAGAAACAGACATATGAATGCAGTAAATTGTAAGTTGATAACGCAAGTTTGTTCTCAATGACTCAGGTACTCTCTATAGTACAACAGGTAATCTACTGTACAATAAGTACTCTACTGTACAACTGTAACTCTCTACTCTACAACAGGTACTCTCTATTGTACATCAGGTACTCTCTACACTACAACAGGTACTCTCTATTGTACAACAGGTACTCTACTGTACAACAGGTACTCACTATTGTACAACAGGTACCCACTACTGTACAACAGGTACTCTCTACTGTACAACAGGTACTCTCTACTGTACAATAAGTACTCTACTGTACAAATGTTACTCTCTACTCTACAACAGGTACTCTCTATTGTACAACAGGTACTCTCTATTGTACAACAGGTACTCACTATTGTACAACAGGTACACTCTATTGTACAACAATAGTGTACATCAGGTACTCTCTTGTACAACATTAACGTACAACAGGTACATACTCTCTATTGTACAACATTAATGTACAACAGGTACTCTCTATTGTACAACATTAATGTAGAGCAGGTACTCTCTATTGTACAACAGGTACTCTCTATTGTACAACATTAATGTACAACAGGTACTCTCTATTGTACAACAATAGTGTACATCAGGTTCTCTCTATTGTACAACAGGTACTCTCTATTGTACAACAGGTACTCTCTATTGTACAACAGGTAATCTACTGTACAATAAGTCCTCTACTGTACAACAGGTACTCTCTACTCTACAACAGGTACTCTCTATTGTACAACAGGTACCCTCTACTGTACAACAGGTACACTCTATTGTACAACAATAGTGTACATCAGGTACTCTCTATTGTACAACATTAGTGTACAACAGGTACTCTCTATTGTACAACATTAATTTACATCAGGTACTCTCTATTGTACATCAATGTACATCAGGTTCTCTCTATTGTACAACATTAGTGTACAACTGGTACTCTCTATTGTACAACATTAGTGTACATCAGGTACTCCCTATTGTACAACATTAGTTTACATCAGGTACTCTCTATTGTACAACAGGTACTCTATTGTACAACATTAGTTTACATCAGGTACTCTCTATTGTACAACAGGTACTCTATTGTACAACATTAATGTACATCAGGTACTCTCTATTGTATAACATTAACGTACAACAGTTACTTTCTATTGTACAACATTAATGTACAACAGGTACTCTCTATTGTACAACAGGTACCCTCTATTGTACAACAGGTACTCTCTATTGTACAACATTAATGTACAACAGGTACTCTCTATTGTACATCAGGTACTCTCTATTGTACTAAAGGTACTCTCTATTGTACAACATTAATGTACAACAGGTACTCTCTATTGTACTAAAGGTACTCTCTATTGTACAACATTAATGTACAACAGGTACTCTCTATTGTACTAAAGGTACTCTCTATTATACTAAAGGTACTCTCTATTGTACAACATTAATGTACAACAGGTACTCTCTATTGTACATCAGGTACTCTCTATTGTACAACATTAATGTACAACAGGTACTCTCTATTGTACTAAAGGTACTCTCTATTATACTAAAGGTACTCTCTATTGTACAACATTAATGTACAACAGGTACTCTCTATTGTACAACATTAATGTACAACAGGTACCCTCTACTGTACAACAGGTACACTCTATTGTACAACAGGTACTCTCTATTGTACAACAGTTACTTTCTATTGTACAACATTAATGTACAACAGGTACTCTCTATTGTACAACAGGTACTCTCTATTGTACAACATTAATGTACAACAGGTACTCTCTATTGTACATCAGGTACTCTCTATTGTACTAAAGGTACTCTCTATTGTACAACATTAATGTACAACAGGTACTCTCTATTGTACTAAAGGTACTCTCTATTGTAATAGTAGCAGTCTGACACATAAGTAAACTTACAAAAAGTATACATTCTTACTATGAAAATATTGCTCTCAGGGGGCGCAAGCTAAAATCATACGATTTTACTATAACTTCCAATGTTAACATTCTCGCTCTCCAATGGAGCATGTCAGGATATAATTAATTAGCCAGTGATAAACAGGATATCAATAATTAGCCAGTGATAAACAAAGTAACGGCACCAATATATCACACATCAAACTAATTACACATGATATGTATAGGTGTAAAGGTTGTAATCAAATATTTCCAATTTCCACACTCTCACTGTCAAAGCCTGTGAACTGTATTTCAAGAAAACTTTCCTCAAATATGTAGTGCATATTCAGTTGATTTTAAGATCTTGTGAAACGGATGTTATAATCCTAATATTGATAGAAATCTACATCAACAATCTACTGAACAGGACATTCACACATTCTAGATTGTCGTAGGAATCAATAAATGGCCCTATATATGGTTCTTTACACCCAGACTAGCAGTAATTGGGTTTCCATGGAACAGATCATATGGTTCTTTACACCCCAACAAGCAGTCGTCAAGTTTCCATGGAACAGATATGGTTCGATCTATACACCCAGTCTAGCAGTCGTCGAGTTTCCATGGAACAGCAGATATGGTTCTATACACCCCGACTTGCAGTCGTTGAGTTTCCATGGAACAGATATGGTTCTATATACCCAGTCTAGCAGTTGTTGAGTTTCCATGGAACAGACGATATGGTTCTATATACCCAGTCTAGCAGTTGTTGAGTTTCCATGGAACAGACGATATGGTTCTATATACCCAGTCTAGCAGTTGTTGAGTTTCCATGGAGGCATTGGTACTGGAGAATTGTCCTGCTTCTTGTCATTGAACATCATGTTATGATATTCTAGGAAACAGTTTCTCTCCCGTACACAAAGGGGCACATTACATCGTTCACATTTGAAATGGGTATACACACGCCATCCCGACCTTGTTTTGACCTTGTTCATCTGACAGAGGACACAACATTTGTACTTGTAGCCCTCGTTGCGGATGGGTCGGTGTTGCATGGCCAGACTGCTGTAACATTGCATAATGTTTAGATAGTCGGGGTCCCTGTAGGGCATGTACCCAGAGTCTGAAACGGGAAAAAGATGGCCGATCAGTACATCCATCACCCAAACACATACTAACATGCTCTACATGCCTTACAAAACTGTGTCCATTATGTGACCAGTAGTAAAACTCCTTAAAGCCTATTCTTATCACCTTATTAGGTAAGAAACATCACAATCATTGCAGAAAAAACAAAACAAAAATCACAAAAAATTACGGATTCGGGTAAGTCAGTCAATTGTACCATGAGGTAGGGAGTTTATAAGGTTGAATATGGTATACCTTTATTGGTTTTCATCTTCCTCACATGGCTGGCTGTTGTTTTTTTATTATCTCTGGCTTTCCAGAAAGCAGCATTTAATTATTATATATATATACATGTATAACCACCGTGTTCTGTATGCAAAACTCAACATTTGGATTTTTATCATATTTTGACACTAGGTAAACATTCACCGTTACATACACATAAAATCACTAATTGATTATAATTATTACAAACAGTCATAAAACTGTGTTTAGGAGACATCTACCAACCTTAAAGGACTTGGTGTCAGGCAGTCCCCACTTTTTTCCGTGAAGTAAGACTGAGAAAGATCCAGATCACTATTACCAACACATGGAATTCCATTCTGAAGTTTCCACATGACTTCTTCAAAGTTCTTATTAACTGTGAAATCTGCACAACTTAACTAGAATATAGGGCTAACCATGACACTTTTACAGGATAACCTCAAATTTTTGTACAGGTTAACCTCGACACTTACATACCTACATAAATCCCCAGTATGTACCACCACAGACAAGACCACATTACATAGAACCATTCTCCTCAGGCTCACATCATGCTCTTTTGTCAGGTTTCCGAAAGTCACCTCAACATACATGTTAACATGTTGTGATAAATACAGTATCCTCAATTAGTCAGTTACCAAAATAAACAAAGTATCATCAATTGGCCAGCTATCAAATAAATCCAGTATCATCAATTGGCCAGCTATCAAATAAATCCAGTATCATCAATTTGTCATCAAACTACAGAGTATCTAAAACCACTTAAGATTCTACTACTGATCGGCCCCCATAACACCATAGGAACATGTGTTCCTACTACTGACCCCCGTCCCACCACAGGAACATGTGTTCCTACTACTGACCCCCATAACACCATAGGAACATGTGTTCCTACTACTGACCCCCATAACTCCATAGGAACATGTGTTCCTACTACTGACCCCCGTCCCACCACAGGCACATGTGTTCCTACAACTGACCCCCATCCCACCATAGGAACATGTGTTCCTACTATTGACCCTCGTCGCACCACAGGAACAGGAGTTCATACTATTGATCCCCCATCACTCCACAGGAACATGTGTTCCTACTACTGAACCCCGTCACACCACAGGAACATGTGTTCCTACTACTGACCCCCATAACTCCATAGGAACATGTGTTCCTACTACTGACCCCCATCACACCATAGGGACATGTGTTCCTACTACTGACCCCCGTCGCACCACAGGAACAGGAGTTCTTACTATCGATCCCCCATCACTCCACAGGAACATGTGTTCCTACTACTGACCCCCAAAACTCCATAGGAACATGTGTTCCTACTACTGACCCCCGTCGCACCACAGGAACAGTTCTTACTACTGACCCCCATAACTCCATAGGAACATGTGTTCCTACTACTGACCCCCGTCGCACCACAGGAACAGTTCTTACTATTGATCCCCCAAAACTCCATAGGAACATGTGTTCCTACTACTGACCCCCGTCGCACCACAGGAACATGTGTTCCTACTACTGACCCCCATAACTCCATAGGAACATGTGTTCCTACTACTGACTCCCATAACACCACAGGAACATGTATTCCTACTACTGACCCCCATCACACCATAGGAACATGTGTTCCTACTACTGACCCCCATCACACCATAGGAACATGTGTTCCTACTTCTGACCCCCATCGTACCATAGGAACATGTGTTCCTACTACTGACCCCCATCGCACCATAGGAACATGTGTTCCTACTACTGACCCCCATCGCACCATAGGAACATGTGTTCCTACTACTGACCCCCATAACTCCATAGGAACATGTGTTCCTACTACTGACCCCCATCACACCATAGGAACATGTGTTCCTACTACTGACCCCCGTCCCACCATAGGAACATGTGTTCCTACTACTGACCCCCGTCGCACCATAGGAACATGTGTTCCTACTACTGACCCCCATAACTCCATAGGAACATGTGTTCATACTACTGACCCCCATCACACCATAGGAACATGTGTTCCTACTACTGACCCCCATCACACCATAGGAACATGTGTTCCTACTACTGACCCCCGTCGCACCATAGGAACATGTGTTCCTACTACTGACCCCCGTCGCACCATAGGAACATGTGTTCCTACTACTGACCCCCATAACTCCATAGGAACATGTGTTCATACTACTGACCCCCATCACACCATAGGAACATGTGTTCCTACTACTGACCCCCATCACACCATAGGAACATGTGTTCTTACTATTGATCCCCCATAGCTCCATAGGAACATGTGTTCCTACTACTGACCCCCGTCACTCCATAGAAACATGTGTTCCTACTACTGACCCCCATAGCTCCATAGCAACATGTGTTCCTACTACTGACCCCCATAACTCCATAGGAACATGTGTTCCTACTACTGACCCCCATCCCACCACAGGAACAGGAGTTCTTACTATTGATCCCCCATAGCTCCATAGGAACATGTGTTCCTACTACTTAGCTCCATAGGAACATGTGTTCCTACTACTGACCCCCGTCCCACCACAGGAACACGTGTTCCTACTACTGACCCCCGTCACACCACAGGAACAGTTCTTACTATTGATCCCCCATAGCTCCATAGGAACATGTGTTCCTGCTCCGGTTAGGGTCTGCTCCAAATAGCTGATCATGATATGTGTCAAAACAATTCCGCATCTTTTTACTGCGGGGTGTGAGAATGCACAGAGCAGCTTGACATTTTGCACATCTATATTTACTAAAGATTGCCCATCCCGCTTGGGTTGTGCGATTATTGAGCTGACACAGAACACAGCGCACTTTCTTATTGTCCTCCACGCGAATCGGTACGTGTTCTGTTCTTGTTCCAATCATGTGCGAGGCATGGAATTCACCCGAAAAATCAGGCATCTTTGGTAATTCCCCTGATAAACCTGCCAGGGTTGGAAATGCCCCAGCAAACCCAGGTAGCATCTGGAATTCCCTGGGTAGGGGCATACTTTCAGGCAAACCAAGGTGCCTATGGGGGCCTGCAAAAATCCAGAAAATAGAGTCAGTACAGGCTTGTACAACTGTGTACTACTGGCAGGACTTTTTATCATTTAAGGAATACCCACATAAAATACATGTTCTTATTTCAGAAAAACATAAAATAAAGTAACCAGCTACAAAACCACACAGGATTAAAACAGAACATGGACACTTCTCCAAACGGTACTGTGTGGATTTATTTTAGGTTTTCACCCTGGTAGCTCCATGATACAGCTTCATGTAGACTTTAGAATCATGTTGATATATATAAACCACAAACAAGTCAAACTGACCTGTTGGAATAATGCTGCTACTTCTGGTTCAGACATGTGACAAAGAAGAGCAGACAAACCAATAAGAGTTATTCCCCTTGGAATGGCAAACTAAAGCAGACAATTTAGACCCGTATTAGTTATGTCCCTTTGATCAAGAAACCGGTTTTCACATGATGGATCACTGCAGGCATCCCACTTTAACAGTGCAACATTAATACACCATCAGAAATAATATAAAACAACAATTGAGGCAATGAAAATTTTATTGTTATTTACAGAAAACAAAAGTTGTGATCTTACAGTACATTATTAACGGGTTTCAATTGGAAAAATATGCTGGTATTTTGAGATTGCTGACAAACAATTAACAGAGATAGTTAACTTTCCCCTTGTACTGTGATCTGTATATTGTTGAACTAGACCTACTATAAATGTACACATATCATGTACCTAAAGGTCTGTTTTACATTTTTCTTTACAGTTATTTTACAAATACAAATGTCTTTTGAACAATTCCTTTGTCCTTTTCAATTCCACTGTACACTACCATATCATGCATGTTTATACAAATATGGTGGTTAGTAAATCTCAGGGATGATGACAACAATGAACACCAAACTATACATATTGTACACAGAGCTAAACCCAACTTCAGAATGCAGAATGTCTGTGATATAAACTTCTGATGTGGGATCTACAGTAAGCTGTAGAATGTCTGTGGTATAAAACTACATCCACAAGACAATGGCTATTTTGGGTTAAGTCTATTAGCATCAAACACCCCTGGGGCTGATGCCTCTGTCCTGGAGTCTTGTTGCCAAGGCAGCGAGTGTTGCCATGGCTGCTGGGATATAGGGGACACCGGAGATATCCCCATCAACTGTTTGTGATAAATATCAAAACAGTTTTTCCTCTTCCTACCTCCATATACGGTGGTACATAAGGGTATCTGACATTTTGAGCATTTGAACTTGGTGAATGAGTCCCAGCCTGATTTTGTGGTACTTTTATTAGCCTGACACAGGACACATCGTATGTTTTTGTTGCCTTCTGTTCGTATGATAGTATGATCCCCAAAATCAGGAGCGTCTGAATACATTGATTGATGAAGGGTCTGAACGGAGTACTGACCTAAAGCCATCTCTCTACCTGCAAAGAACCAAAAAAGATACCTGTTAAGTTATATATTCAAACCACTTTGTCACTACAATGTTAATGAGACCATGTCAACATGGACACGGCTAGATATGTTGTTATAACCCAACGCTGGCCTTTATGACAGTTCATTGATCCTTTACCTCTGTGATCGCCCACAACTATAGTCTGGCCTTTATGACAGTTCATTGATGCTTTACCTCTGTAATCACCCACAACTATAGTCATCAATGGTAAGTACCAGGTATATGTCGTAACATTGGAGTATTGTTGACCTTAGACATCAATGGTATGTACCAGGTATATGTCGTAACATTGGAGTATAGTTGACCTTAGACATCAAAGGTAAGTACCAGGTATACGTCGTTACATTGAAGTATTGTTGACCTTAGACATCAAAGGTAAGTACCAGGTATATGTCGTAACATTGGAGTATTGTTGACCTTAGACATCAATGGTATGTACCAGGTATATGTCGTTACGTTGGAGTATTGATGACTAGAGTCATCAATGGAAAGTACCAGTTATGTCGTTACATTGGAGTATTAATGACCATAGTCATCAATGGTAAGTACCAGGTATATGTCGTTACATTGGAGTATTGATGACCATAGACATCAACAGTAAGTACCAGGTATATGTCGTTACATTGGAGTATTGTTGACCTTAGACATCAATGGTAAGTACCAGGTATATGTCGTTACATTGGAGTATTGATGACCAGACATCAATGATAAGTACCAGGTATATGTCGTTACGTTGAAGTATTGTTGACCTTAGACATCAATGGTAAGTACCAGGTATATGTCGTTACATTGGAGTATTGATGACCAGACATCAATGATAAGTACCAGGTAGGTGTCGTTACATTGGAGTATTGATGACCTAAGACATCAATGATAAGTACCAGGTATATGTCATTACGTTGGAGTATTGATGACCATAGACATCAACGGTAAGTACCAGGTATGTGTCGTTACATTGGAGTATTGATGACCATAGACATCAAAGGTAAGTACCAGGTATATGTCGTTACATTGGAGTATTGATGACCATAGACATCAAAGGTAAGTACCAGGTATATGTCGTTACATTGGAGTATGATGTCGTTATATTGGAGTACAATGTATTGTTGACCACAGACATCAATGATAAGTACCAGGTATATGTCGTTACGTTGGAGTATTGATGACCTTAGACATCAATGATAAGTACCAGGTATATGTCGTTACGTTGGAGTATTGTTGACCTTAGACATCAATGATAAGTACCAGGTATATGTCGTTACATTGGAGTATTGTTGACCTTAGACATCAATGGTAAGTACCAGGTATATGTCATTACGTTGAAGTATTGTTGACCTTAGACATCAAAGGTAAGTACCAGGTATATGTCATTACATTGGAGTATGATGTCGTTATATTGGAGTATTGTTGACCACAGACATCAATGATAAGTACCAGGTATATGTCGTTACATTGGAGTATGATGTCGTTATATTGGAGTATTGTTGACCACAGACATCAATGATAAGTACCAGGTATATGTCGTTACGTTGGGAGAGTATTGTTGAAAGCCTTTTATACCGACAGGTATTCTGTGACCTGGATTTAAATTCCACAAGCTCTCCTAGTATTAATGAGAATGTATACATCTGAAATGTTATATGTTATACCACCATACCGATATAAATAGCCCAGATATATATGGAGTCTGTATTAAACAGGCAATATTCACCTGCAGTCTCAATATTATGAATCATTATCACAAGACTTGGCAGTGTTCCACAGATTCGGCTTCTCGATCAATATTCAGTCTATGTTAGACCACAGAATCATTTTTACTCCGAGCCAGACAGATATACACAATCAATATCCAGTCTATGTCAGGGCGCTAGAAAACAGGACCGCAAAACAAGCATACAAAATATTGCTGAAGCAATAAATTCCCCTTCCAACCCCTGCAGGCTACAGCACTTTAAGTTCAAAAACATCAATAAAGAACTGAAATTGAAATCATTATTCTAAAGCCATATGCTAACTGTCTGCCCATCATTTGTAGACACGATAATCTCTGAAAACATGTCCGATGGGATAGACAGATGGATCCAGAAAAAACTGTCCTCTGTTGCTTAGCACGTGACAACAAACTGGAAGTGGACATAATTCACTTTGTCTTTATTTAGGATTTTGTCTCATTGCCACACCAGTCACTAAGGGCCCAGGCAGCTGTTGCCATGGTTGAGTTGTTGCCATGGGCAAGCCCAACAATTGTCTATGGTATATATCAAAGCAGTTCTTTTTGCTTCTCTTGCCTCCGTAGACTAGAGTACAGAGAGGAACCAAACATTTTGAACATCTAAACTTAGTGAACAGGTCCCATCCTGACTTTGTGGTGTTTTTATTGGCTAGACAGAATGCACAGCGAATCTTTTTGTTGTTCTCAATTCGTTCTAAAGTGTGATCCCCAAAATCTGGAGCGTCTTTATTGATAGACTGTTGAAGGAACTGAAGCTGACCTAAAGGCATCAGCCTACCTGCAAAGAGCAAAAAAAAAATGCCTGTAATTCTTAAGTGAAGCTGACAGGTTTGAGGCAAAGCAATAGCCGTTACATAGTTTAGTGTGTTACAATATCATACACCTCTGTAGTCACCCAAATAAAGCTCATAGGTTACATCACTCTGCTCTGTTGGATATGATACAAAATGTACACCTCTATTGAGGTGTCGTGGCAATCAACTTTACACCTGTTATTTCTCAACTGATGAACACAGGTAACAGTGGTAAGTGTTGTGGTAATATACCCTGGCATGTTCTCAACAATGCCAAAAAGATTTCAGCTTTACACAGAAAAAATGAGACTTTTAAAAGTGTGTTGTATATGCTCGAGTGATTTTAACATTCGGTAAATATATATTCAAGATATTTCAACAGTAGGTAATGATATACTTCAGTGATTTTAACATCCGGTAAACATAAACTTGAGATATTTTTACATTGTGTAAATATATACTCGAGATATTTTAACAGTAGGTAATTATACACTTCAGTGATTTTAACATCCGTAAAACATAAACTCGAGATATTTTATCAGTTGCTATAAAGGACTATAACGTTACACCAATACATGCAGTATCATCCAATGTAACCATACTATTAATTCCTTCCAGCAACTGTGACATCAAATGTATTCCACTTCTTGGTCAACATCATTTTACAGTATAATAATTCAAAAACACAAAACTAGTTCTGGTCATCCGACTGGAACATCTCCGGAAACATTCTGCGATGGTAGGGTTTAAAACATTGTAAACATAGGTTCACGTTACACTGTTCACACCCACTTTTCGGCTCCCTTCTCAGCCGAGATTTTAGACATTCCTTGCATTTCCGTTTTTTCAAATGGGTTGGCCAATGACATAATGGTACCGGTTTTTCTTGGTCTCTTTCCTGAATTCCCTCTTTCTCCATTCCTAAGTGAATGCACAGCAGAGAATTAGTTCATTTCTACACTATTCTTAAATAATTTAATCTTGTTTGTAACAAGCATTTTTATTTACTTAGAAGTATCAGTCTATAAACGTAAAAAAATTATGTCACCGTTTGTAACGTCACTTTGATTGGTAGATGAAGCAACATAATGATTTGAAAGAGAAAAGAATCCATCAATAAAGTGACTTTTTGCAGGGTATAGATTAAATTATAAGGTTTAACTTGGAATATATTTTTTATTCTATGGAGTTATAACAAAAACAAACCAAAGTGTACTCTCATCATAAACCGCTTCACAGTTATTTAGAGTACACTTCATTTTTTGGTGTTATACCCTCATAACCTCAGAAATATATTCAAAACTCAAGTGGAAAATGGAATTGTACTTCTCTGCATATCATCATCCTTTATTGGTTTTTAATTTTTTTTTACACAAAATAATTATGGTAGACTTTTATTTTGCCTATTACAACAGGACCAAATCACAAATTCACGCTTTCCTTTTTATAAACGACTTTTAATATCAAAACCCTTCAGAAATCATATTAACATAATTTGCATGCAACAAAATAGTGGAAAATGTTGTGCTCATGAGTTACAAAAGTTCCAACAATGTTAATTCCCATCTAAAACTTTTTGACAGTTTTATCATGTTATTTTTAGAATTTTCTTGTATTCCCACTGACAATTCCACTCCTACATCTATACACACTATATGAAGTCTAATATGTAACTATTGGTCCATGCGGTCTCCAAAACTGGAATCTGGGTAGGACCCATGACCTGCAGCATCTCCGGGAATTCCTTGAGGGAACATACTCTGACCAGCGTCACCCGGAGAATGTTTCATGAACACACTATTTGTGGCGTCTGTAGAAATCTGATTAACAGACGTATTGGCACTTGTAGTATCTCTGAGGAGCGGATGTAAAGCCATCATGTGAGCCGTAGCGTCTCCCAGAGTCTGGTGGCTATAAATGCTACGACTCATTACATCCAACTGGGAAATGCTCCTTGAATCAGACAAAAGCTGAGTTCTTGTTTCAGGTAAGGATAAACTCAAGGCCTGTGATATGGCCAGACTCGTGTCGGACATGCCCCTGGTGTCAGATGTGGGTAGAGTGTTGATATACCTGTGGTAGTTGAGGAAACAGTTTTTTCTGCTCCTCTGGCCCAGACACAGTGCCACCCCACATTTGGCACACTGGAACCTAGTGAGCGGGCTCCAGCCAGACTTGGTTTTAACCTGCCCCAACTGGCAGAACAAACAGCGCTTCAGGGTGTTGCCCTGGCGTACGACAGGGAATGTGTAGTTCTGATGACGGAGTGGTCTCCCCTGTCTGGCCGGGGACACAGTGCTGAAGTTGGCTATATATCCTACCAAAAGGTGCAATGCTCGAGTCTGAAAGGGTAAAGAACATCATCAGTTAAGACTAGCTAGTCTCAACACTTAGTTCCATTCATCTACTATATACAGATAACACAGACATTTGACAAGTGACGTATGATTATTAACGTCCACGAGTAAAGTCATAGAATATCAGTTTAACTGTGAACACTAATTTGTTATTGATGCAGGTCCGATACCAACTCAGGTTAACATTAGAGACAAAGAGTGTAATTGATCTTGTTGATGGCGAGTCATACAGTGTGTAAAGATTGTGTTGGGACTCCCGACCTTATTACAGGATAAATGCAGATGCGAAATACAAAATGTTAACAATTTACAGATCTGCCACAAGAAATAGTTATATATATATGCTGTTTTTGTGATAAATGCACAAAGATGATTCCATTACTCCAATACAATATTGAATTATCACCAATCTTGACACCATAAATCATAAAACAAGATGGCTGCATGTCCTTCCAGCACCAAAGCAGGCCAAGATACCACTAAAACAGGCATCAATACCCTAAAGAACACCGACAGTGTCTACTCTATACACAAACTTCTCAAGAGTTTATTCCATTCAGACAAATTTCTATGTCTATGTAAAATCCTTTGGCATTTCAGATGCTAATGGGTAGAACGATTGACTCTGAAGATGGTGACTCAATTCTCGGTGATACATTTCAAAGCAGTTTCTGTCAGACTTGCTGCCAATACATAGAGGTACACGACAGATGGAGCACTCCATCCTGGTAAACACAACCCAGCCGGACTTGGCGGTGAACTTGTTAATACGGCAGTATCGACACCGTGCCACCTTGTTCTGTGGCCGCCTCACTGCCTCGTGGACAAGGCCAGCGCAAGAAGTTCTGAACGCTCCTGGATGGAGGCCGCTCTCTCCTTACACACTTGTGACTTGAATATATTTTTTTATTCTATGGAGTGATAAACAAAAATAAAAGGGAGAGTACTCTCATTATAAAGTGCTTCACAGTTATTTAGAGTACACTTTGTTTTTTGGTGTTATACCCTCATAACGTCACAAATATATTCAAGTTAATCCTTAACCATTACCTATCTTTTTATATATTTGATACTTTTCCAATACTTTGTTCCGTCATATCTATACTGAAATTTCACTATAATGTGTATTTCTTTAAAAGTGTGAGATAATGCAAACCTCAAGTGGAAAATGGAATAGTACTTCTCAGCATATTATCATCTTTTATTGGTTTGATTTTTTTTTTTTTTTTACACAAAATAACTATGGTAGTCTTTAATGTTGCCTATTACAACAGGACCAAATCATAAGTTCATGCTTTCTTTATTTATAAACAACTTTTAATATCAAAACCCTTCAGAAATCATATTAACATAATTTACATTCAACAAAATAGTGGAAAATATTGCGTTCATTATTTACAAAAGTTCCAACAATGCTAATTCTCATCTCAAACTTTTTGACAATTTTAATTGTTATTTTTAGAATTTCCGGTAATTGTTTTTCTGAATTTTCTTGTATTCCCATTGACAATTCCACTCCTACATCTATACACACTATATGAAATCTAATATGTAACTATTGGTCCAGGCTATCTCCAAAACTGGAATCTGGGTAGGACCCAGGACCTGCAGCATCTCCGGGAATTCCTTGAGGGAACATACTCTGACCAGTGTCACCCGGAGAATGTTTCATGAACACACTATTTGTGGCGTCTGTAGAAATCTGATTAACAGACGTATTGGCACGTGTAGTATCTCTGAGGAGCGGATGTAAAGCCACAGTGATGGATACAGAAAATTGTGTAACTGAGGGCATGCCCACATCAAATTGAAAAAAATGGGGGCTCTTGACTAACCTTAAGGTAAAAGTTAAAATTTTGAAATTGGATCTGTTTTTAAGTTACTTCTTTACATGAATGACATAAAGTACTATTACATTTTAAGAATTGACTTATTGCATCATTTCCATTTAATAATTGCTATTCATAGCTGCTGAAAACAAATTATTTGGTACAATAAAACTTGGCAATAACAGTTTCTTTAAATGCAGAACATTTAAGACAAAGACTGAATATCATATGCTTACAGATTTTTTCATTCTGAAAATGATCAAACAAAAATCAATGTTATTAAATGTATAATGAACATCAAACTAGATCTAGATTTTTTTCTATATCAACATGGAAATCGTGTTTTCGCTTTTTTTTTTTTTGCAGAATGTTCCTTATTTGTATCATTTCTTGTTGTGTCCGCTGCTGTGTCTTTATTATTTTCGGTGTTTTCATCAGGCCTACTCTCTACATGATGATGATGATGATGATGATGATGATGACGAAATCCTAAAGAAACGCGATATTTTTTTTCTGTGTGGAGTTGGCTTCCGCCATGTTTGTTTGAGTCGTTAAAGGTCACATAAGCGCTTGGATTTTCGTCAAATGTTAAAGCGTTCTTGCGACTCAAGGGGAGTAACTCTAATTACGACTTCCGCCTAAACCATGTTTGTTGTAAAGACGACACCAATATTGTATTGTACTTGCTATAATTTCGTTTGATTGATAAAAACATGTTTAAAAATAGTATTAAACACATCTTGTACCCGCGTTATGTTGATACATATGCGGGTCACACAAATATTTGTGCGTGAATTAGCCTCCACATATTTTCTGCAAGTGGGGGCAAAACGTAAATTTTGGGGGATTTTAACAATCCCGCGCCCTGGATCTTTCACTGAAGCCATCATGTGAGCCGTAGCGTCTCCCAGAGTCTGGTGGTTGTAAATGCTACGACTCATTACATCCAACTGGGAAATGCTCCTTGAATCAGACAAAAGCTAAGTTCTTGTTTCAGGTAAGGATAAACTCAAGGCCTGTGATATGGCCACACTCGTGTCAGATGTGGGAAGAGTGTTGATGTATCTGTGGTAGTTGAAGAAACAGTTTTTTCCCGTTCCTCTGGCCCAGACACAGTGCCACCCCACATTTGGCACACTGGAACCTAGTGAGCGGGCTCCAGCCAGACTTGGTTTTAACCTGTTCCAACTGGCAGAACAAACAGCGCTTCGGGGTGTTGCCCGGCGTACGACAGGGAATGTGTGGTTCTGATGACAGAGTCGTTTCCCCTGTCTGGCCGGGGACACAGTGCTGAAGTTGGCTATATATCCTACCAAAAGGTGCAATGTCTGAAAGGGTAAAGAACATCATCAGTTAAGACTAGCTAGTCTCAACACTTAGTTCCATTCATCTACTACATACAGATAACACAGACATTTGACAAGTGACGTATGATTATTAACGTCCACGAGTAAAGTCATAGAATATCAGTTTAACTGTGAACACTAATTTGTTATTGATGCAGGTCCGATACCAACTCAGGTTAACATTATAGACAAAGAGTGTAGTTGATCTTGTTGATAACGAGTCATACTGTGTGAAAAGATTGTGTTGGACTCCCGACCTTATTACAGGATCAATGCAGATGATGCGAAATACAAAATGTAACAATTTACAGATCTGCCACAAGAAATAGTTATATATACATGCTGTTTTTGTGATAAATGCACAAAGATGATTCCATTACTCCAATACAATATTGAATTATCACCAATCTTGACACCATAAATCATAAAACAAGATGGCTGCATGTCCTTCCAGCACCAAAGCAGGCCAAGATACCACTAAAACAGGCATCAACACCCTAAAGAACACCGACAGTGTCTACTCTATACACAAACTTCTCAAGAGTTTATTCCATTCAGACAAATTTCTATGTCTATGTAAAATCCTTTGGCATTTCAGATGCTAATGGGTAGAACGACCGACTCTGAAGATGGTGACCCAATTCTCGGTGATACATTTCAAAGCAGTTTCTGTCAGACTTGTTGCCAATACATAGAGGAACACGACAGATGGAGCACTCCATCCTGGTAAACACAACCCAGCCGGACTTGGTGGTGAACTTGTTCATACGGCAGTATCGACACCGTGCCACCTTGTTCTGTGGCCGCCTCACTGCCTCATGGACAAGGCCAGCGCAAGAAGTCTGAACGCTCCAGGATGGAGGCCGCTCTCTCCTTACACACTCGTTAAAATAGCCTGAAACGGTAAAGAACAAATACCTTGAGAACCTATACTAGTCACCGCCGAAACATTAACTCCAACCCACTCAGTTTTAATAGTTACTCATCATAACAGAGACAAATTCCACACAGCCAAAGACACCAAATATCCGAGGGCTGCTTACCAACAGATTCCAATGTTAAGTCTTGTAGAAATAAAGAAATATGTCCCCATTACCAGATAGTTTTGTCTTTGGTAACTTCATTGTGATCAGCTACTGTTGAATTAGCATGATCTTCAGACCTTATATTTATATATTTGAGCTGAATACTTTCATCATCCAATGTAAACAATCAACACTGCCTGACACCCAAAGTCTTTCCTCTTCTTTTTTTACCACAAGTACCCCTCCCCCAGATCATCAACAATTTTATAGCCAAGATATCTGAAAGTGTACCATTTTTTTTTTTTTTTTTTAATTATTATTGCCAATGTAATTTATTTTTTCTGCTTATTCTGTTTTGGTTTTGTTTCAGTCTTAGCAGGAACTGACCTTGCTATGTATGGCATATTTTAACAAAATACAGCCTCAAATAAACAGGAGAAAAACAGACAACAAATAACTACCAAACTATCTGTCTGTAATGCGAAGTTTTATTTGATTCCAACACATTTACAACTAGAAAATGTTTACTACAACTAAAAGTATATACATCATATGTGCTCAAGTATAAAGCATATATTCAACATGCAATACTTAAGTATAAAGTATACATATACCTTACTTGCTCAAGTATAAAGTATATACAACATACGTGCTCTAGTATCAAGTATATACATTATACATACTCTAGTATAAAGTATACACAGCGTATGTGCTCAAGTACAATGTATAGAAGTATAAAGCATATCCACCTTACATGCTCAGGTGTACAAGACTAATAAAATGGGATTATATGAAAGTACATTTTATCCTCAATGTGAACAGTAATGAGAATCAACAATATGTACAACAACTGATGTTCACTACGTAAAATTTAACAAAATCCCAAAAATATTCCAACTTTCATAAAGAACAAATCCAAAAAAATATTCAACGATCAAAAAGAACAAATACAAAAATATTTCACAGTGAACAAGGTTGCATCATTATCATACAAAAAGCATGCATTGCTAATAGGCACAATGAAAATACTAGTTTTGGCAAACTCTAATCATCTGAAATGCCAATTTAAAACCACCAAGCCTAAACACAGAATTCACATCCTCATTGTAACTATTGATTTTTCAGTCGGTGGAAACTAAAAATACGATTTCCAGCCATTTGCAAAAACTGATCTGGGAATAATCCCATGTGTTTATGAAACATGTCTAACACAGGCGCCCTGTCTTGTTACCAATACACAAAGGTATCTTACAAACAGAACACATCATCCGAGTGGAAACCGGACGGCCCGACTTTGTTGTTAACTTCAGCATCTTACAATAAAGACAGGCCTGCTTTCTGTTGTTATAGTTCCTAACCGTCTCATGCAGGACTCCTCCATAGGAGATTTGGTAACTCCAGGGGGGTTTTATTGGGGCTATCTGGATAACAGGCTCCCTTCTATAATGGGCACCTGTAACTAAAGAGGAAGGATTCGCCATGGCAACAGCATCCCCATTTAAACCAGACAGAATCATCAAACATAAAACTCAACAGAAACATTCAACTAACAACTGTTCGTGTGTGTAAATGTTCAAATCAAACATAAAACTCAAAATAACCAACAACTCAACAGAAACATTCAACTAACAATTGTTCGTGTGTGTAAATGTTCAAAGTCATCTGTTATCGAGTCAAATGTCCTGATGATTGGTATTTAGCTTTGATTTTTATTTTGTTAACATTATTCATGATGATAAAAAAAAAAAAAAAAAAACTCCTGGCAGCATAGGTACATAGATTGTTTATAGTGGCTGTGATTACTGATGTTATTGTGACTGCTCCAATCCACCCAGCTGTAGAAAACAGCATTGTTATGAAACAAGATCACAGTGCAAACCTGTCATTGTGACTGCTCCAATCCACCCAGCTGTAGAAAACAGCATTGTCATGAAACAAGATCACAGTGCAAACCTGTCATTGTGACTGCTCCAAGCCACCCAGCTGTAGAAAACAGTATTGTCATGAAACAAGATCACAGTGCAAACCTGTCATTGTGACTGCTCCAATCCACCCAGCTGTAGAAAACAGTATTGTCATGAAACAAGATCACAGTGCAAACCTGTCATTGTGACAGCTCCAAGCCACCCAGCTGTAGAGAACAGTGCCGTCACAAAGCAAAATCACAGTGCAAACTTGTCATTGTGACAGCTCCAAGCCACCCAGCTGTAGAAAACAGCATTGTCATGAAACAAGATCACAATGCAAACCTCTGCCATCTTTCACAATAGAGGCATTGTAAGAGTCACAAGGTCATTATCAGGGTAAAATATAACTACATAGTAAAAACTTAACAATTGTTTGAAATATACCGACTAGTTTCACAGCACTAGATAACTTAACTTATTCAGAAGTAGCATTTCAAATTGTCAGATTGAAAACAATACCTCAAAAGTCAGAGCAGACCACTAATTCAACAATAACTGAGTATAATCTCTTCATCAGCACTATTTCCTAAAGTTTAATCCCTTCATCAGCACTACTTCCTAAAATTTATGTACATCATACAAAAAAGCATGGCATTCTTCAGTCATTATGGCACTATGTTGCACCATTCTCATACTAATTAAGTCTCAGTCTAAATAACAGTGAGCTGATTCCATTACTTCAAATCAGTCAGTTCAATATTTCAATACTAAAATCTCATTCTCGAAGGAATTCAGCTCTTCAAGAAACAATTAGTTCGTGAAAGGAAGTCTAATACAATGCTTTATTCACTTATCAATGACCCTTGAATTTTAGCGATTTCTGAGGTCATATCACCATTTCACAGGAATCTAAAGGGTTAAAACATATGTTAAATAGACATGTCCCTTCAACCCCAAGATCAAGAGTCAAATAAGACTGTGAGGGTCAAAACAAACTCTTAAGGGTCTACAGGATGCCATGCTGATGGTTTGAAACACCAACATGAGATGTCTGGTTTGTCTAGTCATCACAGAATATGGGGGGAATGTTCTTGACATCCAACTGCTGACTCTGGGTGCTAGATATGGGGTTTACCACACCGTGTTGGCCAACCAAACCTGATCTCTGGTCTCCAGGCATTATCTGGTGTAATCCGACATACTTGTCACCAGAAAAGGAACTTTGATTGAAGTCGGAAACCACAACCCTGTCTGCAGGATAAGACATTTCATGGAATTTCCATCCCACGTAAACATCATCAGATGACGGACTAGGGTTTAATTCAGAGCCTGAACTCCCAGAAACTAAACTTGAGTGGAACAACTCGAAGCAGTTTCTGTCGGATTTATTGCCTATACAGAGTGGAACTGCACATTCCGAGCATTCCATCCTTGTGAAGACAACCCAGCCAGATTTAGTTTTAAGTTTGTTTTTTCTGCAGTAGTAACACTGAGCCCGTTTGTTGTTTGCTCGTCTCACTGCCCGGTGGACAAGTCCGTTACACAAGATTTCTATGTTCCAGGCAGGACGTCGGGGAGAAACCTCACATCTGTAGGCCAGCGGCCCTGGTACCTTAGGGAACTTAACTGAAAGAGTAAAGAACAGGAGTCCATGAGTTTCCACTGCAGCACCATGCAAGTGTTAGGACAAGGCGTGCTCACGTGCTACCAAGTACCGTCATGCAAGGTTAGGCACATATTAACCAAGATGCTTAATAAACAAAGCAAGTCATTGTAAAGTCCCGTATCACAGGTTTAAGTGTTTGTAAAGGTCTGCAATGTTTTAAATACATATGAAATAATCTGTCGACTACTGGGTCTACCTAGAAACACCTTAGTTGCATCAATTTCTTTGTATTTCTATTACACAGCAATTCCTTGTTCAGAGGTTTTATCACGCTTAGCATTTCCATCATATAAGATCATGTGTTTCCATCACAAAATGTTCAACTCAATCAACTACCGAACTAGTATTTATACAGCTGCCTGAATCTAGAGGAGAGGTTCATTGTCATGTCTCGAAACATTAGACAATCCGGTGATGTCTCCTCGTTCTGACTGAGGAAAAAAGCTTCCCGACCCAAAAAGCAGATTGTGGTAGTTGACAAAACAGTTACGTTCTCCGGTACAGAGCACAGCGTTACACATGGAGCAGTGATAACGCGAGAAAGCACTCCACCCAGACTTGGTGCGCACACGCTTTGACTGACAATACACGCATCTCTTCTGCTTATAGCCATCATTTTTAATCGGCTTATGCTGTGAACCTTCGGCACTGTCATAGAAATGCCTCAAAGCTGCGTAAGGTCCCATATGTACTGAAACAGGAAGAGAAAAACCAGCGTAAAACACCTGAACATGTACACAGCCAACGTGTAATCCTAAACATTTACATCTGACGAAAGAAATATCCAAATTTCTACACATTTTTACAGCAATATGAAAACCCCAAATATTTGTTCACAGAATTTTCACAACTAGTCCACAGCTAAAATCTGTGTTTTTGCCGAGTAACCTTTTCATCTGTAGATGAGGTGGACAAATGTTTAGAAGTAAAGCGGTTGTGTTCTTGCATCCAAATATTACTTGGAAGGAAATCACCTCCATCACATAAATCAAGGTCAATGAAAACTAAGACAGAGAAGAAACTCTAAATCTTTATTGAACAATACTATGATTCTTGTCATCAAATTTCTACAATTTTTTCATACAAGCTAACAACATCAGTCCTGCATTAGATGTGGCACCAACACATCAATAAACTTGTCTGGTTATGGACTAGACATCCATGGACTTCATGTGGCACCAACACATCAATAAACTTGTCTGGTTATGGACTAGACATCCATGGACTTCATGTGGCACCAACACATCAATAAACTTGTCTGGTTAAGGACTAGACATCCATGGACTTCATGTGGCACCAACACATCAATAAACTTGTCTGGTTAAGGACTAGACATCTTTGGACTCCAATGACACTCCAATGACACTTTGTGTCATGACAGTGATATATCTACTGTCCAGTAATACGATCTTGTCTGATAAAACACATGCGGTATACTTAAAATAGGTTTAAATTAAATAATCTTTATCTAACTTGTAGAATTATACATGTTTATATGTATCTATGTACATAATGTTTATATCACTGTTGACCTTAGTCACCAATGTCAGTCATCATCTGATAAACGTTCCTAGTCACCAATATCTGTCATCATCTGATAAACGTTCCTAGTCACCAATGTCAGTCATCATCTGATAAACGTTCCTAGTCACCAATATCTGTCATCATCTGATAAACGTTCCTAGTCACCAATGTCAGTCATCATCTGATAAACGTTTCCTAATGGTTTAGTGTCCACATGTCCTAGAATCACTCGCGCTTCACCTACACACCACAAGGGAACATTTCCTTAACGTAGAGAGTAGAGATAGCACTCTGGTCTGCACCGGGGACCACATCAGGGACCACATCAGGGACCACATCCTGCCCCACACTGGGAACATTCCTTAATGAAAGGATCTCTCATTTAGGGTACTAGAAATAACACTCTGGTCTACACTGGTGACAGCATCCTGCCCCATACTGGGAACCACACCTTGCTCCATACTAGGGACCATACCTTGTCCAACATTGGGGACCATGCCTGAGGTAAGGCAGGTGTGGTATACAGCGAAGCAGTGACGTGGGGGTCCTCGACACAGGGGTACTAGACACACCCTACAGTAGAACCTGGTGTACACATGCCACCCGGACTTTGTTCGTGTACAGTTCTGTAGACACTGCACACACAACTTTTGTTTATTACCCTCGTAATGCTGAGGAACATGTCTCAGCACCGGGTCGTAAGGAACACCGCTATACGGGTACCGAGAGATGACCTTGACCCCTGATGATACCATTGGGAGGAAGCCAGGGTCTGAAAACAGAAAAGTATAGCCATAGTAAGGCGAGAACACTAGTTTACAGTCGCTCAGGGTTAAACATACTACCAGGTAAACTTAATGCTATTTTCCATACTACACCCACCAAATCAAAGATACTATTCCGAGTTAAACAGATACATGCTTGGTATCCTTCAAATACAGGAAACATCACCAAATCACTGCTCAGAAAACAAAACAGCTGTTACAGTTTTAATTCATAATCACTCCCAGTTCACTGCTGTAAAATATCTCCTACTTCATATACATCAGCCATGCAAACTGAAATTGAACGAAGACATCTAATTGGTTCCAACACATTTCTCTGTTATTCCATTCCAAGTTCTACTAAAGAATTCAGACTATGTAGATATGACCATGTTATCATTCCGGAGGAGGTTGTGCCCAGGGTTCCCCCTTGAAGTATTCAGAACTATCCACTCCTTCAATTCTGCCTGTGGTTTTTTCCTTTCCAATGAATTCTGTAACATTCATCGAAGAGGAACTTGGCCCACTGAAACTATAGTTCCCCTGCATGCGATAACTCTCGGCCATTAGATTGTGATATTTATTGAAACAATTGCGTTCCGCGGTTGTACAGAGTGCTACACCACAAAGCTCACATTGAAAGCGAGCGTAAACTCGCCAACCAGCCTTCGTCTTGGTTCTGTTAGCCTGACACAATACACATGACTTGAGCTTATAGCCCTCGTTTTTAACGGCTCTGTGTATCACGGTTTCACTGGACTGTCCAGCATACTGCCCACTAGTCCAGGCCCCCGTTAGCAAGTTCATGTCCACGGACTGGCCAAGGTCTTGACCTGTGAAGGTCGTCCTAAATCTCCCTTGACCCTTCCATTGTGGTTCTGGAAAATACCGGAAAGGACAAGGAATGATAAGGCTGTAGATCTAGACACTAACTACAGGGCAGACCTTGGAAACAGAAATAACACATCTAAAGTATACATATTAGATATATAATGTTTTACCAGTCCAGTCTATCAGTGATATTTTAACATATAATCACATCGTAATTCACTTACTGCCAACAGCTGTATACAATCACTAAACCATTGTACAGATTTTGATGTATGGTTTCATTCACCAAAACAATATCTTGTGTGTGATTTATAAGTTCATAAGAACCTACACAACTTCTGATTGGTCACATTTTATCAGCAATGCTGTTTGATGATCTGCATAATTGTGAACTTGTTAATAACAACCAAGACAAATCTCTGAATGTGTAATAGAATTTATTTTCTCTTTTATTTCAGTATCTATTGAATATAGAAAACAAAAACAAGTCACCATACCCCGGTAATCTTTTACATTTATAGAACTGCAACACAGAACATTCATACAGACTATTTACAACTCTGTTGATATGGAAATCAAATCACTACATCAAAATACGAAGGAAAAAAAAACATTGACAATAACTGTATTTATCCTCAAATAAGCCCCCTCTCCTGGTGTTAAAGTTTAGTACTGTATTTATCCTCAAATAAGCCCCTCCTTTTGTGTAAACATTTAGTACTGTATTTATCCTCAAATAAACCCCCTCCCCTGGTGTAAGTTTAGTACAGTATTTATCCTCAAATAAGCCCCCTCCCCTGGTGTAAGTTTAGTACAGTATTTATCCTCAAATAAACCCCCTCCCCTGGTGCAAGTTTAGCACAGTATTAATCCTCAAATAAGCCCCCTCCCCTGGTGTAAGTTTAGTACTGTATTTATCCTAACATGACCCCCTCCCCTAGTGTAAGTTTAGTACTGTATTTATCCTAACATGACTCCCTCCCCTAGTGTAAGTTTAGTACTGTATTTATCCTAACATGACCCCCCTCCCCTAGTGTAAGTTTAGTACTGTATTTATCCTAACATGACCCCCTCCCCTGATGTAAGTTTAGTACAGTATTTATCCTAACATGACCCCCTCCCCTGGTGTAAGTCTAGTACTGTATTTATCCTCAAATAAACCCCCTCCCCTGGTGTTAAAGTTTAGTACTGTATTTATCCTCAAATAAGCCCCTCCTTTTGTGTAAACATTTAGTACTGTATTTATCCTCAAATAAACCCCCTCCCCTAGTGTAAGTTTAGTACTGTATTTATCCTAACATGACTCCCTCCCCTAGTGTAAGTTTAGTACTGTATTTATCCTAACATGACCCCCTCCCCTAGTGTAAGTTTAGTACTGTATTTATCCTAACATGACCCCCTCCCCTGATGTAAGTTTAGTACTGTATTTATCCTAACATGACCCCCTCCCCTAGTGTAAAAAATAAGTATGAATTATTTATGAACTACTGTTAGCTTCATATTTAAAAAAAAAAAAAAAAAAAAGATAATTAAATTTAGGGGGGCTTATTTGCAGATAAATGCCATACAAAAATCAAGTTTGTACAAGAGGGTTAAGTACTGATGACCAATCACATTTGTGAGTTATCATGAGAATTCATCCATATCTAGATGAATGTATATACAAGCTATTTAATGAGCAAATAAACAGGAAACACAAACAATTCTGTCTCATGATTACGCTACTAAATCCTAAACACAAGCCGAATAGCAACAACATACAACATACAAGTAACTGGGGGAAAATCATGCTTTCTGATAACCTAACTAATTTAATATTTTCTGAGTTTTGACATTAATTATGATCCCTACAATGAATGCTGTTGAGGAGGAGTACTGTAGTTTGCATCCACATGTATGTCCTTTGTATCGAGCTGAGAATTGGTGGCAATTTCAGTGTTTGTTACTGGTGTCTGAAACACAGTGTTGTGATAAAGTTCGAAACACCTGCGACCTTTACACAAAGCCACATCGCAGGCCTCACACTTGTGACGTGTGGACACCCGCCACCCAGACTTTGTTGTTACCTTATGGTACTGACAATACAAACAGTTTTTGAGTTTATTATTTTCTGTGGCCACAAGTCTATGCTGAAGAGAGCTATCCCCAACCACCTTTTTTGGGATCAGAGAAACCCTTCGTGGTGCCCCAGGTGACTTTCGACTGTAGCCATACCAAGGGGCACAACTCTCCCGGGAAGCTACATTGAAGGGATACATATAGCCCTGTGGGAATCCGATGTCTGAAAGAAGAAAGAAAGACAATGTTACCCACAGGTAGCAAGATCAAAGCTAGTTGTGAAGCAAATTTCCTCCTCCACAATTTTTACATAAGAAATTGCCTTTACAGTGTCAGGATGAAAAGATTTAACTACTAGGGCTCATTACAAATTGTTCATGTCAGTGCCTCCTTTTCACTTAGTCCATGGTTTTATTTCACAAGCATCCTTTTCTGTTCAGGAATGAATAAAACATCCTTTTCTTCAAGAGTTGACATTTTCCTTGATTTCCCCAAGACACACTGCAACCTCTAAATCTGGTATTTCATGTCTTGGCAATAATCCTGTATAATTTTATTGCGATGACCAGTGAGAAAGTCATGGTAAAGACGGAAACAACCACGCGAGCCTTTACACAGAGCAACATCACACATCCCACACTTGTGTCGAGTGTGCACCTTCCAACCAGATTTTGTTTTCACTTTATGAAACTTGCAAAACACGCAATTCTTTAACTTGTTTCCTTCTGTTGGTACAAGTCTATGGCCGATTGGAGCCCCGTTTTCATGGTCCCCACCCGTACCAGTTGAAGCCCCTCCTAAACTAGCTGTAGCCCCTGCCCCTCCCTGCAGGTCATACTTGGTGTCAGTGTAGTCATATCCGGGATCTACATAAGTATATTGAGTTCTCCAGCTCGGGACAGAACCTCTGTCTGAAATCAGAAACAAGAGATTTGTCAGCTGGTCATGAACTCCGCCCTGGCTAGAGGACCATTTCCCCTGAATGCTCATGCATGCAGCCAGGGCAATCATTTCTATCCAATTTCACTTGGTAGAAATATACAATTTCACAATAAAGAACTGTGTAGTTTAATCATAGCTTTAATTTGAATGTATTCGCTGTGACAAAGGAATTTTAGCACTATCATTATGGGTAACATGTGCGAGTTATGAATAAATCAACCCTATTATACTATTTAATTTGTAGACAATCTACACATACACCACACACCAAATACATCACTCAAAACATAACCCAAATACACTGTTTCTCTTAATACATCTCAATGAAATTGTCATTTTCCTCCCTAAAATAACCCTTTTTTTCTTCATTTCAAAGTAGTCAAACATAACCCAAGCAACACTAATTGTAACTAAGGCAACATATAACCATGTACATTGTAACTAAGGCAACAAAATTATATAAGCTGTAACCATAGTAACACAAGTGTGTGTTGTAACTATAGTAACACAAGTGTGTGTTGTAACTATAGTAACACAAGTGTGTGTTGTAACTATAGTAACGCAAGTGTGTGTTGTAACTATAGTAACACAAGTGTGTGTTGGAACTATAGTAACACAAGTGTGTGTTGTAACTATAGTAACACAAGTGTGTGTTGGAACTATAGTAACACAAGTGTGTGTTGTAACTATAGTAACACAAGTGTGTGTTGGAACTATAGTAACACAAGTGTGTGTTGTAACTATAGTAACACAAGTGTGTGTTGTAACTATAGTAACACAAGTGTGTGTTGTAACTATAGTAACACAAGTATGTGCTTAACTATAGCAACTCTTGGTGGTGTGCAATGTAAACAAGGAAATACTCATAATAAACACTGCAGGAGACTATATTCAACAAACTTACAAAAAGAAAACATTAATGTACAAGTTGATTTCGAAAGTGTTCCACAACAATTCACTACTAGCTGTAATGACTGAAGCCTTAATCAACCAACAATCCTCAGGACTAAACAACCACAAAACAGAACTGGTGTGATCACACCTACGAAACCCAACAGATCGGTCTTAGAATGTCTGCTGAAAGCATGCATGCTGAAGTCGCCGAGCTTTCCGCAGTATGGGATGATCTTGCTGACTGAAGAGAATGGCATGAAATTCTTGAAAGCACATCCGTTTGCCGAGACAAAGAGGCACATTGCAGACCTGACACTGATGCCGTGTGGCCACCTGCCAGCCTGATTTGGTCTTGATCTTATGGAACTGACAGTAAATACACTTCTTGAGTTTATTGAGCGAGGTTGGTATAAGTCTGTGACCTGCTATTCCACTCATAGAAGAGAACTGGGTTTGCCCCACCTGACTAGGCACCAGCCCTAACAGATTCTCAGTGTATCCCGGCCAGTCCTGGCCTGAAAGGAGACAAAAACTTGTTATTGTTTCTCAACCATCTCCACAAAATTTATCATTAACATATCAATAGTTTCCTCAGACAAAAAACTTCCAGAACTATATATAACAGGCAGCAACTAATATTTCTTCCTCCACAATACTTCAATCTATTTTGAGTCCAAAGAATTAAAAATATGCAGTTGTGAGAACACTTGGTACGTCAAAGTTGTTCATTCAAGGTCACATTAAAAGACAGCTAACTTGAACATTTTGTCATGTTGTGCAACATCTTGGGTATTAGCTTTGTTTTGGAATATTCTTCAGTTTTTCCTGATGTCCACTAAACCAAATCAAACAAGTGACCTACATGACTCATGACAAGACAAACAAGACTGATCTTTGTAATATTTAGGTTGTATATTTAAACATCCAATCAACAGCTATGGTCAGTTAAAGACGGCCTCCGATGTGTGCAAGATGTGTAATGTGTGATTTGGGAAGCAGCAACAACATCATTTTACTATATTTCGATATCACATGTGCAAGATCTTCCTGTATAACTTATAACTGTATTAGAGTTTATACATCTGACACTGTATTCGAGTTGACCTAGACTGAATCGTTATTACTGTACAATCCAAGTAAATTTTTATTGAGCAACAAGAAGTGTTGTACGAGGTTATAATTCATAAGGATTTACCAAAATTTGTAATTTTTTCTAATTAAGAAATGTGCTTGTAAACACCATTTAGCTGTACATCAAGATGCAAGCCATAGGTATGTACGACAGAAAAATTCACAGACTTTATGGAGCACCTGCTGACATGCATATATAGTCTTTGTTATAATTATAATCAGTCCACCTTTTTAATTGGTCCATTTACCACCAATGTTACTGGAATCCCCCTTTGAATCTTGGCTCCATTTTGAATCTGTTATCTGGAGAGGGGATCGGAGGAGGTTGATGGCCAACAGAGGATGGCTGTATCATAGATAACAGATGGTCTGACTGTATCATAGATGATATTGTGGAATGACTCGAAGATGATGTTGGCATAGGACTTGTCGACGATTGGGGCGACTGAATCAGGGAAGTTTGAGAAAGATGACTCAGAGATGAACCGTGTGGATGAGCAGTCTCGCCCAGACCTTGCTTCAATACAGGAGCATCACCATGACCTGTTAATTTTCCAAACATGATGTTGTGATAATCTACAAAACAGTTTCGCCGACCCTTACAAAGGGGCACGCAACACACATCACACTGGAAACGACACTGTATTCGCCAACCCAACTTGGACTTGATCTGGTTCATGTGACACAGACCACACGTTTTCAGCTTGTTGCCCTCGTTAGGTACAAGTCGGTGAGGGCCGCTATCAGTGAAGTACAAGGTGTTAATCCGAGGGTTTATGAGAGACAAATTACTCTCCGAGAGCTCATCACCAGGACCGGGCCAAAAAGACAGAGGCCCTGAAAGGGAAAGAAGACAAATTACCAGGTGTTTTTATATCCCTATAATTATTTACCTCAGATAAACAAAGACTTAAGCAAACACCTTGTACCCACAGCAGCGGAAGAAAATGTCAAATTAATTGCTTGGAAAGTTTTTGTGCAACCTTAACAGCAACCAAACTATATAATCAAATATGCCCTGTCAAGGCTGTCTATTTCAATATGCATTATTTACATTTAGGTTGTATTTCAGTCAGTTAGGTTTGGTATATTGGAAATGTCATAGGAGCTTTTCGTATCAAAATCCCAGACCAGGTTTGACATCAGCACGGATTGCATCAACTGGTGGAACTTGTTATAACAGTCACGTTTCCCACTACACAGAGGCACTTCACAGACTTTACAATGATATCGAGACTTTACATGCCACCCACAGTCTGTCTTGTTTCTGTATATCTTGCAGTACACACACGATCTCGTCTTTCCCTCGGGATTTGGAGCTATTGTATGACGATGGTTCTCCATAACATTATTCATATTCACACCAAACTGGCCAAAGTCTAGTTCAGACTCCTTGATAGGGGCCAAACCAGTTCCAGATCTTGGAATGCCTCCTATGGAGGGAATTTCTGAAGGACCACTGAATCTCCCACCACTTCCATATAAAGGCAATTCTGATATACCAAACATTTTTGCACCTCCTCCAAAGGGAGATAATTCAGACTGACCAACTTCCATCTTGTAATTTACATTAGTAAAGTCTAGGCGTGAAGATGCTCCAAAACCTCTTGCATATAAACGTGAGATTTCAATTTCTCTTTCCTTGTTTCCAGGCAGCTCGAACATGCTACCTGGATACCGTGGTTCTGAATGGGCAGTGGCATTTTCATGCACCAGTTCTGAAAAAAGTAACAGCCCTATGTTAGATTTTATTTTAACTGGGATTAATTCTTTGTGCATTACCAATATAAAAATCACCCCAAACCTGGACTTAAGACTGTACAGGAGTTTTATATATCACCCCAAACCTGGACTTAGACTGTACAGGAGTTTTATATATCACCCCAAACCTGTACTTAGACTGTACAGGAATTTTATATGTCCAAATTTAAAGTATCCACCATCACTGCATGCTTAGGCAATGTCTAGTATACTCATTACCAATATAAAAATCACCCCAAACCTGTACTTAGACTGTACAGGAGTTTTTATATGTCCAAATTTAAAGTATCCACCATCACTTCATGCTTAGGCAATGTCTAGTATACTCAAGTCCAAATCCCAATTGTTGCCCCATCGTTGTTTTTTTCCTTTGAACAATCAACAAAAACTGACAAAGAATAGACAGCTTTTATTCATAACTTAGCAATATTTACAACATGACATATGAAAGAGGAAAAAAAAAGATTCTGAAGCATATACCCTTTTGTATGACAAGCTCTATATAGCATATCAGAATGGGTTGTTTCCATTAACAAGCCTTGAGCATAAAAAGCATGTTGAGCAAATGAATCTCTACCTCAATTAAAAGTTAAGGCTGATAAACTACAAAGTATCTAACACTCACACTAGAGCTGTGTAAGGAGATAATGACTTTATTAAACCAAAGTTTTATCAGTCATTTAAATACAAAATATAACCAAAGTTTTATCAGTCATTTAAATACAAAATATACAACAGACATGTACTAGATACACTGGTGTAATTATCTCAAGTGACCTGTACTCGATACACTGATGTAATGTATCTCAAGCGACATGTACCCAATACACCGGAGTGTGTTTCGCAATCTGTTTACAAATGAAAGTCAATGTTCTAATATTTTGTTCCAATATTTTATATCGGATAGGTAAAAATATGGACAGCTAGACTTTCAAAGAATTATCTTCTCCCCAAATATAATTCCATGTGAATGTATACACATGTACTGATATTTCTAAACCCATACCTATTTTAACGTGTTGTGAAAGTATACAAGGACATTCATAAAATCTGTATTGCTACTGTCCTCTCCCAAAATCATAAACGTATATATACATGTCAAATGTTCTATTCCCCGTCCTCCACAGAATCAGTTTTCCCTCAACTTCTAACAGCAAATTCAGACACATCAAATGAATGCTAGTGTAGCCAGTCTACCCAAATATAGTGCAATCCATTAGTTATATCATTAAGTATTATCATTTTGAAGGAGTTTATTTTGAAGTAGTTTTGCCGAAGGAGGTATCTGATAGGATACCGTACTATTAGCAAATTTCGCTTTCATGAACTTGTTAAGTTTTTTGGGATCGATATCGGGATGAGATTGCACAAGCTCATGGAATTTGATGAAGCAGTCACTCTGTCCATAGCGACAGAGAGGAACATCACACTGTGTACACTGATAGTAGGACTTGACCGTGTACCCTGAAGGGTACTTGTTGCCTACAAGGTCACAGTAATGACATGCCTTCTTGTGGCCCTGGATATGGGCAAGCCCATGGCCTAGGAACCCTGAAAACGCTGTCAGGTTGTCCTGCTCCCCTCCCCCCTGGTTCGGGGGTAGGGGTGGGAGAGAAAGGCTCGGAGTATCATAGGAAAACCAACTAGAACCAGCTGGAAAGTCTTCAGTTGGTGCAGAAGTGGTGATGCCTGAAAGCATAAAGAAGGCACCATTAACACTGTGGCCTTTGTTTAGAATAATCCTTACCGCTGAAAAGTTTTAATACTAATCCTCAGGTTTAACTGCCCAGTACAATGTAATACAAAGGACGCTACCTGTTCATGTCCTTGTATGTAGCATTACTTAACTTTATCAAATAAATCCACACAACCTGCGAAACGTCATTAACCAGATCTTGCCCTCGTCTTAATCTAGGTTACATTGTCATGATGGAGGAGACCCATTAACACAAAAGTATGTTTGCTCGAGTTTAACTGCCGATCGACGGCTGTGGTCATTTAGGGCCATGATGATTCATTCACTACTGTATTATGAACAAACATGGGTTACAAAGACAAAATCAGATAAAAACTAAAAGCTTTTGCATTGTATATTTAAATCATTAAATATTGGGGTTAACATAATAAGAGATAACGAATAGATAATGTCAAAGGTAATAAGATAAGTCTATAGAATAGTTTGATGTGCCTTCATTTGTCCATTGTTTATAAAACAAACTAATGTACATCACGTTTTCATGTTATTCATTTCAGAGGAAGATTTAAAGTTCATTTTCCTCAGCATAATTTGAAGCATCTCCGGATCAATCTGTGGGTTAGCTTTGACTATTTCATGGAATTTGACATAACAGTCATTCTGTGCAGACCTACACAGGGGGGTCATGCATCGCTGACAACGGTAGTAAGTACTCGTAGACTTGCCACAGGCATACCGCCGCCCTACCAGGTAACAGTACACACAACCGCGTTTGTAACCCTTCATGTGAATCAGTTGGTGTTCCAACAGGAATTCATAGTCAAACTTTGTGGAAGCATGATCAGGTATAGCACTGTTGTAAGGGTTATATTCAGATGACCCCGGGGGACAACCCCAGCCATAGCGTGTACCGCTTGGGAGCTTTGCTTGGCCACCCAAAGGCTTGGAGTGGTGTCCTAACAGATCCCATCCTGAAACGACAAATAAACGCCGTTAATGATGGCTGGACATCTGTTTGTCTAACTCAATGAAAATGACATCCACTTTTCACCTATATGTCTATGTGTGAAAACAACAATCATTTTCACCTATATGTCTATGTGTGACCTGTCACCTGCAGTCTTAATACAACAGCTGTAAGATCAGCCAGATAATTCAATCATATTTTCTATACTTAGTATACTTGTTAACATGCTGATTTAAGCAGACCAGCATGTTTTCCAAGAAAACTTTATTAGAGAAGTTCTTTTAATATAGATGGATGATGGATTTTTTCCTCCTGAAATTACACAAAGATTCTTAATTAACCAAACCAAGTCCTGGTGTCAATGATGTCATTTCTTCATATCCCTTTTCAATGGAATCTTTTCTAGAGAGCTAGTACCCTCATTATTGAGGTGAGCTAGTACCCTCATTATTGAGGCGAATACTGTAATTGCTTTGATTCAGTCTTCATTTTGATCTTTAGCCTTTGAATGAGAAACCTAGGTTTAACAGTGGGATTTTGGTAGACCAATTCATGGAACTTGGTAAAGCAGTCAATATTGCCACTTTTACACAGGTGTACGTTACACAGTTCACACTTATAAAAGGAACGTGTAGTTTTCCCACAGCGATACTTGTTGCCTACAATATCACAGAAGCCACACACTCGCTTGTTAGCATGTCCGTGTACAAGAGCATGACCAGGCAGAGCTGGGAACACTGGGCAGTACTTAGGGTCAAGGTGTTTCGTCACCTGGTGCACGCATTTCATCCCTTGTTGCCCAAAGACAAGAGAAGTGTTATCAGACTCCGCAAACTCTTTCTGGTCGTAACTATACCAATCAAAGCCATCTTGTACCATTGTATCTGTTGGCAACTCATGTTCTGAAAGGAGAAATAAGCAGGCCTTGTTAAGAACTGTACAGATCTGTTTAATGGTTACTACAGAAGCCAGTAACTTAGCAACAAATTTCATATGTTACAGTCTAATGTGTTGACAGGCCAGTGTTTGGGGAAGCAGTTCTGTACAAATGGTATGAAAACAATGTCCTTCTAAAGTGTGCATCTATCGTGATGCACAATGAACTCAGCATTCAACAACTTGCAAAACATTAAAAGTCTCAACCAATTATCTCCCAACTAATCAAACGAATCTACAATTACAAGCAACAAGTTCCTCTGCAGTGAATTGGCAAAAGTGTTAACTCATTCCAACTGAACCTTCTTTGTCACCTCAGAAACATGGCAACACAAACCAAACCTACAAAGATACTCTATTAACAGCCTTTAAAGATTGTATAAGGGTCAACGGATCTGACCCAGGATTATCACGTAAAAGTTCGTGAAACCGCCAGAAACATCTTTTTTCTTCACTTTTACACAAGTGCACATTACACTGTTCACATCTGAAGAAGGATTTGAATGTCTGTCCGCAACGGTACTTGTTCTGAACGAGATCACAATAACCGCAAACACGCTTGTTGCCTTGGCAATGCACAAGGTGATGGCCGTCTGTGGTGCTTAGGTAGACAGTCCTACGTATTCGGGGTGGCAGCGTTTGGGGAAACATATTACCAGAATTGAAGAATGGTTCAAACTGCCCCCAGTTGGAGCTTAGCATGTGGGATTCTGAAAGGATAAAGAAAGTCGTCGTTAGGATCTCCTACGTTCTATCATGTCAAACCTGGGGTCTCATCACTTAAGATTAAGTAACAAGTGTAAATGTTTAAAACAAAACCTGTATCACTGACCTTTCCGATTGTAAAGCTTTTCTGAATACCTGTACAATACCACTGTATACTTTGTATGTATTAGTGAACCCTGTGTTATCATGAACACCTGTATAAATCTGACCTTCACTTAAGGTCAGACTATATACTTTTATATATTAAGTGAACCTGTGTAATCAGAACACCTGTATCAATATGACCTTCACCTATTCTGTACTTTATAAACACATTAGGTTTCTTACCATTTGTATCACCAAATTACAGAAATAAACAGGATATCACTTGTTCAAATCGAACTGTTTTAATAATAACCTATAACACACTTAACATCACTTGATTTGATGTGATCAATGCTGTAACAGTCCAACACTAGGGGAGCTTGTAAACAAGACACTGATAAACCAAACAGCTGTTCACAGTTGATAATATAAACATCCAATTTAATGTTTATTTAATAAAGGAAAATGACACTTTATTGTTTAAATATTCTTCTTTTTTCAATCATGAATATTGAAGATATTGAATCAGCATAACAAGTTTTAGTCAAGGACAAGTTTGACACTAGGTGATAGACATGTTCTGTGAGTGCTTGCTCTGTCCTAGGACCAGACAAACTTGACACTAGGTAATACAGACATGTTCTGCGAGTGCTTGCTCTGTCCTAAAGGTTTTGCCACAGAACCCACAGCTTGGTGTCCTCTGTACATGCGTTCTCTTGTGTCGTTCAAGGCGACTCTGGCTGCCGAATAACTTCCCACAAATATTACATTGAGGACAGCCTTTTCCCGAGCCATGGGCTGTTTTGGAGTGAAGATAAAGTCCTGACCGCGAAGTAAAAGACTTGGCACACAATTTGCACGAGATTTCCTTCACTTGAATACCATGGACCCTAGTTTTATGTTGTATGAGCAGCCTCTTGGTAAGGAAAGTCTGACCACAGTGGACACACGACACTGCCCCCCAATGCTGGAAGTTAATACCTGGTTCAGTCAACTGGGACGGCCCGACACCCGTTCCCCCACTAATAACATGGTCATCCGACAACGCCGTATCAAATCCCAGTCCGAGAGTCGAGGATTGACCGATACCACCATAAGGGAGCTCTCCTAAGTAAAGATAAGAAAATATCCTCTTTTAACCCCAATTCAAGAATTATCTTTTTTAAAATATCATGCTACTTGCCCAATGCATTGTTTCTACCAGGTTGATAGGGTACACAAAACGCTACAGAGAGACAATTTGTTAGTTTTTCATTTATAATAGCCATTTTTCACAGCACATGACGGTGTACCACACAACTTGAGTCCATTTTAAGCATGTACAGATAAACGGATTTACCAACAAGAACTCTCCAGCAACACTTGGTCGGGAAAACACCTGGTAAAACAAGTACAACAAATTCCACTTGAGAGCAATCTACGAATCACAATACAGGATTTGAAAAGTCACCAGTATAGCCAGCCCATGCCATTCCTCAGAGAAGTTTTCACTTAATTGAAGGTGAAGTTTGAAAGTTATACCCCCCATTCCTGTCGGCAGTTATGCTTTTTTAGGCTACTTTTATAGCGGTATCGTTTGCCACAAATCAAACAAGCAAACGCCTCCTCAGAAGTGTGCTTCCTTTCATGTACAATAAGTCGGCTTTTGCTGCCAAAGTACTTCCCACAAGTCTTACACCGTGGACAGGTTTTAACAGAACTGTGCCAAATATTTTGGTGTATCCTAAATCCAGATTTCGACTTGAACCCCTTGCCACACTCCAGACAAAACTCCACAATCAATTGATCGTGAGAGGATGCCAGGTGAGCTCTATACTCATCCCTGGTCCGAAGCACCACTGGACAGATTCGACACCTAAACAGCTTGCACAGATGTTTGACATGGTAGGATAATTCCGGCTTGGAGCGGAACATCGTCCCACACATAGCACACTGGATGACAGTGATTTGGCCACGGCCGTCCCTACTCCAGGTACAGATACCTTCCATTTTATAGGAATGGCCGCCTATTTAAAACAAAAACAAACGGATTCCATTTTAATTTCTTCAAATCTTTTTTAATTCATAACCATCCATAACATAGACCTACTGTAAGATAGGACACCTTATACCTCACAATTCAACAGCCTTTCTCTCCAAAATCTCAAGGTTTTAATAACCCTTCATCTCTGATCCATCAGTACCCTACCCTTTAAATATATTTACAACCATAACCTTACATCAGTAATGCCCAAGGGTCAAGTTCACCTCATTCAATTGATACATTATGAACATTGCACACATCTATCATTTATGAAATAATTCACCTTAATGAGAATGGATGTACCACATGAAAACCTTACAATGTCTACACGATCTCTGACCAAAAATCATTGTCACAAATTATTGTAATTGGTTAATTCCAGCCTTGATTTGTTCTGATGTATTACACATCTAACATGGGTATTTAGTCAACACTTCCAAGTCAGAAACACAAACATCACAAAATAAAAATAGAACAGCCTCGCTCCAATGGTTTTGTTTCCACACTTTCAGCAATGAACACATCACGTTATGCATGTATGGTTTTTTAAGTTTCTTTCATAGCGGAAATGTTTACCACAGATATTACAGGAGATTGTCTCCCCTGAGTGGATTCGTTCATGAACAGACAGTCTACTTCGACTGCCGAACACCTTTCCACAAGTCCTACACCTGGGACAAGTGTTGACGGGGCTGTGATGAATCTTTCGGTGGATGTAGTACCCAGACTTGGACTTAAACCCTTTACCACAGTCGGTACAGTAAGACACTATCACCTGGCCATGACACTGAGCCATGTGCCACTTCAATACATTTCTATCGTCAAAATTACTGGGGCAAAGTTTACAGCGGAACTGATTACAATGGTTCTGAACGTGACTAGATAGAAGTTCTCGGGACCGGAACATGGTACCGCACATCTCGCACGTGAAATGAAGTCGCAAGTCTGACATGTATTGGACCGGTTGTACACTTTCCTTCATGGAGCCAACTTGTATTCTGCTTACAAGATCATCTCCTATTCAAAACACAAAAACGCCTTAATCAGACTCTCAGCTTTGTGCGTGAATTTACGTTTGCATGCAAACCTATAATTCACTCTATTCATACAGAATTTCTTCACTATAACGACACTGACAATTTGGGTGATATAAATGTATTGAGCCCTAATGGAAAGACAAAACATTGTGACATCAATGGTTCCAAGCTGACAAATCCAATGTACCTAGCCTACAGATTACTGGTCCCTAATCCACACATCACAGATATAACTTCTCTTGGCCAGCTCATAAATTACTTCACACCAATATACCAAGTGTAGAATTATTTTATTTCCAACTCAAGATTAACATATATACAAACACTGCAATATGATCCCTTCTCCATTACAGTAGACAGCACATTAATAGAAACTAAACCAACTATCACTCCATAAAAATAGATGTGTCCAAGATCCACAATATTGAATTTACTGAGTTGATTGTACACACTGATGTAAAATGTATCGTTCTCGATTAGGAAACACACGAGTACATCTTGTACAGGTAAATGTTTTGTTTAAGTGTGTTTTCTGATGTACCAACAGGCGACTAGGACTGCCAAAATACTTGCCACAAATTTGACACTGTGGACAAGTTTTCACCAAGTTGTGGTGAATGTTTTTATGAATGTAGTAACCTGACTTCGATTTGAAGGATTTGCCACACTCATTACAGAAGGCAGCAATAACCTGGCCGTGAACCGTTTCCATGTGTTCGGTTAAGTTGCTTCGGTCGTTAAATACCAGCGTACAATGTTTACAGCGAAACTCAGAGCACTCATTCTGAACATGATGAGCAAGAAGCTCTTTCGTGGCTGAAATTTCACCACACATTTCACACTGGTGACCTTGACCTTGGCCGATGTCTTTCGGGGCGACTTGCGTACTTGGAACACTGGGCCAGATGAAGAGACCTATTTAAAGAGAAGAATCCCTCGTCAGTTCTCTTATCCAAGACAGCCTGTACAAGCTTGAAACTAGCTTATGTAATGTAGGGGAAAGGGGGATATCATTGCATGGGGATGTTGCAGCACAAAGTTTTGAACAGAACTAATCTCTCACACAACCAGTAAGAAATACACAACAAAACTATGGTAGAAACATATGTAACAAACTTGAAATACTAAAACTCAAGTGAGAAACCAACAATTTTGCCAAACCTGCCAAAACCAATTAAAGATAACGAGGATGACAGTAACAGGATTAATGCTGTCACAAATCTGGGTTGGTATGGGTTATTTCGTTATCTTCAAAACTGTATTTCACATTCATATTCGGAACACCAGTTAACTAAATTCTTTTATATCAACATTGTACCTTTATTTCCCCAAGATGTTTATTAGTCACATTAAAATATGTGCAAAATTTTGCAAATTATTGAAGTTTTGCTGTTTACAATGAAAGTTTTCACGTATTGAAGTGCATAATATTTGAATGAATTAAATTCAAATAAAAAACGGTGAAAAACAAAGAAAATGAAAAAATTTATTTCACACTATGGTAAAAACAAATCTACGGGAAAACATTGGTACATGTATCATCGAAGTGAATCTACTTGGTATGTAGAATGTTCTGAGACTTTCTCAAATAGTGTGGTTATTCTTTTTTAATGCTTAGTTTTTTTGTTTGTTTTTTTTTAATATAAGGTAATTTTTTGCTGGATTTTATACTTTTACAATTCAATGGCCTCTTTACTTTGATCTCCTCCTCATTTATATCTATCTCTAGGGTCTTGTAAATCATAGGTAGGATTGTAAGGATTTGTAGCTGTGCGTGTGTTGTAAGAATCGCCGGTAACGGAGCTGTATGATCGGTCTGTGAAAGGGATGCTGTACTGATTGTCCGTCATCTCCAAGTTTGACTGGCTGACCTCTGGACCTTGTTGGTTGTCAGTATGTGCCTGTAGTCTGTTACTGCCAGGCTGTGATAGAGCTTGCTGTCGACTCTCGGCCAGCTGCATGTTGTACCTGTTGGCTGATTTAGCTTTACTACAGATTGAGGACACTTTACTGGCTAGGGCCATGCGGACCTCCCCTCGTCGGTGTCGACTGTTACACACACAGAACGATGTAATAGCAGCTATGATATCAGGATTTAATTGTTCCTTTGTCGTGGAAACCCCTGACAAGGATTTGCCTAGCAGTTCCTTGGACGTCCAGAAAACTCCCAACAAGTAACGCGCCATTTTCTCTCCGTTGCGCTTGTCCCGTCCTTGCTCAATTCCCTTTTTGAGAGCCACCTGTAGATGATGTGGATATACAAACACTCTGGTCCCTGGAGATACTTCAACCATCTGAAATATACAAAACTTTGTAAGTTTAATGCAGTCAAATTTTAAATTATTTCATAATTGCACAGACAATCATAACTTTAACAATCCAAAACTAAGTATTCTTAACGTCTAGAATTGAAAAGATAAAACAAGTGTGGAACTCCCCATAGCCAGAATATCTTCTGGTCAGTCATAGATAAGGATTTGATTTCTGGATATTTACCTCAAATTTTGATGCATATTCCATAGTGTAGATACCCGGTGACGGGCTTATCATTGGCCGATAGTTTGGGATGCCTGCAGTGGGACCTGTAAAGCACAAACATATTTAACTAATTATCAAGACAGCATAGAAGACTACATCAGTAATCATTTTTCATTTCAACAAATTTTATTGACATTTGATGTTATTTGTCAAAAGGATAAAATAACAAGCCAAGACTATATAAATTTTCTCCTATGGTGGCAATTGGAATGTATAAATATAAAATGAATATATAAATTTACTATGAAATGAAAATCATTTTTTAACACTCCTGTCAAGTTAGAGCAACAAAGCAACTTTTCTTCCGAAGAATATACAAAAGTATTGTTTGTTTTCCAAGAAAAAGAGAATTATGATGTCAACTGCCTTTTTATCCCAAGTTTCAAGATAATTGCCTCTATATTCTTACCTTTAAATAAATCCACATCAGCGGTCTGAAGCATCATGTAATCCTCCAAGTCAGTACATTCTGAAATTTTAAAAACAAAATTGTTACGGAAATTCTTTGATTATCAAATATTATTAGTCTTTTAAATTTAACTAAAAAGTCTAAAGAAAATACTGAACTTATTAAATATTGATAGAAAATTTTTACTTCAGCAGACTTTGTTTTCTCGATAGTTAACTCTTGGAGTTTGTTATTGAAGTGATCCCTAAGTCTAGCCATGCAAAGAGTTAACTTATAAAATAATGTTACATTACAAATTAAAACTTACCATCAATTTTCATTTTCTTCCTCTGCATTTCTTCTTCTTAACAGCCAAAATATTGTAGAAATATTTAATATCTACACCAGCAAAAACAAATGATACACCTGTAGTTATTGTCACCATCTTGACATGGATAGACACTGGGGGTCACTTCAATACAGGACAATACCATTATTGTCAAAGCAGGAGATGGGGTTCTTCCATACTTGTTTACCTCTCATGTTAGCTCCACTTATGAACGGCATTCAACAAGACTGAATCTCCAGTGCTTAAGTTACCAATGATCTTAAAGTTCTGTCGAGGAATTATAACGTGGGTCTCTCACCTTTAACCAGTGATGTGCACCGTTTCCACCTACTTAACTGATTGGACGTAAGTTTTATGCAGGGACAGGCTTTTAAACTGTAGTATAATCATAAGTTGTGTACTCAAAAAATTACTACCTCTATTGAGAATTCTGACCTGGTTTCCAGAGTTTTCTGGATATTTGCCGACAAGAACAGTCTGCTTTTCATGAAACTTTGAACATAAACTGTTAATGATATCGACGATCAACCATGAGCATTATTTTGAAAATAAACCGTTACAAGAAAGTTTTCATACATCCAATCATATGAACAGACTTTCAACTTCTATCAACAGTGTAGTCTAACGACCTAGATAAACAGTATCTGCCTAGCGGTGTGGAGGAATCTCATAGTTGTGACATCAGACAGTATGGCTAGTTTGATTCTTTACTCAGAACTAACAAACATGCTGGGAAATCATTTTTCAATCCTATAACATGGGATGATTTCAGTGTTCCCAACGGTTTCCTAGCGACAAAGACTGTATAACCAACAAGACATGGACCGAAAACTTGAGACAACTAAACTGTGAACCAGAAACTTCAAATAACCACTTTACAGTACATATTGCAATTTAACACACTTCTAACTGTTTTTGCTTTCCTTTGTCAATTATAACATCTCCATAATTTTGGTAAATGTTAAGAATATGTTATAAAACTGGGCTTAATAGTGCTTCACAGCAGACCTTCAATAAAATAAATTTGTGCTTCCATTTAACATTTTTTTTTTTTATGAACCTTGGGTATCCAGTCAATAAAGAAATTTCATACAATGAACGTGTTTATATAAATTTTATTGCACATAAACATCAGATCAACTCTTGCTATACAGCCAGACCTTCCTGTATTGTCAATTCTCACTTTGTTCATCTCATCAAATTAATTGGTTCTCAAACACAGTATCGTGATATGCAATAGCGTGTTTGGCCTTGAATGTAGCAGCAGAGATCTTCGATGCCATGGCCGTTTTCACTGGTCCTCGTTTATGACGTCCATGTAAAAGACAGAAAGCTGAAAGAGAAGTGAAGTAGTTTTAGAACTATCAATAACAAAGACAAATGCTAATCGTCAAACTGGTCTATAACAATCCATAAACTGGGGGGTGGCCCATAGGTGGATGAAACTGGTCTATAACAATCCATAAACTGGGGGGTGGCCCATAGGTGGATGAAACTAGTCTATAACAATCCATAAACTAGGGGGTGGCCCATAGGTGGATGAAACTAGTCTATAACAATCCATAAACTGGGGGGTGGCCCATAGGTGGATGAAACTGGTCTATAACAATCCATAAACTGGGGGGTGGCCCATAGGTGGATGAAACTGGTCTATAACAATCCATAAACTGGGGGGTTGCCCATAGGTGGATGAAACTGGTCTATAACAATCCATAAACTGGGGGGTGGCCCATAGGTGGATGAAACTGGTCTATAACAATCCATAAACTGGGGGGTGGCCCATAGGTGGATGAAACTAGTCTATAACAATCCATAAACTGGGGGGTGGCCATAGGTGGATGAAACTAGACTGTTTTAGATAAGTTTCTGATAACAATCATTTTTTGTATATAGCGATAACAGATTATCATTAATTTGTATAAAGCTTTTGCTATCTTACAAGTTTCCCTTCACATCTTGTGTCTTACGTTTCTATCATCCAAAATGTTATAATCTCCAAACAGGATTCAATGACAATTGTCCGATTAACAAAAAAAATTCGTTAAAAAAATCCCCTTTGATCGACATTTTCTTCCATTTTGTTCAAATATACCCTGTTTCCATTGACATTGGATGCCAATCCAAATGATACTTACATATAATTGACTCTGTGACAACTGGGTTGAGGAGACGTTTGGATGACGTCCCTCTCGATAGGGTAGTGCCGATGAGCTCACGGGAAGTGTAGAATACCCCCAGGAGGAACCGCGCCATCTTCTCTCCACTCCGCTCTAAAGACGGGTCATGTTCAAGCCCAGTTTTCAGAGCATCCACCATCTGATCATGGTACAGGAACACTCCAGAGCCTGGCACCATCTCAACCATCTGTCGACAAACAGGTTATTGACATCATATTAACTGTTGATCCACGAGCTCACACAAATAGAACACAAGCACAGGACACCCTGTTATGTTTAAATTTACACTCTTAATATGAAACGACTTTTCGGTATAAAAGTAATTTTATAATTTAAGTCTTTGCAAACCATGGTAAGGTTTTTATTAATTTGTACCAATCCTAAATATGGAAAACAGTTTGATTTTAACATGTGCTTTTCAATAAATGGATTGATTATGGGTTGTAACAAAAACAGATTTGAAGTTGTAATACTGATCTCCTTAATAACTTCATGTGCTAACAAAAGTTATTTCAGGCACTTCAATGTCAGTATTGCTATTATAACAACTCACCTGAAATGATTTTGCTGTCTCCATGTCAACGATTCCTGGCCTAGGGCGATTGGGCAATATATTTCTACTATCTGAAACATATCAAAATTCCAAATTTGTCAACAAATTATGAAATGTTTACAATTCATAGACATAAGGCTGTTTGCATAAAATGTTCTTATGATATGATTATATTCACATTACGTAATATCAATTTATATAAAAATTATTTTCAAAAATTCACATGAAAATATTGCACTTTTGTTTGATTTCAATAAGTTGAACAGACATGCTATTAACATTTTACATGTACCGAGAGCTGGTTTGATTTCAATAAGTTGAACAGACATGCTATTAACATTTTACACATACCGAGAGCTGTGGAGTTACTTTCATATGTCTCCGGTAATTCTTGGTGACACAGATTGGCCACCATACTGTCAACGGATTTGTCCTCTCTTGCACTCCAACCGTACATAAGGTCATCTAATGAATGAAAAGTTTCCACATTGCAATTACAATGTCAATCAAAATGAGATATCAATTTAACAAAATTTTTACTAGTATCCATTTACTCAAATGATAATTTTGAGTACACAAAGTTCAAATAATTTTCATCTTCGAAATTTAAAAATTGAATTCACAAAAGTGAGTCCTGTGTCTCATTATTTTTTAACCATTTTTTTTAATCATTCATTAATATAATATAAATCTTTAAATTGAATACAAGTAAATCCCTACTTACCCTCATATGGTTCTTCTAAGGAAACTTCTTCACCCCATCAAAAAATACTGCTACATTTCTCATGTTAAAATTAAAGTGGTTATTCCATCTTCAGCTTTATGCAATGTATGCTCGACATTGCCATCAGGCTAATTAGTATCATTCGGATGAAGAAATTTTGAATTGAGACAAAGGAAACACATTTTGTTTCATTCCCATCTGTAATCCAAACATATTCCAGTATTATCTATATGGTACGTCGGAAGATGTCTCTCCTTGGCAGCAATGCCAGACATTTCCTTAGAATAACTCTGCAATACACAGCAATCTGTACGATGCCCACACTGTATGAACTACAACTCCTTGTGGAACTAGCATCATGTGACCTTTGCAATTATCAGAACTGACAATGCAAGGCATTTTTCCAATAATGGATATTATCGCATGAAGCTAATAAACTATCTAACCAAGTCAACAAAACTCACATGAACCAACAAAGTCAGCAAATCTCGCATGATCCTATCAAAACAGACCCGACAATAAAACACAAGTACCAGTCCACCATCAAGAAATGCCAACAACTGTCCTTGAAATTTTCTGTTAAGACAATCCATCAGCAAGTATAAATTATATCTCATGGTATTTTCCTATCATTACAAGTTGTTGTGTGTTAACTGTTTACACGGTCACATATTGTTTGGGAATCCACATTCTCCATATGTAAATCTTCCTTCCTCAGTCTATGAAGTAATTCTCCACTCTCAATACCGAGGTCATATTGGACAAGTGTTTATTTACAGCGACTATTTCGCCATTCAGTCTTGTCAACTCTATCTCGAGTATCCCCCAACCCAAATATCTGAAAACTTCTATGCAATTGAATCAGAAACCATTTTTTATAACATCCTTGCTTTACCAATCATATCCGATATAATGAGAAAAGAACGATCATATTTCCTCCGATTCCTTGACAACGACTTCACAGATAGATCAAAGATCACTTCGGAAAATTTTCAAAACAGGAATACAGTTTAAACGTAATCCAGTCCTTTGGTACATCTGTAATAGCCTTCTATGGTGTTCTCCACTTGCAGATCTATCCATTGAGGATTTTATAGGACAGTCGTAGCGGTTTTTTTTGTGGGTGTGTGTTTATGTGTGCGTTTGTGACAACACCACTTACCTGCAGCGAGAGTCAGAAGAACAGCCAATATTCAACCTGTCGCAAAATACCTTTCCCAAAATGTTTGTCAATCAAATGTTCTGAGTAAATTATATTCAATTGCAGCAAACTAATGAATGGATTTAACAGTGGAATAGGTATGTTGTCTATAAGAATTTGGAAGTACTGGATATAAATCACTGCTAGCTAGATGCATTCCTCATCTCTGAATCTTTTGCAAATTGGCAGTGACAATCGACAGGCTCTCAACAGTATTTGTTCCCGTTCTGGCCATTATATAATCAAAAATTAAATTCATTGCTCATCCATCACCTGGCCTACAATTAAATATGAACTACAGCTCGTCACATGCTGCAGTGCTGACTGTTCATTGACTTTTGACCAAGGTAAATTCAGCAGTACTGATTCTTAATTGACTTTTGACCAAGGTAAATTCAGCAGTACTGATTCTTTATTGACTTTTGACCAAAGTAAATTCAGCAGTGCTGACTGTTTGACTTTTGACCAAGTTAACTTCAGTCAGTTGTATGTTGATCTGTACGCCCACACAGGTTGAATACTGGCTGTTCTGGTGTTCCTCTAAATAGTCCTCTGCTCTTCTCTCAACAATTATGGCAAACGTTCCAACAGTTCAAACATAAACTAGTATCTTTTTCTTCAATATATATAATATAGAGAATTTTCAGAAACAATGAAATAATTGTGATTTTGTTCTGTCTAAAATTCAGTCTTTGCCATTTTTTGAAGATCACATAGGTTACGTTTGAACTGTTGAGACTAAAGCACCAAACATTTGTATAACAATAAACAAAGGCATGACTGAAGTCTATTTCCAAGCTAAAAAATCTTTGATGCCTCAGTTACTTTTCAAAATTTAAATTTTTCTTAAACTTATTAAATTTCTTATTTTTTTTTTTTTTTACAATTTTACATATGACCTTATAAGGTAAAGGGCTAAATCAAGTCAAAATGTTTGCTATCTTTGTGTTTGAACTGTAGAAACTGTTAACCAGATCTGTTAGCTTGGATGACCTTTAACCTTTTAACCTCTATGACCTCAGGGATGCTCATTAATATGAGCCATCCGCAGGAGTAAATAAGAGGAGACAAGGTTAAATTAAGAGCAAACTATACACCACATACAATATCTAGTATCAAATTGTCAGGTCCTCTCATTATGTATATATGTCTGTACTGTGGAACCAGGTTATGTCGATACATTTCAGTTTCCAGAACTTTTCTGGATTAGAGAAACAGGAAAAATCACATGCGTTGTATCGATTAACAAGGCATCACAGAACTAGGAAGAGTTTAATTTGTATGTGTTTTTTATTAGTTCTTCTCAGCGATTTGTTCTCACAACATTCCCAACATTCCTGCAATTGGAGGTATTTCTCCTTTTATCAAACGGAGCGCATGAAAAGCTTTGTATATCCTTGGCCACGTTCTCCATATGAAGGTGCGACAAGCACACAGGACCCAGTCATTCCTTGATCGTGTTTTAGTCACATATCTGGTGACAATTGCAGCCATTATTCAAACTTTTATTTTTTCAAACAACCTTTGATAGGAATTGTTTTTTTTTCTTTTCATTTCTCAAGACAGTTTCATCATCGTTCAGAAAAGAAATCCTAGTCCGCCATAACAAACAGGCAATAAGGAAAGACAATCCAAGACCTACTACACATTGATAGTTTATGTTCATCCCATACTTCTCTTCCAAACAAGCATTTTAGCTATTAAGAGCACAGATAATCATACCTTAATCATCAATACAAATAGTGTTTAGTTTGCTCAACATATCACGTCAGCCTGATAACATGTACCTATAAAACATTTGTGCCAAGGATTGTGATGAAACCATCTCTCAACAAATAATAAATGGTCACCAAAGTTAATTTCAACCATTTTTTGTTTTATTATCTGTAGAATGAGATATCAAGATAGTTTCAAAATCCTGGGAACACAATACACCAAGCAAATTCACTTGTTTTTAGCCAAACGAGTTAAAAATATACTTTTTATTAATTATAATCATGTATTGTGGTAAACAGATTTTGAATAATTTGTCTCTTTTAGTTTTCTTGGTAAATTTCCTTGGTGCATTTAATCTTTCATGTTACTTTTAAGGAAAATCTTCAACTTGTTTGTTCAATAATTAATATCTTGAACAAATAATTCACAAGAATTTCCTTTATATAATTCAAGTATACCTTGTACGAGAACATTATATCATTAATATCAAAGTTATTTCAGTTATAGCTGATCAGGCAAGTTTTGCAATGCACCATATTTCATTGAACATTGCTATTGTAAAACATTAATTTTTTTGGTAGATTTTATCCAAAAGGTGAAAGTTGAAATAACTTCTTTTTCTTTTCTTTTTTTGTCAAAATAACAGTTTTAGAAAATGGATGAAGGAAAAGCAACAATTTGACCCATGTAACTGGGTTTCGACTACATACAATTTGGAAAAAGTTAACGGTGAAATGAAATATTCTCATACAAGATCAATAGAATCCCAGAAAGAGTCACTTTCCTTATCATTGATGAACTTAGAATTTCCTTTTTACATTGATGGGTGTGTTATCCAGACCATCAAACACAACTTACATTTTCTATATTTCCAAGATAAAATTAATCCCCCAACCCCTCAAAAAAAAAAGGATTTTTTTTTTTTTTTTTTTTTAAATATCTTGCTACCTTGAGCATCCATGCATGGTTTAGAATCTCCTGTGTGCATTTATGTGTTAACCCGACCCATCTTAACACAACTTCCAAGAAAAATTTCAATCCCAATCTCACAGAAAAAAAAGTCCCTTCTTTATTGTAAAAGACCTTACCACCTTTAGTGCCCATGCATGGTTTAGAATTTCCTTCAGATCCCATACCAATTTTCCCCAATTATTGATTATATATGAAAGGTCATAACTGTAAGATCCCAATATATTTTAAAAGATATGACACACTTCAAATTTACACTTGAGACTCATAAATTCAGCAGACTTCAAATGACTTTTCCCCCCATCAAATCACATCCAATGCATCAGATATTCATGGAAGTTTCATCAAAGAAGGAAAAGGCTATTTTTGGGATAAAACTACTCAGGTATAGGCTTTTTCTACAGAATGAAGACAAACCAGACATTGACAAATGAAAGTTGTATGGATTTTACAAAATTCTTTATTTTACAATTATCACTTCCGTAACTATTTTTTTCTTAAAAGTTAGATTTTTTTAATGCAAATCAGTTACAAGTATATTGTCTATAGGGAAACAAAATCTGGTGTATTTAGTAATATACGAAATTCAACTTCATTAACGATGTGTTTTTTTTCTGGCTTCTTGAGACGTCAAATATTCTATTGTTGGAATAGGTGTTTCATACTTCACACAAAGCTTAATTCTAAATTCTAATAAATTCTTGAGATTCATACCAATTATTATAATTTAACCCAATAATGTGTAACAATGTTCACATAGTTTTGCTTAGAATTTGGTTTATTCATGATTATTTTGCCATTTTGATGTCTGGAACTGAATTAAAATCGTAATCACATAAATTTCAACAAAACTTGAAGAAAAAAAAATTCTTGAAAAAATACAAATACTGTGAATTATTTGAACAACGTTTTCAACTCTGAATCGTATATATAGTTAATTTTGGGTATTCTATTTCAGTTTTGCTAGTCAGAACTCACCATCTTGTATGAGACAATCACCCAACAACAGAATTTGTGTATACTTTATCACTGGTCAATGTTTTAGTTTGCTAGATTCACTGAAAAAGCCAAAAAGGAATTGAATCTGACACCTACCTTTTGCCCCGCCTGGGTCCATGTGACTCATATCTCCGCTTTCATTTACAGATTCCTCGCGTGCCCATTCCTCTAGTGCTTCGTCGTGATCGTTGTCGCTTTCCTCGCCAGTTCCTGAATGCATTGTCATTGTTCCGTCGGGTGGCATGTCAACATACATGTCCAACCCTCCTGTATCGTCCTTGTCCTGACCTTCAATCTTTACTATACTGATGTCTGGGGTCATTTCAGCAGTACTTGATGGCGAAGGCTCCTGCTTTTCTTTAAAGCTGAAATATAAAAGTAATTTTTAGGTGCAATTGCGTTCCTGTGAATAAAAATAATTTGTTCACATCATTGCAGCATTCTTTTTTAATTCATATATTCATATGCGTGTCAATTTTCATGTTTGAGAGATCTCCAGTAAAGAAGCGACTAAATACAAACCTTGAAGGATCCTTGCCACTATCTACCACTGGTGAAGCCCTCTCCATGTCACTTTGTCCTGCACTGCTACCTTGGGACTGTGATCGGGCCGCATGTGGTGGTTGGATGGGTGTGGAGGTTGGCACTGCCATTGGGGATCCCATTGGCTGACTGCTTGGAGACTGACTGGCACTTCCGATGGCAAATGATGGCTTGGATGAAGCACCTACTGGTGACAAGGACACTGGGAACGGTTGCCGCTGTGGTTGTGAACTACTTGTGCTGACAGAAGACTCGGGCATTTTGTTAGGCTTTGGGACTTGTACCAATTCTAGGTCTGAACTGCCAAAATTTGGAATATGAAAGAGTTCTGGAGCCCTTTCTTGTCGGAATGAGGGACCTGGCATCATATGTGATGACATCTCTGGCATTCTGTGCATGGCGGCAGATGATGAAAATGACTGCTGTAGTGATGTTAATGGAGATGAAGACACATTGGACTTTGGTGGGAATGAATCTTGTTGGCCGTGGGATGAACTCTTAGATGAACTTGTGGTTGATGTGGTGTTGCTGCCGTCTCTGTTGCTTCCAGTGATATTTATAACACGAAGATCAGTATTGTCTGTGATTTGACTAGCTATAGAAATGGCAACACTTTTTTGAACTGTCTGCCGCAAATCTGACGGCTTATTTGGATCTTTATTTAACGGTTCTGTTTGTACAATTTCCAAACTGTCTTCCACAATTTCTATCACACCAGGCTGGGAGTTCCTCCCAGCAGCACCTTGACGACCCATGCCTGACCCTAGCCTAGGAACTCTTTCCCATGGGTCAGGGGTCAAGTGACTAGTTTTGTAACTGTCCGACATACTGTGATGGTCATCTGCTCTGTCCACGGACGGACTTCCTGGATGCATATACATTCTCTGTCTCTTGCCTCCTGGACTACCTGGTCGCGAAAACTCGGAAGCACGTTTGGTGATTCTATCTTGAGTGGATTTAATGATATCGGACGCTCTGACATGACGGAATTCAACTAAATCTTGGAAAGAGTATTTGTAATTATGTCCTGGCTGAATGGTAACACCTGTTTTGACTTTAAGCGATTTGTAGAAGTCTGCACAACATTTAATCACACCATCCACCTGTAAAAGTCTGGCTACTTTCTCAACATCACGGACATTTTCCTCTGTTAACATCATGAAGCCTTCATATAAATACTGTAGGAATGTGTTGACGGATTCTTGTTTGATGTCGGCTGCTAGACGAACTTCTAGATGTGAACCTGCTGACGCATTTTCCATGGACTGAAGCATCGGACATGCTGCTATCAACACTAATCTGTGGGCCTACAATACAAACAGTGAACTCCAATAATTTTTTTATCCAAACATGTATGGCATGTCTGGTTCTAGAAATCTTATTATCAATTTTCCTACTTTTACTGATAAAATTAAAACAAAAATACTTGTAGGCTAATTTCCAAAGTCATTTGATCAATAGAAACTTGATTTTTTAGCTGGAAATTAGGAGTTTTAAAATGATTTATCTCATAAAGAGGGAATTTTAAATATTTCTTTATATAATTTTGAGACAAATTTAATCATATTTTGGTGTAAGAAGTCAATTATTCGTTAGACATCATAGGACGACTAGCGGGATACTTCCAGCATCCCTGATACTGCAGCATCATTGACAAAACTGAATTCAAAAACATCGAACAAAATACTGAACAATATAGTGAGCTTACCTTGATGGTGATGGATCCGGCCCTGATCAGCGCATCACACAGAAGCTGACTCTTCCATAAGTGTGAGAGCTGACACAGTAGTGAGCTGGAGTGGATCTGGTTGGAATAGAATTTCTGGTAACTCATCTTGGAACCTGGTATCTTGAATCTATAGAAGAAATTAATTCATATTCAAAAACAAATTCACAATGTTTAATCAAAAGCATGTTTAGTGAAACTAAGATTTTTTCATCAAATGCTTCATCTAAAATTAAAATGTTTATATTCAAATATGAATTTGGCAAAAAAAATACAGATTTATATTTTTAACTAAAGTTATCTCCCTTCATCCACTCTGTTGAATTTCTTCAGATTATTATTTAAACACTCCCATTGCAATAGTCTTGTCAATGTCTCTGGGCAGATTTCATTACATTGTATCTGAACTTATGAAACAAGAGTACAGCTACAATCCATGTTCATTTTGCTGTCACTGTTAGGTAATTTCCCTATTTCCTGCTTCAAATTCCCCTTTTCCTCACCAATAATTTTTCAGCATCACTTTTCAGAATTTTTCTTATTACCCAATTAAACTCAACCTTATTTATGCTGATTGTGTAATGTAAATAATATCACCAAATGCTCCCAGAATGTTAATAGTATGTACCACTTTGTATCTTTTATCTAAAAAATTTCTAGTGGGTGTGCATGTCCTCAGCCTAGACTCCCCTTAAACAGGTTTAATTCTGAACCTCGCAGGGACGAAAGCAGCTGAATATAAAAAAAGTCTGAAATTCCAATTTTGCAGTGTATTTTCTATGATAAAATATTAAAATTAACATTACAGTCAACACAATCAAACAAATGTACATTTGCTGGTCAGTCAGTGATTGCACACATGAATTGTGTTTTGTTGTTTGTCTTTACTGCATTTATTTTTCATAATGAAAAAGGTTCTGCTAGCCAAATAGCCAACAAACTACTTAGGTTTTGTACAAGTTTATATATTGATATCTAAAGTAATGTATGAAAATAAGATTTTGTACAAATATCTATTGTTATTCAAGGAAATAATGATAAGCCCCAACTGAAGCAAACTGATCCAATGGTTTATAATGGGTGTATTAATGCATATGCTTGCGGTTACCAGCACCAAAACCTTCAATTAGATTTTGCATGCACACCTATGAACACTTGTGCCAAAACCATAATAATATATTTGACATAAAACATCTCGACTTTCTCAAAAAACATTTATTCTGACTCGAGAAGTAATATTAAACCCCTACAGAAACCCTCCGATCAAAAATTGGTACTGCACGTACAATTATAAAGGAGTTAACTGATGCCTTTCAACTATCTATATAGCATTGTGCTGATACTGAACATTTTCTCATAAAGGACTGAAAAAGAAAAACGACGGATTGAAGCCTACAAGATATAAGAATATTTATTTACCATTGCATACAATGAACAAAGAACATTAGCACTGCGAGTAGTGCTATTATTGTCGCCTATATATGGTACAAAGGGATTAGACGAGACAGCCAATATATGTACTGTAGTCAATTTTAACCAATGATATAGAAATCATTCTGTTGGTGAACCATAATAATTCTTTTGCAGCTACAGAGTAAACATTAATGAACTGTACAAACATTCTTTTGTTTTCTTTATTTTTCCTTAACTCTGTAAAACAAAGTATTTTCAAATCGGCCCTTCTAGATGATCTACTGCAAATGTTAATTTCAAATGTAGAATATAGTTGTGTTAGGGCTATAAATATGCACAATAGGCCTATTGTAGTCATAAGGCCCAAGCAGCCTACGACCCTGTTGACCTGCATCTGCGTTCAATCGCCGCCAATTCACAATCGCTTCGAATTCGTATATGTTTATCTACTAGATGCCCATTTCACAATTTAAGACTCCATTAAACACAATATAAAACCACTTTAAACGATAAACAGGTCTCGAAATTCGAAGACATCATCACGAGTCGTTGTCTATGACGCAGATAAAGCCTCTCATCACGCCGATAATTTCATGCAGAATGCCGAAAAAGATCACATAATTTAGATATTTTCAAATCTGCAATTAAATATGTCATCGCTGTTTACATTGAGATACATCTATCATTAATGACAAAATCAAAGAAAATCTACATGGCATAAACAAATTCAGCGTTTGCATCAAGAACAAGCCTGCTGAAAAAATGCGAATAATTTTGAACAAAGCTTTCAAAATGGCTGTTCCCGGTGAACAGTCGGGACTAACTGTTCACCGAAACATCGGCAAGGTATTTCCGAATTGCATTGAAATACTGTACCACAACAAACTTGCCTGAATTAGAGATAGAAAACGTTTGGATAACGATGCAATGTTTTCGCTAACTGCCTTATCTTCGTATTAAAGGATGCTTCGTTCTTCGCAGGTTCAACTATTCCTTGGACCGGTAGCCATTGTGTGTTGTTCTATGGACTAAAGCGGGAAAGTGTGCCACACCGTCTCTGCGCAAAAAGTCTGCGCAGATAACGCATTTATAGGCTCATTATAATTTTTTTGTCGACATGAGGCACCCTGAGGGGGTAGAACCTACATATTTGTCCGCAGGAGATAATAAAATAAGAAGCTCTTTTAAAGAAAACTTAAGTAATATTAATTAAAAATAATTTAGTTATGCATAATGTTTTTTAATGAACTGACTGCTTCCAGTACATTGTCAGAATAAATTTGTCTATCTGTACGTAAATGTTTCTGATACAGAGACGTATATATATCACATGCTATAAAGCTACGTCTAGAGACTATATATCACCGTATCACATGATATAGAGCTACGTCTCTGGTACATAATAGTCAATATTTCCATATATACATCATAAACCATGTATTAGGTAGAAATTTTAAAAGAACAACAATGAATCAACGTGGAGAGAGTTTAGTGAAAAAAATAGAATGGAAATTGGCGTCACTTTAAAAGTTTCTGGTGTGTAAAAAAGACAAAGGCACAACACTAAATTAATGATAATTAATTAATCATGCCGTTATATCACTAAAACTTATATCTTTATTGTGTAACTGTGATTTACTAACAATATGTACGTAATCTATCCCTCAGGTCTGTTTGAAAAAGGATGGAGCTTGAAAAAAATATGGTTCTGATTTATTAATTAAGCGTATTTTAATTAATGTACGTAAGTAGGAATAATATCTTATAGTTGTGAAATCTACATGTATATTTTATTTAGATTTATTGATAAATGTAGTGTTTATTTTCTTCGGATCCTTAACATTTTTTTTAATTTAATTTTTTCAAGACAGTTTCTCACTTTTACCTTTTACGAATATAAATATGTAATGAACAATATGTGATATGAATAAATATATATCTATTTTTATGTTTGAGAGGGCTTAATGTAAGTTCAATAACTTGTGCCCAATCCTTTTGTTTCAATAAAATATGTTTAAGCTAAAAAAAACAATAGGGAACAGTGTTCCCTTTGGTAAAATATCAAATGATAATTTGCTCCTTAGGAAGGCAAATGCAACCCTGGCATCACAAAATGTGAGTGAGATCTGTGATTACCTTACCTGTAGAGTGAGATCTGTGATTTCTTCACCTGTAGAGTGAGATATGTGATTACATTACCTGTAGAGTGAGATCTGTGATTACCTTACCTGTAGAATGAGATATGTGATTACCTTACCTGTAGAGTGAGATCTGTGATTACCTTACCTGTAGAGTGAGATATGTGATTACCTTACCTGTAGAGTGAGATCTGTGATTACCTTACCTGTAGAGTGAGATATGTGATTACCTTACCTGTAGAGTGAGATCTGTGATTACCTTACCTGTAGAGTGAGATCTGTAATAACCTTACCTGTAGAATGAGATCTGTGATTACCTTACCTGTAGAGTGAGATCTGTGATTACCTTACCTGTAGAGTGAGATCTGTGATTACCTTACCTGTAGAGTGAGATCTGTGATTACCTTACCTGTAGAGTGAGATCTGTGATTACCTTACCTGTAGAGTGAGATCTGTGATTACCTTACCTGTAGAGTGAGATCTGTGATTACCTTACCTGTAGAGTGAGATCTGTGATTACCTTACCTGTAGAGTGAGATCTGTGATTACCTTACCTGTAGAGTGAGATCTGTGATTACCTTACCTGTAGAGTGAGATCTGTGATTACCTTACCTGTAGAGTGAGATCTGTGATTACCTTACCTGTAGAGTGAGATCTGTGATTACCTTACCTGTAGAGTGAGATCTGTGATTACCTTACCTGTAGAGTGAGATCTGTGATTACCTTACCTGTAGAGTGAGATCTGTGATTACCTTACCTGTAGAGTGAGATCTGTGATTACCTTACCTGTAGAGTGAGATCTGTGATTACCTTACCTGTAGAGTGAGATCTGTGATTACCTTACCTGTAGAGTGAGATCTGTGATTACCTTACCTGTAGAGTGAGATCTGTGATTACCTTACCTGTAGAGTGAGATCTGTGATTACCTTACCTGTAGAGTGAGATATGTGATTACCTTACCTGTAGAATGAGATATGTGATTACCTTACCTGTAGAATGAGATCTGTGATTACCTTACCTGTAGAGTCAGATCTGTGATTACCTTACCTGTAGAGTCAGATCTGTGATTACCTTACCTGTAGAGTCAGATCTGTGATTACCTTACCTGTAGAGTGAGATCTGTGATTACCTTACTGGTAGAGTGAGATCTGTGATTACCTTACCTGTAGAGTGAGATCTGTGATTACCTTACCTGTAGAGTGAGATCTGTGATTACCTTACCTGTAGAGTGAGATCTGTGATTACCTTACCTGTAGAGTGAGATCTGTGATTACCTACCTGTAGAGTGAGATCTGTGATTACCTTACCTGTAGAGTGAGATCTGTGATTACCTTACCTGTAGAGTGAGATCTGTGATTACCTTACCTGTAGAGTGAGATCTGTGATTACCTTACCTGTAGAGTGAGATCTGTGATTACCTTACCTGTAGAGTGTTATATGTGATTACCTTACCGGTAGAGTGATATATGTGATTTCTTCACCTGTAGAGTGAGATCTGTTATATTCTCACATGTAGAACAAGACTTGAAATTAACTTATCTGTATGTCCTGGTGTCAACAAAAAGCTATTGAGCATCCAATGTATACAGATAAAATTAGACTTCTAGGAGAGTTAATTTGGCGGACACACAGACTATGTGATGGACCGAGTTCTGGCGTCTTTATTGTCACTCTCGCTGAGTGATGTTGCATCATTGTGGCAGTTAAGCCACATTTAGGTTTGAGTTAAAAATTGCCTTCTGATATATTTTCTTACATGAAATTTAAGAATTTAGTTTAATCAACAATGATCCAGAGAATTACTAGTTAGTCAATCCACTCTCAGTCCATCTGTCCTTGTATCCATTTATTCCGTCATTGAATCATTCCTTTGGTTTTTGTAGTAGTGTTACAGGTAGCGGCATCAGACCTAATGAGCAAATGGCACGACTAAACATGTACTTGATCTAAATGAAAAATGAATATGAAAATAACTTTTAATTAATGACGTTTACAAGGTCAACAACCAAAATAAGCTCTGTAGAACTTTATTATGATGGCACTAAGGGAACAATCGTTGTTTTGTATGTTGGGAGGGAAACTCATGGGGGAATCTCATGGGGGAAACTCACGAGGGAAACTCACGGGGGAAACTCAAGAGGGAAACTCACGAGGGAAACTCATGGGGGAATCTCTTGGGGGGGAAACTCATGAGGGAAAGTCACGGGGGAAACTCAAAGGGGAAACTCACGGGGGAATTTCTTGGGGAAACTCACGAGGGAAACTCACGGGGGAATCTCACGAGGGAAACTCACGAAATCTCACGAGGGAAACTCACGGGGAAACTCATGAGGAAAACTCACGGGGGAATCTCATGAGGGAAACTCACGGGGGAAACTCACGAGGGAAACTCACGAGAAAACTCATGAGGAAAACTCACGGGGGAATCTCACAGGGGAAACTCACGGAGGAAACTCACGAGGGAAACTCACGGGGGAAACTCACGGGGAAACTCATGAGGAAAACTCACGGGGGAATCTCATGAGGGAAACTCGAGGGGGAAACCAATCCGACACCAATGGAGGAACAACTAACCCAACATACATCGTCCTCTCCGTCAGCGTGTCTGGAACCTCTATTAGTCCTCAGTGTGTCCTCTCGAATATCTGTTCGTCCTCTCTGTCAGTGTGTCTCGAATATCTGTTCGTCCTCTCCGTCAGTGTGTCTCGAACATCTGTTCGTCCTCTCCGTCAGTGTGTCTCGAACATCTGTTTGTCCTCTGTCGTCAGTGTGTCTCGAAATTATGTTTGTCCTCTCCGTCAGTGTGTCTCGAATATCTGTTCGTCCTCTCCGTCAGTGTGTCTCGAACATCTGTTCGTCCTCTCCGTCAGTGTGTCTCGAACATCTGTTCGTCCTCTCCGTCAGTGTGTCTCGAATATCTGTTCGTCCTCTCCGTCAGTGTGTCTCGAACATCTGTTCGTCCTCTCCGTCAGTGTGTCTCGAACATCTGTTCGTCCTCTCCGTCAGTGTGTCTCGAACATCTGTTCGTCCTCTGTCGTCAGTGTGTCTCGAACTTATGTTCGTCCTCTCCGTCAGTGTGTCTCGAATATCTGTTCGTCCTCTCCGTCAGTGTGTCTCGAACATCTGTTCGTCCTCTCCGTCAGTGTGTCTCGAACATCTGTTTGTCCTCTGCCGTCAGTGTGTCTCGAACCTATGTCCGTCCTCTCCGTCAGTGTGTCTCGAATATCTGTTCGTCCTCTCCGTCAGTGTGTCTCGAATATCTGTCCGTCCTCTCCGTCAGTGTGTCTCGAACATCTGTTCGTCCTCTGCCGTCAGCGTGTCTCGAACCTATGTTCGTCCTCTCTGTCAGTGTGTCTCGAACCTATGTTCGTCCTCTCTGTCAGTGTGTCTCGAACCTATGTTTGTCCTCTCTGTCAGCGTGTCTCGAACCTATGTTCGTCCTCTCTGTCAGTGTGTCTGGAACCTATTTTTCAGAGGTCTCTCACACTCACTACAGCATTTGATGCCGACAGAACATATCTACATTGATGTACATTGACTGTAGTCTGTGAGACGCAAAATCTTGGCAATAGTAGGAGTCGTGTAGGCAGTTAGAACCAGTAACTTTGTAATTAAATAATTATATAAATTAGTGATCATGGCTACCATGGCAAAGGAATTAATATAAGCTTTAAGCTTGTTTTTTGTTCCCATATGAAATATCTGTTAGTGTTTTGAGTGTTGAATGAAATATTGTTTAAACTATTAAAATTTGGCCTCGGGGCCAACAGTCTATATGAATATGAGGGATCATGGCGGCCGCCATCGAATAATATTTATTGGATCTATGTAAGATTGATCCTACGTCTAGCTTTTTCATCTTTCCTCTCTTCCAGTAAATTAATTCGAAACAGGAGGTGCCTACATAAGTCATCTGAGACAGACCAATGTAAAACTTTCTGTGAAAAAGTGATTATAAACTACAACCAATATCCATATAAACTACAACCAATATCCATATAAACTACAACCAATACCCATATAAACTACAACCAATATCCATATAAACTACAACCAATATCCATATAAACTACAACCAATATCTATATAAACTATAACCAATATCCATATAAACTACAACCAATACCCATATAAACTACAACCAATACCCATATACACTACAACCAATACCCATATAAACTACAACCAATACCCATATAAACTACAACCAATACCCATATAAACTACAACCAATACCCATATAAACAACAACCAATATCCTTATAAACTACGACCAATACCCATATAAACTACAACCAATATCCTTATAAACTACGACCAATACCCATATAAACAACAACCAATACCCATATAAACTACAACCAATACCTATATAGACTACAACCAATATTTATATAAACTACAACCAATACCCATATAAACTACAACCAATACCCATATAAACAACAACCAATACCCATATAGACTACAACCAATACCTATATAGACTACAACCAATATTTATATAAACTACAACCAATACCCATATAAACTACAACCAATACCCATATAAACTACAACCAATACCCATATAAACTACAACCAATACCCATATAAACTACGACCAATACCCATATAAACTACAACCAATATCCTTATAAACTACGACCAATACCCATATAAACAACAACCAATACCCATATAAACTACAACCAATACCTATATAGACTACAACCAATACCCATATAAACTACAACCAATACCCATATAAACTACAACCAATATCCATATAAACTACAACCAATATCTATATAAACTATAACCAATATCCATATAAACTACGACCAATACCCATATAAACTACGACCAATACCCATATAAACTACAACCAATACCCATATAAACAACAACCAATACCCATATAGACTACAACCAATACCTATATAGACTACAACCAATATTTATATAAACTACAACCAATACCCATATAAACTACAACCAATACCCATATAAACTACAACCAATACCCATATAAACTACAACCAATATCCATATAAACTACGACCAATACCCATATAAACTACGACCAATACCCATATAAACAACAACCAATACCCATATAGACTACAACCAATATCCCATATAAACTACAACCAATACCCATATAGACTACAACCAATATCCATATAAACTACAACCAATACCCATATAAACTACAACCAATACCCATATAAACTACAACCAATACCCATATAAACTACAACCAATACCCATATAGACTACAACCAATATCCATATAAACTACAACCAATACCCATATAAACTACAACCAATATCCCATATAAACTACAACCAATACCCATATAAACTACAACCAATACCCATATAAACTACAACCAATACCCATATAGACTACAACCAATACCCATATAAACTACAACCAATACCCATATAGACTACAACCAATACCCATATAAACTACAACCAATACCCATATAAACTACAACCAATACCAATATAAACTACAACCAATACCCATATAGACTACAACCAATACCCATATAAACTACAACCAATATCCATATAAACTACAACCAATATCCATATAAACTACAACCAATACCGATATAAACTACAACCAATACCCATATAAACTACAACCAATATCCATGGTGGCCTACCCATCAGGTTTCAGAAATATCCTTTCAGTACTTCTACAGAAACGGCCATAATACCGGTAATCTTAAACTGCCAAACTCCCAGATGATGATCTGTTGGCCGTTTTGTTTTCTAGATCGGACTCGAAATTGCATGAGCACAACAAGAGAGTAAGGGGAGCATACATGTGGACCAACCAGAGCAAGGTATGTAGGGGATTCCCTAATGATTGACCAATCAGAACAACCTCTGTTAGGAGATTCCCTAATGATAGACCAATCAGAACAACCTACGAGGGATGATTAATATGTTGTGAACCTCGTATTGAAGGAGACAATGAGGGATGTTCTTTTTAAGTCCTACTATTCTCTGACTATATATAGGGACGTGTACCCAAGGACTGGTCTCAAGTCTGTCATTGCCATGGCTGTCATTCATGACTGTGGCTATAAATTGGTCGAACATCCGCTTTATTGACCTGATCTCACTCCATCAGACTATTTCAGGCGCCCACTTTCAGTCCGATGATGACGTCATACAAGCAGCGGATGACTTTCTGTACAGCCAAGAAAAGGAGTTCTATAAAAGTGGCATTGAGGCCCTTAAGCACCGCTGGCAAAAATGTATAGATACTGATGGGGATTATGTGGGAAAATGATATGGTATGTCCGGCAAAATTCAAATCCTTCAATATGACACTCAGTATATCAATCAGCCCTCATATGTTAGGAGATTCCTTAATGATAGACCAATCAGAACAACCCTTATTAGGGGATTCCATAATGGTAGACCAATCAGAACAACCTTTGTCAGGGGATTCCATGATAATAGACCAATCAGAACAACCCTTTTTAGGGGATTCCGTAATGATAGACCAATCAGAACAACCTTTGTCAGGGGATTCCATGATAATAGACCAATCAGAACAACCCTTTTTAGGGGATTCCGTAATGATAGACCAATCAGAACAACCTTTGTCAGGGGATTCCATCATAATAGACCAATCAGAACAACCCTTTTTAGGGGATTCCGTAATGATAGACCAATCAGAACAACCTTTGTCAGGGGATTCCATCATAATAGACCAATCAGAACAACCCTTTTTAGGGGATTCCGTAATGATAGACCAATCAGAACAACCTTTGTCAGGGGATTCCATCATAATAGACCAATCAGAACAACCCTTTTTAGGGGATTCCGTAATGATAGACCAATCAGAACAACCTTTGTCAGGGGATTCCATCATAATAGACCAATCAGAACAATCTTTGTTATGGGATTCCCTAATGGTAGACCAGTCAGAACAATCTTTATAAGATCATTTCATAATAATAGATTTGGGGATTCCCTAACAATAAATCAACATACGTTTGAAAATTCCAATTAGTTACTATTAGTTTTGAGCAGATAAAATAAAACACAAATTTTGTTTACATGAAATTTATTTTGTAACAAACAATATATTTGCTTCATGTCAATGTCCAATTGATGAACAAGTGATAAAATATAAAGGAGAAGATGATGATTTAATACATAGAATTGATATGTTATCTTAACATTCTAACAAGATAATAATAATAAACTCCAATGTGCCGCCGCGGCTTCCGTAGTAGTCTCGCGATTATCTCCCTTTGAGGAACTCTCAATATTGACAATGTTGTTTACTACGGTTGATGCATACTTCGTGTAAAGAAAAAGATGTTGTATGTAACTTGCAGCCACCACGGTGTAAGTACTTTCAGTTATCAGAACTTATATAAGTAATATAAGTGGTTTTTGTTCATTTATGACTGTTATTTCTTACAAAGTACGATTATTTCAACAGTTGTGAAACTTCTGCGCTCGTACCACATGGTGTCACTATACGATGTGCAGACGGAGCTATGACTCTCAGTTGTGAACTTTTAATAACAATGCTGCTATTTGAATTGAAGATTTATTGATGCCAATCATTGTTGAACATTGAAACTACGACATTTATTAAGATTTATGGAATTTTCGTGATCGAAGGAATCGTCAGTTTGTCAAAATTTTCAATGTATGGAAGCTCATAGTTACCATATAACTGACAATGCTAAAATTGCTATACATGTAAATTCAATTTTTTACGCGTATTCTTACGTTTCTCTGTTTCTGTTTATTACAGACTTTTACCATTTTTCAACACCTTTCAACACCAAAACACTACAACTATATGTAAAACAAACTAGTTGGAAATAAAGGATGTTGTGCGAGGTAAACTGGCTGTACATTGTTTATGGGACAGCACAGTAAAAGTACCCAATCGGCTGAAGTTGAGATCCAGCTACGATTTCAACAGGCAACGGGACAACGTCTACGTCAAGGACACAGACATCGGTCTACGCCTACACGAATTCATACAGCATGGACGACCACACAGACAACACACATCAAGTAACGGAGCTCAGTGAGGCAACACACACCAGTCAGCCTAGGGTAAGGACGTTAACTCCCAAGGCTAAGGAACTGTACGAGGATGCAGTCCAAAGTCACAACAAATTTTATGAGGATATGTGGATAGAATTAGATTCCCATCTTCGACGTGTAAAAGGTGAAGGTAGGAAATTAGATCTCGATTCCCTGATCGACCTTGAGAGAAACATACGGGAATGTACTGGTAGCCTTGATAAACTCCAATCCAGTTTCTTCGAGTATCTGAAACGCAAAAACACAGAAGAGAGCCTTGAACTTCTTGATAACCAGAGTTTGAGATGGCACAGTCATACGTTAGTCATAGATCAATCTATTAAGGAATTAGGCACGTGTATGGAGCGGGCAGAGAAGCAAAAGTCAATTGAGCCTGCATTATCTTCGAGACAATCCAGTGCTGGGTCTAGTTCGAAAAATTCAAGTGTGATTTCTGTCATCGCTAGAAAAAAGGCAAAGGCTGAGGCACAGAAGGCACGCCTGCAATATGCTGAACAAGAGGCGGCCCTAAAGAAGAGACAGGCAAGGCTTGAACTGGAAAGTGCTCGAGCTAGCGCAGCAGCCAAACTGGAGAAAGCCGACCTAGAAGCCGATCTTGACCTACTTACACAAAAGAAGGAGGTCGCTGCTGCGGAAGCGGAAGCGGAAGCCCTTGAGGACTCGGAGGAGTTTAACCTAACTCATAACCACGATAGGATAAAGGCTATTCCGAAATTTGACACGCAGCAACGAACAAGAGCCTATGTCGAAGAAACAGTATTTCATGATCATAGTGCTGAACTCCCGGTGACAGCAGACCCACACTTGCATTTACCTATGAATCCAAATGCACCTGTTTTTACTACGGCAACCAATACGGACACAAGTATAGCTATGGACCTCACCCGTTTTCTGTTGAAGAAGGATCTTCTTCTCTCAAGGTTAACAAATTTTGATGACAGACCAGAGTCATACCAAACCTGGAAATCAAGCTTTAAGTCAATCATGGCAGATCTTAACGTCACCCCAAGAGATGAGATGGATTTGCTTGAGAAATGGTGTGGACCCGAATCTAAACGACATGTCGTAAGTCTCAAAGCTTCAAACTTCGGATTCCCAGAAAGAGGACTTTTGAGAGTATGGGAGCGTCTTGACGAACGGTTTGGGGCACCAGAGATGATAGAAGCTTCACTTAGACAGAGGTTAGCGAGCTTTCCTAAGCTTACACCAAGAGACACCAAGAAACTGTTTGATCTATCAGATTTAGCATCCGAAATTGAATCACTCAAGGAGGATAGCCAATATAAGTCTCTTTTAGGATACTTCGACTCATCGACAGGAGTCTCGCCAATTGTGTCCAAACTTCCACATAACCTACAAGAGAGATGGACCAATGCTGCAATAAAGTTTACAAAAACACACCATGTCGCATTTCCTCCATTCAGTTTCTTCTCTGAATTTTTGAGAGATCTAAGTAAAGTGAAAAACAATCCCAGTTTCACATATGACCAACCTAATGGAAGCAAGAATGATAAGACTGTACAAAGGAATCCTCAAGAGAGAAAGAACATCTCAGTCAGGAAAACCAACGCTGATAGCATACAAAACAGTGACAGAAACAGAAAGACTTGTTTTCTACACAACGTTAGTTCCCACACTCTCAACAAATGTAGGGCCTTCCTCACCATGTCGATGGAGGAGAGGAAGAAGTTGTTGCGGGATAAGAAGGTCTGCTTCCGGTGCTGTGAATCGACGTCACACATCAGTCGCAACTGTGATGTGAAACAACCTTGTAGCGAATGTAATAGTGCAAGGCACTGCACAGCACTCCATCTTGAGCATCAGTCAAATTCAGGCTCCTTAGAGTACGGCGAGGAGCCTGCATCACTGGTATCTAAATCTCCTGTCCAAGTTAACTGCACGCAGATCTGTGGCAATAAGTTCAAAGGGAAATCATGTGCCAAAATTGTTCTTGTTGACGCGTTCCATCAAGACCGACCCACAGACCGCATAAGACTTTATGCCATGATTGACGACCAGAGCAACATGTCACTGGCCAAATCACAATTATTTGACCAACTTGGCATTAAAGGAAAACAACACAACTACGTGTTATCTTCGGTGTCCGGGGTTTCGAAGACCACAGGCAGAGACTCGACTAAGGTTATCGTTGAACCTGTAGACAGGTCTATAAGTCTTGACATTCCCATCCTGTTAGAATGTGACCGCGTCCCTGAAATTCGCGATGAAATACCTACTCCTGAGGTAGCCGAAAACTACGCCCATCTCAGAGACGTTGCCAAGTGTATTCCTCCTATTGACAACACTGCTCACATTTTGATGCTTATTGGAAGGGACGTAATTAGAGCTCATCATGTTTTGGACCAGAGAATAGGACCATCAAACACGCCATATGCCCAGAAACTCCCTCTCGGTTGGGTCATAATCGGAGAGACTTGCTTAGGAAGGACTCGCATTCCAGAACTAGTAAATGTTTGTAAAACCAATTTCCTAGCAGATGGCCGACCATCACTCTTCAAACCCTGTCCGAACGAATTTGAGTGCATCTACGATGCGAACAGGTCCTTAAAGGAGCTTGATGTATTAGGAAAACATGTGTTCCATCGTACAAAGGAGGATGAGAAAGTCAGCATGTCACAGGAAGACCGAAGGTTTCTCGGCATCATGAAAGAAGAGCTTGTGAAAGGTAATGATGGTAAATGGATAGCTCCACTGCCATTCCGCGATCCACGACCAAGATTGACTAACAACCGAACACAAGCTGTTAAACGAGCAAGAACCCTGGATACCAGTCTGCGAAAGAACCCCGTGAAGCGACAGCACTTCGTAGACTTCATGGAAAAGATATTCAGTAGTGGCCACGCCGAGTTAGCGCCGGCGCTTAAGGACAGCGAAGAATGTTGGTATTTACCAATTTTCGGTGTATACCACCCGCGGAAACCGGAGCAACTTAGAGCAGTGTTTGACTCCTCGGCAAGGCACAATGGAGTTTCATTGAACGATGTCCTCATGTCTGGTCCAGACCTTGCAAATAGCTTGCTTGGAGTGCTGATGCGGTTCCGAAGGGAGTCGGTGGCTATAGTAGGAGACATTGAGCAAATGTTTTATTGCTTTCAAGTAAGGGAAGACCACAGGAACTACTTAAGGTTCTTATGGTACAAGGACAACAATCCGGAAAATGAGTTGGTGGAATATCGCATGTGCGTCCACGTCTTCGGAAACAGTCCTTCTCCTGCCATTGCCACCTTAGGACTTCGAAAGTCAGCCGAAGGAAATGATGATGACGTTTCCGACTTTGTCACTAATGACTTCTACGTGGATGACGGGCTTACCTCATTACCAACTGTCGACGAAGCTGTTGACCTTATGAAAAGAACACAGCATGCACTTCACCAAGGAGGGAAACTACGCTTACACAAAATTGCCTCTAATAGTGATGAAGTTATGAACTCTTTTCCTGCAGACGACCTTGCAAAAGGTGTTAAGGATCTCGATTTAGGATGTGAACCACTGCCTGTTCAGTGTAGCTTGGGAGTCAGTTGGAGTTTGGAAACCGACTCGTTTCTTTATCAAGTCTCAACAGAAGCTAAACCATACACGCGCAGGGGCATACTGTCAACTGTCAACGGGATCTTCGACCCGTTAGGATTTTTGGCTCCAGTAGTAATCGATGGGAAACACTTTTTGAGATCTCTTATTCATGGAACCAAAGATTGGGATGAACCTCTCCCCGCAGAACATCGCATACAATGGGAACTCTGGAGAGACTCTCTTGAACACCTACAACATGTTCGTATACCTCGGACCTACGCACAGTTTTCATTCAAACTATCTATTGACAGTACCGTCCATGTCTTCTCTGATGCCTCCGAGAAAGCTATCGCTGCAGTAAGTTATCTACATACAAAGGATGGAAACGGAAAACAAGATATTGGATTCATTCTTGGCAAGGCTAAGGTAGCCCCCCTCCATGGCCATACAATACCGAGACTGGAATTGTGTGCTGCAGTATTGGCCGTGGACATAGCAGAGACAGTATCTGACCACTTACATATCCCTCTTGAGAAATTTCGATTCCACACCGATAGCAAAGTTGTACTTGGTTACATATACAACAAAACAAGGAGGTTTTATACATATGTAGCCAATAGGGTAGAACGCATTATACACGTGACGGACGCAGATCAATGGTCGTATGTGCAAACAGATAGAAATCCAGCAGATGAAGGGACAAGATCAGTACCCGCCCAGGCTATTCAAGACAGCATGTGGCTCAATGGACCTACTCGTCTTACTACGATTAATGATATGACATCAGAGCATGTGTTTGATCTGCATGAACCAGAAGATGACAAAGAGGTAAGGCCCCAGGTTCAAAGTCTAAAGACAGACGTCAAACAGTCACCACTTGGTTCTCATCGCTTCGCAAGATTTTCTACTTGGAGGACCCTTATCAGGGCTATTATGACACTGACGCATGTGGCACAGTCCATTGTCAGCAAGTCCGAGTGTAGGGGTTGGCATATTTGCAGTAAGGACAGAAGTGTTGCTGCTTACCACAAGGCCGAACAATTCGTGGTGAAGGAGGTGCAAAAAGAGGCATATCCGGAAGAACTAAACAGTCTCGAACGCGATCAACTTCTTCCAAACGGAAGTTCGATTCTGTCACTGAACGCATTTTTGGATCAGGATGGAATTCTACGAGTAGGCGGACGCCTAAATCAAAGCCATGTTCAACAGAATGAAATGAATCCAATCATCATCCCTGGGAAGCATCATGTCGCATTACTTCTCGTGAGACTATTTCATGAACAGGTTAAACACCAAGGGCGAAATTTCACAGAAGGAGCCGTGAGGACAGCCGGATATTGGATAACGGGCTGTAAGCGCTTGGTATCAACGGTCTTGCATGCGTGCGTGAAATGTCGTAAACTTCGAGGGAAATTGGAGCACCAATTGATGGCAGACATACCTTCCGACCGACTTCAACCTGGCCCACCATTCACCAACGTCGGTGTGGACACTTTCGGTCCATGGCAGATTGTTAGCAGGCGTACTCGTGGTGGTTCAGCCCAAGCAAAACGCTGGGCAATTATGTTCACATGCCTCACCACCAGGGCTATCCACATAGAGGTAATAGAAGAATTGAGTTCGTCGTCTTTTATTAATGCCTTCAGAAGGTTTACCGCTGTGAGGGGCCATGTAAAACAGATCCGATCAGATCGTGGCACTAATTTCATTGGCGCGGTGGATGATCTGCAGATTAACGCCTTTAAGGTTGAGGAAGAAGCAGTGAAGACATTCCTATACGACCGCGGAACTACCTGGCTTTTCAACCCACCGCACGCATCACATATGGGCGGGGCTTGGGAAAGGATGATAGGTGTCTCACGTCGCGTTCTTGAGTCAATGCTGACAACAGTGATGGACACTAATTTGACTCACGAAGTACTCGTTACCTTCCTAGCTGAGGTTTGCGCGATCGTTAACGCCAGGCCACTAGTACCCGTGTCTTCAGATCCGGAGGATCCATTTCCAATCAGTCCGGCTACACTTCTGACACAGAAACCAGACTCCATCATCGAACCATTTGTGCCTCTTGATAATTCTAGTTTGCACAAGGCGCAGTGGAAAAGAGTGAAGGTTCTAGCCGACACATTTTGGAAGCGCTGGAGAGCCCAATACCTCCATACTCTACAACCTCGACGGAAATGGAATGACAAGCGCAAGAATATCGCGATAGGGGATATTGTGCTACTTAGGGACAAGGAGGTATCAAGGAACAATTGGCCATTGGGTTATGTCGCAAGGGTCTTCCCAAGCAATGACGGTTTAGTTCGAACGGCAGAGGTCAAGATTACTTCCGGACAAGGAAAGCCTGTGTTATATGTACGACCGATCAACGAACTGATCTTACTTCTTGGAGACAACAAAGGCTGAATGTGACATAGAAAATGTATTATGTGGTACTCGGTAGTGTTGTCTAGTGACATCAGGCGAGGAGTGTGCCGCCGCGGCTTCCGTAGTAGTCTCGCGATTATCTCCCTTTGAAGAACTCTCAATATTGACAATGTTGTTTACTACGGTTGATGCATACTTCGTGTAAAGAAAAAGATGTTGTATGTAACTTGCAGCCACCACGGTGTAAGTACTTTCAGTTATCAGAACTTATATAAGTAATATAAGTGGTTTTTGTTCATTTATGACTGTTATTTCTTACAAAGTACGATTATTTCAACAGTTGTGAAACTTCTGCGCTCGTACCACGTGGTGTCACTATACGATGTGCAGACGGAGCTATGACTCTCAGTTGTGAACTTTTAATAACAATGCTGCTATTTGAATTGAAGATTTATTGATGCCAATCATTGTTGAACATTGAAACTACGACATTTATTAAGATTTATGGAATTTTCGTGATCGAAGGAATCGTCAGTTTGTCAAAATTTTCAATGTATGGAAGCTCATAGTTACCATATAACTGACAATGCTAAAATTGCTATACATGTAAATTCAATTTTTTACGCGTATTCTTACGTTTCTCTGTTTCTGTTTATTACAGACTTTTACCATTTTTCAACACCTTTCAACACCAAAACACTACAACTATATGTAAAACAAACTAGTTGGAAATAAAGGATGTTGTGCGAGGTAAACTGGCTGTACATTGTTTATGGGACAGCACATCCAAGTATATACAAACTCCAGCATTGTGAACAACCTAGTTTTGTGTCTAAGACTTACTTATGTTATGGACAAGATTGAATCCTAATAAAAAAAATTGGTGAGCTGCCAGGAACACAGGTAAGTGGCATAGTTGTATTATTTACAGTAGTGGCTTCTTAACTGGCTGTAATGCTCACAGAAAAATGTTTACTGTAGCTGACATACAAGTACAGACTTGGCATGCTCACAGACAATCATTTATTGAAGCTGTCATACAAGTATAGACTAGGCATCCCCATCTATTTTATTTCATGTAATTAGGGCATCCAAACAACCAAAAATACCATTACCAGTGTATTCAACATATCTTCTGATGCTTTACATTGTAGGCTTGAATGGTTGCCAACATTAACATCATCAATAATTCATTAATTATACATGCTATACAGATCAACGTGCTTTCAATACTTTATTTATATATATTTTGTAAAAGTTATAATAGCATTAGACATCTAAACAAATTATATATATTTTACTAATAAAACAACATAACATACTGTCTAAGTGAAACAATCACTATCATTATGTGGGAAAATATGGTGTAAAGTGAGTTTTTGAAATCTAATTAAGTTAAATTCAAAATTGAAATTAAAACAGATGTAGAAGAGGAGCTTAATGAGATTGGGATATGAAGAGAATTAAAATATTGTCTGTAGTCATACCTTGGTAAACTAATTACCTACAGTCTGTACTCATATTTGGTAAACTAATTACCTAAAGTCTGTACTCATACCTGGTAACCTACAGCCTGTACTCATACCTGGTAAACTAATTACCTACAGTCTGTACTCATACCTGGTAAACTAATTACCTACAGTCTGTACTCATACCTGGTAAACTAATTACCTACAGTCTGTACTCATATTTGGTAAACTAATTACCTATAGTCTGTACTCATACCTGGTAAACTAATTACCTAAAGTCTGTACTCATACCTGGTAAACTAATTACCTACAGTCTGTACTCATACCTGGTAAACTAATTACCTACAGTCTGTACTCATACCTGTTAAACTAATTACCTACAGTCTGTACTCATACCTGGTAACCTACAGTCTGTACTCATACCTGGTAAACTAATTACCTACAGTCTGTACACATACCTGGTAAACTAATTACCTACAGTCTGTACTCATACCTGGTAAACTAATTACCTAAAGTCTGTACTCATACCTGGTAAACTAATTACCTACAGTCTGTACTCATACCTGGTAAACTAATTACCTAAAGTCTGTACTCATACCTGGTAAACTAATTACCTACAGTCTGTACTCATACCTGGTAAACTAATTACCTAAAGTCTGTACTCATACCTGGTAACCTACAGTCTGTACTCATACCTGGTAACCTACAGTCTGTACACATACCTGGTAAACTAATTACCTACAGTCTGTACTCATACCTGGTAAACTAATTACCTACAGTCTGTACTCATACCTGGTAAACTAATTACCTACAGTCTGTACTCATACCTGGTAAACTAATTACCTACAGTCTGTACTCATACCTGGTAAACTAATTACCTACAGTCTGTACTCATACCTGGTAAACTAATTACCTACAGTCTGTACTCATACCTGGTAACCTACAGTCTGTACTCATACCTGGTAACCTACAGTCTGTACTCATACCTGGTAAACTAATTACCTAAAGGCTGTACTCATACCTGGTAAACTAATTACCTACAGTCTGTACTCATACCTGGTAACCTACAGTCTGTACTCATACCTGGTAACCTACAGTCTGTACTCATACCTGGTAACCTACAGTCTGTACTCATACCTGGTAACCTACAGTCTGTACTCATACCTGGTAAACTAATTACCTACAGTCTGTACTCATACCTGGTAACCTAATTACCTACAGTCTGTACTCATACCTGGTAACCTACAGTCTGTACTCATACCTGGTAACCTAAAGTCTGTACTCATACCTGGTAAACTAATTACCTAAAGTCTGTACTCATACCTGGTAAACTAATTACCTACAGTCTGTACTCATACCTGGTAAACTAATTACCTACAGTCTGTACTCATACCTGGTAAACTAATTACCTACAGTCTGTACTCATACCTGGTAAACCAATTACCTACAGCCTGTACTCATACCTGGTAAACTAATTACCTACAGTCTGTACTCATACCTGGTAAACTAATTACCTACAGTCTGTACTCATACCTGGTAAACTAATTACCTATAGTCTGTACTCATACCTGGTAAACTAATTACCTACAGCCTGTACTCATACCTGGTAAACTAATTACCTATAGTCTGTAGTCATACCTGGTAAACTAATTACCTATAGTCTGTAGTCATACCTGGTAAACTAATTACCTACAGTCTGTACTCATACCTGGTAAACTAATTACCTACAGTCTGTACTCATACCTGGTAAACTAATTACCTACAGTCTGTACTCATACCTGGTAAACTAATTACCTACAGTCTGTACTCATACCTGGTAAACCAATTACCTACAGTCTGTACTCATACCTGGTAAACTAATTACCTACAGTCTGTACTCATACCTGGTAAACCAATTACCTACAGTCTGTACTCATACCTGGTAAGCTAATTACCTACAGTCTGTACTCATACCTGGTAAGCTAATTACCTACAGTCTGTACTCATACCTGGTAAACTAATTACCTACAGTCTGTACTCATACCTGGTAAACTAATTACCTACAGTCTGTACTCATACCTGGTAAACTAATTACCTACAGTCTGTACTCGATATATGCTTACAACTACAGCTTACTTACAATATTGTAAACTCTGAATGTTAAACATGACGATAATATGATAAAATAAATAATATTTCAAGTAATGATTATGAAAATAAATACACAACTTAATGGAATTCTACCTGAATTTGTCACAGTCTACTCACTAGTAATAAATTCACACCTAAAAACAAGAGACAGTCGACATGACACTCAAATATATTTCAAGTCCCTAGTTCTCTCTGGTGGTAGGAGAATTTCTTTAGTAACATTTTATACATAGCTCTCACCGAACAAGCAAATTGTCGGTGTTCATTCACCAGTTCATGGTAGTAATCGAAACAGTTGCCGCGGCATAGCGGTACAGCACACACTTGACACTGGTAGTACGACTTTCTTGCATACCCTTGCTTTGTCTTATTACGGCTGATTCGACAAAACCCACAAGCTCGATTGAGACCAGGCACACGGACTAACTGGTGTTCTACTGGATTTGACGCATCAGGCCAATCGGAGAGTCCAACAGCTACCTGATGGCATACGTCACGCTCCAGCGGAGGAGGGATGGACCACATCTGACCTGTAACATAGAAAACGATAATCCTATTACTGGGCTACTCTAACAAAACATTTTAATTACCACTAGTATCTGAAATAAAGAATTTAATATAATACACAATAGTCAGCGCTGTTCAGATTTCAATATCTACATTCCCTCAGCCAACCCCCCCCCCCCCCTTATGTCTGTCTCCATTAATGATGGGACAAGTCAAATGTCTGCCTCCTTTATACGATGGACATGGTCCAAAATCTTTCTCAATTAAGTGGTTTCTGATTAAAAAACAATGTGTAAAGGATAAAATCACTCAGTACTAAATTATCTGGTTGTAATAAGCTAGAGAGGGTGAATGTGACAGTATTATGAAAATTCCATGTCTACCCTTCATTTGATATTTTGCACAAGTAAGTATTTCATTAGATGTGTTTTATACAATTTGCATGTTCTGACAGAAATCGAACGCCTCAATTTAAAATATAAACAAACGTATGATATTTAATTTGTGGGAATTCTTTGAATTCTTTACAGATCTAACTATATCAAATTACAAACATGCATGTGGCCATGGTAATGTCATAACAGGTTTGTTTTCAATTGGAACCCCTCGTTATTTTCGGTATAAGCAGACACAGGCATAGTGTTCAGACTGGTTTGCTTTGATGGAGTCAAAAAGTATGAAATAGTTTGTTTCATTATAAAATTGACAAGAAATCATCTTGAGGAAATGAAATTGTAATCCCAGCAAAAATTACAAGTGAACAGCATGTAATCCACATGTTTTTACCCAGAACTGTAAACCAGCGAGCCTTCAGGTCCAGGCTTCATAAAGTCTCTAGGTATCAGGGTGGTCTAATTATATATTGACCAGGAGTATTTCCAACCTTGTCCAAACTGACCAAAGGTAAGATATTTTGACACTCACAATAGTTTTAAAAGTGTTATTAACAGGTACAGAAGAGAATTTTTACAAATTGTGTGGAATATCCCTTTAACAGGGATGTATTATCATCCAAGCCCAGTCATTTTGGAATATAAATGAGCAGGGAAGAAGAATATCTGACATACTGAGGATCACTAATCACAGCTTACAGAACACCTCCAGTAGACGTGACTAGGTATAGGCACAGAAATGATCTCGCAAATCCTTCTTGTGTTTGTAGGACCTTCCACAGCTCAAGCAGACGAATGGTCGTTCGTCAGAATGGCTCTTCTTATGAACGAGAAGCCGACTGTTGCAGGAGAAAGACTTGGCACAGATATCACACTTGTGGTCACCCATTCCATGGTATGTCTTTCTATGGTCATTGATTCCAGAGTAGGATTTAAAACCCTTACCACATTCAAAACAGAAGTGGTAGAATTCCTCACTGTGTATAGACAGTAGGTGTCGACTCAATGTCTCCTTGTCCTCGAACCCTTTCTCACATATAGAACACCTATACTGGTGGCTCTGCATGTGTTGCCACAGATTGTAGGATGTCGGGAAGTCTTTATGACACAGGGGACATGAGAATTCGGATGTCTTCTCTGAATGGCTGTCAGTGTCTTCTGCGCCCAGGAGCAGGCCAACGCTGTCAGCGCCATCTACAGAGAGACAAAAGTAACAAGTATCTGAGTACCATGGTAACAATGTAAACACAGGCAAAATCGTACCGGCCACTTGGGTTTTATCACAAAAGGTATGTAATTAAAAAACACAACTGGCTTATTGAAGCAACTTTAACTGTAAAAATCAATTGGAAAATATCATCAGGCATAATATTTTTAATAAATGTATCTTAAAACTAAGACTTTCCTTATTAGGACAATTACAAGTGTCAGCAACTGTGTTTTGTAAATACTTATGTCAGTGCAAAACAATAATTCAGTACGTCCAACAAGAATACATACAGATATGTTACCGTTCACAAGCAGAATGCTGTGGGGACTCATCACTTACACCCTTGTGACTCCATTCATCTGTCTCCTTTTATGGTATAGACTCGTGCATCTTTATATCTTAAACCCATTTCATTATTTCTAAGAAGAAATCAATGTTTAATGAGTTTATAGTCACTTTAAAATATCTAGCTTACTATTGTACGATTGTCTCTGTTGGTTTATCGGTTTTTATACAAATAAGTAGTGAATGAGGTCCTGTCTGTACTGAGGCTTCACTCAAGGTGATGACCTACCACAAGGCTGAGGTCATTTAACATGAGCAAAGTGACCTTTACTCTCCACTTTTACAAAACTCCTTCCTTCACAAAGTCAGTCCCCAAAGACAACCACAAACCCTGGATCTTTAGCTCAAAGGAATCCTGGCAATCCAATATAGCTTACACTGGCCAATGAGTAAAGAGAAATACCCTGACCATGCTTAGGATGAAATTGTGACCTCACTATCTCTCTAAGACATCTATCACATCCTCTGGGGTACGTCTATCTGTACAATAAATCTTGTACCTCAATCTACATTAAGTCAATTCAAATTTTAACTGTATTAAATTTATTGTAAATATATCTGCTCGATCACATATGTAAAAGCATCAGTAATACAAGTAAGTTTTTTTTTTCAATCAGTTGTTCATCAAGACAAATGATCAGTTGTGTGGGTGACAAAGTCAAGACAAAGAATAAATTGTGTTGGTGACAAAGAACCAAAACAAAGGATCAATTGTGTGGGTGACAGAGTCAAGACAAAGGATCGATTGTGTGAGTGACAGAGTCAAGACAAAGGATCAATTGTGTGGGTGACAGAGTCAAGACAAAGGATCAATTGTGTGGGTGACAGAGTCAAGACAAAGGATCAATTGTGTGGGTGACAGAGTCAAGACAAAGGATCAATTGTGTGGGTGACAGAGTCAAGACAAAGGATCAATTGTGTGGGTGACAGAGTCAAGACAAAGGATCAATTGTGTGGGTGACAGAGTCAAGACAAAGGATCAATTGTGTGGGTGACAAAGTCAAGACAAAGGATCAATTGTGTGGGTGACAAAGTCAAGACAAAGGATCAATTGTGTGGGTGACAGAGTCAAGACAAAGGATCAATTGTGTGGGTGACAGAGTCAAGACAAAGGATCAATTGTGTGGGTGACAAAGTCAAGACAAAGGATCAATTGTGTGGGTGACAGAGTCAAGACAAAGGATCAATTGTGTGGGTGACAAAGTCAAGACAAAGGATCAATTGTGTGGGTGACAGAGTCAAGACAAAGGATCAATTGTGTGGGTGACAGAGTCAAGACAAAGGATCAATTGTGTGGGTGACAAAGAACCAAAACAAAGGATCAATTGTGTCGGTGACAAAGTCAAGACAAAGGATCAATTGTGTCGGTGACAAAGTCAAGACAAAGGATCAATTGTGTCGGTGACAGAACCAAGACAAAGGATCAATTGTGTGGGTGACAGAGTCAAGACAAAGGATCAATTGTGTGGGTGACAGAGTCAAGACAAAGGATCAATTGTGTGGGTGACAGAACCAAGACAAAGGATCAATTGTGTGGGTGACAAAGAACCAAAATAAAGGATCAATTGTGTCGGTGACAAAGTCAAGACAAAGGATCAATTGTGTCGGTGACAGAACCAAGACAAAGGATCAATTGTGTGGGTGACAGAACCAAGACAAAGGATCAATTGTGTCGGTGACAAAGTCAAGACAAAGGATCAATTGTGTCGGTGACAGAACCAAGACAAAGGATCAATTGTGTTGGTGACAGAACCAAAACAAAGGATCAATTGTGTGGGTGACAGAACCAAGACAAAGGATCAATTGTGTCGGTGACAAAGTCAAGACAGGATCAATTGTGTGGGTGACAAATTCAAGACAAAGGATCAATTGTGTCGGTGACAGAACCAAGACAAAGGATCAATTGTGTGGGTGACAGAACCAAGACAAAGGATCAATTGTGTGGGTGACAGAACCAAGACAAAGGATCAATTGTGTCGGTGACAAAGTCAAGACAAAGGATCAATTGTGTCGGTGACAGAACCAAGACAAAGGATCAATTGTGTGGGTGACAGAGTCAAGACAAAGGATCAATTGTGTGGGTGACAGAACCAAGACAAAGGATCAATTGTGTGGGTGACAGAGTCAAGACAAAGGATCAATTGTGTGGGTGACAGAGTCAAGACAAAGGATCAATTGTGTGGGTGACAGAGTCAAGACAAAGGATCGATTGTGTGGGTGACAAAGTCAAGACAAAGGATCAATTGTGTGGGTGACAGAGTCAAGACAAAGGATCAATTGTGTGGGTGACAGAGTCAAGAAAAAGGATCAATTGTGTGGGTGACAGAACCAAGACAAAGGATCAATTGTGTGGGTGACAGAGTCAAGACAAAGGATCAATTGTGTCGGTGACAAAGTCAAGACAAAGGATCAATTGTGTGGGTGACAGAACCAAGACAAAGGATCAATTGTGTGGGTGACAAAGTCAAGACAAAGGATCAATTGTGTGGGTGACAGAGTCAAGACAAAGGATCAATTGTGTGGGTGACAAAGAACCAAAACCAAAGGATCAATTGTGTCGGTGACAAAGTCAAGACAAAGGATCAATTGTGTGGGTGACAGAGTCAAGACAAAGGATCAATTGTGTGGGTGACAAAGTCAAGACAAAGGATCAATTGTGTGGGTGACAAAGTCAAGACAAAGGATCGATTGTATGGGTGACAGAACCAAGACAAAGGATCAATTGTGTGGGTGACAAAGAACCAAAACAAAGGATCAATTGTGTCGGTGACAGAGGCTGCGACCAAATTTCTTGTCCTTTATACTGCTCTTGGACATATAGATAGTGGACATAGTAAATAAAATATCTTTAGAATCTTTATGTTAAACTTTGTTTGTTTGTTGGCTCAGTGTATCCCCCCTTGAGGTTGCAGATCACAGAAAGACTGCCTGGCCATGGGCAAATGTTTTGTGAAACAAATAACTCCTGTATTATGCATGATATGCATAAAAATTGAAAAAATAAATGTACACTATAATTGGTATATTCATTATTATGTAGTACATACAGACTTCACATTTGTTAAAACTAAAATAAATACATTATGTAAATCAGTTTCGGATTTTAAATTCACGGATTTTCCGAAAGTGTTTACACAGGAAATTCAGTTTTGCCTACAGCGAAAAATGGTGTCTCACAATCAAGGTAAGATTGCTGAAAAACTTGATTGTGAGGCATCATTTTTCTGTGCCTTATTTTTCAGAATTGGGCTTTTTTACTGTACACTGCCAGGGTCATTTTGAGGCAGTGTCTTCTTGTAGTAGTTGGTGACTCCCTCACTGACCAACATACAGGAGGCCCGATTAATGCCATCGAGAGCAATTAGGGTAAAGTGTCTTGCCCAAGGACACAACCACGACAGCAAAGACATTATGTGGCATTAAGAAGGTGGTCTCTGTTTCTGAAATCTCTTTTATGTATGTGGCACCAAGAGGGTGATCTCTGTTTCTGGAATCTCTGTATGTATGTGGCATCAATAATGTGATCTCTGTTTCTGGAATCTCTGTATGTATGTGGCACCAAGAAGGTGGTCTCTGTTTCTGAAATCTCTTTTATGAATGTGGCATTAAGAAGGTGGTCTCTGCTTCTGAAATCTCTTTTATGTATGTGGCACCAAGAAGGTGGTCTCTGTTTCTGAAATCTCTGTATGTGGCACCAAGAAGGTGATCTCTCTTTCTGGAATCTCTGTATGTGGCACCAAGAATGTGGTCTCTGTTTCTGAAATCTCTGTATGTGGCATCAAGAAGGTGGTCTCTGCTTCTGAAATCTCTTTTATGTATGTGGCACCAAGAAGGTGGTCTCTGTTTCTGAAATCTCTGTATGTGGCACCAAGAAGGTGGTCTCTGTTTCTGAAATCTCTGTATGTGGCATCAAGAAGGTGGTCTCTGTTTCTGAAATCTCTGTATGTATGTGGCATCAAGAAGGTAATCTCTATACTGTATATATGTGGCACCAAGAAGGTGATCTCTGTTTCTGGAATCTCTGTATGTATGTGGCACCAAGAAGGTGGTCTCTGTTTCTGGAATCTCTGTATATATGTGGCACCAAGAAGGTGGTCTCTGTTTCTGGAATCTCTGTATATATGTGGCACCAAGAAGGTGGTCTCTGTTTCTGAAATCTCTGTATGTGGCACCAAGAAGGTGGTCTCTGTTTCTGGAATCTCTGTATGTGGCATCAAGAAAGTGATCTCTGCTTCTGGAATCTCTTTACTGTATATATGTGGCACCAAGAAGGTGATGTTTCTGAAATCTCTGTATGTATGTGGCACCAAGGTGATCTCTGTTTCTGGAATCTCTGTATGTATGTGGCACCAGTAAGCTGGTCTCTGTTTCTGAACTTTCTGTAAGTATGTGGTTACAAGAAGGAGCATGATCTCTTTTTCTGAAATCTTTCTATACACGTGGCATTAAGAAGGTGGTCTCTGTTTCTGAAATCTCTGTATGTATGTGGCAGTGGTGATGTAATCCCACTCACTCAAAACAGATTATGTACACAGTAATATTATCTCCTCATACCAGAACAAAACACATGATAAAAGTGAGGTTTGAATTTTATTCAGAAAACACAGTTTTTTAATGATAATGTGTATATATGTGTGTATTACATACAATGATTTAAACAAGACATATAATACGGAACATGCCACTACAATGTTACTGGATATTATATATTTACAGCTTGATGTACAACTCTGGAGGATTGTGATATCAACAATAAATTAGTGTGTCCTAGACACACTGCACTTCACAGAAATCTGAACCAACGTCAAGATTATATACTTCACTGGTGGAATAGAAACTTCAAACTCAGTTTCATGTTGACAGTATAAGATGACACTGCTATCAAAAATGAATGGCTTTCACAAACATCAAAAATAATAATTGATGTCAAGCATGATGGATGTCCATGTCAGAAGTAATGAGATGCAAGAAGTAATTGATGTTAGAATTTTCAGGAGTAATAATGGATGTCAGAGATGTCAGGGGTAATGGATGTCAGAGATGTCAGGAGTGATGGATGTCAGGAGTAATGGATGTCAGAGATGTCAGTAGTAATGGATGTCAGAGATGTCAGGAGTAATTGATGTCAGAGATGCAAGAAGTAATGGATGTCAGGAATAATGGATGTCAGTGATGTCAGGAGTAATGGATGTCAGAGATGTCGGGAGTAATGGATGTCAGAAATGTCGGGAGTAATGGATGTCAGAGATGTCAGGAGTAATGGATGTCAGAGATGTCGGGAGTAATGGATGTCAGAGATGTCAGGAGTGATGGATGTCAGAGATGTCAGGAGTAATGGATGTCAGAGATGTCAGGAGTAATGGATGTCAGTGATGTCAGGAGTAATGGATGTCAGAGATGTCAGGAGTGATGGATGTCAGAGATATCGGGAGTAATGGATGTCGGAGATGTCAGGAATAATTGATGTCAGAGATGTCAGGAGTAATGGATGTCAGGAGTGATGGATGTCAGTGATGTCAGGAGTAATGGATGTTAGAGATGTCAGAGGTAATGGATGTCAGTGATGTCAGGAGTAATGGATGTCAGAGATGTCAGGAGTGATGGATGTTAGAGATGTCAGGAGTAATAGATGTCAGAGATGTCAGGAGTAATGGATGTCAGTGATGTAAGGAGTAATGGATGTTAGGGAGGTCAGGAGTGATGGATGTAAGGGAGGTCAGGAGTGATGGATGTCAGTGATGTTAGAGATGTCAGGAGTAATGGATGTCAGAGATGTCAGGAGTAATGGATGTCAGAGATGTCAGGAGTAATGGATGTCAGAGATGTCAGGAGTAATGGATGTCAGTGATGTAAGGAGTAATGGATGTTAGGGAGGTCAGGAGTGATGTATGTCAGAGATGTCAGAAGTAATGGATGTCAGAGATGTCAGGAGTAATGGATGTCAGTGATGTCAGGAGTAATGGATGTCAGAGATGTCAGGAGTGATGTATGTCAGAGATGTCAGGAGTAATGGATGTCAGAGATGTCAGGAGTAATGGATGTCAGTGATGTCAGGAGTAATGGATGTCAGAGATGTCAGGAGTAATGGATGTCAGTGATGTAAGGAGTAATGGATGTTAGGGAGGTCAGGAGTGATGGATGTCAGTGATGTTAGAGATGTCAGGAGTAATGGATGTCAGAGATGTTAGAGATGTCAGGAGTAATGGATGTCAGAGATGTTAGAGATGTCAGGAGTAATGGATGTCAGAGATGTCAGGAGTAATGGAAGTCAGAGATGTCAGAGATGTCGGGAGTAATGGATGTCAGAGATTTCAGGAGTAATGGATGTCAGAGATGTCAGGAGTAATGGATGTCAGAGATGTCGGGAGTAATGGATGTCAGAGATGTCGGGAGTAATGGATGTCAGAGATGTCAGGAGTAATGGATGTCAGAGATGTCGGGAGTAATGGATGTCAGAGATGTCGGGAGTAATGGATGTCAGAGATGTCGGGAGTAATGGATGTCAGAGATGTCGGGAGTAATGGATGTCAGAGATGTCAGGAGTAATGGATGTCAGAGATGTCAGGAGTAATGGATGTCAGTGATGTCAGGAGTAATGGATGTCAGAGATGTCAGGAGTAATGGATGTCAGAGATGTCAGGAGTAATGGATGTCAGAGATGTTAAGAGTAATGGATGTCAGAGATGTCAGGAGTAATGGATGTCAGGAGTAATGGATGTCAGAGATGTCAGGAGTAATGGATGTCAGAGATGTCAGGAGTAATGGATGTCAGAGATGTCAGGAGTAATGGATGTCAGTGATGTCAGGAGTAATGGATGTCAGAGATGCCAGGAGTAATGGATGTCAGAGATGTCAGGAGTAATTGATGTCAGAGATGTCAGGAATAATGGATGTCGGAGATGTCCAGGGTGGCGGATCACGTGATCCGCGATGGTATACTTCACGGAAAAATGGCGTCGAAAACAGCCCCCTCGACGGGTATTATCAGGTAGGGCAGCTCTGATTACCTCTTGATTATTGTTATATATAGCCTAAAACCATCTATGTGTTGGTCCAGCCTTAGTTGTGCAATATTGTGTCTAAAATCCCAGTAGTTTGTGAGAACATTGTGCACGAAGGTTATGATCGGCGATCTTGAGCTCGGGTATATTTCACGGAACAGAACAGAATTTCTTCATAAATCGTCATTTTGATAATGATGCTAGATATAAGTCATAGTTAAATAAAAGTTTGACAGATTTTATTGTTAGAAAAATATACTATATACCGTTGTCATTTGAAATAAACATATGCGATGGATTCGTATGAAATTGGTATAATTCACGCACAAATTAATGCGAGGATTTTTGTCAGGAAAATGGTATAATTCACGGACAAAACAACATCTGTTTCAGATAACATGACAAAATGAAGGCCAAGTCCCACCTTGGACGAAGGAGAAGAAAGACTCCCGTTTCAACAAAAGCTTCTTATATAGTTTACCCGTCAAACGTCGCCGTTGGAGTGAAGAGAGGACCATTGAAATCACCTTTTAAACCCTTACACTCATCTCACTATAATGTGTCACCGGCGTTTAAAAAATCAAAACAGTCCTCATCTCCCTACTTTTCTCCGTTGATTTCTTCACGGCTGTCGCCAATATGTAAATCACCCTACACATTCAAGAGCCCACGCAGCAAAAAGCTCAAGTCAAAATCATCCCGATCGCTATTTGGCGACTGTATACCAGAGACGGATGGAGGGCTAATTGAAAAAAAACATCGAAAAAAACGAAGAAAGGGAAAATGAGACCATTGAGGAAAAGGTAATCGAACTTGTCCCAGATGTCTTACAAGAACTGTCCAAACACGATGGACTCCATGTTTCACTTTATCAATTTTTTCGCCAAATAAAGGAGAAACGATTTCCAATTGACAACATCGCTTTTCGGCTGTGGATTGAAGTTGTTAGATGGTTTGACTGTAACACAACTACAGCAATGAGATACTCAACTGAAACAAAGACATTTTGGAAACTTTGTTGGAGATTATTTGGCGGCAAATTTGTTTACTTTATGACAGGTTATAAAAGTCACGGAGATACTGTCATGTAGTTTACTGAAAAATCCCGAAAATACTGAAGTAGTCTACTTACCTGTGTCTTTGATAATTAGCCTTGCTGAAGAACAGCTTGGCACAGCACTTGTAAGGTGCATTGTTCTGGTGTACTCTCTTATGGTCGTTAAGTCCTGACCTACTCCGGTAGCTCTTGCCGCATACTTCACACAAAACATGTACCATTGTTCTAAAATTTCATAAAGTAAATTGCCTCTAAGTTATGTGCAGCGCGTTATATTAAATCACTTAACTTCAATTTTTAGAAAGGATTGACTTAATTGTAATTGAATCTTCTAGAAAACACAACCATACATTCCCGGTTAGCAGTGAATTATACCATAGTTAATTTGTCCGTGAATTATACCAATTTCATACGAATCATCGCATATGTTTATTTCAAATGACAACGGTATATAGTATATTTTTCTAACAATAAAATCTGTCAAACTTTTATTTAACTATGACTTATATCTAGCATCATTATCAAAATGACGATTTATGAAGAAATTCTGTTCGATCCGTGAAATATACCCGAGCTCAAGATCGCCGATCGTAACCTTCGTGCACAATGTTCTCACAAACTACTGGGATTTTAGACATAATATTGCACAACTAAGGCTGGACCAACAGATAGATGGTTTTAGGCTATATATAACAATAATCAAGAGGTAATCAGAGCTGCCCTACCTGATATTACCCGTCGAGGGGGCTGTTTTCGACGCCATTTTTCCGTGAAGTATACCATCGCGGATCACGTGATCCGCCACCCTGGATGTCAGGAGTAATGGATGTCAGAGATGTCAGGAGTAATGGATGTCAGAGATGTCAGGAGTGATGGATGTCAGAGATGTCAGGAGTGATGGATGTCAGGAGTAATGGATGTCAGAGATGTCGGGAGTAATGGATGTCAGATATGTCAGGAGTGATGGATGTCAGAGATGTCGGGAGTAATGGATGTCAGAGATGTCAGGAGTGATGGATGTCAGAGATGTCAGGAGTGATGGATGTCAGAGATGTCAGGAGTAATGGATGTCAGGAGTAATGGATGTCAGAGATGTCGGGAGTAATGGATGTCAGAGATGTCAGGAGTAATGGATGTCAGAGATGTCGGGAGTAATGGATGTCAAAGATGTCAGTGATGTCAGGTGTAAATGATGTCAGAGATATCAGGAGCAATGGATGTCAGAGATATCGGGAGCAATGGATGAGTCAAACAGGCCAAGCTCAACACCAGGAGGACCTGATGAGGTTGTGACACAGTGTGACAAAGCTAGCTTGTGTCTCCATGGAACCAAACACAATGGACTAACAGATAAGACAAGAGCACCGTGGGACAGAACAACATATGCCAGTTACATGCCCAAGAAAAAAAAGAATTAATGCATCAAGTGAAAACAAATATTGAAATGCAAAATTAATTGTTTAGAGATTAAAATTAAAAGTTTCCAAGAGATCAGGAGAAAATGTGATCTCCAGACAAAAGTCATATACTGAAATTAACAAAAGGCAATGACTTTTGAAAAAACTGTTGAATCAAAATGCCATTGAGGAACACAATTGCATTTTACTATTTTTATCATATAGCCTACCAAGTTTCAAAAAGATTGGTTGAAAAAAATAGGAGATCACCTGACAAACATTAGAATACAAAGCAAACTCAATTATTTATCATAATTTCAGTATCTAAAAAATACAAACAAAAAACAAACGCCAACCTTCCCTTGATAGTATAGAAGCACCCTGTATAGATTACAAATCTGTTTAAATACTGATGCATTGTAAAACAAAAACAAATTTTTGCAAAATCAGTTAATTCACCAAAATATGTCACTTTTACCCCAAAAATTATCCTTTCTGTAAAGTCTGAGATATGTTAGAATTCATTCCAATTTGGCTATAAACTAATATGCAAATCAATTGGAGAAGCAACAATGATTTTATTTTAATTTCTCAAAATTCCTGTAATCAGTAAGGTGTGTGGAGATGTCCATAGTACAATTTAGCTACATGCCAAGCTTGGTGGAATGGCATTAATACTTTTTGAGAAACTGAGCTGAAACACAACTTAGAAATTCACAGCATTACTTCCTGGAGTCCCCGATTGTCCTTATGAGTGTTAATATACACCTACAGTCAAACCTCGATGATTCGAACTTCGTTGATTCGAATTTCTCGCTGTATCGAACTTTTTGCTTGGTCCCGAATTTTCTCACTATATAACACTACTAACGAAACTATGTATGATTCGAATTTTTATAAATCGAAGTTTTCGATGTATCGAACTTTTTTCATGACCCGTTAGCTATGATATTATAGGTAATTGACATCTCATGATTCGAACAAAAAAATTACCTGTACTGACCACTGGACAGGTGTTTGCCGTGACCCCTGCGGCAAGATTTCACACCTCTCCCCCAAATGCCCTGACTGACAATAGGGATAACGATAGCGTGTGTTGTCACTCCCGGTCATGGGGTTAATTAATAATCAGACCAAATTGATAGATAAAAGGTGTATTTAGAAGCCATGACATTTAATCACTCCGGTAAAACATTTCGGTAGTCGTCTCTGATAATCTCCGCCGCCATTGAAATCAGCGGTCGGTGAGTAAATTTTACGGAACTGTAAAACAACCGGACCAATTTTAAACACAAACAATTAGCGATAGCTTCACTCATATTCAAAGTGTCACGTTTCAAACTTATACATAAATATCCAAGTAAATCGATTATTTGTCATTCAATCATGCATTCTCCAACCGATCGGCATTCCGTATTTTATATGCACATAACGTAAACGCACGTGTCTTTAGCAGAAAAGCCTAACGACTTACGTAAGTGTGCATTGTACTTCTTTTGTTTTATCTGTTAAACGCGATATAAGTTTTTTGTAACCGATACATATTTTGTTTAATTAATAAAATGCTTAGGTATAATTAATGAAAAGAATTTTTATTTTGTTGTGTTTGAGGTATAAATTAACTAAACTTTTCGATGTGAGCCTGACAGGCGACTATCAACACGAAGACACTGAGGACATGTAACGTTAACAGATATGGTCATTATCAAGAAAACATCGATCTATTGTCAACCATGAATAATTCGAAGTCCCGCTGTTTCGAAGTTTTTCTGTTAGTCCCTTGAACTTCGAAACATCGAAGTTTGACTGTAGTTTGGTTAAAATTGGTCTGGTACTTTTTAAGCAACAGATCTAAGCACAAAACGTACAATGTAGTTGTGTCGCCGCTGGAAAAATAACACCATAGTCTTGCTTTGCTACTTCATCATAGGCGAGATAAAAATAAAATATTGAAATAAATGAAGGGGAATACATTTCCGCAAAAAATAGTCAAATACAAAGTGGCAATCAGGGATATACAACTACAGTACATATATAATGATTAAAAAAGCTAATAAGTTTCAAAAAGATCGCTTGAAAATGTAGGAGGAGTTCCCCAGACAAAAGTTTATGCCGGACGGACAATGCCATATACTTGCAATAGGATTGGTTTAGAAAGTTAAACATTTAGTAATAACACAGATTGATATACTATTTACCAAGTAACACTATGTTCAGAAATATAATAATTACCGTTTGAATAAACTATGTTCTATATACAAATGTATAATGTTAAATTTCATTGACATTGTATATATTGTATCTATATATTTTATAAATTCTCTAAGTAAACATTCAATCATCATACCTTATGACTAAACCACTGCATGCCTTTAATTCCTCAGATATAGATAAAGTTTTAATTGACTTTACCAGGTGTACATGTTGTGTTGGCCTTTAATTTCTCAATTATAGATTAACTTTAATGGGCTTCACAAAGTGTACATGTTGTGTGGACCTTTCATTTCTCAGTTATAGATAAACTTTTAATTGACTTTACCAAATATACATGTTGTGTTGATATTTACTTGCTGAGGTATAGATAAATTTTGAATGAAAATTACCAAGTGTACATGTTATGTTGATCTTTAATTCCTCAGCTATATATAGATAAACTTTTAATTGATTTTACCAAGTGTACATGTTGTGTTGATATTTAATTCCTCAGCTATATATAGATAAACTTTTAATTGATTTTACCAGGTGTACATGTTGTGTTGATATTTAATTCCTCAGTTATAGATAAACTTTTAATTGATTTTACCAAGTGTACATGTTGTGTTGATATTTAATTCCTCAGTTATAGATAAACTTTTAATTGATTTTACCAAGTGTACATGTTGTGTGGACCTTTAATTCCTCAATTATAGATAAACTTTTAATTGATTTTACCAAGTGTACATGTTGTGTGGACCTTTAATTCCTTTGTATGTTTATTGATGACACCGGCTCTCAATTATTTCATGTCAAGACATACTGGAAATTTTGATCAATAAAATTTCAAACAGTAGCTACAATGGAACCTCTATGAACCGAACATGCATTGGACATGGATATTTGTTCGGTCTATAGAGGGTTCGGTTTGGGAAAGTTGATCAAAATAACCGGTAGAATTCGGATATGACTGGTCGGACGATGTTTTGTTAGATTGTACCTGATTACAAACCGCACTACGTAGGCCTACCGTACGTACGTAGACAATTTGGTTTGTCTGAAGAATATGAATATCATGAGAGTAAATCAATACATATATCAACGTATCAATTTTGATTCACAAATTTTCATTGTCAGATTTCATATCCAGTCATATTGCTGATTTCTGATTCAAAACAAGGTCCAGAATAGTAATACACACACTCGTGTCCTAGATTTCGTACAGTTTTCAGATAAAGACTATGAAAGGCCATCGTTTAGTACTTTACGACAAAGTCCGGATCATCACTTGGCTGCTGGTAGATACACACATGGTCCCTGTATGGCTTTTTGTGTTTGTATCGACGACCACATCTGTTGCACACAAATGGTCGCTCATTGGAGTGACTACGTTTGTGGACAAGAAGTCGGCTGTTACAGGAGAAAGACTTGCCGCAGACGTCACATTTGTGGGCGCCCGTGCCATGGTTTGTCTTGTTGTGGTCGTTGAAGCCAGAATAAGACTTGAAAGCCTTACCACAATCAAAACAAAAATGGTAGAACTGGCTGCTATGGATGCTCAACATGTGATCTTTGAGTGTTTCTCGACTGGTGAAACGTATGTCACAGAGGGTACAGCGATGTAATGTCTCCCTATGGAATAGGATGTGGTTCCCCAAACGTTTTTTCGATTTGAATGGCACATTGCATATCGGACAGAAGTGCGTCTCAGGCAAGGTTTTGGTTTCTTCTCCAAGCTCATCTGGTGCTCCTTCCTCATCAGTCTCGGCTGGAAAAGAGAACCTCAGGCTAGAATAAGGTCAACACAACACTGATGTATATATACACAGTTTATAGCATTGTACTTAAAACAATAGTGATGGCAGAATTCTGCACTTTAGTTAAATCAACATAACAAAATTACATGGAACTCTAGCTGTAACTCATTATACACAAATTGGCTGAATACTAAATTCTGCATAATGTAACTACCGTAAGTAACTGTAATCACACAAAAGATCTTGTACCTGTATATTGTACAACTTAATGATGTGTACCTGTATATTGTACAACTTAATGATGTGTACCTGTATATTGTACAGGTGTATGATGTGTACCTGTACATTGTACAGGTGTATGATGTGTACCTGTACATTGTACAGGTGTATGATGTGTACCTGTATATTGTACAACTTAATGATGTGTACCTGTATATTGTACAACTTAATGATGTGTACCTGTATATTGTACAGGTGTATGATGTGTACCTGTATATTGTACAACTTAATGATGTGTACCTGTATATTGTACAGGTGTATGATGTGTACCTGTATATTGTACAACTTAATGATGTGTACCTGTATATTGTACAGGTGTATGATGTGTACCTGTATATTGTACAGGTGTATGATGTGTACCTGTATATTGTACAGGTGTATGATGTGTACCTGTATATTGTACAGGTGTATGATGTGTACCTGTATATTGTACAGGTGTATGATGTGTACCTGTATATTGTACAACTTAATGATGTGTACCTGTATATTGTACAGGTGTATGATGTGTACCTGTATATTGTACAGGTGTATGGTGTGTACCTGTATATTGTACAGGTGTATGATGTGTACCTGTATATTGTATAGGTGTATGGTGTGTACCTGTATATTGTATAGGTGTATGATGTGTACCTGTATATTGTACAGGTGTATGATGTGTACCTGTATATTGTACAGGTGTATGATGTGTACCTGTATATTGTACAGGTGTATGATGTGTACCTGTATATTGTACAGGTGTATGATTTGTACCTGTATGGGGTACAGGTGTATGATTTGTACCTGTATGGGGTACAGGTGTATGATGTGTACTTGTATGGGGTACAGGTAAATGATGTGTACCTGTATATTGTACAGATGTATGATGTGTACCTGTATGGGGTACAGGTGTATGATTTGTACCTGTATGGGGTACAGGTAAATGATGTGTACCTGTGTGTTATGTAAGGGTATGCAGAATAAGAAACAAGTTCATATTACAATGAAATTTTATGTAACAATCTTCAAGTTTCGATAAAGTGTAATAGGTGATATACTAACCCCCACAGTAAAACAACATTACATATCAGGTGTCAAGTCACTGTAAACATATCACATGGCAGTACACTTGACAGAGGTTTTACCATCGTGTTTGTATTTCTGATACTAGGCAAATTAAAAACCAGAACAATTATCCCATTGTCCGCATCCTAAAACTATACACAAAATAACCTTCCAGTATGCCTACAGAAGATGTTAAGGTGTTCCGGAAATATACAAGTTTCTGTCTTATATGACAGGGTGTAGCCCATAATACTGTGTAGAACATTTCAACACAAACATATTGTCTGGCCTGATACAGCTATTACATACCAGTCTTCCTATCAGAGATCGTCTGGTACTGAAGTAAAAAAATTACACTTCGATGGAAATTCCTGAATGGTTTCTGAGCCTGACGAAAAGTATAACAACAGAAAAATCAGCGTTGATCCTAAACATTCTGTGTACGAGGTCAGGACATCTCACAACTATCTAGTCAAAGATACTTCTGTTTTTCTGGCAACTCGATATTTGGCATAAAATGAGGTCATAATGAAAATGGTTTCATATCAATTGTCTTTCTGAAGCAGGTGATTTCGTTGACATGAAGAATTTGGAATTAACTTGAGCTCTCATCCTGAGGATAACTAATATTCCTAAACAACCAATCAGAGCTCTCATCCTGAGGATAACTAATACCTCTCAACAACCAATCAGAGCTCTCATTCTGAGGATAACTAATATTTCTAAACAGCCAATCAGAACTCTCAATAACCAATCACAGCTCTCATCCTGAAGATAACTAATACCTCTAAACAGCCAATCAGAGCTTATTGTGGATAAACATGGTACCATGGAAATGGACGGTTGTATGTCGAGTGTAGTTTTATAAACCGTCCCCAATTAGGGTTACATGTTTGAAGGGAAAAGATTTCATGTACAAATTGGTTTTGATGAATCAGTCCTCAATTTCAGAAACCATAGCAACAATCTCAATCTCTGGGGAAAATGAGATACTTGAGTACATAGCATATTAAACATGCATACCAGACTTTGCTGAAACAGACCCTGTTTTGAAGTTTTGATTTTCTATTGCAAATATATCAAAGCCAGGTGAGTCAAGCTTTGAACAATTTATGGACAGATATATAATACTTTGACTCTGGTCGGACATCAGAGCTAGATGAGTCAAGCGTTGAACAATTTATGGACAGATATATAATACTTTGACTCTGGTCGGACATCAGAGCTAGATGAGTCAAGCGTTGAACAATCTATGGACAGATATATAATACTTTGACCCTGGTCAGACACTAAACACATGTAACATAGAATCACCTACCATGTGACCTCACTGGATGTTGTCGTTAGGGTTGTATGAGGCACCCATTGAGGGGAGGCAACTTGTCTGAATGTGAGTTTTTAATCCATGTTTGTGCTTGTAGGCTTTGCCACAATGGGGGCAGATAAATGGACGTTGATGGGAATGACTTCGCATGTGTACCACTAGACGATTCCTCAAGGCAAAAGATTTCCCGCACACTTCACACACCGGGCATTCTAACGAGGTCACATGGTACACCTTTTGGTGATCCTTGATGCCTGCGTCCGACTTGAAACCCTTACCACACTGGAAACAGAAGTGTGTAAATTCATGGCCATGATGTTGGATCAGATGGTCCTTCAGATTTTGTGGTGTAGGAAACGAAAGATTTTCACAAATACGGCAAACAATAATGGGCTTTTGGTGAATGGTCTGGTGTCGGATCAGGTCTTCTGGAGTCTTACAGATCTTCTGGCATTGAGAACAGGGGTACCTCTTCACAGTCCTTACAGGTCCAAGCTCTATCCCCAGGGTGTGGTCGTCCTCTCCCCCCGGGCTCATCTCACCTAGACGGGAGATAAAACAGATGCCAGTAAGGGAAATAATCAGAAACAGGGGAGATAATCAGTAACAAGGGAGACAATCAGTTACAAGGGAGACAATCAGTAACAAGGGAGATAATCAGTAACAAGGGAGACAATCAGTAACAAGGGAGACAATCAGTAACAAGGAGACAATCAGTATTAACAGGGTACCATCAAAGCTGTACAGCAATATGAAAGTTTGACACAACATAATTACAATGTGTAAAATATTTCCCATCACCAATCAATGATATAAAACACAACAGAAGTTCATCTCCCCAACACAAATAAAGATGCTGAAAGCAGAGTGATTGTTTTGTGTTCCCGAGTTATCCAGAGGATTCCCTTATGTGCTGTAGCTACTCTACAGTACTGACAAATCATACCAACTACTGCTTACTTGTAGTAGGTACTGAATGTCCTCCTGCCAGAGAGCTCCCTAACTGTGATTATTCTTGATTTACTGTGGCATACATACCTAATGTTACACTCGTACGTGGCTTTGTCATATAGAAGTTACTTAACAAGTTCAATAATTTTATATATCACGAGCCTTTAGGAGAGTAGCACATAAAGTTACTGAACCAGATCAATAATGACCAAGAGTGTAAGTTTCTGTTTATCACATCATTGGTATTTAAAAATAAATATGAAAAAATTTCACAGAATAAGTATTGTGGTTGGAACTACATTTTGTTCGTGTTGTTGTTATGACGGTTGCTAAGACCATGCTAAGACCATGCAAAGAACTGTCTCACACTTTCCCACGTAAACGGCTCACCCGTTGTTCTTCTTCCGACGATACTCCCAGGTAAAAACACGAAAGAAAGCTCTTTTTTATCATTGGGGGCTTTAACAGATAAAATAGAAAATAAATATAAGGAATGATCTTTTTTTTTTTTTTTCAAAATAAATGTAATTCCTGAAACAAGTGAAAACTGTTATATTAATTTCTGTGTAAGAGGGATGAATTTCGACAAGTATAGTATGTTTTTTCTCTACGATCATGTAATGTCATATGATTCCGGAGTACAGTCTCTTTAAAGGGATTAACAGAATATTACTGTAGTGATCTATTTTGAAGGGATGTTTTAGGAGGATGGAATACTCATATGTAATACAGTCTCTTTATAGGCAGTGTTAACAAGGGGTCTCTATTGAAATGACATACCCTACTATAAGTGGTCTCCTGATATATGTAGGTTGTCACATCATATTTATTGATAACTGTAGGTTGTCACATTATATTTATTGATAACTGTAGGTTGTCACATCATATTTCCTGATAACTGTAGGTTGTCACATTATATTTCCTGGTAACCGTAGGTTGTCACATTATATTTCCTGATAACTGTAGGTTGTCACATCATATTCATTGATAACTGTAGATTGTCACATCATATTTATTGATAACTAGGTTGTCACATTATATTTACTGATAACTGTAGGTTGTCACATTATATTTATTGATAACTGTAGGTTGTCACATTGTATTTATTGATAATTGTAGGTTGTCACATCATATTTATTGATAACTGTAGGTTGTCACATTATATTTATTGATAACTGTATGTTGTCACATTGTATTTATTGATAATTGTAGGTTGTCACATCATGTTGTCACATTATATTTATTGATAACTGTAGGTTGTCACATCATATTTATTGATAACTAGGTTGTCACATTATATTTACTGATAACTGTAGGTTGTCACATCATATTTATTGATAAATGTAGGTTGTCACATTATATTTACTGATAACTGTAGGTTGTCACATTATATTTATTGATAAATGTAGGTTGTCACATCATATTTACTGATAACTAGGTTGTCACATTATATTTACTGATAACTGTATGTTGTCACATTATATTTACTGATAACTGTATGTTGTCACATTATATTTATTGATAACTGTAGGTTGTCACATCATATTTATTGATAACTAGGTTGTCACATCATATTTATTGATAACTGTAGGTTGTCACATCATATTTATTGATAACTGTAGGTTGTCATATCATATTTATTGATAAATGTAGGTTGTCACATCATCTTTATTGATAACTGTAGGTTGTCACATCATATTTATTGATAACTGCAGGTTGTCACATCATATTCATTGATAACTAGGTTGTCACATCATATTTCCTTGTAACTGTAGATTGTCACATCATATTTCCTGGTAACTGTAGGTTGTCACATTATATTTCCTGGTAACTGTAGGTTGTCACATCATATTTATTGATAACTGTAGATTTGTCACATCATATTTCCTGATAACTGTAGGTTGTCACATCATATTTATTGATAACTGTAGATTGTCACATCATATTTCCTGGTAACTGTAGGTTGTCACATCATATTTATTGATAACTGTAGGTTGTCACATTATATTTATTGATAACTGTATGTTGTCACATCATATTTATTGATAACTGTAGGTTGTCACATTATATTTATTGATAACTGTAGGTTGTCACATCATATTTATTGATAACTGTAGGTTGTCACATCATATTTATTGATAACTGCAGGTTGTCACATCATATTCATTGATAACTAGGTTGTCACATCATATTTCCTTGTAACTGTAGATTGTCACATCATATTTATTGATAACTGTAGGTTGTCACATTATATTTCCTGGTAACTGTAGGTTGTCACATCATATTTATTGATAACTGTAGGTTGTCACATTATATTTCCTGGTAACTGTAGGTTGTCACATCATATTTATTGATAACTGTAGATTGTCACATCATATTTATTGATAACTGTAGGTTGTCACATCATATTTATTGATAACTGCAGGTTGTCACATCATATTTATTGATATATGTAGGTTGTCACATTATATTTATTGATAACTGTAGGTTGTCACATCATATTTATTGATAACTGTAGGTTGTCACATCATATTTATTGATAACTGTAGGTTGTCACATTATATTTCCTGATAACTGTAGATTGTCACATTATATTTATTGATAACTGTAGATTGTCACATCATATTTCCTGGTAACTGTAGGTTGTCACATTATATTTCCTGGTAACTGTAGGTTGTCACATCATATTTATTGATAACTAGGTTGTCACATCATATTTATTGATAACTGCAGGTTGTCACATCATATTTATTGATAACTGCAGGTTGTCACATTATATTTCCTGATAACTGTAGATTGTCACATTATATTTCCTGATAACTGTAGATTGTCACATTATATTTCCTGGTAACTGTAGATTGTCACATTATATTTCCTGGTAACTGTAGGTTGTCACATTATATTTCCTGGTAACTGTAGGTTGTCACATCATATTTATTGATAACTGTAGGTTGTCACATCATATTTATTGATAACTGCAGGTTGTCACATTATATTTCCTGATAACTGTAGGTTGTCACATCATATTTATTTATAACTTTAAGTTGTCACATCATATTTATTGATAACTGTAGGTTGTCACATTATATTTATTGATAACTGTAGGTTGTCACATCATATTTATTGATAACTGTAGGTTGTCACATTATATTTATTGATAACTGTAGGTTGTCACATTATATTTCCTGATAACTGTAGGTTGTCACATCATATTTATTGATAACTAGGTTGTCACATTATATTTATTGATAACTGTATGTTGTCACATTGTATTTATTGATAATTGTAGGTTGTCACATCATGTTGTCACATTATATTTATTGATAACTGTAGGTTGTCACATCATATTTATTGATAACTGCAGGTTGTCACATCATATTTATTGAGAACTGTAGGTTGTCACATTATATTTATTGATAACTGTAGGTTGTCACATTATATTTATTGATAATTGTAGGTTGTCACATCATATTTATTGATAACTGTAGGTTGTCACATTATATTTATTGATAACTGTAGGTTGTCACATTATATTTATTGATAATTGTAGGTTGTCACATCATATTTATTGATAACTGTAGGTTGTCACATTATATTTATTGATAACTGTAGGTTGTCACATCATATTTATTGAGAACTGTAGATTGTCACATCATATTTCCAGATAACTGTAGGTTGTGACATCGTGTTTATTGATAACTGTAGGTTGTCACATATTTATTGATAACTGTAGGTTGTCACATTATATTAATTGATAACTGTAGGTTGTCACATCATATTTATTGATAACTGTAGGTTGTCACATTATATTTATTGATAACTGTAGGTTGTCACGTGATATTTCGTGTTAACTGTAGGTTGTCACATGATATTTCCTGTTAACTGTAGGTTGTCACATCATATTTATTGATAAATGTAGGTTGTCACATCATATTTATTTTAACTGTAGGCTGTCACATCATATTTATTGATAACTGTAGGTTGTCACATTATATTTATTGATAACTGTAGGTTGTCACTTTATATTCATTGATAACTGTAGGTTGTCACTTCATATTTCCGGATATGTGGTCTATGTTTCTACCATGATTTCTATATTAAACGATATGTCCATCCATGTGACTATGTACCGTTAACAGAGCGTCATTTTAAATACTCTGTAGTACTGACCGCTGAAACACAAATTACATGTATTCACCTGATAACACGCGAGAGTGTGACCTACTGCCTGGTATGTTTAATACCTACATAATAATGTACATTATTGTATGTACAAGACCTCTTTAATCTACATTGGTAAATCCACATATCATCATTTATGTATCAATGAAATTATAAATGTATATATTTTGAAATTTGTGGATGATATATGACGGACTCCAGTCTTAGTCGGTAAGCTTGGGATCGCTCAAGCTCGGGGATCACTCCACGACTTTGACCTCTGTAAAATTTCTTATATTATCAGGTTATTATGTTCCATTTATCCTTTACTATCATTTAACAAGTATTTGTTGTAAATAATGATGTTGTTTTATTTGTGTTTTAAATTGTATTGTAGTAGTAACAAAGCAGCCCCTGAGAATGCCAAAAATTTATTATTGTTTAAGCTTGAACAAGTTGCAAGGTTTAGAACAATAAATTCTTTGTACCTTCTATCAATTGTTGTGTTGTGTATAAACTGTCTATAGCCAATCATCAATATTAATGCTGGTGTGTTAAATACATGATACATTCATCATCAGCTACAGCTTTTATTAATCCTATCTGTTGACCAGCCTTCACTGAGGTTTGATAATGTACAGCATTACACAATCTGAATGGAGTATATTAAATACAGAATTGTAGGATTTCATGTCAACGCTCGTTATTTCTTACAAGTATGTCCAAGTCACGATGAAATTAGCATATTTAATGAAGTTTTCATTTCACAAGAGGATAAGAAGGTCCTACCACAAGATGACCGATATGTAGGTGAGAACAACAATGGCAGAGACAGTGATGTAACCCAGGACCTCTCAACTGTAGACAAACACTCTAACAATTTGAGTTACCTAGCGCACCTCATTCAGCCTAGTCCGGCCTTACATATATATGGTCATTATGGTGTATGGTAAGTGTAATCCATCTACATATATGGTGTATGGTAAGTGTAATCCCTCTACATATATGGTGTATGGTAAGTGTAATCCCTCTACATATATGGTGTATGGTAAGTGTAATCTCTACATATATGGTGTATGGTAAGTGTAATCCCTCTACATATATGGTGTATGGTAAGTGTAATCCCTCTACATATATGGTGTATGGTAAGTGTAATCTCTACATATATGGTGTATGGTAAGTGTAATCTCTACATATATGGTGTATGGTAAGTGTAATCCCTCTACATATATGGTGTATGGTAAGTGTAATCCCTCTACATATATGGTGTATGGTAAGTGTAATCTCTACATATATGGTGTATGGTAAGTGTAATCCCTCTACATATATGGTGTATGGTAAGTGTAATCCCTCTACATATATGGTGTATGGTAAGTGTAATCCCTCTACATATATGGTGTATGGTAAGTGTAATCCCTCTACATATATGGTGTATGGTAAGTGTAATCCCTCTACATATATGGTGTATGGTAAGTGTAGTCCCTCTACATATATGGTGTATGGTAAGTGTAATCCCTCTACATATATGGTGTATGGTAAGTGTAATCTCTACATATATGGTGTATGGTAAGTGTATCCTCTACCATATATGGTGTATGGTAAGTGTAATCTCTACATATATGGTGTATGGTAAGTGTAATCCTCTACATATATGGTGTATGGTAAGTGTAATCTCTACATATATGGTGTATGGTAAGTGTAATCCCTCTACATATATGGTGTATGGTAAGTGTAATCCCTCTACATATATGGTGTATGGTAAGTGTAATCTCTACATATATGGTGTATGGTAAGTGTAATCCCTCTACATATATGGTGTATGGTAAGTGTAATCTCTACATATATGGTGTATGGTAAGTGTAATCTCTACATATATGGTGTATGGTAAGTGTAATATCTACATATATGGTGTATGGTAAGTGTAATCCCTCTACATATATGGTGTATGGTAAGTGTAATCCCCTCTACATATATGGTGTATGGTAAGTGTAATCTCTACATATATGGTGTATGGTAAGTGTAATCTCTACATATATGGTGTATGGTAAGTGTAATCCCTCTACATATATGGTGTATGGTAAGTGTAATCCCTCTACATATATGGTGTATGGTAAGTCCAGTCTGGCTACATATTTGGTAATTTTATACATAACTATGACACTTTAAATACAGATATGATTTTATTAGTGAAAACAAGTGTAGTTCAAAGATTATAACTAAAACGGTGACGTGTAAACAGAAGGGAGGGCGACTACATGATTCATGTTCCAGTTGACCAAAACCAGGAGGGGATCCTTCTGATCCCTAAAACTACTAAGGGTATATATGTATAGTTGTCTGGTAGGAATCAGAAATAAACAGTGCAGCTCCCTAACTCCGTCTCAACTTGTGAGGTGTTGGTCTTTATGACCAGTTTATAATACAATGTGTACAGAAAGGAAATTACAAATAAACATAAATATCCAAATTATTAAACATTTGTTAAAAACAATTGCCCATACTCATCTACAAAACTTCTCAACTACAAAGCTTCATATACAAAAATATAAACAAACATACATTTTTATCTACAGAACGTCCAACTGTTACACACAATGTATGATTCTAATCTACAAAACTTAAAGCAACTCATTCAAATTATCAATATATTTTTGTTCAGCAAAGATTTTATATATAAATTCAGTTAAATGATATTTTAGTAATTTTAGTGAAAGCTAAATCATAATGGCTGTCATTGCTAGATATAAAAACACTGATTTACCACTAGGATGAGATATTACGGTACTGATCAATCGGTCTATTCGTACATATACAAATCAATCTATGAAAATGTGGAAGACAAAATGAAAACAAACATAATTTCGAACTCCAAGGTTTCATAAAACAAGATACTGTGGTGTATGCTAAACTTCGGTACAGTGCCATTAATATTGTTTAATTGAACAGTCAGAGATGTGGTGTAATATGTAACACTTTTGTACTGTGCCATTAATATTGTTTAATTGAACAGTCAGAGATGTGGTGTAATATGCAAAACTTTTGTACAGTGCCATTAATATTGTTTAATTGAACAGTCAGAGATGTGGTGTAATATGCAAAACTTTTGTACAGTGCCATTAATATTGTTTGATTGAACAGTCAGAGATCTTGGTTAAGTATTGCTAATCAATTTTTTTTTCCGATACTCGTTCTGTTAGGATGTTCAGTATGGCGAGAGAAAACAAGATGGTGACACAGAAGCTTTTGGTTAAGTGTTGCTATCAGACCTTCTTTTCGATACTATTCCTGTTTGGTTGCCACAGATTTTAATATGGCGAGAGAGATCCTGGGCAAAACGGAAGCTTTTACCACACATGGTACAAAGCTCGGGCTTGACAGAGTAATGCGAGCTCACGTGGCCCTTGTAGTGACTCAGATGCATGAACTTCTTATCACAGATTTCACATTGGTAGTTGTATCGATGCTCATGCACGCTCTGCTTGTGCATCCGCAGGCCAGTGTTACTAGTGTACTTTCTACCACAGAGGTCACACACCAGATGACCTTGACCTGTGTGTTTGAAGCGTACATGTTTATCGAGTTGAGACTTGTTTGTATAAGACTTCGGACATCTGGAACATTTGAACGTTTGCACAGAATGGCTCTGTCTGTGCCTAATCATTACATACATTTTACTTGTCACGAAATCACACTCAGGACATTTCATGTCTGGGCCACAAGGGGTCAAGGTCATCATGGTTTCTGGACTGGAAATGGTGGTCATATATGATATCGGTGTCTCAGAGCCCGAAGTCTCCTCTGACCATTGTGTCTGTAAATAATTGGATGGAACTTCAAAGGAACCCATTTCAGATGTTTCTAATTTCACTTTGGGATCTGAAAAATAAATAAAAGTTTGAGGATATTATCAATATTGAATTCCTTTTGATACATTCAGGAAGTGTGTAACTAAAACCAACCCATACTTGTTTCCCTTAAACCAACCTGGACATACTGTAAATGGTCACCAGAAAATCTCACTAATGTTACACACGTTCTCATTACATTGAGGAATATTTGGGATGATCCCTCATGTTCTGTGCCACTTTTTATTTGGTTGTTTGATCCAGATTCATATTCCTTCAGTCAAATAACGAGAAATGCTTGTGTGACATCCACAAAACTTTTAAACCTCTGTAGTCCTTAAACATTACATCACTGGAGTCCTTGACCTTTAAACCTCTGTAGTCCTTGACCTTTAAACCTCTGTAGTCCTTGGCCTTTAAACCTCTGTATTACTTCACCTTTAAACCTCTGTAGTCCTTGACAGTTTAACCCCAGTAGATCTTAATATTTTAACTCCTATAGCCCTAAACCTTTAAACCTCTGTAGTCCTTGACCTTTAAACCTCTGGAGTCCTTGACCTTTAAACCTCTGTAGTCCTTGACAGTTTAACCCCTGTAGATCTTAATACTTTAACCCCTATAGCCCTAAACCTTTAAACCTCTGCAGTCATTAACTTTTAAATATTTGTTGTTGTTAAAATTTAAACCTCTATAGACATAAAGTTTGACCTTTAACTATTTTTAAATCTTAAAACCTTTATCCTGTATGAAAACAAGAACTAAGTCTATGTATTAAGTACATCTGAAGATGTTATCGTCACTCTAAACCTCCCTCAACAGACATCAGATTCAGATGTTTTATAAATAGAAAACAGCCTATGTGGATTGTGTGACAGCTATGTAATTCATAATCCCCAAGTATCGTGATCCCCTTTCATGAGCAGGGGATAACACTGTATAGAAATAATCTGACATGGTGTAGTGTTTGTAGAACTGAATGAACAGGCTTAACATTTAAAAGCAGCAATGCCATTCTGTGTGACAATATGGTTGCCACTCTGTTGTGACAATGTGGTGCCACCCGCTGTGACAATGTGGTGCCACCCGCTGTGACAGTGTGGTGACACCTGCTCTGACAATGTGGTGCCACCTGTTGTAACAATTTGGCACCATTCTGGTGTGACAATGTAATGCCATACTGTAACAATGTGGCACCACACTGTTGTGTGTGACAATGTGGTGCCAAACTGTTTTAACAATATTATGTGACAATGTGATGCCACACTGACATGATGAGGTGCCACACTGTTGTGTAAATGTGATGCCACACTGTGGTGTAAATGTGATGCCACATTGTTGTGACCATGTGATGCCACATTGTTGTGACCATGTAATGCCACCTGACATGATGAGGTGCCACATTGTTGTCAATGTGATGCCACACTGTTGTGACAATGTGATGCCACACTGACATGACGAGGTGCCACATTGTTGTCAATGTGATGCCACACTGTTGTGACAATGTGATGCCACACTGACATGACGAGGTGCCACTGTTGTGTCAATGTGATGCCACATTGTTGTAATCATGGGATGCCACATTGTTGTGACCATGTGATGCCACACTGACATGATGAGGTGCCACATTGTTGTCAATGTGATGCCACACTGTTGTAACAATGTGGTGCCACATAGTTGTGATCATGTGATGCCATACTGATGACAATGTGATGCCACTCTATTGTGGAAATGTGATGCCATAATGTTTTAATAAGAAGCAATACATAACACAGTTTGTAGCTATTTTGCTTGTCACATGGATCATGTTCAGTGTACCCAACATGTTCTGTGGATGAAGTTCAGTGTACCCAACATGTTCTGTGGATGTTCAGTGTACCCAACATGTTCTGTGGATGTTCAGTGTACCAAACATGTTCTGTGGATGTTCAGTGTACCCAACATAATCTGTGGATGATGTTCAGTGTACCCAACATGTTCTGTGGATGATGTTAATGTACCAAACATGTTCTGTGGATGATGTTCAGTGTACCCAACATGTTCTGTGGATGTTCAGTGTACCCAGCATGTTATGTCAATGTTCAGTGTACCAAACATGTTCTGTGGATGATGTTAATGTACCAAACATGTTCTGTGGATGATGTTCAGTGTACCCAACATGTTATGTGGATGTTCAGTGTACCCAACATGTTCTGTGGATGACATTCAGTGTACCCAACATGTTCTGTGGATGATGTTCAGTGTACCCAACATGTTCTGTGGATGATGTTCAGTGTACCCAACATGTTCTGTGGATGATGTTCAGTGTACCCAACATGTTCTGTGGATGAAGTCAGTGTACCCAACATGTTCTGTGAATGATGTTCAGTGTACCCAACATGTTCTGTGGATGATGTTTAGTTTACCCAACATGTTCTGTGGATGATGTTCAGTGTACCCAACATGTTCTGTGGATGTATGTGGAACAGCATTAGCTCATTTACTTCTAATTGATGATCTAATAAAGTATGACAAAACAAAATGTTAATTTTAATCATTTAATATAGAACACTAAAAGCCGATGAGTACATCACCAATGATAGCAAATTACAAACACTCAAAACAACACTGCCATGTGTAAACTTGTAACCAGGAGAAACTTGTAACCAGGAGACATATATCTACTATACAAAATGAGAGACAAATGTCAGAGGTCAATGAGCAATAAACAGCGAGACAAACATCATGGGTCAATGAGCAATAAACAGTGAGAGACAAATATAGGATCCACATTAATGGGAGACAAATATCAGGAAATATTGCTCTCCCACACGACATAGATATAGTCTGTTTATGGGGAAAAGATCTGTCTTCCCTATAGCTAATCAAAACACCTGATATTGTAACTCAAAATAAAATGGTTTCATTGATTCATCAATTGTATCAGACGTACATGTGTAGTGTAAATGTAAACATGTTAAGTGTAGTTATATCATCAATTTAGTTGTAAGAGAAATGTAATCAATCACCCAGGTGAGATGTAGTAGAGACATCCCAACCTTCAGGATCAGATTTTTAAAAAGTTTGCACTTGGCAAAGCCTTGTATTAAACTGTTAAACTCTTGAGTTGAGGTATATCTATCTCAATCTCCAGGGAAAGATTCCTTAGTTATCAAACACTCAGCACACCTCAAGTGTATCAGCTTCAGTATCTGCCCGAGATCGCCCATACCACCCACGAGGTGGTTACCCCGTCTTGCCCCCGAAGGGGTTAACACAAGGGAGTTAAAGGTTTTAGCAATGCAGTAGACACACCGAGACATAAACATCAGAATTAGGCTACAAGAATATCCAACTGCTTATTCATATGGGAAAGAAATATAATCTCCTATAATTCATACATATTAGGGAAACTATTTACAAAAGTGGTCAGGAACAATTGTCCAAAAAGATCTGTTCAGACTGGATAAACAAGTACAAAGCCTACAGACCTTACCTGTATCAGTACAGGTACACAGTCACATTATTATCTAAACATATATCATAACTGTTAGTAGGTCAAGGTCACATAATCTTATTGGTCAATTAGTAAGTCAAGGTCACATAATCTAATGTCTATTAGTAGGTCAAGGTCACATAATCTAACATGTCTGTCAATAGCTCAAGGTCACATAATCTAATATGTCTATTAGTAGGTCAAGGTCACATAATCTAATGTCTGTCAATAGCTCAAGGTCACATAATCTAACATGTCTGTCAATAGGTCATAATCTAATCTGTCTATGAATAGGTCAAAGGTCACATAATCAAATATGTCTATTAAAAGGTTCAGGTCATATAATCTTATTCTGTTAGTAAGTCAGGATAAGATAAGATAACCTAATATATCTACGAGTAGGTCAAGGTCACTATCTATCAATGAGTGGGTCAAGGTCATATGATGTTATCTGTCTGTTAGTAGGTCAAGGTCATATAAGCTAATCTGTCTTCGAGAAGGTCAAGGTCACTATTATCTAATTTGTCAATGAGTGGGTCAAGATCATATGATCTAATCTGTCTATTAGTATGTCAAGGTCATCTGATGTCAATGGTTAATACGATGCTAACAGCGAAAGTCATATGAAGATAGAGAGGTTCCATCTTACAATTTTAACAATGTTAACTTTCCACACACAGACCGATGTTCATGGCTGTTTGCTTGACTTTAAACACATTACTTATAATCTTCCTCAACTTTCCTCTATTACTTGCAGACTTCATTGATTGTACATAAATCTGTATCCGATAGTTGTGTATACATCTATGTTGATCAAGCATCTTCACACCAATGTTTTGACATCAGTGGATGCACAAACTGTGCAGTTGTAAATGTATCAAAACAATACAATGTAACTTATCTAAAGCCGAGTCACTGGGACAAAGATATCAGACTAGTTAATGATAAATTGATACATGTATACGGAAAAGTAAGTAACCTACCATTTTACACAGCTTTCTACTGTAAGTTTTGATAAATATAAAATTGTTAAACTGAAGCCAAGATACATCCTATCACTCAACAGACTTACTAAAACTTTTTTTTAGCAATCAAATTCAACTAAAATATGTTCATGATCTGAAAACTACATTCTCTTTTAAGTATGGTTAATCTCAGTCACAACTAATTCATTCCTTCATAATAAAATTCACAGATTCAGACTAGTGCCGGTCATTATACTGATGAGTCCATCATTCTCTTACCAAGGACAGCTGTATCAACACTTACTAGTGTGAGATTTTACTGTACGGGTGAGAAGTATCCACACTTACTAGTGTGAGATTTTACTGTACGGTTGAGAAGTATCCACACTTACTGGTGTGAGATTATACTGTACGGTTGAGAAGTATCCACATCTACCGGTGTGAGATTTTACTGTACGGTTGAGAAGTATCCACACTTACTGGTGTGAGATTTTACTGTACAGTTGAGAAGTATCCACACTTACAGGTGTGAGATTTTACTGTACGGTTGAGAAGTATCCACACTTACAGGTGTGAGATTTTACTGTACGGTTGAGAAGTATCCACACTTACTGGTGTGAGATTTTACTGTACGGTTGAGATGTATCCACACTTACTGGCATGAGATTTTACTGTACGGTTGAGAAGTATCAACACTTACTGGTGTGAGATTTTATTGTACGGTTGAGAAGTATCAACACTTACTGATGTGAGATTTTACTGTACGGTTGAGAAGTATCCACACTTACTGGTGTGAGATTTTACTGTACGGTTGAGATGTATCCACACTTACTGGTGTGAGATTTTACTGTACGGTTGAGAAGTATCCACACTTACTGGTGTGAGATTATACTGTACGGTTGAGAAGGAGCTGATCTTACCATGGACAACTGTATCCACACTTACTGGCGTGAGATTTTACTGTACGGTTGAGAAGGAGCTGATCTTACCATGGACAACTGTATCCACACTTACTGGTGTGAGATTTTACCCTACTTTCTACAGATTTTACCACAAAGCTCATGGCCTTTACACTTTTGTTTGTACATGTACAACTTTCCAAACACTAAAGTTCCTCAATCATTTGTACACAATTATGCAGATTTTACAAATTACACATATGTTCTTTATAGTTCTGTTTTCGTTTGTATGATTTTCCACAGACTTTACACAAGAAGGGACGGTGATCCGAGTGACTAACCATGTGTGAATTGAGGTTACTCTTATGCGGGAAAACTCTGCCACAAATATCACACTCATGTACATCTGCTCCATCAGAATGTGTGACCTTTCTGTGACCTTTTAATCCTCCAGCAGATTTAAAGCCTTTGCCACACTCGAAACAAAAGAGTGAGAACTCAGTGCCATGATTAACGAGCAAGTGCTCCTTGAGTAGGTCAATCTGGGAGTAGGAATGCAGACAGATGTTGCAGCTATATTTCCGCACCTTCTCTTCTTCTTCCCTGTCCTTCTCTTCTTCCAAATCCCAGTCCGGCCCCAACTTCTTCATCTCTCTGTCTGTCATCCCTATGGATATAAACAAAAGTGGTGTGACTATAGTAACAGAGAAACAACAGGACATCTATCAAGGTCATACAACTCTACAAACGATTCTACAAGATACACAACATTTCAAAACTAATTGAGCATTAGATACAGTACAGCCAAAATGACTTTAACTGCACCACACAGCTAGATAGTCCCTAAGGACTGGTCAGTGATGGTAAGGACCTAAAGTGATCATAGGATCAGCATCTAACCATACCCTATAGACAACATCAGATTTTCATCATTGTAAAGAGAGTATAGATTATTATCAGGTCACATGACTCTTGAGTAGACAGGATCATATGGAATATAGCAAGAGGTCACATGACCACATGTAGATAGAATTTGGTCACATGACCCTAGAGTTGTCAGTATCTTGTCACATGAATGCAACCAGGCTGTAAATTACAGTGAACATTACAGTACAGTAGATACAGCATCCTAATTTAACCTTAAGAACATCGCCCTTCACAGAAATAGTGTTATCCCATGCTTTGTATTCATTAGGCTATGACTGCCACTACAATAGGTTTGCTATAATGTTCATCAGCATACATATCATTATCCAGGGTTTTATATATAGGATGGGTTATTAAACAGCTATCAATGTTAAGAGGGTAAGAAGGAGAACTTACACTATTCAGGGAAACAGACGTGGTGCCGGAGCTGGTGTTTGTGTTTAAATGATTTCATACAAGTAAGGCAGCCAAAGGACCGGACATCAGAGTGGCGGCGCATGTGTACCTCAAGGTGACTTTTTCGTGCTACACATTTACCACAAACTTCACAACAAAATTTCTGTTTACCAGAACCATGATATATTTTTTGGTGGTCGCTGAACCCGCTGACAGATTTGAAGCCCTTGCCACATAGCAAACAGAACTCCTGGTAGTCTTCCTTGTGGCGTGATAAAATATGGTCCCGCAAACTTCCCATGTCGGGGAAGTATTGGATAATCTTGCAGATTTGACAGGCAAACTGTGTTCTCTCAGTGTGAGAAGGATAAAACAAGCCCGCACTGTCAGAGGGGGACAAACCTATAGAAAACAAAAGATGAAAACTTTGTCTTAGTAATATCTTTATTGTTATACAACAGTTACAAAGGAGAATCAGATCACGTTTAGTGTGTAGCCACCCCAAATATATAACATGCACAGATATCAAACTAAATACGGATTATATTGTCTTGTAATACATCACTACAGCGACACCTAGTGTGATACTTCACTACAGCGCCATCTAGTGTAATAAATCACTACAGCGCCATCTAGTGTGATACGTCACTACAGCGCCATCTAGTGAGATACGTCACTACAGTGCCATCTAGTGTGATACGTCACTACAGTGCCATCTAGTGTAATAAATCACTACAGCGCCATCTAGTGAGACACATCACTACAGCGCCATATAGAAGAAATTGTCTTTTGTGTACTAGGCGAGTTCATCCATACTACCTGGAACATATAACAAGTTTCTTACCTATATATAATCTAATACAAAACCATTGAATCCGACTCGGTTGTCTTTGACAACCCCCTCGGCATCCCTAGCTGTTATGTTCCTATGGTAAACACAAGTCTCATTGCTATCTCTACGGTAAAGTATCGTTTACAACTGTGAACACGACATATCTCCTGTCTCCCCAATCCTTGCCTTAACAGTTCCGTAGACATCTTGTACTGCTAAACAGCATACAGGCAAAACATTTACCTCTCTCCACAGCCCAACATCCTTGTCTCTGAACCACTTTTCAAATAAATGAATCAAACTTTTTATACACTTTCTGAATTCAAACACTAGGTCAACTACATGTCTTTAAGCCAGTATGAAGACTGTTCATGGTATCACATCAACATCAAGGTCTCTTCCTATTTGTATGGGTATGGGCGTAATTTATGTACAGTTTTTCCTTCTTGCCGCTAGATCTCACTGGATCCGTACACATACATGTTCCTTTAGCGTTGTAGCATACTTGTAAGATTTTCCACACTTATCACAGGTGAATGGGCGGTCGTCAGAATGTGTGTGTAGATGGTGTTTAAGACTGCTGTTATCGATGAACACTTTACCACAGATCTGACAGGTCTTACAGTCTACCCCTCCCTGGTGTACCAACTTGTCATGTTTCTTGTGTCCATGGTAGGACCTGAACACTTTACCACATTCGTAACAGATATACCTGAACTGTGTTCCATGACATGACCAAACATGGTCTCGTAAACCCTCTTTACCATGACAAACAACCAGACACAATCCACAGCCATATAGGTTTGGACCCACGCGGCCCTGACCAGAGGGAAATACAGGCCCTTGATTTATATTTGATGTTGTATTGATATGACTTTGACCTAGTTGATTAGCCTGTCCTTGACCTTGGAACTTGTCATTGCCATGACCTTGACCTTGCAATGCAGCAATTCCATGACCTTGAATTAAAGATTGGTCCAAATATCTTGTTGCAGACTTCTTGGCTGACTTGACATTAGACAGGTAGAGATCTTGAGACGGCCCTTTGGTGGAAGCATCACCTAACCAAAGACAAGGGTCAAACACTATCATTACAATTCATACATAACATATTCACAGAGGTCAACCTATGAGGTCATCACTATAGTCATACATATATTCACAGGTCAACCTATGAGGTCATCACTATAGTCATACATATATTCACAGAGGTCAACCTATGAGATTATCACACAAATCATACACATATCCTACAGAAGTCAACCTTTGGGGTTATTATGACAGCATGCTCGCTATACAAACGAACATTAGGGCTTTAAAGTTGTACGATAAAGGTACAGAGAGGTTGGACTCCATTGTATAATGAAATGTTCGTATATTTGGTTGTTTAATGTTCATGTGGCCATACACATTTTGTTTTCAATTGTTCATAGAAAAGAACATCAAGATTAAAGTCTTTATTTTGTTCTTTTTCTTTTTTTTATAAAAGATGTTTTGAACTCAATAATGATAAACAGTGCTTGATATTCAGAATGAATATAATTGTTCTCTAAACCCTTATTCTACATTCCAAATGTTTGATCTCTAAATCTTAATTCTACATTCCAAATGTTTGATCTCTAAATCCTAATTCTACATTCCAAACGGTTCATTTTCTGCTCCCTTATGCTACATTCCAAATCTTGGCTGTGTCACTACTCTGGTAACCCACCCCTGAGCTCAGTCTACCAGTTCTCTATACTTGCTTGCAGACAAACATTTATTCCGGCCTGAGCAGCTTCCCTCGACAGAGACATATTGATCCTGGTTTCTGTATCGACGTTCTCCTTACACATACAAATGTATTGATCAAGTGTCTCACACTATAACCCTATTCCACCTCAAGTAGCATATTGATTCTGGTGAAAGCAACAGTAACTTTGATGATGTTACATGCCTTGTACATCCACGACTACTGTGTCAACATTGTAATGATACAGACCTAGTACGTCCACGACTACTGTGTCAACATTGTAATGTTACAGACCTAGTACGTCCACGACTACTGTGTCAACATTGTAATATTACAGACCTAGTACGTCCACGACTACTGTGTCAACATTGTAATGTTACAGACCTAGTACGTCCACGACTACCGTGTCAACATTGTAATGTTACAGACCTAGTACGTCCACGACTACTGTGTCAACATTGTAATGATACAGACCTAGTACGTCCACGATTACTGTGTCAACATTGTAATGTTACAGGCCTAGTACGTCCACGACTACTGTGTCAACATTGTAATAATACAGACCTAGTACGTCCACGACTACTGTGTCAACACTGTAATGATACAGACCTAGTGCGTCCACGACTACCGTGTCAACATTGTAATGTTACAGACCTAGTACGTCCACGACTACTGTGTCAACATTGTAATATTACTGGCCTAGTGCGTCCACGACTACTATGTCAACATTGTAATGTTACAGACCTAGTACGTCCACGACTACTGTGTCAACATTGTAATGATACAGGCCTAGTACGTCCACGACTACTGTGTCAACATTGTAATCATACAGACCTAGTCCGTCCACGACTACTGTGTCAACATTGTAATGATACATGCCTAGTACGTCCACGACTACCGTGTCAACATTGTAATGTTACAGACCTAGTACGTCCACGACTACTGTGTCAACATTGTAATGATACAGACCTAGTACGTCCACGACTACTGTGTCAACATTGTAATGTTACAGACCTAGAATGTCCACGACTACTGTGTCAACATTGTAATGTTACAGACCTAGTACGTCCACGACTGTGTCAACATTGTAATGTTACTGGCCTAGTACATCCACGACTACTGTGTCAACATTGTAATGTTACAGACCGAGTACGTCCACGACTACTGTGTCAACATTGTAATGTTACAGACCTAGTACGTCCACGACTGTGTCAACATTGTAATGTTACAGACCTAGTACGTCCACGACTACTGTGTCAACATTGTAATGATACAGACCTAGAATGTCCACGACTACTGTGTCAACATTGTAATGTTACAGACCTAGTACGTCCACGACTACTGTGTCAAAATTGTAATGTATGTTAGACCTAGAACGTCCACGACTACTGGGTCAACATTGTAATATTACAGGCCTTGTACGTCCACGACTACCGTGTCAACATTGTAATGTTACAGGCCTAGTACGTCCACGACTACCGTGTCAACATTGTAATGTTACAGACCTTGTACGTCCACGACTACTGTGTCAACATTGTAATGTTACAGGCCTAGTACGTCCACGACTACCGTGTCAACATTGTAATGTTACAGACCTAGTACGTCCACGACTACTGTGTCAACATTGTAATGTTACAGACCTAGTACGTCCATGACTACTGTGTCAACATTGTAATGTAACAGACCGGGTACGTCCACGACTACTGTGTCAACATTGTAATGTTACAAACCTAGTACGTCCATGACTACTGTGTCAACATTGTGATGTTACTGGCCTAGTACGTCCACGACTACCGTGTCAACATTGTAATGCTACAGACCTAGTATGTCCACGCCTACTGTGTCAACATTGTAATGTTATAGACCTAGTACGTCCACGACTACCGTGTCAATATTGTAATGTTACAGGCCTAGTACGTCCACGACTACTGTGTCAACATTGTAATGTTACAGACATAGTACGTCCACGACTACCGTGTCAACATTGTAATGATACAGACCTAGTACGTCCACAACTACTGTGTCAACATTGTAATGTTACAGACCTAGTACGTCCACGACTACTGTGTCAACATTGTAATGTTACAGACCTAGTACGTCCATGACTACTGTGTCAACGTTGTGATGTTACTGGCCTAGTACGTCCACGACTACTGTGTCAACATTGTAATGTTATAGACCTAGTACGTCCACGACTACTGTGTCAACATTGTAATGATACAGACCTAGTACGTCCACGACTACTGTGTCAACATTGTAATGTTATAGACCTAGTACGTCCAAGACTACTGTGTCAACATTGTAATGTTATAGACCTAGTACGTCCACGACTACTGTGTCAACATTGTAATGATACAGGCCTAGTACGTCCACGACTACTGTGTCAACATTGTAATGATACAGACCTAGTACGTCTACGACTACCGTGTCAACATTGTAATGTTATAGACCTAGTACGTCCAAGACTACTGTGTCAACATTGTAATGTTATAGACCTAGTACGTCCACGACTACTGTGTCAACATTGTAATGTTACAGACCTAGTACGTCCACGACTACTGTGTCAACATTGTAATATTACAGGCCTAGTACGTCCACGACTACCGTGTCAACATTGTAATGTTACAGACCTAGTACGTCCACGACTACCGTGTCAACATTGTAATGTTACAGACCTAGTACGTCCACGACTACTGTGTCAACATTGTAATATTACAGGCCTAGTACGTCCACGACTACTGTGTCAACATTGTAATAGTTACAGGCCTAGTATGTCCACGATTACTGTGTCAACATCGTAATGTTACTTTATACCTAGACTACTATGTTTACATAGTAATATTACTTTATACTCGAGAAGACAACAGAACCATATAGACAAAACAAAAACAGTATGTTTCCATCTTAATTCTTTTTATTATATTAACAGAAAAACATTGAGAAAAGTAAACACAAACTCTTTCAACTGATCATTATTAATTATTCACAAATGTGGTCTTGTCCAGTTTCCCTAGCTTGCTTAACACAAACATCATCAAACTAATAAGCAGTCCATCACTCTGGGGAAATGATAAATGTCTGAACGGTATTTCTACCTGATAAAATACTCAACACAACAGTTTAAAATTAAATTTGAATTGCTGTTCGGATATTCAAACTTCATCTTTAATTATTATTAGGCATGTGACATTTGACTTGCTGGATAAAGATAATCAAATCATATAAAACAAGTTGCCATACTTATTTACAGTAAAATACTGGAACCATGAAGATTACAGTAGAATGGAACATAACTAAATGCTATTATTGTCCGACAGAAACTGATGAAACAACTATTATTGTCTAACAGAAACTGATGAAACAACTATTTAACAGAAACTGATGACACAACTATTATTATCTAACAGAAACTGATGACACAACTATTATTGTCTAACAGAAACTGATGAAACAACTATTATTGTCTAACAGAAACTGATCACATAACTATTATTGTCTAACAGAAACTGATGACACATCACTGTCAAACAGAAATTGATGACATCATTGTCAAACAGAAACTTATGCCAACTATTATAGTCTGACAGAAACTGATGACATAACTATCCTTGTCAAGCAGAAATTGATGACACAACATTAATTGTTCAACAGAAATTGTTGATCACATTCAAGCACCCAAGATCTGAATAGGATTTAAAAGAATAGGAAATCCCATATTAAAGTGAGAATACCTGTATACCACTGCCACGTGTTACTGTGCCTGTGTGACACAGGTGTGGTGTTACTGTGCCTGTGTGACACAGGTGTGGTGTTACTGTCCCTGTGTGACACAGGTGTGGTGTTACTGTTCCCGTGTGACACAGGTTTGGTGTTACCTGTCCCCGTGTGACACAGGTGTAGTGTTACCTGTCCCTGTGTGACACAGGTGTGGTGTTACTGTCCCCGTGTGACACAGGTTTGGTGTTACCTGTCCCCGTGTGACACAGGTGTAGTGTTACCTGTCCCTGTGTGACACAGGTGTGGTGTTACTGTCCCTGTGTGACACAGGTGTGGTGTTACTGTCCCTGTGTGATGTTACTGTCCCCGTGTGACACAGGTGTGGTGTTACTGTCCCTGTGTGACACAGGTGTGGTAGTGGAGGGAGGTTAGATACTTGTAGGATCTGCCACACTTATCACAGGTGTATGGTTTGCTATCTGCGTGCTTCAGTTGGTGCTGTTTGAGACTACTGTCATTAGGGAAGTTCCGACCACATATTGGACACCTCTTGAAATCACCACCATCTCTATGTAGGAATTTCTCATGTTTCTTGTAGCCTTGGTAGGACTTGAACAGTTTACCACAATCAAAACAGATATGGGTAAACTGTGCACCATGAACATCTAAAACATGCTTACGTAATCCCTCTTTACCTTCACATCGTAATAGACACTGTCCACAACCATAAACATTCGAACCAATATGACCCTGAACTTTTGTAAGAATTTGACCTTGGCTCTGTTGTGAAATTGTCTGTCCATGACCTTGACCTAACTGTTGTACAATAAATCCTGATGAAGGCATTGCATTGGCACCTGTAGTCATTGCATTCCTGTAGTAACTATCCGTGAATGATCCCAGATCGGTGATTTGACCTTGGCTTGGATCCACAGCATCACCTGACCAAAAGATAAGGTGAAAGAATGACCTTCACTCACTAGAAACACAGGTAAAATAGGTCCAAAATGGAAACACAAACCTAATATGTATATATACAGAATGACCTTCACACCATGTTTATCTATTATAACCAGCAGATCTAACCTAGAAACAAATATCTCTGATTAGTTGGGAGGACTTATAACACATACACAGACACTTGAAGGCACATTATTTGATCTAATGATGATGTGATGTCAATCAAAGCCTTATAGTGGAATATTTATGGAAGACATATGTTTCTCAACATGTTGTACATTATTGTTTTAATACTATGAAACTTTAACCCCATTCTTTTTCTCTTTTTGATTAAGACAGGTTCAATACATTGGGTGACAGTCTTTTAGGTTATGTAGATTCTGTTTCTAATCTCAGTATTCACAGTAACATCTAGATAAGTCAGGTATTCCCGGGAGGTACAAAGTGATATTTCTGGGAAGTACCAAGTGTCAGGTATTCCCGGGAGGTACAAAGTGTCGGGTATTCCCGGGAGGTACAAAGTGTCAGGTATTCCCGGGGGTACAAAGTGTCAGGTATTCCCGGGAGGTACAAAGTGTCAGGTATTCCCGAAAGGTACAAAGTGTCAGGTATTCCCAGGAGGTACAAAGTGTCAGGTATTCCTAGGAGGTCAGGTATTCCCGGGAGGTACAAAGTGTCAGGTATTCCCGGGAGGTACAAAGTGTCAGGTATTCCCGGGAGGTACAAAGTGTCAGGTATTCCCGGGAGGTACAAAGTGTCAGGTATTCCCGGGAGGTACAAAGTGTCGGGTATTCCAGGGAGGTACAAAGTGTCAGGTATTCTGAGGAGGTACAAAGTGTCGGGTATTCCAGGGAGGTACAAAGTGTCAGGTATTCCCGATAGATACAAAGTGTCAGGTATTCCGAGGAGGTACAAAGTGTCAGGTATTCCCGGGAGGTAATAAGTGTCAGATATTCCTAGGAGGTACCAAGCGTGCTGATATTGTGATGATACTGTATATATAGAACTCCTAGGACTGTGGATTCATTGGTAAAACACATGTGTGGGTCCTAAGACTGTTGATAAACTTATAATTCTTTCCACACTTGTCACAGGAGAAGGGACGATCATCTGTGTGTTTCTGTAAGTGCTGTTTTAGACTGCTGTCATTGGGGAATGACTTGCCACACACTTGACAAGTTTTACAGTCTAGACCACCACGATGACACAATTTCTCATGTTTTTTATATCCTTGATATGACTTGAACAAGCGTCCACCACATTCAAAACAGATATGTGTATATTCTGGGCCATGATGGGACAACACATGCATCCTCAATCCCTGTCGTCCTCGACAACCTGTCAGACACAGAGCACAGGCAAATATACCCAACTCTCTATTGACCGCTAGTGACCTTTGACCTTCACTCTCCGTTAGTACTTCATTGGGGTGGCCTTGACCTTTGTACTGTCCACTATATCCAGACTGCAGTGCACTGGAGGGGTCTTTGTAACTATCACTGGAGCTTGATTGGATGTTAATGAGCTGTTCCAGACTTGAATCATCACCTAACCAAAGACAAAGCGTTCAAATGACCTTCAGTCACTACAAACACAAATACAAAGGTCAAACAAATGACAAAGCCAAGAATGAATTAAATAAACAACATAATGTAATGTCAAACAATTGACAAGGCCAACAATAAATAAAAAAAACAATGTATCGCTGAGTGAATTAATATCTCCACAAACATGTGTTGTATTTTAATGTTAAAAGCTGTTTTCAATAGAAAATTAATCATAAACCGTGATTACTGAAGGAGGCCTTAACTACTGTCAGGCAGGGCAATAGTACAGTGTTGATGTATAAATCACCTGTTGTTTGTACCGACGTAAGGTACTACAATATTTGGAAATGGTCAGAGAAGAAATGATGTCATTCAAGTTGTAAAATGACAGATTCATACCTAATGTAGTATGAGACACATTCTGCGATAGAAACCAGAACTACATTGACTATTATAGTTTGGATGGTTTACTATGACAGGAGCTTTATTGGTATTACTGGTAACAACTGATTACTAAGGTTATCTTTGGTTAACATAAGTAGTTGAAGGTAAGCATTGGTTCAAGGTCAGCTGTGGTTCAAGGTCATTATTGGTTTAAGGTAAGCGTTGGTTCAAGGTCATTATTGGTTCAAGGTCAGCATTAGTTTAAGGTAAGCGTTGGTTCAAGGTCATTATTGGTTCAAGGTCAGCATTGGTTCAAGGTAGGATTTTGTGACAATTAATATTTCAAGGAGAGAATAAAGTCACAGTTGAATATTATGGGTAGTCAGTTCTGTATAATCAGCCAGGATGGTTTGTGTCAGAACTCAGTTTGGTACTGGTGTTACAACAATAATGTCCAGGTTAATCACATTTATCCAGATCAATCTAACATAAGATCTATCCAGATAAAATCCTGAGACCTATCCAGATAAAATCCTGAGACCTATCTAGCCTATCCAGATAAAATCCAAGATAAGATATCTGTATCCAGATAAAATCCAAGATGTGATATCTGTATCCAGATAAAATCCAAGATGAGATATCTGTATCCAGATAAAATCCAAGATGAGATATCTGTATCCAGATAAAATCCAAGATAAGATATCTGTATCCAGATAAAATCCAAGATGTGATATCTGTATCCAGATAAAATCCAAGATGAGATATCTGTATCCAGATAAAATCCAAGATGAGATATCTGTATCCAGATAAAATCCTGAGACCTATCCACATAAAATCCAAGCTGAGAGCTATCTAGCCTATCGAGATAAATCCTGAGACCTATCTAGCCTATCGAGATAAAATCCTGAGACCTATCGAGATAAAATCCTGAGACCTATCCAGGTAAAATCCAAGATGACACCTATCCAGATGAAATCCGTATGACCTACCAAAATAAACAAAACTAGTCCATTCCTTTGTATATCAAATCAATGTATCTATAAATCAAACCCCCCATTATAGAATCACAGTAACACATGACTGATCCTAAATGTGTAAGTTTCTGTGATCTTTAAAGAATGTCATTATGTCTATTTTAGCCGACACAGGTATGATAATTCAGCCCACACAGGTATAATTCAGCCAACATAGGTATGATAATTCAGCCGATACAGGGATGATAATTCAGCCAACATAGGTATGATAATTCAGCAGACAAAGGTATGAAAATTCAGCCCACACAGGGATAATCATTTCAGACTACATAAGATTGATTGTTTTAGCCGATACAGGAATGATCTTTGAGTGTATTCCTATACTTGTAAGATTTGCCACATTTGTCACAGCTGAAGGGTCGTTCATCAGTGTGCTTTAGTCTGTGTTGTTTCAGACTACTGTCATCAGGAAACGTCCTGCCACAAATCTCGCACGACTTACAGTCTACTCCGCCACGATGATACAGTTTCTCGTGTTTCTTGTAGCCCTGATAGGACCTGAACAGCTTACCACAGTCGTAACACAGGTGTGTGTACTGGTCGCCGTGACTTAATAACACATGATCTCGGAATTCCTCTCTACCTCTACAACAAACTAAACACAATCCACATGAAATCTCCCCTTGACCTTCCAATGACCTTGTAACTCCATGACCTTGAACAAACTGATGTTGAAATCCTGCTGACTGTGTCACTGGTGTAGTCATACTATTGTTCTCATAGAAATTATCCACATAGGTCCCAAGATCCATGGTGGCTCCCTGTCCCGTGTTTCTGGCATCACCTGACCAAAAGACAATGTGAAACAATGACCTTCAGTCAAATGTCACAAGAAACAAAGGAAACAGGTATAAATAAAGATATTTGGTTAATGAGGCTTAAACAAATAGACGTGCACAAGCTTGGTCATCAATCATCATCTATAGCTAGAAACAACAGCCTCAGACCTTGTATTATACCCGTACGTAGTGCTTCATCCGATAGTCATGTGTAAATAACAATGTATCATATTTTTATTGGTGGTCAAATATAATATTGTGACTACTGATGATAGGATCCCATACTGACCACTGATCTGTAATAAATCACAAGGTCAGGTCACAGACAACACACGCAGTATGGCTTATTGATCAAAATGATATCAAGTCAGTCAAGCATAAAATTGTGATGTCAAGGTCAATAGTGTCAGTTATTATAAATTCATTATATAGATAAATTGGAAGGTCAAGGTCATATGTATGTAGCTACCACCAAATTGTCAAAAAAATCTATCAATAAATCACTCGAGATTCTTATGACTCATGACATAAGAACTCATTACCACTGCAGTCTTAGTAATTATCCAACACAAGCATATCAAACAAAAACCTGATTTTCTGAAATCAACACATTTTATTTGGAACATTATATACATACCAACACATTTTATTTGGAACATTATATACATACTGTCACCTGCAATTCCTACCATGGAAGTGCAACATATCTATACAAGTAGATTCATACAATACCGACTGTTCATTGGGTCAACATCACCTTTATATCCAGCCAAGGTATTGTAGGAAACAGTATAGTTGGTAATACTGATCTTAAAATACTTCATCACACATAAACAAGCTCCCTGCTGCTTCTAGATGGTGGAATTCATTAAGTCCAATAATAACATATAAAAATTAACACAGTCAAACTGTGTCTGAGCAACAACTTCTCTGGGCACCTTGTTTACAGCGACTAGCCATGTTACAAATACAAGATTCTGTTCATCATCCGACACTTATAGCAAACCACTGCAGTGGAGATCGACTTAAAGGCCAATTCAAACTTCAGACACTTATAGCAAACCACTGCAGTGGAGATCGACTTAAAGGCCAATTAAAACTTCAGACACTTATAGCAAACCACTGCAGTGGAGATCGACTTAAAGGCCAATTAAAACTTCAGCAGACATCCACAACAGTTTCTACACAGCAGTTCTGTGTATTCTGAATTCTACACAGCGGTTCTGTGTATTCTGAAGCATACAAACTGGCATTATATTTTTTGTTCCACGATAATATTATCTAAGGACCTTGTGAGTCACACAAAACTATGAGTACCTCTGCCCATTTGTGTGAATTTATTGTGTGAACTTGTTATGAAGGAAATCCCACACAAGAATGATCTTTAAGATTACTCCGATGTTTATACGTTTTGCCACATTTGTCACACGCAAAAGGTCGATCCCCAGTGTGTTTTAGTCTGTGCTTTTTAAGACTGCTATCGTCTGGAAATTGTTTGCCACAAATCTCGCACGACTTACAGTCTACTCCGCCACGATGATACAGTTTCTCGTGTTTCTTGTAGCCCTGATAGGACCTGAACAGTTTACCACAGTCGTAACACAGGTGTGTGTACTGGTCGCCGTGACTTAATAACACATGATCTCGGAATTCCTCTCTACCTCTACAACAAACTAAACACAATCCACATGAAATCTCCCCTTGACCTTCCAATGACCTTGTAACTCCATGACCTTGAACAAACTGATGTTGAAATCCTGCTGACTGTGTCACTGGTGTAGTCATACTATTGTTCTCATAGAAATTATCCACATAGGTCCCAAGATCCATGGTGGCTCCCTGTCCCGTGTTTCTGGCATCACCTGACCAAAAGACAATGTGAGACCTTCAGTCATACGATAAAGGTCATTGGATAGAAAAGGAACAGGGAAACTTAAGATTGATTTTAGAAATAATACAAACTAATTGGCATGTCTTATACATCCAACAAATATTTCAATCAGACTGTCAACTAATTGGTCTGTTTTACACATTTAATAAATGTTTCAAAGAAAGTGTTGATATGTTCCACCTTCAGTTTTAAGTTCTTCATCAACATTCAAAGACTGGCATCTATCAGTGTACCTGTGGTAGATTTGGCATAATATATTCATACATCCTCACTAAGAAACTTGTACTACCTCTCTTACTGGTGAATAATGGTATAATCATGTATCTAGGGTGTAACCAGGCACCCTACAACTGTCATGTATTTAGGGTGTAACCAGGCACCCTCCAACTGTCATGTATTAAGGGTGTAACCAGGCACCCTCCAACTGTCATGTATCTAGGGTGTAACCAGGCACCCTACAACAGTCATGTATTTAGAGTGTAACCAGGCACCCTACAACAGTCATGTATTTAGAGTGTAACCAGGCACCCTCAGACTGTCATGTATTTAGGGTGTAACCAGGCACCCTCCAACTGTCATGTATTAAGGGTGTAACCAGGCACCCTCCAACTGTCATGTATCTAGGGTGTAACTGGGCACCCTCCGACTGTTATGTATTTAGGGTGTAACCAAGCACCCTCCAACTGTCATGTATCTAGGGTGTAACCAGGCACCCTACAACAGTCATGTATTTAGAGTGTAACCAGGCACCCTCAGACTGTCATGTATTTAGGGTGTAACCAGGCACCCTCCAACTGTCATGTATTAAGGGTGTAACCAGGCACCCTCCAACTGTCATGTATTTAGGGTGTAACTGGGCACCCTCCGACTGTCGTGTATTTAGGGTGTAACCAGGCACCCTCCAACTGTCATGTATTTAGGGTGTAACCAGGCACCCTACAACTGTCATATATTTAGGGTCTAACCAGACAGCCTTTAAATATATACCAAGTAATCTATATATTCAAAGCTCAGATGAGACTAGAAAGCAGGAAAGTAAGTTCAGAAATCCAACCCTTGCTAGCCCAGCATTTTCCACCAAAAACTTTCAATGCCTTGAAACCTGCAGTAAATTAACATTTTGGCCTTTGACCTAAGTTGTCTGACCTGATTTATGGCCTTTGACCTTGGTAGTCCTGACCTAATCCAGGGCCTTTGACCTTGGTAGTCCTGACTTGATCGAGGACCTTTGACCCTGATAGTCTGATCAGATCCGGAGCCTATGACCTTGGTAGTGTGATCTGATCCAGGGCCTATGACCTTGGTAGTGTGATCTGATCCAGGGCCTATGACCTTGTTTGTGTGACCTGATCCAGGGCTATGACCTCCTTGGTAGTGTGACCTGATCCAGGGCTATGACCTTGGTAGTGTGATCTGATCCAGGGCTATGACCTTGGTAGTGTGACCTGATCCAGGGCTTATGACCTTGGTAGTGTGACCTCATCCAGGGCCTATGACATTGGTAGTGTGACCTGATCCAGGGCTTATGACTTTGGTAGTGTGACCTGATCCAGGGCTTATGACCTTGGTAGTGTGATCTGATCCAGGGCCTATGACCTTGTTTGTGTGACCTGATTCAGGGCTATGACCTTGGTAGTGTGACCTGATCCAGGGCTATGACCTTGGTAGTGTGATCTGATCCAGGGCTATGACCTTGGTAGTGTGACCTGATCCAGGGCTTATGACCTTGGTAGTGTGACCTGATCCAGGGCCTATGACCTTGGTAGTGTGACCTGATCCAGGCCCTATGACCTTGGTAGTGTGACCTGATCAAGGACCTATGACCTTGGTAGACTGACATGATCTAGGGCTTATGACCTTGGTAGACTGACCAGGTCCAGGGCCTATGACATTGGTAGACTGACCAGGTCCAGGGCCTATGACATTGGAAGTGTGATCTGATCCAGGGCCTATGACCTTGGTAGTGTGACCTCATCCAGGGCCTATGACCTTGGTAGTGTGACCTCATCCAGGGCCTATGACCTTGGTAGTGTGACCTGATCCAGGACCTATGACATTGGTAGTGTGATCTGATCCAGGGCCTATGACCTTGGTGGGAATACAAGTATGGAACTTACCATTCCTTCCCTATCATTTTCATAAAATCAGATATTCTTAAAAACCAGACAAAACAGTAACAGAAATTCACTGTGGATTCATGCATTGAATCATGTAGTTAACTTATACAATGTAAATGATTTCAGATATATGGTATTGTAGATCAAGCCATGACAGCTATTGTCTTGTTAACATCACTTCATAGGGTATCTATATATAGTTATCTATATCAATACAATGTGATAGGGGCTATTGTGGAAGGTAACACATGTGGTACGGATCATTTTGGATGGTAACACAATGTGGTAGGGGTTATTGTGGAGGGGCTATTGTTGATGGTGACACAATGTGGTAGGGGGCTATTGTTGATGGTAACACAATGTGGTAGGGGTTATTGTGGTGATAACACAATGTGGTAGGGGGCTATTGTTGATGGTAACACAATGTGGTAGGGGGCTATTGTTGATGGTAACACAATGTGGTAGGGGCTATTGTGGTGATAACACAATGTGGTAGGGGGCTATTGTTGATGGTAACACAATGTGGTAGGGGGCTATTGTTGATGGTAACACAATGTGGTAGGGGCTATTGTGGTGATAACACAATGTGGTAGGGGGCTATTGTTGATGGTAACACAATGTGGTAGGGGGCTATTGTTGATGGTAACACAATGTGGTAGGGGCTATTGTTGATGGTAACACAATGTGGTAGGGGGCTATTGTTGATGGTAACACAATGTGGTAGGGGGCTATTGTTGATGGTAACACAATGTGGTAGGGGCTATTGTTGATGGTAACACAATGTGGTAGGGGGCTATTGTTGATGGTAACACAATGTGGTAGGAGTTATTGTGGAGGGGCTATTGTTGATGGTAACACAATGTGGTAGGGGGCTATTGTTGATGGTAACACAATGTGGTAGGGGCTATTGTGGTGGTAACACAATGTGGAGGCGCTATTGTGGTGGTAAAGACAATGTGGAGGGGTTATTGTGGTGGTAACACAATGTTATAGGGGTTATTGTGGTGGTAAAGACAGATTAATGGTCGAACATTTACCAGACTCATTCTGTGTTCTCCTGTGACTGTGATGGCTGTGAGGGCTGTGAGCTTTGTTCACTGGTTGAACAGTTCCGCTCATGCTCGTTGAGGTGACTTTTGTACTTGTAGGAGCGGCCACAACGTTTACACATGTAGGGGCGCACGTCAGTGTGTGACCTCATGTGGTTCATCAGCATGCTGTTGTTGGCACACACACTACCACATATCTGACAGATTACACAGTTACGACCCTCCCCGTGGTAGATCTTGCGGTGTTTCTGGTAGCCAGCCATGGAGCGGTAGGCTTTACCACAGTCATAACAGATATGTTGGTACTCCTCGCCATGGTGTGTGGTGATGTGTTCCCGCAGGCTCTCTCGACTGCTTCGGGGCATGTAACAAAAACCACATTTAACTGTCTTCTCCCCATCCCCTTCTCCAGGGTGGGGCCCTTTGAAGCGTCTGTTCCCTGGGGAGTCAGGTTCAGCCCCACCAAAGTGCTGCTTGGCCCAGTTGAGGCCCTTTAGATTGACAGGGTTTTCTAAAACACTGCCTTGCAACAAAGAATCCACAGGAAAATCTGAAATCAAAACAAGAGGCTTTCAGTCAAGGTATACTCACTATACGGCATCAGATAGAAAGCATGTACGAGTATGTGACAGCAACGTCAAAGTTAGGTATCTAGCTAATCCTCCAGTTAAAACAGGTTTCTTGATTACACAGGTTCATTATACACAGGAACAGTGCCAGGCCTGAGGGTCTGGTCTATACAGACTATACAGACTATATCAGATCCGAGTACAACAATTTCCACTCAAATAGAATGACAAAACACTTTAAACACATCAGATGTGCTGAGATATGTCAACGGCCAGTTATAAAACCAATAGGACTTACAGGTAAAAGATGAAAACTTTCACAGGCCATCACAAACATTTATATTGTAAGGTTCCTAATGACAACTCATACCATGTCAGAAATGGCATATTGTAAAGTTCCCTGTTTTTCACCGATAGGCCAATACTATATTTCCCTTCAAGTTATTTGTCATAATTTCAGGATAAATACACAACGAAAAAACCACTGAAGACAGGATGATTTGTATAGCAATACTTTAATCTAATCTCACAGACCAAATACATCAGTATATACACCGGAAGGCGTGAGTTTGTAGAGCACTACAATATGGGTACAGACTAGGAATCCTGGGAGAATCACCATCCAATACACTGGTACATGAGGATCACCAATATATTTGTGTTAAGTTTGTACTCCACATGATACTGAGGTAATACAAATTAATGGCAGTCGATTAACATTCACACGAAATGTATAAGACAACTAGTCAATGAAATCTCAAATTTGTTTGATACTGTATAAAAGGGGTATGTACATCAGTTTTTTTTCTTTTTCCACAGTTCTGAAGGTCATCCAGTAATGACCTTTGCTTTCCAAATGTACTTTGATTGGTCCTGTTGCTATGGGATATATGTATGGTCTGTTGCTATGGGATACATGTATGGTCCTGTTGCTATGGGATACAGGTATGGTCCTGTTGCTATGGGATACAGGTATGGTCCTGTTGCTATGGGATACAGGTATGGTCCTGTTGTTATGGGATATATGTATGGTCCTGTTGCTATGGGATACATGTATGATCCTGTAGACTTTTCTTGTGTTTATAAGACTTTCCACACATTTCACATTTAAATGGACGATCGTCAGAATGTCTGCGGTAGTGGATTTTAAGACTACTGTCATCTGGGAACTGTCGCCCACAAATCTGACACTTTGGGTTGTTGGTTTGTGGACGATGGAAGAGTTTTTCATGACGATAGTGGCCTGTGTAGGATTTGAAGCCCTTGCCACAGGGATAACAGAAGTGTGTGAACTCGTTACTATGTTGTAGTAGGTGTTGTCTCAGCACACTTCGGTCTGAGAGGGAATACCGACAAATCCCACAGCGATATCTCTTCTGCTGCTGGTGCTGTGTTAGGTGCACACTAAGTTCCATCTTTGTGAGAAAGGACTTTGGGCAGATATCACAGTGATAGGACCATTGCCCCTCAGCCCCTGTTGGGGGCCCTCGATATGCCCCCTGGTTCCCCTGCTGTACCCCACCAGGGCCCGGATGAGTCACCATGGTTATTTGTGTTGTCAGGGAGGATGCGACTCCCACGGGGGCAGGCTGGGGACCTGAACAGATAAGAAATTGTCTTTCAATTCAATGATAACGATTTATTCTTTTTACAACATTTATTTTCAAAATCAAACATCTGAACATGATGGTGGAAATACAAAACATACTCTGCTATCTATACAGCTTCCAATTCTTTCCACTTTCTCATTCTCTCTCTACCATAATTACAATATCTTGGATTGATAATCGTCCCCTATTAATTCCCTCCCCCCTCCCTCTCTTTTTTTTGGTCGACTTCCCTTTCAATCTCATGCTAGGTTGACTACAGCAGAAGTCTTGGCTTCATATGAAGCACTGATCCTAAATATTGTACACATGGTCCACACCTAATCTGAACTAATAAACAAATTAGATCTGTTGAAGAATTACCGAGATATGCAAATATACTAGTTTACTATTCATGGTCACAGACAAAGGAATGGTTTGGTTTGGTTTGGTTTGGTTTGGTTTGGTTTGGTTTGTTTAACGTCCTATTAACAGCTAAGGTCATTTAAGGACGGCCTCCTGTGCGTGCGACATGTATGCGTGTAGCGAGTGCGTATGTGTGTTTTGGGAGGCTGCGGTATGTTCGTGTGAAGTCTCCTTGTGATAGGCCGGATCTTTTGCCGATTTAGAGTGCTACCTCACTGAAGCATACTGCTGAAGACACCCAGCAACACACCCCACCCGGTCACATTATACTGACAACGGGCGAACCAGTCATCCCACTCCTTATTTGCTGAGCGCTAAGCAGGAGCAGCAACTACCATTTTTAAAGACTCTGGTATGTCCCGGCCAGGGGGACAGAACCCAAAGCCAATTACCACTGACCTTGACTTGGACAGATGGACAGACACAGACAAAGCAATGACCACTGACCACTGACCCTGGCTTGGATAGATGTACAGACACACAAAACGACTATTGACCCCGACTTGGACAGATGGACAGACACACAAAACGACTATTGACCCTGACTTGGATAGATGGACAGACACACACAAAATGACTGTTGACCCTGACTTGGACAGATGGACAGACACACACAAAACGACTATTGACCCTGACTTGGATAGATGGACAGACACACACAAAATGACTGTTGACCCTGACTTGGATAGATGGACAGACACACACAAAATGACTGTTGACCCTGGCTTGGATAGGTGGACAGACACACACAAAATGACTATTGACCCTGACTTGGACAGATAGACAGACACACACAAAACGAATATTGACCCTGACTTGGACAGATGGACAGATCGACACACACAAAATGGCTATTGACCCTGGCTCGGACAGATGGACAGATGGACAGACGGAACATGACTATGAAGTGTAGGATACAAAATATTAAATACCTGGTAGCTAGTGGCTATAATATACAGTGTATTTATAAACAGATCAGCAAATCTACAGAGTTTGTAGGAATAGGTATTTTCCTCCACTTCATAGTCATGTTCCGTCTGTGTCTGTCCATCTGTCCGAGCCAGGGTCAATAGCCGTTTTGTGTGTGTCTGTCTATCTGTCCAAGTCTACAGCCTATATAAAGCTAGTAGAAAGCAGCCCCTTAAACGGCCTGATACAACCAATTATATCCCCAATTGTACTGACCAATGGTCTGTGTCCTATTCGGCCTGATACAACCAATTATATCCCCTATTGTACTGACCAATGGTCTGTGTCCTATTCGGCCTGATACAACCAATTATATCCCCAATTGTACTGACCAATGGTCTGTGTCCTATTCGGCCTGATACAACCAATTATATCCCCTATTGTACTGACCAATGGTCTGTGTCCTATTCGGCCTGATACAACCAATTATATCCCCAATTGTACTGACCAATGGTCTGTGTCCTATTCGGTTTAACAAATAAACTTATTAATTATGAACAATGTTTGGGATTAACACTTGTAAATCAACAATGGGCTGTCATTGTCGGACACTCGTAATGTGGAGACTAAGTAGCCAAGGACACTCGTAATGTGGAGACTAAGTAGCCATTGTCGGACACTTGTAAATGGACAATGTGCAGTCTGACACTCATGTGTATGACAGAGCCTCAGTGTTTATGTGTACCTATTTCCAGGTAAAAGTTATTTTGGTCCAGATTTTTTTGCATCATGTTTTGTGAGTATATGCTCCATCAGGTTACTATGGTTACTAAAAGATTTTCCACATTTTTTACAGGCGAATAGTTTGTGTCCAACACAGAACTTTTCGTGTGTGATTAGGTTTTCCCGATGAGGAAATGTTGATCCGCATTTCTCACATTTTTCCACAAATGTTTTATTATGGCTTGCCATGTGTCCCCGGAAGTTACACAACACATTAAACCCTTTATTGCAGATCTCACAGGTGAAACGGAATTCCAACTTATGTTTTGTATTGACATGAAGTTTAAGGCCGGTCTTAGTTCTGTATGTCCTACCACAACTTTCACATGCGAATGGGGCGTCGTATTGGACATGCGATGCTTGCGGCCGGTGCTGTTTGATGTGTCGTTGCAGTGCGTCATGTGATGGTGTCGTGAACCGACAGATGTTACAGGTAAAATCCAGACGTAATCCCGTCTCAGAACCTGTCTCTTGGCTCAGGACACCAGACCCCTGCCCGACATCTACTGCAGTGTCTGCAACTAAACAGAGAACCTTGGTGATACGTTTGTGAACACTGACCGACAGCTGACATTCTGCCAATCTAAACATACAAATTTTACTAAAAAATAAAAGTGGCAGCCTGTGAAGTCCAGCACCAAAGTTTGAAATAATTGATGTTACAACAGTCGAACACAATGTACATAAGAACATGGATGAAACTCATGTTTCATTAGGCGATTACCTGGTAAGAATCCAGGACTTAACTGACTTGCTTACAGTAATGGAGTTAGGACCAGGGCCCCGACCAAAAGCATTTGTCATTGTTTATGTCAGCTTTCTTGTCTTTTTTCCCAGCTGTCAAATTGTCAGGATGAATTAAATTCCACTGTAGAAAATGATGACATTGACAATGAAAAAATAATTTCTTTGCTTTGCAAATATTCTTCAAACATCTATCTGAACTAATGTCAACAAAATACAGCAATCCACATAAACTGCCTGACAAGACCCCGTCAATAAAGAATGAAACTGGGTATGAGACAACATCATATACCACGATGTAACCCTGGTTTTCACCAGGTATCAGCAGCATCACCAAATATGACTAAATCTCAGGCAGAATCTTCAGAAATGTCCATCTTATGTCATGTTCTGGTTTTCCCCAACAGAACGTCTGTCTTAAGTACACATTTAAACACAACCCTATCCTTCACATTGAGAGAAGTAACATGATAGTTATGAGTTGCTATTATCCTTCCAGTATTACACAATAATAGAGCAAAATATTCAGAAATCATACAATTTTTTTTTTTACACATTTTTAAGACAAGCCAACCGAACAACACATCAAGAATATTGTCAACAAGTGTGAATATACACAAGCTACTGATTTTATTTCTGATTAATGGAATATACCAGAGACAAGAATATCACACTCGCGTTATCAATCCTCCCAGAATTCCAACTCTCTCCCCACCCAGCAAGCTAGATGTCTCTCCCGACCCAGCAAGTTAGATGTCTCTCCCGACCCAGCAAGTTAGATGTCTCTCCCGACCCAGCAAGTTAGATGTCTCTCCCGACCCAGCAAGCTAGATGTCTCTCCAGACCCAGCAAGCTAGATGTCTCTCCCGACCCAGCAAGCTAGATGTCTCTCCCGACCCAGCAAGCTAGATGTCTCTCCCTACCCAGCAAGCTAGATGTCTCTCCCGACCCAGCAAGCTAGATGTCTCTCCCGACCCAGCAAGCTAGATGTCTCTCCAACCCAGCAAGCTAGATGTCTCTCCCGACCCAGCAAGCTAGATGTCTCTCCCGACCCAGTAAGCTAGATGTCTCTCCCGACCCAGCAAGCTAGATGTCTCTCCCGACCCAGCAAGCTAGATGTCTCTCCCGACCCAGCAAGCTAGATGTCTCTCCCGACCCAGCAAGCTAGATGTCTCTCCCGACCCAGCAAGCTAGATGTCTCTCCCGACCCAGCAAGCTAGATGTCTCTCCCGACCCAGCAAGCTAGATGTCTCTCCAGACCCAGCAAGCTAGATGTCTCTCCCGACCCAGCAAGCTAGATGTCTCTCCCGACCCAGCAAGTTAGATGTCTCTCCCGACCCAGCAAGCTAGATGTCTCTCCCGACCCAGCAAGCTAGATGTCTCTCCCGACCCAGCAAGCTAGATGTCTCTCCCGACCCAGCAAGCTAGATGTCTCTCCCGACCCAGCAAGCTAGATGTCTCTCCCGACCCAGCAAGCTAGATGTCTCTCCCTGACCCAGCAAGCTAGATGTCTCTCCCGACCCAGCAAGCTAGATGTCTCTCCCGACCCAGCAAGCTTAGATGTCTCTCCCGACCCAGCAAGCTAGATGTCTCTCCCGACCCAGCAAGTTAGATGTCTCTCCCGACCCAGCAAGCTAGATGTCTCTCCCGACCCAGCAAGCTAGATGTCTCTCCCGACCCAGCAAGCTAGATGTCTCTCCCTACCCAGCAAGCTAGATGTCTCTCCCGACCCAGCAAGCTAGATGTCTCTCCCGACCCAGCAAGCTAGATGTCTCTCCCGACCCAGCAAGCTAGATGTCTCTCCCGACCCACCAATATAGATGTCTCTCCCGACCCATCAAGATAGATGTCTCTCCCGACCCAGCAAGCTAGATGTCTCTCCCGAACCAGCAAGCTAGATGTCTCTCCCGAACCAGCAAGCTAGATGTCTCTCCCGACCCATGAAGATAGATGTTGGTCCCGACCCATCAAGCTAGATGTCTCTCCCTAACCCATCAATATAGATGTTAATCCCGACCCACCAATATAGATGTTCGTCCACCTCCTGTTAGATATTTATAACTCACTCCAGTTAAATAATTCAAAAACTCTTGCGACCACATGATGAGGACACAGAGAGGTGGTGTTTGAGATTTTTTTTGTGTTTGTAGGTTGCGCCACAATGCTGACAGAAGAACGGCCTGGCATTTGAGTGTTTCACCATGTGTTCCTCCAGCCTACTTTTATGGGCGAATCGTTTGTTACACACCCCACAAATGATGGAGTATTGTTTGTGATTTTTATTGATGTGTTCATTCAGGCAGTTTCTATCTAAGAAAAAGCTTTTGCAGATATCACAGACATAATCTTCTGTCACGTGTTCGCGCTTGTGTTCCATTAACATTGCCTCAGTGTGGCAGATCACACGACACGTCTCGCACTGATAGACCATTTGATCAGGCTGCATCGGGACCGTCTCACCTACACAGATAAGAAACACTTTTTAGTACACTGCCATTGTAATGTAGACACTGTCATGGCGACACCTTATCACGCCTCCATAGCTAAACATTCTTACAAAACACCAAATCTCTGAAGTTTCTGGTGTTTATACAAATGAATGTTGCATGCGTCTATTCCCGATCAAAATCAGAATACATTATGGCGTTCATTTATTATAATAATTACCTATTTATCGATGACCAGGTACTGTATAACCTCTTTCTAGTTGTCCCTGTATCAATAACATTTTTAAAACTGAGCTTGTACCAGTGACCTATCTATAGCTGAGCCTGTACTAATAACCTATTTTTAGCTGTCCCTATACCAGTAACCTATTTATAGCTGAGGCTTTTCTAATAACCTATTTTTAGCTGTCCCTGTACCAGTAACCTATTTATAGCTGAGCCTGTACCAATAACCTATATATAGCTGTAAATGTACCAGTAACCTATATATGGCCGACCCTGTACCAGTAACCTATATATAGCCGACCCGGTACCAGTAACCTGTATATATAGCCGACCGGTACCAAATATCTATTTATAATTATATTAAGCATATTAATCTCCCTAGGTTTGACCCTAAATTATATACAACCTCCATAGACTTTTACAATTGACACCATTCCATTGGATATTAGACAGAAGCTGTGAGAATTTGACTCCGTCCAGTGGTCTTTGCCTTGGGGACATGCTGCTCCTTATCACAGCCTGAACCGGATTTCCTTTCCAATCCTCAATCAACATTCATCTCGAATCATGAATCATTTCTTTCATGTAATTTCCCATGATTTTTTTCCTAAGTGTTAGTTATCCAGTTTGTATTCATATTTCTGATTTTATCATCAGAATTAACGAGGTACATGACGATGACAGTGATATCATCAGAATTAACGAGGTACATGGCGATGACAGTGATATCATCAGAATTAACGAGGTACATGACGATGACAGTGATATCATCAGAATTAACGAGGAACATGACGATGACAGTGATATCAGAATTAACGAGGAACACGACGATGATAGTGATATCATCAGAATTAACGAGGTACACGACGATGACAGTGATATCATCAGAATTAACGAGGTACATGGCGATGACAATGATATCATCAGAATTAACGAGGTACATGGCGATGACAATGATATCATCAGAATTAACGAGGTACATGGCGATGACAATGATATCATCAGAATTAACGAGGTACATGGCGATGACAATGATATCATCAGAATTAACGAGGTACATGGCGATGACAGTGATATCATCAGAATTAACGAGGTACATGACGATGACAGTGATATCAGAATTAACGAGGTACATGGCGATGACAGTGATATCATCAGAATTAACGAGGTACACGACGATGACAATATCATCAGAATTAACGAGGTACATGGCGATGACAGTGATATCATCAGAATTAACGAGGTACATGGCGATGACAGTGATATCATCAGAATTAACGAGGTACATGACGATGACAGTGATATCAGAATAAACGAGGTACATGACGATGACAGTGATATCATCAGAATTAACGAGGTACATGACGATGACAGTGATATCAGAATTAACGAGGCACACGACGATGACAGTGATATCATCAGAATTAACGAGGTACATGGTGATGACAGTGATATCAGAATTAACGAGGTACATGACGATGACAGTGATATCAGAATTAACGAGGCACATGACGATGACAGTGATATCAGAATTAACGAGGTACATGACGATGACAATGATATCATCAGAATTAACGAGGTACATGACGATGACAGTGATATAATCAGAATTAACGAGGAACATGGCGATGACAGTGATATCATCAGAATTAACGAGGTACATGACGATGACAGTGATATCAGAATTAACGAGGTACATGACGATGACAATGATATCAGAATTAACGAGGTACATGACGATGACAATGATATCATCAGAATTAACGAGGTACATGACGATGACAATGATATCATCAGAATTAACGAGGTACACGACGATGACAGTGATATCATCAGAATTAACGAGGTACACGACGATGACAGTGATATCATCAGAATTAATGAGGTACACGACGATGACAGTGATATCATCAGAATTAACGAGGTACATGACGATGACAATGATAAAGACTGTGAGGATCAGGACAATGACAATCAGCATCTTTAAAACTTTTCATTTTGGATATATAAAACATACCAGGATAGATTGTTAAAACTTTATTAAACATTCAGCTTTATACACCATCCAGTAAAGAAACACAACAGGATAAGATACAAATTATTCCAAATCTTATTCAAACCTCTCTTCGTTGCAGCCAGGATTTCTATAGGTTTTAACAGAAATGTATATGGAATAACCGGTTTCTGACATGCACACACTCACTAAAATGGATTAATCAGAGCACTGAAAATAGAAAAAATGACTTGTCTTTGGGGTTTAAACAGTCTACCACACATAATCTATCATTTTCACAGAACTGACACCAACATTTCTGTTATAACAGCATTGTATTTCTCACAAAGTACACAAACAAGTGTTAACATGTCAGTGTGGACCAATTCATTAGTAGACCAATTCATTATTTTAGAAAAGATGGAAATGCTCACATTTGTGCAACCACAATATTGCCATATTAGAATACCAATTATATACTTTATGAAGTTGTTGGCAGTAATCCAGAATAAGGAAACTATTTTTTTTTTTTTTTTTTTTAATAAACCAGAATGAGGCAACATTATTTGTTAAACCAGAATGAGGCTACCTTTCTTAGACAAACCAGAATGAGTCTGTTTTCATTTGTTAAACCAGAATGAGTCTGTTTTCATTTGTTAAACCAGAATGAGGCTGTTTTCATTTGTTAAACCAGAATGAGGCTGTTTTCATTTGTTAAACCAGAATGAGGCTGCTTTTATTATCTGACAAACCAGAATGCAGCTACCTTTCTTGGTTACAAGAATAATGCTATAATTCATAAACCAGAGCGAGGTTCTATGTTAAATGAGAATGAGGTTGCCTTTTTGACAGGGTCTGTGAACATCAGTATTTGGGACCACATGATGGGGACACCGAGAGATGATGGTTGAGATGTTTCTTGTGCTTGTAAGTTACACCACAGTTCTGACACTGGAAAGGCCTTGCATTCGAGTGTTTCACCATATGCTCCTCCAACCTACTTTTATGGGCAAACTGTTTATTGCATACTCCACAAAAGATGGAGAATTGTTTATGCTTTCTATACAGGGGTGAACGGTGTTTTTTCATATGATCCCGGAACATTTCCTCGGTGTGGAAAATCCTATCACATACCGCGCACTGATAGACCATTAGATCAGGCTGCATCGGGACCGTCTCACCTACACAGATAAGAAACACTTTTTAGTACACTGCCATTGTAATGTAGACACTGTAAAAATCAGATGTAACATGGAATCTGATGGTTTGACAGTCACAGCCTCACACTGTCAACAAATGGGTTATATAAACTATCACACAGCCTCACAATGTCAACAAATGGGTTATATAAATTATCATACAGCCTCACACAGTCAACAAATTGGTTATATAAACTATCACACAGCCTCACACCGCCTCACACTGTCAACAAATGGGTTATATAAACTATCACACAGCCTCACATGGCCTCACACTGTCAACAAATGGGTTATATAAGCAAGGAATAGTGGATACATGTCACTAAATTATCATTAACTCACGTATAATCAGTTAAGATATAATTAACTCCTACCCAACCTCCACAGCCTTAACCTAATTCTGATTCTGTTCATTTTACATGACATTAAACCAGTGCCATATATTTACAGAAATGAAGTGCTTCAACCTGGACATGTCCTTACACAGAATCTAAAGATCTTGATCAAGGCTGTCCAAAATCTATCCAGTTCAAAGCTATCCAGTTTCACTGATGTCCCAAGTTTTTGCAGTATTTCAACATATCTCCATGGTAACAATGTGACACGTACAGTTGCTTCATCAAAGTCACCACAAATTTAAATGCAGTTAGCAGCAAGTAGCAAGTCTGACTTCCAGGTAACAATTTAGTTCTGCCAAGTGATCTGAAGCATATATATCGGGTGACAGACCCAACCTTTCCAGCATCAGGTGACCGGCCTAACCTTTCCAACATCAGGTGACTAAGTATTTGCCGGCTGGCTAGTCTGACCCTCAGAACACCTAACAGACACACGTAGATGGTGATTCAGATGTTTTTTGTGCTTGTAACTTGAGCCACAGGCCAGACACTGAAAAGGTCGAAGGTCGGAATGCTTTCGCATATGTTCCTCCAGACTGCTGGGCCTGGAAAAAGATTTCTGACAAATTGGGCAAATCTTAGACTTCAGTTTTGCCATGTGGACAACACGAATGTGTTTCATAAGGCATTCATTGCTCTTGAAGGGTTTCCCACATTCTTCACAGAATGGGGTAGTGGAAAGAAGCTGGCTAGAAGCATCATCTACTTGAACCATTTCAAATGTGGCCTGAGCATTTTCAGGAGAACTATCGTGGGACAAGGCATGCTTCCCGGCCTCATCCTCTGTGGAACTACTGTGTCCACACATGGTGCACCGATACAGGTAGATTAGCGGGGGGTCCTGCATATCACCTCCTCCATACCAAGGCATACCTACACAAGACAAGAAATAGTTCTCTTAGTGTTGACAAGTCTTCAATACCAACTCAAACTGTGGGCATGAAGCTCCAACAGGATAAACAAATATTTAAATCTCTAATCACATAAAAAACAATAATTATCCAAAGTCAAAACAGATCTGCCTAGACACTCATATCCCAAAGTTCATACATCACATTGTTAATGTTGTTCCTAAAAGATACAGAAAATATTGAGATAATTTTTCCTGTGGAATGGGAAACAATTAAAATTCAGTGTCAAATTGACAGGGGTTGACACTAACCTAATCGCCTTGACAGACTGCAGGGCTGCCAGGTTTTGGAATGAGGCAGCCCGGGCTGCCAATTGTAAAGCCCCTCCTGGGGGATTTGGGGGCATGTCCCTACAGCCCCTAACCCTAATCTTAGGAAAAAAATGAATTTTAGATGCAGTTTCCTGCTGTCTAGTTCATTCTGAGCATAAAAGATATTAGATATTACACCAACATGTTTTATACAAAAAAGTTTTGAAATAAAATTATTGAAGTAGATAAAGAAAACTTTAGCTAGACATTATACATTTGGCTGAAAATGTTGGCGGCTGCTGGTCTAGACATTCTGGCAGCCCGACCAGATTTCAGGCAGCCCAGGGCTGCCGTGCTACTGTTAGTGTCGATCCCTGATTGATCATCAAGTCATCATCATGCATCAACTTTGGATTTATAAGAAGGCCAAATACATTGGAAAAGTTCCTGATGATTAGTTCACACAAACATCTGCATACATTAACAACGTTTAAAATAAAAAACTTTCTCAACATCTGCATATCTGGAAAAAAATCAGATCCAAACCCAGCAAAAATACCTCATCAAATCACTACTATCTGATTATGGCACAGATACCCCCATCCTTTGTTTTTTTCATCTTTTTCTTTCAAATTTGGTAGCCACAATGTGTATCCTAAAGATGAATTTTGAAAATGTTATATTTGTGAAGTCAACTGACCTCTAAACGCCCTTCTACACTTGACCTTTGATCTACATTGACCTCTAGCACCGCAATACATTTGATCTTCATTCTACATTAACCTCTAACGCCCCTCTACACTTGACCTTCATTCTACATTGACCTCTAACACCCCACTACACTTGACCTTTGATCTACATTGACCTCTAGCACCGCAATACATTTGATCTTCATTCTGCATTGACCTCTAACACCCCACTACACTTGACTATCATTTTACAGTGACCTCTAACACCCTTCTATGCTTGACCTTCAATCTACATTGACCTCTAGCATCCCCTTATTTGACCATCATACTACATTGACCTCTAACACCCTTCTACACCTGACCATTCTACATTGACCTCCAACACCCCTACACTTGACCTTCAATCTACAATGACCTCTAACACCCCACTACACTTGACCTTCAATCTACAATGACCTCTAACACCCCACTACACTTGACCTTCAATCTACATTGACCTCTGACCTCTATTTTATATCTGTGTCATTCCTTCTGTAGTAGTTAATCAATATACTGTTGTAGCTACATTGAACCACCCTCTATTATAGGTAGTGATTTGGCCAAACACTTGGTATTACGGTGTCAATCATTTATATATACTACCATCCACTCTCTGTTTATCACATCATCTCGCTTGGTATTACGGTGTCAATCATTTATATATATACTACCATCCACTCTCTGTTTATCACATCATCTCGCTTGGTATTACGGTGTCAATCATTTATATATATACTACCATCCACTCTCTGTTTATCACATCATCTCACTTGGTATTACAGTGTCAATCATTTATATATATACTACCATCCACTCTCTGTTTATCACATCATCTCGCTTGGTATTACGGTGTCAATCATTTATATATATACTACCATCCACTCTCTGTTTATCACATCATCACTTTGATGAAGAACGTACCGTTTTTCTCACCCCACAAGTAGAACCTACTGTTTCTCTATGGGATTATAGCTTGTTGTATTGTCATTCAATATCTGCATGTGTGTTTGTCGTTTTCATTGCATCATTGTTCCACTTTTATCAGGGTAAGCTTTCCTTTCTCTGCAGAGCAGATCTGATCACAACACTTGAAGCCAACAATACAAAATAACCTTATACCAATGAGCCTTTTCAGTTAGGACTGATGGGAATGTGACATTTTTTGGAGCCATTTCTGTGCCTGTTAAGTTGATGTTGGTGTTTGTAGGTCTGACCGCAGACTGAACACTTGAATGGCCGCTCATTGGAGTGTCTGGCCAAGTGGACACGTAGTGAGCTTAAGTTCTCACATCTTTTGTGACAGATCTCACAGACTTTACATGTAGCATTACTATGGCACCTTAAAACATGGCGGTTTTTACCACTCACAGTTTCAAATAGTTTCCCACAATCCTCACATGTAAGTTTTGTCTGTATATTGGCCGACTGTTTATGAAAAGAACTAAGATGGCCTCTATGAGAATTTGTATGGTGTTTAGTTTTATGAAGGTTCAGTTCTTGCTGGGTAGTGAATATCTGGTAACAGACATGACACTGAGAGAGGCCTGGAGAGCTAGGATATCCAGGGGGAGGTAACTCCGGGGCCAGGCTCCCATCTGTACAACACAAGAAACATGGAGTTAGGAGGGGCTTTAACAACAATAGATTGACAGACACTGCTTAACATGGCGGTAGATTTACAATCGTAACTCTTTCCCTACATCTTGTTCTTTATGGATTCCGTACCAGAAACAGTTATTAGGCTCACCCCCACAAGTTTAAACAAAATGGCAGACTTCGATCATGTGTACATTATACCTAGAGGTAATTCCCTTGAACACTATCCAGCTTTCTTGACAGTACTCTCTTAAATGCATCTGCAGCATCAACAACATATACAGAAAATATTACCAAATACTTAACCAGAATAAAATAAGCACAAATTTAGCAACCTAAATGTTTGTTACCAAATTCTTGAAAACTTTTTTTATATCATTGTATCGGATAGCCATATATTTTACTTTATGGCACATCTGTATTTTACCTGTATGTATTTTCTGTGTTTTACCTGTATTTTACCTGTATTTTACCTGTATTTTACCTGTATGTGTTTCCTGTATTTTATCTGGATTTCCTATTGCTTACTTCTCTGGCACAGTTTTATGTTAAGTGAATTATTTTTCCTTATAAAAAGGACAAGTCACTGGCGTATATCATTTCAATACTGGTAACAGAGATGAGGAAGTCAAATAAAAGTAATATTGAATGAAAGCACTTTACATGACTATAAAAATCTTAATTGATGAGTTTATTTCCGCAAAGTCAAGATATTTTCCCATGAAACAATATAGTATTGTACTATATAGTTAGTCTGAACATGAAACTAGTAGCACTTGGGACTGTTCCCGAACATTACAAGTCACTGGGACTGATCCCGAACATTACAAGTCACTGGGACTGATCCAGAACATTACATTGTCACTGGGACTGATCCTGAACATTACAAGTCACTGGGACTGATCCAGAACATTACATTGTCACTGGGACTGATCCTGAACATTACATTGTCACTGGGACTGATCCCGAACATTACAAGTCACTGGGACTGATCCTGAACATTACATTGTCACTGGGACTGATCCAGAACATTATATTGTCACTAGGACTGATCCCGAACATTACAAGTCACTGGGACTGATCCAGAACATTACAAGTCACTGGGACTGATCCTGAACATTACATTGTCACTGGGACTGATCCTGAACATTACAAGTCACTGGGACTGATCCTGAACATTACAAGTCACTGGGACTGATCTCGAACATTACAAGTCACTGGGACTGATCCCGAACATTACAAGTCACTGGGACTGTTTCTAAACACTAAATTTTCAATAGTTAAGGTTTAAAGTTTGCGTCTGGCACAGTTACCAGGTCCAGCCTGGTGTTTGTTAAGGTGATGTTTGTGTTTATAGGACTGGCCACACTGCTGACACTGGAATGGCCGCTTGTCCGAGTGCTTAGCCTGGTGGAAACGGAAGGAGCTCAGATTTTCGCACCTCTTATTGCAGATCTCACAGATGTAACATGTTGCATTACTATGGCATCTCAGAACATGGCGACTTTTACCACTCAAACTTTCGAAAATTTTCCCACAATCCTCACATGTATGTCTTTTTTGCATATCATTCAAGTCTATGTGAAAGGGGCCAACAAGCCCCATGTCAGTATTGAATGACGAGTGTTGTTCAGATTTATGTTTTTTAAATTCGGACTCTGTATCAAATGCCTGATTGCATACACCACATTGAAACCCTCCTTGTGACATTTGTGAGAAGATTCTCGGTGATGGAAACGCAGGTACCAGGCCCACATCTGTACAATACAAGAAAGACAGAGATAAGTGGTGACACCTAGTGGCAGGTCATTAAAAACTAACAAATTGTAAGCACACCAGACACTAATTTAACTTAAACAGCACTCAAATAACCAATCAAATTACTGGTAACTTGCAGCATGCAGCTCAGAGTGAAAATTACACATTGGTATTGATAGTGTAGTACAACAGATGATATTTAATTATAATATTACAACTTTCAGTTTTGTACCTCAGGGTGTTTTTAGAATCTCCCACACTCAAGTCCCCAATATTGTGTATATTTGTGTTTTGTTTCCTGTGCCATTTCCCATATTATGAAACTGTGGAAAACACTTGTGAGAATCATGATACAGAATCTACCAACAATCAACAAATACATGTTTTTATTTGGAATGTTTATTAAATAATACATACATTTAATAAAATAGGTTTAAGAATTTATACAGTAAACAATAAAACAACAGGCATGCTACATTATACTCATGTTAATATACCATACATTTGAGATGTTAAAACATGAAGTCACAATGTTGGAGAAAAGCTACTTTGACATCTTTGATTCTCAAGGATAGAAAATGCTGTCAATGTTAAAATAGCACAACAATCTTCAGAGAGTATCTAATAATATTGGCCAAGCCTTTATATTCCAACACACATTGGTTCAATAGGTTCGTACAATTTACGGTTTACATTCCTAAATTGCCGTCACCATCAGTACCTCATGGCTGTGGTTCGTATGGGAATAAAAAATTTGTAACATTTTCTTTGTGTTTCGCAGAGATGTGTGCTGTTAGTGTTTCTTTGTGTTTGAACGTACGGCCACAAATGTTACATTTGTATGCTCGTTCATCGGAGTGACACAACATGTGACGTTTAAATGCACTATCATTCTCACATCTTTTACCACAAATCTGACAGACAAAGCGTTGATCGTTGCTATGGTAACAGAACATGTGCCTACTCTTGCCACTGTTGGTTTGGAAGGATTTACCACATTCAGTGCAGCTGAATTTAAGTGTACCTGCCACATCTCGCTTTCTTGGTTTACAGTATATGAACGGAGAACCAGGGTACCCTACCATACCAAACTGGCTCGGAAGTACGCCGCTAGAATTCTCCTGACCAAACATTCCATTGTTGAATTCTGGAGTCTGAATATTCTGCTCTGTGCCATATGGACCTATTTAAGACAAAAAAGGTCATTTTTAGAGGTTGTTTTAGATGCCTAAATTTGGTATTGTAGTACAATTACACATTGGTACTAGTAAAGAACAAGTAGCTGGAATCGTCAACTCGATACCTACATCAATAACCTACTCTAGTGTCTGTCTCTAGATACATCAAAACCTTGTCTTAATCATCACAAAATAAATCCACGTATGGCATCTCCACGGTAACAGGATGAGCCTCTTCCTCATTTATGGCAGAGGAGGTGGGAATTTAGGTGATATTTATGTTTAAATCTATGGCCACAAATTTCACAGGCAAATGGGCGATGGTCAGTATGTCTCCTCATATGGCGGGTGAGCGTGCTCTGGTTCTCGCAGCGCTTACTGCACACCTGACACACGAGGCATTGAGCGTCACTATGGTACCGCAGTTTGTGTCGGCTCTTTCCACTTACACTCTCAAACACCTTTCCACAGTCCTCGCATACAATTTTAGTGTCACTGACTGGTACGATATCGAGGGTTGGGGGTTTTATCCCCATGGATTGGGGGGCTTGATGGGATGGAAAGTGCATCTGCAGGTCGGACCTGGTGGCAAATGTAACGCTACACAACAGGCACTGATACCCACCGCCTTTTGTTACCATGGAAACCGGAGGTTGTGGCATACCTACACAAGACAAGAAAGATTGGATGAGACATTGAGTTAGCCCTTACTTTGAAAAAAATAATTTGGTCTCAAATAGCAGAGTATGGTTCTGGAAGTTTGCAGCTAAATAAATGGATAAATACAGGTGTTAGTAATCTTGTAAATCTTGGAAAATCTAAAAAATTGTTTCAACCTAATAATCATTTTCAATTGATTATATGAAAAGCTTACAACAAGACATATTAAATGAAGCGACTATTGAGACAAAAGAGGAAAAAAAAACTATCATGCTGGAAATGACGTTTTATATCTCAAGATTATCACAAAAATCAATGGGAGTTGCACAGGTAGTTTTTGGGGTTTCCCCTTCAGAATGCCTCCCCAGCGTTACCAGATTTCCCCTTGTAACCACTGTCTCTGTAACTTAACCACACTCAACCCTCTATCATCACTTCATATAACTTTTCCCTTTCGTGCCTTGCTTGAACTTAATGCAACCAAACTTCTCAACGAAACCTTTTATTTTCCCACTGTAATGAACATGTCAACACCCCCAATTTCACTTTCACTTTCAATTACACTATTGATACACTATAAATACCACAACAGCTAGATTTGTCTGTATGCACACTGAATTATGGAACATCAATTAATATGTAATCATAACATGGAACATCAATTAATATGTAAGTCTGTTTATACCTGTTTGGATTTCCCCTCTGTTTATACCTGTTTGGATTTCCCCTCTGTTTATACCTGTTTAGATTTCCCGATGTTTATACCTGTTTAGATTTCCCCTCTGTTTATACCTGTTTGGATTTCCCCTCTATTCATACCTGTTTGGATTTCCCCTCTATTTATACCTGTTTAGATTTCCCCTGTTTATACCTGTTTGGATTTCCCCTCTATTTATACCTGTTTGGATTTCCCCCCTGTTTATACCTGTTTAGATTTCCCCGATGTTTATACCTGTTTGGATTTCCCCTCTATTTATACCTGTTTAGATTTCCCCTCTGTTTATACCTGTTTGGATTTCCCCTCTGTTTATACCTGTTTGGATTTCCCCTCTGTTTATACCTGTTTGGATTTCCCCTCTGTTTATACCTGTTTGGATTTCCCCTGTTTATACCCGTTTGGATTTCCCCTCTGTTTATACCCGTTTGGATTTCCCCTCTGTTTATACCTGTTTGGATTTCCCCTCTGTTTATACCTGTTTGGATTTCCCCTCTGTTTATACCTGTTTGGATTTCCCCGACTTCCCTTGAAGACTTCTACACTTTACACCACTAACATCACTGACGAGGATGAAACGATGATATGATGATAGTTTATTATTTGTTATTCAGCTTATACTATATCTCTTATTAAATTGATATTTAACGATATTTACTGATATACTACTCAAGATGTGTACGGTCATCTTTGGTGTAGTCCCTCATCATGGAACGGATACAAGATGTATTCCTCAACCACTGCTAATTGGTTTATCAATATTAGTACTCAACAAGACTTTCTCCAATATACAAGAGTAAGTATAACCAATTCTTTGATATTCATTACATACATATTCACAGCATCAACATTCCACGTTAAAATGAAGTGTACCAACAATTAAGACTATTTACATCAACATAAAAAGTGATAGAAGTTTTCTGTTCAATGTAATAGCACAACAACTACTATATCTAACACTAGGTATCCAAGGATTTCTCTCATAGACTGTCATCAACAGACGTTAGCCGCCAATAACTTTTTAAATCTGTCTCTCAAAAGTCTCGCATATTTGTTTAGTCTTTATATCTTCTTTCACTAGTCCATTTATTTAATGTCACAAGACTGTCGTCGTTTATATTTTGATGAGTCTGGCTCAATAATTTTACAACATTATTGCTTTCATGACTTTTTACGAGTCGGGTTCAATAATTGTTTAAGATTGCCGATGTTTACAATTATTTTGATGGGTCTCTCTCAACAATTTAACAAGATTTTTGTCAGTTAGGACTATATTGATGACTCGATGAATGTTTTCAGAGTTTATAACTTAACACTTGTGGTCCTTTAGATTCCACTTGTGTTTGTAAGATTTCCCACACAGGTTACACAAGTATGGCCGCACATTGTAGTGACTTCGCTCATGGATCTTTAAATTGCTCTCAAACGGGAACATTTTACCACATATCTTACAGGTAGGACATTCTGAAGATCGATGAAATAGTAACTGGTGCTTGTAAAACTCTGGCTTGGTACGAAACACCTTTACACAGTCGAGACACGTGAAGCTATGATCGGGATGTACACTGAGGATGTGTGCCTTAAAATCCTCCTTATCGTTGAACTTGGACTTACACAGAGAGCACACAATTATCCCCATTTTGTGGTTTTCTTGGTGTAATTTTAATCCCTCTAGAGAAAAGTACACTTCCAAACACTCTTGGCATCTGAACATCGGACCAACGATTGGGGCATCGACCCTGTGGTCCTGACCTTGCTCTGTGACCGGTGTTCCCCACTCGCCTGTACAATATAAGACAGCACCTTAGCATTACATCGGCAAACTTTCGGAATTGGTTTTGATATACTTGTTCAAAGTACAATATACTAAAAGATGCAAACAAAGAACAGAAAAGAAATGCGATCATTAAACTTTTATTGAACAAAAATGAATGTAACTGTTGAAGAAAGAACAAGAAGCATGCATCATGTACAATATGAAAGAACAATGTGGAAAGGACACCGTTAAAATACCACACAAAAGGTGCTTTTATGGCCAAGAATATAATCAAGAGGCCCCTCTGGCAGATTGATACCCCGGTATTTTGTTTGTAATTATGATTTGGGCAAGACCTCTCCCACTTCTACCTCGGCCTACAAGAGAGATAATTCTACCTCGGCCTGCAAGAGAGATAATTCTACCTTGGCCTACAAGAGAGATAATTCTACCTCGGCCTACAAGAGAGATAATTCTACCTCGGCCTACAAGAGAGATAATCAGGCTGCCATTCCCAGAACATTGACACTCCAGTCAAGTTTTGTAGTTGTTACTTTAGACTTCCAATCCTAAGAGTTATGACACTTGGATTGATCTCTGTACGGAGAATGAGATCGCCATTATCATTATTCTGGTAGATTTGTTAAAGTTATAGCATCACTTGTCAATAACAATACATGGGTTAAACCTGTTACATGTCTTGTAAGGTAAACTGTTACATCTGTACGTTATACAGCTGTCTCGTAATACCTGCGTGCCACCCTTTCACACCTGTCTTGAATGATATTTGTCATCAAATAGCTTGTCACATGACATTGGTCAACTGCCTATCACATCTGCCATGAGGCACACCTGTCTAAACCCTATATCACACCTGTCTACACCCTATATCATGCCTGTCTACACCTGTCTATACCCTATATCACGCCTGTCTACACCTGTCAGGAGACACACCTGTCTACACCTGTCAGGAGACACACCTGTCTACACCTGTCAGGAGACACACCTGTCTACACCTGCCAGGAGACACACCTGTCTATACCCTATATCACGCCTGTCTACACCTGTCAGAAGACACACCTCTCTACACCTGTCAGAAGACACACCTGTCTACACCTGTCAGGAGACACACCTGTCTACACCTGCCAGCCAGCACACCTATGTTCCTTGAGGTTGTGTAAATGTTTGTAGGACCTGCCACAATACTGACATACAAAAGGCCGGTCATCTGAGTGACATTTGACATGAGCCTTTAGGTAACTCATGAAGTGGAACTTTTTCTGGCAGATATGACAGGAGAAGCGTTCAGTGCCATGACTCTTTCTATGTTTGTCCAGGGACTTATCCGTGGAGAAATAGGACGAGCAGATATCACACTTAAATGTCCGTCTTTCCATGGGGGGAAGCACTGAGTAAACCTCGGATATATTAACTGGCCTGCTCCCTGACAAAATAAAACAAAACTGATTCAGAAACTAGGAGAACAATAGGATTACAATCATACATTGGATTTTCCACTTGAATAATGTCAAAATAACTTAATATAAATGCATTCTGCACCGTCGACAAAAACTTTCATTTTTCTTTTTATATTTTCAAACAGGTATATTAAGCTTGGTCCAGCTACTAATGATACAAACTGGGTACCATTTCCATATAGAACCTACAGTGTACACAACATCACTTGTGATGAATGTTCGAAGTCAATGATCCAGTATTATGTATTGGTCCTCTAGTGCTGCTAGCCTGAGCCCATGTCGTCTGAGGGAGAGAAAGAAATGCCTGGGGAGGATGTATCGAAGCTGAGGTCGTGGGGTGAATGACTGAAGGAAATGATTGAGGGGGTATAGATGTTTGTGGCGAAGTAGAAAATGTGTTGGGGAGAGTTGCTGAAGTCTGTAGCGACATGTTTGACGAAGTGGATGTTGAAAATGCCTCAGATAAATCACTCTGTATAAGGCATTTGTGTGTCTTTAGGTGATGTTGCCATTTGTAGGTTTTTCCGCAAGCCTTACAGCCGTAGGGTCGGGTCACCAAATGACTATGCATGTGCACCTTGAGGAAACTATCATACTGGAAACCTTTGTGGCATATGTCACAGACAAAGCGATTAACTCGATGGGTCTTGTGGTGTTTCTGATATTCCTCCGCTGAAGAACAGTATGCACCACATTCTGAACACTGCAACATCATGGCAGACGAAGATTCTGTAGCAACAGCGTTTCCTGTACAAAACAAGAGATGTTCTTTTTTTATTACAAAAGAAGATTTTTTTTAAAATTTTGTTTGTTTTGGACAAACAAATTTTATCTCTAAATAGCAATCATTAACTAATATGTCAGATTTGGGAGAGTAGACAGAGAGAGAAAGAGAGAGAGAAAAAAAACAAAACTTGCATGACACATGTCATACTACTATTCTTATGAAAATTCTTCTGTTTTTGCATAAGAAACGTCTTTCTCTATAGAACTAGGACCAATGTGTTGACCTTGACCAAAGTGTTGACCTTGACCAAAGTGTTGACTTTGACCAAATTGTTGACCTTGAATGTCCATGTTTGGTTTGAGCATGACCTCTGATTGACTTTGCTCAGGGGCCATATGTACCAGGCGAATGTGTTCCTTGAGTTTGTGTTTATGTTTGTATGCCTTTCCACACGTCAAACACTTAAAAGCACGTATACTAGAATGACAGCGCATATGTCGCCTAAGATTGCTTTCGAACTGGAAATGCTTTGTTACACAACTGGCATACAAATTTACAACTGTGGTGTATTTTTTCATGTGCTGCTAAAGCTTCGTTGGAGCTAAATAGCACACTGCATATGGGACACTGAGCCATGGGTGCAACTCCTGTAGGCAGGCTGTCCAGATACACAACACCGCCATCACTAGGGTCACCTGCACAAGAAATAAAGACAGTGTAAGAAAAGGTTCACCTTCATATTAATCCTTTAGAAGTCCTCCACATTTTAAACCAAATTGTGACTTTCATACAAAACACTTACTGCCTGTAATATAAGTGTGACTTTTTTTTTTATTTCATTATTTTGCAAATTGTTGCTTAAAAATAGAACAAGTAAGTTCAAAAATAATAGAATAGGTAAGAGTTCTAAGCCTCCATAAGTCTGGGTTTGATTGATTAGTTACAAATTAGTGTTGGTCATTTATAGGATTCCCGTCTTTGTAAACTAGGACACATCCCTATAACCAGGGGCACGGCCTTGTAACCTAGGACACATCCCTATAACCAAGGGCACGACCTTGGAACCTAGGACACATCCCTATAACCAAGGGCACGACCTTGTATCCTAGGACCTATCCCTATAACCAGGGGCAGGGCTTTGTAACCTAGGACACATCCCTATAACCAAGGGCACGACCTTGTATCCTACGACACATCCCTATAATCAAGGGCACGACCTTGTAACCTAGGACACATCATTATAACAAAGGGCAAACCTTGTATCCTAGAACACATCATCATAACCAAGGGCACGAACTTGTAACCTAGGACACATTCCTGTATCTTAGGGACACTGTAACCAAGGATATGTTTCTATAACCAAGGCCACATCCCTATAGCCTAGGAAACATCTCTGTAATCAAGAAAACATCCCTATAACATAAGACAAAGTCTCGGTAACCAGGGAAACATCACCCAGACTAAGTTCCAGTAACCAGGGAAACATCACCCAGCTACTGGAAATTCTGTCATTTATCTACTTAATGAAATCTTTCAATGTAACTAGCCAAAAGTTCAGAAACACAAAACTGGAAGTGTGAAGTTTTTAATGGCTGAATTAAACACCAATAATAATGAAGTTCATCATATATATATATTACACAATGTTTAGGATAACCCACATGTTAGCGGATAATGAACATATTTACTAAAGTAGTTCATATATCATTAACATTGTCAATGTACCGTGACAATGCTATATACATCCGTCAATGTACCGTGACAATGCTATATACATCCGTCAATGTACCGTGACAATGCTATATACATCCGTCAATGTACCGTGACAATGCTATATACATCCGTCAATGTACCGTGACAATGCCACATACATCAGTCAATGTACAGTGACAATGCTATATACATCAGTCAATGTACAGTGACAATGCTATATACATCAGTCAATGTACCATGACATATGAGAATTCCATAGAATTTCTTCATTTCACTTTTAGAAGCTAAACACTTTTTTATCATAGTACATACTTTGCTGAATGTTTGTTGAGTGCTAAGGCCCATCATAAAATAATTGAAGTTATTGCAAGTTCTCAAAATATATCAAAATTTGATTCTTCTACCTATGAATTACATAAAGCACTGTATTCCAATCTGTATCATGACGCCACATAATCTAGTCATCCACCAACTTTAGCTGTTATAGTACTTATACGTTCTTAGAAAATGATATATAAACAAGACATTTGGAGTGAATGTGGACACAAAAGTTAACACCCCGGTCCGATTTCGTAGCCAGAAGACGTGAGATTTCCGACCAGAATACGCGGGATTTCTGACAAGTGTACTACTGGTCCTGAGTCACACCCGTCACCAAAGAACAAATATGTTCCTTCAGACTCTGTTTGTGCTTATAGGACTTGCCACAGATTTGGCACAAGAAAGGCCTCACCTGAGAATGTTTTGCATAATGGATTTTCAAACTACTCTCGAATGGAAAGATTTTACCACAGAGGTCACAAACTGGGCAGTTTGTGTTTGGGCGATGAAATAAACGATCATGATTGTTAGTACTGGCATAAGATTTGAAGGCTCGACCACATTCAAAACAGAAAAACTTGTATTTTTCACCATGACATTTAAGAAGATGTTCCTTGAGAAGCATTTTATCTGGGTGCTGAGTTTGACAGACTTCACAATTGTATAGTACAGGTCCTTTAGAATGGATCTTATTGTGAGTCTTGAGGTCCTCTTTTGTAGAATATACAACATTACACAGCCGACACAGGTAGTCGCAATCTGCTGTGTCCAGAATCTGTGCTAATATCTCATCCTGGTCAGACTGGCCGGAGGACAGACCTGCCTTCCTCATACCTGAGACAGACAAGAAACAGCATCAGAAATGACCAATCAGAAAAGGAGATGTCTAACGCGTAAAGTCAATAACTAATCACAACTACAGAAAAATTACTACAGTATTCAAAACCATTCATGCAGTGACCACATCGTATTTTATTCTTCTGCAAATTATCAAGACCAGTATTTTTGCACTATAGACATATTTCAACTTGTATTGAAACGTCATTTAAAGTAACAGAATGAATCTGATCATTCCAGAATGTAGAAACACAATGGAAACGAGAAAATGACACGATAGAATCGCTCACCTAAACAAGGAAACAACAAGAAAAAGACATACTATAGAATTGCTCACCTAAACAAGCAACAAGTAAGCTAATTATACCACAGGAACCGAGAGAAAGGCAAGTGTAAAACCCAGCAACATTACAGGTAACTGCTGCTATGGCAACACCCTTGGTAATTCAGTCAAACTCTACATAATCGATGGATGACTCCATGTAGTAAAGGTCAATGTGTCAGATTGACAAATTGCTTGTCCTCAATTTGGTACTGGTATATTAGTATTACCCATTACACTAGATTAGGGAGAGTGTCGTCGAGGTAACCAAGGACGGCCACAAAGAGTGGAAGGTGAACAACAGTTACCACCAATGTCCAGTGGTTGTTTTTATACGAACAACGAGTACCTCCAATATCAACCATGTATTCTATCACCTCCAATATCAACCATGTATTCTATCACCTCCAATATCAACCATGTATTCTATCACCTCCAATATCAACCATGTATTCTATCACCTCCAATATCAACCATGTATTCTATCACCTCCAATATCAACCATGCATTCTATGAGTAAGCTGTCAAAATTTAGAATCATCTTTTATTTTACATACAAAGTCTACATGAATTAAGTAGCCAGACCACCTATCAGCTATCCAGACACTGAATCACTATCATCAAAACCAGGTCATTTCTTGTCAATATTTTCCATTATATCATTTACTTTTCCTAGGTGTTCTTTGAGGGTATTTCATTTTCTGGATCTGACCCATTTTCGAGTACCAGGCCTTTAAAAATGGACCTTGCGAGTTTTAAGGTTCTCTGTGGAATTCACCTTACTACTGATGTAAAAGAACACACACTAAGTCCTACTCAAAAACAAACTCAACATTGATCAAGGTCGCAGATTAACGTGATCAAGGTCGCAGGTTTAACTGCTGGCCGTTGGTTGGTTATATGGACAAATAGTGACATGGTCCTTTAGATTCTGCTGGTGTTTGTATGCTTTTCCACACACAGGGCACACAAACGGCCGGTCTTGTGAGTGCTTCTTCATGTGAGCTTGCAGTTTGCTTTCAAATGGAAATATTTTACCACAAATGTCACACACAGGACAGACAGCATCAGATCGATGGAACAAACGATCATGGTTATTTAAGCTAGGGTAGGACTTGAATGCTCTACCACACTCAAAACAAAAGAATTTATACTCCTGACCGTGGTTACTCTCCATGTGACTACGCAAGTTTTCCTTGGAATCGTAGTCACAGTGACACAAAACACACATGTATTTCTTAGGACCTTGACAGTGCGTTCTCTCGTGCGACTCCAGATCTGCCTGGGTGGAGTAAACGATACCACACACTCTACAAGTATATGTCGTCTTGTCCAAAATATCCGACATGATTTCCTTATCGAATGTGTTGGATTTGATGTAATGCTGAGTCGCTTGTTCTATAGCTTCTGATGTCATCCACATCTCGTTGAAGGCACTAGTTTCGGGAAGCGTTGTCGTTTGTGGAAACGACTTTGCCAGCTGTCGAGATTTATTCACTAACGACATAGTGCCAGCACCTCCACCATCGACCATTGTTCTCGTGTTTAAGTGACTACCTGAGATAAAACAAGAAATCATCTTTCAGGTATTATTTATTTATTTCACATACTATAATTGTGTATACAACAGAACAGTTACTAAAGATCTACAAACATTACATGTTTATCCTCATCAACATCAACACTGGCTTTTCCAGAAGTAGCATTTTATTGTTCAATTACACCTTTCAGGAGTTATTTAGGAGAAGCATTAAGTCTGAGTGATATTGGTAGCTAATCTTTCACCATCTGAAATAAATATGCCAGAAGTATCACCATGCTCCTACAGTTGTAGCAGTTTTACCTGGGACATGTTCATTATATCACATACTGACGACCATACACATGTACAATATCAAGTTCTATCTGGGCTCAGACAGCACACATCATAAACCTACGACCCAACATAGTACATAGGAACCTAGGACCTCTTTATAAAGACACCTGCTCACACTGGACACATAGGTAACTTCTGTTAAGACACCTGTCCACACTGGACACATCTAAACTTCTGTTAAAGACGCCTGTCCACACTGGACACATCTAAACCTGTGTGAGACACTTGTCTACACCAGACACATCTAAACCTGTGTAAGACACTTGTCTACACCAGACACATCTAAACTTGTGTAAGACACTTGTCCACACCAGACACATCTAAACTTGTGTAAGACACTTGTCTACACCAGACACATCTAAACCTGTGTAAAACACTTGTCTACACCAGACACATCTAAACTTCTGTTAAGACACCTGTCTACACCAGACACATCTAAACTTGTGTAAGACACTTGTCTACACCAGACACATCTAAACTTGTGTAAGACACTTGTCTACGCCAGACATTACTTGTGTAAGACACGTCACATTGACACAGCTACACAATGATGTAACTTTAGATTATTTTCATACTTGTAGGTTTTACCACAGATTTTACATTGGAAAGGCTGTTCAGTAGAATGTGTTCTCAGATGGATTTGAAGTTTACTGTTAAATGGAAATACTTTCCCACAAATGTTACAAACAGGACAGTCGACGTTGGCATCACTATGGAACATTCGGTTGTGGGACTTATATGCCCAGTACCCTTTAAAACCACGACCACATTCGTAACAAATATGCTTAAACTGATGACTATGTACTTGAATCATGTGACTTTTCAATTGCACTGCAGATTTGCAGTCTTCATAACAGACACGACAGCGCCATTCTTCAATACCAACATTGTGACAACGTTCGTGCGTAACCAAGTCATCCAACGAGGAGTAGACTACGTTGCACGTTTGACAGGGAAATGTAGTGCCACCTATCTGTGGAGAATATAACAGGCCGTCATCTCCCATACCACTTTTCTCCGAGAACAATACACCTAAACAAAAAAGAAAAGAATATCTTAATTTCCAAAATAGACTTAATAGACAGGATCCACTTTAATTCGATCATAATGTAACCTGAAATCTGTACTATCGATTTGGTCTACATGCCCAAAAAACAACGAAAATACAATGTAATATCAAACTTGGTGAATATCCTAGTACATTTTGAACAACTGATTTGTCATCACTGTCTAATATCATGGTAGAAAACTGTACGGAGATTAATTTGGCAGGGAAGAACGGTCATGGTAATTATTTATGCCGACACTTGTCCTTGTAAACACCATGGCGTGTTGTCCTTGTAAACACCATGGCGTGTTGTCCTTGTAAACACCATGACGTGAACTGTCAAAGTAATTATTTTGGCCAAGACAAAATAAATATCCAGTAATCAATCTTTTATCAACAAGATTCTTTAAAAGAGACCACGTCGGAGGCGATATAAATTATTTCGGGGTTGGTTTACATCTATTGGCCTTCAAATGCCACTTTGACTTATAAGTCTTTCCACATGTCTCACAATAGAAAGGCTGCTCGTCAGAATGACTCTTTAAATGGATTTGTAGATGACTCTCATAAGGATAGATCTTGTTACAGAAAGTACAGGTCGGACACTGTTTAGTATCTTTTCGATGGAATAAGCGATTGTGAGCGTTGAGACTGGAGTAAGACTTGAACACTCGTCCACACTGAACACAGAAATGTTTGTATTCGGCGCCGTGATTCTGTACCAAATGTTGCTGAAGCTGCATGATGGTCGGACACTCTAACCAACACACGCGACAGCGCCACTCCGGCACACTTCTGTGTATACGATCGTGCGATACCAAATCATCTTGATTTGAGTACGCGATATTGCAAGTGGTACAAGGGAAATAACTGCAGCCTATATTCTGTGCCACGACCGACTGTCCGTCCTCCCAGCCACTTTGTGGATTGCTGTAGTTACCTAAAGGAGACAAACAGATTCTATTTATGAACATTTCCCAAGAAAAGAAGAAGAAATTCACCTCTATCTGTTCAATATTTTAAGGTACACTAATGATACATAGTAAAGATCAGTCAGTAGTGGCGTAACTCCTTGAAAAGCTTGTCAATAATGCTGTTGTCATAGGTTGGATATGATCATTTTGTTGTGTTGCCGTCCTCCTACCATTTTCAGTTCAAAATAAGAAATGCATGCTCTAAGAAATTTAAAACCAGTATTATTGGCAAACAGCAAGTACATGTTAAGAACCTGGTTGTGGGCATGCTTTTGAATTTTCACGTTACTGAGCAAACGAAAGTCGTTAAATCAGTACTTATCATTATAATTATCACATCAAATTGGAAGTATAGAACCAATTTTCCATTAATTTGGAGCAGGATTTAAATGAGGTAAAAGAAAGTAAAATTCAGTGCAAAATAATGTATGAGAATGGAAATGTCTAATGATGAGACGGACACATCTGAAATGGCACTTCCCTGCACTGAATTATGACTGATATAGCTCCAACCATTTGAGACAGACACTCCTGAAACACTATCCCTGCTCTGAATTCTGATTGACATAGCTCGGTCCAGTTATTTCAGACAGACACTCCTGAAACACTATCCCTGCTCTGAATTCTGATTGACATAGCTCGGTCCAGTTATTTCAGACAGACACTCCTGAAACACTATCCCTGCTCTGAATTCTGATTGACATAGCTCGGTCCAGTTATTTCAGATAGCACTCCTGAAACACTATCCCTGCTCTGAATTCTGATTGACATAGCTCGGTCCAATTATTTCAGATAGCACTCCTGAAATACTATCACTGCTATGAATTTTGTTATTATCACCTAATCATTTCCAATATATACATTTCTAATAAATTAGCATCAGTAAACCGAAGTAAAGAATTAATCTATCCATTTAATTAGTAGGTGTATTTGAACAGTTATGTACTTTCAAATTTCGTATATGCTTGTAAGTTTTCCCACACAAAGTACAGATATAAGGCTGCTCTGTTGAATGCTTTCTCGAATGAATCTGGAGTTGGCTTTCGTACGGGAAAATTTTTCCACAGAAAGAGCATACAGGGCAGTTTCTATTAGCGCGATGAAGCATGCGCTCGTGGGCATTGAAAGTGGAGTAGGATTTGAAAGCTCTTCCACATTCGAAACAGAAATGTGTGAAGCTATCACCATGTGCCTGTAGCATGTGCCTGGTCAGATGTTGGAGACTTTCACAGTTCATCAGACACACGCGGCAACACCACACGTCGGCGCCAATGTTGTGCGAACGTTCATGAGACGTCAAGTCTTCAGGTTTCGAGAACACGAGATGGCAGATACGACAAGGATAAGAACTGCATTCAAATATGTGCGCTTCCTCTTCCGACCCACTTGTGTGTTGATACTGATCACCTAGACAAAACAAACAGATTAGGATCAGAGCCATTGTTAACAAGACCTGTATGAATCTCTGATGTTCACATTTCCAATGAAAAACTCCTACATTCTAACACAACAATCCTACTTATTCAGAACTGAACCCTCATCACTCCTAAATTCTTACTTTCAATCTTCAACTATATTTTAAGCAAATGTCAAATCCAAATTTGGTCGTTCTCCTGGGCATGCACATATCAGAACATCACACTGGAGGCAGCTCTACAGCTGTGAGACTTCAAATTGGTTTTTGACTTGTAAGACTTCCCGCAGTAAACACAGGGAAATGGCTGTTCCTGGGAATGGGAGTTCAGATGCAGTAATAGATGACTTTTATTAGAAAAGATCTTGCAGCAAATCCTGCACATTGGACTCTCAATATCTGCTCGGTGAAACAGTCGATTGTGAGAATTAAAACTCGAGTACGACCTAAAGGCCCTTCCACATTCAAAGCAAAAATGCTTGTATTTGTCACCATGGATTTGTATGAGATGTATTTTGAGTTGCTCAGCAGTCTGACAATCGGAGTTGCAGAGCTGGCAGCACCAGACCTCATTACCAACATTGTGAGAACGCTCGTGTGATTTCAAGTCTTCTGCTTTTGAATACACAAGATGACAACTCTGACAAGGAAACGACTTGTAGGTGGTCTCTTTTAAACATTGGCGGCCATCTTCCCAATCTTTTGTTTGGTCGTGTGCACCTAAACAAAACAAATAATCGGGATCACAAACTGCTGAATAAAATTTCTTAAATCTACCCCATCTATAAAAAAAAAAGTCATTATAATTGATCAATTTCGAGCTTCATAGAAAAAGTTCCTGGTCTTCCTTTAAAAGTCAGTCTCTTATCACATTCTATTGGATCTGTAACACAATATAGAACTGTTCAGGGTGGGACAATAGGAGTGCCTCTACAGTTGTGGCGTCTCAAATGCCACTTATATTTATAAGATTTTCCACAGATTTCACATGTAAACGGCTGTTCTTGCGAGTGTGTCTGTAAGTGAGTTTTCAAATGACTTTCATTGCAATAGATTTTACAGCAAATTTTACACACATGGCAATCAATATCCTTTCGGTGAAACAGTCGATTGTGAGAGTTATAACTCGAGTACGACCTAAAGGCCCTTCCACATTCGAAGCAGAAATGGCTGTATTGGTGACCATGAACTTGTACGAGATGAGTTTTGAGCTGGGCTGAAGTCCCGAGGTTGACAGCACAGACACTACAGAAAAAGTCATTGATACCAATGTTGTGAGATCGCTCATGTGATTTTAAGTCGTTTGATTTAGTGTACACCAGGTGGCAGTATTTACAAGGAAATGAGCTGTTGCTTGGCAACTCGGTAAACTGGTAGTTGTCTCCCAAACCCGTCTGTTTGTAGTTCATGCCTAAATAAAACAAATAAATTAATATCAGTGTTTTTACCCAGAAAAAATAATAACCAGATTATTTCAGGTATCAGGGTTTAATCAGGAAAGTTATATATACTTTCAAAAAGTCCACATAAACATGAATTTCAGCCAGTAACTTATAACTACAGCATAGTCCTGCTATAAATTGATATATGTGAGTACAGAGAAGTAACGGTCCCTATATAACCACCTTAACTAATATGACAGGAAGACTTGTCATCTATACCAGCCATCATGTGTCATCTATACCAGCCATCATGTGTCATCTATACCAGCCATCATGTGTCATCTATACCAGCCATCATGTGTCATTGTCATTTCATATCTTATGATGACCTCCCCAACCAACCCAAGATATAAGGGTCGGACTGTTTATAGTCATACTCATTACTCCCTTTACAATCATGTATGTTATGTTTTACATGTGTGAACAATTATGTTGTTTTAAGTTACGTTTGTATTTGTAAGTTCTTCCGCAGATTTCACAAAAGTACGGCTGTTCATCAGAATGCTTCATGAGATGAACTTGGAGTTGACTGTCAAAAGAGAAGATCTTACGACACACTGAACAAACAGGACACTTTGCCTCGGGACGATGAAACAAACGATTGTGAGCATTTAGACCCCAATCTCCTGTAAACGCTCGTCCACAGTCAAAACAGAAATGCTTGAACTGATGGCTATGACTTTGTAGCATATGTCTTTTCAGGTGTGCAACACTAGGAAAGTCCTCAAGACAAACATGACATCGCGACCTGTCGTAAGATACATGGCAGCGATTGTGGGATATCAAATCTTCTGCTTTTGAGTATACTATGTTGCAGAGATTACAAGGATAGCCTTCGTCCTCCTGGACAGCTCTCGTTTTGAGGTGACCACCTAAACAAAACAAATAGATTTGGATCAATGCTTAGCTGTAATAGGCTTTATTTCAGATATTCACCAAAAATGTTCATTCTTACTGCACCTTGGAACACATACATATAAATCCAGAAAATTGATCGATCCAACACACACAACTTTTAATAAGTTTTTTTTTATTGCGATACAACTATATACAAATTGTCCTCAGAAATACAATCATCCCTCATTGGATGTAGCGACATCTACACTTCTTTACCTCAATACAAATTATTCCCTTCACTACACTTCCCCTTCCTATACAGAATTTCTTATTAACACACTAATGAACAATTACAGATTTTCACAAAGGTTTAAAAACAAGATGTATCAGACCATTTAATTGTATATAATTTGAAGCAAAATATCCTTTCTGTACAAGAAATCAACAGTTACGGCTGCCCTTGTGTATGTACACAGTTATGCACTTTCAAATTCCATTCATATTTATAAGTTTTCCCACACACCTTACAGAAGTAAGGTTGATCATCTGAATGTTTCTTTAAATGAACTTGGAGTTTACTGTCAAAAGGAAATACTCGTCTGCAGATCGGACACACAGGACAATTGATGTCCGTCCTGTGAAACAGACGATTGTGAGTATTGAAACTGGAGTAGGACTTAAAACCCCTTCCACACTCGAAACACAGATTCTTGAACTCGGGCCCATGCACCTGTATCAAGTGACACTTTAGTTGCACTGCGGTACGACAATCTAACAGACAGACACGACAGTGCCAGTCTTCTTTGCCGATGTGAAGACATCGATCATGCGTCGTTAGGTCATCCATTGAGGAGAAGACTAGGTTGCATGCACGACAGGGAAATAAACTGGCCCCGACCTGTTCAGGGTTCAATTGGTCATCATCTCCCAAACCACCTTCCTGGAGGTTCTGTTTACCTAAACAAAATAAACAGAACATCAGTACACCCCAGGATATGATAACAGACTGTCGGGATACGAGACCTACCAACAGGAACTGTGGCTAGTTACAAAAGCACCACCTGTTAGGCTATTGGTAGGACTAGGATACCCACAATTAGTTTAGTTACTACATTAATTAATTGGTCTTCAATCACTATTGGTCGTCTAGGTACCCGTCAATAGCTGATCCAACTGTGTTCGTCACAAACCGATTCAATACACTAAATTTAATTAAATTTAATAAGAATTGTTATTTTAGTACTGTTTCATTGGTTTTTTTTATTGAAATTAATCCTCTGTAAACTTTTGTCTTCTTTGAGAATGGCGAGATGCCATGGCTACCTGGTCGGGTTGCTACATTTGTGGCTGGCCAGACACCAAACAATTATGCATCTTGAGTTTGCCCTTGTGCTTGTATGACTTTCCACAGTGTTGACATACATATTCTCTCACTTCTGAATGCTTTTTGTAATGATATCGAAGATTACTCTCAAAAGGAAATATTTTCCAACAAATGTTGCACACCGGGCACTTCAAATCAGCTCTGTGGAAGAGACGTTGGTGATTATTGAAGCTGGAGTAAGATGTAAACCCTCTCCCACAATCAAAACACATGTATTTGAATTCTTCTCCGTGGGATTGGTTCATGTGCGTTTTCAGGTTTTCTCCACTGGAAAACGCAACATGACAGATTTCACAGCTATTTACTACAGGGCTAACTCCATGACTCCTGAGGTGAGTCTTTAAATCTTCAGCTGAGGAATATACAACTTGACAAATTTCACATGGAAATGAGAAGCTCGACATCCGATCCGACAAATCCGTGGAGCAATCAAATGTTTCATCACCAAATGAGGGTTTACCTAAACAAAAAAGAGATAGTCCTTCAGAAACTTGACAAAACTTACTCATGTTCTTTCCAAACATTGCTAGATTTTGTTGTGAAAAAAAATAGCAAAAATATTTCTAGAGGGTCATTTCATGCGCCGATCTTCTAAGGCAGAATCACTGTATTAACAGAAGTTGTCGCAGCATGTCAGAAAAGTTTATATCATTCACTTACTTAATACTGTGACAAACATCAACACTTTTTTCAGAAAAAATAATAAACAATATTTCAAAGAAACCTTTTTATTTGTGTCCTCTAATATGTACAAAGATCAACTTTAATTTAATTAGTTTTCATATTGAAATGAAATACAAAACTGGCACGATGAGAAAATGCATCAAACATACAGAATATGTACAGAACAAAATGATGAGAAAACTTCAGAAACCATATACAACACATTCACATATCATGTGTACTCACAGTGAAACAAAAATATCACCATGGCAACTGTACATCATATGAATGGTAAATGCACAAAAACACTAATGACCTCATATACTTAGTGACCTCTGTATCAACTTTGTTGTTGACCGATAAAACCTTACCAGTATCATACATCGAACTTTGACCTTATACCTCTGTATCAACTTTGTTTCCAGTGAACTTGGACCTCGTTATACCTTACATGCATAAATAATTTTTGGTCAGCGAACTTTGACCTCATTAAACATTTATATCAAGTTAGTAGTCAGCAAACTGTGACCTCATTAAACCTGTAAGTTCGTATTCAATGAACTTTGACCTCATTTAGCTTCCTTATTTGTATTGACAAAGTATTGTAGTCAACAAACTCTGACCTCATTAAACCTGTAAGTTCGTATTCAATGAACTTTGACCTCATTTAGCTTCCTTATTTGTATTGACAAAGTATTGTAGTCAACAAACTCTGACCTCATTAAACTTTGTATCCTTTAAGTACCTAATAAGTTAACTTTACTGAACTACACATTTCCCCTGACCTTGATGATATATATGGTTGCTATGTACACGAGTGACTTGCAAGGTTGGCCTTGTGTTTGTAAGACTTCCCACAGACACCACAAATAAAAGGTCGTAACTCTGAATGCTTCTTCAGATGGAGCTTCAAACTACTCTCAAACGGGAAAATTTTCCCACACAATTCACACACTGGACACTTGGTATCTGAACGGTGAAACAATCGCTCGTGACTGTTAAAACTTGGGTAGGATTTGAAAGCTCTACCACAATCAAAGCAGAAATGTTTGAACTTTGAACCGTGCTGCAAGTACAAGTGACTTTTGAGGTCTTCTAGTGTACCCAAGTCAATATCACACAAAGCACAGAGATGAAGATGAGGCCCCTCGCTGTGAGAGCGATCGTGTGTCTTCAGGTCCTCATTTGTTGGATACACTATGTTGCATACCGGACACCGATGTTTGGCGGCCAGTCTGTCGGCGTATTCCAACAGGGCCTCGCAGTAGTTGTCCTCTGTTGGTATTCTGTGGGAAAGGTCACCTGACCAAAACAAGAAATCGAGTTTTCAGACAGGCGAACACACACAAGAATATCAAACAGACAAAATGCAACATAACCACATAACCTGGGAAGTATGCCCAAGTTGTACGACTTTTTTTTTTTTTACATAAAGTGATGAAATATCTGGATTACAATAACTATGAAATAATATTCTTTTAAACAGGTTCTAATAGAAAGTAAACACCGGGTATTTTTCAGGATTTATCAGACACAGGATCCTAACTCATCCACATGTTTCTAATATGACCTCTGGTGATTTGACCTTCATAGCTAATTATCTTTTAGTCTGTCAACCATGATAGCTGTACTTGATGTCTGCGGTCTTATAAAAATATGTTATTAGTGATAAAACCATTTGATCTCCCAAACTTCAAATCTAGATTCCCATGTTGTACAATTTTTGTTCAACCTTATTTGAACTGGTGATGTTCAAGGTACATATGTGTTCCCTTAATGTATGCTTGTATTTGAATGATTTCCCACAATTATCACATCTGAACTCTCTCGCCCCAGAATGCTTTATACTATGCTGTCGAAGGTTGCTTTCAAATGGGAATATTTTTCTGCAAATCATGCACACTGGACATTTCAAATCTGCTCTGTGAAACAGACGGTTGTGATTGTTAAAACTTGTGTAACAGTTGAACACTCGACCACAGTCACAACACATGTGTTTGAACTGGTGTCTGTGTAATTCCATCATGTGAATGTGTAGCTGGTCTGAACTGGGAAAGACAACACAACAGACTTCACAACGGAATTCCTCTGGACCGTTTCTGTGACATTTCTGATGAGTCTTTAAGTCCTCCAATGATGAGTACACAATTCTGCATATTTCACAAGGGAATGAATTTCCAGTGATTCGTCCTAAAAACTCTTTGGATGCCTCAGACCTTTCTTGGCCCAACGACCCATGACCTAGACAAAGAGAAGAAACAGGCAAGGCCACATGAAACTGAGACAAAACTGAATAACACTCGAATGTTAGATCTAAATCTGTCTATTGCAGCTTGCTTTCATGGCAGCCATGCTCTTTTAAAGACTGTTTGTATTTAAAAGATTTTCCGCAATTCTGACAAGCAAATTCCTTTAAATCCGAGTGTTTTTTGTTGTGGTTTCGAAGATTACTTTCGAATGGGAATATTTTTCTACATATTTCACATACAGGACATCTTAAATCTGCTCTATGGAATAAACGGTTATGACTGTTGAAACTAGAGTACGAGTGGAAGCCCCGACCACACTGAAAACACAAATGTTTGAACTGTCCTTGATGAATCTGTAGCATGTGTGTCTTAAGTTTATCTAAACTCAGAAATTCAATGTGACAAACTTCACAGCTAAACTCATTAGGACCAGTCCTGTGACACCTGCGATGGGTCTTTAAGTCTTCGGCTGATGTGTACACAATATTACAAATTTCACATGGGAAGGAACCTCCAAGTATCCGCTCTGAATAGTCAGTTGAAGCATGGCTTCTTTCACCACCATATATGTGTTCACCTACAGTAAATAGAAATAGGCAAGCGTTCAGAAACCACACATCTAACAGTTTAAGTAAAACTTGAGCGCCTCTGCAATACCTAACCAAATATTTTACTTTCCCACTTGTATTGAGATTCATAAGACCCGATCCCTGGTCCTTCTTGAAAGAACTATTTCAACGTTTTTGTATGTAGCACTAGAACTCCTCTTATGATTGGTTCAATGGAGTTGTCATGGCAGCAATATTTAAAGTTAATTTATACATGTGTGCTCCTTCAAAGACTTCTTGTACTTGTAGGATTTCCCACACTGTTGGCAACTAAATGATCGAACTTCAGAATGTTTTTTATAATGATAATCAAGAGTGTTTTGAAATGGATAGATTTTCCTACAGATATCACATATTGGACACTGCAGGTCAGGCCTGTGAAAAAGTCGTTTGTGCTTGTTGAAACAAGGATAAGACCGAAATCCTCGTCCACACTCAAAACAAAAATGTTTGAATTCTTGTCCGTGCATTTGCATCATATGAGACTGCTGCTGGTAAGAATCAAAGAACTGGGTGTGACAAATTTCACAGGTAAATTCCTCGGGACCGTTTCTGTGAGATTTCTGATGGGTCTTTAAGTCTTCAGCAGACGAGAAAACAATTTTGCAAATTTCACACGGAAAAGAGGAGCCAAATCTGTCATCTACCAAGAGTTCACCTAAATGAAACAAAGAAATATTCACCTTCAGTAAACAGATCAAGATATCACAGAAAACACATAGTAGTCAATGTCTGCCTTTTCTGAAACTATTTCAGTTAATAATCATTGAATCATGACTTCCAACTGAAATTAATTCAACTGTCACAAGAAGAGAGAAAACCTATTTCCCCTAGAACTCATTCTAACTTCCCCACAGTTAAACCCAAAGATTATGCTGAGATAATCATTAGTCAACGATACAAAAGTACATTATACAAAATCACCTGCACTGCCAGATCCTCTAGACAGAGAAAAACAACTTAATACATCAACCATGGAAGCTCAATGACTGGTAATCCTTTTACAACATAACTATTCTGCAAACTCCTACATTTTTGTGGAGAATATTTTGTGGAGAATATCCTCAACTCGTTAGTTCACATTTGTGGCTTAGGTATAAACATTAAAGGCTCAGAACACAAGTGCTCTTTTAATGTCTTTTTGTGTTTGTATGATTTCCCGCACTGATTACAATTAAATGATCGAACTTCAGAATGTTTCTTATAATGATTATCAAGAGTGTTCTGAAATGGATAGATTTTCCTACAGATATCGCATATTGGACACTGCAGGTCAGGCCTGTGAAATAGTCGCTTGTGATTATTGAAACTTGGATACGATCTAAATCCTCGTCCGCACTCAAAACAAAAATGTTTGAATTCTTGTCCATGCATTTGCATCATGTGAGATTTTTGTTGATAAGAGTCTGCGAATATAGTGTGACAAACTTCACAGGTAAATTCCTCGGGACCGTTTCTGTGAGATTTCTGATGGGTCTTTAAATCTTCAGCAGAGGAGAAAACAATTTTGCAAATTTCACACGGAAAAGAGGAGCCAAATCTGTCATCTACCACGAGTTCACCTATACAAAACAAAGAAACAAGGTCACCTTCAGTAACGAGACAAAATGGTAGGAGTGAAACATTCTTTAAGAACAATTTTATAAACTAACTACTGCATATAAGAGTTATTACTTAAGTAAATGTTTAACAATCACAACTGAAAAGCTATAAATGACGTACAGAAATTGATGAAGATACAGGCAGGTTCAGAAGACTGTGGTTTACCTAGTTTGGTAGGAGAGCAGCTCCCCCTGAACACAAATGTTCTTTTAAAGTCTTTTTGTGTTTGTACGATTTCCCACATTGAATACAACTGAACGAGCGAACCTCTGAATGCTTTTTGTAATGATTGTCCAGGAAATTTTGAAATGGATAGATTTTCCTACAAATGTGACATATTGGACACTGCAGATCGGGCCTGTGGAACAGACGATTGTGATTATTGAAACTCGGATACGATCTAAATCCTCGTCCGCACTCAAAACAAAAATGTTTGAATTCTTGACCATGGACTTGCATCATGTGAGATTTTTGTTGATAGGAGTCTGCGAATATTGTGTGACAAACTTCACAGGTAAATTCCTCGGGACCGTTTCTGTGAGATTTCTGATGGGTCTTTAAATCTTCAGCAGACGAGAAAACAATTTTGCAAATTTCACACGGAAAACAGGAGCCAAATCTGTCATCTACCACGAGTTCACCTATACAAAACAAAGAAACAAGGTCACCTTCAGTAACTAGAAATTATCAAACGAAATAAACTTTGTAACTGAGAAATTCAACACACAACCAGACTCAGTATGACTAATATTCAATGATTTTGGTATTAAAAAGCAAAGCATCGATTCCCAAATAAAAACCTATGAAGGGCAGACAAACATGACCTTGGTCATAAATGGAAGCAAGACAGAAATAGAAGAAAATAAACAAGACAAACAATTAATTTCAACTCTTACCAAAATTTTCTAATATATATGGCATAGTCATCTCTGTCTTAAGATTTGTCAGTTTTGTTCCTTTCCAGGGCCACACAGAAGCAATAAGGCCTGATCTTCAGATAGACAGAAACATACCGCTTTATCTCGGTTGATATCAATAAATCAGTGTACCTAGATTTCATAAGACCGTAGGATTGGACGATCATATGTAGTAAACCTTGCCCGTCACATACACAGCTTTCTGATCTTTCGTCATATTACAATCACTGTGCAGTTCCATGCACATTAACAGTTTCCTCTAATAGTTTCATAAATAAAACTCAAGTCAGGAAGAATGCTAACTATAATTGGTATTTTTTCCCTACTGGCTACATATGTGTTCCTTCAAAGACTGTTTGTACTTGTAAGATTTGCCACATATTTGACAAGAGAACTCCCTGACTTCTAAATGTCGTTTGTAATGAAATTGTAGGTTACTTTCATAGGGAAAAATCTTTCCACAAATATCACATATTGGACACTGGACATCAGGCCTATGAAACAAGCGCTTGTGATTGTTGAAGGATGGATATGATTTGAATGCTCTACCACAATTAAAGCACAGGTGTTTGAACTGGTTTCCGTGGCTATAAATCATGTGAGTTTTCAGTTGTTCTGAATCTGTGAATTCAGTGTAACACACTTCACAGCTGAATTCTTCAGGGCCTATTCTGTGTGATGTCTGATGAGTCTTTAAATCTTCCGCAGCCGAATACACAAGTTTGCAATTTTCACATGGAAATGAGGTGCCAACATTTCTTTCAGCATCAAAAGAGGATCTACCTGAATGAAAAAAAAATGCAAACCTTCAAATACTGGACAGTGTTGGAGAATGAACAGGAGAAATAGACCAACATCACAATGACAACCAGCCGAGAGATAATGACCTAGTGTATACTTAGTTATCTGGCTAGGGTAAGGACATGTGTATGTAGTATTTCCTGAACGATATCACTTACTCAATGTGAAACAAGTGTTATTCATTCACCAATTATTTGCTGAGTTACGTACAGCTGCATCTCATCTAGATAGAAATAATTTCCACCAGAGCTTGCATCTGAGACTTCTCCGGTAAATTTATAAAACTCTGCATTTAGTTATATTTCCCTAACTTCTAGCTTTGTGACTATAGAAATTGGTTTCAAATCCTGATGTTAGTGACCGTGTTTAAGTTCACTGGTATATGAATTCCATCAGCTGTCCATACCAGTAGTGACTTCCTGCACACACACCCACCCTAGTTACAGTAATGGTCCTTGAATGTCTGTTTGTACTTATAAGATTTGCCACACTTCTGGCATGTGAATGGGCGGTCAAACGAATGTTTCTTGAGATGTACCAGGAGGTTACTTTTGGTTGGGAATATTTTGCCACAGATGTGACACGAGGGACAGTCCTGTGCTCCACCATGGTACAACTTGTGATGGTTATTATAACCAACGGACGACTTGAAACCCTTCCCACACTCCATGCAGAAATGAATGTATGTACATCCATGGTCCTTCAAGAGGTGGTCTTTCAGGAGCAGTGTGTTCGGGAAACGTTTCGGACACGGTGGAACATGACAGAGGAATCCAGAAAGAGAATGGACCTTTTTGTGATCGTTAAGTTTTTCTTCAGTTTCAAAACCAACGTTACAAATCCCACATTTATAAATTCCGGAAGGACTGGTGTTGACACCTGGTGGCAGGGGAAACTGGTCTCCAAGACTGAAGCCTAGGTATGGAAGAAAGAATAAAGCTGCTCTAGTATTGAACATTACAGGGTTAACACATCTCTAGTCAAACATGTCACATCCATTTATAACCGTCACATTGGAGTCATGAAATAGATGGTGGTCGTCCCAGCTAAAAAGGGATATTTTCACAAATCCGAAAATCAGGATATATTCCAACATTATATTATTTTATATTTGCGATTGAATCGGCTATGTTCTGCTACAAGATGATATTGACAGAGATAATAAAACGCTAGATTTCCCTTTTTTATCATGTTACAATGTTTCAAGACAAGACGGCTTTGAAACTACAAAATTAAGAAATTATCGAGTTCATTCTATGATTTATTACCTAAAAGTCAGCATGATTTAAAGTACAGTCGATACTTCATTCATCCATTGCTAATAAATACACTTGATTAACTCTAGCGGTGGACTCCAGTAGCCTGTCGATATTCTCACTACCTGGAGACAGAATCATTGTGTCTCGCTACTCTGAGTGCTCTCCTTGATTCTCACTGCCACTGCATGGGCATCACTTTTCATATGAAAAATCACTGAAGTTTTATGAACATTCTTCGTTCCATGAATATAAGGACTGGCTTTCTGTAGAGAATACTCCTTACAAACTTTACAAGATAACTCCACAACAACGTCACCTTTAACCTCAAAATCTAGCCAATCAGCATCAAGTTCTTGTTTCCACTTTGCAACTGTTCTGGCATAGGGTGAGGTTGATGGTCCAACTGTTGCTGGCTTTTTGAAATTGTGCATAAACGACATATGATCGGAATATGCCGACAAAACATTGCTATTTCTCTCCTGAAACTGAGGAGAATTCATCATGTTGAATGGGTGAAAGGATGCATAGGGATCCGGTAAACTCCCTGGCCCTAAAATACACAAGTGAGGATGTTTGTAAGTCTTGAGAACTCTATAAATCTACCTGTTATGAGGCCATCTTAGAATACTGATTATAATCTATAGAATACCCCACTGTTATATATAATCTACATATGCTAGAATTCATGTAAAATGGTATCCAGGACACAAGTACAGTGTCTATATGTTCTTACAAGGTCATAGTATCTACAAGGTCACAAGACTTGTTACGTCAGATAATCTCTGCAAGGTCACAGAACAGACACTTCACATGAGGTCTATACAAAAAAGGATTGTGACATTACTATACAGTCCCAAATCTAAGTTTGTACCTATAAAACCTCTCCCTGAAACATTTAATGTCCCTCCTGCGACATTACTATACAGTCCCAAATCTAGGTTACAGCTACTTAGTATTTATATAACTCAGTCTTCTCTAGGAACATCAAACACATAGGCAATATCATCCAATATAATCTGTACACAAGATTGGAGTTTGCCTCGAACATCACTTATAACTGTAGTGATAAATATGAATTTAGGGATGTTGGTATATTCTCCATGAAAGTGTTCCGAGACATCTCAAAAATGTATTTAAATATTAAGTGAAACTCAACACAAAAATGAAACAAAAACATTTAATCAGCAATTTCCTCATCCATGACACAAGATATTTACGTTTAAGAAATCAGTTAGCCTATTGTGTTTAAACAATGATATTTTAATTGCACAAAACAAAACCTTTCTATAAACATTGCTTTCCAGTTTTCAATAATAATTTTTCATTAATTTTTTTCTTCTTTCTTTTTCTCCGAAACCACAAAATGTTTGCGTTACAAACCTCCCCATCCCTCATCAAATCGATACAAACCTCCTTCCCCATCCCTCATCAAATCGATACAAACCTCCTCCCCATCCCTCATCAAATCGATACAAACCTCCTCCCCATCCCTCATCAAATCGATACAAACCTCCTCCCCATCCCTCATCAAATCGATACAAACCTCCTCCCCCTCCCTCATCAAATCGATACAAACCTCCTCCCCATCCCTCATCAATCGATACAAACCTCCTCCCCCATACCTCATCAAATCCCCGATACAAACCTCCTCCCCATCCCTCATAAATCGATAACAAACCCATCCCCATCCCTCATCAATCGATACAAACCTCCTCCCCATCCCTCATCAAATCGATACAAACCTTCCTCCCACTCCCTTCATCAAATGCGATACAAACCTCCTCCCCATCCCTCATCAAATTCGATACAAACTCCTCCCCATCCCTCATCCAATCGATACAAACACCTCCCCAATCCCTCATCAAATCGATACAAACCTCCTCCCCATCCCTCATCAAATCGAATACAAACCCTCCTTCCCCATCCCTCATCAAATCGATACAAACTCTCCCTCCCATCCCTCATCAAATCGATACAAACCTCCTCCCTCATCCCTCATCAAATCGATACAAACCTCCCCATCCCTCATCAAATCGATACAAACCTCCCCATCCCTCATCAAATCGAAACAAACCTCCCCATCCCTCATCAAATCGAAACAAACCTCCTCCCCATCCCTCATCAAATCGATACAAACCTCCTCCCCATCCCTCATCAAATCGATACAAACCTCCTCCCCATCCCTCATCAAATCGATACAAACCTCCTCCCCATCCCTCATCAAATCGATACAAACCTCCCCATCCCTCATCAAATCGATACAAACCTCCTCCCCATCCCTCATCAAATCGATACAAACCTCCTCCCCATCCCTCATCAAATCGATACAAACCTCCCCATCCCTCATCAAATCGATACAAACCTCCTCCCCATCCCTCATCAAATCGAAACAAACCTCCTCCCCATCCCTCATCAAATCGATACAAACCTCCTCCCCATCCCTCATCAAATCGATACAAACCTCCTCCCCATCCCTCATCAAATCGAAACAAACCTCCCCATCCCTCATCAAATCGATACAAACCTCCTCCCCATCCCTCATCAAATCGATACAAACCTCCCCATCCCTCATCAAATCGATACAAACCTCCCCATCCCTCATCAAATCGAAACAAACCTCCCCATCCCTCATCAAATCGAAACAAACCTCCTCCCCATCCCTCATCAAATCGATACAAACCTCCTCCCCATCCCTCATCAAATCGATACAAACCTCCTCCCCATCCCTCATCAAATCGATACAAACCTCCCCATCCCTCATCAAATCGATACAAACCTCCTCCCCATCCCTCATCAAATCGATACAAACCTCCTCCCCATCCCTCATCAAATCGATACAAACCTCCTCCCCATCCCTCATCAAATCGAAACAAACCTCCTCCCCATCCCTCATCAAATCGAAACAAACCTCCTCCCCATCCCTCATCAAATCGATACAAACCTCCTCCCCATCCTTCATCAAATCGATACAAACCTCCTCCCCATCCCTCATCAAATCGATACAAACCTCCCCATCCCTCATCAAATCGATACAAACCTCCCCATCCCTCATCAAATCGATACAAACCTCCCCATCCCTCATCAAATCGAAACAAACCTCCTCCCCATCCCTCATCAAATCGATACAAACCTCCTCCCCATCCCTCATCAAATCGATACAAACCTCCCCATCCCTCATCAAATCGATACAAACCTCCCCATCCCTCATCAAATCGATACAAACCTCCTCCCCATCCCTCATCAAATCGATACAAACCTCCTCCCCATCCCTCATCAAATCGATACAAACCTCCTCCCCATCCCTCATCAAATACAACACCATTAACCCTTTTTTTCTTCTTCTTTTTTCTCCTCATTACAAGGATTACTTTCCCTTTCTCAGTCACAACAGGAAACCAGAAAATGTTTTGGTACATGTTTCCTAACCATTCCACATCAAGTATAATTACAACATTAATATCACTTGTCTTTTTGTGCTCTTATATCCTGCATGATTCGCAAGGCCACAGCATGAGCATCACTTTTCATGTGGAAAATAACCGAAGCTTTATGAACATTTTTTGTTCCGTGAACATATGGGCTAGTTTTCTGTACAGAATAGTCCTTACAAACTTTACAAGATAACTCCACAACTGTGTCACCTTCAACCTCAAAATCTAGCCAATCAGCATTCAGCTCTTGTTTCCACTTGACAACTGTCCTAGCATAAGGTGAATTTGTTGATCCAACTGTACTTGAGGTCGGCTTTTTGAAATTATACTTAAATGATGTGTGATCGAAATACGCAGTGGGGAGATGGTTATCTTGAACCTGATGAGAATTCATCATCGTGAGAGGGTGAAATGATGCATAGGGATCCGGTAAACTGCCTGGCCCTAAAATACATAAGCGAGGATGTTGTCAGTGGAAATTCTCATGTTTGTCTTAACTACAGATAACAGCAATGAGAAACAAGTGCACAGATCAAAATAGCCCTTACTAAACACTAAACTGGAACAACACCTAAGTCATTATACCAGAGCATCTACATGTTTGGTAGGGAGGAGGACGGTAAGCCCAGTGTAGAGTCAAGTTTGGCCTTCACAGCTTGTTGATGAGCATCACTTCTCATGTGGAAAAGTACGGAGCCTTTCTTTACGTTTCTCGTTCCTGTGATGTAAGGACCGATTTTCTGAACAGAATATTTTTTGCATACATTACAAGACAGTTGAACAACAAAATTCCCTTCAATCTCCAAATCTAGCCAATCAGCTTCAAGTTCTTTCCTCCACTTATCCACAGTTCTGATATAGGGCAAGCTTGGAGTGGCAGGGGACTTTTTGTAACCTGGTAGAACTGACATTTTGTGAGAATAAATATCTGGCCAATGGCCAGGTATGCTGACAGAGGAGGAGAATTCCGAATGGAGATGACTGGAAGAAGTTCCGTATCCTATTCCTAAAACACACAAGGAAGGAATCGTGTGAGTTGCTAAACAAATCGATCTCCATGGTAACACCACACCTATCACCGTATAATCAAGTCAAGCACATCCCAACTAGGGAAAGTATATAGCAGTCAAAAGATTCATAAACATCCAGAACTTTTTCACTTGTATCGTATTTATGAACATCCTCTCCTGAACAATCGTAAATGTAGACGGTTTCCATGCATCAATCCATTACTTCTGTGATAATTTCTGTATTGAAGACTAGTGTACATCCGTAATAGCAACCTTCATTTTACAATAAGGTATAGCTTTGATTTGGTACTTTTGAACATCTACTCCGGGTATTTTGTTTTACATATTCTGTGTGTTTTGTGAAATCTGTAGTTATGTTCCATCTCGAGTACAAGGTCATCGCTACAATCCCCATCCCTCCGCTCTTCCATTCCCCTCGAGCTCTAGTCTTTCGAGTATGTGTATGGGTAAGTAATGTTATAATTCAAGCCAACATATTGTATTGAAAGTTTCATCACAAACTTTTACAAAATGCCGTTGAATTATTCCTATACTTACAACATGTCTGTACTTACCTTCAGGTTTTGTATTCATGAAATTTTTCAAAAAAATAATTCTAAATATATTTGTTCTTTCATTTTTTAGACATTTTTTTTTCAAATTGTTGTCGGGTTCCCTTTTGCAGATTTGTTTTCCTGGTAATGAATACAAAACAGTGGTCCACAGCATCGCAGCAAAATACAGTACCAAAGTCACTCTGTGACTGGACCCATCAGAATCCCGACAGAATCACTTTGGTACCATTACATATGTTCGTGTATGTGTGTGCATTTCATCATTTTTATACATACATCATGTGGTTGCTTGCAAAGGTGATTTTTAATATTCAGGAAGTTTGTTTCAGATCTTTAACCAAAATATTTCAATATCAGTTGAATTTTTAGCTTTGAATATCAGTATATATTTTCCATATGACCAGATTATATTTTACAGTGCTTTTCGCTATAATTCACCAACATTGCAAACAATCAATATTTTATTTAGAAAATAACAAACCAATAAAAACATTTTAATAATTTGGTTTGTTATCACCCTGTGAGAACCAATGTTCCACAAATTTGATGAGAGTTTGGACGAGATACAACTTTGTACCGTACCATAATTCAATACAAATTTGTGCGACATTTGTTTTTGCTCAGTTGCAATCGACAAGTCTTATACCAACCCAACACGTAAACATCTATGTCTTTTCAGGAGTATAATATGATTACATAGCCAATTAACAGAGCAAGCCCTTCAGAAAAATGTCCCGACTTCCTTTTGCAAAATAATGACTGAACAGTTCAATACAGCTCACCACTACTACTATTGGGTATAAACTTGCATGATGTTAGTATAGAGTCCGAGATGAGACTTGCCGACTGCATTCAGTAAAGAGAAAGTCATCTTGACTAAAGTCTGACCCAACAAATTATTTCTGTGTTCATGACCATCAGACATACCATATATATATATTGGAATCAAGGCATTAAATATTACTGTCAATGAGTTATAAACTTGTTTTGTGGAATAATGTGCCGACTCGTCAGCTTTTTAAGTGACTTTCTCTGGAACCGAGCGTGTATGTATAATTGGTTTAAACTGCCCAGAGTTCTCCTTACATGATAGTGATCACAATAACAAATTTCATCGTTCACATTCCGATGATTTACTTACGAAGGGGTTGCCTAAATGTTGATAATCCAAACACATTTTTACAACTATTGACAGTAATTCCCTTGCCAGTATTCAATGTAATTATCGTTATAATTCCCAGGGGACAGTGAAATGTTGTCAGCTTGACCACACGAGCCTACCGAGTGTCCACTATAATTGTCAATATTTAATGTTTAGCAGTCAGGAGTCTACGGACCAAACTGAACCACCACAGAGACCATCAATATACAACATTCTACCAGTATAAATCTCAAGACATCAGAATACATGTAATGAAATATAGCTATTTATAAATATCTCAACAGTAGGAAGGCCTTTATCAGTATCATTTAAATTCAAACAAAAAATACTCATTGTGATCACCATCATGTTCAGTATACAATGAAATAACTATGGTTATATAAAATCAACTTTCTGTTTCGTACTTCCAAATGCTGAAATTTCTATCGCAAAATCTCTGTAGTACATTTTAACAACAAAATTCAATTTTCAAAATAAAGGTTTAATTCATATTTAAAAGAATTCATAAAAAGTTCAATTTTCACTTTTACTTCTTGTATTAATCAACCAGGAAGGTATTAATTTTTTTTAACTTACAGCTTGAAAATATTGTGAATGCATGCTGTGAAATTGAAAGAATGGTCAATTTCTATATTCTATACAGTAAAAGGTTTTATCATTGTTTCTCTTCCTTACCAATTTTCCATCAATGATGATGATTTTAGATAAAAGTAAGCAATATGTACCATTTACGATGCTAAGTTTTTGATATCTTTAAACACTTTTTGTTTAAGTAAGAATTGATACTATTTGCAGCAATCATATTTTGATATATCATAGGTAGACTAGTACTATGGCAGGGCAATCTATATCGAGGATTGGCCTTGAAAAATGACCCAGGCATTATGGGGTCTTTATGCAGAATAAATAGCCAATACACAGTAAGTTTTTTTCCTTTACTAGATAACAGGAACTGACCTTCAAATAAACAACAAGCGATCTTTTTAAATAACATTCTCCATGCTGGTATACTGTAATCTCTCACTTTTGCGATAGCAATTTTCTGCTTGGATTTGTACTGTACAGAATTCAACACAAGGAATTGACCTAATTCACTGGTTCACAGACTGTAACCATGGTAACGGCAAGAGAAAAACTATAACCATGGAAACAGCAAGAGAAGCATAGAAGTAGGTTATTTCCAATATAACAGTGTTCAAAGGCTGTATAAATAATACCATAAAATTTACACTCATTTTCAATTATCTGGATTTTAATGTTTCAAATATAAATTCAATGAAATAAATGACAAATGGAATGTTTATTGAACTTCAACATCAGAACAAAAGACCAACTGTCTGAAGTTTCTCGCCGATTCTCCCCTGTACAAATATTATAAATATTCACTGGTCTTCGGGAGCTGTCTTTTTCTTCTCTCGTCTACGTAAAGATTCATTGATCTTGGTAACAATTGTACTTTTCCAGATCATATCAATACCACAACCAGGAAAGAATAATAGGACATACTTCCTAAGGTACGACTTCCTTTTTTCATCTAAAGCAAATTTCCCCTTGACTCCACCACCATAATAAGAATACTTCAACCTCAGATTATCGGACCCATATAGCTCTTTCCAAAGTCTCACACATATTCTTTTAGCAAAATTCCCCGGGCTTACAGAATTCATTTTCATATCAAGAAGTGTCAGCTTGTCAAATCTATATTCCTCCGGTATGTCATCGTAAAATCCAATAGGAATTTCATTGTTCTCCTGACCGAAGAAAGATCGAGGAAAACTTGTGGTATGCACTGCATGACTTTTGTCCGTCTCTGTAACAGACCCAATAACAATAGAATGAGTACTATTCCTCCATATCCTGTTTACCCGACGCTTGCCTTCACTACAAGTTAGCAACATGTACTGTCGTGACCATACCGAAACCTAACCTATTTCAGGTGTATCTAATGGGCATCCCGAACAGACCATGAAGTGGCATCCCAAACTAGCGACAGAATGTGAGGTGCCATGATGAACAAATAAAGAGGTAACAATCACATCTACCCTTCGGACAGTTCCGACACCAACAATACAAACAACCATCTTACCGCCAACTTATCATATGTGACCAACAGATACTACCGACCATCCTGCAGGTTTACTCTGATGTCACAGCTATGAAGAGATTTATTCGTTTCTCTCGGAACACAAAACAAGAGAACAGTATTATCTTGGGATGCCTTTCCAGATTGTTCAAAGCTTGCACGCGTAACAGGAGTATTTCACTATCCAATGTCATACCATTCCAGACGCATACAACTCCTTGGCAAATTTTCCTGAGTTCAACATTTTCAAAGTAATCAACGAGCTCGATGCCCTATTATCTTAACTATACAAATTAAATTAAACAATGGCATAATATTTCATTATATTCCCCTGGAAATCTCTTACAGGAAAAGATAGCATTTTGTTTTTATTACAATTACTTTGCTGTCATACATCCATTTCACATCAAGCTTTGTAATACAGTTTACAGTGACAAGTTACCGATTCACCAAAGTTGTTGAGTCAAAATTTAGCTCAAGACTTAAGTCGTTCATATTCTTTTCATCAACTTTCATCAAACTTTAGAAAGGTTTATTTCGACTACAGGAAAAATTGCCAAGTATGTAAAAATTTCAACTTACCACAAAACCAGAAACTGTTCAAAATAAACATTCCACTTGCAAAGATTGATAAAGAATGATTGATAAAACAGCCTTTGAACATAATATTAATTATCAACACATTGGTAGAAAAGAAACCAGGATTTCACAGTTTTGAAATATAACGAGATAATACATTCAAATTGCAGATTTTATGGCTCTAGATGTAAATTATCAACGCTTTTTCTATGTCTTCTTTTTGTGGCATTAATGGGCCCCATTCCCAATTGAAGCTATTTCATATCAAGGCAAATTCCCAAAATTTGCAGATTACTCCCGAGAAAATCTTTCTCAATTCACCAACTATCTTCCCAAAATGAGAACCTAAGGAACTTTCAGAAAGGAAATTTAAAACTGCATTGTAGCTTGAATGGTGCACTAAACATGCAGAAACCTTATATTTTATATTAAATAATGACATTGACCTTTGACCTTCAAAACTAACAATTGCAAACTCTTACGGGCCCAAGGGAACTTATGTGGGACTTATTCTATTTCAGAAAGTGACCTTTGAACTAGTTCAGAGATTAATGGGTCAATGCATCTGATAGACCATTGTCTGTTTATTAGGTAATTATAACTGTACACTTTTGATATTGACACGCCTTCAAGGGCCAAGGACCAAGTTAAATCAGAGTTAGAGATAATGACGTTTAACCTATTATACTTATTCCCTAATGCTGCAATTAATGGAAAATCTCTTGTTTTTGTGTTGTCAAAACATTTTTGCTAATATAAAAGGAGTCCCTAAACACCAAATATTTCACTGGTTTTCTTTCAAGTGTATAATGTGTTGATATTTGAAAAGAAGAGAAGATTCCTACCTTTGTAAGATCCCATGTACCAGGAACTATTTGGATCCCCACTCATATTAGCACCTTCGTTTGACATTTCTTCTCGTGCCCATTCTTCGATTTCCGCATCACTTGGTTCTTCAAATTCTTCTTGATGTGATGTACCAGCTTGCATTTGCATTATACTTTGTTCAGCCATATCCACGTGCATATCTAGTCCTCCAGTTTCCCCTTCACCCAATGCTGCTTCTACTTTCACTATACTTAAATCTGGAGTTAAGTCTGACGTACTTTCTTGCATGGAATCAGCAAGTTCAATTTTTGTGCTGTGGAAGAAAGTAATTAAAGATTAAATATAACTCAATCATTTGTCAGTTAATATTGATATTGTGGACAATTTTATAAAATAGTTTTTCAGAACAAATTTTTGTGACAATTTTGTGTAATTCTAGTACAAGACATGAGAAGTACTTTAGTCGAAAAAAATTACTCACCAAATGAAAGTCAAGATTTTCAGAGTTTATGAAATAATATACAGGTATGTTAAAACTACACTTACCTTTTCCCTTTGCCATCATCGCCACCTAGACCGACATCCATGGGTAAAGAACTGGAATCTGGTATACCCATGGGTTGTGGAGGTGGTGGTGTTGGTCTAGGTTTACTTGGGGCAGGAGAACTCTGGGAAACAGCTATAGGAGAACTGGTCACCATTGCTTGCATGGCACTTCCTGCTGCGAATGGCTTTCCTAGACTAGCAGATGGCGCCATGGACACCGGGAACGGGGTACGCTGAGGTGTGCTGGTTGTGTGAGTTTCTGAGGTACGAGGCTGTTGTTGGTGAAACTTTGAGGGTGAAAACATATTTTCTTCCGGTTTTTGTGAAAATCCTGAGAATGGTTGCTCCTGTCTAAACGAGGTTTGACGCTCGTTTAGACGGTCTGTTGATGAAGATGAGGCAAGTCCTGGCATATCTCGTGAAGATGAAGATGAAGATGGTGATGATTGTGCGTGTTGTGAATCCTGGAATACTGTAAGAGGACTGACTGTAATTGAACCATGCTGAGGTGTGGATGATGAACTACTTGGCCCAGGTGGTTGTGTTACTGATGATGGTTTCTCTGGAACATTCACAATGCTAAGATCAGGATCTGTGTTATATTGACTAGCTATAGCAATAGATATGGACGATGATGTTTTCTGTGATGAACGAGATGATGATGATTGTCCAGAATCTTTTTCTGGGGGCTCTGTCTGTACAAGTTCAATACTTTCTTCCACAATTTCTATAACACCAGGCTGGGAGTTCCTCCCAGAAGCACCTTGACGACCCATACCCGACCCGAGTTTGGGGACTCGGTCCCAGGGATCTGGGGCTCCAGCCATGTAACTATGGGACATACTCGCTGTATCATCAGCTTTGTCTGACCCTATCACAGTAACATCTGAGGGACTTCCTCCTCTGTGTAACCTTGGTCGCTTACTTCCTGGACTTCCAGGCCGCGGGAAATCTGACATTCGCTTCCCTGCCCCGTCATGGACAGTTTTCTGCAGGTCTGTGACACGAACATGGCGGAATTCTATCAGATCATTGAAGTTGTATTTATATTGAGTACCAGGAAATGCTATGCCTGTTTTGGCATGCATGCATTTGTAAAAGTCTGCAACACATTTGATAACACTGTCAACTTGTAAAAGTCTGGCTACTTTCTCAACATCACGAACATTTTCCTCTGTTAACATCATGAAGCCTTCATATAAATACTGTAGGAATGTGTTGACGGATTCTTGTTTGATATCGGCTGCTAGACGAACTTCTAGATGTGAACCTGCCGCTGCATTTTCCATGGACTGAAGCATGGGACAAGCTGCCACCAGCACAACTCGGTGGGCCTATTGTGAAAATCACAAAAAAATAGTTTTATGGTTGCTTAAATCAAAAGCATTTAATAAGGATGTCTCCTTATCCATTAATTATGGCATCTGAAGAAGTTAACACCAAAATTGTAACTACAGAACTAAGTTTATTTGAGCCCAGTTTTACACAAAAGAACTTGGGTTTTGATACCAGGAAGAGATGTTTGTAAACATAACATTGCATACCTTGACAACTGGATTAGAAATGAAATTTAGATTGATGATTTTGTTTGACTGATTTTGAGTCAAATCTTTGGACAATTTGTGGTGGAGCTTTAGATTACTAATTCAGTACATAAGTCTGCAATGTTGGTTAATTAGATTACTAATTCAGTATATATACGTATGCAATGTTGGCTAAACAGTAGAACTATCTTGCAGACAGATTTACTTACTTTTGTTATAATTTGACCAGTTTTGATGATAGCGTCACATAGTAGCTGGTTTTTCCACATTTCTGACAGCTGACAAAGCAGAGAGCTGGAATGGATCTGGTTCATGTAAACCTTCTGGTAATTCATCTTGATTTCTTTTCTTTACTGTTGATAATATAAGCTGAAATATATATAGAAAGAAATGGTAACCTACAAATTAATTGAAAATGCCCAAACTCCCACAGAAAAACTGCTCGACTCGACCCTCTTTTTAATCAGAGAAATCCATCAATGTCGATTAGATTACTACTCTTTCTGCGCATAACCGAGTATTGGGGTTAATTAGTCATCCCCCCCCCCCCCCCCCCAATTATTTTGTGCAGGTATTCGATAAAGGATAAAAGCTGAAGAAATAGGTTAAATGTGAAAGGGCTTAAAGGGCTACATAGATATGTGCCTTAAAATCCTCTAGTGTCAGGCATTGTAGTGCTACAGGGGAGGAAGCATTATGACATCAGTGAAATGTAAAACTGCATTTTATCTAAATTCATTTTATATGCATCAGACTCAGCAGCAAAACAACTTCTTAACATCCCAAAATATAAAATGATAATCATAAGCCCATGAATCAAGTAAAGTTAATTCATAAATCGTTTAAGGCCAAGTGGCCTACTGCAAGATGATTATTAAATTATGGTTATATCATTTATTTCAATGAGTAACACTGCATGAGCATTATCTAAAACTGTCATTTGCAGCGGTAGCATTTAATATCAATGGATGCAAAAGTCCCGCCATTAGAACCCGTTAGGCCCTATAGTCCGTATAAGTTTTAGTTCCTCCGATTGTATGGCGCCGTCAAATATGCTCCTAGATGCACATTTGATTTGCTTACAGCGAGTACTAGTGTAGACAGAACGTCTAATAAACACGATTGATTTTGGCTCTTCCAATTATTTCATCTCGCCTATCAACGAAATGAGCATACAAATTATAGCGACATAGTTTCACCATTACGCGCGCGTTACGACCGTGATGCTCGGGCTGACGCCGTGCCCTCGTGGTCGCGCGCCGGCAAGGTGCTCGTTACCGGTTACAATCGCATGACGCATTTGAAACATTCAACGAACTTAATGACATGCATATATATTTGCAAATGTAGAAATAACATTATTAGTTTGAAACATTTATTTGAGAACGAACGCAGCCGACACATTTGCTTAGGCGTAGAGACATTACGACCCGGGCAATTTTACCTGTTTAGCGTCACGTCGCCGTCGACGGTCGATTTCGCGTCGGATAAATTTGGTTAGTTTAAACATATAAAGTAAAGAATCGTATCAATATCAATTCAACCATTTCAAAAATATGTTATAATAACCTTTAAGTTTCAGTAAGTGTTGTTTCATGCAGGATTTCTGTGGAAATACGCTCAATCTTCCTGCTTCTGGTCACTTTCGTTCATTGTTCCCCGGCCATGGACTCGTTTATGCGCAGAGCCGTTGCGCAGAAATTGATTGCAAATCACTTCAGGGGCTCTTTTGGGGAAATACTGATGCGTTCCCGGTTCGAATATTGGTCTATAGAATATTCAAATCAAAGATTAAAAATTTGGTATGTGTCCGATCTATACCATCATATAAAAGTTAGTTGATTTATTTGTATATATATATTCTATTTCTATACAATGCTGTTGCGTTTATCTAACATTATATAATTATGCTTTACACTATCCGTGAAGTCCATTGGTGCTGTCCAGTATAAAAAATAAAGTACAAAAGCATCGTTTGAAAGCAAAAACACAAATATCATGCATGAGTGTGTTTTATGAGACTTCAAAAGAAAAAAGAGACTAAATTCATTGGTAGATATACAGCTATAAGATTTTTTTTAATACTATAGGTTTTTTTATCGTTTCTTTTCCATACGTTTTTTTATACGTCATTCGATAATGGACCTCAGTGGAAATACTCTCGAGTGCTTTCTTGATAGTCTTGTTTTTACAGCAATACATATTTACTGTATTCAATTTTCATGGAGTTCTTATTTCATTCTAAATATACTCTTTATAGTTGTAGTAATGATCCAGTCATCTTTAAAATCGGACTCTCTCTCTCTCTCTCTCTCTCTCTCTCTCTCTCTCTCTCTCTCTCTCTCTCTCTCTCTCTCTCTCTCTCTCTCTCTCTCTTTGCTTACAAACATTAGCGACTGGGAACGGGCTTGATATGGATTGTAAAACTTGCGCTAAATTCCATTGCTATGAAATGAGACAATAAAATATGATGTATCCCTTTTTTATCTTGCCACTAAAATTATTAATAATATTTATGTTAACGGAAGTATGGAAAGGACCTGTATAGGCTAAGCCTGTTGTCCAATCCAATTAGTATATATATATATCTATTATGAAATATTGTATTTAAATTAATTCAAATGATTTATTGAATAAAATTATTTTGAAATGAAAATCTTGCCAATTTACAAATGTGTGATGATGACATTTGTTACTTTCTAGTCAGCGATAATATGATACAAATTTTACATAAATACAATCTATTCAAGATTGCAATCAACTTTACTAATTCATGTTTAACGTGCTGTACATGTATTGTGTACTATATAATGAGATTTTCATGTTGAACCTTTTATCTTATAAAACGCTCTGTAATACAGATACCTGTAAATTTCGTTGTATTATGTATAAATAAGATAAAACATCTCAATAAAAGGCATACGTCACTGCTACTTGTCACTCCGGTTATCTAAATAACTTTTTTTTTAAATGTTGACAATTGTGAGAATTACTCGTTATATCTATAAGGACATATGTAAATGACATGTAAATGTGAAATGCGTAATTGAACAGTTACCCTGTAATGGGCCCCACGTCACATTAATTGAAAAGTTATTGCGCATAGGCTGTGCGCAGTACCACGAGCCCTTGGCGTACCAAGCAAATTCGGACCATTGAACAATGGCAGAGATCGGCAAACTTTAGAAAATAAGGCCCTCCTTCATTAACAGCAAGCAAGCGAAAGGACCAGCATCTCAACGATCTGTCTGAACATTGTAAGTTATCTTTGCTATGTTTTAGAAATATATTTAAGGTAAATAATAATTGAAACAGAAGATAAAACCTCTGAAACACTACGCATTTTTGCATTGGGCACAATCATAACCGACATATATTTGCAGCATCGTTGCCGCAAAATATGCCCTATTTTATTTCATGTGTTGTTTTCAATCTCATCTTGTTGTGAGGTGAAATTTGGGCGAATGCAATCCTGTACAACGATCTCCTGGTTTCAGTTGATGTTATGAAACGGTAAAATGTGAATCCGTTAACAAGGGCACGAACTGTAAACAAGCACCTGCGCATCCGCCCTCCATTCGCCGGTAGGCCTACCATGTGTATTGTACACAGGGCCAGTCGTCTACCTCCTGTTTTACACACACATCCTCGTGTATCATACGATGATCGTGTGGGTATGTGTAGTGTGTCTAGACGATTTTTATTATTAACATAACGATTTAAATGTTAAAGAGTGACGGCTTTTAACTTTTTTAAAACGTTTAGAAATACAAATGTGTATTATGTATTGGGCGTAGTGTGGTAATATCGTGCCTTGTTATTAGTGTGGTACTGAAGTTGTCCGGTTGTTTTCACTGAAGTTCCAATTAATGTTGATTTGAAAGGAATGTTAGGATATATACTTTTTTTGGCAAAGGGACGTTAATAAAGGCAATTTTCAAATAGCTGAAAGTTTGAATACACACTCCACCCACCAACTAGCCCAACAGTAGATCTAGAGTCAGTCTCAACTTTGAATTTTATGATTGTATGTTACCAACAACTGAAGTTTGAACAGTTTACATTTTTTGACGAATTTCTTGTTTGTACACCTTTCGAAAACTGGAATTTCAGATGCCATTAATCAGCAAAAACCACTAGAATTCCTAATCTTGAAGAACAAATTAATTACGTAAATATTTTCTAAAAAATCAAAAGGCGTTTAAATGATAACCTATAAAAGGTATAAATATTATCCAAAATTTATGCTAAAATCCAAAATTACAATACAAAGCTGTGACTTGCTGGCAACAGAGGCAAGTGCCAAGTCTAGTATGACATAGTGCCTATTTTATGCAGCCATCAAAATTTGACTGATGTACATTGCATTATATATGGTATGGCATCTATCCATTCAGTGTTAACTTTTGTTTTGTCTTGTTTCAACTTTTACATACCCATCAATTTGACAGCAGTATTATGATATGGTGTTTTTCCCTCTGGCGAAACTTTCGTATGTCCAGCAGTCTTCTACATTTTTCGACTGATCTCTTTCAAACTTGTTATACTTAATGATCATGATATGAGGTTGTGTCTCATTTAAAATAATTCCAATTCAGCTGTTTTTGCTGAAATTATTCAACTTTCATTTTTGAACAATTTTGAAACTTATATTTATAATAATGCATTAGTTTCATGGTATGAATTTGTTTCCCCTGGAAAAAATTCTGATTCCACTATTTTTCCAAAAGTTATTGCTGCTAATTTCTGATGTTGAGTACTTAACTGTCAGAAAATTAAATATTGACTTTGTAGTGAAAAGTGAGATATAGCATGCAAGATAGCTTCTCTTAGGTGATGCAAATCTTATTTTGATACAAGATAATGTGTAACAAGATGTCATATGGCATTCGATTTGAGTATTAATAGAATCTTTCACCCCCTTAATCCAAGTGTTGGCGGCTCAGTATCTTACCCAGAGGGTTCAGATTCCCCTGTCTCGCTTCCATGATGGTGAATGATTATTTTTCTCTTGCCCTGTTTATCCTCTTATCTATCTAGTATGGACGTTACATCAATGCGAGGAAATGTTGACGTGATTAATTGTCAACGTGATGAAATGCAATTGTTGTAGCTTGTCTTAACTTGAGGTAAAATTGCGGATATACCTGTCCAGGGTAAGATAATAATAGAATCTAATATGAGTCTGTTCCGTGAACAGGGATATCTCGACCCGAGTGCAAGAATTTGGCTTGTAAGCACAAGGCTTGCCGAGTGCTGGCCAGCCAGCCTCTTACACGAGGGTTGAGATATCCTTGTTCGTGGAACAGACCCATGTTTGATTATTTTTCTCGCGTACTTGCAAGCAAATGTTGACTTTTATGAAAGTTTTTCATTGTGCCATCTGCACTGCTCTTCGGAATGTGCATCAATATTAATGACATCCTCATTGAAGACATGGCTACTCGACGTAAAATGATGATGTTGCGTTATTGTGAGCAGCGTTATATTATCAATTTATCTTTTCCCTGGCAACTGCGAACCCTGTGAAGTATGCGAGAAATATTGTTCTGTCATGCTGTGCTCTTTTAGCAAAAGTTTTTTTCCTTGTTTATTTTGGTATTTAATTTTTGTCTAGAGATCTACATTAGTCAACCTATCTCTCTGAAAGCTAGTATACAGGGAAATATTGTATTTTCCCTCATTTTTATGGCAATTATTTCCCACAATCCTCCAGATTTGCTTTCCTAATTAACCGTTGGCTGTGTTCACTTAGAAAATGTGTTTATAAGGTAAAAAAAACAACTGGAACTTTAGGATTTTTCAAATTTCCCCCTTTTCAGAACTGATTTTCACCTTTGGTCCAAAAAGGGTAGTTTTTCCTAAATTCTAGATAAATCCCTTGTAGGTTTTATAATCATATGTCATTTTTAAACGAACATTAATGTTCGGTTATTGCCATCAAGAACTGGGCTGAGAAATATGACCATATTTGGTAACCACATTCACCAATACGCCATCTACTGTCTGTTTCAATGAAATATGGCTGCCCTCATTGCCTTACGCTTCAAATAATTTACCTGCAAAAACATCTTCGTTTTATATAGTAGTTTTACCGAAAATGTTGAAATATATTCAGTAGATGTTTTCAAGATGCATACGATTTGAGAAATGCATAACGCTAGCGAAATGTTAAGACTAAATGAACCTGAACTTTGCAAATAACTCCAGGTCAATATATTTATGTAAACAACTATTGCGCAGGCGCATTCGTCTCCGGATGTTTAGAATGTTTTGCTCTTCCGTGTTCATTCCAAAACGGCTGACAGTATAGCATAGGTCAGCAAATATGTCTGCAATTTACTTAAATGTGTAATATGTATATTCTAGAATGTTACATCATTATCAACTAGGTGTGTATTTCTATAATTTAGAGAAAGAAATATATCGATAACGGCATACGAGACGATACATTGTATCATACTATAGGTTACTGTACGTGTTAACGGTGTTTGCGAGAAAGAACTGTAAATATGTATAGACTTATAATTAGGTGGCATTTGTGGTCAGGGTGACTGGTCATAGTGTTAACGTTGTCATCGATTTCCATATATCAATTTCCTTTGACGAAAATGACCAATAAATCGAATGCAAATGATCAATCTTGTTATGTGCACGGGATTGCTTGTTGTAGGCGATACTTGGAACGTATTTACTGTTGTAAGGGAGGTAACTGCAAGATTACGGAAATCAAAAGTTAAACCAATTTGATTGGTCGATTCTTCCATGACTTTGGCAGGGGGTTTACAATCGAAGTGACAGATAATTACGGCAATATTCAGATGATATCAACAATAACATATTTGGATACGTGTGGTTGGCAGTTGTCATGTTTAAAATGAACAATTATATAGCTTGTTTTTATTTCGGCAAAGACGAGAATATTTACTAAAACGGACCACACGTGAAGCGGACTTGGAAATACCGAAACGAAAAAAAATGGGGCTTAATTATAATATAAACTGGCATTATTTTCAGAGGATTGACCAAAATATATGTTCTGCAATGCCCGATTGTATCATATATAAGATATTAGAGGTTTATTTGACTGAATTTTAAATTAATTATTCATTTGCGAATCGCGGCCCGATTGTCGTTAGAGTTTAATTACCGAAATGGCCGATAGTGGACCCAAAATCGATATTTTTACGAGAATTTGTTTTTCATTTACCTTGAAGTATTTTGAAATAATTTGCAAAATACCGAATTCACGACCAAATTTTCGATTGTGACGAACTACTGAGACGGTGTTAAGTTCATGTTAAGTCATTCTGATTAAAATCAGCTGTTACATGGCTACGTTTACTATGCACTACGTCTACTAGGTTAATTTTTTTTAAAGACGGAAATCCGGATTATCTAAAAACAAATGCAAAAATACTTGTGATATTCACTTAATTTGATATTCGGCCGTTAATTATTATCTGTAGTTTTATAACTTCTGATATATTGTGATTGATACTCTATATAATATTGCTGTGGAACTTGTGTTTTTTTTTCAAACAAATTCATTTTAATAATTTGTTAATTTAGAATTTTCATCAAGTCATGATCAAGACTTGAAATTCTCACTACACCATACTTCAAACACGGAGTAATCGATGAATTGATAAACTGAAAATTGAAGTCAAGCAAATGAGTTAATAAAATGTATTTACCTTAAATATTTTTTCAATATACAACAAATGTTCAGATGACTATTTGTGCCATGCTGTTACAAGATTCAGTTACAATTCTAAAATTGAATTAGTATGTAAATATATGTTATCCTGTCAATATCCACATAGCGAGTGTAGTCTACTGTACTCAAAGTCATGCCAGTAGATAGCGGTACATATACTTACTGCTTACATCTAGTGCTTACTTGTGTGAATTATAAATCAATAACAAAATTGTTCATATATTTCTATATATGACTTCACAAATTATGTTGTGTCTGAAGATCTGAATGAAGTGAATAAACGATGTATTAAATTATTTTTATGAAATATTCAAGTCACAGATCATTCTCTTTTAAAAATATTCATTTCAGGTCCATTTTGGTAATTCAACTATGACGGCAATCAGGCCTCGAATGGCGAATAATTACAAACATTTTAAATATGTCTCGGTCAAATAAACCCCTAATATTTTGCATATTATTAATTTTGACATTGGAGAACATATAATTGTGTCCATTCTCTAATATAAGCACTGGTAGAAAGTACAGAATAGAGCTTCATAAATATATTATCAAAATTATTAATTACCCCAATAAATATAACATTTTACATAAACCTCCTATGACTGATGGTGAACTTAAACTTGCAAATCTCCTGTGTCATTCCAATTTTGATATGTGTAAATATATACACGTACGGTATATATATAGATATAGATATGGAATGATTCACAAATTTGCATACAGTTATGGAATCTTATGACACCCCGAAAACTGTCCTCTCCACATAAAGGATGTGATTTGTGCAATAACATTGCTGAACTGTGTGGTTCACTTTGATTGGATGATCAACATTGGAAAGGGACAATAAATAGGGAATGTGTCATCCCATCGAATGGACTGTAACCGTTATCAGCTTTGAAGTTGAAAATGAAGCTTGAAGTTTTCTTTTCCTGTTTGCTGAATTATTTGATGAAGATAGTCTTTGTATGGTTGTTATTCTTTATCACATTGTGTACAATACTGTAATTATACCAGAAGTATATCTTCTCATATAAAGATTTATTAACATCAAATGATTCCTGAACAAAAGGAGTCAAGTTTTTTGTTTTGAAGTACTATACATGCTTGAGTACAGTTTCAATAGGATACATTCCTAATCCGAGCCTTGATTAGCAGCTCTGGTTTTGGTTTTCAGTAGTTCTTTATGTGTGTTTCATCATATTAAGTTGAAATATGCTAAACTAACGATGGAACTAGCCTAAATTTAGTGCATATTAGAAGTTGGCATCAATAAGGTCACAGAGTCCTGGCTGTATTATAACTGATGATGCCTTCCCGAAAGAAAGACATATTTTATTTTCATCCATCCAAGATAGATCAACAAACTTCCAATTTCAATTAGGACCTTACAGAAACATGCATGTGTTCAATCATATCAGAACAGCTGCAAACATTTCAAATTATTTGCAATTAATTCCTAAATCAATATCAGTAAATTTATCGACTTTAAACTTAGAAGATTACTGATTTTGCATTAAACAATAATGTTCGTTTACAGTACTTCCAGTACTTTGATTTTTCCTGCAAGTGGGATTTTGATTTGACTATTTTCGCTTAAGTTACTGCCCTTAGCCCCTTACATACCTCTCTAGATTCTTGCCCTCTGTTTTCCACAAATTTCTTTTCAAACTGTTGGCCCTTTGTTACATTAAATTACAGACTGTTTCTGCTAGCTAAAAAAGTGTGATATTCTCCCAAAATGAAGAGAAATACATCTTTTCAAGCAAAAAATGTTACTATAATGAATATTATTGGTAAATGGTTACAACTCTCATTATTACTAGGGACATGGAAATGTGTCTCAATTGCTTGGAAATCCAAGCCCTCATTAATAATCAGAATTAATATTTTCTTTGTTCTGGTTTGTGACACGTGATTTAAGTTGGTACAATTCTTGTAAAATATGAAGAGGAGTGGTCAAAATTGAACTATATTTGAACTTCGAAAAAATAATGGTCAGATTCCACAAAAGATTAGATTTTGACAAGGTTTTCTTCAGTTTTGGCTCCAGCTGCTGTTTTGGTCCAATAAAAAGATGTGAGTGCCCTTTCGTAATCATAAGTATGTCCATCTTTCAACTTTCGTTTCTAAGAACTTCTCAGAATTTTCGAGTTAACACTTCTGATATTTTACATTATTGTGCATTGTGCAAAGTAGTTATTCACGACATGGTGGAGATTTTAACATGACGGTGTCCAAGCCCTGTGATCTCCACTTGGGAATAGGGCCTTTTAGTATCAATTCAAAATTATCAAGGTCATTTGGTTACAGGTCATGGTCACTTCTGTACCTTCATTGGTAGACATTTTGGTAGAAATTAAGAATGAAGAGGAAGTACTCTGGGTTTATGCATACATCCTAAGATTAGTTGGGCCTTCCCAAATGGTGTTTGGGATTTCTATCTTGTATAATCTCATACAAATATATGGGGTACTGGTGGATTAATGCATAATAAAGTTAGGTTAATATATTACTGAAATAAAGCAAGAAGTCAACTGATCAGTTTTTAGTCACGCTGACTCACCTAAGGTCAAGGTAAAATTTTGTTGTGGTTTAAGGTTGTTAGGAATTAAACAAAAAGTTAACAGGTCAAGGTCATTGAATAAAAGTGAGTTAAGATTTTTTTTTTTCATATTTATTTACAGGATTGGCCAAATATTACTTCAGACAAGCCAACAAGATGTCCAGTATGAATTACCAGAAGGTTTATATGAACCAGATCCACTCCAGCTCTCTACTCTGCCAGCTGTCACACATGTGGAAGAGTCAGATGTTATGTGATGCCATCATTAAAACTGGTCAGATTATCACAAAAGTAAGTTCTCACCAAGCTGAAACTAGTTGGCAGTGTCATAGGTCATGATTCAGAAGGATTTCTTAAAACAAAAATATACCTGTTATCACAAATTTGTTATTTGTTGTGGCTCTGTAGCTGTGTTTCACAGCTGTGCTCGCCATAGTGAAGTCATTCACAACTTCCTGTACAATAATTAATGATAATTCCAGTATTGTCATTTGTCCAAAATTATATAGTGATAATTTGATTTACCAATAATTTTAATATAATATTTACCTTAAAAATTAATCATTGTAATATATATCTTTTTTTCTTTCTTTCTTTCTTTAGGCCCACCGAGTTGTGCTGGTGGCAGCATGTCCCATGCTTCAGTCAATGGAAAATGCGTCGGCAGGTTCACATCTAGAAGTTCGTCTAGCAGCCGACATCAAACAAGAATCCGTCAACACATTCCTACAGTATTTATATGAAGGCTTCATGATGTTAACAGAGGAAAATGTTCGTGATGTTGAGAAAGTAGCCAGACTTTTACAAGTTGACAGTGTTATCAAATGTTGTGCTGACTTTTACAAATGTATGAATGCCAAAACAGGTGCACCATTTCCAGGATCTGCATACAAGTATTCCTTTTCTGGACATGACCTTGCTGAATTTCGTCATGTCCGTGCTACTGGCTTGCAGAAAACTGCCTCTGAAAGAATAATTAAACGTGTTTCCGATTTCCCTCGGCCTGGAAGTCCAGGAAGTAAGCGACCAAGGTTACACAGAGGAGGAAGTCCCTCAGATGTTACTGTGATAGGGTCAGACAAAGCTGATGATACAGCGAGTATGTCCCATAGTTACATGGCTGGAGCCCCAGATCCCTGGGACCGAGTCCCCAAACTCGGGTCAGGTATGGGTCGTCAAGGTGCTACTGGGAGGAACTCCCAGCCTGGTGTTATAGAAATTGTGGAAGAAAGTATTGAACTTGTACAGACAGAGCCCCCAGAAAAAGATTCTGGACAATCATCATCATCATCATCTCGTTCATCACAGAGGTCTGCAGCAGTGTCTATTGCAGTAACTAGCCAGTTTAACACAGAACCAGATATTAGTGTTGTCAATGTGTTTGGCAATCCTGATACCCAATCCTCCACCCCTGCTGCTGCTACCAACACAATCACATCATCTAGTTCATCTCGAGGGTCCATCACCGTCAGCCCATTAACCATCTTCCAAGACCCTCATCCTCCATCATCGTCTGGACCTGAACCCCCCTCCTCCTCAACAGTTGATTCTTCATCAGGTCAGGACCAACAAAGACTTTCAGAGATGCAGTTCTCAGGATTTTCACAAAGACAAGATATGGACAGTTATAGCAGTGGAAAACAAAAGAGTGGAGATGGCCAGTTAAGTAGTACACCTCAGCAAAGACCGTTTCCAATGTCTATGTCGCCTATCAACCAACCAAAACCATTCGCAGCAGGAAGTGCAATGCAAGCAGGAATGTCTTCGCCCTCATCCATGTCCCTTCCTCTAGGTTCGCCATCCAGTAGTAAATCAGTGCAGAAGCCTAGAAGTGCACCTGCTTCACCTGCTGAACGGGCGAGGGATAACAGGTAAAACATGTGCTACACAACAGATTAACAATGCGTTAAATGTTTAAAATATATTCAATAGGTAATACTATAATAGTTTTGTAATAATTAAATTCTAATTTTTTGTTACTAATGTTATAATTTTGTACAGATAAACATGTATTTAATACTATTTATAGGAGAAAATTTTAATATTAACAAATTTGTCTTTAACAGGAGGGCATCTGAAGCAGCGGGCATGCAGAGCACAGCAGATATGACACCAGACTTGAGTATAGTGAAAATAGAAGCAAGCAATCATGAAACAGGAGGACTTGATATGCATGTAGACATGCCAGAGGAGGGGGTTATGCGTATTCACCAAGGAAGAATGCCGGATGACCAGGACGATACTAGTGATAAAGAAATAGAGGATTGGGCACGCGAGGAAATGTCAAATGAAGGAAGCAACATAAGCGGTGATCAAAACAACTCTTGGTACATGGGAACATTCAAAGGTAGGTTTCATTCATTTCACATTTCCTATTTTGATTGGAGCTGATCTATGTGATAAAGCAAGATCTAGAGAAATTCATGATCAGATTTTTAACATTAATGACACTGAAAAGAAAGATTTAACAGTGGTCCTCAAAATTTGTATCTCAATTGTGATCCTGCAAAAAAAAATGTAAAATGATTTTTTATTGGAAATTTTTTGTTTGTTGGTAACTCTATTTTCCTTCACTCTTCAATTATTCGAAAACTTTTCAAGATAGTTTCTTCTGGATTTGCTGAATTATCACGTATACCTGCTCCAAAGGAACAGTTAAACAGTCTGTCATGTCTCGACTCAAAATACTAAAAAGTCATATATATATAGGATAGGTATCTTGGTAATGGATTTAATATTTTAAGATGAAAATTAAAATACGATTTAAAAATTACACGAATGTTTGGGTATACACAGTAGAACATAAACCACCTTGGGCAGAAATCTGACCAAAAGAAAAACAAGGTCAAAGGTCAAGTATCTATAGTCACGAAAACAAGGTTATGTCAATAGTAAATGGCAGTCAAAGGTTAAATGTCTGTAGTCAAGGAAACATTGTTTATTAATTCTCAACTGAGGTCTAGGGTAAAATTAGATATTCAAGGAAGCAAGGTCCTATCGACATTAAATGGAGGTCAAAGGTCAAGTCTTGATGTCATGCATCTGAAGGTCAAAGACAAGATTTGTCGAATTGTAAATTGATGATCAAGAGAACATTCCAGAATCGGAGGCAAGCCCTAAGTAAGCTAGAAACAGGGAGGATGAATTGAAAGCTGATACAACCTTCAGTCATCAAGGTCTAGGAGAGTAGTAAAGTGGCATGGAGTCAGTCTCGCATGTTTACAGATTGTTTTAATGTTCCTTCATCTTTTATCATTTCATGTCTGGTGTTCGGTTCAAAAATTAACTTTTTGAATTAAAAGATCATTTTCCTGCCTCAAGTATGACCATTTTAAGTTGGTCATTGGAAAGAAGAAAATACTTTAAAATGGAATTCAAAAAGTGCAACTGAAAGATTAGTTTAGAGCTTTGTGATTTTGATGCCGAACTACTGCCATTTATGGATTAATTTTTACACCAGACTGAACATGATTTTGTTGTATATGTTATTATAGTATGAACTTGTCATAAGATTTAGTTTGTGGTATGTTTGGTTCAGTAACAGGTTCTTGGAGCTTGCTGAGCTGTTCCTAGTAATGAAACTGAACAAACATGCTTAGCTTTTCTCTGCTGCTTTTAACAAAGTTTTGAAATATTGTGATAGTGGATTTAGTAGGAGAAAAAGGAAAGGTTTTTAATCACTTACAAAATCATTGATGTTTCTAAGAACAAACCAAAAATTTGAAGCGGTTGTTGAAAAAATTATTAACAAAACACTTTATTTTCTTCCTTGTTTATTCAGCAAAGGAGGAATGATTTTTTTAATCATACAAACAAGAAACATTAATATTCATGAAATGGATGTTTATAGATATGTACACAAGGTTTCTGCTAAATATAGCTCTAATCTTATCATAATAAATTCATTACTTGGTTAAAAATGCAGAACATTGTTAATTACTGTTATTGCGAAATAAATATTTTGTTGGTAAAAATTCCAACTTTTGTGTCCGATAGGCTCATCTGATCCAAAGTTAAACAGTTGTCGTTAGTTCTAATCACAGTTGTTCAAAGTTGGAAAGATGAGACCTGTATATAGGGCATTAAAGTTGGAATTTGAAGCATAAGAGTACATATACATGTAATTAATTGTTGGCTGATCCAACAGTGTGATACACAAAGTTACCTGTACATGTACTGCAAGCTGACAAATTCGAATACTTCTTACTAGTACCATCAATATCATATTAAGCTATTAAAAATGATGAAATATATATTTTCAAAAGTTTTCTGCTGAAAAGCAAATAATTCACACTTGTAGAAGTATCTCAAGATGCAAACAGATTTAAAAGCAAATCATGCCTGTCTGCTGCCTATTAAGTTAAAATAAGAGAAATTGTCATGTTCTGCCACTGAAATTCTTACCTGTTGATGGTACAGTAAGAACATGTTTAGCGAGAAGCATAGCATGCTACATGTTAACAGACCTTTGTTGTCCAGTCAGAAACTAAATGCATGTTAAGATGTTTAAATATTGCTAGCTTGATTATGGGGTGGTCATTCCTTTTAAATATAATATATATGGAAAGTGAAAGTAAAATGCAGGCAGCAATGTGTTTTATAGTTTTTACTGCCTTACAGTGCTATGTTTTCCAATACTAGGAAATGTAGTAGTATCATTGAGTGTTTGGTCATTGAGGGTCTGTTGATATGTACTTGCCTTTACCAAACAATCAATTTTATTACATGTGTATGTCCAATTTCCTGAAGACCCTTTGCACACACAAACACACGCACACATAAAACATTTATAAGGTATGTTAAGGAGGCACCTCCCATTATGTATTGTCATTTCAATGACACTGTGTCATAGAGATGACTGTAAAAATTGTAAATTTATCTTTTTTAAATCAAAATTTTGTTGCAAGGCAATTTTGTATAAAAAGAAATTAAGAAAAAAAAACGTGTCTGTTAATTCTTGGGGATGAGCCTCCTTAAATTATAGCTAATAGAAAACTGCATGCTTGCCGACTGAAGGAAGAGGATTCAGCATAAGAAAGTTCATTCTGTTCGGTCAGTCCACAAAAGTTCTACATTGCTCAGTCAATTTCACACAAAAAAAAAATAGAACAAAATGATCAGATATCTCAGCATTTCTTACATCAGATAATAAATAATAATTTTTCAAAAATATGAGGACTAGTTTTTGGCAGAGGGCTGTTTGCTACAGATTGAACTTGATGCAGGTAAGTGGTCAGATACACAAACATATCATAACTGGGGATACCTTGTGTTTGTTTGCCTTAATGAAGAAGAAAAAAGGATAAACATTTTACACAGATTTTCCAGTAAATATCTGAATAATTTGTTTCTAAAAATATACAAGAGATACAGATCTAGACAACACAAGGTTTTCCCAGTACATACTGAGCACTCCCCTCCCTCCACCGATCTGGTTTACCAAGTGGAGCTGACCCTCTGTAACTTGTGTGCAGTAGTTGGCCTACTGCTCAGGAAGATCACTATGGAGCATTGGTGTTAAAATTCACTTAGATGTTGATAGAGAATGCTTGCAGTTAATGATAAAGAAAAAATGATGCATCGAATGCTTGATAACCGTAAATTACCTTACACTGATTTACTGATGACCTTGAATAATGACCTTCGCGAACACACACCATTGTGTGATGAGGAATGTTGTAATGAGTTGGGGGGGTACAAGATATAGTTTTGGTAAAAATTATACCTCAATAAATATATAACCGCTGCAATATCAGGAAAGTTGGAGAAGTTTCAGATGTTGGAGATGAAATAAAATTTGAAACGTTTAAATGTAATTGAGTAGAGAACAACCGTACCAGATACATGTATAGAATGTGTTTGGTTGAAGGCATTTGGTTTTCACCCGTATGTTGAAATTATTGTAACATATGTTTAAGGGGCAATTTCTTAGTTTTGATGCAGATTTTGGAAGTTTTCATTGGTGGATGAATTTTAATTTGTCCTTGTTGATCACAGATTTATTTATATTTTGTTGGTGATGATGGAATCAAATAGCTTAAATTATATCAACTCCCAATTTGGTTGGGTTTTAAAGGAGATTCAAACCTTCACTATATTTATATTGCTGTTTATCCCCTCCACCAAAAATCATATTTTCTCAAAATGCAGTACTGAGAAATTGTTACATGGAAATCGTCGAATAAAAGAAAGTCTTGATGTAGCATTGGTGATACATTGAGATCATTCATGTACTGTCGCGTTCATTTACGATCATATAAATTAGTTTCCAATCCCAAATTCAAATCTAGTGTGTTTTTGAAGGAGATGTTAGGGCTGTTGTGATGCTGTATTCACATGCTAGTACAATCCCTTCTATCACCAAGTGTTGTTATACATTTTACAGTTATGATGGAGTAATGACAGTCATATGATGATACAGTGTAGAGCGACAGTCCAATGATGTATAGTCGGAATGAGTTAGTGTAGATGCGGAATTTGAAATCGGCAGAATTCCTTTAGACAAGGCTATATACCTCTCTGTTGTGTCCATTTTCAGGCAGAAGATCTGATAAATGGCGAACAGGAGGTGTTGCCCATAGTTGGGAATTACAAAATTCATCTGCCACTTCTCTGCTACAAAGCGAGACAAGTCCGGGTCTAGATATCTCGTACAGTGAGTTGTTAGAAAATCAATCACCAGAGATTATGACACAGAAATCACCTTTAGCTGAACAGAGTACGCCTAAAAGAAAGAAGGATAAATCCAGCTCTTCAGTCATTCAGAAAGGTTTAGAAGAGCCGACTTGTGATGTTAAACTAGAAACACAAGACAAGGAGGCTGTATATGAAATATTTGGTTCTTCCTACTCGAGACAGAACTTCGCCTGGAGACTGGTACGTTACATGTTTGAAGATTCGGAACTTAAGGACCATAATTGTTATGGGAGGAAAGGCAAGCCTTCACTGGATGTCGAGAAGCTGGCCATGGTTAGGGAGCTTGTTTTTACGTATTATCCACTGGAGCATTTCATCCTACAGCAGCGTGCATGGAAAGCTTGTACTGTGGCTATAGACAAAGGCATCAGAAACACGTTCTGTGACTATCACCCTAGACAACAGAGCAGCAGTAAAGATGATGTCTCGGATCAGACATCGTTAGAACAAATCTATACATAGAAATGGATCCTCTTCAGTTTGAAACATCTCTGACACGTAGTTCATAAGTTTTTGACGGCCAAGTTTGAAGCGCCACACATTCACCGACAAGTAGATCATAAGTTGTCGAAGACATGTTCTCTAGCTAGTGATAAAGTATTTTGCTGTTTCACTCCAGTAAACTCTTTCTCTCATATAAACATACAGATTCTGGTGTTATTGACTGGAGTCTTCTGGCTGTGTACAGGTGTAATGTTGGTGTAAAACAGCAAGTTCATGATAACGTCACAATCTACTGGCTGTATACGGTGTAATGATGGATGTCGGTGTAAAACACTGAGTTCATGATTAATTTTACAATCTACTGATTAATTTTACAATCTACTGGCTGTGTCAATCTGTATGAATCATACAAGTTACTGGGGGTCTTATAATGATGCAGAATAAACTTGATTATTAGTAAGTTGAAACTGGTGCCAATAAATGTACTGCTAGGATCTGAGAGTTGAATTATTTATAGGAATTATATACATCTGTGATAATGACCATAATGTTAGACTAATACAACCATTGTTAGGAATAGGTGTGAAAGTTTGAATCAAAATTGAGTTTAAGTGGTTGGAAAGTTTGAGTAGCTAAGTTTGTTTCAATTATTACAAAATGGAGTTATAGATTTGGGTATACGGAAGAATTAGGAAATAAATGTGGAACTGTTTGAGTATGTTTAATTGAATATAGTGACAAGTGGTTTAAGGCACTTGTCGATAATCCATTGTGAAAAAGAAAGATATTTTTGGCAAATGACATTCGCTATTGCTGGTATGGAATTTAAGATATGTGAAACTGTTTTCAGAAGGAAGTTGTATTCTCAAAAGAACTCTCAAAGAACATTAGTTCTTTCTTGTTTTTAGGAGACTTGACTGGGACTTTCAAGCAGCCATTTTTACCCAGCATCCAGAATGTGAGCGAGATGGACAGCGGTTGGTATGGTAACCAGTATGCAGGTCAATCGACAGGCAGGCAGGTTACTAACACGGCGAACAGTGCAGCCGCTGTCATTTCAACCAGTAAAGTGTACAACTGTCGAATCTGCTGCGTAAACTGTATAGATAAGGCCAGTCTGAAGGAGCACATGTATGACAACCACAGCCTTCAATACTCGCATTTCTGTTTTGAATGTGGCAAGGGCTTTAAGGCATATTCGGGTTTGTACGACCATGATAAAAGTAACCACGCTGTAGGGGAAAACCTACCTACATGTCAAGTGTGTGGCAAGTACTTCGCACGCCAGAGCCGGCTGCTTGTACACATGAGAAAACATTCCAAGGAGCGGCCATTTGTTTGTCAGAGGTGTGGCAAGACTTACAAACACATGCAAAACCTTAAAGAACACGTGTGTTAAAAGTTGTTACATTGAATATCCACCTTGTACAAAGTCAATATGTTCTCTTCGATCGGCCAAGTTGTACTCTGGAGGTTAGAAAGCTCCTGACTATTGGCTCAAGTTCCTGCTTCCTGTACAATGATGATCAACTGTGATGCTGACTTAATGTGATAACCGAGTGTCTTTGTGTAGCTACTGTTGCTGAATTACCATGATCGTCGGGGGTCTTCGTGTAGACTTAAAGTGATCTTCAGGGGTCTTTGTGTCGAATTACTATGATTGTCAGGGGTCTTTGTCGACTTGCGTGATCGTCAGGGGTCTTTGTGTCGACTTAACGTGGTCGTCGGGGGGGGGGGGGGGTCTTTGTGTCGACTTGCGTGATTGTCAGGGGTCTTTGTGTCGACTTAACGTGGTCGTCGGGGGGGGGGGGGGGGGGGGGGGTCTTTGTGCGTCACTGTGTTGCCGACTTAACGTGATTGTCAGGGGTCTTTGTGTAGCTACTGTTTTCATAAACATCCTTGTTATTAATCACAGACATAAAGCAATGCAGTATTTCCTGAAAGTGTTCAGGATGACAAGACAAATACATCTTATAAAAAATTATCGTTATTGGATGTGGTCTTGATCCTTAATACAGATATGGTCATGTTGATAACAATGATGTGCCAATGAGAAAAACTGATGCATTAAGTGGTTGTTACTGGAAACTAAAATGAGAATGAAAATAACCAATCAATATAAAGTCTGGTTACTTGGCAGTCCAAAATCCTGATTGTTTTACAAGATTACGATTACACCAAATAAATGTAGAGTTAGGTTTTACAAGATTACGATTCCACCAAATAAATGTAGAGTTAGGTCACCCTACCTGTCTTCTTTAGGTATTTAACAACTGAACAACCTTCACAAACATAAGGTCACCAAACGTCCTCTTTATATTTTATATAGGTCATGGTAATCCGGTTTTCAACATGAGTGCGATGACTTTGCCTGGAGATTCCCCGAGTTTGGTTTCAAGGGAGGCCACATATAATTGTCAGACCTGCTTCAAAAACTTTTGGACTCTTGATGAATTAAATACACATAGTCATTCTCAGGAGGAAATTGGATTTGTCTGTAAAATATGTGGTACCTCTGCAGTCAATAGGAAACAGCTTGGGGAACACTTGATATCCCAGCATTCTGTAGATTACCTCCACTTCTGTGTCGTATGTGGCAAGGGGTTCAAATCCTACTCTGGTTACTATGACCACCAACGAACCTATCATGGTACAGGGCCAGTGTGCCCCGTGTGTGGTAAATGTTTTGCCCGACACTCGCACCTGCAGCATCACATGACCAATAGCCATAACACAACGTCACATGAACAGTTGTCAAAACAATACAACACATAACCAGTTGTCATAGCAACAAGTCACATGACAAGTAATCATTTACACAAGAATAGTGGGTAATTCTTACTGTAGACAACTGACAGGCTGGTGTGATGGAATAAAATATTTTCAAATCAAATGGAATTAGCACTGCAAAATAACAGTCTGACATGTAATCATAATAGATAGGGGCCAAGGATTCAGATGATGTGATACAAGAGGATTGAAGTATCTTTTCCAATTCTTTCTGCAATCATTTTCCAAGGGTGATCATTTGGCTTATTGTGAAGCCTGTACAGCCTTTGGGAGATTATGATTTAATGACACCTGGTACTCCGACTTGCTTCCACTGAGCAGATTGTATTGTGTCCTTCCCATCCAAATACCTCTTTATCAAGCATCAGAAAATGAAACATCTGTTTCCCGGTAAGAAACCTGTGTTGATTAGCCCATATAGATTTGTCTCCAATAAATTGTTAAAAAGATTTATACAATAGTCACTAAGAGGATTTTATTTTCTAGTTACATCTAACATGGGCTTAGCTAACACCATAATCACAACCTTAGTCTGTAAGATTCCCCATGTGAACGTCAAATCTGTGAAAGGATGTGTTTTTGTTTGAGCACAGTACATGACTATGAGGCCCTTCCAATGTTATTAATGCGACAGGCAGTTCAAACACAAACCTGCTGTTGTGAATTTAGAAATGGAAGGAGATTTAGTCATATCAATAGCTGTATCTGTTGTAATGTTCATGAATGGTCATTTATTGAACACAAATGGGCTGAATGGCCATGACCTTGTCACATTGACTGGTTGGCAGGGATCTTGTCACATTGACTGGTTGGCCATGACCTTGTCACATTGACTGGTTGGCCATGACCTTGTCACATTGACTGGTTAACAGGGATCCTGTCTTATTGACTGGTTAGCAGGGACCTTGTCACATTGACTGGTTAACAGGGATCTTGTCACATTGACTGGTTAGCAGGGATCTTGTCACATTGACTGGTTAGCCACGATCCTGTCTCATTGACTGGTTAGCAGGAATCTTGTCACATTGACTGGTTAGCCACGATCCTGTCTCATTGACTGGTTAGCAGAGATCTTGTCACATTGACTGGTTGGCAGGGACCTTGTCACATTGACTGGTTAACAGGGACCTTGTCACATTGACTGGTTAGCAGGGACCTTGTCACATTGACTGGTTAACAGGGATCCTGTCTTATTGACTGGTTAGCAGGGATCTTGTCACATTGACTGGTTAACAGGGATCTTGTCACATTGACTGGTTAGCAGGGACCTTGTCACATTGACTGGTTAGCAGGGACCTTGTCACATTGACTGGTTAGCAGGGACCTTGTCACATTGACTGGTTAACAGGGACCTTGTGACATTGACTGGTTAATTCGGAGTAAAACCAATCTGTGAATAAAGAAAAAGGAAAACTGAGATCATTGGTTCATGAATGACCTTTGTGTCGTTAAAAGGGAATGAAAGAAATGTGTGTAGATATCAGAAATAGATCTGTGTTTAAATCATGTTATCACTATATGAATAAGGATCCTGTACTTAAATAGGCATCGATCAATGAAAATAAAATACTATATCATATGGTTGGGTATAATTGTGTTATATGTTTGAATAAAAGTTACTTTATATTATTACATACATTTTGTTTCGTTCTTTATTGAAATGAGGAAGGAACCCAATATTTATGTCATGGAAATTGTTGGTAATGTCTTAGAACAGTATGTACAGGTATGATGTACAGGTATGTACAGGTATGCAAAAATGCAGTTCCAAGTATTGTTGCCAACCTTTGGAACACGTATTCTCAGCAGAAGAAATGCATTGTGTATGTTGTGTGCTGTAGTTTTGTGATACGTTGCTGTCCCTCTTCCTGTGGATAAAGAAAGGCATGTACACGTATAAAAAACTTTACTGAGAAAATATGTAAAAGCAAATTAAAGACTGGATAATGGACATGGTAACAAAGCCTTTCTTTATCCCTTTCAGGGCCGGACACTGGTATGTACACAAGCAAATGGCATTATGAGGCTCCAGACATTACCCCAGAGATTGGGGAGGGAGCTGAAGTCCACATCGAAGGTCATGCCATGATACACATCGAAGGCAACAAGAAGGCCTGTGCATTCTGTCAAATGCATAATATTAAAACTAAATCAGGCTGGGCGATAAAATCGTACTATAAGTGCGAGACCTGTGATGTGCCATTGTGCCGGGGTAAAAATAAGCAGTGTTACCAGCGATATCATGAGCTACGCAGGGAACATGATGACATGTCACCTCGGATGATGCAGAAGGCCATCAAAGCTTCCATGCCAAAACCAGCTAAATACTCTTTCAAGACAGTAGAGCCACCACTATCATTTTGGTAGCTGGGTAACCCACTTAGGAATATTATCTATTGAAATCAAGCAAATCAAATTTCTCAAACTTGACAAATCTGCTTATTGATACAGTTTTATGTAAGTCTTTATTGAGCCAAACAGGATCATCTTCAGTTATTAAATTGTTCACATCTAATCCAAACATGCCACAGAGGGATTTATAGACATAAAATTGAGAACATGGACTCTTTGATGTGAGGATTTTACTCCACAATAAAATCCAGGAGGAACAGTATTAAAACTCAATTGATGTCAGAAACTTTTTTAATGGGAACAACAGGATCATTTTGAAGTGCAACATAAAATTTTGATTACGTTGGAGAAAATGCAATGAGTGATTGAAGATTTTAAACAAGGCACAGGGATAGGGTATGCTAGGGATTGAAACAAAAACATTTTATGATACTAATGTTGAAGTACATGATGGTCATTGTTGATGTGCTTGGTACAATGAGATTTGTGAATTTCTTGATCCTTAAATTTGATTGCAAGCTTAGTTGGATGCATATCCTTTATCTGTATGTATACATTGTGGGTACAAATGAAATGTTGCTCAAGGTCATACAAATGATATATCTTGTGAATCTACAGAGGTCAATATTCCAGTACAAGTGTCTACTCAAGGTCATACAAATGCATATCTCGTGAATCTACAGATGTCAATGTTCAAGTACACATGTCTGCTCAAGGTCATACAAATGCATATCTCGTGAATCTACAGAGGACAATATTCCAATACAAGTGTTTACTCAAGGTCATACAAATGCTATATCTCGTGAATCTACAGAGGTCAAAGTTCAAGTACACATGTCTGCTCAAGGTCATACAAATGCTATATCTCTTTAATCTACACAGAGTTCAATATTCCAGTACATGTGTCTGCTCAAGTGAGGATGGTTGTCTTACCTGGAGGTGCTAAACTGTTTAGAATGGAATTTATAGCCAAGCACGTTTTAATGCACTCTTTTTGTGTACGGATATATTTGTAACTATTTATAGATGTCTGTCCTGTTTGTGGTATTTTATCGTTATATCTTGTGGTTTTATTTGGGATAGAAATAAAAAAAAAAAATCTGTTCTTGATTTGTTTGTCTTCTCTTGAAATAGAACCCAAGAAAGGCTAGGAAAACTAGTGTCACATCGCATGTCTAATTCATGCTGTCTATCAAGACAATATGAATTAAACATCAGACATTAACTGTCAAAATTGGGTCATTTATCCACATTTCACCAGCAGGTTTTCCTTTTGTTTAACAGAAGTAAAAAGTGTGATTACAGTTGGCAGGAAGTGGCACTAGTAACCGAGCCTTTCTTTATTTTTACAGGGGGCAGTAGTGTAACCTTCCTGCAGGGTAAGCCCTCCTCCGTTACCATGGCGACTAGCCTGTCTGGTAACCATTCGATGGCTAATATGGCAACAAGCTTACTAGGCAACGATTCCAACATTTCCATGACGACTAACCTGCCAGAGTGGCAGGACCAGATACAAATACAAGGTGTTGACCATCGTCTCATACATATTGGAGGGAAGAACCGTGCATGTGCTTACTGTACCATTAGTAAAAATAAAACCAGACTAGGCTGGGCTAGGAAGTCTTACTATAAGTGTGACGCATGTGGTGTGCCCTTGTGTCGCGGGGAGACTAATTGCTATGAACGTTATCATGACCTAGTACAGGAGCATCAGCACCTTGTAGACTCACCAAAAAATCTGTACAAATTTCTTCTACGAAAGTTCTCCTCACAAATGGATGTAGACTTTGTACCTGAGAGCTTCAAAATGCAGGGCATTGACTTCAGCTTCAGCAGCCTAGATCCTAAATAAGAATGGGGATAAATTTTCACATAACTTCACTGCATGCAAGGACAATCAGTAGCCATTGGTATATTTTATCTGTAACTCTGGCAATTGTGTGGTGTTTCTGGACTTCATAAGTTGTTTGAACACTGAAATGATGAATAATCCCTTGTCTAGAAAGTTATTGTAGGAAATTGACAGAATATCTCTGCTGAATTTGACCCAAAAAAATGTACATTTGTTGTCAGGGTTTATTTTGAAACATTTTATTTTTCTAATTGTTACACAAGAGAAAAAGTAAGTTCTACAAACTAATAAACCCTAGTTCACAAAAGTAGAAATTGTTATAATTTGTCTCGGTACTGTTGATGGTGACAACAATGTGATTACATATTAAAAGTTTTCTTTAAAAATTGGGTAATCGTGGTTTCTTTGTCCTTTCAGGAACACCAGTTCCTCGAGAAAACATTGCCTACATAAGCCAATCAGTAGGCTTGATACATTCTCAATCAACAAGTCATTCTAACAGTGTTCCTTCATGCGTAGTTAAGGACTATGGATCACATTCAACATTCCAATCAGAAATACCGGGACATAAGCTAGTAACAAGACCAGGGCGTCAACTGAAAGCCTGTGTTTACTGTCAATTGAAGAAGGTCAAAACAAGGTCAGGATGGGTGGTGAAAACCTATTACATGTGCGAGGCGTGTGGTGTTCCCCTGTGTCGGGGCCAGCGCGAGTGCTACCACTACTATCACCAGCTCATCTCGGGTCAAATGTAGTGGTCTGTGCAGCAGCATGATATCTGACATAGCTAACCTGATTATCTCCCTTGTGTTGTGTTTTACCCTTGTGATTATTGATGTATTTACAGGGTATATGTAACTGGTACACTTGGTCTCTGTCCTAACTCTTCTCTTTCTCCCTTTCAGTGCCTCATGATGTTCTCGGTCCAAAACGCTCCCTTGACTCATATTTGGGGCCATTTGATGAACATGTCTCCCTTGGGTCAAATGAGCATCTGGGCCTGCTCAAGAGTGGGGAGAATGCGACCATATTAGATCCTAAAGGTGTCGTTCATACTCAGATTACCTCACAAGGATACAAACTGAAAAAGTGTGTGTACTGTGCATCGCATCGCGTGCGTTCTAAGTCTGGCTACATAGTGTACTGTAGATTTATGTGTCAGACATGTGATGTGGCGTTGTGTAAAGGAACAAGGTCATGCTTTCAGATGTATCACAAAGAGTTATTTTATGAACAAAAGCATAGTGGTGTTTCGGCCACTGACACCTCACAATACATACTCTGAAAAGTTGGGTGCATGTTGGTGTTGGTAGTTGGCTAAATAAAGGATGAGGTTTCTTGTATACTGGATAATTCCAAATACTTTTGTCCTTTCAGGGCCAGCATCAGTATCCCACAGACAAATGCAAAGCTTTCAGAGCCATTCAAAAAGCTTTGCATCATATCCTCCACGACAATCGCATATCCTAGCCCAGGGGGACATGCAAGGTCATCTGGCAATGTTAGCTCGCATGTCGGCCCCAGGGTTCCCAGTTCAAGGTCAGGCGTACAGTAGTAAAGTTTCAGAGAGCCCTACCTATGGTGGTAATCTGCAGAAAGCAAGTTCATTGTATCTGGGTGGGCACCACCACCGACTTGCCCACCTTCAGGGTCTGAGGAAACTGTGTGTGTACTGTCAGTTTAATAAAATAAAGACTAAATCAGGCTGGTGGATCTACACACGGTACAAATGTGAAGGTTGTGAGGTGCCATTGTGTAACACCACCTCAGAGCGGGATTGCTTCATGTTGTACCATAACTTGATGTATGGAGGCTCCAGTGTTGAGGCTCCAACCTCGGCCCAAGCTTCTCAAGTTAATGCGGCTCCAACCTCGGCCCCTGCCCTTCAGCTTGCCCATGACAATGTGAATAATGACTTAAAGGCAGACTTTTCACAAAATGATGCAAATTCTGGACTACAATATTACAGTGCAGACAAGTAGATGCAAGTCAATCACTTAAATGCTTCTAGCTCACACAAGACACTGTTTTGTTTAAGACATTTTAGATATTGCTGTTTTCGGTGATGGGAGGGTAATCTTGTGTCCTTTTATCCTTTTCAGAACCTGCCTCAAATCCATACAGCCAATCAAAAACCTTATTACATTTATCGGGTCACTTGACAACGATGGCTCGAATGTCGGTACCAAGTGTGCCGGTAGTACCTCAAAGACACATGGTAGTTGCTCAAGGTCACCATCCTCAAGGTCACCTGTTTGAGGTCAGGACTGATAACAAGGGTACACCAAAGATAGAGCCCCAACACCGTCTGGTTCACCTAGAAGGCCAGAAGAAGCTCTGTGTCTATTGCCAGTTAAATAATATCAAAACCAAATCAGGATGGTGGGTTTATACCTGGTACAAGTGTGAGGGGTGCGAGGTACCACTGTGTAATACAACATCAGAGCGGGACTGTTTCCTTCTGTACCATCGTCACACACATTAATTACACACCTGGTACAGGTGTGAGGGGTGCGAGGTACCGCTGTGTAATACAACATCAGAGCGGGACTGTTTCCTTCTGTACCATCGTCACACACATTAATTACACACCTGTACCAGGTGTGAGGGGTGCGAGGTACCACTGTGTAATACAACATCAGAGCGGGACTGTTTCCTTCTGTACCATCGTCACACACATTAATTACACACCTGGTACAGGTGTGAGGGGTGCGAGGTACCACTGTGTAATACAACATCAGAGCGGGACTGTTTCCTTCTGTACCATTGTCACACACATTAATTACACACCTGTACCAGGTGTGAGGGGTGCGAGGTACCACTGTGTAATACAACATCAGAGCGGGACTGTTTCCTTCTGTACCATCGTCGCACATTAATTACACACCTGTACCAGGTGTGAGGGGTGTGAGGTACCACTGTGTAATACAACATCAGAGTGGGACTGTTTCCTTCTGTACCATCGTCACACACATTAATTACACACCTGGTACAGGTGTGAGGGGTGCGAGGTACCACTGTGTAATACAACATCAGAGCGGGACTGTTTCCTTCTGTACCATCGTCACACACATTTATTACACACCTGGTACAGGTGTGAGGTCTTGAGTGCAAATGTTTGTACCGGCCAATCGGTGTGAGTTTCAACACCAGAACTATACCACACATTAGTGTAAGTTTGAACACTAATACCACACATCATCCAAACACCTTAACTCTGGTACCGTGTTCACCTGCAACATAGCAAAAGTACCTTTTGCATTTAATTAAACTTTAACAGTAATGCATGTCAGTTACAAACTAGTCCACCAAGGTAACAAGTGTTATAGACAATCTGTTATAAATATGCATCATGCTTCTGATTATGATTTCTGTTATTCATTTTGTAAAATAAAATTGTTCTGACAGTTATACCATACCCTGTTGTGTTGAGTGATCTCTATATACAGGTTGAAATCTTCTTTGAGAGCCTAGCCCTAAGATTACCTACAGAGCCTAGTCCTTAGATTACCTCCAGATAATCCTACGGAGCCTAGCCCCAAGATTACCTACAGAGCCTAGCCCCAAGATTACCTACAGAGCCTAGCCCCAAGATTACCTACAGAGCCTAGCCCCAAGATTACCTACAGAGCCTAGCCCCAAGATTACCTACAGAGCCTAGCCCTAAGATAACCTCCAGATAATCCTACAGTGTCTAGACCAGAGATTGCTTTGTAATAAACCTCTATCTGTCCTATTTAGGGCTATTTAGAAAATTAATGAAGGTTCAGTGTAAATAGTTGGTTTGTTTAAAGCATTGGAGATTTAGTTTAATGTTTGGTTTAGTTTATTAAATCTTCTTGGAAAATAATTTTTTTAATATATACGTATTGAGGGTTTAGTTTAAGTAATGATGGTTTAGTGACAGTTGATATTAAGTATTGATGGTTTCTGGTTTAAGCAGGAGAGATGATTTTGGCCATTCTGTTTTATCTTTCAGACCCTGGCCCCCTTAGATCTGTCTGTGGACCCTCAACAACCTTTGGCAGCTTAAGTCCGTATAAGTGCAATGTTACCAAGCATCTGGAGGGGCTGGGGCATAGAATAGATAGAAATGTAGAGAATAAGCCCCGGCTGTGTGTGATGTGTCAGGCAGGCAAGGTGAAGACCAGGAAGGGCTGGAAGGTGTACTCTCGCTTTCATTGTTCGGCCTGTGCCGTTCCGCTGTGTATTGGGGAGAGAGACTGTTTCGGTACCTTCCATAAGTCCCTCTGTGAACCCTTCATAAGTCAGGAGAGTGTTACTGGTCCGGGGCAGTCTAACCTTGTATGTCATCTGTATCCATCCACTGAGTATGCTTCAATTGAGGAGGAAAAAAAATACCTGTGACCTCATTCACCCTTCAGTGATAATGTGCCGAGCATTTAAACTAAAATATACTGAAACTTGCAAAGTCTTAAAATGCCCGTTTTATGCGGTGATAAAGACATGGTTGTTTGGATTCTCATTGTTGTGAGTTTTGTCTCCAAGCGAAATGATTTTATGATACCGTAGATTTTACTTTTACGGTATGTCTTCAGGACCTCGTGCTCAAAGTGTAGTAGATAAAAAATATAATGTTCATATAGATATACCTTACTAAATGAAATTTTTAGTACATGATGGCAAAGACAATTAACACTGAAGTTATTTTACCACATTTAAATGATCAATATTTTCAGTGAATGAAATTTTGTAATTATATAACGCAAGTTCGGGATTTGATACTATTAGATTAATTTGCATAATTATCTTTAAATGATGAAGATTAGTGAATGTGAAGTGACCAAAGATTTAAACACCTCCCCAATTACCCCCCCAACATAAACCATCAAACCTTTGGTCGCTGACTTTATATTGTATGCATGACTTTGTACATAGTGTACAGGCAGTTTATGTTGAAAGTGAAAATGAGCAAGTTGAAAATAAAAATGAAAAAACCAAAGAAACTGAGTGCGTTTGTTTTGTTCTTTCAGGACCGATGGATGCCCTGACAATGCGTGCTAACCAAACACTGACCATGTCGGTCACCTCTCCCCTCTCTCTAAATTTGGACCGTATAGTAGACACCCATGGTAACCGACATCTCCCCATTAAGACCAGGCCCTCCAAAGTTTGTGCTGTGTGTCGCTTCAATAACGTCAAAACTAAGAGAGGGTGGCGTGTATATACCTCAGACAAATGTGCTATGTGTGATGTGGCCCTGTGTACAGGCCCTCGCGCCTGTTTCGTCAAGTTCCATAATCTCTCTGACGAAGACCGAACATCTGTTTTAGCAAATCCACCATTTCCTTACATATGAATCTGAGGACTTCAGATGAATCTTTAGAAATCTTGTTAGCCCGTAGCATATTGACACCTTGTTACATGGACATCTCAAGCAGGCGTGCTGTCACCGACGTATGCTTCAAATACAGACAAGTTGGTTCAGATAGAAGTAAATTCATTCAAAGATTGTGTATATGTATGCTGTGAACTTTGGATTAATGTCTAGTGTTTAAGATATTAGGTAATTCAGATACTCAGCTCAAGACATGCAAGGGAGTTCAAATTCAGGCTTAGTAAGGTACAATTTAGTGTTCGGATACATATCACTGGGTTCATACACTGGCCATGCATTTCAAACACCTGTTTGAGAGTTTTATAATTGGTGGTTCATAGTTCAGATGAATGCCAGGTGGTTCAAACATCTGAGGGTTTCATAATTGATGGTTCATAAATCAGATGAATGCTAGGTGGATCTAACACCCGTCTGAGAGTTTTATAATCAGTGGTTCATAGTTCAGATGAATGCTAGGTGGTTCAGAGGCCTGTCAAGCAGTTCATAACATACCTGGTAGTGACGTGAAGCAGACAGTTTGTTCCTGATACATGTCAAATAGAAACATTAAATGACTTCGAATATATTGTCTATTGGTTACAAAACTTGGTCCGTATTATGTGTTTTTGTATAAAATGAATCTGAGATGGTAACTTTGTACACAGGAAATCACTTATCTCATTATCTGTAGGCATGTTGGGGGGAGAAGTATATGGAAAACATTTTGGATAGAAGAAACTTGTAGTCTCCCCATAATAACTGAAGAGATATATATGTAAGAGATATTGCTGTAAAAGAAATATGTATGTTAAAAAATGTGTACAAATGTTAGGACTACAGTTAATGTGATAAGATTTGGTATATGACTTTGTAATAACAAGTTTCCATTTTTACTGCCCTTTTTGACAGAGTTATTGCCCTTTGAATTTTCTCCCACTTGACATGCTGTAATTATAGACTTTTCTAACTTTACAACAAAGGGAATCATCCTTATAAATATATACAATGTACAGCTTGTAGGGCAGATAATCTACATACTACACATACCACACAATATATATTTGACTGAACTTGAGGTTTTGTTATGCTAGTCCCCACACTGATGTTATGGAACACAATAAAAAGGGTAATAGGACACTGTGTTGGTGCTTTTTGTACTGGGCATTGGTAAAATACTTTGTACTCAGCAGTGTAATAATGGGCGTTATATATACACCATCATAAAGAGACCTTCATATATGGGTCCCTGATAATGTAGAGGGCTTGTAACCACTGTTGTCAGCCCAGTGATAAAGTACATTTGGAGCAAGGAAAGATTTGTTAACTTCACCAGTAGGAGAAAGCTTAAATTATATTTATATATATATATATATATATATATATATTATATTTAATTGTTTGTTATCCATTTCAATTTATTTGTATCAGTTTTATTCATAAGACGATGAAAACATGACCTAAGAAAGATTAGGTTGGTGCCAGATAATAGCTAGCCATGCCTGTAGGAGAAAAGCCTTGGCCGGCCTGTGACCTGGTGGCCTGGTAAAGTAGTGAGTCATACCCAGGCAAAGACTAGGCTTGTCATGTTTGCCATGATAAACAGTTTACATGACAAGAGGTCCCCAATGGGGAACTTCAAAAAAACTCTAGCCTTAGGTTTAAACATCATTCTAGATTTTATAAATAAAAGTAAAGTAGTATTTTTAAAAGGAGTCGTATGACTGCTCAAGGCTTTAGAGAAATGTTATTTGATGTTGCCAACTTGCCATGTCTAACTGAATTGATAACTTGAAATTTGGAGACCTTCCAAGTGGAATTCTCTATTGGATACCTCCAGGGTAATTATCTCCATATGATAACTTTCAAGTTGGAGGCTCTTCAGGGGTTTTCCAACCACTCTAAATCATCTCTAAATTCTCTGGCTCTTAAACAACTGACAAGAAAAGGAATTAGTTTTCACTGAATTTTAAAGGTGGAGACTGCCACAGGAATTTAAAAAGGAGTATAGGAAAATTGTAACAAAGGAAAACACCACTTAAAAGATGACAATAAAAAAACAATTGATGTTATGTCGTAGATAGCGTAGTGTACATATAATGTCGTTACACTCACAGATTTGGGTGTGACTACAGGTGTAGCTTGTATCCAGTAACACAAAGAATCATACATATTCAACAAGACTTTGCTATGCTGACATGCATAAAATCAATATTTCATCACTAAATAATGAGATAATTTTTTTGATTTAGAAACAACATTACATAATACCACAATGACGGTGAGATAAATTGCGTTTCTGCCTGGTATAGTCTGCCTCGCACTATTACCCAACCACAACTGTTGTGAAAGATAAATGTTGTAAAACCTGGAGGTGTAATAGCTGGCATCAGTCACATATCAGCTTCGGTGTATTAGTTTGTAGACAGTTGTCGTGAGTTATCGTGGTAATCACTGATACAGTAAGGGAGCTTACTCTGTAACCAGTTACATAGTTATACTTATGATGTGACTTGGAATGTTGGAATCCCCTTCCAATCACTCTTGATTTTGATTCTTCACTTGGCATTTTTTAAATGGTTCATTAAAGATTTGCATGAAAGTGAAACCTAACATCATTTATTTCCGGCTTTATTGTGTAAGATAGATATTGTACCCTCATCAAAACCAATACCTTGTTACACAAACAGATTTTCACTTGAATACCCCTCTGAGATAAAAACTTGACATTATTGAATAAAAAGGTATACAGGCCTGATGACAAGTTACGGGACTTTTGGTTTTTGACTGGATTTTATAAATAGGTTTACTGCGAGGTCACTGGGTTTTTCTACATTAAGATTTCTTTTTCCTTTCAGAGCGAGATGATTCCGCCCTATTTCCCATGATGCCTCCTCTTTTCCCTCCCACCACACACCTGTCACATCACAGGGCTGTTCGTAACCATGGGAACAAGTACACCACATGCTTCTTCTGTCTCAGAAATAAAGTGAAGACAAAATCAGGGTGGCGTGTGAACACCTATTACAAGTGTGAACAGTGTGATCTGCCACTTTGTATCGGCAAGGACAGAAACTGTTTTGACCTGTTCCACAGCATGTTAATGAAGCAATGAACCCATATGGCTTCCTTTCGGCTAAAAAAGACAATGTCTTCTTACAAGTGTTAGTATTATGTTTGATGAGTAATACAGAGATAGACTTGTGCAGAGATTGAGGAAATAAAAGAGAGATAGTAGTATAGAAACTTGTGGCAAAATCTAGTTCTTTAATTCAAAATCTAAGGGGAGATAACTATCAACCAAAATAGAAAAGGGAAGTAAAGAATCACATAAGAGCGGATGAACAATGCATAAGGGGAGGGGATTTAACCATCACAATAAAGGGGGTGATAAACAATATGTATTATTATTATATATATAAGAGAAGATCTTTTAATGAGCAAAGGGGGGATAAGCTATAAGATATTGCATTTAACAACAGTAAACAGTCAATTGATATATACACAGGGAGATAATAATGTATTTACTCACAGTAACTAGTCAATAATATCTACACAAGGGAGATAAACTGTTTCATAAAGGGAGATAATCATTATTTACCAAATATTGAAAATCACAAAATGAGCATTCAAAGTCAATTTCTACTGTAATACATGTTATTTGTAGGGAGTCTTGCCCTACCCAGTGAGTACCAAGACTTGATATAATTTACAATTTACTAAAGTACAGCATGAATATTATTCCAGAGCATGATATTAGGAAATCTATAATTAAACCATAAATGAAATGTTGTGATATACTAGTAACATAGTAATCTTTTCGTCCAGAATGACCTGTACTTTGGGTGGTCTTCCATTGTTAAGTGGTTTTACAGTACAATGTATCATTTTTGTACTGGAAGGGATTTTTGGTATGTTGGTCAAATGGATGCCTTCATCTGTATATATTGTTTTCTTGGCTTAAATGTGATTATCTGCGGATTGGAAACAAATATAAACAACAATACCATTGAACTTTGGTGTCAACAGAAGGAATGCTCACGAAGCAAGTCATATGTACATTCTTCCTCTAAACACTTAGAGGCCGTATTTCAATGTAAACCTCATGGTGAATTTTAGGATCCTATGCATGCTAGGAAATTGTGTTGAGTGGGGTCATCCTAGATTTTAAGTCTGTTATTTTACTGTCCTCAGTACAAGGTTTAAGGCCATATTTCTATTTTACTGTCCTCAGTACAAGGTTTAAGGCCATATTTCTAAAGCGTGATTTCTTTATCCTTTCAGACACCGAGTCTGGCCTGTTCCATCCTCCTTTCTCCCAATCTACAGGTGCAGAACCCTTCTCACCTCTGACGGGCGACCTCGCCCAACACATCCCTGTCAAGAATGAGAACAACAAATACACCAAGTGCTTTCTGTGTCTGAGGAATAAAACTAAGACAAAGTCGGGTTGGCGTGTCAACACCTACTACAAATGTAGTCGGTGTGCAATCCCCCTATGTAACAACAGGGAAAGGAATTGTTTTGAGACTTTTCATCGTCAACTTCTCCTGTACAAATCTGAGGCTACCCAATACTCAAATAAACAGCTATTTAAATACCCCTTTGAATGACCCAAGTGTTTGGTGCAGGCAGCCGATTTAGGTAGGCATGCTTCAGGGGGAGATAACTCTACGTTGACATTGGTGTCCAAAATAAATTCTGACATATTAGGCAGTGAATTCGTATTTAGTAGTCTGTGATGAAGTGAATTTGGTGTGGTACTTTTAACAGACATTATTTGTGCTTGGCCTTTTTACCCTTGTTGTTGTCGTGTTTGTAATTGGTGTTGTTTCTTTATCCTTTCAGAAGATCCCTGGGTAGCCTCCCCTGTATCGGGCTCTTCTTTCCCGGCCTCACCTTCTTGGAGAAGTTCGAGTCAAGTGGGTTCCCTTCCCACTAGACTTGCCATCCACAAACTCATCCCTATCTCTGGCCCCATCAATAGAAAGCTATGTGTTTACTGTCAGCTAAATAAAACTAAGACCAAGTCAGGCTGGTTGGTGTACAGTCGCTGCAAGTGTGAGGCGTGCGACGTGGCTCTGTGTAAGAGGGAGAGGGGATGTTTTAAACTCTACCATGATCTCATCTTCGGCGGCGTCAATGAGGCCAACGAGTCTCAGACTGGTGTCGGTTCCAATGTGAACCTGAAGCAGTTCATCGTCAAGCCCCATAGTAGCATGTCTATGTCTCTGGCAAATGTCTCCTCATCACATATAAGCAACACTACACCATACTCCAAGTACACCTTGTCACACCACGTTGCTTCTTTACCACAATCAAATATATCTACAACGCATCAAAGCGTCTCCTCAACACATCCAACTAATTCTAATATTCTGGTTTGCCCTGTATCACCGAAACATGAATACCACCACATGCCTTCATCTTCTGTTGATAGTACAATGTCACGCGAGCCGAGTAGACAGGGATTTAGAGGAACCTCTTGCCCTCACAATGTCTGCAAATGCAGCAGGAAGCTCAGGCCATGTGACAACAAACTCATGTCTTGTGACAGCAAGTTCTAGTCATGTGACAGCAAGTCCTGATACGGTGATGTCAAATTCTGATAACATGACGGCAGATTCTGGACAAGACACGATTGGGTCCAGTCAAATGACTACTGATAGTGAGAGTATGTCGGAAAGTGCTGGTCATGTGACTGGCAGTTCTGATCATGTGGCTGGTAATACTCCATACGCCTACGGAAGTGTGGTGTTTCCATCTCGGAGCTTTATGCCAGACCGTACTGAGGAAGACTAAAGACAGTGCTATATTGTAAGATTTTGGTGTTTCTGTGGACAAGGAACATCACACTATAATCTCCACTTATGAAAGTGACATACAAACTCCATTTATATGCAAATATGTACTCATTGACTATAAATATACCAATTTGAAATATGAAATGGCTTATACATGTATATGCAATGCAATTGACGATTTTTTGTCCAGGCACGGTCTACTACTGTACAGAGTTTTGTCCAGACTCGGCCTACTACTGTACAGAGTTTTGTCCAGACTCGGCCTACTACTGTACAGAGTTTTGTCCAGACTCTGCCTACTACTGTACAGAGTTTTGTCCAGACTCGGCCTACTACTGTACAGAGTTTTGTCCAGACTCGGCCTACTATACAGAGTTTTGTCCAGACTCGGCCTACTACTGTACAGAGTTTTGCCCAGACTCGGCCTACTACTGTACAGAGTTTTGCCCAGACTCGGCCTACTACTGTACAGAGTTTTGTCCAGACTCGGCCTACTACTGTACAGAGTTTTGTCCAGACTCGGCCTACTACTGTACAGAGTTTTGTCCAGACTCGGCCTACTATACAGAGTTTTGTCCAGACTCGGCCTACTACTGTACAGAGTTTTGCCCAGACTCGGCCTACTACTGTACAGAGTTTTGCCCAGACTCGGCCTACTACTGTACAGAGTTTTGTCCAGACTCGGCCTACTACTGTACAGAGTTTTGTCCAGACTCTGCCTACTACTGTACAGAGTTTTGTCCAGACTCGGCCTACTACTGTACAGAGTTTTGTCCAGACTCGGCCTACTATACAGAGTTTTGTCCAGACTCGGCCTACTACTGTACAGAGTTTTGTCCAGACTCGGCCTACTACTGTACAGAGTTTTGACCAGACTCGGCCTACTACTGTACAGATGTTTTATTTCCTGGTGGAGGTGTACTCGGTCCCAGTTAACTTGTATTTCTTGTGTCCTGAGACAGTCAAACAGAAACTTGAGTGTATCTCAGATTTGACAGGTTGATTTGCAGGAGATTCAGTTTCATGTATATACTTTTTTGTTCAGTGTAAGTAACAATTACATCCTGTTTCAAACTATAAAAAGTGCTGTATAACATTGAGATGGATTATATTGATTATTATTAAATGCAAAAAAAAACTATTAACTGTCTTAGTTTTTGTACTGAGGATCGAATAAGCTGTGGTTTTGTCTTGACATTGTTATAGACAACAGTATTGTAGTTGGGAGAGTATGCATGGAGAGACAATCGAAACAATGTAATCAGATAGAATGTATTTGTTACGGGAACGAGAAATCTGACAGGGATCAACAGTGTGATATGTAATTCTGTACAGATAGGGAACGAGAAATCTGACAGGGATCAACAGTGTGATATGTAATTCTGTACAGATAGGGAACGAGAAATCTGACAGGGATCAACAGTGTGATATGTAATTCTGTACAGATAGGGAACGAGAAATCTGACAGGGATCAACAGTGTGATATGTAATTCTGTACAGATAGAATGTATTTGTTACGGGAACGAGAAATCTGACAGGGATCAACAGTGTGATGTGTAAGTCTGTACAGATAGAATGTATTTGTTACGGGAACGAGAAATCTGACAGGGATCAACAGTGTGATATGTAATTCTGTACAGATAGAATGTATTTGTTACGGGAACGAGAAATCTGACAGGGATCAACAGTGTGATATGTAATTCTGTACAGATAGAATGTATTTGTTACGGGAACGAGAAATCTGACAGGGATCAACAGTGTGATATGTAAGTCTGTACAGATAGAATGTATTTGTTACGGGAACGAGAAATCTGACAGAGATCAACTAGATCCCTGTGGTTGAGAGTTAAAATAAACTGTTGTCCATTGATTTAATGATTAGTGACAAGTCTACTCATATAGTACTGTATGGTCTAAGTTTATGTAGGCTCAGGCTGAATTAAAGCTAGGCATAGAAATGTCACCATCATGGTCAATTAATTGATCAGTGAACTATCAGTCTACGGTGGAGGGAGATATCACTGAAGGGAACGCTGGTGTTAGTCTATCCTACTACATGTATCAAACAATTTTATCGGAATGTTCCTCAACAGATGTATAAAACAATTAAAATCTTTATTCAGAAAACTCCAATACCAATTGGCAGATAAACTTATGTTGGAATGTTCCTTAACAAATCCATGTAAAAGTGTTGTGGTGCCTCGGTGAAATCGCTTCTACATTATACACAAGGATGAGTTTTCATTAACTTTTAAATGGGTCATGTGATGTGTCTAGACCAATGGTAAAACACTTGAGGACTTGGTTCTGTTTTATCCTTCTAGTACCTGGCACGGACCTGGAGATTGAACCTGATTCAGTCGTGTCTGCATACCAGCCATCAACTCTCGAGGCGGACGACATGCTTGCTCTTCAGCAGGCATTTGGTTCTGGTATTGGCATGTATGAGGCGAACACAGGTGTTGTGAACAGGCGTTCCCGTGGTACCAGGCAGGGTGGTAATGGGCGTGCGCTGAACAGGAAAGAGCATGTGTGTACCGAACCTGGGTGTGACTTCAGGACTTCTAGGATATATAATTTCCAGAGACACTGTCGCATCCATAATGATGATGCAAAACTCAAGTGTGAAATCTGTCAGAAAAAGTTTCTTGATGCCTATGAATTAAAGCATCATGTTGCTGGTCATTCTGGTGCCTTCAAATGCAATTTGTGTGATCGTAGTTTTGCTTCACGTATGGGGTTCTACGAGCATACCAAATTTCACCAGGAGTCAGATGAAAGGTTTGACTGTGTAATGTGTGGGAAAACTTTCTGGAAGAAATCTCGATATGTCTACCATCTAAGAGCATATCACAACAAAGTACTAGTTGAGGAGGACCAGGGTAGGGTTTCATTACAAGATGCTGACATCAGCTCTTAATCCAGCCTAATTTGTCGAGAACCAGGTTCTCAGTAATGGCTATAACTAAGTGTATCGGCATGATGTGGCTTAATTAAATTGGTGTGAGAAATATTCGCATTAAGTTTGAAGACTGAGAAGTTCTAGAGGCTGTAATTAATAGAGAACAAAGCTGAAAATAGAGAAAACAAATTACGATGAGTTAAATATGTTGAGAGAGAATACAAATGACCGTGAGTTAAATATGTTGAGAGAGAATACAAATGACGGTGAGTTGAATATGTTGAGAGAGAATACAAATTACTGTGAGTTATATATGTTGAGAGAGTATGAAATATAGTGAATTTAATATGTTAAGAGATTATGCATGGTAGAGAGTTCTTATAAGGGTAGAGATTGTGTGGTATGCATGAAGAGTTTTGAAAGTCAAATAGTGTGAAAGAGTTAAGGTATGATTAAGTTTGGAACAGCATGTGAGGAGTGAATTATCAGGGTGGCAAGATTGTACAGCTCGCTATGTAAAAATACTGTATGTCATGTTAGGAGAGATTTATCAGAGTGGAGAGATTGTACAGCTCACTATGTAAAGATACTGTATGTCGTGTTAGAAGAGATTTATCAGAGTGGAGAGATTGTACAGCTTACTATGTAAAGATACTGTATGATGTCATGTTAGGAGAGATTTATCAGAGTGGAGAGATTGTATGATGTCATGTGAGGAGAGATTTATCAGAGTGGAGAGATTGTATGATGTCGTGTTAGGAGAGATTTATCAGAGTGGAGAGATTGTATGATGTCATGTGAGGAGAGATTTATCAGAGTTACTATGTAAAGATACTGTATGTCGTGTTAGGAGAGATTTATCAGAGTGGAGAGATTGTATGATGTCGTGTTAGGAGAGATTTATCAGAGTGGAGAGATTGTACAGCTTACTATGTAAAGATAATGTATGATGTGTTAGGAGAGATTTATCAGAGTGGAGAGATTGTACAGCTTACTATGTAAAGATATTGTATGTCGTGTTAGGAGAGATTTATCAGAGTGGAGAGATTGTATGATGTCATGTTAGGAGAGATTTATCAGAGTGGAGAGATTGTACAGCTCACTATGTAAAGATACTGTATGTCGTGTTAGGAGAGATTTATCAGAGTGGAGAGATTGTACAGCTCACTATGTAAAGATACTGTATGTCGTGTTAGGAGAGATTTATCAGAGTGGAGAGATTGTATGGTGTCGTGTTAGAGATTTATCAGAGTGGAGAGATTGTACAGCTCACTATGTAAAGATACTGTATGTCATGTTAGGAGAGATTTATCAGAGTGGCGAGATTGTACAGCTCACTATGTAAAGATAATGTATGTCGTGTTAGGAGAGATTTATCAGTGGCGAGTTCGTACAGCTTACTATGTAAAGATACTGTATGATGTCGAGTTAGGAGATATCTGTATAAAATGTACATATTACAACACCAGGAGGACAGATACAGGTGACGAATAACCAGGTGTGTACAGAAGTGTATAATAGCCCGGTAGTTTTGTTACCTGTGATGACAGCTAATTGTAAATATCTCATTTGTTAGTTTTCTTATTAAATTGTGATTTAATGAAAATAAAGTTATAAATGATGTTGAGTTGATGTTATTGCATTTTATTTTTCTTTCTCAGTTATTGTGACTGAACTTTATCATGTTATCTACTCTGACATCTAGTTTTATGACAGTAACTGGTTCCGTGATGCCACAGGGAGCTCCACTCAGCTATTGTTAACTGCTTGGTGAATGTGTTCTTAAAAATTTCAGTTAAAACCATTTTCTAAATTCATAATCAAACGAGCATTTCTTATTCTAATACTTTATTCAACTTTATTCAAGGGCTGTTTATATCCTAGTTGATATTCAAATCCTTTTGACATATTGTTATAGTTTTCTTATCATATATTTTATGAAGTAATTTGTGAAACGTAGATAAGTTGGAACTTCCCAAGCACTTCCTTGCCAGGGTAGCAAAATCCTTCCTCATTAATCGCTTATGTCTGGAAAATCTCCCTCAGATGAGATTGACAGTAGAACAGGTATCACCTGTGTAACACCTTGTTATAATGAGATTGACAGTATAACAGGTATCACCTGTGTAACACCTTGTTATAATGAGATTGACTGTACGACAGGTATCACCTGTGTAACACCTTGTTATAATGAGATTGACAGTATAACAGGTATCACCTGTGTAACACCTTGTTATAATGAGATTGACAGTATAACAGGTATCACCTGTGTAACACCTTGTTTTAATGAGATTGACAGTATACCAGGTATCACCTGTGTAACACCTTGTTTTAATGAGATTGACAGTATAACAGGTATCACCTGTATAACACCTTGTTATAATGAGATTGACAGTATAACAGGTATCACCTGTATAACACCTTGTTATAATGAGATTGACAGTATAACAGGTATCACCTGTGTAACACCTTGTTATAATGAGATTGACTGTGTAACACCTTGTTATAATGAGATTGACAGTATAACAGGTATCACCTGTATAACACCTTGTTATAATGAGATTGACAGTATAACGGGTATCACCTGTATAACACCTTGTTATAATGAGATTGACAGTATAACAGGTATCACCTGTATAACACCTTGTTATAATGAGATTGACAGTATAACAGGTATCACCTGTGTAACACCTTGTTATAATGAGATTGACAGTATAGCAGGTATCACCTGTATAACACCTTGTTATAATGAGATTGACAGTATAACAGGTATCACCTGTATAACACCTTGTTATAATGAGATTGACTGTATAACAGGTATCACCTGTATAACACCTTGTTATAATGAGATTGACAGTATAACAGGTATCACCTGTGTAACACCTTGTTATAATGAGATTGACTGTATAACAGGTATCACCTGTGTAACACCTTGTTATAGTGAGATTGACAGTATAACAGGTATCACCTGTATAACACCTTGTTATAATGAGATTGACAGTATAACAGGTATCACCTGTATAACACCTTGTTATAATGAGATTGACAGTATAACAGGTATCACCTGTGTAACACTTTGTTATAATGAGATTGACAGTATAACAGGTATCACCTGTGTAACACCTTGTTATAATGAGATTGACTGTATAACAGGTATCACCTGTGTAACACCTTGTTATAATGAGATTGACTGTGTAACACCTTGTTATAATGAGATTGACAGTATAACAGGTATCACCTGTATAACACCTTGTTATAATGAGATTGACAGTATAACAGGTATCACCTGTGTAACACTTTGTTATAATGAGATTGACAGTATAACAGGTATCACCTGTGTAACACCTTGTTATAATGACATTGACTGTATAACACCGGTATCACCTGTGTAACACCTTCAGTTCCTCCTCACTATATTATTCTATCAGCATTAAGCCTGATATTCATGGTACCCATGTAGTTTCAGAAGGGTTAAAGTCATCAGGCCTTTTACTGTAGTAGATATGGATTTGATCCCAACTCCACAACCTCCCTTGCCAATGTGTGGAGGATACCAGACAGATACACGAGTTTTAGGCTGACAGTGTTTACTGTAAAACTGATTCTCATTGAAATCTACCTAACTTCAGAGAGTTGATGATGCACTTAATTCTAGATGTTGCAACACTGCACTATATATCCAGGTAGAAATTAAAGAACTAAACTTTGACCTTGAAAATCTTTCCATATGAGAATGTTCTTAATACATATGTAGTTTTTACAAATACCTAATTGTGAAATTTTAGTGTGACCTCCAATCTAATATTTCATTATTTTGGATTGATGTAGTGTGTAAGGTTTCTCGCATGGTAATAGATACATTTTTATTCTTTCAGATCCTGAGCCCTCTGATAGCAGTAACATGCCAAGATTTATAAGACAACCTCCCCCGGGCAAACGTCCACTGATTTCTGAAAATTTCGGCCTCACTCCTGAACTCTTACAGTCCTTTATGTTTCCAAAGTATAATTCACAAGGAAGGTCACAAGGTCAAAGTTTAGATGTTTCGCAAGCAAGGTTTCAAGGTCAAAGTTCGAACACAATGACACCCATTTTTTCAGACTCCATGCTCCGACACCATGAAAGCATAGTTTCACCCGACTCGAACTTGAATATGAGTGTAGGTCATAGTACGTCGTCATATCGCGGTCAGCATGAGTATGGACAGCACAAGCTAGTATACATAGCGGACAAGAAATACAAGCCATGTGTGGTTTGTGTACTGAACAAGGTGAAAAGTCCTAAGGGCTGGTATATCTATTCCTATTACAAGTGTGAGGTGTGTGATGTTCCTCTTTGTCGGAGCAAACGTGACTGCTTTCACCAGTACCATCAGTATATGTCCACCATGGACAATAGTGAACTGCAAATAACTTTCCCTCCACATACTAGCTAAAGTCCGACTTCGAAATACATGTACAACTGGCTTTCCCTCCCAATATCAGGGGAAGATTTTAGAAGGCTTTACCATTACTGACCAGAAGACTTTACCGTTACTGACCAGAAGACTTTACCGTTACTGACCAGAAGACTTTACCGTGACCAGAAGACTTTACCGTTACCGACCAGAAGACTTTACTGTTACTGACCAGAAGACTTTACCGTTACCGACCAGAAGACTTTACCATTACTGACCAGAAGACTTTACCGTTACTGACCAGAAGACTTTACCGTTACTGACCAGAAGACTTTACCGTTACCGACCAGAAGACTTTACCGTTACTGACCAGAAGACTTTACCGTTACTGACCAGAAGACTTTACCGTTACCGACCAGAAGACTTTACTGTTACTGACCAGAAGACTTTACCGTTACCGACCAGAAGACTTTACCATTACTGACCAGAAGACTTTACCGTTACTGACCAGAAGACTTTACCATTACTGACCAGAAGACTTTACCGTTACCGACCAGAAGACTTCACAATAATTAGCTGTCACCCAGCATACATTGATAACGGCTGTCAGAAGATAAAACTAGTGTTTAGTCCATAGCGACTAACTTAGTTCTGGTTGTACACTGATTGAGTGATTACCTGGTTTCATACTTATGTTTTACACTAACCAGTATGACCTGGTTATCTCCCACAATAAGACGCCTCACACTTTTGCATCATGGCAATCAAAGTGTGATTAGTACATATTGATATTACTTGTTTCAAAAATTTGTAAAATAAATAAATATTATAGTTATATACATTATGAAACTTCTGTAAAAATAAATATTTGCAAAATAAGAAGCATACAGCCACCTCCAGTATCCTCGATACTCCAGGGGTTTTTAGAGCCTATATGATCATAATCCCAGGAGTATCGAGGGTAGACCTACTGTAGCTTTTCAGTGTCAAAAACATGAACCAAAAATAGGCCAGATCTCACCTGTGTGTTTTGGATACTATATTACTACACATGACACCTGTGTTTTGGATACTACATTACTACACATGACACCTGTGTTTTGGATACTACATTACTACACATGACACCTGTGTTTTGGATACAACATTACTACACCTATCCATGACACCTGTGTTTTGGATACTACATTACTACACATGACACCTGTGTTTTGGATACTACATTACTACACCTATCCATGACACCTGTGTTTTGGATACTACATTACTACACATGACACCTGTGTTTTGGATACTACATTACTACACATGACACCTGTGTTTTGGATACTACATTACTACACATGACACCTGTGTTTTGGATACTACATTACTACACATGACACCTGTGTTTTGGATACTACATTACTAAACATGACACCTGTGTTTTGGATACAACATTACTACACCTATCCATGACACCTGTGTTTTGGATACTACATTACTTCACCTATCCATGACACCTGTGTTTTGGATACTACATTACTACACATGACACCTGTGTTTTGGATACTACATTACTACACATGACACCTGTGTTTTGGATACTACATTACTACACCTATCCATGACACCTGTGTTTTGGATACTACATTACTACACATGACACCTGTGTTTTGGATACAACATTACTACACCTTTCCTTGACACCTGTGTTTTGGATACTACATTACTACACATGACACCTGTGTTTTGGATACAACACTACTACACATAACACCTGTGTTTTGGATACTTCATTACTACACATGCCACCTGTGTTTTGGATACTGCATTACTACACATGACACCTGTGTTTTGGATACAACATTACTAACCTATCCATGACACCTGTGTTTTGGATACAACATTACTACACCTTTCCTTGACACCTGTGTTTTGGATACTACATTACTACACATGACACCTGTGTTTTGGATACTACATTACTACACATGACACCTGTGTTTTGGATACTACATTACTACACATGCCACCTGTGTTTTGGATACTACATTACTACACATGACACCTGTGTTTTGGATACTACATTACTACACATGACACCTGTGTTTTGGATACTACATTACTACACATGACACCTGTGTTTTGGATACTACATTACTACACCTTTCCTTGACACCTGTGTACAGCACCCTGTCTCACTGCAGCATGTAACCAAATAAACATTACCAAAATGTATGCATAAACTTGGTAGAGTTGTAGATATTTTGAAAAAAGTTTTTGTTAAAATTTGAATTTTTTTGTTGAAATATCTGAATACTGCAATACCTTGGTTTGTGTTGAAAATAAAAGCAAATTACATATAATCATCTTGTCTGTTTGTTGTTTTTGATTATTAATATTAACATATGTTTACTTTAAATGTATGACTACCTTGAATATGACATCTCCTTCACAAACATCACATCTTACATATCCACAAAGTTACACTTTGGCAGAGTTGTCTTAGAATCCTGCACTATTTACAGGAGAAATTTTTTTTTTCCTTCACTTGGCTAGTGCTGTAGTAACATGAGGTACAATATTACTGTGTTATAAAGCATAACTATTAAGTTCCTACTGAATGGCTATAAAACCTGTCCTTCACGACCTATCACCAACTGTTTATACTGAATTGCTTTAAAACCTGTCCTTCAGGACTGTCACCAACTATTTATACTGAATTGCTATAAACCCCGTCCTTCAGGACTACCAGATATTTATACTGAATAGCTATAAAAACCCGTCCTACAGGACTACCAGATGTTTGAACTGAATTGCTATAAAACCTGTCCTACAGGACTACATGTACCAGATGTTTATACTGAATAGCTATAAAACCCGTCCTTCAGGACTACCAGATGTTTGAACTGAATTGCTATAAAACCTGTCCTTCAGGACTACATGTACCAGATATTTATACTGAATAGCTATAAAAACCCGTCCTACAGGACTACCAGATGTTTGAACTGAATTGATATAAAACCCGTCCTACAGGACTACCAGATGTTTGAACTGAATTGATATAAAACCTGTCCTTCAGGACTACCAGATGTTTGAAGTGAATTGCTATAAAACCCGTCCTTCAGGACTACCAGATATTTATACTGAATAGCTATAAAACCCGTCCTACAGGACTACCAGATGTGTATACTGAATTGATATAAAACCTGTCCTTCACGACTATCACCAGATATTTATACTGAATTACTATAAAACCCGTCCTATCGCCAACTGTTTATACTGAATTGATATAAAACCTGTCCTTCAGGACTATCACCAACTGTTTATACTGAATTGATATAAAACGCGTCCTTCAGGACTGTCACCAACTGTTTATACTGAATTGATATAAAACCTGTCCTTCACGACTGTCACCAACTGTTTATACTGAATTGATATAAAACCTGTCCTTCAGGACTATCACCAACTGTTTATACTGAATTGATATAAAACCCGTCCTTGAGGACTATGTCACTAACTGTTTATACTGAATTGATATAAAACGCGTCCTATCACCAACTGTTTATATTGAATTGATATAAAACCTGTCCTTCAGGACTGTCACCAACTGTTTATACTGAATTGATATAAAACCCGTCCTTCAGGACTACATGTACCAGATATTTATACTGAATTGCTATAAAACCCGTCCTACAGGACTACCAGATGTTTGAACTGAATTGATATAAAACCTGTCCTTCAGGACATGCCAACTGGTTATACTGAATTGATATAAAACCCGTCCTATCACCAGCTGTTTGTTGTTGACATTGTGTTAGTGTATACCCTGTGGTACAGAGTTGTAACAAAAGCATTCTTTTTTGCTTTCAGACCCACAAACATCTGCTGGCAGTAAACCGTACAGGTTATCTAATGTGATGAGGCAGCAGGCCGCTCCTTTTAAGGGTCCTGCCCACCAGGGGCCATCATTTGGCTCTGCAAAGGCCCTGCCTGGTTTGGGCTCCTTTCTGAAGGGTTCGGGCCCTGCTAAACATGCCCTGTCTCAAAGTCAGCTGGTCACAGCTATGTTTCACGGTCCCGTGTCTGGACACCCGACTGGGGCAGGGACCATGTCTGACCTTAGTGCGTCCTATCTACAGTCGGGAGACAAACAGGGGGCATGGCTTCAGCAGAAGTATGAAGGTCAAGTTCAAGAGGAATCTCATGAATGTGGTCCGTTTAGCGACCATAAGTTGGTGTATACCATTGACAAGAAATATAAACCTTGTGTCTTTTGTCAGATAAACAAAAAGAAAACAAAGTCTGGATGGTATGCCTATTCCTACTACAAATGTGACGTGTGTGACATCCCGTTGTGTAAGGGCAGTCGTGACTGTTTTCACCTCTACCACAAGTTCTTAGCCATCAACAAAGATTATGCCTGCGTCAATATTCCCAAGTCTAGACTTGACTCATACCAAAGTTCCCTGTAGACTTGACTCGTACCAAAGTTCCCTGTAGACTTGACTCGTACCAAAGTTCCCTGTAGACTTGACTCGTACCAAAGTTCCCTGTAGACTTGACTTATACCAAAGTTCCCTGTAGACTTGACTCGTACCAAAGTTCCCTGTAGACTTGACTCGTACCAAAGTTCCCTGTAGACTTGACTCGTACCAAAGTTCCCTGTAGACTTGACTCGTACCAAAGTTCCCTGTAGAGGCCAGTAAACACCAAGAACTTTTACATAATCCTGTAGTTCATTGTCTGAAACATTGGCTGTCAAATGCATTTACCATTTCTAAGTGAAAAGTTATTTTAAGAGAACTGGACTGTTTGTTCTGAAAAGGACTTTTATTCCTGGGAAACTTACTCTCTTCTCTGAAATCAATAAAAAGAGAGAGTGAGTTTAATCAAGAGAAAGCCTGCATTCCTTAATGAGTAATACTGAGTGTGATTGGTGATGTTCTTGTGACATGTACAACCTTGACCTTCTACTCCATCCTGTGTAGATGAATGCCTCGTAAAATTGTAACTACCTTGCCTTCTCACCTCTGGTGGATTGACAATAGGTTCTGTATGATTTCCAATAACGTTCTGTTACATACATTGCTCCCTCAACCTATCACCACCCTCGCCTACCACCAACTAAACCCCAGAACTGATTTCCTTCCACATAATTGCCAATTTGGTCGTCACAGAACTCTCTAATATTCTATTTTCAAGCATAGGTAAACAGTCATGCTTCAGCGAGTTCGTTCGCTGAACAAATTGACAGGTATTCAGAGATATGTGCAAGATGTTTTCATAATAAAATAAATGTGTGGTACATTTTTTTTGTATATCAGTGTGTCAAAGTTTGGCTTCATCATTCGCGATGGGAACGACATGTTGTGTGATTGTCAATACTGTCGGTATATTATAGGTACGTGTCTGTCAACAGACTGGCTAACCACGGTTCCATTTGTGATTTTTCTATGTATTTTACCCAAATAAATCAAGGAGTCAGAATAGTACCTTTTTGTTGTATTTCATCAAATTTCGATACCTCCGCCACCCTCATTATACTGCCTAAATCACCGCCTTGGATAAAAGGTGGCGTCATAACGAGGGTAGAGTGTATCTTTAAATATTCCTTGTTAAAATCTTTATTAGGACAGACATTTTAATTGAAACCTGATATATAGCCTTGTTGATACTAGTAACTAGCCTTAATTAGACAGACTTTGTCCCTGATCAAATGTTACCTTAGATGAGGATTTAATTGACCTCTTCAGCATGTCATTTGATAGTTGAATGCAGTGATAGGTCATTGTATAGTTTTCTGAGAATGACAATATGGCAAGCTTTGAGTCCAAAGCTGGACATGTGTATGTGAGTATTGTAATGTTTACCATCAACACTAGAACACTGACACAACCTTGGGTGTCTTCCTTGTTACTTTAACGAGTGTACGTTAAACTACTGATTACAAATCCTATAACCTGTCTTGGCAGTGTTTCTCCTTTGATGTCACTGCTAACCACAGATATTCTGTTTTGTTTCTCATCAGTTCCACGATCAATGAGGACATATTAATACACTTCGAGCTTCCAATAACGGGACGGAATCATCAAGATTCCAATAACGGGGCAGAATCAGTGGAGGATCTGGAGTGAAGCTAATGATCAGATATTTACTGCTGTCAAGACATGAGTATTAAGTACATTGATGATCTGTCATTGTAAGACATATCAGTAGGTCACCAAGTAAGACATATCAGTTGGTCACCAAGTAAGACATATCAGTAGGTCACCAAGTAAGACATATCCGTAGGTCACCAAGTAAGACATATCAGTAGGTCATTAAGTACATTGATGATCTGTCATTGTAAGACATATCAGTCGGTCACCAAGTAAGACATATCAGTCGGTCACCAAGTAAGACATCAGTAGGTCAGTAAGTAAGACATATCTGTAGGTCACTAAGTAAGACATATCAGTAGGTCACCAAGTAAGACATATCAGTAGGTCACCAAGTAAGACATATCAGTAGGTCACCAAGTAAGACATATCAGTAGGTCACCAAGTAAGACATATCAGTAGGTCACCAAGTAAGACATATCAGTAGGTCATTAAGTACATTGATGATCTGTCATTGTAAGACATATCAGTCGGTCACCAAGTAAGACATATCAGTCGGTCACCAAGTAAGACATCAGTAGGTCAGTAAGTAAGACATATCTGTAGGTCACTAAGTAAGACATATCAGTAGGTCACCAAGTAAGACATATCAGTAGGTCACCAAGTAAGACATATCAGTAGGTCACTAAGTAAGACATATCAGTCGGTCACCAAGTAAGACATATCAGTAGGTCACCAAGTAAGACATATCAGTAGGTCACCAAGTAAGACATATCAGTCGGTCACCAAGTAAGACATATCAGTAGGTCACCAAGTAAGACATATCAGTAGGTCACCAAGTAAGACATATCAGTAGGTCACCAAGTAAGACATATCAGTAGGTCACTAAGTAAGACATATCTGTAGGTCACTAAGTAAGACATATGTAGGTCACCAAGTAAGACTTATCAGTAGGTCACCAAGTAAGACTTATCAGTAGGTCACTGAGTAAGACATATCAGTAGGTCACTAAGTAAGACATATCAGTAGGTCACCAAGTAAGACTTATCAGTATGTCAGTAAATAAGACATATCAGTAGGTCAGTAAGTAAGACTTATCAGTAGGTCACCAAGTAAGACATATCAGTAGGTCACCAAGTAAGACATATCAGTAGGTCAGTAAGTACATTGGTGATATGTTATTGTAAGACATATCAGTAGGTCACCAAGTAAGACTTATCAGTAAGTCACCAAGTAAGACATATCAGTAGGTGACCAAGTAAGACATATCAGTAGGTCACAAAGTAAGACATATCAGTAGGTCACCAAGTAAGACATATCAGTAGGTCATTTAGTAAGACATATCAGTAGGTCACCAAGTAAGACATATCAGTAGGTCACCAAGTAAGACATATCAGTAGGTCACTAAGTAAGACATATCAGTAGGTCACTAAGTACATTAGTGATCTGTCATTGTAAGACATATCAGTAGGGCACCTGTTCATCACAAGACATGGTCCCCTTCCCCAGTACTGGAGGGGACTAGAGATTTGCTTTTAGACTGTCTGTCCTTCCATCCTTTTGTACTTTATCTTCTTGTCCAGTCACTAGTACATCGTATTTGGGCTATGGCTTTCCCTAGGTATGGCAGTGTCTCTTGTATAAAAATATTACTTTTGACCTGCATTTTAACCTTTGACCTACATCAAAGAAAAATTTTGTCCATTGTTGGCATACGATTTCACATTCAGTGAAGGAATAAATCATGGAATTGACTTGTTTGTAGTAGATATATACATTATCACTACATCACTGTTATATAAGCCACTAATTAAACTACCATTATACTCGCCTATTTCGCAGGGCCCCAGTACCTGGCTGCAGGGTGGGGCCGGCGAGGGCGGAGAGAGGACAACAATACTGACATTACCTTTGTGCTACTAGACCAGCCCTATCTGACCGAAGTTCCCAAACTCACCACACTGAGAGAGTTGGAAGCCAGAGGCTTAGGTAATGGAAACTTTCTTGGCAACTCATCTGATAACTTTGAACCATTTCTGAACAGTCTTGATATAAGATAAAGAAAGCAGAACAATCCTTGATGTTTAAGGTGAAGGAAACAATAGAATTGCTTATCAATATACTGATATTGACATTTTCATAGTGGAATGATTTCAGTGTTTACCAGTATCTGATAGACTTTCCTGATAAAACATGGATTTATCTGATAGACTTTCCTGATAAAACATGGATTTTCTTTTTAACTACAACCAGAATGGTTTGTCTTCTAGGTGAAAAAACTTTAAAGGTTCAGAGGAGCATGACAATGGATGGAATAAAATCCTTGCTTGTATATACATTTCCCATGCTCCAGACCGAGGAGTTCACTCTGTGGAAATCGGAACAAAACAGGAAACTAAGAGGTCCGCTGGTATGCCCTGATGTACGAACTCTCAAATTTGTAATCAAGAAAGGCAAGGTCTTCATCCTACCAAACAAACCTATTCTGCTTTGAGATGGAGTGAGAGTGAGTTGATCAGTAAATCTTCAATATCATTACCGTTGGATTAAAGCCTTTTACATGTGATGTCCTATTCTTGACTTAAAGCATGGTTGCCCCTAGTTATGAACTCAAGAAACTCGTACTTCAGCCTTCCTTAATCAAGTTGGTATATCTACGCTGAACATATAAGAATTCCTGTTTTAGATTTTTACACCTTCCTAGAATACTAGAACAGAATTTTACAGTAATCTGACATGCATTGTCAGGGTTTGTGTTCATTAGATAGATTTTATCCTTTATTAGTAAAGTTTGCTGGATGAAGTTGCAGTAGTCCATCTGTTGTGTCGAAATACCTGTAATAATCAGATTTGTCCCAATCAATACCCCAGTATTGATACACGTGTTTCTTTATGATTTCAGAACCTATACCAAAACATAGAGGTGTAACACCGCAGAATGGCGAGAAACAGAATCTCAAACTTCCTCAGATGGCTGCTGTTGTAGCTTCCTCCACAGCCCCTACCACTGTAACTTCCTCAGTCCAGCCACAGTTACCTGGGTTAGACGGGGCTGACCCCGCCCTGCTAGCCTTGGGTGTGACTGATGTAACACCAGGAGAGGTGTATATAGACTTGGGGGGAGAGAATCAGGAGGATGTTATCATCACCGGTAACACTCCTAGTCCTCATAGTCTTCACCAACATAAACAACACAACTGGGGTGCAGGCATGCGGCAGGGTAAGCCCCGGGGTAGGTCTCCAAGGCCCCTACAGGGTCCTGCCCAGGGGCATGCCACTCCATGGGACCAGGTTCCTTTGTCAAGAGATTCACAGGTTGTCCCTGTAGAACTTCACAGGGCTCATCCGTATTCAGACGCCTTCCCCGATGAACCTGGAGCTGGAGAGCGAAGTCCTCGTAGCATTGGCGCCATGCTGAACCACAGAGCGATACACACACCGATGATGAAGAACAAGCCATGTGCATACTGCCTAATGAGGCAGGTGAGGACGAAGTCAGGCTGGTATGTGTATACAACCTACAAATGTGAGGTGTGTGATGTCCCTCTGTGTACAGGCCAGAGAAACTGTTTCGCACTCTACCATATGGACAACAAACTTCCTGGTCAAGTAATCAACAATAGAGACAACAATTTATTGTCAACACCACACTCAACTGTGTAGTCCAGTGGTCAACACCACACTCAACTGTGAAGTCCAGTGGTCAACACCACACTCAACTGTGAAGTCCAGTGGTCAACACCACACTCAACAGTGTAGTCCAGTGGTCAACACCACAGTTAATAGTGTAGTCAAGTGGTCAACACCTCACTCAACTGTGTGATCCAGTGGCCAACACCACACTCAACTGTGAAGTCCAGTGGTCAACACCACAGACATAACAGTGTAGTCCAGTGGTCAACGCCACAGTCATAACAGTGTAGTCCAGTGGTCAACACCACAGTCATAACAGTGTAGTCCAGTGGTCAACGACACAGTCATAACAGTGTAGTCCAGTGGTCAGAACCACAGTCATAACAGTGTAGTCCAGTGGTCAACGACACAGTCATAACAGTGTAGTCCAGTGGTCAACACCACACTCAACAGTGTAGTCCAGTGGTCAACACCACAGTCATAACAGTGTAGTCCAGTGGTCAACACCACAGTCATAACAGTGTAGTCCAGTGGTCAACACCACACTCAACAGTGTAGTCCAGTGGTCAACACCACACTCAACTGTGTAGTCCAGTGGTCAACACCACAGTCATAACAGTGTAGTCCAGTGGTCAGAACCATGATCAACTGTGAAGTCCAGTGGCCGACACCACAGTCATAACTGTGTAGTCCAGTGGTCAGAACCATGATCAATAGTGTAGTCCAGTGGTCAACACCCCAGTCATACCAGTGTAGTCCAGTGGTCAACACCACACTCAACCGTGTAGTCCAGTGGTCAACACCACAGTTAATAGTGTAGTCCAGTGGTCAACACCACACTCAACAGTGTAGTCCAGTGGTCAACACCACAGTCATAACAACAGTGTAGTCCAGTGGTCAATACCACGGTCATAACAACAGTGTAGTCCAGTGGTCAATACCATGGTCATAACAACAGTGTAGTCCAGTGGTCAATACCATGGTCAATAGTGTAGTCCTGTGGTCAACACTATGGTAGTCTAATGGACAACAAACATTAAATTTTCTAGTCAAATGGCCACCAACAGATTGGAGGGTACATTAAAAAAACTCTCAGTCAAGTTGTCAACAGCAGACTTCAGGAAGTGGTGAATGACAGATTTGAGGAAAAGAGCGTATCATTTTTTTCAATATTTAATTCCTGACTATTACCTGATCCAGCAGTTAAAGACTAAAATGTACATATCAAAGTGTCATCTGTTGCCATTGGCAACTAATAAGCAGTAGTTCATCCCAATGACAAAAAAGATAGTAAGTTACATAATGTTAACATTATTTGATTTGAATGATACAGTCAACATTGGGGACACAGTAGCAGTGTTGATAACTGAAAAATCCAATGTGACATTCCGATGAGTGGCATTCCGATAAGTGGCTTTTGATAAGTGGCATTCTGATAAGTAGCATTTGGATAAGTGGCATTTTGATAAGTGGCATTCTGATGAGTGGCATTTTGATAAGTGGCATTCTGCTTGTGTCTCCATCCCGTTTGTGATTTCCATGTTGTGTAAATCACCATGCTGATATAGCTAGTTTATAAAGTAATACTACATGCTATAAAACAAGGAAGTGTGTACATAAAATGTTAATATAGAGATGTCCTTTGTATTAAAGATGAATGAAGATTTGGTTTTGTGCTTTGTTGTGATCTGTGCCATATCCATTCCACCATACGTTTTCTGACATCGAAGTAGACTGGAATATTTCTGTGGCTTCTTATTACACTGCCATTATTATGGAGTGTGATATTGGGGTTATAGAACAGTGCTGTAATATACTAGTATGGTAGGAATAGGGACCCTCTGAGTACATGCTCCATCACAAGTCTAAAATACTTATACCCACCATACACTTTACACTTAATAGCCAGAAATATTTACAAAGGATTTTTTTAACAACAGAAAAAAGATCAAGTAAGAAATTGAATAGATGAAAACGGAGCTTAACACAACAGTTAACCAGAGCTGGCTATTGGTAGGTCACAGTGACCTTTAACAGAGGAGTGGGATAAGGGGGTAACATTTAACAACTAGAATCACACTGTCACAGCAATGGAGCTGTAGATAAGGTCAACATGGGTTACAGACAGGACCATCAAGCTAAACAATGGTTACAGATGAACAGATGACAAAGTTAGCTAAAACAATGGTTACAGATGAACAGACGATAAAGTTAGCTTAAACAATGGTTACAGATGAACAGACGATAAAGTTAGCTAAAACAATGGTTACAGATGAACAGACAGACAGCTAGCTTAAACAAGGGTTACAGATGAACAGATGACAAAGATAGCTTAAACAATGGTTACAGATGAACAGATGACAAAGTTAGCTTAAACAATGGTAACAGATGAACAGATGACAAAGTTAGCTTAAACAATGGTTACAGATGAACAGATGACAAAGCTAGCTTAAACAATGGTTACAGATGAACAGACGATAAAGTTAGCTAAAACAATGGTTACAGATGAACAGACAGACAAAGATATCTTAAACAATGGTTACAGCTGAACAGATGACAAAGTTAGCTTAAACAATGGTTACAGATGCACAGACAGACAAAGATAGCTAAAACAATGGTAACAGATGAACAGATGACAAAGTTAGCTTAAACAATGGTTACAGATGCACAGACAGACAAAGATAGCTTAAACAATGGTTACAGATGAACAGATGACAAAGCTAGCTTAAACAATGGTTACAGATGAACAGATGACAAAGATAGCTTAAACAATGGTTACAGATGAACAGACGATAAAGTTAGCTTAAACAATGGTTACAGATGAACAGACGATAAAGTTAGCTTAAACAATGGTTACAGATGAACAGATGACAATGTTAGCTTAAACAATGGTTACAGATGAACAGATGACAAAGCTAGCTAAAACAATGGTTACAGATGAACAGATGACAAAGTTAGCTTAAACAATGGTTACAGATGAACAGATGACAAAGTTAGCTTAAACAATGGTTACAGATGAACAGACAGACAAAGATATATAGCTTAAACAATGGTTACAGATGAACAGACGATAAAGTTAGCTTAAACAATGGTTACAGATGAACAGATGACAAAGCTAGCTAAAACAATGGTTACAGCTGAACAGATGACAATGTTAGCTTAAACAATGGTTACAGATGAACAGACGATAAAGTTAGCTTAAACAATGGTTACAGATGAAAAAACAGACAAAGATAGCTTAAACAATGGTTACAGATGAACAGATGACAATGTTAGCTTAAACAATGGTTACAGATGAACAGACGATAAAGTTAGCTTAAACAATGGTTACAGATGAAAAAACAGACAAAGTTAGCTTAAACAATGGTTATAGATGAACAGATGACAATGTTAGCTTAAACAATGGTTACAGATGAAAAGACAGACAGCTAGCTAAAACAATGGTTACAGATGAACTGACAGACAAAGATAGCTTAAACAATGGTTACAGATGAATAGACGATAAAGTTAGCTTAAACAAGGGTTACAGATGCACAGACAGACAGCTAGCTTAAAGAACGGTTACAGATGAACAGACAGACAAAGTTAGCTTAAACAATGGTTACAGATGAACAGACAGACAAAGTTAGCTTAAAGAACGGTTACAGATGAACAGACAGACAAAGTTAGCTTAAAGAACGGTTACAGATGAACAGACAGACAAAGATGACACCCCCAAGCTACCACATGGGGTTTTCTAAGGGCTCTCATGCACCCCCAACCTTGGCCTAGAAAAGTTATTAATGTAAGTTAATTTAAAGTTTTTAAAGGTGTAATACGGAGGAGTAATGACAAATACCCTACCCGAAGGAGTAATGACAAATACCCTGCCCGAAGGAGTAATGACAAATACCCTGCCCATGCTGGGCTTCGAACTAGCAACCTTTCGCTCTCAAGACAAACATTCTACCACTAGGCTAAAGGGAAATTTCCGCTAGTCTGAGCTAGTAAGGTGACCTTATACTCTCCACATCCTACCACTAGGCTAAAGGGAAATTTCCGCTAGTCTGAGCTAGTAAGGTGACCTTATACTCTCCACATCCTACCATTAGGCTAAAGGGAAATTCCCACTAGTCTGAGCTAGTAAGGTGACCTTATACTCTCCACATCCTACCACTAGGCTAAAGGGAAATTTCCGCTAGTCTGAGCTAGTAAGGTGACCTTATACTCTCCACATCCTACCACTAGGCTAAAGGGAAATTTCCACTAGTCTGAGCTAGTAAGGTGACCGATACTCTCCACATCCTACCACTAGGCTAAAGGGAAATTTCCACTAGTCTGAGCTAGTAAGGTGACCGATACTCTCCACATCCTACCACTAGGCTAAAGGGAAATTTCCACTAGTATGAGCTAGTAAGGTGACCTTATACTCTCCACATCCTACCACTAGGCTAAAGGGAAATTTCCACTAGTCTGAGCTAGTAAGGTGACCGATACTCTCCACATCCTACCACTAGGCTAAAGGGAAATTTCCACTAGTATGAGCTAGTAAGGTGACCGATACTCTCCACATCCTACCACTAGGCTAAAGGGAAATTTCCACTAGTCTGAGCTAGTAAGGTGACCGATACTCTCCACATCCTACCACTAGGCTGAAGGGAAATTTCCACTAGTATGAGCTAGTAAGGTGACCTTATACTCTCTACTTTTGCCTAGGTATATGAACAGAAAGTGCTGTTTCACATTCCAAAATAACATCACTATGACTTCTATATGACCTTTGAAATTTTAAGCAGAAAAATTAGTTTCATAAGTATATTGGATTTCTGTCATTGTTTTTGCATGGAATTCACGGTTTGCCACAAGAAGACATTGATTATGTTGCTGACCAAAATCAGGTCAATGTTGATGTCTTGAGAATGTCTCCACCTATTATTCTGCCAATAGGGAACTTACCAGACTGCAGAGGGATTCATAGAACAATAAATTGTTTGTGTGACCTTTACCAGTACAGTACCCCCTAGGAAATGTCTGGACCATCTGATAGATTATACTGTCAAAATAAAGTTTACCAGGATGTTTAAATAAAACTTTATATGAAATATTAAATATAACAGTTGAACTGTCTGGATATGACATTTAAAGACTGGATATGAATGACACAAGCAAACATACTTAAACAGCTGGAGACCTATTATTTTTGTCTGGCATTTTTCTGTATAAATTATGTGGTTAGTTTAACCCTTTGGGCCACTGTAGAAACTCTTTATGTCCCTTGTATAACTGTCTGATGTACTACAAGGTGTGTATATTTCTACATTACATCGGCTAGCCGTATACATTAACTGTACAAAAATGTATACACCTAACCAAATATTTACATAATGCCCTGATGGAGTAATCTACACTCTAAGATCTTTCTTATTCAAATTTCAGACATAACAAAGATTTCAATTTAGATCACATCTATATATGCAATATACTTTTTATTCAAGTGTTCATTTCTACACATTTTGAGGGAAACCTGAAATTCCTCATTACACTGTAATAAACAGGGTATGAGAGCAATGTAGAATGATTTATTGAATGTGGGAGATAGAGTTGGCCATTGTTTGGAGTGGCGGTGTGCCAGTGAGCCGACACTGTGTATGGGCCTGGTTGTGGTACAGCCTGTATACAGAGCTCACACACTTGGTAGCTCACTGTAAATTAAGTGCCAGCCACAAAATCAATGATCCATCTGTAAGCCTGGCAGTGTTCAGCAAAATCCCAGGGTAACCATGGAAACTGGGATATCTGAGGTCAGAGCTGTCAGGCTCACATGACTGGGGAAACCATGGGGCAACCAAAGGGTAACTGTTGGGGGCAACCGAGGGGCAATCAAAGGGACAGAGATTTATTCTAATTTTAGTGAAACTAAATTCCTGACACATTTAACATGAACACATTTATCAAAAACTGTGAAATCATGTAGATTTGTAGGGATAGTACATTGCCCAGAGAATGAAAGGAACCACACTAAAAATCCATTTTCTGGTACAAGGGTTTTGTTTAGGATTAAACGAAGAACAGAAACAATCAATGTTTGCTTTGAAGTATTTCTAGAGATATTGTTACATGTATATGGTTATCAATAAGACTGGAGGCTTAGCCTACTGGTCTATAGTGCACACCATCCTGGTGGCCATATTGAATGTGTAAAATAGGGACTACCACACCTGTTGTCTATCTCATTAAATTGGAGCTTGAGCTCTGGCACTGAATAACTAATAAAGGGCTCCACTGACAATAAACAGGGAGATAAAGTCTCCAGTGTGTATAGGGATGACCTTTGTACACCAATCCAGTTAGTACAATGACACAGTGTTGTAGACTGTGTGCCAGGCCAGTAATGGATCGGCTGGTAGTGTAGTTAGAGATGAAGCAATCTTTGTACACACACCTTCCCCCTGGATATCAACACAGATAACTTTATACATCAATACTCTAACTTTTAATTTAGATATCTTTTATGTAGATATAAGATTTGAGAGGATGTATAACATTATGGAGACAAGTCACATAATACAACCAAGATCAATTAGGGTCATTTTTATTTTGTTAAAACTGAATTGTCAAAGATTTTATAAAAAAAAAAAAAATGATGAAATACAAAATTAATCTTTTAAGATGATATGTTTTGTCTTCATGGGCAGTTATGTCTTGAAATTGCATTTTCCAGAATGATGGAAAACCAGAGGTTGTTTTCAGAGTAAAAATAAGATACATCTACCGAGTAATATGATACAGAATATGCACCTGTATGTACAGTACAACAGTAGTAAACAACTAGGTCTGGCTGATTATGTAACAGACATGTACCTGGGCCATGTATTAAAATGTCTGTGTTATCTGTTGTGGCTGGCTCAGTAGAGCATGGTGTATACTGACTGACAACAACAGTGTATACACCACACAGCGGTGGTAGGCCAGGCCAGGCGTTGGTGGTAGTGGTGTGGACTGTAGACAATGGTGGTTGGCTGTAGCTGGTATAGCTGTATCTGCAGTGTAGCTAGCTGTAGGCAGACAAAGCTGGGTCTCATGACCAGCTGTACCTTGTACAAGGTCAAAAGGTCACCTGGCATATAGTTACCAACTGACAGGGGCTCCAGAAAGGAGCATCATGCTGATATCTGAGTTCTGGTTCTCTACATGTAACAGTCTCTTTTTTTTTAATTTCACTTAAATTAATCTTTCTTTTTTTATTGTTTTGAAACTCATCAAATATCTGATGAGCAAACACTCACATCTTTCACCATTTCTGCTTAATAAAAAATAATTAAAAAGTAAAAATAATTCATCATTCCAGCAATTCATTATGGAGAACTTCACCATATGTTATTTATGACCCGAGTTTAATCAGAGATGAAAAAGACTTGCCACTGTCTCCTAAAAGTCACTAAGGTCTGTTCAATGTATAAATTTGACGGATACACAGATATACAGATTACTAAAAAACTAACACAACTGTATATTAAAATTGCACATTTCGGATCAGTCCACACATCAATTTCATCATTGTAAAATCACATTTACAATTATTAATATAGTATTACAGTTACGACTCTCACCATTGTATCCATTAAATGAATAATAGATACACTTCTTATGATTGCTGTTGTCAATATGGACAGATTTGTGAAGCTATGAAACAACCAACTTTAAAAAAGAAGTCATTTGTTCCCTGCATTTAGTCATAATCCCCCGATAAAGAAGAATTCAAATAAATTTCTATACTGGATACCCCCCTAAACAGGAAGTTGTCATTTTCTACAATAAGACATCCCCCTAAACAGGAAGTTATCATATTCTACATTTAGATATCCCCCTAAACAGGAAGTTATCATTTTCTACATTTAGACATTCCCTGATAAACAGGAAGCTGTCATTTTCTAAAATAAGACATCCCTGGTAAACAGGAAGTTGTCATTTTCTACATTTAGACATTCCCTGGTAAACAGGAAGTTGTCATTTTCTACATTTAGACATCCCTGATAAACAGGAAGCTGTCATTTTCTAAAATAAGACATCCCTGGTAAACAGGAAGTTGTCATTTTCTACAATGAGACATTCCCTGGTAAACAGGAAGTTGTCATTTTCTACATTTAGACATCCCTGATAAACAGGAAGCTGTCATTTTCTAAAATAAGACATCCCTGGTAAACAGGAAGTTGTCATTTTCTGCAATGGGACATTCCCTGGTAAACAGGAAGTTGTCATTTTCTACATTTAGACATTCCCTGGTAAACAGGAAGTTAACATTTGATACACTGAGGCATCGCTGTGTAAACAGGAAGTCAAATAATTTCCTATACCAAGATATCCCCAGCAGACAGGAAGCTACCGTTTTCTACACCTAGACATTTCCTTATGAACAAACAGGCAATTATTTTTATGCTGTCTGTAATATAAGACTTATTGATGTATTTCGTCATCATTTAATCTGTCAGCGAGAATGGTATAATTTTTTTCTCATTTTCCTGTTATAAGTTTTTGACAGAAAACAGATTTATAAAATGTTGGAGACATAAGGATTATTTGGAATACCAAAGCTCCAACAATGGTTATACAGATTATCTCCCCTATTGTCCAAAGGCTGAATGGCCTCTTTTTGGGATACACAGGACAGTTCTGTATAAATCCTCATGTGCATGATATATATACAGTAGATTTAGCGTTAATGTAGTTGGTCGCTTAAGTGACGCAGTCATTCACCTTTGGTCGTCGCCATTGACAGGCACATCCAGCTGTCCCGAGGACCAAACTTACTCCCCAGGACATGACGCGGAGCCTAGCTACGTGTACCTGGACACGGAGGACATTCAGACAGTGCAGTGGGCGCTTAAACTTTTCCGAGGTGGGTATCATCTCCTTCACGTTTTCTTTCAACAATGAATATCAGGCCAGTACGTTTACTGTAGGCAATCTAGTAGGCGCTTGTTACACTGCTTGAATAATATTTATTCAAATATATTAAGGCATCAGCTTTTTATCTTAATTCCTTACTATTACATAACTTTGACTGAAAGGGAAAAATGTATAAAGAAAAAGTCATCATTATAAGAATTACTTATAAGGTTTTCTAGATAAAACATATGATTTTCAGCAGACCCTTGTTATAGACAGTCAGGCCTCCAAGCATTAAGTGGTATTTTCAGCACACCCTTGTTATAGGTATTCAGGCCTCCAAGCATTAAGTGGTATTTTCAGCAGACCCTTGTTATAGGTATTCAGGCCTCCAAGCATTAAGTGGTATTTTCAGCACACCCTTGTTATAGGTATTCAGGCCTCCAAGCATTAAGTGGTATTTTCAGCAGACCCTTGTTATAGGTATTCAGGCCTCCAAGCATTAAGTGGTATTTTCAGCACACCCTTGTTATAGGTATTCATGCCGCCCAGCATTAAGTGGTATTTTCAGCACACCCTTGTTATAGGTATTCGGGCCGCCCAGCATTAAGTGGTATTTTCAGCACACCCTTGTTATAGGTATTCAGGCCAACCAGCATTAAGTGGTATTTTCAGCACACCCTTGTTATAGATATTCTGGCCGCCCAGCATTAAGCGGTATTTTCAGCACACCCTTGTTATAGGTATTCAGGCCAACCAGCATTAAGTGGTATTTTCAGCACACCCTTGTTATAGATATTCAGGCCAACCAGCATTAAGTGGTATTTTCAGCAGACCCTTGTTATAGGTATTCAGGCCTCCAAGCATTAAGCGGTATTTTCAGCACACCCTTGTTATAGGTATTCAGGCCTCCAAGCATTAAGTGGTATTTTCAGCAGACCCTTGTTATAGGTATTCAGGCCTCCAAGGATTTAGCAGTATTTTCAGCACACCCTTGTTATAGGTATTCAGGCCTCCAAGCATTAAGTGGTATTTTCAGCAGACCCTTGTTATAGGTATTCAGGCCTCCAAGCATTAAGCAGTATTTTCAGCACACCCTTGTTATAGGTATTCAGGCCTCCAAGCATTAAGTGGTATTTTCAGCAGACCCTTGTTATAGGTATTCAGGCCTCCAAGCATTAAGTGGTATTTTCAACAGACCCTTGTTATAGGTATTCAGGCCTCCAAGCATTAAGCTGTATTTTCAGCACACCCTTGTTATAGGTATTCAGGCCTCCAAGCATTAAGTGGTATTTTCAGCAGACCCTTGTTATAGGTATTCAGGCCAACCAGCATTAAGTGGTATTTTCAACAGACCCTTGTTATAGATATTCTGGCCGCCCAGCATTAAGCGGTATTTTCAGCAGACCCTTGTTATAGGTATTCAGGCCTCCAAGGATTAAGTGGTATTTTCAGCAGACCCTTGTTATAGGTATTCAGGCCTCCAAGCATTAAGTAGTATTTTCAGCACACCCTTGTTATAGGTATTCAGGCCGCCCAGCATTAAGTGGTATTTTCATTCTGCCCAGCCTTAAGTGGAATATTCAGTGTCAAGTGGTATTTTCAGTAAAATCATATTCTGTTCAGGCCGCTCAGTGTTTAATGGTATTTTCAGCAGACCCATGTAATTTGTGTGATTTGCCTTTTAGTTTTTATTCCTCACTAAAATTCATTAGTATTGACTTCAAGTTTTTTTAACCCAAGAGGAGGCTGCATGAAACTGCTGCATATGCTTCATGCTTTAGTCGTGTTTGACAAAAGTTACTTTATAATGGATAATGTGTAATTGGACCTTTAGTGAATATAGATTGAAATTAAATAAGCTAATACATATATCAAAATTGTTGAACTCTGTTTCAGAATAAATACCAAACATCTTTATTCAAATAGATTTGTATCTTAAAATTTGATATATATTTATAGTTGAATTATTTTTTAAACTTTGTAATATATTCTTTTTAATGTACATTAAAAGGGGATCAGCATTGTTTATAAATTGATATGAATTTTTTTTTAAATCTGATTTTATTTTCATTAGAAGTATTTTGCATTAGAATATTTTAAGATAACAATGACTAGTACAATTAGCCTTCTGTGAAAGTGAATTCAGCTGAAATGATTATACCTTTCTAAGATTTTGATTAGAATGAAATATTATTGTTGTATATATTTAACTGAGATAATATCTTCCAACCATTCAAAACAACTAACAGAAATTGTGTAATGTATTATTTCCTTCACACAAGTTTCAGTTGTTAAAATCAATAGCTGTTGTCAAAGTAATGCAAGTGTTGGGTGCTAAAAATCAATGTGTTCAATTTGTTGTCATGGTTATACCAGCGTCAGGTGCTACTGAATCTCAGACCTTAACTCTGTTAGGTCTTGTACCTTAAACCTGGAACAATAATACCGGTAATTAAGATACCGTATTTATTCACAAATTAGCCCCATCAACAAATAAGCCATTTCTTAAATTTGACAGAATCTTCAATCTTAAAACAATATCCGAAATGGTGTTGAAAAATAAGCCCCCAAAAACATCTTGGTAAAATTTTGCATGGGGGACGGGGCTTTATTCAATAAATAGAGTCAGGCATACATTTCACCACTTAATAAATAGTTCTGACAATGAAATAGATTTTAGATTTTTACAAAGAATGAACCAGCACATTTCAATACATTATCAGATTTTAACCAATAATGGATTTAGCATAATGTTCTGTATGAAAAATGCAAAAATATGCATTTAGTCATTTAATGTTCTTGATATTGAAATATTCTCAATTCATATAATCAAATCATTTATCATTATTATTATTTGAAACAGCAAAAACGTTAATAAGTTAGAGGACTCCTGTAACTGATGATTTGTTTGTTCGGTTGTAGGGTTCCTGGTAGGTCTAAACCTTGCTGTAGACTTTGAAGGTTTTCCTCCATCACAGCTCAATGACTGTCTTTCAAAGTTTTACCTTGAGGCCAAGTCAAAACGTGGGGAAATGTACCATGTGAGCACCCTTACAGATGTCCGCAACAGTATCATGCGCTACCTTTCCAACCTGACTCCAGAGTGGAAGGCACACATCAAACATTCAAATGTCTTCCAACCTTCGAACAACCTCCTGGACAACCTGAGAGAGAGTTTGTCTGAGAGTCCTATAAAACCCAAGGCTCCCATGAAGATCCCAATGACAGCCTCTGATGTGTCTCTGCTGATAGCCTCTGGGTGTCTCAACCTTGATACGCCCCTCGGTCTCTTCAGGAAGGTGTGGTATGACCTCACTCTCCATCTCGGGTGTGGGGGACAGTCCGCTCTGAGAGGGCTGACACAGGACTCCTTCATCTTAGAGACAGACGAAAAAGGCAGGAAGTTCTATCGGCTCAATCACAGTATTAAAATTCAAAGGGCAAGATCATGTATGGAGATGCAGTATTGGAATTGGGATGGTCGTATGTATGAAATAGTTGGTAACCCAATGTGTCCTGTTAGAAGTATGGACAAGTACCTGTCCAAGCGTAATCCCAATAAAGACGCATTCTTTCAGCGACCCAAAGGGCATGTGCATCCAAATGATGTGGTGTGGTACGAGTCCCCAGTAGGACATGGGGTTCTCGCCTGCCTCATGTCCAAGATGGCAGAGGACGCGTGTCTGAGCCGTACATACACCAACAGCAGTATCCGTGTGACTATAGCAGACTTACTAGAGAGGAAGGGCTACAGTGTAGAGACAACCATGGGAATGGACCCTCGTAACAAATCCACAAAATCACTGCCTGCCTTCTCTAATGTCAAGGCCGATGATCTCCATGCCAACTCCATTCTCATCCACCAGATCATGTACCAATCAGATTCCAACTGATGTCGGTGACCTTTGACATCTTGTATGGAAAATCAAAGACATCATAAACTGACAGATGAAAAGTAAACTAGACATATTAACACCTTACCAGGAATGATTCCATGTTGAGTTGACCTTTGAACTCTGTTGCATATATTTGTGTAAAATAGCTTTATATTATGTACAGTGCTGTGTAGATTAAGTAACACATTAATCTGTTGATGTGGGGCTTGGTTGGATAAGATGTCACCGTACAAAGGCACCGTTTTGGTTGTATACAGCTTCCTGTTGAGTTCTTCTCAGTTATTTCTAGTCAAATCATGGTCGCCAAGAGGTGATTGGGCTACCACTGCGCCACCCAGCCATACTACATCTATCTACAATACAGTTCTCTGTGACCCAGCATTAACGTTTTGTCTATACTCTCCAATGTTTATTATTGAACTGCAGTAACACTGTAACACCTTGTAATGGACACGTTGGAGCTTGTGTGCTTAACCTATCTTTATTTTTGTTGAGGCTATAAAAACAATAAAGAATACCGACATAATTCTTACTCAACATGGATAAAAATGAGGGTAAAATATATGAACATAAGTATTGATTGGTATGTAGACTATGAAAAAATAGTAAGCTTGAAGGGTGTCCATGTTTGAGTTAGTAAGCTTGGTGACTGTCCAGGTTTGAGTAAGTAAGCTTGGTGTCTGTCCAGGTTTAAGTAAGCTTGGTGTCTGTCCAGGTTTGAGTTAGTAAGCTTGGTGACTGTCCAGGTTTGAGTAAGTAAGCTTGGTGTCTGTCCAGGTTTAAGTAAGCTTGGTGTCTGTCCAGGTTTGAGTTAGTAAGCTTGGTGTCTGATGACTGTCCAGGTTTGAGTAAGCTTAGTGACTGTCCAGGTTTGAGTTAGTAAGCTTGATGACTGTCCAGGTTTGAGTTAGTAAGCTTGATGACTGTCCAGGTTTGAGTTAGTAAGCTTGATGACTCTCCAGGTTTGAGTAAGTTAGCTTGATGACTGTCCAGGTTTTGAGTAAGCTTGGTGACTGTCCAGGTTTGAGTTAGTAAGCTTGATGACTGTCCAGGTTTGAGTTAGTAAGCTTGATGACTGTCCAGGTTTGAGTAATTAAGCTTGATGACTGTCCAGGTTTGAGTTAGTAAGCTTGATGACTGTCGAGGTTTGAGTAAGCTTGGTGTCTGTCCAGGTTTGAGTAAGCTTGGTGTCTGTCCAGATTTGAGATAGTAAGCTTGGTGACTGTCCAGGTTTGAGTAAGCTTGGTGACTGTCCAGATTTGAGTTAGTAAGCTTGGTGACTGTCCAGGTTTGAGTAAGCTTGGTGACTGTCCAGGTTTAAGTTAGTAAGCTTGGTGACTGTCCAGGTTTGAGTAAGCTTGATGACTGTCCAGGTTTGAGTTACTAAGCTTGATGACTGTCCTTGTTTAAGTTAGTAAGCTTGGTGACTGTCCAGGTTTGAGTAAGCTTGGTGTCTGTCCAAGTTTGAGTTAGTAAGCTTGGTGACTGTCCAGGTTTGAGTAAGCTTGGTGTCTGTCCAAGTTTGAGTTAGTAAGCTTTGTGACTGTCCAGGTTTGAGTAAGCTTGGTGTCTGTCCAGGTTTGAGTTAGTAAGCTTGGTGTCTGTCCAAGTTTGAGTTAGTAAGCTTGGTGACTGTCCAGGTTTGAGTTAGTTAGTTTGGTGACTGTCCAGGTTTGAGTAAGTAAGCTTGGTGACTGTCCAGGTTTGAGTTAGTAAGCATGATGACTGTCCAGGTTTGAGTAAGCTTGATGACTGTCCTTGTTTATGTTAGTAAGCTTGATGACTGTCCAGGTTTGAGTTAGTAAGCTTGGTGACTGTCCAGGTTTGAGTAAGCTTGGTGTCTGTCCAGGTTTGAGTTAGTAAGCTTGATGACTGTCCAGGTTTGAGTTAGTAAGCTTGATGACTGTCCAGGTTTGAGTAAGCTTGATGACTGTCCTTGTTTGAGTTAGTAAGCTTGATGACTGTCCAGGTTTTGAGTAAGCTTGATGACTGTCCAGGTTTGAGTAAGTAAGCTTGATGACTGTCCAGGTTTGAGTAGGCTTGGTGACTGTTGAGTAAGCTTGGTGACTGTCCAGGTTTGAGTTAGTAAGCTTGATGACTGTCCAGGTTTGAGTAAGCTTGGTGACTGTCCCAGTTTGAGTTAGTAAGCTTGGTGACTGTCCAGGTTTGAGTTAGTAAGCTTGATGACTGTCCAGGTTTGAGTAAGCTTGGTGACTGTCCCAGTTTGAGTTAGTAAGCTTGGTGACTGTCCAGGTTTGAGTTAGTAAGCTTGATGACTGTCCAGGTTTGAGTAAGCTTGGTGACTGTCCCAGTTTGAGTTAGTAAGCTTGGTGACTGTCCCAGTTTGAGTTAGTAAGCTTGGTGACTGTCCCAGTTTGAGTTAGTAAGCTTGGTGACTGTCCAGGTTTGAGTTAGTAAGCTTGGTGTCTGTCCCGGTTTGAGTTAGTTAGTTTGGTGACTGTTGAGATATATATTGATTCAATAGTTTTCAGCTTCATTGTGGCCATTTGATATTTTCTCCTCTGCTGGTTGTATTACTAGTAGATCTTATCCCTGGTGCTGTGCTATAAACTCCTATACATTAGTTCACTGGAGCTCATTTTCAGATCCAGCTGCTATTCTGTGGTGCTACACATTCATTAACTGGCTAGACAGTTAGCATAAAGACATTTCAATAATTATATATGTTATATTACCTGTCTGTTATCCAGTGAATTCGCCCGTATCTCAATAGTGTAATATACCCTGGGCTGTTTTTTAATGCTTGTGCCGGTCAGAAATTGATTGTGACATTATAATATAATGTGGACAATGAAGTGACATTATGAATTGAATATGGTACAACAAAATGGATGTCTCCATTTGATTTTTGTCCTCCACATTTTTTATTTAAACATGTCAAAATGTATGTTTTCTGTGTTATGCGATAAAAGAATGATAAATTTAATCTCATTTGATATGAGAGTTTATGAAACAGGTCTCAAAGTTTTGTTGCTTGCCAAGACTTGCCAAAGATAAAAACTTCTAAGACTTATTTCATAAAATCTCAAACTCATTTAATACCCTGTATAAAGCTTAAGATGTTTAATTGGTGACATTTAACCTGACATGTCTCAGCAAAGCTCAGCTACATGCATTGGATGGGTGCTATTACATTTTTACCAGAACTGGGGTAGGGGTGTTAGGTAGGGGGTGTTAGGTAGGGGGTGCTATTACCAGAACTAGGGTAGGGGTGTTAGGTAGGGGGTGATATTACCAGAACTGGGGTAGGGGTGTTAGATAGGGGGTGATATTACCAGAACTAGGGTGGTTACTGGGGTAGGGGTGTTAGGTAGGGGTGATATTACCAGAACTGGGTAGGGGTGTTAGGTAGGGGGTGGAGATATGTACCAGAACTGGGGGTAGGGGTGTTAGGTAGGGGGTGATATTACCAGAACTGGGGTAGGGGTGTTAGGTAGGGGGTGATATTACCCAGAACTGGGGTAGGGGTGTTAGGTAGGGGGTGATATTGTACCAGAACTGGGGTAGGGGTGTTAGGTAGGGGGTGATATTACCAGAACTGGGGTAGGGGTGTTAGGTAGGGGGTGATATTACCAGAACTGGGGTAGGGGTGTTAGGTAGGGGGTAATATTACCAGAACTGGGGTAGGGGTGTTAGGTAGGGGGTGATATTACCAGAACTGGGGTAGGGGTGTTTAGGTAGGAGGGGGTGATATTACCAGAACTGGGGTAGGGGTGTTAGGTAGGGGGGTAATATTACCAGAACTGGGGTAGGGGTGTTAGGTAGGGGGTGATATTATCAGAACTGGGGTAGGGGTGTTAGGTAGGGGGTGATATTACCAGAACTGGGGTAGGGGTGTTAGGTAAGGGGTGATATTACCAGAACTGGGGTAGGGGTGTTAGGTAGGGGGTGATATTGTACCAGAACTGGGGTAGGGGGGTTAGGTAGGGGGTGATATTACCAGAACTGGGGTAGGGGTGTTAGGTAGGGGGTGATATTGTACCAGAACTGGGGTAGGGGTGTTAGGTAGGGGGTGATATTGTACCAGAACTGGGGTAGGGGGTGTTAGGTAGGGGGTGCTATTATCAGAACTGGGGTAGGGGTGTTAGGTAGGGGGTGATATTGTACCAGAACTGGGGTAGGGTGTTAGGTAGGGGGTGCTATTGTACCAGAACTGGGGTAGGGGTGTTATGTAGGGGGTGATATTTTACCAGAACTGGGGTAGTGGTGTTAGGTAGGGGGTGCTATTGTACCAGAACTAGGGTAGGGGTGTTAGGTAGGGGATGATATTACCAGAACTAGGGTAGGGGTGTTAGGTAGGGGGTGATATTACCAGAACTAGGGTAGGGGTGTTAGATAGGGGGTGATATTGTACCAGAACTAGGGTAGGGGTGTTAGGTAGGGGGTGATATTACCAGAACTAGGGTAGGGGCTGCTGTTACATGTTTGGGGGAGGGGGATGTCACATGTACAAGTCTGGAGTTGAAATATGTAGATTAGTTTAGTTCATCTTGATTGTCAAGCTGCTGAACATTTTAAGTGCTAGGTAATTGTAAAGCAAAATGTTTTTAACTAACTTTCTGTCCTCATCCACTTATCATTTTGTTTCACACCCCTTCTCACTTACTCTCCGCCCTTTCGGACTCAGTCCCGGACCCCTTCTTACTACCTCTCTGCCCCTTCTCACTTTGTCCTGCCCCCTTCTCGCTTACCCTCCGCCCTTTCTCACTCAGTCCCTACCCCTTCTCAATAACTCTCCGCCCTTTCTCACCTAGTCCCCGCCCCTTCTCAATAACTATCCGCCCTTTCTCACTTAGTCTCCACCCCTTCTCAATAACTATCCGCCCTTTCTCACTTAGTCCCCACCCGTTAAGTCCTGCCCCTTTTTCAATATGTATTTGACACCATGTCCTTCTGAGTGACTTGGCATTACACAGTCACAGGGAGCCATGTGACAAATGCAGAAGTTAAATAATTTCTCATGTTTTCTTGTGTAAAAACATTGTTACTTTTACCATGAATGCATAGAACTGAGTATCTGGTCAAAGGGGTTTCATTTTTTTAGCCCACCATCATCAGATGGTGGGCTATTCAAATCGCCCTGCGTCCGTGGTCCGTGGTCCGTCCGTCCGTCCGTCCGTAAACAATTCTTGTTATCGCTAATCCTCAGAAAGTGCTGAAGGGATCTTTCTCAAATTTCATATGTAGGTTCCCCTTGGTGCCTAGTTATGCATATTGCATTTTGGGACCGATCGGAAAACAACATGGCCGACAGGCAGCCATCTTGGATTTTGACCATTGAAGTTTGTTATCGCTATTTCTGAGAAAGAGCTGAAGGGATCTTTCTCAAATTTCATATGTTGGTTTCCCTTGGTGCCTAGTTATGCATATTGCATTTTGGGACCGATCGGAAAACAACATGGCCGACAGGCAGCCATCTTGGATTTTGACAATTGAAGTTTGTTATCGCTATTTCTAAGAAAGTACTGAAGGGATCTTTCTCAAATTTGATATGTGGGTTTCCCTTGGTGCCTAGTTATGCATATTGCATTTTGGGACCGATCGGAAAACAACATGGCCGACGGGCAGCCATCTTGGATTTTGACCATTGAAGTTTGTTATCGCTATTTCTGAGAAAGTACTGAAGGGATCTTTCTCAAATTTTATATGTAGGTTTCCCTTGGTGCCTAGTTATGCATATTGCATTTTGGGACCGATCGGAAAACAACATGGCCGACGGGCAGCCATCTTGGATTTTGACCATTGAAGTTTGTTATCGCTATTTCTAAGAAAGTACTGAAGGGATCTTTCTCAAATTTCATATGTAGGTTCCCCTTGGTGCCTAGTTATGCATATTGCATTTTGAGACCAATCGGAAAACAACATGGCCGACAGGCAGCCATCTTGGATTTTGACAATTGAAGATTGTTATCGCTATTTCTCAAAAAGCACAGAAGGGATCTTTCTCAAATTTCATATGTAGGTTCCCCTTGGTGCCTAGTTATGCATATTGCATTTTGAGACCGATCTGAAAACAACATGGCCGACAGGCAGCCATCTTGGATTTTGACAATTGAAGTTTGTTATCGCTATTTCTGTGAAAGTACTAAAGGGATCTTTTTCATATTTGTTATGTAGGTTCCCCTTGGTGCTTAGTTATGCATATAGCATTTTGAGACCAATCGGAAAACAACATGGCCGACAGGCAGCCATCTTGGATTTTGACCATTAAAGTTTGTTATTGCCATTTCTGAGAAAGTACTGAAGGGATCTTTCTCAAATTTTATATGTAGGTTTCCCTTGGTGCCTAGTAATGCATATCGCATTTTGGGACTGATCGGAAAACAACATGGCCGACAGGCAGCCATCTTGGATTTCGAAAATTGAAACTGGTTATCACTATTACTAAGAAACTAATGAAGGGATCTTCCTGAAATTTCATATGTAGGTTCCCCCAGGTGCCTAGTTATGCATATTGCATTTTGAGACCAATCGGAAAACAACATGGCCGACAAGCAGCCATCTTGGATTTTGACAATTGAAGTTTGTTATCACTATTTCTCAGAACGCACTGAAGGAATCTTTCTCAAATTCCATATATATAGGTTCCCCTAGGTGCCTAAATCTTAAATTTTATATATAGGTTTCCCTTGTTTGAAAAGTACTAGAGGTTTCTTTTGAGTTTACACAGATTAGTAAGACTTAGAAGAAGAGAAAAGTAGAGAAAAGATCAATCTGACATGGAACCTATGAAGAACATTCAATGGTGGGCGCCAAGATCCCTCTGGGATCTCTTGTTTCTAAATCTGATTGTAAATATCAAAACCATTTTTTTTTTTTAAATCTATTTAGGACCAAAGTTATGATACAGTTATGGTACAGTGCTGCCACCTGGACCAGGGTGTACTTGCATGTCACATCTGACTCTTACCTTTGGTGATTTTAAATTCCTTGAAGGATATTTTTGAATAATTTTGTGTTCAGAATTCAGCAGATATACAAACTTTTGTAAGATATATTGTATATGAGGTTATAAGTGCCATGTGACTGTATTTGCTGGTAGGAAGCAGCTTTAGATTCTGTACAATTCTCTACTATTGTCATTTCTATGTAACTGCAAACTTAACTGTGAATATGTGTGATTCATTTGTAATAAATATTTTGAAGATGAATGAAGACTTTAGGTTTTAATTTGCATAAACACTTGTGAAATTAAATTAGTGTTTTTAGGTCATCTGACCCTATAACCATTGTGTTTCATCCGTCGTCGTTTGCCATCCGCCGTACATAGCTTTTCACATTTTAAACTTAAGTTCCAACAGTGTAATTGATCTGAAATTTGATGGTTCTGGCCAAGTGTTCTGATTTTTTGTATTCTGACTGAAAAACCAACATGGCTGCCATCTTGAAAAAATATTTTAAACTTCTCTAGTCATAATGGTGCCATTGAGCAGAAAATTGGTGAGGATGTAAGGAAAGGAAGTCAACAAAGTGTTGTTGTTTTTCAGCATCGTAAATAATTTGACATTGCAGCTATGGAATCCATTTTGTAACATGATTGCACAATCATGGTTTTCTCTAACAACACCAACTTTAAACCTCTTCTCAAGTTCTACCATTCCGATACATCTGACACTTGTTAGGAATGATCCTGAGATGGTGCTGACAAAGTGTTCTTATTTTTTGTGTTGGCCTGAAATCCAAGATGGTTGATTGTCACGGCTGCTATCTTGAAAAAAAACAACAACAACTTCTTGTCAAGTTCCACTGGTGGCACTGAGCTGAAAATTGGTGATGATGGGAAAGTAAGTCTACAAAATATTCTATATTTTTGGCCTTGTCAAAAGTTCAACATGGCAGCTGCTGTGGCCGTTTTGTAACATGATTGCACTATCATGGTTTTCTTCAACAACACCTATTTCAAACTTCTCAAGTTCCACCAGTTTCTACACTAGAACACAGTGTTTTATAGTCAGATGACCGTTGAGGCCTGTGGGCCTCTTGTTACGAAATTCCAGAATATTTGTCCATCAGTTGAACTAAATACCAAAAATAATTCATTTGTGTTTCTTCTAGAAAAGAGTACTTGGTAAATTCTTATAATGGAGCCTGTTTCTCCCAGTTGATGGTAAAAATGACTTTGTTGATTTGTTCTTCACACAACCGAATGTAAGTCTCAGATCCTTGATGTCTTAAAAGGTCACATGGTCGACTGCATGGTATATAGCGGAGGTCACATGGTCTACTGTGGAGGTCACATGGTATATTGTGGAGGTCACATGGTCTACTGCGGAGGTCACATGGTATCATGTGGAAGTCACATTGTATATTGTGGAGGTCACATGGTATATTGTGGAGGTCACATGGTATATTGTGGAAGTCACATGGTATATTGTGGAGGTCACATGGTCTACTGCGGAGGTCACATGGTATCATGTGGAAGTCACATTGTATATTGTGGAGGTCACATGCAAATGGTATGAAAACAACAATTAATACCGATATAATAACATAATCTGATTCTAACTCAGGATTGATATAGTGAGGACAAAAAGTGAATTTGTATGGAGACCCTTGACTACAAGGGGAATACGTCCAGGTGTTCTGGAGGAGTTAATCTAGTCACATCCTGTCATGTCCTTGAAATGAGAACTACAATGATGACAATGGAACTACTAAGTATTTCAGCAAGCATTGAACATGTGGTGACTTTTTTATTAGCCCACCATCATCAGATGGTGGGCTATTCAAATCGCCCTGCGTCCGTGGTCCGTCGTCCGTCCGTCCGTCCGTCCGTCCCTCCGTCCGTCCCTCCGTCCGTCCGTAAACAATTCTTGTTATCGCTAATCCTCAGAAAGTACTGAAGGGATCTTTTTCAAATTTCATATGTAGGTTCCCCTTGGTGCCTAGTTATGCATATTGCATTTTGAGACCAATCGGAAAACAACATGGCCGACAGGCAGCCATCTTGGATTTTGACAATTGAAGTTTGTTATCGCTATTTCTGAGAAAGTACTGAAGAGATCTTTCTTAAATTTCATATGTAGGTTCCCCTTGGTGCCTAGTTATGCATATTGCGTTTTGAGACCAATCGGAAAACAACATGGCCGACAGGCAGCCATCTTGGATTTTGACAATTGAAGTTTGTTATCGCTATTTCTGAGAATGTGCTTAAGGGATCTTTCTCAAATTTCATATGAAGGTTCTCCTTGGTGCCTAGTTATGCATATTGCGTTTTGAGAATAATCAGAAAACAACATGGCCGACAGGCAGCCATCTTGGATTTTGACAATTGAAGTTTGTTATCGCTATTTCTGAGAAAGTACTGAATGGATCTTTCTGAAATTTCATATGTAGGTTCCCCTTGGTGCCTAGTTATGCATATTGCATTTTGAGACCAATCGGAAAACAACATGGCCGACAGGCAGCCATCTTGGATTTTGACAATTGAAGTTTGTTATCGCTATTTCTGAGAAAGTACTGAAGAGATCTTTCTTAAATTTCATATGTAGGTTCCCCTTGGTGCCTAGTTATGCATATTGCGTTTTGAGACCAATCGGAAAACAACATGGCCGACAGGCAGCCATCTTGGATTTTGACAATTGAAGTTTGTTATCACTTTTTCTGAGAATGTGCTTAAGGGATCTTTCTCAAATATAATATGAAGGTTCCCCTTGGTGCCTAGTTATGCATATTGCGTTTTGAGAATAATCGGATAACAACATGGCCGACAGGCAGCCATCTTGGATTTTGACAATTGAAGTTTGTTATCGCTATTTCTGAGAAAGTACTGAAGGGATCTTTCTCAAATTTCATATGTAGGTTCCCCTTGGTGCCTAGTTATGCATATTGCGATTTGAGACCAATTGGAAAACAACATGGCCGACAGGCAGCCATCTTGGGTTTTGACAATTGAAGTTTGTTATCGCTATTTCTGAGAATGTACTGAAGGGATCTTTCTCAAATTTCATATGTAGGTTCCCCTTGGTGCTTAGTTATGCATATTGCGATTTGAGACCAATCAGAAAACAACATGGCCGACAGGCAGCCATCTTGGATTTTGACAATTGAAGTTTGTTATCTCTATTTCTGAGAAAGTACTGAATGGATCTTTCTGAAATTTCATATGTACGTTTCCCTTGGTGCCTTGTTATGCATATTGCATTTTGAGACCAATCAGAAAACAACATGGCCGACAGGCAGCCATCTTGGATTTTGACAATTGAAGTTTGTTATCACTATTTCTGAGAAAGTACTGAATGGATCTTTCTGAAATTTCATATGTAAGTTTCCCTCGGTGCCTAGTTATGCATATTGCGTTTTGAGACCAATCTGAGAACAACATGGCCAACAGGCAGCCATCTTGGATTTTGACAATTGGAAGTTTGTTATCGCTATTTCTGAGAAAGTACTGAAGGGATCTTTCTCAAATTTCATATGGAGGTTCCCCTTGGTGCCTCTTTATGCTTATTGCATTTTGAGATCAATTGGAAAACAATATGGCCGACAGACCGCCATCTTGGATTTTGACAATTGAAGTTTGTTATCTCTATTTCTCAAAGTACTGAATGGATCTTGCTCCATAGTAGGTTCCCCCTGGTCCCTTGTATTGCATTTTTGGACCAGTCTGTCCTGAAAACAACCTGGCAAACAAACAGCCATTATCGTTAAATCTCAAATTTCTTATATAGCTAGGATTCCCTTGTTTGAAAAGTACTGGAGGGATGTCTCAATTTGCACAGATTAGTAAAATGAAGGGAAAAGTAGAGAAAAGATCAATCTGACATGGAACTTATGAAGATCATTCAATGGTGGGCGCCAAGATCCCTCTGGGATCTCTTGTTGCGTGAGGAAATAGATCATGAAGTCACAACCTTAAAACTTTCCAATAGTCTTCATCATTCTGCACATCTAAAAACCTTGTTTTTCCATCATTAATCAACATCTGTCAAGAAAGTTATGATAAAGCCCTTGGATATCAAATCAACTGGGGCATGTAAACACTGTGGGTAGTGGAAGCAGGGATGTTACTATCTAGAAATGGAAAGTTAGTAATTGGGAAAGCGATATATTCACACTTATCCTACTGTTTAATTGTAAGCTGCCCATGCTGGTTATGTTGTAAGTAAAGATAGAGGTAAGTGACAAATGTTGTAAAGTCAGTACTTAGATGATGTTTACCTGTGGGACGGTACTTAGATGATGTTTACCTGTGTGACAATACTTAGATGATGTTTACCTGTATGACGGTACTTAGATGATGTTTACCTGTGTGACAGTACTTAGATGATGTTTACCTGTATGACAATACTTAGATGATGTTTACCTGTATGACAATACTTAGATGATGTTTACCTGTATGACAATACTTAGATGATGTTTACCTGTATGACGGTACTTAGATGATGTTTACCTGTATGACGGTACTTAGATGATGTTTACCTGTGCGACAATACTTAGATGATGTTTACCTGTATGACAGTACTTGGATGATGTTTACCTGTATGACAGTACTTAGATGATGTTTACCTGTGTGACAGTAATTAGATGATGTTTACCTGTATGACAATACTTAGATGATGTTTACCTGTATGACAGTACTTAGATGTTTACCTGTGTGACAGTACTTAGATGATGTTTACCTGTGTGACGGAACTAAGATGATGTTTACCTGTGTGACGGTACTTAGATGATGTTTACCTGTGTGACAATACTTAGATGATGTTTACCTGTACGACGGTACTTAGATGATGTTTACCTGTATGACAGTACTTAGATGATGTTAACCTGTGTGACAATACTTAGATGATGTTTACCTGTATGACAATACTTAGATGATGTTTACCTGTATGACAGTACTTGGATGATGTTTACCTGTGTGACAGTACTTGGATGATGTTTACCTGTATGACAGTACTTAGATGATGTTTACCTGTGTGACAGTAATTAGATGATGTTTACCTGTATGACAATACTTAGATGATGTTTACCTGTATGACAGTACTTAGATGTTTACCTGTGTGACAGTACTTAGATGATGTTTACCTGTGTGACGGAACTAAGATGATGTTTACCTGTGTGACGGTACTTAGATGATGTTTACCTGTATGACAGTACTTAGATGATGTTTACCTGTGTGATGTACTTAGATGATGTTTACCTGTGTGACAATACTAAGATGATGTTTACCTGTATGACAATGCTTAGATGATGTGTACCTGTATGACAGTACTTGGATGATGTTTACCAGTATGACAATACTTAGATGATGTTTACCTGTGTGACAATACTAAGATGATGTTTACCTGTATGACAATGCTTAGATGATGTGTACCTGTATGACAGTACTTGGATGATGTTTACCAGTGTGACGGTACTTAGATGATGTTTACCTGTGTGACGGAACTAAGATGATGTTTACCTGTGTGACGGTACTTAGATGATGTTTACCTGTGTGACAATACTTAGATGATGTTTACCTGTATGACAATACTTAGATGATGTTTACCTGTGTGACAGTACTTAGATGATGTTTACCAGTGTGACAATACTTAGATGATGTTTACCTGTATGACAATACTTAGATGATGTTTACCTGTGTGACGGTACTTAGATGATGTTTACCTGTATGACGGTACTTAGATGTATTTACCTGTGTGACAATACTTAGATGATGTTTACCTGTATGACGGTACTTAGATGATGTTTACCTGTGTGACGGTACTTAGATGATGTTTACCAGTGTGACGGTACTTAGATGATGTTTACCTGTGTGACAATACTAAGATGATGTTTACCTGTATGACAATGCTTAGATGATGTGTACCTGTATGACAGTACTTGGATGATGTTTACCAGTGTGACGGTACTTAGATGATGTTTACCTGTGTGACGGAACTAAGATGATGTTTACCTGTGTGACGGTACTTAGATGATGTTTACCTGTGTGAAAATACTAAGATGATGTTTACCTGTGTGACAATACTAAGATGATGTTTACCTGTATGACAGTACTTAGATGATGTTTACCTGTATGACGGTACTTAGATGATATTTACATGTATGACGGTACTTAGATGATGTTTACCTGTACGACAATACTTAGATGATGTTTACCTGTATGGCGGTACTTAGATGATGTTTACCTGTATGACGGTACTTAGATGATTTTTACCTGTATGACGGTACTTAGATGATGTTTACCTGTGTGTAGGGCTGCCAGTCCTGTTTTTTACCACACCTGTCTCCATTGTTATCTCATTACCTGTTACACATGGTAGTTTCTGTTACCATATATAGATGTAAAGCTCCTGTTACTCACTCTCTATAGAATAAAACTCCTTTACTAATGAATTTCAGCCCACACCAGCTAACACAGAGTGCATATACATATATCATGTAGGGAAATATAAGTTATATACCCGCTGGTAGACAATGATATATTGTATGGGTTGTTATGTAGATCACAAGTTATGATGCCGTGTAGTCAATATAGATCACAAGTTATGGTGCCATGTAGTCAATATAGATCACAAGTTATGGTGCCATGTAGACAATGTAGATCACAAGTTATGGTGCCATGTAGTCAATATAGATCACAAGTTATGGTGCCGTGTAGACAATATAGATCACAAGTTATGGTGCCATGTAGACAATGTAGATCACAAGTTATGGTGCCATGTAGACAATGTAGATCACAAGTTATGGTGCCATGTAGTCAATATAGATCACAAGTTATGGTGCCATGTAGACAGTGTAGATCACAAGTTATGGTGCCATGTAGTCAATATAAATCACAAGTTATGGTGCCGTGTAGACAATGTAGATCACAAGTTATGGTGCCATGTAGACAATGTAGATCACAAGTTATGGTGCCATGTAGACAATGTAGATCACAAGTTATGGTGCCGTGTAGACAATGTAGATCACAAGTTATGGTGCCGTGTAGACAATATAGATCACAAGTTATGGTGCCATGTAGACAATATAGATCACAAGTTATGGTGCCATGTAGACAATATAGATCACAAGTTATGGTGCCATGTAGACAATATAGATCACAAGTTATGGTGCCATGTAGACAATATAGATCACAAGTTATGGTGCCGTGTAGTCAATATAGATCACAAGTTATGGTGCCATGTAGTCAATATAGATCACAAGTTATGGTGCCATGTAGACAATATAGATCACAAGTTATGGTGCCATGTAGACAATATAGATTACAAGTTATGGTGCCATGTAGTCAATATAGATCACAAGTTATGGTGCCATGTAGACAATGTAGATCACAAGTTATGGTGCCGTGTAGACAATATAGATCACAAGTTATGGTGCCATGTAGACAGTGTAGATCACAAGTTATGGTGCCGTGTAGACAATATAGATCACAAGTTATGGTGCCATGTAGACAATATAGATCACAAGTTATGGTGCCATGTAGACAATGTAGATCACAAGTTATGGTGCCATGTAGACAATGTAGATCACAAGTTATGGTGCCATGTAGTCAATATAGATCACAAGTTATGGTGCCATGTAGACAGTGTAGATCACAAGTTATGGTGCCATGTAGTCAATATAAATCACAAGTTATGGTGCCGTGTAGACAATGTAGATCACAAGTTATGGTGCCATGTAGACAATGTAGATCACAAGTTATGGTGCCGTGTAGACAATATAGATCACAAGTTATGGTGCCATGTAGACAATATAGATCACAAGTTATGGTGCCATGTAGTCAATATAGATCACAAGTTATGGTGCCATGTAGACAATGTAGATCACAAGTTATGGTGCCATGTAGACAATGTAGATCACAAGTTATGGTGCCATGTAGTCAATATAGATCACAAGTTATGGTGCCATGTAGTCAATATAGATCACAAGTTATGGTGCCATGTAGACAATGTAGATCACAAGTTATGGTGCCGTGTAGACAATATAGATCACAAGTTATGGTGCCATGTAGTCAATATAGATCACAAGTTATGGTGCCATGTAGACAATATAGATCACAAGTTATGGTGCCATGTAGACAATGTAGATCACAAGTTATGGTGCCATGTAGTCAATATAGATCACAAGTTATGGTGCCATGTAGACAGTGTAGATCACAAGTTATGATGCTGTGTAGTCAATATAAATCACAAGTTATGGTGCCATGTAGACAATATAGATCACAAGTTATGGTGCCATGTAGACAATGTAGATCACAAGTTATGGTGCCATGTAGACAATGTAGATGTAAATCACAAGTTATTTACCCCTGGTACATTTACACACTCCGTATCGAGGGTCTACAGGAAGGGACTCTACTCTAACCGTTGCCACACTTACGTTTACATATTTCATCAATACATTACAGTTAAATGGTGGTTATTTTCTTTTTTCATCCAGATGACGCTGATGAGTGTGCCCTGGGTTTAACATACAGGGCCAAGAAGCCACGCCCCTTGACTTTAGAGAAATACAATACGATATTCCAACTGATGACGGGAACATTCAGAGTTCCAGTCAAAGACAGAACGCAGGAACAGAGGAACGCTATCCGCCATTATCAGAGATGCAGACACGAGTTTGATGTTGTCGACAACAGATTATTGTACCGTGGAAAAGAACTTTCCATACTGGAAGAGAGTACGACTAGTCGGCGTTATGGCCGACACTATGTGAAGACTTTGCCAGATTATTCCCTGTAGCATTAATATTGTACATCTACAAGGTTATTTGTATGCTGTACTTTATGTGTATTGCATTTATTGAACAATGAATGCAGTTTGGAATGATTTTAAAGTTTGTAGTTCATCACAGGAAGTGATGTTATCTTAGGACCTTGGTTTATAACTGATTATTTAGACTTTTGATCTGTTATGTTTACATAACAGGAACAAATTACCACTTTATCAGGTGTGCTGCTGGCCGAAGTGTTGTGGTTATAGTAACACAGAACCTGTACCCGGAGTAACACAGAACCTGTACCCGGAGTAACACAGAACCTGTACCCGGAGTAACACAGAACCTGTACCCCGGGGATGTGGTGATAGTAACACAGAACCTGTACCCCGGGGATGTGGAATTAACACAGGTAACCCAGGGATGGGGAATTAACACAGGTACCCCAGGGATGTGGAATTAACACAGGTACAAGTACCCCAGTGATGTGGAAGTACCCCGGGGATGTGGACGTACCCCGGGGATGTGGAAGTACCTCGAAGATGTGGAAGTACCCCGGGGATGTGGAAGTACCCCGGGGATTTGGAAGTACCTCGGGGATGTGGAAGTACCCTGGGGATGTGGAAGTACCTCGAAGATGTGGAAGTACCCCGGGGATGTGGAAGTAACACAGATACAAGTACCCCGGGGTTATGGAAGCACCCCAGGGATGTGGAACTCACACAGATACAAGTTCCCCAGGGATGTGAAAGTACCCTGGGGATGTGGAAGTAACACAGGTACAAGTACCCCGGGGATGTGGAAGTACCCCAGGGATGTGGAAGTACCCCGGGGATGTGGAAGTACCCCAGGGATGTGGAAGTACCCCGGGAATGTGGAAGTACCCCGGGAATGTGGAAGTAACACATGTACAAGTACCCCGGGGATGTAGAAATAACACAGGTACAAGTACCCCGGGGATGTGGAAGTACCCCAGGGATGTGGAAGTACCCCGGGAATGTGGAAGTACCCAGGGGATGTGGAAGTAACACAGGTACAAGTATCTTTGAGATATGTTTTCAGTTCTGGATCGAACAAGTGGGACTCCATTCTAAGTCAAAGAAGTGGAAATAGATAACAGCACTTTATGCTGAGTAAAAAAAGTGTACACAGGATACTGGGTTTGGTGCCGAGTCATACAAATGGACATAGGATACTGGGTTTGGTGCCGAGTCACACAAGTGTACACAGGATACTGGGTTTGGTGCCGAGTCACACAAGTGGACACAGGATACTGGGTTTGGTGCCGAGTCACACAAGTGTACACAGGATACTGGGTTTGGTGCCGAGTCACACAAGTGGACATAGGATACTGGGTTTGGTGCCGACTCACACAAGTGTACACAGGATACTGGGTTTGGTGCTGAGTCACACAAGTGTACACAGGATACTGGATTTGGTGCCAAGTCACACAAGTGTACACAGGATACTGGTTTTGGTGCCGAGTCATACAAGTGGACATAGGATACTGGGTTTGGTGCTGAGTCACACAAGTGTACACAGGATACTGGGTTTGGTGCTGAGTCACACAAGTGTACACAGGATACTGGGTTTGGTGCCGAGTCACACAAGTGTACACAGGATACTGGTTTTGGTGCCGAGTCACACTTAAGTGTACATAGGATACTGGGTTTGGTGCTGAGTCACACAAGTGTACATAGGATTGGTGTTCAGTGCTGTGCTATGCAATAGTACTCAGAAAATGTGTTAGATGAAAATAGATGCTCTGCTGATCATATTGATAAATTGGCATTTTTGACAAAAAACAATTAAAACATAGTTAAGACAGCATTATTTCTTGCACAGAGCTTGTAAATATCTTTATTAAAAATTGAGCAAAAAATTCATGGCTTGCGTTTTTCTTTTTTAAGAAAAATAACAAAAATGCGATAAATTTTTAATCTATCATTTGTCCAGTTGTGTCAATGTTGTTGGCAACATTGTGTGAATTTTGGAAAAACACAAAACTAAAGGGAGAATACTGACATGTGAAGTAAATCGTAAACTAAAGGGAGACTACTGACATGTGAAGAAAATCGTAAACTAAAGGGAGACTACTGACATGTGAAGAAAATCATAAACTAAAGGGAGACTACTGACATGTGAAGTAAATCATAAACTAAAGGGAGACTACTGACATGTGAAGTAAATCGTAAACTAAAGGGAGACTACTGACATGTGAAGAAAATCGTAAACTAAAGGGAGACTACTGACATGTGAAGTAAATCGTAAACTAAAGGGAGACTACTGACATGTGAAGAAACTCATAAACTAAAGGGAGACTACTGACATGTGAAGTAAATCATAAACTAAAGGGTGACTACTGACATGTGAAGAAAATCATAAACTAAAGGGAGACTACTGACATGTGAAGAAAATCATAAACTAAAGGGAGACTACTGACATGTGAAGAAAATCATAAACTAAAGGGAGACTACTGACATGTGAAGAAAATCATGAACTAAAGGGAGACTACTGACATGTGAAGAAAATCATGAACTAAAGGGAGACTACTGACATATGAAGAAAATCATAAACTAAAGGGAGACTACTGACATTTGAAGAAAATCATGAACTAAAGGGAGACTACTGACATGTGAAGAAAATCATAAACTAAAGGGAGACTACTGACATTTGAAGAAAATCGTAAACTAAAGGGAGACTACTGACATGTGAAGAAAATCATAATTCTAACTCTAAATTGATTAAACAAGGACAGGAAGTGAACACAATATAGATTTTTATGGAAATCATTGAACAAGGACAATTAGAATATGACCTGGTGTTCTGGAAGGTTTGGCTTCTTCTGCTTCATCTAAGACACCCGCCATAGAAATCTAGGTCACGATGACACCCGCCATACAAATATAGGTCACGATGGCACTCGCCATACAAATCTAGGTTAAATTGATCTCACAATGGGTCTCCTGCAACCATCTTCTAAACTCTCAACAATGGGTCTCCCCCAACCATCTTCTTCACTCTCAATAATGGGTCTCCTCCAACCATCTTCTTCACTCTCAACAATGGGTCTCCTCCAACCATCTTTTACACTCTCAACAATGGGTCTCCTCCAACCATCTTTTACACTCTCAACAATGGGTCTTCTCCAACCATCTTCAACACTCTCAACAATGGGTCTCCTCCAACCATCTTCTTCATTCACAACAATGGGTCTTCTCCAACCATCTTCTTCACTCTCAACAATGGGTCTCCTCCAACCATCTTCTTCACTCACAACAATGGGTCTCCTCCAACCATCTACAACACTCTCAACAATGGATCTCCTGCAACCATCTTCTTCACTCTCAACAATGGGTCTCCTCCAGCCATCTTCTTCACTCTCAACAATGGGTCTCCTCCTACCATCTTCTTCACTCACAACAATGGGTCTCCTCCAACCATCTTCTACACTCTCAACAATGGGTCTCCTCCTACCATCTTCTTCACTCACAACAATGGGTCTCCTCCAACCATCCTCTACACTCTCAACAATGGGTCTCCTCCAACCATCTTCACCACTCTCAACAATGGGTCTCCTCCAACCATCTTCTACACTCTCAACAATGGGTCTCCTCAAACCATCTTCTTCACTTTCAACAATGGGTCTCCTCCAACCATCTTCTTCACTCTCAACAATGGGTCTCCTCCAACCATCTTCTACACTCTCAACAATGGGTCTCCTCCAACCATCTTCTTCATTCACAACAATGGGTCTTCTCCAACCATCTTCTTCACTCTCAACAATGGGTCTCCTCCAACCATCTTCTTCACTCACAACAATGGGTCTCCTCCAACCATCTACAACACTCTCAACAATGGATCTCCTGCAACCATCTTCTTCACTCTCAACAATGGGTCTCCTCCAGCCATCTTCTTCACTCTCAACAATGGGTCTCCTCCTACCATCTTCTTCACTCACAACAATGGGTCTCCTCCAACCATCTTCTACACTCTCAACAATGGGTCTCCTCCTACCATCTTCTTCACTCACAACAATGGGTCTCCTCCAACCATCCTCTACACTCTCAACAATGGGTCTCCTCCAACCATCTTCACCACTCTCAACAATGGGTCTCCTCCAACCATCTTCTACACTCTCAACAATGGGTCTCCTCAAACCATCTTCTTCACTTTCAACAATGGGTCTCCTCCAACCATCTTCTTCACTCTCAACAATGGGTCTCCTCCAACCATCTTCTACACTCTCAACCATGGGTCTCCTCCAACCATCTTCTAAACTATCAACAATGGGTCTCCTCCAACCATCTTCTTCACTCTCAACAATGGGTCTCCTCCAACCATCTTCTAAACTCTCAACAATGGGTCTCCTCCAACCATCTTCTTCACTCTCAACAATGGGTCTCCTCCAACCATCTTCTAAACTCTCAACCATGGGTCTCCTGCAACCATCTTCTTCACTCTCAACAATGGGTCTCCTCCAACCATCTTCTACACTCTCAACAATGGGTCTCCTCCAACCATCTTCTAAACTCTCAACAATGGGTCTCCTCCAACCATCTTCTTCACTCTCAACAATGGGTCTCCTCCAACCATCTTCTTCACTCTCAACAATGGTTCTCCTCCAACCATCTTCTTCACTCTCAACAATGGGTCTCCTCCAACCATCTTCTAAACTCTCAACAATGGGTTTGCCCAAACCATCTTCTACACTCTCAACAATGGGTCTCCTCCAACCATCTTTTACACTCTCAACAATGGGTGTCTTCCAATCATCTTTTACACTTTCAACAATGGGTCTCCTCCAACCATCCTCTAAACTCTCAACAATGGGTCTCCTCAAACCATCTTCTACACTCTCAACAATGGGTCTCCTCCAACCATCCTCTAAACTCTCAACAATGGGTCTCCTCCAACCATCCTCTAAACTCTCAACCATGGGTCTCCTCCAACCATCTTTTACACTCTCAACAATGGGTCTCCTCCAACCATCTTCTACACTCTCAACAATGGGTCTCCTCCAACCATCTTCTAAACTCTCAACAATGGGTCTTCTCCAACCATCTTCTACACTCTCAACCATGGGTCTCCTCCAACCATCTTCTTCACTCTCAACAATGGGTCTCCTCCAACCTTCCTCTAAACTCTCAACAATGGGTCTCCTCCAACCATCTTCTTCACTCTCAACAATGGGTCTCCTCCAACCATCCTCTAAACTCTCAACAATGGGTCTCCTCCAACCATCTTCTTCACTCTCAACAATGGGTCTCCTCCAACCATCTTCTAAACTCAACAATGGGTCTCCTCCAACCATCTTCTTCACTCTCAACAATGGGTCTCCTCCTACCTTATTCTATACTATGAACCCCACAAACCTATCAGAATGCCAGGTTTAAAACTGCCATGTCAGCATATATGTCTTGGCAGGTCATCGTCACTCTACAAGTTTGCCTTTACATTCCAGCCTTTAATGACACTGTATTACAATATCTATGATAATGGTATAGCTAGAATCACAACACTTTTTACAACACACAATTTCTGCTTTTGATAGTTCTTATTTTTAGACAGTCACTTTTAATTAGTGTCTCTCAATGTTGATCAAAGTTTACCAGTGACTGATATCTGACTTTATAGTTATGGCCTTTAAATATGTCCCTTACTCCATATACTGTTCAACAACATCTCCTACAAACTTTGTATTCTGTGTGACCTTGACATTTACTATTGTTATACTGACCTCTGGCCAGAAACAAACCATTACTTAGATAGAATGAATGTGATGATGTCATTGCTATATGAGGTCACAGAAGTCTTGTACTTAATATATAGATGATAAGGTGCCTTGCATGTTATACAACAGAGCATGTCCTGTAATTAGCCAATCACATGTTCTGACATAAAATAAAGCTCCACCATTTTACAGCAGGAGATGTTGTCGAGGACGACGATGATGTTATCTGTGTCGAGGAGCAGCAGCCGACCTATACTGCTGAGAAGAAACAGTACCTTGCTGGCACCAGAATGCGGACAATGCGGGACATCAAACTCATAAAAGGTTAGCTGTTCTTCAACGTTGTTTGTTCCATTTCGTAAATTCTAGTAAACTCTTTTATTGATTTGTGTTAAGATAATCAAAATAGAATTTCTGAATTTGTATTAAAAGTGTAGATTTGAAACTGTGTATCTAACTCTTGCCATTGTCTTCTGTCTTGTGTTACAGAATGGTTAGCTTTACATGGGATGTCAAACAACATAGAAACAATGGATGCTGTCACTCTTAACAACTGTCTGGAGCACTTCTACGCGGGGGCCAGTACACGGGACGGGAAACCCTACACACGTTCTACACTCGTCGGCATTAGAGCAAGCATGAATCGCTACATGCAAGCTCTTCCTATCGGCACGGTCTACTCTGTACTGAAGAGCGACGCGTTTGCATCGTCCAACGCTGTCCTGGAGAAGCTCTGTGATCGTGACAAAGGGAGAGAGCGTATAACAATAAAGAAGTGTTTGTCGAGTGAAGACATCTCAAAGCTTATGTTGTCTGGAGTTCTCTCCACTTGCAATCCTTTGTCTGTAGTAAGGAAAGTTTGGTTTGATCTGACGTTACATTTCGGAATCAAGGGAAAGGAAGCAATACGAACACTGACCAAAGAGTCTTTTATTCTGGAGACTGACGAGAATGGACTGAAGTATTACAGACTAAATCTGGACAAAGAAATGCCTAAAATTGAGACATTTTCTGAGATGCATGACTGGAATTGGCACATGAGGATGTACGAGATTCCTGACAGTCCCCACTGTCCTGTACGGAGTATGTCTCTCTACATCTCCAAGCTTGGACATGTACACGATGACTTCTTCCAGCGCTCTATAGAATCGAAGCAGTGTAACTCGCGGTTCTGGTACCTGGGCCCTATGGGCCATAACACAATCCTAAAGATGATGGCCGACATATCGGACTCGGCTGGACTGTCTATCACCTATACAAACATCTGTCTCAAGGCTACTATAGCAAAGATGCTCTCTGAACATCAGGAGTTCAACGAGGATTCAATTATAAACATACATTGTAAAAACAAGTTGGGTCTAGTGCCTTCATTTCCCTCAGAGAAACTCAAACAATACAGCTACGTCCTCCATAACCTCCTCTACAGCCAACTGTACGACTATGACAACTGAGTGGGTAGGGGCTTGTGTACAGTCAACTGTACGATTACGACAACTGAGTGGGAAGGGACATGTCTCGACAGCCAACTGTACAACTACGACAACTGAGTGGGAAGGGACATGTCTCGACAGCCAACTGTACGACTACGACAACTGAGTGGGAAGGGTTATGTCTCGACAGCCAACTGTACGACTACGAAAACTGATTGGGAAGGGAAATGTCTCGACAGCCAACTGTACAACTACGACATCTGAGTGGGAAGGGACATGTCTCTACAGCCAACTGTATGACTACGACAACTGAGTGGGAAGGGTTATGTCTCGACAGCCAACTGTATGACTACGACAGCTGAGTGGGAAGGGACATGTCTCGACAGCCAGCTGTACGACTACGACAACTGAGTGGGAAGGGACATGTCTCGACAGCCAACTGTACGACTACGACAACTGAGTGGGAAGGGTTATGTCTCGACAGCCAACTGTACGACTACGAAAACTGATTGGGAAGGGAAATGTCTCGACAGCCAACTGTACAACTACGACATCTGAGTGGGAAGGGACATGTCTCTACAGCCAACTGTATGACTACGACAACTGAGTGGGAAGGGTTATGTCTCTACAGCTAACTGTACAACTATGACAGCTGAGTGGGAAGGGACATGTCTCGACAGCCAACTGTATGACTACGACAACTGAGTGGGAAGGGTTATGTCTCGACAGCCAACTGTATGACTACGACAGCTGAGTGGGAAGGGACATGTCTCGACAGCCAGCTGTACGACTACGACAACTGAGTGGGAAGGGACATGTCTCGACAGCCAACTGTACGACTATGACAGCTGAGTGGGAAGGGACATGTCTCAACAGCCAACTGTACAACTATGACAACTGAGTGGGAAGGGTTATGTCTCGACAGCCAACTGTACAACTATGACAACTGAGTGGGAAGGGACATGTCTCGACAGCCAACTGTACGACTACGACAACTGAGTGGGAAGGGTTATGTCTCGACAGCCAACTGTACGACTACGACAACTGAGTGGGAAGGGACACGTCTCGACGGCCAACTGTACGACTATGACAACTGAGTGGGAAGGGACACGTCTCTACAGCCAACTGTACGACTATGACAACTGAGTGGGAAGGGACACGTCTCGACAGCCAACTGTACGACTACGACAACTGAGTGGGAAGGGACATGTCTCGACAGCCAACTGTACGACTACGACAACTGAGTGGGAAGGGTTATGTCTCGACAGCCAACTGTACGACTATGACAACTGAGTGGGAGGGACATGTCTCGACAGCCAACTGTACGACTACGACAACTGAGTGGGAAGGGACATGTCACGACAGCCAACTGTATGACTATGACAGCTGAGTGGGAAGGGACATGTCTCGACAGCCAACTGTACGACTATGACAACTGAGTGGGAAGGGACACGTCTCTACAGCCAACTGTATGACTATGACAACTGAGTGGGAAGGGACATGTCGCGACAGCCAACTGTACGACTATGACAACTGAGTGGGAAGGGACATGTCGCGACAGCCAACTGTACAACTATGACAGCTGAGTGGGAAGGGACATGTCTCGACAGCCAACTGTATGACTATGACAACTGAGTGGGAAGGGTTATGTCTCGACAGCCAACTGTATGACTATGACAGCTGAGTGGGAAGGGACATGTCTCGACAGCCAACTGTACGACTACGACAACTGAGTGGGAAGGGACATGTCTCGACAGCCAACTGTACGACTACGACAACTGAGTGAGACGGGACATGTCTCGACAGTCAACTGTACGACTATATCAAGTTTATTACCTTAACAACCAACAAACATTTAACTGACAAATGTATTACTGAGAAAAATAACAACCATAAGAGTACAGACAAAACCTAGAACCATGACAGCTGACAAATGTACAATTAACGACAAACTTACGATAAATGACAAATGTAGGATGAATGACACACATAGGATAAATGAACAATAAGCAATAGATGACCAATTTGCAGGACAAATGTAGGATTAAATGACAAAATTAGGATGAATGACAAATGTTGGACTACAATTAAACAATATCTGAAAGCTGCAGCTGATGATTTGACTATGAACACTGTACTTAATATGATAGCAGACAAAACTGAGACTACATGGCTTTGACTAGATGGCTTTGACTACACAATGATAAACCTAAAAGTTCACAACAGCTACAACAGGCACCCCACAATGTGTGTATGGGGTTCGTTTGATGTAGTATTCCATAATATGTGTTCTAGGTCCTGTTAATGTTTGTTTTTTATTCACAATTCAACTCCTGAACAGCTATGAAATTTAGAAGGACCCCACATTGTGTGTATTGGGTGTTTTTGATGTCTGATAACACGATCCTGCTTAACATGTAGAAGTATTCTGTATTGTGTGTGAAAGACTCTCACATTTAAGTTGCCAGTTGGCTACGTTAACTGTTGGTTTTAGTTTATCAGTTACCTGTGTGACTCGCAATGCGTGTTCCTTCATCATATAACACACACTGGCAGTATTATATGTGTTACCTGTATTTTTTTTTCTATTTTGTATTTCTTGTAAACTAATTTACCTGATTTCCTGATGACCGATGTCTGTATGTCACACATGTTTAGGAAAGCAGAATAACACTCTTGATGAACAAGTAGACATATAGGTAATATAAGACTGATGGTGATGTCATAACTGAGGTTATCTAGAACTGATGATGATGTCATAACTGAGGTAATCTAGAACTGATGATGATGTCATAACTGAGGTTATCTAGAACTGATGATGATGTCATAACTGAGGTAATATAGAACTGATGATGATGTCATAACTGAGGTTATCTAGAACTGATGATGATGTCATAACTGAGGTTATCTAGAACTGATGATGATGTCATAACTGAGGTAATCTAGAACTGATGATGATGTCATAACTGAGGTAATATAGAACTGATGATGATGTCATAACTGAGGTTATCTAGAACTGATGGTGATGTCATAACTGAGGTTATCTAGAACTGATGATGATGTCATAACTGAGGTTATCTAGAACTGATGATGATGTCATAACTGAGGTTATCTAGAACTGATGATGATGTCATAACTGAGGTTATCTAGAACTGATGATGATGTCATAACTGAGGTTATCTAGAACTGATGATGATGTCATAACTGAGGTAATATAGAACTGATGATGATGTCATAACTGAGGTTATCTAAGATTGATGTGATGTCATAACTGAGGTTATCTAGAACTGATGGTGATGTCATAACTGAGGTAATCTAGAACTGATGATGATGTCATAAACTGAGGTATATAAGACTGATGGTGATGTCATAACTGAGGTTATCTAGAACTGATGGTGATGTCATAACTGAGGTAATCTAGAACTGATGATGATGTCATAACTGAGGTTATCTAGAACTGATGATGATGTCATAACTGAGGTATCTAGAACTGATGATGATGTCATAACTGAGGTATCTAGAACTGATGATGATGTCATAAACTGAGGTTCTAGACTGTGATGATGTCAACTAGGTATTAGACTGATATGATGTCATAACTGAGGTTATCTAGAACTGATGATGATGTCATAACTGAGGTTATCTAGAACTGATGGTGATGTCCATACTGGGTAATATAACTGATGATGAGTCATACTGGTATATAGACTGATGGTGATGTCATAACTGAGGTTATCTAGAACTGATGATGATGTCATAACTGAGGTTATCTAGAACTGATGATGATGTCATAACTGAGGTTATCTAGAACTGATGGTGATGTCATAACTGAGGTTATCTAGAACTGATGATGATGTCATAACTGAGGTTATCTAGAACTGATGATGATGTCATAACTGAGGTTATCTAGAACTGATGATGATGTCATAACTGAGGTTATCTAGAACTGATGATGATGTCATAACTGAGGTTATCTAGAACTGATGGTGATGTCATAACTGAGGTTATCTAGAACTGATGGTGATGTCATAACTGAGGTAATATAGAACTGATGATGATGTCATAACTGAGGTTATCTAGAACTGATGGTGATGTCATAACTGAGGTTATATAGAACTGATGATGATGTCATAACTGAGGTTATCTAGAACTGATGATGATGTCATAACTGAGGTAATCTAGAACTGATGATGATGTCATAACTGAGGTTATCTAGAACTGATGATGATGTCATAACTGAGGTTATCTAGAACTGATGATGATGTCATAACTGAGGTTATCTAGAACTGATGATGATGTCATAACTGAGGTTATCTAGAACTGATGGTGATTTATAACTGAGGTTATCTAGAACTGATGATGATGTCATAACTGAGGTTATCTAGAACTGATGGTGATTTATAACTGAGGTTATCTAGAACTGATGATGATGTCATAACTGAGGTTATCTAGAACTGATGATGATGTCATAACTGAGGTTATCTAGAACTGATGGTGATTTTATAACTGAGGTTATCTAGAACTGATGATGATGTCATAACTGAGGTTATCTAGAACTGATGATGATGTCATAACTGAGGTTATCTAGAACTGACGATGATGTCATAACTGAGGTAATATAGAACTGATGGTGATGTCATAACTGAGGTTATATAGGACTGATGGTGATGTCATAACTGAGGTAATATAGGACTGATGGTGATGTCATAACTGAGGTAATATAGAACTGATGGTGATGTCATAACTGAGGTTATCTAGAACTGATGATGTCATAACTGAGGTAATATAGAACTGATGATGATGTCATAACTGAGGTAATATAGGACTGATGGTGATGTCATAACTGAGGTAATCTAGAACTGATGATGATGTCATAACTGAGGTTATATAGAACTGATGATGATGTCATAACTGAGGTTATCTAGAACTGATGATGATGTCATAACTGAGGTTATCTAGAACTGATGATGATGTCATAACTGAGGTTATCTAGAACTGATGGTGATTTTATAACTGAGGTTATCTAGAACTGATGATGATGTCATAACTGAGGTTATCTAGAACTGATGGTGATTTTATAACTGAGGTTATCTAGAACTGATGATGATGTCATAACTGAGGTTATCTAGAACTGATGATGATGTCATAACTGAGGTTATCTAGAACTGATGGTGATTTCATAACTGAGGTTATCTAGAACTGATGATGATGTCATAACTGAGGTTATCTAGAACTGATGATGATGTCATAACTGAGGTAATCTAGAACTGATGATGATGTCATAACTGAGGTAATATAGAACTGATGATGATGTCATAACTGAGGTTATATAGGACTGATGGTGATGTCATAACTGAGGTAATCTAGAACTGATGATGATGTCATAACTGAGGTTATATAGAACTGATGATGATGTCATAACTGAGGTTATCTAGAACTGATGATGATGTCATAACTGAGGTAATATAGAACTGATGATGATGTCATAACTGAGGTTATCTAGAACTGATGGTGATGTCATAACTGAGGTTATCTAGAACTGATGATGATGTCATAACTGAGGTTATCTAGAACTGATGATGATGTCATAACTGAGGTTATCTAGAACTGATGATGATGTCATAACTGAGGTTATCTAGAACTGATGATGATGTCATAACTGAGGTTATCTAGAACTGATGGTGATGTCATAACTGAGGTTATCTAGAACTGATGATGATGTCATAACTGAGGTTATCTAGAACTGATGATGATGTCATAACTGAGGTTATCTAGAACTGATGATGATGTCATAACTGAGGTAATATAGAACTGATGATGATGTCATAACTGAGGTAATATAGAACTGATGGTGATGTCATAACTGAGGTTATCTAGAACTGATGATGTCATAACTGAGGTTATCTAGAACTGATGGTGATGTCATAACTGAGGTAATATAGAACTGATGGTGATGTCATAACTGAGGTTATCTAGAACTGATGATGTCATAACTGAGGTAATATAGAACTGATGATGATGTCATAACTGAGGTTATCTAGAACTGATGGTGATGTCATAACTGAGGTTATCTAGAACTGATGATGATGTCATAACTGAGGTTATCTAGAACTGATGATGATGTCATAACTGAGGTAATATAGAACTGATGGTGATGTCATAACTGAGGTTATCTAGAACTGATGGTGATGTCATAACTAAGGTTATCTAGAACTGATGGTGATGTCATAACTGAGGTTATCTAGAACTGATGATGATGTCATAACTGAGGTTATCTAGAACTGATGATGATGTCATAACTGAGGTTATCTAGAACTGATGATGATGTCATAACTGAGGTTATCTAGAACTGATGATGATGTCATAACTGAGGTTATCTAGAACTGATGATGATGTCATAACTGAGGTTATCTAGAACTGATGGATGATGTCATAACTGAGGTTATCTAGAACTGATGATGATGTCATAACTGAGGTTATCTAGAACTGATGATGATGTCATAACTGAGGTTATCTAGAACTGATGGTGATGTCATAACTGAGGTTATCTAGAACTGATGATGATGTCATAACTGAGGTTATCTAGAACTGATGATGATGTCATAACTGAGGTTATCTAGAACTGATGGTGATGTCATAACTAAGGTTATATAGAACTGATGGTGATGTCATAACTGAGGTTATCTAGAACTGATGGTGATGTCATAACTGAGGTTATCTAGAACTGATGGTGATGTCATAACTAAGGTTATCTAGAACTGATGATGATGTCATAACTGAGGTTATCTAGAACTGATGATGATGTCATAACTGAGGTTATCTAGAACTGATGGTGATGTCATAACTGAGGTTATCTAGAACTGATGATGATGTCATAACTGAGGTTATCTAGAACTGATGATGATGTCATAACTGAGGTTATCTAGAACTGATGATGATGTCATAACTGAGGTTATCTAGAACTGATGATGATGTCATAACTGAGGTTATCTAGAACTGATGGTGATGTCATAACTGAGGTATCTAGAACTGATGATGATGTCATAACTGAGGTTATCTAGAACTGATGATGATGTCATAACTGAGGTTATCTAGAACTGATGATGATGTCATAACTGAGGTTATCTAGAACTGATGATGATGTCATAACTGAGGTTATCTAGAACTGATGGTGATGTCATAACTGAGGTTATCTAGAACTGATGATGATGTCATAACTGAGGTTATCTAGAACTGATGATGATGTTATAACTGAGGTTATCTAGAACTGATGATGATGTCATAACTGAGGTTATCTAGAACTGATGATGATGTCATAACTGAGGTTATCTAGAACTGATGGTGATTTTATAACTGAGGTTATCTAGAACTGATGATGATGTCATAACTGAGGTTATCTAGAACTGATGATGATGTCATAACTGAGGTTATCTAGAACTGACGATGATGTCATAACTGAGGTAATATAGAACTGATGGTGATGTCATAACTGAGGTTATATAGGACTGATGGTGATGTCATAACTGAGGTAATCTAGAACTGATGATGATGTCATAACTGAGGTTATATAGAACTGATGATGATGTCATAACTGAGGTTATCTAGAACTGATGATGATGTCATAACTGAGGTTATCTAGAACTGATGATGATGTCATAACTGAGGTTATCTAGAACTGATGGTGATTTTATAACTGAGGTTATCTAGAACTGATGATGATGTCATAACTGAGGTTATCTAGAACTGATGGTGATTTTATAACTGAGGTTATCTAGAACTGATGATGATGTCATAACTGAGGTTATCTAGAACTGATGATGATGTCATAACTGAGGTTATCTAGAACTGATGGTGATTTTATAACTGAGGTTATCTAGAACTGATGATGATGTCATAACTGAGGTTATCTAGAACTGATGATGATGTCATAACTGAGGTTATCTAGAACTGACGATGATGTCATAACTGAGGTAATATAGAACTGATGGTGATGTCATAACTGAGGTAATATAGGACTGATGGTGATGTCATAACTGAGGTAATCTAGAACTGATGATGATGTCATAACTGAGGTTATATAGAACTGATGATGATGTCATAGCTGAGGTTATCTAGAACTGATGATGATGTCATAACTGAGGTTATCTAGAACTGATGGTGATTTTATAACTGAGGTTATCTAGAACTGATGATGATGTCATAACTGAGGTTATCTAGAACTGATGATGATGTCATAACTGAGGTTATCTAGAACTGATGATGATGTCATAACTGAGGTTATCTAGAACTGATGATGATGTCATAACTGAGGTTATCTAGAACTGATGGTGATGTCATAACTGAGGTTATCTAGAACTGATGGTGATGTCATAACTAAGGTTATCTAGAACTGATGGTGATGTCATAACTGAGGTTATCTAGAACTGATGATGATGTCATAACTAAGGTTATCTAGAACTGATGGTGATGTCATAACTAAGGTTATCTAGAACTGATGATGATGTCATAACTGAGGTTATATAAAAGTGATGGTGATGTCATAACTGAGGTTATCTAGAACTGATGATGATGTCATAACTGAGGTTATCTAGAACTGATGATGATGTCATAACTGAGGTTATCTAGAACTGATGATGATGTCATAACTGAGGTTATCTAGAACTGATGGTGATTTTATAACTGAGGTTATCTAGAACTGATGATGATGTCATAACTGAGGTTATCTAGAACTGATGGTGATGTCATAACTGAGGTTATCTAGAACTGATGATGATGTCATAACTGAGGTTATCTAGAACTGATGATGATGTCATAACTGAGGTTATCTAGAACTGATGGTGATTTCATAACTAAGGTTATCTAAAACTGATGATGATGTCATAACTGAGGTTATATAGAAGTGATGGTGATGTCATAACTGAGGTTATCTAGAACTGATGATGTCATAACTGAGGTTATCTAGAACTGATGATGATGTCATAACTGAGGTTATCTAGAACTGATGATGATGTCATAACTGAGGTTATCTAGAACTGATGGTGATTTTATAACTGAGGTTATCTAGAACTGATGATGATGTCATAACTGAGGTTATCTAGAACTGATGATGATGTCATAACTGAGGTTATCTAGAACTGATGATGATGTCATAACTGAGGTAATATAGGACTTATGATGATGTCATAACTGAGGTAATATAGGACTGATGGTGATGTCATAACTGAGGTTATCTAGAACTGATGATGATGTCATAACTGAGGTAATATAGGACTGATGATGATGTCATAACTGAGGTTATCTAGAACTGATGGTGATGTCATAACTGGAGAATCATCGTCTCACACCCTATACTTTAATACTGAAGTCTACCTTGCTAGGAGTTCAAGCAAAAATTAGCCTCATTTTAAAGGTTATGCTTGAATTTTTCATATACATAATTTTAAGGGCTTTGAATTGAATAACAGGTTATATATGTATATCTATAAATGTATGGTCTGACGAGATGATCTCTCACCTGACCTGTCCCAATCAATAACAGGTATATATATATATCTGTATATCTATAAATGTATGGTCTGACAAGATGACCTCTGATCACCTGACCTCTGTCCCAATCATTGACAGGTATATATATATATCTATATATCTATAAATGTATGGCCTGACGAGATGGTCTGTCTGTCTTCCGATGATAGGTTATCTCGTATCAATTCTGCTAGAATGTCCTTTGCATTCAGTAAAAGAATGATGCCAATAACCTTTGACCTATATAATAGTAACAATAACCTTTGACCTTTTGAATGGTGACAATACCCTTTGACCTATATAATAGTAACAAGTAACCTTTGACCTACATATAAATTAGTGGTAATAACCATTGGTGTATATGATAATGACAATGTCCTTTGCTCTGTCTGTGTTCTGTTGTATGTTATCCGTTACCGTTGTTTCCTGGTGTTATCAGTGTATGAATGCAGTCACACATTGTGTGAGCCAGCCTCATATAGCATATATATATGTTTGGTTTCCTTGTCAAACAACCGGACGCCAGTGTTAGTGTAGAGTATCATTTGATAATGTTTTATCTAGGCTAGTGTGTGCAATAATATAAGAATAATATCCACTGTACAAAGGATTAATTGTTAGAATTGTGTCTATACCCATGCTTTGTTCTTGTTGAAATAAATAATTGTAACTATCTTTAAGATTTTGCTGTTTTCCTTCAGGATACATCGTTAAACAATCTGTGAGGTTAGGTAGGACACAGTAACGTACGTATTGGTACATCATTGCACAATCTGTGAGGTTAGGTTGGACACAGCTCAGTAACGTACGTGTTGGTATATCAATATTTAGATTTACACTGCAGCCCGAATATATAACTTTATGCTGCAACTGCCACGGCATTGTCGGAATACACCCACCTTATATATTTTTGCTGTATACGGCAGTGACGGAAAACAGCTGTATTTTGGAATCTTAGCACGTGCGTCAATTCGACTGACCTACTTCAAAGTGAAACAATGTTTAAAGGGCAAATATATTTCTGTCAATTTTGACACCATTTCACTTCAAAATGATTATTTTTGATGATTATTTTTTTATTGTTCCAGGATAAATGGAATACATGGTCAGTGTCTTAAAATATAAGCTGTATTTTTGGCTCTGGACAGAAAGAGAAAAGTGGCTCGCCAAGGCTCGCCACTTTTGTCTTTCTTTACCCTCGCCAAAATACAGCTTATATTTTAAGACACTGACCATGTATACTCTATTTACAAAGCTCATTTGAAGGTCACAAGTCCATAACTTCCAAACCTTTATTATGACGTTATTATTATTGACATCATAATTGTCATGTCAGCGATAAAGAAACAAGGCTGTTGAAAAGGCTGTTCCGTCTTTGACGATAACAATTTGTTCATTCATCGTAGGAGTAAAATTCCTGGATATAGTCTTTAAAAATCGTTGTCAAATGTAAATATAATCATTGAACTGCTTTCAGTTGAAAGTTATGGGCTGATGAATGCCAACTTGACAAAGGCAGGGAAACGAAATTGTTTATAAAAATATAAGTAAAAAAAATATAGATTAACCATAATGTCAAAAATGTCTACAAGAAAGAATAGTTTAAAATCATGGAGTTTAAGGTATCAATTCATCAAAAAAGAAGTCTGAATGCACTTTTCAAAGACTAGAAAGTTTAAATGTGCTCATAAAAATTCCAAAGGCTTGGCAAGTGTAAATATTCCAAACAGTGGTGTTATCAATGAAGGGACCAACCTTTAAGGTAGATGGATGTTAAGGTATGAGACCTTCTTTGGGGTAGGAATGAGACCTTTGAGGTTGATGGAATCTATGGAATCAGACGTTCTTAAAAATAGATGAATGCTATGGAATGAGACCTTTCAGGTAGATGATTGCTATGGAATGAGACCTTTCAGGTAGATGATTGCTATGGAATGAGACCTTTCAGGTAGATGATTGCTATGGGACGAGACCTTTCAGGTAGATGATTGCTATGGGACGAGACCTTTCAGGTAGATGATTGCTATGGGAGGAGTCCTTTAAGGTAGATGATTGCTATGGAATGAGACCTTTCAGGTAGATGATTGCTATGGAATGAGACCTTTCAGGTAGATGATTGCTATGGAATGAGACCTTTCAGGTAGATGATTGCTATGGGACGAGACCTTTAAGGTAGATGATTGCTATGGAATGAGACCTTTCAGGTAGATGATTGCTATGGGACGAGACCTTTCAGGTAGATGATTGCTATGGAATGAGACCTTTCAGGTAGATGATTGCTATGGGACGAGACCTTTCAGGTAGATGATTGCTATGGGAGGAGACCTTTCAGGTAGATGATTGCTATGGGAGGAGATCTTTGAGTTTGGATGCTGAGGGACGAGACCTTCTTTAAGGTAAATGGATGCTATTGAATGAGACCTTTGAGTTACATGGATGCTATCAGATGAGATTTTACATGTTTTGCCTGCTCATTAGTCAAATATCAATTTTGACATATATATAGATATTTCACTGCAGTAACAGCAGCAGGTCCAGAATTATTAGCTTATCTCTTAAAGGGAGGGGGAGCTTGTGTGGTCACCCAGGCGCCGCATCAGTGTTGGTTTCCAAGTATTAAGTATTTTATTCAAGTATTGAAAGTTATCAGTAACCTCCTTTATAACTGTAGTGGGGACCTATTATTTGGTTTCAGGGTTGCTGTGGGGAAGTCACAAGTAAACTCCTTTATAACTGTAGTAGGGACCTAATATTCGGTTTCAGGGTTGCTGTGGCTTTATAACTGTAGTGGGGACCTATTATTTGGTTTCAGGGTTGCGGTGGGGAAGTTATCAGTAGACTCCTTTATAACTGTAGTAGGGACCTAATATTTGGTTTCAGGGTTGCTGTGGCTTTATAACTGTAGTGGGGACCTATTATTTGGTTTCAGGGTTGCTGTGGGGAAGTCACAAGTAAAGTCCTTCATAACTGTAGTGGGGACCTATGATTTGGTTTCAGGGTTGCTGTGGGGAAGTTATCAGTAACCTCCTTTATAACTGTAGTAGGGACCTATTATTTGGTTTCAGGGTTGCTGTGGGGATGTTATCAGTAACCTCCTTTATAACTGTAGTAGGGACCTATTATTCGGTTTCAGGGTTGCTCTGGGGAAGTTGTCAGTAACCTCCTTTATAACTGTAGTAGGGACCTATTATTCGGTTTCAGGGTTGCTGTGGGGAAGTTATCAGTAACCTCCTTTATAACTGTAGTAGGGACCTATTATTTGGTTTCAGGGTTGCTGTGGGGTTTAAACTTTCACTTCCTTGAGTCTGAATGAATAATTTCTGGGGGGGGGGGAAATGTGGGTGTTTTTTTTAAACATTTTTGACTTCGACCTTTAATGCCAAATATAATATAAAGTTTTTGGTGCCAGTGGTTGAAGGAATCAGTAAAATCCCTTTATAATTTGGTGAAGTCGCCCCCTAATTCTAGTGTGAGCTATAGTGATATACAATGTGAGGTGAGCTTTGTACCGATGGTGACCTCACCCCCTAATTCTAGTGTGAGGTATAGTGATATACAATGTGAGGTGATCTTACGGATGGTGAACATCGATTGACACAAGTTCATGATTTATAGATTGACACAGATTTAGGATTTATAGAATGGCCCAGATTTAGGATTTATAGATTGACACAGGTTTAGGATTTATAGATTGACACAGGTTTAGGATTTATAGATTGACACAGGTTTAGGATTTATAGATTGACACAGGTTTAGGATTTATAGATTGACACAAGTTTAGGATTTATAGAATGGCCCAGATTTAGGATTTATAGAATGGCCCAGATTTAGGATTTATAGATTAGGTTTAAGGTTTTCGCACACTGCATACATTTTCTATATTACTATGGTGTGAGATTGTCTATATTTTGTCTGAACAATGAAGTAGGATGTAAGCTGTGTTTTACACCTTACATACAAGGTCGCTGTTTCCATGGCACTGTGGCATGCTGTTCTATCATTTTTACTTGACTTTTTTTCTTCGAATATGCTTTTAAATAAAATGACATTTTGTTTGTTTTTGAACAACTTAACAAATTCTACTAAGTTAAAACATGTCCTCTTCTTTCCCTCACAGAATGGCTGACAATCCAGGGAGAAGATCCGAACTTTGAACAAACCACAGCTGTGAAATTGAACCATTTGCTCGTCAACTTTTATCGCTACTACCACTCCAATGAGAACCTGCCTGATGAGCTGTTACGTCTGTACCCGTTAGAAATGACACGTTACCTGCAGGCCAAACCGTTCTTCCGTGACATGGATATCACCTATAACCCGGAGTTTGTGTCGTCCAATCGTGTACTAGAATCTATCCTCGGGGGTGACGTGGAGACGGCTACAAAGCCTATAACACCTGCTCATTTACAGATCCTGTATTCGTCTAGTCTCCTCAGCTGTAACGACCCTTTCTCTCTACAAAACAAGGTATGGATGGACGTTAATCTCTACTTCGGAGTTCTCAGTCGAATCTTTCTTCGTCAGCTGCGCAAGGATTCATTTGTCCTTGAGACGGATCCGACTATGGGGAGGCGTTACTTCCGGATTGTTGACAGTAACATTGGGAAGGACAAGGTTATGTCCCGTATGTATGAACAGATCGGTAGTCCCTTCTGTCCTGTGTCCAGCCTCCTGCTCTACCTGACAAAGCTCAACCCTAACTCTGACGTCTTCTTCCAGCAGCCACGAAGGGAAAGTAACCTTCAAAACTGGTACACTGAAACGGCTGTAGGCAAGAATGTACACAGTAACAAACTGGCCACACTCTGCTCACACGCTGGGATCAACACCTACTACAAAAACACGGCCTTAAGGATGTTCTCGAGGAGCGTCCTGTCCTACACCTCCGACCTCACTAACGCCTACAGCGACGAAATAGAAAGGACCATCAACGGCCTTAACAATTAAATTAAATGTTCATTGACCAGCAACCTTTACTACACCAAACCAGGTCCTTTATTATACGGACCAAATGAGGACAACACCAAACCAGGTCCTTTATTATACAGACCAAATGAGGACAACACCAAATCAGGTCCTTTATTATACAGACCAAATGAGGACCAACACCAAACCAGGTCCTTTATTATATACAGACCAAATGACCAATACCAAATCAGGTCCTTTATTATACAGACCAAATGAGGACCAATACCAAACCAGGTCCTTTATTATACAGACCAAATGAGGACAACACCAAACCAGGTCCTTTATTATACAGACCAAATGAGGACAACACCAAACCAGGTCCTTTATTATACAGACCAAATGAGGACAACACCAAATCAGGTCCTTTATTATACAGACCAAATGAGGACCAACACCAAATCAGGTCCTTTATTATACAGACCAAATGAGGACAACACCAAACCAGGTCCTTTATTATACAGACCAAATGAGGACCAACACCAAACTAGGTCCTTTATTATACAGACCAAATGACCAATACCAAACCAGGTCCTTTATTATACAGACCAGATGACCAATACCAAACCAGGTCCTTTATTAAACAAACCAATGAGGACAACACCAAATCAGGTCCTTTATTATACAGACCGAATGAGGACAACACCAAACTAGGTCCTTTATTAAACAGACCAAATGAGGACAACACCAAACCAGGTCCTTTATTATACAGACCGAATGAGGACAACACCAAACTAGGTCCTTTATTATACAGACCAAATGAGGACCAACACCAAATCAGGTCCTTTATTATACAGACCGAATGAGGACCAACACCAAACCAGGTCCTTTATTATACAGACCAGCCTATTGTGTACTACAGGGACACCTACGGATATCAGGGGCTGTTGTAATATGAGGGCCAACACCGAACCCGGTCCTGTACCTACATATGTCAGGGTGTCAGGAAATGTGATCAACTACCACTGAGATTAAAGTTCATAGGTTAAAGTTATATGGCAAATAGTTGTGAACGTTAAATTTTCTCTGTATTTAATGAAATATCTCCAGATAATCTCTACCAATAATTAAGCAGTGTCAGAATACCTAGGCCAATATGTAAAGAAATCTGATTTGTTGGCAAGAATTACCATTCAGCATCTTCTTTTATTTTTCATTTTTATTATTTTGTAAAGATACATTTTTCATGTACAGATGTACAGGTGTATTAATAAATACTAATCTTATACATGTTCCTATGATTGTAGAGTTAACATCTTAACACAATAGACTAATACATGTGTTAACATCACAGGTTAATGAGAAATTAAAACAAGAGTGCATAGTGTAAGGAAACAGGATAATATGATTGTCTACCAAACATGTATACATACGTCATAACACCTTTACTAGTGACATACAGGTGTACATACGTCATAACACCTTTACTAGTGACATACAGGTGTACATACGTCATAACACCTTTACTAGTGACCAAACAGGTGTACATACGTCATAACACCTTTACTAGTGACATACAGGTGTACATACGTCATAACACCTTTACTAGTGACCATACAGGTGTACATACGTCATAACACCTGTACTAGTGACATAAAGGTGTACATACGTCATAACACCTTTACTAGTGACTTACTAGTGACATACAGGTATACATACGTCATAACACCTTTACTAGTGACATACAGGTGTACATACTTCATAACACCTTTACTAGTGACATACAGGTGTACATACGTCATAACACCTTTACTAGTGACATACAGGTGTACATACGTCATAACACCTTTACTAGTGACATACAGGTGTACATACGTCATAACACCTTTACTAGTGACCAAACAGGTGTACATACGTCATAACACCTTTACTAGTGACATACAGGTGTACATACGTCATAAAACCTTTACTAGTGACATACAGGTGTACATACGTCATAAAACCTTTACTAGTGACATACAGGTGTACATACGTCATAACACCTTTACTAGTGACCAAACAGGTGTACATACGTCATAACACCTTTACTAGTGACATACAGGTGTACATACACCATAACACCTTTACTAGTGACATACAGGTGTACATACATCATAACACCTTTACTAGTGACATACAGGTGTACATACGTCATAACACCTTTACTAGTGACATACAGGTGTACATACACCATAACACCTTTACTAGTGACATACAGGTGTACATACGTCATAACACCTTAACTAGTGACCAAACAGGTGTACATACGTCATAACACCTTAACTAGTGACCAAACAGGTGTACATACGTCATAACACCTTTACTAGTGACCAAACAGGTGTACATTCGTCATAACACCTTTACTAGTGACCAAACAGGTGTACATACGTCATAACACCTTAACTAGTGACCAAACAGTTGTACATACGTCATAACACCTTAACTAGTGACCAAACAGGTGTACATACGTCATAACACCTTTACTAGTGACCAAACAGGTGTACATACGTCATAACACCTTTACTAGTGACCAAACAGGTGTACATACGTCATAACACCTTTACTAGTGACCAAACAGGTATACATACGTCATAACACCTTTACTAGTGACCAAACAGGTGTACATACGTCATAACACCTTTACTAGTGACCAAACAGGTGTACATACTTGTAAGTCATAACACATTTGCTACATGAACATGATAATGATATGATAATGAACATGATAATGAACATGATAATGAACATGATAATGAACATGCTGATGAACATGGTAATGAACACGATGATGAACATGCTGATGAACATGGTAATGAACATGCTGATGAACATGCTGATGAACATGGTCATGAACACGATGATGAACATGCTGATGAACATGGTAATGAACATGCTGATGAACATGGTAATGAACATGGTAATGAACATGGTAATGAACATGGTGATGAACATGATGATGAACATGATGATGAACATTGATGACATGTTGATGAACATGATAATGAACATGCTGATGAACATGTTGATGAACATGATAATGAACATGCTGATGAACATGGTAATGAACATGGTAATGAACATGCTGATGAACATGATGATGAACATGGTAATGAACATGATGATGAACATGGTGATGAACATGGTAATGAACATGGTAATGAACATGATGATGAACATGGTAATGAACATGCTGATGAACATGGTGATGAACATGGTAATGAACATGGTAATGAACATGGTAATGAACACGATGATGAACATGGTAATGAACATGATGATGAACATGATGATGAACATGCTGATGAACATGGTAATGAACATGGTAATGAACATGGTAATGAACATGATGATGAACATTGATGACATGTTGATGGGTTGAATTGGGTCCATCAATACAAAATAGTGGGCTAAGCAAAGATAAGGTTCTTTGTAAGCCCACCATTGATACATTACAGTAGGATGTCATTGTAAGTGAGAATTACACTTAAAGTGGGCATAATAAAAAGATGGATTTATCTACATGTAATAATATAATACGCATAAGTTCTCAGTATGAAACAGGTGAGCACATCAGAACATTTACATTAGCTGGTATAGTTCACTCCTTGTAAAACAGAATTAAAGATGAACCATGTGGGATTGATGTAATATTTTCCCACGATATGCCAGAGGCTTGTTAACAGCAATCCTCTGATAGGACTGCCTTATACGTGGTATATATCAGTAAACTGTTACAGTAATCCTCTGATATCAGTTAACTGTTACAGCAATCCTCTGATATCAGTTAACTGTTACAGCAATCCTCTGATAGGACTGCTTTATACATGGTATAAAAATATCAATAAACTGTTACAGCAATCCTCTGATATCAGTAAACTGTTACAGCAATCCTCTGATATCAGTAAACTGTTACAGCAATCCTCTGATATCAGTAAACTGTTACAGCAATCCTCTGATATCAGTTTACTGTTACAGCAATCCTCAGATATCAGTAAACTGTTACAGCAATCCTCTGATATCATTAAACTGTTACAGCAATCCTCTGTTACAGCAATCCTCTGTTACAGCAATCCTCTGATATCAGTTAACTGTTACAGCAATCCTCTGATATCAGTTAACTGTTACAGCAATCCTCTGATATCAGTTAACTGTTACAGCAATCCTCTGATATCAGTTAACTGTTACAGCAATCCTCTGATATCAGTTAACTGTTACAGCAATCCTCTGATATCAGTTAACTGTTACAGCAATCCTCTGATATCAGTAAACTTTTACAGCAATCCTCTGATAGGACTGCCTTATACATGGTATATTGGAATGTCATTTGCTCAATGAAAACAGTTCTTTAATTCATTGGTGTAAGTTTATGAGATGATGAATGTAATATGTATGTTTTTCTAGAATGTTCTTTGTACTTTGTGTGCAATTCCTGCTCAGTACTTTTTTGTGAGGAGACAATTTCACCACAAGTAAACATTAATGAGATGACCTGTAGGCCTTGATACCAAGTAAACATTAATGAGATGACCTGTAGGCCTTGATACCAAGTAAACATTAATGAGATGACCTGTAGGCCTTGATACCAAGTAAACATTAATGAGATGACCTGTAGGCCTTGATACCAAGTAAACATTAATGAGATGGTCTGTAGGCCGTGATACCAAGTAAACATTAATGAGATGACCTGTAGGCCTTGATACCAAGTAAACATTAATGAGATGACCTGTAGGCCTTGATACCAAGTAAACATTAATGAGATCACCTGTAGGCCTTGATACCAAGTAAACATTAATGAGATCACCTGTAGGCCGTGATACCAAGTAAACATTAATGAGATGACCTGTAGGCCTTGATACCAAGTAAACATTAATGAGATCACCTGTAGGCCTTGATACCAAGTAAACATTAATGAGATCACCTGTAGGCCTTGATACCAAGTAAACATTAATGAGATCACCTGTAGGCCGTGATACCAAGTAAACATTAATGAGATCACCTGTAGGCCTGGATACCAAGTAAACATTAATGAGATGACCTGTAGGCCTTGATACCAAGTAAACATTAATGAGATGACCTGTAGGCCTGGATACCAAGTAAACATTAATGAGATGACCTGTAGGCCTTGATACCAAGTAAACATTAATGAGATCACCCGTAGCCTTGATACCAAGTAAACATTAATGAGATGACCTGTAGGCCTTGATACCAAGTAAACATTAATGAGATGGTCTGTAGGCCGTGATACCAAGTAAACATTAATGAGATGACCTGTAGGCCTTGATACCAAGTAAACATTAATGAGATGACCTGTAGGCCTTGATACCAAGTAAACATTAATGAGATGACCTGTAGGCCTTGATACCAAGTAAACATTAATGAGATGGTCTGTAGGCCGTGATACCAAGTAAACATTAATGAGATGACCTGTAGGCCTTGATACCAAGTAAACATTAATGAGATGACCTGTAGGCCTTGATACCAAGTAAACATTAATGAGATGACCAGTAGACAGTGATACCAAGTAAACATTAATGAGATGACCTGTAGGCCGTGATACCAAGTAAACATTAATGAGATGACCTGTAGGCCTTGATACCAAGTAAACATTAATGAGATGACCAGTAGACAGTGATACCAAGTAAACATTAATGAGATCACCTGTAGGCCTTGATACCAAGTAGGCCTTCATACCAGCATATCTCTAATGTTTCACAGTCCTAGCTTGGATGGTTCGGTTGTGAAATTAATACTCACTTTTCACTGACCGGGGTTCAATAACCACATCGGATGTGAGAAATACCTGCCCTATTTCCTGAGTTTTTCGGAGGTACTCCAGGTTTTTCCAGGTTGAGACCTCCTTCACACTTCCAATTCCATGACAACAAGAGTGATTTTAAAAAGTTTAAAAGTTGTTTCCAACCTGTTGCCATACAAAATAAAGTTCAATTTTTATTTGGGATCTTATAAACGAATTACACAGAAAGTCATATTGGGGGAAAATACAGTCCTAATCATAATGCAGACTTTTGGGTTAGAGAAGATGCTATACCTATAATAATGGAAGCTGAAGTGTCTCCTGTAATATTTGTCTAAATCCACTGATAGTCAGTAAACAGAATTTTATCACACTGCCGTATTATAATTTGCTGAATGAATCAAATGGATCAGTCAGGTTGAGATCATTAACTTTATTTACATAATCATTTTATTTTATTGTTTTATGTACACATGTATGATGGATATGTTTTTAATTTTGAATTTGGAAAATTGAATATTTTAAATAAATATGTGTGAAGATGTACAATCAGTGTTTCTCTTTATAATCAATAAAGATCGAAGTAATGCATCACTGCAAATTTTGTTTCATTTCTTGGTCATTGTTCTCATCTCTAGTTACAGTACTCATATCTAGTTACAGTACTGGTCTCTAGTTACAGTACTCATCTCTAGTTACAGTACTCGTCTCTAGTTACAGTACTCGTCAATAGTTACAGTAATCATCTCTAGTTACAGTACTAATCTCTAGTTACAGTACTTGTCTCTAGTTACAGTACTCATCTCTAGTTACAGTACATGTTTCTAGTTACAGTACTTGTCTCTAGTTACAGTACATGTCTCTAGTTACAGTACTTGTCTCTAGTTACAGTACTCGTCTCTAGTTACAGTACTCGTCTCTAGTTACAGTACTCGTCTCTAGTTACAGTACTCGTCTCTAGTTACAGTACTCGTCTCTAGTTACAGTACTCGTCTCTAGTTACAGTACTCCTCTCTAGTTACAGTACTCATCTCTAGTTTAAGTACTTGTCTCTAGTTACAGTAATCATCTCTAGTTACAGTACTAATCTCTAGTTACAGTACTCGTCTCTAGTTACAGTACTCATCTGTAGTTACAGTACTCGTCTCTAGTTACAGTACTCGTCTCTAGTTACAGTACTCGTCTCTAGTTACAGTACATGTCTCTAGTTATAATACTAATCTCTAGTTATATGGTACTAGTCTGCTCCAGAATTTACGGCAACTTTGATTCAGTTACAGCACTAGATTCTACTCCAGAATTTACAGCAAATTTGATTTAGTTATAGTACTTGTGTCTACCCCAATTCACAGATTGATAGCAACTTTGATTCAGTTACGGTATTTGTCTCTACTCCAGTACAAAGAATTTACAGCAATTTTGATTCAGTTTACATTTCCATTTACTCTAGAAGTCGGAATTGCTTTAAAACACTACTCCTCCTTAATGACTGAGTGAATTATAACCAAACCAAATATGGTCCTAAACATGGGAGAGGGAAATCATAATTTATATTGATGAGGCTGGTTTGATTCCTGTGGATTGAGGAGTGGGATGGAGTATTGAAAATTGTTTTAAAACACTACTTCTCCTTGATGCCTGAGTGGATTATAATCAATTTTTTTCTGAATCATCATTGGTGGAGGATAATGATAATCTATATAAATGAGTCTGGTTTGACCCCTTGGGAGAAAAAGGAGGGGCTCTGTAATGGGGAAGTTAGCTCAGATTTGGCTTTGAATGATTTTGATGACTTTATAGACAAGTAGTTACCCACTGTTATCATAGAAAACAAACTCTCTGTGGGATGTTTCAGAAACTGTTGTGAACATGAATCATTCTGCCTGCTGTAAGTTTTAAGTTTGTATTCTGGTGACCATTATAAGGTGGGCCTCTAGAATGTACAATAATTGTAACAGTGCTGATTTTATCACTGATAATTGATAAGACAATGGGAGTTAGTGCCCTGTTACCAGACTAAAAAAATTATATAGCTTTCCTTGTCATCCTCAGCATATCATTAATATAGTGTCCAACTATAGGTCTATAGGAGTTCACTTGTTTTATCTAACATAAGTTTCGGATCAATGCAGTGTGGCCAATCAGAGACCAGACCATCGACCTTGAGTCATGAATCATCAAGAGGTCACAAGAGCTCATCCAAGGCACTGGAGAAGAGATGGTGAGAAGAAAGATGTCTGTTCTGGTAGCAGTTACATAATCTCACAGTATGATTGTATTTTGTTTTCAGTTATAAGGAATAAAGTTAACAAATTAGTTTCATAGGTTTCAAAAACACATTTATTTGAATTTGATGTTTTTGTTGACAGATTTTGACACTGGCCAAGCAGATGTCCTCAATAATTCTGCAGTCTCCTCTATCATTGGTGAAATAGAAAAGGCAACCATCCACAAAAACATCAAGGTATGTATCTAACCTGGCCCAACTCCTAACAGTGACCACACTCAATAACCTGGCCAACTCCTAACAGTGGCTGCACTAAATAACCTGGCCCAACCCCTAACAGTGACCACACTCAATAACCTGGCCCAACTCCTAACAATGGCCACACTCAATAACCTAGTCCAACTACTAACAGTGGCCACACTCAATAACCTAGTCCAACTACTAACAGTGACCACACTCGATAACCTGGCCCAACCCCTAACAGTGGCCGCACTAAATAACCTGGCCCAACTCCTAACAGTGACCACACTCAATAACCTGGCCCAACTCCTAACAGTGGTCACTCTCAATAACCTAGTCCAACTCCTAACGGTGGCCACACTCAATAACCTGGCCCAACTCCTAACAGTGGCCACACTCAATAACCTGGCCCAACCCCTAACAGTGGTCACACTCAATAACCTGGCCCAACTCCTAACAGTGGCCACACTCAATAACCTGGCCCAACCCCTAACAGTGGCCACACTCAATAACCTGGCCCAACTCCTAACAGTGGCCACACTCAATAACCTGGCCCAACCCCTAACAGTGGTCACACTCAATAACCTGGCCCAACTCCTAACAGTGGCCACACTCAATAACCTGGCCCAACCCCTAACAGTGGCCACACTCAATAACCTGGCCCAAACCCTAACAGTGGCCACACTCAATAACCTGGCCCAAACCCTAACAGTGACCACACTCAATAACCTGGCCCAACTCCTAACAGTGGCCACACTCAATAACCTGGCCCAACCCCTAACAGTGGTCACACTCAATAACCTGGCCCAACTCCTAACAGTGGCCACACTCAATAACCTGGCCCAACCCCTAACAGTGGCCACACTCAATAACCTGGCCCAAACCCTAACAGTGACAACACTCAATAACCTGGCCCAACTCCTAACAGTGGCCACACTCAATAACCTGGCCCAACTCCTAACAGTGGCCACACTCAATAACCTCGCCCAACTCATAACAGTGGCCACACTCAATAACCTGGCCCAACCCCTAACAGTGGCCACACTCAATAACCTGGCCCAACTCCTAACAGTGGCCACACTCAATAAACTGGCCCAACACCTAACAGTGGCCACACTAAATAACCTGGCCCAACTCCTACTGGTGGCCACACTAAATAACCTGGCCCAACTCCTAACAGTGGCCACACTCAATAATCTGGCCCAACTCCTAACAGTGACCACACTAAATAACCTGGCCCAACTCCTAACAGTGGCCACACTCAATAATCTGGCCCAACCCCTAACAGTGACCACACTCTATAACCTGGCCCAACTCCTAACAGTGACCACACTCAATAACCTGACCCAACCCCTAACAGTGGCCACACTCAATAACCTGGCCCAAACCCTAACAGTGGCCACACTCAATAACCTGGCCCAACCCCTAACAGTGGCCACACTCAATAACCTGGCCCAACCCCTAACAGTGGCCACACTCAATAACCTGGCCCAACTCCTAACAGTGGCCACACTCAATAACCTGGCCCAACTCCTACCGGTGACCACACTCAATAACCTGGTCCAACTCCTAACAGTGGCCACACTCAATAACCTGGCCCAACTCCTAACAGTGGTCACACTCAATAACCTGGCCCAACTCCTAACAGTGGCCACACTCAATAACCTGGCCCAACTCCTAACAGTGGCCACACTCAATAACCTGGTCCAACTCCTAACAGTGACCACACTCAATAACATGGCCCAACTCCTACCGGTGACCACACTCAATAACCTGGTCCAACTCCTAACAGTGGCCACACTCAATAACCTGGCCCAACTCCTAACAGTGGTCATACTCAATAACCTGGCCCAACTCATAACAGTGGCCACACTCAATAACCTGGCCCAACTCCTAACAATGGCCACACTCAATAACCTGGCCCAACTCCTACCGGTGACCACACTCAATAACCTGGTCCAACTCCTAACAGTGACCACACTCAATAACCTGGCCCAACTCCTAACAGTGGCCACACTCAATAACCTGGCCCAACTCCTAACAGTGGTCACACTCAATAACCTGGCCCAACTCCTAACAGTGACCACACTCAATAACCTGGCCCAACTCCTAACAGTGGCCACACTCAATAACCTGGCCCAACTCCTAACAGTGGTCACACTCAATAACCTGGCCCAACTCCTAACAATGGCCACACTCAATAACCTGGCCCAACTCCTACCGGTGACCACACTCAATAACCTGGTCCAACTCCTAACAGAGACCACACTCAATAACCTGGCCCAACTCCTAACAGTGGCCACACTCAATAACCTGGCCCAACTCCTAACAGTGGTCACACTCAATAACCTGGCCCAACTCCTAACAGTGACCACACTCAATAACCTGGCCCAACTCATAACAGTGGCCACACTCAATAACCAGGCCCAACCCCTAATAGTGACCACACTTAATAACCTGGCCCAACTCCTAACAGTGACCACACTCAATAACCTGGCCCAACTCCTAACAGTGGCCACACACAATAACCTGGCCCAACCCCTAACAGTGGTCACACTCAATAACCTGGCCCAACCCCTAACAGTGGCCATACTCAATAACCTCGCCCAACCCCTAACAGTGGCCACACTCAATAACCTGGCCCAACTCCTAACAGTGGCCACACTCAATAACCTGGCCCAACTCCTAACAGTGGTCACACTCAATAACCTGGCCCAACTCCTAACAGTGACCACACTCAATAACCTGGCCCAACTCATAACAGTGGCCACACTCAATAACCAGGCCCAACCCCTAAAAGTGACCACACTTAATAACCTGGCCCAACTCCTAACAGTGACCACACTCAATAACCTGGCCCAACTCCTAACAGTGGCCACACACAATAACCTGGCCCAACCCCTAACAGTGGTCACACTCAATAACCTGGCCCAACCCCTAACAGTGGCCATACTCAATAACCTCGCCCAACCCCTAACAGTGGCCACACTCAATAACCTGGCCCAACTCCTAACAGTGACCACACTCAATAACCAGGCCCAACTCCTAACAGTGACCACACTCAATAACCTGGCCCAACTCCTAACAGTGACCACACTCAATAACCTGGCCAAACCCCTAACAGTGGCCATACTCAATAACCTGGCCCAACTCCTAACAGTGACCACACTCAATAACCTGGCCCAACCCCTAACAGTGACCACACTCAATAACCTGGCCCAACTCCTAACAGTGGCCACACTCAATAACCTGGCCCAACTCCTAACAGTGACCACACTCAATAACCTCGCCCAACTCCTAACAGTGGCCACACTCAATAACCTGGCCCAACTCCTAACAGTGGCCACACTCAACAACCTGGCCCAACTCCTAACAGTGACCATACTCAATAACATGGCCCAACCCCTAACAGTGGCCACACTCAATAACCTGGCCCAACTCCTACCGGTGACCACACTCAATAACCTGGTCCAACTCCTAACAGTGACCACACTCAGTAACCTGGCCCAACTCCTAACAATGGCCACACTCAATAACATGGCCCAACTCCTAACAGTGGCCACACTCAATAACCTGGCCCAACTCCTAACAGTGCCACACTCAATAACCTGGCCCAACCCCTAACAGTGACCACACTCAATAACACAATAACCTGGCACAACTCCTAACAGTGACCACACTCAATAACCTCGCCCAACTCCTAACAGTGGCCACACTCAATAACCTGGCCCAACTCCTAACAGTGGCCACACTCAACAACCTGGCCCAACTCCTAACAGTGACCATACTCAATAACGTGGCCCAACCCCTAACAGTGACCACACTCAGTAACCTGGCCCAACTCCTAACAATGGCCACACTCAATAACATGGCCCAACTCCTAACAGTGGCCACACTCAGTAACATGGCCCAACTCCTAACAGTGGCCACACTCAGTAACCTGGCCCAACTCCTAACAGTGACCACACTCAATAACCAGGCCCAACTCCTAACAGTGGTCATACTCAATAACCTGGCCCAACTCCTAACAGTGGCCACACTCAATAACCTGGCCCAACTCCTAACAGTGCCACACTCAATAACCTGGCCCAACCCCTAACAGTGACCACACTCAATAACACAATAACCTGGCCCAACTCCTAACAGTGCCACACTCAATAACCTGGCCCAACCCCTAACAGTGACCACACTCAATAACCTGGCCCAACCCCTAACAGTGGCCACACTCAATAACCTGGCCCAACTCATAACAGTGACCACACTCAATAACCTGGCCCAACTCCTAACCGTGACCACACTCAATAACACAATAACCTGGCCCAACTCCTAACAGTGGCCACACACAATAACCTGACCCAACCCCTAACAGTGGCCACACACAATAACCTGGCCCAACCCCTAACAGTGGCCACACTCAATAACCTGGCCCAACTCCTAACAGTGGTCACACTAAATAACCTGGCCCAACTCCTAACAGTGGCCACACTCAATAACCTGGCCCAACTCCTAACAGTGGCCACACTCAATAACCTGGCCCAACTCCTAACAGTGGCCACACTCAATAACCAGGCCCAACTCCTAACAGTGACCACACTCAATAACCAGGCCCAACTCCTAACAGTGACCACACTCAATAACCTGGCCCAACTCCTAACAGTGGCCACACACAATAACCTGGCCCAACCCCTAACAGTGGCCACACTCAATAACCTGGCCCAACCCCTAACAGTGGCCACACTCAATAACCTGGCCCAACTCCTAACAGTGACCACACTCAATAACCTGGCCCAACTCCTAACAGTGGCCACACTCAATAACCTGGCCCAACTCCTAACAGTGGCCACACTCAATAACCTGGCCCAACTCCTAACAGTGACCACATTCAATAACCTGGCCCAACCCCTAACAGTGGCCACACTCAATAACCTGGCCCAACTCCTAACAGTGGCCACACTCAATAACCTGGCCCAACTCCTAACAGTGACCACACTCAATAACCTGGCCCAACTCCTAACAGTGGCCACACTCAATAACCTGGCCCAACTCCTAACAGTGACCACACTCAATAACCTGGCCCAACTCCTAACAGTGACCACACTCAATAACCTGGCCCAACCCCTAACAGTGGCCACACTCAATAACCTGGCCCAACTCCTAACAGTGGCCACACTCAATAACCTGGCCCAACTCCTAACAGTGACCACACACAATAACCTGGCCCAACCAAAAACCCTTGACTGAACCAATCCAGACCTAACACAAACAAGGCCTTACAACAAAACCCTTGACTGAACCAATCCAGACCTAACACCAAACCAGGCCTTACAACAAAACCCTTGACTGAACCAATCCAGACCCAACACAAACAAGGCCTTACAACAAAACCCTTGACTGAACCAATCCAGACCTAACACCAAACCAGGCCTTACAACAAAACCCTTGACTGAACCAATCCAGACCTAACACCAAACCAGACCTAACACCAAACCAGACCTAACACCAAACCAGGCCCTACAACAAAACCCTTTACTGAACCAATTCAGCTCCAAATATGCAAAAAACACACAAGCCAAACCTGCTACTCCTTATAAAATGTGTATCCTTACCCAAAACTATATAATTGTTTTGTATACCCTGTAGTTCAACTTGGATGTGCCACTTAGTATATGTCCCATGTTATTGATCTGTTGTTTGTTCTTACAGAACATTCCACTCCTTTAAGAAATTACTTTCTGTCGAGTATACACATATCCTCTTTTGTAGCATGCCGTCCACTCAGCTGTACAGGACCTGGAATACCAGGGCGTAGAATGGGACTATAACGTCAGGTAGGTACCCCATGTCCTGGAATACCAGGGTGTAGAATGGGACTATAACGTCAGGTAGGTACCCCTGTCCTAGTACACCAGGGTGTAGAATGGGACTATAACGTCAGGTAGGTACCCCTGTCCTGGGACACCAGGGCGTAGAATGGGACTATAACGTCAGGTAGGTACCCCTGTCCTGGGACATCAGGGTGTAGAATGGGACTATAACGTCAGGTAGGTACCCCATGTCCTGGAATACCAGGGTGTAGAATGGGACTATAACGTCAGGTAGGTACCCCTGTCCTGGGACATCAGGGTGTAGAATGGGACTACAACGTCAGGTAGGTACCCCTGTCCTGGGACACCAGGGTGTAGAATGGGACTATAACGTCAGGTAGGTACCCCTGTCCTAGGACACCAGGGCATAGAATGGGACTATAACGTCAGGTAGGTACCCCTGTCCTGGGACATCAGGGTGTAGAATGGGACTATAATGTCAGGTAGGTACCCCTGTCCTAGGACATCCAGGGCGTAGAATGGGACTATAACGTCAGGTAGGTACCCCTGTCCCGGCACACCAGGGTGTAGAATGGGACTATAACGTCAGGTAGGTACCCCCTGTCCTAGGACACCAGGATGTAGAATGGGACTACATGTATAACGTCAGGTAGGTACCCCCTGTCCTAGGACACCAGGGTGTAGAATGGGACTACAATGTCAGGTAGGTACCCCCTGTCCTAGGACACCAGGGTGTAGAATGGGACTATAACGTCAAGTAGGTACCCCTGTCCTGGGACATCAGGGTGTAGAATGGGACTATAACGTCAGGTAGGTACCCCTGTCCTAGGACACCAGGGCGTAGAATGGGACTATAACGTCAGGTAGGTACCCCTGTCCTAGGACACCAGGGTGTAGAATGGGACTATAATGTCAGGTAGGTACCCCTGTCCTGGGACACCAGGGTGTAGAATGGGACTATAACGTCAGGTAGGTACCCCTGTCCTGGGACACCAGGGTGTAGAATGGGACTTTAATGTCAGGTAGGTACCCCTGTCCTGGGACACCAGGGTGTAGAATGGGACTATAACGTCAGGTAGGTACCCCTGTCCTGGGACACCAGGGTGTAGAATGGGACTTTAATGTCAGGTAGGTACCCCTGTCCTGGGACATCAGGGTGTAGAATGGAACTACTATGTGAGGTAGATATTAAATTAGTGTAATTCTAATTTACAGTGACAGGGGTCAAGAGACTATACATGTTATTTCATCATTTAAATAACACTGTATGCCTGGTCATTTTCGCCCCTGTTTAATTTTTTGCCATTTTTGCCCTTTGAAGATAGGGCGAATTTAAGATCAAAGCGAAAAATTCATCGAGGAAAATGATATTTCTTGAAAACCATTTAGGGCGAATTTAAAACGGGCAAATATGTTTTGTGTTGCTCAAGGGCAAAAATAACCTGAGGCGAAAATAACTAGGTACACAGTATTCAGTCATTCTTTTTTTGTTTGTATATATCGACAAACAATAAGGTTTATTGATACATTTAGGAGATAGTTGATGTTCCTGGCAATGAAATAGCATCAATATCATATACATACATGTATTTGAAAATGAAGGAGGGGTGAGAAACTTTAACTGCCTTGTATCAATTGTCACAGCTGATTTGATTGTCCACAGTTACCGTGAAGGAATCAATCCAGAGGTCAACATGAGGATCATAAATACCGTCATGGCACAGTACCCTAATATGGTAGTGACGGGGGTCGTCAGTAAGTATACACCACACAGTACCCTAATATGGTAGTGACGGAGGTCGTCAGTAAGTATACACCACACCGTACCCTAATATGGTAGTGACGGGGGTCGTCAGTAAGTATACACCACACAGTACCCTAATATGGTAGTGACGGGGGTCGTCAGTAAGTATACACCACACCGTACCCTAATATGGTAGTGACGGGGGTCGTCAGTAAGTATACACCACACAGTACCCTAATATGGTAGTGACGGGGGTCGTCAGTAAGTATACACCACACCGTACCCTAATATGGTAGTGACGGAGGTCGTCAGTAAGTATACACCACACCGTACCCTAATATGGTAGTGACGGGGGTCGTCAGTAAGTATACACCACACACTACCCTAATATGGTAGTGACGGGGGTCGTCAGTAAGTATACACCACACTGTACCCTAATATGGTAGTGACGGGGGTCGTCAGTAAGTATACACCACACAGTACCCTAATATGGTAGTGACGGGGGTCGTCAGTAAGTATACACCACACAGTACCCTAATATGGTAGTGACGGGGGTCGTCAGTAAGTATACACAACACAGTACCCTAATATGGTAGTGACGGGGGTCGTCAGTAAGTATACACCACACAGTACCCTAATATGGTAATGACGGGGGTTGTCAGTAAGTATACACCACACAGTACCCTAATATGGTAGTGACGGGGGTCGTCAGTAAGTATACACAACACAGTACCCTAATATGGTAGTGACGGGGGTCGTCAGTAAGTATACACCACACAGTACCCTAATATGGTAGTGACGGGGGTCGTCAGTAAGTATACACCACACAGTACCCTGATACAATCGCAGTGCCACCATTATACAAGATCACACAGCCCATCTGATACCGTCACATGCCACCATTATACAAGATCACACAGCTCATCTGATACCGTCACAGTGCCACCATTATACAAGATCACACAGCCCATCTGATACTGTCACAGTGCCACCATTATACAAGATCACACAGCTCATCTGATACTGCCACAGTGCCACCATTATACAAGATCACACAGCCCATCTGATACCGTTACATGCCACCATTATACAAGATCACACGGCTCATCTGATACCATCACATGCCACCATTATACAAGATCACACAGCTCATCTGATACTGCCACAGTGCCACCATTATACAAGATCACACAGCCCATCTGATACCGTCACAGTGCCACCATTATACAAGATCACCCAGCTCATCTGATACATCACAGTGCCACCATTATACAAGATCACACAGCTCATCTGATACCGTCACAGTGCCACCATTATACAAGATCACACAGCTCATCTGATACTGTCACAGTGCCACCATTATACAAGATCACACAGCTCATCTGATACCGTCACATGCCACCATTATACAAGATCACACAGCTCATCTGATACCGCCACAGTGCCACCATTATACAAGATCACACAGCTCATCTGATACTGTCACAGTGTCACCATTATACAAGATCACACGCCTCATCTGATACCGTCACAGTGCCACCATTATACAAGATCACACAGCTCATCTGATACCGTCACATGCCACCATTATACAAGATCACACAGCTCATCTGATACCGTCACATGCCACCATTATACAAGATCACACAGCTCATCTGATACCGTCACATGCCACCATTATACAAGATCACACAGCTCATCTGATATTGCCACAGTGCCACCATTATACAAGATCACACAGCTCATCTGATACCGTCACATGCCACCATTATACAAGATCACACAGCTCATCTGATACCGTCACATGCCACCATTATACAAGATCACACAGCTCATCTGATATTGCCACAGTGCCACCATTATACAAGATCACACAGCTCATCTGATACCGTCACAGTGCCACAATTATACAAGATCACAAAGCTCATCTGATACCGTCACATGCCACCATTATACAAGATCACACAGCTCATCTGATACCGTCACATGCCACCATTATACAAGATCACACAGCTCATCTGATACCGTCACATGCCACCATTATACAAGATCACACAGCTCATCTGATACCGTCACATGCCACCATTATACAAGATCACACAGCTCATCTGATACTGCCACAGTGCCACCATTATACAAGATCACAAAGCTCATCTGATACTGCCACAGTGCCACCATTATACAAGATCACAAAGCTCATCTGATACCGTCACAGTGCCACCATTATACAAGATCACACGGCCCATCTGATACCGTCACAGTGCCACCATTATACAAGATCACACAGCTCATCTGATACTGCCACAGTGCCACCATTATACAAGATCACACAGCTCATCTGATACTGCCACAGTGCCACCATTATACAAGATCACACAGCTCATCTGATACTGCCACAGTGCCACCATTATACAAGATCACACAGCTCATCTGATACTGCCACAGTGCCACCATTATACAAGATCACAAAGCTCATCTGATACTGCCACAGTGCCACCATTATACAAGATCACAAAGCTCATCTGATACCGTCACAGTGCCACCATTATACAAGATCACACAGCTCATCTGATACTGTCACAGTGCCACCATTATACAAGATCACACAGCTCATCTGATACCGTCACAGTGCCACCATTATACAAGATCACACAGCCCATCTGATACTGTCACAGTGCCACCATTATACAAGATCACACAGCCCATCTGATACCGTCACAGTGCCACCATTATACAAGATCACACAGCTCATCTGATACCGTCACAGTGCCACCATTATACAAGATCACACAGCTCATCTGATACCGTCACAGTGCCACCATTATACAAGATCACACGGCCCATCTGATACCGTCACAGTGCCACCATTATACAAGATCACACAGCTCATCTGATACTGCCACAGTGCCACCATTATACAAGATCACACAGCTCATCTGATACTGCCACAGTGCCACCATTATACAAGATCACACAGCTCATCTGATACCGTCACAGTGCCACCATTATACAAGATCACACAGCTCATCTGATACCGTCACAGTGCCACCATTATACAAGATCACACAGCTCATCTGATACTGCCACAGTGCCACCATTATACAAGATCACACAGCTCATCTGATACCGTCACAGTGCCACCATTATACAAGATCACACAGCCCATCTGATACCGCCACAGTGCCACCATTATACAAGATCACAAAGCTCATCTGATACTGTCACAGTGCCACCATTATACAAGATCACACAGCCCATCTGATACTGCCACAGTGCCACCATTATACAAGATCACACAGCCCATCTGATACTGTCACAGTGCCACCATTATACAAGATCACACAGCCCATCTGATACTGCCACAGTGCCACCATTATACAAGATCACACAGCTCATCTGATACTGTCACAGTGCCACCATTATACAAGATCACACAGCCCATCTGATACTGTCACAGTGCCACCATTATACAAGATCACACAGCCCATCTGATACTGCCACAGTGCCACCATTATACAAGATCACACAGCTCATCTGGGCTTCAACTCCATTAACATGTTCCATGTTGTTATCAATTGAAAAGAAACTTTAAATGAGAAGTATGATTAAGGAATTTAAAAATTAACATGATATATATCAAATATCATCAGTTATATTGTTACAGAATTCATTCTCTTGATCTCTATTTCAGAGGCATGTAGGAGTTATTTCATGACAAGAAAAACAAGAGCCAAACGCATTCAGACAAATCGTGTGGAGGAAGCGAGAAAGAAGCAACGCAAACGTCAGAGAATGACAAATGTAGGTGACTGACAAATGTAGGTAACTGACAGAGAATGACAAACGTAGGTGACTGACAGAGAATGACAAATGTAGGTGACTAACAGAGAATGACAAATGTAGGTGACTGACAAACGTAGGTGACTGACAGAGAATGACAAACGTAGGTGACTGACAAATGTAGGTGACTGACAGAGAATGACAAATGTAGGTGACAGAGAATGACAAATGTAGGTGACTGACAGAGAATGACAAACGTAGGTGACTGACAGAGAATGACAAATGTAGGTGACTGACAGAGAATGACAAATGTAGGTGACTGACAGAGAATGACAAATGTAGGTGACTGACAGAGAATGACAAATGTAGGTGACTGACAGAGAATGACAAATGTAGGTGACTGACAGAGAATGACAAATGTAGGTGACTGACAGAGAATGACAAATGTAGGTGACTGACAGAGAATGACAAATGTAGGTGACTGACAGAGAATGACAAATGTAGGTGACTGATAGAGAATGACAAATGTAGGTGACTGACAGAAAATGACAAATGTAGGTGACTGACAGAGAATGACAAATGTAGGTGACTGACAGAGAATGACAAATGTAGGTGACTGACAGAGAATGACAAATGTAGGTGACTGACAGAGAATGACAAATGTAGGTGACTGACAGAGAATGACAAATGTAGGTGACTGACAGAGAATGACAAATGTAGGTGACTGACAGAGAATGACAAATGTAGGTGACTGACAGAGAATGACAAATGTAGGTGACTGACAGAGAATGACAAATGTAGGTGACTGACAGAGAATGACAAATGTAGGTGACTGACAGAGAATGACAAATGTAGGTGACTGACAGAGAATGACAAATGTAGGTGACTGACAGAGAATGACAAATGTAGGTGACTGACAGAGAATGACAAATGTAGGTGACTGACAGAGAATGACAAATGTAGGTGACTGACAGAGAATGACAAATGTAGGTGACTGACAGAGAATGACAAATGTAGGTGACTGACAGAGAATGACAAATGTAGGTGACTGACAGAGAATGACAAATGTAGGTGACTGACAGAGAATGACAAATGTAGGTGACTGACAGAGAATGACAAATGTAGGTGACTGACAGAGACAATGTAGGTGACTGACAGAGAATGACAAATGTAGGTGACTGACAGAGAATGACAAATGTAGGTGACTGACAGAGAATGACAAATGTAGGTGACTGACAGAGAATGACAAATGTAGGTGACTGACAGAGAATGACAAATGTAGGTGACTGACAGAGAATGACAAATGTAGGTGACTGACAGAGAATGACAAATGTAGGTGACTGACAGAGAATGACAAATGTAGGTGACTGACAGAGAATGACAAATGTAGGTGACTGACAGAGAATGACAAATGTAGGTGACTGACAGAGAATGACAAATGTAGGTGACTGACAGAGAATGACAAATGTAGGTGACTGACAGAGAATGACAAATGTAGGTGACTGACAGAGAATGACAAATGTAGGTGACTGACAGAGAATGACAAATGTAGGTGACTGACAGAGAATGACAAATGTAGGTGACTGACAGAGAATGACAAATGTAGGTGACTGACAGAGAATGACAAATGTAGGTGACTGACAGAGAATGACAAATGTAGGTGACTGACAGAGAATGACAAATGTAGGTGACTGACAGAGAATGACAAATGTAGGTGACTGACAGAGAATGACAAATGTAGGTGACTGACAGAGAATGACAAATGTAGGTGACTGACAGAGAATGACAAATGTAGGTGACTGACAGAAAATGACAAATGTAGGTGACTGACAGAGAATGACAAATGTAGGTGACTGACAGAGAATGACAAATGTAGGTGACTGACAGAGAATGACAAATGTAGGTGACTGACAGAGAATGACAAATGTAGGTGACTGACAGAGAATGACAAATGTAGGTGACTGACAGAGAATGACAAATGTAGGTGACTGACAGAGAATGACAAATGTAGGTGACTGACAGAGAATGACAAATGTAGGTGACTGACAGAGAATGACAAATGTAGGTGACTGACAGAGAATGACAAATGTAGGTGACTGACAGAGAATGACAAATGTAGGTGACTGACAGAGAATGACAAATGTAGGTGACTGACAGAGAATGACAAATGTAGGACAGAGAATGGACAAAATGTAGGTGACTGACAGAGAATGGCAAATGTAGGTGTCTGACAGAGAATGACAAATGTAGGTGACTGACAGAGAATGACAAATGTAGGTGACTGACAGAGAATGACAAATGTAGGTGACTGACAGAGAATGACAAATGTAGGTGACTGACAGAGAATGACAAATGTAGGTGACTGACAGAGAATGACAAATGTAGGTGACTGATAGAGAATGACAAATGTAGGTGACTGACAGAAAATGGCAAATGTAGGTGACTGACAGAGAATGGCAAATGTAGGTGACTGACAGAGAATGACAAATGTAGGTGACTGACAGAGAATGGCAAATGTCGGAAATGACAAAAAATACAAATGTAGGTAAAATGGCAGAAAATTACAAGTGTAGGTTAACAGCAGAAATGACAAATGTAGGTAAATGGCAGAAAATTACAATTGAGGTTAACAGCAGAAAATGACAAATGTAGGTAAATGGCAGAAAATGACAAATGTAGGTTAACGGCAGAAAATGACAAATGAAGGTAAATGGCAGAAAATGACAAATGTAGGTAAATGACAGAAAATGACAAATGAAGGTAAAATGCAGGTATGAAAGTGGTTAACAAAGTACACATAACTTATTCAAAATCAATGAATCATATGAATTATATATTTATTATAATATCATATTTTATCAGTATACCAGGTAAGTGATTTCTCATATTTGTGTGCTTTTAATTGTTTTGATAAAGACAGCAGTGTATGAACATTCTACCTGGTATATGACGACTTCATTCTTAAAGTTGTGACTTTAATATCTTATTCACGTAACTAAGAATGTATATAAGTATCTAGGGGGTAATCCTGTCATCTAACATTGAAATTCTTTTCCCAGAACCGTGTCCGAAGACTGACCGCCTTGTCCAGTATGACCTGTGGAATCAGCGACTCCGACAGAACCAAGCTGGAGGAGGCTCTCAGTACAACAACATTCATATCCTCTCAGGAATCTGACTCCGACCCAGATGATCGTAGTTGGCCGAAACGTCTTGTGGTTAGGAAGCTTGCATGGAGAAGTGACTTTCTTGATCATTGGTTTACAAAACTTGATGCTGATTATTTAAAAAGTGACCGTTGCCTTAGCAGAAGAGAGGCTCAAGAAGAGAGTCGTCGTTTACCACCTAAGGACGGGCCAGACTGGGCTGTCAATCCCTCAGCCTTCACCAAGTAGAGATAGATCTCTAGTACCAGACCTCGGCCTTCACCAAGTAGAGATAGATCTCTAGTACCAGACCTCGGCCATCACCAAGTAGAGATAGATAGTAGAGGAGAGTTTCACAAGTAAAAATGTTGATTTTAGAATTTTGGAAATAACTTGTATAGAACCCTACAAAACAGGAAATATTTGGTTTAGGTTTCCTTTGATGTTTAAGAAGTGTCATAGTAAGTAAGGTATGTCTCAATTGAATTAAGTCTTTAATTGACTCTGTAAACCTGTCACAGGTAATCTACAGGTGACTTATATAATTTGTCAATAGGGTTAATTAATGACAGGTGTAGAAGGTAATAGCAGTGAGTCCAAGCTGGCCTTACAGGTTATTGTACTCATACCATATGTTATCTTTAGGATAGCCAGGTGGTAGCTCCGCCCAGTTAATTATTAGATCCACCCAGTTATATTTTAATTAGGTAACTAGCCAATGAGATTCTGTTCTTGAATTACTGTTTATGTCAATTATATAAAACATAGTGTTAGGAAATAGAGAAAGAGTTAGAGAGAACAGGAGCAAGAGCTAGGAACAAGGATTGGAGTGATGGACATGAGAGTGTGTGAATGTTAGGACAATTTGGATTATTATAATTTACTATTTCGGAACTTTTGGACACAGAAATAAAACTTAATAATCATGGAACCAGAAAGATCGTCAGTGCTTGTTTTTATCGGAGACTTCAATACCGACTAAAGAAATGGACAATCAGGCATCAGAGGCATCTAAACCAAGCTAATTCCCCAAAAGCAAGATGAGGTGTCCTCTGCATGTCTATAACAAATAAGTATCTCACCACACCCAAGCAACAAGCTGCCCAGCAGCATATAGAGTACCAGAGTGTTCTCATTGAGAGACACACAGGTGCTTGGTGAGAGTACTTGGTGAGAGAACTCTAGTACCAGCCATCGGCCTTCACCAAGTAGAGATAGATCTCTAGTACCAGCCCTCGGCCATCACCAAGTAGAGATAGATCTCTAGTACCAGCCCTCGGTCTTCACCAAGTAGAGATAGATCTCTAGTACCAGCCCTCGGTCTTCACCAAGTAAAGATAGATCTCTAGTACCATCTCTGACTGTGGCCATGCAATACTTGACCAACAAAACAAACATTATGTAAACAGAACCCACAGAGGTTTAATTCTGTACTGAACATGAACACAGGCAATAACGTATTTAGTTTGGTTAGGAAACTATTAATGTTGTCATCAAATAGATGTAGATTTTTATATGTGAATCTCAGGAGTACAGTATGTTTAAATTTTTATAAATATTTGTAACAACTTGATTTCAATATACCTCTATAACCGTATGTCACCCTGGCAAGAAGCTGCTTCCTACTGACTCCGCCAGGGAGTATGTCACTCTGGTAAGATACTAGCTGCTCCCTACTGACTCTGCCAGGGAGTATGTCACTCTGGTAAGATACTAGCTGCTCCCTACTGACTCCGCCAGGGAGTATGTCACTCTGGTAAGATACTAGCTGCTCCCTACTGACTTGGCTAGGGAGTATGTCACCCTGGTAAGATACTAGCTGTTCCCTATTGACTTGGCTAGGGAGTATGTCACTCTGGTAAGATACAAGCTGCTCCCTACTGACTCAACTAGGGAGTATGTCACTCTGGTAAGATACTAGCTGCTTCCTACTGACTCAGCCATGGAGTATGTCACCCTGGTAGGTAGCTGCTCCCTACTGACTCCGCCAGGGAGTATGTCACTCTGGTGCTTCCTATTGACTTGGTTTTATCCCTAAGGAGGCATTGAATTAAACATGTATGTAATTTATGATGACCTGTGTTACAGCTGTTTTAGTTAATGTTTGGCCCATAAGGGAACATATATGTAATTTATGATGACCTCTGTTTCAGCTGTTTTAGTTAATGTTTGGCCCATAAGGGAACATATATGATAAAACATGTCTCAAACAAAAGGTACTGGTACAATTCTTATTATTTCTGTGTGAATTTGTCATCAGTTCAAAGAATTAAATCATAGAATATACATTGTTTGTTTAGTGTTGTTTTTATTATCTATGTCCATCGTACACCTCAGATTCAGCAGCATTCTGAACACAGGAATACTTCCCCATGGTTCTATGTCCAAGGTCTTTAACCACTCCTTCTCAAGAGACCTACAGTCATGGTATTGGATCAGTTTCTGTCTGATGAAAAGGTTAGCGAAATTCACACTATCAAACTTCTACATGTATCCAGATTATACAAGAAAATAGTAAATATCTCACCATTTTAGCTAATCATTATCAGATGGTAGGTTGTTCAAATTTGAAAATCCATGAATTATCTACGTTATCACTATTTTTCATTAATTTTATATTATCAACCTTTCTCAAATTTGTGTCAGAAAAAAAAAACATTTATTCAAAATCAGGTACCCTTACCCTAAGAATGCTTTAGACAAAATTTTGACAAGATCCTCTCGTATCATTCTTAGAGCAGAAGAAAGAAAAAAATCAAGATTTTTTTAGTCCCTTCAGCCAACAGCTGGGGTGGGGGTAGAGTTAGAGACCTTTCATCCCTAGAAAAGAAGTATTTTAAAGCAATTCCTCAGCTCCATTGAATTGAATTCAATTTTATTAGAAAAACAAGGTGCAACATAAAACGTTCACAAAAGATGTTGAGCATTAACATGGATTAAAATAACGATTGTAACTTAAAACATATCATATCTGTAACAGAAATATTTGATCTATTAATTTGGCACTGTAAGAATTAAGATACTGTTTGATGATAAAGCGATATTAATAAATAAACCCAGAAAGCCCTCGGTCTCATTTCCACTGGAGTCCACGTAATGTCCCTCTGATATCGGCCACGCCCCTCTGTCTCTAATTCCCCAACCCAATGGGGAGACTCCTCACCATTTATAGAAACAAAATGTTCCCCTTCCCATGTTCTAGACCATTTGATCAGAATTCACTTGGAAGTTTATATGACTAGTGATGTATTCAGAAAGATTGGTAGAGGGACACGGACACCAAACTAGATTGTTAGTACTATCAGGTACAATAAAATGGACACCAAACTAGATTGTTAGTACTATCGGGGACATGGACACCAAACTAGATTGTTAGTACTATCGGGGACTTGGACACCAAACTAGATCGTTAGTACTATCGGGGACATGGACACCAAACTAGATTGTTAGTACTATCAGGTACAATAAAATGGACACCAAACTAGATTGTTAGTACTATCGGGGACATGGACACCAAACTAGATTGTTAGTACTATCGGGGACATGGACACCAAACTACATTGTTAGTACTATCAGGTACAATAAAATGGACACCAAACTAGATTGTTAGTACTATCGGGGACATGGACATCAAACTACATTGTTAGTACTATCGGGGACATGGACAACAAACTAGATTGTTAGTACTATCGGGGACATGGACAACAAACTAGATTGTTAGTACTATCGGGGACATGGACACCAAACTACATTGTTAGTACTATCGGGGACATGGACACCAAACTACATTGTTAGTACTATCGGGGACATGGACACCAAACTACATTGTTAGTACTATCGGGGATATGGACACCAAACTACATTGTTAGTACTATCGGGGACGTGGACACCAAACTAGATTGGTATTACTATCGGGGACGTGGACACCAAACTAGACCGTTAGTACTATCGGGGACATGGACACCAAACTAGATTGTTAGTACTATCGGGGACATGGACACCAAGCTAGATTGTTAGTACTATCGGGGACATGGACACCAAACTACATTGTTAGTACTATCGGGGACATGGACACCAAACTAGATTGTTAGTACTATCGGGGACATGGACACCAAACTAGATTGTTAGTACTATCGGGGACATGGACACCAAACTAGATCGTTAGTACTATCGGGGACATGGACACCAAACTAGATTGTTAGTACTATCAGGGACGTGGACACCAAACTAGATTGTTAGTACTATCGGGGACACGGACACCAAACTAGATTGTTAGTACTATCGGGGACATGGACACCAAACTAGATTGTTAGTACTATCGGGGACACGGACACCAAACTAGACTGTTAGTACTATCGGGGACATGGACAACAAACTAGACCGTTAGTACTATCGGGGACATGGACACCAAACTAGACCGTTAGTACTATCGGGGACATGGACACCAAACTAGATTGTTCGTACTACCAGGGACATGGACACCAAACAAGATTGTTAGTACTATCGGGGACATGGACACCAAATTAGATTGTTAGTACTATCGGGGACATGGACATCAAACTACATTGTTAGTACTATCGGGGACACGGACACCAAACTAGATTGTTAGTACTATCGGGGACATGGACACCAAACTAGATTGTTAGTGCTATCAGGGACATGTATGTACGTCACTGGTACTGTTTTTAAAGAAAATTCATATGTCAGGGATCATTCCCGAATTTCACAACTTTTCAATTTAGGGTGATTTGAGAGAAAAAAAAACATCGTGCATGTTTCTAGGATTTTTAAATATCGTGCGGTTTTCGTTATAGTCGTCCAGTTTCTCCACATCCAGCCAGATTTAGATTGTGATTTCACAGTCTGTCGTGGGCTTGTTAATTTAATTTAACCGTGTCACAGTCAGAGATCTCGACCAAAAGGATTCTATTGAGGTTTTTCTTCTAGATACTAATGTAAATTTCTGAGAACATTTGCGTCCACGAAGATTTGGATATATTTTTCATACATTTCCTGCTGTCTCTTCAAATTCTCTTCAAATGTAGTTTTTAATCACAATCTCTACATAATAATACCTGTCGAGACGGAGTAGTGATAACCGAGTCTACGTATATTGGTATTCCAATAACAGGGGTAGGAATGTACGGGTAGTTCACACGTTAGTTGGTAATTGTCGTTGTGCTAGTTGGGTTACCAACTGTCGCCCAGGTGTCCGGAACCTACCCAGGTATATGAAACTGACCATTGTCTACATTGACTCGTATGTAATTACACTGTCACTATTACATGTAATACAATGATAACACCCGACACACCTGTCAGACAAAGAAATGGCCAGTTAACGTCGTGGGTAGATTGTTAACGCCATCACCTGTCTTAGTAAGGACAACTGAGACGACAGGTATAGGTCTCCTTATAGTGACCAAGGAGTAAATATTATTACACAAACCAAGGAAGATGGTTTACATCATAAGTGACACATAAACTATAAACATGACATCCCTGTCAAATTACATCACTTCATTCTACTCACTTCGTCTTTCTGAGGTTTTTAGATCATTATATACATGTATGTATGTAATATAAACTTAAAATGTTTCATATTTAGGACAAGTAATTATACACATTTGATAGACTAGATGTGAATACGGATAAAACCAAAATAGTTGTTTTCCGAAATGGTGGCCGTATAAAAGACAACGAATTCTGGAAATATAATGATCGTAACATCGATATAGTAGACAATTTTTGTTATCTCGGTGCCCTGTTTAGATTTGATAATAAGTTTACCCATATGGTTAAGCATATAGCTGATCAAGGTCGTAAAGCACATTTGTTTTACGGTCCAAATGCAACCGCTTTCAATTAAATATTAAGACTTTGTTGGAACTTTTTGATATATTTGTTGGAAGTGTTTTAAATTATTCTTGTGAAATATGGGGGAGGTCTAATTGTGCAATAATAGAAAGGATTCATTTGGAATTTTGTAAAAATATACTTGGTGTCAAGAAATCTACCTGTAATGCTATGATTTATGTTGAATTAGGTCGATTGCCATAGGCAAATGAGCACATGTTTAGGATGATAAAATATTGGTTTAAGTTATTAAGTCATGATAATTGTATCTTGAATGAAGTTTACAGATTTTTGTTACTAGAAACTGAAAAAGTTTATCCGAAATCTAACTGGTTAGTGTTTATAAAAAAATAAACTTGTAGAACTTGGATTAGGTTATATACGGGTGAGACATACTCCTTCCGACATCAGTTTATTACCTTTGATCAAACAGCGTCTAGAGGATCAGGCTAAGCAAACCATATTTAATTCTTTAAATATTTCTAGTAAATGTGATTTATATAAGTATCTAATAGACAATGTCACTTTACAATATTATTCAATCAAGTAATTACATAAACAACATAGAAATGCGATAACTAAGCTACGCTTGTCTGCACATAATCTTGCTATAGAAGTTGGTAGAAGTAGAAACATTGTTAGGAATAATAGACTTTGTAACAACTGTACTCAAAACGAAGTTGAGGATGAATTTCACTTTTTTAGTTATATGTCCTAAGTATTCAGATTTAAGGAAGAGATTTATTAAAAAATACTATTTGTATAAACCATCGGTCTTTAAAGTTTTAAATTTACTGAATTCAAATAAAATAAAGGAACTGCATGGAATAGGTAAATTCATTATACAGGCAAATAAACAGAGAACGATTTAATATGTGGTTAATTATATTGCAAATGTATGGATAGCACATTATATATGTTTTAAAAGTGGTAAGATTATTCGATACAAATAATAAATATCACCATATAGAAGTGTAACGATATAGATTGATCTTTATATTGTGTACTTTATGTGATATGTATATCATGTATGTTAATGTTGATCTCCATAGGTTATCCTTTGTATTTTGTACAATATGAAGTATTATGTGTAATATTAAAACGAATTGAATTGATTCCTATGACGACAAAGGTAAACATGAAATAACTAGAAAACAGGAACAAAGGAAGATGTCGGAAAGTTATCTGATAACACACCGGAAAATCAACGGGGAAATATGGCCAATACATTGTAGATATCAGTTGTTTGTTTGTGTACTACATCTCCGACAAAACAATGATACATGTTGAATCATGGACTTGTATATTATATAATTCTATGGTTGAATACTATGGCATGTTAAGATGTAAAATAATACATACTTAGAGAAAAAAATTTGACCTTAACGTAAAATGAAATATTATACTCTTAGGGTTAAATTTGGTTTGGTTTATTTTGTTAAATGTCCTATTAACAGCCAGGGTCATTTAAGGACGTGCCAGGTTTTGGAGGTGGAGGAAAACCAGAGTACCCGGAGAAAAACGATCTACGGTCAATACCAGGCTACTGCCCTTCGTGGGTTTCGAACTCGCGACCCAGAGGTGAAGGGTTTGGTTTGGTTTGGTTTATTTTGTTTAACGTCCTATTAACAGATAAGGTCATTTAAGGACGGCCTCCCGTGCGTGCGACATGTATGCGTGTGGTGAGTGCGTATGTGTGTTTTGGGAGGCTGCGGTATGTTCGTGTTAAGTCTCCTTGTGATAGGCCGGAACTTTTGCCGATTTATAGTGCTATCTCACTGAAGCATACTGCCGAAGACACCCAGCAGCACACCCCACCCGGTCACATTATACTGACAACGGGCGAACCAGTCGTTCCACTCCAACTATGCTGAGCGCTAAGCAGGAGTAGCAACTACCATTTTTAAAGACTTTGGCATGTCTCGGCTAGGGGACAGAACCCAAAACCTTCCTCACAGCGGCGAACGCTCAACTAAAGGCCAAAAGTGAGGCATTGTCAAGGGAGACATTAGGAAGAAGAAAGTTGTTAAGAAAGAAGAGAAAAGATAAGATCCCAAGTTTAGTCGCCTCTTACGATCATGCAATGGGGGCAGCAGGTACAATTCTTACGCCCTACCTGCAGGGAAGGAGGTGAAGGGCTAGTGATGAAGTGTCAAGTTTTATACACTAACGGTCAAAAGATTTTTCCTGAACTTTAAGTAAAATATTATATTCTTAAGGTTAAAAGATTTCGCCTTAACGTAAAATAAAATATTATATTCTTAAGGTTAAAAGATTTCGCCTTAACGTAAAATAAAATATTATATTCTTATGGTTAAAAGATTTCGACTTAACATAAAATGAAAAATTATATTCTTAAGGTTAAAAGATTTCGCCTTAACGTAAAATAAAATATTATATTCTTATGGTTAAAAGATTTCGACTTAACATAAAATATTATACTCTTAAAGTTAAAAAGTTTCGCCTTAACGTAAAATAAAATATTATTTTCTTAAGGTTAAACAATATCATACTCTTAAGAGGTTAAATAATTTGACGTAAGGTAAAAAAAAACACCAAAAACCAAACACACACAAAGACAAAAAAAAAAAGATATTTGCCTTTTAGGTCAAATCTTTTCTCCTTTCGCTTATTTTTTTTGACATTTTAGCGTGTCATAAAATACAACATTTAAGATAACAATTATGATATTTAATAATGACAAACAAATCATACACATCGTCTGATAATAATTTGTTTTCTTTTATTTTTACTATTTATAATGAATACTAAATACAAGCAATATACAGATCTAGAGTTAATATCCCACTATTGAGTAAGACTATTCATAGTGAAATACAATTCTTCTCGTTCTCACTGTGTAAGGGCAGATAACTTGGAGTCGATTAGGTATATTCACTAAAAACTGGCACTCGCGCGCGAAATAATACATTCCTAAAAGATTTAATGATTTAAGTTGTCGATTCCATATAAATTTATGAAATTTCGGGAAGTTCGTCGTTATAAAACGAGACTACGTGATTATCAATATCGGCTAACTTACTGGGCCTCAGCTAGAGTATCATCATATATCTATATTAGTAAGTTATAAAACTCGTTCATTGATCTATTTACCTGCCGACTAAAATCAAGGACATAACTGCCAAAATATTTGTTTTATACGTTCATGGGAGTTACACTTTGTAGACGATAGTCCATGAAGTTACATATATTGTGCAACTGTTCATTTTTATAACTCAATTGGTTTGTGTAATACTTATTTTTATAAAAAAAATCCGTTTTTACATAACTATTGGTTGTTAATATTTTGATGATTACTTAAAACCTACCCAATAATGTCTGTATACAAATACGAATGTTTCCACATAAGTCCTAAATAATTTACCAAAATATTTGTTACAAATGCGTTTAAAAAAAACAGGGGGTGAAAATAAAACTATAATTGAAATTGTTAAATAAATGTTATGTTTAGTATGTTGTAAATGTTTATCCACGACATGTATCGCGAATATTGGCGAGGATGACTTTGATAATTTATGTTCGAATTTCCCTTTGGGGAGCCCTTGACTGTTAAACCTTCTGCGCATACCAATTGCGCACCGCAACCCATTACGAAGAAGAAGGAAATGGCGGCCGGTAGAGTGGAATCCTAGGCGAACACGTAATACCTCAAATAACTGGTTTCAGAAGAGGATCGAAACAATGTAAATATAACTAAAAATAATTATATATACTGTAACCGTTGTAGATGCTTTTGTGCAATTTGCATGCATTTTTATCTTCTAATTTGGCCGAAATATGTGGACGGGCATCTAGCGCCCGGGTAGACTCGTTTTTCTCGTGGTCATTTTCAACGAGGGGTCATTTGGCGGTGAATTTGTACCTGTTAATATTCATTTGTTTTTCATCATTATGTTATGCACCATGGTATAATGGATTATATATAATTGTGCATTTCCTGATGATTTACATTAATCTTGTGAAATATTCAAACATTCCGGTTAGGCGAAATCGAATTTATTTGCGAACAAAGGACGGCAGCACTATGGCTGCCGGGAAGTGAGCGGGACACTCGTTAATGCAAATTAATTTTTTTCTGCTATTTGTATTCGTTTGCTAGCTTACACTTGTTTAAAATTGTGGAAATTTGTACACACGGGTAAGTAAAGATGTTATATCCAAATTAATTAACTATAGTTCATAGTTCAGATAGCGACTGAGCGCTGCTCACACAAAGGCCATTCCGGCAAATGCGCGCACCTGTTTGAATATGTGCGGGTCATAGTAAAACACTGCTTTCATAAAATATAAACATTGTGTGGATAATATATCGAAGGAAAACAAATGCAGGCTTTACGTTACTGATGAGGCAAAATATACATTTATCCCTAAAATGACGATTGTTTTTTCTCGTTTTACTGAGCATTGGCTTCTACTTTAAAGGGCCTGTGTCAGAAGGACCATACCGATTTATGTCCGATACATTCAATTACACATCAAAAATCGTCCAACCAGTTTGTCAAATAACATATATCATTATCGTCTGATTGTCATTTAGAGGCAAAATATCTTGAGCTAAAATCTCGTAAAAACATGATGAAAACTGCATTCAAGTTTTCTGACATTCCAAAAATGTACACAACCAGGGAAATAAAGTGGGGATCAATAAACAATGAAACACACATTAACTTTGCCATTAATTTATCTGATTTTGAATGGACGCTTTATGATATCCTGACAGCAATCATACATTCATGTCCAATTCATACTGGTTGTTTGTGATGGCCTTGTGTTTCCCTATCTCAATTGACCCGTCACAAAAATGGTTAAAACTTGACATCATATGGTCATCTGAAACATTTACATCAGCAGATGAAAACAAGCCTTAACTGGTATCTTGTAAATATTATTATTAACAACATCAAAAAGACTCTTTCCGCACTTCCATCCAGGCCAACAATTTATGTAACTTGTTTCCCAATTGTAGTAAAACAAAGTTTATATTTTAGGGCGTTCCAGTTGATGAACTGGAATAAAAAATATTGCTTCGTCTTACTCAGGTTTGAGTTTCACATTAACTCTATAATACATTTAACTTTTCAATGTGATTATTTTCATCAATACCATTTGGCTACAAGATTTGACTACCTGATAATTGAATTTTCACAGCAGTATGATAAAAAAACTACTTATTTATTTTTTTCAGAAAGAAGTCTTTGTCATCATTATCACTGTCACATTAAAAGTTTCCACAAAATCATCATGAATTACCAAAAATTCTACACAAATGGGATCCACTCCAGTTCTCTACTTTGTCAGCTGGCCACCATGTGGAAGTCCCAAACACTGTGTGATGCCATCATCAAAACAGGAAACATCAATACAAAGGTAAGTTTGTACCAATCTGGATTCTAGACCAGATGAAAACTGAGTTTAAACAGGTGACGCATGCATTTTCACTGCATCCAGTAGACATTTGATATTAATGTTTTTGACTCCTTCAAACAAGATTGACTCTGGGAGTAAAGGGAAATGTTTGACTTTGTTTTGAGTTAACTAGATACCCAGATTTTCAACATTGAGATTTAAGAAAAAGCAGTGTACAATGTTTGTATAATAAAAGTGTTGGGTGATCAATGAGGTTATGTGTATCAATCAAGTTGCACAACCAGTTAAGTGTGGCATTCTGTTGTATTGTTCTTCAGTTTTAATCTCATTAATGTATTGTTTTCCAGGCACACAGGCTAGTTTTGGTAGCTGCCTGTCCAATGTTACAATCCATGGACAATGCATCCATTGGATCACACTTAGAAGTTCGCCTGGCATCTGAAATCAAGCAGGATTCTGTTAACATGTTTCTGCAATACTTATATGAGGGCTTTATGATGCTTACTGAGGACAATCACAAAGACATTGAAAAAATCGCCAGACTGTTGCAGGTCGACAGTGTCATCAAATGTTGTGCCGACTTTTGTAAGAGTTTACATGAAAAAACTGGGCTGTCCGTTTATTCTGCTGGTCAGTATAAGTACTCGTCACATGATATGTTGGAATTCAAACACGTTAGGGTATCAGGGATTCAAAAGACTGTTCAGGACACAATGATGAAACGTCACTCAGATTTCCAAAGACCAAACAGCCCCGGATCAAAGAGACCAAGAATGCACAGACCAGGAAGTCCCTCCGATGGTCCACGTGGCGATAATATGTATGGACATTCTAGTCATTCCGACTCGGATCGAGTTCCTAGACTCGGTTTAGGGTCGTTTCCAGGTGCTGCTGGACGTAATCTCCAGCCAGGTGTAGTTGAAGTGATAGAGGACAGTCTAGAATTGGTGCAAACAGAGCCTGTTGAGAGAGACCCTGTTACAGGAAGACCTATAGATTCGCGACCACCGGTGCAAAAAACGGTCGCCATATCTGTAGCAAGTCAGGTCACTGGTGGTGACCCAGATCTTCAAATCGTTAATGTTTCTGGTATGAAAGACAGTACATTATCTCGTACTCAGATGTCAACAGCTACACATACCACATCTACGCCCATTGCTCGTGATTCACGAGGGCCATCTTCACATTCCTCATTTTCATCTCAACAATCATCCCAATCCATGAGAAATGACATTCCTATGCCAAGTTCATCACGAGTTTCATCCGATAGAACAATGCCCCAAATGCCTCGTTCAGACATTCAGAGATCCATGCAAAATCAGTTTGAATTACAGCAGCAACAGCAAAAGCAATCCACTTCACAGTATCCATCTATTCCACAAGCTCTTATAGACATGGATTTTTCAGCGGCAAAACAAAAATCCTCTGATGTGTTCCCAACAAGTCTACAAAAAGCTACAGATTCTTTCCCAACTAGCTTGCCAAAACCCTCCGATGTTACGTTTCCAGGGATGTCAATGAGCAGTCAGCCAAACAGCACGCAAGTGGCACAGTCAAAACCATTTGCTGCGGGTAGTGCTGGTCAAGCCAACCAGTCGGTCCCTGTTCATATCAACACCTCATCATCTTCAAGTAGTCCCATTACAAGTCTACCTCCTGTCTCCCCCATCATTCCAGATACTTCATTCAGTCTGTCTGCCTCCTCTCCCAAAACATCACAACCATCCACCTCGAGATCTGAGAGCTTGGAGAGGCCAGGTTCCAGTGAACGTCTGAAGGAGGAAAGGTCAGTGTTATATATTGTACTATTACAAAAGTTTTTAGTCATTTTACAAGAATATTTTGAGTTTTCAAAAAGATCGCCTCTTGTGTATATATATATATATAGATGATCCAGTAATGATTATATGTTGATGTACATTTCCCAAAATGTTTTTCAGTTTTTGTGGAAGCTAAAACAAGAGAACTAATTTAATCAATATGTAAGAAGTAGCATCAATTTGAACTTTCCTCTGTTTTATGTTTTCACAGGCCTCCACAAGTCGATTTAGTTGGCCCAGACATTAGCATAGTAAAGATTGAGTCAACAGACAAGGATGAGACAGGGGCATTAGATATGTATGTAGACACTGGAGATGATGGTGAGGTGCATCCCCATGGAATGGAGGGCGATGGTGATCAGACATATGAGGGTAGTGACTATGATGTCGAAGAACCTCCTGGGGAAATGGAAGGCTCAAACGAAGGCAGCAACTTAAGTGGAGATCAAAACGCATGGTACCTCAATACAATGAAAGGTAGGTTTCACACGGATTTTCATTTAATCATTGCTGAAATAGATTAAAAACATTTCTGGAGGCTTCTTGATGTTTTCCTGCGAAATAGAAGAATTGGGCATATAATCTGTATATTGTAGTTCTGATCAAATTATTGGGAACTCCCTATTTAGCTTTTAACAAAGTAAAATTTGAGACTTGCTATTCTATGAAAATTTCTGTTTGGCCATTTGAATTGATTTTACACTAGAGTTAGTTTAACTTCACTCCAAATTTTGATGTGGAATTGACGCAAAATATTCAGAATCATAAGTATTTAGGTGGTTTTAAGTGTTTTTGATAATTCATATTTGAGATTGGCTTCTGTTGTGTGTTACAAATTTAAGATGTTATTTTAAGTCCAACCAGCTCAGAAGGTACTGCAACAAAAAAAGCCTACAAATAGAAAAAAATCCCAGGGGAATTTCTCCTTTGTCAACTCCGAAATTGGATATGAAAGACAAATTCTTTAACTGCTTCATCAGTAGGGACATCACTGTACTCCAGAAGTCTTTTAAAATCTGTTTCGTATCAAAACCAGAATGAACTGAAATTGTGAATCATTGGAATCACAAGTTTTATCACTATTTCCCCCACATGTTGGGAACAGAGGACACCTGGTCTATTCATATTTGCTATAGTAAAATCATAACTATTAAGCAAGACTAATGTCAATTTCTCTTTGATCTCACAATAATGTCATTTTGGCATGGGTCAAACCATATTGTGTAGTGAAGACTAAAAATTATGTCAAAGAAACATTCTAATATCTTGGGAGTTACTTCCCTTAATTTTATTCTATCTACCTCATAGCAGAACTCTTAAACGGTTATGGATTAAATGAAATTCAAAATGAACCAGGTGTACCAATTGTTAAAGATCAGAAGAATAAAGTACACAAATGAAAAAATATTTTGATGAGAAAACTTGAAAACAGTTAGTTTAGAGAAACAGTAAATTTCAAGATATACAGAGGAAATCTATGGTGAAGAATTTTCCAATTTCGTTTTATCCAACACAAAATTTCACAATGAAATAAATCAATTCAATTATTCTTTCCAAAATAAATTTTGAATTGGATCATAAGAATTCTATTATACTTGTTCATACATCAAAAAGTTCATACTGGTTTTGTATACATTTTGAAAAAAAAATGTTTTTCATCAGTGTCCATGTTGCTTATCAAGATTTAATTTGATTGAAGAATTGGGGAATTGGATCAAATTAAAATTCTAAGGGAATTCAATATTTTAAAGAGACGGAATTCTTCCTGTCAAATTATTTGACCATAGTTATTTTAACTCCAACTAAAATGTAAAAGACACTGATGAACAAGTTGAAGATGTAGTGATTGTATAGAACTTTGTTACCTTTTTCAAATCTACTTGAGAGAAAATAATTTTCATCAAATGTATTGTGAACCAGTTAATTGCGTTTGTATAAAAAAAATAATTTGGGCTGTAGTAGATTTCATTTAAGGTAACAAAGTACTCTTCCATCCAATAGGAAATTTGAAATGTGAAATATTACAATGTTTTGCTGTTTCAATTTCATTTACTACATAAAATTGAAGTACTAGGACTTTTGGTTTCGGAGAAAGAAAAAATGTTAGTGCTTCAAGACTTTTGGGTAAATGAAATTGAGTATTCATGAAATTTTGAAGAAGAAAAAATATTTTCAGCGGACAAGATCATTTGATCAAAAGTAAAGCGAATTTCAAAATGAAATGATACGTTTTGGAATCGTTCTCTTCATGCAGATGATCTTCCATGAAAATACTAATTGTACCAATGATGTTTTTAAGTAACTGTACACTGAGAACCAACATCTAGTAATTAAAAAATTAAAATTCTATTGGTATTGGAATAACTGCCAAAATGTATGGTGTTAATCACTTCTGACATGTTGGTTCCCAGTAAGGATGGAAGAGGTCATTTGATCAATATGTTTCAACCTTTGAACATTTTATATATATAATATACAAGAAATATATAGATTAATAAATTTTTGTGTATGATGAAATCTAATGCAGTAAAGTTCAAGATGAAGTTAATAAATCAAAGGTTGAAATCATTGTACTTGCATTTATTGATACACATTTTTAACAAATTCAAACAAAGCATATGAATCACCATGAAGATTTTGGCCTATGATTATGATAAAATCTTAAAATGTTAATTTCCCATTCCTATGCTTTGTCTGATAAATACACACCTGAATGCAGAGGACCAAGCCAACAATCTTCCTTCCCTTGCCAATAATCTGAACATCTGGTTTGAAATAATTATGTGTTGAAAACCATGTTAAAATCAAGTTAAGAAATACTGCATATATTGTTAAATAGATAGGCAAAATAACTAGTTGTCTTTATGAAACAATCAATATTGTTAAAGGATATTAGCCATTCATGAATTTGATTAATTCTTAGCCTGACTCCAGCCAGACATTTGACACATGCTGATCTTGCTTACTCTTGCTATTCACTAGAACCTTGAAATAAAGTGGCATTGCATTATTACAATAAATTTCTATGCAGGGAAAAAAACCCGACAATCTTGTACACAGCACCAAAATTTACAGGGAAGTTTTTCACAACACATGGTATTGTATTGCTAATAGACCGATTGCCACAGTTTTAGACAATTTAAAGTCAAAGCTTCTTTTGAGCTTTAGAAATAGAAAACTTGTTGAATTTGAAAAAAAAAATGCTAAAAAACTAATTCATCAAATGGGGAAGGGGAGATAACTAACGCAACAGGTAAAGAGTTAAGTGATCCGATAAATATGAAAAATCAGACTGTTTGGCAAGGGATTAGGAATGGCTGATGCAGGTAAGTTAAACAACAAGAAAACATGCATGTTTGTTCATGTAAACACTGTGTGGTATTGAAGACAATAATACACATAATTTCAGGAATTCTGAAATATCAAATTTTAAATATACAAAATCTTCACCATCACATAAGAGTTTACATGCACGTAAAGTTAGATCAGAAGAATCAAAGTCCTCGAGAAATGAAACTAAAATATCTATGCAGTATTTCTAATATAAAATCAATTTGGTGATTTATATTAATGGTATATGGCAAGGAAAGGTTTGATAACGAGGCTTGATTCTCTGATCTGTATGTGATATTTTGTCTACCTTTGTTGGGAAAAGATAACGATAACTGACAACCCACACCCTGGTCAGTTTTTGGTGAAACACATTTATAAACCCCGGATACCTCATAAATCCATTGGAATTGGACCGAGGCATAAAACAATTAGTTGTTTGGGGGTTGGGCAAAGATATTACTTAAAATCATACATGTATTGTTACACATGTATGTGTACCCATATATCGTGTGTCGGGGACACAATGTTAGGGTTGTTGTGATGTTTTAAGAGTCCAAGGATATTTTGAATGATCGGTCTTGTTGATTGAATTGATTCTGGTTTTGGAATTATGCAGTTGTATTGGAGTAATTTTTATTGATACTGGAATGATATAGGATTATTGACTTTTAACTGTATTAGATTCAGGAACTTGTAGCATCTGTTAATGTGCAAAAACATACTTCGGAATTGTTGCTCAATGAAGTAATTTCTGGCAATCAATGTACAGGTGTACACCAATAAAGGAGAGGAGATACTGAACTGTTCATAGTAAAAAAAAAAAAAATGTCAAGAAAGATGTTTATAAGTTAGAGTTTGATAGCCCATTGTAAAAGTCCTGAAGTTAGGGTTTAAAATATGAAATGAAGATCTGCATGTAAGTTGTTGATGTAGAGACAGTTACTGATGGCATGTTAGGGTGAATGGAAAGGAAGTTTCCACATGCAGTGATCCAGTCTTGTGTCCTGTTTCAGGTCATCTACCTGGGGCGGGGGCAAGCAATGATCAGTACTCGCTTTGTCAGTCCTACCTTGAAAACGCTTTGGAATCTAACGCTGTAAAGGCAGGCGCTCACAGCGACTCTGGTAGTTCTCCTCGAATGCTGACGCTCTACAGCCGGGCAGGGCAACCCTTAAATTATCTCTCGCGCCTGTCACCAGATCTTTCAAGTTTGGATTACAATGTTATCTCTGAAATTAACCGGTCGTCCTCATCACGGCCAAACTTTGCTTGGAGACTGGCTAGATATTTTTACAACAACGATGAAATGAGAGGTAGAAACTGTTTTGGTAGGAAAGGTAAAAAGGCAATCTGTTCTAAAAAGTTGAACATGATTCACAAATTGGTGTTTGAATACTTCCCGTTGGGATCCGAAGATTCTGCCAAGAGGATGTGGTCTGACTGTACAGTTGCCATTGATAAGGGAATCCGCAATACCATACACGGTCACTATATGAAGTCCGGTTCCTCCAGTCAGCAACAGTTGCCCTCATACCAAAGTTATTTGAGCTATGTACAGGATAACCAGTCCGAATATCCTCAAACCTCGCAAACAGACTCGCAATCGTACACAAAAACAGAGACGGAATACTCTTGATGGTACAGACTCGTAAACATACACAAAAACTCCTCATAAAAGCTCATCATAAAAACAGTCATCCACAAAAACTGCAATTGAAAATAAACAAAAACTTGGACAGGATGTTCCTGATCATCACAACCAGTTCAAAGACTTGTTTCTTCTGGTCTGATCAAGTTCATAATTGATCCAAAATGACATTTGTCAGTAGGTTGTATAACTAGTGAAAACATTTGACTTTAATCACTTTGTGTATGATCATGGCTCCAAACTTTGAACCAATCTTGAAATATACCTTTCTTGATGAAACTGGATGGCACTCAGGGTTTAACACTTTCTGAATGTGGTGGGACTAAATGAAAAATTGAACCGTGGGATTAGTTAAATTTGGTGTTTTTTATGACTTAAATGTTAGATGTTATTTATGACATGTTTATTTGGATTACACTGCGGTATGTGATATTTTTTGTTTATATAAATAAACTTCCTCGTTTGTGTAACATATTGTGGTTTGTTTGAAACTATTACATTTTCTGGCTGAACATGGGTTTGGTTGAAGGCTGGTTGGTTATATTGCTGGCTTTTGTGTTGTACCGGACTGTACAGCAGCTGTTTTATTAGCCCACCATCATCAGATGGTGGGCTATTCAAATCGCCCTGCGTCCGTGGTCCGTCGTCCGTCCGTCCGTCCGTCCCTCCCTCCGTCCGTCCGTCCGTCCGTCCGTAAACAATTCTTGTTATCGCTAATCCTCAGAAAGTACTGAAGGGATCTTTCTCAAATTTCATATGTAGGTTTCCCTTGGTGCCTAGTTATGCATATTGCATTTTGGGACCGATCGGAAAACAACATGGCCGACAGGCAGCCATCTTGGATTTTGACCATTGAAGTTTGTTATCGCTATTTCTGAAAAGTACTGAAGGGATCTTTCTCAAATTTCATATGTAGGTTCCCCTTGGTGCCTAGTTATGCATATTGCATTTTGGGACCGATCGGAAAACAACATGGCCGACAGGCAGCCATCTTGGATTTTGACAATTGAAGTTTGTTATCGCTATTTCTGAGAAAGTACTGAAGGGATCTTTCTCAAATTTCATATGTGGGTTTCCCTTGGTGCCTAGTTATGCATATTGCATTTTGGGACCGATCGGAAAACAACATGGCCGACAGGCAGCCATCTTGGATTTTGACCGTTGAAGTTTGTTATCGCTATTTCTGAGAAAGTACTGAAGGGATCTTTCTCAAATTTCATATGTAGGTTCCCCTTGGTGCCTAGTTATGCATATTGCATTTTGGGACCGATCGGAAAACAACATGGCCGACAGGCAGCCATCTTGGATTTTGACAATTGAAGTTTGTTATCGCTATTTCTGAGAAAGTACTGAAGGGATATTTCTCAAATTTCATATGTGGGTTTCCCTTGGTGTCTAGTTATGCATATTGCATTTTGGGACCGATCGGAAAACAACATGGCCGACAGGCAGCCATCTTGGATTTTGACCATTGAAGTTTGTTATCGCTATTTCTGAGAAAGTACTGAAGGGATCTTTCTCAAATTTCATATGTTGGTTTCCCTTGGTGCCTAGTTATGCATATTGCATTTTGGGACCGATCGGAAAACAACATGGCCGACAGGCGGCCATCTTGGATTTTGACCATTGAAGTTTGTTATCGCTATTTCTGAGAAAGTACTGAAGGGATCTTTCTCAAATTTCATATGTTGGTTTCCCTTGGTGCCTAGTTATGCATATTGCATTTTGGGATCGATCGGAAAACAACATGGCCGACAGGCAGCCATCTTGGATTTTGACCATTGAAGTTTGTTATCGCTATTTCTGAGAAAGTACTGAAGGGATCTTTCTCAAATTTCATATGTAGGTTCCCCTTGGTGCCTTGTTATGCATATTGCATTTTGGGACCGATCGGAAAACAACCTAGCCGACAGGCAGCCATCTTGGATTTTGACAATTGAAGTTTGTTATCGCTATTTCTGAGAAAGTACTGAAGGGATCTTTCTCAAATTTCATATGTAGGTTCCCCTTGGTGCTTAGTTATGCATATTGCATTTTGAGACCAACCAGAAAACAACATGGCCGACAGGCAGCCATCTTGGATTTTGACAATTGAAGTTTGTTATCGCTATTTCTGAAAAAGTACTGAAGGGATCATTCTCAAATTTCATATGTAGGTTTCCCTTGGTGCCTAGTTATGCATATTGCATTTTGAGACCAATCAGAAAACAACATGGCCGACAGGCAGTCATCTTGGATTTTGACAATTGAAGTTTGTTATCGCTAATTCTCAGAAAGCACTGAAGGGATCTTCCTGAAATTTCATATGTAGGTTCCCCTTGGTGCCTAGTTATGCATATTGCATTTTGAGACCAATCGGAAAACAACATGGCCGACAGGCAGCCATCTTGGATTTTGACAATTGAAGTTTGTTATCGCTATTTCTCAGAAAGTACTGAAGGAATCTTTCTCAAATTCCATATATAGGTTCCCCTTGGTGCCTAAATCTTAAATTTTATATATAGGTTTCCCTTGTTTGAAAAGTACTAGAGGTTTCTTCTGAATTTACACAGATTAGTAAGACTTAGAAGAAGAGAAAAGTAGAGAAAAGATCAATCTGACATGGAACCTATGAAGAACATTCAATGGTGGGCGCCAAGATCCCTCTGGGATCTCTTGTTAACGATTACAGCTATCAGCTGTCGGCTAATGATCTTGGCCGTGGTTTGTTAGTACTATTTTGTTTACATTGGATTGAGTCACAAGAGGAGGCGGTCTTTGATTAAGTGTTTTTTAAAAGGTTAACTATTGGATAGTGTAAGAGTTGAACGAAGAATAAAAGTGATTAACAAATAATAAAACAAAATAAGATTTGAATGCATACAATGATGTTTGTATACATCACTAATTGATATTTCTTTTAACAAAAGTTTTTATTTGCTGAAATGATCTGTTGTTTGAAGTTGTCGTATTGTCGAGTTGGTATTAGGTCGGATGGGGTTTCAAGATTTCCACTACAGAAAGTGTTGTTTATCTTTCTTTCTAGGAGTCTTCCCAGACGGACTTCTACCGTTAATAACACAAGAAACTAGTGGTGATGGCCATCTCCAAGCCCAACATTATTTTAGTGGTGATGTTAAGACCAGTCATTTACATACCACTTCTAGTCCAGGTCGAGCCGAGAGGTCTACAGATTTGATGAATGTGAACTTACAAACATTTGTGTGTAAACTTTGTCTACAGTACTTTGTTGATAAAGGGTCATATGAAAGGCATCTGATCCAGGTTCATGGATTAGACATTGTAGCGTTCTGTCCCGAGTGTGATAAAACATTCAAGTCTTGGTCAGGGTACAACATGCATGTAAAAATGCACAACAAGTCCAGTTGTCCCAGGTGTACACATTGTGAGAAAATCTTCCAAAGTAATGCTCACCTGCAGATTCATATGAGAAGCCATTCAACCGTGAAATCATTTGTTTGTACATTGTGTGGGAAAAGCTATAAGCATAAAAAGGATCTCAATACTCATGTGTGTTACAAAACCAAGTTGGTGTAGATTAGTAGTCCCTGAGGTTCATGCGAGGGGGAATAGTACCTCTTAGTGGTAATAAAGATGTAACTACAGCCTCGAGGTTCACACGAGGGGGAATAGTACCTCTAAGTGGTTATAAAGATGTAACTACAGCCTCGAGGTTCACACGAGGGGGAATAGTACCTCTAAGTAGTTATAAAGATGTAACTACAGCCTCGAGGTTCACACGAGGGGAATAGTACCTCTAAGTGGTTATAAAGATGTAACTACAGCCTCGAGGTTCACACAAGGGGGAACAGTACCTCTTAGTGGTTATAAAGATGTAACTACAGCCTCGAGGTTCACACGAGGGAGAAAGTACCTCTAAGTGGTAATAAAGATGTTACTACAGCCTCGAGGTTCACACGAGGGGGAATAGTACCTCTTAGTGGTTATAAAGATGTAACTACAGCCTCGAGGTTCACACGAGGGGGAATAGTACCTCTAAGTGGTTATAAAGATGTAACTACAGCCTCGAGGTTCACACGAGGGGGAATAGTACCTCTTAGTGGTTATAAAGATGTAACTACAGCCTCGAGGTTCACACGAGGGTGAATAGTACCTCTAAGTGGTCATACTGATGTCACTACAGACTCGAGGTTCACACGAGGGGGAATAGTACCTCTAAGTGGTTATAAAGATGTAACTACAGCCTCGAGGTTCACACGAGGGGGAATAGTACCTCTAAGTGGTTATAAAGATGTAACTACAGCCTCGAGGTTCACACGAGGGGGAATAGTACCTCTTAGTGGTTATAAAGATGTAACTACAGCCTCGAGGTTCACACGAGGGGGAATAGTACCTCTAAGTGGTCATACTGATGTCACTACAGACTCGAGGTTCACACGAGGGGGAATAGTACCTCTACGTGGTTATAAAGATGTAACTACAGCCTCGAGGTTCACACGAGGGGGAACCTCTAAGTGGTCTTAAAGATGTAACTACAGACTCTAGGTTCACAAGAGGGGGGGAAAGTACCTCTTAGTGGTCATACTGATGTAACTACAGCCTCGAGGTTCACACGAGGGGGGAAGAGTACCTCTAAGTGGTCATACTGATGTTACTACAGACTCGAGGTTCACACGAGGGGGAATAGTACCTCTTAGTGGTCATACTGATGTTACTACAGACTCCTCTGTTACAAATTTGTCCATGTGTTAACTTTAAATCGAGGGAACCGAAATGTATTACTAAGAAGATCCAGTGATTTATGCTATCACCATTCGGTGTAAGTATATTGTGGATTGTATAAAGGCCTTTATATCATCTGGTTCGAGCAAAATTAAAACTCCTTTTTTCGACTTGAAATGTAAATTCATGCGTGTTAATGTTAAAAGTTTTGTAATTGAGTGTTAAAAGATTTGTAAATGGAATTTGTTCAGAAAAAAAAGGTTACTGTGTTTAAGATTAAAAAAAGTTTACAAAAAGAAATAAAGTTTGAGTCTGGTTTTCTCTCTATTATATAGGGGCGGTGAAGTACCCTGAAGTGTCCTCAGATGATAATGTTAGTCCATTTGGTGATGTTACTGCACGCCAGTGCTATCTCTGCAAGTTCTGCTCCTTACTGTACAAAGACAAGCAGAGTTACAAGGAGCACACCATGTCCGTTCACAGTCTAGAATATCTGGCCTTCTGTGATGATTGCACGAAGGGGTTCAAGTCTGTACATGGGTATAAGACGCATCGTAAGATGTACCACAGCACAATCGAACACAACTTCCCTAAGTGTAGATATTGTGGCAAGCAGTTTCCGTGTGAGAGTCGGTTGGTTATTCACGAGAGATGTCATACGGGAGAGCGTCCATTTCTGTGTAAAACTTGTGGTAAATCATACAAGCAGAAACGTGATTTGCTTGATCACAATTGCAAGTTTATGAAAATACCAGGAGGGAAGTGAAGCTAGGCTTACTGTTGTAATAACGTATTGATGTTGTGATGAAATGACTTGAGGGTTTGTCATGAAATAAGCAGAAATTCCTCTAAAATAGTTGACAAGTGTTTTAAAGTAAAAGTTAAAAAGTCTGAGTCTGATTTTCTCTCTATTATATAGGCTTGGAGAAAAAACCAGAAGTACGCTCAGACGATTCTATTAGACAGTTTTCCGCTTTCCGACCGATCGATGATCTAACATTTGGCCAGTGTTATGTCTGCAAATTCTGCTCTGTTGCATTCAAAGACCAAGATGGTTACAAGGAGCACATTATGACCATTCACAGTCTAGAGTATGTGGCCTTTTGTGATCATTGTGCGAAGGGGTTTAAGTCTGTGCACGGCTACAAGATGCATTGCAAGATGTACCACAGCAAAACTGGAAACAACTTTCCCAAGTGTCAATATTGTGAAAAACAATTCCTGTGCAAGAGTCGATTGATAATTCATGAAAGAATACATACAGGAGAACGCCCATTTCTGTGTAAGGCCTGTGGCAAATCCTACAAACAAAAACATGATTTACTCAATCACAATTGCAGAAGCAAAAAAAACTGAAGTGTAGATGTAATCTGTTATGGCTTTATCGTAAACAAGCAAAATAAGAATGTTTTCTGTGATCTAAAATAAAGACTACACAATAAAATGATTCAGACTTTGTGTAAGAAACTTGTTGTTTTAAATCTGAGTAATCGAGGATAGAAACACCTCCTTGGATTGTTTTCTGGGAATAAAGGGTTATTTTCAAGCCATTCATTGATTGGAAAGAGTTTTGTAAACCCAATATATACCTTTTTTTTTCAGTGCAATAAATTGTGTAAAGTCCTTTGTGATGACTTTACTTATGAAACTGGTGCATCATAAAAGTCGGGTGTAAGATGTCCTACTGTAGAAAATTCTTTCTTGTTTTACCTAGGACCACAGCTTGGCCAGAATTACTTCGGGGAATACGAGTCGGACAGACAAGACTTGTATGGGCAGGACCCAGCGGTCTCTCTCAGTACTCTGTACCAGTCTGCATATGACAAAAGTCAAGCTGTATTTCAACCCATATCTGCCTGTCCTGTATGTGTTGGTGTTCACTTTAATAGTAAGCTCTCCCTTGGGCAGCATTTAAAGAGCGAACACGATGGCCTGTTTGTTTCTATATGTATTGAATGTGGTAAGGGATTCAAGTCCCAGTCTGGAGCTAACCACCACAATCGCCGCACCCACCAAGACAAGGCAGCCCTGGACCAGTGTCAGACATGTGGAAAGTATTTCACCTGTCTCAGTCTACTCCGAATTCACGAACGATCTCATTCTGATGCCAGAAACTTTTTGTGTACGACATGTGGAAAATCCTACAAACATAAGAAAAACTTGCAGAGTCACGTTTGTGCTCCAGTATCGAGTAACAGTTAATCTGACACTTTTGTTTATTTGAAGTGCTCCAAACAAAACAATAGCTTGAGTATTGCATATCAAAACTTCGCTGGAGGGTCCATGCTTTGAGGCAAAAAGTGTGTTTTATGAAAGAAATTCAGTTGAGGGTTGGTGAAATATTTACACATGCTATTGATGAAATTGGATATTCTGCCAGAATAGTGATCTAAATATAGTGTGGTTAAAAACGGTTCCGATTCCTGACACGTTTTATTTATCTTTTTAGGCTACGCGAGCTGGGGTCCGGATATTAGTTTTCAGAGTAATGTTATAGATCTGAAAGGCTCGCAGCAGGATATGTTGAGTAAATACGATTGTCCAGCTTGTAGGGAAAGGTTCTACACTGCAAACGACCTTCATGTTCACTTGTCTTCACACCTGACAGAAAACGGTTTCTACTGCGTTGTTTGTAATGAACACTTTCCGTGTAGAATCTCTGGAGCTAAACACTTGATGGATACTCATCGTATGGGGTATGTGGCTTTCTGTAAACACTGCAGCAAGTGTTTCAGGTCTAGTGGGGGCCTTAGTCTTCACCAGAGGTTACACCCCGACTCGAAGGGGAATAAATGGTGCCCCATGTGTACTGTGTGCGACAAACACTTTCAGACTGAGAAACACTTGCAGAGACACATGAAAAGTCACTCTAGCTCGAAGCCATATGTGTGTGCTGTGTGTCAAAGGTCATATAAACACAAGGAGGGCTTTGATGTGCATGTATGTCGACCACAGCAGTTAAACTAATGCCTGAAAAACTCAAATTCTTGACATTTGTGAATTGTTTTCTGATAGGGAAAGGGATGTTTATGTTTGTATATATGGATGTAGAAAATGTATTTGGCTCAGATCCATTTTTGTGAGGTAGTGTAAAATAAACCTGGAATACCATGAACCTTGAACTTACATATAGCTGTATATGATTCACTCATCTAAACTGTTATGCATATAACATTCAAAAGGGTTACACCACAGAAAAATAGTAACATTTGCCAATAGCAACCTAAAGATGCTGTTTGCATCTTTTCTGCTTTGTGATCATAAACTATAATTGGAATTAGCTGTGTGACACCTAAAAATACACCAAGAGATCAAAGACTTTACATTTGTGGAGATGTTAAAATGAAGAATACTTGGGCCATGATTATATATATATATACTGTACAAGTTGTTTCTAAATTATAGTTAAATGGTTTTGGTATTGATATGATTTATATGTATTGTTTGTTATGTTACTTTGCCTTCAAACTACTTCATAGTTACAAAAGAGCAAATAAAAGTATTGAATTGAAAAAGTAACCTTGATTTAAGAGTTTTTGCTTGTACCCCTAGATTTCCGCATGTGCCCCTCAAAATTTTCAGAGGAGGGGTTCACTTCACCCCTCAACAGATAAAGTAATGGGTCAGACTTAACTTGTATTGTGTGCTTGTATGACATAATTCGGGGAAGGGTTCTGCAGTTGATGAAGGAAGTGGTGGTCCTCGGAGATATTTGAATGATCCCAGTTTATTTTTGTGTTTTGTAGGCCCCGCCCATTCCACGTGGGATTCTCAGGTTGATCTAAGTATGACCTCGGTTGACCTTAGTTTGACCTCAGAACAGGACCAGTCCCAGTTAAGTAAGCAGTACGTCTGTCTACATTGTAGTGATTTGTTCTCGTCCAAGAAAAAACTACAGATTCACAAAAAAATGCATATGAGCATTGGCCAGATGGGTTTCAAATGTAAGCCATGTGGACTGACCTTTGCAGAAAAGAGGAAGAGTGCAGAGCATCAGATGGTTGTGCATGGTTGTGGTTTTATAGGATTCTGTAAGCACTGCGGCAAAAGTTTTTACTCAGGTTGGGGTTTAAGTTTGCATGAGAGAATGCACGACTCCTCAAATGACAGTATCAAATGTGCTTCATGCGACGTGTGTGGACGTAAATTTCAGACCGAGGCTCATTTGTTACGACATCAGAAGAGTCATTCAACCATTAGACCCTTCTATTGTGGTGTGTGTGGAAAGTCCTACAAGCATCGTGAGGGTTTGATTAGTCATTCTTGTCGGCCAAACACCAACGTTTTAGAGGATTGTCCAGTTGTGTACATTGATGAAGCCAAACACTGTAATGATGGTGATCCTTTATAAACTATAGACTTGATAGCTTGTTAGCTGTTGGTGTTCCATGTTAAACTTGTTTGTTGTTAACCCCCACCCAAACTGAAAGACATTGCTAGCTCTAACATGTTGACAACCTGCATGGACAAGGTGAAACTTCATGTGAAGGGGTTAAAGTGGAGATTTCAAGTTTGATTTAAAAAAAAAAAGATTTTTAGAGTAGTAAATATGAAGTTTCATGGGACTAAATTTGTTTGTTTTCTTTATAGCAACTGAAACAGGCTCTGGCAATGAACAGTTAGGGAGTGATGCTGGCAAGGGGATAGTTCCATTTGATCTGTCATTGGCTACAGCACAAAGGTCACATGTCCGTTTCCGTGGATTCCACAGACCTAGTATGAGCACTAGTTTGAAAAGGCAGACAAAGTGTAAACAGTGTGGAATATTCTTAAAGAATCAGAAGGAAAAGGACAAACATGACCTAGAGAAACATAGCTCAGACTTAGTGGCGTTTTGTATGGAGTGTAATAAGGGGTTCAGGTCGGCCTGGGGGTACGAGGTACATCAGAAGATCCACCAGTCCATGCAGGGTAATCCGCAGTGTCCAATGTGTGCCCACTGTGGAAAATACTTCCAGACCTTTGCTCACTTGCAGAGGCACATGCGAAGTCATTCCTCTGAGAAGCCTTTCACATGTAATGCATGTGGAAGGTCATACAAGTACAAGACTGCTCTCAGTACTCATAACTGTCACTGATTCTACTGTTGTGAACTGATTGATGAAGTATTATAAAACTTCTTTTGAACTGAAGAGAGTTCAACTCTGTCTTCATCAAGAGGTATAGATTTGTGTTTTCTTGGATTGATAAGAATGGAACTTTAGTGTGTATGGCACTAAAACAATGGTTTACATTTGAGTTTTGGGCATTTGTTTGAATAAAGTCATAAGAAAATGAACTTGTAAGATGTTATTCTAGTTTTATTTTTCGTTTCCTTTTCTTGGCAAAAAACAAAAGGTAGTTGAAGAGTAAAACCACCATTCTTCTCTCGTTGTAGGGGTCATCGTAAAGCCAGAACTGGCCAAGACCTCTCAAGGTTGTGTAGAGGAGGTCGTGACCTTGGGAGGTGATGGAAGTGAGGTTACCTCTAAAGGTCAAAGTCAGGGTGTATGTTCAGAACAGGCTTTGACCTGTAGCAACTGTGGAGTAACTTTTGAAAATGAAATGGCAAAGTTACAACATGAACAGGAATGTCATGAAACGTCGGAAAATCTTGTTGCTTATTGTCAAGTCTGTGGAAAGGGTTTTAAATCTGTATGGGGATATAGAAGTCACATGAAAACTCACGAGATACTACATGGTAATACTGACAACTGTGTTGAGTGTTACTTTTGTAGGAAATACTTTCAGTCACCATCACATCTAAGGCGACACATGAAACGACATTCCTCGGAGAGGCCCTACACCTGCAGCAAGTGTGGCAGATCATACAAGCACAATTTTGCACTGATTAAGCATGTCTGTCGAAATTAAATATTCAATGAGGCTACACTGCGATATAGGAGGTAGAATTGTTAAACTTCAAACTTGTGCAGTAATATTCACATTTGTGTAAAAATATTTGGTTGACCACTGTTAATTCAGTTGAAACAGTCATTTCAAAGATTTCTGTTTGTTTGTTTCTAGGGGAGTGTGAAGACTCTCTTGCACTCGAGTCGGGCCAGGGATTTGATTTCCAGAGTGTCCAACATGGTCACCAATTGCGATGTGAAAATTGTGGCATAGTTTTCTCAGACGAAAACGCTAAATCAAAGCATGATATAGAAATACACGGTGTAAAGGCATTCTGTGGGACGTGTAGAAAGGGTTTCCGATCTGTGTTGGGGTATCGATACCATATGAAACAGCATGGCATATCATATGGGTTAACGGAGGACTGCTTTAAGTGTTCCTCTTGTGGCAACTTTTACCCGACTGTATCACGACTTCGTCAGCACATGCGTTGTCACTCTGAAGCCAGACCATTCACATGTAAATTATGTGGACGTGCATACAAGCACAACAACGGACTCAAAATACACACATGTCATGGGGCTAATATATAGACAATGTTCCTAACCAGATATGTAGCACGTGATACATATAAAACTACTAAAACATCCTGTTCAATGTGCTCTATATTGAGGAAATCTAATATCTTCGTTATTTGTAATTTTTCAAGTAAACATCCAATCTTAAGATTTTTATTTTATTTTTTTTAGCAGTTTATCAGGGTTTACCAGATGAGTTAGGGATCAGCACCAACAATAGATTGCCAGAATTTTGAACCAACTGATGTGAATTTTGATACCTGTGGAATTCTTATAGAGCAAAATGCTTTGGTGAAATCTAGTGACAAGAAAGAGGTGGATGCGGTGAAATCTTTGTGTGGTACTTGTCGAGAAGGTATAGGGTACAAATATAACAAAAAGGGCCAAAAGGACACTACATTTGAGTGTGCCCTGTGTGGGCAATACTACTCCGAGCTGCGTCCATACATCTGTTTCAAGTGTAAACGTGCATACAAGTGTAAAAATGTACTCAACAGACACAACTGTCCTAAAGCAAACTGCTATTGATAAAGGGAACTTGTGGAGAATTTTCGAGATATCCAACTATCAACAAGGTCGAATTGACGAGAACTACGATGAGGACAAGGACTGCATGTTAAACTTGGCGTCATGAAAATCTAAGCTTACGGCAGTGAGACATTTTAGGGGTCAACTTCAATAGACTACAAGGGTCTTGTTCTGACTTAGTGTTAATTGCATGGGTTATCTTGTACTAGGTTTTGGACTTGCTTTGAAAAGAAAAAAAAGAAATGTTTTGGTTATTAAAAACAATCTGTTCTTTATTTGTAGGACACATTATATATCCAGACATGGAATCCTCCACTCTAATGGCAGACAGCTATATGGGGAAGCTGGATACAAACATGGGTGTCTGTCATTCTAATGAAAACTTTAACAAAAATGAAAGTAGAAATGAGTTGGATAAACCTATAGTAGCTACCTGTTCTATTTGTCGGAAAGGATTTAAATCAATTTGGGGATACAAATGTCATGTTCGAATACATGCCATTTCCTATGGTAAACTTGACAACTGTTTTAAATGTAAAATGTGTGGAAATTTTTATCCTACGACAGCACGACTGCGTCAACATATGCGATGTCATTCTGACGACAGGCCGTTCATTTGCAATAAGTGTGGACGAGCTTACAAACATAACTGTGGTCTCAAGTTGCATACCTGTGCTGGAGATGGTGTTCAGTGATAAGTACACTGGTTCATCAGAGTAGCGAGTGGCTGTAGAGCATGACTAAAGATGAACAAAAATCTTAGGATTTTACTGGCATAGTGTTTCACAATAGTTGACAGAGCATGACTTCAAACACTGTAGTTGGCAGAGCATGACTTAGATTGACTTGTAATTAAACTTCTCTATAAAAAGCCTCTTATTTTATTTGTAGGGATGAACTTCAATCCTCAAACATCTACTGACAAGACTGAAAGCTCTGGGTTTTGAAATGTTCTCAGAATTTACGTAGGCGTCCAAGAAGTGTAGCTACTTGCCCAGTATGCCAGAAAGAGTTCAGATCTTTGTGGGAATACAGGTCCCATAGCCATATTAAGGACAGTGAAATATCGCAGGGGATACACGATGATTCTTTCAAATGTGCATTACCAACAATGGCAAGACTTCGCCAACATCTGCGTAATAATTCCAACGAGTGGCCTTTTGTTTGCAAACTATGTGGTCGTGCTTACAAACAGAACGGCGACATGAAGATGCATACATGTTCTTCGTAGAGAATGAAAGAACTGTATATATTGTACATGAATATCGGAGGTATTTTGTCAAGTAATAACTTGCAAAGTAGAAGAACTACACCTATACTAACACTTGTGGATTTATTCCGAGTGTAAAATTACCTTTATAGGTTGAATTGAATTTAAAAATTCTTATTCTTGTATTTGTAGGACAGAACATAACTCCAGTCTCAGATGTGTCCACATTCTATACGGAATATAACTATGTTGGAACAGTGGATTCCACCAGCACTCCACATGTTAGTGCAGATTATTTCGATAAATTTTTGACTGAATTAAAAACAAAGGACCCTATGTCGGACAAGGGCACTGTTGCTACTTGTAATATTTGCTGCAAAGATTTCAAATCTCTTTGGGGATACAAATGTCATGCAAGAATTCACAACATAACTGCTGGAAAAATTGATGACTGTTATAAATGTGTGCAATGTGGAAAGTTCTGTCAGTCTGTGTCTCACCTGCGTCGTCACATGCGCTGTCATTCCGAGTCTAGACCTTATACATGTGATAAATGTGGACGGTCATATAAACACAAGTGTGACTTGAAAATACATGCGTGTCCAGGAGTAACTTCACAGTAAACATGGGCATAAATATTATGACTTTATATATATATATATGAAAAGACAGTTAAAAATGTTACGATATAAACATGTTGATCTGTATTTTGTTTCTTGTAAAATAATGGAGACAAAAGTGTTCAGTTTACAGTGTTGCATAGTTTGTTTATGAAAAACAGTTTTCTTGTTTTTCTGTCATTGATTTGTTTTGATTTAATCTCGTTTGAATAAATATCAAACTTTAAAAAAAAGATTTATGTGTTGTGTTTTGAAATTTGATCAACACCACCAAATTATATGGTTAATTATAGAAGTATATTCTTGTATTTGTAGGCCAGAATGTAATCCAAGACGTGGAATCGTATTTCAATAGAGGAAGCTTGATAGGATCTCTGGATGAAGCCAATTCTAAATTCTCAGATTCTCAGTTTGATGAAAGTTTGTTATATAAAAATCAGTTTGCGAAAGGCCCTGTAGTAGCAACTTGTGATATTTGTAAGAAAGAATTCAAGTCCGTGTGGGGATACAGATGTCATGTGAAAATTCACGACATTTCATTCGGTAAACTTGACCAGTGTTTTAAATGTACGACATGTGGTAATTATTATCCTACTAACGCTCGACTGCGTCAGCACATGCGTTGCCATTCTCAAGAACGGCCATTTGTTTGTGACAAATGTGGACGTTCCTACAAACACAACTGTCATCTCAAGATGCATACATGTTCTACTGCCAGTAACAAATGACTTTCACAAGAATTGTCAGATTCACCTAGTATTTACAACTGATAACTTAGTTGTACATGTATTTACTTGGTCTGAAATTCATTTACACCTGAAATGCCTGTACTTGGTTTCATGTATTGTGGAATTTTCTTAATAAAAGAAAATCATTGACAATTTCAAACAATTGTCGTTTTATTTTTTACTTGTAGGGAATCAGCAGACCTTTTCTGACTCGGGACAAGCAATAGGTTACCAGTTTGGACAGTTGGACGTTAGGCACTCGTTTTGTCAAATTTGCGGAGTAGATTTTGGCACTGAGGTTGCTAAATCACAGCACGATGCAGAAGCTCATGGTGTAAAAGCATTCTGCCAGATTTGTGGAAAAGGGTTTAAAACTTCGTTGGGGTTTAAGACTCATCAGAAACAACATGATATATCTTTGGGGAAGACCAATGACTGTTTTAAGTGCGAGACCTGCGGGAATTTCTTTCCTACCCAATCTCGACTTCGTCAACATATGAGATGCCATTCTGATCTTCGACCATTTGTCTGCAATAAATGTGGACGTGCTTACAAACACAACTGTGATTTAAAAATTCACTCTTGTATTGCGGAAAATAAACCTTAATATGTTGCATTTTAAGATATTTCAACTGATACGATTCATTATCCAGAGTTTAAAAATTAAAACACTTCGATAAAAATGAAAGAAAGGAAGGTTATTTGATTGTATTTAGCAACCTTAAATAAGGGAAACTGAATGTTTATGGGAAATGAGGCTTAAAGCAGTACGTAGCAATTCATTAAAAGAATTTTATTCTTGTATTTGTAGGGCAGAACTTAATGCCAGAATTGGAAAGCAGCTCTCTCAATGTGGACAACTATATGGGCATGTTGGACTTGTCCGGTCCTCAAACCAAATACACTAATTATGTCCATGAAACTTTTGGAATTGAATCAAAAAGTGACCAATCAAAATTTGCAGACACGTCAGTGGTTGCGACATGCCATTTGTGTCAGAAAGGATTCAAATCTCTCTGGGGATTCAAGTGTCATAAAAAGATACATGCCATATCTCTTGGTCAACCAGATGACTGTTTTAAATGTTTCGTGTGTGCGAAATTCTGTCAGTCCTTATCTCATCTACGTCGCCACATGCGCTGTCATTCCGAGGAAAAACCGTTCAAGTGTGGAAAATGTGGGAAGGCTTACAAGCATAATAATGGTCTCAAAGTCCACCAATGTCGCATTTCAAATGTTCCAAGTGATGTTGTAGATCCTAACTGGAGAATGACAGAGGATATAAAGAACTTTTCAAATGATAAATGATAACGGTTAGAACATTAGTTGGTTATTCTTACGAAGGGAAATTCGTTGTTTACTTACGAAGGGAAATTCGTTGTTTACTTACGAAGGGAAATTCGTTGTTTAGTCTTGCAGGGAAAGCATGTGAATTTGTGATTAGATCCTAATTGTATGATGTTGCCTGCTTGTGGTGTGCTATCGAGAGAAAACATTTACCGATCTCTGTTTGGTATCGTTGTAGGTTACATGGATGACAAAACGATTGGCTCCTATGTTATCGAAGGGATGCTCGAATCAACGGGTCATCTATCCGGATTAAGTTGTGAAAGTTGTGGCAATTTTTTTAATAGTGAAAATGAAAAGTTGAGACACTTCTCTGAAGTTCATGGATCTGAACAAGAATCAACAAATGAACAGTTGAAATTTTCTGGACTTATTTGTGAAAGTTGTAATATTGTGTTTAACACGGAGACAGACAAGTTCACACATGATAGGACAGTGCACAAATCGAGTAAGAATGTTGTGGCCACATGTAACATCTGTGGTAAGACGTACAAATCGATCTGGGGCTATCGCTACCACCAGAAGAGTCACCAGCGGTCCATTGGTAAAACCAGTGGCAGCTGTCAATGTAAAATCTGTGGCAAATTCTTCCAGTCTCTGTTTTACCTCCAGAGACACATGAAGAGCCACTCAACAGAAAGGCCGCACACCTGCCAAAGGTGTGGCCGATCTTATAAACATAGCAGTGGCCTCAAAATGCACCAAGCTTCGTGTTCGAAACAAACATATTCACATTCATCGACATGGGGGCCATAAGTTCATAAAGAATTTATACAATACTTAAAAGAGTGACCTTAGGGTCTAAAGGTGATGTGTAGCCTCAAAATTAACTGGTCACATTCTGTCCATGACCTATTTCAGTTGCTTAATTACTTCTCTCATCTTCATCCATTAAATATTCACCCAGCTTTAAAATAGTGTTACGAGTGTTTGTTGTCGTTAACAATGATTTCCAACACTTTGTCGGAGATACTTACAGGGAATTACTTTGTATCTTTCTAGGTTCGATGGCGGATGGAACATTAGAGTCCAGTGTTCTAGATGGATTGTTAGAACCGCCTTGTGGACAGATTAGTTGTAATGTGTGTGGTCTAAGTTTTGTTAGCGAAGATGATATGTCGATACACCAAGCCCAAGTTCATCAGAATATTGCAGGAGTTTGTAAACCGTGTGAGAAGAGTTTTAAGTCTAATTGGGGTTATAGGTATCATATGAAACTCCATGAAAGATCAATCGGATTGACAGATTCTAACTGTGCCTGTCAGATTTGTGGAAAGTTCTTCCAGTCCATGTCCTATCTGGAGAGACACATGAGAAGTCACTCGTCAGAACGGCCATTCACATGTCCAGATTGTGGACGAGCGTATAAACATAAATTCGCCTTAAAGAAGCATTCTTGTCATGGAAAAGACTTGGTGTCTCAGTGACACAGATGGACAGCTAAAATTGATAACTTTGACCAAAATAGCTTTAATGCTAACCATTTAACAGAAGGAGAACAGTCTTATTATCACTAGAATATGTCACCGTGCTTTTCTACCATACAAGAGGATGTAGTAAACTATTTCAGAAACGTTCAGTGGTGATTTGGGGATCTTCAGAATTTTCTGGATGAGTTTGAAAATTTCCTGCCTCTTTGACAAGTTAGAGGACACTTGAGTCTTTCCAATTAGAACAAAATCTCTTTTTCTGCCTTTTTTCTTTCTCCTGTTATTAATTGTTAAGAAATTATAAAAGAAAATAATAAAAAAATAAAACAGAATCATTGACAGGGCATTTGTTTGGTATCTTTGTAGGTGCGTTGGAAGGCGGAGCTTTGGAACCCAGTGTTATAGAAGGATTAATAGACAAGTCCCTCAGAAGGATTTGTACCATCTGTGGGCTTAGTTTCCTTAATGATGATTTACTGTGGATACACGAGACACAAGTACATCAAATAGATCACTACATTGCAGGCACTTGTAAGACCTGTGACAAAAGTTTCAAATCTGTCCAGGGGTATCGGTACCACATAAAATTACACGAAAGGTCGGCTGGTATAACCGATTCTAGCTATCCATGTAAAATTTGCGGCAAGTTTTTCCAGACTTCATTCTACCGGGATAGACATTTAAGGAGTCACTCGTCTGAACGACCCTTCTCGTGTCCAGACTGTGGACGGGCGTACAAACATAAATATGCTTTAAAGAAACACGCTTGCCCTGGATTGGAATATGGGACAGGAAGTTGAATTTAATAGTCTTAGAGTTGTTTGAGGTGTATGTAGGTCATTGATGTGGAATTTGGTGAGTTACAACATTCGCTGCAATGCATATATTTAACAAATTAAAAACAAAAAAATCTTAACCACTTTTGCATGATCTTATACTCTTTCTGTCTGCCGTGTCAAAGTAGACAACTCACTTATATTTGTTTATTTTTTAGGCCAGGAGTTATCTGTCCCTGACAGAGACATGGCCCTTGGACTATTTAATGACCCAACAAGCAAGCATGGTACAGACATTCCCTGCTTTAGATGTGGACGATTCTTCTTGTGTATGGATGATTTTCAAGAACATCCTTGTGTCAAAAATGTTGATTATCAAGTGCCATTTCTTAATTGTTCAAAGTGTAATTTACAATTTTCCACCAAAGCTGAAAAGCAATCCCATGAGAACTATTGTACAAGTGATAGTGGTATTGTAGCTACGTGTGGTGTGTGTAGTAAGACATTCAAGTCCATGTGGGGGTTTAGGTGTCACCAAAAAAGCCACGAAAGGTCGCTGGGTAACACCAACAACTGTCACGAATGTTTTCAGTGTGGAAAGTTTTTCACGTCTGGTTCCCATCTTCGTAGACACATGAAAAACCATTCAGAGGAAAGACCATATGTTTGTGTAAAGTGTGGAAAATCCTACAAGCAAAATTATGACCTTAAAATGCATTCTTGTCCTCTGAGGATGGGATGCCAGTGATACAGGTGGAAGGATTCAAAAATTGAGAATTGTCTAGTAGCTTACTGTTGGTCACGTATTAGAACTTCTAAGTTTGAAATAAAAAAAATGTGGCTACTAGTAGCACATTAAAGGGTCTATTACATTATACAATGCTAATTAAAACTTAAAAGGCAAATAAAGTATAAGTAACCCACTTACCTGGTGACACTTGTCCTTGTTGCGATTAATTTCCCCTACTTTATATCTAATTAAAACTTGTTACCCAATATCATTGAAAAGAGTTCTCTTGGTGTACTGGCCGTCTTAATGTCCAGGTGTAGGACCCAGGTGTAGGACACCAAAAATACTGAAGTTACTAGTATGTAAGCAGGGACCAAAAATACCCATTTTGACACTTAAATTAAGTTTTAAAAGAAAAATGAGAATTTCAAAACATTTTTGTTTTGTTTTAGGACGTAACCCAGTATATTTTGACATAAAAGAAGAGTGTTTGGGAGGACCATCACCATGGGGGTCAAAGTTCACAACAGACAAGTCTTGTGTTTCCTGCGGCCAGTGCTTTCCTTGTATGGAAGATTTTCAAGGTCATTCATGTAAACAAGCAGGAACTCTAGAACAGGGTTTTCTTGAAAATCAAGCTTTAAAACCAAGTTTGGGTTCAAAAAAGTTTTATTGTGAAATTTGTAAAATATTACTGGAGAGCCAGAGCAGTAAAGATCATCACGATTCTGTCTTCCATAGCCATTCGAGAAACAACAGTACGGTTGAGGAAGTTGTAGGTGTGTGTAGTCTTTGTGGTAAAGAGTACAAATCTCACGAGGCTTTTAAACTTCACATGCAGTGTCACCAGGCCTCGGACGGCTCTAATAATTCTCGGCAATCCTTGCAGTGCAAGTATTGCGGCAAGGCATTTCAGTTCTTTTCCTACCTGGAGCGACACATGCATCGACACTCTTTCGAGAAACAGAAAATATGTGATTATTGTGGCAAGTCTTACAAACATCAGTCCGACCTTAACCGACACAAACGTAAAAACTGTCCAGTAGCAGCCATGTCGGGCACAGAGGCAATTCTGTAACAATGGTTCAATACCCAATATTGAAAATAAACTGTTAGTATTCAGTAACTTTTATTATTTGGTAAACAGAAAAGAAAAAAAAACAGTAATAATATGAAATCAGTCCTGCATCCTGCCGTGCCACATTGTTTACGGATGATTTGGTTTCCTGTAAGCTTTGTCGATGGTGTATTAAGACAATGTTGCGACAATGCAAGACCATTAAGACTGTCAAAAGTTAAATATTTTAAACAAAATTTTATTTTATTGTAGGTGGTAATCCAGTACATTTTGACATGAACAAGGAATGTATTGGAGGACCGTCAACCTGGGGGTCAAAGTTCACGGCAGACAAATCTTGTGATTCCTGTGGCCAGAGCTTTTCTTGCGTAGAAGATTTAGAAAGTCACTTGTGTGTTTTAAGTCCAGGAGAGCAGAAAAATCTTGTTTATCCAACCTTTTCAATGAACTATGACGGTCCTACTGGGAAGGTGTGGTGTAATATCTGTAAAGATGTTTTTGATGACGAAAATAAGAAGAATATTCATAACCTACTGGTTCATTCAATAAATGCTGTCGGTGTCTGTATTCACTGCGGTACTGACCTTTATTCCCAGGATGCTTTCAAAGCACATATGATGAATCACCCAGCCTCCGAAGGCTACAGACAAGTTTTTAAGTGCAAATACTGTACAAGAGAACTTTCATTTTTCTCTCATCTTGAGCGGCATATGACTTGTCACTCCGCACAGAAGCCAAATATCTGTAACATATGCGGGAGGTCCTACAAACGTAAACAAGACCTCCAGAAACACCAGCGTAAACTTAATTGTGTTGTTCCGCATGTTGACTTGTAAAGGTATTATCTTGGGGTTTTACTCGAGTGATTTAACTACATTTTGTTAAATATCAAATTAAACCAAATACCAGAAAATTCTACATTGTGTTCTCTAAATATACAAAGACACATAAAGATGTGTTTATCACAATCTAGGGATTGTTTTCCTTATTGAAGTCCCACATTGCTGTTGTTAGTCAAACAAGCTTCATGCTTGAATGGTTTAAAATGCACAGATACATATCCTAAATTAATTTGATTTAGATTTGATATTACATGAAGCACATATTCATACCTCCACATGTAATGAGTTGTTTAATCATCACTAAGGACGGGATATATTTAGATTTTAACATCCTTTATTCTCTTCCTTTATAGGCATGGACTCCCTGCTTGATTCTTCTTCACTGGGTACTATAAGTGAGGGAGGAGCCGATATCCCTGCACATTTATTTCTTAACCCCCAAGTGTCAAATCAAAAGCACAAAAAAAGTCCTGTGAAGACCAAGTGCAAAATCTGTGGCGACTTGTTCAATGATAGGAGATCAAAATCACGTCATGAAATGGAAGCCCATTCTTCGGGTATGGTGGCCTATTGTCAGCAGTGTGACAAGGGTTTTTTCTCCCCCTCAGGGGTACAAGTTTCATATGAGAATTCATGATTCAAAGATTGGAATTTCAGACAGTCCAGAGTGTCCTACTTGTGGAAAGTTCTTCCAAAGCAATGCCCATTTGTCGAGACACATGCGAAGCCACTCTCAAGAGAAGCCGTTTTTCTGTGGAACATGTTTTAAAAGTTATAAACACAAGAAAGACCTGCTCTATCACAAGGAAACCAGTGGTCATACCTGAGTTAACCTGCACTGTTGGGTTCCATCAGGTGACTTTGAAACATTACACACCCCATCTTGTAGCTCACCTACTACCATCAGAGCTACATATTCAAGAGTATTTTAATACAAGACCTTCCTCAAAATCTGCTAAATATGTTTTTTTGTAAAACATTTGAAGTCTAGAATTAAGTTTTCATCAGAATAGCTTTATTTGACGACTCCTAACGGCGTGTTTTGTTTCATTCTAGGGCTGGCCTCCTCTTCCCAGAATGACCAAAACTGGTTGAAATCGTACGAGGCAGGATTTAATCTTAAGGTTGAAGATAGAGATCAGACAGAGGGGGGTATTTATCAGTCTCTGATCAATGATTCGCTAGCTGCTGATTTATACCAGGCCCGCCCAGATGATAGCCTGATCCAGTGTGATATCTGTGGAAAGAATTTCGAGTCCAGACAAGGTTACGACCTTCACAGGAAAATGCACCTGTCTGCTCAAGGTCAAGGGGTTGGTCCACAATGCAACCACTGTGGAAAGCATTTTCAAACTAATGCTCTTCTCCAACGTCATTTTAAAACTCACTTAGAAAAAAGCTCCGAGTTGAAACCGTCTGGTACTAAAAGTGTCAAGTGTACACACAAATGTCCTATTTGTGGAAAATTCTTCCAAAGCAATTTTCACGTAATGCGACACATGCGGAGCCACTCCGAGGAGAAGCCTTTTTACTGTCAGATATGTTTAAAGAGTTATAAACATAAGAAAGACTTAATTTATCACAAGGAGAGCACGAATCATGTCTGAGTGAGGATAAAAGAGAATCCAGCACCATAGAAATGTGGTGAACAAATGAGATCGAGAAAATGTTGAGTTGTATGCAGTTCTTTTGAGATTGTTTTATAAATAATGAAGTTGAAATTAACTGATCCAGAAAACTAGATGCTTTCCTTTTCATTTTCCGTATAGTGTAACTACCCTAAATGGTTGATAGATATCTCACATTTGAGCTTTAACACTTTTTTTCATCATTTGGGGGGATTGGTTGGTTAAACAGTTAAGAAAATGATTTATTTCAATTTCATAATTGGTGTTAAAACGGGTTTTCCTGTATTCCACCTAATGGCGTGTTTTGTTTCATTCTAGGGATGGCCTCTTCTTCCCAGAATGAGGAAAACTGGTTGAAATCATTTGATGGAGGATTAAGTCCTAGTGTTGAGGGGGGGCTACTCTATCAATCAACAGTCACTGACTCCGTAGTTTCTGGAAATCCTCTTTATGATCGATTGAAAATTTCAGATAATGGCAGTGCCATTGTGGCTAAATGTGATGTGTGTGGGAAGAATTTCAGATCAATGCGTGGCTTTAACCTTCACAGGAAAATGCACTTGTACACTGAAGGTTGCATAAATGGTCCGCAGTGTAGAATCTGCGAGAAACATTTCCAGACATCTGCTCACCTTCGCCGTCACATGAAAAGTCATTCGTCTGAAAAACCTCATGTTTGTCCAATCTGTAGCAGAGCCTACAAGCACAGGAAAGACCTTGCCCTTCACTCAAAGCAATACCATTTCTGATTGAATACAAAAACTTAGAAAAAGTTATACTTTGACATTCTTTATTAAAATCAAATTAGACGATTCAGATTCAGTGTTTAATTGCTATGCCATTTGTATTATAAATACACAGTTTGTGATATCAACTGATGCTGGGTTATTTTTAATTGCTCAACAGTAACGTGTATCTAGTTGATTTGTTAACTCGGTCCTTTCAAGGGGAAACTTTAAAGACCACTTGAGTTCGTAAGTTGGTCCCTTCCGTTGTTTTGTACCTAAGTGGGCATTTTTACAGCTTACTGATCATGAAACGAATGCAAATATTTATCCATGAAGAAAGTGTGGGTTAAAAATTGAAAAAAATTAAGTAAAAAAGAAGATTTTTAATTTACAACTTGGTATTTTGTTATCTTTTCTAGGCTTACATTTTGCCCCTATGCCCAGAGCCCCGAGCCATGTAGTCGAGGCCATTGAGGCATTCACTAGTCAGCAGGCAACGCAGCCCTGTCCTGAGTGCGGACTGACCTTTCCCTCGCTTGACCTGCTACAGAATCACTTGACCCTTCACCCCATGTCTGCTTGGTGTGTATGCTCAGACTGCGGAGCCATTCTCCGGGATAAGGCCGAGCTCAAAACTCATCAACAACTTGTGCATGACTATGTAGCTTATTGTGAGCCTTGTCAGAAGGGGTTCAAATCTGACAAAGGTCACGAGTTCCACCTTAAAATGCACGAGGGCAATGAATCGCTACCTCGATGTGAGGTATGCATGAGGTGCTTTCAGTCTAGAGCACATCTGAAACGTCATTTACGTAGCCATTCAGCAGTCAAGTCTTGTGTCTGTCCAGATTGTGGCCGCTGCTACAAACACAACTTTGACCTTACTAGACACATGCGTGTTTGTAAACATGGACCCTCTATCAATCTAGATGGACCATTATGAAGGATCAGGAATTTAAGAGTCTAGGGATTTGTATATGGAGTCGTAAAAAAAAGTAACTAAATTGGATTTGATCATACAGAACCTTGAGAGAATGTGTTCATATGTACGAGTGAGAACTCTTGTGGACATATATGTTAAATAGGAAGATTAAAGTTCCATTGTATGTAAGAGATTTAATTGTTATGTAAATGTTAATATGTGTAAAAATGTTCATAGCTCCAATTAATTGGTTTAAATTTATTTTGAAATGTTGCACTAACTAAATTGTATGTTGCTGTAATAGAAGCTTGTATGTTTGATTCATTGTGTTTTTGAATAAAGTTTAAAGTTTCACATGGTTTAGTTTGTTTAGTTTGTTAGGTGATTTGATAAGGAGGGAGGGGAACTTTAAAATTTAAAACGAACTTTAGAAGTTTTAACCAGTGTAGGTAGTGGGGAGATAGTCTCACTTTGAATCTTGTGAAATATTCACAATTTTCCATTAAGACCTATATTCACCTTTTACCTGGTAAAATCCATATTTACATAAATCAGTGTATATCTTTGATATATTTCTTTCTTGTTGCCATTACACATAAGCATGATAACAATATTTGGTGCTATGAAGACTGTGTCCACATAGCCGAGTTAGAAATCTTCCCTGCAGTAAATATAGATCAGTCTACAACTGAATGGCTGCATTCAACATAAATGACTTGTATACAAAGAGCTTGCTTCATTTTGCCACCAGAACAGATAAAAATGCCACAGCGGCACGTTTTCATCAACTGTTTTCCTCTCTTCTGTAGGGGTTCAGGGTACAGAAGGGGCCCACCGAGGGATCACTACCGATGTAAGGTGCTCCGTGTGTGGACTAATCTGTGACCTCTCAGATACCTCCTCCACCGACTTTTCCAGTGACACACTCCTGTGTAAACACTGCCAAATGTCCTCGCAATGCAAGACACTCTCGAAAGGACATCTAAGTTGTCCTAAGTGTGGCAAACTTTTCATGTACGATTCGTTGCTACAGAGACACTTGAGGACACATTCGTCCGTTAAACCTTTTGTGTGTTGGGGGTGTGGAAGATGTTACAAATATGCTTTCCATCTCAACTTTCACATGAAGACATGCAAGGAATTTGGAAACAAAATTGAAACAGCCTATATTAATTAACAAAAGCAAAATCGTGTACAGATACAAGCCACCGACATCTTTATTTTGGATGTTAAGAATCCTGTGTATCAAATTTGTACCAACTGTGTTTGTGGTGAAATTTGTCATATATAGGGGAGTACCAGTTAGTATAAAATCAAACAACACTGAAGCAATCATAGCCACACTGATGTTGAGAATCATGCCAATTAGGCACCAACTGCTTTTGGGGAAAATTTGATAATATTCAAGATTGAAAGCAATTTGACTAGAAGGCAAGCAATGATGATAAGGGTGTCTTTCTTCTGTCTCTAGGAATTGGCGAAGAAGAGCAGGAGCAGAAGATCGAGGCCTGTGTGTGTTGCAAGATGCCCTTTCATTCCGTAGATATGTCAGTCTGTCTGTCCGACATGCACCAAGACAATCTTGTTTGTACAAAGTGCAAGTCTTCAATGTCTCAACCTAACGTGAATATGCCCAGACCAACCAAAGTTCACAGCAAACACTTCGAATGTCATCACTGTGGCAAGGTGTTTCAATTTGTTTCTTATTTACGAAGACACCTGAAGACTCACTCCTCCATCAAACAGTATATGTGTCTTGGATGTGACAGGAGGTACAAGCACCAAGCACATCTTAATGTACATATGAGAAGCTGTAAATACCTACCAATAGAAAATCCATAGACAAATTTAAAACAATGCTTTGATAAACCATTTGAAGATGGTTTTGGATTTTGTTTTCTTGTTCCGTTATTGATAACAAACCAATAATTAGAATGATTGCTGATGGTTGACTGACTTCATTCTATGTTCAAATCTGCTGATAGAAATTTCGCCCAGTTTTAGATGATTTTATCAGGAAGTATTCCCTCCATAAGTTGCATGTTCTTTAGTGTTTGGGTGGTTGGTGTCACTATGGTAACACACTTGGCTTTCATCTAGGTGGCCAGGGTTTGATTCCCCGATCGGATGTGAAAAGGTATGGGGTCACCTGCCCGACGACCACATGGGTTTTCTCTGGTTAATCCAGTTTCTTCCGATTGTAAGACCCCTCACATGCTTCAATCCAGGCCAACAAGAAGTGATTCAAATAAGTAGTTATTAGTTCAATGGTTTTAAAACATGGTTTACATTTACATGTTCTTTAGTAGAACTTGAGAATGAATTCTGGGAAGTGATTTTAAGCCAGAGGTTACAGAAAACAACAATTTACTATAACTTTATAGAAAAGAAGAGAAAAATTCCTTGTATTTTTGGGAAAAAATATTAGATTTTCTTCTTATATTGGATTTTCTTTTTTTTCTGTAGGGGAGAGCAGTGTAGAGACGATGGACCTGAGCAATGCATGTTATGTTTGTGGAAATGTGGGTCGTCCTGTACAAATAGAGACAAATCCTTCTTATCCTTATAACGAGGTCCTAATCTGTATCTCATGTCATTTCTCCAAGACTGCGGAGGCTCCCAGTATGACTGTTCCGACCAAGCCTATATACCCCAAAAACTACCGTTGTGACATTTGTGACAAAAGGTTTCAGTTTGATTCATTCTTACAAAGACACAAGAAAATGCACTCCGAGGTGAAGGAGTTCAAATGTCCACAGTGTGGCAGGTGTTACAAGTATCGTGGGAACCTAAATGTACACCTTAAAGTGTGCACCGGTCCTGACCAATCGCAGCAATTCATAGTGTCTGACCAATCACAATTCAGCAGTTAATAATGTCGGACCAATCGCAATTCAGCTGTGTTTTTTGTCCATTCAAAATACAGTAATATATAGCATTCTGACAAATCACAATTCAGCAATGCAATGTCTTCGCCAATCACAATCAAGCAGTGCATACTGCCTGACCAAACACATTGCAGCAATGCAAAGTATCTGACCACTTGCAGTTGACCAGAAGTGGTGTTCTGGCCAACATCACCTTCTTGCTGATTGACAGGCCATTTGTGTGCTCAGTCTCAATTTCAAGGTGTGAAAACCTAAAAATCTGAGAATATTTGTTTTTGTAGTATTTTTACTGATAGATGAATTACTGGTTCTGATTGGATTAGAAGCTTGATAGAAATCAGCATTCTGTGTTTAGTGTTGATATCGAGGTATGAGTTTTGAAACCCACATTCTTCAAGAATTCTCGTATGTTAAGGGATGTCTAAGCCAGAGGATATTATTTTTTGCTTAATTATGGAAACAAGGCTATTTTATTGATAAATGCTTCCATCAATTGTTTTCAAGCACAAATATACAAAATGATACAAACTTGAACAAATATACATGATTGGTTGGTACACGAGCACCTGTTGTTATTATTAATAGATATATTAGTAGTGCGAAATCATCAAACTTGAACAAATATACATGATTGGTTGGTACACAAGCACCTGTTGTTATTATTAATAGATATATTAGTAGTGCGAAATCATCAAACTTGAACAAATATACATGATTGGTTGGTACACAAGCACCTGTTGTTAGTATTAATAGATATATTAGTAGTGCGAAATCATCAAGGTTCTGATAATTTCTCTCTTATTTTGAATAGGACAGAAAGGCGTGGATGGCAGCAGTTCTTCATTATCCCTCTATGATATAGAGCAGATTGGCGTGGGCAGCTCTGATGGATTGTCAATGTTTACAGCAAGTCCCTATTCAATCCCTGGTCAATGTAAAATATGCTCCCTGCGATGTGATGATTTGAGAAATCTTGAAAAACATATGAATGATGCACACAAGAACGACTTTGTGGGGTTTTGTGTTGAGTGTGGCAAAGGATTTAGATCGTTTTCTGGGCTACATCTTCATAGGAAAATGCACGAGTCGGACTCGCAGTCATTACCCACTTGTCATGTGTGTGGAAAGCAGTTTCCGAGTAACAGTAGACTTGTGTACCATGCACGTAGTCACTCGGAGGACAAACCTTTCGTCTGTGTAACATGTGGCCGCTCGTACAAACACAAGAAAAACCTGAAGGAGCACAATTGTGTTCCTGTCATTTCATATCCTTCCGCGAATCTGGATAAGCTGTCTTAGCTAGTCGGTCTTCTTCCTGTAAGATTCTAGATTGTGTTTCTTGATGTGAAGGAGAAGAAAGGTCACAACTTGAAATATAGCTCATTCTGCCTCGAACATAGGAAGATAATACATGTAGTGCTGTACTTGTACATAAACTGACGGCACTGTCTATAAGTTGCCTGATGTTTTTGCACGTATTTGACAGAGCATGTCGAACATGTTTATGTAACATTGTACTGGAGTTACGTATTTGACAGAGCATGTCGGACATGTTTATGTAACATTGTACTGGAGTTACATGGGTCTGTGTTAGGTAGGTTATTTCTTTTCTGTGTTTGTGATCTGTGCCTTTCTTTATCCTTGCAGGGTCGGCCTACATGCCACATTCTAGTGGTGCTCTACCTCCGAGCCATATTGGCCAGACCATCCCTCCCATTATCAGGGGCCAGATTGATAATTATGGATATTTAGAGTGCGAGGATAGTGACCAGGCATCATCTGGTGACCACGTTCTGGTACCAGATCGCGGATCCACAAACAGCACTAACAAACCTTGTGTTTACTGTAAGCTCCGAGGTATCAAAACCACCACAGGCTTGCCCATCAAGTCCTACTGGAAATGTACTGCCTGCAATCTTCCATTGTGCCGACCACGCCAGCGAGACTGCTTCAGGCGTTACCATCTCCTACTACAAAATATGGGTTCAGATGCCCAGAGCACTGGGCAAAGTGACAAAGATATAACTGGCTTGTTGGCATGACAACAGACACGACCATGACCTTGTGTATGTGTCATGAGATCTAGTATAAAGATATATAAAGGTGCTGGAGATTGTGTTTTTGATATCAGGGAGTGAAGATTTGTCTATGCAGAGTTTTGTTGACTCTAATTGTTGTAATTGTAAACAGTTCCTAGATGATAAAACATTTCTTGGTTGCTGACTTTACTGAATTACGCTTACATTTAAATTGAACATTTATAGATTACAAAACTAGATAGTAGAAATGTGAAACTAGATGGGGAAGAACCATTCAATGAAGTTTCCAGTTCATTAGGAAGTGATACCAATCAAGCGAAACCGTGTGCCAAGTTGTTGTGCAATTGAAGTGCTGTAGTACCATTCTTTGAAGTTAGAAGTTTTAAGTAAAAAAGGTAAAAGGTAAAAAAGCTCAAAATCCTTGAGTAAACATGTTAAAGGAAAGTTACAATGGTTGTCTTGTTCCCCCGCCTACACAAGTCAATTTTGGGTTGTTTGGTTTTCGGTGCCAGTATCTCTGCTTTGTACGTGATACTGGAAACAAGTATTAAATTTCTGTAACTAATATCAAGACCGTAAAAACATAACCTTATTCAGGGATTTGTCTAATACAAGTCTTTCTTATGTTTTCAGAGATGGGTGGCTATGACAAAGTGTCTATGACAGCCTCGCCTCACTATGGAATGCCGGGCCTAATGCCATCATGGCAGGACCCGAATGTTAAGTCTGAATTGAGTAGTGGTAGCACAACACCCTATCCTTCCAAAGGTCTCACTCACAGAATGGTATCTATTGAGGGCAATAAGCTGCGAACCTGTGCACTCTGTTCCCTCAATAAGATAAAGACACGGTCAGGGCTGGGGTGTGTACACCAGACACAAGTGTGAGGCGTGCACTGTGCCTCTGTGTAAGGGAAAGCGGGACTGCTTCCAGGCATTCCACAGGGTGTTTGGGTACAAGTATGAAATGTCCAGTCAAGCACAGGACACAAACAGTCCATTTAAGCTGTCCAGAAAGGAAGTAATCAGGAACAATGCCATCTCTACCATTCAATCTACAGCTGATCAGGATAGGTTGGACACTAATCCTGTTCAGTTTAAACCATCCCAATACAGCTACGAATCTCGTTCGCCAAGAACAGATCAATATAGCCATGACTCCAGCAGTGCTGTGATGCAGCTGCCTAGATCTACGGATCTGTATGGCCACGATCCCGACATTACATTATCAAAACCAGACCAGTATGGCCAGGACTCGAGGGATGATGCAATGTAGCCGTCTTTAAGGGATCTGGATGAGGTGTCAGACTAGAACATATCATTATGGTTAGGACACAGGTTAGACTCTGAGGTCTAACATGGACTGTAATATTAGTACTCTGTCAGTGTTTAGTGGAGTTTAGTGTTATCATGTCCTCAATCTTGTTTCCATATATATGAGGTTTATCATTTGTATGATGGACTGGATCACCTAAATTTAAGATACTGTAAATAGGGTGGTTTTAATGATATAACAGTGTACTTATTGTTTGGTTATGGTTCGAGGGAAGCATGATACAGTTAGGGTGTGACCTGTTGTAATACGGCTGTTTGTTTACTTTCAGGAGTGCACAGTAGTAAGGCTAATCCCTGTTATCCGTTGTACAGCAACCAGACCCACTGGTACAATCCTCTTGGTCACATGTATCAGTATGACAATGCCACTCAAGGTCAAAGTTCATACACTGGTAGCTATGGTAACAATAAAAGTCAAATAGATAACTGCAGACAAGGTAATTTACCATTAGAACACCGGCTAGTGCGGACTTCTTCAGGAAACACGAGAATATGCATAAATTGTTCCTACAACAAAGTCAAGACCAAGTCTGGCTTTCCGATCTATACACGGTACCGGTGTGAAAAGTGTGATGTGGCTCTGTGTAGTGCTAAAATGAGAGACTGCTTTGAAAAATTCCACCAGATGATACAGGAAGCCCTTCCAAGCGGCCACATATAGGCCCAGCGTCTTGCCGCAGCTTGAACACATTCCACACTAGATTACAATGGCAACGTTATTTTCAAACTAAACAAATTGTGAATTTCTACAAGAATATTAGAAAGCAGGATTCCTTTTGTGGCAGATGGTGTAAACAATGAAATATTTAAATGTTGTTTCTGATGTTAAACAACATTTTGGGAATAAATGGATTGGGGTCTAAGTGTGAGAATGACTGACTGGTTTTCATTGGAAATTGTGTCTGTGTTTCTCTATAAAGTTGGAAATTGCTGCCAAAGGCACTTGAATATTTATATATATTAATGTGTGTACAACAGACTTATCATTCAAAGTGTTTGATTGATTTTCAAGTTTTGTTTCCTGTGTATCTGTCTGCCAGATTCCAGCAAAAAATATTTGTTTCTCTGCAAGCTTGATCAATTGTTCAGCTGTTATAAGTTGAGAAAACGTTGCACAGTTCTCCTGATGAGGAAGAACAACACATGAAGTATGTGATTAATTTTTCCACTCCAGGTTTATGATGCGTATTACTGTATTAAGACAACCCGTTGTAGGGTTGTTTCATTGTATCGGCTGGATGTCGGATTTTATCGGACATTTTCATATTAATATGTTTGAGGAAAGGTTTTACAACATACCTAACCTAGGTCTTCCTTTACTATTTCAGGAGAAGCTGTGCAACACTCTGACCTTTTCTCAAATTTCTATGCCCTTGATCCATCTAGGGATCAAGGTCGTGTGGTTGGAAGCCCAAGCCTGTCTTACTTTAAGTCTGTGGGTGCCAATTTAACTGGTGATGGTCGCCACTTGCTTGTGCGCACGTATGGCAACAAGACCCAGAACTGTGCCTATTGTAATATGCTGCAGGTGAAGACCAAGTCAGGCTGGCGGGTTACGACCAAACACAAGTGTCTACAATGTAACATTCCCCTCTGTCAGAAACGCGGCTGTTTCCGCCTCTACCACCAGAATATAGGAGTTGATAATAGTGAAGGGGATAGCAGCACCCAATTTAACCCTCAATTAAACCCAACATAGCTGTGGGATAACTTCTGGTACATTCAATTTCACTCAATAAGATACGGTTTAAGCTATCCACCTATACATCATACCACATTTGATCTACCTGACTTGACATCTATATTATACAAAGAAAACTTACAGGTGTGGCTATCAGGCAAAACCTTCTATCTGACTGATGTTGGTTAATTATCCAGCTGTATGTAGCTATCGCCTGCTTTTGGCGCCGAGTTCGTACATATAGCTATCCACCTGTTTTTGGTGCCGAGTTTGTACATAGCTATCCACCTGTTTTTGGTGCCGAGTTCGTACATAGCTATCCACCTGTTTTTGGCGCCGAGTTCATACATAGCTATCCACCTGTTTTTGGTGCCGAGTTTGTATGTGGCTATCCACCTTTTTTCGGTGCTGAGTTCGTAGCACTAACAAATAAACTCTGATTAAATGGATGCGTCTGTTTAGATACATATTTTCATTAAAGTTGAGAAATTTAGATCCTTGGTGTTGAAATTGTTGTGATTATCTTGCTTTGTGGGTTTTATCTCCATAAAACATGAAATTTGTGTGATTTTGGCAGTTTTTGGACAGAACAGTTTAGCTTTAAAGGTTAACACTAGTGTTAATAGTAGTGTGTTTGTGTCTGAAAGTTGATGAGTTACTCTCCGAGGTATCTAACATGAGAGAACTGAACTTGGTGAAAATGAGTACATGCCACCTTGGTTACTCTCGCTGTTGTCAACACAAGAGAGCTTGTCTTGGTGAAAATTAGTGTGTGTTATGGAGTGAAAGATGTGTCTTAATTACTGTTATTCGAGATTGTATATTGTGCTTTAGATATTTATTTGGTATCATGTATATGAATCAAGAAGTATTTGTAAATATTTGCTGGCAATCATAGGAATGAGAAGTATACCATGTCAAGAAGACTGTTGAAGTTAGAAAAAAAATGTATATATGTTCTGCTTTTCAAAATTAAATGTTTCATTAAATTCTTGTGTTTTCGTTATGTTTGGATAATATCTGAAGTGAAAGACTTCAAGATATTGATACAGACAATTGTGTTCTTGAGAATCTACATTGACAAAAAGATGTGAAAGTGATGCACAGAATGATGATCGTCAGTTTGTCCTGTGTCGTAGACTAAGGATCCATGCTAAGAAAGAGAAAGGGGTGGGCCACGTCCTGTGTCGTAGACTAAGAATCCATGGTAACAGAGAGAACGGGGGTGGGCCACGTCCTGTGTCGTAAACCAAGTTGAAGAATCCATGCTAACAGAGAAAGGGGTGGGCGTACTAAGTGGAAAGTGAAACAGAAAATGGAAATCACACGTGACCATAATCAGATTTCAGTATATTCACACATTTCCCAAACATGGAAACACCACAGCTATATAAGATGATCACATTGGCCATTGTAGACATAAGATCTCCTAACACAAAATGTTTTATGTTTATTCGTTCCTTGAATCTGTGTGTCTACATAGGCTAATGTCGTTTTCCTCTTACCTTTCAGACACTGCATTAAGGTCCTTGGACTATTTCAGGTCCCTGGAACATGCCCCCTATTTATATCCGACACCGGGATCATTGTACAAGGCCCCCTCCCTCCAGATGGGCATGCCGTCAAGTGGGCCATGGGGGGAGGGGACTGTGATCCCGCGGGAGTCAATCAGCATAACCATTGATAACAAGAAACACTGCTGTGTGCCCTCGGAACCCTATAGAACCACCAACTGTTTATACTGCAAACGAAACAATGTCAAGACGAAGGCCGGATGGCCCGTCACCACCAGGGCGCGCTGCTCAGTATGCAAAGTTCCGCTATGTAGCAAACGTGGTTGTTTTAATCTCTTCCACAAACAAGTGTTTAAGTTGGGAAACGATGAGGAGCAGGATTTTAATATCGCTGGAAATACAGAGTGAAAAGAACTACTGAAGGAAAACAAATAAAACCGATGACAAATATATATGTATATAGTTATAATCACATCAGATGTAGCAGTATTATAACACCAGTGTATATGTACAGAAAAAAGACTGTATGCAACACTTAGTTTGTGATAAAATGACCAAAGCGTGGCTAGGATAGGAATGGAGAATATGAACATGATATCAATAAGATTGACGGCCATATAGGATGATAACATCATGTCGTACTTTACATGCCTACACCCATCCTCAGTATTATACATCTGATTTCATTTTCATTTTCCTTTAAATATTTCTGTTCCTTTTTCTGCATTCTTACTCATTCATATATATATATATATATATAATCCCTCAATATATTGCCACATCTTTCATGCCAATATTTCGTTGTACAAATGATGACAGTATTTAGACCGGACTGACGATATCTCCATGGTAACAGTTGGACTGTACTTGGGTGACCTGACATCACAAGTGAGGATTGTTATATCTCTCTGTATCAGTCTTAGAGATGGAGATGTTCAGTTTGGAAATGTGTATAGTAATCAGATTCAAATAAATTTTCATATTTCTAATATTTTAATTGTTTGATTTGTTAATGTAAGAATTAACAGTTACAGGTCAAAGATCACCTGTTTGCAGTCATTATTTTCCCAGTGAATGAAGAAATCATTTTGACTGTTCAGTACGATTATTCATAATCTGAATGGTGTTGAGTTGTTACGGGACTGTCAGTATTTTGTAAAAAAAAGAATTAGAATAACACTATCCTGAACTTGGGTGACCCTTCATATTCATCTTGATTTAGTTTGATGTAGGCGAAGTACATACCTAGAACAGCTGGACATGGATCTCAACATGGTCCTCGGATGTGTGGTCATTAACCCTTACGCAATCCCAATATTAGATTTTTTAACATCAGCATGAACAAAAAATCAAAACCTTTTTTTTTTTGTGTATAAAAAAAAATTGGAAAAGTTAAAAAAAAAAAGTGTTAGGCTAATCCTTTGCTATTCTGCTTTCAGACTCTCATAAGACAGATTTTGGACAAAACTTATCCTCTGGGATTACAAGTCTGCTGCAGATTTCTCGCACCTACACCCCCCGGGACCACATAAGTGTGACCATGGGTACTGTGGAGCACACATGCGTGCCGTCCGGGGGGTACAAAACCTCGCCTTGTGTTTACTGTAGGATACACTCTGTGAAGACACGGGCTGGATGGGCCGTCACGACAAGGTTTAGGTGCTCCGTGTGTAAAGTTCCTCTGTGTGGCAAACGGGGCTGTTTTGTCTTGTATCATAGTGCCATGAACCCTTTTGGTCTCAGGGACTCTATCACTCCTCAATAGGAGTTTATGTTCAGCCAAGAAGGAGACGAATGTCTCGTATCATAAATTCATGAACCCTATTGGTCACAGGGACTCTATCACTCCTCAATAGGAGTTTATGTTCAGCCAATTGCAAGAAGGAGATGAATTTCCTGTATCCTAGTGCCATGAACCGTTTTGGTAATGGGAGTTAATTTTCAGCCAAGAAAGAGATAAAGACATGTAAATTGATTAGGAATCATTTTCCTGTATGATATGACTCTAATTTCGTGTTTGTGATCAGGGAAATCCACTTAGTGAAGGTGTTGTATTTATTATTGGTTTAATGAATAAAGATTTTAGCATTTAGCTCCATGAACATCTGATGATCTTCAGGATAATAAACATCTATATTCACCTTGACAAAAGACAATAATAATTGTTTGATGTTCAACAAGGAATTGTGCAATATTTTATTCAAGTTTTGAGCCTTGTTAGGATTTGTTGAGCTGATGTGACAGAACAGTAGATTCAGACAGCGAAATGATGGCGTTGAGGATGTCCTGTTTTAGGATTTAGGAATTAAACTTCGATGGACCAACGAGGTTGACATGTAGTACTCCAGCCTTGTTAGTTTACCTGACCTGGTATCAGTGGTCTAAAAGTGGCGATATTTTTGACATTTCATTAACATCCATATTGTCACATCCAGCATTGGATAACTTTATTGTTGTAAATAGAAGTATTTTGCTGTATTTACTAGCTAGTACATACAGGGTTTGTTGTATATTATATGTGGTACCTTTAATTGGCTGCCTTTGGCAAATTTATCTGGGTGATACTCTCAACATCACCTTGTGTTCCTGATAAATATTTCTGGCATTCTGTCATATGATACTCAGCTTCTCATTAATTTGACAAAATGTATGCAAGGAGTGCTCACGGTTCTGACTTAATGATGATTCTTCACAGCTAATTCACACAGCTGTGTAAGTTATAAAGAATAGGAAAGAAAATGTAGTGTAGGGCTTATACAAATTTGTGTTGTATGTTTTGTCCAGTATAAAGTGTTGTGAAGTTGAATGTGTTGGTGGTTGTTAGTCTGTGGGATAAAATGGATATTTTCCTGTTGAAGAACAGATTATTGTTCATAGGAATTAGTTCCAGCAGATTTTTATTTTTTTTTACAGAAATTGTTACAAATTTGTTTTAATACAATGCTGTGTTATTTTCAGTGGTTGGACTAACGCAGGAAAAGGTGTTCACCGATGATATCCGATATGGTTTTCCGCACACAAGTGTTGATGGTCATGATACCAAAGCGCATTTATCATCAGGAAGCAAACGGTTCATCTGTGGAAAATGTGGAAAGGCCTTCTCCACGAAACAAAACATGCAATTTCACGACATTGCACAACACACAGGCTCGTACAAGTTGAAATGCCAACACTGTAAAAAAGGCTTTACGAAAAAATATCTACTGGATCAGCATTTAATGAGGCATGCAAATATTCGTACGGAGATCTGTTCCGTATGTGGCCGAGGATTCTTCTCTAAATATACACTCAACGCTCATATGAAAAAATGTGGTGTTACCTTTCAAAGATAGATTTCTGAATGAGTACAGAAAAATATGTCTACACATCCCTGTACGGTGTGGAGTACAGAAATATGTCTATACATCCCTGTACAATGTGGAGTACAGAAATATATCTATATATCCCTGTACGGTGTGGAGTACAGAAATATATCTATATATCCCTGTACGGTGTGGAGTACAGAAATATGTCTATACATCCCTGTACAATGTGGAGTACAGAAATATATCTATATATCCCTGTACGGTGTGGAGTACAGAAATATATCTATATATCCCTGTACGGTGTGGAGTACAGAAATATGTCTATACATCCCTGTACAATGTGGAGTACAGAAATATATCTATATATCCCTGTACGGTGTGGAGTACAGAAATATATCTATATATCCCTGTACGGTGTGGAGTACAGAAATATGTCTATACATCCCTGTACGGTGTGGAGTACAGAAATATGTCTATACATCCCTGTACGGTGTGGAGTACAGAAATATGTCTATACATCCCTGTACGGTGTGGAGTACAGAAATATGTCTATACATCCCTGTACGGTGTGGAGTACAGAAATATGTCTATACATCCCTGTACGGTGTGGAGTACAGAAATATGTCTATACATCCCTGTACGGTGTGGAGTACAGAAATATATCTATATATCCCTGTACGGTGTGGAGTACAGAAATATATCTATACATCCCTGTATGGTGTATAATACAGAAATATATCTATACATCCCTGTACGGTGTGGAGTACAGAAATATGTCTATATATCCCTGTACGGTGTGGAGTACAGAAATATATCTATACATCCCTGTATGGTGTATAATACAGAAATATGTCTATACATCCCTGTACGGTGTGGAGTACAGAAATATATCTATACATCCCTGTACGGTGTGGAGTACAGAAATATGTCTATATATCGCTGTACAGTGTGGAGTACAGAAATATATCTATACATCCCTGTACGGTGTGGAGTACAGAAATATGTCTATATATCGCTGTACGGTGTGGAGTACAGAAATATGTCTATACATCCCTGTACGGTGTATAATACAGAAATATATCTATATATCCCTGTCAGTGTGGAGTACACAATACATTATATAATGGTATAAACAAATGGAGAATCATTTAAGTGTAACGTGTAAGACTTTTTGTATGGATACTTGAGTTCTGTATTCTTGTTGATGATTTAAATTACTGTTCCTGTTGATTGTAGTGACACAGGTAGAACAATTTATGAATGAGGAGAGCTAATTGGAAGCTTTTTGTGGTGGATGTTTGAAAATGTGATGGGTGATTGAGACAGAAATTTTAATTCCTATACATATACCAAAAACAACGGAAAGTTATCAAAAAATGTAATTCCCATACATGTACCAGAAACATTGGGGAAGTTATCAAAAATATCATTTTTATGTAAGCACTTGACAAGATGTTTTGATTATGTGAATTCATTGACACCTCTTGTCTGTAAACATACTGGTTTATCAATTCAGAATGCCGTTGTAAAATTATCAGACTTTCATGCATGACTATTTAAGCTTTCGTTTAATTTGAAATAAAGCCGTATTGTTAGTAAAAGATGTTGTATCATTATTTCTCAAGTCTAACGTTATGAAATATTGTGTCATTTGCAGTTCCAGGAGAAGTCGACGGCAACATCAGCTTCTCTACCCTGACAACAGACAGTATAGAAGGCCATCATATCCCGGGTGTGTCATTTAACCGCAGAGCAAAAAAATTTAGCTGCCCAGAATGTGGAAAGAGATTCACAAACAAGCAAAATATGCAGTTTCATGAAATATCTCAACATACAGGGGCTTATAAGTTTAAGTGTGAGCTTTGTTACAAGGGTTTTCATAAACGGTACATGCTCGAACAGCATGTAAGGAAACATGCCAATATCAGGTCGGAGATTTGTAACATGTGCGGGAAAGGCTTCTATTCTAAATATACATTACGGGATCACAGGAAAAAGTGCGTTCTCAGTAAACCCCTGTGAAGGCAGTATTTGTATGTCTTGTCACGGTGTCGGATACAGTTTCAGCCGTGACCTAGTTTTATTGAATATGACTTTATCAATGACCTAGTTCTGTGAACATGACCTCAGCCAGTGACCTAGTTTTATTGAACACGTCTTTATCAATGACCTAGTTCTGTGAACATGACTTGATCTATGGACTAATTCGTTGTACATAGTTTAAATAGTGACAATTCTATGGAGATGAGTTGAAGTACAATTGTTGTGTTAACCAAGCTGAAATATTTTGTATGGTTATTGCTTCAATGGTTTAAATCCAAATGTTCTATCACAATTTGGATTGGGATATTTTTTCATTAAATATGAAGGATGACTGAAAACATTGGTGTAAAATAATGTGAGATGTCTGGTATACAGTTGTATTACCAGTATGATTAAATCGCCACCCCATTGGCTGTTGTGTATTACCAGTATGGTTAAATCGCCACCCCATTGGCTGTTGTGTATTACCAGTATGGTTAAATCGCTACCCCATTGGCTGTTGTGTATTACCAGTATGGTTAAATCGCCACCCCATTGGCTGTTGTGTATTACCAGTATGGTTAAATCGCTACCCCATTGGCTGTTGTGTATTACCAGTATGGTTAAATCGCCACCCCATTGGCTGTTGTGTATTACCAGTATGGTTGAATCGCCACCCCATTGGCTGTTGTGTATTACCAGTATGATTGAATCGCCACCCCATTGGCTGTTGTGTATTACCAGTATGATTGAATCGCCACCCCATTGGCTGTTGTGTATTACCAGTATGGTTAAATCGCCACCCCATTGGCTGTTGTGTATTACCAGTATGATTAAATCACCACCCCATTGGCTGTTGTGTATTACCAGTATGGTTAAATCGCCACCCCATTGGCTGTTGTGTATTACCAGTATGGTTAAATCGCCACCCCATTGGCTGTTGTGTACTAATATTCCACATGGTTGATCAGAAGTATTGACCAAGCAAAAGTGAATTAATTAGAGCAGGTTTTCAGTAGTAAGCCTAATTTTCATATAATTAGTCATTAATACAGTATTATGTCAATTTCAGCGACGGGTCTTGTTGAGCCAAACTTCGGAAGTGACTCCAAACTAGGCGATTTGATGCAAGAAACTGGTGTTGAAGTTCTGAATCCGTTTCATACATTATCACAAGGAACGTGGTCGAAGCCATACGTGTGTGTGAAATGTGGGAAGGAATTCACCCATAAACAGACACTGCGATATCATGACATATCACAACACACTGGCTCCTACAAGTTTACATGTCAGCAGTGCGGCAAGGGCTTCTATCAGAAGTACCGCTACGAACAACACCTAAGAAAACATGCAAATATCAGGTCGTACATTTGTTCTCACTGTCACAAAGGATTCTTCTCTCTGGACGCATTACGGGACCACACAAAAAAGTGTGAATTCTCCATGATGAGCAATACAATACTCTAAGATAAGGGTTGACTCTCCTGATTGGCATGCTAAATGTTTTATTGTTATCACATTTAAACTGTCTAAAAGTTGTACATATGCACATTTTAAGATGAGCCTGATGAGGAAAGGACATCTGTAATCATGAAAGTGGTATTGTCAAGTTGATGGGAAATTGTCAAAGTGACGTGAGGTTGCCAAGGTATTGGTATTGTCAAAGTAATGTTGAATTGTAAAGGTGATATGATGTTGTCAAGGTGAAGCAGGATTGTCAAGGTGATGTAGGATTGTCAAGGTGAAGCAGGATTGTCAAGGTGATGTAGGATTGTCAAGGTGAAACAGGATTGTTAAGGTGATGTAGGATTGTCAAGGTGAAACAGGATTGTCAAAGTGATGCAGGATTGTTGGGAGTTGCATTAGGTTTGATGGGAGGTGTTGGGTGTTGTGGAATAATTTTTTCAATTTGTAGCATTAGATTGGAAGACTTCTGTGAAAACAGCAGTCTAGATTGGTTTGGACACTGATAATTTCTGTTGATTAATTTGTTATTATGTCAATTTCAGTGGATGGATTTTTGGATGAAAACCTGGACCTAACAAGTGGTTACCAGCCCTTGGCAACAAACACGATGATAGGGGGCCTCAGTGTAACAGCTAGGCCGGGGAAGTCTCCCGTTGTCTGCCATAAGTGTGGAAAGTCTTTTACTCGCAAGGAAAACCTTCGTTACCACGATATATCACAGCACACGCAATCATACACTTATAAATGTCATCAATGCAACAAAGGATTCTACCAAAGATACCGCTTTCATGAACATATGAAGAAACACACCTCAAAATATCGATCTGAAATGTGTACAGTTTGTGGGAGAGGATTTTTCACCAAATCTGATTTAAGATCTCATGTTAGGCATGTGCATATTCAAAAATAACTATTTTTGGGCGACACCAGGATTTGTCTTGTTAAAACTGTTAATGTAAAAAGATGAATGAAACCTTTGACACCTAGGTGTCTGTTATGAATTGATAGTGATGTTGGGCATCAGTGTTACAGTCAAGTGGCCACAGATGGCAGTCATGTTGTTACCAGGCCATTGGGATGAAGCCATAGATGGCAGTCCTGCTGTCAAGAGGCCATAGATGGCAGTCAGTCTGTCAAGAGGCCATAAATGACAGTCATGCTGTCAAGAGGCCATAGATGGCAGTTATGTTGTTACCAGGCCATTGGGATGAAGCCATAGATGGCAGTCATGCTGTCAAGAGACCATAGATGGCAGTCATGCTGTCAAGAAGCCATAAATGACAGTCATGCTGTCAAGAGGCCATAGATGGCAGTTATGCTGTCAAGAGGCCATAGATGGCAGTCATGCTGTCAAGAAGCCATAGATGACAGTCATACTGTCAGGAAGCCAAAGATGACAGTCATGTTGTCAAGACACCACCAGGTGGCAGTTGTTAGTGTTAAGTGACTTTGGTGGCAGTTGCACTGTCAAAGAGGTCACTTGGTTGAAGTGTTAGTGTCATGTGATTACTAGTGATGAATGTGCTGCTAAGAGGTTACTGGTGGCAGTAATGCTGTCTTAATGCCATGATATGCCACTGTCAAGGGCCATCAAATTGAAGTGTACAGGTGGTGGTTTTGTTGTCAAAATGCTGAGAGGGGGCAGTCATACTGTCAAGGCTGGCGGTAGTTACGCTTTCAAAATGGCCTCCAAGATGGAGGTCCTGCTGTAGAGAGGTCATTGTGGTCTGTGGTCGCTTTGTAATAACTTCATTGTAGAGGTCATGGGTGGAAGGGAGTACATAACTCGACATGTTTTATTAAGAGTGTAAGAAGGCTTCATTGTAGAGGTCATGGGTGGAAGGGAGTACATAGCTCGACATGTTTTATCACGAGTGTAAGAAGGCTGCTGTGACTAAATGAAGTAGTTTGGATCATTGATAATTCCGCTGATTAATTCATTATTATGTCCTTTTCAGTGGAAGGATTTAAGGAAGAAAACCGAGACCATATGGGTGACTACCAGTCCTTCGCAACAAACATGGTGGTAGGGGGCCTTGGTGTAACAGATGGGCCAGGGAAGTCTCCCATTGTCTGCCATAAATGTGGAAAGTCTTTTACTCGCAAGGAAAATCTTCGTTACCACGATATATCGCAGCACACACGATCATTTACATACAAATGTCACATATGCAACAAAGGATTCTACCTGAAACATCGCTATCAAGAACATGTGAAAAAGCACAGTTTGTCCATTAGATCAGAAATATGTACAATTTGTCACAAAGGATTTTTCACAAAGACTGATTTAAAGTATCATGTCAAGCATGTACATGCTAACTTTCTAACATAGACCTTCAATGGACCAAGGGCAGCATGTTATTTCCAGGTGGGAGAAGCTGGGATTTTCTGTAGTGCTGTCAGAAATTGGTTACTGTATTGATACAAAAAAAGATTTGAGGTACTTTGGTGTAGGTATATTCCAGGATAAAGGATTTCTTTTGGAGGTCACTGAAACTTTCCTGTTCCTAAAACAAAAGCATGGCACATGCATTGATGCATATCTTGAATACCTGTGTCCTGTATGTGAAATTTTCAGATTAAGTTTGATGTTTTAAAAGTCACTAATGTAATCTTATGTTGTTTTCAGTGGAGGGAAGCCTTGTGCCAAACACTAGCAGTGAGTACTACATGAGTTATATGGCGGCAGGCTCTCTCCTAAAACCAGACATCCCAGATGTACAGGTCTCCGATAAAAAGGCACAATATGTTTGTAAGAAATGCGGCAAGGGTTTTGTCCGCAAGCAGAAGCTCCAGTACCACGACATCTCTCAACACACGCGTTCGTTCACCTTTTCCTGCCACCATTGTCGTAAAGGATTCTATCAGAGATATAGATACATTGAACACCTGAAAAAACATGCCAACGTATTTTCGGAAATGTGTTCTTTATGTGGAAAAGGATTTTATTCAAAAGATGCCCTGAGATATCACTTGAAAAAATGCAACTTTGTGGAATGACACTAGAATATGAATGTTCTGATTCACAAAATTTAAGTGATCATAAATCATGTTATAAATTAGAATTTGACATTGTAATAAACAGTAATGCTGACAGCATGGTACAAAATAAAACCAAGCCCATGATGTGAGGAATTCCTCTCAAAGTCATAAATCCAGATCTACCATGGATCTTAGGCAGACATCCGTCAGTGATCCTAATACACTTCTACAAAACTGAATTTATACAGCACTTTTGTCACTCATGATAGCAGTTTTAACTGTTGGGGCAGGACATCAACACAATATCTAGCTACAATAGGTAGAATGTGTACATCTACACCAGACATGTTTACCATGGTGGTCCTGTATCACTGACAGATTCAAGTTTGGAATGGAGGGGTCATATTTTGACATGTCTCTTACGTAAACAAAATGTGAAGATTTCTTTGTGAAACTGGATACCTTTATAATATCCTGCCTACTTGCAGTATTTCTATAATGAAAAAAAAGTTGTTGCATATTGAAGTACAAAGGTGCTTTTTCCATTTCTTTTTCCACTAGAACTGTGTTGCCAGATTCAGATAAGAAACCCAGAATTTAGAATTTCAGCATAGATATATGAAGTTTTCCTGTTTATCAGAATTAGTTTGATATAAATCACTAATACGATCTTGTGTCGTTTTCAGTGGAGGGGAATCATGCACCACACTCTAGGACTGTGTACGACACAAGTTGCATGGCTGCAGAATCGGGCCTTAGCCTTGCGAAACCTGATGTTACCAGTAGAAAGTCACAATTTGTATGCCGTAAATGTGGCAAGGGTTTTGTCCATAAGCAGAATCTACAGTACCACGATATTTCCCAACATACCGGTTCATTTACCTACTCCTGTCAACAGTGTCACAAGGGATTCTACCAAAGATATAGATACGAAGAACATTTGAAAAAACATGCCAATGTGTTTTCAGAAATTTGTTCTAATTGTGGGAAAGGGTTTTATTCAAAAGATGCCCTGCGATATCACTTGAAAAAATGCATCTTTGTTGAATAATGCTATAAAACAATTCTAATTCACAAAATTCATGGATCATTTATCAATTAAAATTAACATTGTAATAAACAGTTATGCTGGTACAAAATAAAACCAAGCCCATGATGTGGGGAATTTCTCCCTGAATTCATTTTCCCAAAGTCATAAATCCAGATCTACCTTGGATCCTTTGCGGACATTTAAATCTACTAACCTGAAAGTATACACTCCCACTCATGTGTGAGGACAGTTTTAACTGTTGGGGCAGGGCATCAGTGCTATATCTAGCTACAAAACGTAGAATGATATTAACCCACGTACACCTTGTGTATATTACTCCGGACGTGTTTATCACAGTGGTCCAATATCACTGACAGATTCAGGTTTGGATTGCTATAATATCTCCTGCATGGATCTGACAACGGAAGGTTTAATGAATTCATCTTGGTGTGAAACTGGATATTAAAACATTTTATGAGTTTAAAATGGAGAGAAATGGTGTGGAATTTGCAGACTCCTGTTCTACTTTGATGTTTTATATCTTTTCACATGTGATTTAAGCTGGAAAATGATTATGAAAAATGCATGTAAGGAAGACGAGGCAAAATATGACAGAGTTAACTATGGAAGGAATTTCCAGTTTTCAAAATGATCGGTTCAAAATCAGGTTAAGGTACTCCTCAAAGTAGTTTATCAATACACCTACATTATCCCGCCTACTTCACGGGGCTGTGATCATTATCCCGCCTACTTTACGGGGCTGTGATCATTATACCGCCTACTTCACGGGGCTGTGATCATTATCCCGCCTACTTAACGGGGCGGTGATCATTATCCCGCCTACTTCACAAGGCTGTGATCATTATCCCGCCTACTTCACGGGGCTGTGATCATTATACCGCCTACTTCACGGGGCTGTGATCATTATCCCGCCTACTTCACGGGGCTGTGATCATTATCCCGCCTACTTCACGGGGCTGTGATCATTATCCCGCCTACTTCACGGGGCTGTGATCATTATCCCGCCTATTTCACGGGGCTGTGATCATTATCCCGCCTACTTCACGGGGCTGTGATAGCTCAGATGGTTAAAGTGCCAGCTACATAACCACGGGTAAAGATTTGAGGTGTGTGGTCCGACGTTCCCTTCCTGTGTCTGTTTGTGTTTCTCAGAATGCTGTCTGTAATGTCATGGTTTTCCTTGGGCAAGACGATTGATCCTAATTGCTCTGGATGGCATGACAGGCCTCCTGTATTTTGTTCAGTGAGGTAGTCACAAACTACTACAAGGAGACCCTGTATCTAAATAACCATGGCTGTTCACGGGGTGATAACTCAGCAAGCAAACTAACAATCTCAGTTATTTCTTCAATTAAGAATTTCAGTTTCAATATTGAATTATTAAGAAGGTTGGTGCCATTTCTGTTTCACCGGAACAGTGTTGACATGATACCAGATTCAGAAAAGATCCATGGAATTTAAATTTCTTTAATGTAATTAAGACTTAACATGGATATCAGCATAGATATATGAAGTTTTCCTGTTTATCAGAATTAGTTTATAAATCACTAATACGATCTTGTGTCGTTTTCAGTGGAGGGGAATCGTGCACCAAACACTAGGACTGTGTACGACACGAGTTGCATGGCTGCAGAATCGGGCCTTAGCCTTGCGAAACCTGATGTTACCAGTAGAAAGTCACAATTTGTATGCCGTAAATGTGGCAAGAGTTTTGTTCAAAAGCGGAATCTGCAGTACCACGATATCTCCCAACATACCGGGTCATTTACCTACTCCTGTCAACAGTGTCACAAGGGATTCTACCAAAGATATAGATACGAAGAACATTTGAAAAAACATGCCAACATTTTTTCTGAAATTTGTTCTAATTGTGGGAAAGGGTTCTATTCAAAAGATGCCCTGAGATATCACTTGAAAAAATGCAACTTGGAATATGCATTCTGATGTTAGGTCCAGTTAACTCAGCTGTAACGAGATTGACTCAGCTGTAATGAGTTTGACTCAGCTGTAATGAGTATGTGATTGAGCAATTCTAGAAATGATGTAAAAAGGCTGTAAGCTCCAGCAGTGTGCGTCCAAGGGAGTTAATTGCTGAGCACAATGGCTGGTAGCAAAAGGCCCGATAGCCACGGATTATGATTTAAGAGCCACTTTGAAACTTTCGATACAGCTTTGTTAAGTTGTTGATAAGGACTTAAAATTGTTATTAATTAGGTATACAAAGGCAGTTTGTATGGATGGATGATGTGTTGGTTCCTGGACTTAAATTACACCCTTTAAAATTTTCATATAGAAGATTTTGTACTGTACAAGTTGCTTGGGAGCCTTTAGACTAATTTGAGTACTAAACACTTGTAAGACGATGACTGCAATATTGAACAGTGACGATTTGAGAATGAGATTGCTTGTTTAAGTTCTTTCAATTCCTGATTTCATAAAGAGGTGGGGGCATTTTCACTGGTTTTAATTATATATTTTGTTTTATTAATCAATCGCCATTGTTGTAGACTAATCAGAGAAATAAAATTCTGTACAGATTTATTGTAAGAACACTATTGTGTTAGTTAAAATTTGATTTGACAATACTTATAATGTTAAAAAAAATTTCTGTGATGCTGTATGGGTAATGTATATAACAATTTGATTATAAAATCAAGAAACAAACTGTACTTATGGTTCAAGTCTAATATTAGCCAATGTTATGTCCTTTGCAGCTTTGGGTGTAATGAGGCCAACACCAGACGGAAACCAGTCCAACAGTTCTGCTGCCTACCAGGCGGGTATAGGAGGGGTCGATTATGCTACCATCTTCCCTGCGCCTAAACCATTTTTCTGTCAAAAATGTGGCCATAATTTCTCAACCAAGCAAAACCTTCAAACCCATGATATAGCAATCCACACTGGCAACTTCAGATACAAGTGTCGCATGTGTCCCAAAGGCTTCCACAGGGAGAATCTGATGAAGAGGCATTTGATACGACACTCCAACAATGAAATATGTGCTACTTGTGGAAAATTCTTTACCACAGCTGCAGCAATGGTTTATCATAAGGCAGAGTGCAAATATGATCACTCAAAGTTTAAACATACGTAAAGAAAATGCCTCATGTCGTCTGAGCCGCAGGTGTAATTGTGATGGTTCAGGGATATGGGCATTTCGGCTGCATAGTCCAATAGTTAGTTTTGTGCTTTTCAGTTGAGTGTCGTGTCCAGCACAATGTTCCTGGAGACTTGTTGGTGACTTGGGGGTCTGGTCATGAGGCGGCACCGCTATAACAACAAGAGGGACAGTTGTGTTTGCTGAGGATGCCAAGTTGAACCAAGGAAGGCTTTGAGACGAAGCTTACGATGAAGGGGGTAATGTGATGGTTCACCGATATTGGTATTTTAGCTGTATAATACAAAAGATAGCTTTTGTGGCTGTGTGGTTGAGTGTCGTATCTGTACCGAAGTTAAGCAACGTCGAGCCTGGCCAGCTCTTGGACGACCGCTCCATTGTACCCCCGTCGCACGTTACCTAGCCAGTAAATAATCTGCTGTTTATTACGACAACATGGAGGCAGTATCTATAGCGTGATAACGCTCCACAAGCGTGTTGTGTGGACGGTGTGCCATTGTAAGGGTCACTGATGTTGATGTTATAAGATTTACATCTTTGTGAGAAGTCAAATCAGATCTGTTAGCACTTTCACTTCATCTTTGTGTGAGTTGACAATATCTGATACTAGATTAACATTCATGTTAGCGGCTATAATTCTTGTGCTGTTTCCATGGCTACATAAGTGAAATCAACACAAAAGATGTGAATAATTGACACTCATAAAATTATGGCTAATTTTAGATTAGATAAAAGGAAATTTTTTTTTTACAAGTTCAGACTGTACTTCAGTGAGATATTCAGATGACCCCCTCCCCCCTCCCCCCTCCCCCCCTCATCATAGCTACACCCGAGCAGTTTCATCACCTCAGCCTAATGTCCTGTCATTTCAATGGATTTGTATACCCGGTGTGTGTATTTGTAGAAAGTTGGGCATTAGCTAATTAAGTTCAATGTTGTGTCATTTACAGTGGACAATAATTGGGAGCAATATAGCCACATGATTGACCAAAACATCCTCGCCAAGACAGCAGAACCCACAACATCCGTTAAGCAAGTATCTCCTGGCCAGGGGAAAAAACGTTACGCTTGTCCAAAATGTGGAAAATGGTTTGCCTACAAACAAAATCTGCAGTATCATGATATATCACAGCACACTAAGAGTTATCCCTTCAGCTGTCAGTATTGTAGTAAAGGTTTCTACCAGAAATACCGATACAGACAGCATGTCGCCAAACATGGTGTACGCGCTCCCAGAGGATCACCCATTACAAGGAAAAGGAAAACTTAAAATTACTCAGTATATCAAAAGGATTCAAAATTACTCAATTTATCAAAAGGATTCAACACACAATCTTCGCCAATATACTGATGTCATTCAAAGAATTTTTTTTTTAAGACAAATGATTGTCTTGAACTGATAAAAGTTTTTGGAAGTTATAAGATAACTTTAATTTATAAAAGGACAAATATAACCAGCCTTGGGACTCTGTAAAGCATATAGCTATTCCTGTCATTGAAAGTTTTGAATCTCTAATAGCATGTATGTAGCCATTCCTATTGTGGAAAGTTTTGAATGCTGACTTCATGGAGTTCTGGAGTTCGTCAGAACAAGTACAATATTATACTCTATAACCAATCTTTTATTTTCATTGTTCTTGATACAAAGTTTTTTGTTCATTATCCAGAGTTCTGATTGGCTCAGCTGTTTCAAAGAGAATCATTTTATGGGCTCCAAAAAGATATTGTTTATGTTGATTCTGTCCGTGGTCACACATGTTGATGGGTTTATCTCCAGGAATGTGACAGTTTTGATAATTTTGACTTAATTTTAGGCTATAAATATTTGCCTGTGTTCTCCCATTGGAAGGGTCAACAGTTGTTTAGTTTAGAAATAACTCTTTTATTGTGTTTTAGTCCCCCACGGTAACCATGGGAACTATAATTTTGTGTTTTAGTCCCCCACGGTAACCATGGGAACAATAATTTTGTGTTTTAGTCAACCATGGTAATCATGGAGACTATAATTTTGTGTTTTAGTTCCCCACCGGTAACCATGGGGGACTATAATTTTGTGTTTTAGTCCTTCACCGGTAACCATGGAACTATAATTTTGTGTTTTAGTCCCCCATGGTAATCATGGAGACTATAATTTTGTGTTTTAGTCCCCCATGGTAATCATGGAGACTATAAATTTTTGTGTTTTAGTTCCCCACCGGTAATCATGGAGACTATAATTTTGTGTTTTAGTTCCCCCACCGGTAACCATGGAACTATAATTTTGTGTTTTAGTCCCCCACCGGTAATCATGGGGGACTATAATTTTGTGTTTTAGTCCCCACCGGTAACCATGGGGGACTATAATTTTGTGTTTAAGTTCCCCACCGGTAACCATGGGAGACTATAATTTAGTGTTTTAGTCCCCCACCTGTAACCATGGGGGACTATAATTTTGTGTTTTAGTTCCCCACCGGTAACCATGGGGGACTATAATTTTGTGTTTTAGTCCCCCACCGGTAATCATGGAGACTATAATTTTGTGTTTTAGTTCCCCACCGGTAACCATGGGGGACTATAATTTTGTGTTGGGTCAGCCCATCTGTTCCTCTGCTATCTTGTTCTTGACTCAGTCTCCTACATTGCTTGTCACTGAAACTTCATACTTGGAACATGGTTTTACCTCGATGAAGTGGTATGTTATGTTTCAAAAGGTTTTAGATCTCTTGCCTACATTGCACTGTGCATTCTTAGCCTAATATTTCACATCCAGTAGGGGAGAGTAATTTGCTGAAATATCTTGTTTTGTTAACATTTACAGATAATTAACATTGTGCTTTTGTTCAGGACTAGAAAGTCAACATTTGTCATTTTTTCAAGATTTACAGAAAGTAATATCTGCATTTTGTACAGGTCTACACATTGTAAATATTTTGTATAAACTATTAGTATAACTGGCATCAGTCTTTGAATATATAATAAAAATTAATTTGTTTATGAAAAGTGTTTCATTGTCGTTTGTATATACAGTCGAACCTGTCTATAAAGGACACCTAAGGGACAAGACAAAACTGTCCTTTATAGAGAGGTGTCCTTTATATAGAGGTTCAATGAGTTATGTCCCTTATAAACGAAGAAACAAACCAAAGTCTGTTTATAGTACACTATATGTCTCCTGATTTATTATATTTAAACACTTAAACAAATGAATAAAAGACAAATAATTAAAGATAAATGCTTAATTAATTTTCAATCATTCATCTGACACAAAAATTGAAGTTGATATTTTTAATAATTTATATTAAGCCTATAGTTTTTAAAACAATCTTCACAATATCATACTATACTGAATATCTATTCAGACAAATACTCAACATAGTCAAAAATGTAAAGGTAATTCTTATCATAGTAAAATAATTTTCATTAATCCTCAATATTTTGGAAAATAAATATGTTTGAAATATCTTTTCTATTACAACATTAACTCTTTATAAGTGAAAGTGCATTTTCCTCTGATAATTATAATCCCTAAGCATTTATTTTGAGACATATTTTCTGAAATCCATGTAGGGATTTAATTTAATAAATACCGTTTTCTGGTTCAGTAAATAAGTATAGTGTATACAAAGACACTCGGAACTCTTCGGCTGTTCTTAATAGGTTACGCAGTCATATTCCGAGGAGTTCCGAGTGTGAGAAAATGGCGGCTGACAACCATGTGCCTGCCCTGTCAGATTTGCATACGGTGGATTTTGTAAGTAAAACAATTATGACAGACATAACTATTGCTTTGTCCCTCTTTTGTTGGTCTTGATAATGATTTAATTACCCCCTGACCATTCTTGCTGTCTAGGCTATGGTTGAATGGCTAAGCTTAGCGGTCACCGGTTGAGTAAACAAACACCTCTGCCGATGGCGATCGGTCACTCTCTTGTAATTACTGCCCATTGTTACAGCAACTTACAGGTAACAGGACAATTAGTGACTGATGAAGTGGCTTCCCAAGTTAGCATTGCTGCCAGGGGAGTTGAGTAATTAAGGCTCTGCTTGTTATTTAGAAACGTTTTACACACAAATATCAACACGGATATGGTTTCACGTGTCCGTTATACAGAATTTTTAACAACTTTACGGACAAAACTAAGTGTCCGCTGTCCGCATTAGGAAGGTGTCCGCTATATACATGATATTTATATAGTGATTTTCATTGGGGATTCCTGGAAGTGTCCGTTATGGACAGGTGTCCGCTATATAAGGGTGTCCGCTAATGCAAGTTTGACTGTATAGTACATCAGTTGGTTTAATGAATGGAAACCAGTTGTTTGCTCGAGACGCTTTACCGTAAATGAGATAAAAATTTTTTGATGAAGTAACCTTATCAGCACATCAAAACTATCAAATCAAATTGACCTTTAAGGTGATTGTGTGAAGCATTTTTTCTTGTTTTACTTATAAACAAAGAGATTGGAAGAAATTGCCTTTTGTCCGTCGTCATGCGTAGTCCATCCGTAAATTTACATTTTCTACTACTCAGAAACCCCTGAACCAATTTAAATGAAATTATGCAGAAACCTTTCATGGCCAAAGGTCAACAAAAGTTAGGATCAAATACTCTACATAGATGGAACGGTCTTAAGGTGCATTTCAAAAATTGTAGGATAATTAGGATGAGAATGATAGTATGAAGAATCCTAAATTGCAATTTGTCACAAAGTCTGAAGTTGTTTAAAATGTTTTCTTAGTTTACTAGTTGTGCTCCCTTCAGAACTACACCAAGTTAAAATAAACCACTTAAATCTTGTATAAGTGCGCATGCTCACAACAGAACTACAAGTTAAAAAACACTTAAATATTGTATAAGTGCTCCTTACAGAACTACCTGTCACAAATCGGTCTGTAACACACTAACACCTTGTTGTGTTGTTTGCAGTTGAGCATGGTGAAGGACATTTGATGGCCAACCAATACACTTACATGCCACTGGAAACGGATGATCCTGTCAGCCTGTGTTCACAAACAAGGAGCAAAAAATTTGGCTGTATGAAATGTGGGAAAACATTCTCCACCAAACAGAGCATGCAGCTCCATGATATTTCGCAGCATACCGGCTTGTACAAGTTCAAATGCCATCATTGTCAGAAGGGCTTCACCAAACGCTATCTGCTAGAGCAACATTTACGCAGGCATGCTAACATCCGCACAGAGACCTGTCCAGTGTGTGCTAAGGGCTTCTTCTCTAAATACACACTGAGGGCTCATGTCAAAAAATGTAGCCCTGATTTACCTACTTCAACATAGAATGTTCATAGCATGTCTAGCACTCTGTAAATAGATATACGATATCACAAGAAAAGTTCTAGGAGGTATTGCTTACTGTAAATTGTCACTTGGATTCCCAGAAGAGGTGCATTTTAAAAGTATGTTTTCTGTTCTCATACTCGTAACAGTCCTATCTTGTTAAGTATATGACACATTGTTGTTAATGAAATTTAGGATTAATCTGTGACCAGATTCGCTGGGATGTTGAAGTACTTAATAAAGAAGGTAATTTTTACAACCAGGTTGAGTGGATTTAATTTTAAAGAAACGGAAAACATCTTGATATCTATTATCTATACTTTCTGTATAGGTCCTTACTGAGTTTTGGTGAAGAAATAATGATTGTTAAGGTTCCATGTCCTTTGTTTCATTACTTAAGAGCTGAGACTGTTTTGTTAGACAAGGTAGAAAATCCAAATTCACAAAACAATTTTTGAAATATATTGATGAATTCAATTTCATTACAACATGACACTTAAATTATCAATGATAACTGGTGCTGTATTTGTCCTGTGTAACTCAGTAAAACATTTCATCCTGTGATATATGTTAAGACAGTGTTTAAACATGTTTAGACACATCCTGTGGTGTGTTAGGATACAGTGTTAAGACACATCCTGTGGTGTGTTAGGATACAGTATTTAGACACATCATGTGGTGTGTTAGGATACAGTATTTAGACACATCCTGTGGTGTGTTAGGATACAGTGTTTAGACACATCCTGTGGTGTGTTAGGAAACAGTGTTTAGACACATCCTGTGGTGTGTTAGGATTGAGTATTTAGACACATCCTGTGGTGTGTTAGGATACTGTGTTTAGACACATCCTGTGGTGTGTTAGGATATAGTGTTAAGACACATCCTGTGGTGTGTTAGGATATAGTGTTAAGACACATCCTGTGGTGTGTTAGGATTCAGTGTTTAGACACATCCTGTGGTGTGTTAGGATACAGTGTTAAGACACATCATGTGGTGTGTTAGGATACAGTGTTAAGACACATCCTGTTGTGTGTTAGGATACAGTGTTGAGACACATCCTGTGGTGTGTTAGAATTCAATGTTTAGACACATCCTGTGGTGTGTTAGTATTCAGTGTTTAGACACATCCTGTTGTGTGTTAGGATACAGTGTTAAGACACATCCTGTGGTGTGTTAGGATACAGTGTTAAGACACATCCTGTGGTGTGTTAGGATACAGTGTTAAGACACATCCTGTGGTGTGTTAGGATACAGTGTTTAGACAAATCCTGTGGTATGTTAGGATACAGTGTTAAGACACATCCTGTGGTATGTTAGGATTGAGTGTTTAGACACATCCTGTTGTGTGTTAGGATACAGTGTTAAGACACATCCTGTTGTGTGTTAGGATACTGTGTTTAGACACATCCTGTGGTGTGTTAGGATACAGTGTTTAGTCACATCCTGTGTTGTGTTAGGATACAGTGTTTAGACACATCCTGTGTTGTGTTAGGATACAGTGTTTAGACACATCCTGTGGTGTGTTAGGATACAGTGTTTAGACACATCCTGTGGTGTGTTAGGATACAGTGTTTAGACACATCCTGTGGTGTGTTAGGATACAGTGTTTAGACACATCATGTGGTGTGTTAGGATACTGTGTTTAGACACATCCTGTGGTGTGTTAGGATACAGTATTTAGACACATCATGTGGTGTGTTAGGATACAGTGTTTAGACACATCATGTGGTGTGTTAGGATACAGTGTTTAGACACATCATGTGGTGTGTTAGGATACTGTGTTTAGACACATCCTGTGGTGTGTTAGGATACAGTATTTAGACACATCATGTGGTGTGTTAGGATACAGTGTTTAGACACATCATGTGGTGTGTTAGGATTGAGTATTTAGACACATCCTGTGGTGTGTTAGGATACAGTGTTTAGACACATCCTGTGGTGTGTTAGTATACAGTGTTAAGACACATCATGTGGTGTGTTAGGATACAGTGTTTAGACACATCCTGTGGTGTGTTAGTATACTGTGTTAAGACACATCATGTGGTGTGTTAGGATACAGTGTTTAGACACATCATGTGGTGTGTTAGGAGGCAGTGTTTAGACACATCCTGTGTTGTGTTAGGATTCAGTGGTTAGACACATCCTGTGGTGTGTTAGGATTCAGTGTTAAGACACATCCTGTGGTGTGTTAGGATACAGTGTTAAGACACATCCTGTGGTGTGTTAGGATTCAGTGTTTAGACACATCCTGTGGTGTGTTAGGATTCAGTGTTAAGACACATCCTGTGGTGTGTTAGGATACAGTGTTAAGACACATCCTGTAGACAGATAGATAGGTTATATGGCCTACTGTCTAGACGGATACATAGGTTATATGGCCTACTGCCTAGACAGATAGATAGGTTATATGGCCTACTGTCTAGACAGATGCACAGGTTATATGGCCTACTGTCTAGACAGATACACAGGTTATATGGCCTACTGTCTAGACAGATAGACTGGTTTTATGGCCTACTGTCTAGACAGATGCACAGGTTATATGGCCTACTGTCTAGACAAATACACAGGTTATATGGCCTACTGTCTAGACAGATAGATAGGTTATATGGCCTACTGTCTAGACAGATACACAGGTTATATGGCCTACTGTCTAGACAGATGGACTGGTTTTATGGCCTACTGTCTAGACAGATACACAGGTTATATGGCCTACTGTCTAGACAGATACACAGGTTATATGGCCTACTGTCTAGACAGATACACAGGTTATATGGCCTACTGTCTAGACAGATACACAGGTTATATGGCCTACTGTCTAGACAGATACACAGGTTATATGGCCTACTGTCAAGACAGATACACAGGTTATATGGCCTACTGTCTAGACAGATTATGTTTAGTGTTAAGGAAGTTTTTGTTGTGATTGCGGATGCTTTATCTTTGGGGACGAGTTGTTAAGGTTTCCCAACAATTTATCACCCTTCACCTTTGGGTTGTGGGTTGGAAACCCACTTGGGGCAATTGCCTGGTACTGACTGTAGGTTTGCATTTTTATACCCCCGCAACGATGTTAGGGGGGTATACTGGAATCAGGTTGTTCGTCCGTCCGTCCGTCTGTCCGTCTGTCTGTAGACACATTTTGTCCGGACAACTCCTCCTAAACTGATGGGTTAATTTCAATGAAACTTCACCCAAATATTAATGATCATGTGTAGATGTGCATGCCACTTTCTTTTTCTCAAAATTATGGTTGCTATGGCAACTGGTCACTATAAACAGGTTTTCCGATAAGAACCATAACTTTATGTTTGTCCAGACAACTCCTCCTAAACCGAAGGGCCAATTTCAATGAAACTTCACACAAATATAGAGGACTATGTGTAGATGTGAATGCCACCTTCCTTTTCTCAAATTAATGGTTGCTATGGCAACTGGTCACTATAAACAGGTTTTCCGATAAGAACCATAACTTAAGTTTGTCCGGACAACTCCTCCTAAACCGAAGGGCCGATTTCAATGAAACTTCACACAAATATAGAGGACCATGTGTAGATGTGCATGCCGCTTTCTTTTTCTCAAATTTATGGTTGCTATGGCAACTGGTCACTATAAACAGGTTTTCCGATAAGAACCATAACTTAAGTTTGTCCGGACAACTCCTCCTAAACCGAAGGGCCGATTTCAATGAAACTTCACACAAATATAGAGGACCATGTGTAGATGTGCATGCCGCTTTCTTTTTCTCAAATTTATGGTTGCTATGGCAACTGGTCACTATCAACAGGTTTTCCCATAAGAACCATAACTTAAGTTTGTCCGGACAACTTCTCCTAAACCGAAGGGCCGATTTCAATGAAACTTCACACAAATATAGAGGACCATGTGTAGATGTGCATGCCGCTTTCTTTTTCTCAAAATTATGGTTGCTATGGCAACTGGTCACTATATTACTGGGTTATCTTAGTTAGCCTCTAATTAACAGTTCCAATTCACCATTGACTCGTGCAGATTGCGGGGATATTAGTCAGCCATCCTGGTGACAGTTCTAGTTTCTCCAGTTTTTCTGGCTTACCTGCACCTCCAAAACCAGGCATGTCCTTAAATGACTCTTGTTTTATAGGACGTTAAACAAAATAAAACAAAAACCAAGTTATCTGGACTAGTTACCACAGTTATCAACAACTGGGGTTTATACTAGTGATGTTTACTAAGTAATAACTAGTATCCTGTCAGTCTGTGTAATAATAATTCAATCTATTACAAGTTGTGAAATTTTAAAATTTACATCAATTCCACCTTAGTATCATTTCCCAGCATGCCACATATGAAAATTAAATCCAACATTTATAGAGTAATAGATACTAAGGGTATTGAGCCCTTTAGGGTCCATGACAATTTTGCTTCTATACAACTTCTATAGAACACACTGTTTCTGTTTGTATTGTTATTGCATAAAAGGGGACACACTATACCATCATCTATGTAATTTAGCATGTTGGCTTTTTCCTGAAGATACTTCATGTCAGATTTCTAAAGCAATTGTAACATGTTATTTTCAGTGCCAAGGACTGATTTTCCAAAAGTAGAGGGAAGCCATCAGCAAACAACCATGGTTATGGACCAAGGGAACGTTTCCATGGTGATGACGCCAAACAGACCGGGGACCTTTGATCCCTCACCCCAAACTTTGGATTGGGCGGCCATGATGGAGGAGCAAATTCAGAATCAAAACTGGAACCAAAGTTCTCCAACAGTGTCCATGCAAAATTTATCTAAAACTGAAAAGACTCATGTGTGTTCAGAATGCTTTAAATCGTTCACAACAAAGCAAAGTCTGAAGAGACATGAGATAGCATACCATACGTTCGAGTATGAGTTTGTGTGTAGATTCTGTAAGAAAGGGTTTATCAAAAACTCAGTTTTACAGAAACACATGGCAACTCACGCTATGTTAAACCAGAAGTGTCCCAAATGTGAGAAGGAGTTTGCTTCAGAGTACGAGTATAAGTGTCACATGGAGGCGTGTCAGGTGGACGGGGTGGAAGCTAAACCAAACAGCCTACCACTCTACTTTCCCAAATGAAAACCATAGTTTTTTGTCTAGCTTGTCAGGTACATTGTTTATGGTGAACCATTGAAGTGTGTTATGTGGAACTTCAATGTAAGCCTTGTCTCTCATATCCAAGTATCCTGTAGTTTTTGTGGTGGTTAGAACTCATGCTCAAGTGTTTTCTGTGGTTCTGACTGTGAACTCTTTTTGTTCCAGTGTGGTGTTCTATACAGCAGTGTTTTGATACACAATTGTTTCCGTGTTATGTTCAAGGACCATATGTTACTTCTTGTCACTGTATCTTGTGTGTGATACAGAAAAAGCTGGAAGTCACAACGGAAGGTTAGTCCGTTACTCGAAGAGATGGCAATGTACAGGGTCTTCAGGGTCATCTGCGATTCTTAATTAGTGTTACATACTTCCATTTATAATAAAACATATATGAAATGAAGAAATGTTTCGAAAATAACAAAAACATATCTTTTTGGTTTCATTCTGATATTAAGGGGAGGTAATTCAAGCTTGCTTTATCCAAGGGAAGATAACTCAAAGTTTGCTTTGTCCCTTTCAGAATGGTATCCCCCCAGTACGATCCGGTCAGACATGATAGATTTGAATACCACACGGAATGGTGTTCCTATGCCACAGCGCCTACATTTTGGACCGACTATTAAGGAACCATGTTTTATGATGGTGAGGGGCGTGGCTCACCATTGTGTCCAATCGGAAAGCTACACAACTACAATGTGTGTGCACTGTAAACACACTGGGGTGCGTACGAAGGCCGGTCATCGGGTCACCACACGCTTTAGGTGTTCCGTATGTACTACTCCGCTGTGTAAGGAACGTGGCTGTTTTGTACAGTTTCACTCGAGGATGATGTCAGGGGATAATGGAAACTAGCTGGTCAAGTAATAAATTTACTGGAACACACAACAAAACAGATGGAGATTGATTAAAATGGGCTATAATTAAGACATTTTCTGAAGAAGATGGATCCAGAAAAAAATCTGTTGTGAATGTGTTTAACTCTTAACAATTGATGCCGTCTGAGTTGCGAATGTCTGTATTCAAGATTTCTGTAATTGATGCAGTCTTAAGTTACGAATGTGAGAAGTGTGTGGCACTTCATTCAAATAAACATTATTTTATTATGGTAATATTATTTTATTATGGTAATATTAAGGACTACGTATGTTGAGCATAACAGAAATCTTTGTTTCTGTTAACAAATGAACAGATTTTCACTGAGAAGTGCTATAATAATGATTGAATGTTGTTCAAGTATAAATCCTACAATCTGAACGAGATACACTGATATATTTGTACAGTCGTTTTGGTTGTGTAATACTGCTAAACCTTGGAGTGTCTGATAGTTAAACATGTCTGTTGAGGCCTTATATCCTGTGTTCTCTCCTTTCAGACCCCAGAGGGTTCACACAAATGGAAGACTCCAGATATTTGCTAGATTGGCATGCTGTTGACAGTTATCTCCCCTTCCAGCACCAGGGGGCATTGCAACCCAAACCTGATTCACGTTTGATATCTGATGCATATGCAGATGCTCACACAAAGATAGACGTGAATGGCGTGATACATGAGTGTGTCCAGTCAGAAAGTCTGACCACCACAAAATGTCTCTACTGTAAGCTACAAAAAGTGACCACTAGGGCAGGACACCGCGTCACAACAATGTTCCGGTGTTCCGTATGTAAAGTGCCCCTGTGTAAGAGGCGTGGCTGCTTTCTGCTGTTTCATCATCACAACCGGCAAGCCATGCCTGCCAAGCAACATAGCTCCCCCTACAATCCCAATCTAGGCTGAAAATCTCAGCCTCATATTGGCTGAACTGCATAGCTTTCAAGCCATTTCTTGGCACAACAGTTCTACTGGCCATCCAAATCTAAGCTGATCAAATCAAAACTGGACTAGACAAATTGTCGTAATGACTTTAGTCCAGCTAAATCTAGATGCAGCATATTAGAGACTTATCTGTGTAAAGGTTCATCCCTAGCAGTCACCTGTGGTGGTTAGTCAACTGATAATCTATAGGGTCTGACTATAATTCGAACCTTCAGGTATTTGGCTCGGTGTAAAATGTCTTGTGATCGTGTATGGACTGGTACAAATTGTGTATCAGAAAAATGTTAATTTTGAAGTACGAGAATGGTTGTGTTTGGGGTGTCAAGATGAAGGCCATGGTCACATTTAACAGAAATTCTTGTCACCACTGTTGTGACTTCTGAGTAAACGAATCCGATATAGTTAGAACACACAGGGCATTGGAATTGTGTCTGTACAACTGTAGGTATTCTGAAGATTGACATAAAACGGAAAATGAGATTTGATGATATCTGTTGTACAGGTAGATCAAGGTGTAAATTGGGTGTATTTGAGGTGACCAATCAGATAATTTGTGTATGTTTTACCTGGTTGTATTAATTGTGGTCATATGTCTGCATTAATAGTCTTGTAGATGTGGCTATTTGAACATGGAATAACAATATCAACATCTTTCAGATACCTGATTGAACAAGGTGTATTATCATCCCTGATATTAGGACATATTGTAGAGTTTGTCCTTTTTGATTAATTTTTTCTAGCAAGATAGGTCAATATTGATTTTTTTTAGGGGAGACATGTGACCTCAATATTGATTTTTTTAGGGGAGACATGTGACCTCATTAAGACAATTTGTGAAGAATATGATTTTGTAATTAAAGGATGCATTAATCCGTGTCAATAACCTCTGACCTCTTCTTGTTACAGGTGAATACTACCAGCACCTGCCTCCACACCATGTCCCCGGTTATAAAAAACCTCCTCCCATTACCGAGGTCGTGTTTAACGGTCAGATCCACCGTAGCGTCAGGGCTGAAAACAAGAAACAGCGCATCTGTAAATTCTGTAAATTGCTTAAGGTTCGGACCCGATCTGGATGGCAGATCAACACGCGCCATAGCTGCAATATCTGCCAGGTCCCCCTGTGTCTCGACCGAGGATGTTTTGTGGCTTTCCACAAGGCTCTAGGTTCTGAGATGTCTCTGTCTTTATTTGGACAGAACCCTGGACATAATCCTAACCTTGGACATAATCCTAACCCTGGACTGGACTATAGTCAAGCCTCTGGCAGTTTTCCCCACTAAATCTGAGATATTTTTCTCAATATTTGGCAACTGCTTAGGTAATAAGAATCCAGAGTAAGATATGTTCAGCTTAATTCAGCTTTAAAGTTCGAGATAAAAGTGTTAATACTTCATTATCCTGGACGACGGTGGAAGTTTTACACCAAAGTTCCAGTTGATATCCCCGGATACAATTGTATACCTCTATATCCCGGACGACGGTGGTAGTTTTACCCTGAAGTTCCAGTCGATATCCTCAGATACAATTGTATATACCTGTATATCCCGGACGACGGTGGTAGTTTTACCCTGAAGTTCCAGTCGATATCCTCAATACCGTATATACCTGTATATCCTGGACGACGGTGGTAGTTTTACCCTGAAGTTCCAGTCGATATCCCCAGATACAATTGTATATACCTCGATATCCTGGACGACGGTGGTAGTTTTACCCTGAAGTTCCAGTTGATATCCCCAGATACAATTGTATACCTGTATATCCCGGACGACGGTGGTAGTTTTACCCCAAAGTTCCAGTCGATATCCCCAGATACAATTGTATACCTGTATATCCCGGACGACGGTGGTAGTTTTACCCTGAAGTTCCAGTTGATATCCCCAGATACAATTGTATACCTGTATATCCCGGACGACAGTGGTAGTTTTACCCTGAAGTTCCAGTTAATCCCCTGATACAATTGTATACCTGTATATCCTGGATGAAGGAGGTAGTTTTACCCTGAAGTTCCAGTTGATATCCCCAGATACAATTGTATACCTGTATATCCTGGACGACGGTGGTAGTTTTACCCTGAAGTTCCAGTTGATATCCCCAGATACAATTGTATACCTGTATATCCTGGACGACGGTGGTAGTTTTACCCTGAAGTTCCAGTTGATATTCCCCGATACAATTGTATACCTGTATATCCTGGACGATGGTAGTTTTACGCGTAGTTTCAGTCGATATCCCTTATACAATTGTATATATATCGCGGACGACGGTGGTAGTTTTACCCTGAAGTTCCAGTTGATATCCCCAGATACAATTGTATATACCTCTATATCCCGGACGACAGTGGTAGTTTTACCCTGAAGTTCCAGTCGATATCCTCAATACCGTATATACCTCGATATCCCGGACGATGGTGGTAGTTTTACCCCCAAAGTTCCAGTCAATATCCCTGGTACAATTGTATATACCTCTATATCCCGGACGACAATGACAATTTTATTGCCTTTTTCCAATTTACATTTATCAGTAAAGAGATACTTGGTGTATACTCTGGGTCAATCATTGGTGGTTTTCCCATCATCAGTTGTACTGCAACAGTTAACAGTTGTTAAAATTTGTACGGGGGAAGATACTTAATGTACCAAGGATGACGCTTGTTATCAATACTGACATTATTGACATTACTACTGACAATATTGATGCTTGTATGATTTGAGAGTGGCATACCCTAGTCTCAACCCTTGACACAGTTGGGGCTATCTTGCACCCTGAAAATTGTAGATGCAACTGTGTGATTTCAGATGAACCAACATCTAATCTGACAGTGGTTTACCGTTGACATTTACTCTTGTGATCAGTTCTGATGTGAGATACTGTAGTCTGAAGAATAATTGACAAATGTGAATGAAAATTACAGAAATGTGTCTAATAGTACATAATTGTCTTTTCTAGTATTGTTTCATCATCAAGTTGTGATGGCCCGCAAATCTTTCTTTCAGTTGAGTTGTGTTATTTCACCATATTAAAAATTGAAATTGAATTTTATTGACATGTATAGCAAAGGTATATGGATTTACCATGTAATATTATGAAGTGTTGCATGTTATTGTAAATAATGTTTTCATTTTCCATTAGAAATGAGAGAGAATGATACGTAGGTAAAAGTGTGTTGAATGGTAAAGTCTCATAAGTCTTATACAATCAGTGTGGAAGTGAGTTTGAATGGACGCCCTTTTAGGTTCATCACGAGACACATTTGTAATAATACATATTATTTGTGTTCTCTTTATAGATACTGTGTGTTATCTAATGATCACCCCTACTTCTTCCTTTAATTAATAGATACTGTGTATTATCTAATGAGCATACCTACTTCTTCCTTTAATTAATAGATACTGTGTATTATCTAATGAGCACCCCTACTTCAGTTTGAGCTTCTGTGAGTGTGTCATTAATAATATATATCAGCCTTGAAACAGTTCAAAAGTAAAACAGAGAGTACACTTCTGATCCCAATAAATATCTTATAAATTCTTCATCAAATCTTCAATAACACCCCACCTTTCTCTCAACTGTCTGTGTAATATGACCCGGTGGGGTGTCCTGCTGGGTTTTCTCAGCAGTGTGCTTCAGTCAGGTAGCACTATAAAGTCGGCACTAGTGCTATGCTATTACAAGAAGACAAATATGTACATATCGTAGCCTCCAGATAACATGCACACACTCACCACATGTATCTCGCACACGTCCTAAATGACCACAGCTGTTGATGGACGTTAAGCAACACGAACCAAACCAAACTTTCTTTCAGCTGCCCTGGGGTGCTACTAATTTAGGTAAACATGGTATGCAATAAATCATTGTATTTCCAATCTATTTTCATGAAAATTTAATCAAGATAAAACAATTCTCATAATGATGCAATACTGTTAAAAATTTTGTGTAAAAGTTTAGTTTCTTTAAAATAAGTATGAATCATATTGTCTGTACATAATTGATTGATGTAAATGTGAGTTTCTGTATGTCTGATTTGCTTTAAACAACTATATGTAATGTTGTAAATACAGGTGTTTGATTATACTGCTAATCAAAAAAGATTTTTGTCAAATTTGTGTAAATACAGTTGATAGTTTACTGGCGAGTTCATCCTGCAGTATCTGTTTATTACTGTTAGTGATTTTGTAAATAAAATCTAATAGTTCACATTACAGAGTTAGATGTTGTGTTTTCTAATTACAACCCGTCAGAGTTCATAATTATGAGTGTATATTTCTGTCGGAGCCAATCCTTCTACAGTTTAGTAACCTGTATAAACCAGACCCTATATTATCTGGCCTCAATTTCATCAAAGTTCATTAACTTTAGATAATTCCTTAACTTAACATTTCCTTAGGAAGTATTATTGGGGTACTAGGGGGAAATCTTAACATTTCTTTAGGAAGTATTATTGGGGTTCTAGGGGGAAATCTTGGGAGAAATCTAGGGGGAAATCTTACCATTTCTTTAGGAAGTATTATGGGGTTCTAGGGGGGAAATCTTACCATTTCCTTGGAAAGTATTATTGGGGTTCTAGGGGGGGGGGGGGATCTTACCATTTCCTTAGGAAGTATTATTGGGGTTCTAGGGGGAAATCTTACCATTTCCTTAGGAAGTATTATTGGGGTTTTATGGGAAAATCTTACTGAAGGAACTAATTGTAAATTCTGTCATGCTTTCCTATGGAAAATTAAAGAAATGTTGATGAATTTGGGACCAGGTAACTTATGTTAAACTGACCAGACCATGGAAAGGTAGTTTGATGAATACTGAACATTTTATTAGAAACATTTCCCATAAGATCCTACTTGTCAGTGAAATGTCACCAGTTGCTCTGTATTCACAGCACAATCTGAAGTGTTTTATTTGCTCTTTATCATTCCACAAAAAGAATTACAAATACGATAAAATACATTTTCATTCTCACATTCACATATAATGACCAAAGACAACTTGCGCTGACCAAGTACCAGACCTCTGATAAATACAGCGATGTACTGCTCCTGTACTGGTTATACATTCTCTTAAGTGGTATTGGCATTCAGCCGTAGCAGATCCTTCCATTGCAAGGATTGCTAGAAGGGACCAACCAACCAATTGTTTTTCCATAGACTTTAGTGTTAACGTTTTGGAGTATTTCATTCAAATTCTTGAATTCAATATGACAATTATGGTTTATAACAAAAGTTTAGTGTCTCATATAACACATAATCAAAAAAATAGTTGGGTCCTTCTGCTCAAATTTTCTCCGGGGTAGCCATTTTGAAAATGGGTGAATTTCGCAGTAAAAATTCTCAAAAATCTGAAATGTTTACCTGTTAATTATTATTACATGAACTTTTAGAAAAAAATTCAATCGGACTTACAAAAATTTACATCAACATTTCTTATGGATAGTTACCTATCAGGTTACATATCTATTTTCTTACTTCATAACATATACTGCCCAATCAGTGGCTGCCAGACATTTTATCCTTGGCTCAACTTTCTATACACAGGGGCACAGGGGATGTAATTGGTTGGTTGTTCCCTAGAATGACCTGGGCAATAAGTATTTACCCAGAAGTCAGAATAGTGGCAGGAATATAGGGTGTTTTACTTGTGCAAGGGACCAGTTCAAAGTCTACGTCATAACTCTGACGGATTATTGAAACAGAACGTAAAAGTACATGTACATATATATAAACATCACATACCCAGTTCACAACACAGGGACACCACATGTACATGCAGTCAAGATCATCACCAATACACATACCTGAACCATACTCCCTTGCTGGGGATAATGTCTCCCACATTTGTTAAAACTTGAGATAACTTTAAGATATTGTTAATCCCTGTCGCTTGATACAGCTATATCAGTCTGTAGTTATAACCTGTACAAAATAATGAAAACCATGCAATGTTTAACTAAATTAAAACACTGTAAATTAATTGTCTGGGTTAAGATATGTAGACAATCATACCAACATTTAATTACATGATTTAATTCCTGAAAATAATGCATTAAATATTCTGCTCAATATGACTGCAGTGCTCCATGGAATCTCCTGAAAGTGTGACTATTTTGCAAAACACTGTGAAACGAAATTTGCCCAACTTTCACTGTACCATAATATATTTATTAGATTTACCAAGTAAATGTAGTTCATTCTATTTGTACATGTATAAAACTACACCCAAACCTCACGACTGCCACACTCAGCATTTACAGAGAACACCTACTGACCAAGCCTGTCTGGTGTTCCTGGTTCCGGTGCGATCTCTGTGTCATCAACTCTTTCTCCCCTGAACTCTGTCTAAACAGATTCTGGTGGTACGGGTGATCTGGTTATACGACATCTGTCGGTAGAACACATGGCAATATAACTTCAGGTGAAGATAACGAGATGAGTGTTCAATCCCTACCCCGGGTGGGAAGATGAAATCACAGCCGTGTACTGTCGTGGTTGTGTCCTTGGGGGAGACCCTTTTCCCCCAATTCCTCTGGAGAGCATGCTACGGGCTTATATATATTCAATGAGGTAGCCATCAGCTACTACAAGGGAGCTTCCTCTCAAATGAGCCTGGTTGTTACCTGGGTGGTTACTCACCTAACAAACCTGATTTTCCCAGACCACTGTGTTTGGTGAAGGTTCTTTTATGAAAGCAAAATCATACTCTTTTAGATCTGTGGATGCTTTTGGTATTCAACATGAAACTGTTAAATATCCTATTGATAAAACAATTAAAATTCCATTAGAAAGTGCTATTACTGTTCAAATATTAAATTGTCGGAATCATTTTAACAAGTGTTATGTATTATGCTACACCAATATATCTGGGGTGTATACAATGCTCCACCAATATATCTGGGGTGTATACAATGCTCCACCAATATATCTGGGGTGTATACAAGGCTCCACCAATATATCTGGGGTGTATACAATGCTCCACCAATATATCTGGGGTGTATACAATGCTCCACCAATATATCTGGGGTGTATACAAGGCTCCACAATGCTCAAGATTGAGCCTCTTGTTCCTGTGGAACTGTAATAGTTTGTGTTTGAAAATAAAATTTAAGAGGCTTCTGATTGTTCTGATGAGATTTTGATTGAGCTGTAAGGTGATTCTAAAATAGCAGGTGGGGTGTCATTGTGATTCTAACATCAACAGGCGGGATGTCAATACGATTCTAACATCAACAGGTAGGGTGTCAATACGATTCTAACATCAACAGGTAGGGTGTCAATACGATTCTAACATCAACAGGCGGGGTGTCAATACGATTCTAACATCAACAGGCGGGATGTCAATATGATTCTAACATCAATGGGCGGGATGACAATACGATTCTACCATCAATAAGGAGGATGTCAATGCCATTCTAACATAGCAGGTGGGGTGTCAACATGATATATTTATATATATATATGATATTAGATTCCACCAACATTAAGGATTTCTTTATTTTTCATTGGTTTACAGAGAACGCATTCTGATTCACGTGTTTGATTATTTCCTTTTGTTCAATGACTTGAACATAAGGAATTTGTTGATGCATTATAAAACAACTGCCCTGTATTAAGTTCTGTAAACATGTAACTGGTGCTGATCTTCTCTTTTGATTGATTTCAGATGTTGGAGATATGTATTTATCGGATACTACACGGGATTTTAATGACCCCTATTTTAGCCTTGCCAGTTTCCCGGGTATGGGTTCCAGTTACCCGACTGTGAGCCAGGCCTCTACACGACAGTCGGGGCCTGAGCTAACATTTGTACATGATTCTTTAGTGCACAGATGTGTGTCCTCCATCGGTAGTAAGAAATACAAGTGTGTCTACTGCAAAATCCAGCGTGTACGTACCAAATCTGGCTGGTACGTCGACACACGCCTCAAGTGCTCGATCTGTAACGTGGCCCTGTGTCGAGAACGTGGATGCTTCCAGCGTTTCCATGAGGAATTTGCTGCCTCAAGGTCAAACAATCAGGTCCCACCTGGTGAAAAATCTCTGATGCAGTAACGAAGATTGAATGAATTGATTGACTCTTGTGAATTTTGATTGCAATTAAGCATTCTCTGTGAATACTTTCATTCTGGACAGAACTTGGCGTGATGTACATATGTATATAGAGTTAAGAAATCCTTTTCTTTTACACTATATTCATTATTTGATAAACAGTGATTGAGGTTTGGTTCATTATTATGATATTTTGTACTATAATTTTTTTGTTTTAACTTGTATTGTTGTAAAGTGTATAGAGGGCTACATAGCTGAACCATTAATTTTGTAGCACTGAGGGAAGTATTACTTTAACTGTGAAATCTTTTGTGGGTTTGTTTCAGATCATCAGTAGGGCTACTCAAGATTTCAATATGACAGACTGTCTTTGTTTACTAAAGCGTTTTCAATATTCAGATGACGAAATGTTTACTATAACGTTTTCAATATTCAGATGACGAAATGTTTACTAAAGCGTTTTCAATATTCAGATGACGAAATGTTTACTCTAGCGTTTTCAATAATTTGGTGACAAGATGTTTATTTACTTTTGGGTTTTCAATATTTTTATGACATAAGATAGCATTTTCAATATTTTGATGACGAGGTGTTTACTATTGTATTTTCAATATTTTGATGACGAAATATTTACTTTTGCGTTTTCAATAATTTGGTGACAAGATGTTTACCATGGCGTTTTCAATATTTTGATGACGAGATGTTTACTATTGCTTTTTCAATAATTTGGCGACAAGATGTTTACTAGAGCATTTTCAATATTTTGATGACGAGATGCTTACTACATGTATTACAGTACTGTCCGGAGTCAGAATGAATAATGTTTGGTGGAAAAGTTTGTTTTTAACATTTGCGACCTTTTCATATCAAATTTGATGTTCAGTTTTTGGTGCAAGTGTTGAAAGGCAGCAGTAAACCCGTTTGTAATTATGCTAGAGTTCTAATATTTGGTTGCTGTGGGGGTAAACTATTATTTCCAGAGTCAAATATGTTTCATAATAATGATGATGTCAATGCTTTCTACAATGCAAAGCCCAAATTTAAACTAAACATTTATTTCAATAATGATTCCAGCTAGTTAACACGCCCCCTAATTCTAGTGAGGTATCATGATATATAGTGTGTGGGGAGAAAACCAGAAATCCTGGATATGAGAGTTTTCATCACCGAGTTAAATTAGAGAAAACCAGAAATCCTGGATATGAGAGTTTTGATCACTGAGTTAAATTAGAGAAAACCAGAAATCCTGGATATGAGAGTTTTGATCACTGAGTTAAATTAGAGAAAACCAGAAATCCTGGATATGAGAGAGTTTTCATCACCGAGCTAAAGGTGAGACAACCAGAAATCCTGGTTATGAGAGTTTTCATCACCGAGTTAAAGGTGAGAAAACCAGAAATCCTGGATATGAGAGAGATTTGATCACCAAGTTAAAGGATATAGGAGTAAATCTTTTGGTGAAGAAGTGATAGAACATCAGACACACATGAATAGATAAAGATCCATAAACTCTACACCGTCCTTACACATCAGTGGGTCATTGATAAAGTTTGTGTCCGTCCTGTAGTATTGTCAATGAGGTTGATACATATATTGAATTCTGGCAAACAAACAGTGGTTCTGACCTTCTCTTTTGATCCGTTTCAGATTTTGGAGGTACTTATTTAGAAGGTTTTCCTCAGGACCTCAACAAGGCCAGTCAGTTGGGTGGGACAGTGGGACAGCATTATTGCCGTGACTTTGTCATCGACAAAGTGGTCCATACCAGTGTGCCTACAGTAGAAGGAAAGAAGTTTAAATGTGTGTACTGCAAGATACACGGTGTGCGCACCAAATCCGGCTGGCATGTAGATACACGACTCAAGTGTTCTGTCTGTGACGTCCCCTTGTGTCGGGGTAGGGGGTGTTTCCTCCACTACCATCAGCAGTTCCTTCAACAACTACAGTCTGTTAACACCAGAGATCAGTCTGGTGGGGTCATGTGACTGGTGACTCAATATGGTGGAGTCCTGTGAGTGGTGACTCAATCTAGTGGAGTCCTGTGAGTGGTGACTCAATCTGGTGGAGTACTGTGATTGGTGACTCAATCTGGTGGAGTCCTGTGACTGGTGACTCAACCTGGTGGAGTCATGTGATTGGTGACTCAATCTAGTGGAGTCATGTGAGTGGTGACTCAATATGGTGGAGTCATGTGAGTGGTGACTCAATATGGTGGAGTCGTGTGACTGGTGACTCAATCTGGTGGAGTCGTGTGACTGGTGACTCAATCTGGTGGAGTCGTGTGACTGGTGACTCAATCTAATGGAGTACTGTGATTGGTGACTCAATCTGGTGGAGTCATGTGACTGGTGACTCAATCTGGTGGAGTCCTGTGACTGGTGACTCAATATGGTGGAGTCATGTGACTGGTGACTCAATCTGGTGGAGTCATGTGACTGGTGACTCAATATGGCGGGGTCATGTGACTGGTGACTCATTCTAGTGGAGTCATGTGATTGGTGAATCATTCTAGTGGAGTCATGTGACTGGTGAATCATTCTAGTGGAGTCATGTGATTGGTGAATCATTCTTGTTGGGTCATGTGATCAGAGAGTGGCTCAGACACCTGGACTTCGGAGTCTTGTTGTATCAGAAAAAATCCAACTTTAAGCTGGCAATTTCAGTTTGATAATACACAGTCTAGACAAGGAGATTACTGCATTAAATCACTATTTATTAATGTCTGCCCACAAGAAATTAGTACCAGGAGATATTGATCAAGGGTATTATGTTTATTTGTGATTCAAGGTTGTGACAATTCTCTTTTACTCCGTTTCAGGTGTTGGAAGTCAGTATGTAGATGGTCGCTCTACGAAGCCATACTTTCCAATGGCAAGTGGTCCGTTCTTTGGCTCAGATGGACGGCAGTATGCACGTGATCTTATCGTCAATAACATTGTCCACGAAAGTGTGACAACACCAAAATCGAAGAGATATAAGTGTGTTTACTGCAGGACACACAATATTCGCACACGGACAGGTTTACACGTAGACACCCGCCTCCACTGTTCTGTGTGTAGGGTTCCATTATGTCGAGGAAGGGGCTGTTTTTTCCTTTACCACCAGGAACGGTACTCTACTACCTCTGGTGTGAAGGATGCAGTGCAGGGAAATGCCATCTCTGGTGTTACCCCTGGGGGTGGGGTGTGGTGAAATGGGGGGGGGAGGGGTTAATATGTGCTGTATTTAGGATAGTTCCCAATAGATTTGTTGTCATTGAGGGTAAACAGCAGCCTTGTGTATAGTTTGCATATATTCAGACTTATCTCCGGCAAAGCAAACACCATCTTTGGTAAGATTGTTGGGTTATGATTCTACTACCTTTAGTTAATTAACAAACAATTTAGTGTGCAAATCAATAATTTGAACTAATTACTTGTTCCCTTTGTCCTTTCAGGCCTACGGGAACAGGCTGATTTGGGTTCATATTTAGGTGACAACTCCTCGTTCGCACCCCCTCTGATGCAGCAGCAGTGTTTGACCTATGTCACACCATACGATTCGGAGGCTGAGCGGATGCGGCACGTGCCTGTTCAGTCTCAAATGCGTCGACTAAAGCTTTGTGTACTATGCCAGGCCAATAAGACAAAAACCAAGTCAGGCTGGCGTGTTAACACAATATACAGGTGTAGTCAGTGTCAGGTTGCTCTTTGTACAAATAATAGGAACTGCTTCGGGGCCTACCACCAGATCCTCTTCACAGGAAACTGGCGATCTACATCCAAAATTCCGCCATGAAAACATGTACAAACTTAGGTTTATATTTAAAAATTCACTTTAAAACATAAACATAATGGATATAGCAGATAATGTGCTGATCTACATTTAAACATCCACCATAAAGCATGAACAGTCACTTAACCCTGATAAAAGACCTGAATTAATTGTTCCTGGTTAACTCTTCTAATCCTAACTTAAGACATTATTAAGACACCAGAAATGTAGGTCAAGGTCACCACCAGAAATCTCTTTGGTGGTTATGGTATTTTGACTATCTAGGTCAATGTTATCACCAGAAATGTAGGTCAAGGTCACTACCAGAAATCTCTTTGGTGGTTATGGTATTTTGACCATCTAGGTCAAGGTAACCAATGGAAATGTAGGTCAAGGTTACCACCTGGAATGTAGGTCAATGTTACCACCAGAAATGTTAGAAATCTCTAAGGTTGTTACACTATTGTGAATTAATGTAGGTCAAGGTTATCATCCCAAATCTATAATGTGACTTCATGTACAATACACTTCATGCCATGGAATCCCTATGTACAGTTGTAATTAACTTCATACCTATGATGATGCAGGTAAAATGGACCGATTTAAGAATCACATACGCAGTGTGTGTCTGTATTACAGAAATCACACCCCTGATAGGCAGCATTGCACCACTTTGCTAGTTTAAAGAAATATTTGTTTCCAATAGTTCATGGCAATACACCATACAATTGTATATATATTGACAGGCCAGCATCTGTGAGGTGACAGGTCTACGTTCGACAATACACCAAATATATATATTGACAGACCAGTATCTTTTAGGTGACAGGTCTACGTTCGACAATACACAAAATATATATATTGACAGGCCAGCAACTGACAGGTAACAGGTCAACATCAGCTTCTGTTGTGGAGAAACGTATTTTCTTCAGTGTTTTGACTTTTCTTATTTCTCTTGATTTTCATTTAAAAAAAAAAAAAAAAAAATGTTATGTTTGGTTTTATCGTAATGGGGAAAAAGTCTTACTATAATGTATATGTGTTCATTCTTCAAAGAAAAATATGATTGTACTGAATAAATAGAACTCCCAATGCATATATACTGTTCTATCTATGTTCCTTCGTCCATATTCTCTGAACATGTCCATTCCTCCCGTAACCATAAATACATAAATATATTCTATAATATGGCTGTAAGATAGCTGAAATGTGTACATAATTTTGTTTTTGAATTGTAGTATATGGGAATTGTAAAAGGTTGTGTAGTTGTTTGTGTATGGGTGTATGAGGGTAGACAGGTTGTGTAGTTGGTTGTGTATGGGTGTATGAGGGTAGACAGGTTGTGTAGTTGGTTGTGTATGGGTGTATGAGGGTAGACAGGTTGTGTAGTTGGTTGTGTATGGGTGTATGAGGGTAGACAGTGTTATAGGAGGTTGGGGGTTAATAAGTGGTTGCCTGTGGGCGTGGAAGGGTACAAGAATGCTGTGTTAAGTGTCAGGGGTGTGGGTTATAATCGCTGGTGTTTTCAGTGGAGGGAAATGTGCTTGGGTGTTTATTGAGGGGAGGGTGCTTGGGTGTTTATTTGTAAATGATGAACTGGTGTTTTGAGTGGAGGGGGAATGTACTGGTGTTTTGAGTGGAAGGTGAATGTACTGGTGTTTTTAATTGGAGGGGGAATGTACTGGTGTTTTGAGTGGAAGATTAATGAAATGGTGTTTTGAGTGGAGGGGGAATGTACTGGTGTTTTGAGTGGAGGGGGAATGTACTGGTGTTTTGAGTGGAGGGGGAATGTACTGGTGTTTTGAGTGAAGGGGGAATGTACTGGTGTTTTGAGTGGAGGGGGAATGTACTGGTGTTTTGAGTGAAGGGGGAATGTACTGGTGTTTTGAGTGGAGGGGGAATGTACTGGTGTTTTGAGTGGAGGGTGAATGTACTAGTGATTTGAGTGGAAGATTAATGAAATGGTGTTTTGAGTGGAGGGGGAATGTACTGGTGATTTGAGTGGAAGATTAATGAAATGGTGTTTTGAGTGGATGGGGAATGTACTGGTGTTTTGAGTGGATGGGGAATGTACTGGTGTTTTGAGTGGAAGGTGAATGTACTGGTGTTTTGAGTGGAAGGTGAATGTACTGTTGTTTTGAGTGGAGGGGGAATGTACTGTTGTTTTGAGTGGAGGGGGAATGTACTGGTGTTTTGAGTGGAGGGGGAATGTACTGGTGTTTTGAGTGGAAGGTGAATGTACTGGTGTTTTGAGTGGAAGGTGAATGTACTGGTGTTTTGAGTGGAAGGTGAATGTACTGGTGTTTTGAGTGGAGGGGGAATGTACTGTTGTTTTGAGTGGAGGGGGAATGTACTGGTGTTTTGAGTGGAGGGGGAATGTACTGTTGTTTTGAGTGGAGGGGGAATGTACTGGTGTTTTGAGTGGATGGGGAATGTACTGTTGTTTTGAGTGGATGGGGAATGTACTGGTGTTTTGAGTGGAAGATTAATGAAATGGTGTTTTGAGTGGAGGGGGAATGTACTGGTGTTTTGAGTGAAGGGGGAATGTACTGGTGTTTTGAGTGGAGGGGGAATGTACTGTTGTTTTGAGTGAAGGGGGAATGTACTGTTGTTTTGAGTGGAGGGGGAATGTACTGTTGTTTTGAGTGGAGGGGGAATGTACTGGTGGTTTGAGTGGAGGGGGAATGTACTGGTGTTTTGAGTGGAGGGGGAATGTACTGGTGTTTTGAGTGGAGGGGGAATGTACTGGTGTTTTGAGTGGAGGGGGAATGTACTGGTGTTTTGAGTGGAGGGGGAATGTACTGGTGTTTTGAGTGGAGGGGGGATGTACTGTTTTGAGTGGATGGGGAATGAACTGGTGTTTTGAGTGGAGGGGGAATGTACTGTTGTTTTGAGTGGAGGGGGAATGTACTGGTGTTTTGAGTGGAAGATTAATGAAATGGTGTTTTGAGTGGAGGGGGAATGTACTGGTGTTTTGAGTGAAGGGGGAATGTACTGGTGTTTTGAGTGGAGGGGGAATGTACTGTTGTTTTGAGTGGAGGGGAATGTACTGGTGTTTTGAGTGGAGGGGGAATGTACTGTTGTTTTGAGTGGAGGGGGAATGTACTGGTGTTTTGAGTGGAGGGGGAATGTACTGGTGTTTTGAGTGGAGGGGGAATGTACTGTTGTTTTGAGTGGAGGGGGAATGTACTGGTGTTTTGAGTGGAGGGGGAATGTACTGTTGTTTTGAGTGGAGGGGGAATGTACTGGTGTTTTGAGTGGAAGATTAATGAAATGGTGTTTTGAGTGGAGGGGGAATGTACTGGTGTTTTGAGTGAAGGGGGAATGTACTGGTGTTTTGAGTGAAGGGGGAATGTACTGGTGTTTTGAGTGGAGGGGGAATGTACTGGTGTTTTGAGTGGAGGGGGAATGTACTGTTGTTTTGAGTGGAGGGGGAATGTACTGGTGTTTTGAGTGGAAGGTGGAATGTACTGGTGTTTTGAGTGGAGGTGGAATGTACTGGTGTTTTGAGTGGAGGGGGAATGTACTGGTGTTTTGAGTGGATGGGGAATGTACTGGTGTTTTGAGTGGAGGGGGAATGTACTGGTGTTTTGAGTGGAGGGGGAATGTACTGGTGTTTTGAGTGGAGGGGGAATGTACTGGTGTTTTGAGTGGAGGGGGAATGTACTGGTGTTTTGAGTGGATGGGGAATGTACTGGTGTTTTGAGTGGAGGGGGCGGGTGCTTGGATTTTTTTTTATTGGAGAGAGATGTCGGGTGTGTATTAGATTTGTGCTATGGTTTACTTGTCAATATCTGTTATAGTTCATGGTGGACTGGGGTGACAGTACTTATATGTATCCATGTTGTATCATAGATGTAAATATGTTGGCTTTTGTTTGTAGAAAATAAATCATCATCAAAATGTTACTGTTTGTTGTTTTTGATAAGTATTAGGCATTTATTTATCAGTTTCATGTAATAACTATACAAATGTAAACCTACAGAGACAGACTATTAGGTAGAGATGTTGTTACAGGAACAGAGACAGACTATTAGGTAGATATGTTGTTATAGGAACAGAGACAGACTATTAGGTAGAGATGATGTTACAGGAACAGAGAGAGACTATTGGGTAGAGATGTTGTTACAGGAACAGAGAGAGACTATTAGGTAGAGATGTTGTTACAGGAACAGAGACAGACTATTAGGTAGAGATGATGTTACAGGAACAGAGACAGACTATTAGGTAGAGATGTTGTTACAGGAACAGAGAGAGACTATTAGGTAGAGATGATGTTACAGGAACAGAGACAGACTATTGGGTAGAGATGATGTTACAGGAACAGAGAGAGACTATTAGGTAGAGATGTTGTTACAGGAACAGAGACAGACTATTAGGTAGAGATGTTGTTACAGGAACAGAGACAGACTATTAGGTAGAGATGTTGTTACAGGAACAGAGACAGACTATTAGGTAGAGATGTTGTTACAGGAACAGAGACAGACTATTAGGTAGAGATGTTGTTACAGGAACAGAGACAGACTATTGGGTAGAGATGTTGTTACAGGAACAGAGACAGACTATTAGGTAGAGATGTTGTTACAGGAACAGAGACGGACTATTAGGTAGAGATGTTACAGGAACAGAGACAGACTATTAGGTAGAGATGTTGTTACACTCACAGAGACAGACTATTAGGTAGAGATGTTACAGGAACAGATACAGACTATTAGGTAGAGATGTTGTTACAGGAACAGAGACAGACTATTAGGTAGAGATGTTGTTATAGGAACAGAGACAGACTATTAGGTAGAGATGTTGTTACAGGAACAGAGACAGACTATTAGGTAGAGATGTTGTTACAGGAACAGAGACAGACTATTAGGTAGAGATGTTGTTACAGGAACAGAGACAGACTATTAGGTAGAGATGTTGTTACAGGAACAGAGAGAGACTATTGGGTAGAGATGTTGTTACAGGAACAGAGACAGACTATTAGGTAGAGATGTTGTTACACTCACAGAGACAGACTATTAGGTAGAGATGTTGTTACAGGAACAGAGACAGACTATTAGGTAGAGATGTTGTTACAGGAACAGAGACAGACTATTAGGTAGAGATGTTGTTACAGGAACAGAGACAGACTATTAGGTAGAGATGTTGTTACAGGAACAGAGACAGACTATGAGGTAGAGATGTTGTTACAGGAACAGAGACAGACTATTAGGTAGAGATGTTGTTACAGGAACAGAGACAGACTATTAGGTAGAGATGTTGTTACAGGAACAGAGACAGACTATTAGGTAGAGATGTTGTTATAGGAACAGAGACAGACTATTAGGTAGAGATGTTGTTACAGGAACAGAGACAGACTATTAGGTAGAGATGTTGTTACAGGAACAGAGACAGACTATTGGGTAGAGATGTTGTTACAGGAACAGAGACAGACTATTGGGTAGAGATGTTGTTACAGGAACAGAGACAGACTATTGGGTAGAGATGTTGTTACAGGAACAGAGACAGACTACTAGGTAGAGATGTTGTTACAGGAACAGAGACAGACTATTAGGTAGAGATGTTACAGGAACAGAGACAGACTATTAGGTAGAGATGTTGTTACAGGAACAGAGACAGACTATTAGGTAGAGATGTTGTTACAGGAACAGAGACAGACTATTAGGTAGAGATGTTGTTACAGGAACAGAGACAGACTATTAGGTAGAGATGATGTTACAGGAACAGAGAAAAAATATTAGGTGTTAGGCAGCATCGACAACACATCTTCATGGTAATCTCAGATTCAAAATCAAAAGTTTGCTTGGATCGACTGCAACCATAAATTTTATATAACATCACGCAGCTAAAGCCAAACAAACCTGATGAAATGGAGGTAAATCTGTTTGGAATAGTTTGTTGCTGTATTTCAAATTCTTTCCAGTCTTTGTCCTGATGATGTACTTGTAGTTTTTGGGATTTATTAGGTCATCTGACCCAAAGGGTCAGGATGACCTATAGTCATCGTGCTTCGTCCGTCGTCGTCCGCCGTCCGCCGTGCGCCGTGCGCCGTCCGTAAACTTTTTCTTTCAAAACGCTACTCCTCCTTAACGCTTGGGTGGATTACTTCCAAATTTGGTTTGAAGCATCATTGGGGGAGGGCAATCGTATTTTATATAAATGAGGCTGGTCTGACCCCTGGGGCCAGAAGGGCGGGGCCCCAAAAAGGGAACTTAGGTGAATATTGCTATAAAATCCTACTCCTCCTTTACCCTTGGGTGGATTACAACTAAATTTGGTGTGAAACATCATTGGGGGAGGGCGGTCATATTTTATATAAATGAAGTTGGTGTGACCCCTGGGGCCTGAGGGGCGGGGCCCCAAAAGGGGAACTTTGATGAAATTTTGCTATAAAATCCTACTCCTCCTTAACCCTTTGGTGGATTTCAACCAGATATGTTGTGAAACATCATTTGGGGAGGGCGGTCATATTTTATATAAATGAGGCTGGTGTGACCACTAGGGCCTGAGGGGCGGGGCCCCAAATGGGGAACTTTGATGAAATTTTGCTATAAAATCCTACTCCTCCTTAACCCTTTAGTGGATTTCAACCAGATATGTTGTGAAACATCATTTGGGGAGGGCGGTCATATTTTATATAAATGAGGCTGGTGTGAGCCCTGGGGCCAGAGTGACGGGCCCAAAAAAGGGAACTTTGATGAAATTTTGCTATAAAATCCTACTCGTCCTTAACCCTTTGGTGGATTTCAACCAGATATTGTGTGAAACATCATTGGTGGAGGGTGGTCATATTTTATATAAATGAGGCTGGTGTGAGCCCTGGGGCCAGAGTGACGGGCCCAAAAAAGGGAACTTTGATGAAATTTTGCTATAAAATCCTACTCGTCCTTAACCCTTTGGTGGATTTCAACCAGATATTGTGTGAAACATCATTGGTGGAGGGTGGTCATATTTTATATAAATGAGGCTGGTGTGGCCCCTGGGGCCAGAGGGGCGGGGCCCCAAAAAGGGAACTTAGGTGAATATTGCTATAAAATCCTACTCCTCCTTTACCCTTGGGTGGATTACAACTAAATTTGGTGTGAAACATCATTTGGGGAGGGCGGTCATATTTTTAGGTCATCTGACCCAAAGGGTCAGGATGACCTATAGTCATTGTGCTTCGTCCGTCGTCGTTCGCCGTCCGCCGTGCGCCGTGCGCAGTCCGTAAACTTTTTCTTTCAAAACGCTACTCCTCCTTAACGCTTGGGTGGATTACTTCCAAATTTGGTTTGAAGCATCATTGGGGGAGGGCAATCATATTTTATATAAATGAGGCTGGTCTGACCCCTGGGGCCAGAAGGGCGGGGCGCCGAAAAGGGAACTTAGGTGAATATTGCTATAAAATCCTACTCCTCCTTTACCCTTGGGTGGATTACAACTAAATTTGGTGTGAAACATCATTGGGGGAGGGCGGTCATATTTTATATAAATGAAGTTGGTGTGACCCCTGGGGCCTGAGGGGCGGGGCCCCAAAAGGGGAACTTTGATGAAATTTTGCTATAAAATCCTACTCCTCCTTAACCCTTTGGTGGATTTCAACCAGATATTGTGTGAAACATCATTTGGGGAGGGTGATCATATTTTATATAAATGAGGCTGGTGTGACCCCTAGGGGCTTAGGGGCGGGGCCCCAAATGGGGAACTTTGATGAAATTTTGCTATAAAATCCTACTCCTCCTTAACCCTTTAGTGGATTTCAACCAGATATGTTGTGAAACATCATTTGGGGAGGGCGGTCATATTTTATATAAATGAGGCTAGTGTGACCCCTGGGGCCTGAGGGGCGGGGCCCCAAATGGGGAACTTTGATGAAATTTTGCTATAAAATCCTACTCCTCCTTAACCCTTTGGTGGATTTCAACCAGATATTGTGTGAAACATCATTGGGGGAGGGTGGTCATATTTTATATAAATGAGGCTGGTGTGGCCCCTGGGGCCTGAGGGGCAGGGCCCCAAAAGGGGAACTTTTATGAAATTTTGCTATAAAATCCTACTCGTCCTTAACCCTTTGGTGGATTTCAACCAGATATTGTGTGAAACATCATTGGGGGAGGGTGGTCATATTTTATATAAATTAGGCTGGTGTGGCCCCTGGGGCCAGAAGGGCAGGGCCCCAAAAGGGGAACTTTGATGAAATTTTGCTTTACAATACTACTCCTCCTAACCCCCATAGTGAATTATTACCAAATTTGGTGTGAAACATCATTGGAGGAGGACAATCATATTTTATATAAATGAGGCTGGTTTGACCCCTAGGGCCAGAGGGGCGGGGCCCCAAAAGGGGAACTTTGGTGAATTTTTGCTATAAATCCTACTTCTCTCTAACCCTTGGGTGGATTAATACGAAATATGGTGTGAAACATCCTTTGGGAAGGGTGGTCATATTTTATATAAACGAGGCTAGTGAGACCCCTGGGGCCTTAGGGGCAGGGCCCCAAAAGGGGAACTTTGGTGAATATTTTCTGTTAAATCCTAATCCTCCCTAACCTTTTGGTGGATTACAACCTAATTTGATGTGAAATATAAGGTGACGGCAATCATATTTTTTAATGAGACAGGTTTGACCCCTGGGGAAAAAAAGATGGGGCAAAAGGAGCGCTTAGGTTAAACATTTCTTTAAAATGCAATTCCTCCTTAATGCCTTAATTGATTACAACTATATTTAGCATGAAACATCATTGGGGAAAGGCAATCCTAATTGATATAAATGAGTCTTGTCTGACCCATTGGGACACAGAGGGGCATGCCCCAAAAATGGGAACTTGGCTAAAATTTTGCTTTATGATGCTGCTCTTCCTGGACAAGCTAAATGGATAAAAACCAAATTTGATCTAAAACATAACTGGCTGCGATAAATGATTTATGGTAATAATGCTGGATTGAGGGGTGTGTCCCTGCTGTAAGTGTAAGTGTTTGTCAGATGACCGTTAAGGCCCATGGGCCTCTTGTATCTATGAAGGATCGTACAAAGACACAGTATTACAACACTTTTACAGTTAGATACAGTAAAATGAGATATCAATAAAACTGCACCATACAGCTGTTTTGTCCTCCCAAGACTCGTCAGTGATGTTAGGGACACCATACAGTTGTTATAATATTCTAGGACTCGCCAGTGATGTTCTGGACACCATACAGCTGTTTTGTCCTCCTAGGACACGCCAATGATGTAAGGGGCTTAAAGTGTTGATACCTACATGTACCAGGCGATGACAGAAACTCAAAATAGCCCAAAAAATGTCAAAATGTAGATGTCGAAATGCATTTACCCCAATAATTCAAATAAATTTCATTATTATCGATTTTGGATTTCAAAGGAAATTTGTGTACATGTGTATATTCCGGACTGTGTCGCTGTCCAAATGAACTAAATTGCCTCACAGTGGGTAGAGTTGCTGACCAAACAAGATTGGGCTTGTTATTAAAAGTCATGTAGATGCATGTGTGTGTTGAGCATATATTAAGGATTGCAATATATTTTTCAGAAGGTTCAGCACATAAGACAAGGAGACCAAAAGTTGATGCCAAAGGGATGTCGCACAATACAATGACACAAGCCATGAAAACATACGGTCAGCAGGGGTTGTTACCGTTGGATCAGCCAGGGCTGACATTCCCAACCAGAGCACTCCTCGGATCACAACAACAGATGTACATTGAAGAGGTTAGAAAACAACCCGAAATATCCTATATGCCAACAGAGTTTTTCACTCTGCCTATGACCACAGGGCAGCACAGAATGGGATACATGGATCCTCAAGCCGGCCAGCAGCCTAGATCTGATGCTCAAGCTACCGAACCTCCATACATGCAAACGGTGAGTGGCATGTTTTCGACCGAGTCCAGTGTACCGCAGGGCCTGGCACACAGGATGATCCACACGGAAGGCAAGAAGCTGAGACTGTGTGTCTACTGCAGTCTCAACAAGGTAAAGACCAAGTCAGGCTGGTACGTGTACACAACACACAAGTGTGAGGCCTGCGATGTGCCTCTCTGTCAGTCCAGGAACTGCTTCATTACCTACCACAAGTACATGGGCATGATGTGATGTCACTTACCACAGGTACATGGGCATGTTGTGATGTCACTTACCACCGATACATGGGCATGATGTGATGTCACTTACCACCGATACATGGGCATGATGTGATGTCACTTACCACCGATACATGGGCATGATGTGATGTCACTTACCACCGATACATGGGCATGATGTGATGTCACCTACCACAATTACGTGGGCATGATGTGATGTCACCTACCACAGGTACATGGACATGACGTGATGTCACCTACCACCCCTACATGGGCAGGATTTGAGGATCAAACATGGTGATAAGGGTCACGTTCACTGTATTGGGTGTAATGTATTACTTTGGTATATTATACATATATATCATTGGGCTGTTTATGCAGATTTTGACATGTGATTAATACATATAAAACAATACTGTTTTAATGATCTCAGTGTTTTATTAAATTCCTAAAAAAAGAACATTTTTAGTTTTCTTATTTAGTCAGTGGAACCAGACGTGATTTCCAATACCACCATCATGTCAGATGTTAAGTAAACTACTTACATGATGAAGTTTAAAGGCGTGTATTGAGCTTATCAAAGGTTTAGTCGTCCAAGCAGGATGAAACAGCTGTATGGTACAGTTAGTGTTTAGCATAATTATACTGTGTCTGTTACTAAAACAAAGATTACCGACATAATAACAAAACTAAAATTATACTGTGTTACTAAAACAAAGATTACCGACATAATAACAAAACTATAATTATACTGTGTTACTAAAACAAAGATTACCGACAATAACAAAAGTATAATTATACAGTGTGTGTTACTAAAACAAAGATTACCGACATAATAACAAAACTATAATTATACTGTGTTACTAAAACAAAGATTACCGACAATAACAAAAGTATAATTATACAGTGTGTGTTACTTAAACAAAGATTACCGACATAATAACAAAACTATAATTATACTGTGTTACTAAAACAAAGATTACCGACAATAACAAAAGTATAATTATACTGTGTCTGTTACTAAAACAAAGATTACCGACAATAACAAAACCATAATTATACTGTGTTACTAAAACAAAGATTACCGACAATAACAAAACCATAATTATACTGTGTCTGTTACTAAAACAAAGATTACCGACAATAACAAAACCATAATTATACTGTGTCTGTTACTAAAACAAAGATTACCAACATAATAACAAAACTATAATTATACTGTGTCTGTTACTAAAACAAAGATTACCGACAATAACAAAAGTATAATTATACTGTGTCATGTTACTAAAACAAAGATTACCGACAATAACAAAACTATAATTATACTGTGTCATGTTACTAAAACAAAGATTACCGACATAATAACAAAACTATAATTATACTATGTCTGTTACTAAAACAAAGATTACTGACATAATAACAAAGCTATAATTATACTGTGTCTGTTACTAAAACAAAGATTACCGACATAATAACAAAAGTATAATTATACTGTGTCTGTTACTAAAACAAAGATTACTGACATATTAACAAAACCATAATTATACTGTGTTACTAAAACAAAGATAACCGACAATAACAAAAGTATAATTATACTGTGTTACTAAATCAAAGATTACCGACATAATAACAAAAGTATAATTATACTGTGTTACTAAAACAAAGATTACCGACATAATAACAAAACTATAATTATACTGTGTCTGTTACTAAAACAAAGATTACCGACAATAACAAAAGTATAATTATACTGTGTCATGTTACTAAAACAAAGATTACCGACAATAACAAAACTATAATTATACTGTGTCATGTTACTAAAACAAAGATTACCGACATAATAACAAAACCATAATTATACTGTGTCTGTTACTAAAACAAAGATTACCGACATAATAACAAAACCATAATTATACTGTGTTACTAAAACAAAGATAACCGACAATAACAAAAGTATAATTATACTGTGTTACTAAATCAAAGATTACCGACATAATAACAAAAGTATAATTATACTGTGTTACTAAAACAAAGATTACCAACATAATAACAAAACTATAATTATACTATGTCTGTTACTAAAACAAAGATTACCGACAATAACAAAAGTATAATTATACTGTGTCGGTTACTAAAACAAAGATTACTGACATAATAACAAAACTATAATTATACTGTGTTACTAAAACAAAGATTACCGACATAATAACAAAACTATAATTATACTGTGTTACTAAAACAAAGATTACCGACAATAACAAAAGTATAATTATACAGTGTGTGTTACTAAAACAAAGATTACCGACATAATAACAAAACTATAATTATACTGTGTTACTAAAACAAAGATTACCGACAATAACAAAAGTATAATTATACAGTGTCTGTTACTAAAACAAAGATTACCGACATAATAACAAAACTATAATTATACTGTGTTACTAAAACAGAGGTTACCGACAATAACAAAACCATAATTATACTGTGTCTGTTACTAAAACAAAGATTACCAACATAATAACAAAACTATAATTATACTGTGTCTGTTACTAAAACAAAGATTACCGACAATAACAAAACCATAATTATACTGTGTCTGTTACTAAAACAAAGATTACCAACATAATAACAAAACTATAATTATACTGTGTTACTAAAACAAAGATTACCAACATAATAACAAAACTATAATTATACTATGTCTGTTACTAAAACAAAGATTACCGACAATAACAAAACTATAATTATACTGTGTCATGTTACTAAAACCAAGATTACCGACATAATAACAAAACCATAATTATACTGTGTCTGTTACTAAAACAAAGATTACCGACATAATAACAAAACCATAATTATACTGTGTCTGTTACTAAAACAAAGATTACCGACATAATAACAAAAGTATAATTATACTGTGTCTGTTACTAAAACAAAGATTACCGACATAATAACAAAACTATAATTATACTATGTCTGTTACTAAAACAAAGATTACTGACATAATAACAAAACTATAATTATACTGTGTCTGTTACTAAAACAAAGATTACCGACATAATAACAAAAGTATAATTATACTGTGTCTGTTACTAAAACAAAGATTACTGACATATTAACAAAACCATAATTATACTGTGTTACTAAAACAAAGATAACCGACAATAACAAAAGTATAATTATACTGTGTTACTAAATCAAAGATTACCGACATAATAACAAAAGTATAATTATACTGTGTTACTAAAACAAAGATTACCGACATAATAACAAAACTATAATTATACTGTGTCTGTTACTAAAACAAAGATTACCGACTAAAACAAAGATTACCGACATAATAACAAAAGTATAATTATACTGTGTCGGTTACTAAAACAAAGATTACTGACATAATAACAAAACTATAATTATACTGTGTCTGTTACTAAAACAAAGATTACCGACATAATAACAAAACTATAATTATACTATGTCTGTTACTAAAACAAAGATTACTGACATAATAACAAAAGTATAATTATACTGTGTCTGTTACTAAAACAAAGATTACCGACATAATAACAAAACCATAATTATACTGTGTCTGTTACTAAAACTAAGATTACCGACATATAAACAAACCCATAATTATACTGTGTTACTAAAACAAAGATAACCGACAATAACAAAAGTATAATTATACTGTGTTACTAAATCAAAGATTACCGACATAAAAACAAAAGTATAATTATACTGTGTTACTAAAACAAAGATTACCAACATAATAACAAAACTATAATTATACTATGTCTGTTACTAAAACAAAGATTACCGACAATAACAAAAGTATGATTATACTGTGTCGGTAACTAAAACAAAGATTACTGACATAATAACAAAACTATAATTATACTGTGTCTGTTACTAAAACAAAGATTACCGACATAATAACAAAAGTATAATTATACTGTGTCTGTTACTAAAACAAAGATTACCGACATAATAACAAAAGTATAATTATACTGTGTCTGTTACTAAAACAAAGATTACCGACATAATAACAAAAGTATAATTATACTGTGTCTGTTACTAAAACAAAGATTACCGACATAATAACAAAACCATAATTATACTGTGTTATTAAAACAAAGTTTAACGACATACTTACAAAACCATAACTCATTCAAACTCAAAATCGACTAAACAAGAGCCAATTTTGAACAAAACTATAGATTTGTATGGAGACTCATTGAAAAGAATCCATGCGCTCCGGGAGAGTAAGCGTCTCAAGATTCATCGACGACAACCGTCATACAAATCTAGATCGAATCCGGGTTAGGCCACAATCTCAGATGAGAGTTAGGGTAGTGATAACGGAAAAACAAATACTCCAACCTTTTTGCATTTCTATATTCCCAAGCTCAATATTATTTGGCCAAAAATAAGCATAGTTGTCGATAGGAGTTAAACCTAATCAACCAAACAACAAAAACACTGGCCATATCAACAATCATAAACACATCCGCATTCATATCATAAGTTTATGATGCTGTCCACCTGTATTTGTACACTATTGTGTCGTTCCTGCGTTGTCTCAAAAGTAGACGACGAAAAGCCAAAAACTTCGAATTCGACAGATAAGAGAACCACCATTGATCACCATCTACAGAAGTATAGAACCATACATTGGGATGCAGTAAATGTGATCTTTACTTTTACCGACACAGACAGTCTAACTAATATTAACAGATTGTCTCTTCTGTATAGATACTCCAGACTTAAGTAGGCTTTGCCTGTTGTGATCTGAACCAACTTTGGAGCTCTGATATGTTTTTTGCATTCCTATGAACCCCGGTATTTGTTTATTAAAGGGATTATTCGCTTGCCTGATCCTTTCATTACACATTCAGATACACTGATGTTTTGTCCATGAATAGGTTTATATCCAGACGTTCAGTAAACAGTAACGGTCATCGCATTCCTAAACTCTATAGCAAACTTGGTAAGTTTATTTCACGGTTCGATTTTAGTTCCTCAGAGTATACAGACTCTTCAGCGATGCACAATACTTTACTGAATTTTAAAGGAAACAAGTATGATACGTTGGATGAAATTTGTATCCTCTAAGGAGAAGTTGGTTTCCAATGGAGTTTATGAGTGTTTATTATGGTCTCTATAATTGTTTCCATTAGCTATGTGTGTCTCTGATCTTTCTTGTGCGGTCCACTGATTGTTGCTCTTCGAAATGGGATGCCAAAATGGCTGAAAGGTTTAAACAGTCAAACTAGGACTCCACTGTAACGTTCAGTCTAATTAACAGTCAACCTACAAACTCCTCTTTAACTGTAAGTCTAAAATGGTATGGTAATGCAAGCTCTGTTCACTTTGCTGAATATTTGTTTACAGGTTGCTTCGTAAAGTTTGTTTGAATTGCGATAGAAGCCTCCGTTTACTGTACTTTACATCATTATCTCTGTCCACACTGCCTTAGGACCTGTTTACATTGCGATAGAAGCCTCCGTTTACTGTACTTTACATCATTATCTCTGTCCACACTGCCTTAGGACCTGTTTACATTGCGATAGAAGCCTCCGTTTACTGTACTTTACATCATTATCTCTGTCCACACTGTCTTAGGACCTGTTTACATTGCGATAGAAGCCTCCGTTTACTGTACTTTACATCATTATCTCTGTCCACACTGCCTTAGGACCTGTTTACATTGCGATAGAAGCCTCCGTTTACTGTACTTTACATCATTAGCTCTGTCCACACTGCCTTAGGACCTGTTTAAATTGCGATAGAAGCCTCCGTTTACTGTACTTTACATCATTAGCTCTGTCCACACTGTCTTAGGACCTGTTTACATTGTGATAGAAGCCTCCGTTTACTGTACTTTACATCATTAGCTCTGTCCACACTGTCTTAGGACCTGTTTACATTGCGATAGACGCCTCCGTTTACTGTACTTTACATCATTATCTCTGTCCACACTGTCTTAGGACCTGTTTACATTGCGATAGAAGCCTCCGTTTACTGTACTTTACATCATTAGCTCTGTCCACACTGTCTCAGGACCTGTTTACATTGCGATAGAAGCCTCCGTTTACTGTACTTTACATCATTATCTCTGTCCATAATGTCTTAGGACCTGTTTACATTGCGATAGAAGCCTCCGTTTACTGTACTTTACATCATTATCTCTGTCCACACTGTCTTAGGACCTGTTTACATTGCGTCAGTACGAGTGGGTAAGTCGGTATTGACATAAGCCTGGTTTGTGATGTATATGATGTAGCCGACAGCCGATAAAGTATTATACTTAGATGTTAAGATAACAGAAACCTGATGCTATTCATGACATTTAACAGGGGACGAGGATTTCACATTTATTCTGCCTAACCAGGAGCTCGTGCCCACTCCAGGCAGTATCCAGCGGCCAGTACAGAAATATGTTCCGGCAACACAGAAGAGGACAGAGCGCGATATCAAGTTCATTAAAGGTAATTTTCACGAAAATGCTGTTTCTCAAATATTAATACTTTTAAACGTTGTTTCTTCCATAGGTTAAATAAATATCTGGCGATATATAGAGGAATTTACATTATATTTAATTTACAATATCCATATTCTTTAATAGTTATACATTATATTTAATTTACAATATCCATATTCTTTAATAGTTTTACATTATATTTAATTTACAATATCCATATTCTTTAATAGTTATACATTATATTTAATTTACAATATCCACATTCTTTAATAGTTGTACATTATATTTAATTTACAATATCCACATTCTTTAATAGTTATACATTATATTTAATTTACAATATCCACATTCTTTAATAGTTATACATTATATTTAATTTACAATATCCACATTCTTTAATAGTTATACATTATATTTAATTTACAATATCCATATTCTTTAATAATCATACATTATATTTAATTTACAATATCCACATTCTTTAATAGTTATACATTATATTTAATTTACAATATCCACATTCTTTAATAGTTATACATTATATTTAATTTACAATATCCACATTCTTTAATAGTTATACATTATATTTAAGTCAATTGATTCGTACTGGATTAGTTAATGTAATTCACAAAATGAAGACTGAAATATTTCCAGAATGATTCATTCATTTCCCAAAAGACGCATTATTTTCCAAGGTCATGGCTTGTAATTGTGCGTAATAATTTACTTTCCATTGTTATACAATTCTTGTGGATAATAATTCATGTTAACTTCTTTGATGAGTAGAAGTCATATTCTAGTTCTATCCTCAAAAACAAGTTGGTGATATGTGACCTTGTATCTGTTTCAGCATGGTTCCGATCCAATGGAATCCCTGACAACATTGAGTATATGTCTGACCGGGAAATTAATGATGCTCTGATGCGGTTCTACAGTGAGGTACGAACCCGAGACAACAAGCAGTTCACCAGACACACGCTAGCTAACTACAGAGCCAGTCTCAATCGCTATCTCGTGTCTTTGCCAGAAAGGCGGGCCGGATGGCAAAACCTATTACGAAATTGTGCATTTGCTTCATCGAACGATCTTTTGGACCAGCGAAACGTTGAGGAACGACAGCGAGAGAAGCTGCTTAAATCTATACCCCTTTCTACTGATGACCGAGCGAAACTTACCTCTAGCAACATAACCGCCATGACAAACCCTGTAGCACTACAGAGGAAAGTGTGGATAGATTTGGTTCTCCACTTCGGTTTGAAAGGCAACCACGCCATGTGGCTACTGAGCCGTGACTCGTTTGTCCTACGGACCGACAGTCGAGGACTGCGGTACTTTATGCTTGACTATGACGCTGAGATAGGGAAGGCTTCTACTTACACGCAGATGCGGGACTGGCACTGGTCGTCCCGTATGTATGAAGTACCGCAGTCCCCGTACTGTCCCGTAACAAGCATGACATGGTACCTCTCAAAACTCTGTGACAACGAAAACAACCTCTTCCAGCGCCCCCTGGAGACTGGTCTGTGGAGCGTCTTACCTACCTGGTACCAGAGGCCGCTTGGACTGCAAGCGATAACGCGTATGATGAGCGATATCTCAAAGGATGGCGATCTGTCTTGTGTCTATACTAATACATCTGTTCGTTCAACCGTCAACGAACTGCTGCTGCAATGTTCCCTCACCTTTGATGCTATGTTCCCCAATTTGTCCCACGCTGGACCGAAATTCTCATTCTCAGATGATGAACAGAAGGCGAGCAGTCATACCATCCACAAACTGTTTTACAGTGCATGTTATTGTGATGTTCAAAGCGATACTGGTGGAGTTTCTCACATGTAGAGAATCTGTTCACAGTTCATATCATTGCGATGTACAAGGCGATACTGGTTGACTTTCTAACTAACAAGGAATCCGTTTACATTGATAGCTATTCTGACTGTCCTTGTAATAGCGATGATTTTTCAAACTCGTGGAGAATCAATTCACAGTGGTAGCGATGACCTTTAGCACCTGTAGGAAATTCAAAGTTGTTTCAATCTTTTGCAATTTAGATACAAACTGTGTATGGTTTTGCCAGTTCGTTAGCCATTGACCATGTTTTTATCCTCTTTTCGATACCAAAACATTGTATTAAAGAACAATCTATACTCCGATTTCAAAGGTTTTACTATCGTTTCATTCTCAAATTTCACACAAGACTGACATTTTTCCTGATCATAGATGTATTATAGCTTTATTTTTTTGTTTAGTCTACTTAAGTTGGTAGCTCGGCGTTTTAACCCTAGCTAAGATTGGTTACTGGGCGTTTAGCCTAGTGAAGTTTGGTAACTGGGCGTTTAGCCTAGTTAAGTTTGGTTACTGGGCGTTTAGCCTAGTTAAGTTTGGTAACTGGGCGTTTAGCCTAGTTACGTTTGGTAACTGGGCGTTTACCCTAGTTAAGTTTGGAAACTGGGCGTTTACCCTAGTTAAGTTTGGTAACTGGGCGTTTAGCCTAGTTAAGTTTGGTAACTGGGCTTTTAGCCTAGTTAAGTTTGGAAACTGGGCGTTTAACCTAGTTAAGATTGGAAACTGGGCGTTTACCCTAGTTAAGTTTTGTAACTGGGCGTTTACTCTAGTTAAGTTTGGTAACTGGGCGTTTAGCCTAGTAAAAGTTTGGTGACTGGGCGTTTAGCCTAGTTAAAGTTTGGTAGTTGGGCGTTTAGCCTAATAAAAGTTTGGTGACTGGGCGTTTAGCCTAGTAAAGGTTTGGTAGTTGGGCGTTTAGCCTAGTTAAGTTTGGAAACTGGGCGTTTAGCCTATTAAGAGGATGGTGACTGGGTTAAAGCTTGTATATAAATGTCTGACATATCGTCTAGCTATTGTATGTATATCGTTTACTTTCTCTTTATGTTTTCTAGGTTTCTTTGTTCATGAAGCAAACACGCAAGCCAGTATTTTTTTCTCTGAGAATAATTACCTGTAGGATATCGGTGATGTTTTGACTTTTGTCAGAAATAAAGATATAAAAGTTGACATTGTTCATTGTTTCCTCCTAAAGTTTAAGGCTTTATACAATCACTCTGACACACCCTGTTACAAGAGGTCACATACGTTTAATAAGTACATAGTTTCACAGAGAAGGAGCACAATATGGTACAGAAATCAACTTCTGTTGTATGTGTTTCATCGTCAGGCCATCTTAGGACTGTCCCAGGTGAAGATGTAACGTGTGGTTCCATTCCTACACGGGCGGTTCACATTTCATTCCTACCCAGGCGGTTCACATTTCATTCCTACCCGGGCGGTTCACATTTCATTCCTACCCGGGCGGTTCACATTTCATTCATACACAGGCGGTTCACATTTCATTCATACACAGGCGGTTCACATTTCATTCCTACCCGGACGGTTCACATTTCATTCCTACACGGACGGTTCACATTTCATTCCTACCCGGACGGTTCACGTTTCATTCCTACACGGGCGGTTCACATTTCATTCCTACCCGGGCGGTTCACATTTCTCGAGAAGTTGAGATCATAGTCAGTCTTCTGTTGGTGTGATTTTGATCTTGGGCAGAGCACTTAACCACAACTGTTTTTGATAGCATGGGATGGTGAACCCCGCCAGATGACTCGTGTTACTTTGAAATTATACTTGACCCTACTGTTTAAACCAGTTTGACGGAAGTCCAGTTTGTCTGATCACTGATAAGCTAGAACATAATGATACCACACATGGTACATATCCAGGGTACTTAGATATGAAAAAAAAATGAAAGAATAATGTCCATGTTAGTATATCCCTACAAAACTGCCCCCTGTAATATGCCTGGGCCAACACACACTAAGTTCAGATATAGCATGAAATATATAATAAAAACAAATAATCCGTACACTTTCGTTTTTGTCTCCAACATAACCACTTTAGTAGACATTCATTTCGACATTTCAATACAATTAATGCCAACTTTTAGTTTGTCCTCCCAAAACTATGTTCTTGGAACAGGCCATATAGAACCAAAGAAGCCAAGATTTTATATATTCTATGTATTTATCATTAGCTCACTATAGGTACATTTCAAAGGTTTCTTTTATCCGGGCGAGATTTTGTCAAATGCAACATTATTATTCTCATCAGGATTGGGCATGGCGCGTCCTGTCCCCACTGACGGTTAGTACCTCGATCATTACATGGCAACGGTTGGTCTATCATAGGAGTCTGGCTATACCCCTTGGAAACTGAGAAGTCGAGAGCTCTTGGCCATCATGCTTGGTCTCGGGAGTCTGGCTATATCCCTTGTAACTGAAACGTCGAGAGCTCTTGGCCATCACACTTGTCTCAGGAGTATGGCTATACTCCTGGAGAGTTCATAACCTGATGTCCTATAACTATTTAGATTTTAGGTTGTAAAGCCTTATCCTCTGGACCAGTTGAATATAAGTTAACCATAACAGTCATTGGGAATTCAAGTATTCCGTGACGGCACGTTGCTGTTAACCTTGATAATAAGGGACTGAAACTAAAATTGGATTGTATTATTATCAGGAGAAACTTTGTCGTAAATCAGGTTTTGGTTATAGATATTAGTGTGGGCTTTAGTCGCAATATAGATCAGATACCAAAGACTGCTTTTGGTTATTTATCTGTTGAAGAAATGGTTGCTAGGATATTGCCATAAGAAGTGGTTGCTAGGATATTGCCACAAGAAGTGGTTGCCAGGATACTGCCATAAGAAGTGATTGCTAGGATGTTATCGTAAGAGCTGGTTGCTTTGACTTTGCCGCATGAACTTGTTGGTATGTCATTGCCATAAAAACAATCGGTTGCTAAGGCATTTTCGTAAGAACTTAGGACACTGCCGGATGAACTGGTTGGTAAGACTTTGCCGCAAGAACTATTTGGTATCTAAGACTGTGTGTTCGGTTATTTAACAGGGGTTGTATCACAAGAACTCTCCCCCAGATCATCTCTATCAGCTCCGCCAGCTAGCCCGTTAACAGCGCCAACTACCCCGACAGTTATCCCGAACCCAGCCTCTGTACAACGATACCTACCTGCTACTCAGAAACGTACCATACGAGACGTCAAATTCGTCAAAGGTAAGGTGTACAGAACTGGATTGTTTCTGTTCTTTTTTCCCTTCTTCTGTTATAAACGATTGCTTTGAAAAAAAAACAACATAAACTTTCGGGAAAAACATAATCTACATTTATTGTATTCGTTCATCGATATCTACAGAAAAAAACCCGATCGATTGATAACTCGAAATATATGTAAATATATGTTCCGTGAATTGCTCACGCGCGTAAAGAAATATTGATGTCGGAATATTGTTTGTCAAAATGTTGGTCACACATAATTTTGTTGGATTCTAGATTGGCTGCAGTCTGTAAAATTGCCGTCTAACCTTGAAGAGATGGACGCAACTCAGCTCAACTCAATCATTGGTCAATTTTACCAGAATGGGCGAACCAAAGACAAGAAGAAATTCACTCGGAATACCCTTGTCTGCATACGAGCAAGTCTGAATCGCTATCTGCAATCGGCATGTCCGCATCTCAAAGACATATCCATGATCAAAGATCCAAGTTTCGTGTCGTCAAATCGCATCCTTGAAAAGCTAATGGCAGATGAAAAAGGACGAGAGAAGGTAATCAAGAAGATTCCTCTGACAGCAGACGATATAACACAACTGGTTACCTCGAACGCATTAACAACCGATAACCCCACGTCTCTACAGATGAAGGTTTGGACAGATCTTGTCCTCCATTTCGGAATAAAAGGTTCGTTTGCTGTCGGCGCTATCACGAGAGAGACGTTTAAACAGGAACGGGACGGCAATGGGAAGACCTACTACCATCTAAACATGGATCAGATCATCGCCAAGGTCGAACAACACTCGGAGATGAAGGACTGGTACTGGTATTCACGTATGTATGAAGTACCAGACAGTCCACATTGTCCAGTAAAAAGTCTATCGTTATATATGTCCAAACTAGATTCTGGACACTCTGAATTCTTCCAGAAACCTTTGGTGAACGAGAAGGATTTACGGCGATACCACATGTGGTATAGCGGAGGTCTCGGTTATAAAGGGGCAGTCACGATGATGGCGGGCATCTCCAGGAGAGCCGGCCTGTCACGAGTGTACACGAACATCTGCCTGCGGGCTACAGGAGAGGATATGATGACCGAGCTAGGCTTGGTCATGGACGTCAAGCTTGTTTCGTATTCCCGACCTGTGCACCACGAGGATAATGTCTTGGAAAAACACAGCACACGTCTTCACAAGACGTTTTATAAAGTCAGATACGACTCAAGTGATGCTGTTATCTGCTTAGATTAGGTGGATTGGTGAGCCTTACCTTTATACTACGTGTTAGTTGGTATCATTTAATACTTACAGACGCGTTTCCTGGCGACCGATGTTCACGTTACTTACTGGACGATAGTTGTCAGGGTAACCATCCTTACGTTTGTGTACCGATGTTTCGGATTGGTAAGATCAATTAATGACTACTATGTGTGACGACATTATACATCTGTTGTTCAAAATTTTTGCGGCTTAAAATTTCTTCCCATGTTCCACAAGTGACAAATCAATTGTTATCCTCATCCTTGATTGTACTGATTAAAATTAACTAATTAATATCCTAGTTACTGTTTTATAATCATCAAAGAAAATGTACCACATTTTTAGCAAGGCAGTCTTGATGTTTGGAACCAATCGAAGAGTTGTGCTTTTGAGCTTTCTTTTTCGTCATGACTAGTTCTGAGGTGGGTCAGTGATGAGAGAAATCCTGGGAATCCATTAGCGTTCTTTGGCGGGATGTCTTAATAAATGTAACAGTATTTGAAAAGAGAAAGATGTATCATATGTCGTTGATCATAGCGTTCCAGTTGGTGTATATGGAGTCAAGGTAGGTCGCCGACTTTCCTAACGGACCAGTAGATTGTGTAAACATCAGATACATCATCTGTTTGTCATTGGAAAAGACTTATCTCCGAAATACACAAATGCCAGGTTTGACACTTTTCATTCAACAGATGTAAAAGATGATAAACGATATAATGTTTCCAGGTAACAGACACGTACAGCGAGTTACAGGTAAAACAAGATAAAATGATATAATGTTTCCATATAACAGACATGTACAGCGAGTTACAGGTAAAACAAGATAAAATGATATAATGATTCCAGGTAACAGACATGTACAGCGAGTTACAGGTAAAACAAGATAAAATGATATAATTCACATTAGCGAGTTACAGGTAAAACAAGATAAATGATATAATGTTTCTAGGTAACAGACATGTACAGCGAGTTACAGGTAAAACAAGATAAAATGATATAATGTTTCCAGGTAACAGACATGTACAGCGAGTTACATGATTCTGGTACAATCAGATTGGTGTTGTACTGTAACTGTCAAACATTCCACGTGATAATTCCATTAAAGTAAAATATTGTCATAAACTCTCCAATGTCGAGTTATTTATTTCGGTTTCTCTACACGACACTGGTTCAAATGAACACTCCGTGGTCAGTAACATTTCTTCCGGCTAATAATGCAATAATAGTGTGACGCTGGTTTGTATTATATAGTGTATATAGTATACCGATATTTAATACGACTACAGTTGCAGTTGTCAACCAAAATGGGCTAGTCACCATTAATAAGTATTTACAACAAGGAGAATAGGTATATACTACATCGCCAGCACACATTAACCATATACCTAGACACCATTACCTGAACCGTCACAGAAAACCTCCGATTACAACTACCTTTTGTGGCGCACGTATTGTCATCCAAAATCCAGGAGAGTGTGAGCCAGTTTATGTTTCCTTGATTCATGGTTGGCCGAGGAGTCGCTGATGGACCGACCCTAAAGGGATGGCGGGACGGCTGTATGGTCCGCATTAAGTCGTAATTCAGCACTAACCTCTATTTTAAAATCATGTAAAATGGCTATTCTGATAAGTTCTTGCGTATAATCCTCACATCATTGACACTTGGATGTGGAGTAGAAATGGAGCCAGGAGTAATATTGTTGTACAAATGACACACATCTATAGGATTCCTTTATGATACCCTCACTGAGTGGTAGTTTTGTATTTAAAATGATGTTTTTGCGAGGTTTATACTGAGAGATGCGTCCGATTTTAGAGGGTTGAATAGCGTTCAGCACGAGAAAAGGTGGCATGCAGTGTGGAGAAATTGTTAGAAGTGAGTCTAGAACTGGTCATCTTACAACCGATATTGATATCGCTACCTAACCTAATAGTGTGGTATGTTACTGATCATCTTACAACCGATATTGATATCGCTACCTAACCTAATAGTGTGGTATGTTACGTAACATTCCATAGTTAGTATGGACCGTTTCTGTTAGAACTGTAACAAACGGCTGTGTTAAATACAGTGAATGCTAATCTACGCCAGGAGTCGTTAGGAAGAAGTTTCTGATAATATTTACAAACGATATTAATTCGTTGATGGATTAGGCCGGCTTTACAGTCATGCTTTTAGGCAAATAAATGATTTTCATGGTACAATTGCATGTCGATAATGGGGTTCGAAAGAAAATTTCTGACTGAAGAGTTAAGTAAAGCACACTTCATTTGGCATTTCTGATCTTAAACACCCTAGATAGTTGAATCTTTATCTGGTGCATATAACTGTCCACAGAGAATGGCTGTCTCTCCAAACTTTATATCGTTACGTGTTTGCAGAAGGGGAAAGTGTTGTTTTGAGATAGAATCACGGTTTTGGTTATACGTCAATATTTTCTGTTTTAGTTAGAATTACTGTTTTGGTTATACGTCGGTATTCTCTGTTTTAGTTAGAATTACTGTTTTGGTTATACGTCGGTATTCTCTGTTTTAGTTAGAATTACTGTTTTGGTTATACGTCGGTATTCTCTGTTTTGAGTTAGAATTACTGTTTTGGTTCTCTGTTTTAGTTAGAATTACTGTTTTGGTTATACGTCGGTATTCTCTGTTTTCAGTTAGAATTACTGTTTTGGTTATACGTCGATATTCTCTGTTTGAGTTAGAATTACTGTTTTGGTTATACGTCGGTATTCTCTGTTTTAGTTAGAATTACTGTTTTGGTTATACGTCGGTATTCTCTGTTTTGAGTTAGAATTACTGTTTTGGTTATACGTCGGTATTCACTGTTTTAGTTAGAATTACTGTTTTAGGTTATACGTCGGTATTCTCTGTTTTAGTTAGAATTACTGTTTTGGTTATACGTCGGTATTCTCTGTTTTAGTTAGAATTACTGTTTTGGTTATACGTCGGTATTCTCTGTTTTAGTTAGAATTACTGTTTTGGTTATACGTCGGTATTCCCTGTTTTAGTTAGAATTACTGTTTAGGTTATACGTCGGTATTCTCTGTTTTAGTTAGAATTACTGTTTTAGTTATACGTCGGTATTCTCTGTTTTAGTTAGAATTACTGTTTTGGTTATACGTCGGTATTCACTGTTTTAGTTAGAATTACTGTTTTGGTTATACGTCGGTATTCTCTGTTTTGAGTTAGAATTACTGTTTTGGTTATACGTCGGTATTCTCTGTTTTAGTTAGAATTACTGTTTTGGTTATACGTCGGTATTCTCTGTTTTAGTTAGAATTACTGTTTTGGTTATACGTCGGTATTCTCTGTTTTAGTTAGAATTACTGTTTTGGTTATACGTCGGTATTCACTGTTTTAGTTAGAATTACTGTTTTGGTTATACGTCGGTATTCTCTGTTTTAGTTAGAATTACTGTTTTGGTTATACGTCGGTATTCTCTGTTTTAGTTAGAATTACTGTTTTGGTTATACGTCGGTATTCACTGTTTTAGTTAGAATTACTGTTTTGGTTATATGTCGGTATTCTGTGTTTTAGTTAGAATTACTGTCTTAGTTATACGTCGGTATTCACTGTTTTAGTTAGAATTACTGTTTTGGTTATACGTCGGTATTCTCTGATTTGAGTTAGAATTACTGTTTTGGTTATACGTCGGTATTCTCTGTTTTAGTTAGAATTACTGTTTTGGTTATACGTCGATATTCACTGTTTTAGTTAGAATTACTGTTTTGGTTATACGTCGGTATTCTCTGTTTTGAGTTAGAATTACTGTTTTGGTTATACGTCGGTATTCCCTGTTTTAGTTAGAATTACTGTTTTGGTTATACGTCGGTATTCTCTGTTTTGAGTTAGAATTACTGTTTTGGTTCTCTGTTTTAGTTAGAATTACTGTTTTGGTTATACGTCGGTATTCACTGTTTTAGTTAGAATTACTGTTTTGGTTATACGTCGGTATTCTCTGTTTTGAGTTAGAATTACTGTTTTGGTTATACGTCGGTATTCTCTGTTTTAGTTAGAATTACTGTTTTGGTTATACGTCGGTATTCCATGTTTTGAGTTAGAATTACTGTTTTGGTTATATGTCGGTATTCTCTGTTTTAGTTAGAATTACTGTTTTGGTTATACGTCGGTATTCACTGTTTTAGTTAGAATTACTGTTTTGGTTATACGTCGGTATTCTCTGTTTTGAGTTAGAATTACTGTTTTGGTTATACGTCGGTATTCTCTGTTTTAGTTAGAATTACTGTTTTGGTTATACGTCGGTATTCTCTGTTTTAGTTAGAATTACTGTTTTGGTTATATGTCGGTATTCTCTGTTTTAGTTAGAATTACTGTTTTGGTTATACGTCGGTATTCCCTGTTTTAGTTAGAATTACTGTTTTGGTTATACGTCGGTATTCTCTGTTTTAGTTAGAATTACTGTTTTGGTTATACGTCGGTATTCCTGTTTTAGTTAGAATTACTGTTTTGGTTATACGTCGGTATTCTCTGTTTTAGTTAGAATTACTGTTTTGGTTATACGTCGGTATTCTCTGTTTTAGTTAGAATTACTGTTTTGGTTATACGTCGGTATTCCCTGTTTTAGTTAGAATTACTGTTTTAGTTATACGTCGGTATTCTCTGTTTTAGTTAGAATTACTGTTTTGGTTATACGTCGGTATTCTCTGTTTTAGTTAGAATTACTGTTTTGGTTATACGTCGGTATTCTCTGTTTTAGTTAGAATTACTGTTTTAGTTATACGTCGGTATTCTCTGTTTTAGTTAGAATTACTGTTTTAGTTATACGTCGGTATTCCATGTTTTAGTTAGAATTACTGTTTTGGTTATACGTCGGTATTCCCTGTTTTAGTTAGAATTACTGTTTTAGTTATACGTCGGTATTCTCTGTTTTAGTTAGAATTACTGTTTTGGTTATACGTCGGTATTCTCTGTTTTAGTTAGAATTACTGTTTTGGTTATACGTCGGTATTCACTGTTTTAGTTAGAATTACTGTTTTGGTTATACGTCGGTATTCTCTGTTTTAGTTAGAATTACTGTTTTGGTTATACGTCGGTATTCTCTGTTTTAGTTAGAATTACTGTTTTAGTTATACGTCGGTATTCTCTGTTTTAGTTAGAATTACTGTTTTGGTTATACCTCGGTATTCTCTGTTTTAGTTAGAATTACTGTTTTAGTTATACGTCGGTATTCCATGTTTTAGTTAGAATTAATGTTTTAGTTATACGTCGGTATTCACTGTTTCAGTTAGAATTACTGTTTTGGTTATATGTCGGTATTCTGTGTTTTAGTTAGAATTACTGTTTTGGTTCTCTGTTTTGAGTTAGAATTACTGTTTTGGTTATACGTCGGTATTCTCTGTTTTGGTTAGAATGACTGTTTTGGTTATACCTCGGTATTCTCTGTTTTGGTTAGAATGACTGTTTTGGTTATACGTCGGTATTCTCTGTTTTGAGTTAGAATTACTGTTTTGGTTATACGGCGGTATTCTCTGTTTTAGTTAGAATTACTGTCTTGGTTATACGTCGGTATTCTCTGTTTTAGTTAGAATTACTGTTTTGGTTATACGTCGGTATTCTCTGTTTTGAGTTAGAATTACTGTTTTAGTTATACGTCGGTATTCTCTGTTTTAGTTAGTATTACTGTTTAGGTTATACCTCGGTATTCCTGACTTAGTTAGAATTACTGTTTTAGTTATACGTTAGTATGTTTTGTGTTTGTTGTATGATACTTATTCCTGTTCTATGTGTCACCACAGAGGACGAGATGGCCATGCTCAGTCACTACGATATGTACCAACAGAGTCTCGCTGTATCGGTATCGGACATCGGCGCCTCCTCGACTGGCCAGAAGTACTTGGTTGGCACACGCAAGCGGACCATCCGGGACGTCAACTTCATAAAGGGTAAGTAATTAATTGTTTAGCTTTAAAATATTGTTTTCATTTATCGATATCTTTTTATAAATGATTTATATAGACCTGATATATTCAGTCCCTGACTTAATGTGCTACATTGTTAAATTATCTTGTAGCTTACAGGAATACCATATCATTAAAATTCACTCCCTTCCTGATTTCTTTTCAGAATGGTTCAGTGCAAACGGACTGTCTCCTGATGTTGAGACTATGGACGAATCAGTATTGAATCGGCAACTCACTCGATTTTACGCAGATGCTCGCACTAAAGAGGAAAAACAGTTTACAAAAAGCAGTCTTCTGGGTTTACGAGCCAGCCTTAACCGCTATCTATTGTCTCTCCCTCAAGATCAAAAGGTGTGGCGGTCAATCCTGAAAAATCCCTTGTTTTCTTCCTCAAACAGAATTATGGCGCAGAAATCAACCGAGGAGAGACGTCGGGACAAACCACCCAAAAGCATTCCCATCTCTGTGAGCGACCTCCGGAAGTTGATGACATCCGGTGTGTTGAATACTGCGTGTCCTCACGGTCTACAGAGAAAAGTGTGGCTGGACCTCGTCATCCACTTCGGTCTCCGTGGTAATAAAGCCATGTGGGCTTTGTCAAAAGATTCGTTCGTTCTAGAGACAGACGAAAATGGGAAACAGTACTACCGTCTTAATCACGAACTTGAATTTCCAAAACAGGAAATATACTCCGAGATGAAAGACTGGTGTTGGTTTTCACGGCTATATGAACTGCCTGAAGATTCTAACTGTCCAGTTAAAAGTTTGTCAATGTATCTCAACAAACTCAGTGATGCGGGAAATGAGTTTTTTCAAAGAGTTGTTGACGCTAAGTTTCTGCAGGGATTAGAGGAGCAGTTACCATGGTACCGAGGACCGATGGGACACCAGGTCGTCATGCGTATGATGGCGGATATGTCCGCGGAGGCCGAGTTGTCCCATAAATACACAAACACGTGTGTCAAGGCAACTATCAATAGTCAAGTCTTGCACCAGACAAGACACCTAGACATCATGCTCGGCTTCAACCAAGCACATGCAACAGCAGAAGAAATGTTTCAGAGAAGCTGTATGGTTCATAACGCCATATATGTCAAAAGTCCAGGATAGGAGGACCTTATTAGAAATAAGAAGACATGCGTGTTACTATATATAGCTATTCAGAGTTACAGAAAAACTGGGTGGTTTTTCACTCCCCTGTGTTAGCTATTCAGAAATAATAGTCAATGGTACAGGCACATCTTAAACAGTTCGGAATACCCTCTAGATCTGTGTTTGATGTTTAGAGGTGGACTCGTCCTTTGTTTTATTATATGATCGGTCCTGTATGTGATGTTGAACTAATGTAAATTTACATTAAATACGCGAACGCGAAAATTTCCGTCACGCGTATTATTTTGTGACGTACGTGATATTTATGGAACAGGTGAAAAGGAAACAATCGCGGATATAACCCCCACGCGTATAATAGTATACCTATTTAAATCGCGAAATTAACACCCGCGAAAATAACCCCATATGGGTATAGTTTTTCTATCTAAATCACGAAATTAACCCCAGCGGAAATAACCACGTTTGCAGTATGTTTCTTAGAGTGCAATATTAGATATTTGATTGTATAACTGGTAGGTTACACCATTTATATTATATTATTGTTGGTAAGAAATGCAGGTATATACTTATGCTTTTGTGTTGTATTGGGCAGAATGTTTCATCATATTGACTGTAAACATTGAAATTGAAATAAAAAAGTTAATGTGATAGTTTGTTGGTAATTATTGCTAGCATGAAGTATTGTACAATTAAAGACAAGTACCTATCGATACAAACAGAGAGTTTGATCCATGTTACTGCAACACAAGGCTGTCCGTGTAGGTCTCGTCAGTAATGTTAGGGACATCGTACAGCTGTTTGGTCCCTCTAGGACTCGTTAGTGATGTTAGGGAAATCATACAGCTGTTTGGTCCCTCTAGGTCTCGGTAGTGATGTTAGGGAAATCATACAGCTGTTTGGTCCCTCTAGGACTCGTCAGTGATATTAGGGACATCGTACAGCTATTTGGTCCCTCTAGGACTCGGTAGTGATGTTAGGGAAATCATACAGCTGTTTGGACCCTGAAGGACTCGTCAGTGATGTTAGGGACATCATACATCTGTTTGATCCCTCTAGGACTCGTCAGTGATGTTAGGGAAATCATACAGCTGTTTGGTCCCTCTAGGACTCGTCAGTGATGTTAGGGAAATCATACAGCTATTTGGTCCCTTTAAGACTCGTCAGTGATGTTAGGGAAATCATACAGCTGTTTGGTCCCTCTAGGACTCGTCAGTGATGTTAGGGACATCATACAACTGTTTGGTCCCTCTAGGACTCGTCAGTGATGTTAGGGACGTCATACAGCTGTTTGGTCCCTCTAGGACTCGTCAGTGAGGTAAGGGAAATCATACAGCTGTTTGGTCCCTCTAGGGCTCGTCAGTGATGTTAGGGACATTATACAGCTGTTTTGTCCTTCTAGGACTCGTCAGTGATGTTAGGGAAATCATACAGCTGTTTGGTCCTTCTGTGATATAATATTAAAGTTATTTACAGTGATACTGATGATGATAGATAGTGTAGGTACAATAGACATCTTTACACTCATCAATTACATCATCATATATCAATATACAGTAATACCAGTAGATCTCTGTCTCTACTAGTGTTTCATATAGGTAACCCAGAAAGGTAATTATAGTATGTCTTTGTTATAAACTTTACGTTCCACTCAAACAAAAGGGAACAATATGATACAGTATTTCAAAGTCTAACTGTGTAACAGATAAGTTTTCGCCAACTTTCATGTAAACGAAGTTTTAGGACCAAGTTTCGTCCACGTTCCTTGACTTAAAATTCTGCATATGAAAGCACTACAGAACATAGGGAAAATCTTAGTTAAGTAAATACTTTGTTACGTTCCTATGGAGAGATTAAGTAAGAGAATATTGATAAAACTGGCCAGTAGGGCGTCACTACGATGTTGGGTAATTCGTGAAAATTGAAAACAGCACTGCAGCATTGTGCTGAATGTCTAGTTGTTTTTGACGGCTTCGTCCGGCAGCACAAAGAAACGATAGAAACATAATTAGATATGTTATATAAAGAGCGGTAGGTATGTTCTACTGTAAGACTAGGGAATACGATATTGTAGAATAGGGGGAAGTATACTATACATGTGCTGAGCGGTAGCGTCATTCGGAAGGCATGGGTAGTGCACAGATTCGTGTGTTCTGAATAAACTAAAATCTATGATTTCAGTGCTCATAAAGATGGTGTTTTTGGTCTATTAAGCTTTACACAAAGCAAAGATGTTTCAATCAGGTGACCTTTAAAACAGCGACTGACCTTTAACTTCGGCAGCAGGCTTCAGTGAGATCGCACTATAAAGTCGGCATCAGTTTTGCGCTATCACAAGAAGACAATCACGAACTACTCTAGCTTCCCAAAACACGCACACACTCACCACACGCATGCAACACAGGTAGGCCGCCCTGAAATTGCCATAGTTGTTGATAGGACGTTAAACAAAACGAACCACACAGGTAGGCCGCCCTGAAATTGCCATAGTTGTTGATAGGACGTTAAACAAAACGAACCTCACAGGTAGGCCGTCCTTAAATGGCCATAGTTGTTGATAGGACGTTAACGTCCCCCTTAAATGGCCATAGCTGTTTAAAGAACATTAAACGATAAAAACACTCGTAGACCGTCCTAAAATGATCACATCTGTTGATAGGACGTTACACAATATAAAATTTAATCATATGATTCGCCGATAGTGTTTAATGGAGGACCATTTGTTATAAAAGTTTGTATTAGACAACCTATATTTATATAGACTTTCCATTATAGACTGTATATGATGTTAATGGTCACTTTCATCTTAAACAGATACTAAGCAGATTCACGTCTCTAATGAATGACGACCTTTGTAGTAAGGCTTCAGGAATATTCCCAATGAAATGTCAATGGAGAGGTACTTGCGATGTTTAAAGGTTTTAGAGGAAAACTCTGTCTTTTGTATCCAGGCTTCTAAAGTATTCTACATGTAGTAGATGCAGGGGTCACGCTTTGGGAGTTTTGTACTCGAAGGAAACACTCTTCGTTTGTAACCGGGCTCCATGGAAATTCTACACCTTGTAGATATAGTAGTTGAGGAGTGTATTTGGAAGTTTACTCGGGATTATGTTTCAGACGCTTTTGAATTTTCGATGAAATTGTTTAATCCTCGGCCACCATTTAACAGAACGTATATATATACAAGGTTTGCAATGCCGTTCCGTATCATTAAAGCATGTGGAGTGTACTTTGTTTAAATTCTATTCTTTGTAACTGATCTCCCAAACAATACAGTATAAATTTCGCTAATTACATTGTCTTTGGAAATGACACTACTTTGATCGAATCGTTGTCGTCATTACTCTGTAAAACTCAATGGTAATTCTTGTTTCGGTAAATTACTCCAAATAGTAACATTTCCTTGAATCTTGTAACAGATGACGAGATGGCCATGCTTAATCATTACGACACGTCCTTGACTGATGTGACGTCACAGACACCTGAACTGACCATGTCTCCATCCGGGCACCGTTACCTGGTCGGCACACGCAAGAGAACCGTCCGGGACGTCAATTTCATTAAAGGTAGGTAATTAAAGGATAATTTGTTTTAGACTGGTTCCCTCCCATAGTTCTCTACTGTCGCTAACGTTAGCGCTTCGCTTTGCAGCTTACGCAAGGGAGGTAACTGAGGAGGATAACACTCTGCTGTAGACTGCATTCCATTCAGTGTCTTTTCTGCTCTCCACTAGGCTTAACTTTGTATTCATGAGCGCAGCCTAGCGGAGAGATACGGTACTACGGCAGGTAATCAAGTCTAATTTTGCTGTTAATTGATATTTTAATGACACTGAAACTAAATCAGGTGTATTATGTATCTCATTAAGTCCGTGTTATCTTTACGACATAAACGAACTTGACTCATTCCGATAACAGCTCGAAGCATTAAAGAACCTAGATGCTATTCAAACATATTTTCGCCACTTTGTTTTAAGGTGATATTCTAGAACTACGTGTATATTTCGTGTGATATGCAGCATCACGTTATATACACTATCTCTAAAATGTGCATTCTCGTTAAAATGTCAGACGACAGTCAGTGAAGCAGAACATGTAGGCCCATCTTCGCTAGCCAACGGTTACCACCGTCTACTCATCTTCGTCTTCGCTAGCCAAGGATTATGATCCGCCTACTCCTCTCCACCTTCGCTAGCCAAGTATTACGATCCGCCTACTCCTCTCCATCTTTACTAGCAAATGGTTACTATCCGCCTACACCTCTTCGTCTCTGGTAGCCCATGATTACCATCCGTCTACTCTTCATCCTATGAGATACTGTAGTACACTATAAACGAAATTCAGTTAGACAATTTGTACACGTGTTTCCTATTCAGTACCAACATCAAAATTGTGCAAAATAAAATTGTACAGAAAATCAAATGTATGTATTATATATTTCAGGATGGTTCCGATCAAATGGGTGTTTACCAGACTTCGAGACGATGTCCGAGACAGATCTGAATGAGCAACTCTGTCGATTCTACCTCGATGCCCGAACAAAGGATGATAAACCCTTTACCAGGACCAGCCTATTAGGACTTCGGGCTAGTCTAAACCGCTACCTCCTCTCACTTCCACCTGAAAGGAAACAGTGGAGATCCATACTCAAACATCCAGCGTTTGCCTCATCTAACAAAATTATGAGTCGGAAATCTACGGAAGAGAGGAACAGAGATAGACCACCAAAGACTGTACCTATCTCTCCAGATGATCTGAAGAAGTTGATGTCATCCAAGATTCTACATACCTCGTTCCCAGTAGGACTGCAGAAGAAGGTGTGGCTGGACATTGTTCTTCACTTCGGTCTTCGTGGTAACAAGGCGATGTGGTCCCTAACCAAGAATTCATTTTTGTTGGAGGTAGACGAGGCTGGCCGACGGTACTACCATCTGAATCATGACACGGAGCTCCCAAAACAGGAAGTCTACTCTGAAATGAAGGACTGGTATTGGTTCTCACGGATGTATGAGGTCACTGATAGTCCGAGGTGTCCTGTACAGAGCCTGTCGAAGTACCTACAGAAGCTAAGTCCAAACAGTAACGAGTTCTTCCAGAGACCGGTGGAGGCCCGGGTCCTGGATAGCAACGTTGATATACATTGGTATCGAGGCGCCATGGGTGACCATGCAGTTATGAAGATGATGAGTCACATATCTAGGTGTTCTATGTTGTCCCATATCTACACAAACACCTCCGTCCGTTCAACGCTCGACGAGTTACTGGGGAATCAGGGAGTCGTCCTGGATGCACTCTTCATGCAAAAGGGGGATCCGTTCACTTCCGTAGGGTTGGCGTATAAAAGTATTTTGATCCACAATGCATTTTACAGTTCCGGAGGGGAACAAGTCAGTTGATTGAATGAGACTTACAAGTACGATAGCCACATTTCACAAGGCCGCATAGATTAACATCTCACATGGCAGAATAGACTAACCTGTCAAAGGGCGGAATGATACCAACATCTTAAACGATGGAATGAGGTAAACAACCCACACGACCGAGTGAGAAAAAACAACAACTTCTTTAGCATTCCTCATCAAGTCTGTATCTGTATCGCTGCGCTCCAGTGAGGGTAGAGTTTCACAGTCCGAACTTATTTGTATCTGAATGTTTTAACCATCTTTTGTGGTGTTGGGGAGATTGGTTTATTACTGTATGAGGTAGAAATGTTTTTACCGTACGAGGGAGAAATGGAGGAATGTTCCGTGTGAATGTTACTTTCCTGTTTATGTTTGTGTCACGTTTGTGGTACCAACTTACTGTGAGGATAAACAAGTTGTTTACAGCACCATGTTATTTCAACTATAGAATAATTAATCATCATTTTATTCTGATATCAGTGCCTCTACCTGTCTAATGTATTGTCACGGAAGGTGTTTTTTTGTAATTTTGTTGTATTTATTAATAATCAAAATGGCTTTAAAATCTATTATAGCTAATAGGTTTTGATTATTTGGTCTATCATGAATGGTCCGCTGGGAATTCGAAAAACGGCGTCATCGCCAAAAACCTATGCCACACGGGTAAAAAAATAAAAACATTATACTAATTCATTGTTTCTACATGATCTGTTCTTTTTCATTCTGAATGTTTCACACGGCTCAGTCCTAAACTATAGAAAACACAATGACAGCATCCATCCAATTGTGTGTACGATGTTTCCACCAACATCAGCCATGTGAATCAACTTCATTGACGTGTGCAAAAGGCAACCAAGTAAATTAGAAATTAAACAAATATATGAAGTTTGATAACAATTTTCTCTTGTCAACTTAATGCTGAAGGATTAAATGACATGACGTCGATAATCACGTGACTTCAGACGGCACTGGATGGGCGAGGAGGGCATTTAATCCCTCAGCATTTAGTTAAGAGAAAATTAACATCAAACTTTATCAATTCGTTTAATTTTTTATTTTCTCTTATCAACAAGGCTGAGGCAATAAACGAGATTTTAGAGCTGATGAATTTAATAGATATTTGAGAAAATAATACAAACAACCACAAAACACCGGTCAACACTATTTACAGTATAATTTACCATTAACATATTAAAACACGTGTTCACACCCTTCAGTTGGATGCCCATATCAACCGAGGCCAGTCTACAATATTTACAGTGTAATTTACCATTTACATATCAATACACGTGTTCACATCCTTCAGTAGGATGCCCATATCAACCGAGGCCAGTCTACAATATTTACAGTGTAATGTACCATTAACATATTAAAACACGTGTTCACACCCTTCAGTAGGATGCCCTAATTAACCAAGGCCGGTCTACAATATTTACAGTGTAATTTACCATTTACATATCAATACACGTGTTCACACTCTTCCGTAGGATGCCCATATCAACCGAGGCCAGTCTAAAACTCCATAATTCCCCATTTTATTCTGGTTTATTGCCATCATTAATGGCCAATCATAGCCCCGAGCGACACCTCTGGGGCGGTCACAAAACTTCCGGAATGTGCCTTCCTCTTATCAACCTGCCGCTTGCATAATGGTCTGTAACGGTAATCCTTTCCTCGCCTCTGCGCTAAAAGCAGCTGATCTGGTACTATGCGCACTGTATACATGTTTGTGTCCACTCCTGCTTTGTCTAGAATAACCTTTATCCATCTCGATAAGGTTTCCCCGCGAAATCGCTTTACGAGGTGGCACTGTACTGACGAATAGCTTCTCCTCCCCTTTCCTCAACAATTGATTCATGTTTAAAAAGCTGATTAATTACACATAATGCCTCTTCTGGTATTTCCTGAATTGCTACTGATGCTGCCCAGGTTAAGAAGTTTTCATGAGAGAAGAAAACCTAATAGTCAATTTATCAGTCTGAAAGTCTAGATCTTTTAATGAGAGTGAATGTAGTGATTGACCCCTTTGTCCAGTTACGAGCGCGAGAAGCATGGTCACCTTAAATGAAAGGTCAAGTAAGGACAACTCGTTTGCGCGTGAAAGTGTGTTCAAGTAATCTAATACTATTTGTAAACACCCCCTTCATAAACCGCTTAATTAGCGGACTATTAGCAATATTATCGTTACAATAATTCCGATGATTGGGGATATCGCCGATTTTGCTGTGTTAAGAGCACTCTATACAATGCAATTGTTAAACAAATCAGTCAAATACTCTAACACGTCATTTATAGGTAGTTCAAATGGATCAATTTTCCTTGACTCACAAAACGTCCATTTTTAGAAATATGACCCATACATATTTGCGGTTTGTTAAGTCCAACCACGATGAGAGTATGAGTTCTGCAACCTGGTTGAAATGCCTGTGCCATTGAGCTTTTCCCCGACAACCGAAATACACTAAGTCGCATTTTTTGTAATGGATGAATTAGATGAGGGTTGCTGCTGTGAATAAACGTGTGGTTCACAGGCAGTAAGACATAACTCTGACCGGACACGAGTCTGAGAATTTCTGGAAACCATAATTGCGTTGTCCACAGAGGAGCTGCCATTACTGCTCTTGACTGGTCCTCTCCAAGAATTTTCCTCAATTCCCTGTCGATAATGCTGAAAGGTAGAAAGATATAATGTACTTCGTTATTATTTCCCCAGTGCATGGGAAATGCATCTTCTACATAAGCATTTGGGTCAGGCAGAAACGACACGTATCGATCTAGTTTATGATTTAATCGAGATGCAAAAAGGTCCGTATGAATGTCACCATACTTTGTTTGGATTTTCCTAAAAAATACGTTTCTGCAATCCCCATTCCATATCGTCATTAAGTTTTTGAGACAAAGTATCTGTTTGGACATTTGCAACGCCTGGAATATGAGCCGAAATTATTCAAATATTTCTCACTATACACCAGAGCCATATTTTCCTTCCTAACCTATCCAAATTATCACATTTGCCTCCCTGATTGTTAATGTACGCGATAGCTACCACACTATCCAAATACAACCGAACATGAACGTCAGTTAATGTTGAACAAAGGGCGTGCAGAGCTAGAAAAGCAGCCATAAGCTCAATGTAATGTATGTGATATTGTCTCTCAGAATACGACCAGTGTCCACCAGAAGATTTCTCAGAACCGTTCATCACTGCTCCCCAGCCGTGTCCTGAACTATCAGTCGTAAGGACTACCGATGGGTCGGCCCTGATTAACTTTTTATTTGCCACTTTGATGTTGTAAATCCACCATTGCGATTCGCGTAACGCCTCGACGGAAAGATAAATGTTCTCATCATATCGCCCTTTGCCGGCTTACAATGCGTTGTCCCTTTCCTTTTATAGAGGCCTGGTATGCAAAGAAGTGTATTCTACCAATGGCTCTCTAGCGATAAGCTTGCAAATAACCTGCTTGAGTTCCCGGATAGAAACCACTCTTTTCTTTAACATCATTTTACAGTGTTCCGGTATCATGTCCGCCTTCTCGGCAGTCAATCGAACCGTCATGTCTACAGAACTGAGTAAAAATCCCAAGAAAACTATCTTTTGACATGGCTTCAGAACGGACTTTTTGGGAGTATCGTAAATCCCAAGCTATCGAACAAGTAGACTGTATCGTGAATGTTAGTCATGGATGCTTCATAAGAGTAAGAAAACAATAAACTATCATCGATATAGCCGACATTGCTATGTCCAAATTTTCTTAGTGAGGAGAAAACAGGCTTTAGCAATTTTGTAAATTTGGTAGGCATGTGAAGCGATAAATCTTCCCTTCTCATCGGAACTGTAAATATTTTCTGGCATATCGATAAATCTTCCCTTCTCAGCGGAACTGTACATACTTTCTGTCACATCGATTAATCTTCCCTTCTCAAAGGAACTGTACATACTTTCTGTCACATCGATAAATCTTCCCTTCTTAAAGGAACTGTAAATATTTTCTGTCACATCGATAAATCTTCCCTTCTCAAAGAAACTGTAAATATTTTCTGTCACATCGATAAATCTTCCCTTCTTAAAGGAACTGTAAATATTTTCTGTCACATCGATAAATCTTCCCTTCTCAAAGAAACTGTAAATACTTTCTGTCACATCGGTAAATCTTCCCTTCTCAAAGAAACTGTAAATACTGTCACATCGATAAATTTTCCCTTCTCAAAGGAACTGTAAATATTTTCTGTCACATCGATAAATCTTCCCTTCTCAAAGAAACTGTAAATACTTTCTGTCACATCGATAAATCTTCCCTTCTCAAAGAAACTGTAAATACTGTCACATCGATAAATTTTCCCTTCTCAAAGGAACTGTAAATACTTTCTGTCACATCGATAAATCTTCCCTTCTCAAAGGAACTGTAAATACTTTCTGTCACATCGATAAATCTTCCCTTCTCAAAGGAACTGTAAATACTTTCTGTCACATCGATAAATCTTCCCTTCTCAAAGAAACTGTAAATACTTTCTGTCACATCGATAAATATTCCCTTCTCAAAGGAACTGTACATACTTTCTGTCACATCGATAAATATTCCCTTCTCAAAGGAACTGTAAATACTTTCTGTCACATCAATAAATCTTCCCTTCTCAAAGAAACTGTAAATACTTTCTGTCACATCGATAAATCTTCCCTTCTCAAAGGAACTGTACATACTTTCTGTCACATCAATAAATCTTCCCTTCTCAAAGGAACTGTACATACTTTCTGTCACATCGATAAATCTTCCCTTCTCAAAGGAACTGTAAATACTTTCTGTCACATCGATAAATCTTCCCTTCTCAAAGAAACTGTAAATACTGTCACATCGATAAATATTCCCTTCTCAAAGGAACTGTAAATACTTTCTGTCACATCGATAAATCTTCCCTTCTCAAAGGAACTGTACATACTTTCTGTCGCATCGATAAATCTTCCCTTCTCAAAGAAACTGTAAATACTTTCTGTCACATCGATAAATATTCCCTTCTCAAAGGAACTGTAAATACTTTCTGTCACATCGATAAATATGCCCTTCTCAAAGGAACTGTAAATACTTTCTGTCACATCGTCTTATCCCTATTGAGTAATAGGCGTCTTTTAAGTCCAAAGAACCGAACCAGCATCCCTTTTTGATAAGGTAAATGGCTGACTTCAGTGTATCCATTTTGAAATGATGGTATTTTACAGACTCTTTCAAATTACTTAGATTGAGTATAAGTCTATGAGTTCCGTCTGATTTAGATCCAACAAAAATATTCGAGTGATACCCAGCATCACCAGCATCTTGGCTTATCTCTATGACCTTTTTGTCCAATAATTTATGCAGTTCTGTTTGAATGGTTGACCTTTCTGCCTCATTCAAAGGTAAAACTCATGGCAATCGATTTTGTCTAGGTTCTGACTCAAATTCTATTGAATAACCTTTCACTTCATCCAAAATCCACACATCAGATGTAATCTTCGTCCAGTTTCTCATAAAATATCTAATTTTACCTCCCACAAAATGTCCAGGTACATTTTCACATAAAACTGGTTTCCACGTACAAATGTACTTGAGCAACAGTGTTGTCTTGAGGAGGGTCCGATTAATTTATTAGCCCAACTTCCCGTGTTTGACGTTGTGTTTCCATGAAAAGCCTCATTGCTTTTCTTCTGGAACTTGTTGTCCCTGTGGTCGCTAATATAGATTGAACCGCTGATATGAACGAGTACGCTGATGGGAGGGGTGGAATTTCGAGTACTGGTGTCCACCTTGTTGACGTAGTCCTGAACCCCATTTCGATACATATTCCGTGTTTTGTCCTCTCCCCATTTCCTCGCATCAGATTTTGTCCAGCCTGCGACTTTCTTTGAAACTTCCATGTCGTCCTCCAACTGTTTTATTGTCTGATCCAGATCACCTCCGAACAAAGTTTCTCCCACCGGATGATCAAAGCCGCAGAGATCCCGGAAATCTTTGTTTATTTCAGGTTTCAATAAATACCTTTGGCGGTAGGACATGTCAGTATACAACATCTGCAGTAGTTTTATGCTGCCATTCGCGAGCTTCATGCAATTTTTCAAATCGACAGGAAGAAGGATCTTGGCTGGATCACTTCTCGCCTTTATGAGTATGTCCGTAAGTGGGAGAATCGGGAACATCCCTTTCGCCAATGCTTGTTGCGTTGCCTGGAATTTTACATCACATTTCCTTCATAGGTTTTTTTTTTTCAAATTGTGCCAGACGCCTTTGTTTAGTTAGGTCACCACTAATCCACAGTTTTTAGGGTGAAGGTACTTTTCCAAAAGTTCCAATCTCTTTTTCTCGTGTACTCTTACCCCGATCGCGCTGTTGACCAATTTCGCTGACCGTGGGGATATGTCATCAGCCGTCTGTTTGTCCGACTGGAAAAAAACCTTTCCACTTCATCCAACGGATCGTCTTGTTCCTTCTGTGTCGTATCGTCATCCGCATCATACAAATCATATGAACCTGCAGTCTGACATGTATCCGCGTTGATATGAGGTTCTTGTGAGAGTCTTTGTGTATCAGAACATTCAGACCTATTCTGTTGTTGACTATTAACTTGGTTCGGAAGCCGAGTTAATTAATTACTCCTAAATGGCGTCTAAAACTGCCATTTCATTCTCCTTCCGGTCTTCTCGCGGTGTCAGGTCGTTGCGGTACTTTTTCAGAAGTCGTTTTTTATAGAAGTCCGGATCGTTTCTCGCGGCAGTCTCGTTTAGAACTAGATTTCTCCCTTGACGTGACGTGACGTGACGTGACATGGCATTATCATAATTTATGTCTGGTGCTGAGGAGGATGGGAGTCCATCTTCTACATATGAACCGAACCGAAACGCCTTTCTTCTTAAACGATTATCTATATGCACTATCCACCTCAATGATGTATGAAATCAAGGTCAAGTGAATATCCACCTCAGTGACGTGTGCATATTTCATGACAAAAAATATATACCAAGCCTTGACGAAATATTGGCTTACTCAGTACAGTTGAGTGTAGACTAAAGGTTACACCCAAGTGCACTCCGAGTGCACTCCATTTGGACTTGGAGTGCACTCCGTTTGGACTCCAGGTAAACCTGGAGTGCACTCCAAGTGGACTCCGAGTCTACCTGGAGTCCTATAAGACACCATGCCTACCCCAGTTCTATAATCAGACTATATCATATATATATTAATACTTTGATGCTTTTAATATAATTTACATATAAATAAATATTTTTTTACAAAAATTACTTTTGTTCTGTTTATATTACTATTAACATTTGTTTAGTCTACTAGGAATATTTCTTTTATTGTTAATACATGGTAATAATGCCTACATGTTAAATTTATATTTATTAAGATCCATAAAAGACAGTTATACAATTTAAGCTATAATCAGGTTTCTATGAAAGTTAATTGCTTATTATTTCATATTTCATTAAGATGTAAATAAATTGTATTTCATTTTATTAAAGAATTGAAAATTATTTCAATTAGAATATTTATTACTGTTCATATATCATGACTGTAAAGGAAGTTCAGATAATATATCTATATTATGTTATTGATTATTCAAAATATTGAAAGTTTACAGTATTTAATGAATTATGTGGTTTTTATATAAGACATTCTCTACATAATAATATGTACTCAATTCAGGCAAGTAATTATAAAATAACCAATCATTTTAGTTTATATATTTAAATGTATCATTAGAAAAATATACATTTACAACTGTACATATTTACAAGCATTACCTAGTTAAATTAATGTTCTGACATAACGTACACACAAGTATGTAGTTCTGGACTACCCATAATAAATGACAGTATCTGTTTAATTGCTATTATTATTGGTTATGCATGAGTGACTCTGGCCTGACACCGGGTACCCCCGATACTGTGCCAGGTGAGTTTTAGGAGCCAGCTACAGGTACTGTCCTGGGTTCACAGAAATACCTGTGTCAATACTGTCACAGTATGGCTTCAAAGGATGAAGCTGTGCAAAGCAGGGTCACACTGTTATAACCTCAGGCCAATTAACAGAACAGAAAGATTATCTCCTGACTTGAAGGAAAGGATTGTAGCTCTCCATTTGAGAGGCCTTAACCAGACCAAAATCACATGTATAAACGAAATACCAGTGTAATTAAGGTGGAAATGTCAAGATAAGTTGTAAAACCATTAACAAATTGGTTAACAGGTTTAAGAAGACAAACTCTATTGAAATGAAATCATTCTTTACTGAAATTAGAATGTAAAAATAAGGTGTTTCTAATTACATTGTAACCTGTCTAAACCGTAAGTCATTGAGACCAAACGTATTGGCTGGTTTATACAGGTGTCCGGTATGTAGACGTACAATGTTGAATGATATAAGTTCAAAAAAAATTAATGCAAATCAAATTAAGAAATCATGCAGTTCTTATCTTGTTATATTCAAAAATATAAAGACATTGCTTTAAAAAATTAATTGTAAAGAAACAGATTAAAGTAAAAAAAAAAAAAAATAATTTCAGTGTAATTCAAAATGGTATAATGAATGTAAATTCACCATTTCCCAAAACCAACCTATAGCCTTATACCCGTAATAAGTACACATTGTTCTCGTCCAGGAAATAAGATTATAGAGCCTGAGGTAAAATTTGCCTCAGGGCAGTTGGACACAGCAACCTATGTACCATTTACCTGTAAAACTGACCTGTTGGAACTACATCGTTTTCTATATTCCCATTCAGTCAATATCTATCATGATATGTGTCACTCATACATTGTATGTAACAGATACAGGTCATGAATGTACAATGGTTGTTCAAGCCAATTATAAAATCATAAAGTTAAATGTTCAAACTTTAAAAAAAATTGAATAAGGCCCGCTGTAGTTTGTGTATGGAATGTTTGATAAGTATTTACCTAACTCAAACATGAAAATTATATTAATCTATGATGATTTACATATTGACCTCTTATACTCTATACATACTTCCATTATAATATCAAAGACATTAAGTAATAGTACCAGTTTGAAATAAAAAAAAAATCAAATATTTTTTTTTGTATATTGACTTATAACTGTTTTAATAATACTGTAATAGGAATGGACACTCATATGATTTCAAAGGTGTCAGATATCAACCGTCACAAGGGGGGGGAGGAGGAGGAGGAGGAGGAGGAGGATATATCCGATATAACTGTTAAAAGAACTCCATGTATGACCGGGATTTAATGAGGCAGGCATAACAAAAATAAAGTTGGTTTACCAAATAGAAATGTAAGTCTGATGTTAAACTGTAAATCAAAATTAGACATTAGATCCGGAATATGCTATCAAGGTGTAAAAAAAACCTTTCTTTTTTATTGTATGTTAAGATGAATATAAACTGTTGGAAGATAAGTATTTGAAATACATTAAAAACAGTACTTAGTACTTCGAGCTCTACATTTTCAGAGAACTGCACACACAACTTGCTACATTTTTGTTTATAGCCAATTTTCTACTAATTGACGTGGCTTGTTAAAACTCTTCAAATCAAAGGAATGCTATCATACATTTTCAACGAAGTTCAAGATCTATTTATTTTACATAGGGTTAAGTAATAGAAAAAAATCAATTATATTAGATGCTGTTAGTTAACCAATGAAAAATGAACCAACAAAATAATAAGATGATATATACAAAGATAAAACAGTATATATAGTCAAAATGTATAAGAGTATACATCTATCTATAAATATTATGTATATATGTACTTGGTTACAGGTACATGTGATACATGTGGACCCAGGTAGGATTGGGGCCTGATAGGACTCCAGGTAAACTTGGAGTGCACTCCGAGTGCACTCCAAGTTTACCTGGAGTCCAAACGGAGTGCACTCCGAGTCCAAACGGAGTGCACTCGGAGTGCACTTTGTGTAACCTTTAGTCTACACTCAACTGCACATGTATATGCTATAATTGCTTTGAACAGTCAAAAGATAATATTAATTCACTTTTATGTTTAAATTATGCACTGCAAATGTCAATAAGATTATCAAAACAATACATTTCCATATAATTTCATACTTTTCAATCAGATCAAATTTGAGTTTTATAGTTATGTAGCTACAAGACGTCGATGTACTAAATCCGGATATTTGCTATCCTGTTTGTAGTCGCGGTTCTTCATTTAGCAGCGCTTTGATCACGTGATCGATGCACGAGACTCGAATATCAGAACATGTCGTCACGAAACGCCAAGCACAAGAATCGAGCTCGCAGTACTATGCCTAGTACTGTCATTATTATCTGATCATAAGTCCCTTAACGGTAAGTATCGTAAAAACGAATCAAAAGACCTTAGAGGGCCTGTTCCGTTCATATAAAGTGTAGCTAGCAAGACTTTGTGCACGGCGAGAAACTTATCACGGGTTATGAGGGTTGACGTCAGAACATACCAAATTGCCGGATACCTTTAGCTAGCTGAAGTACCTTTGGCCCTGACACCAGACCTCGACATTCTGACATCAAATGTTGTGTTTGGTGTTGGGCTAGAGCGCACAAGCTAACTCTAAATGAAAACGCTGTTGGAGATGAAATAAATATGGCATGACATGACACTACTCCTATACGTATATGAGGTCTTATTCCACCTGATTACATTGGTTACATGACAGCCTGTCAAACGTTTCCTGTCGTATAAACCTCTAATATTATTGGAGTAGACATGACACCTGACTTACCTCACTGTCGTCTGGAGCTATCGCAACTACTGCCTTGCATCTACTGATATGTAAATAATATTAATTGCATTAAATATATAGAGGATACTGATCATGAATGGTCTCCTGTTTAATATAACATATTTCACGAGTATGACAGAATATCGATATTTTCACAAGTGCAAAGCACGAGTGAAAAATATCGAAATATTCTGTCATACGAGTGAAATACATGTATATGTTATATTAAATGAGAAACCATTCAATTTTCATTTTAATGCAGTTTTATACTTAAAAACAATATCTAAAACATCGCAAAATTAATAGTATCAAAAGTGTGGGAATCCTAACATAATTCATGATGTCATCTCTTTGTGACGTTACAACCTGTACGTTTATGCTGCCCTGCAGGTAGGGCGTAAGAATTGTACCTGCTGCCCCCATTGCATGATCGTAAGAGGCGACTAAACTTGGGATCTTATCTTTTCTCTTCTTTCTGAACTTCTTCTTCCTAATGTCTCCCTTGACAATGCCTCACTTTTGGCCTTTAGTTGAGCGTTCGCCCCTGTGAGGAAGGCTTTGGGTTCTGTCCCCCTGGCCGGGACATACCAGAGTCTTTAAAAATGGTAGTTGCTGCTCCTGCTTAGCGCTCAGCAAATAAGGAGTGGGACGACTGGTTCGCCCGTTGTCAGTATAATGTGACCGGGTGGGGTGTGCTGCTGGGTGTCTTCGGCAGTATGCTTCAGTGAGGTAGCACTCTAAATCGGCAAAAGATCCGGCCTATCACAAGGAGACTAAACACGAACATACCGCAGCCTCCCAAAACACACATTCGCACTCGCTACACGCATACACGTCGCACGCACGGGAGGCCGTCCTTAAATGACCTTAGCTGTTAATAGGACGTTAAACAAAATAAACCAAACCAAACCATTTTCTGTCTATAAATGAATTAGCATTGCATTATGATTTGGGTGGTTGCACTGTCACTTATGAAAATGCAGTGTACAATGTACCTTCACTTATCATTAGGTTTGGAACATCCTTTGATTTATGAAGATGTGCTGAATCTCCCAATGCATCCCCTCATTAATCATTGGTGGACTTCATTAATGGGGCAAATTGATGTCACTTCCAGGCGATTATAAATAGATTTTTGAAATCCATGTTCAGCAGACTTCATTATTACCTGATTGTCCTGATTAGAGAAACTTTTTAGAATACACTTACAGCCATCATCTCTTGAATGAGTTCACCCACCTGGGGTCAAAACTGGACCTCGTGAATACGATAACTAGAGTAAATATCGACCAAGTTTGGAGTTATTTGTGCCCTTTGTAATAGTATTATTATTTGACCTTGTGAACACGATAACTGGAGTTTATATCAACTGAGTTTGATTAAACTTTGTATGTTGCTGTATATCATCAAGATCTCGGACTAGTCAGTTTGAAAATGGGAATTATTTGACAGTAACTTAGAGTTAATGCCCTTTGCAATAATATTATTGGACATTGTGAACACAATAACTAGAGTAAATACCAACTAAGTTTGATGAAATTTTGTAATCTGCAATATATCAACAAGATATCAGGCAAGCTTGAAAATGGGAGTTATTTGACTGTAACTTACAGAGTTATTGCCCTTTGTCATAATGTTATTATTTTTTTTTTGGTTCACCTGGGTCGTAAGGTAAATCTATTTAAAATGCTACTTGTCCTGAACAACTAAATGGATTTTGCTGAAATTTGGTCTAGATAATTATTTGGCATTGTTGTATGTTGTATAAATGGATAATGTAGGATGTGACACCCTTGGAGGGAGAATGGGGGTCCAATAGGGGAAACATAGCAAAACAAGATATATCTTTAAAAAAGATAAACGGCATAGTTTAAAAGAGCTTTCAGATTCTTTTTCACATTCAAGAATGATGAGATTTATTTCACCTGTAGGTTGAACCATTGTTGGGAGAAGCAGTTCAAAAGTAGGAAAGTATTTGAAATAAACTTGAGTATTTTGCCATCTTATTATGATATTTAGTAGTGTTTTTCTGAATGACATTGTGATACATATTGGACAATATTGACTAGCAAAGAGATATGTATTGCTCGAGATGCCCTGTTTCACAGTGTTTGTTGCAGATCTACAATTTTTAACCAATTTGTTTCAAACTTGATAGGGCTTTATAATCGTGATATATTTATACACTGACTGTATACATAGTTGTTTCCCTGAGCATAATTTTGGTGTTAATTTTTATTTCAGTATTTGAATCTTGTCCAGAGATCTCCCATATTTTTCAACTAATTTATTTGAAACTCAGTAGGTTTTATAGTTAATAATCATAATTGTTTTCCTGAGCAGCACATATTTTTGCATTTGTTGCCCTTTTTATATGATTATGTATTGAATGTTTTCTAGAGATCTCTATTTTAAATCGATCTCTTAAAGTTACTACTAAAGGCTATATATAATCATGATTTATAGCGATGTTTTATTCCTGGGCCACATTTTGATATGACAGTTTTTTTAGGTCACCTGAGCTTTGCTCTGTAGAATGCTGGGTTGAAGGGCTACCAAGTGTGTTCAAATGGATAACATTGACTTTCATTCAAGGTCACAGGGCCCAGGGGTTAAATATATATACATATGCCAAAATCTTTAAACAACATCTTCTTGATAAGCAAGAGGCCCAGAGACCTGGTATTGAATTTGTAGCATTCTGAGGTTAAGGGCTATACAAATTGTTCAAATGGATAACATTGACCTTCATTCAAGGTCACTGGGGTCAAATATGCTAAAATCTTTAAACAACTTCTTCTTGATAACCATTGAAGCACCGAGAGACCTGATATTTGGTTTGTAGCATGCTGGGATGAAGGGCTACCAAGTCTGATCAAACAAATGACCTTGACCTGCATTCATGGTCACAGGGGTCAAATATGCTAAAATCTTTAAACAACTTCTTCTTGATAACCATTGAAGCACCGAGAGACCTGATATTTGGTTTGTAGCATGCTGGGATGAAGGGCTACCAAGTCTGATCAAACAAATGACCTTGACCTGCATTCATGGTCACAGGGGTCAAATATGCTGAAATCTTTAAATAACTTCTTGATAATCAAGAGGCCCAAAGACCTGATATTGGGTTTGTAGCAGGCTTTAATGATTGTTCAAACGAATGACCATAACCTTAATTCAAGGTCCCAGGGGTCAAATATGCTAAAATATATCAAAACTCAGGTGACCGTTAAGGCCCATGGGTCTCTTGTTGAAAATGTTAGAATCAGTATCAGTTGTATTTTTTTTATTAAGGAGGAATGTTGCTTCGTTTTTTTTCAGCCTTTAATCCTTTCCGGAGGTCAGACTTCTCACTTAGTTATTTTCTAATAATTAGGATTTTGTTTGAAAAATTCTTCTTGGTGCACTTAAAGCACTCTGATATTTTGTGCATTTTGTTAAAAGAATCCATGTCAATTAATCATCTGATGGCCATGCCTCATTCCACCCAATGATACTCGTCGTGATAAGTGTACCTATTACTACGGTTATCATAGCAAGCTTATAAACATAGGTTCTACATACACTATGCTAGTGCTCAATGTTTACCCCACTTCGATTTTGTGCATGTATATATACAGTGACAGTGTGTACCCGATAATGATAACTGTGATCACTATAATTAATGTTTTAATTTTTACATTGACAGAAACCAACTTTCAAACGTAATGGCTGAAGGTGGACTACTTCAAGTTCCTGACACACCCAGATCTGTGAATGACTCCCACCTGTTGGATTGTCCGGTTTGTCTGGAACAGCTGCATGAACCGAAATCTCTGCCATGTCTTCATTCCTTCTGTCAGGAATGTCTGTCAACCTTTATCACCAAAGACCTATCGGGAAAGATGGCATCAGCGACTGCCTTCCCTTGTCCTGTGTGTAGGAAGATGACGTCACCAGTCAATCTGTCTGAGGATAGGAAGAAATGGGCTCAACAATTCCCAACTAATGATTTGGTGAAAGATCTTATAAAGGCCATGACACGTGAACCGTTGTATTGTCAACCATGCGAGAAGAAGGGAGACCTGGGGACTCCTGCAACAACTTGGTGTAAAGCATACAATGTTCTGTTCTGTGCTGCATGTAAAGTCACTCATCATGATTTAATTCATGGAGGATGTGAAACTGTAGATGTAACAGGGAAGGAAGGAATTATGCAGCGACAGGTAACCCAACAGATTCGATGTGAAAAACACACAAAGAAAATATGTTACTATTGTGAGGACCATCAGGTACTTGGCTGTAGTAGATGTATCACCATAGACCACAGACGATGCAACATAGTAACGACACAGGAGTACTGTGACAAGTTGAAGGAGCACTCACGATTGGAGGATCTGAAGACATCTTTACAGAAAACAACAGAATCCATTGTTTTACTTATCAAAGAGTTTGGTGAGGATCTTCAAACCCTAGTAAATGACCAAAAAAACGGATCGGAGAGTTTAGCACATTTGCGGAAAATGGTGGATATGCGTCTTGATGTCATGCAGAAAAATATTTCTGACAAATTGATATCATCCTACAAAGAAGAGAGAGAGAATCTAGAAGTCTCAATGCAGAGATGTGAAAGACTGATGTCTTCAATTCAAAACACGATAGAATCATCAGAGGCAGCGGTTCAGAGGAAGGACAATGTAGACACAATCTTGCTGTATCAGAGAGGTCAGGCAGAAGAGGAGTCCTATCAAAACATGTTAATGGAAATGAAGAAATCTTTCAACTCTGTCAGAATTAAACATGTTGTTGAACCCAGTCTTCTCAGGTTAGATAAGGACATTCCACTGTCTTTAGGAGATGTCGCAGTAGAGAAAAAACTGAAGATGCTCCCACCTGGATTATACAGTAATGTGACCGCCTTATCTGAATGTTGTGTGAAGGAGGTAAGCAAGTTCAGCATCAATTGTCCATCAGATGGCAGAAATTGTTCTTCAAGTGGTGTTGTTTACCTACCAAGTGATCATATCATTGTTGGAGATTCTACCAATCGCAAAATAAAATTGTTCACTGCATCAGGGAAATATTTAGATGAGATGAACGTTTCAGCTGCACCATTTGATATGTGCCGGGTAGATGATCACACTGTTGCTGCAGCTATTCCAAAATTTGGTATTCTTATCATCAGAGTCCATCACTCTACGCTAAATGTTTCTTTCAAAATAAAAATGTCAAACTGTGAACAGCCGTATGGTATCACTTATTCAGGTGACACGGACACATTCATCGTGAGTACCCTGAAGGAAATATACAGAGTCTCTACAGATGGATATGCAACATACATGTGTACTTATCCCTCTAGCTGCTGGCATCTCGTGTACGATGAAAGGACGGGACACATATATGGAGACCAGTACACATCCAAGAATGGCCACATAGCTGTATACAAATTGTCAGATGGTGTAGTTAAACCTAAAGCTGTAACAAAGGTCGGTATTCTCAGGGATGCGTTTGGAATAGATGTCGATGGCGATGGCAATGTGTACGTGTGTGGGCTGGCATCTAATAATGTGGTGCAGATGTCTGGAGATGGGAAAAACGTCCGAGAACTGCTCAGGCCATCAGATGGTGTACATAAACCAACGGCAATATCAGTGTATGGGAACAAATTTGTGGTGACAAAAGAATCGTCGTACGATAGGACTGAAGTACATATATTTCAACTTTACTAAGCAGTACCTTCATTGACTGCTGAAAACTCTAAAGGTTGTTGTAGTCCCCAGTAAACTAAGGCGACAGGGTCTTAAAATGTAGGTGTAGTCTCTGGTAAACGGGACGAGACGAGGACTGATAAGGTTGTTGTAGTCTCTGGTAAACGGGACGAGACTAGGACGGTTAAAGTTGTTGTAGTCTGGTAAACGGGACGAGACTAGGACCGTTAAGGTTATTGTAGTCTCTGGTAAACGGGAGGAGACTAGGACTGTTAAGGTTGTTGTAGTCTGGTAAACGGGACGAGACTAGGACTGTTAAGGTTGTTGTAGTCTGGTAAACGGGACGAGACGAGGACTGTTAAGGTCGTTGTAGTCTGGTAAACGGGACGAGACGAGGACCGTTAAGGTTGTTGTAGTCTGGTAAACGGGACGAGACAAGGACTGTTAAGGTCGTTGTAGTCTGGTTAACGGGACGAGACTAGGACTGTTAAGGTTGTTGTAGTCTCTGGTAAACGGGACGAGACGAGGACTGTTAAGGTTGTTGTAGTCTGGTTAACGGGACGAGACTAGGACTGTTAAGGTTGTAGTCTCTGGTAACGGGACGAGACTAGGACCGTTAAGGTTGTTGTCTCTGGTAAACGGGACGAGACTAGGACCGTTAAGGTTGTAGTCTCTGGTAAACGGGACGAGACTAGGACCGTTAAGGTTGTTGTAGTCTCTGGTAAACGGGACAAGACTAGGACTGTTACGGTTGTTGTAGTCTGGTAAACGGGACGAGACTAGGACTGTTAAGGTTGTTGTAGTCTGGTAAACGGGACGAGACTAGGACTGTTAAGGTTGTTGTAGTCTCTGGTAAAGGGGACGAGACTAGGACCGTTAAGGTTGTTGTAGTCTGGTTAACGGGACGAGACTAGGACTGTTAAGGTTGTTGTCTCTGGTAAACGGGACGAGACTAGGACCATTAAGGCTGTTGTCTCTGGTAAACGGGACGAGACTAGGACCGTTAAGGTTGTTGTAGTCTCTGGTAAACGGGACGAGACTAGGACTGTTAAGGTTGTTGTAGTCTCTGGTAAAGGGGACGAGACTAGGACCGTTAAGGTTGTTGTAGTCTGGTTAACGGGACGAGACTAGGACTGTTAAGGTTGTAGTCTCTGGTAAACGGGACGAGACGAGGACTGTTAAGGTTGTTGTAGTCTGGTTAACGGGAAGAGACTAGGACTGTTAAGGTTGTAGTCTCTGGTAAACGGGACGAGACTAGGACTGTTAAGGTTGTTGTCTCTGGTAAACGGGACGAGACTAGGACTGTTAAGGTTGTAGTCTCTGGTAAACGGGACGAGACTAGGACCGTTAAGGTTGTTGTCTCTGGTAAACGGGACGAGACTAGGACCATTAAGGTTGTAGTCTCTGGTAAACGGGACGAGACTAGGACCGTTAAGGTTGTTGTAGTCTCTGGTAAATGGGACAAGACTAGGACTGTTAAGGTTGTTGTAGTCTCTGGTAAATGGGACAAGACTAGGACCGTTAAGGTTGTTGTAGTCTGGTAAACTGGAGGAGACTAGGACTGTTAAGGTTGTTGTAGTCTCTGGTAAAGGGGACGAGACTAGGACGGTTAAGGTTGTTGTAGTCTGGTAAACGGGACATGACTAGGACCGTTAAGGTTGTTGTAGTCTGGTAAACTGGAGGAGACTAGGACTGTTAAGGTTGTTGTAGTCTCTGGTAAAGGGGACGAGACTAGGACGGTTAAGGTTGTTGTAGTCTGGTAAACGGGACATGACTAGGACGGTTAAGGTTGTTGTAGTCTGGTAAACGGGACATGACTAGGACCGTTAAGGTTGTTGTAGTCTCTGGTAAACGGGACGAGACTAGGACTGTTAAGGTTGTTGTAGTCTGGTAAACGGGACGAGACTAGGACTGTTAAGGTTGTTGTAGTCTGGTAAACAGGACGAGACGAGGACTGTTAAGGTTGTTGTTGTCTGGTAAACGGGACGTGACTAGGACGGTTAAGGTTGTTGTAGTCTCTGGTAAACGGGACGAGACGAGGACTGTTAAGGTTGTTGTAGTCTGGTAAACGGGACGAGACGAGGACTGTTAAGGTTGTAGTCTCTGGTAAACGGGACGAGACGAGGACTGTTAAAGTTGTTGTTGTCTGGTAAACGGGAGGAGACGAGGACTGTTAAGGTTGTTGTAGTCTGGTAAACGGGACGAGACTAGGACCGTTAAGGTTGTTGTAGTCTCTGGTAAACGGGACGAGACTAGGACTGTTAAGGTTGTTGTAGTCTGGTAAACGGGACGAGACTAGGACCGTTAAGGTTGTTGTAGTCTGGTAAATGGGACGAGACTAGGACTGTTAAGGTTGTTGTAGTCTGGTAAACGGGACGCTCTGGTAAACAGGACGAGACGAGGACCGTTAAGGTTGGTGAAGTCTCTGGTAAACGGGACGAGACTAGGACTGTTAAGGTTGTTGTAGTCTGTGGTAAACGGGAGGAGACATTTTCATTTTTTCTTAATTTTTGACTTTTTTTTTAGAACTTTCTTGGTCAGAATATTCAGATTGAAGTTTCTGTTAAAGTTTTGTAATGGATTACCATTCATTTAATAACTATTTATGTTGATAATTTACATAGAGTTGCAGAGTTTTAACTGAGAAAACAGTATAATTCTTTCTGAATTTTTGGCATGTTTTGGACAATCATTTTGTCAAAACCATTATTGGTCAACATTGCCATGATTTGTAATATTCATCATTTGCTTTATTATAATGTTGACAAGTTGCCATCTATCTGACTTTCTTTATGTAGAGGGGCAGTAGCTATAGGGGACCTGTGTTAAGTAATATTCCTAAATCTTGTTTCCTAAATGGAATATGTATAACTGTCTTTGAATTGATTAAGCAAAACTATCTGGATATTTGTTTTCAAGGTGTTCTATTTCTCATTATTTCATGGGTAAAATAGAATTGCAAAAAATTAGATACATTTGTACATTGTAAACAAAATTTTTAGAGAAAATTATTCTGTTTTGCAATTTTTGAAAAAAAACAACCCACATTAGTTTATACTTTAAATAAAAACTTTTACATGTGCTCTACATGTTTCTCCTTAAGTTACAAGGTCAACACAATGCTTTTTGCTAAAGTGGAATTATTTGAAAAATGGTTCGCAACTGAATTGATAAAAAAAGTATCAAATGTAGTTTGCCCTAACATTTTGTGAATATCAATTATCAGTTTTACCTTTGTATAAGCTTTCTAATGAGTGTTCATCATAATGTTATGTACATATTTCACAATGGCACATACATTTCAGGACTTGTAGTTTAGATTCCCATGTTTCAATTGTTTAAATATGAAAGTTAAGTCTATATTTCTATTGTTAATTAAAAAGTTATAAACAAGCTATACTCCATGTTTCCTTTGTTTATATAAAGGTTAAAAACAAGACTGTATGGGGTTAAGAACAAGATTCCTTGGGGTTAAAAACAAGACTCCTGGGGATTTGAGGTAAGGTAAAGTAAACAATTCAATTCAAAACAATGGTCTTTGTCTTTTAACCAGAAGGATTATCATAAACAGTTCCAGGTCTAATATATGTACAATCTAATTAAGATTAGACTTGTTGTAATTTCCACTCTTCTATAATACACTGTATTGAAGTGTATCGTAGAGTTAGTAGAGGAGAGGAAATTATAAGTCTAACTTTAATTCGATTGGATACATGTAGCGATCAACTTTGTTCCCTTAATTTTGATATGGATATAGAGCCATAAGTTTTGCATGCGTCAATTTATTATGTCATAATAATCAAATGTGTCTATTGTAGTAAAAATCATAGCATCGTCCAGCAATAAACAATCTCCTGTTAAAGTTAACTTTATTTATTTTACAACAATTACGAAACAAATTATATTAATTTATATCAATCACGCTTGTTGGCCCGGATGGAAGTGCGCGAGGGGTCTTACTGTGGGAGGAAACCGGAGTACCCGGGGAAAACCCACGTGGTCGGACAGGTGACCCCATACCTTTTCACGTCCGATCGCGGAATCAAACTCCGGCCGCCTAGGTGAAAGGCAAGTGTGTTACCACTGTGCCACCTGACCACCATCTCCTACATCATGCTTATCACAAGATAAATGTAATACTGAACAACAGCAGCAAAATCATTATTTTATTTCACATTTGATACAAATGTCCTTTGAGTTCTTTATAAGACTTCATATACTCTATTGAATTACCTCCCAAGTGAATCATATCATATAAAACCAGACTAAAGCAGAACATTTTTCTGTCAATCACAGGTAGCTTAATAATATACATGTATACAAATCCATATCATTCACGACAGCTTAAATATTTTATCCAAACACGTTATCATTCACAGTACCACTAAATTAAACACAGCATTCATTCTAGGACTGGTGTATCACAATTTTCATTGGAGGATGAATGTTTTCAGTCTCTAACAAAAACTATTTCTCTTATTACTTCTGTATCAGATCCTGAGGATGTTTTAACCTTTTATCTAGATTGGAAGTACATCCCAACTTAAAGTAGGAAAGTACTGAATGTTGTTGATCTACAAAAGCAATACTGGAACTTGTTAATCAAGAAGGCCAGTACATATGTATTTCTGGAACTCATCGATCGAGAAAGGCCATTATTTTTGGAACTCATTGATCAAGAAAGGCCAGTATTTTTGGAAGATGTTGACCTAGAAATGTGAATATTTCTGGAACTCGTTGATCTCCTCCTCGATCTCCTGTTGTCGTATAAGCTCCCAGTACAGACCCTTTTTCTTTTTCAGACTTGTATGGTCCCCCATCTATTAAATACAACAATGAACACCTATATACACAAACACAAAATCATACGGGATATTGAACACCGATACATACCAGCACAAAATCATATAGAATACTGAACATTGATATATACTGTACCAATACAAAATAATGAACACTGATATATACCAACACAAAATCATAGAATAGATATATCTACAAGAGTAAAGCAGGGCGAAACAATATGCGCTCGTCAAATGCCATCTAGTGTTTTATACTATAGCTGGCAATAAAAGAAGTTTTGCATGACTTTTTGAGTGTCTAACCGACATGCTATAAATCACTACAATGTTCAATTTTCTAACAGTTTGATTGAAAACAAGTAATCAAGTCTCAACTGATTAAACACAACTTGATATGACTATAAAGCCTACCAAGTACTGGAAATAAACAAAGGGCAATAACTTCTGGGAAACCCAATTAACTTTAAATCATGACTATAACGCATTCCAAGCTTCAAAGAATGCATTAGGATATCTCGAATTAAATCATGACTATAACGCATTCCAAGCTTCAAAGAATGTATTAGGATATCTCCAGACAAAGATAAAATACTGAAATAAACGATGGGCAAATCAAAATTCTTTTCGAGAAAACACAACTCCATATCATGTTTTTGATATACAGTATAAAGTTTAAAAGAGATCAGTCGAAAAATGTAGGAGATTGCTAGAGAAAGTTTTAAATTTGCTGGACAGACCACCCTCCTGTGAATTTTAAAAGATGCTCAATGAATTTTGGATCTTCATCAGTTTAAAAAAGGTGTTCATACCATATGGTTGTGCAATCATTTTACAAAATGGCCACCGTGACTTCCATGTCAAATTTTTGATGACACCAAAAACAACACTTTGTTGGCTTTCTTAATTTGCATAACATCTCCATCAGTTATCATGAACCACACAAACTTGAGAAGAATTTCATCAGTTATCATGAACCACACCAACTTGAGAAGAATTTTAAATGAGAGTTAACAATATGGCAGTGTTGGTGGTCATATAGCCCTTTGACTAACCCAAACATTTGCTCCAGACCATCTCAAGATTATTTTTGAGTACCGTAAGTTTGAGCTAAATCCCAATGTTGGAACTTGGTCATCTGAGATTATCTAAAATTGTATTGTTTACTTCATATTTGAAAACCTTACACATTAAGGAATTTTGCGTATTATTTTTGAAAAAGAGACATATAGACTGTAATATGTTTTTGTAACAGAGCGCAGGATTAATTAAATTTAAATCACTGCCAGTGCCTCCGCGAGGGATCGAACCCGAGACCTCTGACTTACTAGTCTTACGCTCAACCGATCGAGCTAAAGAAAAGATCTCTCTAGCCAAGCGGTATATTGCGGCTAGTATTTACCAGGGTTACATTTTGAAGAAGTTGTGACTGAACTAAATCGTTATGATCCAATCATAAGAAAGTGGGCATATTAGACCCAACAAACAGAAGATTTGATAAAAGTCTGTGACTCTCTAGCTAGTAACCTCAGCACTGTGTATTACTTGTTAGAGAACTTGTAATGATCAGACAATAATCTTACCTCCACAATTTTCCCACCAGATACGACAGCTATCACATCAGCATCCCTGATAGTACTAAGTCGATGAGCAATCACAAGTGTGGTCCGGCCTATAACACAAACACATATCTTGTTTATTTTGACCATCTTTTAAGGGCTATAATTTGAGGGCCTCCTGAATGAGTAAGTTCCTGTCGGTGACCTAGCCTACCTTTGATGACTGTATCGAGGGCCTCCTGAATGAGTAAGTTCCTGTCAGTGACCTAGCCTACATTTAATGACTTTATCGAGGGCCTCCTGAATGAGTAAGTTCCTGTCGGTGACCTAGCCTACCTTTAATGACTGTATCGAGGGTCTCCTGAATGAGTAAGTTCCTGTCGGTGACCTAGCCTACCTTTAATGACTGTATCGAGGGCCTCCTGAATGAGTAAGTTCCTGTCGGTGACCTAGCCTACCTTTATAACTTTATCGAGGGCCTCCTGAATGAGTAAGTTCCTGTCGGTGACCTAGCCTACCTTTATAACTTTATCGAGGGCCTCCTGAATGAGTAAGTTCCTGTCAGTGACCTAGCCTACCTTTGATGACTTTATCGAGGGCCTCCTGAATGAGTAAGTTCCTGTCAGTGACCTAGCCTACCTTTGATGACTTTATCGAGGGCCTCCTGAATGAGTAAGTTCCTGTCGGTGACCTAGCCTACCTTTGATGACTGTATCGAGGGTCTCCTGAATGAGTAAGTTCCTGTCGGTGACCTAGCCTTCATTTAATTACTGTATCGAGGGTCTCCTGAATGAGTAAGTTCCTGTCGGTGACCGAGCCTACCTTTAATGACTTTATCGTGGGCCTCCTGAATGAGTAAGTTCCTGTCGGAGACCTAGCCTACCTTTGATGACTGTATCGAGGGTCTCCTGAATGAGTAAGTTCCTGTCGGTGACCTAGCCTACCTTTGATGACTGTATCGAGGACCTCCTGAATGAGTAAGTTCCTGTTGGTGACCTAGCCTACCTTTGATGACTTTATCGAGGGCCTCCTGAATGAGTAAGTTCCTGTCGGTGACCTTGCCTACCTTTGATGACTTTATTGAGGGCCTCCTGAATGAGTAAGTTCCTGTCGGCGACCTAGCCTACCTTTATAACTTTATCGAGGGCCTCCTGAATGAGTAAGTTCCTGTCGGTGACCTAGCCTACCTTTGATGACTTTATCGAGGGCCTCCTGAATGAGTAAGTTCCTGTCGGTGACCCAGCCTACCTTTAATGACTGTATCGAGGGCCTCCTGAATGAGTAAGTTCCTGTCGGTGACCTAGCCTACCTTTAATGACTGTATCGAGGGCCTCCTGAATGAGTAAGTTCCTGTTGGTGACCTAGCCTACCTTTATAACTTTATCGAGGGCCTCCTGAATGAGTAAGTTCCTGTCGGTGACCTAGCCTACTTTTAATGACTATCGAGGGCCTCCTGAATGAGTAAGTTCCTGTCGGTGACCTAGCCTACCTTTGATGACTTTATTGAGGGCCTCCTGAATGAGTAAGTTCCTGTCAGTGACCTAGCCTACCTTTATAACTTTATCGAGGGCCTCCTGAATGAGTAAGTTCCTGTCGGCGACCTAGCCTACCTTTATAACTTTATCGAGGGCCTCCTGAATGAGTAAGTTCCTGTCGGCGACCTAGCCTACCTTTGATGACTTTATCGAGGGCCTCCTGAACGAGTAAGTTCCTGTCGGTGACCTAGCCTACATTATATGACTTTATCGAGGGCCTCCTGAATGAGTAAGTTCCTGTCGGTGACCTAGCCTACATTATATGACTTTATCGAGGGCCTCCTGAATGAGTAAGTTCCTGTCAGTGACCTAGCCTACCTTTATAACTTTATCGAGGGTCTCCTGAATGAGTAAGTTCCTGTCGGTGACCTAGCCTACCTTTGATGACTTTATCAAGGGCCTCCTGGACAATTCTTTCTGACTCGGCATCCAAGGCACTGAAATTATAAATTCATTATGTTAATTGAAGCTGCAGTCAAATGACAATGAAGAGTTCTCACATCTATACCACAACACATCGATGTGTTAATTACCTGGTGGCCTCGTCCAGGATCAGGATTGAGGGGTTTTTGATGAGAGCTCGTGCGATGGCTATCCTCTGTTTCTGTCCCCCTGACACTGTAACACCTCTCTCCCCCAGGACCGTGTTATAACCCTCTGGGAACTGGCTGATGAAGTCATGGGCGTTTGCCAGGGTGGCAGCCTCTATCACCTAACGAGAATAAAGGTGTTTTTTATATTGCGGGGTAAAATCAACAAAATTTAATGTGTTGATGTTCTGAAAGTCATAACCAACCTAAAGGAACAAGAGTTCTGCTTTATAGTAATGTAAAACTGTTGCATAGTCATCATCAAACCATCACAACCTGAAAGTCAAAATCATACCATCACAACCTAAAAAGTCAAAATCATACCATCACAATCTAAAAAGTCAAAATCAGGCCATCACAACCATAAAGTCAAAATCAGGATATCACAACCTAAACTTCCAAATCATACGATCACAACCTGAAAGTCGAAAGGTTCCTGAGAAGATGTGCTGCCTGGTGAATATCATATATGGGAACGTCTACATCATGCTTTAATTAAGTGTATTCTGTGTGATATGATACCAACATTCCAGTGTGTGAAATACCAGACAAATCTTACCTCTATATCGGAAGCTTCTGGCTTTCCATATCGGATGTTCTCCATGACTGAAGTTGCAAACAGGACTGGTTCCTGGAATGTATGCATCATAAGTTATTGCTTACTACATATACTAGACTTACTTCTTATTACATTCATCAATTGAAATGAGAAAATAAGATTATTACAAGATATATAATATGTTTGTACTTGACTGATGATAACAGTACCTCGTTGATGTAACCTAAGGCCCTGCCGCGGAGCCTGGACATATAATATGTTTGTAATTGGCTGATGATAACAGTACCTGGTTGATGTAACCTAAGGCCCGGCCGCGGAGCCTGGACATATAATATGTACCTGGTTGGTCCTAAGGCCCTGCCGCGGAGCCTGGACATATAATATGTACCTGGTTGATGTAACCTAAGGCCCAGCCGCGGAGCCTGGACATATAATATGTACCTGGTTGGTCCTAAGGCCCGGCCGCGGAGCCTGGACATATAATATGTACCTGGTTGGTCCTAAGGCCCGGCCGCGGAGCCTGGACATATAATATGTACCTGGTTGGTCCTAAGGCCCGGCCGCGGAGCCTGGACATATAATATGTACCTGGTTAATGTAACCTAAGGCCCGGCCGCGGAGCCTGGACATATAATATGTACCTGGTTAATGTAACCTAAGGCCCGGCCGATGAGCCTGGACATATAATATGTTTGTAATTGACTGATGATAACAGTACCTGGTTAATGTAACCTAAGGCCCAGCCGCGGAGCCTGGACATACATGTACCTGGTTGATGTAACCTAAGGCCCTGCCGCGGAGCCTGGACATACATGTACCTGGTTGATGTAACCTAAGGCCCTGCCGCGGAGCCTGGACATATAATATGTACCTGGTTGATGTAACCTAAGGCCCGGCCGCGGAGCCTGGACATATAAAATGTACCTGGTTGATGTAACCTAAGGCCCTGCCGCGGAGCCAGGTCGGATCCATATCCTTCAGGTCATATCCATCAATAGTTATCTTCCCTTTCTGAATATCATAGAAACGCTCCAACAATACCGCCACCGTAGACTTGCCTGAAATTGAAGATAAAGCTTGTATTACTGTTCAGGAAAGAGAGATGAACCCAAATAAAAGGGACATCTACAACACACTGATGTAGTTCATTCAACCATCGATAATCTTGTTGTCACACCCTACAAACCAGTCACCATTAATCTGCTTGTCACACCTACAACTCACAATAATCTGGTTGTCACATCCTAAAAACCAGTCACCATTAATCTGGTTGTCACACCCTACAACCAGTCACCAATAATCTTGTTGTCACATCCTACAAACCAGTCGCCATTAATTTGGTTGTCACACCCTTACAACCAGTCACCAATAATCTTGTTGTCACATCCTACAAACCAGTCACCATTAATCTGGTTGTCACATCCTGCAAACCAGTCACCAATAACCTGGTTGTCACACCCTACAAACCAGTCACCATTAATCTGCTTGTCACACCTACAACTCACAATAATCTGGTTGTCACACCCTTACAACCAGTCATCAATAATCCTGTTGTCACATCCTACAAACCAGTCACCATTAATCTGGTTGTCACATCCTACAAACCAGTCACCATTAATCTGGTTGTCACATCCTGCAAACCAGTCACCATTAATCTGGTTGTCACACCCTACAAACCAGTCACCATTAATGTGGTATGAGTTACCTATATATACCTACCTCCTCCAGAGAGTCCAACAAGAGCGACCACAGATCCAGACTTAATCGTCAGATTGAAGTCCTTCAGGACAGTCTGGAAAAATCAGAAATTATCATGACATGTTGGAAAAATCAGAAATTATCATGACATGTTGGAAAAATCAGAAATTATCATGACATGTTGCAACACTCAGAACTTCTTATTCAGTTACAAGGATAGGAGAGGTTGACCTTAACTCATTTACGTACATGTATTGGGGAATGTTAAAGGTTAGAAATTAGAAAAATGTCCGTGTTAGATTAAATACAGGAATTTAATCTTAATGTAACGGTATAGCCAGCAGATGAACTCTGTGTGTAGAAGTGATGCGAAGACAGTCTCCATATATCAATAGATGACCGGTGGGGTCTGTTTACATCTAATTAGTGTATGCTGGAGAAGTAAGGGGCCTTATCAAATTGATGTGGCATGTGCTACGGACCAGTGTACCTCAGAGTTGACCTTCCCAGGATACCAAAGTTTTATAAGTAATTAATCTGATAGGAACAGTAAAAACAAACGGTAGAGCTCAGTTTGGGCAGTCATAGACGAGGGTTGGCTCGGTTACACACCTTGTACTAAACGCTAGTAAAGACGACTCTGGAAAAAACATATATTAATGTGTTGACTGTCGTGGGTGTTGTGTAACAGGGAAGGACATATTGACCTTGATGCCGGATAACCAGAAGTTTACCTTGGGGTAGGAAATACTGACCTAGATACAGAGTATGAAATATTGACCTTGATATCAGGAAAGGGAATATTGACCTTGATATCAGGAAAGGGAATATTGACATGGATATCCGAGTAGGAATATTGACCTTGATACTGAGGTAAGGAGTTGATTTAGAAACCAGGGTAGGAAATATTGATCTGGATACTGATGTGAAAAGTTAACCTAGATATCTGGGTAGGAAATATTGACCTTGATATCTGGGTAGGAAATATTGACCTTGATACAGTATCAGGGTAGGAAATATTGACCTTGATATCTGGGTAGGAAATATTGACCTTGATATCTGGGTAGGGAATATTGACCTTGATACAGTATCAGGGTAGGAAATATTGACCTTGATATCTGGGTAGGGAATATTGACCTTGATATCTGGGTAGGAAATATTGACCTTGATATCTGGGCAGGGAATATTGACCTTGATACAGTATCAGGGTAGGAAATATTGACCTTGATATCTGGGTAGGGAATATTGACCTTGATACAGTATCAGGGTAGGAAATATTGACCTTGATACATGTATCAGGGTAGGAAATATTGACCTTGATACAGTATCAGGGTAGGAAATATTGACCTTGATACATGTACTAAGGTACAAATGTATGAGGTTGACCTAGAATTGGGAAGACTGAGTTAGTTTCACCCTTAGTATTGAAGTGAAAAACACCAAGCTGGTTAAAGTATTTGAAGTTTGAATACAAGAGGGAGTTCCAGAAGACTGACAGGATAATGGGACAAACACAACTGAACTGACCTGTTCCCTCCTGGTAGGATAGGAGAAGCTGACATCCTCAAACTCTACATTACCCATGAGACTGTGGAAAGCAATCTTCTTACCACCTTTCAGGGGAATGGATGGAACTGTGTTGATAAACTGTAAAACAAATACCATGTATATCTTCTGTGTATTACAAATCGCCAGACAACTATAACGTTAACATGTGCTGAATTCGTTCCCTATCTTGTTATTCTTCAGGCCAGAAAACATTTGTTATAATGGTGATCACTTAACCCTGTCACTGGTTATTTATATAAGGAATAAAACCCATTCTCTTTGTATATAAGAAACCAATTCTTCTAATGTCAGAATTTACCTCAAATACTCTTGCTCCAGCACTCATCCCCCGTACAACATTGCCAAACAGCAGCGACATCTGTGCAAGGGACCTGACAACACGGAGAAAAGGTAGAGTTTATCAATTAAATCTATAAAAGGTCTGAATTGTAGTCCCATCATGTCACATGCTGTAAAAGGATTTACAACTGATGGTAGATATGTACATTCACAATATTTTAACAGCTGAATGTAGACATGTACATTCATGACATTTTAACAACTGAGGGTAGACATGTACAACTGCAGTAAACATAATATAGTTAACTTTGGTGTAATAGATAAAGTATTTTACCTTTCAATGGTTTGAGAGGCCACCAGAAATGACATGAGGTTACCGGCTGTGATTTCCTGTCGTGACATTAACCATCCACCAGTAAATAAGGTTCCTAGAACAATACCTGTATAACAGACAAAATACAAGGGGGCATCAACTGTTTTACAGGTAAAACTACAGGTGTGAATGAGGATAACTGTTCTACAGGTAAAACTACAGGTGTGAATGAGTATATAACTGTTCTACAGGTAAAACTACAGGTGTGAACAAGGATAACTGTTTTACAGGTAAAACTACAGGTGTGAATGAGGATAACTGTTTTACAGGTAAAACTTTCGATGTGAATGAGTATATAACTGTTCTACAGGTAAAACTACAGGTGTGAATGAGGATAACTGTTTTACAAGTAAAACTATCGGTGTGAATGAGGATAACTGTTTTACAGGTAAAACTATAGATGTGAATGAGGATAACTGTTTTACAGGTAAAATTATAGATGTGAATGAGGATAACTGTTCTACAGGTAAAACTACAGGTGTGAATGAGGATAACTGTTTTACAGGTAAAACTATCGGTGTGAATGAGGATAACTGTTTTACAGGTAAAACTATCGGTGTGAATGAGGATAACTGTTTTACAGGTGAAATTATAGATGTGAATGAGGATAACTGTTTTACAGGTAAAACTATAGATGTGAATGAGGATAACTGTTTTACAGGTAAAACTATCGGTGTAAATGAGGATAACTGTTTTACAGGTAAAACTACAGGTGTGAATGAGTATATAACTGTTCTACAGGTAAAACTACAGGTGTGAACAAGGATAACTGTTTTACAGGTAAAACTACTGGTGTGAATGAGGATAACTGTTTTACAGGTAAAACTTTCGATGTGAATGAGTATATAACTGTTCTACAGGTAAAACTACAGGTGTGAATGAGGATAACTGTTTTACAAGTAAAACTATCGGTGTGAATGAGGATAACTGTTTTACAGGTAAAACTATAGATGTGAATGAGGATAACTGTTTTACAGGTAAAATTATAGATGTGAATGAGGATAACTGTTCTACAGGTAAAACTACAGGTGTGAATGAGGATAACTGTTTTACAGGTAAAACTATCGGTGTGAATGAGGATAACTGTTTTACAGGTAAAACTATCGGTGTGAATGAGGATAACTGTTTTACAGGTGAAATTATAGATGTGAATGAGGATAACTGTTTTACAGGTAAAACTATAGATGTGAATGAGGATAATTGTTTTACAGGTAAAACTATCGGTGTAAATGAGGATAACTGTTCTACAGGTAAAACTACAGGTGTGAATGAGGATAACTGTTTTACAGGTAAAACTATCGGTGTAAATGAGGATAACTGTTTTACAGGTAAAACTACAGGTGTGAATGAGGATAACTGTTTTACAGGTGAAATTATAGATGTAAATGAGGATAACTGTGTTTTAGTTATATATACAGTGTATTTTAGCTGTACATATAATTGTACATTAATAGTCATACGAACCATTAAGTGCAAAGTTTGCTAGTCCCTGGAATGTCCCTATACCAAATCCAAGTTTGATATTGAGACATCGTGCTTTTTCAACTTCATTTGAGTATAGCCTGCAAAAAATATATGTGATTTGATGGCTGACTGGATTTTTTAAAAGTATTTTTTTTACAAAATACATGGTATATTGAATATATAATAGAGCAATATATACATTCTCTTTATTTTCCAAAATCTACAGCAAAACATCCTCGTATGGATTGATTGACGGTCAGGGACTTGTAAATGATGCTTTCTTTGAATTACACAAAATATGTGACAGACCTAGTAACATAAACATCATACAAGATCTTTAGATTGACATCGTTAAAATAGGATATTTTTCAATAAAAGGTAGAAGACTTTAAATCCTGTAGTATCTGAACTGTTCATGAGTCATACAGAAGTTATATAAATGTGAATTATATTAAAACACATATTCTACCCTGATAGGGTTTTCTAGGCATACTTGTAAAAAGATACTTTTTATATGGATTTTCTGAAACTCACTGCATCTTGTAATATACCAGGCATCTTCAGAATGACACACTTACTCATTTTCTTTCTCCTCCATGGCAAAGGCTCGAACTGTCCGGACATTACCAATAGCCTCATCTGCCAATGCTGTTGATTTGGCCAGCTACAGTAAACAATACAATTGTTAATTTCAATGAAAATATTTAATACAACAAAATTCCAGCTTCATAATCCAATAATGTTCCTGCCTAACTGCTGGTTTAATGAAAAAAAGTTTTTTTTAATAGTTTTCTTGATATCTGTGATTTTTGAGTTGTGAAAAATGTCAGCTTTGATGATGTTTACAAGGAAATACCGATCACATCCTCTGAGCTAACAATGACCTGGTGTTTGACCTTGACTGTTGATGTTACCATGCCCTTTCTGTTTGTATGATGAGATTGACATTGAGGTATGTTTCCTACCTGTTTTGCAGGATGACCTTGACAATGAGGTCACATTATTTGCTTGGTTTCGTTCGGTGACTTAGACTTTAAGGTCACAGTATTTGTCCTGTTTTGTGAGGTGACCTTAACATTGAGGTCACATGGTCTGTCCTGTTTTGTGAGATGACCTTAACATTGAGATCACATGGTCTGTCCTGTTTTGTGAGGTGACCTTAACATTGAGGTCACATGGTCTTTCCTGTTTTGTGAGGTGACCTTAACATTGAGGTCACATGGTCTGTCCTGTTTTGTGAGATGACCTTAACATTGAGATCACATGGTCTGTCCTGTTTTGTGAGGTGACCTTAACATTGAGGTCACATGGTCTTTCCTGTTTTGTGAGGTGACCTTAACATTGAGGTCACATGGTCTGTCCTGTTTTGTGAGATGACCTTAACATTGAGGTCACATGGTCTGTCCTGTTTTGTGAGATGACCTTAACATTGAGGTCACATGGTCTGTCCTGTTTTGTGAGATGAACTGAACATTGAGGTCACATGGTCTTTCCTGTTTTGTGAGATGACCTTAACATTGAGATCACATGGTCTGTCCTGTTTTGTGAGGTGACCTTAACATTGAGGTCACATGGTCTGTCCTGTTTTGTGAGATGACCTTAACACGTAGGTCACATGGTCTGTCCTGTTTTGTGAGATGACCTTAACATTGAGGTCACATGGTCTGTCCTGTTTTGAGAGATGACCTGAACACTAAGGTCAGTGTCCTTTGTTTTGTGAAATTCCCCTATGATTGAGTCACATGATCATTCCTATTTTTATGACATGACCTCGACATGGAGCTCAGTGCTTTCCTTATCTGATGAGATGACCTGGACATTGAGGTCACATGGTCATTCCAGATTTTGTGAGGTGACCTTGACATTGAGCTCAGTGTATTCCCTATTTTGTGAGAGGACCTGGATATTGAGGTCAGTGTCCTCCCTGTTTTGTGAGATAACATTCACATTCTCTTACCTGCTCCTGGGCTGACCTTGACATTGACCTCAGACCTGATCCCATCAGTGTACCCACACCCACAATGGCAGGCAGGATAGTTACCATGGCGACTGTCAATTTTGGTGATATAACAAACATGGAGCCCACACACCCTAATGCCTGTAAAATACAAATCAATGCCAGGGATGTCAAAAGAACTGTTCTTCCTGAATATTTCATTTTAGATGGTAATTTGTATATATGTCAGTCAAAACATGCTCTAAGAGGTTAAATCACACTCCTGGCAGTGGACTTGTTTCACGTGGTCAAAAGACAAACAAGTGTATAGCACATTTATATATAAATTAGATGATAGACATGATCTATCTGAATATAAAGCAAGAAACTTAATACAGACTTTTCACTGGCTTAATACTGATATCCAGAAAATCTGACTTTTACACCTGTAGGAGGACTGACTGCTGTAGCAGACAGTTGACAGGTGTAGTGACGAGTTTCCACTTACCTGAGTACTGGCTTTTAGGCCTTGAGATATACACAGCTTGAAGGAACTTTTAAAGTCTTGAATGTCAGAGGTTAACCTAAAGTAAAGATAGTTAAATGATGACATATTTCATAAATACAACTGATAAACTTTTATCTCATTTTTATGGACAATATTCACCTGTTTTGTGTTACTTACCTGTTAACCAGCCCTCCTGTTTTGTGTTACTTACCTGTTAACCAGCCCTCCTGTTTTGTGTTACTTATCTGTTAACCAGCCCTCCTGTTTTGTGTTACTTACCTGTTAACCAGCCCTCCTGTTTTGTGTTACTTACCTGTTAACCAGCCCTCCTGTTTTGTGTTACTTACCTGTTAACCAGCCCTCCTGTTTTGTGTTACTTACCTGTTAACCAGCCCTCCTGTTTTGTATTACTTACCTGTTAACCAGCCCTCCTATTTTGTGTTACTTTCCTGTTAACCAGCCCTCCTGTTTTGTATTACTTACCTGTTAACCAGCCCTCCTATTTTGTGTTACTTACCTGTTAACCAGCTCTCCTGTTTTTATGTTACTTACCTGTAAACCAGCCCTCCTGTTTTGTGTTACTTACCTGTTAACTAGCCCTCCTGTTTTGTGTTACTTACCTGTTAACCAGCCCTCCTGTTTTGTATTACTTATCTGTTAACCAGCCCTCCTGTTTTGTGTTACTTACCTGTAAACCAGCCCTCCTGTTTTTATGTTACTTACCTGTTAACTAGCCCTCCTGTTTTGTGTTACTTACCTGTTAACCAGCCCTCCTGTTTTGTATTACTTACCTGTTAACCAGCTCTCCTGTTTTGTATTACTTACCTGTTAACCAGCTCTCCTGTTTTGTGTTACTTACCTGTTAACCAGCTCTCCTGTTTTGTGTTACTTACCTGTTAACCAGCCCTCCTGTTTTGTGTTACTTACCTGTAAACCAGCTCTCCTGTTTTGTATTACTTACCTGTTAACCAGCTCTCCTGTTTTGTGTTACTTACCTGTTAACCAGCCCTCCTGTTTTGTATTACTTACCTGTTAACCAGCCCTCCTGTTTTGTGTTACTTACCTGTAAACCAGCTCTCCTGTTTTGTGTTACTTACCTGTTAACCAGCCCTCATGTTTTGTGTTACTTACCTGTTAACCAGCTCTCCTGTTTTGTATTACTTACCTGTTAACCAGCTCTCCTGTTTTGTATTACTTACCTGTTAACCAGCCCTCCTGTTTTTATGTTACTTACCTGTTAACCAGCACTCCTGTTTTGTATTACTTACCTGTTAACCAGCCCTCCTGTTTTGTATTACTCCTCTGTTAACCATATCTCCTATTTTTGTGTTACTTACCTATTAACCAGCTCTCCTGTTTTGTATTACTTACCTATTAACCAGCTCTCCTGTTTTATGTTACTTACCTGTTAACCAGCTCTCCTGTTTTGTATTACTTACCTGTTAACCAGCTCTCCTGTTTTGTATTACTTACCTGTTAACCAGCTCTCCTGTTTTGTATTACTTACCTGTTAACCAGCCCTCCTGTTTTGTATTACTTACCTGTTAACCAGCCCTCCTGTTTTATGTTACTTACCTGTTAACCAGCCCTCCTGTTTTTTGTTACTTACCTGTCAACCAGCTCTCCTGTCTTATGTTTGTCAAAAAACTCGATGTCTTGTCTAAGAATGGAATCAAAGAGACATGTCCTCATTCTGGCTGCCATGTTTTCTCCCACCGTAGACAGTAACGACAGGTAGGTACAGGTCAGGACACTCTACAGAGGTGTCAAGTTAAAAAAAATTTACTGTAATGATGAATCAAGATTAACAACTTTTTGGTCGAGACATGGGCATCAGGTCTTAATGTAATATGAAATGAGTAAATATCCCTAGGAAGGTAACCTCCAACATGTCCTATTGAACCCCAGTCACCTTCCTCTACCCTAAAGGTGTGTGGTGTGGAACATGTGTGCGGTGTGGAATATGTGTGAGGTGTGGAACATGTGTGCGGTGTGGAATATGTGTGAGGTGTGGAACATGTGTGACGTGTGGAACAGGTGTGAGGTGTGGAACATGTGTGAGGTGTGATACAGGTGTGTGGTGTAGAACATGTGTGTTGTGTGGAACATGTGTGTGGTGTGAAACATGTGTGTGGTATGGAAAATGTGTATGGTGTGGAACATGTGTGTTGTGTGGAACATGTGTGTGGTGTAGAACATGTGTGTGGAATAGAATATGAAGTTTGAAATAGGTATTGTTCAGGAAAACCATGATTGCAACAATCATGTTACAAAATGGGAACTGGAGAAATTTTGAATTGTGTTTTTTAAGATGGTGGTCATGGCAACCATCTCGGAATTGGACCACTCTGACTCTGAAAAATAATAACACTTGGTCTGGGCCATCTAAGGACCATTTAAGGGAAATTAGAGCTAAATCTCAATGGTGGAACTTGAGAAGAAGATAAAAAGTGTTTTTCAAGATGGCAGCGATCTTGAATATCTAAATGAACCTGAAAAGTAAGAACACTTGGTCTGACCATCTCAGCATCATTTCAGGAATGTTTGAGCTGAACCCCGATTGGTGGATGTTTACGGACGGTGGATGATAAACGACGGCAGATGTAATACAATTTGTAAAGGTCATCCCGACATTTTGGGTCAGTACACCTAAAAACAGTCTAATTCCAAAGTATGAGGTAGGAAATGCTCTAAACGTTACCTGTACTGCATAATATCCTATCATTTTGATGACTGGCTGACGGACTTCATGTATAAAGTCCCTGGCTACATCCTGTGTGAAGGAAGACACTATGTTGACAATCTCTCCCAGCACCAAGGGAATCTGGATATTAACTATAGCTGCAGCAACAGCACACTGGAAAAAAGAAACAGTTTTGTCCTTAGTATCATGTCTGGTATCATTGGTGTACATGTCCGAAATAATTTGTGTACATGTCCGGTATCATTTGTGTACATGTCCGGTATCATTTGTGTACATGTCCGGTATCATTTGTGTACATGTCCGGTATCATTTGTGTACATGTCCGGTATCATTTGTGTACATGTCCGGTATCATTTGTGTACATGTCCGGTATCATTTGTGTACATGTCCGGTATCATTTGTGTACATGTCCGGTATCATTTGTGTAAATGTCCGGTATCATTTGTGTACATGTCCGTTATCATTTGTGTACATGTCCGGTATCATTTGTGTACATGTCCGGTATCATTTGTGTACATGTCCGGTATCAATTGTGTACATGTCCGTTATCATTTGTGTACATGTCCGGTATCATTTGTGTACATGTCCGGTATCATTTGTGTACATGTCCGGTATCATTTGTGTACATGTCCGGTATCATTTGTGTACATGTCTGGTATCATTTGTGTACATGTCCGGTATCATTTGTGTACATATCCGGTATCATTTGTGTACATGTCCGGTATCATTTGTTTACATGTCTGGTATCATTTGTTTACATGTCCGGTATCATTTTTGTAGATATCCGGTATCATTTGTGTACATGTCCGATATCATTTGTGTACATGTCCGTTATCATTTGTGTACATGTCCGGTGTCATTTGTGTACATGTCCGGTATCATTTGTGTACATGTCCGGTATCATTTGTGTACATGTCCGGTATCATTTGTGTACATGTCTGTTATCATTTGTGTACATGTCCGGTTTCATTTGTGTACATGTCCGGTATCATTTGTGTACATGTCTGGTATCATTTGTGTACATGTCCGGTGTCATTTGTGTACATGTCCGGTATCATTTGTGTACATGTCCGGTATCATTTGTGTACATGTCCGGTATCATTTGTGTACATGTCCGGTATCATTTGTGTACATGTCCGGTATCATTTGTGTACATGTCCGGTATCATTTGTGTACATGTCTGGTATCATTTGTGTACATGTCCAGTGTCATTTGTGTACATGTCCGGTATCATTTGTGTACATGTCCGTTATCATTGTGTACATGTCCGGTATCATTTGTGTACATGTTCGTTATCATTTTTGTAGATATCCGGTATCATTTGTGTACATTGTGTTACTTTTTGCAGACAACACAAAAACTGAACTGCAACAAAAATCTGATTAACATGACACTGTATTATACATACCAATTATGGTACATGATACTATGCACATTTCAGTAAATGCAATGGAAAAGGATGGTTTATTATATCGTTAGTGTTGAATACTTATTGATAAGAACCTGATTGACAATGACTTACCACAACAGCTGAAATAAGATACAACAGGTCTGGACGTAATAACTGGAAAAATGTCTTCCAATCAAAATCTGGTTGTTCACATGACTTGTCAATGTTCCTGGAGCCGATCAAACGTGATTTCTGATTTTTGGCTTTACAGTAAGCTTTTGTATTCTTCAGAGTCCAAGTCACATATCCTGTAAGTGAGGCTAATCCTACTATACAATTCACATGGCTTTCTTTGATATCAAACAGTCTCTTCCTTACTAGGGTACTTATATTGATATAAAATGTTCTATGTCCAGTGGAAATGGATCGTTGTGACTTTGGTGAGAATCCTTGAGGTAAGAGTTTATTTGACTCGGATCTGTTGTGCAATCTAGCATATCTAGCTGCCCATTGTTTGGCATTTCTTTTGCACTGAAAAAATTGTCTTCCATGATGAATACATTGATTGTACCTGAAAGTATCAAGTTTGTACATAATATAATCATTGTTGTCCAATCCATTTTGTCTATATAGCTACTAAACAATAAAGTTTGTTGAAATGAAATAATCAGTAATTATTAAAACAGATGACTTACTAAAGCTGTTATAGATAATATCATTATAGAATGGGTATAAAAAACTACTAATTATATATAAAACAACAGACATCAAATTGTTACTGATGTCAGAGCCTTATTACTATCTATACTTCCTCTTCTTATAATAACTCTTCTCCGTCAATAATAATGATTATGTGGAGTGTTGGGTGCACAGAGGTGCTAATTAAAAAAGAGAGAGCGAGTTTTTTTGTTTTTGTTTTAGTATGGTTAAAAGGATAACAAATTTATTTGACCTAGTGTTTGCTTATGAGGGGTTCAAGGACTGAGTGTGGTATATTGTGTGCCTTGAAGCCCTCTAGTGTGGTGCACTGTACTGCTGCTACCGGGAGGAGGTTCCATTGTGTAATTGTGTGAGGAAAGAAGGAGAATTTATCTGTGTCCTTGGTAGCAGATATGTATTTGTAAGTGTAGGGATGTGTTAGTGTAGCGGAACTGGACCGGGTCGATCATCGGCGACCAGGTATCTCAATCGGTAGAGCATCCAGCTAGTGTTCGGAGGTCCCGGGTTCGAATCCCGGTCTGGCCGTGCATTTTTCCACTCCTATTACATTTGGTGCATGTGACCAAACCTTGTTTCAAGTGAGGTGAATACTTGACAAGGGGATACCCGAACCTGGGTTGTGAGTTGTGAAGTCTTCGGGGTTGAAGACTTAAAAAAATAGGACGGAAGAGTGTAGCGGAATTGGACCGGGTCAATCATCGGCGACCAGGTAGCTCAATCGGTAGAGCATCCACGCATGTGGGTTAATGTTGCGTCCCGTTTTGTTGCTCATTAGTGTATTCATGTAAAATATACATTGTTGTACATTTTTGCAACTTGTACATTCCAATGACGTCACATTGTTTACAGATCCCGCGTTGTGTCTGCACTGCCTAACACGAAGGCCTCATTCTGTGTTTTTTAGTGTTTTTGTTAGTTTTCTGATAATTCAATTGATCAGGTATGATTAAACAACCCCAATCAATATGAGGTGTGAATGTTATTTTAAGTTTAAACGGCATGTTGCGAAAAATACTTCAACTTTCACTTTGTCAGTGCATTCGTGATCGCAGCTTCGATCGGCTGTCATGGCAACGACGAGGACGGTGGTTTTATCACTACGACGAATTTACAAACTTGCATGTGTACAGCCAAAAACTTCTTACTATACCTTATGTCTTTGGAAATCATCTGTAAATAATTAATTGAATTAATTACGATCCATTGCATTCGTTTATTAACGTTTGTTCGTTTCGATATGCCGATTTCGATACTTAAAACACTGAAGAGTTCCAATATTGGAGAATGAACATTAACACTTGCTCTATAAATCGTCCTAGAGCACCCGGCTACCCTAAATCAATACTTATGAAACAGGTAAGAGCGTGAAGGTAATTGTATGAGAACAACGAAAAGTGCTGTACATTCTTACGGAAATGACAAACATCGTCAAAATTACTTAAAAAGTAGTCAATTAATCAGCACTTTGTCAATTAACACCAGTTTATAACGCCGTTATGTAACCATACTTGAATAAATAGAAGAATGTACTGCACTTTTTCTCGGTTTCTTAGCACGATGAATAAGTGTATCATATTTGTCTGTATGACAAAATACGTTAGTCGGGTGCTCTGGCCATATTTACCGACCAAGTGTTAATGTAGTCCTTCGTGCCGGTCACGTGACCACGCGAGAACACGAGGAACGACGAAAACATCCCGATAAAGACGTTGGACACCTAACATTAAAATCCGATCAAGAAAACAAACAGAACTAACCGGGAAATCATTAAATATTGAATTTATATTTAAACATGACGTTTTTTGTTCTTTTTAATTATAAATGCAACATTAACCCATATGCGCAGCTAGTGTTCGGAGGTCCCGGGTTCGAATCCCGGTCTGGCCGTGCATTTTTCCACTCCTATTACACTTGTCTGGTTCTAGAGTCTGACGGAGTAAATAATTTTTGGAAATTTTTTTTTTTTCAAACGTTTTAGAATTAGATTTTCCATATCAAATCTGATGTAAAGTTTTAGGTGCAATTGTTGAAAGGCATCATTTAAATCGCAATTGTTGAAAGGCATCATTTAAATCCATTATACAATGTAATTGCACTAGCGTTCCGATATTTTGTTTGAAGGTTGCTGTGTGTATTAACTATTATTTCTCGGAGTTTATGTTTCGTAATAATGGCAATTTCAATGCCTGGTTCAATTCCTGTCATGGCACATTATCATACAGCTGCCATACTGGTACACGATCGGATGTAATTGTAAAATATTAAAATATGGCTATACGAACCGCGGAACGAAGGGACAACTTGCATATCCGCTGATAAGGGTGCGATGTAAGAACTGCACACTAGTTGAATACATCGTGTTTGAGAGTTTGTCCCGATTAGGCGATACCGACTTATGACACGGTAGGCCAACCGGCGTAACCTGTAACCTCTATGGGGGCTGCCATCTTTACAAAGCTATCACTAAATACGAAAATAACACTGATTTGGACGTTTGTGCCCTTCCTTTCACCATAAAGATGTAAAATATTTAGTGTGAGAGGAATGGTCTGAAGTTGAAAGTAATGAATACGAATAAATTACACACGATTGAATAATATTAATTTATACGAAAATTTTGTCTAAAATATCATGCTTACTTCCGGTTTCGTTTTTGTTTGTTATCGATAGATGGTGCAATGTCAAAGGCAAGTAAAACTACCCGTGGCGTGAATACTTCCTCGTCAGAAGGAGCAGTGTCAAACAAAGATCGGTTCAAACAGACAAAAATGGGAAACTATATGAGTGATGAAGAGTCGCCGACACAGAGAGGACGTGCGGTAAATTTAACTATTATCTGTTAATCTGTCAAAACGAAAGCTGTTGTTGTTGCTATGTCGTTAGAGTAGTGCAGTAGAACTAGCCTATTGTAGCAGAATGGACTGGGCTGAACGCTCGTGGTCACTGGTCAGTCAGCTCAAATGGTTAGTGTATCTGTCTAGAGTTCGTTAGTCGCGTGTTTGAGCCGCGGTCTGTTCGTTGTATTTTCCCTTCCCTGTTGCACATTTAGCAGCCAAACAAGTGCCCACCGAAGTGGTATTGGGTCACATGAGTGTTTGCGGTGTCAAAGAGCTTTGTTGAAGGAAAGAGGAATGTAGCAGAGCTAGACCTGGCTTAGCTCAAATGTTTAGCATGTCCTCTACAGTTCGGAGGTCCTAGTCAGGTCTTTAATGTAATCGTACATGTATCTATTCTGAAACAGACTATAAGTAGCTTGCTGTATACTTGTGTGTGTACACGTCGACCACATGGTCACGAGAGCGTTATATATACAAGATACAATACGATTTATTTAAAGTCGTGTATATAAATGTTAAAACAAAAAACCTTAGCTCTGTAGAGCTATTTCTACAACTAAAAAGACTATAAGCTCTGAATATAGTTATGGTAGTACACAGTCAAGTGTGTGTGTTGTTATTAACTACTAAGGCACACAACTAATATAACTGTCTTCGCACTTTCTTTCTCCTGTTACACTATGGTACATGGAGAAGGAACGTGAGCTAAAATCCTGTTACATCAATATGATGAAACACATCATAAGACATACATAATGTATACAGTAGTTTTGGTCATCGATTCCAAATCATATAATCGTAAAGGCCTTCTGACATAAAGATTTTGTTTGTATCTGTACAAAGTTAGAACATAATTCTGATGTGATGAACGATGGAGACAAAGTAGGTGCTGTCTGGTCTTATTGGCTGATTTTGTCTAGTGCAGATTTGAATGCTGCAATTGGCTTTGCTCTGATTATGTGCTCATCCAGTTGATTCTAGTCTATGACACGAAGTATGAATTCTTGTATTGTTCATTTTTGTCTTGCAAGACTTTGATACAGTTTGAGTTGTTTTTGACTTGTCTTGATATAATATGGTGAGTGACACAGCCACTAAACGTCTTAGCTCTGATTTTCCTTTTGTTTGTTGATTTCACCAAAACATCTCCCTCTCAGGGGTAATACCAAGACTATCTCCTCTAACACCTTAGAGCAATAGACAGAGGCTGTTTCTATGGATGTGGAGTTCGACACCAGACCAAGAAGGGCAACGTAGCTGTGCTCATGTACATCTCGGGGAGCTGTCTGGCCCTGTAGACATATATCAGATGGATAGGACAAGGCTCACCTGAGGGGTACACAGGCACCAGAGGCCCTCGACCACTGGCCCCCTCACGTCGACTGAGCACAGCAACCGCCGAGAAAGAAGATGCAAAACCTGTAAACAAACCACACCAGGCTCTTTTTTCTCTGTTCTAGTGTCTTTTGCCATTTTTTTGACGCATCCAGGATATCTTGTTTTGTATTCTTGTTTTAATTAACCATATCACTCGAAGCTAGGTGCTTTGTTTTTTGTCTATATCTAAACTTTGGTCCTCATCCCTGGAATCCCTTAACACTATAAAATCGTAGAGGGCCAGTAAAATTCAACGGGTAAATTTCACTTGCTGCATAGTAGGTTAGTAGCAAACCATGTAACAAGGTAATCGCACCGATAACCTTTTTATATCCCCTTTTGATACACCTGAGACATATTTTGTCCTGTTCCATAAGACTTCCTGGCATCCAGGTAAAAATACGAAAGGGCTTCATCTAATCTACTGAAGTTCTCAAACTCTGCATCCTGCAAAGATGAAAATGTTCCACCGAATTGGCAACCAATTTCTATTATTTTCTATCAATTTCTTATCAATACAGAATCGTTAAGAAGATTTTGGAGAGGGTTTGTCTTGATTTTTTCTATCAGATTATTTTTACGTCATTTTGTAAGATTTTATTTGGTTTTCTAAACCAGATCTTGCTTGTTGTTTGCAACGATTCCACTAAAATCCTTGGTCTGTTTGCTAGTGTATATATATAGGAAATGAAAGTAGACAAAGGGTGATGATCTGGTGAACACTTTAATTTGTAGCAATTTTTAAGCACCTCTGACACTGAGGCATATAAACCTCATGGTTAAAAAAAATGGCGAAGACTCATTTAAAACCCTATGAAATTCAGAATTGTGACCAGAATGTCAAAAACAAATGGAATTTGATTTGGGGAGAAACGGAAACTTTTCCAGGATAATGCTGATGTAAAGATTAGGGATCACATCAAAAAGATTGTTGCTCCTGTCAAAGCAAATTATGAACAATTTCATCATTAATTTTCACACAGATATTATATATAATCACCCTTAAATGTGGGATAAACTCTTCAGCTTTACCCCTTGTTCAGCCATGTTCATATAAATTTTTTGATTCGTATATTGTCACCGATACAAATGTTGTGTTGGAGTAAGAGTTGATTGGTATATTATCACCAATACAAATGTTGTGTTGGAGTTGGTGTTTGATTGGTATATTATCACCAATACAAATGTTGTGTTGGAGTTGATGTTTGATTGGTATATTATCACGGATACAAATGTTGTGTTGGAGTTGATGTTTGATTGGTATATTGTCACCGATACAAATGTTGTGTTGGAGTAAGAGTTGATTAGTATATTGTCACCAATACAAATGTTGTGTTGGAGTTGATGTTTGATTGGTATATTATCACCGATACAAATGTTGTGTTTGAGTTGTGTTTGATTGGTATGTTGTTACCGATACAAATGTTGTGTTGGAGTCGGTATTTGATTGGTATATTATCACCAATACAAATGTTGTGTTGGTGTTGATGTTTGATTGGTATATTATCACTGATACAAATGTTGTGTTGGAGTTGGTGTTTGATTGGTATATTATCACCAATACAAATGTTGTGTAGGATTGGTATATTATCACTGATACAAATGTTGTGTTGGAGTTGGTGTTTGATTGGTATATTTTCATCGATACAAATGTTGTGTTGGAGTTGGTATTTGATTGGTATATTATCACCACTACAAATGTTTTGTTGGAGTCGGTATTTGATTGGTGTATTATCACCAATATGAATGTTGTGTTGGAGTTGGTATTTGATTGGTGTATTATCACCAATACAAATGTTGTGTTGGAGTTGGTGTTTGATTGGTATATTATCACCAATACAAATATTGTGTTGGAGTGGGTATTTGATTGGTATATTATCACCAATACAAATGTTGTGTTGGAGGTGGTGTTTGATTGGTATATTATCACCAATACAAATGTTGTGTTGGAGTTGGTGTTTGATTGGTATATTATCACCAATACAAATGTTGTGTTGGATTGGTATATTATCACCAATACAAATGTTGTGTTGGAGTTGGTTTTTGATTGATATATTATCACCAATACAAATGTTGTGTTGGAGGTGGTGTTTGATTGGTATATTATCACCGATACAAATGTTGTGTTGGAGTTGGTGTTTGATTGGTATATTATCACCAATACAAATGTTGTGTTGGAGGTGTGTGTTTGATTGGTATCTTATCACCGATACAAATGTTGTGTTGGAGTTGGTGTTTGATTGGTATATTATCACCAATACAAATGTTGTGTTGGAGTTGGTGTTTGATTGGTATATTATCACCGATACAAATGTTGTGTTTGATTGGTATATTATCACCAATACAAATGTTGTGTTGGAGTTGGTGTTTGATTGGTATATTGTCACCAATACAAATGTTGTGTTGGAGTTGGTGTTTGATTGGTATATTATCACCAATACAAATGTTGTGTTGGAGTTGGTGTTTGATTGGTATGTTGTCATTGGTACAAATGTTGTGTTGGAGTTGGTGTTTGATTGGTATATTATCACCGATACAAATGTTGTGTTGGAGTTGGTGTTTGATTGGTATATTATCACCGATACAAATGTTGTGTTGGAGTTGGTGTTTGATTGATATATTATCACCGATACAAATGTTGTGTTGGAGTTGGTGTTTGATTGGTATATTATCACTGATACAAATGTTGTGTTGGAGTTGGTGTTTGATTGGTATATTATCACCAATACAAATGTTGTGTTGGAGTTGGTGTTTGATTGGTATATTTTCATCGATACAAATGTTGTGTAGGATTGGTATATTATCACTGATACAAATGTTGTGTTGGAGTTGGTATTTGATTGGTATATTATCACCACTACAAATGTTGTGTTGGAGTCGGTATTTGATTGGTGTATTATCACCAATATGAATGTTGTGTTGGAGTTGGTATTTGATTGGTGTATTATCACCAATACAAATGTTGTGTTGGAGTTGGTGTTTGATTGGTATATTATCACCAATACAAATGTTGTGTTGGAGTGGGTATTTGATTGGTATATTATCACCAATACAAATGTTGTGTTGGAGGTGGTGTTTGATTGGTATATTATCACCAATACAAATGTTGTGTTGGAGTTGGTGTTTGATTGGTATATTATCACCAATACAAATGTTGTGTTGGATTGGTATATTATCACCAATACAAATGTTGTGTTGGAGTTGGTGTTTGATTCATATATTGTCACCAATACAAATGTTGTGTTGGAGTTGGTGTTTGATTGGTATATTATCACCAATACAAATGTTGTGTTGGAGTTGGTGTTTGATTGGTATATTATCACCAATACAAATGTTGTGTTGGAGTTGGTGTTTGATTGGTATATTATCACCAATACAAATGTTGTGTTGGATTGGTATATTATCACCAATACAAATGTTGTGTTGGAGGTGGTGTTTGATTGGTATATTATCACCGATACAAATGTTGTGTTGGAGTTGGTGTTTGATTGGTATATTATCACCAATACAAATGTTGTGTTGGAGTTGGTGTTTGATTGGTATATTATCACCAATACAAATGTTGTGTTGGAGGTGGTGTTTGATTGGTATATTATCACCAATACAAATGTTGTGTTGGAGTTGGTGTTTGATTGGTATATTATCACCAATACAAATGTTGTGTTGGAGTTGGTGTTTGATTGGTATATTATCCCCAATACAAATGTTGTGTTGGAGTTGGTGTTTGATTGGTATATTATCACCAATACAAATGTTGTGTTGGAGTTGGTGTTTGATTGGTATATTATCCCCAATACAAATGTTGTGTTGGAGTTGGTGTTTGATTGGTATATTATCACCAATACAAATGTTGTGTTGGAGGTGGTGTTTGATTGGTATATTATCACCGATACAAATGTTGTGTTGGAGTTGGTGTTTGATTGGTATATTATCACGGATACAAATGTTGTGTTGGAGTTGGTGTTTGATTGGTATGTTGTCATTGGTACAAATGTTGTGTTAGAGTTGGTGTTTGATTGGTATATTATCACCGATACAAATGTTGTATTGGAGTTGGTGTTTGATTGGTATATTATCACCGATACAAATGTTGTGTTGGAGTTGGTGTTTGATTGGTATATTATCACCGATACAAATGTTGTGTTGGAGTTGGTGTTTGATTGGTATATTATCACCGATACAAATGTTGTGTTGGAGTTGGTGTTTGATTGGTATATTATCACCAATACAAATGTTGTGTTGGAGTTGGTGTTTGATTGGTATATTATCACCAATACAAATGTTGTGTTGGATTGGTATATTATCACCAATACAAATGTTGTGTTGGAGTTGGTGTTTGATTGGTATATTATCACCGATACAAATGTTGTGTTGGAGTTGGTGTTTGATTGGTATATTATCACCAATACAAATGTTGTGTTGGAGTTGGTGTTTGATTGGTATATTATCACCAATACAAATGTTGTGTTGGAGTTGGTGTTTGATTGGTATATTATCACCAATACAAATGTTTTGTTGGAGTTGGTCTTTGATTGGTATAGTATCACCAATACAAATGTTGTGTTGGAGTTGGTGTTTGATTGGTATATTATCACCAATACAAATGTTGTGTTGGAGTTGGTGTTTGATTGGTATATTATCACCAATACAAATGTTGTGTTGGAGTTGGTGTTTGATTGGTATATTATCACCAATACAAATGTTGTGTTGGAGTTGGTGTTTGATTGGTATATTATCACCAATACAAATGTTGTGTTGGAGTTGGTGTTTGATTGGTATATTATCACCAATACAAATGTTGTGTTGGAGTTGGTGTTTGATTGGTATATTATCACCAATACAAATGTTGTGTTGGAGGTGGTGTTTGATTGGTATATTATCACCAATACAAATGTTGTGTTGGAGTTGGTGTTTGATTGGTATATTATCACCAATACAAATGTTGTGTTGGAGTTGGTGTTTGATTGGTATATTATCACCATACAAATGTTGTGTTGGAGTTGGTGTTTGATTGGTATATTATCACCGATACAAATGTTGTGTTGGAGTTGGTGTTTGATTGGTATATTATCACCGATACAAATGTTGTGTTGGAGTTGGTGTTTGATTGGTATGTTGTCATTGGTACAAATGTTGTGTTGGAGTTGGTGTTTGATTGGTATATTATCACCGATACAAATGTTGTGTTGGAGTTGGTGTTTGATTGGTATATTATCACCGATACAAATGTTGTGTTGGAGTTGGTGTTTGATTGGTATATTATCACCGATACAAATGTTGTGTTGGAGTTGGTGTTTGATTGGTATATTATCACCGATACAAATGTTGTGTTGGAGTTGGTGTTTGATTGGTATATTATCACCAATACAAATGTTGTGTTGGAGTTGGTGTTTGATTGGTATATTATCACCAATACAAATGTTGTGTTGGAGTTGGTGTTTGATTGGTATATTATCACCGATACAAATGTTGTGTTGGATTGGTATATTATCACCAATACAAATGTTGTGTTGGAGTTGGTGTTTGATTGGTATATTATCACCAATACAAATGTTGTGTTGGATTGGTATATTATCACCAATACAAATGTTGTGTTGGAGTTGGTGTTTGATTGGTATATTATCACCAATACAAATGTAGTGTTGGAGTTGATGTTTGATTGGTATATTATCACCAATACAAATGTTGTGTTGGAGTTGGTGTTTGATTGGTATATTATCACCAATACAAATGTTGTGTTGGAGTTGGTGTTTGATTGGTATATTATCACCAATACAAATGTTGTGTTGGAGTTGGTGTTTGATTGGTATATTATCACCAATACAAATGTTGTGTTGGAGTTGGTGTTTGATTGGTATATTGTCACCAATACAAATGTTGTGTTGGAGTTGGTGTTTGATTGGTATATTATCACCAATACAAATGTTGTGTGGGAGTTGGAACTGTGGAATCTAATTAGTGCTGTACTAGGCTAAAACAAGCCAGCTACAGCTGTAGATTGAAGCTGTTTATCATACGAAAATCTCTCTTGAGAAGTTGCTACTTTTTTTTATTTGAATTATCCTTTTAAAGAAGAATCCATATAAAACTAGTTGCCTCCTGAAATCCAGAAGATAACGATTTTTTACATACACAATTGAGTTATTGGAGATGTGTCTGAGGGACTTTTTCTCTCTTTTTAATTTTTAAAAAATGTCTTTTAATGCTGTTTTTATTTGTTACAGAGAGGTGGGAGTAGACACAATTTTGGTCCATCATTCTTTAGGAAATGGAGTGACGAGGATACAGAACAGTACAGAAAAGGATACCCTGTATGTAATAGGACAGGTTACAAACATCTGTCTGATCTCGACAATAAATATGTCCCACTTCTGTATAAATAAAGGATTATCTAAACAATATGTAGTAAATAGATATCAATGTCTATTTCTGAACCAGTTCCTATTGTATAATTATGGTATACATCAGATAAGTGTATTGATCACAACAGCATAAAGTATGGTTCTTTTCCAAATTTATTGAAGTGTGTACCAGTTTCTCCCTTTCAGACTTCTTCTCTGGTCCTGAAGAAGCCCAAAAAAGGGCAAAATCAATACACATGATGTTGTGATTGATACATATATCTGATTTCTCATGCTTGATCACCCTGAATACCATTGGGTATCCAGCTGAGGAGTGGAGGAAGTTATCACCCACCCAACTCTAATGTATGGCGTTGGCTCTATTACCTGAATCTTTTTATAGTATACATGTTACGATGCTGGCAAGCCTAGCTAGATGGAACCAGAATTACAGTGTTGATGGTCCATCTTGTGTATACTATTTATTAGAGACCTTCGTCACGACACGTTAGACAAAATCTCCAAATTAATGATGGTGGGTAATTATTGAAGGGTCCTACCTTATATAGAATACCCAGTCCTGAACTTGTTTATATAGAATACCCAGTCCTGAACTTGTTTATATAGAATACTCAGTCCTGAACTTGTTTATATAGAATACCCAGTCCTGAACTTGTTTATATAGAATACCCAGTCCTGAACTTGTTTATATAGAATACTCAGTCCTGAACTTGTTTATATAGAATACCCAGTCCTGAACTTGTTTATATAGATTACCCAGTCCTGAACTTGTTTATATAGAATACCCAGTCCTGAACTTGTTTATATAGAATACCCAGTCCTGAACTTGTTTATATAGATTACCCAGTCCTGAACTTGTTTATATAGAATACCCAGTCCTGAACTTGTTTATATAGAATACCCAGTCCTGAACTTGTTTATATAGAATACCCAGTCCTGAACTTGTTTATATAGAATACCCAGTCCTGAACTTGTTTATATAGAATACCCAGTCCTGAACTTGTTTATATAGAATACCCAGTCCTGAACTTGTTTATATAAAATACCCAGTCCTGAACTTGTTTATATAGAATACCCAGTCCTGAACTTGTTTATATAGAATACCCAGTCCTGAACTTGTTTATATAGAATACCCAGTCCTGAACTTGTTTATATAGAATACCCAGTTCTGAACTTGTTTATATAGAATACCCAGTAACTTACTTACACCCATAGAATACTGATTATAGTCGATGGGAGGAATCTTAGCAATAGGCGGAGTCATGTAGGTGATAAACCTGCCGTAACTAACTAAATAAAGACATATTTATTTTGATGTGCTGTGATTATCTATACATGTAATCAACAAGTATATTTCATTTTAAATTTTTACTTATTATAATGAAAAATTACTATGTTGTTGTATGCAGGGGAAAAAGGACCACCCGAATCAGAAAGAGAACCTGTTGTTCTACACAGGGCAGATCAAGTCCCACCCTGACGGTAAGGCGCTGTATGACAGGTGTCACAAATCGACTCTCAGCTGAAATCTGAATAAACTAGTGAAACAATTCTTTATGGCAATCTTTCCTGTAGTTATTCTGAAAACTTTAGAGCACATTTGAAAAAAAAAAAAAAAAAAAAAAAGCATGAAAGGTGAATGTGTAGGCAATTCCTGTTAGGAGAGTATGCTCCATGCTGACTATGAAAATCTGAAACTTAAAATTTACAAAGTGTTGAGTTTTCATGAGTGTACCAAAGTTTATAACCATATACCATGTGTCAATCATAATCAAAACACAAAGTTAATGTTTTCAGTGGGAATCACATTTCACACAGGTGTATTGATGAACTATTCAAATTTTGAAAGTGAAGTACCAGTAAGATAGGTTTGGATATTCTATATTGAAGGTTTTGTCATTCGATTTGGACATAATGCCTTAACTCTATACAAACCTGTAGCCATGTGATTAAAATTGACAATATTATTTTGGAGACAAAGTGTAAACAGATAAGTTGTGGTTTATTTATGAAAGTCAAAGGTATAAAAGGTACTTAATCCGAAAAGTCCTGATAGCATGCCTTGTTGTGAATGTTGTACAATTTCATTTACAGGAGATTACATAGAAAACATTCATGAGAATTGGTGGGGAAATTTTAGGCTTCTGGAGTCCCACCATGGCTACATACAATGGTACGTACCCTTACCCAACATATCCCTACTTGGTTAATAGTCCCCTACCAATGAAGGTACGTACCCTTACCCAACATATCCCTACTTGGTTAATAGTCCCCTACCAATGAAGGTATGTACCTTACCTAACATATCCCTACATGGTTAATAGTCCCCTACCAATGAAGGTACGTACCTTACCCAACATATCCCTACTTGGTTAATAGTCCCCTACCAATGAAGGTACGTACCTTACCCAACATATCCCTACTTGGTTAATAGTTCCCTACCAATAAAGGTACGTACCCTTACCCAACATATCCCTACTTGGTTTATAGTTCCCTACCAATAAAGGTACGTACCCTTACCCAACATATCCCTACTTGGTTAATAGTTCCCTACCAATGAAGGTACGTACCCTTATCCAACATATCCCTACTTGGTTAATAGTCCCCTACCAATGAAGGTATGTACCCTTACCAACATATCCCTACTTGGTTAATAGTCCCCTACCAATGAAGGTATGTAACCTTACCAACATATCCCTACTTGGTTAATAGTCCCCTACCAATAAAGGTACGTACCCTTATCAACATATCCCTACTTGGTTAATAGTCCCCTACCAATGAAGGCACGTACCCTTACCAACATATCCCTACTTGGTTAATAGTCCCCTACCAATAAAGGTATGTACCCTTATCCAACATATCCCTACTTGGTTAATAGTCCCCTACCAATGAAGGTATATACCCTTATCCAACATATCCCTACTTGGTTAATAGTCCCCTACCAATAAAGGCACGTACCCTTACCCAACATATCCCTACTTGGTTAATAGTCCTGTACCAATGAAGGTACGTACCCTTACCCAACATATCCCTACCTGGTTAATAGTCCCCTACCAATGAAGGTACGTACCCTTACCAACATATCCCTACTTGGTTAATAGTCCCCTACCAATGAAGGTACGTACCTTACCCAACATATCCCTACTTGGTTAATAGTCCCCTACCAATGAAGGTACGTACCTTACCCAACATATCCCTACTTGGTTAATAGTCCCCTACCAATGAAGGTATGTACCTTACCCAACATATCCCTACTTGGTTAATAGTCCCCTACCAATGAAGGTACGTACCTTACCCAACATATCCCTACTTGGTTAATAGTTCCCTACCAATGAAGGTACGTACCTTACCAACATATCCCTACTTGGTTAATAGTTCCCTACCAATGAAGGTACGTACCTTACCCAACATATCCCTACATGGTTAATAGTTCCCTACCAATGAAGGTACGTACCCTTACCAACATATCCCTACTTGGTTAATAGTTCCCTACCAATGAAGGTACGTACCTTACCAACATATCCCTACTTGGTTAATAGTTCCCCTACCAATGAAGGTACGTACCTTACCAACATATCCCTACTTGGTTAATAGTTCCCTACCAATAAAGGTACGTACCCTTACCCAACTTACCCAACATACTTGGTTAATAGTCCCCTACCAATAAAGGTACGTACCTTACCCAACATATCCCTACTTGGTTAATAGTTCCCTACCAATGAAGGTATGTACCCTTATCAACATATCCCTACTTGGTTAATAGTCCCCTACCAATGAAGGTACGTACCTTACCCAACATATCCCTACTTGGTTAATAGTTCCCTACCAATGAAGGTACGTACCCTTACCAACATATCCCTACTTGGTTAATAGTCCCCTACCAATGAAGGTACGTACCCTTACCAACATATCCCTACTTGGTTAATAGTTCCCTACCAATGAAGGTACGTACCCTTACCCTACCCTACTTGGTTAATAGTTCCCTACCAATGAAGGTATGTACCCTTACCCAACATATCCCTACTTGGTTAATAGTTCCCTACCAATGAAGGTATGTACCCTTATCCAACATATCCCTACTTGGTTAATAGTCCCCTACCAATGAAGGTATGTACCTTACCCAACATATCCCTACTTGGTTAATAGTCCCCTACCAATGAAGGCACGTACCCTTACCCAACATATCCCTACTTGGTTCATAGTCCCCTACCAATGAAGGTACGTACCTTACCCAACATATAACTACTTAGTTAATAGTCCCCTACCAATGAAGGCACGTACCCTTACCCAACATATCCCTACTTGGTTCATAGTCCCCTACCAATAAAGGTACGTACCTTACCCAACATATCCCTACTTGGTTTATAGTCCCATACCAATGAAGGTATGTACCTTACCAACATATCCCTACTTGGTTAATAGTCCCCTACCAATGAAGGTATGTACCTTACCAACATATCCCTACTTGGTTAATAGTCCCCTACCAATGAAGGTATGTACCTTACCAACATATCCCTACTTGGTTAATGGTCCCCTACCAATGAAGGTACGTACCCTTATCAACATATCCCTACCTGGTTAATAGTTCCCTACCAATGAAGGTACGTACCCTTACCAACATATCCCTACTTGGTTAATAGTCCCCTACCAATGAAGGTACGTACCTTACCCAACATATAACTACTTAGTTAATAGTCCCCTACCAATGAAGGTACGTACCCTTACCCAACATATCCCTACTTGGTTAATAGTCCCCTACCAATGAAGATATGTACCTTACCAACATATCCCTACTTGGTTAATAGTCCCCTACCAATGAAGGTATGTACCTTACCCAACATATCCCTACTTGGTTAATAGTTCCCTACCAATGAAGGTACGTACCCTTACCAACATATCCCTACTTGGTTAATAGTTCCCTACCAATGAAGGTACGTACCCTTACCCAACATATCCCTACTTGGTTAATAGTTCCCTACCAATGAAGGTACGTACCCTTACCAACATATCCCTACTTGGTTAATAGTTCCCTACCAATGAAGGTACGTACCCTTACCCAACATATCCCTACTTGGTTAATAGTCCCCTACCAATGAAGGTACGTACCCCTTACCAACATATCCCTACTTGGTTAATAGTCCCCTACCAATGAAGGTATGTACCCTTACCAACATATCCCTACTTGGTTAATAGTCCCCTACCAATGAAGGTATGTACCTTTACCAACATATCCCTACTTGGTTAATAGTTCCCTACCAATGAAGGTACGTACCTTACCCAACATATCCCTACTTGGTTAATAGTTCCCTACCAATGAAGGTACGTACCCTTACCCTACTTGGTTAATAGTTCCCTACTAATGAAGGTACGTACCCTTACCAGCATATCCCTACTTGGTTAATAGTCCCCTACCAATGAAGGTACGTACCCTTACCCTACTTGGTTAATAGTTCCCTACTAATGAAGGTACGTACCCTTACCCAACATATCCCTACTTGGTTAATAGTTCCCTACCAATGAAGGTACGTACCCTTACCAACATATCCCTACCTGGTTAATAGTCCCCTACCAATGAAGGTACGTACCCTTACCAACATATCCCTACTTGGTTAATAGTCCCCTACCAATGAAGGTACGTACCCTTACCCAACATATCCCTACTTGGTTAATAGTCCTGTACCAATGAAGGTACGTACCCTTACCAACATATCCCTACTTGGTTAATAGTCCCCTACCAATAAAGGTATGTACCCTTACCAGCATATCCCTACTTGGTTAATAGTCCCCTACCAATGAAGGTACGTACCTTACCCAACATATCCCTACTTGGTTAATAGTTCCCTACCAATGAAGGTACGTACCCTTATCCAACATATCCCTACTTGGTTAATAGTCCCCTACCAATGAAGGTATGTACCCTTATCCAACATATCCCTACTTGGTTAATAGTCCCCTACCAATGAAGGTATGTACCCTTACCCAACATATCCCTACTTGGTTAATAGTTCCCTACCAATGAAGGTACGTACCCTTATCCAACATATCCCTACTTGGTTAATAGTCCCCTACCAATGAAGGTATGTACCCTTATCCAACATATCCCTACTTGGTTAATAGTCCCCTACCAATGAAGGTATGTACCCTTACCCAACATATCCCTACTTGGTTAATAGTTCCCTACCAATGAAGGTACATACCCTTACCCAACATATCCCTACTTGGTTAATAGTCCCCTACCAATGAAGGTACGTACCTTACCCAACATATCCCTACTTGGTTAATAGTTCCCTACCAATGAAGGTACGTACCCTTATCCAACATATCCCTACTTGGTTAATAGTCCCCTACCAATGAAGGTATGTACCCTTATCCAACATATCCCTACTTGGTTAATAGTCCCCTACCAATGAAGGTATGTACCCTTACCCAACATATCCCTACTTGGTTAATAGTTCCCTACCAATGAAGGTACATACCCTTACCCAACATATCCCTACTTGGTTAATAGTCCTCTACCAATGAAGGTATGTACCTTACCAAAATATCCCTACTTGGTTAATAGTCCCCTACCAATGAAGGTGCGTACCTTACCAACATATCCCTACTGGGTTAATAGTCCCCTACCAATGAAGGTATGTACCTTACCAACATATCCCTACTTGGTTAATAGTTCCCTACCAATGAAGGTACGTACCTTACCCAACATATCCCTACTTGGTTAATAGTTCCCTACCAATGAAGGCACGTACCCTTACCAACATATCCCTACTTGGTTAATAGTCCCCTACCAATGAAGGTACGTACCTTACCTAACATATCCCTACTTGGTTGATAGTCCCCTACCAATGAAGGTACGTACCCTTATCCAACATATCCCTACTTGGTTAATAGTCCTCTACCAATGAAGGTATGTACCCTTACCCTACTTGGTTAATAGTCCCCTACCAATAAAGGTATGTACCCTTACCAACATATCCCTACCTGGTTAATAGTCCCCTACCAATAAAGGTACGTACCCTTACCCAACATATCCCTACTTGGTTAATAGTCCCCTACCAATGAAGGTACGTACCTTACCCAACATATCCCTACTTGGTTAATAGTTCCCTACCAATGAAGGTACGTACCTTACCCAACATATCCCTACTTGGTTAATAGTTCCCTACCAATAAAGGTACGTACCCTTACCAACATATCCCTACTTGGTTAATAGTTCCCTACCAATGAAGGTACGTACCTTACCCAACATATCCCTACTTGGTTAATAGTTCCCTACCAATGAAGGTACGTACCCTTATCAACATATCCCTACTTGGTTAATAGTCCCCTACCAATGAAGGTACGTACCCTTATCAACATATCCCTACTTGGTTAATAGTTCCCTACCCATGAAGGTACGTACCCTTACCAACATATCCCTACTTGGTTAATAGTTCCCTACCAATAAAGGTACGTACCCTTACCAACATATCCCTACTTGGTTAATAGTTCCCTACCAATGAAGGTACGTACCTTACCCAACATATCCCTACTTGGTTAATAGTTCCCTACCAATGAAGGTACGTACCCTTACCAACATATCCCTACTTGGTTAATAGTTCCCTACCAATAAAGGTACGTACCCTTACCAACATATCCCTACTTGTTTAATAGTTCCCTACCAATAAAGGTACGTACCTTACCAACATATCCCTACTTGGTTAATAGTCCCCTACCAATGAAGGTACGTACCCTTACCCAACATATCCCTACTTGGTTAATAGTCCCCTACCAATAAAGGTACGTACCCTTACCCAACATATCCCTACTTGGTTAATAGTCCCCTACCAATGAAGGTACATACCTTACCCAACATATCCCTACTTGGTTAATAGTTCCCTACCAATGAAGGTACGTACCCTTATCAACATATCCCTACTTGGTTAATAGTCCCCTACCAATGAAGGTACGTACCTTACCCAACATATCCCTACTTGGTTAATAGTCCCCTACCAATGAAGGTACGTACCCTTACCAACATATCCCTACTTGGTTAATAGTCCCCTACCAATGAAGGTACGTACCCTTACCAACATATCCCTACTTGGTTAATAGTCCCCTACCAATGAAGGTACGTACCCTTACCCAACATATCCTTACTTGGTTAATAGTCCCCTACCAATGAAGGTACGTACCTTACCCAACATATCCCTACTTGGTTAATAGTTCCCTACCAATAAAGGTACGTACCCTTACCAACATATCTCTACTTGGTTAATAGTCCCCTACCAATGAAGGTACGTACCTTACCCAACATATCCCTACTTGGTTAATAGTTCCCTACCAATAAAGGTACGTACCCTTATCAACATATCCCTACTTGGTTAATAGTCCCCTACCAATAAAGGTACGTACCCTTACCAACATATCTCTACTTGGTTAATAGTTCCCTACCAATAAAGGTACGTACCCTTACCAACATATCTCTACTTGGTTAATAGTTCCCTACCAATAAAGGTACGTACCCTTACCCAACATATCCCTACTTGGTTAATAGTCCCCTACCAATGAAGGTACGTACCTTACCCAACATATCCCTACTTGGTTAATAGTCCCCTACCAATGAAGGTATGTACCCTTATCAACATATCCCTACTTGGTTAATAGTCCCCTACCAATGAAGGTACGTACCTTACCCAACATATCCCTACTTGGTTAATAGTTCCCTACCAATGAAGGTACGTACCTTACCAACATATCCCTACTTGGTTAATAGTTCCCTACCAATGAAGGTACGTACCTTACCAACATATCCTTACTTGGTTAATAGTCCCCTACCAATGAAGGTACGTACCCTTACCCAACATATCCCTACTTGGTTAATAGTCCCCTACCAATGAAGGTACGTACCTTACCCAACATATCCCTACTTGGTTAATAGTTCCCTACCAATGAAGGTATGTACCTTACCAACATATCCCTACTTGGTTAATAGTTCCCTACCAATGAAGGTACGTACCCTTACCCAACATATCCCTACTTGGTTAATAGTCCCCTACCAATGAAGGTACATACCTTACCCAACATATCCCTACTTGGTTAATAGTCCCCTACCAATGAAGGTACATACCTTACCCAACATATCCCTACTTGGTTAATAGTTCCCTACCAATGAAGGTACGTACCTTACCCAACATATCCCTACTTGGTTAATAGTCCCCTACCAATGAAGGTACGTACCCTTATCAACATATCCCTACTTGGTTAATAGTCCCCTACCAATGAAGGTACGTACCCTTACCCAACATATCCCTACTTGGTTAATAGTCCCCTACCAATGAAGGTACGTACCATCTCTGGAGGTGAAGTAAATTAAAGGTATTTATCAAGTAAGCTTCTCTTTATTCCTTTATATATTTTATAAACCCTGGCTGTGATTTACCACTCAGAGAGAACTTCTCTTTTGCTCAATTGGTTGATAGTAAGAGGTTCCAGGTTCAATCCCTAGGAGAGGCATTGAAATAGATGTAGTAATTGATCATGCTCTCCTGTTACACATACATGTATTTTAAGTTAAGCTTGAAGCAGCTCACCAAAAGAAATATATGATGTCGAGATACCTGAGATCTCCATTATGGGAAGGGAACTAACTCTATATTTATGTTTGAATCTAGGTTATTTCCCATTAGAGAGTCAGGCATGAACTTTTATTCACAAGAACTACAGCTTCATGAAATCAAGGTAGGTTTGCTGACATACCATAACACCTACAACTAAGCCAGTAAGTTTTAACTGTGACCATCTATTTAGTCAGTTAACTACATAGTCTGGTTGGTTAGTCTGGAGTTAGTTTGGGAGTTTTTTCTCCTACTTTTTAATCTTTAACTCGTCCAGCATCTCAATAGTAAACCTTATATGACCCCTACAGTCATTCCAAAGGTCACCAGTAAATATAGGTACTGGATAAATCATAATTGTTACAATGAAACATGTGAAGTCTACACAATCTAAAACATCTGGGAATTAGAAGGAAAATTCGGCTACATTTATTTGCTGATGATGGCATTAAGTAATTTGTTTTACACAACAGTTAAATTAAATTTAAATCACCAAAAAAAAATTATTTCTTGTAAAAATAATTTAATGATTAAAAAAACAACTTAAAGGGCCTTCATCGCTTGCTGTGATCAAATAACTTGTTTGAAAGTAATACCTATGACTATTAGTAGACTATACTCACATCCATGTAAAACGTTTGCAGATAACTTGTTTTTAACATTCAGAAAATCATAGCAGATAAGCCAGCCCATGCACGTGTGCTCAAGTCGTACGAGATGATGTTGGACTTCTACGGTATGGTGCTGGAGAGTAAAGAAACAGGTCAGATCAAACGTGGTGAGGACTGGAAGTCACGATTCCAGCATCTCAACAGGTAAATACATCACACAAGGTACACAGGTAATCACAAGGTACACAGGTAATCAAATCACACAAGGTACACAGGTAATCACAAAGTACACAGGTAATCACATCACACAATGTACACAGGTAATCACATCACACAAGGTACACAGGTAATCACATCACACAAGGTACACAGGTAATCACACCACACAAGGTACACAGGTAATCACACCACACAAGGTACACAGGTAATCACACTACACAAGGTACACAGGTAATCACACCACACAAGGTACACCGGTAATCACACCACACAAGGTACACAGGTAATCACACTACACAAGGTACACAGGTAATCACACCACACAAGGTACACAGGTAATCATACCACACAAGGTACACAGGTAATCACACCACACAAGGTACACAGGTAATCACATCACACAAGGTACACAGGTAATCACACCACACAAGGTACACAGGTAATCACACTACACAAGGTACACAGGTAATCACACCACACAAGGTACACAGGTAATCAAATCACACAAGGTACGCAGGTAATCACAAAGTACACAGGTAATCATACCACACAAGGTACACAGGTAATCACAACACACAAGGTACATAGGTAATCACAACACACAAGGTACACAGGTAATCACAAAGTACACAGGCAATCATACCACACAAGGTACACAGGTAATCATACCACACAATGTACACAAGTAATCACAACACACAAGGTACACAGGTAATCACACTACCCAAGGTACACAGGTAATCACATCACACAAGGTACACAGGTAATCACACCACACAAGGTACACAGGTAATTAAATCACACAAGGTACACAGGTAATCACAAAGTACACAGGTAATCATACCACACAAGGTACACAGGTAATCACACCACACAAATATTTACCTGGTAATGCCTAATACTTCTTTATTCAATGACTGAACTGAAAACTTTTCAACACCTGTTCTTTTGTATAATTGGCATCAATAAGCTACACAACTTGTATGCACATCTTCACATATTCCAGTGGATTATGCTCTTTCGTATGCAATGAATTTATTTTCTCAATTTGAGACTTTTATTTTTGACTCATACCTTGACCTTGACCTTGTCACATTCTCTGATAGCATGTCATGGAGAAATGTTAGCCCTGACCATGAACTACATAAAGCACTAAATGTGCATGGTGTGGAGTGAACGAATATTCTAAAAAGTTCTATTAATAGATCGGTGACCTTTTAACTAATGATCACCAAAATGTTAGATGCCTACTTTTATTTTATGTATTATTGGCTCGTCTCTTCGAAGAAGAGTGAGAGCTTATGTTGTCACTCCGGCGTCTGCGTCAGTGTTGGTTTTTCAAATGTGAAGTTTTTGGTGCAAGTGTTGAAAGGCATAGTAATTTATGGTGATATGGTCCCTGTGGGGGTAAAACTATCCCCTGCCAGAGTTAAACTAAAAAATTACTTGGGGAAAAAACAGATTTTTCAAATATTTGGACTTAGAATATTTCTGCGTTAAGTTTTTGGTGCAAGTGTTGAAAGGTTTTAATGCATCACTTTATAATTGTACTAGGGTGCTGATATTTGGCAATAGAGTCCCTCTGGAGTAAGACTATCCCTTCCTGGAGTAAAACTAAAAAAAAATAATTGGATTTTTTCTTTTTGAATCTGTTTTTTTTTTTTTTTTTAATATTTTGACTTAGAACCTTTTTTGCGTTAAGTTTATGTTGCGAGTGTTGAAAGGCATAGTAATACATGGTATGTTATGTCCCTGTGGGGGTTAAACTATCCCTTGCCAGAGTTAAACTGAAAGATTTTTGTGGGGGGGGAAAAAAAAACAGATTTAAATTTTTTTTGTGCAAGTGTTGAAAGCTATTAACACATCACTTTATAATTGTACTATGGTGCTGATATTTGGTTAAAGAGTCCATCTGGAGTTACACTAACCCTTCTTGGAGTGAAACTGAAAAAAAACCAATGTAAAAATGCTCACATTAGACAATATATACGGTTCCACATTTTTCAAGGGAGACAACTCTCATTAGGATGATTTATCAAAAAACTGTAGAAATAGGTCCAAAAGCAATTATTTAATATATTTATTCAATCTACAACAGCATAGCTTATCACCTGAATGTTTGTCAATAAATAATTTACATATATATATAAATTAGTATGGTTTTGAAAATTGCATGAATACACAATCTGATCAAGTAAACGATATAGACATTATTAACGCAGTTTGCGAAACCATACCAATTAATATATTTCAATTGTTTATTGACAAACCTTTGTGAGACGAGCTATGCTGTTCTCCAACAACTCTTGTATGCATATTCTAATACACAGTGTCACAAATCTTGATATTTATTCAATCTAATAATGGATTGTGTAAAGTTTAATATCGACGAGAAAACAATATCAGTACATTGTACACATTACTTTCTTGTATGAAAATGAAAATTTGCAAACATGGATATCAAATATGTTGGCTAGCTTTAAGAAACTGGATTGAGAGGGTAAAAACATCATTTGCGTATTCTCTTAAGAATTTAGTAGCAATAGCAGCTAATCCATGGTGGTTTAACAGGTTAAGCATACACAGTGCTGTTCAAAAATGTATACGAGTTGTCTCCCTTCCTACACATTTCATGGCTGCCACTACTCTGTTAAATGGTTCAATTTGACAATCACAGATTGTAGGTTTCCTGAGACCACTCTGTTAGGTTATTCAGTCTGACTATCACAGATTGTAGGTTTCCTGAGACCACCCTGTTAAGTTATTCTGTCTGACTATCACAGATTGTAGGTTACCTGAGACCACCCTGTTAGGTTATTCAGTCTGACTATCACAGATTGTAGGTTTCCTGTGACCACCCTGTTAAGTTAGTCAGTCTGACTATCACAGATTGTAGGTTTCCTGTGACCACCCTGTTAAGTTAGTCAGTCTGACTATCACAGATTGTAGGTTTCCTGAGACCACTCTGTTAAGTTATTCAGTCTGACTATCACAGATTGTAGGTTTCCTGAGACCACCCTGTTAAGTTATTCAGTCTGACTATCACAGATTGTAGGTTTCCTGAGACCACTCTGTTAAGTTATTCAGTCTGACTAGGACAGATTGTAGGTTTCCTGTGACCACCCTGTTAAGTTATTCAGTCTGACTAGGACAGATTGTAGATTATGTGAGACTGATGGTTTAAGCAGTTGACTGGACAGTAAAGGTGAAAATCAGAGGTGTGTGGTGTGTTTCTTTCCTATTTCTCTCAGATCATGGACAATACTAATATCTTTTAACACCTTCTTCTGAATAATTAAGAGGCCCCAGAGTTATGATTTAACATACTGTACACATATGCTCAAATTATTGTTAATTTAGATATCATGGTTATTGATTTAGAAATAGATTTACCAGTATTTATTAAACTTTTTTGATAAGAAGCCTTGATAGATCTACCAGTTTTTATTAAACTATTTTGATAAAAAGCCTTGATAGATCTAACAGTATTTTATTAAACTATTTTGATAAGAAGCCTTGATAGATCTACCAGTATTTTATTAAACTATTTTGATAAGGAGCCTTGCACTTTCCTATTTACTGTAGTGGGGTGCTGTACTAACTGTATGGCTTACAGTTTTACAAAAGTTCACTTCATGGATATACAGCGAAATGATCAATCATTTAATTTAATCTTGCATTAAAAAAGCCAAGTAAATTTGAATTTTAAGTGTTTGTTGACATGGATTAAGATATGGCCTGTATGTAAGTGGATTGTACCTGTACTGTGATTAGATACCAGGTATATAGGTGTATTTTACCTACCTGACATAGTATCTACATCCGTGTACCATACCTCACATATACATGTACACATAGAGATATTTTTGAAACCAACTCTGTTCAAAGTCCAAATAATTGAAGGAATTTATGGCCTGGGTTGTAATGGACAAATTGTTTTGTACAATTGATTTTGTAATCCCCTGTAAACCTTGTGTAAGCTGTAACGGTGCTTTTTTTCACCTGTTAAGATAGCATAGCTTTGGAAATGACTCCCGGATAGGCTATACTCAGACTAACTTCTATACAAATGCTAATCTGACCCCAACTGACACAGCATTAAATCACTATTGCGTATATCAATATTTAAGGATGATATCTCTTTTATGACAGACATTTGTAAAATATTTTCACAGCAGGTGTTAAGAAGATATGATTTTATGATAATTTGTGATAAGGAGATGATTATAAAAATCAAATCTAAATTCTACAGGCTTCTGAACATTCCTGTATTGTGGAAAAGCTTGGGCCTCTGTCACGTATGGAAACAATGCATTACCATCGTATTTACCTCTCCTGTACCCCTCCTGTACCCCTCCTGTACCCCTCCTGTACCTCTCCTGTACCCCTCCTATTGTACACGGTGAACTGACCCCTCCTGTACCCCTCCTATTGTACACGGTGAACTGTCACCATAGATAATGGTATTACCATCACCTGTACCCCTCCTATTGTACACGGTGAACTGTCACCATAGATAATGGTCAGAATCTCTTAGCCATTATATTCAGTAAATTCTGGAACCAGTAATGTAGAATGTGTAGGAGAGACCACCCAATTAATCTATCCTATGAAACGATGACTTGATCTGACTTAAAATTTTTCTTCATCAAGCAAGATTTTATATTGTATGTGCTGTTTGTAGAAGGCAGTAGTCATTGAAAAGAGACAAAGAGTACATATTGTACCTGATTTGAAGTTATATTATATGTATGTATATATATACATATCTATCTGTATTTGGAAATGGAACTAAGAATTATACTCTCAGAACCAGCCATTAATTCTTAATTGTCATGGTTTGGAAAGATGCCAATAATATGGTGTCATGCCAAAACTTCTAAAACAGGAATTGATGAAGTGTTGTGCTGATCCTCCCCTCGCACCATAAGGAGAAGTTACGTCAGATCGCCACATTCTCCAGATTGTACCCAGACTAAATGTGGCTGGTATGACCCGCTCTAAACTCAAGTGGCCATGCACCCCATTTAGAGAGCCCTGTAGTGTTTGCACACTCCGTCATTTTTAAATCATTAACAAGTGATTATTTCCTCAGAACCTTAGCCTGCTAGTGCGGTTGAATACTGTAGAGACGAGCAACAATTTCAAAACTTTCACTGGACATTCCTCAAGGTGACCTCTAATCAGATAACCGGGTGGAAAAGGCTCTTTAATGTTCTTTAATAAAACTTATACAAACAAACATTCTCATGATCTGCAGGAGTTGACACAATCCTGAACCTGAAAATGCCGGTGTTGTAAGGCAGGAGATTAATAAATGTGTGTATAGTAGAGGGTTGAGTATGCTGTGGAACATTGTCACAAGAGGGTGGCATATCCCAGAGCCCAGACTGCTGCTATATCTGTTACTTACAAACTGGGCCGTAATAACTTTCTGATTGTGTTCAAATAGTTTGTCTGACCTTCAGGTCCTCAATGTTTGGCATCACATAACTAAGCAGACAGTGTTATAAATTACTCTGTAACAGTGACACCTGGTGGTGTTTTCTGTTACACCATGACTATGACAGTGACACCTGGTGGTGTTTTCTGTTACATCGTGACTTTGACAGTGACACTTGGTGGTGTTTTCTGTTAAATCATGACTGTGACAGTGACACCTGGTGGTGTTTTCCATTACACTGTGACTATGACAGTGACACCTACTGGTGTTTTCCATTACACTGTGACTGTGACAGTGACACCTGGTGGTGTTTTTTGTTAAATTATGACTGTGACAGTGACACCTGGCGGTGTTTTCTGTTACACCATGACTATGACAGTGACCCCTGCTGGTGTTTTCTGTTACACTGTGACTGTGACAGTGATACCTGGTGGTGTTTTTTGTTAAATTATGACTGTGACAGTGACACCTGGTGGTGTTTTCTGTTACACCATGACTATGACAGTGACCCCTGCTGGTGTTTTCTGTTACACTGTGACTGTGACAGTGATACCTGGTGGTGTTTTTTGTTAAATTATGACTGTGACAGTGACACCTGGCGGTGTTTTCTGTTACACCATGACTATGACAGTGACCCCTGCTGGTGTTTTCTGTTACACCATGACTATGACAGTGATCCCTGCTGGTGTTTTCCATTACACTGCATGTGACTCTGACAGTGACACCTGGTGGTGTTTTTCATTACACTGCATGTGACTATGACAGTGACACCTGGTGGTGTTTTTCATTACACTGTGACTATGACAGTGACACCTGGTGGTGTTTTTCATTACACTGTGACTCTGACAGTGACACCTGGTGGTGTTTTCCATTACACTGTGACTCTGACAGTGACACCTGGTGGTGTTTTTCATTACACTGTGACTATGACAGTGACACCTACTGGTGTTTTCCATTACACTGTGACTGTGACAGTGACACCTACTGGTGTTTTCCATTACACTGTGAATATGTTAAATGACAATGACTGCATGATATACTACACATTTTACTTGTCCAATAGACATACATGGTTTTGTGATTGTCCAGTAGAAGTACACAGTTTTGTGATTGTCCATTAGAAGTACATGGTTTTGTGTTTGTCCAGTAGAAGTACATGGTTTTGTGATTGTCCAGTAGAAGTACATGGTTTTGTGTTTGTCCAGTAGAAGTACATGGTTTTGTGTTTGTCCAGTAGAAGTACATGGTTTTTGTGTTTGTCGACTAGAAGTACATGGTTTTGTGTTTGTCCAGTAGAAGTACACGGTTTTTGTGTTTGTCCAGTAGAAGTACATGGTTTTGTGTTTGTCCACTAGAAGTACATGGTGTTGTGTTTGTCCAGTAGAAGTACACGGTTTAGTGCACATTGTTTATCTATGGTGTTGATATAATTTACAGTTTGTCACTGACGCAAGTGCAGATTATTTATTGCATGTTCATATAATCACGTTAGATAGAAATTCCAATATTCACAGCAAGGCACCTCCAGTCTGAAATTTACGATGCAGACCATGCCAGTTAAGGGTGTTTAATTTAAATACAAAGTAATAGATCTACCAGGAACAAAGATTGCAGTCACATACTTGCTTGTTTAAAGCAAATAGATCGTCAATTTTATCAATTTGATAAAATGTCAATTGACACCTTGATGATAGAGGGTATTTAATACATATACCTTAGGAATAACCAACAGCTGTTTTTGTCAAGCTTACGTTTCCTGATAGAGCCAGTAGATAACATTCTTAAACCAATTTTTCAATATCAGGAGATTCCAAAAGGTCTTTTAGGACAAATTGTTGAAAGGTTTTGGAACACTTAGAAAGTATCAAGTGCATGGAGATTTTTTACCAATTTTTTTAGAATGTACATTTATATGATATAACAAGACCTTCAGTAACATAAAAAATCAAAGTTAATGTCCAGTATTGAAACGTTAATAAGTACCTCTTATCTGTCTAAGGTAAAGTTTTAGTCTTGGTCAATTTGTTATACTTTAAATGGTTGACATTTCATACTTTTATTTGTGAAGAATAAATGATATTACAGGTGTAACCTGCTTTAAGCACTGATACCTCGCCCCCTCAATTCTCACAGACATCGGATGACACAAGTGTTTACATCGTCAGAAATTCTTCACTTCAAAATAGATAAAATATCCATCCAAATATAGTGTGTTTGGAATATAGAACATGAAATGGTGAGTCATGTTTGGTAACACCTCGATCAAGTGGAGGTAACTGCCTAGTCATTGTGGGAAGTCGACCTGCAGTGTCAGAATACCTTACACAGCAGCAAGTTTTCATTAAACTACAAAACTCCAAATCCTGGGTTCAAACCCTACCATCTTGTTTTTATGCAAACTCAAAATAACTTTGACTTCATCTGGCCAGAAAAGGCAGTGGATTTAATTCGTAGACAGCACTCTGTTATTTATATTTAATTCATAGACAACACTTTGTAATATATATATAATTCATAGACAGCACTTTGTAATATATATATAATTCATAGACAGCACTTTATTATATATATTTAATTCGTAGGCAGCACTTTGTTATATATTTTTAATTCATAGACAGCACTTTGTAATATATTTTTAATTCATAGACAACACTTTGTGATATATATACAATTCGTAGACAGCACTTTGTTATATTTATATAATTTGTAGACAGCGCTTTGTTATATATGTTCAAAATAAATATACCCTCTAATGTCACAGCCAGGGCAAATAGGAGGTATCTGATCTAAAAATCAGGAATTCTGATCCCAGGGGTTGAAGGTTAAGGAAGTGTCATACCCCCACATACCTGGCATACAGGACCAAAGTCTGGTTCCATCACACAAAGTAATATTGCAGAGATTTAATTTGTTGATAGGCTGAACCCCAGAGAGAGTAAAAGATTAAGATAAAATGTGTTTTATAGATGATAAAAAGTATCCTTAAGTCTTGTTATAGCCTTGTGATATGTTTATAAAGTAGGGGATATATTGGAGGGGACATGGAGGATATGACAATAACTAACAGTGAGACAATAGGAATGGTAATTACTGGTAGTGAGACAATAGGAATGGTAATAACTGACAGTAAGACAATAGGAATGGTAATTACTGGTAGTGAGACAATAGGAATGGTAATTACTGGTAGTGAGACAATAGGAATGGTAATTACTGGTAGTGAGACAATAGGAATGGTAATTACTGACAATGAGACAATAAGAATTGTAATTACTGACAGTGAGACAATAGGAATGGTAATTACTGGTAGTGAGACAATAGGAATGGTAATTACTGGTAGTAAGACAATAGGAATGGTAATTACTGACAGTGAGACAATAGGAATGGTAATTACTGACCGTGAGATAATAGGAATGGTAATTACTGACAGTGAGACAATAGGAATGGTAATTACTGGTAGTGAGACAATAGGAATGGTAATTACTGACAGTGAGACAATAGGAATGGTAATTACTGGTAGTGAGACAATAAGAATGGTAATTACTGACAGTGAGACAATAGGAATGGTAATTACTGACAGTGAGACAATAGGAATGGTAATTACTGACAGTGAGACAATAGGAATGGTAATTACTGACAGTGAGACAATAGGAATGGTAATTACTGACAGTGAGACAATAGGAATGGTAATTACTGGTAGTGAAACAATAGGAATGGTAATTTCTGGTAGTGAGACAATATGAATGGTAATTACTGACAGTGAGACAATAGGAATGGTAATTACTGGTAGTGAGACAATAGGAATGGTCATTACTGGTAGTAAGACAATAGGAATGGTAATTACTGACAGTGAGACAATAGGAATGGTAATTACTGGTAGTGAAACAATAGGAATGGTAATTTCTGGTAGTGAGACAATAGGAATGGTAATTACTGGTAGTGAGACAATAGGAATTGTAATTACTGGTAGTGAGACAATAGGAATGGTAATTACTGACAATGAGACAATAGGAATGGTAATTACTTGTAGTGAGACAATAGGAATGGTAATTACTGGTAGTGAGACAATAGGAATGGTAATTACTGACATTGAGACAATAGGAATGGTAATTACTGACAGTGAGACAATAGGAATGGTAATTACTGACAGTGAGACAATAGGAATGGTAATTACTGGTAGTGAGACAATAGGAATGGTAATTACTGGTAGTGAGACAATAGGAATGGTAATTACTGACAGTGAGACAATAGGAATGGTAATTACTGACAGTGAGACAATAGGAATGGTAATTACTGGTAGTGAGACAATAGGAATGGTAATTACTGGTAGTGAGACAATAGGAATGGTAATTACTGGTAGTGAGACAATAGGAATGGTAATTACTGACAGTGAGACAATAGGAATGGTAATTACTGGTAGTGAGACAATAGGAATGGTAATTACTGACAGTGAGACAATAGGAATGGTAATTACTGGTAGTGAGACAATAGGAATGGTAATTACTGGTAGTGAGACAATAGGAATGGTAATTACTGGTAGTGAGACAATAGGAATGGTAATTACTGGTAGTGAGACAATAGGAATGGTAATTACTGGTAGTGAGACAATAGGAATGGTAATTACTGACAGTGAGACAATAGGAATGGTAATTACTGACAGTGAGACAATAGGAATGGTAATTACTGGTAGTGAGACAATAGGAATGGTAATTACTGGTAGTGAGACAATAGGAATGGTAATTACTGACATTGAGACAATAGGAATGGTAATTACTGACAGTGAGACAATAGGAATGGTAATTACTGACAGTGAGACAATAGGAATGTTAATTACTGGTAGTGAGACAATAGGAATGGTAATTACTGACAGTGAGACAATAGGAATGGTAATTACTGGTAGTGAGACAATAGGAATGGTAATTACTGGTAGTGAGACAATAGGAATGGTAATTACTGGTAGTGAGACAATAGGAATGGTAATTACTGGTAGTGAGACAATAGGAATGGTAGTTACTGACAGTGAGACAATAGGAATGGTAATTACTGGTAGTGAGACAATAGGAATGGTAATTACTGGTAGTGAGACAATAGGAATGGTAAATACTGGTAGTGAGACAATAGGAATGGTAATTACTGGTAGTAAGACAATAGGAATGGTAATTACTGACAGTGAGACAATAGGAATGGTAATTACTGGTAGTGAGACAATAGGAATGGTAATTACTGGTAGTGAGACAATAGGAATGGTAATTACTGACAGTGAGACAATAGGAATGGTAATTACTGGTAGTGAGACAATAGGAATGGTAATTACTGGTAGTGAGACAATAGGAGTGGTAATTACTGGTAGTGAGACAATAGGAATGGTCATTACTGGTAGTGAGACAATAGGAATGGTCATTACTGGTAGTGAGACAATAGGAATGGTCATTACTGGCTGTGGGACAATGGAATAATATGAAACTTCAGTACCGATACCATTTTTTTTATAGATATGTGTTTTTAGTATATTGTTTAACAAATCTGGACTTGTGTTATATTTTTTCCACTTGTGTACATGTATCAGAGGTATGGTGACTTGTGTCCTGTGTATCAGAGATATCATGATATTGTAGATTTACCTACAGAATTATGTTGTGTGTATCCCAATATGACATGACAGACAAACTGTACTGTTCTGTAACAGTTTGGTTTACTGGGAAATACAAATTGGTGGTTGTAAAAAGTTGACTCATCTGAAGAGCATATCTGCCAATGTTTCCCATCAATGTTTATCTTAGTCGCTGGAGAGTTACATGTCTCTGAATATTTGTTACAAACATGCACTACAACATTCCTCCTGCTGGGTATTACAAAGGCCTGAATGTGAGGACAGGGTCTCACTAAGCCAACTTGTTTATGGTGATTCGAGTGGTTTACCCATTTTTCCTTTTTATTTTATAAACACTGTCAAATTGAATGGTTTTTAAAGTAATCCTGAAAATATTTCGTGAATCCTGATTTGAAGTCCTTCACGTAATTTGAGTTTGGATGGATCCCCTGTAATCTGATTTTAAGTGTCCATCAATATCACTCCATACATTTTTGATGACCAATACAACTAACTGTAAACAAATAAAGGTTATAAACAACTACTGTAATTAGATTTTTTCCAGGGTCAAGGTAACAACTGCCAGGGTATAAATCAAGTCTTCCCATAGTCACCAATACTTGTTACTCCGCGTAATTTATCAAAGGTCAAGGTCACAACATCCAGGGTATACATAAGGCTTTCTCATAAACATCAATACTTGTTACTCTGGGTATTCTATCAAAGGTCAAGGTCACAACATCCAGGGTATACATAAGGCTTTCTCATAGCCATCAATACTTGTTACTCTGGGTATTCTATCAAAGGTCAAGGTCACAACATCCAGGGTATACATAAGGCTTTCTCATAGCCATCAATACTTGTAACTCTGGGTATTCTATCAAAGGTCAAGGTCACAACATCCACAGCTATCAGTACTTGTTGCTCTGCATAATTTATCAAAGGTCAAGGTCACAACATCCAAAGTATACATAAGGCTTTCTCATAGCCATCAATACTTGTAACTCTGGGTATTCTATCAAAGGTCAAGGTCACAACATCCATAGCTATCAATACTTGTTGCTCTGCGTAATATATCAAAGGTCAAGGTCACAACATCCAAAGTTTACATCAGGCTTTCTCATAGCCATCAATACTTGTAACTCTGGGTATTCTATCAAAGGTCAAGGTCACAACATCCAGGGTATACATCAGGCTTTCTCATAGCCATCAATACCTGTTACTCTGTGTAATTTATATTTGTTTCGTATTTTCCAACTTATACAATCATGAGGTATTTGAGATTTAATAGTTTTTTTAAACTAAATAATTCAGTGCTTTGATATCTTTTTTTTATAAATTTTGTGGCACATACATTTTATTATTGATTTTATTATTATTTTGTTCTTCAGATCATACCATAACTACTTGAGAATCACCCGTATTCTCAAATCCTTGGGGGAGTTTGATTACGAACATTTAAAGCGGCCGTTTGTAGAGTTTGTTCTGCAAGAGGCACTGGAGAGTGGCAAGCTAGCTAATGTACTGGAAAGTTGTGTCAACTACTGGATAGGGACCATCAAGGACGATGATGCACGGCAACAACTGAAAGATTACGTTAGAAAAATGGAGGGAGGATATGGAATGGAAAACGCTCCCTCAGATGATGAGGTAGAGATGGAGGACTCCAAACAGGTCCCTAAACATCAGAAAGAACAAAGTGTATCAACAACTCTGAAAGGTGAAAAAAGTGTTAAGGATTCAAATAATTCATCAGATGTTGATGTCGAATTTAGTGATTCCGATTCCCAGGAGATGAAAATGTGGGCTAAAGCTGACTTACTTGGATCAGCGGACGTGGACATTGAAAACCGTGTGTGTGACAATGATGTGAAGGAAGGTCCAATGGGGGGCTCAGTAGAGGGTAAAGAAGGTCCTCCAGAGGTTCCAGAGGACAAGGAAGGTGGTCCTGAGGAGGAAAAGATGGAGGTAGAGCAGAACAGTATGGGGGAGGAGAACACTCCATCACAGATTGGGGAGACACAGCCCAACAGTCTCAGTCAAGTTTGAACAGGAACATGTGTGTTACAGTATAACTTCATACTTCATGTTACATAACTTTGTAAACCATGTGAAAAAAACGTAAATCATGTAAAAAACATTGTTAATCATGTGACAAAATCTTGTAAATCATGTGACAAAGTCTTGTAAATCATGTGACAAAACATTGTAAATCATGTGACAAAGTCTTGTAAATCATGTGACAAAACATTGTAAATCATGTGACAAAGTCTTGTAAATCATGTGACAAAACATTGTAAATCATGTGACATAAAGCTTTGTCAATAATATGAGGGTTATCTTTGTTGTATTCCCTGTCTAAAGATATATAAAACAAGGATTTGGGGGAGTAATACCTTACTAAAACTGATTTTGAAAATGTTCATGACAGAGATTAAAGTTATTCAGGTAAGTTTCTATCAGTCATATTAAATAAGCACTTTATGCGGGGTGGGTCATACATTTTTAGGTCAACAGAATCTATGAAATGCATTTAGCTTTGAGACTGACTTTCAGGTCACCTAAGATAAAAAAAAAAGTGGGATGCACAACTACAGACAGACAGACAGACCATTTTTCAAATGACAGGGGACTAATAACCTTGATGTACTTTCAAGGTCACAGAGGTCAAATGTGTCAAAATGCTTTGATAACAGACTGAAATGTTTGCTCAATTGAATGACTTTACCTACATTTATGTTCACATTGCATGGTAAAATTTGTTCAATTCTTAAGTTAAAACAAAAACATCAACTTTCAGTAAGTGTTTTTGAATTCAGGAGATTGTTAACTCTCATAGGCCTCGCCTGTCTAAAACTGTAGGGCTTAATACATGAAAGAAATAAGTCATATTGTAGGGATCAACAAAAACCAAGTACTGGAATACATAGGAACATTGTGTATATTGTGTTTATATAGGAGTCTATACTGCATCTGTACCTCACACACTGAGTGACTGTCTATACTGCATCTGTACCTCACACACTGAGTGACTGTCTATACTGCATCTGTACCTCACACACTGGGTGACTGTCTATACTACATCTGTACCTCACACACTGAGTGACTGTACCTCACACACTGGGTGACTGTCTATACTGCATCTGTACCTCACACACTGAGTGACTGTACCTCACACACTGGGTGACTGTCTATACTGCATCTGTACCTCACACACTGAGTGACTGTCTATACTGCATCTGTACCTCACACACTGAGTGACTGTACCTCACACACTGAGTGACTGTCTATACTGCATCTGTACCTCACACACTGAGTGACTATCTATACTGCATCTGTACCTCACACACTGAGTGACTGTCTATACTGCATCTGTACCTCACACACTGAGTGACTATCTATACTGCATCTGTACCTCACACACTGAGTGACTGTCTATACTGCATCTGTACCTCACACACTGAGTGACTGTACCTCACACACTGAGTGACTATCTATACTGCATCTGTACCTCACACACTGAGTGACTATCTATACTGCATCTGTACCTCACACACTGAGTGACTATCTATACTGCATCTGTACCTCACACACTGGGTGACTGTCTATACTGCATCTGTACCTCACACACTGAGTGACTGTCTATACTGCATCTGTACCTCACACACTGAGTGACTGTACCTCACACACTGAGTGACTGTCTATACTACATCTGTACCTCACACACTGAGTGACTGTACCTCACACACTGAGTGACTGTACCTCACACACTGAGTGACTGTTCTTTGTAGTTACAGACTATAAAGATTTGGATGATATTCTTTGATAACTGGTGTTATTAGGATACCAATAAGATTACTAGTGTTATTAGATACCAATAAGATTACTAGTGTTATTAGATACCAATAAGATTACTAGTGTTATTAGGATACCAATAGGATTACTAGTGTTATTAGGATACCAATAAGATTACTAGTGTTATTAGGATACCAATAAGATTACTAGTGTAATTAGATACCAATAAGATTACTAGTGTTATTAGGATACCAATAAGATTACTAGTGTTATTAGATACCAATAAGATTACTAGTGTTATTAGGATACCAATAAGATTACTAGTGTTATTAGATACCAATAAGATTACTAGTGTTATTAGGATATCAATAAGATTACTAGTGTTATTAGATACCAATAAGTTTACTAGTGTTATTAGGATACCAATAAGATCACTAATGTTATTAGATACCAATAAGATTACTAGTGTTATTAGATACCAATAAGATTACTAGTGTTATTAGATACCAGTAAGATTACTAGTGTTATTAGATACCAATAAGATTACTAGTGTTATTAGGATACCAATAAGATTACTAGTGTTATTAGATACCAATAAGATTACTAGTGTTATCAGATACCAGTAAGATTGCTAGTGTTATTAGATACCAATAAGATTACTAGTGTTATCAGATACCAGTAAGATTGCTAGTGTTATTAGATACCAATAAGATTACTAGTGTTATTAGATACCAATAAGATTACTAGTGTTATTAGATACCAATAAGATTACTAGTGTTATTAGATACCAATAAGATTACTAGTGTTATTAGGATACCAATAAGATTACTAGTGTTATTAGGATACCAATAAGATTACTAGTGTTATTAGATACCAATAAGATTACTAGTGTTATTAGATACCAATAAGATTACTAGTGTTATTAGATACCAATAAGATTACTAGTGTTATTAGGATACCAATAAGATTACTAGTGTTATTAGATACCAATAAGATTACTAGTGTTATTAGGATACCAATAAGATTACTAGTGTTATTAGATACCAATAAGATTACTAGTGTTATTAGATACCAATAAGATTACTAGTGTTATTAGGATACCAGTAAGATTACTAGTGTTATTAGGATACCAATAAGATTACTAGTGTTATTAGATACCAATAAGATTACTAGTGTTATTAGATACCAATAAGATTACTAGTGTTATTAGATACCAATAAGATTACTAGTGTTATTAAATACCAGTAAGATTACTAGTGTTATTAGGATACCAGTAAGATTACTAGTGTTATTAGGATACCAATAAGATTACTAGTGTTATTAGATACCAATAAGATTACTAGTGTTATTAGGATACCAATAAGATTACTAGTGTTATTAGGATACCAATAAGATTACTAGTGTTATTAGATACCAATAAGATTACTAGTGTTATTAGATACCAATAAGATTACTAGTGTTATTAGGATACCAATAAGATTACTAGTGTTATTAGATACCAATAAGATTACTAGTGTTATTAGACACCAATAAGATTACTAGTGTTATTAGATACCAATAAGATTACTAGTGTTATTAGATACCAATAAGATTACTAGTGTTATTAGATACCAATAAGATTACTAGTGTTATTAGATACCAATAAGATTACTAGTGTTATTGGATACCAATAAGATTACTAGTGTTATTAGGATACCAATAAGATTACTAGTGTTATTAGATACCAATAAGATTACTAGTGTTATTAGATACCAATAAGATTACTAGTGTTATTAGATACCAATAAGATTACTAGTGTTATTAGATACCAATAAGATTACTAGTGTTATTAGGATACCAATACGATTACTAGTGTTATTAGATACCAATAAGATTACTAGTGTTATTAGATACCAATAAGATTACTAGTGTTATTAGATACCAATAAGATTACTAGTGTTATTAGGATACCAATAAGATTACTAGTGTTATTAGGACACCAATAAGATTACTAGTGTAATTAGATACCAATAAGATTACTAGTGTTATTGGGATATCAATAAGATTCCTAGTGTTATTAGATACCAATAAGATTACTAGTGTTATTAGGATACCAATAAGATTACTAGTGTTATTAGGATACCAATAAGATTACTAGTGTTATTAGGATACCAATAAGATTACTGGTGTTATTAGGATACCAATAAAATTACTAGTGTTATTAGGATACCAATAAGATTACTAGTGTTATTAGATACCAATAAGATTACTAGTGTTATTAGATACCAATAAGATTACTAGTGTTATTAGATACCAATAAGATTACTAGTGTTATTAGGATACCAATAAGATTACTAGTGTTATTAGATACCAATAAGATTACTAGTGTTATTAGGATACCAATAAGATTACTAGTGTTATTGGGATACCAATAAGATTACTAGTGTTATTAGATACCAATAAGATTACTAGTGTTATTAGATACCAATAAGATTACTAGTGTTATTAGGATACCAATAAGATTACTAGTGTTATTAGGATACCAATAAGATTACTAGTGTTATTAGATACCAATAAGATTACTAGTGTTATTGGGATATCAATAAGATTCCTAGTGTTATTAGATACCAATAAGATTACTAGTGTTATTAGGATACCAATAAGATTACTGGTGTTATTAGGATACCAATAAAATTACTAGTGTTATTAGGATACCAATAAGATTACTAGTGTTATTAGATACCAATAAGATTACTAGTGTTATTAGATACCAATAAGATTACTAGTGTTATTAGATACCAATAAGATTACTAGTGTTATTAGGATACCAATAAGATTACTAGTGTTATTAGATACCAATAAGATTACTAGTGTTATTAGATACCAATAAGATTACTAGTGTTATTAGGATACCAGTAAGATTACTAGTGTTATTAGGATACCAGTAAGATTACTAGTGTTATTAGATACCAATAAGATTACTAGTGTTATTAGGATACCAGTAAGATTACTAGTGTTATTAGATACCAATAAGATTACTAGTGTTATTAGGATACCAATAAGATTACTAGTGTTATTAGATACCAATAAGATTACTAGTGTTATTAGGATACCAATAAGATTACTAGTGTTATTAGATACCAATACGATTACTACTGTTATTAGGATACCAATAAGATCACTACTGTTATTAGATACCAATAAGATTACTAGTGTTATTAGATACCAATAAGATTACTAGTGTTATTAGGATACCAATAAGATTACTACTGTTATTAGGATACCAATAAGATTACTAGTGTTATTAGATACCAATAAGATTACTAGTGTTATTAGGATACCAATAAGATTACTAGTGTTATTAGATACCAATAAGATTACTAGTGTTATTAGATACCAATAAGATTACTAGTGTTATTAGGATACCAATAAGATTACTAGTGTTATTAGATACCAATAAGATTACTAGTGTTATTAGATACCAATAAGATTACTAGTGTTATTAGATACCAATAAGATTACTAGTGTTATTAGGATACCAATAAGATTACTAGTGTTATTAGATACCAATAAGATTACTACTGTTATTAGGATACCAATAAGATTCACTACTGTTATTAGATACCAATAAGATTACTAGTGTTATTATGATACCAATAAGATTACTAGTGTTATTAGATACCAATAAGATTACTAGTGTTATTAGATACCAATAAGATTACTAGTGTTATTATGATACCAATAAGATTACTAGTGTTATTAGACACCAATAAGATTACTAGTGTTATTAGATACCAATAAGATTACTAGTGTTATTAGGATACCAATAATATTACTAGTGTTATTAGATACCAATAAGATTACTAGTGTTATTAGGATACCAATAAGATTACTAGTGTTATTAGATACCAATACGATTACTACTGTTATTAGGATACCAATAAGATTACTAGTGTTATTAGATACCAATAAGATTACTAGTGTTATTAGATACCAATAAGATTACTAGTGTTATTAGGATACCAATAAGATTACTAGTGTTATTAGGATACCAATAAGATTACTAGTGTTATTAGATACCAATAAGATTACTAGTGTTATTAGGATACCAATAAGATTACTAGTGTTATTAGATACCAATAAGATTACTAGTGTTATTAGATACCAATAGATTACTAGTGTTATTAGATACCAATAAGATTACTAGTGTTATTAGATACCAATAAGATTACTAGTGTTATTAGGATACCAATAAGATTACTAGTGTTATTAGGATACCAATAAGATTACTAGTGTTATTGGGATACCAATAAGATTACTAGTGTTATTAGATACCAATAAGATTACTAGTGTTATTAGATACCAATAATATTACTAGTGTTATTAGGATACCAATAAGATTACTAGTGTTATTAGGATACCAATAAGATTACTAGTGTTATTAGGATACCAATAAGATTACTAGTGTTATTAGGATACCAATAAGATTACTAGTGTTATTAGATACCAATAAGATTACTAGTGTTATTAGATACCAATAAGATTACTAGTGTTATTAGATACCAATAAGATTACTAGTGTTATTAGGATACCAATAAGATTACTAGTGTTATTAGGATACCAATAAGATTACTAGTGTTATTAGATACCAATAAGATTACTAGTGTTATTAGATACCAATAAGATTACTAGTGTTATTAGGATACCAATAAGATTACTAGTGTTATTAGATACCAATAAGATTACTAGTGTTATTAGATACCAATAAGATTACTAGTGTTATTAGGATACCAATAAGATTACTAGTGTTATTAGATACCAATAAGATTACTAGTGTTATTAGATACCAATAAGATTACTAGTGTTATTAGGATACCAATAAGATTACTAGTGTTATTAGATACCAATAAGATTACTAGTGTTATTAGATACCAATAAGATTACTAGTGTTATTAGATACCAATAAGATTACTAGTGTTATTAGGATACCAATAAGATTACTAGTGTTATTAGGATACCAATAAGATTACTAGTGTTATTAGGATACCAATAAGATTACTAGTGTTATTAGATACCAATAAGATTACTAGTGTTATTAGGATACCAATAAGATTACTAGTGTTATTAGGATACCAATAAGATTACTAGTGTTATTAGGATACCAATAAGATTACTAGTGTTATTAGATACCAATAAGATTACTAGTGTTATTAGATACCAATAAGATTACTAGTGTTATTAGATACCAATAAGATTACTAGTGTTATTAGATACCAATAAGATTACTAGTGTTATTATGATACCAATAAGATTACTAGTGTTATTAGATACCAATAAGATTACTAGTGTTATTAGATACCAATAAGATTACTAGTGTTATTAGATACCAATAAGATTACTAGTGTTATTAGATACCAATAAGATTACTAGTGTTATTAGGATACCAATAAGATTACTAGTGTTATTAGGATACCAATAAGATTACTAGTGTTATTAGGATACCAATAAGATTACTAGTGTTATTAGATACCAATAAGATTACTAGTGTTATTAGGATACCAGTAAGATTACTAGTGTTATTAGATACCAATAAGATTACTAGTGTTATTAGGATACCAATAAGATTACTAGTGTTATTAGGATACCAGTAAGATTACTAGTGTTATTAGATACCAATAAGATTACTAGTGTTATTAGATACCAATAAGATTACTAGTGTTATTAGGATACCAGTAAGATTACTAGTGTTATTAGATACCAATAAGATTACTAGTGTTATTAGGATACCAGTAAGATTACTAGTGTTATTAGATACCAATAAGATTACTAGTGTTATTAGGATACCAGTAAGATTACTAGTGTTATTAGGATACCAGTAAGATTACTAGTGTTATTAGATACCAATAAGATTACTAGTGTTATTAGGATACCAGTAAGATTACTAGTGTTATTAGATACCAATAAGATTACTAGTGTTATTAGGATACCAATAAGATTACTAGTGTTATTAGATACCAATAAGATTACTAGTGTTATTAGGATACCAATAAGATTACTAGTGTTATTAGATACCAATACGATTACTACTGTTATTAGGATACCAATAAGATCACTACTGTTATTAGATACCAATAAGATTACTAGTGTTATTAGATACCAATAAGATTACTAGTGTTATTAGGATACCAATAAGATTACTACTGTTATTAGGATACCAATAAGATTACTAGTGTTATTAGATACCAATAAGATTACTAGTGTTATTAGGATACCAATAAGATTACTAGTGTTATTAGATACCAATAAGATTACTAGTGTTATTAGATACCAATAAGATTACTAGTGTTATTAGGATACCAATAAGATTACTAGTGTTATTAGATACCAATAAGATTACTAGTGTTATTAGATACCAATAAGATTACTAGTGTTATTAGATACCAATAAGATTACTAGTGTTATTAGGATACCAATAAGATTACTAGTGTTATTAGATACCAATACGATTACTACTGTTATTAGGATACCAATAAGATCACTACTGTTATTAGATACCAATAAGATTACTAGTGTTATTATGATACCAATAAGATTACTAGTGTTATTAGATACCAATAAGATTACTAGTGTTATTAGATACCAATAAGATTACTAGTGTTATTATGATACCAATAAGATTACTAGTGTTATTAGACACCAATAAGATTACTAGTGTTATTAGATACCAATAAGATTACTAGTGTTATTAGGATACCAATAATATTACTAGTGTTATTAGATACCAATAAGATTACTAGTGTTATTAGGATACCAATAAGATTACTAGTGTTATTAGATACCAATACGATTACTACTGTTATTAGGATACCAATAAGATTACTAGTGTTATTAGATACCAATAAGATTACTTGTGTTGTTAGATACCAATAAGATTACTAGTGTTATTAGGATACCAATAAGATTACTAGTGTTATTAGGATACCAATAAGATTACTAGTGTTATTAGATACCAATAAGATTACTAGTGTTATTAGGATACCAATAAGATTACTAGTGTTATTAGATACCAATAAGATTACTAGTGTTATTAGATACCAATAAGATTACTAGTGTTATTAGATACCAATAAGATTACTAGTGTTATTAGATACCAATAAGATTACTAGTGTTATTAGGATACCAATAAGATTACTAGTGTTATTAGGATACCAATAAGATTACTAGTGTTATTAGATACCAATAAGATTACTAGTGTTATTAGATACCAATAAGATTACTAGTGTTATTAGGATACCAATAAGATTACTAGTGTTATTAGATACCAATAAGATTACTTGTGTTGTTAGATACCAATAAGATTACTAGTGTTATTAGATACCAATAAGATTACTAGTGTTATTAGGATACCAATAAGATTACTAGTGTTATTAGGATACCAATAAGATTACTAGTGTTATTAGATACCAATAAGATTACTAGTGTTATTAGATACCAATAAGATTACTAGTGTTATTAGGATACCAATAATATTACTAGTGTTATTAGGATACCAATAAGATTACTAGTGTTATTAGGATACCAATAAGATTACTAGTGTTATTATGATATCAATAAGATTACTAGTGTTATTAGGATACCAATAAGATTACTAGTGTTATTAGGATACCAATAAGATTACTAGTGTTATTAGATACCAATAAGATTACTAGTGTTATTAGGATACCAATAAGATTACTAGTGTTATTAGGATACCAATAAGATTACTAGTGTTATTAGGATACCAATAAGATTACTAGTGTTATTAGGATACCAATAAGATTACTAGTGTTATTAGATACCAATAAGATTACTAGTGTTATTAGATACCAATAAGATTACTAGTGTTATTAGGATACCAATAAGATTACTAGTGTTATTAGATACCAATAAGATTACTAGTGTTATTAGATACCAATAAGATTACTAGTGTTATTAGGATACCAATAAGATTACTAGTGTTATTAGATACCAATAAGATTACTAGTGTTATTAGGATACCAATAAGATTACTAGTGTTATTAGGATACCAATAAGATTACTAGTGTTATTAGGATACCAATAAGATTACTAGTGTTATTAGATACCAATAAGATTACTAGTGTTATTATTTATTTCTTCAGATCATACCATGAGCACCATTAGTACATGTTATTATACTGACATTACAAGTGTACCCACCAAACACCATTAGTACATGTTATTATACTGACATTACAAGTGTACCCACCAAATACAATTAGAACATGTTATTATACTGACATTACAGGTGTACCCACCAAACACCATTAGAACATGTTATTATACTGACATTACAGGTGTACCCACCAAACACCATTATAACATGTTATTATACTGACATTACAGGTGTACCCACCAAACACCATTAGAACATGTTATTATACTGACATTACAGGTGTACCCACCAAACACCATTAGAACATGTTATTATACTGACATTACAGGTGTACCCACCAAACACCATTAGAACATGTTATTATACTGACATTACAGGTGTACCCACCAAACACCATTAGAAGTTGTGGTTGATCCCTTTTGAACCACCAAGTAAACTATTTGATGACAAGTTGACTACAAATTATATATTTCAATTTTAAACGGAAAACAAACGTTTTGTCATCAGGGCCCCGTTGTTCAAAAGGTGATTAGCTTAATCACTTGATTAGTGAAAATGAGTGTTATAGTCTCATAGAATTTTGTTAAGTTAGTTTTACCAGAAATTATTAGATCATGATTTTAAGATTCTAGTTAAACTGTGATTATTCTTATTATCTTTGACCAACTGAGCCCAGAGGTTAGACCGGTAAAGCAGTTGAAACACAGAAGACAAACACTAGAGCGAATTGCTTCGTCTCCTTGACTGACTGTATCTGGACACCAGACCTTGTCTGTGATCTACTGCCATCTCCCAGCCCTCTTCTGTAGCCAAACGAATGACTCTGTCTCCTTCACCAGCTGACTGTGTCCATCTCCCAGCCCTCTTCTGTAGCCAAACGAACTGCTTTGTCTTCTTGACCAGCTGACTGTGTCCATCTCCCAGCCGCCCTCTTCTGTTGCCAAACGAACTGCTTTGTCTTCTTGACCAGCTGACTGTGTCTGGACTATAGATCAGACCTTGTCTGTGATCCACTACCATCTTCCAGCCCTCTTCTTTATCCAGTATTCCTTTTTGACAAAGTACAAGAATTTCAACCTTTTTGATGTCACTCTTTCTCGCTCTCCTGTAGCTGTCTGATAAAACGGTAAATTACGTACACATATAACTCTGAACAGGGAACTGTCATGAAATCGGAGTTTTTTCGCTCCTTCCCAAGTCGTGTAACTGCCTTACTCTTTCTCCTAGCCACTGCTGTGTTTGTCAGTAATTCATACCTCTTTCTTAACAGCATTCTTCTTTCCTTTCCATGAGCTCCAGATGGTTCCCTGGATTGTTCTCTGTCCCAGAAACTTTTCATTCTGCACTTTCTTTGAGCATCACTAGTTGCTTGACATTTGTGACCATGCTCAGCCTTAAAACCATACCTGGTTTAAACTTCGTCCTTGCCAGTGAACCATACCATTTTTCTGGTTTAAACTTCGTCCTTGCCAGTGAACCATACCTTTTTCTGGTTTAAACTTCGTCCTTGCCAGAGAACCATACCTTTTAGGTCGTGTAGCGACTGTTTCAGCTGCTATAGTCCTGTCGTTTCTGAAGGCCCTTGTTGGTGGCTGCCTTATACCTAATGTCATGTACGGCCCTCGACTAATATCCACTTCAATTTCAGTAAAATAAACAAAATATGATTCTTGTAACTTGTCTCAAAATTGTTTTTGTTCTTTATAAGTTAATAAGCTGACCACCAGGACATCTTGGCTCATGTCGGGGTATTACATCCAGATAAAGATTGCTAACACTGTTTCTCAGAAAGTACTGATAATTGTTTCCTGGCGTCTGGTCCAGTAACATTCTAATTCACCTATCTGGACGGCAGTTATCAAAACTCAATACTGGGATTGTAATGTCACAAATCACTGTCCGTGAGTTGTGACGTCACAAATAAATAGTGCTGGGATTGTGATGCCACCAATCATTGTATGAGGGATTGTGATGCCACTAATAATTGTATTGGGATTGTGATGCCACCAATCATTGTATGAGGGATTGTGATGCCACCAATCATTGTATGAGGGATTATGATGCCACCAATCATTGTATGAGGGATTGTGATGCCACCAATCATTGTATGAGGGATTGTGATGCCACCAATCATTGTATAGGGATTGTGATGCCACCAATCATTGTATAGGGATTGTGATGCCACCAATCATTGTATAGGGATTGTGATGCCACTAATCATTGTATAGGGATTGTGATGACACCAATCATTGTATGAGGGATTGTGATGCCACCAATCATTGTATGAGGGATTGTGATGCCACCAATCATTGTATAGGGATTGTGATGCCACTAATCATTGTATGAGGGATTGTGATGCCACCAATCATTGTATAGGGATTGTGATGCCACTAATCATTGTATTGGGATTGTGAAGCCACTAATAATTGTATTTGGATTGTGAAGCCACCAATCATTGTATAAGGAAGGTTATGCCACCAACCATTGTATAGGGATTGTGACGTCACACAGGCACAAATCAACAGTGCTGGAACTGTTACGTCACAAAACAATAGTGTGTGCTTCATCTCAACAACTAATTTGTCTGAACACCAAAAGTAATGATGGAAAAGTGAACATATGAACGATTTGGGAGTTACCTCCCTTCTGATTATAAGCCTCCGGTTTATATACCTGGATGGCTGTCTGATACATAGATGGTCCAATGTGAGCTACCACTTTAATGCTTCACCTTGGAATACATCTCACTTTATTGACAAACCTGTACACTAGAAGGAGTGTGGCAATTTAATATAAACATGTCAAAGGCAGCTAGATCAAACATCACAACGACAAGATATACATGTCCTTTGGGTTTAAACCGTATGGCTTGATCAAAGTGTGTCGATATCCTAAGCCATGGTCAGTGACTGGCAAGTCGGTATACAAAGTGACCAGAATTGACCAGTTGCTAGATACCTGTGTATTTGCCATTAGCCGTAAGAGATAGCATAATTCCTTTAGAGTTGGCCAAACTTATAATTTATTGACATGTAGGGTTTAATACGGGACTCAAACGAACATCAATAAATATCAAATTGACATGTTTTTCATTTAATGGTTTGGTCAGGGCTCAGCATGTTAGATACAATCAACAGCAATAGACTGGTTATATATACCCCCTACAGAACTGGACAGTGAATGTCCACATAGATATACCCCCTACAGAACTGGACAGCGAATGTCCACATAGATATACCCCCTACAGAACTGGACAGCGAATGTCCACATAGAGATATACCCCCTACAGAACTGGACAGTGAATGTCCACATAGATATACCCCCTACAGAACTGGACAGTGAATGTCCACATAAATATACCCCCTACAGAACTGGACAGTGAATGTCCACATAGATATACCCCCTACAGAACTGGACAGTGAATGTCCACATAGATATACCCCCTACAGAACTGGACAGCGAATGTCCACATAGATATACCCCTACAGAACTGGACAGCGAATGTCCACATAGATATACCCCCTACAGAACTGGACAGTGAATGTCCACATAGATATACCCCCTACAGACATGGACAGTGAATGTCCACATAGATATACCCCTACAGAACTGGACAGTGAATGTCCACATAAATATACCCCTACAGAACTGGACAGTGAATGTCCACATAGAGATATACCCCCTACAGAACTGGACAGCGAATGTCCACATAGATATACCCCTACAGACCTGGACAGTGAATGTCAACATAGATATACCCCTACAGAACTGGACAGTGAATGTACACATTGATACCCCCTACAGAACTGGACAGTGAATGTCCACATAGATATACCCCCTTCAGAACTGGACAGTGAATGTACACATTGATACCCCCTACAGAACTGGACAGTGAATGTCCACATAGATATACCCCCTTCAGAACTGGACAGTGAATGTACACATTGATACCCCCTACAGAACTGGACAGTGAATGTCCACATAAATATAGCCCCTACAGAACTGGACAGTGAATGTCCACATAAATATAGCCCCTACAGAACTGGACAGTGAATGTCCACATAGACATACCCCTACAGAACTGGACAGTGAATGTCCACATAAATATAGCCCCTACAGAACTGGACAGTGAATGTCCACATAGATATACCCCCTAAAGAACTGGACAGCAAATGTCCACATAGACATACCCCTACAGACCTGGACAGTGAATGTCCACATAGATATACCCCCTACAGAACTGGACAGTGAATGTCCACATAAATATAGCCCCTACAGAACTGGACAGTGAATGTCCACATAGATACCCCTCCTACAGAACTGGACAGTGAATGTCCACATAAATATACCTCTACAGAACTGGACAGTGAATGTCCACATAGATATACCCCCTACAGACCTGGACAGTGAATGTCCACATAGATATACCCCCTACAGAACTGGACAGTGAATGTCCACATAGATATACCCCCTACAGAACTGGACAGTGAATGTCCACATAGATATACCCCTACAGAACTGGACAGTGAATGTCCACATAGATATACCCCTACAGAACTGGACAGTGAATGTCCACATAAATATAGTCCCTACAGACCTGGACAGTGAATGTCCACATAAATATACACCTACAGAACTGGACAGTGAATGTCCACATAGATATACCCCCTACAGACCTGGACAGTGAATGTCCACATAGAGATATACCCCCTACAGACCTGGACAGTGAATGTCCACATAGATATACCCCCTACAGAACTGGACAGTGAATGTCCACATAGATATACCCCCTACAGACCTGGACAGTGAATGTCCATATATATACATGCCACATAACTTGTTTTGATCACCAGTCTAAAATGGTATTGAAGTCCTGGTTCTAAAGAACGGTATGAGCATTTCGTTATGATATCGCACATTCATGTACGAAACCCTCTCCACACACTTGTCTTTAACATGTGTTAACATGATGCTATTACATCTGGAAGGTTGGTCAAGTGTAAGGAAGCCATGCTATTTAGTTAGATTGGTATTTTATCAAATAAGAAGTCAGTTTGAATTACTTTAATAACCAGAAAGTCCTTCTCCCTTTCCCGTAAACAATTCTTGATATCGTCACTCTCGAGAACTAATGAGTCAACACGTAATGCACATTATAATTTTCTCAGAACAACGAAAGTGTCCTTGAGCAGGACCAATATATATTCCCCCATTTGCAAATCACATTTTTATCTTGACTTGATATTCAAGGTGGCCGTCAACTGCTATTTTGTATTTCGACATAAAGTTTGTTACTGCTATCCTTGTAAAACTTTTTGCTTTCTTTAAACTTTAGAGACATGTTCAGTGTTCGGTTTAGTTTACATGCCATTCCGAGAGTTCCGAAGTTTGTCGCTATCATCTCTCAAGAATGAAGTGCTGAGAGTCAGCAATACATGTATATTCATATCTAGTCAATGGAATGACTATTTCAAACACACCCGGATTAATTCTTAGAACAGGAACTCGGGATGTCTTGTTGAGTATGTGTACTGGGTACAGGGATCAGGATCTCGGGATGTCTTGTTGAGTATGTGTACTAGGTACAGGGATCAGGATCTCGGAATGTCTTGTCGAGTATGTGTACTAGGTACAGGGATCAGTATCTCGGGATGTCTTGTTGAGTATGTGTACTAGGTACAGGGATCAGGATCTCGGGATGTCTTGTCGAGTATGTGTACTAGGTACACGGATCAGGATCTCGGGATGTCTTGTTGAGTATGTGTACTAGGTACAGGGATCAGGATCTCGGGATGTCTTGTCGAGTATGTGTACTGGGTACAGGGATCAGTATATCGGGATGTCTTGTCGAGTATGTGTACTGGGTACAGGGATCAGTATCTCGGGATGTCTTGTCGAGTATGTGTACTAGGTACAGGGATCAGGATCTCGGGATGTCTTGTCGAGTATGTGTATTAGGTACACGGATCAGGATCTCGGGATGTCTTGTTGGGTATGTGTACTAGGTACAGGGATCAGGATCTCGGGATGTCTTGTTGAGTATGTGTACTAGGTACACGGATCAGGATCTCGGGATGCCTTGTTGAGTATGTGTACTAGGTACAGGGATCAGGATCTCGGGGTGTCTTGTCGAGTATGTGTACTAGGTACAGGGATCAGTATCTCGGGATGTCTTGTCGAGTATGTGTACTAGGTACAGGGATCAGGATCTGGGGATGTCTTGTCGAGTATGTGTACTAGGTACAGGGATCAGGATCTCGGAATGTCTTGTCGAGTATGTGTACTAGGTACAGGGATCAGGATCTCGGGATGTCTTGTCGAGTATGTGTACTAGGTACACGGATCAGGATCTCGGGATGTCTTGTCGAGTATGTGTACTAGGTACAGGGATCAGGATCTCGGGATGTCTTGTCGAGTATGTGTACTAGGTACACGGATCAGGATCTCGGGATGTCTTGTCGAGTATGTGTACTAGGTACAGGGATCAGAATCTCGGGATGTCTTGTCGAGTATGTGTACTAGGTACAGGGATCAGGATCTCGGGATGTCTTGTCGAGTATGTGTACTAGGTACAGGGGTCAGGATCTCGGGATGTCTTCTTGAGTATGTGTACTAGGTACACGGATCAGTATCTCGGGATGTCTTCTTGAGTATGTGTACTAGGTACACGGATCAGGATCTGGGAATGAGTATTTCTGTACTATCGTTGTGGCGTGGGAACGCATCATCAGCTATCAGTGTGACGTAACGTTTGGGATTACAGTGTACACACAGGTATCTCCTGTCAGCCTATATCTGTGACGTAATCAAGGTCCAGAGTGCCGGTAACCCGATAGGGTCTGATACCGTACACCATTTTAAACAAATTGGTGTCTCCGTTACCCGTTGTAGCTGGGAATGATTACTCAACAAGGCTTTCTAACACCCATCAAAATTTCCAATAAATGCATGTAATATAGGTTATAGATCTCTATAATATTTTACAATTATGTTCAATTTAAAATTTGGCATTATGTATCTAAATCAATCAATGAAAAAATGTTACTGAGAAAACTACGGCAGTTGATTTGATGGTGAATTCGGCAAAGGTCATAAAAACATATTCCATTAGTGTTAAATATAGCAGTGAAAATGGATAATTTCAGAGAAATTCATGTAAAAGTGTTGTTACAACACAAGTGTTGGTACCGGAAATGACATCACGATAGAGGACCACTAACGAGTGTCCTTTGCGGGCCGAGAGTCGGCCTGGTTATTACTTCAGACTTGTAATGATATTTTGGGCGTTCGTGAGTTTTATAACTCGCCTCTCTAGTTCGTCATACAATAAAACACTTATTGTTTTGGGCTAAAAAATCTAAACGTCTAAATTTCATGCGTTTACAATAACATATTGTGCGCCTCGACCAAAATTGGTAGACATATTGTCGGTCTGAAAAGGCGACATGTGCATGGCACTATTGCAGATGACGGTGACATTCTCTGATGATTCTGAGGTCTAACCAGAGACGTCGTATATACCATGGGTACTGTATGTGACTGTCTTGTGTTATTCTGGATACTGTATGTGACTGTCTTGTGTCTAGTCTGGGTACTGTATGTGAAAGTCTTGTGTCTAGTCTGGGTACTGTATGTGATTGTCTTGTGTCTAGTCTGGGTACTGTATGTGACTGGGTTGTGTCTAGTCTGGGTACTGTATGTGACTGTCTTGTGTCTAGTCTGGGTACTGTATGTGACTGGGTTGTGTCTAGTCTGGGTACTGTATGTGACTGGGTTGTGTCTAGTCTGGATACTGTATGTGACTGTCTTGTGTCTAGTCTGGGTACTGTATGTGACTGGGTTGTGTCTAGTCTGGGTACTGTATGTGACAGTCTTGTGTCTAGTCTGGGTACTGTATGTGACTGGGTTGTGTCTAGTCTGGGTACTGTATGTGACTGTCTTGTGTCTAGTCTGGGTACTGTATGTGACAGTCTTGTGTCTAGTCTGGGTACTGTATGTGACTGGGTTGTGTCTAGTCTGGGTACTGTATGTGACTGGGTTGTGTCTAGTCTGGGTACTGTATGTGACTGGGTTGTGTCTAGTCTGGGTACTGTATGTGACTGGGTTGTGTCTAGTCTGGGTACTGTATGTGACTGTCTTGTGTCTAGTCTGGATACTGTATGTGACTGGGTTGTGTCTAGTCTGGGTACTGTATGTGACTGTCTTGTGTCTAGTCTGGGTACTGTATGTGACTGTCTTGTGTCTAGTCTGGGTACTGTATGTGACAATTTTGTGTCTAGTCTGGGTACTGTATGTGACTGGGTTGTGTCTAGTCTGGGTATTGTATGTGACAATTTTGTGTCTAGTCTGGGTACTGTATGTGACTGTCTTGTGTCTAGTCTGGGTACTGTATGTGACTGTCTTGTGTCTAGTCTGGGTACTGTATGTGACTGTCTTGTGTCTAGTCTGGGTACTGTATGTGACTGTCTTGTGTCTAGTCTGGGTACTGTATGTGACAATTTTGTGTCTAGTCTGGGTACTGTATGTGACTGGGTTGTGTCTAGTCTGGGTACTGTATGTGACTGTCTTGTGTCTAGTCTGGGTACTGTATGTGACTGTCTTGTGTCTAATCTGGATACTGTATGTGACAATTTTGTGTCTAGTCTGGGTACTGTATGTGACTGTCTTGTGTCTAGTCTGGGTACTGTATGTGACTGGGTTGTGTCTAGTCTGGGTACTGTATGTGACTGTCTTGTGTCTAGTCTGGGTACTGTATGTGACAATTTTGTGTCTAGTCTGGGTACTGTATGTGACTGTCTTGTGTCTAGTCTGGGTACTGTATGTGACTGTCTTGTGTCTAGTCTGGGTACTGTATGTGACTGTCTTGTGTCTAGTCTGGGTACTGTATGTGACTGTCTTGTGTCTAGTCTGGGTACTGTATGTGACTGTCTTGTGTCTAGTCTGGGTACTGTATGTGACTGGGTTGTGTTATTCTGGATACTGTATGTGACTGTCTTGTGTCTAGTCTGGGTACTGTATGTGACAGTCTTGTGTCTAGTCTGGGTACTGTATGTGACTGTCTTGTGTCTAGTCTGGGTACGGTATGTGACTGTCTTGTGTCTAGTCTGGGTACTGTATGTGACTGTCTTGTGTCTAGTCTGGGTACTGTATGTGACTGTCTTGTGTCTAGTCTGGATACTGTATGTGACTGGGTTGTGTCTAGTCTGGGTACTGTATGTGACTGTCTTGTGTCTAGTCTGGGTACTGTATGTGACTGGGTTGTGTCTAGTCTGGGTACTGTATGTGACTGTCTTGTGTCTAGTCTGGGTACTGTATGTGACTGTCTTGTGTCTAGTCTGGGTACTGTATGTGACTGTCTTGTGTCTAGTCTGGGTACTGTATCTGACTGTATCAGTCTCTGGTCTAACATATAACGGAACCGTTTTCTCAACATTCTTAGACAGGCCCAGTGTCCATCAACTACATTGCTGACGCATGATCACCAAACTACATATTTAAGTAGAAGGGGTCGTGTTTGGCCTAAAGCCACAGATCGCCTCTCAATCTAGGATATTTCAGTCTGTCTTTACTAATTTCGGACTAATTGTCGTGTTGTTTATCACCACAGATCACGTATTCGAAATGTTTCTGTACTCCTTTACTCATATCGTATGATTTGTATTAGATATGGTATTTCTCAAATGTATGATTTTTTTTTTTATTTCGTATTGATTTTTATTACCCCAAATGTTAATTTTTTTTGAAAATTAGATTTCGTATTCTCAAAATGTTTATCCTCAAACTGTCTGCATTTTCCCGATTTGTAAATAGGGTACTATAATCAACTATCCCGTTCTATGTTCTGTGTCGTTTTGATCTCCGTCACGTTTTGCAACGTTCCGTACGTTCCGTTTTGGTTACAGTTCTGTTCTGCGTACCGTTCTGTTTACCGTTCTGTTTTGTGTACCGTTCTGTTTTGTGTACTGTTCTATTTTATGTAATGTTCTGTTTACCGTTTTGTTTTGTATACTGTTCTGTTCTGTGTACTGTTCTGTTTTGTGTTCTGTTCTGTTTACCGTTCTGTTTTGTGTACTGTTCTGTTTTGTGTTCTGTTCTGTTTACCGTTTTGTTTTGTGTAACGTTTTGGTTTGTGTACCGTTCTGTTTTGTGTACTGTTCTGTTAACCGTTCTGTTTTGTGTACTGTTCTGTTTTGTGTACTGTTCTGTTCTGTTTACCGTTTTGTTTTGTGTAACGTTTTGGTTTGTGTACCGTTCTGTTTTGTGTACTGTTCTTTTTTATGTACTGTTCTGTTTTGTGTACCGTTTTGTTTTGTGTAACGTTTTGGTTTGTGTACCGTTCTGTTTTGTGTACTGTTCTGTTAACCGTTCTGTTTTGTGTACTGTTCTGTTTTGTGTACTGTTCTGTTTTGTGTACCGTTTTGGTTTGTGTACCGTTCTGTTTTGTGTACCGTTCTATTTTATGTACTGTTCTATTTTATGTACTGTTCTGTTTTGTGTACCGTTCTGTTTTGTGTACCGTTCTGTTTTGTGTACTGTTCTGTTTTGTGTACCGTTTTGTTTTGTGTACTGTTCTATTTTATGTAATGTCCTGTTTGCAGTTCTATTTTGTGTACCGTTCTGATTTGTGTACCGTTCTGTTTTGTGTACTGTTCTGTTTAACATTCTGTTTTGTGTACTGTTCTGTTAACCGTTCTGTTTTGTGTACTGTTCTGTTTACCGTTCTGTTTTGTGTACTGTTCTATTTACCGTTCTGTTTTGTGTACTGTTCTATTTTATGTACCGTTCTGTTTTGTGTACTGTTCTGTTAACCGTTCTGTTTTGTGTACTGTTCAGTTTTGTGTACTGTTCTGTTTTGTGTACCGTTTTGTTTTATGTACTGTTTTGGTTTGTGTACCGTTTTGGTTTGTGTACCGTTCTGTTTTGTGTACTGTTCTGTTTTGTGTACCGTTTTGGTTTGTGTACCGTTTTGGTTTGTGTACCGTTCTGTTTTATGTACTGTTCTATTTTATGTACTGTTCTGTTTTGTGTACCGTTTTGGTTTGTTTACCGTTTTGGTTTGTGTACCGTTCTGTTTTGTGTACTGTTCTGTTTTGTGTACTGTTCTATTTTATGTACCGTTTTGGTTTGTGTACCGTTCTGTTTTATGTACTGTTCTATTTTATGTACTGTTCTATTTTATGTACCGTTTTGTTTTATGTTCCGTTTTGGTTTGTGTACCGTTCTGTTTTGTGCACTGTTCTGTTTTGTGTACTGTTCTATTTTGTGTACTGTTCTGTTTACCGTTCTGTTTTGTGTACTGTTTTGTGTACCGTTCTGTTTTGTGTACTCTTCTATTTTATGTACCGTTTTGTTTTGTGTACCGTTTTGGTTTGTGTACCGTTTTGGTTTGTGTACTGTTCTGTTTTGTGAACCGTTGTTATTTATGTACCACAATGATTTTGGTACCGATCTGTTTCGTGTAGCTGTCTTCGTTGATTATCGTTCGACGTTTTGATGTCGCGATATTTTGAATATTGATTGTTTTATTTTGGTACTTTTTGATTGACCAGTGTCAACGTGAAAAAGAGTACAGTTACATTTTAATTTGACATGTAAAGAAAAAATTATTTGCAATCTTTTGTAAGAATACGCTACGCGGATTCATACAGTGTGCAGACATTTTTTTCATACCCTAGTGAAGCAAACAAAAAAATGACATCAAGGCTTAAATATTGACGGATATTTCAGCATTCATCCAGAGATAAGACAGAGAGGCCTTGATTTTGAGAAATTTCGCTCATCAGCAGTGATTATTAGGGTGGATCAGCCGGACTTCGGCTACATGTTGTACATCATTACCCCATTCACACTGCTTCCCCAATATGTTTACTGAGATGTAAAGTATCCCAATGTTGACAGTGTTGCCGAGCAAGAGGACGGGCCATTGAGATGATTACTATCTGTTCACATTGCTGTGTTGAATGACCAGTATCAGCCACTTAACGGTTCTCCGGACACCTCCGGTCAGCTCTGTCCACTCTTGTCTCCGGCCTAACACCTAATCGTTCACGCAGATGGAATGTGCAGACGGCACACATATGTTTGTTACCCTCTACAACACCCGATAAACATTACCTGCCCAATTGTTGTCCGCCATGTAAGAGGTGACTATCTCAACTGTTACCTCGTTACCGTATTTAGTTGATATCTTACCTTTATAGTCGGACTAATGTGAAAAGTAAACGTAAGAATGGTACCGTTAACCGTAGATAGGTAGCGGAATGTTGTCAACTTCGGTAAATTTTACACATAGGGACTTACAATATCCCCAGTATCATAATGATATACATTGATATGTACTACTCTCAATTGATACCGTTGTTTCTTATTCGTAAGTATCAGATGGAACTGATTTCAATGTTACATTTAGATAGTCCATGGCTGGTGCTTCAAACTCATATCAACCTGATCATTCAGAAAACGTATGCTAATTACGTTTCGTATTGAAATTAAGCAGGAATAGGTATGTGTATTCCACAAGAATAGTGCAGGTTTAGTATCGGCATTGTTCAGGGATAGTGTAGGTTTAGTATCGGCACTGTACAGAGATGGTGTAGGTTTAGTATCGACACTGTACAGGGATGGTGTAGGTTTAGTATCGACACTGTACAGGGATAGTGTAGGTTTAGTATCGGCACTGTACATGGCTAGTGTAGGTTTAGTATCGACACTGTACAGGGATGATGTAGGTTTAGTATCGGCACTGTACAGGGATGGTGTAGGTTTAGTATCGACACTGTACAGGGATGGTGTAGGTTTAGTATCGTTACTGTACAGGGATGGTGTAGGTTTAGTATCGACACTGTACAGGGATGGTGTAGGTTTAGTATCGACAGTTTACAGGGATGGTGTAGGTTTAGTATCGTTACTGTACAGGGATGGTGTAGGTTTAGTATCGACACTGTACAGGGATGGTGTAGGTTTAGTATCGGCACTGTACAGGGATAGTGTAGGTTTAGTATCGACACTGTACATGGATGGTGTAGGTTTAGTATCAACACTGTAAAGGAATGGTGTAGGTTTAGTATCGACACTGTACAGGGATGGTGTAGGTTTAGTATCGGCACTGTATAGTGATAGTGTAGGTTTAGTATCGACACTGTACAGGGATAGTGTAGGTTTAGTATCGACACTGTACAGGGATAGTGTAGGTTTAGTATCGACAGTTTACAGGGATAGTGTAGGTTTAATATCAACACTGTACAGGGATAGTGTAGGTTTAGTATCGGCACTGTACAGGGATGGTGTAGGTTTAGTATCGACAGTTTACAGGGATAGTGTAGGTTTAGTATCGACACTGTACAGGGATAGTGTAGGTTTAGTATCGACAGTTTACAGGGATAGTGTAGGTTTAGTATCGACAGTTTACAGGGATAGTGTAGGTTTAGTATCGACAGTTTACAGTGATAGTGTAGGTTTAGTATCGACACTGTACAGGGATAGTGTAGGTTCAGTATCGACAGTTTACAGGGTTAGTGTAGGTTTAGTATCGACAGTTTACATCGATAGTGTAGGTTTAGTATCGACAGTTTACAGGGATAGTGTAGGTTTAGTATCGACACCATACAGAATAGTTTAGGTAGTAAGTTTAGTTCCAGCTGTTTCAAACATTCAGTAGGGCCGAACTTTTAGCATACGCACTAAATTCAGTTGAGAACACACAAATAACTTTATTATTGTATCTGAGCTTCAATTTTAATTCATTACGCACACAGTGCGTTAGTCAGCCCCAAGGATCATTCCGGATAAAGAATGGCTACTTATGGTTATGGATTCTGCGCACACTCCATCATAATGGCCGCTATGGAGTATACAAAGCGGGTATTTATATCCTGGTTCTCGGGACTTCCGTCTTTGTGGACACACCAGCATCTGTAAAGAAAACAAAAGACTGGTTAGATTAGCAACTTGTGTATGACCCAACAAACACTAATACTCCCCTCATGTCCTAATTAATACTAATCGTGACCTGTCGTGACCTCATGACCTCTCGTGACCTCTCGTGACCCCTCTTGTAGGCACGGCATTGTGGCCACGTGAACAAGGAGTGGGGGGACATGCGGATGGTTGTCTCCGGACTCAATTTGTCGCCACGATCAAAGGAAATGCTGTCCCCTTTATCCTGTCACTGTTTACTTCATATCTATATATCCATCACGTCCTCCTCAGGTGTTGATATTGGCCGGAAGGGGTCAGATAGATTCAAAGATAGGTGACCACGCCGGCTGACCACTGACATCGTTGTAGGACCTAGTGTTATACCACTATATAGTATGCGTGGACTCACAAACAACATCCGATTACAAATCTATCGAACTAATTGACGATAATATAAAACATAGGTTATATATTAAATGATATGTAATGATCAATAGGCCAGGCCGTATGGCAGGTTATATATTAAATGATATGTAATGATCAATAGGCCAGGCCGTATGGCCCCACTAATGATCTCACTCAATACTGACGCTGTCGGACTGTTCTCCGTTTTAGCTCACCTAGTCTAGAAGACCAAGGTAAGCTTATGTCGTGGCGCGGAGTCCATCGCCCGTCCTTCGTCAACTATAAATCCCTACTAGTAATAAACAGCTGAGCGGATTTTGACTAAATTTGGTCTGAAGCATCCTTGGATGAAATGAAATCAATTTTGCATAAACAGGTGTCCGAGTCTGTTGCTGCGAAACTAATGTTCCATGTGACCTTCATGTGAACAACCTTTCTTTCAATTTTCCGAATGCATTGGAAATGTGATATTTGTTTTCTAATGTCCTAAAGTGTTAACGGTCAACAATAGCAGGGCTTTTTCTCAATGGCCTGGGAAAGGGCCTTTTGGTCTCATTTTGGCAAGGAAATTGGTGAATGGGGAAAGATTTTTTCATGAGTAAACTGCAAATTTTTGGAATTTGGGTTAAATGTGAAATATTTTTAGTTGTGAATGGGCTAATTAACGGCCCCAGAAAAAGCTCCCAGAAAAAGCCCTGAATAGCCACAATCGGCCACTGCCCTAAAAGAAAGCATGGGCCAGTACCTCAACAGGAAGGATGGGTCAGCACCTGATGGATATCGACATTGTATTGTTTATATATTATTTGGTAACTTGTAACTACAGCCAGGTGAGATATACCTGAGTGATGGATATCGACAATGTATTGTTTAACTTACTTCACGATGCACACGTTTTTTTTTTGGTTTTTTTTCGAGCGATAACTTACGGTATATGATTAGAGCTTACCAGCTTCCGGTCAAGTCTATCGGTGATATATGAGGCCTGTATCGGTATTGGCCGGATAGAACCATTACCTTGATCACGGGGTATAAGCCAATCTATTGATTTTGTTTACCGAGAGATTTGTCTCACCATGTGGACACTTGATGGACTGGTCAGTGGTGATAGTGATAATCCCCAGTCAAACACAAATTTAGTCGTGACTGGACTAAACCTGGGCCGGACACACTGACCGGATGATGAATGTGACTGGCGACACAGCAGAGTCTCGCCATATCGGTGACAAGAGTTGATTAAAGAGGATAATGGTAAATGTTAAGATACCAGACATTCCCCTATACGGGTTACCTGGAAGTTGCCGAAATATTCAAAACCAGGATTCTCGATGTCTTGATGGCTCTCGATTTGAACAACGAACAGTGTAAATCCACTTCTTTTAGTTACAACTATTACTTAAGCAGGTTTGAACCTGTATCTTTGTTAGCGTGTATGCCTTTACTCCTGTGCATATCTCTTGTTTTGGGTTGCTATGAGTACCAACACCTGCTTGTATATGTAAGATGAAAGCCTGCGCAAAAATGTCACACGAGCCGGCTATTTCGTCCATACTGTCTACTACCACGCCGCATTATTTGTCTGTATTGTCTACTACCCAGCCACATTATTTGTCTGTATTGTCTATTACCACGCCTCATTATTTGTCTGTTTTGTCTACTACCACGCCGCATTATTTGTCTGTTTTGTCCACTACCATGCCGCATTATTTGTCTGTATTGTCTACTACCACGCCACATCATTTGTCTGTATTGTCTACTACCCCGCCACATTATTTGTCTGTATTGTCTATTACCACGCCTCGTTATTTGTCTGTTTTGTCCACTACCACGCCGCATTATTTGTCTGTATTGTCTACTACCACGCCGCATTATTTGTCTGTATTGTCTACTACCACGCCACATTATTTGTCTGTATTGTCTATTACCACGCCGCATTATTTGTCTGTTTTGTCTATTACCACGCCGCATTATTTGTCTGTATTGTCTACTACCACGCCACATTATTTGTCTGTATTGTCTACTACCACGCCGCATTATTTGTCTCTATTGTCTACTACCACGCCACATTATTTGTCTGTATTGTCTACTACCACGCCGCATTATTTGTCTGTATTGTCTATTACCACGCCGCATTATTTGTCTGTATTGTCTACTACCACGCCGCATTATTTGTCTCTATTGTCTACTACCAAGCCGCACTACTCGTCTGTACTGTCCGCCACCATCCCGCCTAATATGTCTTTACTGCTATTGACAGTTGAGAGCATGGCTATTTTGTGCATTATACGTGATTCAAAATGCAAGTTTTGCCGAATTAACAAGCAGCTTAACATATTAAATGTCAACATCAGTACCCATTGCTAGCCATGCTACATACTGACAACTGATCAGGTCACTTCTGTTTCATTCCACCAGAGTAGTGGTTTTACAGGTTTGTTAAATATCACTGGATTTGCTATTCGCTGCCGTTCCGCATAACTTGTGTCTACTGTCCGCCCCTTCGCCTTGTAAATCGTATTTATAATTTGGTATTTTTCACACGGAGTTACTTCTTGGCAATTACAAATCACTAACCTTTCTAGAAAGCACTGTTTGGGTGAGAACGAGCCATCAGCATTACAACTGGGTGAGTATCCGAACCGCGAGGCTAGCATGGTTTGTGCCCAGCAGTTTTTCATCATCTTTGGCTCCACCCAGGACACACGACCTACCGATATAAACGCGCTAAGTCATCAATCAGCTCGTACTTTACCAATCCTCACATATTCAATCTATTTTCAAAACTACCAATGAAATATGTGAGGTTTAGAAAGACATTATAATCCATACTTGATCTCACCAAGCAGTGGTTTTAGATAAAAAAGAGGGATGTCAGTTTTTAAAATGTGTAAGATGTGACGAAGCTTGTCACAATGACTGATGTCTTTAAATTTTAATTTTCCGATACTAACGTTTTGCATCTTTCGTAAAGAACGTAGAGTATCGCTGGCCAAGGCTCCGCTTAGTGGCTATCGGACCTGAGGGTTCCCCGCCCATATGTTTCGTTGTTGCCAATGACACATCGTTACTACTTGTGAGTTGAGTTATTTCCGGAGCATGCGGATGAACATCTATCATGGTGGATGCAGATTTCCTGGAAATCCCATTGATACTAAAGTCGGACGGTTCCCTGATATGTATATGCGTGTGTTTTTGTGTGTTATTTAGGTTGATCTCACTATGTCGATTTTCAGTAAAGATGTCATTTTTCTGAAGGTCATCGTCTGCATCAGTATACCGAGGAACATAGCCTGTAAAGACAAGGGTTATCATCTCCACGTCATACCCAACCCTAACATTTTCATTTATCCGGATAAACGTAACGTATATCTGGGATGTTTTTGATGACAGTAATGGTAAAATCAGGGCGTGTATCAGGCAGACTGTGGAATAAAGACTTACCTGGTGCTTCTCGCTTGTGCCTCCTCATGCTTTTAACGAGGGATCGAAGTTGTTTTTTTAATTCCTTTTTCTTTTTTGAAGTGGGAACATCATCATCGTCGTCGTCGTCGTCATCGCTGTCGTCGTCGTCATCATCGTCTGCTTCATTATCATCATCGTCGTCGTCATCGTCGTCGTTTGAAGCTGACGCGGTAAAAGGGTTAACTGTCGACCTCTGAAGAAACTTTTGCAGTAGACCCTCGGAGGTTGACAATGGGGTCGGCGAGGTTGTGTTAGAGGAAGGCTGGGGAGTAGGAGAGGCGGGCTTCACTGGGACGGTTCTTCTAACTCTGATTATAGAGTCATTATCTTCCTCATTTAGGCCGATAACATTTTCAAACGCTTCACGTTTCCGTCTTTCTAAATTTTCATCGTTGTCGTCTTCATCGACAATATCAGCATTATCATCGTCTTCGTCGTCACTCAAATCGCGTTTTCGCCGTAATACTAGTGTACCGTCATCATCCTCGTCAAAGTCGTCGTCTTCGTCATTTTCGTCTGTCTCTTTTCTTAAATCATTCTTCTTTCTCTTCTTTTCACGATCATCGTCACCATCGCTGCCGTCGGCGTTATCTCTTACATTTCGGATGACAGGAACATCGTCAGATTCATCACTGTGTGTGACCTTGTCATGAGCAACCGGTTCTTTTTTCAATTGTATGTCTCTTTTCTTCCTCTTCGAGTTCTTGTCATCATCATTATCCTTTTCTTCAACATCTTCGTCGACGTCATCATCATCATCATCATCATCATCATCATCACTATCAGTGTTCTCTTTTCCACTAACATCTCTTGATTTCCGAGTAATTAACACGTTACCCGATTTGTCAACGGGTGCTGCTTTGACACCAGCAGCAGGTTTCACCATAGTTACTCGTGTATCCCTTTTCACCATATCCATTATACTGTCAATGTCTTCGTCGTTAATCATATTCGAGTCTGTATCTCTTTTCCTCCGAACTGATATGTCATTTTCATCGAATTCATCATTATCATCGTCGTTGTCTTCATTACCATCAATTTCCGTTTCAGTATCTCTCCTCCTTCTTTCTAACATTATATCATCACCATTGTCTTCATCTTCCTCTAACTGAGATTCGATATCTCTCTTCCTCCTGTCATTTTCATCGTCATTACCATTCTCATTATCAGCATCAGCATCATCATCATCATCATTACCATCATCTTCATCAATGTTGACGTCGTTTGTTGGCTGAATGGGCGTTGAAGAACTGCTCGGACTTCCAATGGATGATATCTAAAATACATCACCGTGATGGTATTAAACTTGATTTAGTTAAGGAATATCTACATGTTATAATGACATACAGGATATGTACATGTTATAATGACATACAGGATATGTACATGTTATAATGACATACAGGATATGTACATGTTATAATGACATACAGGATATCTGTATGTTATAATGACATACAGGATATCTGTATGTTAAAATGACATACAGGATATCTGCATGTTATAATGACATACAGGATATCTGCATGTTATAATGACATACGGGATATCTACATGTTATAATGACATACGGGATATCTACATGTTATAATGGCATACAGGATATCTGCATGTTATAATGACATACAGGATATCTACATGTTATAATGACATACAGGATATCTGCATGTTATAATGACTTACAGGATATCTACATGTTATAATGATATACAGGATATCTACATGTTATAATGACATACAGGATATCTGTATGTTATAATGACATACATGATATATACATGTTATAATGACATACAGGATATCTACATGTTATAATGACATACAGGATATCTGTATGTTATAATGACATACATGATATATACATGTTATAATGACATACAGGATATCTGTATGTTATAATGACATACATGATATATACATGTTATAATGACATACAGGATATCTATATGTTATAATGGCATACAGGATATCTGCATGTTATAATGACATACAGGATATCTACATGTTATAATGACATACAAGATATCTGCATGTTATAATGACTTACAGGATATATACATGTTATAATGATATACATGATATATACATGTTATAATGACATACAGGATATCGACATGTTATAATGACATACAGGATATCTACATGTTATAATGACATACAGGATATCTACATGTAATAATGACATACAGGATATCTACATGTTATAATGACATATAGGATATCTACATGTTATAATGACATATAGGATATCTACATGTTATAATGACATACAGGATATATACATGTTATAATGATATACATGATATCTACATATTATAATGACATACAGGATATATACATGTTATAATGATATACATGATATATACATGTTATAATGACATACAGGATATCTTCATGTTATAATGACATACAGGATATCTACATGTTATAATGACATGCAGGATATCTACATGTTATAACAACATACAGGATATATGCATGTTATAATGACATATAGGATATCTACATGTTATAATGACATACATGATATCTGCATGTAATAATGACATACAGGATATATACATGTTATTTAAGCATTGAACGGCTTTCAGTTGGCATTCATACTGACTATGAATGCCAACTGAAAGCCGTTCAATTCTTATATTTACCATCTGCGATTTTTTATTTGTCATGCGATTTTTGTTTTGAAATTTTCAAATTCAAATTTCCCGCGCTTACCAGTAGCAGAGATCACTTCCTGTTGGCAATTCATAGGCTGGTGAACTCGCAACTGAATTGGTAGGGTTATATAGTGGCAGTGCCATACAATGGTAAATATAATGACATACATGATATCTGCAAGTTATAATGACATACAGGATCTCTGCATGTTATAATGACATACATGATATCTGCATGTTATAATGACATACATGATATATACATGTTATAATGACATACAGGATATCTGCATGTTATAATGACATACAGGATATCTGCATGTTATAATGACATACAGGATATCTACATGTTATAATGACATACATGATATCTGCATGTTATAATGACATACAGGATATTTGCATGTTATAATGACATACAGGATATTTGCATGTTATAATGACATACAGGATATCTACATGTTATAATGACATAAAATATAATTTTAATATTAAAAGCATCAGCATTACGGTAGCAAGGCTTGTTCTGGGGGTTTGGGGGGCCGTTAATGGGGCCCCATTCCCAACTGAAAATATTTCATATTTAAGCCAAATTCCCAAAATGTGTTGTTTACTCCTGAAAAAATATTTCCCAATTCACCAATTTTCTTCCCAAAATGAGACCAAAAGGCCCTTTCCCAAGCCAGTGTAGTATGGACATTTTACAAAGACTCGACGAACAATCATATAGTGGAACAATCTGTCAGAAGTGGCCCTAGGATAAGACACTGAGCTATTTAAATCCTGTCATCTTAGATATAGATCTATACTACAGGTGTCATACGTAAGTCGTTCACGCTGACTGGGTGTCCTCACCTCATCGAGGATACTCCTCTTCCGGCGGATGTCGTTTACGTCCTCGTCTTCAGAGGTTTCATCGGTCGCATCACTTTTCTCGTCGGAGTCATCATCTATTAAAAAGGGACTACAAATATCTAGTAAATGTATTATGCCTCTCAAAACGTTTTGCATGTCACTCTACATATTATTATTAGTAGGAGTAATGAACAATACCATGCCCGCTCTGAGGCTCGCACTAGCGACCTCTCCCTTCAAGGAAAAAATCTCCTATCACAACTGGCTAGAAGGAAATGTCCACTAGGCCTACCAGTAATCCTGGCTAGTAAGAGGACCTTATACTCTCTACTTTTACACTACTCCCTCCTTCACAAAGTCTTCGCCCCCGTGGACAACCACAACCCGGGTTTCTCCTTTAGCTTTTACTTTAACTGCACAAAATGTAAGAGGAGTGGGGAAAATACATGGCTAGACCGGGGTTCGAACCCCGGACCAGTTGAACTACCTGGTCTTCGATGAAATAGATACAACCGGCACATGGTCTTGCACACCTAAGAATTCGGTATTATTATAGACAGCAGGTGAAAATATGGCAAAAAGTAAATAACCAACTATTTTTCCGATTTTAACAAAATTTAGCGCACCGAAAGATATTCATTCATACTATTTTCATTCATTTCTTTTGCTATTAACTAGAGAAAACAGCAGCTATAGCCTATATACAACAAGGAATTTTTGCAACGCCATTTTAGCGATACATACATGTACTTTGCGTATGAAGGAAAACGATGCCGCGGCAAATAACTTAAATTGAAATTTTGTAGACAGTTCGAGACACTTTGAGAGACATATTGCCAATCCAGGCTTTGGACACGAATAAGTTTACACGTGTAACGAAATATAATAGATTTTAGTTCACATTCCAACCCCCGCCCACCCTTTTTACATACCTTTTTTCGTTTGTGAGTATGGACTGTTGACTGAATAAATCTCTCTCTTTTTTCTATCGTCCTCGGCCATGTCGGCACCAGTATCCGAATCAAGAATCTGATCAAGTGTCTGTGTTATCTGGTTATTCACATCTTCTATAACATCAGTATCACTACTGAACGGAGCCGCCAAACCCGGTATTGACAGGAGAGCCGTGATAGAAAGAAATATCACAAACCTGACCATGATCATATCCTGGTAAAATGAAAGCGGCTGCGAAAGTAAAAAATGGTATCGCTGGAATGATGTCGTTCAAAACGCTACTGTGACGTCAAATGATAGATTATGACGTCACCGACTATGTGATGTATGGACGTCACCGTTGTTTCGTATTTTGACGTCGTGATTTATTGTAAATCTTACTCAGCATTTAAAAAAATAGAAATGTCAGCAGGGATATTTATTTCCTTTCACCAAACGATTCATTTCAACAAGTTGTAAAAGTACAATAACATATTCATACCAGACGCCACGAGAGATGGAGTTGCCGAAATGCTAAACAAACAATTAGAATAACTGAATGTTGATGAAACAAACGACATAATAGGTCACCATGATCCCCGGAAGTGTCAATGTAAAAAGCGCTGAGGTTGATGATATGTACACGTGCATAGTCATGCACGGGATGCACTGTGACCTATTCTTATCAAACAATACTATTGTAATTTTACATTATATAACGGGGTTATCGGCCACCCGCAGATGACTTTGCTGACGGTACATTAACATAGAAGTATACAAGTCCTATACACAGTATGTACTGCTTTCAAAAGAGCCGTAGAGGTACATAGTTCTATATGGAATATTAGGTTTCACAAAATTGTGTTCCTATAGTGCCAACATATCAATGATAAATATAATGTGTAATTACGAATTATTTATTGAAAAGGAGGGGATATCGGTTGTCATCTGGTTACATAAATTTTGAGGTCGTAGACTTGTTTCTCTGTCTTTAAATCCATTAAATGAACTATTGTGTAAATGAAATACAACGAGTGTCATATTAGTAACGTTTTGGTGTGACGACATATTTAAAACTCGCCTGGTTTTGTCAATGGCGTTAAGATGTGTATACCACCGCGGAGATAGGTCCAGGAATGAGAGTTTTATATGTCCTCGGGTTGTCTTCCTGACACATATATGTCGACGAGTATTTATTGTGATGAGTCGGCCCGAGACTCATTGGGTGGACGTGATGCAGTTTTAAACACAATAAAAACTGACATATATAATGACTTAAAATATTTTTACCTTACATAAGGATGATTTGGCCCAACCACTGCTATAGAAATGTTTAAATAGTTCCCTGCTTATATTGCTCATTAATAATATTGTGCCATACAGTTGTATTTTCCCTACTGAACAATAAATTGCACAACCAGGCACAGAAGTACATTAATATTTCTTAACCTTCTGCCGTGAAACAGACAAATATTTTCTTAAAACGTGCACAAATTACGATTAAAAAATCTGGCAACATTCCTTTCTACGTAGATCACGTTAAACGGCTATAAGTTTCAGTCGTGGTATATTGAAGACACCTATCATGTCACCTGGAAACTACCACCAGTATATCTTTTATTATTCGTGGTTAATAATACAGTTTAAAGCTCGCACGTGTATGTAGAGTTAACAGTAACTCGCGATACAGTGTGCGGAGATCATAGTAACTAGCGGTACAGAATGGCAGAGCAAACTGTTAACTCGTGGTACAGAATGGCAGAGCAAACTGTTAACTCGCGGTACAGAATGGCAGAGCAAACAGTTAACTCGTGGTACAGAATGGCAGAGCAAACAGTTAACTCGCGGTACAGAATGGCAGAGCAAACTGTTAACTCGCGGTACAGAATGGCAGAGCAAACTGTTAACTCGCGGTACAGAATACAGAGCAAACTGTTAACTCGCGGTACAGAATGCAGAGCAAACGGTTAACTCGCGGTACAGAACGCAGAGCAAACTGTTAACTTGCGGTACAGAACTCAGAACAAACGGTTTACTCGCGGTACAGAATGCAGAGCAAACGGTTAACTCGCGGTACAGAATGCAGAGCAAACGGTTAACTCGCGGAACAGTGTGCGGAGTCACAGGGACGTGATAATGTGTTACAGCCACGTGTCTTTGGACCTTTCCTAGTGTGTATAGCACATTTTAAGACGTTTTGAGGGGCTATATAAATGTGCTATGCACATTAGGGAAGGTCCATATATCACGTAGACTGTACAATACGAATGATCAGGTCCCTGTTTGCAGAGTTACATGTAGCCAGTGAGCGGGAAAATTGTATGCAGTTTGCGTTAATGAATGGAGTAAGTAGTAGCTCGTGTCAGTATTATTTTGATGAAACCTAATGTTTTCAGCTTTTGATATCCTCTTGACCTCTCTTATGATTCAACTTTGCCAGAATTAAGCTTTCGGTTTTTGACTGGAACTAGAGCTCGGAGTAAAGTTAAACCAGAAAAAGAACCCAGCCATCTGGACATCTACACTGAGTCTGCGCCATACTATTCAACACTGGAGTACATTGGTTAATCAGCTGTTAAACGAGATATTCGTAAAGAGAGGAGATAAAATGTTAATTGTAGACCGACTAATACCGACTCCATACACAGGGATAGGGTGTTATATATTACCGCCATCACTTACCACAAATATCCTCATAAACCATCATACAGGAAACCATGGTTACCGAATTGATTAAAGGTGGAATTGTTTGTCGATTTCTATATTTATAGTTTGCAAGTGTAATTGAATAGGGAGAGGTCTGAGTCGGCTGTACTAGTGGTATACCCAGAGTATCAACTCGGGCACTGACCCTCCAGTACTGACAAAAGCATAAGTTGTTAAGATGTTTCCTAACTATCACTTTAATGTCATTCAATTGATGTGTAAATAAAGAGAAAGTATAACTGGACCGTAAAGTTATAGGTTATCACGATATCTGTTCCTGAGTGATGGTCACCAAGTCCTACTGTAGGCCCCGAGGGTATATCTGTATCACACATGCACTACTGACAGCGCCCACATTGTCATAGGCAGTAAAGATGAATATAATATCAAACAAATAAGCGAAACCTCCGAAACAAGCTTTTTATCAGAGACGTAATTAGATTAATTTCCGACGATAATTACCGATCCCATTTCCCGGCCCCTAGCTACCAGGTGTGTGGATGAAAAGCCCCCTTGTTATCTTTGTCAAAACGCCGTTTGACACTTGTCAGAAGGTCGTCGGGCTTTTATTCCAGTTCTTCCGAATGGGTCAATGACCACATAAGTCCGGAGATAGTATATGTATGTCAAAACTTACCCAGTAAGTTATACAGTAAATCATAAAACCTACCCAGTAAGTTATACAGAAAATCATGTGACCAATGATTATAGTGAAACTGTCACTTGTTACATGTAAGCGATAATCAAATTCGAGCCGAACGCCAAAAAAAAAAAAGAAAAAAAGTTTCGAACCAAGTCTCTGGCTAACAAACCCACGACTCTACCAACGGAGCCAAAGAAAAGTGATCCATGAGTTGAGTGACAGACACCATTAATCCCAGTGATCACAGGCCCCATCAGAACTATTTTACACCCGTGTTATACCCAGTGATCACAGGCCCCATCAGGACTATATTACCCCCGTGTTATACCCAGTGATCACAGGCCCCATCAGGACTAGTTTACCCCCGCGTTATACCCAGTGATCACAGGCCCCATCAGGACTATATTACCCCCGCGTTATACCCAGTGAACACAGGCCCCATCAGGACTATATTACCCCCGCGTTATACCCAGTGATCACAGCCCCCATCAGGACTATATTACCCCCGCGTTATACCCAGTGATCACAGGCCCCATCAGGACTATATTACCCCGCGTTATACCCAGTGAACACAGGCCCCATCAGGACTATATTACCCCGCGTAATACTCAGTGAACACAGGCCCCAATCAGGACTATATCACCCCCGCGTTATACCCAGTGATCACAGGCCCCATCAGGACTATATTACCCCATGTTATACCCAGTGATCACAGGCCCCATCAGGACTATATTACCCCCGCGTCCTACCCAGTGATCACAGGCCCCATCAGGACTATATTACCCCCGCATTATACCCAGTGATCACAGGCCTCATCAGGACTATATTACCCCTGCGTCCTACCCAGTGATCACAGGCCTGATCAGGACTATATTACCCCCGCATTATACCCAGTGATCACAGGCCTGATCAGGACTATATTACCCCCGCGTTATACCCAGTGATCACAGGCCCCATCAGGACTATATTACCCCCGCGTTATACCCAGTGATCACAGGCCCCATCAGGACTATATTACCCCCGCGTTATACCCAGTGATCACAGGCCCCATCAGGACTATATTACCCCCGCGTTATACCCAGTGATCACAGGCCCCATCAGGACTATATTACCCCCGCGTTATACCCAGTGATCACAGGCCCCATGAGGACTATATTACCCCCGCATTATACCCAGTGATCACAGGCCCCATCAGGACTATATTACCCCCGCGTCCTACCCAGTGATCACAGGCCCCATCAGGACTATATTACCCCCGCGTTATACCCAGTGATCACAGGCCTGATCAGGACTATATTACCCCCGCGTTATACCCAGTGATCACAGGCCCCATCAGGACTATATTACCCCCGCGTTATACCCAGTGATCACAGGCCCCATCAGGACTATATTACCCCCGCGTTATACCCAGTGATCACAGGCCCCATCAGGACTATATTACCCCCGCGTTATACCCAGTGATCACAGGCCCCATCAGGACTATATTACCCCCACGTTATACCCAGTGATCACAGGCCCCATCAGGACTATATTACCCCGCGTTATACCCAGTGATCACAGGCCCCATCAGGACTATATTACCCCCGCGTTATACCCAGTGATCACAGGCCCCATCAGGACTATATTACCCCCCGCGTTATACCCAGTGATCACAGGCCCCATCAGGACTATATTACCCCCGCGTTATACCCAGTGATCACAGGCCCCATCAGGACTATATTACCCCCACGTTATACCCAGTGATCACAGGCCCCATCACGACTATTTTACCCCCACGTTATACCCAGTGATCACAGGCCCCATCAGGACTATATTTACCCCCGTGTTATACCCAGTGATCACAGGCCTCATCAGGACTATATTACCCCCACATTATACCCAGTGATCACAGGCCCCATCAGGACTATTTTACCCCCACGTTATACCCAGTGATCACAGGCCCCATCAGGACTATATTACCCCACGTTATACCCAGTGATCACAGGCCCTCATTAGGACTATATTACCCCCACGTTATACCCAGTGATCACAGGCCCCATCAGGACTATATTACCCCCACGTTATACCCAGTGATCACAGGCCCATCAGGACTATTTAAGCCCGACGTTATACCCAGTGATCACAGGCCCCATCAGGACTATTTAAGCCCGACGTTATACCCAGTGATCACAGGCCCCATCAGGACTATTTTACCCTCGCGTCATACCCAGTGATCACAGGCCCCATCAGGACTATATTACCCCCACGTTATACCCAGTGATCACAGGCCCATCAGGACTATATTACCCCCGCGTTATACCCAGTGATCACAGGCCATCCATCCAGGACTATATTCCCACCAAGTTATACCCAATGGAATCACAGGCCCCATCAGGACTATATTACCCCCGTGTTTATACCCAGTGATTCACAGGCTCCATCAGGACTATATTACCCCACGTTATACCAGTGATCACAGGGACCCATCAGGACTATATTACCCCATGTTATACCCAGTGATCACAGCCCCATCAGGACTATATTACCCCCGCGTTATACCCAGTGATCACAGGCCCCATCAGGACTATATTACCCCCGCGTTATACCCAGTGATCACAGGCCCCATCAGGACTATATTACCCCCTCGTTATACCCAGTGATCACAGGCCCCATCAGGACTATATTTACCCCCGCGTTATACCCAGTGATCACAGGCCCCATCAGGACTATATTACCCCCACGTTATACCCAGTGATCACAGGCCCCATCAGGACTATATTACCCCATGTTATACCCAGTGATCACAGGCCCCATCAGGACTATATTACCCCCACGTTATACCCAGTGATCACAGGCCCCATCAGGACTATATTACCCACACGTTATACCCAGTGATCACAGGCACCATCAGGACTATATTACCCCCGTGTTATACCCAGTGATCACAGGCTCCATCAGGACTATATTACCCCCGCGTTATACCCAGTGATCACAGGCCCCATCAGGACTATATTACCCCCGCGTTATACCCAGTGATCACAGGCCCCATCAGGACTATATTACCCCCGCGTTATACCCAGTGATCACAGGCCCCGATCAGGACTATATTACCCCCGCGTTATACCCAGTGATCACAGGCCCCATCAGGACTATATTACCCCCGCGTTATACCCAGTGATCACAGGCCCCATCAGGACTATATTACCCCCGCGTTATACCCAGTGATCACAGGCCCCATCAGGACTATATTACCCCCGCGTTATACCCAGTGATCACAGGCCCCATCAGGACTATATTACCCCCGCGTTATACCCAGTGATCACAGGCCCCATCAGGACTATATTACCCCCGCGTTATACCCAGTGATCACAGGCCCATCAGGACTATATTACCCCCGCGTTATACCCAGTGATCACAGGCCCCATCAGGACTATATTACCCCCGCGTTATACCCAGTGATCACAGGCCCCATCAGGACTATATTACCCCCGCGTTATACCCAGTGATCACAGGCCCCATCAGGACTATATTACCCCCGCGTTATACCCAGTGATCACAGGCCCCATCAGGACTATATTACCCCCACGTTATACCCAGTGATCACAGGCCCCATCAGGACTATATTACCCCCGCGTTATACCCAGTGATCACAGGCCCATCAGGACTATATTACCCCCACGTTATACCCAGTGATCACAGGCCCCATCAGGACTATATTACCCCCACGTTATACCCAGTGATCACAGGCCCCATCAGGACTATATTACCCCCGCGTTATACCCAGTGATCACAGGCCCCATCAGGACTATATTACCCCCGCGTTATACCCAGTGATCACAGGCCCCATCAGGACTATATTACCCCCGCGTTATACCCAGTGATCACAGGCCCCATCAGGACTATATTACCCCCGCGTTATACCCAGTGATCACAGGCCCCATCAGGACTATATTACCCCCACGTTATACCCAGTGATCACAGGCCCCATCAGGACTATATTACCCCACGTTATACCCAGTGATCACAGGCCCCATCAGGACTATATTACCCCCACGTTATACCCAGTGATCACAGGCCCCATCAGGACTATATTACCCCCACGTTATACCCAGTGATCACAGGCCCCATCAGGACTATATTACCCCCACGTTATACCCAGTGATCACAGGCCCCATCAGGACTATATTACCCCCGCGTTATACCCAGTGATCACAGGCCCCATCAGGACTATATTACCCCCGCGTTATACCCAGTGATCACAGGCCCCATCAGGACTATATTACCCCCACGTTATACCCAGTGATCACAGGCCCCATCAGGACTATATTACCCCCGCGTTATACCCAGTGATCACAGGCCCCATCAGGACTATATTACCCCCGCGTTATACCCAGTGATCACAGGCCCCATCAGGACTATATTACCCCCGCGTTATACCCAGTGATCACAGGCCCCATCAGGACTATATTACCCCCGCGTTATACCCAGTGATCACAGGCCCCATCAGGACTATATTACCCCCGCGTTATACCCAGTGATCACAGGCCCCATCAGGACTATATTACCCCCGCGTTATACCCAGTGATCACAGGCCCCATCAGGACTATATTACCCCCGCGTTATACCCAGTGATCACAGGCCCCATCAGGACTATATTACCCCCGCGTTATACCCAGTGATCACAGGCCCCATCAGGACTATATTACCCCCACGTTATACCCAGTGATCACAGGCCCCATCAGGACTATATTACCCCCACGTTATACCCAGTGATCACAGGCCCCATCAGGACTATATTACCCCCGCGTTATACCCAGTGATCACAGGCCCCATCAGGACTATATTACCCCCGCGTTATACCCAGTGATCACAGGCCCCATCAGGACTATATTACCCCCGCGTTATACCCAGTGATCACAGGCCCCATCAGGACTATATTACCCCCACGTTATACCCAGTGATCACAGGCCCCATTAGGACTATATTACCCCCGCGTTATACCCAGTGATCACAGGCCCCATCAGGACTATATTACCCCGCGTTATACCCAGTGATCACAGGCCCCATTAGGACTATATTACCCCCACGTTATACCCAGTGATCACAGGCCCCAGTATTACTATTTATCCCACGTTAATCCCAGTGATCACAGGCCCCAGTATTACTATTTATCCCACGTTAATCCCACTGATCACAGGCCCCAGTATTACTATTTATCCCACGTTATACCCAGTGATCACAGGCCCCAGTATTACTATTTATCCCACGTTAATTCCAGTGATCACAGGCCCCAGTATTACTATTTATCCCACGTTAATTCCAGTGATCACAGGCCCCGGTATGTTGATTCATTCTCGCGTTAATCCCAGCGATCACGTGCCCCCGTGTTAACCTATGGTGATCACTGTCTCTGTTAGGAAGTGTCATAGCCCATCATAGCCTGTCCTCATTTCTGTATCACAACACATTGATGTTTAGGTCTGTTTACACACCAGCTATTTTTGAAGCTGGGATAATTAAGTTGTGTTGTCATCGGTATCTGTGCTAGTATTTTTCTGACATTTGGGGAAGTTTAATTCATTTACTCTCATGTATGACACTGCATACATCGACACTACTTGATTAACTTTACTTAATTAACCTCTTAGTACCGTCAATAGATACATGATTCCATACGATTTTGTAAATACCCAGATGTTAATATTATGAGTTTTTTAAGTGGACTATTTCTGTCGTAAATCAGGGTTTTATGTATTCCTACGCCGACCCGGGAGATCCTCGGTACTTGTATTGTAGGTACAATAGCAGTAGATCACTCTCATCTCATAACAACATCATAACATCCATAAAACAGATTATAAATAAAATCTTTATCGATTGTGTTCCTGATAAGGCCAAAAATAGGTCTCAAACCGCGTCTGACCTAAGCAAGGGTGACGTGACCCCTTATATGGGTACTGATTTGCCCTGTATGACCTTAACTTTAAATTTTGTCCCCGGTATACATCTTGGTTATCAGATGAAACTTCATAAAACATTCTTCTACAATGTAAAACTTGATGGTGCGTTTATTGACTTTTAACCACCCCCTTTTAACCATAAAAGTGACAAAAGATATGTAGTGTTCATATTTTTATAATTATGATTTTGTAGTCACTTTGAAAGAGTTACGTCCCTTAACACACGGGGTCGTTGTCTTGTAGGATGGCCAGTTACAACCTGTTAAGTTCCGTTTGCTTCATGATAAAAGACCAAAATAATGAAAAGGACGTTTGATATTTTATATTTATAGTTGAAATTGGCCATAATAGAGTTTTAGTCGCCTACGTTTACTGTAGTCCTAACAGTTCTATACCATAACGTACACACTCGTCGTTAGAGTTTTAGTCCCATAATTATGTTCATGACGTACACACTCGTCGTGAGAGATTTAGTCACAAATGTTTATCCTAGTTCATGACGTACAGACGTCGTAAGAGTTTTAATCATATATGATTATTCTAATCCATGACGTACACTCGTCGTAAGAGTTTTAGTCTCATATGTTTATCCTAGTTCATGACGTACACACTCGTCGTGAGAGTTTTAGTCACATATGTTTATCCTAGTTCATGACGTACAGACGTCGTAAGAGTTTTAGTCATATATATGTTGATCCTAGTCCATGACGTACAGACGTCGTAAGAGTTTTAGTCATATATGATTATTCTAATCCATGACGTACACTCGTCGTAAGAGTTTTAGTCATATATATGTTTATCCTAGTCCATGACGTACAGACGTCGTAAGAGTTTAAGTCATATATGTTTATCCTAGTCCATGACGTACACTCGTCGTAAGAGTTTTAGTCATATATATGTTTATCCTAGTCCATGACGTACAGACGTCGTAAGAGTTTTAGTCACATATGTTTATCCTAGTCCATGACGTACACTCGTCGTAAGAGTTTTAGTCATATATATGTTTATCCTAGTCCATGACGTACAGACGTCGTAAGAGTTTAAGTCAAATATGATTATTCTAATCCATGACGTACACTCGTCGTAAGAGTTTTAGTCATGTATGTTTATCCTAGTTCATGACGTACACATTCGTCGTGAGAGTTTTAGTCACATATGTTTATCCTAGTTCATGACGTACAGACTTGTCGTAAGAGTTTTAGTCATACATGATTATTCTAATCCATGACGTACACTCGTCGTAAGAGTTTTAGTCACATATGTTTATTCTAATCCATGACATACAGACGTCGTAAGAGTTTTAGTCACATATGTTTATTCTAATCCATGGCGTACACTCGTCGTAAGAGTTTTAGTCATATATGATTATTCTAATCCATGACGTACACTCGTCGTAAGAGTTTTAGTCACATATGTTTATCCTAGTTCATGACGTACAGACGTCGTAAGAGTTTTAGTCATATATGATTATTCTAATCCATGACGTACACTCGTCGTAAGAGTTTTAGTCATATATGTTTATCATAGTTCATGACGTACACTCGTCGTAAGAGTTTTAGTCACACATGTTTATCCTAGTTCATGACGTACAGACGTCGTAAGAGTTTTAGTCACATATGTTTATCCTAGTTCATGACATACAGACGTCGTAAGAGTTTTAGTCACATATGTTTATCCTAATCCATGACATACAGACGTCGTAAGAGTTTTAGTCACATATGTTTATCCTAGTTCATGACGTACACATTTGGCGAGTTATGAATGTTGTCAAAGCATCATTAGTGTTGAGTGTATCATAACTGAGTTTTAGTCCGTGACGTGTGGTCTAGTTTTATGATAATGACCCAGTCATTGTTGTCTAATCCAGATCGGCGATACTGCGGTCATCTCACGAAGTGGTTTGCAATGTTTAGCAAATGTTACATACAAGCATGTCCATAGACTACCACGTGGTATACATCAGAACCAGGATCATATTATATAGATGATGGACACCTCAATGAAAATCTTAAATGTTTTTTTTTTCGAATTCCACGCGGCGGAATGCTATTGAAAACGTTAATGTTCTACCTGCCTGCTTGCCTGTTGCCCCTCCCTCCATATCTAGTGTCTCGCGCGGAATAAGGTATTCATTAAGGTGTACATGTAGGTATGTTGTTTGTATGAAGACCCGACGGCATGTAAGGATTTTCTCAGGAGGCATGTTACGCAAATCTGGAAAATATCCGACACGTGCCGCGTTTGATATATGTTATAACACACGTGCACATTCAGACATGAAAACTTCACACTATCACCAATAACAACCAGGAAATATTTGGTACAATGATCAACGTAAGAAAGTGTCAAAATAATAAAACGTCTTGTCGAACTGCAAAAAACAAACATACAGACAGCAGGACGACACTACCGCCAATCTTCACGAGTGTTAACCGATAATCTATATATATATATATACATGTACCTTACGTGTTTCATTCCAGAATAATTAATAACAATATTTGTCCTCAAATAAACAGTATATAGATTAAACGTTTTACAAAAGAAGAAACCGACGGAAGAATCAGAAAGGACGGAACCAACGGAGGAATATCACAAAGGATAGAGTCAACCGAGAAATCACAAAGGATGGAACCGACGGAGGAATCACAAAGGATGGAGACAAAAGAGGAATCACAAAGGATGGAGCCGACGGAGTAGTCACAAAGGATGGAGTCAACCGAGAAATCACAAAGGATGGAGACAATAGAGGAATCACAAAGGATGGAGCCGACGAAGGAGTCATAAAGGATGGAGTCAACCGAGAAATCACAAAGGATGGAGTCAACGGAGGTATCACAAAGGATGGAGACAATAGAGGAATCACAAAGGATAGAGTCAACCGAGAAATCACAAAGGAGAGAGTCAACCGAGAAATCACAAATGATGGAACCGACGGAGGAATCACAAGGATGGAGTCAACCGAGATATCACAAAGGATGGAGACAATAGAGGAATCACAAAGGATGGAGCCGACGGAAGAATCACAAAGGATGGAGTCAACCGAGAAATCACAAAGGATAGAGTCAACCGAGAAATCACAAAGGATGGAGTCAACCGAGAAATCACAAAGGATAGAGTCAACGGAGGAACCAACCGAGTCAACAGAGGAATCACAAAGGATGGAACCGACAGAGGAATCACAAAGGGATGGAGTCAACCGAGAAATCACAAAGGATAGAGTCAACCGAGAAATCACAAAGGATGGAGTCAACCGAGAAATCACAAAGGATGGAGTCAACAGAGGAATCACAAAGGATGGAGTCAACGGAGGAATTACAAAGGATAGAGTCAACAGAGGAATCACAAAGGATGGAGTCAACGGAGGAATCACAAAGGATAGAGTCAACCGAGGAATCACAAAGGATGGAGTCAACGGAGGTATCACAAAGAATGGAGTCAACCGAGGAATCACAAAGGATGGAGTCAACGGAGGTATCACAAAGAATGGAGTCAACCGAGGAATCACAAAGGATGGAGTCAACGGAGGAATCACAAAGGATGGAGTCAACGGAGGAATCACAAAGGATGGAGTCAACGGAGGTATCACAAAGGATGGAGTCAACGGAGAAATCACAAAGGATGGAGTCAACAGAGGAATCACAAAGGATGGAGTCAACGGAGGAATCACAAAGGATGGAGTCAACCAAGAAATCACAAAGGATAGAGTCAACAGAGGAATCACAAAGGATAGAGTCAACGGAGATATCACAAAGGATAGAGTCAACCGAGAAATCACAAAGAATAGTCAACCGAGAAATCACAAAGAATATAGTCAACGGAGGAATCACAAAGGATGGAGTCAACAGAGGAATCACAAAGGATGGAGTCAACCGAGAAATCACAAAGGATGGAGCCGACAGAAAAATCACAAAAGATGGAGTCAACCGAGGAATCACAAAGGATGGAGTCAACGGAGGAATCACAAAGGATGGAGTCAACAGAGAAATCACAAAGGATAGAGTCAACCGAGAAATCACAAAGGATGGAGCCGACAGAAAAATCACAAAGGATGGAGTCAACAAAGAAATCACAAAGGATGGAGTCAACGGAGGAATCACAAAGGATGGAGTCAACAGAGGAATCACAAAGGATGGAGCCGACGGAGGAACCACAAAGGATGGAGTCAACAAAGAAATCACAAAGGATGGAGTCAACCGAGAAATCAAAAAGGATGGAGCCGACGGAGGAACCACAAATGATAGAGTCAACCGAGAAATCACAAAGGATAGAGTCAACCGAGAAATCACAAAGGATGGAGCCGACGGAGGAATCACAAAGGATGGAGTCAACCGAGAAATCACAAAGGATGGAGTCAACGGAGGTATCACAAAGGATTGAGCCGACGGAGGAATCACAAAGGATGGAGTCAACAAAGGAATCACAGAGGATGGAGTCAACAGAGGAATCACAAAGGATGGAGTCAACGGAGGAATCACAAAGGATGGAACCGACAGAGGAATCACAAAGGATGGAGTCAACCGAGAAATCACAAAGGATGGAGCCGACAAAGAAATCACAAAGGATGGAGTCAACCGAGAAATCACAAAGGATGGAGTCAACGGAGGTATCACAAAGGATCGAGTCAACGGAGGAATCACAAAGGATGGAGTCAACCGAGAAATCACAAAGGATGGAGCCGACGGAGGAACCACAAATGATAGAGTCAACCGAGAAATCACAAAGGATGGAGTCAACCGAGAAATCACAAAGGATGGAGTCAACAAAGGAATCACAGAGGATGGAGTCAACAGAGGAATCACAAAGGATGGAGTCAACCGAGAAATCACAAAGGATGGAGCCGACAAAGAAATCACAAAGGATGGAGTCAACCGAGAAATCACAAAGGATGGAGTCAACGGAGGTATCACAAAGGATCGAGTCAACGGAGAAATCACAAAGGATGGGGCCGACGGAGTAATCACAAAAGATGGAGCCGAAGGAGGAATCACAAAGGATGGAGCCGACGGAGGAATCACAAAGGATGGGGTCAACGGAAGAATAACAAAGGATAGAGTCAACCGAGAAATCACAAAGGATGGAACCACAAAGGATAGAGTCAACAGAGGAATCACAAAGGATGGAGTCAACCGAGAAATCACAAAGGATGGAGTCAACGTGAAATCATAAAGGATGGAGTCAACAGAGGAATCACAAAGGATGGAGTCAACAGAGGAATCACAAAGGATGGAGCCGACGGACGAATCACAAACGATGGAGTCAACTGAGGAACCACAAAGTATAGAGTCAACGAGAAATAATAAAGGATAGAGCCGGCGGAGGAATCACTACGGAAAGAATAAACAAAGAAATCACGAAGTGTGGAACCGACGAAGGGAAGATAGAAGAGTAGAGTCAATTCCGGAATTAATGCAAGGGAGAAATATGTTATAATCGGAGTTTTTTATTTGTGTCTTCCGTTACTTTAATTTGACTATGATATTCCGGGCCATTATCGGTACATGCGTCCTAAAGAGCAGCTATTCACGTAAATCGTTGTTGAACGGGATAGCAGTACAATGCTCAGGATTTCGCCAGTAAGTCCTTTTTCGATAAGATGCTATTTTTGTACAAGTAGTTTCCAAAACGAGAAGTAAGTATGTGTTACGGGGTTTCCATACATATCTTCTATCTAATCGCCCCTATTTCCACACATATTTTATATACTATCTCCGACATATCTATGACAAGTATATGAGTGGTAGGTTTTACCTCCCCCGACCGGTAATTATATGATCACATTTGCCTAATAATTACAGGGACGTAAATTATCGGCGCGTAAATATATGCACGACATGCTAAAAGCACGTGATCAATATGTTTTAAACATGACAGGGTGAATGTAACCTTGGAAATCCTGTCTAAAGAAAACCCGACTGTCACTAGTGACTGTGATGAAAGAATTACCGTACAAATCATCTCGGCTGTACGAAGACAAAATTATCAGTATAAAATATATTTTACAGCTAATAGGAAAATGAAAATTGATCAGCTTTATACCAATCATAATGAAGGGTCATCATGTGGGATAAGATATGTAAATATGTTACAAGCTGACGAATAGAAACCCGGCCGTCTTTGTGAAAAACCATCACACTATCCACTGAACCAATAAAGCACACAGATACTTTTAAACACTGCATATAAAAACGGTAAAATATCGCAAAACTAATAGATATGGAATTGTGTGTGTGTCCACAATTCAAGATATACGAAAAAAATCTTGAAATTAATAGATGTTTGAAACCGTATCCGTATTATTTGTGGTTACTCCCCACATTCTGTCTTACATGTATATATGTTTTGGTGTTAGTTAGTTAGATAATGAAAACATTTTAAAACGTTTCTAATCTTATATTAGAAATGACATTTATGAAGAGTGCTTCTATCATATTCAGTTACCGTTTAATAACAAATTAAAAATTATCCGAACCCTTTAACACGATATGGAGTATTACGCCGACTATCAGTTTTAAACCAGAACCGTTCTGGACGTAAGGTACAATATGCCTGAGGCGTGGAAACCTGTACATTTCCAACGGTAGGGCGACACACATTTACACCTCGGGAATGTGACCTATTTACATATCCAGCGAATAATAAATAAAAAATAACCCTGGTATATGTCGCTGAACGTTTATGGTGTTTTTACCTATATGGTGTGTACCTATTTCTAAAGTGAATAAGTCCGGACCAACGATTCCGGATTCCAGGCACGTCCGTCCTCTGTGCCGAAACCGACCCGTGCAGTCTGGCGTTTTAAAGGGCACAATATGTGAATTCTATGCATAATACACGAGTGTAACTCAAGAATTAAAATACATTTAAGACTGTGTAATTGCTTATATGAGTGGATTCTTAGATACACCTAAATAAACTGAAGCATCTTTATATACGCAGTTATTCAAAGGTTGCGTAAATATATTTATTTAAACGTGCCGCTTTTAACTGTTGACGAGGGAATCGGTTTCAATATTGTGATTTAAATCAGACTTTTTATTTTGTATTCTTTGATAACCCTGTTAACAATACACAGGAGTTTGCCAGAGGGTCGTCTCCTGAATGTTGATATCTACATTTTCTCTAGCGATCCTGCCGGGCAGTGTGGTATGGAATTACCAGATATTTGTCAAAATGGCTACATAGTTTAACGTGTTACACGTATATAACGGTATTCAAAGGAGAATTTCTCATTACACATTCATCCATAATCATGAAGAATAAATCTCCACAAATCATAGTTAAATATAAAGCAAAACCACTTAAAATACACATTGAAACAAACTGTCATTGACACCAAAACAAAATAATGTCAATACAGGCTGTCATTGACACCAAAACAAAATAATGTCGATACAGACTGTCATTGACACCACAATAAAATACGTGTCAACACAGACTGTAATTAACACCAAAACAAAATAATGTCAATACAGACTGTCATTGACACCAAAACAAAATAATGTCAATACAGGCTGTCATTGACATCACAATAAAATACGTGTCAACACAGACTGTCATTGACACCAAAACAAAATAATGTCAATACAGACTGTCATTGACACCAAAACAAAATAATGTCGATACAGACTATCATTGACACCACAATAAAATACGTGTCAACACAGACTGTAATTAACACCAAAACAAAATAATGTCAATACAGGCTGTTATTGACACCAAAACAAATTAATGTCGACACAGACTGTCATTGACACCACAATAAAATACGTGTCAACACAGACTGTAATTAACACCAAAACAAAATAATGTCAATACAGACTGTAATTGACACCAAAACAAAATAATGTCAATACAGACTGTCATTGACACCACAATAAAATACGTGTCAACACAGACTGTCATTGACACCAAAACAAAATAATGTCAATACAGACTGTCATTGACACCACAATAAAATACGTGTCAATACAGACTGTCATTGACACCACAATAAAATACGTGTCAACACAGACTGTTATTGACACCAAAACAAATTAATGTCGATACAGACTGTCATTGACACCACAATAAAATACGTGTCAACACAGACTGTAATTAACACCAAACAAAATAATGTCAATACAGACTGTCATTGACACCAAAACAAATAATGTCGATACAGACTATCATTGACACCACAATAAAATACGTGTCAACACAGACTGTAATTAACACCAAAACAAAATAATGTCAATACAGACTGTCATTGACACCAAAACAAAAGACATGTCAATACAGACTGTCATTGACACCAAAACAAAATACATGTCAACACAGACTATCATTGACACCAAAACAAAAGACATGTCAATACAAACTTTCATTGACACCAAAACAAAATACATGTCAACACAGACTATCATTGACACCAAAACAAAAGACATGTCAATACAGACTGTCATTGACACCAAAACAAAAGACATGTCAACACAGACTGTCATTGACACCAAAACAAAAGACATGTCAATACAGACTGTCATTGACACCAAAACAAAATACATGTCAACACAGACTGTCATTGACACCAAAACAAAAGACATGTCAATACAGACTGTCATTGACACCAAAACAAAAACCAAAACAAAAGACATGTCAATACAGACTGTCATTGACACCACAATAACATACGTGTCAACACAGACTGGCATTGACACCAAAACAAAATACATGTCAACACAGACTGTCATTGACACCAAAACAAAATAATGTCAATACAGACTGTCATTGACACCAAAGCAAAATACATATAAGCACAGACTGTCAACACAAAAACAAAAGACATGTCAATATAAATTGTCATTAATACAAAAAAAATACCTGTCAATACATATTGTTATCCGGCTGACTATATAAATTGACATTTACCAAATTTGACTGTTTTTCCAAAGATCAATTACAAAACATGATTAACCGTGAGTGCTCCCCATGGACTGTTTGGTCGGTCACGTGATTACCGTGAATGCTGCCCATGGACTGTTTGGTCGGTCACGTGATTACCGTGAATGCTGCCCATGGACTGTTTGGCTGGTCACGTGATTACCGTGAATGCTCCCCATGAACATATACTGTCAATGACACCAAAATGAAAGACATTTCGACATAAGTCGCCATTGACACATAGAAAGTTTTAATTCTGACCAAATCACTTTCTTTTCTGACCCTCCGATTTTAAAAAGGAAATATGTTTTGATAATGTATACTGTGTTTTCTATTTTAAGGGAAATAATTGTTCGGTGAGTAACATTTCGTCTGCAGCTGCGTTTTGACAGAATTCGACACTTGCATTGCATGTTACCAACACGTCGATGCCGAGAAGTAAATGCGCTGCCCTTTCATACATAAATTCCCTTTTGGAATATTGAAATTGTTGAGATAATCCCCTCTTGTGAAGTATGCAGCTGTGTAGGTTTGCTAATCTCATCGACACAGGTTCATTCGTCTCCCACCTGTTGAGCAAGGGTTTTAAACACGTTCATGAAAATTACCAATATATATTAAAGAGTGGTGCTTTACTGCACGCAGTGTGTGGGAATGCAGCAGTTTAACGGGGGATTTTTTTTCATTATTGAGAACATTAATTAGTCCCTGATTCTGTATCGGCCTCTGTCCTCGGTGAGTATCGTTCAGTACGGACCTGGCTTAGTGTGGAGGGCGTTCTCGGTCTCATTGTCAATACAATTTCCACACGCTTACTTGAATTGTGCTTTAAAACTGAAAAAAAAATATTTTGAATTACTTTGTTGGTTTTTTTCCCTTCTATCTGTTGAGATAGAAAGCGAATAATATTTAAGTGTAAACATGCCTCCCCGCCCACACCGGACTGAGGATAAGTGTGTGAACCAGACGGTGGTTGGCATTCGATTAACCTAAATGTCAGGTATATAATCCAGACGTAATCACACTCAATATATACCACAAGGGAATGTTTTGTAGCAAAGGCGTTAACGTATTGCTTCAATCTCATATATTTTGAAAAGTAGGAATTCACACTATCATAATATATTAATGAATGGACGGCGAGGGTCACGCGAGCATACGCAATACACTGGATCACGGAAGAGTGGTTCGTCAACAGTCTTCTCACTCGGCGCATTAATTTGCAATTATTGTCACGTGACCTTCAACTTTATCGTGGATGAATTTTAATTACGCAACAACATCTTTTCCCATTCTGTTTATCAACATTATACAGTAATACAGACACGCCCATCTTTTTATGAAATTAATTTGCATCATCAATTTCTACAGGTAAACAACAGGATGTAGCCC